>NC_083223.1:182074616-184574616 GCF_032191835.1 Heteronotia binoei | reverse complement strand
TCACTACCATCTTGCCTCTTTCTTGTGTTGAACCTACTATATTATAGAAGCCTTTTGATTTCACAAAACCTAGAACTCAGTATGGATACTGGGGCACAGAATTTCACACTGAGAACTATGGAATGGAAGAGTCCTTACGAAGAATACTCATTAACTGGCACAGGGATGTCCTTATCTCACTGATGTCTTCAGCTAGTGTCAAATTCAGTGTGTACTATTTTTGTGATGAGCAGTAGAAATCTCAAAGAACATTTCAGAAGTTAGTATTCAAATAAAGTGATCTGGGGGGCTGCATAGATTTTTGTCAGAGTTTTGGCAGGTATTTGAAACTCTACTGGAATTTGGAACCTAATTTCAAAAGCCAGATTAGTTTGGTGGTATTTCTCATATTGATAATGTCAAGGTCTGAAATATCACTATATCTAATGTTCAATGTGACCCCATCTGCGGATACTTAAATCTGAAGATTGGGCTTGGAATAGACAAGACAGATCTTTCTTTAAATCTGAAAAAAGCCCCAAATTTTCAGAAAAATCTTTTTTAAAGTACCTTGGAGAGTTAAACCCCCCCCCCCCCATAATAGAAGCAGCATTTGTCCTCCCCCAAAATTCTTACCTTCCCTAGGCACTGCTTCCAAACTCTCCAGGAATTTCTCTCAGAGTGCATTTACACTACACTAAATAATGCATTTTGCAACTAGATTCTTACAGTGTAAGAATAGCAAAAATCCAGTTGCAAAACATATTATTTAGTGCAATGTGAATGCACCCTCAGAGTTGACAGCTCTAGATGGGAAGCGAAGGCAACATTGTGTGAGAGGGAAAGAAGGGGGAAGGCTGTTGGGGAGAGGAAGAAGTATGGCAAGCATTATATTGAAATCTTCTGGTATACCCAGCCTTCTTATAGTCTCTGAATTTTTTATTGATCTTTCCTTTCCCCCTCCTACTCTGCATTTTTCCTTCTAGTATAAAGGGATCTAGTCTGCCCAGCAACAGACTACTGTCTTCATAATGGGACAAACAGGGCTTTTTAAAAGCAGGAATGCAGTTCCAACTGGCTTGGTGTCAGGGGGTGTTGCCTAATATGCAAATGAGTTCCTGCTGGGCTTTTTCTACAAAAATAAAAGCTCTGCAGACAAACATCAGCAATGAAGTAAGCTGCAAACATTAAAACACAGCGCAAGCACATGCTGGGAGAGGTCTGAGATCCCATGCCTGTTGAGGCTTATTATGGGAACTGAATCTATAAACAACAATTGATTCTGCCCTGCTACCTGGCAATGATTCCTGTCTGCTGATGGCAGTACAGACAAAAGCCCCTTCTTCATTCACATGACTAAGCCCAGGTGCATTTCTTTTATTTCTTCAGCCTCTCTATTTGCAACTTGCATGTATTCTGTCATGATACAACTCAGCAGTTTATCAGTCAGCTAACTAATTGGATGTACTTATCAACATTTCACACCCTTTGCATAAACTATTGAGTAGTTTCAATTGTTTAGACTTGAAAGAAGTCCTGCTCTCTCTTGTCAGAAGTCATCAAGGCTAGAAATCCCTGGGGGGTTTTCTTCTTCTCAGTACAGAAGAAGTTTAAGACTCTGCATTACAGAACCAAAATGCAAGCCTTGTCAGACTATATTGTGTGAATTCAAATGCTGCAGGATTTTGAAATAACAGTTTCAGTCATTTGGAAGCTTACAAAATGCTCCTTGGAACAGATTTTCCCCTCACTCTTACAGCCAGGAGCTGTGGATAGTTAACTCAATCATCAAGCGGGGGGGGGGGGGGTATCATAAATAGTAGCAGTGAGATTTTATAACTTTAAAATGTTTCTAAAATTACTTTTTGTCCATTAAATTCAGGAGTAAATGGAATACAAAATGGCATGGCATAAGGGCTTTATTGGCACTCATGTTTTAAATGAGCGAGTTCCTGTTCTCTACTATTCACTCGTAGACTCCATACACAACTCAATCAGCATAAATGCAATACCAAACTTTCCCATGATGACCACCAAAGTCATCTAGGAAAATACTTAGAAGTTATAAACTGCATCATGCTCCAAATCTATCACTGTGAAAAATCAAATTTCAAACATTCATCCAGTCTATTGTCTTTCAAATCTGTTCTCAATCTGTTTTCAGTACATTTTGAGTACAGTTTTTCAGCCAATTGCATGGCCATCTTCTGATAATTTTTTTTTTGTCCACATGTTGGGGCCTTGCAAACTAAGTTGTCTTCTTAGATTTCAGTAAGGTTTTTGAGGTCATTTAAACATATTGTAGCAATCACACACAAGCTTGCTTACTAAGCTTATATTTGCTACAAAGTGGTCTACTATGTGCTGATATGCTTGGGGGGGGGGTAGGTGCAGGTGTTGATAGAGAATTACACACATCTGAGATACAGTCCAACATAGTTATGCATGATTAGGCTCATCAGAGTGAATGGACTTCAGTGAGCTTACCTTTGGCTATAAAAAAAACCCCTATGATAAATCCTAGAGTATTATACCAACATGGTGATGTCACTTCTGGGTTTGTGTCAGAAATGACATCACAGCATTGAGCAGCAACAGGAGTGGCAGGACCTGAGACAGAAAGTCTCTCACTATAGAGGAAGATCTGGCCACCCTACGTGGTCTTGCCTTATTCAGTTCAATTGTTACTAAAGCAATTGGCTTGTTTTTCTTGAATATATGCCATATTTATATAAAATGCATTTTGTGTTGCTTTTTGTGCTGCTAATTATTTTCTCTTTGTGACATTAACTGGAGCATGGGATTGGTTGACAGAGCCCCCACCCCAACAACCACTGTACAAATCCCCTAGTGAATAATGTTTCTATAGATTTTCTTTGTCCTGCCCACTCCCTCCCGCCTCCAACCCACTTTTTAGCAATTGGACTGTCATCATTGTTAAACCACTCCCCTTCCTTCCCAGACAGTGATTGCGATTTTTTTTTAAATGGCCTTAAAACATTGATATAACTTATATATCAACTTTCCTCACCTCTTGACATTATCTATGATATGTTCATCAGAATTACTTTGGACGTTATAGCACACACACCCATCAAGATGTGCAAAGTTCATCTTTGTGCATTACAGCAACATCTGGAGGCATGATGCATTTGGGTACCGTTGTGGGCACAGAGACAATGCAATGCCCAAAGTCTTTGTAAATATTACTAGCAGGCTCACCTTTATAGCAAATCCAGAGAAATATCATTAATATATAGATGGAATTGTCATGTTTTTGTACTTCAATAAATCACTTTAATTTCTACAATGAAGAAGTCTCTCTTTATTTTCAGTGTTTGTGTGTGTGTGTGAGAGAGAGAGAGAGAGAGAGGATGGCATTTAATCAGTTGTCCTTACCTGTATATAGTTGTTCCCCATAACAAAGGTCTTTTCTAGTTGTTTTGTTTTTTTGTCAGTTCTGACCCCAGAGTGCTTTGGTTTATTTTGTGCCTTTAGGCTTTTTATTCTACTCCCCCACCCCCACCTACTTTCCCCCAGTTCTTTTAAGACCACTTTTACTCTGATGTTTTTCTAGATGCTAGTTTTCCCCCTAGTGAATAATGTTTCTATAGATTTTCTTTGTCCTGCCCACCCCCACCCACCTCCAACTCACTTTTCAATTATTGCACTGTCATCATTGTTAAACCACTCCCTTTCCTTCCCAGACAGTGATTGTAATTCTTTTTAAATGTGTTAAACCACTCCATTTCCTTCCCAGACAGTGATTGCTATTTTTTTAAATGGCCCTAAAATACTGATATAACACTGTAATGTGTAATTACAGTTTAAGCAGGTTCTCTGAATTCCCAGCTTTCATTTTTTTTAAGAGGAAGAGGAGGAGGAGATTTTGGATTTATAGCCTGCCCTTTACTTGGAGTCTCCTTTCCCTTTCCCTTCCCCTCCCCTCAACAGACACCCTGTGAGGTAGGCAAAGCTGAGAGAGCTTTGAGAGAACTGCTCTTGAGCAGAACAGCTATGAGAGGGTTATGACCCAAAGTCACTCTAATAGTTGCATGCAGAGGAATGGGGAATCAAACCCAGTTCTCCCAGATAAGAATCTGTGCATTTAACCACTACATCAAACTGGCTCTCTGTCTTCTTCCCTCACAGATAAATGCCTTTCCCGTTATATCTCCATCAGGGAAAGGGCTAGTGACTTACTTTAAAAAAATGAAAGCATGGAATTCAGAGAACCTGCTTAAACTATCATTACAATATTACAGCATTATATTGATATTTTAAAGCTTTTTTTTAAAAAAAATGAGGGTGCTGTGAAACCACTGATAATGGCACCAATGATAACAGCACTTCCCTTTAAAACCCACATTATTTAAGCCACATTGGAAGAAAATAAATTGACTTTGCAACTGTAAAAATGCACAGGGAGGGCAGATGGGCAGAAGAACCTTGCCCAAAATGTTTTCAGTGCTTGCAGATTGACTCTCAAGAAAACCAAGAGTAATTCCAGCATGCAGAAAAGGTCAAGGATTTCAAAAACGGTGACTGAATAAGTCTGGAGAATATTCAGTTTCATCACCACTGTTACTAGTTTCTGTAGCAGAGACAAGATTATGCACCATTACTTTTCCAGTATCCTTGACTGCATACATAAATTGTTGTGCTAACAAATGGGGAGAGAAGAAGGTCTTTGTCAGGTTGAAAATGCATATATGAACAGCAACTGGTTGGAGACTCCATGGATATCCAAGACAGTCAATGAAATTTCCTTGGAGGTATGACACCAGAGAATGGAAAAAACAGAAATCTCCACAGTTATGAACAGATTTTGCACATCCATCTATAGCATACTTTTTAGAGATAGCTTTGATACTTTTTTTTGGCATGAAAAGCTATGGGGTCACAGTAAACGTATTTTACCATGTTAAAAAAGTTGTTGAAAGGAAAAGAATTCTGTTCTCCATAATGAGCTTTCCAGCATGTATAGTCATCCACTTAGTTCGATATCAGCTATTCTGACTAGCTACAGGTTTCTAGTCTCAAGCAGAAGTGTATCTCTGCTCTGCTACCCAGTTTTAAAAGGAAATGCTTAGGACAGAACTTGTGAAGTTATGTCTGAAAATCATATACATCACTACTTAAATATGGTCCCTATGCTCACTTGCTCTTTAGGTAAGCAATATACACACAGTTCCAAATAAATATACCATCAAATTACTTATCTCAAATGAATTAACTCCAGCAGTCTCCTTCGATTTTCCTGATATGTCACGTAACTGGCAATTGTGAGAAATCAACTTTTTTTTTTTTTGCACAATTAACAACTGGGAATAGAAGAAGATCAAAGCCACTGGGAAGTTAACTGTGTTTCTCTTCTTCTGGGGTTGTCAACCTGAAAGTAGGGTATGGAGATCACCTGAATTAGAACTGATCTCCAGGTGACAGAGATTAGTTCCCTGGCTGCTTTGGAGAATGGACCATTACACCCAGCTCCTGCCCCTCCCCAAACCCTTCCCTTCCCTGGGTCTACCCCCTCTCATATCTCCAGGTAGTTCCCAACCCTGAGTTGGCAAACCTAACAGCTATAAAGTGCTTCTCATTATGGCCTCTCCAAAGTCATAGAATCATAGAGTTGGAAGGTGCTGCAGAGTCATCTAGTCCAACCCCTTGCACAAAGCAAGAAATTCACAAATATCCACAGTGACCCTTGCTCCATGCCTAGAAGATGGCAAAAATTCCAGGATCCCTTGCCAAACTGGCCTGGAGAAAAATTGCTGACTGACCCCAAAATGGTGATCAGCATTTCCCTGAGCATATAAGAAAGGGGCACAAGAACTAAGCACTGATGCAACCTTTCCTGCCCTCCTTCTCATGATCTGCCTAAGTTCACAGAATAAGCATTACTGTCAGATGGCCATCTAGTCTCTGTTTAAAAACCTCCAAAGAAGGAGAGCCCACCACCTCTCAAGGAAGCTTGTTCCACTGAGGAACCACTCTAGCTATCAAGACGTTTTTCCTAATGTTTAGTCAATAATTCTTTTGATTTAATTTCAACCTTCTGTTTCTGGCCTGACCTTCTAGGACAACAAAAAAACAATTCTGCACTATCCTCTATATGGCAGCCCTTCAAGTACTTGAAGATGGTGTTCGTATCACCTCTCAGTCATCTCCTCTCCAGGCTAAACATACCCAGTTCCTTCAACCTTTCCTTACAGGACTTGTTCTCCAGAGCTCTCACCATCTTTGTTACCCTCCTCTGGAAATGTTCCAGCTTGTCTATATCCTTCTTAAGTTGTAGTGTCCAAAACTGAACACAGTACTCTAGGTGAGGTCTAACCAGAGCAGAGTAAAGCGATACCATCACTTCACATGATCTGGACACTATACTTCTGTTCAGGGCCTTTTTTGAGCAGGAACACACAGGAATGCAGTTCTGGCTGGCTTGGCATCAGGGTGTATGTCTTAATATGAAAATGAATTATTGCTGGGCTTTTTCTACAAAAACTCCCTAAAACAATGGTGATGTCAGGGTATGTGGCTTAATATGTAAATTAGTTCCTGCTGGGCTTTTTTTTTTAACCAAAAAATCCCTGTTTCTGTTGATACAGGCCAAAATTGCATTTGCCTTTTTAGACACTGCATCACACTGCTGGCTCATGTTCAGTGTATGGTCAACTAAGACCCCTAGATCCTTTTTGCACATACTACTGCCAAAACAAGTCTCTCCCATCCTGTAACGATGCATTGAATTTTTCCTACCTAAATGCAGAACTTTACATTTATCCCTGTTAAAATGCATTTTATTTGATTTAGCCCAATTTTCCAGCCTGGCAAAAGTTTAATTCATATGTCCAACACACTGAGACTGGCATGCTGATAATATCAGTTGATGGAATCCCATGATGTTCAGCAGATAGTGAAGCACATATACCATATACAAATAATATTTTGAATTTGTGCATGGAAGTGGGAAGAAAAACACTCTCCTTAGAGCCTCTTCACATATTATATTTTAAGCCTGCACCTAAAACTGCAAAGAGTGACCATGATAATAAACTCTTGTCTGCAAATACATGCTTTTACAGATTCACCCCAAAGAGTCTGCTGATTCAGTAGCAAGCCCTAATTATAACTAGTTCTAATTATAAGAGTATACCACTGATATAAACAAAGACAAAACTTGCAGAGATTTAGCCTTAGGAGAGGTAATTCTTTCAGAACGTTTTCTGCTTTTTTGCACTGATTCCCATCCACCCATAAAATGTGCACATTTTGACATGATTTGTGCATTAATAATGAGCACTATACACTACATTTATATATACTATACATCAGCAATCATTTTGTAGAAAAACTGGTGGTGGAGCTCATCCAGAGATTGTTATGCAGCTGCAGTACTATTCAATGGAGAAGGAGGTAGAACTTTCAGAAAGGTTCAGGAGCTGCGCTCCTGTGAGCTCCCACTGAATCTGAGGCCTGCTATACATACATGTAATCCTATTGCATTGTTTATTGAATGTCCCATCCGCTGATTGTATTGACTCAATTTCTAGTCTCAAGCAGAGGTCTCAATCTGTGTTGAGTTCAAGTGAGAAAGGCAGATTATAAGTAACGTAAATAAATTAAAAAAATACAAATTTTAGTTGTAATGTATTCTTAAACTAGCTTAAATTAACTTCAGAATCTAGAACCTGTTTTACCAAACACTGTGCAACATTCCCTAAATGTTGACTTGTGGTTTTCTTTGATTCTCTCAGTCATTTTGAATTTATTGCTTACATAAAAATAGATTCAACTGAAGTTACTATGACTACCATGTCAGGACCAGGGTTCTTGTATACTCTTGATACTGGAGATCCATTACCAGATGTCCCAGGTATGTTGATGTTATTCTGTAGCAGTACAGAAGGCTCTGATATTATTTTATAGTAGTACAGAGCACTGGCATTGGGGGAAGGGGAAGTTTTATCACTTCCCCTATAAACATGCCCTCAAGCTGCTGTTTGCCCTTTCCAGGAAAAGGAAAAAAAATTTTTTTTTTTTCCCCAGCTGTGGAGTTATAACACCTTTTAAGGAAAGAGACCATTTAGACTGGAAAATGGCATGGGGGAAAAGGGTTAAACACCTCCCTTGTCCCACTGTTTCTATCAAATGCAGAACCCATGTGACAGTTTTTAAGTTAAAATAAAAATGTCAGGGAATCATGGTTCTCCTACATCTCACGTTGAATGAGCCTTACAGCCAAAAAAAATTGATTGGGGGGGGTTGGCCTAGATCTCTGTTCTCAATCTCAGTACAAAGAACTGGGATGATTAATTCAAAGCAAACTAAGCTGGCCCTTGTGCCTCTTCCTTAGATGTTCTCTTGCTTCATACATTTGATTCAAGCTGTCTTTTTAATTATTACACTGAGGAAAACCATGAACAGGTTTTCAAATGTTCATGCTTTGTTGCATAAATTGTACATCCTGTATTCTAGTAAATAACATCTTACATTATTGTCTGATAAATTAAACATTTTCAGCTATATGATTTTTATTCCCAGAGGAGGGTAACAAGCTGCCTTAATATTTAGCATCTTATTGCCAGGCCTTTTAAGCAACAGCTATTGAAGAAATTATGAACATAAATATCATGAAAACCCTGTAACATGTATGTTCTCAAGTGTCTGGCTGTTTTACTAAATTGGTATCTATCAATAATATACATGTTTTACTCTAAGATGATGTGGGAGAGGGTTTTAACTATGTTAAAAGACATGCAGTTTTTATATTGTTTTGACAGATAACTAAGTCCTTGCAGAAAGAAATTGAGTTCATAGAATCATAGAATTGGAAGATACTTCCAGGGTTATCTAGTTCAACCTCCTGCACAATATAGAAAATTCCCAAAAAACCGCAGAGACCCCTGCTCCATGCCCAAAAGATGACAAGAAACCTCAAGGATCCCTAACCAAACTGCTTCAAGAAAATTGCTCAAGAAAGTTGTCTCAGAGAAGCTAGCAAGATGGCTTATGTGCAGCTGAGGCAACCCTAGAAGAATTTTCTTCACAGGCAAGGTCTTTTCTAGCGAAGGATGAGCCAATGAGCAAGTTATATATTTGCCCCAACTATATATCAATATGCTAAGGAAATCAAATCTGCCTAGGTAATGCAGTAGAAAACTAGTCAAAACCTGCTTCCTAGCAATCTCAGCAAATTAAATTCCTCTTCAGTGCCAATTTGAATTTAATAGTTCCTGGTTTCCAAGATGCTAGATGAACTAATACTTGGTGAAGGATTTAATTTGTATCTTTATGCTTTTTGTGAGCCTTTCTTTTTCACTGGAATACCAATGGAGTCTCTGTATCATAAGGTTAAACAGAAACAATACAAGAACTCATGGGCATTCGATGAAATTGCTGAGCAGACAGGTTAAAACGGATAAAAGGAAGTAATTCTTCACCCAAAGGGTGATTAACATGTGGAATTCACTGCCACAGGAGGTGGTGGCAGCCACAAGCATAGCCACCTTCAAGAGGGGTTTAGATAAAAATATGGAGCAGAGGTCCATCAGTGGTTATTAACCACAGTGTGTGTGTGTGTGTGTGTGTGTGTGTGTGTGTGTATATATATATATATATATATATATATATATATATATATATATATATATATATATATATATAATTTTTTTGGCCACTGTGTGACACAGAGTGTTGGACTGGATGGGCCATTGGCCTGATCTAACACAGCTTCTTTTATGTTCTTATGTTCTTAAACCATGCATCAGGTACTACTAAGCTCTGCAGCACTTAATTTTTTTTAAAGCAAATCAAACTTTATTGAAATAAATAGGGGTTACAGCAAAAGGGATAGTGAAGCAGAGAAATAACGAGGTCCGCACAGTCTTACTGGTTTGAAGCAAGGTTTACTTTTTGGTACCATAAGCAGAACCCCATCGGGCATGGACCCCCAAAATGACTTGAGTTAAAATCATTCTACATACAGACCATTTTATTCACACAGAAAACAAGCAGGCAGGCACACAGGCTTATCTGATTTCAAAGGTCCCGCCTTCACAGAACTCCTTCTAGTTAATTTCCATGACGTGGCCCCCTTTACTCTATCTATATACAGCAAGTCGCCTGTAGGAGGCTGTTCCCTTATCTAATCTTACAGCTGGAGCTCACACCCACTGGGAGGTAGAGTCAGTTTCTAAAGGCAGTTTTACAACAGACCCCTCTCCTTTGAAGACAAAGCATATTTTTACTCATTATGACAAATATTATTATTATTAGGGGTATTAATTAATTATTCAGGGGCTCTCCTTCAATAGCAAAATGTAGAAGTCATATCACTAAGAAAAATAAACAACCATATACATCAGAATATCTTCATTGCAGTAATACATAAGAATGAATGAAAAAGGTCTGGTTTGCTAAAATAAATACAAAGGTGCATACCAAAACATTAGAATTAAAGCAAAACTCAATAGTAAGCATTTCGGAATGACATTATGACTTAAAAGGTATTCCACTATGGGGTACCAAAAGGTTTGAAATTTCTGCTGAAAAGTTGCTAAATCTGGCCTTAAGGTGTTATTTGAGATCTTACCATACACAAAAGATTCCGAGAGCCAGTTTGATGTAGTGGTTAAGTGTGTGGACTCTTATCTGGGAGACCTGGGTTTGATTCCCCACTCCTCCACTTGCACCTGCTAGCATGGCCTTGGGTCAGCCATAGCTCTGGCAGAGGTTGTCCTTGAAAGGGCAGCTGCTGTGAGAGCCCTCTCCAGCCCCACCAACCTCACAGGGTGTCTGTTGTGGGGGAGGAAAGTAAAGGAGATTGTGAGCCGCTCTGAGACTCTTCAGAGTGGAGGGCGGAATATAAATCCAATATCATCTTCTTCTTCTTGCCATTGCTGGATTGTTGGGGGTTCTTTATCTCTCCATTTTGTGGCCATGACCTGTCTAGCAGTAGATAGTAAATATGAAATTAAGGTAAGAGTTAATTTGTTACCAGAAAAGGAAGGCAAGTAAGCTAAAAGAACCGATTCTGTTAGGTCTGGGACTTGGATTCCAGTAATATCAGACAAAACTTGTTTCCAGAAATCCCTGATAAATGGACAGTATCACCAGCAATGCATAAAATCACTGAATTGGCCACAGTTTTTCCAGCATTTGGGACTAATTTTAGGGTCTATCTGATGTAACCTGCTTGTGGGGAGATAACATCTATGCAGAACTTTGAATGAGTTAAAGCATATTGTAAATATTGGGGATGTTAAATTGGGAGAGGTATAGATAGTATCCAAATTGACTTCCTGTAGCCTTTTATTACAGTCTATGTTCCAAATGATTTGGTGGTAAGGCTGTTTCACAGTGGGCAAGGAAATTAGCAATTGATAGATTTTTGAGACCAAACCTTTGATCTTGCTGTTGGTTTTTAATGAAGCAATTTCTAGGGGAGTTAGCAGAATTTTTAATATGTTTGCAAATTTTTCCTTATAAAACATGCGTTGAATCTGTAAAAAGTGATACCAAGGCAGTTGGATATCTAATTTAGCTTCTACGTCAGCTTTGGAAATAGAAGAGTTTTTATGAGTTAAGTCTATTATACATGTTACACCCTTATTTTTCCAGACTTTAAAAGCTGCCTGATCTTGTCTAGGAGAAAACCAATGTTGGTTCAAAAAAAGTAGTTAATGATTATTTAGATGGTAGAAGGTGTTTTCGAGCTTTATCCCAAATTTTTAGGAATGTTAGTGTTATGACTTATAATTTTTTCACACTTTTACACTACAGGAAACTGAAGAAAAGATAGGTTGAGACAGTGATGTTATGTGGTGGCAGTACAGGAGTTGCCACTGGGCTTCTGTGTTGCCCCATCCTGAGTCTGGGCCTGCAGCCTTAAGACCCTGCATTATTTATTTTTATGACTAAATAAGCATATCTGGATTTTCTCTCATTGGCACATATCCTTGTAATGCTGTTATCTGGTGACAGAATTTCTCCTGTTATCCTTGACTTTCACTGGAATAGTCCATAATTCAGGGGGAAAGAGAAAGTTTAGTTAAACTGAACAATAGCAAATTCAAAAGAAACCAAAGAAAATTACATTCCTTACCAGCCAGGTAATTAAAACAGTAGATCTTGTTTCACGGGGTGTGGCTCATATAAAGAACAAGATTCAGAGCAAACATTAAACATTTCTAAGAATATTTACATAAGGTGTTATTTTTAATCAAAGTGAATTGTTATTAATCTAAGGGAAGATGGGGGGCAGAGTTGAGAGGAATCTTCAGAGAGGTGTACACTAGAATTATATTTGTCATTGTTCCTCTGTGTTATCTTGGGTCAAACCAAAGTGATGAGAGATCTGTGAATCCTTATGTGTGTGTTTTTTCATTGGTAAAAAGTAACCACTGGGTGTCCAAGTTCAGACTAGAGTTGCAGTGCAAGGGAGAAGAGATGAGGACAAACTGAGGAAGTGTAGTTTAATTCATGGTTCGTCTCTGTGACCTGTTCATGAACTACAAATCATCATGAACTTTTAGGGGCTAATGAACTGGCTTGGTTTGTGAGCTTTGTTATAATGTAGAATACTCCCCCCATTTTCTAGTTACACCAAACTTGAGGGGATCTTCGGCTGCCTCCTCTCTATCTGCTTTTCAAGTTTGATAAGGATTGGATTTATGGAGTCCAAATGATGCCCCCCCCCCAGAAGTTGCCTCATCCTCCATTGTTTCCAGTGAAGGGGGGGAACAGCCAAAAAGAGGGGGGGGGTGCAATAGAAGCCTAGTAGAACACAACTGAAGTCCCAGAGAATCTCTGCAGTAGAAACTGAAGCTGGGAGCATTTTTGCAAGCCCAGAAAAAACAGTGAATTGTGCTCAGCAAAACCAGTGTCACTGTGGCAGTGCAAACCCAGCAGGACTAAGGTGAAGCCAGAGAATCTCTGCAGTAGTAACTGAAAGAGGGGGTATTTTTGCAAGCACAGCAGAAATAGTGCAATGTACAGCATGCCCAGTAGTACCAGTGCAATCAAAGAGTGTCCAGCAGAATCCAGTGCCAGTGTGGCAATGCCAACTCAATAGGCCTGATGTCTAGCACAGACTCACACTCCAAGTGGGGGGGGGGTTGCAAGCCCAACAGAACCATTGCAGTGCAGTAGTGCCCGGCAGAACCCAGTGCCATTGGGGGCAATGCCAGCTCAACAGGACTGATATGAAGCACAGAGTCACACTCCAGATGGAGGGGAGAGAGGTTGCAAGCCCAGCAGAAGGGATGTACTAAAAGTAGTGACAGGATTCCTATTGAAAACAATGTCAGAGGCTTGAAAGCCCACTTAAGATAATGGAAGCCAGAAATGCCAGTTGGCTTGCATGGTCTCCACTGAAATACATTACAACATAAAATAGTTGCAATGAAAATATGGAACAGATTTTCAGTAAATGTCTCTGGGTCTAACTAGAACTGGAATGGCAACTCATAGTGGAATGACAGCCATTGGGAGTAGCAAAACTCCTTGGAGACAACAATGACAGGTTACAGAGTGGAATGACATCCACTGGGAGTAGAAGTGTTCTGGGACTAAATTGACAGCCCCCAGAGTGAAATGACAGCTATTGGGAATAGTAGAAGTCTTATGAGTCAGGAGTGACTATCCCCAGAGTGGAATGACAGCCCCTGAGACTCACTCATCCATGTGAGAACCAATGATACTACCTGGCACAGCCCAGAATGTATTAAAAGAGACAATGTGGCTCTTGTTAGAAAAGTGAATAACCTGGGAGCACAGGTGAAGGACCTGGGAGCACAGGTTGTGTTTTCATCAGTTCTTCCTGTTGAAATCTGTGGCTTAGGAAAGGAAAGAAGAGTATTGCAAATAAATAACTTGCTATGTAAAGGTATCATCAGGAAAGTTGGGGAGGTTTAGACCATGGCTTACACTTTCAAGATGAATAAAAATGTGTTTGGTAAGAGCCTTGCAAACCTAATAAGAAGGGCTTGAAACTAAATCCTCTGGGGGACTGAGACAAAAATTCAAAGCCTAGCATGATGCCAATAACTGGAGATAAGAACACTAAAGATTTGTGGGGAGTGGCACATATTATACAAAGCATTAACTTGCAGGTAAGTACAGAGACAAAAATCTCAGGGCACATAAACCATGAATTCCAGTGTCTCTAAACTAATGCACAGAGTATGGGAAATAAGCAGGAGAAACTGGAAGTCCTAATACAAGAAGGGGTAAAAGGTAAAGGTAGTCCCCTGTGCAAGCGCCAGTTGTTTCCGACTCTGGGATGACGTTGCATCACGTTTTCATGGCAGACTTTTTTACAGGGTGGTTTGCCATTGCTTTCCCCAGTCATCTACACTTTCTCCCCAGCAAGCTGGGTACTCATTTTACCAATCGCTGAAGGATGGAAGGCTGAGTTAACCTTGAGCCAGCTACCTGAACCCAGCTTCCACTGGGATCAAACTCAGATCGTGAGCAGAGCTCAGGACTACAATACTGCAGCTTTACCACTCTGCACCATGGGGCTGCACAGGAAGGGTACTAGGACCTAATAGGCATTATTGAAACTTGGTGGGATGACACTGACAATTGTAATATTATGATTGAAGAGTACAACTTATTTAAAAGCGACAGACAAGGAAGGGTGGAGGCATGGCATTCTATGTGAAGGAAGTATATACTTGTAAAGAAATGTATGAATCAACAATTTAGTCGAGAGTCTCTGCTCTTAAATGGGGCTTCTTATATCTCATTCAGGTTACTAATCCAACTAAGACTTGTGAGTTTTGGCAACATCAGAGCAGCAGGCTTGTTAGACTAATATATATATATATATATATATATATATATATATATATATATATATATATATATATATATATATATATATATATATATATATATATATATATATATATATATATATATATATATATATATTAGCACTTCAGCATGGGAACCAGCAGATGTCCTTTATATTACATTCTATTTTTGTTTCTTCTCTTAGAAGTTGTGAATAGTATTGCTCAGCTGTGCACCTTGCCTACAATACCTTGTGCTCATGGCTAGCATCCCAGTTTCCCTTGTTACTCATGTGATCTTCCACTGCCAGGGAATCAGTGTATGTTTTGGGAATGTTTTATAATGGGGACAGCACATTGCCTAATAATGTCTGGAATGCTGACTGTTGTCTGTGAGCCATATCCCTCCCATTTGTATTATCAATTAAGCTGATAGCAATTGGAATGTCAAACTAGGACATGGGGTTCAAAACCCTATTCAGCCAATGGAGCACTCTTATTTATTATTTATTATTGCCTTTAATTTATACCCCACCCTCTCTGCAAGCAGACTCAGGGCGGCTAACAGTCAGTTCAAAATTTCAGACAACAAAAACAATCAAACACTCAAACTTCAAACAATAAACACTATTAAAACATTTTAAAAACATTTTATGGTGCTGTTAAATAACTATCTAAGCGGGATTGTCCTTTACTAACAGTTAAACCCATAGTAGTTCCAATATCTCAGTAGTGTAGGTGACCTTGGGCCAACCATTCACTCTGAACCTAATCTACCTCACAGGGCTATTGGAAGAGGAAGGGATGGACAGAAATGTGGTAGAACATCCCCAATTCAAATCCCATTTGAATGAAGAACTTCTTGTGGGCCATAGGTCATAATTCTTTAACCCTAGATACTGGTTCTAGGTCTCTCCTTTCATGTCTGGTGTAGCAATGATAGTAAGTCTCTCTCTCTCAATAAAATACTGTGAACACTAAGAAGCCTCTTCACCTGATGGATGGCAGTGGCATCTCTGTAATCAGATTCACAGCAACAGGATTAACAGAGGTGGTTGACTTGGGGGGGGGGGGTGCCTTGAAGTAGGTCTGAATCATGGCTGTTCCCACCCAGTACATGATTCACTGTCTTGTAGCTTTGTGCCTAAATCTTCTTGCTGATGTTGTTTTGCACAAACTCCTGGTTCTGCTATGTGAACCTAAGAGTAGGAACCTAAGTGAGTACTCTGTAGTTTTTAAGCAAAAGGGAACATCACAGATGAGGAAGAAGAGGACTGAGTGTGGAGTCATGCTGCTGCCTCTCAGATATGCAGACTCAAAATTCATCATGCAGATTTACCATAATCTCAGAGGATTAAAAGGATGATGGAAAATGACTTCCTAGTGGGTCTGGAGTATGATGCTCCCACCTCCACCAATTATATAATTGCCAGCTTTGTCATACTGTGTGATTCTGTGGCTGTATTTCTGCTTGCCACTTTTCTCTGTGGAATACTTCTGCTTACACTCCTGTGGTAAATTTTGTGGTTACAGTTTTGCTGCTTTTATTTCATGTATTCAGTGTAAAAGTACCCCAGGAAGCATAGCTGTCCCTTGGCACAAGAATCTAATGTTCTGTCATTTCTAACCAGCTATTCACTATCTTGGCTTCAGCCAGTTCAAAATTCATCCACATATATTTAAAGTTGGGGGGAGGGGGTGTTCCAGAATATGTCACCTTACTTTTCCAACTTCATTTGTTATGTTGTTGCCCAGCCACTAAATTTCAAGAGAGCTCTTGGAGCTCTTTTTGTTTCATACGGTGTACATCTCCAGTAAAATCCTTATTGGCCCTCCTCCCTACTTGTGCGTGTTTCTATATGTATATGTTCTTATTGTACTGTTTCTCACTCACACACACACTTCTAAAATGTTATTTAAATGTTTTAATGCCTGATCTTCACCACTTTGGGAACTCTATTTGGGGTCAAAAGACTGTATATAAAAACATATTTAAAATAATCTACCTTGGTTTTTACATCCTGAATAATTAGATGTCCTCTGCAAACTTCACCACTACAATTCTTACCTCCCAATCCCGCATCAATTTATGAACAAATTAAACAGTACAGGACATGTTACCATCCACATTGTACCTTTTAATTCTTAATGCCCTAGAATGTCCAGATTTATTGTTGAGCGTCTTCACAAAGTAACTAAGAAAACTTCCTCAAAACAAGTACTGAAATGGATACAGATTACAGTTGTACCAAATATCCAATTATGACAGTTTTGGATGCTCAGGGGGCCAACAGGTACATGGGAGCCTTTGTTTGCTACCTAGGGCTGCCAGGTCTCTCACCATAGTCATAGCAGGAGACCTCCCAGCAACCTGTTGTGTTAACCCACAAGTGTTTAAAGCATGGCCAGGAGGGAAGGGAGCAGTGATGTGTGTGCTGAAATGACACCACTGTACTGGCATCATTTCCAGTGACACTCTAGGATTTGTTGTCTAGCAACCTTATTGCAATTGGTTTTTAATTGCTTGGAGGTTTGCTTCTTTTGCCCATTTTCTAGTTTGGCACCATTTCAGGCAATAAGGAGGTATGTACATGATACAATGATGATAGATTCACATGGGTGACTGTGTTAGTCTGAAGCAATAACAAGGTTTGAGTCCATTGACACCTTTAAAATCAACAAAGTTTAGTTCTGGATATAAACTTCAGTGTACGTGTTTCCTTGCTGGCTTGGAATCACCTCTGAAAAAAGCTCACTTTCTACATAAAATACCACAAAGAGAAATCGGACTGAAGTCTGGAAGCATTGTGTCACACTGAAGAGGCTTCCAGGCAATGCTAATCAGATCTGTGGGCTATGCCATGAGGCTGTGGGGCTATGCCATGCAGGGCCACCCAAGATGGACAGGCCACAGCTGAGAATCCAGACAAAATGTGATCCATTGGAGAAGGAAATGGCAAACCACTCCAGTGTCCTTGCCAAGAAAACCCCATGAACAAAAACAAAAGGCTAAAAGATATGGCACTGGAAGATGAGCCCCTCAGGTCAGAAGGTGCCCAATATGCTACTGGGGAAGAGCATTCAAGTAACCACAGAAAGAGTAAAGTGGCTGGGCCAAAGCTGAAAGGACGCTCAGTTGTGGATGTGTCTGATGGTGAAAGAACAGTCAGATGCTGCAAAGAACAATACTGCATCGGAAAGTGGAATGTAAAATCTATGAATCAAGGTAAGCTAGATGTGGTCAAACAAGAGATGGCAAGACTGAACATCGACATATTGGGAATCAGTGAACTAAAATGGACAGGAATGGGTGAATTTAACTCAGAGGATCACTACATCTATTATTGTGGGCAAGAGTCCTGTAGAAGAAATGGTGTGACCTTTATAGTTAACAAGAGAGTGAGGAAGGCAGTAATGGGATACAATCTCAAAAATGACAGAATGATCTCGGTCCGTATCCAAGGCAAAACATTAAATATCACAGTAATCCAAACCCCAACCACTGATGCAGAAGAGGTGGAAGTGGACCAGTTCTATGAAGATCTACAACACCTTCTAGAATTAACACAAAAAAAAGATGTCCTCATCATAGGGGACTGGAATGCCAAAGTAGGAAGTCAAAAGGTAACCGGAACAACTGACAAGTTTGGCCTTGGAGAACAAAATGAAGCCGGGCAAAGGCTAATAGAGTTTTGTCAAGAGAACAAGCTGGTCATAGCGAACACCCTCTTCCAACAACCTAAAAGGCAACTCTACACGTGGACAGCATCTGATGGGCAACACAGAAATCAGATTGATTATATACTCTGCAGTCAAAGATGGAGTAGCTCCTTACAGTCAGCAAAAACAAGACCTGGAGCTGACTGCAGCTCAGATCATGAACTACTCATTGCAAAATTCAGGCTTAAACTGAAGAAAACTGGGGAAGTCATTAGGCCATTCAGGTTTGACCTTGATTACATCCCTTATGAATATACAGTGGAGATGAGGAATAGGTTTAAGGAACAACAGTTGATAGAGTGCCTGAAGAACTATGGATGGAGGTTCGTGACATTGTACAGAAGGCAGCAATCCACACCATCCCAAAGAAAAAGAAATGCAAGAAAGCAAAGTGGCTGTCTGATGAGGCTTTACAAATAGCTGAGGAAAGAAGGAAAGTGAAAGTCAAAGGTGAAAAGGTGAAATTCACCCAACTGAATGCAGATTTCCAGAGAACAGCAAGGAGAGATAAGGAGGCCTTCCGGAAGGAACAATGCAAAGCAATAGAGGAAAATAATAGAATGGGAAGGACAAGATCTCGTCAAGAAAATTGAAGAAATCAAGGGAACATTTTGTGCAAAGATGGCCATGATAAAGGACAAAAATGGTAGGGACCTAACAGAAGCAGAAGAGATCAGGAAGAGGTGGCAAGAATACACAGAAGAATTATAAAAGAAGGATCTCAATGTCCCAGACAACCATGACAGTGAAATCGATGACCTTGAGCCAGACATCCTTGAGAGTGAAGTCAAATGGGCTTTAGAAAGAATTACTAACAACAAAGTGAGTGGAGATGATGGTATCCCAGTTGAGCTATTCAAAGTCCTAAAAGTTAAAGTGATGCACACATTATGTCAACAAATTTGGAAAACACAACAGTGGCCACAGGATTGGAAAAGATTGGTTTATATTCCAATCCCAAAGAAGGGTAATGCCAAGGAATGTTCAAACTATCGCACCATTGCACTCATTTCACATGCCAGCAAGGTCATGTTAAAGATCCTACAAGCTAGGCTTCAGCAGTATGCAGATCGGGAACTACCAGAAGTTCAAGCTGGGTTTCGGAGAGGTAGAGGACTAGAGATCAAATTGCCAACATTCGATGGATTATGGAGAAAGCACGGGAGTATCAGAAAAATGTCTATTTCTGCTTCATTAACTATGCTAAAGCCTTTGATTGTGTGGATCACTACAAATTGTGGCAAGTCCTTAAAGAGATAGGAGTACCAGACCACCTCACATGTTTCCTGAGGAACCTGTATAAGGGTCGAGAAGCAACTGTCAGAATAGGATATGGGACAACTGATTGGTTTAGAATAGGAAAAGGAGTTCAACAAGGATGTATATTGTCACCCTGCTTATTTAATTTATATGCAGAGTACGTCATGCAGAATGCTGGCCTGGAAGAAGCACAAGCCAGAATTAAGATTGCTGGGAAAAACATCAACAACCTCAGATATGCAGATGACACTACTCTGATGGCAGAAAATGAGGAGGGCCTAAAGAACTTCTTGTTGAGGGTGAAAGAGGAGAGCACAAAAGTAGGCTTGAAACTCAACATCAAAAAAATCATGGCATCTGGCCCCATCACACCTTGGCAAATAGAAGGGGAAGACATGGAAGTAGTGACAGACTTCATATTTCTGGGATCCAAGATCGCTGCAGATGGGACTGTAGCCATGAAATTAAAAGATGTTTGCTCCTTGGGAGGACAGCTATGACAAACCTGGGCAGTATAATAAAAAATAGAGACATCACTCTGCCAACAAAAGTCTGTATAGTTAAAGTGATGGTATTCCCAGTAGTAATGTATGGCTGTGAGAGCTGGACCATAAGGAAGGCCGAGTGCAGAAGAATAGATGCTTTTGAGATGTGGTGCTAGAGAAGACTCTTAAGAGTCCCTTGGACTGCAAGAAGATCAAATCAGTCAGTCCTAAGGGAAATCAACCCAGACTGTTCACTGGAAGGTCAGATGCTGAAGCTGAAGCTCAAATACTTTGGCCACCAAATGAGAAGGGAGCACTCCCTGGAGAAGATCCTGATGCTAGAAAAGACGGAAGACAAAAGAAGGGGACAGCAAAAGATGAGATGGCTGGACAGAGTTACTAATGTAACAAACACGAATTTGAGCAGACTTCGGAGGTTGGTGGAAGACAGGAGGGCCTGGCGTGACTTTGTCCATGGGGTCGCAAAGAGTCGGACTCGACTGTGCAACTGAACAACAGCAAATTCCTCCAAAGAGCTCAAGATGCCATATATGGTTCTCTCCACTTCTCATTTTCTCCTCACCTCAGCTATGTGAGATTGGGAGAGAATGACCGGCCAAAAGTAACCTTCATGGTTAAATGGGGACTTGAACCAGAGTTTCCTTGTTCCCAGATCTTTCTGCTAGTCACCAGGGCTTTTTTGTAGCAGGAACTCCTTTGCATATTAGGCCACACCCCCTGATGTAGCCAATCCTCCTGGAGCTTACAGTAGACCCCATCCTAAGAGCCCGGTAAGCTCCAGGAGGATTGGCTACATTAGGGGTGTGTGGCCTAATATGCAAAGGAGTTCCTGCTACAAAAAAGCCCTGGTAGTCACTGTACCATACTGACTTTCAGACAGTCTCATATCTAGGTTTTTTTTCTGGAGAGGGGCCTGGGGGACATTAATTTAATTAGTGAAGCATAAACAATAGAAGAGGAGGGGTTGGGGGACCAGGAGAGGGTATGTCTGACAGATTTGAAAGGGGGTGCACCCCACATGGCCCCCACCTAGTTATGTCCCTCTTTTCAGAACAGTAGTTATGCCACAGTGCTTCCTGGCCTTGGTGAACATTTTCATAGTTTCTACCTTACTCCCCAAATAATTGTTGAAATGAAGGGCAATCATTTCTATGCCAAAAGCTATTTAGATGAGTACGAAAACTAGGGTAGATTGAAAACACCTTTTCTCTCCTCTGTATTAAAAAGATTTCAAAAAAGCTTTCCAACCCCACTTTAGCATTTTTGCTTTCACAATTGAATTTAATGTTTTTTAAACCACTGCTTCAACACTGTTTTAATGACATACAAAGAAAGCATTTGGAACAGTAATATCAATTTTGGGATGCATTTCCCTTTCAGTGCACTTGAAAAGCTTCTGCAGATATGAAAAAGAAAGGATTTTAAAGATTCTATTCGTAAGCAAAGTAGATATATTAAACTAATAGCATGTATATGCATTTTACCATCCTTAAAGAAACCACAATTAAATTGGATATTAATAATAAAATGTCCAGCCAAAAGACATGCAGTCTCCTAAGAAATTTCACTAGTCATACTTAGCTTCCCTCAAAATTCCTCTGATGTTTTGTCCAAGTGGGAAACTCCAAATTCATTCTCAGTCTTGCTGCAGACAAAAATCTTGCAGTAGTTCAGGGAAACAATGTCTTCCAAAACATTTCACTAGTCTTAAAATGTTTAGATTCCTTCAAACTTCCTTGCATGTTCTGCCCACTCAAGAAATCTTAATTTGCCTAAAATGACAATGTAAAAAAATGTTGACAATTTGAATATAGCCTCCAGACAGAAGGGAGAGGATAGCCCTGTATCCAGTCATATATCTGTGATGCTGCAATGGCTAGAGTTTAACCATTGCCTCTAGGTAGGGTCTTGAGATCTGGAATAACCACTGCAATTCACCTGGAGGAAATATCTGTTTTGGAGGGTAGAAAGGCATTATACCCTACTGAGATCTCTCCTCACTAGATTCTGCCCCCAAATCTCCAGGAATTTTGCAACCCAGAGTTGGCAAACCTATCAGAGTGTCAGATTGTGGATATACTGGTTCAGATCCCCACTCTATATACATCTCACTATCTTTCGGTCCCTAACCTATTTCATAGGGTTGTTGTGAATATAAAATAAGGGATCCTATGTATGTATTTATTTCTTAGACTTATATCTCACCCTCATCGCTGAAGCAGTCTCAGGGCAGCTTACATACCAATAAAACATTACATAAAACCAATTAAAATAGATATAAACAATAATACATTAAAACATTCAGATAATACAGGTGGTGCTATATGCTGCCCTGAGTGTGCTGGATAAAGATGCCAGCCTCCAGGTAGGACCTGAGGATCCCCCAGAATTACAGCTCATCTCCAGGCTAGACTACAGAGATCAGTTCCCCTGGAGAAAATGGATGCTTTGGAAGGTGGACTGTATGGCATTATACACCACTGAGGTCCTTGCTCCCCCTCCTCAGCTCCATCCTCAAATCGCCAGGTGTTTCCCAATCTGAGTCTGGCAACCCTTTCCCCACCCTCCCACTGCCGCCCCCCCCCCCAACAGTCAAAAGGCCAGCAAGTTACCCGCCGTCCAAAATCACATAAGAAGTGGAGAAAGGGTGGTGCAGGCCTCTCCAGGGGTTAATGAGGGCTGCTGGGGGTGTGGCAAAACTCCTGGTGGCTGGCTGGCTGGCTGGCTGCCTGTTCTCCTAATCCAGGGATTGTTATACAGCTGCACTTACTATTCAATGGACAAGGTAGGTGGGGGGGGGAGGGGGAACCCTCAGAAAGGTTCAGGAGTTGTGCTCCTGTGAGTTCCTGCTGAATTCAAGGCCTGAGTCTGGGGAAGCAGAGATTTGGATCCTGCTTCCCATTGTTTTAGTGTCCCCAAGCTCAGTCCTAAAGGCTCCAATGAGCCAGGCAGTAACAAACAACTTCCAGTAAAGCATTGGGTCACACACAACATGCTCTCAGCTCTCTCTTCTTTCCTCCAGTTTATATAGATCAAAGTCAGCTACAAGCACTGTACAGCTCTGAGGGAACTTCCTGTTTCTTCTTAAACAACAATAAAACTCAAGACGGTTTCTAGAAACACAACTATCTCTTGGAACACTACATGTAACGCCTATCTCAACAATCATATCAATAACTCTAACTTTCTTTTAGAAAACTAGTCTTCCTTCTCTCAATCTCTATCAAATTGCACAAACAGTGTTTCATAGATATGGCTTCATAAGAGGATCCTATCCAATAAAACTGACTTTTAGAGTGACAAACAACAACAGATCTTGCTTTCAAATGCCTCGGTCGTGCCTTCCATCGCCTTCATGCATATGGCTGAAACACCCACAGAAGAGAAGGATGTGGCAGCCAAGCCAAGAAAGTAGATACTATAAATGTTGAAATCAGCACATTAAATGTTTAAAAATACATTCTTATGTGGAGCTGCTGCTTCCACATGAAACCTCGTGAGGCTGTCACTGAAGGAAAGTGGAAGAGGCACACTAATTGCGACTTTACTGGAAATGATCCCCTTCTTCCAAAGGAGAGTTTATTTTTTTGTATGTATCATGTATTATTCCTATCCATTTACATTGTCTTCACTACTTTTAGAACAGATGAATACATGTACTGGGAGAGTTGCATTTCTTAATTGCAGCAAGGGGAGCACCCTGTCCTGTTTGGTGCAAGTCTCAATATTGGAATCACTGAGCACAGTGCAATATAATGTCTCCACTTTGCCTAATAAATGAAGAAATAAGGGTATTATTTCTCAGGGAAAATGCAAACTTATAGGGAAAGCTGAAAATGTCTTATTAGAATAAATGCTTCATCATAGCATGATGAAATGCCTGACTAGAATAAACGCTTGTGGGGAATGCAGTATAGAAATGTAAAGTAAAAATAAATAAATAACAGGGTACAGCCTGGACAGTAAACTCAGGGATCTTATTCTGATCTATTATTGCAATAAATATATTGATTGAAACTCAGGGATCTGCAAAACTTCTGATTTATTGGTCTGGATAATTTATTCATCTTCCTGTATTGCATATATGGGACACTTTTTGTCAAAAACAGACATGGAATTTTTACAGAACAGATTAAAATTACCATGGTGCTTTCCATGCATATTATTACCTACAATTGAGCATGATGTTCCTGTGTTGAAAAGCACAGGCAATACAAATCTGAATGACTGTTGACTGCATGGTGGGATGGTGTCCCACATTCAAAAGGCAAAGGCAACAGTGTCTATTAATGAGATCTGAATCATTATTGCTACACATATGCACAAAGGACTTGATTTCAAAACAACTTGGCCAGTTAAGTCATTGTTTTCTTTGTGGGTCCAATAATAAAATTCATAAATGTACTGTTTATTTGGGGGGTACCCACTATCTTGACTTTGTGATTTTCCACTTCAGAGTAGAACAGGAAGGCTACTCATGACATCCTGCTAAACACAGGCCTAAACTATATGAAATGCTCAATCTGCAAGTGGCTTTCAGCAGACACAGTTAGGGTTGCCAACTTCCAGGAAAGGCTTGGAATTTCAACTGATATCCAGATGACATAAATCAACTGGGGAAAACAGCTGCTCTATAAGGTGGATTCTATGGCATTATTCCCTGCTGAGGTCCCTCTCTTCTCTATACCCAGCCACCCAGCCCTCCCCAGACACCATCCCTAAAATCTCAAGGAATTTCTCAACCTGGAGTTGGCAACCATGGACACACAGTTTAACCTAGAACCACTGTGGCAGGGAAGGAAAGTTTACTCTTTCTCCATGCCATTTTGCCAACCCTGGTGGTTACTTCTGTTAAAGACAACAACAACATACAAGTTAGCTGACTGGTTCCTGTATTGTTTCTTCATTGAGCAAATATTTGCGCAGGTTTTCAAGTCAGAGCAATGGCAAGGGGGACAATATTACTAGGCTTCAATGTTAGAGTATTATCACAAGGAGGGCTGAGTATTAGATAGAATAAAGAATCCAGAATCACAGACTGAAGCACAGGAGTGCCCAACCTTTTTGGAGGCTGTGGGTACCTTTGGAATTCCTGATGCAGGGTGGTGTTTGCAACCACAGAATGCCATAGGAAGTGGAACCACCCATATAAAGTCAAGGACTTAGTTTACATATAACTCTAATAGTAACTCTTCACAGACAGAAACTGTTTAACAGGATGCCTTTTTAAATTAACATACTGTTTTAAAATATTTTCTTGCACACACATAGCTTACCTTCACTCATGCAGTGAATATTCTCATATTATGGTGGCAACTACTGCCAGAGAAACATTTTTTTCTTTAAAAAATGCACAACCAATCATATCTCCAGTGGCCAATCAGAAACCCTGCTTTGCAAAAGCCTCATCTGGTCCCACCAACTTTCTACAAACACAAAGGAAGAGGGTTAATGGGCACCATGGTGCCCACAGGTGCCATACTAGGGAACCCTGCAATAGCATATCACTTGAACATTTGATCTGAAATCCTAAGAATACTTTCCTGGGAGTAACTGCCGCTAAATAAAATGGAACTCCATTCTGAGTTTTTTTATTATTTGTTATTTACTTCATTTATACTCCACTTTTCTCCCCAGTAGGGACCCAAAGTGGCTTACAGGTTCTTCCATCGTCCATTTATTCTCACATAGGTTCTCTGAGATAATCTGGCTAAGGGATTGTGACTGGACCAAGGTCACTCAACAAGCTTCCATGGCAGAGGAGGTGTCCTGGACCACAGTCCAGCACTCTTACTACTACCCCATGCTGGCTGTCCACTGAATACACCTGCATACAGTTGCTCCAAAAGCCATTCTTTAGAGCTACAGGAGGCAGTTGATTGCCAACTGGCAAAAGTAGTTATTTGAACATTTTGCTTAGGAATGATAAAGTGTCAAGTGGACCTGAACTGATCAAAGAATTAAGTCACTCAGACACACTATATTGGACCCCACATGTAGGGTTGTCAAGTCCGTTGCTTCCTGCAGCAGGGGAATTTCACGTGCATGCTTATTGTACCATAGAGTTTCCCCTCCCAAATGGCTAGAGCATCCAGGAAAACCATAGAGTTTTCCTGGAAACGCCTAGAGCAGCCGCATGGGATGGCGCCGGCATGATGACATCACTTCCAGGTGACATCATCACACCAGCAACGTAGGGGGATGTTCCCCATGCCGGCCCAATGTGGGTCGGTGGGTCGGGAACTTCCCGGGCGGCGGAACCCCTGCCTGGACTGGGAGCTTGGCAGCCCTACCCACAGGTCTTGCTCCTTAATCCTACAGTACTCTTTACTCTTAGACCACAATCCAAAAGACACTGGAAACAACATTGAATATCATGGCATTAACTTTTGAATAGATCTGTTTAAGATTGCTTTCTTAGCTACTGGCTTTTGCTTATGGCCTGAGTAGATCCCATGGAATGACTGCCTTATGTCCAATGAACTGATAGGATCCCACCAGTATTGTCTCCCACAAAATGTCTTTTAACCTCCTAGATGCTCTTTAGAGTTGCTAGCCCTGTAGTTACAAATTCTAGGGAAGTGGAGCTGGAGGGGAGAGCATCAGAGATACTGTGCTATCACTTTGGAAGTGATGTCTCCCTATTTTTTTCTCTTGCTGATCTATTGATTGGGCTCATGCCATCAAGGGCAGGGTGAGAGTTTGCAGTGCGCAAAGGGTAAGCCTAGGTACGGCTGTCCTTTCATGTTAATGCAATAAAGAAGACACATATCCCAGAGGTCTTTCTTAAGAAGTAGTTGGTAGATGGTCCTACAGAGCACTGGAATGTAGATTTTTCTTCTGTCTTTCAGAAGATGCAGCCTTTATTACCTGAAAGCCTACCAGAGGGAGGTCATTAGTTTTACAAGCTCTGAACACCCATCTTTTAACTCCAAGTGCATTCATTCTCTACAGAAGCATCCTTTCTGCTTTGGCCCTAAGGATGAGTAGTAAAGAATAAATATTAAAAATAACTATCAAGAAAATGGCATGAAATAAGATAGTTAAACACAGGCCTTGCACAGGGCAGTCTTAACGCATGGGCCTGATGGGCACTTGCCCATGGGACCCACGAGCATAGGGGCCCCATACTAATCTGTGTATGATGCAGTACTAATAACCATTTACATTTTTATTCCTGTGAGTAGTTATCGTAGGAGCCCAGTACACTGCTTTGCCTGGGGCCTATAATGCTGTTAAGATGGTCCTGGCCTTGAATACCAATCAAGACAATTAATAATGCAAATATCTTAGCTACTTCTGGCAGTTAAAAAAAATACCTCAGCATGTCAAAAATGTATTGACAGCCACTTAAGCAAGAGGAAATTACCACACAATTTAAACACACAATTTAAACAAACTAGAAAGTGTCCATATAATCCATCATTTATAATCCATAGTTTAATTTGATGATTTATCAAAGAGTAGTTAGCCATAACTTTGCAAATGGCACAGCGTTGCTTTGACCTGATTGCATTTTTGCACCTTAAAGAAAATAGGGAAATTACTGAGATCCATGAACATAAAGTAGCCAAATTTGTTAGTACTGCATATTGAAAAGTTTCATTGCCTCCCTGTTCTATTCCCATGTGGCTAACTTTTAGGAAGAATGAGACATTCCATAAAAGTCACTGACTTCACATCAATTCTGGGTTAACTTCTGCTCTGAAACTTGAGACAGATCCATGATGTGACCAAATACATCCTTTGTTTCCCACATGATAGATCTGCACTACGATTGGCAAATATGCAATGAAGTTTGTGGTGACAACAGAAAGTTGAAAGCAAATCTGGATAACAGTATGGAATCTTGTAAATTCTGCCAGTTCCTGACACTGGTTGTAAATTCTACTGGTTCCTAAATCATGGCTTCCCTCTAAAAGACAGCAAGGTCTCTTCACACATTTTTATATGAGAATGGTGATCAAGAAGGATTCTGAAGTGAATGTGACCACCCCTTCCCATAAAATAGGTTTAATCAACAGCCAGGATTTTAAAGAAATTCCCTACTCCTTTAAGGGAAGCAAAGTGGGATGTTATTTTCCTCCTTGGCATGAAAAACTTCAGCTGCCATTTCTACACATTACACCTCTATTAAAGGGACATGACATTTTTTCCCTTCTGGTTGCTGAGAACCCTAGCAAAAGGTAATCATTTTTTTTTTTGCCTTGAAGAAGCCTGCAGCACTGTGTTTCAATGTGGCCTGACTAAAGTAAATAATGTCCTAACATTTTATTGTATGAACTTCACTGTGTCAGCCTGACATTTGTTCATACCCTCCAGAAGCACGGAGTGGTCTTTAGAACACTTGACCTTTATCTCCTTGTTTTCTCTCATTTGTTTCAGGGCGGGGGGTGGGGGGGTGGGATCATCTGGTACCTGAAGCTATTGTAACAGAAGATCAAGTGTTTGTCTTCTCTTGGGAGATGGGTACAAAAGTTGTCTTAACACTCTTTCATGCAGTATTTTGCTTTGCTTCACAGGTGATCCATTTAGCTGGTTAATGACTTATTGGTAAGACTAGTAATAAAAAAAAAAGTGCTAAAATACACCTAAACATTCCTGCATTTCTTCTCAAGGTCAAGCTATTTTAGTTGTAGAACTGTGAGGATACTTTATTCTCAAATGAGTTTTCCAAGCATAGAGGTATGTCAGTTATCCACAATTTTCCATTTCTGAGGTGGGAGAAAAAGGGGAAGCATTCTATGTGAAAGCCCCACTGAACTTTATGAACAATGGGGAAACCATACAAGCCCATCCCATTGTGGAAACCACCTTGTTAATGGCCAAGAGTAGAGTGCTGTGACAGACAGAGAGGCAGATATTAACTGATTCAGATAATCAAGAATATGGCACAAACTTCCTTGTTAGTGCTTTTACTGTCCTCTCTTTAGAAAGGCAAGCAGTTGTGACTCCAGACTACTGAATATCAATTCTGCCTGTTTTCACAAGATCTGAAGCAAGTAGCCTCAGTTCTGTACTGGGAAAGGATTTTCTTTTTGCACTTTGATATTTAGGACACACAGCATTTTGGGCAAGCATATAATTTGATGCACTTGAAGAATGATCATGGCATGTACATCTTCATTCATTATGTACCCTGCTGTGTTGTCTCAAATAGCTCTTCCGCCTATTACTGCAATAAGACAGAAGAGTACCATTCCTTTGTCATCACGGCCATTGCAAAGTGGACCATTACATTTATCACTGACCTCCTTTTGGTGCACATGGAAGAGGAACATTTTTATCCTCACCCTTTTTGTACTAAGGCTACCTTGTCAAAGGTCCATGGGAGGGACCCAGAAAGAAGTTCCCCAATTTTCTGACTGACATTATATGCTAGAAGTTATACAACTATAGACTTAACATTTTCTCAAAGATTACCTGCAGCATACACAATTTACAAAAGGAAATAGCCAAATCTAATATTGTGTTTGATGCTACATGGTACAAAGGAGGAAGTTCTCATTTCAAGAAAGAGCTTATTAGGAGGAGGCAATGAAGGGCCTATGAGAGCCAGATGGCATCCTGACTAGGTTGGTGCATTTAGAAGAGAAAATGGGTGGGACAGATGAGGTGATGGACTACTGCCAGCAGAGCAGAACACAGCATTGGTTAGGGCAGCCAGTGGTGGAGCAAGAAAAGCTCTAGGCTATGTGGGCAAATATCATACCTAGCTAGGCTTGCCAATCCCCAAGTCACAGCAGGGGATCTCCTGCTTTTGCAGGTTCTTTCCTGCCCCCAGCCAGCAGGGGAGAGCCCCACCCTCACAGCTACCATGTGCCTTTCCACCTTAGAAAGCGTAAGAAGACACCTGGGAGAATTTGCTTTTAGAAAGGTGTATGTGCCTTTAAATCTCCAGAGCTAGGCTGCATGGAGGTGAGGCAAACTTGCAGAATAATGTGGCTGCTGTGAGAAAGGAAAGTGAAACAGCCCGGTTCCTATGTTTGTTTTACAGTCCCTCCAGAACTTGTTTGCTCAGTAAATTGGGAGTAAATAGTAAAGTAGAACCTCTGGTTTACTTGTGTTAGTCTGAAGAACTTGATTGAGTATACAGCATTCAACAACCCCCATGGTGAGTAAACTGCCCCAGTGAGACCACAAAATGTGTGCTTCCAAATGTTTTTATTTTGGCTGCTTTGTGTGTGTGTGTGTGTGTGTGTGAAAGAGTGAAAGTGTAGCCAGCTGCTGGGAGAATGAGGAAATGAAGACTGTATTCAGGGGAACTACACTGCTGTATTTTTATTTATTTATTTTAGGGAATGGCAAAGTCTCCTGGCTCCACCCCCAAAATCTCTCAGCCCCACCCCCCAAAGTCCCCAGGTATTTTCTGAGTTAGACTTGGCAACCCTATGCCAAGCTGCTGTCTGGCTTTCCCTGTGGTGCACAGGACTGAAGTAGAAAGATCCAACCCTGAAGGACTCAGTACTTACTTGACCTGGTCTGCATCATGAAAACCAAAACATAATCTTATGAAAGGATTCAGGTTTTTCCAGAAGGGACAGGAAATTACTGGGTCTCAGGCAGGCAGCAGAGAAGTTTCATATTTGCCCCCCACCAGTATAGAGGAGTGATAAATAATATTTTAGTAGTCAATGGGCAACTGGAACAGCTGCCCTAGTGGATGGGGAACTACCCATGTCCCACCCCAGTGAAGGGGGAAATGAAGAAAGGCCGATTCAACTGCTGCTCATGCCTGCCAGCAATGTGACAGTGTCTCCTGCTAGTTTCACATCGGGTGAGAGTCATCCCTTGCCTGGCCTTAGTAAGGGGCAAGCAGGTGGATGGCTGACTATCTTGGAATTGGACTTTGGGTGATTATCTTGGACTTTTTCCCAGATCCTCCAAATTACTAAGATTGCCCCTGCCAATATGAGTGTGGTTCTTTGGATACAGAAACTTGTGACATAGCTGGTTGACAACTGCATCCAATCAAATTTAGCAGCCGTGTGTCTCTTATGTACATTTTATTGTGCATGCACAATGAACATGAGATGAGATTTATCAAGTAGCCTGTGATGTAGTGATGCAGACAGTGGCTTGTGGTGTTAACAGTTAACAATGGTAAAGTTTTAGGGTAGTTTTTTTTTTCCCAACTGAGCTTTCAATTTTAGTGTTTCCTTGTCTTCACAAAAAATAAATATAAAAAATAGATCTAAAGCTAAATATAAAAAAATAGATCTAGTACTATGATGACAATAACAACTCATGCTTCTACTACTTTTATGACTAGTAGTATCTAGGAATTGCCAAAAAAATGAAAATTAGCAAAACAGTGCAAAAATACATATATAAAAAGAAACAATATTTTAAAATCTTGGGAAGGTGTGTCAAACATGTGGTCCAGGGGCCAAATCAGGCCTTCTGAAGGCTCCTATCAGGATCTCAAGCAACTGGCTCTTGTCTGCTTCCTTCTCCCTCTCTTTTGCTTCCTTCTGCATCTCAGCTTGCTTTGCAAGGCTTGCGTAATCGCACAGGAGCTACAGAATAAAATCTTGATTTTCTCCATTGGTTGAGGCTCCTCCCCCTTTTGGTCCCCTGGGAAGGGAGGGAAAGAGCCAGAACTTCCTTTGTCCAGTTCCCTGGATCCCTTGGGAGAAATACAAAGAAAGCACCTTTAAGACCAACAAGTGCTAATGTTTTAAGCATGTTTCATTTTAAGGGGTTTTTTTGAAGTCATGTTTGTCTGCGTCCTTTAAAAAGTTTATATCTCTGCTACCTAATCTTAAATAGGTACACACATGGCCCAGCCCGACATGGCCTGGCCTGGCCCGACAAGGTTTCATTTATGTCAGATCTGGCCCTCATGACAAATGAATTCGACACCTCTGTAGGAGAAACACATTTCCTTTTTGGGTGTGTGTGTTATTTCTTCTTTTCTGTAAGTTATAAAGACCACCAAATGCATAAAATAAAAATGGAACTCAAGGATCTCCAACTGTCTACCACTGTATGCTGAAAGTTATCACAGTATATTATGAATGGGGCCATGGTAAGCAATGTTAATGGTGAGAGACACCAGTGTCCTATTTTTTCCAATGTAATTGAATTATTGCCAAGTTAGTCATAATGTAATGTTACAGAGCTGGCATAAAGCTACATTACATTAAAAGAGAAATTGTATAGGAGCATTCAATGTGAGAGATGATGTGGTGTTGTGACTAAGTGACTGAGCTATAATTTCAAGAAGTCTCATGTTTTAAAGTTGCCTTTTGTCACAAATTTAGTACACGATCTTAGAATGGCCACTCATCTCTGTTTAAAATGCAAACTGTGAAATGGGGATAGTAATACTATCCTACCTTGTATATTTGTTGAAAGGATTAGAAAAGCGGTATATTTTGAACACTCTGTGCTAAGAACTATAAAACAATAATAGATATTTTCCAAACTGAGTACACAAATAATCTAACAGTCTGGTGTAGTACCAGTTTGGTGTAGTGGTTAAGAGCAGGGGACTGTAATCTGGAGAACTGTGTTTGATTCCCCACTCTTTCACATGAAGTCATCTGGGTGACCTTGGGTCAGTCAGCGCTCCCTCAGAGCTCTCTCAGACCCACCTACATCACAGGGTGTCTGTTGTGGAGAGAGGAAAGGAAGGTGGTTGTAAACTACTCTGAAACTTCTTTGGGTAGTGAAGGTATAAAATTGGTATAAAACCAATTCCTCCTCCTCTTCATCCTCCTCCTTGTATTCTTCATTGTAACGTACTGAGACGAGAGACGTTGGTAGGGCAACATGCTTTAATGGGTGCACGTTACGAGGGAAGAACTGGTAACACGCGGGCCGGGTCCCGCTTATATACAACTCCCGGTACAGCCTCCTGTACAGGCCAGCTCAATCCTGGCCTGTTGAACTTCCCGCCACAGCTGGTGATTGGCGGGGGTTTCGCGCCCTGTGCAGGGGCGCCTGGGGCAACCCAGTCGCCTCTTCACATGGGCGCGCGTGGCCCGGCATTGTGTTGTTGTGTTATTACGTTGTATCATAATGGCGATACACTACACCCCTCCCCCCCAAGTTATTGTACATAGTCCCTTAGGTAGGCAGGAGGCCGGCGTTCCCTGGTTGACCGTCTCGGGGCGGCTTGTGGTGTAGGCGCGGCTTCTGCGGCGGGGGCTTCTATGGGAAGCGGTGCGGCCGCAGGCTGTTGGTCCGGCTCTGCAGGTCTCTCGGGCTCTGCTGGCCCTGGGGACTCGCGCGTCGGTAGGATCGGTGCTGGTGTGGTGTCCTCTGGCTGGCCCCTGGCTGGTTCTCCTCCGGATCTTGCCTCCTCTGCTTCTGCCGGCGCTTCCGGAAGAGTGCGGCGATGCAGTTGGTCGATGTGCCGCCGTAGGACCTGGCCCCCCTCTGTGGATACCTCGTAGTGGCGGGACCCTGTCACCCGCAGCACCCGACCCGCTACCCACTCTGGTCCCCTGGAGTAGTTGCGGGCGTATACTGGGTCCCCTGCAAAGAACCCCCTGGCAGCATCCCTGACCTTGGGGGACCCGCGGATGTCTGACACCCGGTCGAGGTGTAGCCTGTCGAGTCTGGTTATTAACTTTCGCCCCATGAGGAGTTCCGCCGGGCTAACCCCCATGGCGGGGTTGGGGATTACTCTGTTGTCGAACAGAAAGGCGGCAAGTCTGTGTTCCCAGTCGCCCTGTATGATTTGGCCCAGGGCTTCCTTAGTTGTGCGTACCATGCGCTCGGCCTGGCCGTTGGTGGCCGGATGGAATGGGGCTGACCTCACGTGTTTGATCAGGTACCTCTGGAGGAACGCCTGGAATTCCCCAGAGGTGAAGGCTGCCCCGTTGTCCGAGACAATAGTGTCCGGAATGCCATGGGTGCACAGTGCCCTGCGCAGTGCTCTGATTGCGGCTGCGGATGACGTGGACGCTACGGGAAAGACCTCCAGCCATTTGGTGTAGGCGTCCACCATTATAAGGAAGGTCTGTCCCTAGAATGGCCCCGCAAAATCGAGGTGTAGCCTCGACCACGGTTTCCTGGAGGGTTCCCACCGCATGGCGGGGGCGCTGGGTGGCTCGGGGCACGACTCCTGACACGCTTGGCACCTCCGGACCCAGTTCTCTATCTCTTCGTCCATCCCCGGCCACCAGATGTAGCTCCTGGCTAAGGCCTTCATTCTGACTATGCCGGGGTGGGTCTCGTGGAGGGACTCCAGAACTCGCTTTTGTAGTGGGGGTGGAACCACCACCCTGCTACCCCATAAGATGCACCCTTTGTGGGCTGCTAGTTCCTCCCTCCTCGTTTTATAGGGTCTAAATTCTTCCCCCATGTTCCCTTCTGGCCACCCCCTCACCACCCAGTCGACAACCCTCGCCAGTGTCTTGTTTTTCCCGGTGGCCTTGGCGACCTCCGCGGCGTGGAGGGGCTGCTCCGGGAGTGACTCGATTGACATGATGTGGTGTGCGGGGGCAGGGTTTGGGCCTGTGTCTGGAAGAGGCAAACGGCTGAGCGCATCTGCGTGGCCCATAGCCTTGCCTGCTCGGTGGACCAGCGTGTACATGTATGAATTGAGGAATTGGTTCCACCTCAGTACGCGCTGTGACAGTATTTGGGGGGTTTGACGGTCCGGGGCAAGCAGACCCAAGAGTGGCTTGTGGTCGGTGGCTATTGTGAACTTACGCCCGTATAAGTAATCGTTAAACTTATGCACCCCCACTACGATGGCCAGAGCCTCTTTATCAATTTGAGCGTAATTGCGCTCTGCTGGCGTCAGCGTGCGGGAGTAATAGGCCACCAGTACCTCCCTCCCGTCCGGGAGTTGGTGCCCCAAGACTGCGCCCACCCCATATGGCGATGCATCGCAAGCCAAGATGACCGGGAGGCGCTCATCAAAGTGGTGGAGCACCGCATTGGAAACTAGTGTGTCTTTAACCGCCTGGAACGCGGCGGCTTGGCGTTTGCCCCATTCCCAAGGGGCTTGTTTATCTAGCAGCAGGTGTAGCGGTTCTGCAATGGCTGCCTTGTGGGGGAGGAACGTGTGATAAAAATTGAGCAACCCCAAGAAACTTTGGAGCTCCGCTTTGCAAGTGGGGGCCGGGGCTTGAACAATAGCTCGGGTCTTTTCTTCCGTTGGGTGGATTCCCTCTGCGTCCACGGTGAACCCCAGGAACTCCACCCGCGGTACCCCCAGTAAGCATTTCTCCCGCTTGACCTTGAGCCCAGCTGCTTGGAACCGGCGGAGCACTTCTCTTAGGCGGTTGCTGAACTCCTCGGGGTCCGGGGCGGCAATTAAAACATCGTCGAAAAATGGTTGGACTCCGGGGATCCCTTTAAGAAGAGCGTCCATTATACTTTGAAAAATCCCCGGAGCTACGCTGACCCCGAATTGTAGCCTCCGCACCCTGAAGGCCCCCCTGTGTGTCACAATCGTCTGGGCTTTGGCCGTTTTAGCGTCTACGGGGAGCTGCTGGTAGGCTTGTGCCAGGTCTAGCTTCCCAAAAATCTTTGACCCCGCTAGGGCTGCTAAAACGTGGCTGACCACCGGTACAGGGTAGGGGTTGTCCTGTAGTGCCTTGTTTATTGTGCACTTGTAGTCGGCACATATTCGCACCTCCCCGTTAGGTTTGACCGGAGTCACTATGGGGGTCTCCCAGATGGCATAGTCTACCGGCTCCAGGACCCCTTGGGCCGTGAGGTGGTCCAGTTCAGCCTCAATTTTGGGCTTTAAGGCGAACGGGACCCTCTGTGCTTTGAGCCTGATCGGCCTGACTGTCGGGTCGAGCGGTAGGGAGATGGCCGGCCCCTTGTAGCTCCCCAGGGACCCGTCGAACACATCGGGGAACTCGCTGCACACCCCTTTGAACCCTCTGGGTGTTAGGATTTGTCCCACCCCCTCTAGACGGACTCCCAGGGGGCCGAACCACGCTAACCCCAACAGGGTGGTCAGCTGGCGCTTGACCACTAGGATGTCCAGCGGCCCTCTAAAAGATCCCCTCTCCACCAGTACCCAGGCCCACCCCACAATTTGGACCGGGTTCCTTTGAAAGTCCTGCAGTATGAAGTCCGCCGGCCTCAGGTGAAGCCGCTGGCGGGGGCAGTTTCCTCAGGGTCTCTTCCGCAATTATGGAAATGGAGGAGCCTGAGTCCACCTCCATGAGGCATGGGGCTCCTTCGATGAGGACCGCCATTTTGATCTTGTCGGGGGTGGCCAGGGGCAAGCTCAGTACCTGTAAGGTGGTGGAGGCTGTGGAGAGGGACTCAGCGGCCTCGTGGTGGGTCGTTGGTCTCCGGCGGTTGGACTTGGCTCGGCAAGCCCGTGCAATGTGGCCGGTCTTCCCACAGCTCCTGCAGTCCCAGGTCTTGTACTGGCAGCCCCTTCGGTCGTGGGGGTCGCCGCAGCTGGCGCACTTCGCTGCGGGCGGTCTCTCCGCCGTTCGGGGCCGCTGTGGTGCTCGGGTGGTTGCTCCTGCTGGACGGCGCAGCTGGAACGCTTCTCCCTCTTCCTGGCGGTCGTGATCTAGCTCCTCTTGGTGAACTGCCTCGGTCCTCGCCTTGGGGAAGGTCCGGGTGGTCCTCTCGAACGCCACGGCTTCGCTGAAGGCGCTCTGGAGGGTGAGCTCTTCCTTCACGAAGAGCTTCTGTTGGAGCCTCTCGTCGCGGAGGCCCCACGTGAAGCGATCGGCCAGGTTCTCTTCCAGGTTCTGGAAGTTGCAGCTACCTGCGATCTGGCGTAGGGCTGCCAGGTAGTCGGCGGCCGACTCTCCTGGGGCCTGGTCCCTCCTGTGGAAAAGGAACTGGCGGGCCACCTGTGAAGGTTGGGGCAAGAAATGGCCCGTGAGGAGCCTGACGACCTCCTCGTAGGACTTCTCTGTGAGTCGGGCAGGGGCCGAGAGACCTTTAGCAATCTCAAATGTGGCCGCCCCGCAGACGCTCAGGAGAACGTCCCTCTTCATGCTGTCCTCTGTAATTCGGTTGGCCCTCAGGTAGCAATCAACCCGCTCTGAGTACGATTCCCAAGCCTCGGGATTCGCGGGGTTGAACGCCTCAATGTGACCGGTGGTGCCGCCCTGGTGAGCCATGCTGGCGGCGGTGGTCGTGGCCGGTAGGTTGCCCTGTCTCCGATGTAGCCGACGTGGCTAGAATCCCATCCTCGTTGCCACTGTAACGTACTGAGACGAGAGACGTTGGTAGGGCAACATGCTTTAATGGGTGCACGTTACGAGAGAAGAACTGGTAACACGCGGGCCGGGTCCCGCTTATATACAACTCCCGGTACAGCCTCCTGTACAGGCCAGCCCAATCCTGGCCTGTTGAAATTCCCGCCACAGCTGGTGATTGGCGGGGGTTTCGCGCCCTGTGCAGGGGTGCCTGGTGCAACCCAGTCGCCTCTTCACATGGGCGCGCGTGGCCCGGCATTGTGTTGTTGCGTTATTACGTTGTATCGTAATGGCGATATACTACATTCATCTTCTTCTTGTTGTCATTATCTAGAAGGCATGAATCTTTTATTAAAATATTTGGTTGGTTGTTTAGATAGGCTGTGTTTGTTAATGTTAAAAGCTTAGAGTTGCCAACCTCAGGGTTGTGGCTTGGATTACAACTGATCTCCAGATAACAGAGATCAGCTCACCTGGAGAAAATAACTGTTTTGGAAGGTGGACTCTATGGCATTATATCCCATTGAAGTCCTTCCTTCCTCATACCCTGCTCTCATTAGGCTCAACCCACCTGATCTCCAGGTATTTCCCAAAATGGAGCTGGCAACCTTAGCTTTGAAACATTTTCAGTCTAGTGCATTTGAATTATCTGATAGCATATGCAAAGGACAAAGCCCTCAACTAGTATTTGAATTCTTCCAAACTATAATTGTGTTTAAAAAAAATAAAGAAGGGACACAAATAGGATCAGGGTGCTGGAAGGAGTTACCTTTTCCTCCCATGCTGGTTTTTGTAATTAGATTGCTTCTCCACACTGATGTTTCCTATATAGATCCTTCCCTTCCCATGGTCCCATAGCAGCTCCAGAGAGTCATTTTAATAAGAAAACAATAGGTGGGATTAGAAAATTCATCCCAAAGGTTGGTCGTTAGCTTTTTCAAAAAGCTACAGGTTATTCCTTGCTCTTTTGCATTATGGCAGATGACAAACCAAAATATTATGTTATGGTAACTGGCTACTAACATGTTTTTTCTGTCATTTCAGACAGTTTTAGTAACTAGCTGATAATGCAATTTATTTACCTGATCATACAAACCTGGTTGTCTCCTGTTGGTGAAGCAGGCCTGAGGCATTGTTGACATAAACCGCTTTTGTTCCATTTTCAATCCCTTCTCCTGTTTCTGAATCACTATGTTGGACTGTGTTAAGATGCCCTACAGTGTTTCTTGCAGTGATGTTTTTTCATGCCTTTTTTGCCCTGGGCACTATCTTCCTTTTAAAAAATGTTCTATTAGAAGCACTATACCAATGAAACAGAACCATGGAGGCCAGGCATCCCAATGGCAGTGCTGTTGCATCAATTTGCAGTTTGGTTTCAGCACCATAGTGCTCTAAATACAACTTTTTTTTTAAAGAGCACTGTCTGAAGCAGATCACATGCACAGGAGGGAAGGGGGGAAAGAAAGTGGTGCAGTTTAAAATGACACAGTGCTTCAGATATGGCTCATTAGAAGGAAGATCGCTGTGTGAAACCCCCGTCCCTGTACCAGTTTACTGGATGACAGGTCAATAATGAATACCATCTGGTTTAGAAAGGTAATTTGAAAAGGTTCTATATCTCAGCTTGCAGATCCCCAGCTGTCATGTCTAGTTTTACCCCCAACTCACTCACTCACCTTCTTTGGAAGTCTTCAAACAGGGGCTTGATGGCCATCTGACATAAATGCTGATTCTGTGAACTTTGGCAGATCATGAGAGGGAAGGCAGGAAGGGTTGTATCAGTGCTAAGTGGTGTATTATTTCTTTTCTTTTCTTTTTCTTTTGCAATCTTCTAGGCATGGAGCAGGTATAACTGGGGTGAAGTGGTTTGTGAAGTTTGTGAATTTCCTGCATTGTGCAAGGGGGTTGGACTAGGTGACTCTGGAAGTCTCTTCTAACTCTATGGTTCTATTACTCTGTATATCCTACTGCTGTTAAAGGGACTTATCAACATGACTGACAGATAACAAGATTGAAGAATGAGTCCATGTTAAGAAGGTTCAGGAAGAGAAGTTGGTTTTTTCAAAATAAAACAGTGAAGTAAACATGAAAGACACCCCCCCCTCCTTCCCCCAAAAAGAACAGCATAGTCGTTTGGAGCTGATGTTCTGTGAAATTAAGGGGCACAGGTGCTCGTTCCCCCTCCCCCCTTATTAATATTTCTAAATAAATTAAAACGGATGCTTCTGACTCCTTCTGGAGGTTCACTGTTCAGAGGGTACCTGTTAGAGAATGAGTTCTCAGGCTGCAGTCAGTCATCCATGCCTGGGGTCACACTGATGCAAAGGAACATTGATTCCCAAGACTTTTTAACATTCAGCAACAATGTTAACGTGTTTGTTTCTCATGTGTGGAAAATGTCAATAAATGCCACCCAACATCTTCTGATTCCCTTTATTGCATTTTGACATGTTGTTTGAGATACACAGACAAGCAGCAGCTCAATTAACAAGAGAAGCTTTTTATCCAGAAATGTGTGCTGCATAGGGTTGCCAACTCTGGATTCAGAGATGCCTGCACATTTGGGGGCAATGCTGGTGAAGACAGAGTATGGAGGTGGATGGAACACCTTAGTAAATGGGTGTCAAACATGTGGCCCGGGGACCAAATTAGGCCCTCGGAGGGCTTCTATCAGGCCCTAAGCAACTGGCTCTTGTCTGCTTCCTTCTCCCTCTCTCTTGCTTCCTTCTGCATCTCAGCTTGCTTTGCAAGGCTTGCTCAATTGCACAGGAGCTACAGAGCAAAATCTTGATTTTCTTCATTGGTTGAGGTTCCTCCTCCTTCTGGTCCCCTGGGGAGGGAGGGAAAGAGCCAGAGCTTCCTTTGCCCAGTTCCCTGGATCCCATGGGAGAAATACAAAGTAAGCACCTTTAAGACCAATGAGTGCTAATGTTTTAAGCATGTTTCATTTTAAGGGTTTTTTTTAAAGTCATGTTTGTTTGTATCCTTTTAAAAGTTTATATCTCTGCTACCTAATCTTAAATAGGTACACACATGGCCCAGCCCAACATGGCATGGTCAGGCCTGACAAAGTCTCATTTACGTCAGATCCAGCTCTCATAACAAATGAGTGACACCCCTGCCTTAGACATTTCCATGCAAAGCTTCCATTTTCTTCAGGGGAACTCATCTCTGTAGTCTGGAGATCAGTTGTAATTCTGGGAGAATTCCAGGCCTCACCTGGAGATATAAATTGTTTATTTTTCTTAAGGAAAAAGCCTTTTCTTAACCCTGGCTGCTGCAGATATAAGTTGTTTGTTTTTCTTAAGGAGTGAAATGGAGTTTTATGATTTAGGTTTGAACTACCCCATTGCTTTTAGATAGGAAATATTTAGCTTCTGGAAATATTTCTGGAACAGACCCACTAGGACTTTTGCTTGTTTTATAAATACCTGTGATGTAGCCACAGCAAGGCTGTAGTGATGTCTGGAAATGCCCAGTTTCAAATGAAGTTAGGATCACCCAAAGGATGTCTTGTGAGCTGTAGCCCAATCTGCTCACAAGCTCTGGGGTCCGAAGCAGGAAGCAATGTTATCTTCTCCAAGTGGGAGATGGCCCATTGTCTCCTGCTACTGCTTGGATTGACAGTGGAATAGGTTTTTTTTGAAAAGCCATTGAGCCAATAGTGTGAAAAACCTTCTGAGCAAAAGCCAAAAGTGATGTCAGACCTATCTAGGAATTGCCAAAAAAAAAAAAATAATGTTGGGATTTTCTTCAGAAGTGACTACACTCCATTGGCTTAAAAGAATTTTTTCTCTCACCACTGTTCCAAGCAGAGGTGGAAAGACTGAGTTGCCATAGCAGGAGACCCGGCAACTCAGTTCATCCTCCAAAGCTGCTGTTACCTTCTTGACATTGTTCTCTGCAATCTGGAGATCAACTGTAACTGTGGGAGAACTCCAGGGCCCATCTTGATGTTGGCAGCCCTACTAATGGAGGCAGGCTTTGAGTTGCTGGTCTTACCTTCACACTGTACACATCAGTGATAACTAAGGCCTGGTCCTTTAGGTACCTTGAGCAAAAGTCATCATTGTAACCATGAATAGCACTATATAGATTATGTGAAGTTGCCCTTCCCAACTGCAATGTCCCCATAATCAAAATTTCAAAACATTAGAATGTGCCAGTAGAGTTCTGGCTCAAAATAATGTGATTTTACAGGCTTAAATGCTAGATGTTCTTTGTTCTTTGGTTTTTAAAAGGCTTTTGTTGCAGTTATTTTCTAGTCATTTCTGTCCTTGAAGGTCAATCTGATTTTCTTTCATGAATTTTCATAATTTTTTGAAATTTAAAGGCTGAATTATTATTATAACATACTCAAGCCAAAAATGCCCTTCTGTATTTCACCCACTGGGTACTTCTTCCACATCCTTCACTTCATGCCTTCAAAAAAGATGTGAAAGCACAAATGTGTTTTGCCAAGGAGCAAAAGGCAGCTGTTGCACAGCAGGATCACATTGGAAAAATAACATGAGCTGAAGGATTGCATCAACTGCCATGTTTCATTGTCTGTACTTAACATAATTTGCATATCATTCTTATGAACAGCACCTACTACATTCAAAGGTGCCATCTCTGTGTACAATGACTAATGCAATGGAACTGGGTTTTTTTTCTCAGATGTTTCTCTGTTTTGAACAATACTTCCCAGCTCTAGAGATTTTCCCTATGGGTGTGGGATCACCCATGCATGCATGGAGCTCACCACCTGTGAGGGCTGCCTGGTTCAGGTCAATCTTGATTATGGGTGCATCAAGATTCTCTTTTACATGGCATTTTACTGACTGGGGCAAAGCAGAGGCCCTTTCAGAACCCCTAAATCTGCAGCGGACTATGGAACAATGAGTTATAATAGGATTGGGCTTCCTGACCTCTCCAACACCACAGGGCAGACATTGCTAAAACAACAAGGTTATGAATCAGTGAGAAGGAGAAGAGATGCTGATTTTGGTAATTTAGAAATAGGTTTATCAAGAGGTTGTATTAATAATGACCAAACCTAGGCAGAGGCCCCCAGAAAAAGGCCCCCAGGAACCTTCTCATACCATCTAGGCCCAACCCAAATATTATACAACACAAAACACATGCCAGGCTCTATAACCCTAGCCACTCCCCTTGGATAGTCCTGGAGCAGTCAAACTGCTAGTCATTGGAGGAAGAATCTCCCAAGAGGATCTTTCTTCCAGGGATAACTCTCTTGTTATTCAGGGACATAGCAACTGTATTGAAGAGGTTCCCTTTCTTTCTTCTGGGGACAATGCTGAGATTCACATCATATGTACTCAGTTGTGGTTGATGGGAAGCACAGTTAAGTCATGCTTACTCTTTATATATTTCAAAGATAGGGTTGCTAGCCACCAGGTCTCAGAGGGGGTTTCCATGGTTTTGGGGGCTTCAAGTTGCCACCAGCCAGTTAGCCAGTGGGAGAAACCCCACCCCACAGTGACATCCCTGACACAATGACATCACTTCCTGGTAATAGTGACACTCTGGTTTTTGGGCAAACACTATGGTTTTGAAGGCAAAAAACCTTAGAGTTTTGCCTACAACCCAGAGCATCATGCACAACATCCCACTCACTCCTGGAATGCCTCCAAATCTCCCCACTTCAACGGCAAGGATACCTGGCAATCCTATTCATCGATAATATATGAAGGGGGTATAGCACATCTGGACATATGTTTTCTCTTAGTATATAAGGCCACAGAGAAGAAGTACTTGTTTTCTCTTTTGAAAGTCATGCTTCTTGTTTTGGAATGTGATACTGTAAAATCATCTGACTAAAATGCAATTGGAGGAAGGATGGACTGAGTTTAAGAGACTGTGGCTTTCTCTTTGGGAGAAAATCAGTGCTGATTAAAGTTATTTTGCCATCTGACACAATAGGGGCAGTAGCCACTGCACTCCTGCTTTCCCTGCTACCTCGTCACTGCTGCTGCCTCACCCGACATCTGGAGGAAATAACCTCCTTATTTCTTCACTGTTCCAACCCTCTTTTAAAACAGCATGATAAGCTGTATAGGTCTTCCTGAACTCCTATGACACAACTTCTCTCAAGAGTTCAGTCACTATTTCAATTGCCTCAGCAACAGAAATGGTGACCAAAGTTGTACAAGAAAAAGGATTCTCATGAGCATTTAGGAACTGGCATGTATAGCTAGAGATACCATTTTAAAGAGAAGGAGCCATTGATACTTCTACTGATGCCCACCAAGCATTTTCATAAAACGGTTGGGACCAAATAAGGCTTTTGCTCAGCAGGGCTTTGATCAGTCATTGGAGATCTGATTGACTGTGTAGACTTTTTAAAAGACACTTTGGCAGCAGCTGCTCCCAATGCACAAGGATCTTAAAGGCAGCTTTTAAATAAGTCTTTTGCCTGAAATGTTGAGGAGTTACTATTAGAATTACACAGCCTCACTCTCTGACATTCTACAGTTGGCTCAGCCTCCAGAGGTAGACATTTTGGGGTTGTGCATGCCCATTACTGTGAATCAGAATTCCAGAGATTCCCTCAAGCTCAAAAAGTCTAAGGACCCCAGGGATAACCTAATGTGACTTTCAGCTTGTAAATACAAAATGGGCCACATTTACACTATCTGTCTAGCGTACATCTGTCTCCTTGACCACACTAGGAACATTCCAGTTTAAAATTACCATAATGATTCAAAGCCTTGTAGGATGCCAGAAACTGGGGATAAGAACACTAAAGCTTTGCAGACAGTGACACATACACTAGGTAACGTTAACTTGCAGGTATGTAAGGAAACAAAACCCTCAGGATGTATAAAACATGGATTCCGATGTCTCTACACTAATGCACAGAGTATGGGAAACAAACGAGAGGAACTGGAAGTCCTAACCAGGGGTCATTTTGTAGGGAAAATGGTGGTGGAGCTCATCCAGGGATTGTTATGCAGCTGCATCTACTATTCAATGGACAAGGTGGGAAGGAGGAGGTGGAACTGTCAGAAAGGTTCAGGAGCTGTGCTCATGTGAGCTCCCGCTGAATCTGAGGCCTAGTCCTAATACAGGAAGGAGACTATGACATAATAGGCCTTACTGAAACTTGGTGGGATGACACAATTGGAATATTAGGATTCAATGGTACAACTTATTTAAAAGGGGCAGACAAATGAGAAAGGGCAAAGGCGTAGCAGTATATGTGAAAGAGATATATACTTGTGAGGAAATATGTGAGTCTGAGCATGGCAACTCTGCTGAGAGTCTCTGGGTAAAAATAGGAGTAAGAAATAACAGTGATATTATGGTGGGGGTCTGCTATAGACCTCCAAGCAGGCAGAAGACTTGGATGAGATACTCTTACAATAGATTGCAAAGTTCTCCAAGAGAAGGGACACAATGATCATGGGAGATCAATTACCCGGACATCTGTTGGAAGTCCAACTCTGCTAAAAACAAAAGGTCAAATAGATTTCTGACTTGTCTTGCTGACAATTTCCTTTTCCAGGAAGTGAAGAAGGAAACAAGGGGATCTGCTATCTTGGACTTGATTCTCACCAACAAGGAGGAATTGATTGATGAAGTGGAAACAGTGGGCACCCTGGGCAGTAGTGACCATGTGATTTTGGAATTTAAGTTTTAGGGAATGAAAAATCTATACGTAGTCAGACTTATAGGTTGGACTTCAGAAAGGCAAACTTCAGCAAATGTAGAACTATGCTGGGTAAAATCCCATGATCAGAAAGACTTAGGAAGAAGGGGTTTCAAGAGGGGTGGGGATTTCTTAAAAGCAAAATACTGAAAGCACAATCACAGATGATTCCTATGAGAAGAAAAAGTGGAAGAAGCCTAAAGAAGCCGAGGTGGCTCCATAAACAGCTCTCTAATGACTTGAGAAATAAAAAAGACTCCTTTCGGAATTGGAAGGAGGGCTTTATAACCAAGGATGAATATAAACAAATCACCAGTGTTTGTAGAGAAAAAGTTAGGAAAGCTAAAGCTCAGTATGAGTTTAGGCTGGCCAAAGATGCCAAAAACAACAAAAAAGGGTTCTTTTCTTATGTTCAGAGCAAGAAAAAGAGCAAGGACATGGTAGGCCCCTTGTGAGGACAGGAAAGTGAAACTGTAACAGGTAATGAAGAGAGGGCGGAACTGCTCTATTCCTACTTTTCCTCAGTCTTCTCTTCTGAGGGAAACAGTGCTCAACATGGCAAAAACAGAACATATAATGAGAGTATGGAGTCCCAATCTAGGATCAGCATAGGGATAGTACATAAACACCTAGTTTCTTTAAATATAACTAAGTCCTCAGGGCCAGATGAACTGCATCCAAGAGTACTAAAACAGCTTGCAGATGTAATTTCTGAGCCTCTTGCCATTCTTGGAGAACAGGAGAGGTGCTGAAAGACTGGAGGCAGGCGAATGTTGTCCCTATCTTCAAGAAGTGGGAAAAGGATCCGGATAACTACCGACCTTTCAGTTTGACATCTATACCTGGAAAAGTTTTAGAACAAATCATCAGTCAGTCAGTTCTGAAACATTGAGAAAGGATGGCTGTGATTACTGTCAGCATGGGTTTCTCAAGAACAAGTCATGTCAGACTAACCTGATCTCTTTTTTTTTTTAGAAAGTGACTTACCTTGCTGGATCAGGGGAATGCTGTAGACATTGTTTATCTTGATTTCAGTAAGAGTTTTGATAAGGTTCCACATACTATGCTTGTTGACAAGTTGGTAAAATGTGGTTTGGATTCTGTGACCGTTAGGTGGATCTGTAACTGGTTGACAGATCGCACAAAAAGAATGCTTGTGAATGGTTCCTCATCCTCTTGGAGAGGAGTGACAAGTGGAGTGCCTCAAGGATCTGTCCTGGGGCCTGTTTTGTTCAACATCTTTATAAATGATTTGTGTCACGCCCTGCCTGGTCTGGGGGCCCCACCCCTCGGGCAGCTATCTCTTCATGGCCCCCTGGGCTCCACCCTGGGATGGCTGGGAGGTCTCCAAAACTGGTGGTGGGCCAGGTTGCTTCACCCTTTAGCCTCTCTGGCCAGCTGTCTAGGGGTCTTAGTGGACCATACACTGAACATGAGTCAACAGTGTGATGTGGTGGCTAAAAAGGCAAATGCAATTTTGGACTGTATCAATGGAAGTATAGTGTCCAGCTCATGTGAAGTGATGGTATCACTTTACTCTGCTCTGGTAAGACCTCATCTGGAGTATTGTATTCAGTTTTGGGCACCATATTTTAAGAAGGATATAGACAAGCTGGAATGAATCCAGAGGAGGGCGATGAAGATGGTGAGGGGTCTGGAGATCAAGTGCTATGAGGAAAGGTTGAAGGAGCTGGGGATGTTTAACCTGGAGAGGAGGCAGCTGAGAGGTGATATGATCACCATCTTCAAGTACTTGAATGGGCTGTCATCTAGAGGATGGTGTGGAATTGTTTTCTGTGGCCCCAGAAGGTAGGACCAGAACCAATGGGTTGAAATTATATTAAAAGAGTTTCTGTCTCAACATTTGGAAGAACTTCCTGAGTGTTAAAGCGGTTCCTCAGTGGAACACGCTTCCTCAGGAGGTGGTGGGCTCTCCTTCATTGTAGGTTTTTAAACAGAGGCTGGATGGTCATCTGACAGCAATGAGGATCCTGTGAATTTAGGGGGAGATATTTGTGAGTTTCCTGCATTGTGCAAGGGGTTGGACTAGCTCAGGGGTCCCCAACTCCTGGTCCATAGACTGGGACCAATTCTTGACCTGTTAGCAACTGGGCTGTGAGTTGTATAACTATTTAATTATATAATTACAATGTAATAATAATAATAATATGAAGAAGACATTGGATTTATATCCTGCCCTCCACTCTGAATCTCAGAGTCTCAGTGGCTCAAAATCTCCTTTACCTTCCTCTCTCTACCTTCCTCCCTCACAACACCCTTTGCATTATTAAGCTGTGCCCTGCCAGAGGCGTGAGCCTTTGGCGCGAGCTGAAGGGCTAAAGTGCTAAAGGGCTCTTGGCCTGTGGCTCTTAGCCTGGGGGCTGTGTAAGGACCAGGAACCCAGATCCCTATTTCCTTGTGTTTCCAATAAGGTAAGTAGACTCTCCAGGCGGGGAGCCACATAAACAGGGTTTAAAAAGAGACTGCATATTTTAAAAAAGCTATCATGAAGGTAGAATGCCAGCAGGGGGATGGGGGCTTTCCAGTGTTTTGCATTGAGTGTCACATGTATGATTATCTGCCCACAGGACAGAAGTCTTGGGTGTGTGCTCGATGCAAGGAGCTCCTGGTCCTCTGGAAACGAGTTCGTACCCTTGAGGCTGAGGTGACTGACCTGGAGAAGCAGAGACAGTCAGTTAGGCACTCACGGAAGACTCTCTGGGACGTATTAGTTAAACCCCAATCTGAACGTGGCAGCCCTGTTGCTGCCAGGGAGAGTGAGGGTCAAGAGGCAACAGGGCACCGGGCTGAGGATAAGGGGAATGCACCCTCAGAAGGGACCTCTTCTTCGGTTGGTGAACGGGAATCCTTTGGCGCCAAGGAACCATCCCTGGGCTGGGAGAGAGGGAGGGACTTGGTAGCTGGTGATTCGATCCTTAGGCAAGTAGACAGCTGGGTGGCAAAACCGTGTACTGACCCTATGGTGACTTGCCTGCCTGGTGTGAAGGTAGCGGACATTACGCGTGTAGTAGATAGGCTGATAGACAGTGCTGGGGAGGAGCCAGTGGTCGTGGTACATGTTGGCACCAACGATGTGGGGAAATGCAGTCGTGAGGTCCTGGAGGAAAAATTTAGGCTTCTAGATGGGAGACTTAAGGCCAGGACCTCCAAGGTAGCCTTCTCGGAAGTGCTACCTGTTCCACGTGCAGGGCTGGAGAGACAGGCACAAATTAGAAGTCTCAATGTGTGGATGAGACGATGGTGCAAGGAGGAAGGGTTTAAGTTTGTTAGGCACTGGGATGCTTTCTGGAACAAGCGGGAGCTGTACAAAGAAGACGGTCTCCACTTGTCCCCGGATGCAACCAGGCTGCTTGCGCTTAAAATCAAAAAGGTGGCAGAGCAGTTTTTAAACTAAATCTAGGGGGGAAACCGACAAGAGATGAAATGTCTCTGGTTTGGGAAGACTCATCTCAAAGAGATGAAGGGTTAGCTGATACTTTTCTACCGGGTAATGGAACAGAGTTGTCCACTGAGACGGTGACAAACAGAATGGATTGCCTGCCAGAGTCTCGAGGCAGCAGGAGGCAGGTGGCGGGCCTAGCTTGACTAGGATATTATAGATGTTTGTACGCAAATGCTAGAAGTCTTCAAAGTAAAATTGGTGAGTTGGAATCTTTAGTGTTGAGAGAAAACATAGACAATGTGGGAATTTCAGAAACTTGGTGCAATGAGGAGAATCAGTGGGACACGGTGATTCCTGGATATAAGTTATACCGGAAGGATAGGGAGGGAAGGGTTGGAGGTGGGGTGGCTCTGTATGTCGGAGAGGGCATATGGTCCAGTAAGACTGAGGTCAGAGAATTAGACTCCCTTCTAGATATGCTTTGGGTTGAAATAGAGGGCCCAAAAGGCAATTTAACTATGGAAGTTTGTTATCTCCCACCAAATCAAAAGACAGAGGATGACTATAATATGATGGAATGCTTAAAGATGGTGGCTAGACAAAAAAACTGTGTCATCAAAGGGGATTTTAACTACCCGCAGATCGATTGGGTCAATATGTGTTCTGGTCGAGAGAAAGAGACTGAGTTTCTAGATGCTCTCAATGACTGTGCTATGGAGCAGATGGTCACAGACCTACCAGGGGTGGGGTGATCCTGGATTTGGTCCTAAGTAATGCCCAAGACCTCGTGAGAGACATAAAAGTGATCGCACCACTTGGGAGCAGTGACCATAACGTTATTGATTTCACTATTTGTATAAATACGGAGTTGCCCCAAAAGTCCAGCACAACCACTTTTAACTTTAAAAGGGTAAATTCTCTGATATGCGGAGGCATGTGAGGAGGAAACTGAAAGGAAAGGTAAATATGGTCAAAACCCTTGGGGAAGCTTGGAGGCTATTTAAAACTACAATCCTAGAAGCACAGATAAAATATATATCACAAGTTAGGAAAGGTACAAACAGGTATAAGAGAAGGTCTGCATGGTTAACAAACAAAGTAATGGAAGCTTAAAATGTAAGAAGGACTCCTTTAAGCGGTGGAAAGCTAGTCCAAGTGAAATTAATAAAAGGAAACACAGGCAATGGCAAATCAACTGCAAGACTGTGATAATGCAGGCAAAAAGGGACTATGAGGAGCATATTGCAAAAAACATAAAGATTAACAATAAAAATTTCTTCAAATATATTAAAAGCAGGAAACCAGCCAGGGAGGCAGTGGGGCCCTTGGATGACCAAGGGGTCAAAGGATTACTGAAGGAGGATAGGGAAATGGCTGAGAAGCTAAATGGATTTTTTGCCTCCGTCTTCACTGTGGAAGATGAGAAGTGTTTGCTTGCTCCGGAACCACTTCTATTGGAAGGGGTGCTGAAAGACCTGAGCCAGATTGAGGTGACAAGAGAGGAGGTCCTACAACTGATGGGCAAATTAAAAACTAATAAGTCACCAGGTCCAGATGGCATACATCCAAGTGTTCTGAAAGAACTCAAAGTTGAACTTGTGGATCTTCTAACAAAAATATGTAATCTTTCATTGAAATCTGCCTCTGTTCCTGAGGACTGGAAGGTAGCAAATGTCACCCCCATCTTTAAAAAGGGTTCCAGAGGAGACCCGGGTAACTACAGGCCAGTAAGTCTGACTTCAATACCAGGAAAGTTGGTAGAAACCATTATCAAGGACAGAATGAATAGGCACATTGATGAACACGAGTTATTGAGGAAGACTCAGCATGGATTCTGTAAGGGAAGATCTTGCCTCACTAACCTGTTACATTTCTTTGAGGGGGTGAACAAACATGTGGACAAAGGAGACCCGATAGATATTGTTTACCTTGACTTCCAGAAAGCTTTTGATAAAGTTCCTCATCAAAGGCTCCTTAGTAAGCTCGAGAGTCATGGAATAAAAGGACAGGTCCTCTTGTGGATCAAAAACTGGCTAATTAATCAGAAGCAGAGAGTGAGTATAAATGGGCAGTCTTCGCAGTGGAGGACAGTAAACAGTGAAGTGCCGCAGAGCTCAGTACTGGGTCCCATGCTCTTTAACTTGTTCATAAATGATTTGGAGTTGAGAGTAAGCTGTGAAGTGGCCAAGTTTGCAGATGACACTAAATTGTTCAGAGTGGTGAGAACCAGAGAGGATTGTGAGGAACTCCAAAGGGATCTGTTGAGGCTGGGTGAGTGGGCGTCAACATGGCAGATGAGGTTCAATGTGGCCAAGTGCAAAGTAATGCACATTGGGGCCAAGAATCCCAGCTACAAATACAAGTTGATGGGGTGTGAACTGGCAGAGACTGACCAAGAGAGAGATCTTGGGGTCATGGTAGATAACTCACTGAAAATGTCAAGACAGTGTGCGATTGTAATAAAAAAGGCCAACGCCATGCTCGGTATTATTAGGAAGGGAATTGAAAACAAATCAGCCAGTATCATAATGCCCCTGTATAAATTGATGGTGCGGTCTCATTTGGAATACTGTGTGCAATTCTGGTCACCACACCTCAAAAAGGATATAGCATTGGAAAAAGTGCAGAAAAGGGCAACTAGAATGATTACAGGTTTGGAACACTTTCCCTATGAAGAAAGGTTAAAACACTTGGGGCTCTTTAGCTTGGAGAAACATCGACTGCGGGGTGACATGATAGAGGTTTACAAGATTATGCATGGGATGGAGAAGGTAGAGAAAGAAGTACTTTTCTCCCTTTCTCACAATACAAGAACTCGTGGGCATTCAATGAAATTGCTGAGCAGTCGGGTTAGAACAGATAAAAGGAGGTACTTCTTCACCCAAAGGGTGATTAACATGTGGAATTCACTGCCACAGGAGGTGGTGGCGGCTACAAGCATAGCCAGCTTCAAAAGGGGGTAGATAAAAATATGGAGCAGAGGTCCATCAGTGGCTATTAACCACAGTGTGTATGTATGTATGTGTGTATGTATATATATATATATTGGCCACTGTGTGATACAGAGTGTTGGACTGGATGGGCCATTGGCCTGATCCAACATGGCTTCTCTTATGTTCTTACCCTGTGAAGTTGGTGGAGCTAAGAGAGCTCTCACAGAAGCTGCCCTTTCAGGGACATCTGAAGAACTATGGCTGACCCAAGGCAATTCCAGCAGCTGCAAGTGGAGGAGTGGGGAATCAAACCGGTTCTCCCAGATAAGAGTTTGCACACTTAACCACCACAATAAATAAAGTGAACAACTGTATAATCCAGAAACCATCCCATCCGCCACCCATCTCGGTCTGTGGAAAAATTGTCTTCCACAAAACTGATGCCTGGTGCCAAAAAGGTTGGGGACCACTGGACAGGATGACTCTGGAGGTCCCTTCCAACTCTATGATTCTATGATACTTTATTCATGGTGAGAGTTTGCACTGGGGAAAGCACTGCAGTGGTGCATGAACTCTCTCTTAAGTATTTTTCCCCTAGCAATCTCACTATCTCCAACTTCCTTTCCTCAGATTTTTTTTTACTGTTTTAAAATATAAAGCCCATTAGAGATTATCATGCTATTTATGTCATGTGTGAATGTAGTTAATGTAGAAAAGATATCAAATGCACATTTTGTGCAATTGAGATTTTACATTGTATTCTAATTAGACAGTACCAATTATCACCTAAAAGAAAATTAAAGTCAAATCTGGGCATAACCTCTGTGAAATCCCACAGGAAGCTAAAATACTTTCAGCAGGCATGGCACATTTTCTCAAGGGAGAACAACATTTGCACATCTCTTGGTTGCTGCTGAATTCTGCCTAAAGCCAAACAGAAGATGAATTCTGGGTTCCTGCTCAGGTTAGATGTACATGGAATTTCAAAGGAAGCTAAATTAATTTTAATCAGCAGAGCAAAATGTGGGATGCTTGCTGTGGAAAAATTATTATTTTTTTCCTTTGGAGGTCTGAAATGAGCAAATGAGGTTCACTCTGAGTTTTATAAGTTTTTCCCCACCCTGGACAGAGAACAGGCAGAAAGTGGGGGGGGGGGGGAGTAATTTCTTTTCCAGACTGACCTCAGCCCACTTTTATAAAAATGCTAATTAGACTAGCTACAGACAACTGGATGACCAAGTTCTCCCTCTTAAGCAGGGAATAGAAATTTGGAGGTGTTCAATACTAGAGATACTCCAGTAAGGAAATTCTAGAGATTTCAGTTAATGCTTTTCTGACCTCGTCAGTAGGTGGGGTAAATAGAGGTGATAAAACTCAGGGGAGCAAAGAGAAAGGTCTCTTTGGTGCTGAGTCCATCAGAGCAGACAGAACTCTTAACTGAGGTTTGGAAGAGGCAGCCATTAGCCATGTGTTGACCTGAAGAGTTGAAGATAGCTTTAAGGTATAGTTACTTTGTAGAGACCTGTAACTTCCTAAGCTAAGGATCTTGTCCTGTATTTTAACATCTGATGGGGCATGTATAGAGAGAGGGACAGAGGATTTGCGTTTTACTGAGTTCTTTTTAAACCCTTGCTCCATCTGGTGCTGTGCTAAAACAATGATTGTGGACATTTTTTTTAATAAATACTTCATAACTTTGGAAGCTGTACACATAGACCTCCACCATCCTGGACATGCAATTTCCAAAGGAGCACCAGGAGAAGGCAGGCAGTTGGCAAGTGGCCATTCCCCCTGTGAGGACCAAGTGCTGGGCAGTGGGAGACACAGAGGCAAGGCCTCAGAACTTGGAAGGGAAGCTGGAATCTTGGTCCTCCCAGTGGGAAATTCCTACAAAGGTCAGGTGGTGGCAGTGAGTTACCAGAGAAAAAGCCTCTCCAGATGCTGTGAAAACCTTAAAGGGCAGGGTGGGACATGGCTTGTATTCCAGAGCTGGCCCATTCTACCACACTTGGAGATTGCTAATTCAGATTTCATCATACACCAGTTGAAGCCTTATATATGTCAGCACCCTTAGCTTTGCTCCCACCTTCTGTTTTGTGGACACTCCTTCTTGGCTGTACCTAGAGCAGAGCTTGGCTGCATCAAGACTTTTTTTTTCCTTCTCAGGGCTAACTTTCACCACACTCCTGTGCTTGCTTGTAAAGCGCTGCCCTGCAGACAAGTTCTCCTAAGGCAAACAGTGAGGAATGAAAGCTCGGGGATAGTTGAAAGGCAGCAAATTGGCGACACTGTCAAAACATGAGGGCATTCGCAGCCAGCATTCGCAGTTCCTCTGAGCATTTTGCCCTGTGATTAATCTCGTGTGTGCCCTTGATAAGCACTGGGGGGACTATGCAGAAGCATAAATCGACCTTCCACTTGGTGACAGATCCCAAACTGCAAGAAGCCTCAGCTGTCGCTATATATTTCATGCCGTGGGCAGCAGCTTCGAGAAACCGCCTGACCTGGCACTGATAAAGAGCAGAGCCTTCTTTCTCTTTCTTTTAATGAAGCATGGAGGGAGTAAAAAACAAAACCTTGGAAAGCCTTGGCCCCTAAGGTACTGGCAACTTATCACCAGAACATCTATTTCCTTTTTATTCCCCAGCAAAACAACTGCAGTTGTCAAGGCTCTGAAGAAAACAGCCACAGCAATGTTATTTTTGCCTGTAAGTTAAGTTGATTCACAGGCATCGCTGGGTTGCCTTATTGTAGCATCTAATTGGCTTCAGACTTGGGGCCTGAGTTACACAGGCATACAGGGGAATGAGATGGCAGCTCAGTTGAACCAGGAGATCACTGGTACCTTCTACTTATTATGCTGATGTGGGGAGGGAGTATTCGTAGTCCAAGAGCCTGGCACGCTAGTTCACTCATATGGCTCATACGTGTCCCAGCAAGCATGTTTATGTGTTATAGTGACAAGGAAGAAGCAGTACATAACAGTATCCACACAGGTAGTTTTTCTGTTTGTGTGTTCAACATTGTACATCAGCTGGTGCTGATACCCAGGAAGACACCCCTGTACTTATTCCCAAGCCATGCATCCCTGGAATGTGATATTGCAATGTAACCCTAGAATATTAATTGGATACAGCAATGCCCATTTGAATTGGAATGGTCTTTCTTGCACATAAGGGAGACAAATCCAGTTCCTTCTTGACCCAAAGCAGGTCTGTAATGTGATTCTGGTTCACAAGCCAGAACAACATGATGCCAGCTAAAAGGTTGAGAAGCGTCCATCTTTCTGCTCCTGGGAGTGAAAAAGTTTCAGGCTCAGAGAGACTGGTGGGCAGTGCCATAAAAATTCCTTCACTTTTGGCAACCTTTAAAAGTCCTGTTATCAAAGCATAAGGAAATAATAATGACCCAAGAAACCTCCAACACAAATAAATGGCTTGTATCTGGTAATCCTCAGGACAAGATGGCAGAAACACGAGGTTAGAGGCCAAGCACTCCTTTTGTTGTGAATGTGTGTTATAACCTGTAAACTGATCTCACAATTCTGACTTTTAACAAAGTTTCTATTTTTCTTTAATTAATTGCTAAGGCCATCAAAGTCAGCCAGTCCCCTGACCACTTGATGGATGCCCATCCGTGTTTGACACTAAGAGAGAAATCTATCACTTTTGGGGAGCTTCAAAGGAACCAGTTTTGGGAAAAACAAGGCCATAAAGTCATTTGGCCAGTGTAATTAAAATGCCTATGTTGGGGTATGGATCTATGATACGAATGGTCTCTGATTGGATATTACACATATGACACCCCGACTTTCCATTGGTGTGACACTCTGCCCCCTCATTGGGTAGTGGAATTGAGTGATGTGACGTAATTTTCCCTAGAAAACAGACAACCCAACCTGTCAGGTTAGGAAAGAGCATGGGAAAAAGCACGGGAAAAGAGCACAGGAAAAAAAGCGTAGGGCAGCACAGCGAGAAGCGTGGGAAGAAAGGGAAAAAGGGAATCCCTTCATCCTCTCCTTCCCCCACCCCCTTCCTACCCTCACCCCCCTCCTCTCAAGAGAAATCTCCCTCCAGAAGCCTTGCATTTCCTCTGACTGAGTCTACCCTGCAAGATCTAGGTATTGTATCACCCTCCCCCATCCTGCTTATTCAGCTAACCTCTTGTATTCCTCTTGTATGCTTGAAATTGTTTGATTGAGAGGTAACTATTTGAAACCCTATGCTATAATAAAATCCATTATTAACCAAAGGATTTTCAGTGGTCTATCTCCGTAGACAAAGACATAGATCCCATACACCTCACCTCTCGTAGGCCTACCATTTTGAGCTAAGAAATATTAATATTCCCCAATAAAAAGTTGTTTGAGGTGTAACAGTGCTTCAGTTCACTTTATACAGCACTATACTTTGTACTTAAAGACTCATGTTCTCTCTCTCTTTTTCTTTTACGTATATCTAAATATTGTTGCTACTACAGTGCTATATAGATGACCCACTGATTAAGTGCTCCCCTCTGGGATCTGCACCTTGTACTGGGACACCACTGTGGTGCTCTTGTAAAAACATTTGGGCAGTGTAGCTGTACTATGCAAAGGGCATGTTTGAGGAAAGGCAACTGACAATACTTTGTGCCCAATCCTGAGGACTGTCAGTGTCCCATCTTCCTAGCATCAGTAGTGCATTTAAAAATTCATATAGTAATTGACAAGACTGGAAACCAGGTTTAAACCAATTATTTACCCACAGCTGACAGCTGAGTTTAGTTTTGATTACGGTAATTTTAAAAGCCAGTGTGGTATAGTGGTTAGAGTATATGACTAGGCTCTGGGAGACCCAGGTTTGAATCCCCTCTCTCTCATGGAAGATTGCTGTGACAGTCACATATTCTCAGCCTGTGCAGAATCACACTGCCTGACCTCTGTGCATGTCTAGAATAAAATCTGCACAGACTTCCTGCATGTATATTTTATACCCTTTCAGCCTAAGCTAATTTACAAGGCTGTATAGATCAAAGTGGGGAGAGGAGAATGATGTAAGCTGCTTTGGTCTCCCCTCTCCCACCAGTGAGAAGAAAGATTGCCATTTTTATATGTAGAAGCTGCAGGGAGGGGGAAGGCAATGGAAAACTGAAAGAGGGACAGGTAAAGGGAAGGAGATACAGTTGCCAACTCCAGGTTAGGAAATTCCTGGAGATTTAAGGGTGGGGTTTGAGGAGGGATGAGACCTCAGACAGATACGATGTCATTTCCTCCTGGGAAACCACTGTTGCCAATCTCCAGGCAAGGACCGGAGATCATTCAGAATTACAACTGCTCTCCAGATGACAGACGTCAGCTACCCTTCAGGTGTGGGGGGAAGTGCATGCCTTCACTTGGGTGGGTGGAAGACAGCAAGAGGGGGCACTCACCCAGAGCCTCTTCCTAGAGCCCGTTGTATTTTTCTCCACAATGGGCCTTATTACTAGGAATATATAATGTCAAACACCACAGTGATTACTATTGCTACTGTTTTGTCCCTTCTCTGCCATGAGGGAGGAGTTTCTATGCTTAGATGTATCCACTAACACCAGGAGAACGGAACTGAAGAAAAAACCATTTAATACAGATGTTATGCCTGTTCTGGCAATAATTCCAGTATGGAAAAATAAAACCATGAGTCAAGTTCCAAAGAATTTTGTAGTTGTTTCCATGATCCCAAGGAGCTTATGGGGCTGTACATATAGAGTAGAAACCCTTAAGCCCTCCATTTTCCCACTGGGAGTTGTACATCTCCTGCCTCAGCACTTGGTGCCCACTGGCACTCTGGTGGTCAGTGGGAGGGGAAATAATCACTGACAGGCAAAAGCATCATGCCATTTCCAGGGAAAACACAGATGTGACATCATGCCTCACTAATAATTGCTGGAAACTCTGTCGTAGAACCACACAGTCATGATCCTATTGTTATATACCAAATGGTGGCATAAGTCCTTGAAATACGCTGCTATGTGCATATATCATTTGAAGATTACCACCAGCATTGTTCCCTTTTCATTGATTGTATCTGGTTGCATACATGAACCCTTGGGGAGGGGAGATCCTCAAACAGGACTAAGAAGGCATCACCTCCTATAATAATCATTTGATGAACAGTTCCTACCTGCTTCTACATCCCTCATGCTGTGACAATGAGAATTTAGGGTCACACCCTGGTTGGCATGAAGAATGTGGGTGAGCACTGGCTTTCTTTGCTCACACTGACAAAGTGACTTCATCTAAATTTGTCTAGCTTCAGTTTCCTGCTGCTGAGCACAAATATTTTTTGCCTGAAAGACTAAAGGTCAGACTCCTTGGTTTCATTACTCAGATCTGACAATTAAACTGCCTGAGACTTTTCTGAAAGGGGAAATAAACCTGCAAGGTTAAAGACTACAGATTACAAGTGCCAGCCATTGTTTACCATAATAGGCCTTTTGAACTGTTTCTTCACATTTCTTCTCTATTCTGCTCCTCCCCAGGAGCAAATATCAATTGCAAATCAGCATATCTGACATAGCAACTAAGTGTAGGTGAAACAATGACATTTTGTTCAATACCACAGTAGGCCCAAATTTTTCCACATTGTGCCACTGAAGCAGTTTCCAAAATGGACAATCAATACATATGCAAAAAGTTTCGTATTTTAGCCAAGGCCATGGAACCAGGCAAAAATCATTGCAGATTTTTTTTTAAAGAATGCAGATGATAGTGATGGGTATGCAAAAGGCAGTATGATATTGTGGTTGAACTATAATCAGGGAGACTTGGGTTCAAATCCTCACTTTGAAATAAAGTTCACGAAATCTATCTCAGTCTCACCTGCCTCACAGCGTTGCTTAGAAGCTAAAATATGTACATGTCTTTTGTTCCTTTCAGAATGTTAGCATAATGAGTACATAATGAAAATAAGCTTGTGTGTTGGTAATATTTGTGGTAGGGATGCCAGCCTCCAGATCCCCAGAATTACAGCTCATCTCCAGACTATAGAGATCAGTTCCCCCTTTGTAAATGGGTGCTTTGGAGGGTGGATTCTGTGGCATTGTACTTCAGTGAGGTCCAAGTTCTCCCGAAGCTCCATCACCAAATCTCCAGGAGTTTCCCAACCTGCATCTGGGCCTTGTTAATTGTAGCATGAACTTTGAAAACAAATAAATAAATTCACTCCTGCCATCATATGGATTCCCTAAGAGGCTGCCCCATTGGGTTTGTCAGTGCTTGGGCAACCTACTTTGACTCCATGTTCAACTGGTCACACTCACAGATCATGTCATTACTTTTCCTCACCTGCACCAAATCTGAGCAGAGAGATGTTCTCCATAAACCCACTCTCCCATACTGAACAGTACAAAGGTTCAAACATTAGTGTGTAACACCAAAGAATCAACCCCTTCCAGCCCTCTGAGACTATGGAGCCATCAATTGATGATTAGATGTCTCCTTGGAGCCCTGGATAACTCAGGGTGCTTGCCAACAAGCACCTAACCTAAACAAGTCCTGACAAACCTACTGAGGACCTCACCACACTCTCAGGATCAGCCCAATTTGTTTAACCAAACCTCACAAGAAAATATGTGAGGCAAGCCATTAAAGGTTAATTATCCCATCCAATCAGATATGGACATCCCCTGAGTTGGATCAGACCAACTCAGTGACATAAGCTCATAGGACATCCACAACACTTAGCAACCACATTTAAGCCATGCCACTACTTCTGCATATAAGTATATAGACCAAAAGGAGGGCTTATAGTGAACTCTGACTAAGCATTTAGTCATTCAGGTTGGGGCACTCCTCAGATTCCCAGTAAACTCGTGGATTCCATAGCTCCCTTGATCTCAAGGCTTAAGTGTTTCTTTGAGCTGTTGTCAGTTTATTTATTTAGATATTTACACCTGCATTTCTCCCCAAAGGGGACCCATTGCAAATTCTATTAATAAAAGAATTATTTAGAAAGTACCTGTCCTGTATAATGTATCTCAGCTTCCCACTTCTTGCTACTTGTTTTTTTGTCTGCTCTTCCACCTTTTTCTTGCTAGCGAGTACAAGCCCAATGGGCAAGGATCCTGGCAACTGATCACCATCAATTACCTAACTTTGCCCTAAACATGCATTAAATAAACATCACTATAATCAATAGATGTGATGAATAATCTCCTGGAAAACTCCTTTGACTTGATGTCAAGTGAAAAGGAACTGTGCAAGAGTCTCATTCTGATCTTCAGAAGCTTCAGCTGGTTTTGGTGATGCTTGTGCAAGAAAACTTTCTGCTGGATTGTGCTTTTGACATTAAAAAACTCATCTTTGTTTAATTAAGAAGCAAGTTATTTTTTTCATCCTGCAAAAACAGGAAATAAAATCTAAGGCAGTAACTGTGTGATAATCAATGTACACTGCGTCCCTGCGGTGTTTTTGTGCCTGGTGCTATGCAATTGAGAATCCCACTATTATGACCTTCATTTCTTTCTCTGCATTTCTGTATTTCCTAGTAAACAAACTGTTTTCTTTTGGTCTTCTAAAACTTTTTTTTGTATGACAGCACACATTTATAAAGGTGTTTTCAGCATGCCAGTATAAAAGAACTAGGCTGTTAAAAAGTGGCAGAGCTGTTTGTTGAGACGATTAAACATGTCAACCAATTTGCAGTGTCCTATACCCTAATTAGAGCTTCTCAGTACTCCATTGAAAGTGCATCTATTTTATTCAAGTCCTGGACACCCATCACAGTTCAGGGAGAGCTGTGCAAAAGTCTACATTTCAGGGAACTACACAACATGTGGTACAATAGTTAAAGTGTCAGATTAGACTCGAAGAGACCCAAGTGCAAGTCTCTGCTCCATTACAGAAACTCACAAAGTGAATCAGGGCCAGTCACTTTCTCTCAGCCTAGCCTACCTCACAGAGTAGTTGTTGTGAGGATAAGATGGAGAAGGATAGAATTACATCCCCAAATTAAAAACCATCTCCTTTGTCAAATAACTTGAAAAAGGGTGCCTGTTTGGGGGGATCTGGGAGGGCAGGACACCAAAAGAGGAGAAAATGATCACAATCCTTCCCTTCTCTAGTCAATGAATGGGTCAGTTTGGTGAAGTGGTTGAGTGTGCAGACTCTTATCTGGGAGAACTGGGTTTGATTCCCCACTCCTCCACTTGCAGCTGTTGGATGGGTCAGCCTGAGCTCTCACAGAGCTGTCCTTGAAAGGGCAGCTTCTGAGAAAGCTTCCTCAGCCCCACCTACCTCACAGGGTGTCTGTTGTGGGGGAAGAAGATAAAGGAGATTGTAAGCCACTCTGAGATTCAGACTGAAGTGTGAGGTATAAATCCAATATCTTCTTTGCCAAGAAAGGAAGTACAGTGGTTGCACTGTGGATTGTTGCCTGTGGGATTGCCTCATGTGAACATTCCAGGAAGCACTGACTCAGCTATGCACATTTTCAGTAATGTTATCAGCCCTGCTATATAGTCCCTGATTTACTGGGAACACTTCAAGAAGCAGGGAGAAGACAAATCAGACTGAAAACAATGTTCACTTTGAAACTGTTCCTGGACATGCATGATGCCACCTTATCTTATTTAAGAAGCAATACATTTATGTGTTATTGATTAAGCCTTCCCCTACCTCCCTCACTTATTGCATCTATGGAAAACAAAGAGTTTTTTCCAACACAGACAAAAATGTTGCCATTGGGAAGATGCAACATTCACAACACATCTGTCACAACAGTGAAAGCTATGGGGAATGTAATTATGCAGTTGCTCCTAGGTACCTGTTGGATGGTATTTGTGAAATCCTACTTAAAAATATAACACCCCCACCCCATTTTTTTTTTTAATATCTATTTTAATCCCAATATTTTCTTCCTCCATCATCATACCCTGCCATTTTGCACACTGTTAAGACTTTCCCCATTTTATAGGGCTGGTTCCAGGCTTTAAGGGACCCCAGTAAAGAGTGCTCAGGGCCGCGTTATGTCCTGTGGCCACCACCAGACCTCCCCTTTTGCCTCCCTTCCTATCAATGCACATGCCCTCCCACCAACTTGTGTATCCTGTCCCCTCCCATACTCACAGTTATTCACACCTCTTTCCCCAGTGGTGTTGGTGGGTGGTTCATGCACCCATGAGATTCAATGCTATGGCTGCCATGAGCATAGCTGCTACTACATCCAGTTTGGTGTAGTGGTTAAGTGTGCAGACTCTTATCTGGGAGAACCAAGTTTGATTCCCCACTCTTCCACTTGCAGCTGCTGGAATGGCCTTGGGTTAGCCAAAGCTTTCGTAGGAGTTGTCCTTGAAAGGGCAGCTGCTGTAAAAAGCTCTCTCAGCCCCTACCTCACAGGGTATTCGTTGTGAGTGGGGGGGGAGAAGATAAAGGGGATTGTAAGTGGCTCTGAGACTCTGATTCAGAGAGAAGGGCGGGGTATAAAAGCTGCTGTCTTCTTCTACTGTGCACCACTCTTCATGCACTTCTCTGGTGACTTTGGGCCACATATGTGGATAGGAACAGTCACATGTTGGATTACTCTTGGGCAGAACCCCCCAGGAGACTGGTAGGGGTGGGACTTAACAGCGATCATCCACCACTGAAACTTCAGTACTGGCTGCATATCTGAAACTGACATCAGCATGTTACAGGATGTTGTAAGATTCATCTGCCAGCCAGCTGCACTAGAAGTGATGTTGCAGCATCAGAAAACAACCATTAGGTGAAGACCACCCTGCTACTGTTCTGAGGATTCCCAGATAAGGTTAAAAGTATACAGTTTGGGGTGAAATTGTAGAGCATCTCACAATATAGTGATATCACATTGGCTTACAAAGCTGGAATTTACATTGTGGCATTGGGAGATCACTATTTCACCCCCCCCCCCCATTTCCCCACTGAGGATAGAGGAGTGCCAGTGAGGACTGCCAGGTGCAGGCAAATAGCAATTATAGTTGCAAGGGGTGGGGGAAGGATGCAGGTGGCTGGCAGGGGAAGCACACAGGCAGATGGTGACAGTGGGCCTCACAAGAAGCCCCACAGCACAGAAATTCTACCACCTCAGCTATGGAGGAGCCACTGTGCTGTTTGATAGCTGTTCAGTATGGATGGCAGCAAACCAAAGAGATCCCAAGCTCAGCTCATAGATGATTGTATGTTTTCCTGTCAAACCTGCTTGGAGTAGCATTCGCTGCATCTCTAGTACAAACTGCAAAGCCATTGACTAATAGAACAATCTGCTACTTCCCAAGACTTATTGGAGATGTTTGAAGGAAAATTCTGTAAAGGCATCTGTTGATGTTTCGGACTAAGACACGTTTTGCTTTGTCACAAAGGTTGAAACAGATGAATTGAGAGGACTCCATAGCAACTTTTTGATTTCATAAAACCTGTATGACATGAGTAAAATACAGGCCACTCTAGGGTGTAGGATTACAGAATGTGAATTATAGCATTCTTTTAAAAAGCAGTTTAATTGCATCGTTGTCCATCATGCTGTTTAATTCAAGCATTCAACTCTCACTTCATCATAGTGGAATACAGGCTTGAGTATTCATCCCAGAGAAAAGAGAGCAAATGAATAACATCCACCAGAAGCAAACTGGTGTGAAACAATTTGGTGAGTGGGCGCAACACATCCACAACAAGCAAGAACAGTTCATGTTCACTGCAAGGTGAAAGCTTCCCTCCTACTTGTTCCTGTTGGACTCGCCAAATGGCATTTCAGACAGGATACACAAGTATACAAATACAACTGGATGCCAAATTAATGTGGCATAGGAATGGAGCTAAAGGGAAGTAAATTAAACGAAATCATCCAAAAGACAACTAATTTGGCTAGCAAGAGAAGCCTCCCAACAGCAGCTAGGTCTGTTGTGTTCTCTGATTTTGATACTTGTTTTGAAGTAGCACTTTTTGAAACAGTTGTACAGAGTGGTGAACAAAATTCTCACATTCCCAAATTCTGGTTTTGTTTTCTGATGGTCCAGTGCTTATTCAGCCCACCCCCACTGTTGCTTGTCCTCAGTCACATTTTTCTCTCCCTACTTTGCTTTTCATTAGCCTTATTTCCATTGAAATCAATAGGCTACTACAATGCATTTTTGAGTGCCCGTCACTTTATGACATCATACAGAGCATTTTAATATCACTGAAAATATGACATGAATTTCCAGAGCCAACAAGATTAAATGTTAATGTAGGTAAATAAAAGCAAAGGATTTGGCTGAAAAAAAAGAAGTAGGAAAATGAGGCCAACTCAAAATAGCACCAAAATGACACAGTGAGTTTGTATGCATATGAGATACTGCAAAATGTGCAAGTTTGTCTCACATTCTGTTCACTAGTGTGTTCACAGTGTTCATGCCTTCCAGCATGTTTGCTGGAAGATTGTCTATTCGTTGATTCATTTGTGGGTGTTCAGCAACTTCTGTAGTGTAATTCAACCTTTTGTGCAGTGGTGACCAGTTTCCCTGCTACACCATTGGAGGGCATTTTGAGGCCCTTTAAAAAAAAACAAACAGTACTTACTATTTCACCAACAATCTATTGCCATGATCTCTGAATTCACAGCTTTCATTTTTTCTAAGTAAGCCTTTTTGTTTTTGAGTTATAAGTGGAAAGATGCATAACTCCACAATGGAAAGGGTTACAAACTCACTTTTAAAAAAAATGAAAGCTGGGAATATAGTGGTTAAATCTGTTCAATCGCAAATCATATAAATCAGTTATAAATAAATTCTGTATTTAAAATAATCATGCCTTTCAGTGTTCATCTAAGTCCTTAGCAATGTTAATGATTGCCGGTCTCTTTGGCTCCACAGCATTTTGCACATATACAGGTTTTGTTGGAGGGGAGTGCAAATTTGTTAAGAAGGCATTCAGAGTTGTGTGAACCGAACAGGCCAAGTGATCAGCTCACACCTGATCATCACACTCAAACATCATAAATTTGACTGCTGGATATATCTGATGTGTTGGCTTCCCTAATTAGTACAGAAAAGTGAAGCATGAGAATTTTTTAGCTAAGAGCAAACTGGAAAACTGTGGGACACATTAGTTCCATATGTACTACACTTGCTTCATGTTTCACACATTTCAGTAATCTCATTGTGAATGATGGATTTACCCACTTCAGTACCCTGCCCCTCTTGGGTTATATGTACTCTGTCCCTCTTGGACCATAAGTCATTGCTAGCCCCCGTCCTGTCCTCCTCAACCCCTTATTCACAGCAACCAGGAGCAGGTGGCCATCTAATCCTCCTCCACCCCCTTTAGATCCATTGTGACAAGAGCATGACAAACTGGGTTGGAGTTATACTCCCCTTGAAAAACCAAGTTTGTTGCTTGGGAATGCTACTCCACAAATCAGTCACTTCAGAAAAGCAGATGGCTGTGGTAGATCAGAGAGCTTTTGTCATAGTTCAGTCAGATCTAGCCACAGTGATTCATGCCTTAGTTACATCTAGACTGGACTACTGCAATGCAGTCTACTTGGGGCTACCATTGAAGAGTGTTTGAAAGCTGCAGCTAGTATAGAATGCTGCATCTAGATTTCTGGTCAGGGCCTGTAAGTGAGAGCATATGATCCCTCTGCTGTAGTAATTACACTGGCTATGAGTCTACTCCCTAGCCAAATTCAAGGTGTTGGTTTTCTCCTTTAGAGCCATACATGGTTTGGGACTGAGGTATCTGCAGGACCATCTTCTCCTGTGTGTTCCAGGAATTAAGATTGCAGGGATAGGCCCATAAATCAAAGAAGGTCATCTGGTGGGCACATGAGGGATGGTCTTTTTGGTGGCAACCCCACAATTATGGAACAAGTTCTCTAGAGATGTACATTTGGCCCCCTCGCTATTGATCTTCCAAAGGTAGTTGAAGAGTGCTTTGTCTTTGATCCTCCCTTCTGTTAGGGTGGGCAATTTGCAGTGCAAGCCTAAGCATTTTTATGAAGGAGTAAATTATATCGTGTTCAAAAAGATCACTTCCTTGTATGTATGCATAGGATAGCAATCTTAATCACAGATCTCATTCCAGTGCTTTGAACATATAATATTGTCACTGTGGGATGTTCCTGTTTGTGTTGTGCAAAGGGGGGGCAGTATGCTTTTTCTCATGGGACACTCTGTCTTTCCTTAAAACTTTGCATTTTTATTAGTTGAAATATCTCTAGCATGAAATTCAGTGAAACTTGTAAGAGGAGTTGTCAGCTTTGGGGCCTGGCCTAGATCAATGAAGGAAACAATTCTAACAAACAGAGACTTCTCAGGTCATTGCCTTGAAAAAATAATTAAATTGAGTGTCAAATTGATGGACACAGGCATGAAACGAAGCAGTGGACAAATAACATCAAGCTCAGGAGAGCAGAGGGACCCAAAATAAGGGGGGGGGGCTTGCAAAACATTTCTTTTCCAGCTGGCTTTCGAGATAGAACCTGATTAATCCAACGAGCGGACATCTGGCCATCTTGTGTACATTATGATTACAGTATTTTAGCACCTATTTTATATATTTTATCTATTTAAATAATTTATTTGTAATTGATATATTTAAAATTGTTTATGTTGTTTTATATGAATCATGGGACTCCCATGTCTGTTAGCCGCCCTGAGCCCGCCTGGCGGGGAGGGCGGGATACAAAAATAAAATATTATTATTATTATTATTATTATTATTATTATTATTATTATGAAGAGAAAAGATTATTGCAATTTCATTTCTAGTTAAGAGAATCTATCTCTGAAATGGGGATCTCTGAACTGAAATAGTGCATTCACAAAATCCAGCAGCAGCCTTGGGGAGAAGTGACTGAAATCAGATGAATATGTGGGAGTGGGACTGAACATCAGGTTGTATAAACAGAAGGAAATGAAGTGTGTTTGTATTGGATCGCTTGTTTGTTTCCTATGCGTTGGATTTTTTTTTTTTTTTTGAGGAGGGAAATCACATGGCATGTTGATATGGACTACAAAGCAAATCTTACATGGGAAAGGGGAAAATAATAGGGCATGGAGAACAACAGTATTAAGAATGCTGCGAGAAAATCCTGAGGTAATGGAGCCTGTTGTTTGCAATATAAATTTAAATTCACTATAGAGGGGCAGGCTGCTTTTATCTGCTAACTTTGTCATTTTCTGAGTAGCTGGGAAGTAGAAGCTGTGAAGTGAGGTCAAATTTGTTTATTTTTTCGCCACTGATTTTGTTTTGTTTGCCACTGATTTTTTTGCTTATTTTTGCCACGGGGTTTTAGTTCCTTTTAAATTTAAGGCACTGGGTTTATTGTGGTGCTGTTATTTCAACCCCTTTCACCCACCTTTATAATGCTGAGGAAGGACTTCTATTTCAATAGTTTTTAAGAATTATGTTTGTGGTTCAGCCATATTTGTAGAGGAGCTTTTTCCACATGTGAAGTGAAGGAGGGTGCCAAAAACAGCTTATTCACTTTCAGCGTTGATGCATTTTAAGAGACTAGAAATCCCACTAAGGAGTGCATTGAAATGAAAAAACCCTTCCTTTCCCAGTTTCTATTTTAAATGGAAATTGAAGAGTTCAAAATCATAGAATCATAGAGCTGGAAGGGATCTCCAGGATCATCTTGTCCAACCCCCTGCACAATGCAATAGCTCCCCCCCACACACACCCAGCAACACCTGCTCCATGCCCAGAAAATGACCAAAAAACCCTCCAGCATCCATGGCGAAACTGGCTCAGGGAAGAACCACTTTCTGACCCCATAGTCAGGCAAACAGCATCTTCTGGGCATGCAAGAAAGGGCCATGAGAACCAAGCATAGATGCAACCCTTCCCACCTTCCCTCTCATGATCTACCTAAGTTCACAGAATCAGCATTGCTGTCAGATGACCAAACAGCCTCTGTTTCATTTTTAATGGAAATACTTATATCCAAGGTACCAAAAGATCCATTGCTTTGTTACAGCAAATTATTATTATTAGTTTATTTCTATTCCGCCCCTTCCCCCTTTTGGGGGGCTCAGAGCGGAGTACAACAATTTAAATTAAAATCACAATAAAATCATAATAAAAAACAAATTCAACTTTCAGTAAGTGCAATAAGTTATTTCATCAAGGTGATATGAGCAAGATGGTATAGCTCCACAATACAGTGATGCAGTGGCGTAGAGGGAAGCCAACCGATCTAATAGATGGATGCCAGCTGTCTCATCCAAAGACCTGATGGAACAGCTCCATTTTAAAGGCCCTACGAAAGGCCAGTAGGCCAGGTAGGGCCCGGATCTCTATTGGGAACTGATTCCACCAGGTTGGGGCCAGGACCAAGAAAGTCCTGGCCTTGGTAGAGGCAAGACTGGCATCCCTTGGGCCGGAGACTGTCAGAAAATCCTGGGAGGCCAAACGAAGCGACCTCTGGGGTATATATGGAAGGAGACGGTCTTGTAGGCAGGGCTCTTTTTCTAGCAGGAGCTCCTCTGCACATTAAGCCACACCCCCTGATGTAGCCAATCCTCCAAGAGCTTAGAGAGCTCTTAGTACAGGGCCTACTGCAAGCTCCAGGAGGATTGGCTACATCAGGGGGGTATGGCTTAATATGCAGAGAAGCTCCTGCTAGAAAAAGAGCCCTGCCCATAGGTATGTTGGTCCCAGGCCACGTAAGGCTTTAAAAGTCAAAACTAACACCTTGAAATGGATCCGGTACTCTATAGGCAGCCAGTGCAGGTCACGGAGCGCCAGCCGTATGCTCACTCGTATAGGTGATGCAGTCTGCAGGTGAGCTGCCACATTCTGCACCCGCTGCAGTTTCCAGATCAGTTTCAGGGGCAAGCCAGTGCACAGCAAGTTACAGTAATCCAGCCTGGAAGTGACCATTGCATGGATCACTGTAGCCAAATCTTGGGAGGATAGGTATGGTGCTTGTTGCCTGATCTGCCATAGGTGGAAGAAGGCAGACAGCGCAGCTGTTGTGACCTGGACCTCCATGGAAAGGTGTAGGTCACAACAGAAAGGTCCAGGTCACAACAGATGAAGTTTCAAATACTGGAAATGTGAGCTTTTGAGAACTCTTTATCAGATGCAGGTATTCAAAGCAAACTTCAAACCTGAAATGTGACCCCTCCTCTTTGGTGCTACTTTTTCCAACTTACTTTCCTTGAGTGCTATATTCCAGGTCCTCCAAAAGGCCTAGGCCATTTCTAATGTCATAAATTCAGCTCCTGTCCAGTCCTTTCTGAGAGTAGCTACTTAAGTTTAATTACAGCTTGGTTCTAAAGTGTTCTTGGTTACAGGACAAATTGAGTATGAACAGGGGTGGGTTTTTTGTAGAAAAAAAGCCCAGCAAGAACCACACCCCCTGATGTCACCATTGATTCACACAAAGCTGTTTTTGTAGGAAGAGCCCAGCAGGAACTTATTTGCATATTAGGCCACACCCTGATACCAAGCCAGCTGGAAATGTGTATTCCTGTGCGTTCCTGCTTAAAAAAAAACACACAAAAAACCTCCCCCTGCATATGAACTTGCTAGTGCATGACCTGATTCTAGAAAAGGATAGTAATTACTGCATTTTTCGCTCCATAAGATGCACTTCCCCCCCAAAAAAAAGTGGGGGGGAAAGTGTGTGCATCTTATGGAGCAAATACTGCAAAAAAGAGTGCACGTTGGGGACCTTAATGATGCCGTGGGGAAGCCTGCAGCCAGATCAGAAAGCAAGGACTACATGGAAGGAGATCGGGTCCAGGCAGGAAACTTACAATTCCATGGTGGCAGCGTGGAGAAGCGGGTCCTGGCCAAGAAGGAGGAGATCGTACAGAGGAGGAGGGAAGGCTGCAAGCGAGGAGTGAGTGCTGTTGCTGGCTGTGTTATTGCCGCGCTGATTGGAGAAGAGTTTGTGTTATCGCCACGCTGATTGGAGAAGAGTGCTGTTGCTGGCTGTGTTATTGCAACGCTGATTGGAGAAGAGTTTGTATTATTGCTGCGCTGATTGGAGAAGAGTTTTTTTTTTCCTGTTTTCTTCCTCTACCAACTAGGTGCGTCTCATTTGCCAGCCACAGCTAGGTAACCCTCCGGGAGCAACTGGTGGGTGGAAACAGGGGCAGCAACACATGACCTTACTTCCAGCACCAAAACAGGAGTGATGCCATCACACTGGGAGAAATCCTCTAGAATTTGGGGCAAATCCTGGAGTGTCACCCCTGGTGTCATGACATTACTTCTGGTTTGACAGCAGAAGTGACATTGTGCCAGCAACCCCTCCCCCAATTTCTACTCATTTTTTCTGTCCAGCCTGTGAACCACAGAAGAGCTCCCCTCCCCACCAGTAGCGGTTCATAAACTCTATTGCATTTCTGGAATATGCCACTGAGTATTCGGGGCTGCTACTGTTGGGAGCTAACTCTCAAGAGGAAAATAAAGGAGAAACACATGGGTTCCCCTTGTGAACTTTTAAACATTTTTTAATATATATTTTTTTCCACATAGAGGTCCTGGAATTCCATTCCACCACGTTCCCCCAGGGAAAAAAGGCCCTAGCTAAAATGGACACAGCGCCAACTATGGATGTGCTGATGCCATTTTTAAAAACTCATTTTAATTTTGTATGTCACTTCCATCTGTTTTTGTTTGCCTCATTTTCACAGCTGCTGTTGGTGTTTCTTTTACTATACCATTTATTTATTTAATATTTATTTTAGTGTCTATTGTCATTTTAGTCTCTATTGTCACTCTGTAGTTTTAGATTTTATATATATTTTAATTGGTCTTTTATTGTTTTTTACTGTTGTTTTTATGATGAACAGCCCTGAGCCTGTTCTATGGGAAGGGCGGGCTAAAAATTGAATTAAATAAATAAAATATTTATTTTACAAAATATACATCCTGCCTATTTGTCCTCCCAAGGGCTACCAAAGCAGCTAATGAATTAAAATATATACAATAAGATAACATTTTAAAACTGTTAAAACTGATCAAAAGAACAATACATCATTATAACAATTAAAGCCCGACTTACATCATTGTAACAATTAAAGCCTGACTTTAAAGATACATAGAAACAGGGCTTTTTTTGTTTTTTGAGCCGGAACGCACAGGAACACAGTCTTGGCTGGCTTGGTGTCAGGGGGTGTGGCCTAATATGCAAATGAGTTCCTCCCGGGCTTTTTCTACAAAAGAAGTCCTGCATAGAAATACATAAAACAACAATTCAAACATTGGACCATAATGCCAAATGAACAACAACAAAAAGTCATCATGTGCCATGCGTAGCTCAATTAGCTCAGCTTGACCTGAGCTTCTTGGGGCTTGGAAGCATAAGCAGAGTCAGCCACAGTCAATACTTTGAGGTGACCCTGCTAAGAAAGACATGGAGGAAGCAGTGACAAACCACTTCTGCTGGCCTCATTCCTGGAACAACTTGTGGATGAGGTCTCAATAAATCCGTTGTGGCTCAGTGGCATGTTCCATCCCCCCTTATATACCATAAATCTGCAACTGATGCAAAAAATAACATAAACACATTCATGCTAATGGGGGAATCACCATGAAGAAACTAGTAGAAAAATGAAGAACAAGTCCATTTCTCATAGAAGAGAAACAGAACTTACATGACGATTTTTCAAACCAAACAGGACAGCTTTCAAAATTTGATAACATTCCTTCCACTATCCCAGTGTTCCAATGATGAGATTTAAGGGAAATGTATTGGATAGAGTTGGCAAGTTTTTGCTAAATGTATTCTTTCTGTTTGGATTTTCAAGTCAAAAATGAAGGTTTTGGGGGATGTGATCAGTTGACCAGTAAATTCCCATCCTATTTCAGCTGTCTTGCAGCCTGCGGTAGCATTCTTTCCAGGTAATCTGAGCAAAAACCGCTGGCATCGTCCCCCTTAAATTTCTCCATTGAAAAGGACAAGAGATGGGGCATTCAGAGACACTAATAGAATACAGCAGCAAACAGCTGTAACATTATTGCAGTGTAGTATAATACCTTTTAAAAAAATGAACTCAGAAAATGAACCAGGGATCATCTCATGACATCACAGTGCTTGGCAGTTTCATGCTGCATTACTGTGGACAAAGGGCATTTTAGAAAACACTGCCCCCCAACCTGGAACAGACACAAACTATTTTCTTCCCAACACAATATTAAAACCAATAAAAAGGTGGTAACTTATTGAAACCTCCAAAATGCACATCAAAAGTTCCCTCAGATACAAATGGAACCATTAGCTTGGGTTCTGTTTTCTTCCAGTTTATTAAGTGACTACTTTTTATTAAGTTCAAATCCAAATGGGTCAATACACATATAGATTTCCCTTGAAAGGACTCTCAAAGGGTTAAGCAAAATAGCAAACATAGATCAAGTAAAAAAAGACCTTGACTTAACAATTTCTTTTCTTTCATTGAAGTAGTTGGGAAATAGAAGCACATACAGCCATTTACTTGTATTAGAACAAGCCTATGATAACTGGCCACCTGAGGAGCTTCTGCCAGCATGCTGAGCAGCAGGGAATTTGGGCCAAAATGAAGAGAGCCAGTCTCAGACTGACTCTAAAGGAGGAAACAAGGTCTGCTTGATGAGCAATCTCATGTCACGCAGTAGGGGAGAGCTCTGAGGGGGTCACTGCTTGATCCCTTCGCTATTTCCTTGTAATAGAGATGCAAGATTGCAGTTGCAACTTTTCTGAGGAGTTTGCTGAGCAAGCAAAATTGAGGGCAGCTCCAAATAGATGGATAATAACCCCGATTTACAGCCTTATAAAGGCTGGGTTTAAGCTGATTTATTTCTAGCATAACATGAGAATGGATAGCAGCTATCCTAAGATAAAATGAATTGATCTGTGAGGCTTTCCTGAATTGTTTGATGTACTGAGGTGCCCATGGGTTCCTTAACTGTACTGGGGATAAACTGGAAAGCAGGGTTTGAACAAAAAGTATTTTTTTTGAAATGTTGGAGCACTGTCAATCATGGTTCTCTTTGTGCACTATTGCTGTTTTTTTAAAAAAAATAAAGAGGTTGTGTGGAGTGAAGAGGAAGGGGAAAGAGGAGAATATAGGGAAACAGTAATAGAGTGTGTGTTTGAATAAATTTTAATTCTTTGGGAAAATCAAGATGCTGCCAACTGGGGTCCCCTTGGTACTCTATTGCTAGTTCTTGTTAATATAATGCACTTGTGGAAGAGTTGCCATTTCTTCCACAGAAGTGAGCTCAGTAGAATAGAGGCTGTTAAAGACACAGATATGGACTGTACTGCTTGAGGAGCATGTTCCCATACTTTAGACTTCAGCTGTGACACATTTGTCCTACAAAGTTGATCACCACTACTGTAAATAAAAACATTTTTAATGAGAACCATCAATGAAAACACCAAACTAAAATAGCAAACATACAGGCACAAAAACAGAAGTTCAAAATCCAGGATGTACCAAGAAAGAATGGGTAAAATAAATATGTATGAATAAGAGCCCTACTGGATCAGACCAGTTCTCTACCTAATCCAACATCCTGTTTTCACATAGGTCGTTTTCGCACTCACCTCCAGCCGGCGCGACCCCCCTCTTCACCGCGCAGGATCTGCACGGATTTCGCACTAAATGCCGCGGAGCAGCCTTTTGCGCCGGAAACTCCCGTCGCAAAAGCCGCTCAAACGTAAATCGCCAAAAAGCAGCAAAAGGCTGCTCTGCGGCATTTAGTGCGAAATCCGCGCAGATCCTGCGCGGTGAAGAGGGGGGTCGCGCCAGCTGGAGGTGAGTGTGAAAACGACCATAGTGAAACCATGAGTTGCCCTGGAGGTGGCTAACAAAAGGGCACAGAGGTCAAGGCCTTTCCCTGATGCTGCCTTCTAACAATGGTATTCAGAGGTTTGCTGCTTCTGAATGCAGAAGTTCCTTTTTGGTACAATGGCTAGTAGTTATTTGATGGCTCTATCCTCATTTTCTGTCCTCCAGAACCCATTCTGGAATGATGTTCTGGGGAGAATTTGGAAACATGCCTACCCTCTGCCACAGAGGCAAAACCATGCCACACTCATGGGGCAGCAGGTCTCTTCCAGACACAACAAATCCAATAACTTCTGCAACAATAAAGCAGAGATATGTCTTATCAACTGTGCCATACAAACTGATCCTTACACCCAGAAATAGATTCTTTGTATTCTCTCCTTCTGCACCACCAAGATAGTTCTCTCTACATTTAATGGTAGATTTTGTAAACAAGCTTTTCTAGACAAACTACCTGCTCAATAGTCTGCTTCCAAATGAGTCCAGAATTGTTCCCACATTGAATAAAGCATGCAAAATAATAAGGCATTTACTGTTTAGAAGAAAATTAGGACACTAGTAGACAACAGAAGTAGTATAGCAAGTGAGATACATTTTAATACTGAAATCACAGATAAATGAAAGGAAACAAGTGAAGTGCATTTCACTTCAGATTTTTATTGTAACACTCTATAACAAGAAATTGCTTGTTAAAACCTATATGACATAAGATATGTATTCATCTGTTTCTTTAATTCAGAAGATTATGAAGTATCTTGAAACTGATGATTTGCACAAAGATAGCATTTTTTTTGCATGTGGCCAAGGGAGGAAATGGTTTTACTCTGGAGTAACTTTCCAAGAGCCCACATGTAATTCTACAAGCTGACTGCAGTTACTTCTTGGGGATTCTTGTGTTGGCTGTGATTAATTCTCTCTCTAGGATTTCAGCCACCTAGACAACAACACACATGCATGCACACACAAAGCAATTACCTGTTGGTATTGTAAGTAAGTACCCTGGAAATATCTAGGTTTCATCTATTTCAGGTGGGTAGCCATTTTTGTCTGTAGTCTTGATCAATAGTAGTAGCAGAATAAAATGTGAGTCCAGTAGGGCCTTGAAGACCAACACATTTTCCAGGGTACAGGTTTTCATGAGTCGGCACTCACTTTGTCAATTAGGTTTCATCTGGTGGTTCTAGATTTTGGCTTGGTTTTCTTCTCCCATATATTTTATGTTTCACCATCTTGTTGAGTGTGTGTGTGTGTGTGTGGGAAAGAGCCACAATGCAGCAGAAAGGTTTTTGCCTGTGAAACGACACAGGTGTTAATCTGTGGTATCTCCAGTTACAAATGCTCAGGAATCAATTACTTCAGAAGACCTTTCTCTGTTTGAGACACTGAAGACTTCCATGTACCAGTAGACTGACTCAGTAGAGATGATCATTTTGCCTGGTATTGTTTATACTGTAGAAGCTCTCCGGGGTCTTGGAAAGATATTTTTTCTCACCCGGCTTCTTGAAGTCTTTAACTGGAAATGCAAAGGAACTAGAAATGTATAAACTGTCTTCCTCCTCTGAGCTATGGCCCTTACCTTTGTTCTTTAGTGGACCTGAATTAGTCCTAAACACCATTTTAGATGCTAAATGCTTAACTTTGCACTGGGGGAGAAAGAGATTGGTGAGTCTGCCTTTGGCTTTGAAGGGAAATATAATTTGACTGCAAAGTTTTCTATTCCTCATCACAACCTTAAGTGAATGGAAAATTGTTGAGTAGAATTTTAAATCTGGGAGTTCCTTTTGTTCACTCCTCTGGGTGTTCTCTCAGTGAAATGCCAGCAGTTCAAATGTTCACCTGTAAATGTGGACAGAATAGGGGTGCAAAACAATATTGGTTTAAGAAGCAGAACACAAGGGCAACGGGATATTTATTTAACTGCACAAAGAGAAGAATGCAATGTGTTGCAATCAGTCATTATAACAGAAGCAATGCTTTTATTACAGTAAATCTTAGTGAATGCAATGGCAGCAATGAAAGACCATGGAGAGGTAATTACTTAATGTACGTTTTACTTACACCAGTATAACACAAGATACTTGAATGAGGTAAAGGGAAACATGATGTATATACAATGGTGGAGGCTAGCATGTAATAATAAAGTACCGTATTTTTCGGACGATTAGACGCACCGGACCATAAGACGCACCTTCGTCTACGTGTGCAAATGGCCATCTTCGGTGATGCGGGCGCCATTGCAGCCTTCGGGCCGCCTCGGCCGGGGGCCGCACGCACGCAGGGGAGAAGCATGCCAGCGCCTGCGAAGTGCTGGATTTGCGGTGAGGACGATCTCGCCACTTGTCTCCCAGCCAGGCACACAGGCGCGGGGGAAGCACGCCTGGCTGGGATACAAGCGGCGAGATCGCTTCCTCTGCCCCCATCGCAAACCCAGCACTTCGCAGGGAGCGATCTCGCCGCTTGTCTCCCAGCCAGGCGTGCTTCCCCCGCGCCAGCGTGCCTGGCTGGGAGACAAGCGGCGATATCGCTCCCAGCGAAGTGCTGGGTTGGCGATGGGGGCAGAGGGAGCGATCTCGCCGCTTGTCTCCCAGCCAGGCACGCAAGCGTGGGGGAAGCACGCCTGGCTGGAAGACAAGCAGCGAGACTGCTCCCTGCGAAGTGCTGGGTTGGCGATGGGGGCGGAGGGAGCGATCTCGCCGCTTGTCTCCCGGGGGCTGCAGGCCCCTCCCCCCTCATCTTTTAGTATTCAGACCATAAGACGCACGCACTTTCCCCCCCACTTTTTTTGGGGGGGGAAGTGCATCTTATGGTCCGAAAAATACGGTATATAATTGTGCAATGAACCAGAGGGCTTTGTTTAAATCTAAAGTTTCCCAGATCTTACAAATGTATTAGGTGTAGGTCACATCATTCCTCTTCTTTTTGGTTTAATAGGATTAATTGATTTTGGACACATCCACACAGGTGTTGAGTTTCTTAGAACTCGTCATCTGTAATCCATTTATGTGGCTATCCCATGCATTATCTTGTAAACCTCTATCATGTCACCCTGCAGTCAACGTTTCTCCAAGCTAAAGAGCCCCAAGTGTTTTAACCTTTCTTCATAGGGAAAGTGTTCCAACCCTTGAATCATTCTAGTTGCCCTTTTCTGCGCTTTTTCCAAAGCTATAATATCCTTTTTGAGGTGCGGTGACCAGAATTGTACACAGTACTCCAGGTGAGGCTGTACCATCGATTTATACAGGGGCATTATGATACTGGCTGATTTGTTTTCAATTCCCTTCCTAACAATTCCCAGCATAGCATTGGCCTTTTTTATTGCTATGCTGGGTGTCACTTCCTGTGACATCATTTCCCCCGCGCCACCTGCCGGAAACAGGAAGTGACGTCACTTCCGGTGATGTCATGCCACCACCGGAAACAGGAAGTGACATCACTTCCTGTGACATCATTTCCCCGCGCCACCTGCCGGAAACAGGAAGTGGCGTCACTTCCTGTGACATCATTTCCCCCGCGCCACCTGCCGGAAGCAGGAAGTGACATCACTTCCTGTGACATCATTTCCCCCAAATGACATCATTTCCCCCAAATGCCACTGCCGGAAACAGGAAGTGACTTCACAGCACTTCCTGTGACGTCCCCAAAAATCCCCCAAATATCACCGCCGGAAACACCAAGATTATTTATAGAGAGGGAAAGGGGGAAATAAAGTTAAATAAAACACTTTTTTTACTTTTTTCAAAGTGAGAAGACTAGAGAGAACGGGTTCCACGCTGAGAAGCCAGTCAGATTCCAGTGAGATTCCAGTGAGACTGTGCTGCATAATGCAGCCTATTTATTTTGTCCTGTTTGCTCTGTTGGCTCTATCTGCGCCACCTTCATCACTTTCGGGGTGTGGATCCCCCAGTGGGGTGGTCTCCCGACTCCCTCCGCTGGCTGTTTCTGATAGCCCTGCACCCCCTCTTTCATTTGATATGTGTCCCGTGTGGGTGCCACCCTCCCACCGGGAGATGCCGCAAAATGAGCCCCCTTGAGGCTTATGGCGGCAGGGCTCGGGGGAAGCGAGCTAGACTGCTGTTCTTTTGAGGGGTTATAGAGTGTTTCGAGCCCGTCCCTGTGGCATCGGTCCCATCATTGTGGGACCCAGGGGGCCGGCGCAGCGGCACGCCGAAGCAGCCTGTCACTAATAACACAGGTCGAGATGCAGGACAGGAACCCGGAAGTGACCGACAGTAATATCAGTTAATGCTGTTAATAATAAATAAATAAATACTATTCTTCCAATGAGTTCTCATTATAACAATGGCTATATTTTCATTCTTTTTTCAATTAATGAATGCTCATTTCCAGAGCTTGCTGCTGTTACTGTGTAAATGTGAAGTAACCCTGCATGTCTGAATTATGTGAGTGTGCTAGTTCCTGCATGTCTGAATTATGTGAGTGTGTTCTGGAGACCCACTTGCACCCCTGTGATTCTGTTCCTAAAGGGGAGGACCCTTTGGAGCGACTTTATCTGGAAGGCTCTATAATTCACATCAGTTCTTACTGATCAGACTTTCTGAAGATTGCCCATGTGCTTGACTCAAGATGTGTGATGCTCATGCTAGGTATAGACTTCATTGTCATAAATTATTTCTAAACAAAACATGTTTACTGTGCTCAGAATGTGAAGAAGCATTTAGACAGAAAGGCTGACTGTGTTGGGTAGCTAGTTACCTAGTAGTTCTGCCTCTCATGGTCTACAAACTTGTACATTTCCTCTCTATGCAGAGAAACATGAAAGGCTACAGCCATTTGTCTGTACAGATGCCCCAATGTTTTTGGCACTGGCTCCAAGTAACACAGCTGAGGGCTACTTAATTTTGCATTTTGCAGCTGGGCCTTTCCAGTACTCAATCCAGCCAAACTCCATGCCATCGAAAACACATGAACAGGCTGCAGGAGGGTTTGTACCTAGGATTGGCTTTATCTGAACTGAGCAGTTTGCATCTGCAATAAGCATTTCTAAAAGTGATCTGTTACATTTAAAACCCTCCATACACTGAAGAGAAATCCAGGTTTTCAAACAACAGCTCTCTCTCTCTCTCTTTGTAAAACACCTAAGACACTGGGATTTTTTTTCTTAATGTTTACATGGTTAATGTCTACATGTTTAATTGAGCAAATATGTAGAATGAGTACTTATGGTACAATGTAGTGGTGAATTGGTCTGTGAAGACTTGAGTTCAGATTTTAAGTGGCCATGAAAATTCATGGTGTGATCTTAAACCAGTCTGTTTTGAAAACAAAATGGAAGAAGGGAGAACCACATATGTTGTCATGAGCTCTTTGGTACAAAGGAAGGATAAAAATCTAATGCAGCATTTCAGGTGAGACTGCTGTGTGAAGGAAGGGATGTGTTTCTATCCATAGATTAAGAGAGGGATATATGGGAAGAAGTATTCCTTCAAATAGGGGGTGAAATTAAACTTTATTTTTTGTCTGTGTGTATGGAGAGAGAGAGAGCGTGCTAGTACAGCCAATTACAGTAATTTGTACTCAAGGATGCAAGGGTAGATAGAATCTGCAAAAAGAGGGGGGGGGCAAAGATCCAGGATATGGGTGATTGGGCAGACTCCTTGTCACACAGCAGGGGCCTAGGAGGGCCTTCTACTGGCTGCCACCACTCTGGTAAGGGTCAGCATGGGAGGGCCCAGAGCACCTAACCACCCCTGTCTTCCTTATTAGTAAAAACCTCTAACTGTGACAAAGGAGATGTGAGGACCCAAGCGGTATAACAACAACAGTGGGTAAAACAATGAAATAAATATACAGTTTAAAAAGGTAAAGGTAGTCCCCTGTGCAAGCACCAGTCGTTTCCTACTCTGGAGTAATGTTGCATCACAATGCTTTCACAGCAGACTTTTTACAGGGTGGTTTGCCATTGCCTTCCTCAGTCATCTACACTTTCTCCCCAGCAAGCTGGGTACTCATTTTACTAACCTCGGAAGGATGGAAGGCTGAATCAACCTTGAGCTGGCTACCTGAATCCAGCTTCCTCCAGGATCAAACTTTGTGAGCAGAGAGCTCAGACTGCAGTACTGCAGCTTTACCACTCTGCACCACGGGGCTTCTGATATATACAGTAAAGGTGGGAGCAAATAAACAGAAAGCCTGATGCAACTAACTAGACATTGCTTGCTCTAATACCAAACTCACCACCTTGGGTAAGGGATCTCTCCTGCTGCCTTCTCTTCTGCAGCTTTTCCCAGAGAGAACACACCCAGTCTGTGCTTGGCCCTTTCATTCTTTCATCCCAGGTCCCACCCCTCTCTAGACCAGTTTCCCTTCAAAACCTTGCCACACAATCAGAGGGACAGAAGGGATCCTGGGAAATATAGGCTTTCTGTAATGACTCCTAGGCAGGCTTCTCTGGAGCCTGTAGGCCTCACTAGGCCCAGGATCATAACACTCTTCCAATAACTTTTATTCAAGTCATCAGGCTGCAACCAATTGAAAGTCATCTGAGAAACAGTAAGAAGATAGAGGTAGGACTGCCAATCCCAAGGTGGGTATGTATATAAACAACCAATGGTTATAGTGACCAAATAACTAAAATATAATTAATAGAATAGCAAATGTTACAACAGCACCATTTAAAGGTATGAGATCCAATGAAATAATTCTTCCAACAAGGAGTCCTGAAGTGCAGGCAGTCGACTTAAAAGCAACTATTTTGATTAGTATTACAGCATAGGGTGCTCCACAAAGTATTATAAAAGATGTTCAAGTTCAAAAATGAACTTGCAATAATGCATTTCACAATTGTTAGAATGCTTTCAATGGATAAATAAGGACTCAAAAATCTCTAATGTAATTTTGAACCAGCACAATGCTCAAAAATGGCTGTGGTGTGCTGTTTAAAATGTCCTTAGTGCTTCCTACAATGCTGCCTTTTTGCCTTGTCCTTTTTTGTTGCACAATTTTCTTCTGACTTTTTGTTTAACATTCTAAGGCAGGGGTGTCAAACACGGGCCACATCTGACATAAATGGGACTTTGTGGGGCCGAGCCATGTGTGTCCTAAAATGTAATGCCAGATAAAGAAGATAGAGACTTTATAAAGGATACAGGTAAACACAATTAAAGATTTTTTTAACTGTGGGCATCAGCTGCCGCGAGTAGTACACGCAGGGTTGTAGCAGCTGGGATAGCACTGCGCCGAGGCCCACGCTGGAGGCATTGGTCTCTACTGTGAACGGCAGCTGTGGGTCTGGGTAACGCAGGAGTGGCTCGGTGGTGAAACAGGTTTTCAGGGTGGTGAAGGCATGGTCTGCCTCTGGTGTGAAATGGTTCCAGCGAAATGGCTCTTTGGGTCAGAGGAGCTGGGTCAGAGGCGTGGTTACATCGGCATAGGCAGGGATGAACTGGTGGTAATCATTGGAAAAGTCAAGGAACCGCTGTACGTCCTTGCGGTTCCGCAGCATCTGCCAGGTCAGGACCGTCTTCACTTTGTTTGGGTCCATCCGAGTCCCATGGGGTGAGATGATATAGCCAAGGAACTCGACCGCTGTTAAGTTGAAGGCACACTTCTCTAGCTTGGCGAAGAGACCATGCTCTCGCAAGCATTGCAGGACCTGGCGAATGTGCTCTGTGTGCTGGGAGGGGCTTTGGGAATGAAAATGTCATCTAAATAAATGATCAAAGCGGTCAAGCAGGTCATGGAAGATGTCGTTCATCAGCTGTTGGAAGACGGCGGGGGCATGGTCAGGCTGAAGGGCATCACGAGGTACTCGTACTGGTCCCAAAAGCTATCTTCCATTCATCTCCTGAGTGGATCCGCACCAAGTTGTATGCACCCCGGAGGTACAGCTTGGTATAGACCTGGGCCCTCTTAAGGCGATCCAGTAGTTCTGGGATCAGTGGCAATGGGCAGCAGTACTGGACAGTGATTTTGTTCAGGGCCCAGTATTCATTGCAGGGTCGGAGCTCACCACCTTTCTTCTTGACAAAGAGAACAGGGGCAGACAACGGGGACGTGGATGGCCAGATGAAACCCCATTCCAGGTTTTTGGCGAGGAAGTCCCGCAGGGCTCCTAGCTCCAGTTCAGACATGGGGTAGAGCTGCCCCATAGGCAGGGGTGCCCCTGGTACCAAATCAATGGCACAGTCATAAGGCCGGTGCGGGGGGAGCTGGTCGGCCCCCTTTTCCTCAAAGACGTCGGCAAAGTCTGTGTAGGCCGGGGGAAGTAGAGAACCAGCAGCTGGAGCAGCAGTGGCCAGGGTGGCCGAATGGGCCTGGTGAGGACAAGGGTCCTTGAAGCTCAGCTTTCCCTGTGCCCAGTCCATGAGGGGGTTGTGTTTCATGAGCCAGGAAAGTCCCAGAACAAGGGGAAAGCGGGGCATGCGAGCAACATCGAATTGTACTTGCTCATGATGGTGTTGGATCTGGAGCATGACTGGGCGGGTCTCCTGGGTCACTGGACTGGAGCGGAAGAGGTGCCAGTTGATGGCTTCGACCAGGGTCGGGGTGTCTTTGTCCTGAACCAGGATCTGGTGCTGCTTCACAAAGGCCACGTCGACAAAGCAGCGGGTGGCCCCGGAGTCAATCATAGTGTAGACGAACAGGCAGCACCCATCCAGCAAGCCGAGTGTGACCGGTACGAGGAACGGGCCCTGGCCGGCAACGTAGGGTTCAGGGGACCCAGCTAGATGCCCCAAGTCAGGGGTCCATTCAGACTTGGGGCTGGTCTTTTACTGGCAGCAGTGGCACGGTACTGGGCTGGGTGCGCTCGGCTGGACAGCCAGAGTAGAAGTGCCCCACCCATCCACAGTACAGGCAGAGATTCTGTGAGCAGCACCATGCTTTTTCCTCAGGGGTGAGCCACAGCCATGCAGCCCCGAGTTGCATGGGCTTGGGGTCATCAGTCCTGGGGCTGGTGTGCATCGGGGTTGGCACCGTTCCTGGGCAGTGAGGCAGCTGAGGGACAGACGCTGCTGCACGCTTGGCGGCGGCTTTCCAGGCGGCCATCGATGCAGAGACACAGTGTGATTAGGCCTTGCAGTGTGGCCAGTCGGTCTACTCGTGCCAGCTCTTCAAGGACTTCGTCAGCCTGCCCCCCACCCCGTATACTGGTCCATGAGGGCAGCCTCATTCCAGGCCAGATCTTGGGCCAGAAACTTGAACTCAGTGGAGTACTGGGAAACTGAATCTCTACCCTGCTTCAGGGCCCAGCTCTTCCGATTAGCGGTGGTTGCTTGCTGGGGGTTAGCGAAAGCTACCGTCATATGATCCAGGAAGCCCTGGTAGTCAGTCAGCAAGGGTGATGGGGCTATAAGCAAGGTAGCCCATTTAGCTGCCTGCCCCTTTAAGAGGCTGACAATGAAGCATACCTTGGTCTTGTCATTGGGGAAGTCTCTGGCACGTAATTCAATATACAGTTTGCACTCTGCCAGGTATGCAGGAAACTCCTCCACCTTCCCAGTGAACTTCTCTGGGGGAAGCACCGGGCATTTGGGTGGGGCAGTGACAGTGGCTTGCAGCTGCTGCTGCTGTTGCAGATGAGTCACCATTTGATTGAGGTGCTGCACCTGTGTAAGCAAGGCTGCTAGCTGCGCAGAGCCTCTGATTGCCTCCTCATCCATCTTGTGGAGTGAGTGTGTGGGTGGAAGTAATCTGTCACGTCTCAGGGCGCAGGCAGGAGGGAGTCTAAAGCTGATCCGAAGTCAAAGAGTCAGTCAGGAGCTGAGTCACCACAGCAAAATCGCAAACCAGAAGAAGTCAGTGTCCAAAGCCAAAGGGTCAGGGTCAGGGTGCCAAGGAATTCAAACTGGTCAGGAACTCGAATCAGGAAGGAGCATGGATGCAAGCCAGGGAATCGACTTGTTGCTTCCATGAGGTTGCCAAGTCCCGGGCATGAGTTATATGAGCACATCAATCAGCCTAATTCCTGGGTGGCCGTAGTTCCTCTAGTAATCAGGGCTAAGAGATCTGAAGCACTGGCGGGTAGCGCATCTGTTTTCTGTCAGTGTCTTTCGAAGATGCGTGCGCATTCTTGAGATGGGAGGGGGAGAGTTTGGAGGAGACTGATTGTCAACAGCCAGTGTGGGTGCCTGGAATGTGGAGGGTGTGATTGACGGCCCAGCTGTTGGTTTTTCCTGGTCTGTTAACCTTTCCAGCTCCCCCTCCTCAGGGCTCATTATAGAAGGCTGAGTCAACCTCGAGGCGGCTACCTGAACCAGCTTCCACTGGAATCAAACTCAGGTCATGAGCAGAGGGCTTCAACTGTAGTACTGCAGCTTTACCATTCTGCGCCACGAGGCTCTCACTTCTGCTTTAGTCTCTGCAAAAACAAGCTGAGAATGTTGGCAGGCTTGGAGTGAGGACAGGGTGAGGCAGGTGAAGACAGGAGGGGGGAGTAGAGAGCCCCACAGGCCTGATTGAAGCCCTTGGGGGGCTGGTTTGGCCCGCAGGCCACACATTTGACACCCATGTTCTAAGGTCAATGCTATAGTGCTAAATCGCTATAGCCCAGGAGTGGCCAATGGTAGCTCTCCAGATGTTTGTTGCCTACAACTCCCATCAGCCCCAGCCAGCATGGCCAATGGCTGGGGCTGATGGGAGTTGTAGGCAAAAAACATCTGGAGAGCTACCGTTGGCCACCCCTGCTGTAGCCTATAGCGGTTTAGCACTATAGTGCTCACCTCAGAATTTTTTTTAAAAAGTCTGAGGAAGATCACGTTGTGAAAGCAGCACTGTTTGAAATGGTCATAGCACTTATTAACTTATTAACAGAAGGAAATTCTCTGTATGAAACCCCTGTCATATCACTTTACTTGAAACTGGGAAAACAACAAATAACATCCAGTTTAGAATGGTAATGTGAAAAGAGCCTATGTGTGTGTAAAGTGCTGTCAAGTTGCAGCCAAATTATGGCAACTCCGAAGAGTTTGCAAGACAAGAAACAGTTAGAGGAATAGTAGGACACAGAAAAGTTTGAAGAGCTTCGGGTCATAAGGAAGTGAAGAGGACACACAGAACACACCCAGTAGCAGAAAGAAAGGAGATGTGTTTGTGTTAATCTTACCTCACTTCCCCCCCTCCTTGGGATAAGCAGAGAGCACTTCTGCATCTGTCATTCCCTAGGAAAAGTAAAATGTGAGTCTGTTTTGTTAGTAACTCAGAGTTGGAGAGAAACTTTTGTAATCATGGGTTGCTTGCTGTAAATGTACATCTGTCAGTGATTTTTCACAGGTGGCAGTACAGACTTGCTAGTCTTCTCCACTCCTCCAGTGCCACAGTAAAGAAGTGTACTTGTAACTGTATAGTTTGTGTCCTTTATTATATCTTTGTGGGGCGTTCCAAAGCCTCCTCATATTTACATTTCTTTTTTAAATGATTCTGTTGCCATGGAAACGAAATTATCAGTCACATCAGTAGGAATAGACAATGGTAATGGAAGCAAAAGGTGTCTGGGTAGATTTTCTTCATGCTGCTAATTGCAGCAGGATAAAAAAATGTACTTCATGTAATTAATGTTGTTAATTGTCTCATGTTGCAATTATGTGTAAGAACTCAGAATGAGAACAGAGCTCACATTGTGTTAATACCTCACAAATACATATAAAGAGACTATCCTCCTATTAGGGTTGTGCAAAGAGAGAGAGAGAGGGGTATTTTTCAGTTTGGGTTTATTGGATCCAAAAACATTTTGGTATTTCCAAAAAATTCCAATACTGGGACATATTCAAATATGGGATTTTTCAGACATCCCAAATTATTTTAGGTCCAATAGACCAGAAAAGAAAATACCAGTTTTTAAAAACCCAGCCCAACTCTGAGGATGGCTTGGCTTCTCCTGCAGCACAGTTTAAATGAGGATCAGCTTGGTTTAAGAGAGGATCAGCTGGGGTGGCGGGAGCTGGGGCTAGCTCTTCTTGCAGCTCAATTTAAACTGAGCTGTGAGAGGAGTGAACATCAGCTGAGACTGTGCAGAGCTATCAGCTCCCACCACTCCTGCTGATCCTGGGCTGGCTCCATGTGCAGCTCAGTTTAAACCAAGCTTTAAGAGGAGCCAGCCCCAGCTGAGGCAGCGTGGAGCATCATCTCCACCAATACAGCTGGTCCTCAGTATAGCTGAATATGCCTGAATAAAAGCTCCCAAAATCTGACTCAGTTATACCAGTACCCAGTCAGATTTTCTATTGGTAAGGTATTTTGAGGGGTATTTTTTTTTTTGGCTCAGTTTTGGCTCAGTTTATGCTGAATGCATGGCCTTACCTCCTACCTTTTCCTGAAGAGTTTAACATATAAACAGTTGAGGCAATCATCAGGGATGTGGGAGGACAGAAAGCATTAGCCTTGGGAACTCCAACCTAGGGATGGTCATGAACCAAACCCATGAAGCAACATTCATCACAAATGTTGCCCTGTTCTTGGTGCACGAACCAAAGTCTGCTATCACAAACTTCCACAGGCTTTTAAAGGAGTTTGTGGCAGTTTGTTAGAGCAGAAAGCTTAGCTTTAAAGGACTCCAAGTTCTTGTAATCCCTTGATTTCTGTTTCCTACAAAAGCTGGAAAAAAACCTGACTTGTTTTCAGGGCTTTCTAGTGCAGTCCCTTTAGAGCGACTGCACAAGAAATCAAAACAGCTGAGTGGCAGGCAATGCATCCCTTCCACTCAGCTGTTTTCAGGCTTCCTGCAAACCCCATTTAAAGGGACCCTTTCAATGGGGTTTACAGGACCACAAACCAGTCTGGTTCACAAATGTACTTCCTGTTTCTGTTTGTGGTTTGGTCTGTGGTACAATTTGTGGCTTGGCATGAAGTGTAGTTTATGCCCAACCCTACTCCAGCCTACAGGGACTATGCAGCATTCCGTGACATGCTACAGAAGCGTAGGTGGTGGTGAGAGAGTGTGCTGTGGTGGCATAAGAACATAAGAGAAGCCATGTTAGATCAGGCCAATGGCCCATCCAGTCCAACACTCTGTGTCACTCAGTGGCCAAAAAAATTATTTATATATATATATATATATATATATATATATATATACACATACACACACACATCTACACACTGTGGCTAATAGCCACTGATGGACCTCTGCTCCATTTTTTTATCTAACCCCCTCTTGAAGGTGGCTATGCTTGTGGCCGCCACCACCTCCTGTGGCAGTGAATTCCACATGTTAATCACCCTTTGGGTGAAGAAGTACTTCCTTTTATCCATTTTAACCTGTCTGCTCAGCAATTTCACCGAATGCCCACAAGTTCTTGTATTGTGAGAAAGGGAGAAAAGTACTTCTTTCTCTACTTTCTCCATCCCATGCATTATCTTGTAAACCTCTATCATGTCACCTCACAGTCGACATTTCTCCAAGCTAAAGAGCCCCAAGCGTTTCAACCTTTCTTCATAGGGAAAGTGTTCCAGCGCTTTAATCATTCTAGTTGCCCTTTTCTGGACTTTCTCCAATGCTATAATATCCTTTTTGAGGTGCGGCGACCAGAACTGCACACATTACACCATTGATTTATACAGGGGCATTATGATACTGGCTGATTTGTTTTCAATTCCCTTCCTAATAATTCCCAGCATGGCGTTGGCCTTTTTTATTGCAAACGCACACTGTCTTGACATTTTCAGTGAGTTATCTACCACGACCCCAAGATCTCTCTCTTGGTCAGTCTCTGCCAGTTCACACCCCATCAACTTGTATTTGTAGCTGAGATTCTTGGAGTTACAATAAGAGTTACAATAGGTACCAAATTCCTACTTTCCGTGGATCATCTGTGGGTCTGTCATATTTTTTCAGTCTAGTCTACTTTACAGAGTTGTTGTGAAGATAAATGGGAGAATCCATGTATGCTGTGTTGAACTCATTGGAAAAGGGATGGGATTAAAAAATAATGAACAAACCTCTTCACTCATGAGCCTGTGTGAGTCATGGAGAAAGTCCTGTTGGGCTGGACAAGGTGGGGAGGGATCATTGCTGCTGCAAGTTGTATGAAGTGATGGGGACTGGCATCACTTTGTACAAGGTAGGTGGGCAGGAGCTGCCACTGCAGACCAATGGCCCTGCCTCTTGCAAGGTGGATACAAGCCAGAAGCCTCACCCTGTGCAAGGTGGATGTGAGCTGCTGCCACAACCCAGAAGCCCCTACCCTTTGTAAGATGGGTGGGAGCTGCTGTGAGCTTGCTCTTTTGTTTCCTCCCTCCCTCCACTGGGGGTAAGTTGGGGGGCAGCAGTCTTTTCCAAGACCATTTTGGTCTCCCAGTCCACCCTGGGAGGGAGCTGACCTCTTCCCTTTTCTCCAGATGGCCTTACTTCATATAAGACTGTGGTATCCATCAATGTGCACAGAGGGCTGTGCTGGCTTGCCCACTAGGCAAATTAGGCATTTGCAAATTGGGCTCTCCCCCCTCACAGCACCCCAGACAAATGCCTAATTCCCCACCACACTTGCCCACTGGCTTGCCGGCTCTCCTCAGCGGCAGCAGGCAGGCCATCTTCTGTGCCCCCTCCCCCTAAGGGCACACTCAGAGGAGCGATGCCAGCCTCCTCCTTACCCACTTTGACAGGCAGTACAGCATTCTCTTAAGAGAGCACATGACAAGGCTTTGCTTCCTCTTCCTTCTGGTTCCCCCCTGGGGAGCGAAGCCTCTCATCGTGTGTTCACTTTAGAAAATGCTGTACTGCCTGTTAAAGAGGGTGAGGAGAAGACTGGTGTCTCTCCTTTCAGCATGCCAGGGGGAAGGGTGGAGTGCGGTACTGCAAATAAGAGGAGGGAGGGTAGGGGAAGAGAGAGGCGGCGGGGCATGATGCACCTTAGGGACTGCCCTGACAGGGTGCTAACAAACGACAGGGAAAGGCCATCAGCACCTAGTGATGGTCCCTCAAAGGCCTCTTCTTCTCCGTTGTTAGAAAAAGAATGTTGGATTTGAAGGATTTGGTCTTGATCCAGAGAAACAATCATTATGTTCTTATATGGGCAAATCATCTGTAGTTTCTGACCATAGAGAATGTTTGCCTGATAAGTACCTTGAAAATGATGCCAAGGTGTGCAAATGTGATATGCAATCTGTGTGAAAAGCTCAAGGCAGATTTTTTTTTTTAAAAAAGAAAAAATAGCTTTTCAGAGACAATTCTAAAATGAAATGCCATCTCTCAAGCCTTGTATCTTTATGCGGCAAATTTAAATACAAAACAAGAGCCTGTATGCCTCTTGCTCATATTAATTCATGCCGAACCATGTTATAACAGTACTAAAGAGGCTGTTTTTCACTCAATACCAAGGCAAGAGCCTGCCTTGATTCACAGACTTGTGGCAAGGATGCCACTTCCACTGCTTGACAGATGCCTATTACATGCAAATCAGCATAGTACTGAGATATCACAGTAATTTGGCCAGCACTCGGAGGAATGCTTGCTGCTGGATGGAAGAGTGGTGGGAAGAAATCTCAGGAGACAAGCAGCTACTAAGGACAGGAGTCTTGGACAAGGAAGCAGCATAAAGAAATTGTACCCCCATTCCTTGAACATGTTAATCACCCTTTGGGTGAAGAAGTACTTCCTTCTATCCATTTTAACCTGACTGCTCAGCAATTTCATCGAATGCCCACGAGTTCTTGTATTGTGAGAAAGTGAGAAAAGTACTTCTTTCTCTACTTTTTCCATCCCATGCATAATCTTGTAAACCTCTATCATGTCACCCCACAGTCGTCGTTTCTACAAGCTAAGGAGCCCCAAACGTTTCAACCTTTCTTCATAGGGAAAATGTTCTAACCCTTTAATCATTCTAGTTGCCCTTTTCTGGACTTTTTCCAATGCTATAATATCCTTTTTGAGGTGCGGTGACCAGAATTGTACACAGTATTCCAAATGAGACCTCACCATCGATTTATACAGGGGCATTATGATACTGGCTGATTTGTTTTCAATTCCCTTCCTAATAATTCTCAGCATGGTGTTGGCTTTTTTTTTATTGCAATTGCACACTGTCTTGACATTTTCAGTGAGTTATCTACCACAACCCCAAGATCTCTCTCTTGGTCAGTCTCTGCCAGTTCACACCCCATCAACTTGTATTTGTAGCGGGGATTTGGCCCCAATGTGCATTACTTTGCGCTTGGCCACATTGAACCTCATCTGCCACGTTGACGCCCACTCACCCAGCCTCAACAGATCCCTTTGGAGTTCCTCACAATCCTCTCTGGTTCTCACCACCCTGAACAATTTAGTGTCATCGACAAACTTGGCTACTTCACTGCTTACTCCCAACTCCAAATCATTTATGAACAAGTTAAAGAGCATGGGACCTGGTACTGCATTGGTCATTTCCAAAGTGAAACTGATGCACTCAGAATACTTCATTGCTCATTTAAGTTATTTATAGTACACCTTTCTTACTGGGACTCAAGGTGAATAGTGAGTCAGTACAATCAACAAAGGAGCGGGATACAGTAACCAATACATTAGAATTTCAGAAGTTTAGAAACACAAGAAAGAACTCAAGTATAGCATAGTGGTACAGAAATTACATAATAGGATCCTACATACAGTAAGCTATATACAGCAGTATAGACCGCAGTCCCTAATCATTTATCCCAGTAAGTTGATGAAACCGTTTTGTACAGTAAAACTCTTTTACCTGCATAGAAAAGCCCTCTTGAATACTTCCATTTTGCATAGTTTGCAGAACGCCAGGAAATTGGGAGCTTTCCTGACTTCCTCAGGCAAGCCATTCCACAGAGAAAGCACATGTATGAGCAGTTGTTGATTTCACCTATTTTCAGGTTGGCACCTGTGGAAGCTCCTGCTGACATGGGTGAGTATAAGGAGAGAGGCAGTTCTGCAAATAAGAGGGGCCAAAGCTATGAAGCACTTTGTATGTGATAACCAATACCTTAAACTGAGACCAGTAATACATGGGCAGCCAGCTGAATGTCTGCAGAAGTGTTCTGCTTTTGTTTTATTTGGAAGTTTAGATATTTTAGAAGTTTAGATTGTGTGTGTATGGTTTGATGAAGAATGTATTTACTTCAGATCATATTCACCTTTTATCTGCCCTCTTTGTTATATTCATACCTGTTTAAACACCTAAAAATAGAACATCCAAAGAATCTTGACATAAATATACAGTTATAGGGGCGTTTTCGCACAGGGCTTACCCCGGAGCGACGTCCCTCTTCGCCGCGCAGCGTCTGCACAGATTTTGCACCAACTGCTCTGCAGAACCCGGAAGAGCCGCGAAGTGCCATGGCTTTTGCATCACAAATGTAAACCCGCGAAAAAACAGTTTACATTTGCGATGCAAAAGCCGCGGCTCTTCGGAGCAGTTGGTGCGAAATACGCGCAGACGCTGCACGGTGAAGAGGGATGTTGCTCCGGGGTAAGCCCTGTACGAAAACGCCCAGGTATATGTATCAAGATTATTTGGGTGGTTTGTTTTATACTACTAGTGCATAAGAGTGCATCAGAAAAATTACACAGGCAATGAAAAATAATACTGTTTGCCCTGACCTGGATAGCCCAGGCAAGCCCAGTCTTGTCAGATCTTGGAAGCTAAGCAGAGTCAACTCTGGCGAGTACTTGGATGGAAGATCTTTTTGGAATACCAGAGCCAGGAGGCGGGGACATGCTTTATTTAGCCACCTCCCTGAATATCCTCCAGTCCCCCAGTAGGAGTCAGTCACCAGAGGTCACCATGACTTCCAGGTGTGCGTGCACATACATGCACATAAAAATATAAAAATACTAAATATACTAAATATAAAAATAAAAAAATAATATTGCTTTAGGTGTGTGCCACAGTAATATAGATGGAATGGTGGGGAAAGAAGGTGCTGATAGAAGTGAAATCACATGAGCTAGTTCCAGGGTTCATTGTAGATATTTTTGGAAATAAACCAGAATTAAAGACAAGAAGAAATCAGGGCTGACTTTCAACAACAAAACAGATAGCCAGGCTCGGTGCTAGGCAGACCCTTGCGTCATGCCCCCTTCCCGCAAGCTCCTTTTATGGAGCATGTGCACAGCACAATAATGTCACCGGAAGTGATGTCATCATGCAGGGCACGAGTGAGGGACGAGAGAGTGATGGGCAGTGCACAAGAGTGCTGCTGCCCTGCCGCTTTCCCCCTGCACTACACTCTTCAGAGGCTTCCAAGGAAGCCTCCGAAGAGTGCACTGTTTTAGTGGCACCCGACCACTTTCAACCTGTGAGTGCACTGTGCAGCATTCCTCCAATCCTGCCTTCAAGGCAGGTTCAGAGGAGTGATCTGAGTGGGCAAGGGAGAGTAAGGAGACACCTGGTGGCACCCCCAGGTGAGGTAGTACCCCAGGCAGCCGTTTACCCCGCCGACTCCCACACACCAGCTCTGGAGATAGCATGGGGAAAATGCTTTAAATAACAAAGAAATATAGTAGAAAAACCACTCGCTTTGTAAGAACAAAAGAGAGCTGCTGAATCAGGTCAGTGGTCCATCTAGACCAGCATACTGTTTCACATAGTGGGCAACCCATCACCCTGGATGGACAGCAAAAATGGCAGAGGCCAAGGTAGCCTCACAGCAGTGGTGTTCAGATGTTTGCTGTCTAAAGTGCCTTTGGAGGTTCCCTTAAATCACAATGGCCGGTAGCCATTGATGGAACTATTCTCTGTGAACCTCTCTAACCTCCATGTAAATGACCATCCAGTAGCAATGAATTTCACAATCCCATCACTCTTTGAGTAAATAAGTATTTACTTTTGTCTGTCCTGAAAATATTGCCCATCAATTTATCTGGGTTACCCCAAGTTCTAGTATTATAGGAGAGGGAGAAAAAGCTCTCTGTATTCCCTTTCACTACAACATGTATACCTTTATAAACCTCTACCATGCCCCTTCCCAGACATCTTTTTTCTTGATTGAAAAGTCCCAGGCTCTTCAACCTTTCTTTATAACAAAGGCATTTGGTTGCCCTCTTCTTTACTTTTTGGAGATATGGTGAGTGACCAGAACTTACATTGTATTTCCAAATGAATCTACACTGGAACTCTATGCAATGACATTATAATATTGGCTGCGCTTTTTATATTTCTTTCCTGATAATTTCCAGAATGGAGTTTGCCCTTTTTACTGCTGCAGCACACTTAAATTCACATTTTCATTGAGCATTGTACAATCACCCAAGGGCCCCTTTCCCTTTCAGTTTCAGCAAGTTCAGATCTCATCAGAATATATTTAGGATTCTTTGTTCTAATGGGCATCACCCTACACTTACTGTGATGGAACTGGCCCAATTTGACTTTCAGACCCAGTCCATCAGCACCTTCCTGGGCTTGTGCCCCTTCTTGGAGAGTGCTATTCTGCTTCAGCCACTAGGCCGTGTTCTATATAGGGGTCCAGACTGAGAGGAACATGACTCTCAATTCCCCTTTCCAGTTCTGAGACCTGGTCTCGAGGTCCTGTGCTACCCAGCACCTGGTTGCTACAGAGACCAAAGTCCTTCTTTGGAAGACCCCTGGAGCCTTAGCACCCCTACCAGCTGCATGCCTACCAGCTACCAGCTGTATGCCTACCAGCTACCAGCTGCATGCCTCCCCCCTTCCTGGGACTCCCCTCTTAAAGTAGCATGGTCTAAGGTGGTTGGGGAACTATGTGTCACAGAGCTTTACTGCCAGCATTCAAAATAGTAAAATCAGGGTTTTTTAAAATCAGGAACACACAGGAACACAGTTTCGAATGGCATTGTGTCAAGGAGTGTGGCCTGATATGCAAATGAGTTCCTACTGGGCTTTTTCTACAAAAAACCCCTGTGTTAAATAATGGTGATGTCAGGGGTGTGGCCTAATATGCAAATGAGTTCCTGCTGGGCTTTTTCTACCAAAAAAGCTTTGTATGAAATAATGGGAATGTCAGGGAATGTGGCCTAATATCCAAATGAGTTCCTGCTGGGCTTTTCCTACAAAAAAAGCCTTATGGGAAACAACGGTGATGTCAGGGTGTGTGACCCAACATGTAAATGTGTTCCTGCTGGGCTTTTTCTACAAGAAAAGCCCTGAATAAAATGTTTATTAAAAAGATAAAAAGGTTACAAGCATTCTTGTAGCACAGCACATGATCAGCAATCAGAACAAATAAAAGTTGGTTTTAAGTGCATCCTTCTGTCCCTGGTTTAAAAACATGTCCTACCAGATGTTTAAGTAGAGCAGGCAAATCTAAGCTTGAACAGTTACAAAATGTTCTAAGGATACCTCATTGTTTCAGGCTTCCTGCATCCAGCCAGGTCCAGCCACATGGTCAATCAATATGGCCACTGGCTGCTGACCAGAGTGTAGCAGTCTGTTCTCTTCTAAGTCCTAGCTCTTCAAGAGCCTCATCCCTTTGGGGCAAGCACTTTTATTGAACCCCTGACTCCATCCAGTTTACATCACTCTCCACTTTTTTTTTACCTGGCCCACCCAGGTCCAGATGTATTCTGGGATCACCCAGGAGCATCCTGGGAGCCCTCCTAGCAGGCATTCTGGAAAATCTCCAGGAGTCACCTGGAGATTCCTTACACCAAATCCCTCAGTTCCTTTGCAAGCTGAGTCATTTGCATAACTATGGCTAGCAACTGATCTGATTTCCTGCTCTTCCAGAGAGAAGAGACAAAGACTCACACTTTTGAAACTCAGAGTGGGTGTGGAGGCATTCTGTCACACCAACAATCAACTTAATTTATCATGTTGCTGCCCAATGTAGAATGATCCTCTGATAGCTCTTCACAGTCTGCCTTGTTTTTCACTATGATGAATAATTTGTTAGCATCTGCAAACTTTGCTAGTACACTGCACATCCCCAATTCCAAGTAATTTATGAACAAATTAAATAGCATCAGCCTGATCCTTATGGGACCCCCACTTTCTCTTGTACTTCAGGAACATTCAAGAGCAGAGGCAGGAGATGTTATGAATTTGGTTGCAAAATTGTTCAGCAATCAAACTTACTATGCTCAAAGGTTTTGATGAGGCATGAGTCCACCACACACAGAGTTGCCAGCTGCCAAGTCCCAGTGGGAGTTATCTCACTTTTGGGAGCTTCAGCCTGCCTACACAGTGCCCAGACAGTGATGTCATTGTGATGAGGGTGTTGTGCAGTGGCTCTCTGGTTTTGAAGCCAAAAAACACGTAGAGTTTTGTCCCCAAAACAGAGCATCATCTCCAATATCGCTGACACAATGACATCACTTCTGAGTGACATCATTGCATTGGGACCTCAGAATGCCCCCCCCCCCAAATCCCCCGCCACAATGAAGAGGGGACCTGGCAACTCTAACCACACAGTTTGGCTGCTTTGAAGGGCAGGTTTTAGGAGGCTCAACTCCCATGCTCCACTCCCAAATCTTTAGGATTTTTCCCACCCAGAGTTGGCAATTATTGTGCTGGGGATGCCAGCCCTCCTGGTCCCTAATCTGAACCTGATTCCTCTTCATAAAGTACCATACACTGTCTCAGCTTCTTTTTCCCCATATTTTTATTGTTTATTAATTAAAATATACATTTTTTCATTGTCTCATTGTTCCATTATACATTTCTTCTTCCCCATCCCTCCCCCCTCAGTCTAACCTTCTTTCATCCAGGGGCATAGGGTTTAAATGTCTTCCTTCCGTTCCTGTTTCATCCAGTTCAGGTAAAGCGACTATTTTTCTTTGATCCTTGATGTTTTGTCTTCCCATGGCAAATCTCGGTTTATTATGTCCATTATCTCTGATTGAACAAATTCAAACAGATAATTATGCCAAGTTCTTTCTGTCCATTTATTTTTATCTTTCCACCCTATTGCAATTACTGCTTTACCAGCTAATATCATTGCTTTTAATAGACCTTGATTTTTTTTCTCTACTATTGCATTGCCTAAAGTGCTCATCAACATCAACTCAAAATCTATATTTAGCTTAACATGAAAGAGCTTATTTATTGTTCTTACTATATTTTCCCAAACTTTTTAAACTTCATGACACTCCCACCACATGTGGGAGTACCATCCCTTCACTTTTCTACAGTGCCAACAGTTTGGGCTTAGTCCTGGAAACATATTAGCTAAGGTGGCTGGGGTTCTATACCATTTGGTATAAAATTTTAACTCCATTTCCCTAAACTTATGTATTTTTATTTCCTTAATTCCTTCCATTAATTTTTTAGCTTTTTGCTCTGTTATTTGAAATCCTGTACTCCATTTTCTTTGAAGGTGGGCTATTATTCCTTCTTCATCTGAGGTCATTTTCTTATAAATTACACCTACTAATCCTTTTTTAGTTTTTTTCCATTAATTTATAAATCTCTTCTATTGGTTCTTCTATATTTATGTCGCTATTTTCAATTTTTTTTTTAATTTTAATGTGTATAAGCCTGCAGCTTTTAACCTGTATTTTGCACCTACTGCCTCCCCAAGAGCTTGAAATGGTTTTAAAATATTTGCAGATAGTAAGTCCTGTACTCTACTATATCCTTTTTGTTTAAGTAGTTCCCCCCATTTATAGTCTATACCTTCCTCTTCCAAGGTTTCCAAAGGTGACCATCTGGATATTCATTTTAACCATTTTGGCTGCCACTTTTTCCAGATCATTAATGTACTTTTCCTTGGTCCTGTATCCAATTTAAGATCTCTAGCCCATTTATTTGTAAAAATACCAAATTTCCCTATCCCTTTGTTAGCTTCATTTTCAAACCTAACCCATTTCTGATTCCCTTCTCTTTCTATTTCTAGCAATGCTTTAAGCTGAAAAGCTTCATAATAATTTATTATATCCGGTACTCCCCATCCTAGTTTGGAGTTATGATTATATAATACCTTTTTTGCAATTCTAAATTTCTTAGTACCAAAAATCCATTTTCGTATTTTTGTGTTCCAGATACTCATTTTTTGTTTGTCCATTTCTAATGGTATTGTTTGAAATAAATATAATAATTTTGGTATCCAAAACATTTTAACACTATTTACTTTAGCAGTTATACTCATGGTCTTCCTCCTCCATCCCTTCATATCTCTTGTTATCTTTTCCCATACATTTTTATAATTTTTTCCACTATCTTATTAGTATTTTTATAAATTTCTATTTCTAAATATTTAAATTTCTTGACTCCCATTCCTATTTTGGTTAACCTATTAATTTCCTTCCTTTCCTTTGAGTTCACATTATAATATATTATTTCTGATTTCCCCATATTAATTCTTAATCCTGATATTGCTTCAAAATCATCTAGTATGATTTTCGTTTCCTTAATTCCCTCTTGGGGATTTGTTATAATCATAATTATATCATCTGCAAATAAATTAATTTGCATCTCCTCCTTACCCATTCTGCATCCTTCTATACTACCTGAATTCCTAATTATTTCAGCCAATTGTTCCATCGCCATTATAAATAAGGCTGGTGAAAGTGGGCAGCCTTGTCTTACTCCCCTTAAGATTGGAAATTGTTCTGTATGTTCATTGTTCACTCTTACAACTGCTGTACCTTCTCTGTAAATTTCCTGAATTGTATTTATAAATGGCTGCCTATTCCATATTTCAACATTATGGACCATAAAAATTCATGGGGCAGTGTATCAAATGCTTTGTATACATCTAATTTAAGTAATCCTAGTTTCTTCCCCTGGTTATGGCATATTACATGTAATATATTTCTTATGGGGTGAGCTATACTTCTACCTTTCACAAACCCATACTGATCTTCTTTTATTATATGAGGTATTACATTTTGCAATCTGTTTGCCATTATTTTAGCAAAAAATTTATAATCTTGATTTAATAAACTTATTGGTCTGTATGAGCGCACTTCTTGAGGGTCCTTCTGAGGCTTCACTATTAAAGTTATTTCTGCTCTCCTCCAAGTATTAGGAGCCCTTCCTCCCTTTAGAATAGTATTAAACCCTGTTTGCAGTTCCGGGGTCAATATTCCTTTCATCTCCTTATAGAATTATGCTGTAAAGCCATCTAATCCCGGAGATTTTCCAGTTTTTAACCCTTTTATTACCTCATCTATTTCTTGGATAGTTATTTCCTTCTCTAAGCTTTCTTTATCCTGATCTTTTAAATTTGTTCCAACTTGCTCCACAAATTCAACTATATCTTTTTTTGCATATAAAGTTTTATAAAAATCAAGAAAGGCTTCTCTAATCTCCTTCGGGTTCTGCATTGTATTTGCATGTATTCTTATACTTTTCACCCTTTGCTTATGCCTTCTATCCTTCAAATAATTTGCCAATCTCCTATTAGAGTTTATTGTGATCCTCTAAAATTCATTCCTTACCATGGTTTGTTTTTTCCAAAGTGTTATAGAGTCAAGAGAAGCTAATTGCCTCTTAAGTTCTTTAATTAATTTTTGCCTATCTGGGCAAAATTTTCTTGCTTGGTGTCTTTGTAATATTTCCAGTTCTTGTATTTTCCCTGTCTTATTATAAAACCATTCTTTTTTATTTCCTTTTCCTTCATTATACATTGTCCCCTAATTACTGCTTTAGCTGCATCCGAAAGAATATCTGTGGCCACTGTCCCCCTATTTTCCTTAAAATATAACTTTAACTGATTTTCCATATTTTTTATTTTTTTCTTTAGTCATAATCATATTATTATATCTCCATATTCTTTTAACCTGTTCACCTTTTATTTCTATTTCTATACTCAATGGGGCATGATCAGAAATCCAAATTGGATGTGTTGTTATTTTTGTCAATACCCAATTATTTGATCTTTGAAAGATTATATGATCTAAGCATGAAGCTGTTTTGTGCCTGCTTGAAAAGTGAGTTGGTTGGGGGTTCAAACCTAAGGCTCCATATGCTTCTATCAAATTCCACTTTTTCCACCTGATTGTCTTGTCTTTAGTAACATCAGTGTTGAAATCAACTGCTATTATTACTTCTCCTTCAGAGAACCTCTGTAACTTTTGTAAAACCTTTACTACAAAATTTTCCCTCCTTTGTTTGGGGCATAAATATTTATCAATATTATCAATCTATTTTGAAAGGAGCATTTAGCCAAGAGGTATCTTCCTTCCCAGTCACTTAACACATCTATGAATTTAATATCATTTCTTTTGTGTACCAAAATTGCCATTTCCCTTGCTTTTGCAGTACCTCTTGCTTCAGCCAAAACCTCCCACCATGGGTCATTAAATAATGGTTTAATATCCCTTTTGGTTTTGTGTGTTTCCTGTAAGCACATAATATCTATACTTTGCTGCTTTATAAGTCTAGCAAGTCTATACCTTTTGAGATTAGTACTTAAGCCATTGACGTTCAGTGAAAGCACCTTCAACATTCTAACCATATCCCTTTACAGTAAGATTCTCCCATTTACTTTTTTGATCTTTCACTTCCCATTTCCCAACTGCCCTCCCCCCACCCCCTCCCACCTTCCCCTGACATAGAGCTTGTAACTGGCGGTGATTCCTCATCCCCTCTCTATGCCTTTAGGTATGCACATTCCCCCCCTCCTTCATACTTAATTATATCCCTAACTTATGACCTTTTATTTCATTTTATGAATACTTCCCTTTTCTTATGAGGACGTCCTTTGCCGTTTGTCCTGATGTGTAGAGGGTTCTCCTTCCTCTTGTTCCAATAATGAAGTCTCCTCCATCGGCTATGTCTCCTGGGTCGATTCCAAACTTCTCTAGTAGTTTCACTGCTTCAGCTGGATTTCTTGCCATCAGTCTTTTCCCTTCTCTGAAAATTACTATAGAAGCTGGATAAGTCCATGTAAACTGTATTTTATTCTGGAAGAGCCTCTCAGCATAAGGTTTCATTAAGCTCTTTTGTTGCAATGTTTCCTGACAGAAATCTTGCCTTACAAACACCTTTTTCCCTTTGTATTCCAATTTTTTTTTTAGAGCTAGAAATACTTGCTGTTGTAATTTCTCTTTTGCAAATTTAATTATCACGGGGCGTGGCTCCCCCCTTTCTCCTACTCCGCAATCTGTGAACTTGTTCTATCTGCTGTTCATTTATTTTTATTCCTTGCTCTGAAATCCATTCCACCATGCTCTTCTCTAGGTGTTTAGCATCCACTTCTTCTGAAATCCCCTGTACAGTTAGATTGGCCCTTTTATTTCTGTCCAAAAGCTCAGTAATTTGTTTCTTCAATTGAGTAATCTGCTCCTTATTCTCTTTTGTGGCATTTTCAGCTCTTAATGCCATTTCTTTAACTCCTTTTAATTCCATATTTAATTGGGAGACTTCTTTCTTCACTTCAATTTCTGCTCTTATCTTCTCATTAGATTCTAACATTAAATTTTGGAATTGCATCATTTGCTCCGATAGCCCTTTCACGGTCGTCGCCATTTTAAACAATCAAACACTGTTAGTGTCAACTCCTTATCTTGAAAGTTAAATAAAAGTTTCCTTACAGCACACAGCAGCTGAATTTTCAGGTCGGACTGTTCTCTGTTTCTTAATCGCACTCCTCTTTTATCTTCACGCTGTAATAGAGATGTTTACATTCCTTTTAGGTCGTAAATCTTTTTTTCTTTCTTGGAGGGGGAAGGCTTTGGCTTCTTACTCCTTAGAGCATGCGCACACCCTCCACACTGTCTCAGCATCAGCCTCTGGGGGGAGGGGAGTTTAGAAGAGAGTCAGACAGATAAACAGGCAAACTGTGGGTTTCCTTCCTGTTTACGCTTCTGCCTTTGACCCTTTGATATATAGACTGATACTCTCTGAGAAATTGCCTTCCTTCCTTCTGTTACCTTTTCTCTCACACACACAAAGAAAGAGGCATGTTATTCTCCCTCTTTTGTACCATGAATGCAATCTTCATCTGCATCCATCCAGGCAGAATAGCTAGATTCTGCCTCTATTTCTCCCACCTTTACTATCTAGAATGTTCACTAAATAAAGAACTCTTATTAGTTTGAAACTGAAAAGTGTGTGTGTAACTCTGTAACTGGCTAGTACACAAAGAACAAAGAGAAGCTCTGAGCATTTAGCTTTAAGTGTACTCTACTACAGTAGAATATAGTGGAATGAAGATTACTGGTTTATTATACCAATGGATCTATCTAATAAGGACTGTTGAGGAGCCTTTTAGTACATGCTCAATCCAAATTTTGTGGGCATGTGTGGACTGTCCATGTTAAATAGCCATTTTTATAATATCATGTCCGAAGACCTTTGCAGTCAGAATGACAGCTGTCATATTTCCTTCTTGTCAAGGCTATTGATCTTGCTATTGGTGAAGAGATTATCCTCTCTTTGTTTCTCTCTCTGTCACACAAGACTGGAAAGTTGCTTCCTCCTTTATCTCCTTGATAGTCTTTACAAGTTCATAGAAATGCAATGCAGCTATCTTTTTGTTAAGTAGTATTACCTGTTTCCCATAAGTGCATTCTATTGCTTCTCCTCAGATTTACTCTTCAATGTCAACTGGCTCCCAGGAGTGCAATCCTACATAAGAACATCCCCCCAAACTGTAATTGGGGAAATGGAATGCACTTAAAAGAGACTTTGTGTTCTCTCTCTCATACACACACGCGCATACACACTCCCTTTCAAATGCATTTTGGACTAGATACTAGAGGAAGGAAGTGAGTAAAGGAAGTACTCTTCATTGGTAATTAATTATATCCATCTTTTTCTCCAAATTGTTTTCTAAACTCCTTTTTTTATTTATAGTTACAGGTGCTAAGATAATGCACTAAATTAAGGTTCCAGAATATAATTACGATTCCAAAAGCTGACTGTCTGTTAGTAAGGAATAAATACAAAGAACAGAGCTTTGCTAACTGTTCCACTGATTTGCATTAATAACATGGCTACAAAGGCAATGAATACTAGTTTAATGTAGGAAGTAAAATGAAGCTTAAACATAGCCTGTCTTTTGTAGAAAATATCCAATATTTGTTTTCAAGGCTTAACAAACAACCATTTCAAACCTTTCTCATTCATTCATTTACCAAATTAATAATATTGGATATGCCAAAATCATGAGCACCTTTTAGAAGAAAAACATGCAAAATAGTTGACATTGCAATTATGTACGTAAGTTCCATCAAGTAACAACTAATTTATGGCAACCCCATCAAGGGTCATTCAAGGCAAGTGAGAAGGAGTGGTGGTTTGCCATTACTTTCCCCTGTGGACTCTTGGTGTTCAGCCATCCAAGTATCAACCCATATGATTACAATAATCTTCTGAAGCTCTTCTGAGATTAGGCCTTCTCAATTGTGGCACCTAAATTCTGGAACTCTCCCCAAAGAGACTCACTATTGTCTCCTGCCATTGGATAAAGATTCTCTTTGTTTTATCTGGCATTCTCTCAGGGATCTCTCCTTCTAACCATCTTTGAATTTTTGTTTTTATTTAAGTGCATTTTATTGTATGCATACTTTCATTTGGTTTTTAAATATTTTAATTATTTTTAATTATGTATGCTTTTTCATCTGTTAGCCAGCTTGGTGGGACTGATCTTGTAACTAAATAAAATAAAAACACTGGGCACACGATAGCTATTTGAAACCTATATGAAAAGCTATCCAGTTGAGCTGGCTTTGTGCACTTGCATTAAATAAGTTGCATTTTCTAATTCCTATCAAAAGAGCTGTCTTCCATGTAGTAGTGCTGAACGTACCCAGCTGGCATTCAAGTCACCCCAGTGACTATGTCTGGAGAAATAAATCTTTATTACCTGGCTTAGGTATTACCTTTTTATGTTTGTTTGTTTGTTTGTATGTATGTATGTATGTATTTCAATTTATATTCCACCCTCCCTGCAAGCAGGCTCAGGGTGGATTACATATGTGAGACCCTATTGAGAAATCGTATATATCAATAGAAAATGGATATTTTGCCATCAAAATACTTAAGGGCAGCATAACCCTTATTGGGTCACCATCACTTATTGGTCACCTTGTTGGGTAACCCCTAAAGGGTCACCCCCACTTGTATATAATCCCAATTATGAGTTCTATAAACCACTTCATATGCAGTTTGTAGTTAGGAATCAATTCTTGGGTACCTCAAGCAGCATATAAAGTAGCCTTTAGCAGGGATGTCCAATGGTAGCTCTTCAGATGTTTTTTTGCCTACAACTCCCATCAGCCCCAGCCATTGGCCATGCTGGCTGGGGCTGATGGGAGTTGTGGGCAAAAAACAACTGGAGAGCTACCGTTTGCCACCCCTGGCCTATAGTAATGCTATGAAGTCCCATATTGAAAGAGCAAGGAGACACAAAAAATGTGCTTGATGACACTTCACAGTTATCTGTTGTCCTTCTTTTGCACTCAGCAAATTATAAACTGGAATATCATTTTGAAGTATTATAAGAATATGCATTTAGACTCGTTTTGGGTGATCCTGGATAACTGGCAAAGTTCCAAGGCTTTAATGTACTGTCCAGTTTGGTTGTATCTATGCTATATTTTAATGTGGTTTTAATTGTTTTTTTTTTTAAAAATATAACACTATTTGCCCCAAACCTTGAGGATGAAACAGCCTATAAATTATACTGACAGGGTGGCTACACTTCCTAGATAGCAATTCTGCTGACTCAAATGACTCTAAGTTTTATTAGACTTGCTTGAGTCATCTGATAACATGTACTTTTCTGCCATGGATCTGCAGTGCTTGTAGAATACTCTAGCTTAGATAATGTGAATGGAATGAAAGACTGATCTATCAAAGGTTCTCTTTATGAAAGGCAATTTGTATTAGGTGGCCTTTTGCTTGTGCTTCCGCATCTACTATTCCATGATTCTCTGAGCTGCTTTATATGTTCCTAGAGATTTGAGGATGGAGCTGGGGAGGTCAAGGGCCTCAGTGGAATAAAATGCCACAGAATCCACCCTCCAAAACATCCAGGGGAATATCCAGGGGAATTTATCTCTGTAGTGTAGAGATGGCTGGTAATTCCAGGAGATTCCTGGTTCCCACCTGGAGGAAAGACATTCCAGCCTTGGAAGCATGTGGATAAGGGAAGAGAAAAGGAGATGTTGCTGTCACCACAATATGTTTGAGCAGCTGTGCAGCCAGGAGGCAGAGTGAACATCAAGGTGGGGAGATAGCGACCTCCCTTATTCCTACAACTATTCTCAGCCTATGAAAGAAAAAGGGTCATAGGAGGACAAAAAGCACCCCTTGAAGGTTTCAGAAACAGTCTCTCCTTCAGCTCCTCTGCTTCTGTAGGAAATGCAGGAGGGATGAGAACTGGCAGTAAGGGATCTGGAAGAGCCAGGTTCAGACCTCGCCCTGAGCTAAGACCCTGTCATCTGAGTCACCTGGGGCCAGTCACTCAGCCCAGACCACCTCTATTGGTCTATTGGTGGGGACAGAGTAGTGGAAGGGAAGTCCAATGTGCCTCCTTGAAATTCTCAAAGGTAGGACAGAGGAAGAGAGGAAACAAAGAGATGGATTGTAGCCATGCTGAGCTATTGAGGCTGATTGTTTGGGGGGGAAAAACTATTTACATGCAAGTAATACTCCCTCTAAACTGTGGAGTCTTGTGAACAAAAATTCTGATTTGTGAGCTACTGGCATTAAAGTTGTGAGCTATTGCATAAATTAGTTTGCTCTGAGGTCATTTTTCCTGAGCTAATGTGTGAGCCAGAGGCTAAAAAACTGTGAGCTAGCTCACACTAACTCAGCTTAGAGGGAACACTACTTGCAAGGAAAATGACTCATCTGTAAGCCAAAATGCCCTCAAAACGAGGTTGGGGAATTGTCAGGTGGGCACCTGGCTTAATCAGGATTATTTACCTGTGTGTGTATACAGGATTCCACGTCCAGAAATTAATGCTTAAAAATATTAGGGACTCTAATTAAGTAAAACAATTAAAATTTATTCCAGAAAAATATAGGCTTCCGTACAAGATAAAATACTCATAAAATCATACATACAGTCCTAAGAAAAATAGAGAGAGAGAGATAACACATGGGTAGACAAACAGGGTGATATTTACCGATTGTAGTCTTCAAGGAAGGCTCCAATGGCGACAAGAGAGGAAGTGGGAGAGGGGACCCGAAACTTGGCCTTAGAATCGGGGATGGATCTAGACAGCGGAATTGGGATACTGCTAGAAGCACACCTGTGGGTAGCTAGTCCACAGGTTATAAGGACTTTCTTGAGCCCTTAAGGAATGGGAGGTACGAGGGAGGAGGAAGGTGGTCAGCTGATGCATGACCTCCCAAAAAGGGGAGGCTCCGCAGTGACCATGAGGGCTGGACTTCTGCAATGGCCAATAAAAAGTTCATTGGTGGCACCTAATTGGGTGCCCATTCCTGACCAATGAGCAGGCTTGGGTCTTGGATACCTGAGTGAACTTTCAGGTTGAAATGGACCAGGGTGGGGATACTCCAAGGGGACAGTACAGAGAAGAATGGGGGAAATCGGTGGGTGGAGGTGTACTTGAGTTTACCAAACTTATCTAAAAAGGTGACAATAGAGGGCCAAATTGTTATCTAAGGTAACACCCGGTTTACACAAAGGAACTTGGCTCTGGCTGAAGATGGTCTTCCTCTTCTTCTGTCTTCTTCTTGGCACCAGTCTTTGTCTTGGGTTCCGCTGGACAAAGACAGTGGTGGTTAGACAATTAGCCACACCTGGGGTGGGTTGATTGCTTACAATCACAGGTGACATCTGGTGAGTACGTGAGCTGTTTGCTTCGCTGGAATGGAGTCTGGCCTGGTAGGACGATGGCTGCGTGTGGCGTTAGCCCTCCACAGTGGATTCCATGGTCAGTGCTTCAAAACCATTTGCTTGGATAGCTCTTGGCGGCGCAGTCTCTTCTGCTCCATGGCCGAGATGGATGTCATACAGAATGACGGAAAGCCCTCTGTTCTCCTGGTGGGCACTCTTGCACCGGTCTTGAGTGCCTTCATAGCGTTATGGCTGCTAGTGCTGCATAAGTCCCCTTTGCCCCTGGATAGGTTTACTCACACTCTCTGGCCAGACGTGTGTGAGCTACTTCTCCAGGTCCTCTGGCAACCAAGTTGGTGACTATGATGTTCTGTAAGGGGGGTTTCCTCACACATCTCATATATATATATATATATATATATATATATATATATATATATATATATATATATATATATATATATATATATATATATATATATATATATATATAGTAACTAAATCTTATGGAAACATAAGATCCACCCCCCTTCTATGGAATCCCTTTGGGGAAAAAAACTTGTCTTGCATATGACTTATTGGGTCTTTTGTGGATTCCCCAGTAAATCAATTGGTTTCACTCTTAGGAATCAATTGTTTTTGTTTATCTTTTGGGTAAAAGAATAATACCATTAATTGGATTTGCTCGTGTCATTTATAAAGTTTATATCTCTGGTATCTGGCATTACATTTTGTGGTACACATGGCCCAGCCAAATACAGTAATATTTATGTCAGATCCAGCCCTCAAAACATGTGTTCAACACCTCTGGCTTAAGTGTTCTGTTGCCTCCAGATGACACTCCTAGGGTACTCTGTAGGCTCCAGCTAAGACTCTTAGTGCCTGAGGCAAGGAGTTATAGCAAAGTCTGGTATTTGGGACAGATAGTATGTGACTTCCTAAATGAGTTTAGGGACTGTTCTTTTGGTTGATTTGCATTCTGGCAGTTAGAATCAGGATCTGACAGCACAACTGCTTTCATGTGTGAGTCTATAATCTGTTTTTCTTCTGAGATAACTATCCTGTCTTTTGCAGTGGGCATAGTTCCAGATGTGCCTATCTGAGTAAAACTATGAGTCATTCACTTATTTGGGTGGAGACGTGATACATATGTGCTTGAGATAAAATAAAGATCTTTTCTTGTTCCCTCCTCTGGACCAAGAATGCCAGGAGGGGGGGAAGGGTCATGGAGGCTGAGTCCAGACTGGCATTTTGAGTTGGCACATGGACAGGATGTGGGCGGACCAAAAGAGCATGACCAAATGTGTGCATCCACCTCCTGTCCCACTCCCGCCCTCAGGCCATCCCACTTGGGCTGCAAAAAGTTATCACTTGGGAAAGTGGCAGCTTTGTGCGGCACAAGTGGGACAGCCCTCGGACAGGTCAGAGGTAGGAGTGGGACAGGTGGCAGATGTGTGCATTTGGTCATGCCTTTTTGGTCCACCTGCATCCCATTGATGTGCTGGCTTAAAATGCTGGTCTGCACCTAGTCAGACATTCTTTCATACAATCAGGTGCCTGCAGCCCGCTGTGCAGCAGCTGGGCTGCAAAGGCACGAGTTTGCCTCCCTGGACGGGGAGAAACAGAGGGTGCCCGTTCTGGCACGCAGGCTGGGAAGCGAGGTCTGGCTGATCGACAGCCAGACCTGCGCTCATCTCAGTCTGCGTCGAGTGCGTCTTCGGCCCTCCCTCCCGCCCTGTATGTTATGTAGGCTTTTGCTGGTTGCTTCTTTGAGGAGCCGGGTAGGAATTTTTTCGCACCCTGGCTGATTGGCGCTGCTCAGGTTGTGTTTTTCGCCTACCCTACATAGCATTGCAGTGGATTGTGGATTTGGCTATTGGGAGGTGCTGTTAAATAGGCGACAGGTTTTTGGGGTTTAGGGCACTATGCGGCCCGGGGAGGACTGTGAAGCATCCCCCTTTTGGGGACTTTGGGGTCTGGCATGATCAACCCTGGGGTTTGAAGACCCGGGTGGAGAATGTAGACTGCCGGGAGACTCGGCTAGTGGGTGCTTTCTGGCGAGACGTGCGTTTGGGTTTGGGCCCTCTGGTGTGGGCCTCCCTGCTGGGCCTGCCCGGAGGGAGCTGAGGCACTCAGCTCTGGCCGGGGGGCTGGGTCTCTCACCCGATATGGCAGGGGAGTGGTCGCGGTGACCCCTAGCCCTGGCCAGGCCGCCTCTGGTGGGGTACCCTTGCTGTTTATGAAGTTAATTAATAAAGTGGCCCAATTTTATTCCAACATTTGGTGTCTGTCTCGTTCTTTCGTCCTTGGGGGGCAAACAGTTTCCCCAGTTTTTGATGCAAAGAGGACTTAGCTGCCTTAACATTCTGCATCTTGTTTCTATTATCTCTGCAAAAAGTGGTCTAGATTTGGTGTAACACCTGGAGGTGAGGCTTGTGAAGGCTAAATTTAGTTCATAAAATCATCTGGAAGCTATTCAGTTGGGAAAGGAAGTGGAGCAGGCTGTAGGATGTTGTGGTAGAGATTGTGCTGAGGAAAGGGTAAGATGGCAGTGGCAACTGGGCAATAGACACAACTGGAGACAGGACTTTCTGGCAATGGAGCTTCCAGTCTATGATTGCTGTTCACTCACCTTGTTGCCCAAAGCTTGCAATAAGCCTTGAATTTGCCCCCTGTCGTTTCTTTCTTTCCTTGTAGCCTTAGTCTATTAATTCTATTGCCTTTACTGAAGAATTAGCTGTAGGAAGAAAAGGGGGAGAATCTGTGACCTGAATATTCCAGTGAGCAGGAATGCACAGGAATGCAGTTCTGACTGCCTTGGTGTTGGGGTGGGTATGGCCTAATATGTGCAAAACAATGGTGATGTCAGGGGGTGTAGCCTAATATGCAAATGATTTCCTGCTGGGCTTTTTCTACAAAAAAGCCCTGAGGATTGTATATTTGAATAAATAAATAAATCTCAATGAACTAGAGAGCAAGACAGGAAGGGCACCATGCGTCCAGGATCTAATGCAGCAAGATATTACTATTCTACTATTTTGTCAAAGATGTCAAAAGGGGGGGGGGGCATTCCCCAAAACCTATAAGGCCGAGCATATCTTCTTATGCCTCTACAGTACCAGGTTCAAGTGCTGGTTCTGTATTCTATCCTGGACCCTAATTTGCATTGGGAGAAAGGCAAACTAAAAAATTCCTCTCACGTATAAAAATTCCCTCTCATTCTCTGTTAAACAAGCTCAGTCTTGACTGACTTTTGTTACTATGGGTGGAAGGGTCAGAGGCCCATTTTTTAATCCATCTGTATATTAGTCATACAATTATATGATCATTATCATGTAAGAGTCAAAATAGTTGTTTATATTTATGCTCCAGGTCAGCCCTATTGACCTGAACAATTCCACACCATTAATCAGAAAGGTATGATTATTAGGGGACAAAGTTTATGGTTTCAACTAGAAATGCACTGTCAAATGCATGCACTTCCTATTATAGATATGCTGAGTTGAACAAGAACCTGTTGAATAGCAAGGTTACTCAAACTGTTGATTAGGGAAAATCCTAATCCTTTTTCCAGTAGAAACATGTCTAGACTGCCTTTTGATTAGGGAAAATCCTAATCCTGTTTCCAGCATAGTATCATAAGGAAGCAATATATTTGGAACAGGAAGTGAGGAAGCAGTAAACTCCAGGAGGTACAGTTAGTGTTCTGTGTGCATTATATGGCCTGTTTATATGGCCCTCAAGTCCTTTTTGATTATGGTCTTCACCCTAAATTTGTAACGCACAGCCGGCTTAATATTCTCTATGATATGAGGGAAATCCTCTGCAAAAATCAGCTGTAGTATTAACATCTGAAAGTGAAATCTGTGTGTGTCTGTGGGAAAGTTTTTTCTAAGACTGCGGCTCTACAGGAAAAAAAAATTATCTTTGCCTTATCAGCTAATATTTCATTATCAGACCCATAAAGCTGCTGTGCTAACAAAGAGCAGCTTTCAATACACATAAATAGACAAGCTTACAATGAGCAGCAATTCTCAGCCTTTTAATTTTCAAATCACTAGCAACGTCATCTGAGAAATTTCTAGCTAGAAATAATAGTACATGTTGATATACCTATTTAGGTGCATTTGACATCTGTTACGTAGAGAAACAGAAACTTCCAAAAAGGAGAAAATATTGCTGTATTTTCTGGTGTGTGTTTTTTTAATGGTGTTGTTAGTTTAAAAGACCTGACTGGAAATTCTTAACTGATATGTGACTTCTTTCATGTTGTTGCAGGTCCCATTGTGTGATTTACCATGGAAAAATTGCTCTGCAGCATCCTGGTGTTTGGAGTGGCTGTTGTGGTCAATGCTTGTCCAAAATATTGTGTCTGCCAGAACCTGTCTGAATCATTAGGGACTCTTTGCCCCTCCAAAGGCCTCCTTTTTGTACCACCAGACATAGATAGGAGGACTGTTGAACTCCGACTTGGAGGCAACTTCATTATTAACATTAGTAGACAGGACTTTGCCAATATGACTGGCCTTGTTGACCTCACATTGTCTAGGAATACTATTAGTTACATACAGTCCTATGCTTTTGCTGACTTAGAAAGTCTACGGTCTTTGCACTTGGACAGTAACAGGCTACCCAGCATTGGGGAGGATATTTTGAAAGGCCTGATCAACCTTCAGCACTTGATTTTGAACAACAACCAGCTGAGCTCTATTTCAGATGAAGCTTTTGAAGACTTCTTGTTCACATTAGAAGATCTGGATCTTTCCTACAATAACCTCAGAAGCATCCCTTGGGAATCTATAAGGAAGATGGTAAATTTACATCAGATTAGTTTGGACCATAATTTGATAGACTATATTACAGAGGGGACATTTGCAGACCTTCAGAAACTGGCAAGGCTGGATCTGACCTCCAACAGACTTCAGAAACTTCCTCCTGATCCCATATTTGCCAGATCCCAAATATCTCCATTGACTTCAACCCCATTTTCCCCACCTTTGTCACTGAGTTTTGGAGGAAACCCTTTGCATTGTAATTGTGAGTTGCTTTGGCTACGGCGTCTTGACAGAGATGATGACATGGAAACTTGTGCTTCTCCTGCAGGTTTAAAAGGGAGGTATTTTTGGTATGTTAGGGAAGAGGAGTTTGTTTGTGAGCCTCCTCTGATTACCCAGCATACTCATAAATTGCTGGTTTTAGAAGGACAAACGGCCACTTTAAAATGCAAAGCTATTGGAGATCCATCTCCAATCATTCACTGGGTGGCTCCTGATGACCGACTTATTGGGAACTCTTCAAGAACAGCTGTTTATGACAATGGCACCTTAGAGATTTTGATTACAACATCCAAGGATTATGGAGCATTCACCTGCATAGCAGCCAATGCTGCTGGAGAGTCTACTGCAACAATTGAGTTGTCAATTGTCCAACTTCCTCATCTTAGTAATGGTACAGGTCGGGCAGCCCCACCCAAATCAAGACTTTCTGACATCACCAGTTCCAGCAAATCTAATCGAGGAGAAACTAAGGGGGCACCAGAAAGGGCTGTCTTGGTCTCTGAGGTGACAACTACCTCGGCTTTGGTCAAATGGACGGTGAGCAAGTCAGCTCCAAGAGTTAAAATGTACCAGCTGCAATATAACTGCTCTGATGATGAAGTTCTCATTTACAGGTAAGTGTGACAGTCATCTTCTCTCTTCAGAACAGAAATGATGGGGTGGAAGGTGATTTGATTTAATGGGTTGTACTTTCAGCCTCCTGACAGTCTAGTCATAGAAGACAAGATATGATGGATGGCTATTCTCCATTCTTGACCAAAGGATAACAGACATTATGAAGGAAGAGAGATTACAGTACATGAATGATTTTGCACTGCTTACAGTGTTCTCTGTGCATGAGATGTTTTTTAAAAAAAATCTCTGGTCTATGTTGATCTGCATATTATTGGTCTAGCCATTGCAAATGAAACAGTTCACTTTCAGCAGCTGAGTAGGAAGTTCTGTCCTTGTCCTGCTCCAGGTAGCTGTCTTTTCATTCTTGAGAGGCTTAATCTGCTTCATGTTGCCCCAGTTCACACAAGTATTTTATAGTAAATCCATCACACTGCAACTTCCTCACATTTGATGAAAATCTGCAGCTTACCTCCTCCGCATGGGACCCACTTTTAAAAGACTTTCCAATATATGGCCAGCTACAGTATCAACAAAACTTGGAATCTTCACAAAATTAGTCATCATACCAATCATTCCCATGTCCTAACTTTGCATTGTGAAATAATAAACATGTATTCTTAATCGGATTGAGTCACTTATAGAAAACAGCAAACAGAGAAATGAAATGCAGAGAAGAGAGGTAGAAAGAAGACAATGCTTAGCATATGCTTTGCATATTGAAAGTCTCAGGTTCAATTCAGGGTGTCTTTTTATTTTTTGGTTTTTTTGTTTTGTTTAGCAGTACAGACATAACTGGGGTAGATGGAGATATGTTCTCAATCAGCATGAGGCAACTTCTTATATGGGTCAGGTTCTACAGGAGCCCCATGGCACAGAGTGGTAAAGCTGCAGTACTGCAGTCTGAGCTCTCTGATCACGACCTGGGTTCGATCCCGGTGGAAGTTGGGTTCAGGTAGCTGGCTCAAAGCTGACTCAGCCTTCCATCCTTCCGAGGTCAGTAAAATGAGTACCCAGCTTGCTGGGGGAAAAGTGTAGATGACTGGGGAAGGCAATGGCAAACCACCCCATAAAAAACCTGCCAAGAAAACGTCATGATGCAGCACCACCCCAGAGTTGGAAGTGACTGGTGCTTGCACAGGGGACTACCTTTACCTTTTTTACAGGTTCTAATACAATAACAATATATACATTTTCTCCTAAAATGACTGGTGAGAAGTTACAGCACAAGGGGGTCTGTAAACACAGTCTGTATGATGGCTAACTGTGGAAGAGTCTTCTTGACTGTACCCAATAGCACCATTTTGTATTCTCTGGTTCCTAGAGCAATGAGCCCCAGTGGGTGCTCAGAGACAACCATAGTGCTTGCCAATGTGTTTCCTAGTGCTCAATTGATTTTCAATTTTCAGGATAAAATTCGAAGATTCTTCAACTGAAGAGAGAAACTATGATTCACTAAGATTATTCTGGGCAGGTGGGTCACAGCCATGTGTCTGTGTCTGTGACTATACTTTCTTGTGTCTTTGGGTTTGGCAAATGCTCCCTTTGATAATGTAGGGAGCAAGCCAACCCCATCCTTTTGGGATGCATCCAACATATCTTACATGAACCAAAAAGCCAGTTCCAAATTTCTTTAACCTCTTGATAGTGGAAGATGCTTCAAGAGAGCTCAGGGAGCATTATCTTTGCATCTCTAGGGAAAACAGAAGCACCTACCTCAGTTGTAGGAAGATACTTGGTTTGAAACCTTCCAAATATTACTAAATATTATATTGAGAACCAGTCTGGTATAGTGGTTAAGTGCACAGACTCTTAAGAACATAAGAGAAGCCATGTTGGATCAGGCCAGTGGCCCATCCAGTCCAACACTCTGTGTCACACAGTGGCTATATATACACACACACACACACATATATACACACTGTGGCTAATAGCCACTGATGGACCTCTGTTCCATATTTTTATCTAACCCCCTCTTGAAGCTGGCTATGCTTGTAGCCGCCACCACCTCCTGTGGCAGTGAATTCCACATGTTAATCACCCTTTGGGTGAAGAAGTACTTCCTTTTATCCATTTTGACTGTTCAGCAATTTCATCGAATGCCCACGAGTTCTTGTATTGTGAGAAAGGGAGAAAAGTACTTCTTTCTCTACTTTCTCCATCCCATGCATAATCTTGTAAACCTCTATCATGTCACCCCGCAGTCGATGTTTCTCCAAGCTAAAGAACCCCAAGCGTTTCAACCTTTCTTCATAGGAAAAGTTTTCCAACCCTTTAATCATTCTAGTTGCCCTTTTCTGCACTTTTTCCAATGCTATAATATCCTTTTTGAGGTGCGGTGACCAGAATTGTACACAGTATTCCAAATGAGACCGCACCATCGATTTATACAGGGGTATTATGATACTGGCTGATTTGTTTTCAATTCTCTTCCTAATAATTCCCAGCATGGCGTTGGCTTTTTTTATTGCAATCACACACTGTCTTGACATTTTCAGTGAGTTATCTACCACGACCCCAAGATCTCTCTCTTGGTTATTCTCTGCCAGTTCACACCCCATCAACTTGTATTTGTAGCTAGGATTTTTGGCCCCAATGTGCATTACTTAGCACTTGGCCACATTGAACTCCATCTGCCACGTTGATGCCCACTCACCCAGCCTCAACAGATCCCTTTGGAGTGCCTCACAATCCTCTCTGGTTCTCACCACTCTGAACAATTTAGTGTCATCTGCAAACTTGGCCACTTCACTGCTTACTCTCAACTCCAAATCATTTATGAACAAGTTAAAGAGCATGGGACCCAGTACTGAGGGCCTGTGGCACCCCACTGCTTACCATCCTCCACTGCGAAGACTGCCCATTTATACTCACTCTCTGCTTCCTATTAATTAGCCAGTTTTTGATCCACAATAGGACCTGCCCTTTAACTCCATGACTCTCGAGCTTACTAAGGAGCCTTTGATGAGGAACTTTATCAAAAGCTTTCAGGAAGTCAAGGTAAACAACATCTATTGGGTCTCCTTTGTCCACATGTTTGTCAAAGAAATGTAACAGGTTAGTGAGGCAAGATCTTCCGTTACAGAACCCATGCCGAGTCTTCCTCAATAACTCATGTTCATCAATGTGCCTACTCATTCTGTCCTTGATAATGGTTTCTACCAACTTTCCCGATATTGAAATCAGATTGATTGGCCTGTAATTCCCCAAATCTCCTCTGGAACCCTTTTTAAAGATGTGGGTGACATTTGTACCTTCCAGTCCTCAGGAACAGAGGCAGATTTCAATGAAAGATTACATATTTTTGTCAGAAGATCTTATCTGGGAGAACCAGGTTTGAGTCCCCACTCCCACACATGCAAATGCTGGAGTGACCAGTCATAACTCTCTTGGAGCTGTTCTCTCAAGAGCAGTTTCTGTCAGAGCTCTCTCAGCCCCACCTACTTCACAGGGCATCTGTTGTGGGGAGGGGAAGGGAAAAGATACTATAAGTGAGACTCCTTTAGGTAGTGAAGGGTGGGGTTCAAATCCAATCTCTTCTTCTTCTTAAACATGCTTACAGTGAACAGGGCCTGTGACTCTACCACCATGAGCACAGATGATCTCTAGCAATCTCCACAAATAAGGACTCAAGTCAATCAAATCTTGGGTTTGACTTGTTTATTTAAATGAATGACCAGCATCCTGAAGTGTTTTTAAGAGCCATTTTGGTGTAGTGGTTAGGAGCGCAGACTCTAATCTGGGAGAACCAGGTTTGATTTGCCATTCCTTCACATGCAACTCCTGGTGTGACCTTGAGTCAGTCACAAGTTCTTTCAAAGTTGTTCTCTCGAGAGCAGTTCTCAAAAGAGCTCTCTCTCAGGCCCACCTACTTCACAGGATGTCTGTTGTGGGGAGAGGAAAGGAAAGGAGATTGTAAGCTGCTCTTGAGACTCTAAGTGAAGGGCAGGGTATAAATCCAATCTCCTCCTCCTCTTCTTCTGGGTGGGCTGCTGTAGACAGCCTTTCATGGCTACTTCCATTTTGGCAACACTTCTCTGGCTCCAAACACAGTTTTACTTATCCTCATCAGCACTTTAACAGTGTAAAGAGGTGCCCAGCTTTGTCCCACCCACACACCTCAAAATGCTATTTGTTGTTGTTCAGTTGCACAGTCGAGTCTGACTCTTTGCGACCCCATGGACCAAGTCATGCCAGGCCCTCTTGTCATCCACCATCCTCTGAAGTCTTCTCAAATTCATGTTAGTTACATCAGTAACACTGTCCAGCCATCTCATCTTTTGCCTTCCCCTTCTTCTTTTGCATTCCATCTTTCCCAGCATCAGGATCTTCTCCAGTGAGTGCTCCCTTCTCATTTGGTGGCTAAAGTATTTGAGCTTCAGCATCTGACCTTCCAGGGAATGGTCAGGGTTGATTTCCCTTAGGACTGACTGATTTGATCTTCTTGCAATCCAAGGACTCTCAAGCATCTTCTCCAGCACCACAACTCGAAAGCATCTATTCTTCTGCACTCGACTTTCCTTATGGTCCAACTCTCACAGCCATCTGTTACTACTGGGAATACCATTGCTTTGACAACTAAGACTATGGTTGACGCTGCTTGGCACCCATAGCCTTGAATTTACCTCACCACAGAATGAATGACACTCTGTTGAGGAACAGTTGTTAACCTCTGTGGTTAGAGGTCTTAGCCCAAATTTGCAAGAGGGGAATTGTTAACCAACACCTTGGGAAACTCCCTTAAAGAAAGAGAAAAGAATAGTCTCAAAATCTTTAGATGCATGGCCATTTATTCAGAAGTACTTGCTTATACATAGCTCTAAAGTCAGAATTCAATTACAATTCAGGAATCTTCATGAAGCAGTTACAAGGAATACATGGTTCTAAGTCTAATGTCCCATAGGGTCTCACCTATTGTCTTCAGCAAAGCAAAGCTTAAGCAGAGTTTTATTTATTTTATTTCCTGCAAAGCATGGTAGCATTTGGTATCTCACCTGCCTTCTGGTGAATGCCTTCAAGGATGAGATGGAGGAGTCAAGACCCAGGTTGTCCTGATTTATTGGTCTGCTTTCCCTTCTTTTTATCCGCATCTCCAAAGATATCTGACCACCCCATTCAGCCAATCAGGAATGAGAGGTCAACTCTTGGCTTTAAAATCCATTACTCATCATCCCAAAAGTCTCTTCCATGTCAAAACTAGATGGCAAATGTCATCTTGACTCTTGGGTATTTCCAAACTATTTCCCCATTCTTACTCTGACACTACTCCATATTGCCAAAAGACTCCATTTTATATCAAAGAATCCATTTTTAACATGACCACTTTGGCCCTTTTCTGAGCTTAAAACACATTAATCCATCATGAACCTCACTCCATTAGAACAGGCGAGTTAAATTCCTACCATTGGAAGCTTGCAATTCTTTTCCTTGCTTAAAAAAGATAATGTGAAATGGAAAACATGATTAAGTGCCAGAAAATAGTGAATCAATGTGATAAATGCATGCTAATATATATGAATATGTGTATTCTTTTACTAGTGAGCCCCATGCCGCAGAGTGGTAAAGCTGCAGTACTGCAGTCGGAGCCCTCTGCTCACAACCTGAGTTCGATCCCAGCAGAAGCTGGTTCAAGTAGCCGGCTTGAGGTTGACTCAGCCTTCCATCCTTCTGAGGTCGGTAAAATGAGTACCCAGCTTGCTGGGGAGAAAGTGTAGATGACTGGGGAAGGCAATGGCAAACCACTCAGTAAAAAGTCCGCCGTGAAAACGTTGTGAAAGCAACATCACCCCAGAGTCGAAAACGACTGGTGCTTGCACAGGGGACTACCTTTACCTTTTTTTATTCTTTTACTACCTAAAAATCTACTATTGAACTGTATTAAATCTAAGAATTCTCCTTTAAAAATCCAATTCTTAATACCTGACAACCTTCCCAATTAATTTTAATCACTTCTAATCAATCCATAATTCTCTGGAACATTCTACAATCATCTTTGTTCAATAATGAGTATACTTGTATGATTAAAGCAACTTTTATATTAATTCTATATGGTTAAATATACTTCTGTAATGGATCCTGGGTCTCTGTGTGCGTGTTTCGATAGGAATCGTGCTGCAGCCCTTGTCACCCAGACAGTTGAAAAACAGGCCAACTCTCTCTCCTCCCTGCTCCCATTCAGAAAGTGAGATCTAACTTATTACTGAAACTATTTTGGCCTGCTGTCCTTTTCCCCCTTTCTCCCCAATATATTCAAGTTAAAAAGTTGAAACTTGTTCCATTCTTTTTCCTACCCCTTCTCACCCAGCAGCATTATTGGGGAATGTAATTAAAAGCTTAAAAGACAATTAATTCTCATTATTAAGCATTCTCTCTCTCTTGTCTTCTTAAAATGATTTTCTAAAGTGTTTCTGGCACCACATCCGGTGTTTTCACGCAATAGATTGATAATTCTGCATATTTGTTTTAGCCACTGTTTACTGAAAACCTTGGTTATATTACAACAGAGTTCATGATGACCCAATGGAAATTTTTGTTTCTCACTGAAATCAGGTTTGGACTGAAAAACACAGGCTTTGACACAGGGTTGAATCATAGGCCCATCCAAATGGAGAATCAGGAATCCATATGTTTTCACAGCAATATAGTCATGGCTAACACAGCCCCCTATCATTGCCTGATGTCTCAGGATGCTCAGTACTTTACCTTACACAAAATAAGCAACCCACCCTATCCTAGCTAACCTAGTTGTGGCCTAACCCACAAAATCCCTGCTTGGTCAAGCTAACCCCATGTATTTTCAAGGGAAGGTAGTTGACAACCCTATGTGGTAAAAACCTACATGGAGGAGACGGAGAACCACCTTTGTGCTCTCCTCTTAGCAATTCCCTGTAGCTAAGAAATTTACTGCCTCATCAAATCAGTGACTCGCCTCATTTGATTCCAGAGGGACCAGGACCACAGCATCCTTGGTCTTAATGGCCATCGATGAACATGGTGTGTTGCATACTGTGGTCTGTGTGTGGAAGCCCTGACAGCATGTTGACTTGAAGGCTAGCATGATCACACTCAATACATGTAGCCATTCAATGTGTGCTCTTTCCATCTAGGCAAAATAAAATTGCCTGCAAATCCCCTCAAAAAATAGCCCCAAGGACCTTTTTTTAGGATATAGGGCAGCTTGTTCTGTTCTGCACACAAATGAAAAATGCTTCATGTTTTCTACTGTGTACGTTTTGAAATCTTTTGAAATACAAATTGGGGAAGGGATTGAAAGACCACTTTTCTGCATAAGAGGAAACTGATTTTATTTTTGTTCAGATTACGCAGGACAGTGAGTTTGCTGCTGTCTTCTCGGTGTCACTGCCAAACAGCATGAAGGGGATCTCAGGGTTGAAGTGACCTCTTGAAAATTAGTAGACTCAGGAAATAATTAGAAATGTTTCCCATCAATCCTATTAGTTGCATGGAGCTTGGAAGTCTATCAGAATGCAAATCTCAGCTACTGGAACCACTTGTGCCACCACTTTTATTAGGATAAATGGCAGTAGCACTGCCATCCAGCAGTATGCAGGTTTCTCTGGAATTCCTGCATGTACTATTAGATTATACACAAGTAAAGCAGAAATTCTTCTGCATTCTAAGGAAGTAGAATTAGACTAGAAATGTAACTTTACAAAGATCATCTTGGTCAGAGAAATTTCCCTAACAGGTTCAAGCAGCAATTAATTTGTACTAGAATTCAATTGCACTTTGTCCCAGGAGCATATGTCTTGATTTATGCACTAAAAGGTCCACCATGTGATTGATGGAATAATGACTGGGGATTTTAAAAGTCCTCCACTGTCACTGGGAAGAATTAATCTATAAGTAGGTAAGCTTTTAATTTCTCCCCAATAGGAATTCTCCCAGGAATATTCTGTTGAGATCTGAGGTGTTCATACCATGTAACAAGAACTGCATTCATCTACTGCTTGCCCACTTTGCTGTTGTTGTGTTATAATTTGCACATTGGATATGTTGTCTTCATGCTCCACTTGAAATATAGAAATCATTGTGGAGTACACTGGAGAGGCTGGCTGAGAAAAGTGTGGTCAGAAGCAGCCTGCAGATTTGAAGTACGGGTATCAAAGACAGTGTAGTACATTCAGTCCTCCCCCACCCCACCCCCCCAAAAAAGGTTGATAACAGTGAACCCTGGACATATTTTCCCTCCCATAATCCAACCCATTTACCAAGAATGAATCAACAGGAGAGACATTGAACATGCTGTCTAGAAAGTCTTCATATGAACAGCACCAATCTGGAATATACGTTTGAAATTTATTAATACATCCAACATTCATATCATTCAGCAACATTCAGAAATATTATTATTATTATTTTAACTAAATGCAGAAGAAAATTGTAGTAATGACCACAATTCAGGGATGAGGGTCACACACCAGTCTGTTCATGCTGCTTGTGTCTGACAGTGGTGGTGGTTTTATTTTATACATTCTTCTACACAATCATTTACTAGCATTATACAATGCAAAGAAACAGCTGTTTACTTTAGCTGTCTACCCCCGATGTGGATTCCAGGAAGGAGGTGAAAGGGCAGCACATTTTGAGACCCTCAGCATTCTTGCATAGGCCAAAGTACATGAAGGCTTAATGCTGCCTTCTGAGTCTTAAGATGGAGGCAGGACAAGGTTGGCCAGGCTGGTGTCCTTCCTTCATCTCACTCTTTTTTGTTTTTTGTTAAAAGGTGTCTGTCCTCTCACCATCACTCTCTGGAATCAATTGTATTAAAGGGGTGTATCGTTCCAATTGCTTTGCTAATACATATGCATGATTGGCTTGCAAGGTATATTCTTCTCTTGATGGTTTACATATTCTTGTACACAAGACACATAAGGAAGGCAAGCATTGCACAAAGCAACACTGTAACTAAGACACATAATCAGTCTGAGATAATAATGCCATATCAGAACAATCACAGGTAGAGTCTAAGGGGACAGTTTCTCTGCTAATGCGTGAGGTAGAGGATTCCATAAGCCAGGATGTTTGAGGCAACACTACCGCAATTTGCAGCCTCCTCCCCCGCTCTCAAAAAATCTGGGGACAGGGGAGGGAGAGAGAACATACCTGTAGGCATCATGTTATTGTAGAGCTTCTGATCCATTTTTAAAATGTGTCCCTTTAAGGCTGCACAGGAAACAGGAAATAGGAAGGGCTTCATGGGAAAGGGTCAGCAAGTTTCCATGGAGAACGGCCCCTCCCTTTCTTTTCCTGTGCAGCCTTGCTTTTGTTTTCACAGCAAAGTTCTGCTAGAAGAAGACCAAGTAAGTATTTTTGTGTGTGAGAGAGGGAGGGGGCAGGGAGGGGGGATTCCCTGGTATGGAGGCCCTCCCCCCCTTTAGAAAGCGGGGGGGGGGAATGTCTACTAGGCACTCTACTATTCCCTATGGAGAACGATTCCCATAGGGAATAATAGGGAATTGATCCGTGGGTACTGGGGGTTTTAGGGGGGCTATTTTTTGAGGTAGAGGCACCAGATTTTTAGTATAGCATCTAGTGCCTCTCCCCCAAATACCCCCCAAGTTTCAAAACGATTGGACCAGAGGGTCCAATTCTATGAGCCCCAAAAGATGGTGCCCCTATCCTTAATTATTTCCTATGGAAGAAAGGCATTTAAAAAGGTGTGCTGTCCCTTTAAATGTGATGGCCAGAACTCCCTTGGAGTTCAATTATGCTTGTCACATCCTTGTTCCTGGCTCCACCCCCAAAGTCTCCAGATTTTTCTTTAATTGGACTTGGCAACCCTACCGCAAGGTGACTTAAACAACATACAGAAAGAGGTATATTAGCAGGAATATAACTAAAAGTTCAATGGAAGCAAGAGAAAAACCAATCAGGTGATAAAGGAATATAGCCATAATTACTGGTTACATTAATTGTTATATTACATTTCCACAAAGGGGCATCTGTTTGCAAGCAACCATGCAATGGCTTATGGTGGGAATGCCAGTTGGGTAAAGTTGCATAAGAGATTTGGGATGCATTTAAACATTTACCAAGAGCTGTATCAGTTCCTGGAGCCTTGCAAATGGGAATGACATATGTAAATCAGTGTGTTGTGTTAAACAAAAAATGTGAAACATTGTTAATGTTAGCTAAACGTTCCCAAATATTAAACTGAAGACTATCTCCAAAACTAATAGCCTTGACAGGAGACAAAATACATAAACATAAACAACAAAGTTTGTTAGCTGTGCAAATACAGCAGCCACCAAGTCCTCTGGAGATGGCTCTTGCCCAGCCTCTTCCAACGTTTGTTGAGCTGGATTAGTTAGATGCTTCACATCCCGCTCATGTGATATCATGAACTGTCTGGGTCTGCGAGCGTTACACAATCTCTCGTTTGAGGCTGAGATTGAAATTGGGAAGTGGATTTAGGCGATCCTGATGCCATGCCATCTTTAGCCAGGTGAACACAATGTGCCAGAACCCACAAAGGACAAATGAAGGGGTCGTTTAGAACAACGGAGTGCACTCAAGGGGTCTGCTCCAGACATTTGTGAGAGGGGTCCCTGCTCACTGCGCCACATGTAGTAATGACACACAACTCAGGGTTGAGGTTCATCGCACCAGTCTGTCCATGCTGCTTGTGTTTGACAGTGGTAGTGGTTTTATTTTATACATTATTCTACACAATCATTTACTAGCATTATACAGAGCAAAGAAACAGCTGTTTACTCTAGCTGTCTACCCCCGATGTGGATTCCAGGAAGGAGGTGAAAGGGCAGCACATTTTGAGACCCTCAGCATTCTTGCATAGGCCAAAGTACATGAAGGCTTAATGCTGCCTTCTGAAGTCTTAAAATGGAGGCAGGACAAGGTTGGCCAGGCCATTGTCCTTCCTTCAGAAAATAAAGTAACTCTACAGCTGTAAAAATGCACACGGGGGCAGACATGTGGAAGAACTCTGCCCAAACCCATTGCAGTGTTTGTGGATTGACTTCCAAGAAAATCAGGAGTGATTCCAGTGTGCAGAAAATTTCCATCTCCAGAACCATGACCTTACCTTGCTGACTGCTGCTCATCTCAGCATATATTCAAAGAGAGGCAAGAGGTTTAGAAACCTCCCTTTCTCCACATGCATGCTACTGATGGCTTCACTGTGTGTGTCATACTAACACTAAAATCAACAAAAGCTGCTAAGCAAGCAGTCTAGGTTTTAGCATTTTCCTCTCAGCCTAATCCCAGTACCAGAAGTCAGCCAGCCTGAGAGCAAAATGCTGAAAGAAATAGTGTTTAGGCAAGATGTAAGGACAGGAATGGCCTTAATTTCCTTTTCCCATGTTCTGCTTTTCCCCCTCCAATTTTTAAAAATTATTTTATCACATTTATATCCCACCTTCCCCCAGCTATAGGCATGAACAGGTAACATCCTTATGAATGTATGAAGATCCTTTAGTGTATTTCATGTGTCTACTTTTGGCTTTCCTGTAGGGTTGCCAGGTCTGACTCAAGAAATATCTGGGGACTTGGGGAATGGAGCCAGGAGACTTTGGGAGCAGAGCCAGGAGCAAGGGTGTGGCAAGTATGATTGAACCCCAAAGGGAGTTCTGACAATCACATTTAAAAGAACCACAGGCCTTTTAAATGCCTTCACTTTATTTGGAAATAATGGATAGGGTCACCTTCTTTTGGGGTTCATAGAATTGGACTCCCTTGTCCAATCTTTTTGAAACTTGGGGGGCGTTTTGATAAGAGGCACCAGATGCTATGCTGAAAATTTGGTGCCTCTACCACAAAAACACCCCCCCCAACCCCAGATACCCGCAGCTCAATTCTCCATTATACTCTATGGGAATCGGTCTCCATAGGGTATAATGGAGTGCTCAGTAGACATTTCCCTCCCCCCCTCCACTTTCTGATAGCCCTGAATCAGGGGGGAAGGCCTCCAAACTGAGGGACACCCTAACCCAAACTGGGGATTGGGATCCCTACTTTTCTGGGTTGTTAAAAGACTGAATATGTCGCTCTGCAAGACTGAAATGTATTTGTCTTTTTCATATATGCATACAATTTAGCATACAGGATTTTTTGGCTCAGGAATTTAAGTACTGAACATTTTATTCCATTTGGATTAAAAAGGTAATAGTATAAATGTGTTTACCCTTGAAACCAGTGTCATCTGAAACTGAACTGAATAACCAAAATGAGTAGTCTGAATAACTAATTTAACTGAAATAAAGCTAAATGTTTAAAAAATAAACACCCCCCCACACACTAAAGATTATGCACATCCCTAATTGGGACAAAGTTCTGCCTAGTTTTGTTAGTAGTTCGCTTCCTAGTCTGCTTGCCCTATGCTCCAAGTGCCCTAATAATAGCTACAGAATCTATTTTGCGAGCTGTAGTATGTGGCCAGTAGGTGGTATGAAAAGAATCCTTCCTGTTCCCTCCTTCACAAATAGGTGACCCACTGAAGCTCCATGACAGAGCTCAGTCTTTCAAACTCCTGTTTAGGGTCACAGAAATCTGCCCTAAACAATTAAACTTCAGAGTTTAAGCCTCAGTCAGAAGACCTGCCAGTGGAAAAAAAATGGGGGTGGGGGGGGGAGTCTGAAGAACTGCTATGAAGCTACATGATTAATCAAAGAAGCCTGGCAGGGTGAAGAAGGAGACTTGTAAAAGCAAGTTCCTTTAAGAGCAGAAAGAGAACCCCGGGAGCGGGACTTCCAGACCTAGAGTTTTTATCAAAGCAGAAATGACAATGGCTAATTTCAGTATGCAGTATTACATTTGGGTCACTGGGGTATTAAATGCCAGGCTACTGTGCTACAGAATGTCAGATCTATTAGGTCAATTCTCCCCCCCCCCTCTTTTTTTAAAATATTCCAAGCTCTTTTATGGTATGCTTGGAAGAACAGGGTGGTGACCTTCTTTGCACTAATAGACAGGTGTGAATGAGCAACAGAGTTATAAATGGCCAATTATTGCTTTGGTATTGGAATCTTGTTGCTGAATAAAGCTAAACCTAAGGTTTATTTTACAAACCTAAGGCTAAACCTAAGGTTTATTTTACAAAATCATTCAGATTCAGAATTTCAAACTACTGGTTTCTGTTTAAATCCCTGTTATTGTTTTTGTTTTTTGTTATTTTGTTAAAGAATTTCACCTCTTCTCACTGGACCTTTCCACACACCAGCCTCCATCCTTTCTGGGACTGGGCATAGTTACACAAGGCATCTGACACATGTTGAGTCATCTCGCATACATCAGGGATACTCACCTTAAAGGCAGTGGTTTGCTTAGCACTGCAAGGAAGTGCTGGGGGGAATGAAGAAGGATATTCTGCCTCCCCCACCCTGCTTTCACTTGTGGAAAGAGTGTGTGTGGGGGGGGGGGAGGGGTGTCTTTTTCTCTGGATCCATGTTTAAATCCTAAGGCATATGGAACCAGAGAAAAAGGAGCAAAAAACCCAACCCTTTCTGCTGGCAAAAACAGGATGAGGGGGACTGGAAGCTCCTGCTCCACTCCTCCACAGTACTCCTCCACAGAACTAAGTGAACAGTAGAATTTTAAGGCAAGTTCACTTTGAGTCCACAATGTGCACGAACTGGCTGATGAACTAAAGTTGGTCACAAATTTTGGCCAGTGCTTGATTCACAAAGCAAAGTTCATGAACTGAAGAACTGTCATGAACTTTCACAATGAAAGCAGTTTGTGGTGGTTCATGAAGAACAGAAAGCAATGTTTTAACCCAGGGGTCGTTTTGCAGAAAAATAGGTGGTGGAGTTCATCCAGGGATTGTTATGCAACTGCAATACTATTCAATGGATAAGGAGTTGGAACTCTCAGAAGGAGTAGGTGGAACTCTCAGAGAGATTCAGGAGCTGTGCTCCTGTGAGCTCCCACTGAATCTGAGGCCTGGTTTAAACTAGGAGCCATTAAGACACCTGCTTTCTTCTTTTTATGAAAAACAGCTGAGCAGAGGGGAACAAAAAAACACAGGGAGCAGTAAGTAAGGGTTTAAATGGGTCCCAGCCATTTCACCCCCCGCCTTCTGTTCACTGCAAAAGTTCAGACCCTATTGGCATATACTTGAAGCCAGAGCTGGCTCGTCCACTAGGCAATTTAGGCAGTTACCTAGGGTACCTGGTGTGGGGGGGGTACCAAATATATAGGAGATTGTAAGCGGTTCTGAGACTTTGATTCAGAGAGAAGGGCAGGGTATAAATCTGCAGTCTTTTTCTTCACTTCTAGTTCCAGATCATTTATGAAAACGTTAAATAGTATTGGCCCCAATGCCAATCCTTCTGGGACCCCACTGCTTTCTTCCCTCCATCGTGAGAACTGCTCATTTATTTCTACTCTTTGCTTCCTATCATTTAACCAAATTTTTATCCATAAGAAAACCCAACCTCTTACCCCTGATTGCCAAGTTTGCTCAGGAGTCTTTGGTAAGGTAACCTGTCAAAAACCTTTTGAAAGTTCAAGTATATAAATGTCTACTGGGTCACAATTATCTACATGCTTGATTGAACTATGGAAATTGTTGTGGACCAATGGGTTGGGGATTTTTAAGCTCTGTCTCAGGTTCTAATCCTTGAAAAAGAAATAGTGGACCCTCAAGAACAGCCTAGTAGACATCTGCAAAGGAATGGGGGAACTGGTGGAAATTGATGCAGCCTTACGTATGTGCTGGAACCTGTTTAAAACAAACAAAATATTGATTACAATGAGAAATTAAGTTGTGCCAATTGGAGCAGTTCCTATACCACAAGACAGATAACCACTCATTTTGGAAATATCATATAATAATGAAAATTGTTCTACTGAATTACTATAAACCAGTTGTTTTTTTTTTTTTAAAAAAATCTCTGCTGGTTGCTTTTAAATGATATTTGATGACCAGATGTGGAAAACACCATAAAATAGTAATAGTTGGGTAAGATCTGAGCCATTTAAAAAAGTTTCTCTGTAGTGCAATGAAAGTATTTGTTTAGACCATGTTGGATGACATGCTAAAAAGTGAAGTTATCTACAGTGGCCAATCTCTTACATATTCATAGAGAAAATGCATTAGAAAATCACAGGTGACTGTATTGGAAGGTTGCTTCATTGATCTTCTGGCCAGATAGATGAGATGGTGCATTTACAGATTCCAGTGGATACACAGCAGCACTTTATAGATGTGTTAATCCTGCTCAGCTGTACCACCTTTGCTAATAATGAGGACTGTTTTGTAGCTCTATTTTCTTTCCTGTACGTTGAGGATGGCTAATTTACAGTTTATGAGCTACATACAGCTTTTAGATATGCCTCATGAGAAGTGGGGGAGGGGGAAATTAAGAGAATCAGCTCTTATAAAACAGAAATGAGACTTTATTGGATCTCCTACCATTTGCATTCTACCCTTTTAAAAAGCCATGAGGGGCTCCAGGGCAATGGTACTGGATGTTACTGTTTCCGCACCTTAAGAACTGCACCTGCACTTTAAGACCACTACGAAGCATTACAGACACCTACAAACTCTGACACTCAATTTAACCTATAATACCAACTAACAGCACTTTAAGAACTATGCTCTGCCTCTACTCTACAAAATTATGCATGGGATAGAGAATTTGCAGAAAGAAGTACAATACAAGAACTCATGGGCATTCATTGAAATTAATGAGCAGTGCATTTAGAACATATAAAAGGATGTACTTCCTCACCTACAGAGTAATTAACCTGTGGAATTATCTGCTGCAGGAAGTGGTGGAAGCTACAAGCATAGACAGTTTTAAGAGGGGATCAGATAAGCAAATGGAGCAGAGGTCCATTAGCCACAAGGCACAGATAGAATAGTATATCTGGGGCAGTGATGCTCTGTATTCTTGGTGATTGGGGGCAACAGTTGGAGAGCTTGTGGAGTTCTGGCCTCACTGGTGAACCTCCTAGGCTTCCAACCCTCCCGCCCTGGCGGGGGACCCCAGGATTTCCAGCCTCTGCCCCCGCTCTCCAAAAAAACGGAAGCAGGGGGAGGGGGGAACGGTGCCAAGGAGCGTGGCGAGTCGTAGCTGCTCCTCTGAGATGGGCAAACTGTCTATGGGGACTGGGAGACGTGGTGCCTGAGGTCGTAGAGTTAAAGGCAGTTGAAAGGCAGGATCAATCTTGTTAAAGCACCCGAAGAGGACTGAAGTCCACAGAGCGGAGGCTTCCGAGCAGGCGCGGAAGCCCCGCCCCCCCAGACGCGCCAAAAGCGCGCCGAAAAGTCCGCTCTCCCTCGGGGGGGGGGAAATCTCCCCGGCAGCCATGCTGCGATGCGGCAGGCTGCCGGAGGCTCCGTTCTGAATATAATTAGCATTTGAACACAGTTCTGCGCTAGGGCAAAGCAAACTCAGCAAGAAGGCAGACTCCCAAAGCTGTAAAAAGTCGTGCCAATTTGCATGCTGAGTCACTTGCATAATTTATTCTGCTTCTCCTCTAAATCAGAGGCAGGGGGAAGTTAGTCTACTGAAAAGGGGCAGCCAACCTGTTGATCACGTATGAGTGGGAAAACCTATAGTCCAGAGTTGTGATTTCCTCCTTGCATCAAGACCTCAGCACTCCATGAGCTTCCCTTGCTTGGTTTCTTCCCCTATAATTTGCACCTGCAGTAGGGCTGCGATTTAAGAATGCTCTTTGGGATTCCTTTTTTTTTTTCCAAGACACGTATGTACACTGAGAAAGCCCACTTGTTTCAATAGATCCTGTTCTGAGATTTCACCACCAGCTTTCAAGCCCATCTTCATAGACATAAGGTTACTTTAAAAGGTCATGTTATGCCTCACTCCATCAGATAAACTGTAGAATTTTTTAAAAAGGTATATGATTATCCTTTTTCTATTTTCCACTTAATCTGACCTGGGAGCAGGAAATTTGGATGAGATGGTGTCAGGGTTGAAGGGTCCCCATTCTGGCCTCTGGCTGGGGATAGGGGTCAGGTTACCAGATCCAGATTGGGGTGGAACCTAGGGAGGGCAGGGACCTCAGTGAAGAACAATCCCATAGAGTCCACCCTCCAAGGGAACAGATCTCTGTAGTTTGGGGGTGAGCTATAATTCCAAGGGATCCCCAGATCCCTTCTAGAAGCTGGCATTCCTAGCTGGTGTTATCACTACTGTATGGGGACTGGGTATACATTTTATAAGGATGGCCTGAACTCACAGGTGTAGCAGGCGTATATATCTGTTACTAGGGCTTTTTTTTTTTTTAGTAGGAATGCACAGGAACACAGTTCTGACTGGCTTGACATCAGGGGGTGTAGCCTAATATGCAAATAGGTTCCTGCTGGACTTTTCTACAGGAAAGTCCTGTGTGAAACAATGGTGATGTCAGGAGTGTTGCCTAATATGCAAATGAGTTCCTGCTGGGCTTTTTCTACAAAAAACAAACACCCCCCCCCCCGTCTGTTACTGAGCCACAAAGCAGAAGGCAGATTTCTCCCATTCAATTCCTGTGTTGTCCCAGAACATCACTGCATTCCATTCCTCTTTAACTGAGAGCCAGTTTGGTGTAGTGGTTAAGTGTGCAGACTCTTATCTGGGAGAACCGGGTTTGATTCCCCACTCCTCCACTTGCACCTGCTGGAATGGCCTTGGGTTAGCCATAGCTATTACAGTTGTTCGTGAAAGGGCAGCTGCTGTGAGAGCCCTCTCAGCCCCACCTACCTCACCGGGTGTCTGTTTTGGGGGGAGAAGATATAGGAGATTGTAAGCTGCTCTGAGTCTCTGATTCAGAGAGAAGGGCAGGGTATAAATCTGCAGTCTTCTTCTTTTTCTAATTCTTGTTTAAATAGGAGCAGAGTTTGAATTCAGCAGGAGCTCACAGGAGCATAGCTCCTGAATAGGGTTTCCAATCCCCAGGTGAGGGCAGGGGATCCCCCGGTTTGGAGGCCCTCCTTCCGCTTCAGGGTCATCATAAAGCGGGGGGAGGGAAGGGAAATGTCTGCTGGGAACTCTGTTATTCCCTATGGAGATTTATTCCCATAGAAAATCATGGAGAATTGATCCGCGGGTATCTGGGGCTCTGGGGGGCTGTTTTTTGAGGTAGAGGCACCAAATTTTCAGTACAGCATCTAGTGCCTCTCCCCAAAATATCCCCCAAGTTCCAAAACGATTGGACCAGGGGGTCTAATTCTGTGAGCCCCAAAAGAAGGTGCCCCTATCCTTCATTATTTCCTATGGAAGGAAGGCATTGAAGAGGTGTCCCTTTAAATGTGATGGCCAGAACTCCCTTCGGAGTTCAATGATGCTTGTCACAGCCTTGCTCTTGGCTCCACCCCAAATGTCTCCTGGCTCCACCCCCAAAGTCTCCTGGCTCCACCCCCAAAGTCCCCAGATATTTCTTAAATTGGACTTGGCAACCCTAGAACCTCCTGATGGCACCTGGGTTTTGACCATTGCGTCACACAGAGGTTTGGACTGGATGGGCCATTGGCCTGATCCAACATGGATCAGGCCAATTTTATGTTCTTGTGTTCTTATCAGTTCTGGTGAATGGTAGACTGCATGACATTTCTTGATTGGCCAGACCTAGTGCTAATACTAAGAATACATACTTTGCCAATTATTTAAAGAACATCTGCTGTTTACATTTGCAAGTAGTTTGCCAGCTATGCTTAGGTGGCAAACAGTAATCTGTGTTAAACTATCTTCTCTTAAGTAGTCAGTTCTCAATTATTTAAACTCAGCTGATGCTAATCAATCAAATCCTTTTGAGCAGCATGTCCTTCAAGGCTCTCTGGCTCTGTGAGGCATTAACCCTTCATAGTCCTCCACATTTTTACACAGTATTCATGAGCTTTTAAAATACAGAATGTCACATACGTGGTTTCTCTTATGTTCTTATAATATGAAACAGCTTTTTATTCCAATTCAGATGGCTGGTAAATGGTCAGGGAATTAACACCCATCTTGCTCCTCAAAGACAGTAGAATTCAATAAGTCACTCTTCTCAGCAGTCTCTATATACCTAAATTTACATTGAGAATTTTACAGGCTAAATATATGCCTTTGCTTTGATTGTGGGGTGTAATAGTAAATCATCACCATCATCATTATCAATAGTGGTGGTAGCAGTATGAGTAAGGTCACCAGCTCTGTGTTGGGAAATATCTGGAGACTTTGGGGGTGGAACCTGAGGAAGATGGAGTTTGGGGAGGGGAAGGACTTCAATGGGGTATAAAGCATAGAGTTCACCTTCCAAAGTGATCTCTATTGTCTGGAGACTAGATGTAATCCTAGGAGATCTCCAGCCATGATCTGGAGGTTGGCAACCCTAAGAAGAGAAGTTTATCAAAATATTAAATATGTTGCATTCTTGTAGGCAATATGAAGACTCTCCTTTTTATTGTTTAAGAACATATTTGGAAATGGATGCAATTTTCTGAAAAGCTGGTCATGACCATACCTGTGTGCTTATTAAGAGTTATGTATAACTCTAAAATACTTCCAATTCAAAGGAGCAGCAAATTGGAGCTGGGCTGACCAAGAGATGGACTCATCTGGGACTTTACAAAAAATAGGCAAGAGCTTTAAGTTCAGTTAAAGAATATTTGTCTCCCAAGGAGTCATCATATTTGGGATTTGTTTAATGGGGAGGGGAAATGACACAATGGAAATGAGCATGACAACTTCTCTCTCGGCTTGGCTTCGTGAACGAAGATTTAAGAAGGGTGCAGTAGTCCACGTCTGCTGCAGGCTCGCTGGTGGCTGACAAGACCAATGCGGGACAGGCAGGTCCGGCCACAGTGGCTGCAGGGAAAAGTCTGATTTAGGGTTTGTGCTGTAGCAGTGCGATTCTTCCTCAATCTCCTTTTGTCCTCAAGACCAGGAGTATTTTCAGGTTCTCTTCAGTGCCAACCGTGTAGTTCAAGATTCAGCAATTCACCTCACCCCACTTCAACCAGTGAAAACAGAGTTGGATGAGATCCCCACTCTAGAAGAGACTGTTAAAGCCATCAAGCAACTGAAAAGTGGCAAGGCAGCAGGAGTTGATGGAATTCCACCAGAGATCTGGAAGCATGGGAGCACAGTACTACATAGCTCACTTCACAAAGTACTTGTCACCTGCTGGGAACAAGGCAAATTACCACAGGACTTTCGCGATGCAATCATCATCACCCTATACAAGAACAAAGGGGAAAAGTCAGACTGCTCCAACTACCGGGGGATAACCCTGCTCTCCATCACAGGCAAAATCCTTGCCAGAATACTCCTGAACAGACTGGTGCCCGCCATTGCAGAAGAACTCCTCCCAGAGAGCCAGTGCGGCTTCAGAGCTAACAGGAGCACCACCGACATGGTATTTGTTCTCAGGCAGCTCCAAGAGAAATGCAGGGAACAGAACAAGGCTCTGTATGTGACTTTTGTCGACCTTACCAAAGCTTTCGATACCATTAGCAGGAAAGGCCTGTGGCAAATCTTGGAACGTTTAGGATGTCCCCCAAGGTTCCTCAGCATGATCATCCAGCTACACGAAGACCAGCGAGGCCAAGTCAGACACTGCAACGACCTCTCGGAGACCTTCCCAATAGGCACAGGTGTAAAGCAAGGCTACGTTCTCGCGCCAACTCTCTTTACGATCTTCTTTAGCATGATGCTTCAAAGAGCCGCAGTAGATCTAGATGATGACGATGGTGTCTACATCCGCTATCGCACCGATGGCAGCCTGTTCAACCTGAGGCGACTAAAGGCCCACTCCAAGACAATGGAAAAACTCATCTGAGAGCTACTGTTTGCTGATGATGCTGCACTCGTCTCCCACTCGGTATCAGCTCTGCAGCATATGACGTCCTGCTTTGCAGAGGCTGCCAAGCTATTCGGCCTAGAAGTTAGTCTCAAGAAGACAGAAGTTCTCCACCAGCCTGCACTCCAGGAAGATTATCACCCTCCCTGCATCACTGTGGGTGAATCAGTTCTGAAGACAGTCCAGCAGTTCAGCTACCTGGGGTGCATCATCTCCTCAGATGCTAAGATCGACAAGGAGATTGACAACAGGCTGGCAAAGGCAAACCGTGCCTTTGGCCGACTGCAGAAAAGAGTGTGGAGCAACAAGCATCTGAAAAAAGGCACAAAGATCAATGTTTACAAAGCGGTTGTGATGACAACCCTCATCTATGGCTCCGAATCGTGGGTTTTATACCGTCATCACCTGCAACTCCTTGAGCGCTTTCATCAGCGCTGCCTTCGCACCATCCTCAACATCCACTGGAGTGACTTTGTGACCAACACTGAAGTTCTCAAGTGGGCGGAGGTTACCAGCATCGAGGCACTGCTGTTGAAGACGCAGCTGCGCTGGGCAGGGCATATTTCTAGGATGGAAAACCACCGCCTTCCCAAGATTGCTCTGTATGGCGAACTCTCCACCGGCCGTCGAAATAGAGGGGCACCAAAGAAGAGGTACAAGGACTCCTTGAAGAAATCCCTTGGCATCTGTCGCATCAACCATCACCAGTGGTCTGGCCTAGCCTCAGATCGCAAAGCATGGAGGCACACCGTCCACCAGGCTGTCTCTTCTTTTGAGAACGCATGACAACTTAGTGAGACCTGAAATGTCTCTACTGCCATTTTTGGTAGTGAAGAAGTAAAGTGGCCCTAAATGTCACCAGTGTAATCTCCAGCGATAATCAGCAAAAGCATGTTTCCGAGAGACTTGTCAAGCATCTGTCTTTAAATACAAATTAAAATGGTGCCCAGGAGAACTAGGGCTTTAGCTGATTTTTCTTTTGAGAGAGCTGGAACAAGTTGTTTTAAACAGTGATAAAGGACTTGTCAGAAAAATCAATACATTTAGGCTCTGATGGAAGCCCAAAGCAATAGCCTACAGCCTCCCCCCCCCCTTTTTTTTTTTTGCTTAATATCCATTCATCGTGATTTTTTTTTGTCATCCTAGATTGAATATTGAAAGAGAGCAGGATTTTTGGAGGGGGTCTTTTTCATATTGACAACAAGCTTTTTTTTTTTTTTTAACCTTATTGAAAATGGAATGATTTGCTGGGGCAGTGCAGAGTTGGCTCCCTCTGCCTCAGTCAATTCTGAACTGGCTCCTTTTGCATCTCTGCAGGCTGGAAAAGAGTTGGAGGAACTCTTCTCTCTCAGGCAGGAGAGTCAAGCATGGAGGCAAGCTATACTGTGAGAATAGCCAGCGCGTGGGAGTAAGCAAAGTAGGCAGCTGTCTCGGGTGCCACCTTGCCACAGGGTTCCTTCAGGTGCCCTCTCCCACTGCTTCCCCGCTCTGAGAGCGGTGGGACTGCGGGCCAGAGTGTGCTGTCCTCCAAGCCTGACTTTCTAGCCAGGTTCGGAGGAGAATAGCCTTACTCTGAGGCTGCCTCCTCCTGCAGGGGAGGCAACCTTGGAATGAGGCACAGCAGCCCGCGGCCCGTTTCGCCCACCCGGCAGCCAAGTGAACGAAAGAGACTGTGCAGCCTCGCTCCCAGCTGCCTCCCCTGCAAGGAGAGACAGTCTCAGAGTGAGGCATAGCAGCCCCACAGCCCCTTTCACCTGCCTGGCAGCCGAGCGGACAAAAGAGGCCATGCAGCCTCGCTCTTGGCTGCCTCCCCTGCAAAGAGAGACAGCCTAAGAGCAAGGCACAGCAGCCCTATGGCCCCTTTCACCCACCCAGCAGCCGAGCGGATGAAAGAGGCCATGCAGCCTTGCTCCTGGCTGCCTCCCCTGCAAGGCGAGACAGCCTTGGAGCAAAGCAAAGCAGCCTGCAGCCCCTTTCGCCCATCCGGCAGCTGGGTGGATGAAATAGGTGTCACCTCCTCACTCCAACACCCTGGGGGGGTCCAGGTGGCCTGGGGCAGCAAAACCCCCAGCACTGTCCCTGACTGTGAACCAGTCCCAGCTGAGATTGCACAGAGCTGACAGCTCTGCACTTCCTTGGCTGGGGCCAGATGGCTCCTCTTGCAGCTCTTTTTCAAGGATAAGAGGGGGTGGTGGGAGATCCCTGCCAGACACATATCCTGGAGCCAGATTTTCCTGCCCTACAGGCAGCAGCCTGAACCCTCCAAAGTTGGTGAGTACAGGAGGAGGGATACCCCCGAGAACAGTATGCTATGGTTTTGATGGTACAAATCAGCTATTAAACATATGCATTTGGTGTCTCATGTCTTTTTCTTGGGGTGCCAACGTAATATTAAAATGAATGTCTACCTTAACTGGCCAGCTGCAGATCTTTTATTGTTCCTAAAGAGCTCTACACACTACACTAATTATTCTTCTCTGTGTGTATTTTTGACTTATAGTCATTTTGCTTGTAGATAGTGAATTCTTAGAAGTAGACACTGTCGTTATTTTATGCCTAGCAGCACATTGTTGGAGCCTGGAAAATAATAGGTATTTTAACAGTGCAACATGTTTTTCAGGAGAAATCATTGAAGCACCATTACCTGAACAATTTTAAACTTTCCTCACTACAGGAGACATTTTTAAAATGGTTAGTGAAGATTAAATCAAAAGTTATTTATGCATTATGGATTCTGCACTCAGTTTTTCTAACTGCAAGTAAATCAAGCCTCCCACTTTTGTATATTTTAAAGTAATATAGTCATAAAACTAATGAACCTGAAAACGTCCACGTATTCGCCCCTCAAAATCTTGTCACGTGTAGCCACTGACAGATGGTCCCCCAATGGCAATGCAGTGCTGCCATATGGAAGCACATGAAAAGGTATGGACCCATAAGGATTTGGGGGGTAACTCCACATACCACACTGATAACCTGGCCACCCGCCGTGCATCGGCAACTGCTGTTGCCCACCCCAAGGCAGCACCCCTGGCGGAGCCTGTTGCACTGGGGCACTCTGTGATGCAGCCGGAGCGGCTACCTGCAAGGAGGCCTATGAACTGGAACCTGCACCACTTTGGCCTTGGGGAATTAACAAAGGGGTACCCCAAGCCCATGATGGCCCAGCAACACACTGGGGGACCGAAGGTCCACTCTGCCCTGGTATTACCGCTGTTCCCCCCACTGTGACTGGGGGGGGGGCAATAATTGTGATGGGCCCCAAGGCCATGTCTGGGGCTGCTGTTGTAAAGAGAGCTTACCGACATCACCCGAGGGGTTAACGGCCACTGCCACCGCCAGAGCCTGCTGCCCGACATCTCCCACTGCCCCAACAACTAAGGGCTCCTTGACTGGCCGCTCTCCTGAATCATCACAGTCCTCCTGGTCCGGTTCGTGTCTCAAGTCAACCCCTGGAGCTCCGCCCTGTAATGCAGAAAGACGGGCTAGTACCTCCTTCTCAAAAGTCAATCGTGACGAACGCCCCATTGCTCTACAGCACCCTTGCCATATGGGAGCTCCTATGGCACCTCTCTGCTGCTCCAAAGCCTCTAACTGGCCCATAATAGCTTGCCTTACCTGTGCCTCTTGACCTGCATTCTCAGCAGGGCTGGGTTGCTAGCCCCGCCTCCTAGTGGGCCTGGCGGGTTACCTTTAGAGGTGCCCTGGGCCTTCTTGGGAGCCATACTGACAGACCCATAACCCTACATGGACCCAAATGGCCCAGGCCCGCTAATAAGGTGGCCCACCCTTTAGACCCCTGGGATTATGGGACCTGCCACCCACCCTTTTTAACCCTACCACTGTGCCGTGCTGAGGGTAGGCCGAAGACTGGGTGGGGGGGTGGAGGTCAAGCACTCTCCCAACTGGAAAAAAACCTCTGCGCACTCTCAATATGATGGAGGGGGTGGAGAGGGGAAAGGACTCACTCCTAACCCTGCCACTCCCAAGCACCGCAAGATTAAAATGGGGGGGGGTCTAGGAACGCCCATCCAAGCACCCCAGCAAATGTCCCCTTTCAGAGCCAAGGGCCCAGCTCCAAACCCCGTCTGCTGGACTCTTCGAGCCCCTTAAAATCGCCGCCGCCACGCCACTGAACACCCTGCACAGCCTCGTCGCTGTCAGGGAATGCCCCTCGTCAGCGCCGCCCGCCGCACCTTTACTCCGACAGTCCGAGGACTCCCATGACACAGCTCTCCTTCCAGAGAGCCGGGAAGCAATTGCGTGCTTCTGGGCAGGGCCGGGGCTTTTATAGCCCCGACGTCACGCCCATAGCCAGCTCCCGGATGCCTGGGACGAGCGGTAAGCCTTCCCCCCTTCCGGGCCGGCAACTGACGGCCCCTAGCCTATCGCTGGAGATGCCAGCTTGGCTAGGAAGTATCAACCGATAAGTATCAACCAGACAAAGTCAAACAAAAATAATACATACAGAATGAAAAAACACTGGATCATTTTTTTCTGGTTGAAATAAAAGAAAAAAATTATTAGGAAAAAAATTAGAAGTATTATTATTAGTCTCAAATCCCAGCATCTTGAATTCTGGATTCTTCATGAGCAGTTGAGTCACTGTAAGCACCTCAGATTTGGTGTGCTTCTGAAAGCTAATGGTATCATCACCCATTTCATCATATCAAGTCCAGAGCTACCAAGGGCCAGCATGGGACACTAGGCAGAGATTCCCCCTTGGAGTCCCTCAAAGAACTAATAATGTACAGAAGATGTTAATTAGAACAGGTGTGCTCCTACTGTGCCCTTGCCAAGACACCTAGGGTAACCAGGCAACCTGAAAATTTGTATCTCCTAAATCCCCCTTCTTGGTGGTTCTGGTGGTTTTGACCAGGCCTGTTGCAGCCCTAGTGAGGGAGACTAAAAATATGTGACGCTTTGATGTGCATCTTGAATACAGTGCCATGCTGAGCAACTGTCTGATTGCATAGTTGCCACTTTATCATTTCTGCTTTTGATTGCTTTTGTCCCGGTCAAACCACTAAATCATCTCACTTACTGCTCTAGTAAATGAGATCCCCCAGGATCATGGCCATGAGATCCCCCAGGATCATTAAGTTATCTGTCTTGTGCAACATGTGAAGTTGCTTGGTATTCATTCCCTGTGATTAATGTTATTACAAACTAAACATTAACCCTGGAAACTCAGTCCTGGTCAGTGGCAATTATTGACTGAAAAACATCACTATCATTTTACATATATGTTGAGTTATTTTTTTTCTTACTTCACTTCCCCTCTGTGAGCTCTAAGCCAGAGAGCTGAATGCCAGAATAAAGGTTTGAGCAGATTTCCAAAATATCACCATCTTTATTTTTCCAGTGCAGATTAGTTATTGTTATTGATATTATTGAATGGAACACTTTTAATTCAGATTTTTATTGAAGTCCAAATGTACATTGCTAATTTAGTCCATAACATCAAACACACCTTCCTTTAAGTTGCATACATTCAAGCCTTATATGCTCTAGTAGATAATGTATTAGATTGGCTGCTATCATACATACTAAATAGTGCACTCCTAATCCACTTTCAATGCACTTTCCAACTGGATTTTACTGTGTGAACTGGCAAAATCCATTCACACCACACTTTCCCAGAATCTGTTTCATTCTTTATACCATTTTTAATAGACATTTTAGAAACTTATATAACAATATTTAAAAGTACATTCACACATCTCTATTTGACTGAACTGTTTTGAGGTGAAGTAAGAAAAAGACTGAAGTATTTGTATGTTTAAAACGCTGAAAAAATATAATTTAATATAGAATGTACATGACATAAATTGGTTGACTGTAGTCTCTGTTTCTTGTCTAAACTCTCAACAGGAAGCTCAGTTAAGGTGCCACGTATCTGACATGCTAAGAATTCTTTAAAACGGTCTTTAACCAGTTTGTATTGCCATGGTATCAACTGTCTTCAGATGGTGAGGATCAATAGGTATGCCTTGTATTGGTATTAGTTTGTCACTTATCTCAAAATTCAGTATTCATCTCTAATACAGATTTTGTTTTTGCCCTTTCAATGATAGTGCTTTTGGTCCTGTCATGGGACTTGTATCTAGCTGTACTATTTCATTATGATAAAAATAATTGGAGAAATTGTGATGCCATGGATAATGAAAGCTGGCTTGAATTTGAGAGAGCTTTGTCATGGATTCCCTGTGTGACCATGGGCCTCATTCCCTAGTTGGAATCAGTAGTGGCTTGTTTATTGGGTTGAATGCTGAATAAATGGGTCAGTGAAAAATAACTGCAAATGTTGAGTAAGTGGCAAATAGTCGCAAAGAACCAAAGAAATAAGAGTTTGGGAGACACAACAAAAAAAGTATAAGGAGGTTCCTACAGTTTCTCTTAATTGCTTTCACTGGTTCACTGCTCAGCAACTCTGCATTGAAATGTCCTCAGGTCCATTGGGCTTAGCTGCCTGCTATGTTTTAAAGAAATAGCACAGACAACATAATTGTCTATTCAACTATTGACTGAGTCAGCAGCCTCACCTTCATCATTATTACACGGGCAATAAAATCCTTGGTACTTTAGCTGTGTCTCTTTGCCACACTTTGAGAGAACTTTTTCTGGAGTGTGGATCTAGAATGATATCCTTTTCCAAACTTGGAACCTAGGATTCCACACATGCCTGAGGGAAAAGGCTTACAAGATGCTGGTTGGAGTTTCTGTCAGGTACACACAAGAATAGTACAGTAGCAACAGCTTTAATAAATAATAAAAGCAAAAGCTTTAATTAACTTTCTGAACTGCAATACGCTGGTCTGCATGTTCAGCTGCTAACTAAGCAGCCTAAATAATACCTAGACCAGGGGTGGCCAAACTTGCTTAACGTAAGAGCCACATAGAATAAACGTCAGATGTTTGAGAGCTGCAAGACATGCATTTCAGATGCCTGAGAGCAGAAAGAAAGGAAGGAAAGCAAATAGATGGGGGAGGTGAAGGTAAAAAGAAAGCAATTTTAACTTTAAATATATTCTCTAAGCTGCCAGCTGGCTTGGCTTGGAGAAGTGATTTAAAGAGATAAATGCCTTCTTCAAGCTGACCTATGGGGTGCGGTAGGGGGACTTTGAAAGCTACATAATATGTTTGAAAAAGCCACATGTGTCCCCCAAGCTGCAGTTTAGCCACCCTTGACTAGGGTTGCCAAGTCCAATTCAAGAAATATCTGGGGACGTTGGGGGTGGAGCCAGGAGACTTTGGGGGTGGAGCCATAATCAAACTTGTGACAAGTACAATTGAACTCTAAAGGAAGTTCTGGCCATCAAATTTAAGGGGACCACATACATGTTTAATGCCTTCCCTACATTAGAAACAATGAAGGATAGGGGCACCTTCTATGTGGCTCATAGAATTGAACCCCCTGGTCCAATCTTTTTGAAACTTGGAGAGCATTTTGAGGAGACTCATCAGATGCTACGCTGAAAATTTAGTACCTCTACCACAAAAAAACGCCCCTCCAGAGCCCCAGATACCCTGGGGTTAATTCTCCATTATACCCTATGGTCCAACAGACATTTCCCTTCCTCCCCCCCCCCCCCGTTTCTGATGACCCTGAAACTCCGGAGGGCCTCTAAACTGGGCATCCCCTGCCCCCATCTGGGGATTGGCACCTCTACTCACGAGTTGCTGAACTTTCAAATTTTTCACAGTAACACAGGGCAACCAAAGGTTCAAGTTTGCCTTCACACTATGCAAACGACCTCTGCAAGGATTGTGCAACAAATGGAGGGTCTGGGCTCCTTTCACAGCCATGTTGTTCTTCCTCCCCCCCCCACTCCCCCCTTAAAGATGCAGACACACCATCCAAAGAGGAAGGCTTTCTCAAGTAGAGACTGAAGCTTCTGGAGGGGGAAAGGCACATAATGGCTGTGGGGGCGAGGCTTCTCACCGTCGGCCAGCTGACTGGGGGTGGAAAGGAGCCTGGGAAAGCGGGAGAAACCCCGCTGGGACCTGGGGATTGGCAAGCCTACCCCTGACCTAGACAATGATGATGCACAATTACTTCCAACCAGGGCTTTTTTTGAGCAGGAACACACAGGAACGCAGTTCCAGCTGGCTTGATGTGAGGGGATGTGGCCTAATATGCAAAAAAGTTCCTGCTGGGCTTTTTTAATAAAAAAAGCCTTGGGTGAAACAATGGTGACATCAGAGGGTGTGGCCTAATATGCAAATAAGTTCCTGCTGGCCATTTTCTACAACAAAAGCCCTGCTTCCAACGATGGAAGATTCCACCTTTGTCATTCCTGCTGTTTAGTGCAGAGATTCCATTTCAACTGTGCTTCTCCTTTGTGCAAAACAAAGCTGTGATAGTTTGTCACACTTTCTTCTGTTTCTTTGCACCCTTTTCCCTGCCAAATACAGCAATTTTCCAATGTTCTGTATATGTCAGTGAGTATTATACATTCTACAAGGGAAAACCCAGAAGGACTTGTGGAAAACATCTGATTTCTGACCTCTCTTCCCAAACCTTGTCATCCTCAGGCTCTACCACAAAATCTCCAGAAATTTCCCAACTTGGAGCTGGCAACCCTAGCTAAGGCCTGGCCACAATGAATCTTCCCTCAAAGGCCAAAACTGCCATAAAAAGGGCCCTGACACCCTTGCCTTTTTATTCACTGAACCCCAGCCTTGGAAAGCTGTGGTTGCGTAGCAACAGCTGCTGAGGGAATTTGTTAGTTAAAGCTACAGGAGCTCCTTTTACCATTTTCAGGTTTTAAAAACCCCCCGTGTGTTTTTTTTTTTTTAGGTTTCATTTTTTTTCTCCAAACCTGAACCATTTTCCAGGTTTGGAGAAATATCTGTTTTGTCCAGGGCTTATATTTATTTATTTATTTGTTTGTTTGTTTGTTTGTAGAAAAAGCCCAGTAAGAACTCATCTGCATATTAGGCCACCCACCCTGACATCACCATTGTTTCATATAAGACTTTTTGTAGAAAAAGCCCAAGCAGGAACTCATTTGCATATTAGGCCACACCCTCTGATGGCAAGCCAGTGGGAACTGTGTTCCTACTCAAAAAAGCCCTGGTTTTGTCCATTCACAACTCCAGTCCCCAGATTTAAGTATCCTCAGATTGAGCTGACTTTTCTATTAGTATACAGATGTGCATGTAGTGGCTTAGATCCCTCCTAGAATTTTCATAAGTGCAAGGAGGGGAAGAATTTGTGCCAATTCACCCCCACAGCAACCCCAGATGCCCCCCTAAATGCTGCACCTGGGGGACAGGGGACCCCCAGGAATAGCTCAGGGTAATCAGAGCCCTCCTGCAAGAATCAACAAGATAACTCTCCTTTGCATACAGAAATTCTAGGTGGGATCCAAGATGATAGACACATTAAAATACTATATGCATTATGTAGAAAAACATGCAATATGCATACAATACAATTCATACTAACATGTGTAGTGGAGAAAGACAGTATGATACCAACAATGGGGGTGGGGGGGGTGGAGGAAAAACCAAAACATTGGAAAAGTAAATGGATGTAAAAAGAAACGAAATAAGGTTCATTTGCTCCTTTCTCTTTCTGATACAGTTTACTTATTAGCCATAGTGCATGTGTAGTTACTGTTAGGTTAGAAAAGGGCCCCTTTCTTCGTCTCTTACCTCCTTCAGTCCTGGATAAACTCTTTGAGTATACATTACAAAACCATTTCCAGCTCCCCTAACTCAAGTGGGTTGTTAGAAACTATGTAAACCAGGGGTGTCAAACATGCAGCCCTGGGGCTGAATTAGGCCCTTGGCGGGCTCCTATCAGGCCCCCAAGCAACTGGCTGTAATCTGCTTTCTTCTTCCTCTCTCTTTATTTCTTCTGCATAACATTTTGCTTTGCAAGGCTTGCTCAACAGGAGCAAAGTCTCTATATTCTCCATTGGCTGAGGCTCCTCCCTTAAGGAGGAAGGGGGGAGAGAGCGCTTGCTTTGCCAGGCTCTCTCAATTGCACAAAAAGCCAACAAGCTGTCACAATCACATTCACTAAAACATAAATCTCCTCAAAAAGTATACAACAGAGTCTTTATGTGTCACATCATACGATATTAGCAGCCTCATGGCGCAGAGTGCTAAAGCAGCAGTACTGCAGTACTGTAGTCTGAACTCTCTGCTCACGACCTGAGTTCGATTCCAGCGGAAGCTGCATTCAGGTAGCTGGCCCAAGGTGGACTCAGCCTTCCATCTTTCTGAGGTCGATACAATGAGTACCCAACTTGCTGGGGGGAAAGTGTAAAAGACTGGGGAAGGCAATGGCTAACCACCCCGTAAAAAATCTGCTGTGAAAATGTTGTGAAAGCAACATCACCCCAGAGTTGGAAATGACTGGTGCTTGCACAGGGGACCTTTCCTTTCCATACAATATTATAACTAACATATATAACTATTACAACCATGAATGCTCTTATACAACCAGAGTACATGTTGCTATATGTGTCATATATGGGCTGAAGACCTCTATAATGTTTAAAGTCCAAAGTCTTCTTTTAATAATAATCCAAGAGAATAAGGCAAGGATGTTCTATAGTCACCGCCAACGAACTCATCGATCTGTAGTCCGTTTCCCCAACAGCTTGAACAGTAAAAGATTTCTTGAGTTGTGTGTGAGGATTGCAGCATTGATTGTTCAAAAAGCAGCTGCTAGAACAATGAAAAACATTTGATGTGAATGTATTCAGTCAATGTGTGAGGGTTGGAACTTTGGTTATTGGTAACAAGTCCTGTCTAGGAAAAGCATTGGGGAAACAGACTACAGGTCAACAAGGTGGGGGCAGGGGATCCCCCGGTTTGGAGACCCTTCCCCCGCTTCAGGGTCGTCAGAAAGCGGGGGGAGGGGAGGGAAATGTCTGCTGGGTACTCTATTGTTCCCTATAGAGATTTATTCCCATAGAAAATAATGGAGAATTGATCTGCGGGTATCTGGGGGTCTGGAGGGGCTGTTTTTTGAGGTAGAGGCACCAAATTTTCAGTACAGCATCTAGTGCCTCTCCCCAAAATACCCCCCAAGTTTCAAAACGATTGAACCAGGGGGTCCAATTCTATGAGCCCCAAAAAAGGTGCCCCTATCCTTCATTATTTCCTATGGAAGGAAAGCATTGAAAAGGTGTGCCGTCCCTTTAAATGTGATGTCCAGAACTCCCTTTGGAGTTCAGTTATGCTTGTCACAGCCTTGATCTCGGCTCCACCCCAATGTCTCCTGGCTCCACCCCCAAAGTCCCCAGATAGTTCTTAAATTGGACTTGGCAACCCTATATAGAGGTCTTCAATCCATATATGTCATATGGTTGTATAAGAGCATTCATGGTTGTAATAGTTATATATGTTAGTTATAATACTGTTTGAGGTGACACATAAGGACTTTGTTGTATACTTTTTGAGGAGATTTATGTCAGAATGTAAGCTTTTGTGGGCTAAAAGCACACTTCATCAGACAATGTCAGAAGAATATTCAGAGAACGGTCACCTTTTACAAAGCTCTCTAAAGGCAACACAACAAGCAGAGGAAATGGCTGTTTAATATTTCCAGCTTCTTCATCCAGCTGCTGCTCTCGAATGCATGCAAATTGAGAACTGTGAGCAGAATGGAATGACTATATCAATTTCTGGCTTTTCTGAGTGTGCATTGTTGTGCAGTTTTCCTCCCCCCCACCTTGCAGTGTTCATATTCCTAACACAGATGTGTTGTTTATATGCTACATGTATTATTCTGAAGCCAGAAGGAAAGGATAGTGCTCTATAGCACTAAGCTTTAAAAAAAATTGAAAGAAACCATCAGAATAAAACCTCCTCTGTTTTGCCCTTGACATTTTTTTCGTTGTTGTGAGGCCCACACAAAATCATAACAAAGGTGAAGCAGGTGGCATACAGAAAGTGCTTCCTCTAGTATTATATCTTTCTCTTCTGCTGCTCTCCCTGCCTGTTAGGCACCTCCACCTGTGGTCTTTGCTTTATTCTTCTATGATAAAACCGTATCTCTGGGAAAGCTGAAAATAACACACTAGGCCAATAATTTCCTTATGAAAAATGTGAACCACAGCACTTAACTAGAATACAAATGGGTATCAGTCCTGGCTCTGTGCAGTTAAAGGTAGAGAACAGTGAAGGCAGGGTTATCACCTGACCAGATTTTTTAAAAAAACTTGTCGTAATTGGCTTTTAACTCTGGGCCTTTTTCTAGAAGAATCAGCGCAGTTGATTTCCTTCTAACCAGCCTACTTTTCTTTTCTTTTCTTTTTTTTAAAATTATTTGAAAAACAGTTGTACACACTTGGAAAACAAAAGAAAAATAAGTATATTACAGATTATTGGGAGGATAAACAGATGCAAGAGTGGAGAAAGACAGTATGTGTCTGTGGAGAAACGCCATCTGAGAGTGTTGGTGCTTCATCCAAAAAGGCAGGGATCAGTAAATCCATTCAGCAGGCTTTGTAGCCTTCCCCTGACTCCCCCCCTCCCTTCCAGAGCCAAACCAACAACGCTAGGGGGAAAGTCTCCTAGAGAAGCAGGAAGTGCTGTTGTTCTTGCCATGTGCTAGGCAGGAAGAGTTTCTCAGTTGGAAGCCAGCGCTCGAGCGAGCATGTGGTGAGCAATGGAGGCTCCTGCCGGGGAGGCCCCCCAGGCAGGCAGACTAAGTAAGTAATTCAAAAAGGGCAGGGCATGTTTAGATCAGGGCCAACCGGATGCGTTTATAATCAACTTTTCTTTGTTATGCTGTTTGCTGTGCTGTGCTGGGCTGTGTTAACTTTTTAAAGGCAACTGTTTTTGTTTTGCTTTTCTTCCCCTATATTTTTCTCTTTTAAATAAATGTTTTTTTCTGTTTTAAATACTGGCAGTCAATCTCTGTACCACCTAGATCCCCAGACCGCTTTAGACCACGCTGTGTTGAGAAGGGGGCCCCGGGGAAGGCATGCAGCTGGATAAGGTGCCAATCCTCCAGGGGTGCCCCAAAGAAGCGCTGAGGTCTCTGTGAAACCCAAGTGCAGGGTGGCAGAGGACCTGGAGGCCTGGCCTCACAGCTGGAGAGGGGGATTGGGAGTCCTGTTCCTCTCAATCTGAACCCCGGGACTGAGCAGGTGGTGGCAGCGAGCCCAAGGGGCAGGAGGAGAAATAGCTCCCTCCAGGAGTTGGCGACTCCATAGGGAGCTGACGGGACCGGGTCTGAAGGCAGAATCGGGCCGGTTCCGCCACAGTGTCTAACAGATTTTGGGGGGGGGAAAGCTGCCAGATCTTGGTCCAACTGAGACATGCAATTACCTTCTTTTAAGCAGTCTAACAGCCATAAAGTTTTCCTCATGTTATTCTGCAGTGGTAGGAGTAACTCCTCCCCCCCCCCCCAATACCATGCATATGCTATTCTAGCTGCTGTTATTAAATGAAGAATTATATTGCATTGCTTTTTTGAAACAGACATATAATTTAACAAAATAGCCTCTGGGGTGTAAGAGAATGCTAGCTCTAAACCATTTCTATACACTCAACCACTGATGACCAATCTTTTCTCCTCCTTCAACAAGACTATCATATGCGTGTGTAATCAGCATTATGAGAAATGCAAAATCAGTTAACATGGCAAGAATTTCTGATTTTTGCCATTTTATGTGGATTTATTTAATTATTTATTTTTTGCAATTTATATCCTGCCCTACCCCGCAAGTGGGCTCAGGGCAGCTTATAACTTATCATAAAGCCATAAACAAAAGAGCAATTAAAACATTAACTGACACACGGTTAAAATTAAATAATTTAAAAGTACCTATACATAGTGGCAGCTGGGAGGTTAGTTTGAATTCCTGAGCTCATTTCAGGAGAGGCAGTGGATCAAACTGATGGAATTAAAATACCACACCTGGCACTCATGATGTGAGTGGCATCCTAGAGTGCTTGAAGCAGGCCAATGTTATTTGACATCTGCTGCCTCAACCAAGGGCCTGGAGGAACAGCTCCATTTTACAGGCCCTGGAGAAATGTAACGAATTCCACAAGGCCTTGATCTCAATTGGGAGCATGTTCCGCCAGGCTAGGGCCAGGGCTGAAAGGGCCCTAGTTGAGGCAAGGCGGACATCTTTTGGCCAGGGACTACTAGACAGTGTTCATCTGAAGAAAGCAAGGCTCTTTCGGGCATATACAGGGACAGATGGTCCTGCAGAGTCCTGGTCCCTGGCTGCATAGGGGCTTGAAGGTTAATACCTTAACCTTAAACCTGACTGGGTACTCAACCAGTAACCAATGCAGGTGGCACAGCACTGGCTGAATGTATGCCCACACAGATGTCCCAGTCAGCAGGAGTGCCACTGCATTCTGCACCTACTGAAGCTTCTGGATCAGGTTTAAGGGGAGGCCCACATAGACCGAGTTGCAGTAATCAAGCCTGGAAATGTCCATTGCATGGGTCACTGTTGACAGGTCATGGGAGAAAAGGTAGGGGACCAACTGCCTGACCAGCTAGAGGTGGTAAAAGGCTAATCTGGCAACATTGGTGACCTGGACCTTCATAGAGAGAGAGGCATCTAGGACCACCACCAAACTCTTTACCATTGGTGCCAGTGTCAAAGGCACCCCCAAGGGCTGAGAGTCAGATTTCTGCACCCATCCCCACATGATTCAGGTAAAGGACCCCCATCTTAGCTGGATTTAGTTTCAGCCTGCTCTGTTGTAACTAGTCAGCCACAGCCCTTAATGCCCTATCCAAGATGTCCAGGGCAGAGGATGGAATAAAGGTTCCTTGTGGAAGACAGCACTGAAGACCAATAGGCCTTCAGCTTAGGGTTGGTAGGGTCCAATTCAAGAAATATCTGGGGACTTTGGAGGCAGAGCCAGGAGCAAGGTTGTGAGAAGCATAATTGAACTCCAAAGGGAGTTCTGGCCATTGCATTTAAAGGGACCACACACCCTTTATGTGCCTTCTCTTCATTGGAAATAGTGAAGGATAGGGGCACCTTCTTTGAGGGATTGGATCCCCTGGTCCAATCTTTTTGAAACTTGGAGGGTGTTTTGAGGAGAGGCATCGGATGCTATGCTGAAAATGTGGTGCCTCTATCTCAAAAAAAAAAAAAAAAAAAACAGCTCCCAAAGCCCCAGATACCCACAGATCAATTTTCCATTTGAAGTGCCCAGCAGACATTTCCCGGTTTTCTGAAGACCCTGAAGTGAGGAGAAGGCCTCCAAATTGGAGGATCCTCTGTCCCCACATGGAGATTGGCAACCCTAGTCTAAAGAGAGAATTGAGGTAATGTACACTGTATAGTATGCAGTGTGTATCATATTTATTTCTCCATGACCAGATTGTGATTTCCACACATTTATCAGTTATTCAGAGTTATCTGACAGATTTATTTTGAGTACTAATTATTTAAATTACATGGCTTGACTGCAAAATAATCTTGGCATAAAGTTTTCTATTCAAGATGATGAAGCTAGGGCTGCTTAGGTAAAATTATTGCTTTCACGTATCTTCTCTGATTGGAGCAATCAGTGCACAAGCCATGGTAGAGTTGATTCTTACGGATGCAAATTAATGTTGACCATTGACCTTGTAGTCAATGGTTAGTGAATACTACATTTAGCAAGTAAAACAGTATGGATTTGAAATGTTCATATCCCATCTGCATAAGAACACCAATAACAAAGGACCCTTCTATAATTTGGACATAGTTTAGAATAAAAGATACAATTCATCATTCTCTTTCCCAATTGAATAACAATCACATTGTGCTTTCAGGTGTTCAAAGTGCCTCACAGGCATTATCTTCTTGTAATCTTCATAAGACGATTACAAGATCTGTCAGTGGCATATATCTTAACACTCCACCAAACAAAGTTTAAATCACTTTTCCAGCCTAAGGAGCCTTCCTTGGAAAGAAGAGCCCTTTAAATGAGGAAGGTTTCTTAGTCTTATACTCCATACTATTTAATATCTATGAGAAATCACTGCAAGAGGTGATCAGGAGATTTGGGTCAGAAATATGTGGATCATACCAAGATATAGTTTTCTATATCCAAGGATGCTCTTGAAGCTCTAAATGGGTGTTCGGAGAGTGTCATGGGCTGGATGAGGGTAAAAAAGTTTAAACTTAATCCTGACAAGACAGATGTTCTTTGGGTTAGTAGAAAGGCAGACCAGGGACTGGATATCTCTTTTCTTAGATGGGGTTATACTCTCCTTGAAAGGCCAGGTCCTAGAGTTACCAGGTTCAACTCAAAAAATATTTGTGGATTTTGGGGGGTGAAACCAGGAGACTTTTCCATTCCCTAAAACAAATAAATAACAAATACAGCAGTACAGTTCCCCTTAATACAGTCTTCATTTCTGTACTTCATTTCATTAACTACACTTCCACTAAATGAAAGTGAACACACACACTCGTGCACACAAAGCAGCCAAAATAAACACAGTTAACAAGCACACACGTTTCTAATATAACTAGAGCAATTTACTCACACTGCTCAATATCTGTTGTATTTTAACCAAGTTCTTCAGACTAATAGGAAAATGAAAGAATAGCCTAGGGGGTGGAGTTTTCCTCCAAACAAACAGAGGGACTGAGAGCAATGTGGCTCTGTCTGCTCACCCTGCACCCCCCTGCAGCTTTCCTGCAAAGATTTAAAGGTGCGCACACATTCAGAAACACAAACAGTTGCTAGCTTCTTCTAAACCTGCTGAGGTTTGAAGGCACATCGGGCTGTTGGGGCAGGGCTTCCCCCCACCAGCTAGCTGGGAGTAGGGAGGAGCCTGAAAAACCATGGAATCTCCTGCCCGGACTTGGGGACTGGCAAGCCTATCAGGTGCAGAGCTTGGGAGTGCTACTTGGCTCTGCAGACACCCTAGGAAACCAGCCATGGTAGTTCAGATTACTTTTGCCCACCTTCAGCTGGCCTGTCCACTGCATCCATTCCTGGGTCAGTCTGATTTAGCCATAGTGATCCAAGCCTTCCTTACATTTAGACTAGGCTATTGCAGTGTGCTGTACTTGAGGCTGCCCTTGAAGAGTGTTCAGAGGCTGCAGCTAGACAGCTGGTTGGGGCTAGGTGCATGTGACCCTGATATTATAGCAATTACAGTGGGTAATGATATGTTCCCAAGTCCAATTCAAGAGTTTTGACTATAAAGCCCTACATAGGTTGGGACTGTATTGATTAATGGGATACTGAAAAACTATCTTCTCCCATAGACTTCTGCCTGGGAATTAAGATCACAGGGAGAAGCCAAAGAAGTTTGTTTGGTGGGTACACAAGAGAGGGCCTTTTCAGTGGCAGCCGCACAATTATGGAACAACCTTTTCAGGGAGTTGTGGTGGGCTCCCTCATTTTCAGTCTATAGGAGGCATCTGAAGACAGTTTTAATTAGGTCCACATTTGGTTGAGTGTATTAGCAGTCCTGGTTTTAAATCTGGGTTTTTCTTTTTAATGCATTTTATTTTATGTGCTCTATCTATCTATGCTGTAAGCTGCCTTGAGTTCCACAAGGAAGAAAGGCAGCTAATAAATGTTTTAAACAAATATATTAAGTTAGAGAAATTTGCTTCAGCCTATGGTAGGATACAGGTCAGTATTAGATAAAACAGGCAGTTTTGCTAAGGAAATGTATGGCTGCATTCAGATATTATCCATCCATCCATCCACCCAATCCGTTGTATAAATATGGGTTAGTCTACAAGGCATGCATAACAGTTAGTTCATACACACCAGTTAGATTTCTCCTTGCCTCCTTTCCTGCCTTTAAACAGCATCTCTAGACACCATCCTGACTCCCTTGAGTTTCTGAGCTACTGGCAATGCTTCACTTGACAGGCATCCCATATCTGCTGGTTGACTACAATAAATAGACAAAAAGGTTAGGGAAACCTATGGAAGGGTAAGTGTTCTCTTTACTCTCAACTAAGGATTGTCATTCTCCCTCCACTTTCTGCCTAGCTATTTCATTGCATTCCCTAAACTGTTTTATCTGAAAAAAAAAAATTAAAACCCTGGGCCTTTCCCCCTTGCTCTTTCACCACTCAAAAATAAAACAAAAAGGGGGGAGTAGTCACAGCCAGATTTCCCACCTTCCATGTCTTATTGGCTGAAAGACTGTGGCTTGAATCTTATGAACTACCTCCATGCATACTAGATAGCTGCCGCTATGGGTGGACTTTCTCTTCCACTAGACCAGGGTGGCCAACGGTAGCTCTCCAGATGTTTTTTGCCTACAACTCCCATCAGCCTCAGCCAGCATGGCCAATGGCTGAGGCTGATGGGAGTTGTAGGCAAAAACATCTGGAGAGCTACCGTTGGCCACCCCTGCACTAGAGCATCCATGTGCACAAGAGTGATTTTTTTTTTTAATTAGTCCCTGCTGAAATAGTTCTACTGCAGGAATAAATGCACTCCACAACTGTGGCTAGCATGCATGCAACTCATTCAAATGATTCGGGTTTTAGTCAATTTCACCTTCAATACACTAGGGAATCATTAGTAAGGGGATCACAGCTCCCAGACTAGAAATGTGGACTGGAAGGCTCAGAGATATACAACTTGAGAGAAAAGAAGATCAGCTACAAAAAGAACAAAAGAGCATCAAGCAAGCAAGAAAATATTCCAGCTGTGAAGAGCAAAAAAGGGGAGGAGAGGGAAGCTATTCTCCTCTTCTTTCTTTACTTGAGTTCCAGTCCAAGTGTGAAAATTTCAGCACAGTGCCTTTTTAACAGATCTCCAGGGATAGAAATCAAACTGTTAACAGTGTGGATTTTTAGATGAAGTGAGGGTGTATGCTGAAAAAAGCACCACCCATGCAGTTAAAGTGTCTAGTATGTTCTGTTGCTCAGTAGAGCTGTGTCTGTATGCTGACAGGTCCTAACAACATGTTACCTTATCCCTAACTCCTCCCTGGATTCACCTGATCATATATGCACCTGGAGTTCATGCTGGAACTCAGTTCCCAAGCATGCAAAGGCCAAATCCAAATTCAGAATATGGTACATGAAGAGAGAAGGGGTTTTAGCTTTCCCTCTACACTATTTTTCCAACCTGAAATGGCCCCAACGTGTAATTTACTTTGTTGGAGACTCCTTGTGTACTGATGGCATACACCTAGGTTTTCCCAACACAGCAAACAGTGTCCACCAAAGCTGTTTTAGTTTTCAAAAACAGCTTGGAGAGGAAACTGAAAGCTCTTCTTTTAGCATACAGTTGTCCCAAATCCAAATAGGCCCCAAACATGTCAGGGGGTTGAGTTACCAGCACAGAACTCTAGCTGCATGTCCAGGTGGAAAACATAATGTTCAGTTAGACCCAAAGTGGGTCCTATTGCACAAACTGGGTTTTCTGATGTTAAACACACACACATATACAGTTAGCAAGTTAATGAAGTCAAGTATGGTTTATAACGATGTCTGAATGCAGCTGTTGACAGAGATAAGAGCAAAATTGAGGGCTTCCTGATTCAAAGGCTGGTTTCTCTGTCATAACATCTATGCCATCGTCATGGACACACATAGGTTTCCAGATCTCTGGTGAAGGCAGGGGTGCCCCACTGACAGGCCCTATCCCCAGCAACCAATCAGCTGGGGAAGAGAGAAGAGAAACAAGAAAGCCCAGGACACATCACTGATATAGCACAAGAAGTGACATCATCATGCCAGTGGCATCCAAACAATGCTCTGCTCTTTGGACAATAACTCTACAGTAAAAGCCACTTTTACAATGGAGGTTTTGTTCAAATACCAGAGCCTGGACATCACCGGTGTGATGGTGCCACTTTCTGTGTGACTCTGGCAATGAGGTCTGGGCCTTCTTTGTTCTAAGAAATCCCCCACCCCACCAGTTGCCAGGAGAGACCTAGCAACCATAGAAACATGTAGGAAATTTTCAAAGATGCTAGTTCCTTGTCTATTAAAAAACATCAGATGTGATTCTGGTACATGGAACTGCTTCAAGGAATTTTGCCAGTGCCATGTGTTAGGTTTATGTTGGATTGCCTGGCATTATAAAGAAATGGTTTTGGGGCTACTTTCCTCTAATTTCCACACACCCATTTTAAAAACTTGACTAATATAAAATTCCATTGGAATCAGCATTCCAAGCAGCCCTAACATTATGGCCACAGTCCAAAAGATGTTGGATGGGCTTCTAAGACCTTTTCCTTTCAATAATAGCCTTGCAACAACACAAAATATTTTTGAAATCATCCCAAGCTTGAAAAGTGTCTTGCCAATAGAGATGGGAAAGATTTCTATTCAAGAAACATGGATCTGAAGGACTACTTGGCATTCTGAGCTAAGCATAACAAGTAATGCATCTTTTTCATTGTGTAATCATTTATGGCTAATGTACTAGTATGACATAACTAAGGACACATTGCTCAATACATATGTGACAGACTACAGTTCAGTTATTGGCCTCGGAAACAGGATGCCACAGTTCAATGTTCTTCTCTTGCATTTATTCGGTGGTCTTGACAGTAAAGATGGTTTAGAGAGAGGGCCAGTCACAGCTGAAAAATGCCTTCCTATATGAGCAAGCCACACTGCTGGAAATAACAGTTTTAAGCATCTTTCCTGCATGAATTACTCTAAAAGCATAGTATTTCATATGCAAGCTTCACAAAACATTGAAACAAAAGCAATCTTAATATGACCACAGTATGATTCCCTCAAGATAGGTCCAGTAGAATATCACATATCAAAAAAGAGTGATATAGTCATACAAATACAAGTTGATGGGGTGTGAACTGGCAGAGACTGACCAAGAGAGAGATCTTGGGGTCATGGTAGATAACTCACTGAAAATGTCAAGACAGTGTGCGTTTGCAATAAAAAAGGCCAACGCCATGCTGGGAATTATTAGGAAGGGAATTGAAAACAAATCAGCCAGTATCATAATGCCCCTGTATAAATCGATGGTGCGGTCTCATTTGGAGTACTGTGTGCAGTTCTGGTCGCCGCACCTCAAAAAGGATATAGCATTGGAGAAAGTCCAGAGAAGAGTAACTAGAATGATTAAAGGGCTGGAGCACTTTCCCTATGAAGAAAGGTTGAAACACTTGGGACTCTTTAGCTTGGAGAAACGTCGACTGCAGGGTGACATGATAGAAGTTTACAAGATAATGCATGGGATGGAGAAAGTAGAGAAAGAAGTACTTTTCTCCCTTTCTCACAATACAAGAACTCGTGGGCATTTGATGAAATTGCTGAGCAGACAGGTTAAAACGGATAAAAGGAAGTACTTCTTCACCCAAAGGGTGATTAACATGTGGAATTCACTGCCACAGGAGGTGGTGGCGGCCACAAGTATAGCCACCTTCAAGAGGGGTTTAGATAAAAATATGGAGCACAGGTCCATCAGTGGCTATTAGCCACAGTGTGTGTGTGTATATAAAATTTTTTGCCACTGTGTGACACAGAGTGTTGGACTGGATGGGCCGTTGGCCTGATCCAACATGGCTTCTCTTATGTTCTTAAACAAGTAGGGATGGGCATAAACCAGCTGACAAACTATAGTTCAGCACAAATTGTGGTCTGTGTGGGGTTCATGAATCAAACTTTGTGAAGTACCTAGATGAACTACACCACTAAATCTGGCACAATTCATGGTGACTTTTGACAGTTTGGGAAGAGCAGGAAGCAGGGTTTTACCCCTGCTTTCTGTTCTTCACCAGAAACAGCTGAACTTCTGGGAACTTTCCACCACCTAGCTGTTCAGCTTAAATGGCTTAGAACCATTTAAACCCTGCATTTAGCTCCCCATAGCTTTTCACAGTGAGTAGGAAGGGTTTAAATGGCTCAGAGCCACTGCTTTCAGCTCCCTGCAGTTTTCCAGAGGAGCAGAAAAGAGGAATTTAAATGGCTCTGCTTTCTGCTCCCCATGAAAAGCCATTAAGAGCTAAAAGCAGGGTTTGATTGGAAGGGGTAAAGTGCCTTCCCTGGAAGAGCTCCTTTAATCAGGCTGCACAAGAGAGCTTGAGACAGCTGGTGAGGAAAGCCTTCTCTGCACTGGCCCAGCTGTCTCAGGCTCACTTGTGCAGCTTGTTTAAAGGGGCTACACTAGGGAACTAGCTGAACTGGTGTGGAGAAGGTTCACCCTGTCCTTGTTCCAGCCAGAAGAATAGTGGAAGGGAGTCCCTTCCTGGGAGATCCCCCCCCCCTCTGCTTTCTCCTGGCTGCAGCTCGCCCCACCCAGAAGAAAGGTGGAAGGAAGTAGGAGGGAGTCCCTTTCTAAGAGACACCTCTCCTTTCTTTTAGCCATGGTGAGAAGAAAGGAAGGGATGAAGCTTTCCAGGGGATATTTCATCCCCACCTTGGGCTGCATGAGGGAGCCCAAGAGTGACAGCTGAGCCAGCAGGGAGGGACTTCTCCAGCCCAACTGCTCATGCAGTCAATTTAAAGGGACTGCACCAGGCAACTCAAGGCATCTGAGCTGGTGCAGAGAAGTCTCCCCCTGCTGGCTCAGTTGCCTTGGTGTGCCTGGTGCTGCCCCTTTCAAAGTGCTGTGTGAGCAGGCCCAAGGCTGCTGGGCCAGAAGAAAGGAAGAGGTTAAGTGCCTTCCAGAGTGCAGACAGGAGAGGGTGAAATACTCCCTGGGTGACACTTCACCTCATGCTTAATCCTGTTTTTTTTCTCCCCCACCCTTCAAAAGACCTTTTGCAGAGAGCAGAAAGCAAAGTTTTAAACCTTAAATGGCTGATGAACCTACATGAATGGTTGGATTCAGAACTGACATATCCATGCAGTTTACTTCATGGTTCAGTTTGTGGGTCAAAAACACAGTTCATGCCCATCTCTACATACAATCAAATAAAAGTTGCTTTTTTGCAATATTTTGTCAATGTGCATATGTGAATTGCAGTGCAATCCTATGTTTCAATGGGCTTAGACTGGAGTAAATGAAGAGGATTGCAGTGCTGTTAATTTAGAAGGGGAAGGAATTTAAATGAAGTGCAAGATGTAGAATGAATTTTAAAAATTCACCTAGTTAAACTTTGGAGTCTCCTCTTAAGTGAAATCATCAGGTACCTTGTCTTTGTCGTTTGCCATATACTAAACATAATCACCTGAAAACCTTTAATTTGTTGCCTAAGCAACAAGATAACTGTGTTCTTACTGGCCATAGCTATGTATTATTTTTTTCTGAACTTGCTGGCCTTGGTTTTTAATAGTAGCAATAATAATAAAATTTTATTACAGTCCATGACCAGAATGGAAACAAATACCTAAAACACTCATGTTAAAATATAAAATTTGTACACACATATCATCAAATACAAATCAAGGAAACCTCCAAGACACTGTTAATAATAATACTGAAACAAATTCCAGTCATGCAGAAATAGGTAAGAATCCCCCTCTACCTTCTTCTTCAATACTGTGAGAAATCTGAACAGTATGAAGTTTCATCACTTTGGAACAAAACCTAAATGCTTTCTGAGTGATCTCAGCATTATCACCACAAGAGCAAATTTATAATACCTGAATCAGAAGTATCTGAACAGTGTTCAAGTAATGGGAGAATACGTACAGTACGAACCCCTTTATAAAAAGAACAGCAGCGAAACACATGCACATGCATGTCTCTGCTTCCCCACAATTACAATTTCAGAATCTCTCTACCAACAGAATGTTATGATATCTACCCTCAATAACTGAGGATGGCAAAGCAGAAAATCTAGCAAGGGTAAAGGCTCTTCTTTGGTTATTATTTTCCAAGGTAAATAGGTAAGTAGCTGGCATGGAAAGATAGTGTTTGTGAGGAGAAGCAATGTAGTTGGATGCCCTTGAAATATCTGATTGGCTGTCTTTGGTTTTATTCTTTTTAACCACTTATCTGTTATTTTAAACTACTCCCTTTTTGCATAAGGCCGTGTGGAGAAACACCATCTTAGAGTGTTGGTGCTTCATTGGCAGGGATCAGTAAATCCCTCAGCAGGCTTTGTAGCCTTCCTCTCACTCCCCCCCCTCCCTTCCAGAACCAAACCAACAACGCTAGGGGGAAAATCTCCTAGAGAGGCAGGAAGTGCTTTTGTTCTTGCCATGTGTTAGACAGGAAGAGAGGCTCAGTTGGGAGCTGGCGGTCTGGAAGAGAGGGTGCTTGCCGGTGAGCTCCTGCCTGTGGAGGAGGCCTGCTCAGGAAAATGAGGCCTCCAGGCAGTAAGACAAAGTAAGTCATTCAAAAAGGGCAGGGCATGTCTAGATCAGGGCCAACCGGATGCGTTTATAATCAACTTTTCTTTGTTATGCTGTTTGCTGTGTTGTGCGGTGCGGTGCTGTGCTGTGCTAACTTTTTAAATGCAACTGTTTTTGTTTTGTTTTTCTTTTCCGATCTTTTTCTCTTTTTAAATAAATATATTTTTACTGTTTAAATGCTGGCAGTCAATCTCTGTACCACCTAGATCCCCAGACCGCTTTAGACCACGCTATGTTGAGAAGGGGGCCCCGGGGAAGGGGGAAGGCATGCAGTTGGATAAGGTGCCAATCCTCCAGGGGTGCCCCAAAGAAGCGCTAAGGTCTCTGTGAAACCCAAGTGCAGGGTGGCAGAGGACCTGGAGGCCTAGCCTCATAGAGGGAGAGGGGGATTGGGAGTCCTGTTCCTCTCAATCTGAACCCCGGGACTGAGCAGGTGGTAGCAGCGAGCCCAAGGGGCAGGAGGAGAAATAGCTCCCTCCAGGAGTTGGCGACTCAACAGGGAGCTGACGGGACCGGGTCTGAAGGCAGAATCGGGCCGGTTCCGTCACACTTGGCGGCAGCGGTGGGATAAGAACAAACAGAGAACTTGATTGGCCAGTCATTTTTGTTTTTTTGATACGTGCAAGCACCCAGAGAAAGCAACAGAGGTTTTTTTTTATTTTCGGGTCAACTGGAGTAGGGAAAGTTTAGTTAGTTAGGATGGAGCGTGCTAAGAGGCTGGAAATCCTGGAGATGACAAAGCCACAGCTCCAGGAAGAGTGTGCAAAGCACAAGCTGGAGTGTGACAACATGACTGTAGTAGAGATGAAAGACCTCCTGTTGGAGTATCATCAGCAGGCAGGGGCACCTGCAGAAGGGCACCCCACCCAGTCAGACGCAACCTTGCGGCTACGGATGGAACTGGAGAGAATGCGTATCGAGGCGGACCAAGACCGCAGACGGGAGGAACGAGAGAGAGAGGAACGACAAGCTGAGAGGGAGCTGAGACAAGCTGAGATCCGCAGACAGGAGGAAAGAGAGAAAGCTGAGATCCGCAGACGGGAGCAGGAAGAGCAACGTCGCCATGAGCTTGAGGTGCTACGTCTGAAAGCTGAACAAAGCAAAAAGGTCAAAGTCACCCCCAAAGACTTTGCAGTGTACAAAGAGGGAGAAGACCCCTCCATATACCTCTCCAACTTTGAGAAGGCAGCCAAACAGTGGGGGATTGCAGAGGAAGAGTATATGTCTTACCTCTGTAGCATCCTGACTGGAGAACTTTCAGCCATCTATCACAGCATGCCTATGGAAGATGGGGGGATAACTTTTGCAGCCTATAAAGCAACTGTATTTAAAAGGTTTAAGCTGGGGCCAGACCACTTCCGAAAGCAGTTCAGGGGTTTAGCCCCACAAGAATGTAAATCCTATTCGGAATTTGGTGTAAAACTAGGTGATCTGGGGAAGAGATGGGTAGAGGAAGAAAAAGCCCAGGATTGTAAGGCTTTGTTTCAGTTGTTGATTCTAGACCAGTTCTACTTCAAACTTCCCAAAGAGTTGAAATGCCTGGTAAAGGATAGGAAACCTAAAACCATTGCAGAGGCCTCAGAGCTGGCGGACGAGCTGGTGCAGAACAGAGAGGGGTTGACCTGGATCCCCTCCCAGTTGGGAAGGGGACAAAGGGGGTCCCTAAGGGGTGGGAAGGAACAACCATCACCAAAAAGGGAAGGGAAACCTGCCCAGGAACAGGGTAGAAAATCCCCCGATGTGACTAATCCGGATCGGCCCCAGATTCGAACGTGTTACAGCTGTGGCCGGCCTGGGCACCTAAGGTCGGCCTGCCCAGAGCTGCAAGCTGAAACCCCCAGACCCACCACAAAAGCACCAGTCACTCCAAAGGTGAAGGAGGAGTATGTGGCCGTGGTAAGCCATGAATGTCTTTTCACCAGAGTGGAGCCTGCAGAGGCCTGGAGTGATTTCGTTGAACCAGTAAGGCTTAAGGACCGGTTGGTTTTGGGATATGCTGACACGGGCTCTTCAGTCACCCTTGTGAGGGCAGATCTGGTGTCAGAAGCTGACATTGTCCCTGATAGGGCATTCAGAATCAAGGGAGTTCTGGGACCACCCGCCATGATTCCTGTGGCCCGGATGCCAGTGGAATGGCGAGGGTCAGCAGGTCTTATGGAGGTTGGGGTAATGAAGGAACAGACAGTTCCAGTTTTACTGGGCCGGGATTTGTTGGTTGGCCAGTACTCTATCAATGCTGTAACCCGCAGCCAAACCCTCAGAGGAAAGTGGGGGGAGGAAGGCAACTTTAGGGAAGCCACCTCACCACCAACCAGGGAGGGGGAGGACCAGCCTGTCTCAAGCCCTGCAGGAGGGGGTGCCCAATGGGGAGAGGGGTGCCAATTTCCGCAAGGGCAGCAGGATGCTGTGGAGCCTTCCAGGCAGGAAGAAGCTCAGTTGGTTGACACTGAAAAACCGACTGAGGGGGCGGAGAACCCAGATCAAACTTTGGCTGAGTGTCCTGGGAATAGTGGGACTATGGATGGCTTGGAGGAGCTGAGGGCAGAGAGCCTGGGGGAACCAGAAACCTTCCTGTCAGAGATCCAACGTGACCCTAGTCTGGAACTGCTGCGTAAGGTAGCAAGGGACCAGGAAGTGGAGTTCTCAGAAGCTCTGAGTGAACAAGTGGTATGGAAGCAGCGTCGCTTATATAGGCTCTGGTTGCCACCTGGTAGACAAGTGACTTGGGAAGCAGTTCAACAGCTTGGGGTGCCCAGGAAATACAGGCTGAAGCTCTTGGAGCTGGCACATGACATACCATGTGCTGGACACCTAGGGATTAACAAGACCAGACAGAGGCTTTTGTTAAATTTTTACTGGCCAAAGCTGGCTCAGGATGTGAGGGACTACTGCAAGTCATGTCCAACCTGCCAAAAGGTGGGCAAAAGTGGGTGCAAAGCACGAGCGCCTTTGTAGTCCCTTCCTATCATGGGGGAGGCCTTCCAAAGGGTAGGAATCGACATTGTGGGCCCGTTCCCAAAACCCACTCAGAGAGGCAAACGGTTTATATTAACTATTGTGGACCACGCAACCAGGTACCCAGAAGCAGTGCCTCTAGCCTCCACGGAGGCTCCAGTAGTAGCCGAAGCCCTGATCAAGGTGTTCTGTCAACTGGGGTTTCCTGCTGAAATTCTGACAGACAGGGGGCGTAACTTTCTGTCAGAACTAATGGAGTGTTTGTGGAAATGCTGTGGAGTGAAACATCTGAAAACCACAGCCTACCATCCTCAGTCAAATGGGTTAACGGAGAGGTTTAATGGGACTTTGAAGGGAATGCTAAGAGCCTATGTTGATACTCATCCGCAAGACTGGGATGAAAAATTGCCGCAATTATTATTTGCGTATAGGGAGGTACCTCAGGAATCCACCGGGTTCTCCCCTTTTGAACTTATGTTTGGCAGGAGGGTCAGGGGACCCCTAGACTTGGTCAAGGAGAGGTGGGAGGAGAAAATCCCAAAGGCCAAGGTGTCAGTGGTAGACTATGTGTTGTCCTTCAGGGAACGACTGCGAGAGATGATGGATCTGGTGAGGGAGAACCTGCTCAAAGCTCAAAGCAATCAGAACAGTTGGTATAACAAAACAGCCCGATCCCGAACTTTTGAAATAGGGGACAGGGTAATGGTTTTCCTACCACTGCGCACTAATAAACTAAAAGCTGCATGGGACGGTCCCCATGTAATTGTAGACCAATTGGACGATGTCACATATGCAGTGTCTATGGAGAGGTCTGGGCAAAAGACTAAAGTGGTGCATGTGAATATGCTAAAGCCCTTCTTAGAGAGGCCCATGGTGCTGCATATAACCAGACAGGAAGGAAACCTTGAGATGATAGATGATGACCCATTGGACGTTTTAGCCTATTTTTCAGAACCAGTACAGTGGGAAGAGTTGTTGTGGTCTGAAACTGTATCCGGGCCGGACAAAGAAAAGATCCTTGTGGTGTTGCACCAGTTTAAGGAGATTTTCAAGAACGAGCCAGGAAGAACAGGCCTGGCACGACACGGGATTGACACAGGTACTCATGGGCCTATCAGGTGCCCCCCTTACAGAGTCAACGGTAAGGTGTTGGCAGATATCCGGAGGGAAGTACAGGAGATGCTGAGGATGGGAGTCATCCAACCCTCAGTAAGTTCATGGGCAGCTCCAGTAGTGTTGGTGGCAAAACCAGATGGCTCGATTAGGTTTTGTGTGGACTACCGAAAATTAAACAGCATCACAAAACCAGATGCATATCCTATGCCCAGGATAGATACCCTGCTGGACATACTAGGCTCAGCTAGGGTGATATCTACTGTGGACTTGTGCAAAGGTTACTGGCAAATGGAATTGGAGTCTGAGGCAAGGGCCAAGTCAGCCTTCATCACCCCAGATGGACTGTTTGAATTCAGGGTGATGCCCTTTGGCCTCCGAAATGCTCCCACATCCTTCCAAAGGTTGGTGAACAACCTGTTAAGTGGCATGTCGGACTACGCTGTCGCTTATATTGATGACATCGCCATTTTTAGTAAGGACTTGGATTCTCACCTTGTACATTTGGCCAAGGTGCTGGAGGCAATCCAGAAAGCAGGCCTCACAATTAAACTGAACAAATGCCAGTTTGGAATGTCAGAGGTGGTGTACCTTGGACATAAGGTGGGGAGTGGGAGAATCACTCCACTGTGGGACAAAGTGGAGGCAATCCAAAAGTGGGAGGCCCCAAAGACGAAGAGGCAGGTCCGGGCCTTCTTGGGACTGGCTAACTATTATAGGCGTTTTGTCCCAGACTTTGGATCCATCGCCGACCCATTGTCCTCTCTCACCAGGAAGTATCTACCCGACAAGGTGGCCTGGACTCCTACCTGTCAGGCGGCTTTTGAGCAGCTGAAGACAGCTCTGGTTTCTATGCCAGTCCTCAGAGCTCCGGACTTTGATAAAAGGTTCTTTGTTGCCACCGATGCCTCAGACCACGGGATTGGGGCTGTTTTGATGCAGGACTGGGATGAGACCAAACATCCTGTAGCTTACCTGAGCAGGAAGCTCATTCCCCGAGAAAAGAACTTGTCCTCAGTACAAAAAGAGTGTCTAGCAGTTGTATGGGCGCTAGACAAACTTTGTCCTTATTTGTGGGGACAAGAGTTCACCCTCCTGACTGACCACTCCTCTCTGCAATGGTTACAGACTATGAAGACCACCAATTCTAAATTGCAGAGGTGGTCCTGGAGGATTCAGGAGTACAATATGAAGATCGAGCACATTGCTGGACGCCACAATGTGATCGCAGACTTTCTGTCCAGAAAGGACTAGGGTGTGGGACTTTGTGTATTGTTGGGAAAATTCCTAATATTGGCAAATGTTCTGTTTGGGTTAACGGGTTTCTCCTTGTTTGGTTGGATTCTGCTATGGGGTCACCTCTGTAGGAGGCAACCCCTCCGGCTCAGAATTTAAGGAGGGGGACGTGTGGAGAAACACCATCTTAGAGTGTTGGTGCTTCATTGGCAGGGATCAGTAAATCCCTCAGCAGGCTTTGTAGCCTTCCTCTCACTCCCCCCCTCCCTTCCAGAACCAAACCAACAACGCTAGGGAGAAAATCTCCTAGAGAGGAAGGAAGTGCTTTTGTTCTTGCCATGTGTTAGGCAGGAAGAGAGGCTCAGTTGGGAGCTGGCGGTCTGGAAGAGAGGGTGCTTGCCGGTGAGCTCCTGCCTGTGGGGGGAGGCCTGCTCAGGAAAATGAGGCCTCCAGGCAGTAAGACAAAGTAAGTCATTCAAAAAGGGCAGGGCATGTCTAGATCAGGGCCAACCGGATGCGTTTATAATCAACTTTTCTTTGTTATGCTTTTTGCTGTGTTGTGCGGTGCTGTGCTGTGCTAACTTTTTAAATGCAACTGTTTTTGTTTTGTTTTTCTTTTCCGATCTTTTTCTCTTTTTAAATAAATATATTTTTACTGTTTAAATGCTGGCAGTCAATCTCTGTACCACCTAGATCCCCAGACCGCTTTAGACCACGCTGTGTTGAGAAGGGGGCCCCGGGGAAGGGGGAAGGCATGCAGTTGGATAAGGTGCCAATCCTCCAGGGGTGCCCCAAAGAAGTGCTAAGGTCTCTGTGAAACCCAAGTGCAGGGTGGCAGAGGACCTGGAGGCCTAGCCTCATAGAGGGAGAGGGGGATTGGGAGTCCTGTTCCTCTCAATCTGAACCCCGGGACTGAGCAGGTGGTGGCAGCGAGCCCAAGGGGCAGGAGGAGAAATAGCTCCCTCCAGGAGTTGGCGACTCAACAGGGAGCTGACGGGACCGGGTCTGAAGGCAGAATCGGGCCGGTTCCGTCACAGGCCGCTTTGTGAATTTTATGTTATGCATTATATACAATATGTATGTATTGTTTTAAATTTATTGTAACCTGTCCTAAAGAGCCCTTCTGAGATAAGAGTCTGGATAGAATTATTTTAAATAAAAAAATAAACCAGAATTCAAGAGAGGTGGCATGTAGCACAGATGAATCCATGGAACTGTAAATGAATGTGGAGGCAAGAATTCTTCCATGCTTACTTAGATGGGTTTTGCAAAGATGTGTTTTCATGAAGTGTTTAGTTTTCTTGAGAATCAGTCTACTATGAATATAAAGGAGGCAGATGGAAAAGACAAGTTTGAGGGTAGGAGTCCTGACATATCTGAAAGCAGAATACTAGAACTATGAGACAAATTCAGGATATCCAAATTCGTGATATTTTTTTCTCATCTCTACAACAGAGAGTAACAGCTACTTTTCTTAATAAGGCTCAATACTCAGAGTTTTGTCTGGCAACATGGGGCTGAATAAAAGTTCGAGCTCTGCATGCTAGATGCCAATTACTTACTCCCTGTCCTATCTGTGGCTGCTTGCCAGAATCTTTCTGGTGATACAGATGAGTCAATCCCAGTCTGCTTTCACTTTGCTACCATGCATTTTCACCATGTAGTTTCCTTGCTGTCTGAATGCCTCTCACATCTGCCTTAAGAACATTAAACAAACATGAGAAGAGCCCTGCTAGATCAGACCAATGATCCATCTAATTCAGCATCCTGCCGCATACAGTGGCCAACAAGTTCTTCTGGACAGCCACAAGAGTCCATAAACTGTTACAATTTATGTAACCAGTAACCCACCCTAAGCCTGCTCGTAGGAAGGGTGGGATATGAATTAAACAAATAAGTAAAATAGAGGCTGAGGCCTTCCCCTGATGTTGCCTCCTGGCTCTGGGATTCAGAGGCTTAGTACCTCTGAATGTGGAGGGTTCCTTCAGTCACCATGGCTAGTTGTCATTGATAGACTTATCCATGAATTTATTGAATCCCCTTTTAAAGCTGCTTATCCCTGCAGCCATCACTAAATCTTCTGGTAGTAAATTTCCCATTTTAATCACTCACTGTGTAAAGTAGTATTTCCTTTTGTCAATCCTGAAGCTACTGCTCATCAGTTTCATTGGATGCCCTCATGTTCCAGTATTCTGGAAGAGGGAGGAAAATATCCCTTTTTTTCCAACTGGCTCCATCTCATGCATAATCTTATTATGTCCCTCCTTAGTCATCTCTTTTCCAATAGGGATTATCAGTCCTACTGTTTGTTGAACCTTTTGTGGTAGTTCAGCAAGTTGCTTCACTGTATTCCTTTCTAACCAAGCAATACAGCACAACTGTACTTTTGTGCATGCACCTTCTCTCATACCTCAAGTTCTACCCCCTATCCTTGCAGCATAATTGCATTGTTTAGACAATAAAAATCAGTCAGAAATCATATAAATCAGCCACAAATAAATGTTGTGCTTTAGTAAACCCCTACCTTTTGGCTTGTCTTAAGAATCAGGGGTGTCAAACATACAGCCTGCAGGCCGGATCCATCCCCCAGAGGGCTCCAATCAGGCCCTCAAGCAACTGGCCTTTGTCTGCTTCCTTCTCCCTTGCCTGCTTTCTTTGGTCACCATTTTGTGTTTCTCCCAATGATCATCAAGCCAGCAAAGCAGCCTCTCCCTGCTTTTTTTCCTCTCCCCCTCCCTTTTCCCAAAGGGAGGAGGAGAGAGGAGGAGCCTCAGCCAATGAAGAAGCTTGGCTCTATAGCTCTGTTTTGTTGATTAAGTTTGCCAGGCTCAATCATTCACACTGCAGAGCTACTGAGCCAAGCCTCTCTTCCTTAGTGGCTAAGGCTCCTCCATCTCCTCATCCCCTGAAGAAGGAAGGAAAGAGCCAGAGCTTCCATTGCCCAGTCCCCACCATCAGAAGAGATACAAAAAAACACTTTTAAAACTAGCAACATTTCAATGAAGGTATGAGCTTTTTGCCTTGCTAGAGAGAGAGAGAGAGAGAGAGAAAGAGATTGGTTGGGCTTGTTATAAGTGCAACTGGTTTTTGCTCCTCTTTTTCCTATATTCATGCCCTCTAGCCTTTCTCAATAGGAAAGCTTGTGAACTATTTAGAAGAGCAATAACAACAAGCCAGGGTTAGGCTGAGAGTGTATGTCCAGTCCAGGTTTACTTAGCAAATTTCCCTTGATTTTTCTTTCACATTTTCCTTTGATTGGTGATCTTGAACTGTTAACAGATAAAGTATACAAGGTCTACCCCTATATATCAAAAGGGGATCTTTATTCAAATACTCTGGGAAGAACACCCCTCAGGAAAAAGGACACCAGACTTTAAGCTCTGAAATATATGGAGAATTTATTTAAATCTCAGTCAATACATGCATTTAACAAGATTAGGGATAATATATATCCCAAGGTTACATGATTACATGGTTACATAGCTACATGGGTCCATGGGTACATGGCTACATAAGTCCATGGTCCGGCTACATGGCTATAGCCTTTCTCAGGTTCCCTAGCCTATTACACTTGATACAAGCAAAGCCATTGTATAGATAGCAAAGAGCATTTCATTCTCACCTCTCCTATGGTTTCAAGTGGTTGTCTATGCAGAGGTGTGAAGGGGTCTGCTTCTCAGGAGGCTTCCCTTAAACTCACTGTTAACTGGCTAACTAACCCCTTGGTAAGATATCCTCCCAATTTATACCTTTCTCCACAGTGTCCACCCCTTCCTTCTAACCATTCAGAGACAAGAAAGCTAGGTTCTGTCATCTTTTGGCTAGAAAGCACCAAAAACCCCTGTTACATAAGAAAACCACCTATTGTTGCCAAACATCAACTCTGATAATTGGTACCAGAGAGGTCAATGAACTCTAAAAGAAAATCTCTATCTGATACCCTGGATCCCAATTCTCCTAATCTGGGACCATGGGTGCTTGAGAACCCCATCTAAACCCATTCTAATCAATACATCCATGTATTTATATATCATAACAAAACATCCAATCAACACACATGCATATAGGAGTTCAGAGATATGTCTTCCCTCCCCCCATATGTAAATATGTGCAAGTATAAAAGGGAAAAGGTTATGTGTGTGTACAGGGAGTCCTATAAAGTCCTACAGAGATTGTATGTGAGCAACTACACTTGCTCTTTATAATTTTACTAATCCTCATCTATAAATTCCATACTATTATATTTATAAAGGGAATCTAACAAATCCATTTAACAAAAATCCCTTATCTGTGTCTATGCTTGGATTCTGACAGGCTTTCCCCATTTGGCACTCTCTCTCTCATTCCCCCTCCTTTCTCTATTTCATTACGGCATTGGATAATTCCCTGTAGAAACTCCCTATAAGAGATCATTTCAGCCTCTTATCTTTCTCATCTTCCCTCCAACAGGGTATAGACAAACACCCATACATTATTCCATAGGATCCAGGCTGTTTGGCAATATTTCTCCATGCCGGACCCATTCTCCATACAAGGGCATTGTCAAAGTTCTCTTCCTCAATGAGATTAATAGGCTTGTTTACCAGATCTTCACTATTACACAACAGATCATTTCCCGATGTTTTGAGAACAAACTTGTTTACACCAATTTCTCTAGTTGTATAACAGAATATTGATTCCAGATGTGCTTTTGCCGATAGGTCAACCCTTGGTCGACTGCCGCCCTAGATTTCTCTTTGCTAGAGAATGCAGGCCCTTCAATACGGTCGACCATCGGCTGCTGACTTGCCGCCTTGCCGACGCGGGGATTCAGGGGTTGGCCTTGCAGTGGCTTTCCTCCTTCCTTGAAGGTCGGGGACAAAGGGTCGCGATTGGGGGGGAACTGTCCCAGAGGCGCTCACTTAACTGTGGGGTGCCCCAGGGAGCGGTTCTCTCCCCGATGTTGTTTAACATCTATATGCGACCTCTTGCCCAGATTGCCCGAAGGTATGGGCTGGGGTGTCACCAGTATGCTGATGACACCCAGCTCTATCTACTTATGGACGGCCGACCGGTCTGCGCCCCAGAAAACCTGGATCGGGCACTACAGGCCATGGCTGAGTGGCTCAGACTGAGTGGACTGACACTGAATCCTGCGAAGACAGAGGTCCTTTGTTTGGGCCATCGGGGACCGGGAGGGGAAATCCCTCTGCCAGCTTTTGACGGTGTACCGCTGAGGCCAGCGGACAGGGTCAGGAGCCTGGGGGTGCTATTGGAGCCATCCCTAAAGATGGAGGCTCAGATAGCGGCCACTGCCAAGTCCGCGTTTTTTCATCTTAGACGGGCAAGGCAGTTGGCCCCCTTCCTGGCCCCCGACGACCTAGCAACAGTGATCCATGCCACGGTCACCTCGAGGTTGGATTACTGCAATGCCCTCTACATGGGGCTGCCCCTGTGCCGGACCCAGAAATTGCAGCTAGTGCAGAATGCCGTGGCCTGGCTGTTACTGGGCCTCCCAAGGTGGGGGCACATCCGGCCGGGCCTTCGGGCTCTGCACTGGCTTCCAATAATATACCGAGTCCGGTACAAGGTGCTGGTCATTACCTTTAAAGCCCTATATGGCCTGGGACCTGCCTACCTGAGGGACCGTCTCTCCCCACACGTTCCCCAGAGAGTACTGAGGTCTGGCACTCAAAATCTGCTCACCATCCCCGGGCCCAAGGAAGTGCGTCTCAAGGCAACTAGAGACAGGGCCTTTTCCACAATGGCCCCTATGTGGTGGAACCAGCTACCGGAAGAGGTGAGGGCCCTGCGGGACCTTGCTCAGTTCCGCAGGGCCTGTAAGACAACCCTCTTCCGGTTAGCCTATGCCTGATTAGATAATGTAGCTACCAGATTTTTGTGTTTATACTGTATAGTTTAATGTTTAATTTTAAGGTTTTTAGGTTTTAATTGTCTGATTTTAGAGGTAATAACTTGCTCTGATTTTACTGTTTTATTGTTTTATTGTTGTTGTAAGCCGCCCTGAGCCACTTGTGGGAAGGGCGGGATAGAAGTCACCAAATAAATAAATAAATAAATAAATAAAATAGACAGTCATATAGAATTCTACATCATATATGCATATAAATCCAACAGAACTTAGACTTCCCAGATAGTAGGCTGATACTGACCACTGTACATGGTTGTCTCTCTATTCTTGCACTGCCACATAGGAGTTGTAGTTATTTTTCTGGGGAAGACTATAGTTTTGTAGACAAGCACATAGCACTCAGTCTGTATCATGGTGCCTTCACATGTTCTTGACCAGCACATGAAGCATGTCTCACTAACCTGTTCTTTGAGGGGGTGAACAAACATGTGGACAAAGGGGACCCAATAGAAGTTGTTTACCTTGACTTCTAGAAAGATTTTGATAAAATTCCTCATCAAAGACTCCTAAGTAAGCTCAAGAGTCATGGGGTAAAATGACAAATCCTTTTGTGGATCAAAAACTGGCTAATTAATAGGAAACAGCGAGTGAGTATAAATGGGCAATTTTTTCAGTGGAGGGTGGTAAGCTGTGGGGTACCGCAGGGCTCAGTACTGGGTCCAATGCTTTTTAACTTGTTCATTAATGATTTGGAGTTGGGAGTAAGCAGTGAGGTGGCTAAGTTTGTAGATAACACCAAATTGTTCAGGGTGGTGAGAACCAGAGAGGATTGTGAGGCACTCCAAAGGGATCTGCTGAGGCTGGGCGAGTGGGTATCAACATGACAAATGAGGTTCAACGTGGCTGAGTGCAAGGCAATGCACATTGGGGCCAAAAATCCTAACTATAAATACAAGTTGATGGGGTGTGAACTGGAGGAGAGTGACCAAGAGAGGGATCTTGGGGTCATGGTAAATAACTCACTGAAAATGTTGAGACAGTGTGCGACTGCAATAAAAAAGGCCAATGCTATGCTGGGAATTATTAGGAAGGGAATTGACAACAAATCATGCCCTTGTATAAATCGATGGTGTAGCCTCATTTGGAATACCGTGTACTCATTTGGAGTACTGTGTACTCATTTTGTGGATGGAAAGCTGAGTTAACCTTGAGCTGGCTACCTGAACCCTGCTTCCTCCAGAATCGAACTCAGATTGTGAACAAAGCTTGGATTGTAGTACTGTAGCTTAACATTCTGTGCCACAGGGCTCCTGTCTTTGCACATACAGTTTCACAAAAGGAAACATCTTCAGCAGATTTCCATGGCTGTTTTTAATGAAACAAACAGGCCAAGTGATAGGCACATGTCAGGCTAACACCTTTTTTTGATAAAATTTGCAGCATCTCTAAGCACTATAGCCCACAGGTACTCTACCTATGATGATTTATCCCTGCAAGGATTTCAATAATAAGCAAACAAAAGAAAGCTCCTGAGTCAAGACAGTGTGCATTTGCGATAAAAAAGGCCAATGCCATGCTGGGAATTATTAGGAAGGGAATTGAAAACAAATCAGCCAGTATCATAATGCCCCTGTATAAATCGATGGTGCGGTCTCATTTGGAGTACTGTGTGCAGTTCTGGTCGCCGCACCTCAAAAAGGATATTATAGCTTTAGAGAAGGTGCAGAGAAGGGCAACTAGAATGATTAAAGGGCTGGAGCACTTTCCCTATGAAGAAAGGTTGAAACGCTTGGGACTCTTTAGCTTGGAGAAACGTCGACTGCGGGGTGACATGATAGAGGTTTACAAGATAATGCATGGAATGGAGAAAGTAGAGAAAGAAGTACTTTTCTCCCTTTCTCACAATACAAGAACTCGTGGGCATTCGATGAAATTGCTGAGCAGACAGGTTAAAACGGATAAAAGGAAGTACTTCTTCACCCAAAGGGTGATTAACATGTGGAATTCACTGCCACAGGAGGTGGTGGCGGCCACAAGTATAGCCACCTTCAAGAGGGGTTTAGATAAAAATATGGAGCAGAGGTCCATCAGTGGCTATTAGCCACAGTGTATGTGTGTATATAACATTTTTTTGCCACTGTGTGACACAGAGTGTTGGACTTGATGGGCCGTTGGCCTGATCCAACATGGCTTCTCTTATGTTCTTATGTTCTTATGAGTTCCCACTCTTTTTCTTACTTCCTTTCTCTTCCATGTTGTTGATGTTAGCCCTAAATGAACTATTCAACTTAGCAGAAGAATCACTGAGTGAAAGCTTTAGTGTCAAAATTTTATAAAGTTCCCTTCTGACCTTTGGAATCAGTCAGTAAAAAAACAACAACTCAAGAATGTGAAAACTTAGAAGAAGTCAATTCATCAATCAATTATGTTTACTGAAACCAACAGAATCAATGAAACTGAATGCCAAGTGCAAAGTTAATGACCCAGCATCAAGAGCTATTGAAATTAGAGTACAGCCAAGGCAGTTTTTAAAATTCTGTTTTCACATCCACATTTAGGGTGCCTTAGACAAGTCCCTTAAATTTTTTTTTTTACCCTAGGCTTCTGGGGTTGGATCATGGAGAATTGAGCCGCTTCTCAAAAGGTGAGCGGACCGGAGCCTTTGTTCTGGGCAGAGAAGGCGAATCCAATGCCTGCTGCTTACTTTTCCCTGTGAGGGAAAAGGCCAAGACATGCATGGAATATTCTGAGGGGATTTACTTTGGCTGATGAGGAGTCCCAGCAGGGTTCCTTTTAGGCTTTGAAGAGTCCCCATCGAGGAATTGCATTCCAGCGTCTACAGAGGGTCTCCGTGGTCATTAAATTGACTTAAATTCATCAAGATTCAAGCTTTCTTTGGACTATCTAAATTTCTAAATATTAATTTTTGAAGAGGACGGTGTTAACAAGGTTAAATATTAATTTTTGAAGAGGACGGTGTTAAGAAGCTGCAAGTTAAGGAGATCTTTATCTTTCATTCTGGGACTAAAATCAACCTTATTTGAGATAAAGATTGAAATTTGGACTTAGCTGCAATATTCTAAAGTTATAAAAAAGAGAAGGGGGCAATTTTGAGACTTTTTGGAGATTTAGAAGCAAAGTTAAAGGCTGAAAAATGACTTATGTTTGGAATACTTGCGGTTTCTGTAAAAAAAAACCCCATTGTCACTGAGTTGCTGAACTGGAAGACTGCACAGGAAGTGACACAAAAAATGTATCGCGAGATCTTTCAACCATTGAGAACGAGACTTCATGGCAAGAAAAGCAGGAAGAAACCATTGGAAGAAGGGAATTTAAAGACCTCCTGGTCTTCTCTAGGACTTGAAAATCATAGGAAAATTGTGGCGGCCATTAAAAGAAGGTCAAAATAATTTAAAATTCTAAAGAAAAAAACCAAGTTATTGGAGCCAGCAGATTTTATCATTACAGAGTGAAACATATTGGAATATATGAATGGTATTAATTTTGGTGGCCTTTTGGAAAAAAGAAAATTTTAAAAGGGCTAGAAAAATCATGGGCACCAATTTGTCTATTTTAAAAACTTTAAAATTAATAATTTGGGCTAGGAAGCCCTGAGAACGGCGATTTTGGGTGCATTGAAAAGGGCATCTCCCAATCTTTAAGATCCAGTGGTTATTTTTAATTTGGAGAGATCAATCTGAAAGTTTATTTTGGCAGTGAAGGAAGTGGAATGTCGGAGCAGAGGCTGCCAAAACAGACACACGCAAGGACTGCTTCACTGGAGGAGGAGAAAATGCCAAAAATACAAGAACAACTAGATGGCATGGAGGCAAGACTGATCAAAGTGATGAAGGAGCTAATAACAGAAAATAAAAATCAAGTAGTCAAAGAACTAGAGGTGGTGAAGTCAGAAATAAAGAAAGAGATTGAAGATCTCAGAAAGGACTCACAAACAACGTTAAACAAAGTACATGTGGTTGAAAATAAGGCGAAAGATCAAGATTCCATGATTAATAAATAGCAGGAGAAAGCAGCTCTACAAGATTGTAAGTTAATGGAAAACCAGATTCATTTGAGAAGAATGCCTGAAGATGAAGGATCTGATTTAAGGACATATATAATAAGAATCATTGCTGAATTTTTAGAAATAGATTTTGATAAATCTAGTTATCTGTATGAGTGTGTGTGTGTGTGTGTGTGTGTGTATGTATATATATATAGGGTTAATTCCCTGTATGCCAAGAAAAATAAATTACCAAGAGATGTGGCAGTCAAATTCATTACAAGAGATATGGTGGGAAAGATCTTAAAAAAGCAATTTGAAAAAACACTGGAAATTGAGGGAAGCAGAGTAAGAATTATGAAAGAGTTGCCAAGAAAAGTCATAAATGACAGAATATTATACAAAAAGTTAATGGATAAGTTGCAGGATATGGACGTGAGATACAGATGGATACTGCCAGAAGGTCTAAGTTTTTAACATGGAGGAAAAAGGATTACAATTACAAATGTATTGGAACTGCGGAAGTTTTTTGAAGAAAATAGGGGATTTGGGGATACAGAATAAAGAGAAGAATCATTATGGATTACAAATTAATATCTTGGAATGTAAATGGACTAAATTCGCCACAAAAAAGAAGGGCTACATTTCAATGGATCAAAAAACAAAAATTAATATAATTTGTCTACAAGAAGTACATATTAATCAATTAGATTACAAATTTTTATGGAATAAACAATTGGGAAAAGAATTTTTCTCCTTGGATAAGGAGAAAAAAAGGGGGTGTAATTTTTCTTGTTAAACAAGAATTAGATCCAAAATTGATTTTTAAGGACAGTGATGGCAGATATCTGGCTGTGGAAGTGACAATGAATGATAAAAAGACGTTGGGATTGTATGCCCCAAATGGGGCAAAAGACTCTTTTTAAAAAGATATCACGCAAAAATTAGACCAAGTGATCTATGATCAAATAATGATAATGGGAGACTTCAATGGAACAATTATAAATGATCTAGACAGATCAGGAAAAAGAAGTAAGGAGGGGAAATTACCAAAGTCATTTTTTGATTTAGTGAAGCAAGAAAATTTGGAAGATATATGGAGGAAATTCAATCCCAAGGTGTGACTATACTTTTTTTTCCAGCAAGGCATAACTCTTTCTCAAGAATTGATATGCTATGGACTACAAAAGATCTTGGATTTATGACGAAAAAAATAGAGATTCTTCCTAAAGTTGGGGCTGATCACAACCCACTGATGTGGTCGGCAAAAAGTGTGAAGAAGACTAGGAGCTGGAGAATAAATGAAGATTTGCTACAGAAAACAGAGATAGTGGTGTTTCTAGAAAAAGAAACTAAAGCTTTCTTTCAAATAAATGAAAATGAGGACATTCATTTCCAAACTGTGTGGGATGTGTATAAAGCTGTAACTAGAGGGTTTTTTTAATTACAATGAATAATAAAGACAAAAGAGATAAAGAGAAACAATTGCTGGATATTCAAAAAGAGATTGGAAAAAAAGAAAGGGAACTTTAAAAAAGACCAGGGAAAAATAAAATAATAAGGGAAATTACAATATTGCAGAATCAACGGAGACATTTGTTAAATAAAGAGGTAGAATGGAACCTTAAGAGATTGCAACAGAAATCCTTTGAAGGGGCAAATAAACCTGAAAAATACCTGGCTTGGCAAATGAAAAAAAGAAAAGAAAAGAAAACGTAAATTTGTTACTAAAATTGTATTGGAAGGAAAATAAATAGTTGACCAAGCAGGAATTAAAAGGAAATTTTTTAAATACTATGCTAAGTTATTTCAAGGTCAATAGGTGGATAAAAATAAAATAGATGCATATTTACAGAAAATTCAAGTAAGCCCCTTAACAGAAAATATGGAAAAGGTCTTAAAAGAACCAATTGAAAAAACTGAAGTTGAAGCAGCAATAAATTCAATGAAATTGGGAAAGGCACCAGGTCCAGACGGTTCCACAGCAAAATTTTATAAAATCCTCACAAAAGTCTTAGCACCAAAACTTCAAAAATTGATGAATACTATAAGGATTGATGGGAAAATACCAAATACATGGAAGGAAGCAATAATTTTGTTGATATCAAAAGCAGATAGAGACACTACAAATGTAAAAAACTATAGAGCAATTTCATTACTTAACAACAATTACAAAATATATGTTCGGATACTAGCAGAATGACTCAAACAGCATTTGAACAATTTTGTTAAAGAGGAACAAGCAGGATTTCTCCCCGGGAGACAAATTAGAGATAATATCAGAACTGTTATAGACATTGTTGAATATTATGAGAAGCATCCTGAAAAAGAAGTGGCATTATTCTTTGCAGATGCAGAGAAGGCCTTTGACAATGTAAATTGGGACTATGTTTGCAGTGATGGAGAAATTAGGACTTGGAGAAGCTTTTATAAGAATGGTTAAGGCGATATATACTGAACAACAAGCAAGACTCTGTATAAATGCACATTTGACTAAGAAAATAATAATCAGCAAAGGTACATGGCAAGGTTGCCCTCTGTCTCCATTGATATTCATAATAACGCTAGAAATATTGCTTATGCAAATACAAGAAGAAAAAGGAATAGAGGGGCTGAAACTGAAGGGTTTTTCTTATAAATACAGAGAGTTTGCTGATGATGTAATGTTTATTAATGAAAATCCCCTATCTGTGACACCATTGCTGCTTCATAAAATTCAAAACTATGGAGAATTGGCAGGCTTCTATATAAACAAAGAAAAATCAAAAATTTTGTGTAAAAATATGACAAAGAGTCAACAGGAAGAACTGCAAAGAGTGTGAAGTTGCTTCAAAATAAGATATTTAGGTGTGGAAATTACTATGAAAAAATATAGATTTGTATAAAAATAATTACAAAAAGCTTTGGCGGAAAATTGATGAAGATTCGATAAAATGGAATAAACTGAACTTGTCTATGCTGGGCAGAATTGCTGCAATTAAAATGAATGTTCTACCAAGAATTATGTTTCTATTTCAAACAATTCCAATTGTGATGGACAATAAACAATTTAGTAAATGGCAATGAAAAGTCTCAGAATTTGTATGGGCGGGCAAGAAACCAAGAATTAAAATGAAAATTTTAACTGATGCAAAAGAAAGAGGAGGTTTCCAAAGGCTGGATTTAAAATTGTATCATGATGCAGTATGTTTGGTATGGATTAAAGAATGGATGACATTACTAAATAAGCTGCTGGCGTTAGAAGGTCATGGAAATATTTTTGGTTGGCATGCATATTCGTTTTATGGGGAAAATAAGATGGATGGCTTTTTCTTGCATCATTATATAAGAAGAAACTTGCTAAGTACTTGGGTAAAATATAAAAAATATGGTGATGAGAGAAAACCACTATGGATTGTGCCAACGGAAGTATTAAAATTATCTTCAGAAACTGATGCAGGGATGTGGTTAACGTACAATCAACTATTAAAATACATGGAGGAAAGGTGGAACTAAAATAAGCTGAAGAATTACAATATAAATATAATTGGTTTCAAGTACAACAAATTAAGAGCTTGGTGGAACAGGACATTAAAAATGAAGGTATAAGACAAGAGCAAACTGAATTGGAAAAAAATGCTGTTGGGTGATAATGAAAAGTTGATTTCAAGGATTTATAAATTACTACTGAAGTGGTCAACAGAAGATGTAGTAGTTAAATCTCAAATGATAAAATGGGCAATTAATTTTAACAAAGAACTACAAATGGAATCTTGGGAGTATTTATGGAAGAACTCTATGAAGATTTTGACATGTTATAACATTAAAGAAACTGTTTCAAAATGCTTTATAGATGGTACATGACACCTAAGAAACTGGCAAAAATGAATAATCAGGTGTCAGGCAGATGTTGGAAATGTAAAAAACATGAAGGATCTTTCTACCATATGTGGTGGACTTGTGAAAAAGCAAAACAATTTTGGAAAATGATTCAGAAAGAAATGTCAAAAAATTTAGGTTATGACATCAAGAGGTCTCTTTTTTGTTGGGATTACAAATGGAAAGTTTTCCAAATCAAGATAGAACGATGGTGTGGTATCTGCTTTCAGCTGCAAAGACATCATATGTGCAGCTATGGAAGCAAGATAAAATACCAGAAAAATGGGACTGGATTTTAAAAGTTATGTCATGGAGTGAAATGGACAAACTTACAAGAATCTTAAAAGACTTTTATTTGGAGAAGTTTAGGAAGGAATGGGAGAAATTTCAAAAATATGTTGAAAAACAATGGAAAGTCAAGGGACATTTAGTGATTTTTGATAATAGATGAATTGAGTGGAACAATGGACTAAAGTTTACAAATGGAAAATTTTTCCTTTGAAAAATGAAGATGAACTTATCGAGTTAACTTTTCTTATTTTATGTTTTTATTTCTTCCGTATTGATATAAGGTTCTAAAATGGAGATTCTTGATTTGTTAAGCTACCTTGTTTCTTTTTTGATTTTAAGTAAACACCGGCGGGGGTCAAGAAAAAGGGAGGGAGGAGAAGGGGGGGGAAGCGATGTATTTTTTTATTTTATATTATTTTTAAAATTTCTTATAGATTTCTATAACAATATATTGCAAATTAATGAAATTGTTTTAAACTAAAATTTTTTTTACCCTAGATATGCGAAAGAAATGAACAAAAACCACAGAAGGTTTTTTCCCCCCTTTTCTAGAGAACTGCAGTTCTAAATTACTCCAGTCCTCCATAGGACTAAGAACTCCAGAACAATCTGACATCTTTGATTTCTGCTATGAATGCTGTAGTTCTGGTGGTGCAGAGTATTATTTCAAGCCCTCCTTTGGTTCAATCCTATCTGATATACTTGCCACTGGGAGAAATTATCATAGGTTGAATACTCATATCTTTGCATAAGGCAATTGGAAAGGGAAAGCACTGGCTTAATGCAAAAACGTATGCAAGATAGCTTGGAAGTTAAGACTCATACTGGAATGTATCTCCAAATAAGCATTCTATTGAAACACTGGATTTGATACGAATAGCCTGCATTTGTGTGCAAACTCCATTGCATATCTACATGCGCATCTAATAAAGATCCTAAAAGCAACAACATGCAATGAATGAAGGGAGAAACTTAAAGTGCTGTAGATCCAGCTTTTTAAGGGATTGGGGGTGTCCTGTTTACCAGCTTGGAGGCAAGTTTCAAGCCAGAACATCAAGGGTTCTAGCATCCCAGTCAAAGTTCAGGGTTCAATAGCACAGATCTGCAGCACAGTCCTGATCAGCAAGATTGCAGACAAATGGATCCCACACTGGCTGCACCCTTAAATAGGGCGTTTCTCTACATGTGTTGCTGGGTTCCATGTTAGAATTCTCCTCACAAGCTGTCAGCTTCCCTACTCATGAGGAGTACTGGGGTCCAGCTCCCATGATGACTTAATTCTCTCTCAGTTTTTCTTTAGCAGAGGGGAGGCCTCAGGCTACCAGGTACACTCTATTGTGCCTGGTCCATACCTCAGCCCTAATCCTTTGCCTCTTCTGCTCCTGGAGGAGACTACAGGAGACTGTGGTGGGTCTGGTGGTGGGCCGGTCCATGTGGGATTTCTATATATAAAGGCACTACTGGCTGAGGGGGCAATGGTGCTGCTGGCTCAGGTAGGGTTGCCTGGTTGTTGGAAAATACCTGGAGACTTTGGGGGTGGATCCAGGAGATGGTGGGGTTTGGGGAGGGTAGGGGAGGGGCCTCAGCTTGCTACAATGCCATAGAGTCCACCCTTTAAAGCAGCTGTTTTCTCCAATGGAATTGATCTCTGCCAGCTGGAGATCAGTTGTAACAGCTGGAGATCTCCCGGTCGCATGGCAGGAAGAAGTGAAGTGAGACATCATACTTTAAGGCTTCCAATGACACCAGATCAATATTAGCAAAAGAATAACTGGTCTCCCCTGTACTAGTCCAATACTCTAGCCATGCTTGGTTGGTATGCAACACACCTTTTATGAACAAGTGTGGTAGAATGCCAAAAACAGACCACAGCTCAAATACATAGTAACAGCTGTACCAGGGCAAAATTTGTACACAGTAGCAGATGTACCATGGCTCAGCTGATGCAACTGGTGCCTTTCCATGAAACTGGTCTTTGGTTGTGGCCATCGAAAACAAGCTGTGAGATCAGAAAGTCAGAAACCAGAGAGAAGGAAGTTATTAATTATGGTCAGTCAGTATACCATTGAAGTATAAGTACTTCTTCCTCAGTTAGAATGAAAAACTATTGAAAATGTGCATTTCTTTGCTTGAGGATCACCAAATCTACACTATTTTAGGAATAAATTCTGTATTTACTTCCAAAATAGAAACTGAAGCTACTCTAAAGCATGGAACTAATTAGCAAAATAGCCCAAAACTTCACAAGACGATAGTGGACCTTCAAGTATATCACCAATTATTTGTGCATCTGTTCAAATGGCCATGAAATCAATGATCCTGACACATAATGAATTTTTATCCAGTGTCTTTTTCTGTGCTGCCACACAGGCAATCAGCTCGCTCATTAAATGGCAATTGGATTTTGTAAACTTAGCAAGTTCAGCCATTAAAGAATGAGTCCCTCTCTATTGGAAAGGTATTTGAGCTAATACTAATTAAATATACTTCTAATAAAGCACTGGTATTTAATCACAACCAGCTGGAATTATGCCTTCATTAGCTGTTTAGCAAGTGAAACTAAGGACCAATGCCTTTTGATGCTGACTTACAATGTACAGTAAAACTGTACAGGAAATCAAGAAATGGTTCTATCTATATTGCTGCAGCTTTTACTCAAATAATATTAATATTTTTAGCAACTGGAAGAAATTCACTAAATGAAATAAATTGATTATGTTTCATGAACTGTGGTCCGATTACTGTCTTGCTTTAATGAAAAGATGTACCCCGCAAAATAGCCTGGATTTGAATTCTGTTCTTTTGTCAATTTTTTATTTGTGGATTCTAGGTTGAAGGATTAAATCCCTCACCCAGGGATTCCCTATTCTCTACTGGCAATTAAGAGAAATAAATAACTCCTGTTCCCTTCCACTTAGCTTCTGTGACAACTTTTTGTCTCTGCTTGACTGCTGCTACTGGACCCTGGCTGGGAGAAAATATATTTCCACCAATATGTTGAAGTAAATGGTGGAATGAGCAAGGTTGATTTTGCTGTAAACTAGATCCCTCCCATGGTATGCATCAAAAGGTGGATTTAGAAATACTGGGTCCCTATGGCTTTAACACTTTTAAAACCAATAAAGGAAGTCAAGATCTGTTTTCAGAAGGAGCAGCTCTCTCTAGGATGTTAGACATTAACTAACCTTTCATATCATCACTGATTTCATTCACACTAGGCCAAAATTAGATGTTACATTTTTTTGTTTAACAAGGCTTGGTTGGAGTTTCCCTTACCAATTCTCATTCTTCTCAAATGTGTAGTAGCTTGTGAGAACTAAGTTACCATGTGGTGCTTGATTTGTATTGGAAACATGGCCCCCGGGAGATGAAGCTTCTGCCTTTTCCTCTGTGCCATTTTCCTTTCCCTCATTGGTTCCATTATTTGCCTTGCTGGAAGGACTGCATGTACAACCCACAACATCCATGCAACCTCATAATGGGGGAAATAATGCTTGTGCAGCTATTTCATGTTGAGAAAATGATCAGGAGGCTGAAGCCCTTCCTCCCTCATGGTCAGTTCCAATCTGAATCAAGCCCCTGTGGCACATCTTAATTTAATTCCCAGCAATTGCCATGGAAATCTGAGGTGAGCTGGGGAATCATCAACCCAATTTATTAAAATGTAACATCTAGTTTGGCCATGAGTGTTAGTTTTTATGTATGTTTTGTACTTTATTTTCACTGAGGTGGGAAGAAACATTAAACCTGCCTCTGTTCCCCATATTTCTAGAATTTATTACTAAAAGGACAAGACATGGGCTTCTGCCTCTATCTCTGTGCACCTATCAGCAAAGCCTTTGCCTCTGTTCACTGTAGGATTGCTTATTTTGTGTGTATGAGTGTCTGAAACCTAGGATAAACTGACAGGTCATAATCTGGTTTATCAATAAGTAAGCAAGGCACCTGCAAGGACTTGTTGGGGGAATCTTATTTTTCTTTACCCACTATTTCCTCTTTTCCTTCCCTGAAACCCCATCTCCTGCTTTCCCATTACCTTCTCTCCTTTTCCTGCTTCCTTCTCTTCTCACCCACCAGCAAACTTACCTTTATCTTCCTCTGCCTCTCTGTCTTCAGCTTTCCCTCCTACCCTTCCTCAGAGCAATCTCCCCAGGAGAACCCTAACTGAGTTGTGAGATGCATACTGCTGGTCTGAAACTCCAACTGCTACACCACACTAGTTTGGCAGGTGGCTGTTGTTGCAGTAGTGAGCAGCTGGGTCAGGGAGGGCCATACAAGTCATATAGCAGCAAGTTGCCTGGTGGTTGCTGCTAGCCTCACCTCAGTCAGTCCACCCTCAAAGGACAGAACAGCTCTAGAAAGGGCCCAGCCCCCTGCTCTCTGACTTTTACTGACAGAAACCAAGCCTGGCAATATGGTTGTAATTGCCTAGCCATCCCCACAGTGGTCACAAAAGGCATTCATTTCTTAAAGCTACAGGTACTGCTTCTGTTATTGGGAGGTTAACCCCTAATGTATCTCCCCCACCCCCCGCCCGAGATTTCATATTTTTCTGCAAATTTGGGGCTTTTCTCAGTTTGTAGAAAGATCTGGATTGCCATTCATATTTGGATTTAAGTATCCACAGTTGGATTCATGTTGCAAATTAGTTGTATTGAGAGTAGTTCATAATAGTGAATATACTGATGATTAATTAAGGACAAAATTTAACTGCACATTGGCTGAATCCTCAAAAAGACTGAACTAATTTATATTCATAATTATTTGTTGATGTGATACTGAAGCTTTCTCATTATTACTCACTTTGTTGGATTATCTTTTTCTCCAGAGCATAAAGGTTGATTGGTATAGGTTGATTCAGCCTACTCCCAGGGACTTAGAAGAGTGTAACTGTGTTTAAAATTGCAGTGTAAAGCACTTATGTACAGATTGGTTAATTTTTTTTTAAAGAAAACTCTATTAATAGTCTAGAAGAATATATGAAAAACACGATTATACAATTCATTTAAAAACTGGAAATGTTCATGTACATTTTTAATCTAATGAACACCACTTCTACACTAGCCATTATCTCTGGAATCGACATTATTCTTTCACTCTCTTATTAAGGAGAATCCAGACAATGGGCAAACCACAAACTACTTATTTCTTTTCAGTGTTAATTTGAAACAGCTTTTTTCCCTTTTGAAAATGCAGTGACTAGAACTGCTTTTTCAGGGAGGAAAAACATATGGGGAGAAAGTTTCACCATTTCCTCTCCTGCCATTTTCTAGCAGGAGAAAAGACCCATGCCATGCTGCTTACACTTGAGGATATTTGAATACCTGCCCATTTCAGCTCATGTTCTGTTTAGTGATCCCAAAGAAAAAGCCAGTTTTTGCCAAGTAGTTTGTGAGCAGCTTGAGCATGTTCATTAGATTACTTTTCACATTTTCCATGTTCATACAGTAATGTACAGTACAATTGCCAGTATATCATGCATACATATTATAACTCAGCTTAATGAGAGTCCTAGTTTCTCCTCCCTCCTCTCCCAAATATCTTTCCTATTTGTGAATCATTCAGCAGCCAGTTGTATAAATAAACCATGAGCAAATTAATTAATCTGGTAATGATTATATATAAACATTATATATATATATTTAAAAAAAAAAAACTTTCCCCATTCATTGTGTTATCATCCAAGTTATTTTGTGTTGCACATTTCTGTCCAACCTTATGGGAGTCACTGTACCACCCACCACATTATTTAATTAGCTGGCTCAATTATACATAACTCTAGAGGAGAATCTGTCACATATTGTAGAGATGAGCATGAACTGGGAAAATGTGATTCAGTTGAGTTCGTGGTTTGTGGCCAAACCACAAATCAAATTGAACCAGGAGGTTTGTTCACAAACCAATCTGGTTTGTAGCCCTGAAAACCCCATTGAAAGAGACCTCAGTTCTTTTCAACAGGCTTTGCAGAAAGCCAGAAAAACAGTGGCGTGAGGGGAAGCAGCATGCTCACTGCCAGTCAGCTGTTTCAGGTTGTCCCTTTCCATTTCTTTAAAGTTTAAAGGGAATGCATTAGACAGCTCAAAAACATCTGAGTGGCAGATGAGTGCCACTCAGTGTCAAGCCCGGATATTTGCAATAATGAAGTCCTTTGTTTTATTTCAAATGAACTGCTTTATTTAAAACTCCCAAGGTGCTCACAAGACATGGTCTTTGAGAAGACTGAGATATCAAAGGTAACAAGATGCTATATAGGGTATCGTAAACTGTTACAAAAACCATACCATTCAAATCTGGGGTTCAAAGGGCATAGCAGTAAATTTCCTCTACTCTACAATAACATTCTATCACCAATCCGTGAACTGATAAGGCCTGTGAAGTGCCTGGAATTGCAGGGGAATTTGGGCATTAGACATAGCAAGACAGTTACCATTATGTAAACATCCTTTGCCAGATGGCAGAAGGGACGTGGCAAAGGGTGATGTAGGGAATGGAGGGAAGCCAGGATTTCTGCTTGATGTTAGATCAACCATCTTTATAATGGAAAATAGAAGGGCTTGACATACTGTCCCCACTTAGGCTCGCCCTTAGGGTTTTTGTGGGTATTTTGCATAGAATTGTTTGATCAGGGTTGGGGCTTCTACATCAGGTTGGGCAACCCACTCGTTGTGTGATTGCGGGAAATGTTTCCAGCGAAAAAGAAAATACAGCACCCCCCCCCCCCCCCATTTCATTCTAGCATTCTAAGATTTCTTCTACTTCGTGATGATTCTGATTCCTCCATGCTGGTCTAGGGTGCCAACGCATTGCACCAGGATCTTTCTGGAGTAAACTGGAATGGAAAACAGGGTGAACTTTATTAAACATTCTAGGCAAGTCCAGTTCTGCAGTCACTTTATTTATAATCCTTTTGTTCCAGAAAGGGCCCACAAACTTGTACGCCAGTTTCTTTGAGGGATGTGAAATGGGTAAGTTCTTGGTTGACAGAAACACTGTATCTCCTACTTTAAAATCTCACATAGGGGAGTGGGATTTATCATAATGTCTTTTGTACAACTCTTTGACTGTTTCCAGGTTTTCTTGGATATTACTCCATGCCCGCCCTAAACCTGTCCACAGTTGCTCGAACGATGAAAAAGTTTCTGGCACGTTTCCTCCCGGCAGCGATGGGAAAGGTTTTCCCTCATACCCATTTACTACAAGAAATGACATAGCTTTGGTGGAGCTGTACATGCTATTATTATATCCGTATTCTGCAAAGGAGAGCAGCTCAACCCAATTGGATTGTTGGTGATTTATAAAGCACCGTAAATATCGTTCTAGTACCGCATTGGTCCATTCCGTCTGCCCGTCTGTCTGGGGATGGCAGGCAGAGCTGAACCCTTACTCAATGTGCACTAATTTGCAAGTTGGCAATGAACTGAGCCTCCCGTCACTAATTATCTTGTTGGGGAAGGACTGTAATCGTACCACGTGCTGGAAAAATAGATGTTCCAGCTTTTTAGCCATGGGTAATTTTGAGCAAGGGATAAAACATGCTTGCTTAGAGAAGGTATCCACTACTACCAGAATTACGGTTTTCCCTTGGGATGGTGGTAGTTCCACAATAAAGTCTAGTGATACCATTGACCAAGTACTCTACCTCCTCTGGATCACTATCGAAAGTTGCCGTCAATTCTCGCCCTCTCCCGTAATCCACTGGGGAAGCCAGCTGCAGTGGTGGAGGTGGCTGTTGGGGCGGCTGCTGCGGGGCAGGTTTGCCCCTGGGGGTGCTGGGAGGTTCAACACCTGGTTAATCTGCAACCTCACCTCTCAGATCATGAAGTTGTTGTTCACCTGCATCTCTTCCCGGAGATTCTGGTCAATCTCCATCATCTGGAAACTGATGAGTTGGAAGAAGTCCCGGGGGTCGGGGTCTCGGTCTTCTTCTTCCTCATCAGGGATCGGGTCTGTGCCCCGGCCCTCTCTGCCATCACCTCCACTCGCTTCTGAGGTTCCCAGATTTTCCTCTTTCCCTGACCTTACTCATAGGGGTGGGAGTTTCAGAATTGCCTCTCTGCGATCAGGCCTCTCGTCCATCAGTGTGGTTGACCAGCGAGGGCCCCAATCTTTTGGGATGATGAACAAGCACTGAATGTGCAGCGGCGACCCTCTCCCGACTTGTCTCCTGGCATCCAGGACATGCCATGGAGGAGGCCTTGGGACTGCTCCAGAACTTGGATCTCCTCCTGGTTCTGCAGGGGCTTCTCTGTTATCTGGCACTTTGTCCGCCATAGCATTAAAAGTTTCCAAATGCGGTTAAGACCTCCACAAAAGGGAGTCTTCTCAAAATGTCAAACCCGGATATTTGCAATAATGAAGTGCTTCGTTTTATTTCAAATGAACTGCGTTATTTAAAACTCCAAGGTGCTCACAAGACATGGTCTTTGAGAAGACTGAGATATCAAAGGTTACAAGATGCTATATAGGGTATCGTAAACTATTACAAAAACCATACCATTCAAATCTGGGGTTCAAAGGGCACAGCAATAAATTTCCTCTATTCTACAATAACATTCTATCACCAATCCGTGAACTGATAAGGCCTGTGAAGTGCCTGGGATTGCAAGGGAGTTTGGGCATTAGACATAGATAGACAGTTACCGTTATGTAAACATCCTTTGCCAGATGGCAGAAGGGATGTGGCAAAGGGAGGTGTAGGGAATGGAGGGAAGCCAGGACTTCTGCTTGACATTAGATCTACCATCTTTATAATGGAAAATAGAAGGGCTTGACAGTCAGCTGTTTTCAGAGTATCTTCTGTGGCCTGTTTAAACTTTAAAGGGACTGCAGGGAGAACCTCCCTTCCACACAGCTGTTTTGGATTGAATTGTGTAGTTTCTTTAAAGTTTAAAGTGACTTCACAAGACAGCTGAGTGGTGGGGACGTTGTTTTTACAACGTTGGCAGGGAACTTGGGAGTCCCTTTAAACCCCTGCTTTCTGCTCCATCCACAAACCATCATGAATTGCTTTAAAAGTTTGTGGAAGTTCATGACAGACCTGCTGTGACCTTCTACTCATGAACCACAAACAGGGCAAAATTTGGGATAAATTTGTTTGTGCCCATCCCTAACCTACTGCATAAATGCAAAAGTGGTTTGCGAGGCAGAATGAAATGAAGCTGGAACATCACAGCTACTGTGCCACTGCAAAAGGAGTTCAGCAGGTGCTCAAGATGGATGGCAGTGAGTCAAACATCTGAAGCTCAGCTTATGAAGAATCATAGCTGTGTAATGTATATTTGCTCACTGAAACTGTTCTGTGTGAAGCTGTATCCCTTTTGGGGGAGGTAGGTATTGGTAGTCTTAAGTATTTTGCCAGTAGCAGTAAAAGCTGCTACCAGTTGTGGGCCCTTCCAGTGCTGTAAGGCCTAGGTAGCAGCCCATCAGTGTCTGCCCCTGACAGTGACCCTAGTATGATAAACTTTGGCAGTAGTTTTTAAGGGAAAAAAGGTCTTTCCCAGCTCCTGATAACAGAGATGCTTATCTGGACAGCCTAGGAAATGAACCTGCGATGCTCTGCATTCAGAACACACAAATACTGAGTAGCATCCCCTCCCCTAATTATTTCTTTCCCTGTGATTTGGGCATTTTTTCTCCTTTCAAATCAATACTATATTAGAAGATAAATAAAAAATGTGCAAGGCAATATTTCTGGAATTACACATGTATTATGCTTAAAAATAGTGTCATTGTCCCTGTCACTAAAAAAAAAAGCAGCTATTTTCTTTCTGGAGGCACAAAAGCAAGAATTGCATGCCATTTGTCTATTTTCTTCTTGGCTGAAAGGCAATTTTACTTCTGTAAAATACTTTTTATAGGCTTGCTTGTTAGAATAAAAGAATACCTAACAGAAGGTAACTGTCTCTAGGAGGGTGCTAAACTAACTGTTTGTGACATTTACTGCTGCATGAATGCAATCTGCATGTGTATACAGTGCAGGCTGTTACTGCTTCACAGAAATAAATGGGGGTAAGGACCTAGATTCCTCTGTGCATGAATTGGAAACTAGCACATGCTTGAAAGTTTATCATTGTGTGTACATATGCAAAGATCTTCCATTTAGTCATAAGCACTGGGACCCTGTGGCACATAGCACACTCCTCCCATTCGCACAGGAGCATTTAACAAATATCATCCAAGTTCACATGATGCTGATGCAGCTCTTTCTGCAACATTGGATTTTCTTGTTAGAGACTTGATAACAGTAGACCCTGATAACTGAAAGGCTAGGCCAAGCTCTGTTGAGAGGCACCTGTATTCACTGCATAGGGAAGAAACCAATAAGATTCAAATGCTGCTCCATGCAAAATGGCTTTGTAGATGCTGTTCTGACAGTTGCTGGTGTGAATTTGCCCAAGTTTCACAAAGAAAAGAAATGGAAAGTGTAGCTTACCGAATAAACTTATACACATACACCAAATGTAGGGGAACTGGGAAAGTACTTTTTTCTCCATTCCATTTTTGACACATAAGGGGAAAAAATGCCCAGTGTTTTAGTGACCTCCACAAAGCATACTTGGAGGATAATTAAGCACACTAGAACTGGGTTTTTCAAATTATCTCTGTATGTTTTCTTTGCACTATGTTGGGTTGTTGCTGGTTGCCAGCCTCCAAGTGGAACTTGCAGTTTTCCTGAAATTACAACAGATCTCCAGACTGCAGAGATCAGTTTCCCTGGATACAATGGCAGCCTTAGAATGTGGACTGTATGGGATCACATTCCTGCTGTGCTCCTTCCCCATCCAAAGCTCCATCTTTCTCAGGCTTCACCCCCAAATCTTCAGGTATTTCCCAACCCAATGTTGTTGGGATCACAGGAGTCTTCCTGGAGCAAGTGATCCACAGAGTAGAAACAGGAAATCCCAAGAAACCCAGCACATTTATCTTTTATTGCTTGCCTCTCAGAACAATCCAGCCCTGACTTGGATAGACTAGGTTAGCCCAATCTTGTCATATCGCAAAAGCAAAGCAGGGTCAGCAATGGTTAATACTTAAAGACCCAGTGTAGTATAGTAGTTAAGAATAGTGGACTTTAATCTGAAGAACCAGGTTTGATTCCCCACACATCCACATAGAGGAAATGGCAGCTTCTGAGAGCCATTAGAAATGCCATCTATCCTTGCTAAGTTCCCTCCTTTCCCCATACTTTGCTTTCCTCAGTCACTGCCCCCAAATCTCTGGGAAGTCTCCAAGTTGCAGTTGGCAACTCTGACTAAATAAGTTACTTTCTGAATATTCAACAAGTACAGTGCAGTGAAATCAATGTAAGGTTTTGCCAGTTACTGACCCAAGGAACTCAAGCACATATGAAAATGGTCAAGGTTTTAATGAGAGTCAGATACAGAGCAATAACATTCTTGCTGAAGAACCATTGCCAAGAATAATTCACATATGGATAAGGCAAGTGATATAGGAAACAAAAAAAGTGCGCAAAGTTAAGCTTCCCACAGAGTCTGTTATAATTCGCAGGCTTTGATGTAAATGTGAGATGTCTTCTCTGAGTACTCAAGGTTACTCTGCTAATTCAAGCCATTCCCATAACTGCCAGATAACCAGCTCCTGGCGAGCTAGCCACCCTCCTACACAACTTTATAAAAATGTTATAAGCAAGCGGATGCTACAATACAGGATGAACGTGTAAATATTTGGCAAGACATTACAACAAATATATGAGCAATGGGGTGAGTGCAATAAATGACCAGGGAATACATGGTCAATACAGAGAATACATGACAATACAGAGTGAGCGGGACCCACAGAACAAATGTCAGGGAACCTGATGATCAGTAGATTTCACGAATATATTTTCACATAGTTCTCCAGTTCCACATCTAACATTTGCCTCCCTTCTGTGCAGGGCTCTTCACAGCTGCTCTTTTCCTCAGATTTTGCATTGGCATCTCTGGAGCACACCTGAGGGTTCCCTGCTTGCTCCCTACCCAGTACAAACTCAAGAGCTGAGGAGACCAGGACAAAGACTAATCTAGTCTCCAAGTAGCTCTGTGTGGTCCCATGACACAAACTGTACCATGGTCTTTAAATGTTGACAACCTAATGATAAGAAAATAGATTTCACTCCTGAGGCTACTGAATTCATTTGTATCCTGCCTTTCCTTCAAGGAGCTCAGGGTGGCATATATAGGAATAGCCTACCTTAGCCTCACACCTCTGCAAAATAGATTCAGCAGAGTCTGGGACAGTGAATTGGACCAGCAAGCTTACATGCGGAATTGAATTTTGAATTTATTATAAGTTGTTAGTTTTTGCTGATTATTTTGTGAGGATATAATCATCATTCCCTACCTCCACTTGGCCTGCTATATGATAGTTAAATATCTCTGTGGTGGTCCTGAAGTATATTCACTTCAGAAAGAGTTCTGCTAGTGTGCTATTTTGCTTACAAGGAGTTCCATCACTATCACCTCCATTACAGCTTGGTAATAATGAGACCAATGGGAAATCAGCACTATAAAAGAGAAGAATGGCTTTCAAGGCAAAAGTTTCCTACAGGGCCATATCTAGAGTAGGGCCAGTGGGTGGACTGCCTCACCAGGAGTGCTAATTTGCCCCCAATTTAGACTTCTTTGAAAACTAAGGTTTTTAATTTGTGGCATAATAGCTTGTACTTTAAGAACAAAAACATGTTCATTTTAGTATAGGGGGGGAAATCTGATTAAAAAGGGGAAGTGGAGGCCAAAAAAGAATACCATACTACTTTTCATAGCTCTTTCCATCCAACCTTATTTCCTTTCATCTCCATCTATCATACCTGTCCTGAAAACAAAACCCCTTTCTTTCTGAACATGGCAAGATGCTTAAAGAAGGTAAAGAAGTTTTAATTTTAGTTGGTTTTCATCATAAGTATGGAAAAAATGAAGCATACAAAATATTATTCTCATTAAGCGTAAACATTTCTAATGCTAACAATGCATAGACACTAAGCAGCATAGTGGTTAGACTGCTGGTCTTGGTAGATCCAGGTTTAATTCATTCTATGGGTTCTTCTAGATATTTCATTGTTTCTAGAGAAACAAGTACCTATGCATGCTAGGTATGTCACCAGATCAGGTTGGTGTGACACCTGCTAGAGAAAGTATACTGATCCCAGTCATGCATGCTTTAGTAATTTACAGGTTAAAGTAGAAACCATATTTTAAAAAACCTTACTTTGGGCTTTTCCTAGGAAACCAAACCTCTCCTCCTCTTCATCCTGTCCAGTTACACACCTGACCATGTATCCCCCCTCCTTCTATCAAGGTCTTCTGCTTTTAAGTTCTGTGGCTTGTTCTATGACTGGGGCTGTAAACCAAACTCAAACTGTGCTCAGCCTTACCATTCTTTGATGTGGCACACTCTGCAACAGTGTTCACTTCTGCCTGCCCAAATTGTCCCTGTCTTGTTAGCTGTGGTGCTGAGTGCTTGTTTATTTTTAAGGAAAATTTGTACATCTCAAATCTACCACAATGAGATTGAAAAATCTCATGCACAATCATTCTAGAAACAAACAACAATAGACTGGCATGGATATACAGAAGAATACAACAATAACCATATATAACTCTTTAGATTCCCAGTAATATAATAGTAGAGAATCTGGGAAACAAAGTATACATATTATATTAAAATAATGGTTACAAATTTAGTCCATCAAAATGTCTATGAACAATGCTAGAGGGGTAGACTCTGTCTGAGAGCTAAACTGAAGCAACATCAGGAAAATGGCAGGTTCTCTGAGATAAGGACGCAGAGGGGAAAGGGAGGTTGTGGAAAGAGGTGATGGAAAAAGCAGATGGCTGAGGAAGAATGGAAAGGGGATTTGGGTTAAGAAAAATGTGGTGGGAATAAAAGATATGAAAAAAGAGACTAATGTCTGAGCTGCTTCTTTTGCCATCTTCAGCTACTTCTTCTGTGAGCCGCCCTGAGCCTGCCTTTGGTGGGGAAGGCGGGATATAAATTTAATAAATATATAATAATAAATAAATAATAATTAGGTATGCTGCCTGTTGCCTTCTCATGTCAGGACATGCTGAACTCTAGAGATATGAGCAACACTACAGGTGCTTGACTCAAACCAGCACAAGTCTGAGTGGTAATGCAGGTGAATATTTCAATCATCACCCCTTTCCATGAGGCCAGCAAGGCAAGACTTAGTGGCATGTTGGTGCCTCAGGAAATCACTTTGGACTTGGCAGCAGCAATTTGTATAGGTGGTAATCAGGGCTTGATTAACAATTAGCCCAATACCTTTAGGAGCCCTGGTATGGATCCCCCCCACACCAGTTTCCTCTCTGCTTGCAGCCCTCCCAGCCCGTATGCACAGCCAGCAACTGAGCTGCTCTTTGCCCAATTTGCCTGCTGCAGCTGCTGGTAGTGATGTCACCAAGTTTGCCTCTCTCTACCTCTCCCCCAAAGTTTTGTCAAAGGGGCTTTTGAGAAGGTGCCTGCAGGCTGCAGTGGGGGCCGCAGGTGGCAGGGCAGGTGCTTTGGCTCAGAGATAATTTGCAAGAGGCCCCTCCAAGATTTTGACTGCCTTGGGGCCTCCACAGGGTTTAATCCGGCACTGGAAGTAATGTTGTGCATGAGCCATCACCAATTTCCACACTGTAGACAGATGGGAGTAATCCAAGCTAGAGTATAATATCACTGTCCTCTCCTCATTAGGGAACCCAGAGGTGCAGAGAACCAGTAATGGGCAAGGGAAGGTATGCAGAAGTACCAGAATTCTGAAGAAAGAACCAACTGATATGGCAAATGAAAATGTTGGTCCAAGGGGAAGAAAAGATAGAGAAAGCAGGGAAGAAAGGTGGGAAAAACAAAAGTTAACCAGCAACCTCATTTGGCCCTTCTGCATGACCAACTCTCCATAAATATTTACATCACTGAGTATATATCTCGTTGCTAGCTCCCTTCCTGTCTTCCCTGACAGGGTCAAAGTAATCCATGCAATGGTCACCTGCAGATTGGATTACTGTAACTCACTTACACTGGCCTGCCCTTGTGGCTGATCTGGAAACTCCAACTGATCCAGAAGGAATCAGCGCAAGTCCCAATGGGGATGTCACAGATGGCACATAGTCAACGTGTGCTTCGTCAACTGGCTTCCAGTGGAATATTTGGTCAGGTTCAAGATTTTGGTACTGACTTTCAAGGCCTTGGAACCTACATGCCTCCAGGACCACTTCTTCTGGTATGTCCCCCAAAGAGTGTTATGCTCCACTGAGAACAACTTACTGTTGATCCCTAGCCCAAAAGACATCCAGCTGTCCTCAAAGCCCTGGCTCCTTCCTGGTGGAACTCTCTGCCAAATAACATCCATTTCCTGTGGGACCGATGGAATTCCACAGGGCTTGTTAAGGCAGAAGTGCTCCACCAGGCCTTGGGTTGAGGACAACAATGGGTACCATCTTGGCTGGCACTCCCTCTTCCTTTCCCTGTGCCTCCCTTTCCTCCCCTTTTCCAGCTATGTTCCTACTACCTCTTTTAGGAAGCAGCAACACAGTCTAGATAATGCCATCTCTGAACTTTTCCCCCGTTAAACTGTTTAATTGTTGGGAAATGCTTTTATTTTGCTGTATTTTGTTGTTGTTCATCGCTCAAAGCCCTGAGTACTCAGGGAGAGAGCAATTCATACATTGAAATTATAAATGAATACTTACAATAGGGCCAAATTTGGTATTATTTATTTGTTTGGAAAATATATAATCTGACTCACAGGCATATGAAACTTTGGCATCTCTATATTATGGACAAACTAACAGACATGACAAAAACAGATATAGAACTAGAAAATTCTGACTTCTATACTACTTGGTACCTGATCCTGGATTACTTTATTCTTCAAAAAGAAATCCCTGAAATTGTAACATCTTTATAGTTATGGTAGACATATAATTGATAAGAAAGAAAAGTAAAGTGAACTATGGAAGACTGTATAAATACCACCACATGTATGGAGAAATACAAACAATTATTGTACATCAGAAATATTAACAATAACTTCATTTTTATTAGCTTTTATTTATATTTATGTATTAATTGCCTCTGATCACAACAATGTATATGGAAATACTGCTGAATTACTCTATGATTAAGTTTTAAAGTTATTTGAAAAGATATTCAATAAAAACTATGTTTACAAAAAAAGAAAGAAAATAAAATATATAAATGCAGCCTGTCCAGAGACCTACTTCAGGCAGCACAATACAGTTAAATCATTAAAAAGCATAAGGATGATTAGTAACTGACTGTTAGCCGCCCTGAGTCTGCTGGCGGATAGGGCGAGGTATAAATGTAATAATAAATAAATAATAACAAAAGTCATAAAATCCAATCAGGGGCATAAAAGCAGTATTAAAACTACATTCAGCATCCTATAGTGATAATCATCTAACTGACCTCGGCCTAGAAACTGACCACAAGAAAACAACAGAGATAAAAAATGCCAAAAGTTCAGTTAAAAAACAAATATTTGGCATGGTTCCTAAAGATAAGAAAGGAAGGTACCAGGGAAGGGAACCTCGGGTATGTGGAGGACTGTCTCAAAACTGATTAATCAATTAGCCTGGAATCTACAGAAGGAATGTCAAACACCTGAATCTTTTGCTTTCTTCTTCACCACTAGCTAGCCCATCATATGGAATCCTTTCTACAGCATGTTTCTTTTATCTGCAAAACAGAAGTAATGAGGCTCTCTATAAAAATTGAGATAATAACATTAATCTCCTTTGCCATTTTGGAGGCTTTCAATTCCAGGTGGTAAACTGGTTGTTTTATAAGACTTTAAAACACAGCAGAGGAAGTTGTTGATGACAGATGAAATATTTGCCATCCCACACACATGGAAGATGGTGAGATTTCACATCCCTCCCTCAAGCTTATTATTCAAGTTTAGAGTCATGTGTACTAATTTTGCCAGTGAATGATTGACATATGACACAGATTTCTCTTTTATATCAACAGAGTGAATGTCAGCATTGCAATATGTTAAAAGTTCAGAATTGGCTGAAGCCAACATTTTTTTAAACAGTCCTTTATATCTAACATTCTATGTGAGAATTTTATTTCTGTGCTTTTTTTCCTGATCAGACATATCTTTATCTTTTGAAGACACTTTATAAGATAGCTGTGAAGGCATATGAAATAATGCAGTTGTCCTACATTTTCTGTCATTGAAGTTTTAACTCCATTTTCTTTAGGAAAGGTTTAATACCTTTGGCTGTTTCAGAGTTCCAATATTTGCATTTCTTTTAACACCAGTTATCTCTATTGAATTCGAACCCTCTTTATGGAAGTTGGTCAAAACCCCATGTGCCTTTCCACCAGCTGCTCCTTTCTGCCTGAAAAGATAATGTAATCCATGACTCAAGTAATTGTAAAATACATTGTTTTGAATATAGAGGGATTTGGTAAGACATGGGAGTGGAGGAAGATCCAAAGGGAATTCTTCAGAAATAGCAATAACCTGAAGGCCAACCTACATGAGATACAACGTACATGAGATCAATGACTGAGTATCCTTGGCAGTATATTTTCATCACTAAATATAAGCTGTAGGATAACCTGATTCATATCAGAGGTGCAAGGTAACTTCCCCCATGCTATTCTCCTGACCTCAGATAACTCCCTGGAAGTGCTGTTTGCCACACAGGGTAAAGACACAGGCTACTTGTATGGGTGTTAGTATGTTTTTCTCAAGAACACAAATAGTAACTGGAAGAGGGGAAGATTTTGTTTCATAAGCTGCATGGGGGAGTGAAACTTTCTTCCTCTTTTCTGCAGCCCATTTCAAGTAAGAGGATGGCATTCAGGCCTGTAGCCACAGGGTGGCCTGTGGGAGCATTGCCCCCTGACTTCCAGGCAGGGCCCCCTGACTTCCAGGAGGCAGCCTACTCTCTCTCTCTCTTTTTGCCATGGCTGAACTGCCAAAGAATCAGCTGCAGCAGCTGGAGCCAGGAGAGCTGAGTAAGGCACAGTGCACTGCAACAACAAAAGCAGTAGGTGGAGAGGAGAGAGGCAGAGTAGAGAGAAGTGGAGGAAGCTATGTGGAATGGACTGGGAGGGGAACAGATCGAGCTGCTGGCTGCAAAGTGTTGGGATGTGGGAGAGGGAGGTGGAAGGAAACCCCCCCCTGCTTGCATGCAAGGTGCAGTCTCTTCTTGACTCCAGTTTTAGGGTTGGCTGTTTGAATTTGACCACTTTGAAAGCCTCCAGCTTTTGCCCCTACCCCAGAAAGCTTCTGAGAAGCGACAAGCCCTATAGTGGATGGGAAAGGTGCCCCCTGACTTTTAAACATCCCCCCCCCCACTTTTAAAATCCTGGCTACAACCCTGATGCCATTTTGCAATTAAAAATATTGATCTTCCTTGCTTCATCTCATTTGATGTTTGGTGGGCAACAAAGGCTTCCGTAATTCACCAAGGATCCCTCTCTTAGCTGGTTTAAGAATTACTTCAGAGCTGTGTTTAACACAGAACTGTGTTTAACAACATCAATGGTATTGATTCAAGGTTTAGTGAAAAAGTGCTCTTGGTCTAGCCCAAGGCTAGGAAACATTGGCTCTCCAGATATTTTTTGCCTACAACTCCCATCAGCCCTAGCCATTGGCCATGCTGGCTGGGGCTGATGGGAGTTGTAGGCAAAAAAAATCTGGAGAGCCAACATTCCCTACCCCTGGTCTAGCCACTGTTTCACTTGAGTCAGACTTAAGCTCTCTTCTGCCTATATTTGAAGTCCCATCAGGCTAGTTAGTATATATAATGTCTAAGAGATTTTAAAAAGGAACATGATAACTATGGTGGTCTCACCCTCTTCCCTCCCTCACACATAGGAGTTTCTCTTTTGCTCTGTTAGCCTCTATATCTATTTTCTTCTTTGATGATAAAGCTGAGGTAACTTGTTGCCAACAAATAAGCCTTTCTGCTATTCAAAAAGCTCTTCCACCCTCCAAAGCAGCCATTTTCTCCAATGGAACAAATCGCTGTAGTCTGGAGATCAGTTGCAATTCTGGGACCCACCTAGAGGTTGGCAACCCTTTTTCCAGGCAAGCTTGCACTCCAGTGTCTCTCATTTTAGAAATAAAGCCTTAAAAGAGGATTTGAGAGAAACCAAAATAATGTCCTCTGACAAGACTCCACTAGCAGAATGCTGAACTGCCATGTGCTAAATGCTATGAACTTTGCAATGATTTGGGGCCTGAGTTACATTATTTTCACCAGCAGAAAGGAGCAGCTGCAGGGAAGACACATTAGGTTTTGATCTATTTTCATACAGTTGATTGGAATTTGTAACCTTGGGCAAGTTACAATTGCTCAGCCAACCCTGCATCAGCAGCTAAATTCTGCTCTGTGTTCCTTGGGCACAGAGAGAAACACAAAAGTAACAAATAATTACCTGAAAGAGGAGGAAAAGCTTCTTTATAGCAGAAGTATTTTGTTTGGGATCTGTTTCATTGAACAAAATGGTAGCAATCTAACAAGGCATTCCCATATCAGATATTGTTTATTAGAGGTGTTGTAAGGAAAGCCCCCTACTTTTCATACATATGGACATCATGATCACCAGTATGGTTGCCAGGGTGCCTGGAGTTTTGACTCTCACACATCTGCTCTAAGAAGTGGACTTTGCTTACAGTTTCTAAGGCTTATGTGGATACTATAAGCCTCAGCTTTGCAGCTGCATTCTACATCTCTGGATTGGTGTTAGCCAGAACTACAGACGTGCTCCAGCTACTCCTTGTGTGCCCAGTCTTGGCCGCTGCAGTAAAGGAAGCCATGCCACCATGAACTGTACAAGCAAACAGTTTCCAGCCTGTTTCCATGAACCAAAGGCTAACACCACCAGAATCCATCTTGTTTTCCTGATTCCATCTCCAGCATCTGCTTCAGCTTTTGCATAAGGCAATCAAGCTTATCCAGGCATGGATCCTGCCAGACCACTCAAGCCTTTGTCTAACAAAACCCAGGACAAAGACTGGTGCCAGGAAGAAGATAGAAAAAGAGGAAGACCATATCCTGCCAGAGTCAAGTCTTTTGTCTAATCCGGGGCATACCTAGGTCAATATTTGATTCTCTATTGTCACCTTTTCAGATAAGTCCATCTAATCTTAAGTGTTCCCCACTCAATAATCACTTTTATTCTATCACTTTGGAGCTTGCCCCACGGCCTGTTTCAATCTGAAAGTTCTTTCAGGTACACAGGACCCAGGCAAGTTCATTGGTCAAGAGCAGGTACCCAATTGGGTGCCACCAAGGGACTTGCTATTGGCTCTGCAATAGTCCAGCCCTCCTGATCATTGCAGAGCCTCCCCTTTCTCCTCCCTCCTACCTCCCAGCCCCTGAGGGTCTAAGCTAGTCTATTTAACCTCTGACCCAACTCCACTCATGTGTGCATCTATCAGTATCCCACCTTCCGCTGCATAGATCCATCCCCGATCCCTGATCAGTTTCGGGTCCCTTACCCACTCCCTCGCTTGTCGCCCATTGGAGACTTCCTCAAAGACTACAATAGGTAATATTACCCTGTGTGTCTACCCTTTATGTTCCCCTATTGATCTATCTATATTTCTAGGACTGTATGTGTGATTGGATGTGTATTTTTATCTTGTATGGAAGACTATATTTTTCTTAATAAATTATAATTGGTTTTACTAAATTAGAGTTCCGTTATTTAAGCATCACTCTCTGGTTGGTTAATCTTGTATACATATTAGGGTTTGTAGAATCTTTCGGGATCAAGTGCCGTGTTCTACTGGAGAAAGTTTTCCTTCCAGACGTTTCGTTCTCAGCTGCGGAGAACATCCTCAGTGGCATTGTAGCCGGAGCAGGCGCTCAGACCTTCTTGGCTGCTGTGCATTGAGTGGGGGCTTGTATACATAGAGTGCATTGAGTGGGGGCTTGTATACATAGGTGAAAAGATCCCTAGTGAGCCAGGTGCCCACCTAACTAATTCCCCAACCTCGTTTGGAGGGCATTTTGGCTAACAGTGTGCAAAAACTGAAAAAGTCATATTCTGAATGCCGTTTCAAAAACTTGAGCTGTATGTTGTTGTCTGCCTGAATGACTGCCTGTCTGAATAGAAGTTAATTGTATTATGAAATCACTGTGAAACATTGGGAGCAATCTTAAGCAGGACTACTCAGAAGTAAGTCCCATTTTATTCATTGGGGCTTAGATCTAGGAAAGTATATTTAGCATTGTGGCCATATTTATTATGTAGCTCCCTTCACACACAATTGAGATTAAATCCCCAGGGACTGAACTAATTCTGCAAGGGATCCTAGGGTTGCCAGACCCACAAGTGTGGGAGGGAGTCTTGGGGCACTTCTCCCCTCCCCCCCCAAAAAAAGTCACCCTCTCTTACCAGCAGGAACCCGGAAATCATTGCAACATGCCTACAAAAACCGGAAGAGATGTACGCACATCAGAGATATCAGCGACAATGCTCTGGTTTTTAGGCGACACTCCATTATTTAAAACAAAATCTACCATAGAGTTTTACCCTAAAACCAGAGCATCACACAACCCCCCCCCCCACAAATATCCCTGACATGCCTACGTCACCTTCGGTTTACACATGCATGGCACTACACTCCTCCCCACTCCTGGAAAGTCCCTCCCTCTCCCCCGCCCGTGCGATGATCAGACCTGGCAGCCCTAGCTGTCACATTCAGGCTGACAAGAGAAAGTGTCCCTGTTCAACAAACAACTGAATACAGACATGAATATGTGAAACTGTTTTATACTGCATGAGATTATCAACATCTATCGAGGTCAGTATTGTCTGCTCTGATAGAGGTTCTCCAGGGTTTCAAAGAGATCCCACATTATCTACTGCCTGATCTTTCACCAGAAATTTCCACCTGCATATTCCATATTGTTTATGAAATAGAGTTGCTGGACATGCTTTGCAGGCCTAGATGAGAGTTTGGGGATGTGGACATGGTGGGAGCGTGTGCCAGCATGTGTGTCGCTTCCTAACCAGCAATTCCTAGAGTAATACCATATCAATTTCGGGCTTTTCCTGGAAGTGATGTCATGGTGCATGTGATGCTGACAAGTTTTAAAATTTTTAGAGGCAGACTATAAGGATTGCTGGTCGGAAGTTTCCCACCACAGTGGAAGACAGTGGGAAACCTGACAACCCTATTATGAGCTTTTTGAATAAACAACTGTAAAGGTTGAAAAGAATCAAGTCTTGGTATTTACTGCAGCGAGACAGTTTCACCTGAAACCATCACATTTCTCCTGAAATACACTTTATATTGAGACATTCAGTACAGCCTGCTTAGAATTCTGTTTTGATTTTAAAATATGAATACGTTTAAGAAGAATATTGCAAGTGTGATTACATATTCAACTAACCATAGAACAATATCAAATTTCTGATTTGATATGTCAGCAAATATTGAAGGTCAAAAGTCATGTATTCCAGATCCCTGAACCATGAAACAGTGTTCCTTTGAGTTCTGCAAGTAATATAGTAGATTAATGTGGCTTCTTCATTATCCTTTAGAACAGCAAAAGACTATAGATTGTGGAATTTTGCATTTAAATTATCCATTCTAAGAAGGAAAATCTTAGGTGTCTGTGAATTGCTTTTGATTGAATTCTGTGAAAAAAATACAATGCTAAACATTTAATCAGCAGCATACTAAGAAGATGCTTAGCTTTATAGTTCATTATACTTGCCTAGTCCAGGCAGCATAATACGATTTGTGGGGTACCCCCTCATTTCTATAAATGCATGTAATATCCACAAGATGGCACTGTATGACATTCCTTACTTCAAAGCAGCACAGGGCAACTTCTTCAAGGCAGAGGATGGCATAATATTAATTGAGCACTTCAGATAAGTTTATTTTTGTTCCATGGGGTTAACCATTTGTATACAATGTTCATAAATATGGTGCTTTTCAAACTGCATTTCAAACAGAGCAAGGCATTTCATTTTCCAGGAACAGAATACTGGTTTAGCAGTAATAGTGAAGCCAGTGTTTTTAACACAGCAGTTAAAATCAATAGTCAATAGACCTACTCTGGACTGGAGTCCATGGGATAGAATGGCCAAGCAAGAGTGCAGAAGATAATTAAAACCATAGAAAGCTCATGGGTATTAGATACAAATAAGCACAGATCTTGGAACTTTGTTCCAGTAAAGGCCTGAGGCTGACTTGAAGTTTAAACCGTCTAGCAGGGAGGTAAATACTGGTGATTAAAGGAAACATGGTAAATTCAGGAGATGCTGGGGCTGGTATACTTCAACACTAGGTGGAAAAATGGAGCAGTTGATTAATTGAACCCTCTGGAGTTGTAGAAGTTTTATTGGATTTAGAAGATCAGGAAACAACCATCACCTCAGAAAACAGAGTTTGACCTTCTTTGAGGTCCCATGAGGTCTTGATTGAGTTGGATGCCTCTGAAGGTGATCTCAGCCCCAATCCCACCATACTCTTAAGATTGCTCAGTAGGTCAAATTCCTTTATCTAACACCATCAGCTAAGGCTAGTCCAATTTGGCTTTCATTGCAAAACTTTGGAAGAAGCAATTACACTATTGCTTTTCATTTCTTTCTTTGTAACATTGTTTGTCAATAAGGAAGTTGTAGCTGAGGATGTCTAGTTCCATAGAGTCATGACAGAAGAGTGAAGACAGTGAGGACTATGATTTATAAAAACCTCTTCATGTGTTACAGGCATTTTTAATGGAGGTAAGCTCAGTGCCAGAAGGTAATAATAGTAAGATGTAGCTGATGCCTGATTGCTATGCCAGACTTTACACATTAAGATGAAGCACTTTTTTTACACAGAGATTTCCATGGTAATGTGTGATGAGGCTGTAAGCATGAGGTGAAGTTCTACAACTGAAAGAATGAGTCAAATTTTGTTTAGGGAAGTTACACAAGCTTTACAGTCATATACTTCTATTATGAATTATATTGAGTTTGTGGGTACAGATGTGATCACAAACTTTCTTATCCACAAGCATTTCCCACCCACCTCAATAGAAGTACTGTAACACTGATCTTTGCTATACCGATTAGAGATAATAACATAAGAAAAACCGTGGGGTCTGGCCAATAGCTTTTTTTACAGACTCATCCTAAGGCATTATACCCTTCAAAGCCTATTTACTACAATAGGCAGGGCAAGGTGTAGCTCAACTTGGGATGATATTGCTATCCTTTTAAATTAATATTCTGCCAAATTAAATATCTGGACTCACCCATTCTGAAGCAGTGATGTGTCAAGTTAAAGCTTAATAACCTCAACAAGTTAATAGTCTTTATGAGTGCACTCAAATACTAAAAAGTAGAAGACCATATCATACATATTGCAGAATAATAATTATCTCATAATGTTAACAGTAAATTACCATTGATATCTGTGTAATGGAAAAGCATTCTTTTTGAAGCCTTTATTATTTTTTGAAGCACTTGGTTTTCACTAGCTCATGAATAAATCATGGTTGAAAGTGTTGCTGTGACTAATGGTAGAGTTTCTTGATGAAGCTGGATAGTGCTTGCTTAATTTCAGATATGTGGCCTGGATTCTCAAGAAGATGATCTGAATTAAGATGGTGTCTTATTAGTAAGCACAATAGAGTTCCAAATGAACTCATTCAAAAGAAGAGTTCAGTGATGATGTAGCCTTTGAGTTTTCTGACTACTGACTGAGTTTTCTGACTGAAAGACTCAGAATAAAGATGAACTGTAGGATTGTTCAGAAGCAAGTGATATTCTTTCTGGCACTGATATTAGGATAATAGGGACAAATGTTCCCAGTGTTCTGAATTTCTGACCATTCTGTAGTATGTTCATGGGGAAAGTATACAGTCTGTGCTGATTCTGGACTGTAGTAAAGTAGCAGTACAATGGAAACAAATGGTCATATGTGATACAAATGCCCTATCTTGGCCGGATTCCTAGAATTTTGTCATTTTATCTGAACCAACATACTCTCTTTTGAGGTCTTAAACCTTCCTCACTCTCCAACAGCCTTTTTGATTGTATGGATGTGTGTGTGTTTGTAAGTGCAGTAAGACAGTCTCACACAATGGGACCAGAATGCAGAACCATTATTTCATGTCACATTTGTCTGCTTTCCTTTGATTAGTAATCCTCCCTTTGATTAGTAATCCCGCAAAGAGACCTTTCTGTGTTTCTTGATTAGATAGAAGGTGAGGAATAGGCCTAAATATATATATAGGAGAGTTCTTTTCAATTCAAATATGCTTACTATCAAGTAAACTTCCTTTCTTGCTTTATTCTTGTTTTGGGACTCTATTGCCTGTTCCAAGGAGTTCCTTTCAGAAGACAGTCAGTTGCTTCCTCATGTCACCCATATATACCTAGGGCTACACAGATGAAATATGTTGCAACTCCCTTTTGAAATAATCTGAGAACAAAGGACTTTCTGGAATTCAGCTAAATTTGGATTACTGCCCAGGCACAAGACCATGCCAGCAAATTGTTTTAAGGCTTTTTGCCAAAGGAAATTTCTGTTTTGTGACTTTGTTACTGAAGTGACTGCAGCAGAATCTTTTTGCCCTTGTTGAAGTGTTTTCTTCTTTTAATTTGTAAATGACATGTAAACACTGATCTCTTTTATTAAAAAATCCATATTATTTTATAGCTGCATACTGTGCCCTGAGTTTGTAAACTGCTGCCTGTTCATGCCATATTCCAAATTTGCATGCCCGACTGAACCCAAGATAACTTGAAAGCTATAAAAGGCTGCTAGTTATGTGTTCTAGCTGCCTTGTGAAAGACAAGATGGGGACCACTATTATGGAAGGAGAAATATGATTTTAGAACAATATAGGCTTGTCTGGTTAAGAATGGGAAAGAAGATCTCAAGTTATGTATATTCCAGCAGTCAAATTCCAGCCATATCACTCCAGTATTGTACCATCTACCATCTACACTGGCTCCCTATTTTCTTCCAGGCCCAATTAAAGATGTGAGTATTGAGCTTTAAAGTCCTTTATGGCCTGGGGCCAGCATACCTTAAGGGCTACCTATTCTGGTCATCTTCAGAGGTCCTGCATTGGGTGCTTCTGGCATCTGAGACTATACAGATGGCAATCCCCCCAAAAGGTCCTTCAAATGCCCTGATAGATCATTCCTGGCCCTCACCCCTATGCCTGTGTTACCTTAGTTTGTGCATGGGGTTCACTTTGATGAAGAATGCAGAACTTCTTTAATTTATACTACTGAAGTTACTGGAATAGATTTGGAATGCCTAAACTAGAGGGGAAGACCATAAATGGAGCAACCTGTGGTGTAGCTTTTTTGTCCAGAATTTGGAGTCCAGTGTCAGGAGTCTAGTCTTCAGCAACTTAGCTGGACAAACCTGAGTAAGCTTTCTGATAAGGGGGAACATTTGGACTTATTTCTAAGAGCAGAAGAATGTGTAGATCATTGTTAAAAAGAATTCACTTTCAACTGCCTTTTCTATTCTTTTATTAATATTCTGCTTTAATCCTACCTGTTTGTAGATTATCTCCAAATATCTGTGTTTTTTAGAATATATGTCTAATTAATAAAACTTTTTAAATCCCTGATCTCTGGATTTCTCAGAGCAGATCTGTTGGCTTAAGAACTCATGAGCCTGACAGCTTAACATATGTTATCAGAGAGTTGGTGCTGAAAGGGATAGTTCCAGCATTAAAAGGAGATAGGAAGGGGGAATAAGAGAAACTGAATCTCTATCATTCGAATACACACACACACACACACACACACACACACACACACACACTTATCATGTTGACAGTAGTAATGGTGGTTGAACATGTACCAAGTTGGCTTGTGTCCTTTTCACCACTTATGAATACAGACAGGAGGCAAGTTTGCTAGTTCATTAATTTGGTTGTGGATGTTCAGCAGGTTGTTCCTTAATATCCACGCAGTGCAGTGCAGCCTCAGAATAATTTCCTGGGAGTAAGCCCAGCTAGATAAACCTAACTAGGATTCTGAGTTCGCCCGCGGAGCCTGATGGACCCGGAACAGTTCCAGATGGCTCTTCGGGATCCCTGGCCCCCTGGCGATTCCCTTGATGCCCTAGTTAATGCCTGGTAAGATTGGCTGTCTGGGGCAATCAACGAGATCGCACCTCGACGTCCTCTGCGCCCTCCATGAAGCTGGCTCCATGGTACACCTTGGAGTTACGCCAGCTGAAACAAGGGCTTAGACGACTAGAGAGGCAGTGGTGGCGCACTCGTGATGAAGTGGCGCACTCATGATGAAGTGGCGAGAACATCTTATAGAGCATTTATGAGATCTTATGAGATGGCAGTCAAGGCTGCGAAGAAAAACTACTTCGCAGCCAAGATTGCGTCTGCAAATTCGCACCCGGCACAATTGTTTAAAATAATTGGATGTTTAACTACTCTGCCCCAGGGCAGGCCAAATGTCAGAGAATTGGAAATAGGCTGTGAGACTTTTGCGAAATATTTTGCAGACAAAATCACGTCGGACCTGCCCATCACATTGGATACAGTACATGAACTGGAGGCTCCATGCCTGTCTTCTGGTTTAGTTCTGGATCACTTCGACCCACTCAGCCTGGAGGAAGTTGATGGAATTCTCTCCTCTGCGCACCCAACAACTTGTGATTTGGACCCGTGCCCCTCTTGGCTAATTAAATCTTGCCTGAGGGAGCTCAGATGTCCTTTACGGGACATCATAAATAGATCCCTCCTGGAGGGGCGCTTTCCAACGTCCTTAAAAGAGGCTCTGGTCCGTCCCCTCCTGAAAAAAAGTACAGCAGATCCGGCCGAATTGGCAAACTACCGACCGGTCTCGAATTTACCGTTTTTAAGTAAACTTATAGAGAGGGCAGCAGCGCTGCAGTTGCAGGGCTTTCTGGATGATGCTTCCGTCCTAGACCCTTGCCAGTCTGGCTTTCGCCCAGGCCATGGGACGGAGACAGTGCTGGTCGCCTTGGCAGATGACCTCCAACGGCATCTGGATCGAGATGGTGTGGCGGTGCTGATGTTGTTAGACCTATCGGCTGCATTCGACACGGTCGACCATCGGCTACTGACCCGCCACCTCGCCGATGTTGGGGTTAGGGGGTCGGCCCTTCAATGGCTTTCCTCCTTCCTCGAGGATTGGGGACAAAGGGTGGCAATCGGGGGTGAACTCTCCCAGAGACGCACACTACATTGTGGGGTGCCTCAGGGAGCAGTTCTCTCGCCGATGCTATTTCACATCTATATGCGCCCCCTTGCCCAGATTGCCAAGAGGTATGGGCTTGGGTGTCACCAGTATGCAGATGACACCCAGCTCTATCTGCTAATGGATGGCCAGCCTGGCTGCATCCCAGAGAATCTGAACCTGGCACTGCAGGCCGTAGCAACTTGGTTAAGGCTGAGTGGGTTGAAACTGAATCCAGCGAAGACAGAAGTCCTTTGCTTGGGTCGGGGCGCTCGGGCGGGGGGGGGCACTCTCCCGGTCTTCAACGGGGCGCCATTGAAAGCGGAGCACCGAGTCAGAAGTCTCGGAGTCCTACTGGAGCCTTCATTATCAATGGAGGCCCAGATAGCAGCTACTGCCAAGTCTGCCTTTTTTCATCTGAGGCGGGCAAGGCAGTTGGCTCCCTTCCTAGAGCGTCAGGACCTGGCAACCGTGATCCATGCAACAGTCACCTCGAGACTAGATTACTGTAATGCCCTCTACATGGGGCTGCCTCTGTGCCGAACCCGGAAGCTGCAGCTAGTGCAGAACGCGGCTGCCAGATTGCTGTTGGGGCTCCCAAAGTGGGAGCACATACAGCCGGGGCTGCGTGAACTGCACTGGCTACCAGTTATATACTGGATTCGTTACAAAGTGCTGGTCATTACCTTTAAACCCCTATATGGCCGAGGACCTGCCTATCTTAGGGACCATCTCTCCCCATATGAACCCCAGAGAGCACTGAGGTCAGCAGGGAAGAACCTGCTGACTATTCCCGGGCCAAAAGACGTAAAACTCCAGAGTACCCGTACTCGGGCTTTCTCTGTTATGGCTCCACAGCTGTGGAATCAGCTTCCAGAAGAAATGCGGGCCCTGCGGGACTTTGAACAGTTCCGCAGGGCCTGCAAGACCGTTCTCTTCCAAATGGCTTTCACTGAGTAAATTGCTAAGTAAATTCACCATCTGAATAGCACCAACATATCAACATACTAACACTAACTTATTGTTTTTAGAATTTTAATAGTTTTTAATTACCTGCTGGTTTATATTGCTAATTATAACTTAATGAATTTTGTTGTGAGCCGCCCTGAGCCTGCTTTGGCGGGGAGGGCGGGATATAAATAAAATGTGTTGTTGTTGTTGTTGTTGTAGACCTAAGCTGTATATATTCTACAATCACATTTGGAACATTTTCCTGACTTTTCCTTTGGGACATAGTTCCACAGCCTCATACATTTCAACATTAATTAAATGTTCCCTCATACACATTATCTCATATGCCTTTTCTTCCCCTTTGAAGCTTGGGGGGTGTTTATTGTCTGTATCTGTCTTGCTCACCATTTCCTACCAGACTTATCAATGTGCTTTCTGACTCTCTTTTCTTCCTCCCTTTTTCTCAATGAGTTGAAGACAGCATAATCAAATTAGGAAATAATGAGGCAACATGTACTGTGGGTATCATCTGACAAGACAAATTCTCCAAAGGACAGCTGGATATGACTGATGAGGAAAAAGGATTCTGAAATGTGAGGAGGGAGCTGACTTTAATGATAACCATTCTATCAAAAGACAAAAGTAGAGCTCTGATTGCATGTAGTAAAAGACATAGAGAGAGAGAGAGAAAGAGAATGGAAGAGAAATTACACAACCATTTGCAAATAAAACAGCTCAGTTATGTCTGCAATCTGATGGACCTGAAGAGAGAAAGGCCCTTACAAAGTATGCATCTCCAGTATTCGCAGATCTTTGTTGTGGTCTCTGTGCCTCACACTGTTGGGATAATTGGCCCTTGCATCAACCCCAACAGTGATCTAAAGCTCCAGAACTTTCTCCTGCATCCTCCTACTGAGCATGCTCAGGGACTCCACTGCTCATGTCCAGGGGGGGGGCACTATATTCCCACCAGTTTCTTTCTGACTGTGCATATGACAGGACGACTTTTCCTGGGCTTCGGTCAGTGATCTACCCCTTTTCCCTCCGCTCCTACAAAAAGAAGAAATTTCTTCCCATTTGTTATTTTCCTCCTAGTTTTTCCCCTCCCTTCCCCCCGTTCCTCCCCCAGTGCCCTCAGCCTATGTGGGGGTGTTTGAAGCATTGTTCCCAAGCTAACCCTGGCAGATGGACACTCCCTAGGAGTATTCTGCCTAGAAGAGTCCCATCGGAAAGATATCTGCCAACACTGCCTGAAATTTAGCAAGCAGACATGGAAAAATTGTGTGGCACGCTTGCAGGCATCTCTGGAGGCTGAATCAGCGTTGGCAGTTGCATCTCCCCACCTAAGTATGCCAGCAAAATCAACACCAATGACACCCACACCAATGGCTATTGGCATGGGAACAGCACCACCAAAGCAGACAATCTCATCCTCACAATCATCCTCAGCCTCACTGGCTAAAAAGAGGAAGAAGGACAAACACAGATCGAGGGATGAAAGATCAGCTCGATCCTCTTCTAAGAGACACAAAAACCCTGTAGCAGGCTCATCTCACCAGGAGCTATCCATGCCTACTCCAGACCTGTCTTTGTCGACATCGATGCCATCACGTATACCACAGTCACCAAGCAGACAGGAGGACTTCCTGGATGATGAGCAACAATACCTTGCTGACTCAGGTGTGGTCACAATGACCACATAGACTTCACCCAACCAAGGAACCCTGACTTTGATTTGACACAGGGCAGCAGGCCATCCACCCTGAGGAAAGAACCACAGGGACAAACCCCACTGAAGGGGCAAGAAGATCAGCCCATCCGATACCCGACTGACTCACAAAAACCATTGGATCTGTACAGACCAGTGGATCTGGATAGTCCATATCCTCTGCCAGACTATTGCTGGCTGCCGATGCCACCAGCGCATCATTGGGAAAATGTTCCAAAGGGTATCCATACAGAATGTACCCTCCATCCTTCCCATGGATTCCATCCCGAGACTGGGACACCTAGTCCTTGGTATCGACTCTAGGCAATGCCCAGTCAAGCTTTAAAAAGACCAGCATAAGGGGGAAGAGATCCATCTGCACCAAAACCTCAGAGACCATCTGTGCCTTCCGGATCGGAAAAGTTGGCATTGGAGGATGATCACTCCTCATCAGGCAGGGAATCTGATTGTGATCATGTGGAGGACTCCATGAAGGAACCACCACCAGCTACACCGATAACTGAAGATGCTCTGATTTCACCATCGCAGGACCTCAAATCTTACAGAGAGATGGTAAAGAGAATGGTCAATACCCTTGGACTTACTGTTATACAACCTCAACTGGAGGTCACCAACCTCATCTACGATATAGTACAGAAGGACATGTCTACTGCAGCAGCCCTTGCCCCCCCAGTCGGAAAGAAGAGGCAGACACAATTGTTGGGTTTAAAACCGGGCCGCTTTATTAAAATTAACAAATATAACTGGCAGGGGGAGAGAAAACAGACCAGACAAGCCCTGGGGTCAACACCTGGACCCCGCCTTGTCCAAAGGGCGAGCCACCCTGCCCCCAGCACAAACCCGCCGTGATCGGGTTGTAACTGAGCGGCCAGGCCTCTAGCCGTCACCAACCGGGCTGGAACAATCCCCATGGAAAGATCCACCCAGGTGAGGCTCCCTGTGTTCTGCATCACCGTACTGAGCCGTTTAGCCCATCTACGGTTCCTGCAGACCACCGCACCAAAGGTGCTAGGCCATAGGTGCTCCCCTGGAAAACCCTGTGGCCAAACCTAAACCAGCCAGCGACCAAACTAAAACACAACAAAACCTAACCTACTAGGCAGTACAAGGTAGGCGAAAAACACCCCCGCAAAGGCCAATTGTGCGAGGGTGAAAAAATTCCTACCTGGCCCCCAAAAGGCGACCAGTATACACCTGTACTGCCAATGGGAAGGGTGGGCGGGCAGAGAGCCAAAACCGAACTGTGCGCTGAGGCGGGAGCCGGGGCTTATATAGCCCCGCCTCCGCGCCCGGCCTAAACACCCGATATCGGGTGATCCTTCTGCCCCTCCCTCCTTCCGGAGGAGCAAAGACGGCCCCCAGCCTATGGCCTGCAAGCAGGCTCGGCTGGGAAGGGGCCGAACCTTGCCCCCCCAGTCGGAAAGAAGAGGCAGACACAATTGTTGGGTTTAAAACCGGGCCGCTTTATTAAAATTAACAAATATAACTGGCAGGGGGAGAGAAAACAGACCAGACAAGCCCTGGGGTCAACACCTGGACCCCGCCTTGTCCAAAGGGCGAGCCACCCTGCCCCCAGCACAAACCCGCCGTGATCGGGTTGTAACTGAGCGGCCAGGCCTCTAGCCGTCACCAACCGGGCTGGAACAATCCCCATGGAAAGATCCACCCAGGTGAGGCTCCCTGTGTTCTGCATCACCGTACTGAGCCGTTTAGCCCATCTACGGTTCCTGCAGACCACCGCACCAAAGGTGCTAGGCCATAGGTGCTCCCCTGGAAAACCCTGTGGCCAAACCTAAACCAGCCACCGCCAATGCCAAGCCTCTGCTTAGGCATTAGCGCCCCACCGGGTGGCCTAGAGCCAACCGCACCCCCTGCCTGAGTTCGTCCAAAAAGGCCCGGTTGCCCAAATTAGATAAATGCACTCCATCCGGCCGGTACAGGTCGACCTGATCGACCCGTATGGCCGGATGAGGGAGGTATATTCCCAATCCCCCCTCCATGGCCTTCTGAATGGCCCTATTGGCCTTACGTCTGGCCCGCTCGATTCCACCAGGCGAAATGGCGTACCTCCACACCCTGCGCGGCAAAATTGCCGACCAAACCAATATGACCCCAGGCCACCTGCGACGAATCTCGCGAAGGTCAGCCAACGCCTGCTGGGAAAGAGCCTTCCCCTGCAGCAGCCCCAAGTCGTTCCCACCCAGGTGAACGACAAGAATGTGTGGGGGTAATGCCTTCCGCTCAAGGAACAAGAGTGGCATGATGCCGGGCCAGCGCATCCCACGACGACCCAGCCACTCGACAGTGGCCCACTCACTGAGACCCAGCTGGGTGCCCACAGAAGACCGCCTGGAGAAATGGGCAGCCCAAAAAACCATGCTGTGCCCGCAGATGAGAACCCGCCGTCTCTCACCCCGAGCCACAGCACCTGAAAAAACAAACAACAGTCAGCAACATGTCCAACAAGTAACCAACCCCCCCCACCTACCTGCTAGGTGACCAGGGGGCGAACATAAGACTTATAGGCCACCGAGCGCCATCGACCAATGTGCTGAATGGCCGAGGGCGTGTAGCCCATAGCCGCAGCTGTGGAAGCCGCCCCAATCCGGAATGAATGCGTCCCAAATTTGACGCCAGTAAGACCCAATCGGGCCAGGGCCTTACTTGTAACCGACCAAAACTGATATTTGGTAAGAGGAGACCCATCATCGTGCCTAAGAAAAGGACCTTGGGCCTCGCCCCTGAGTTGGGCGTAACAGCGAACGGCCCTGACCGGACATAATTCCTGCAAATCGCACATGCCGATCGTGATGACGGTTCCCCTCTGCCTCTGATCAGTCTTGGACCTACGAATCGTCAAAACCAGCTGACTATTGGTGATTTTTATATCTCCGGATTGGAGCGCCCTCCCAGAAGTGTCCGACTTTGACTGTACTACGAGCTCGCTTACCCGCAGGGCCCCAAAGAAGGCCAACAACGAGGCAGCGTGGAATAAGGCCGACTCAAATGAGGAAGAGCACACCCTGGACCAACCCCCAAACAACCCGCGGAGGACAGACGGGGATATGGGCTGTCTGTCATCCACCTGACGCCCCCGCTCACGGGCCCAACCCTCCAGCATCTTCCTGACCCTAAAGTCTCCGGTGGGCTCCGCGAGGCCACGAGCCTTGCTTTCAAAGGCCAACGCTGCCAATTGTCCCCTTATAGTTTTTAGCCCCAGGCCTCTTTCACGTTGATGTACGCAAAATTGCATGATGTGCTCCACGGGGATGGGCCAGGAATCAGGGAGTGCTACAGCCCCCCTGAACTCACCAAACTGGGCGGTCGCCCTGGCATATGCCCTCCTTGTACTAGGTGCTAGCGCCAACTGAATGGCCCTACCGGCTTCCTGTTCCCAAGCCTCCAGAGTTCCGCGGGCATTTCCGCTGGACATGAATCTGCCTCTGGGGCCAACTGCCGGAAACGCTCCATCTGTCGGCGAGACAGAGCATCCGCCACACCATTGCAAACCCCCGGTACGTGCCTGGCCAGGAATAAAACATTCAACCGGAGGCAACGCAGGGTAAAAAACCTAACCAAATTCATGACCGCCGCCGATTTTGAAGTCAAGGAATTGATGACATGTACTACAGCCATGTTATCACACCAAAACAGAACTGAGTGGTTGGCAAGCTGCTCTCCCCACAGGCAAACGGCCACCAAGATGGGGAAAAATTCCAAAAACGTGAGATCTCTGCAGAGCCCGCTATCCAACCACTCAGCAGGCCACTGCTCGGCACACCAATGGCCCCTAAAATATACCCCAAAACCACTAGCACCGGAAGCATCAGAAGAAATCTGAAGCTCTGCCTCAATCTTAAGGTCCTCCCTCCAGAAGGAAACCCCATTGAAGGAGTCAAGGAACTCCTCCCAGACCTCCAAGTCCGCTCTCATTCCAGCACTAACCCGGACCCTATGATGGGGGAGGCGCAACCGGCCCATGGCGTCGCAAAAGCGTCGCAAAAAGGCCCTGCCCGGGGCCACCACCTTGCAAGCAAAGTTAAGGTGGCCCACAACCTGCTGTAATTCCAAAAGGGAAACCTTACGCTGCCCCTTCAAGGCGGCCAACCGACTTCTAAGATCGGAGACCTTATTCTCCGGTAAACGGGATGTCTGCTGGAGAGTATCCAGCTCAATACCCAGAAAAGTAAGGACCGTACTGGGGCCCTCGGTTTTCTCGTGCGCCAATGGCACACCGAGCTCGAGGGCCAGCCCCTGAAAGGAGCGCAACAACATGTCGCATTGACCCGATCCGGCTGGACCTACCAAAAGGTAGTCATCAAGGTAATGCGCCGTGTCGTTAACCCCCGTCCTAACCCTGAGCGCCCATTCCAGAAAGGAACTGAAACGCTCGAACGCTGCACAGGAGATGGAACATCCCATCGGCAAAGCCCGGTCCATGTAGAATTTCCCCTCAAAGGAAAAACCCAATAACTCAAAATCATCGGGGTGGACAGGCAAAAGGCGAAATGCCGACTTAATGTCGCATTTCGCTAACTCCGCCCCCACCCCGCATCCGCGAACTACTTTGACCGCTTGGTCAAAGGAAGTATAACGGACTGAGCAAAGCTCCTCAGGAATAGCATCGTTAACCGAAGCTCCCCTAGGATAAGACAAGTGGTGTATAATCCTATACTCCCCGGGTGCCTTCTTGGGTACCACCCCCAACGGGGATACTCTCAATGTGGGCACCGGCGGTACATCAAAGGGTCCGAGGACCCTGCCCTCCTGGCATTCTTTAGCTATTTTTTCCCGAACCACGTGTTCGAGACCAACCACCGATTTAAGGTTAGGAGCTACAAAGGGGGCCCTACGCCCCCTGTATGGAATCCGAAACCCCAACGTAAAACCATCCAGTAAATAACTAGCGTCAGCCCTACAGGGATATGCGGCCAGCAACCTACTGAGAACCGGCAGGCGGATGGGGCTGGGCCCCTTTTCCAGGTGGCTGTGCGCCGCCGCCGCCGCCTCCGGGACGCTTACTGCCCGCTCCAGGCTTGGACCTACTGCAGGCCGACAATGCGTGGGGCCCGCTGCACAGGGGACATTCGTGGCGGAATTTACAGGGCTTCCTGGGACAAACCCCCTTGGAAGCGTATTCCCAGCACAACAGCCGGGTTTGAACCGGCTGGCCCGCGGAAACGCGGGCCGCTGGAGTGGTCTGCTGTTGCTGTGCTCTCTGCACCAAGTGGCCGCTGTCGGACCTATCCCCAGCATTTGGTTTCGCTGGAGCCATCAGCTGCAACCACAGCTGCTGGTTTATTTGGTCCCACGGCATTGCCGGATTGACGGCAGCCCGCATCCGGAAGGCTTCGTCGTACTGCAGCCAGGCTGCACCGACGAAGTCCGTATAAGCCCTATAAATTATGTCCACATATTGAAAGAGGGCGGCCGCCCTGGCCGGCTGCGCTCTTGCAATGACCCCCGCGTAAATCAAAAAGCCGGGCAACCAGTTTGCCCAGGACCTGTCAATCTTCCTGCGCTTAAGCTTTTCTTTGTCCCTGTCATCGAGCTCGTCCTTGCTTTTCTTCTCGAGCTCTCTAAACAGGAGACCAAAAACATCCACGTACTCCCCGCGGAGGATTTTCTCACGCGTGGCAGCCGTTAGATGATCGCCCAACGGCAAAGAAGTGTCGCCGTAAGGAAAAGCGTGAAAGGGGATACTGGCATATGGGTTCGGGGGATAGAACCACCCGCCCACTTGAGACGCAGCCCATGCCCCCGGCAACTGAGCCCCCTGCTGACCACCCCAAGGCAAAAAACCAGGTGTGGGCAAAGAGGAGGGGGCCGAATGCGACCCACCGGCACCCACCTGTTGGCCCATAGGGGCAGGAACTGCAGTCGAAAGCAGACTGGGGGTATGCGGCCCCCACGTCCAAGACTGAGGGGGGGCCAACTGCTCGCTGGCACCAAACCACCCGGGCCCCCAGCCCAACCCACTCGACCCTGGCAATTGAGGGGGTGGCTGAGCGAGGCCCCATGGCCAACCAGGAACTGGGAAAGTAATGGGCTTACCAGCATCACCAGGAAAGACGCCCGGACCTCCAGGAGGCAGCGACCCACCGCTTCCAGATGCCCCTTCACCCGATGGCACGCCCGATGGGCCTTCACCGGGGTCCTCCTCTTGATCAGGTTCCAACGGTGCTCCAGGCTCCGACTGCCCACCCTGTAAAGCGGACAGCCTAGCAAGTAATTCAGTTTCAAAAGTCAGCCGCGCCGACCTGCCAGTGGCACGGCGCCGGCCCTCCCAGATGGGTGCGCCCCTGGCGACCCGCTCCTGCTCAAGAGCTTCCAGTTGGTTAATGATGGCGAGGCGAACTCGCTCGTCTTGGCCCTGATCATCCACTGGGGTTCCTTGTTGACCCCGCCCACGAGGTGGGCGAGCAGGCTGCTTGCCCTTAGACTTACCCTGACCCTTTTTAGGAGCCATACCCAACAGGCGGCTACAATGAAGCAAGGCGAGGCTAACAGGCCAATCCAAGGCCCCCTTTTCACACCACCCCCCACCCACAGTAGGGAGAGATGAATGTGCCCCAGCCACTGAGGTAGCGCCAACTGCCACACCCCCGCACCACGCAGGCACAAAACTTAGCAAATGCAGGGGCAGAAAATAGCCTGGTGTCTCCCGCAGGGAAGCAGAGACTTTCACCCTGCCTCCAAACCCCCTCGTGTAATGAGAATAGGACAAAAAAAGGGGAGGGGGGGGTTCTTAGAAGGCACAATCTCCACCCCCACAGGCCCACGCTAAAGGGAAGCAGGAGGGGGGGGTGTGTTTGGAACAGCAAACCCGGCCCAGCCCCAAGGGAGAAGACCCGGGGGAAAGCCCAACGGTGTGCAGCCAGCAGCCCAAGTCCTCAAAATGAGACTGCTACGCGCCGCCAATCCCAGCCTCCCAAAAAACCCTACAACACGGGCCGGTCGCAGCGCTACTTAGCCGTCGCGAGCGCGTCCACGCCTCCACGCTGCGCCCAACAGCTGATTCCACGCGTCGCCCTGAATCACCGCCGCAACGCGCCTCGCCGCGCCAGGGACCCGCTGAACAGCTGGTCCCTCGGAAGCTCGCCGCGCCTCTGTAGTCAGCCGCCGCAAGCGCGTGAGTACCCAACGCTGCCCAGGCCTAGCCCTGCAGCAGCGGACAAGCGTGGCTCTCTCTCAGAGAGCCAAAACCGAACTGTGCGCTGAGGCGGGAGCCGGGGCTTATATAGCCCCGCCTCCGCGCCCGGCCTAAACACCCGATATCGGGTGATCCTTCTGCCCCTCCCTCCTTCCGGAGGAGCAAAGACGGCCCCCAGCCTATGGCCTGCAAGCAGGCTCGGCTGGGAAGGGGCCGAACCTTCCTTTAACATCAGTTCTCCTACAAACAGCAAAATCTACACGGGACAAACCAGCCTCTTCTGGTAGTATCATCCAGAAGGCTCAACCACATGTACAAGGTGCAGGAGAGTGGAGCTTAATTTCTTTTCTGCCACCCCAAACCAAACTCTCTTGCTGTGACTTCCTCTTCCAAGGGAAAGCATGCCTTCTCCACACCAACTGACAAGGAGGGAAAGAAGCTTGATGCATTTGGGAGGAAATTCTGTTTAACTGCTGTGCTGGGCATTAAGAATGCAAATTATCTGGCATGTTCTAGTAGGTACCAATGCACCCTCTGGGACCAGCTATCAGACTTTTTACCATCCCTCCCTACAGAGGTTTGGTCCAAAATTAAAAAGATCCAGAAGAAGGCCACTAATCAAGAAATGAACTAATCAAGGTCACTAATCAAGAAATGAACTCAGTTAAACACCCTCCACAGACACTCATGGCTACAATCCATGTCATTCACACCTGACATGAAGTCTACCATAGAAGACTTACCTTTTGATGGGGCAGGATTATTCCACTCCTCCACGGATTCAGTCCTGCAAGAAATAGACAAGATTATTAAGGCATCCAGAAACCTCAGCACACCATCTACCTCTAAACAATTCAAGCAAAGGACATGGTCCAGAAGGGGTTCCGCACTTAGCTCCCTTGGAGGCTCCTGGAGGTTGCATTCTTATTCTTCCTCTCAGCGACAACAATACCAACACAGATCAAAGTTCAACGCAGCAACACACAAAAAAGCTGCGGAAAATCCTCTAAACAGCCCAAGCAGGGGCTTTGACTACACAATTACAGACTCACCTACACAGGACTAGTCATCTTCCATCTGCCTCTACCCCTTCCTTACAGTATGGCAGTATATTACCACTGACACCTGGGTGCTATCTATAATACATGGGTATGCAATAGAATTCATCCACCTACCACCCTTCTCGGGGATAACTCTTACCCCACTCAATCCAGTTCTCGCTCAAAAGGTTTCATCTCTACTGAACAAGAAAGCCATAGAACCAGTACCTTCCCATCACATAGGCATGGGGTTCTACTCCCGATATTTCACTGTACCCAAAAAGGATAGAGGCTTATGCCCCATCCTAGATCTGAGAGAACTCAACAACTTTATACAAGTAAAAAAGTTCCGCGTGACCACATTATCGCACATCCTTCCACTTCTACAAAACAATTTTGTATGGCAACCATAGATCTGCAGGATGCCTGTTTTCATCTGAGCATCCAGACCTGAGTATCTCAGATTTGTGATAGGACAGGAACACTATCAGTACACAGCACTCCCTTTAGGGATCTATACAGTACCCAGAGTATTCACCAAAACCATGGTGGTGATTGCAGCACATCTAAGGTTTCAAGGAATAGTCATGGGAGGGGTTGCAAAGACAGTAGAAGACAGAAACAGGATACAGGATGACCTTGACAGGCTGGAAAACTGGGCTAAAACTAATAAAATGAATTTTAACAGGGATAAATGTAAAGTTCTGTATTTAGGTAGGAAAAATCCAATGCATGGTTATAGGATGGGGGAGACTTGTCTTAGCAGTAGTATGTGTGAAAAGGATCTCGGGGTCTTAGTGGACCATACTCTGAACATGAGTCAACAGTGTGATGTGGTGGCTAAAAAGGCAAATGCAATTTTGGGCTATATCAACAGAAATATAGTGTCCAGATCACTTGAAGTGATGGTATAGCTTTACTCTGCTCTGCTTTACTCTGCTCTGCTCTGGAGTATTGTGTTCAGTTTTGGGTACCACATTTTAAGAAGGATATAGACAAGCTGGAACAGGTCCAGAGGAGGACGACAAAGATGGTGAGGGGTCTGGAGACAAGTCCTATGAAGAAAGGTTTAAGGAGCTGGGCATGTTTAGCCTGGAGAGGAGGCAGCTGAGAGGTGATATGATCACCATCTTCAAGTACTTGAAGAGCTATATTGTAGAGGATGGTGTGGAATTGTTTTCTGTGGCCTCAGAAGGCAGGACCAGAACTAATGGGTTGAAATTAAATCAAAAGAGTTTCTGGCTCAACATTAGGAAGAACTTCCTGACTATTGGAGAGATTCCTCACTGGAACAGGCTTCCTTGGGAGGTGGTGGACTCTCCTTCCTTGGAGGTTTTTAGACGGAGGCTAGATGGCCATCTGACAGCAATGAAGATCCTGTGAATTTAGGGGGAGGTATTTGTGAGTTTCTTGCATTGTGCTGGATGACCCTGGAGGACCCTTCCAACTCTGTGGTTCTGTGATCTTTCCCTACATAGAGGACTGGCTCCTAGTAGCAGTTGATGCTCAACATCAACACCACTCTACGCCTTCTGAACCAATTGGGACTTCAGGTAAACCACAAAAAATCACATCTTATGCCCTCACAGACAGTACAGTTTATCCGGGCAGTTCTAGACTCCAAGAAAGCCGGGGCATTTATACCTCTACCAAGAGCAATGGAACTTGTCTGATTAGCCAGGGAAGCTTCCTCACAGAGCCAGATCCAGGCCATAATGATCCAAAGGCTGTTAGGCCTGATGGCAGCAACCAAACCAGGAATACCATTTGCGAGACTCAGGATGCGACCTCTTCAACTTTGGTTCTTGAAAACCTTCAACCCCCTCCATCACTATCAGCACAAAATCCTGAATCTCCCAATGCCACTTGTGCCGATTCTTCTATGGTGGACAGAAGAAACCAACCTGCTGGGGAGGGGGCTCCTTTTCAAACACCTACACCATCAGAGACATTAACCATGGATGCATCCTTCATGGGGTGGGGCGCACACTTAAGAGATCTCTTGGTGATGTATGTATTTTAACTTAACTGACTGGTTTTTATATGTTTAATTTTAATTGTTAAATTTAAAGTTTTATTATTTATGTTAATGTGTAAGTTGTTGTTAGCCGCCCTGAGCCGCCTAGGCGGGGAGGGCGGGATAGAAATAAAAGTTGTTGTTATTATTATTATTATTATTATTATATTATTATTATTATTGGTGGGATTGACGTGGGAACCAAATCTGTCCAATCGACACATCAACTTTCTGGTTTGCACTCAAGTTCTTCCTACCAATGTTGCAGGGGAAAACAGTGGCCATGCAAACAGATAACACCACGGCTCTCAGCTATGTAAACAGGCAAGGTGGTACAGTGTCTTGGAGCCTATGCTGGCTAGCCATCCAAATATGGGACTGGTGCATAGCCTACAGCATCCAGATTACAGAGTCTCACATAGCGGGGGACCAAAATGTACAAGCAGACTTCCTCAGCTGAGGAGGAGCAGTACTGGATGAATGGGTGTAGTATTTGACAAATGGGGCATACTAGCAGTGGATGTCTTTGCCACAAGGCAGAACAGGAAGTGCCCTATGTTTTACATTTGCAATGGCAGGAACCTGTCAGGAGATGGTCTACTGATCCCACGGACAGACCATTTTCTGTACATGTTTCCACCAATTCCGCTAATAGCGTGGATAGTACACAGACTGCTCAAGGACAGGGCAAACTGCATACTCATGACCCCATGGTGGCCATGCCAACCATGATTTCCACCACTACTCAATCTCAGCAGAGGCCAATATCATCATTTCCCAGCAGCACAGGACTTTCTCACGGACCAGATGGTTTGAATAGTGGAATAATTAGTATATTGCATATCTCTCCTCTCTACTTGTATATACTTTTCAACTTTTAATTTTGTTTTGTATTTTTTTTCTTCTGTACATGGATGGTCTAATGACTGTAATAAATATGACTGACTGACTGACAGACCAGATGGGGTCGGTCCTCCATCACAACACTCCACATCTGAAGCTCACAGCATGGCGAGTCTATTATCCTATTCTTGTCCTAAGATATGAGAGGTTCTGCTAAACAGTAGAAAGACTACTACCAGGATATCATACCACCTTAAGTGGCAGAAGTTCTTAAAGTTTGCTGGGGAACCCAACTCTATGATGAGAAATTGCTCACTCCAGACTATTTTTTCTTTTCTGTTGTCACTACATGAAAGGGGCCTGTCACACTCTTCCATAAGAGTATACCTCTCAGCGATCTCCGCTTACCATGATCAATTAGAAGGACACACTGTGTTCTCTCACCCAGATAGCAAGAGATTTCTGAAGGGCCCACTGCATATGTACCCACCTGATCCCAGGGCACATACAGCCTGGGACCTTCAACTAGTGTTGAATATGCTTACATGCAGACCGTTTGAACCAATGGCCGATTGTGGCCTACATTTATTATCCTGGAAGACAGCGCTGTTGGTGGCCATCAGCTAGGAGGCTGGGGAATTATGTGCACTACACCATGACCCACCATTCCTTACTTTCATGCTGAAGGTATCGCCCTGATGCCAGACATTACACTTCTTCGCAAGATGGTTTCAGTGTTTCATTTGCAGTCCACCATTCACCTGCCTACTTTCTTTCTTAATCCTGCTAATGCTGAGGAGAGGTAATGGCATCTACTGGAAGCATCTACCATTACTGGAAGCAGGGTGCAGCAGTATGTCAATTGAACTAATTTTTTTACTTTACTAGTTTACATGTATGGCATTACTGACAAGTCTCCACCCTTGCTGTGCTATCTACAACAGAACGGAGAGCATATCATGGCAGCCGTGCATCTAAAGTCCAAAAGGTCTTTGTGTGGGAATTGTGCAGACTGGCATGAAGAAGAAATAAATGAAGCCTTTATAAATTAAACGGCAGACCTGCATAAGAAGTATATACATAATTTTCCTGACAGATTGCAAACAGACAGCCAAGAGACTGTCTGGTTGCAAGAGACTATTTGGGGCAACTCCAAGCTGGCTCCCAACTTGGCCTGCGTGACTGTTGGCCTTCGTTTATCTTAACCTGCACATCAACTTCCCTAAGAGGTGCCAAGCCTTATCCCCTCCCCTCCCCTTCCCTCTACATGCTGCTCAAGCAGTTAAAGGTTTTGTTGATGCTCTTCAGCATCATGGCTGTCACCTCCACAAACTGCCCTGCTTTTCCAGTGAATGATGGCCTACTTTAGGAACATCCTGAGGAATGGCCCTTCATTCTGAGGATGCTCACTAATTGCCCTTCCATATATTGTAGCAACCTGCTCTGTTCCTCCCAGCCATGTTCATGGCTTAATCAGTGAAAGACCAGGCTAGTTTATGAGCTGCCAAAGGTATCTACATAGAATAGGCAAAAAATGCCCCAACAATTCCTGTGCAGAGACCCCAACAATTCCTGTGCAGTCCTAAATAACTAGCTAGTCAGTATTCAATCCCAATGGATGATTCAGCAGCATGCAGCAAAATACTTGCACATGGAAAGTACCACCAGTCTTTATATTGTCCCATCAAGCTTCCTCACTGGCTTAGCAACAGCCCAACCAGCCAACCATGTCTTGTGCTAAATTTGAAATTAAAGTGGCCAGCATCCCCTGATCCGAGCTACTCCAATGAAAACAATTGCAACCAGCGCTCAACTTTGTGTCTTGGGAAACACAACACCTCCCCCCCAATGCACATTAAGCACTTCTTTATTCCTCTAATTTCTTGATTATATTCTATGGTTAGTTACCTCTACACAAGGATAATCTATCCCTTCTAAACTGCCCTTTCAGGCTGCAAATGAATTGGTGCTTCTTCCTAGCCACACAATGGAAAGCCAGATAGAGTAGCCAAACCAATTATCCTACTCTGTTTCCCCTTTGTCTCCCTTTTAACATTAATGCTGTTTCGCCTTTGTCTCCCTTTTAACATTAATGCCAGAATGTTAACTCAATGAGTTACTCCACTGGTCAAAAACAGCATATGCACATAAAATCCTCCTCAGGAAGAAGAGTGAAGTCCACAACAAACCTGAAGAATTAAAGGCACCTGCTGGGTTTCCAACACCTTTTATTTCCTCATTTGCTTAATGATACCACAGACCTAGTTAAAACATTGCAAAAAGCAATTTATGCACTGCTGTGCCCACAAGATCACACGGCATGTTTCTGAGAGAGCACAGCAAGGGATGCAGATTGTCATGAGAGAAATCAAAGAGAAGAGCTGGAATGAGAGGCAATATGAGAAAATTTGGGTTTTTAGTTATACTATCCATTAATATTAGTAGTCAGGGCAAATACAGGATTAATCTAATTTGACTGAGACAGACATCATCTGTGCAAATAACTCCAGAGGCGTAGTTGTGTTAGTTTGTTGGAGCTGAAATAAACAGGAGTCTTGTGACAACCTAAAGTCTTCTATGGATCGGTTTGGGACAGTCCTCTCCTAGGAGTTGCAAACAGCTTCTAGGGGAAGAGTCAGCACCTCACTGCAATGTGTTTCTCACTTAGGCTAACACCCCCATTCCTGCATCCATGCATAGCAGAAAGCTGTCCACTTTCACTTGTATAGATTAACAAACAGGAGAACAATTTGTTAGCATTTAACCTACCCACCCCTTTGATAACTGCCTATTCTGTTTTAAGTCATAAGAGAGGATGCAGCTGATGGACCTCATGTCCTTCTTGTCCTTTGGCTTGATTGCCCCCAGCCTACATTTCCCCCACCTACTGTAGCAAACCGCTCTTTAGCCTCATGACAGGCAGGAAAGGTTCTGCTGGTTCTACCACTAAAGATGGTCTCAAATTTTTCAGGCTTGATGGCTGCATTCAAATATGCACATTTTGATTCTGCTTTCCTCTGTTTGAATGTAAACCTTTGGGTCTTTAATCTCACATCATTTTGTTTCTTCATGCAGAATTTTTTCATATAATGTACAGATTCCCCAGTGCTATTTTTACAGCAATTAGTCATAAACTTCTTATTAGTTAGAATCAGGAAGCTGGGGAGTTGTTCCAACTGCTCTTATGAAAGACACATTGAAATTTAAAGGAAGATTATTCTGTTTTCCCTCTTATAAACATACTGATACATGAAGCTACCATGTACAAGTCAGACCATTGGTCTAACAAGGTCAGGATTATTTACTCTGGCACTGGCTCTCTAGGGTCCCATTTGGAAATCTAGCACAGCACTATAACATAGGGAGATAGCAGAGAACCTAAATGATTTCATTTGTGTTCACTATGGAAAATGTGGAGCATGTATGTCAGTTTCTCCCAGCCTTGAACTGTGGGAGGGGTTGGGAGACAGCTCCAGGACTCCATTTTGTCATATGGGGGTACACCTCAGACCAGGCTGGAGGGGAGGTTAACTGCATCAGGTTCCCACTGCCCCTTTTCTCTGGGTATGCTTTGCGTTGGCGGTTCCACGCTCTTCCTCCCCGCTGTACCCAATGCCTTCCAATCAAATAGGTATCCCTCACCACCCCGCCCCCTCCTACAAGTTTTTCATTATCTTTATTAGGAGCAACAGGTAGGGACTTGGTGGTCATTTCTGTGGCATTCTGGCTGAAATTCTCTGGGGGTTGCCTGCCTGCCTTTTAGTGGTTGCTGGAGCAGGAAGAAGCATCAGTCGACATGCCGCCCAGTGGGCCAGCCCCACCCAATGGAGCCCCAGGCAGGAGGCTGGAGGGTAAGGCCGGGGGAGCGCCCATGGGCTCGACATCCAGATAGTGTACTCAGACAGCTTTTCTCAGGGAGAGTGTCTGAAGAATTGAGTCAAATTGAAGCGATGAGAGATAAAGTTCTAGACCTACTATGGAAACTGAAAGCCAGTAAATCTCTAGGTCCTGAGAGAATACACCCAAGGGTTTTAAGGGGTTTTAGGGAACTCAAATGTGAAATTATATATGGTAAAACATCAAATTCATAAAACAGGGTATATAAAAAGAACAATACAACAAGTCTTAGAGTCAGATAAAAGTTTATAAAATTACACATGAAATTGAAAGCAGAGAGAGAGAGAGATTTTTTCTTCCTCTCGCAAAATACTAGAACTCAAGGGCAACCAGTGAAGTTGATGGGCAGTAGATTAAGGACAGACAAAAGGAAATACTCCTTTATTTAACAAGTAAAAATTGCTACCAGAGATTCTAGTGATGGCCACAGGCACAGATGACTTTAAGTAAATTAGACAGGTTCATGGCAGATAGGTCTATCAATGGCTAATAGCCATGGTGACTAAAGAGAACTACCACATTCAGAAGGTGTGTAAACCTCTGAATACCAGTACCAGGAGGCAACATCAAGGGAAGGCTTCAGGTTCTTTGCTGGTTATTGGCCCTCCAGAGTAGCTGGATGGCAACTGTGTGAGACAGGATGCCAGACTAGACAGACTACTGGTCTGATCTAGAAGGGCTTTTTTTCTGTTCCTTTGAGATGTCAGGGACATCTTTTAACTAGAGATGTCACTTCAGAAAAACCCACCCTTCAGTGTTATCACATCAAGGAATGTGGCTGGAACCAGGCCAAAAGCTGTCATTGCAATGACTCAAGGGAAAAATCAGGCTTGCTTAATAAGATTATACAGATTATACTGAAATAGCTGTGCCCATATCTTTCTCATGGTAATTTGGGGAAATCAGATTCATGTACTTATTGCAGAGCATCTGACAACTGTAGCCCACATACCTTGGCCTAGAGTCTTTGCCTTACAGCACTGTGGTTGTCCTTCCAGTTTGGTGTAGTGGCTAAGTGTGTGGACTCTATCTGGGAGAACCGGGTTTGATTCCCCACTCCTCCACTTGCAGCTGCTGGAATGGCCTTGGGTCAGCCATAGCTCTCACAGAGATTGTCCTTGAAAGGGCAGCTGTTGTGAGAGCACTCTCAGCCCCATCCACCTCACAGGGTGTCTGTGGTGGAGGAAGATAAAGGAGATTGTGAGCCACTCTGAAACTCTGAGATTCGGAGTGGAGGGCGGGATATAAAGCCAATATCATCATCATCATCATCATCATCATCATCATCATCATCATCATCTTCCATGATGGTTGAACACAGAACCATCATGGGTTGTATCACTGAACCAATTGTCTGTCAATTTCAGTTCAAGGATATCCTAGGGAAAAACATGCATGGCTTTTTACAAATACATTTCCAGTTGTGCACTGAAGGCCTAGATCATAAGAAGAATGGGAAGCTGATACACAGATGAGTTCCATCACCAAAGCCAACTTAAGTTAAACATTATTTACAGTGACACAGTAAGCATTAACCACTGAAATTTAGAATCCCAATTCACTAAAGCAAGTAGTAAATTCTCCACTCTACCACCACCGCCATCACCACCATCATCATCCTGATGATGTATCAACAGAGTACATGACGCTTTACAGAGTATAAAATGGCTCCTTAGCCCGAGGAACTTCCAATCTATGTCAATACTTAACAGAGACAACAGGAGAGAGGGGAAAAAGAAATTGTACATATGTGAGATAGATATATATTTCTTTGATTGGAAGTTGTTTCCAAGACTCCGTGGAAAAGCTGGATTTTGACAAGGGTTTTGGGAGAAGTGATTAGTGGCATCATGCAGGTGTCCTGGGAGGCAAATCTAGGTAAAAGGGCAGAATTGTAGCTACAAAATGGAACTGTTCTGCCAGGCTTTCAGTTGAAGCAGTGGACGCTTAAGTATCTGTCTACCCTGCCAATGTTTGGCCGATCCATCTGCTAATGCTGGATTATCCATCCACCCACTTGAAGCACTGACACCATTTCTACTGACTCCTTTTCATTTTGTCCAGCTTATGGGCTCATACTGTGATTGTGATTTATATCTCACCATTTTTAAAACTGTTTTAAATTGTGTAACTTTTAAATTTGTGTGGACTTTTAAAAAATGTTTTCTATTGTGTTGTTACATACTCTGAGCCCATTTGCAGAAAGGGTGAGATAGAAATATAAAATAATAAACAAATGAATTAACAAATAAGCTTATGATTTCAAACAATTCTACCTTTTGGCCTAGAATTGTTTGAACCAAAGAAGCAGATTTGTTCGAGGCCTTTGACCTTTAGTAATTGAGGTTGGTAGAAATGAAGAAACAAGAATCATGGACAGGGGTGTGATAATAATAATAATAATAATAATAATAATAATAATAATAATAATAATAATAATAATAATAATAATACCTTTATATCCCGCCCTCCCCGCCGAGGCAGGCTCAGGGCGGCTAACAACATTAATCAATATAACAAATGATACAATACTTTAACAGTAGATAAAAATTGATTAAAATTCTAAAAAACGGTAAAACAATAAAATTAACATCTTGGTGCTATTCTGACAGATAACAAACTCATTTAAGCAGTCTCTCAGTGTTTAGTCGGTGAAGGCTTCACTAAAGAGGAAGGTCTTGCAGGCCCTGCGGAAACGGTCAGAGTCCCGCAGGGCCCATACTTCCTCTGGGAGCTGGTTCCACAGGTGTGGGGCCACAACAGAGAAGGCCCGGGTGCGGGTACTCTGCAGTCTTGCTTCCTTTGGCCCTGGGATAGTCAACAGGTCTTTCCCTGCTGACCTCAGTGCTCTCTGGGGTTCATATGGGGAAAGACGGTCCCTAAGGTAGGCAGGTCCTCAGCCATATAGGGGTTTAAAGGTAATGACCAGCACTTTGTAACAAATCCGGTGTATAACTGGCAGCCAGTGCAGTCCGCGCAGCCCTGGCTGTATGTGCTCCCATTTGGGGAGCCCCAATAACAGCCTAGCCGCTGCGTTCTGCACCAGCTGCAGCTTCCGGATTCGGCACAGAGGCAGCCCCATGTAGAGGGCATTACAGTAATCCAGTCTCGAGGTGACCATTGCATGAATCACTGTTGCTAGGTCCCGGCGCTCTAGGAAGGGGGCCAGCTGCCTTGCCCGCCTCAAATGGAAAAAGGCTGACTTAGCAGTGGCAGCTATCTGGGCCTCCATTGATAGTGAGGGCTCCAGTAGAACTCCCAAGCTCTTGACCCGGTGCGCTGCTTTCAGTGGCGCCCCGTCAAAAACCGGGAGAGGTATTTCCCTCCCCAGAATGCCCCGGCCCACGCAAAGGACTTCTGTCTTTGCTGAATTTAGCTTCAGCCCACTCAGCCTTAACCAGGTTGCCACGGCCTGCAATGCCAGGTCCAAGTTCCCTGGGACGCAGCCAGGCCATCCATCCATTAACAGATAGAGCTGGGTGTCATCTGCATATTGATGGCACCCAAGCCCATACCCCCGGGCAATCTGGGCAAGAGGGCACATGTAGATATTAAATAGTATTGGTGAGGGAACCGCTCCCTGAGGCAATCTAGTGTGCGCCTCTGGGACAGCTCACCCCCGATTGCCACCCTTTGTCCCCGATCTTCGATAACTGAGAGTAGAGTGGTAAGTCCCTTGGAAAGCTTTGAAGGTAAAGATCAAGATGTGGTAAATCGGGAGATCACAAAATAATTGTTGGGAAAAGTGATACAGAGGCCAGCTTGAGATCTCTATTGTTGAGGTGAGACTTCAGGCTTCTTGTATATGGTGTCCTTGCCCACTCAATATGCCGAGGAAAGGGACATCCAATTAGATGAACCATGCATTTCTGCACCTTGAATAAGTAGCTAATCCACTGTTATGGGAGGGTCCCTATGTTTAGAGACAAACTGGCCTTTCCTGTTTTGAATTTTCAGTTGAGCCACAAATTCTATTACATGGAAATGAGTAAAGCATCTCAGCATCTCAGATATGGGGAAGAGAGGATCAGAATCTAGATGCCCTACCTGGCAGCTGTCACAATGACCTGTCCATGTCCACAATCCAACCCAAGTGTGAGATATTAAGAATTTCCCCAATTTGACACCTAATTCTTCCTTTTTGCAGTGCACTGTTTTGCACACTGTACCAGTTTCAGATAGTGCATAAAATATTCTAAGTTTCTTAGGAAGAAGTTTTAATAGACACTCCATGTTTTGATAGATCTAAAAGGCATCATCCTGCTTCTAAAGACTCCTTGAATTCTGGACTACATAGATATTCCCAAACTGTGGAAGAGGAGTTTGGGGAAGCTGAATCATTTCTCAGGCAGGGAGATGTCATGAAGATTGTTTAGTTAGCAGGACACTGTATTTTCCTTTTGGTTGTCTCTGTTCTATAGTTTCAGCTTGTTAGACCTTCCTGCTAGTTTGTGTGGGAGTGAACAGAATTTATGCACAATTTGTTCTTTCACTTCAAGAGATTTTCTGGATCACTTCCCCCATGAGCAGAGCATCTTCAAGTTCACATTACCAAATAACCTGGAGAAATGAATGCTGTGGCAATCCTGTTCTTTTCAATATATGATTGCCTCATCTGGGGGCAGTTTATATGACAAATCAAACATTCTCCAGGTAGCGACAGGGAACCACCAAACATGTTTCTCTGGAATCAAAAGGGGCTGGGGCATCTACAGATTGTACAGCTCAATTCAGAGAAACAGAAAAATCTATAACATCCACAATTTTAGGCTATCTCTGTTTACATAGCCATGCACAAAAAAGGAAAGTCTATGCATGGCTTGTTTCTGCAGTACTCACTGGTATGGAGTACCAGCATCTTTTTGAGAGCCCTCCCAAATCTTGAGGGAGGAATTGGTGAAAATCAATGCATACTTATATATGAGTACCTGCACCTTTTCTTTTTTACAAGTACTGTGTCTATGTATGAACTTTTCAAAGAGGACTGGACTTCACTTACAAGATACAAGTGCTCAGGGTTGCAAAATGCTTTAGGCTTTAACAAATAAAAGCAAAATCCTTGGTCCCACATATGAAAAGGATGATTTTATGAGTCATGAAGTTATCTAATCTCAAGACTATTTTCAAGACACTCTCTAAAATAACCCTCCCTTCCCAAAATATATTGCTAGTCAGTTTTGATTGATGATCGCTCCAAGAGTCTCCACACCTAAAATCAACACAGACACATTTTCATTCTGGGATATGGATGACTCTTTGATTATTCCAAACACAGGGAAGCTGAGAGGCCACTTCAATTTCTCCTTTGTTTCATCACATGGTACACTCAGTCACATCCATGCTGTATTCCTGACACTGTTTATCATGGAACACAACACTTCACAATGTGGACTCAGTAGCATGGAAGAGCCAAAGAGGCTCCTTCACAAACTGCAACTGGACAAGATTCTTGGTGCTTCACTCAGGCTACTAACAGGCTATGTTCCAAGTGTTTTAACAGCCATTTAGTTTTCTGTTTCTGGGGAAGTTCTTAATGTACTTTAATTCAGGCAATCATATGAGAAATTAAATTCACTGGAACATACCTGATCTAGAAATCTCATTAAGATAGTAGTCTTATATAGGTTTGTATTTCCCCACCCCTGTCCAAATGTGCATCCCAAATGAAGATCATATGATGTCAGTTTGAATGTACATTCTAATGTGGACAGCGCTACCTTGCTTTCAATGGGATGTAGATTTGATAGTGATGCTGCTGAAGATCAACATTCTGAGTTATAGCTCTGAACTAGAAAAGAGCTCCTCCTGAAAAACACTGACTTTGTCTCATGAGGAGTGAAAATTTGCAAAACCTGGCTGCCTCCTGCATTCCAGTGTAACTATGGTGTATCTTTGCTGTCTTTTCCTCCTTTGACATCCTTCTCAACCCCACTTTCTTTCTTGAAGTCACAGAGCACAGGAGGGTTGCCTACCCTTGTCTGTCTCAAGAAGTAATATCCCATGCCCCTTCATCTTCTAGTCAAGCTTATCTTTGTCTAGTCTTCTCTTTCTATAATAAAAACAGTCCTCTGGAGGACGGATCATGTTAGTCCCATGCAGCACCTAGCATGGCACTGCTGCTAAATATAGTTTAAATAGCACCAGTAAGTAATAGTGGATTATGCCTTTGCTTGATAAGATAATTCCTCATCAAGAAAGAGCATTGGAAAAGCTGATTAATGTGCTTACTTGTTTATGCTGGAGCATGTAAAAATACTTTAGGGAAATCCATCTATCTCTGAGAAAAATATCAGGGAAAAACAACTTGTGTTGATAAAGGAGAATCTACAGCTGCAAGCTGAGAACAGGAAGGATCATGGGAGATTGTTTTGAAGACCGTGGGAGCTCACCATGCTGCATATTTCCCTGTTCATTCAGGATGTTAGTGTAGCCAGCTTACTCATGCAAATAACTACTTGTGGAAGACCACATATCCTTCTCTCTTATTAGAAATAACATTTTTTTTCTTATCATGGACAAAGAGCTGTGATCTTCTGAGTCCCTTTCCCAACATTATTCTGCTCAGATCTGTATCTATAGGCCGCCGGTTTTATTTTATTCTATCTTGTTTCTTACTAATTTATGGTTTAATTGTATTTTTAAATGTTTTAAACTGAAGTTGTTTTAATTATCATGTTGTAAGCCGCCCTGAGACACTTAGGTGAGAAGGGCGGGGTATAAATCTTAATATAAATATAAATAAATAAATAAATAAATAAATAAATAAAGATGTGTAGACAATTTAAGCAAATATTTATATGGGTAATTTGACCAGGTTGATGTCTACAACAGCTTTATGAGATAAGACTTTGACTGACGTGATTGACAGTTAAGGTTACTAGCTCTTGGTTGGGAAATATCTGGAGATTTTAGGGGTGAAGTCCAGAGAGGGCAGGGTGTGGAGAGAGGAAGGACCTCAACAGGATACAATGTCATAGAACTCATCCTCCAAAGCAGCCTTTTTTCCAGGGGAACTATTCTTGGTTGGCTGGAGATCAATTGTAATAGTGGAAGATATCCTGGAGGTTGGCAACCCTATTAACAGTACAATCCTAAGAACACTTATCTGGAGTAAGCCTGATCGAATAGGTACTATAAGTCTTGATATCAGGTTAGCTCAAACGAGTTAGCAAATTCTGGTATTTGCAGTGCAGGGTAAATTTGACATTAACTATTTCTATAATGAGGATGTTTTCAGACCTAAGTAAGACCTTATGTTAGAACAACACTTTATGAGCAACACATGGTCATCACCTGTTTCTCCTTCTGTTCATTCCCTATAATTCAGAGTGTATGGTGTGGCACTATTGAACTGTGAGTTTCCTGTTCTGCAGCAGCCAATAAAATTTGTTTGTTTGCTTGTTTGTTTATCAAATGTATATCCCACTCCCTCTCCCCCTAGTGGTGCTTGGGGTGACCAACAGCATTTAAAATACAACAGTAAAAACAGTACAAAGGTACAATAAATAATCTTTAAATTGTAAAATAATCAGCAGTATGAAATGGGAGGAGAATGTCCATTGTGAGAAGAAATTAAATTGTCAAGCAAGTCATTTCTGAGCTTGGCTGCATCACCAAAACTAAGCACTATTCCCCCAACTCTCTCTCACCTCCCACATACAGAGTACGCTTGGAAATATTTATTTTCATTTTCTTGCATAACCAGGAAGAGCAATTTTGTCCTGTTGATTTTATCTACCCAGTTTCACATTTTCATTTGTTTCTGTTGCCTATACCATTTTATACTATCTACTAGGAGTAAGGCCCGTTGTGACGAAAAATATGGGCTCTAGAAAGAGGTTCTTGGTAAGTGCCCACCACCCTTAATGTCTTCCCACCCAAGTGAAGGCATTGACTCCGCCCCCGCCTCAAGGGGAACTGATCTCAGCCATCTAAAAAGCAGTTATAAATCTGAGAGATCTCCAGTGGTTCCCCAGGGGGAAATGGCATTGTGCCTGTCTGAGGTCCTACCCCTCCTCAAACCCCACCCTCTCCAGGTCCCACCCCTTAAATATTCAACTAAGGTTGGCTGTGCTTTACTGACAGAATCAGCTTTGCTGGCTGGCAACAGCCACTTGGGCGGGAGAGAGGAGCAGACTCAACCAATGGCACACAAATACTCTTGATTGAAAGTTTGATGGGCCAAAGCCTTGTGTTGTACAGTCCCATTGAACCTCAACAAACCAGGATGGTCAGAATTGCCACCACGCTTGGAGAATTATTTATAACAGATACATTATATGGCATTTTTATGTTATAGCATGTATACATCTTCTGTGCACAGTTGATGAAAAGCAGGTGTCAGTTTTAATGACAATATTTGTGACAAATGTTACTTTGGTCGGGGGGTGGGGGTGGGAAATGACAGTAGATTCATCCTATTAATGAAACCTGACTGTTCAAACTGAACTATTGTGTTCACAAAATTTTGTTACCTCCTTACTTGCATCTCTGCTTCAGGAATTAGACAAATTCATGAAAGATAGGTCCATCCATAGCTATTGAACATGATGATTACATGGAATTTCTATATTCAGAAGGAAAAAAAAATAATCTGAATACACATGAAGTTTCCTGATACTGAATCAGATCACTGGTCCATCAATGTCAGTAATGCTTACTCAGGTTGGCAGTGGCTCTCCAGGGTCTTAGGGTCAGCTCTTTCTTATCACCTCCTACCTAAACCTTTTAATCAGAAAGGCCAAGGATTGAACCTAGAACCTTCTTCATTCCAAGCACTCTGTCACTCAGCGATGGCTCCTCAGCACCCTGGAAAGAGGAAGCAACATGGGGCAGCTTTAGTTCCTGCTTGTAAGCCTTTTGGGAATATTTGTCTGGCCACAGTGTGAAACAGGATGCTGGACTAGTTGGGCCATTAATCAGATCTAGCACAGATGTTCTTACCTGCTCCTTAAAGCAACCATCTTAATTACAGACATCTTTTATTGTATGGAACAGCATAAGCAAAGATTGAAGAACTTAACAGAACTTTCCATCCCTGTATTCATTGTTCAAGCCACTTGAGACAGAGAAGCCAAGAAAAGACAAAACAGCAACTGAATAATATCTGATCAAAGGTGCAAGGGAGAAAGAAGTGGGAGAAGAGAGAGAAAGGTGCCTCACAAGTAGAATTTCAGAAGATCAAAGCAAGGAGAGGGAAGAGAAGTTCAGGTAGGGTAAAGGTCAAGAATGTGGGTTCAGGAGAGAAATGATGAAAAGACTCCTTACAGAATGTGAGGTGGCAATTTGTTTGATGCAGGGAGGCCAGCAAAGAAACACACAGCTTCACATAAATCTGTGAGGTTTATAGGGGGTGTCTAATTCACATCTCAGATAAATGTGTTGTGAATTTTAAAAAAGGATTAAAGAATGATTAATCTTGAACATCTAGTTTCACATTTCAGCTGAGGCAGAAAGGTGGACCTGCTGCTTGTTTAATTCAGGAGTGTGAATTAAAATTCACCTGTCAAGGGGGACAAGGATTATTTATTTCTTCTAGCGGGGAGGGGTACAAAAGAAAGTATTTTCAATGGTATTTTTTCCTGTCAACTGACAAGTATAGAATTGGGGCTGGAGAATGAAAGGTTGGAGATAAGAAAGAGATATGGAGCTGTGGGTATTTCTGATCAAGGGCTGTGTTCAAATTATTGGATGTGGAACAAAACATACCCAGTAATTCTGCTTAAAAAAAAAAATGTTAAACACACTTTTTATGGTGAAAATCTACCCTTTCTCCTTTGCTGCTCCTTATACCTGGTATCCCAGAACACTTTTCACTTTCCTTTAAATCACTCCTTAAAAAAAAATCCATCTTTTCTGAGAATCCTTGGCACAGCTATTTAATTCCCTTCTATTGAGACTCCTTCTGTTTGCCCATATTTCTAATGCCCTCCTTTTCTTTTGTTGTCTCCTTTCATGTTCTCATTTGTAAACTCTTTTGTGGGTAGGCCCAAGTTCAAATCCCCACTCACTATAAAATGTCAAGTGTGACCTTGGACTAGTCGTGCACTGTCAGTCTAATCTACCTCATGGGATTGCTGTGATCATAAATGGAGGAGGGGAAACCATTAGGTGGATCCAACAAATCCATCAGTGGAATTCTGTGGCAATCTTTTCCATCTTCCTTTCCCCCCAGCAATCTTTTCTGTCCCCAGAACTTTTTATTTCTGTGGTTGCAAGATCCACATGGACAGCCACATGGGTCAGGAGGTTTCAGTGTGGAGAGGGAAGAGGACAACACCTTGCTTTCTGCCTCTGTGCCTCAGTGCAGCTCCACTGAAAGAAGAGAATAATTTGACCCCTTTCCTCCTAATCTGCATGGTAACTCAACACAGGATCCATGACCCCATGTATAATGGGACTCGAATTTATGGCAGATCTGTGATCCTTGTATCTGTGGATCACTGGATCTAACCCCATGTATGCTGCCTTGAATTCCTGGGGAGAAGGGTTTGAAAATTACAGAATAAATATTCTGTGAATCCTCATCCTCAGTCTCTGTAGATAAAGTGATGTCAGCAGTGCTCAGATTTTTCTAATATGTCAGGTTAGAACAGAGACATGTTCCTTTGTCAGTTTAGACCACTAGGTAACCCAGCAGAACATTTATGTGGAGCCATCTGCATGGCATATCTCATTTTTGTCATATTACATGTACAAGAGCTGCCAACATTGGTCATCTGATAGACTAATGAGTAGAAAGGTATGGCTGGCAGAACATATCCACTTCTTTCTGACTCTTCCTCAGCTAGTCTAAAACATTCTTCCCCTACATTATTTGTTGCTGAGAAATCAGAAATGGGAAGAAGAATGACTTTAGGGAACCAATTAAATGAGAACTTTAGGCAGAAAAGCGAAGGCTGAGTCTGTCCATCTCATTTGTGACTTAATGACAGCTGTTTCAGAAGACAGGTTTTTTTACATGCCATTTTTTCTCTGGTAGTTGGCAGCTCTGTCTGCATTCATGTAAAGATAGCACTCTGTCATGCAAAGTTACAAATGTATTGTGTTAAGTTGTCTGTCTTAAATGGAAACTGTCAGGGATTGGACCTGAGTCCTTAGACATGCAAAGCATGTGCTGGGAGCTGCATATGAAGCCACATAAAACTGAGTTAGGTCATTGCTCTATCTAAGTCAAAACTATCCACGCTAATTAGCAGCAGTTCTTGATGGTCTCAAATAAATTCTGATCATGTAGCAAAATAGAGATTAGTGTAGTAGAATAGTAGTAGCCAGAGTAGTAGAATATAAGACTGAGACCTGGACCAATTTCAGACTCACCTTACGCCACCCTCACGTTCCTCTTCTCAGCGGGGCTTCCTTCTGATTTCACACTATCTGCACCGGGGCTGCGGCAAGCATCGGTGTTTTTGCGCAGCAAACAGAAATTGGTTTTTAGTGGTTTCTGTTTGCTACGCAAAAATGCCAATGCTTGCTGCAGCCCTGGGACAGATAATGTGAAATCGGAAGTAAGCCGTGCTGAGAAGATGAATGTGAGTGTTATCAGTTTTGCATTCCAAAGAACCAGGCATAGGCTCTAAATTATTCCTTTACTCCTATTACTCCTAATTATTCCTTTACTCCTAACTATTACTCCTAATTATTACTCCTAACTGGAGAGCCAGTTTGGTGTAGTGGTTAAGTGCATGGACTTATCTGGGAGAACCAGGTTTGATTCCCCACTCCTCCACTTGCACCTGCTGGAATGGCCTTGGGTTAGCCACAGCTCTGGCAGAGGTTGTCCTTGAAAGGGCAGCTGCTGTGAGAGCCCTTTCAGCCCCACCCACCTCACAGGGTGTCTGTTGTGGGGGGAGAAGATATGGGAGATTATAAACCTCTCTGAGTCTCTGATTCAGAGAGAAGGGTGGGGTATAAAACTGCAATTCTTCGTATTATTCTTTCTCTACCATACCATACCAAACCTTTAATGGCATAATAGATTCAGATAAAAATACACAGAATATAAAAATTTAAACATTGGAGATAAAATCAAAATAAAACCGAGCTTACAGATACATTCAAACATGGTCAGAATTAAATTTAAGGATGTCAGCCAGAAATTTTGCCACAGCCTCACTAACCACCCCCTCAGTATCACTCAATAAATAATAACAGGGTGGCAGAATAGACAAATCTGGAGAAAAAGAAAGCTTGCCAAATAAATCTTTACGGAGGTTATGGTAAAAAGAACAATCAAGCAATATATGCTGGATTGAGTCAGGGGTATTCGCTCCACAGGAGCAAAGTCTGTCGGCTAAAGGGACTCGCTGATATCTCCCTTGTAAAACTTTGGAGGGAAACGCGTTTAGTCTGGCCAACATAAATGCCCTGCGATGACTTGGAGTGGTTAGGTCTGATAGATAATTGGGCATTTTGCCACAAAAAGCATAAAGACCTAAGGAAGCTGGAGAGCAAGTATAAGGGAGAGTTGGCCGTAATTTCGTTTCCTCCAATTCCCACAGTCTCAGTTTAATACATCTGAAGATATATGACTCTTCAGAGGTAGAAAAATCATCTACCTCTAACCCCAATTGATTGAGTTTAGACAGAAGCAGTGCTGTCCAGGACGAAATATATGGGTCTCTTTTCATACAATCAAGAAGGCTGTTGGGATCTGTTCTAAAATGAATTTTGAGCCAGAATTTAAACACTGCAATCCAGGCTTTTGTCTCCACCAAAGACTGACCCACTTCAGAGCAGAGAGCAAAGTAGGACACACATTTTGGCAAACCAAGAATTTGTCTAAAGAATGAGGCTTGAATGCCCTCCACTTTCCTGGTAAAAGCTGAGATCCATATAGGGATACCATAGAGGATTTGGGCAAGCGTTTTGGCTTTGAATACTTTAATAGCTGCTGGAACTAATTGGTTGCCCCTTGCAAAGAAAAACTGTTTAATTTGAGCAGCTGAACACTTAGCCAAGTTGATGGTGTTGTTACGATGTGAAACCCAGCTTAACTTGTGGTTAAAAGTGATCCCCAAGTATTTAAAAATTTTTGTTTGCTCGATTGTTGAATTGCCAATAAACCATCTCTGTGGGCCCCAGCAATTTGAAAAGACAACTACTTTAGATTTGGCATAATTGATAGAGAGTGAATTACAATTACAGTAGTCATAAAAGGCGTTCAAATACCTTTGCAGGCCCACTCTTGTACAAGAGAGGATGGTAGTGTCATCGGCATAAAGTAATAAGGGGACCGCTCGGCCTGCAAGTTAAGGCGGATGACCATTGATAGGGGTCAAAAATTGTGCCAGGTCAGTTAAAAATAAATTAAAAAGATGTGGGGCCAGCACACAACCTTGTTTTACCCCCTTTAACACTGGGATTTTACTAGTCAAGTCACCGCTAGAAGAAAATTTCACTTGGCAAAAGGTATTAGAATGAAGTTTCCTCAAGAGAAACAGCAAACGAGGGTCCATTCCCAGGTAACCTAGCTTGATCCATAGTTGGGCTCTATCTATTGAATCAAAAGCACCCTTCAAATCGATGAAGGCAGCATATAATTTTTTTGACCCGGTATGCATATATTTCTCAGCAAGGAAGGCCAGAGTGCAGCAGTGATCCATAGCAGATTTGCCTTTGGAGAAGCCAATCTGTTCAGGACCTATGATGTTGCCTAGGCGCATCCAGTCAGTTAATCGGAGTTCTAAATGTTTTGCATACAATTTGCCCACTATAGATAATAAACTAATGGGGCAGAAGTTTTCTGGTAACTCCAACCCCCCCTTTTTGTATATTGGGATAATTATAGAGTCAAGCCAAGAGTCAGGGATGGAGCCATGCAGATCGATAAAAGAGAACAATTTTGCAAGGGGCAAGAGCCACCAATCGGCAAACTTTGTGAATACCTCAGCGGGAAGGCCATCAGGGCCAGGTGCTTTACCCGCTTTTAAATCCTTCAATAACTCACTGATTTCCTCTAGAGTTACTGGAGGCCAGACCGGCATATCAGTAACTGAGGGGTTTGCTAAGATGGGAGGGGATACACATGGGGCAGCAAAAATGTTAGAGAAGTAATCAACCCATGTTTGCTCAGAGATATTTGGGTCAGTAACAGAATTGTTTTTTAGATTACCTGAAATGATTCTCCAGAAGGCCTTATTATCGTTAGATTTTATCGAGTGGTAAAGTTGGTCCCATTTATTCTGAAAGAAAGCTTTCTTTTTGGATGTAGTAAGCTCCAGGTAGGCTGTCTTGTAAGCAATGTAGGCCTTAATTTTTGATTGGTCTTTGGAGTGACAAGCCTCTTTAAAATGAGCTCTCAGTTCTTGTTTCCAAGCTAAACAATCTGTATCGAACCAGGTGGAGAAACTAGACCTAGACAAGATCACCGGTTTAGCTTTGGCACTACAATAATCAATTAATAATGAAAATCCTGAAAGGATTGAATCATCTGAATTGGAATTAATGATTGAATCCCTTAATCTGCATAGCGCTTCAGAGCCAAAGAGGGAAGAAAACTCCCTTTCTAGGGCCGGGGACCACTTGATTTTTTTTAGAACATTCTCAGGGGCCTTCATGGATTGGGAAGGTGATACCATATTAACCTCCAGATCCAATTGTAGGGATAGAGTTAGGGGCAGGTGGTCACTTTCTGTGCGCGGATCGATGTAAAAGTTATCGATAGATGACAGAAGGTTGGATGAGCCCACACAAAAATCTATCACACTGCAACCCCTTGTGGAAAAAAAAGTAAAGTCATTTGCAGCTGGAAATTTGGAGAGACCATTAAATATTATAACATTGTGCGCTATGCAGAATTCAATTAATCTAAGACCCGCCTTATTGGTTAAAGTATCTTTAGAACAACGGGGTAAACATAGTTGTAGTGGAGGGGATTCAACCGCTTCAAAGCCAAAATGAGAGATCCATTTCTGATTGTTACTGCCTATCCGAGCATTAAAATCACCAAAAATCATGAGCTGAGCAGTATGGAATTTCCTAGACAAAGACGTCACATAGTCAGAAAATTTCTCCCAGACAGCATCAAACTCCAGCTCACCATTAGAAGGGGCTAAATAAACATTAATCATGATTAGGGTCAGTGCTGGGGAGGACAGCAATAAAGCCTGGGCAATTGGCGGGCAAGGATCCAAGAGGATCACCTTAAATGGTAAGCTGGATTTCACCAAAGCAGCCATGCCTGCTTTACTGCGACCTTTAGAGTGAGATCTATAAGCGGGGAGATTAAAAACTTTAAAATCTGTCAGTCTAAAACTGTCTTCTGCCCATGTTTCCTGAAGGAAGACACAATCAAAGGATTTCAAAAAGTCCAAAAAATCTGAGTCATTCGCTTTACTCTTCCACCCAGCAATGTTCCAGGAGATGATGTGGATCTTCCTTGTGGCTTCCCTAGCTGGTAGTCAATCGATAATGGATATCCTTTCTAGAACCCTGGAGTCATCAGTGAAAATACAACCATTATGTTGGGGTGCCCTTGAGCCAGTTAGAGAGAGTTCCATAGACAGATCAATTAAGTCAGCTGATGGGGGACAAGGGGGCAGGGGGTTGCCTGCAGGATCTAGGTTGATTGAAGGAACTGATTTCCCCGGCTCTAAAGACCTTTGCAGCTGCAGCTTAGTACCTTCAAGTCTTATGAGTATCGCCTGTTGATCTTTTGCTGGAAGACTCCCAAATGACTGCAAAAGGTCATCTTCTAATGAAACATTAAGGGGACTATGCGTCACATCCATAGAGGGCTGCACTGATGACTCATTATGCAACTCGGGGTTTGCTTGGGACTGACCAGATCTGGATACCTTAAGACACATTGCAGCCTTATATTTTGCCGCTGAAGATGATGCGTTCTTCAAGAGATGGGGATTACTTCGTGTCCTGACCCCTGCGGACAGGTTAGGCAGCAGAGCATTAGTTTGAGAGTTAATAAAAGATCGAACAGGGAAAACCCCCTTTGACCATAGGTAATTCTTTCGCCTCAAAATTAGTGAAGGAATGTTGGAAGATTGAAAGGTAAGCAGAATCCTCTGCATTTGAGACTGATCATTAAGAGATTCAATGGTAATCAAGTCAATTTTGTGATAGTTCAGATGAAGAAGTTCACAGAGATGGGATTTAGCTAAAAGTTTACTTCTCCAGCATGGGGTCTTCCTGCCATAAGGACAAACAGTGATGCAAACCTTATTGGGCTGTAGAACCAATTGTTGCACGTTCCTTTTAAGGCCCACGCTGACCTTAGACTCCGTAAAGGAGCTCCGGGGATCAACCTCCTGAGTTGCAGACGGACATCGCTTTAAAGGGGCTAGAGCACCAATAGAGGTATCATCCAGCTGGGCTAAGTAGACTTTATCCATTGACACTGATAGTCTCTTTAGTTCTAAAGAAAGGTCAAGAATTTGGTCTTCTAAACTCTTTAACTTTTTAAAGATACAATCCACTGTGCTTGCAATAAGGGTAATTGGGGCAAGTTCGTCAGAAGACATGGATCTTTCTTCATTATCATGCTGACTCTGCTGCACCTTTAAAGCCCCCACCCCAGATAGGAGTTGAGAGTCAACGCCATCCTCGTGATCAGACTCATTAGTCAATTCATTAGTCGGTTCCTCCTTTTCAGCAGGCTCTACCTCGTCTTCTAAAGGGGAGAAGCGATTCGATGTTTCAATAGCAAATGACGGCAGAGCAGATTTGGACTTATTGTTTAAGGTAAAAAAGTCCTCTATCCTGAACTGTTTGCAAAGTGGCAAAGAAGCAGATTCCTCCTCCACTTCTCTTGGCCGCTTGCCTGATGCCATTAAGAGGGTTCTGTTGGGTGGCAATTAGCCCTGTCCTGATAAAAATGAATAAAAAAATAAATAAATAAAACAAATACCAAACAACTAATGTCTTAAAACTTACAGATAAAAGCCACAACATCTGCTAAGAATATCGTAAAATATCTTTAAAAGCCAAATTTGTCAGAGCCAACTCTGTAGCCGACTGCACTCCGCCTTGTTGCTTTGCAGGAGTTGACTTAATTTCAACCTTCAGTTCAAATTAAAAGATTCTAAAAAAAAAAAAAAACAAAAAAAAAAACAAAACCCTGTCTTTGAGAGACAGGCTAAGACTATGTAAAACTTTATAAAACTTTATAAAACTTCAGCTGTAGGTCGTTAGCTGCAGCAGCTTCTGATTAGGAAAACGAAAGCAGAGGCTTATTGACTAATTAAACAACCAGAGCTTGGGAAAGACAAAACAGAGGCACCAAATATCAAAAGTGAGGTGATAGGATAAGATTATTTAAAAACAATTCCTTCTGTCAAGGCAAGATAAAAGTTAAAAGATTAAAACAACTTAGCGTTAGTAGGAGCGAAGAGACAAGCGGCTGCCTTCCTCCGAGTCTGCGCAGAATGGCCGCAACAGCCCCCCTATTCTTTCTCTATTGAAATGTATCAAAATGTGTGCCATCTACCCCTGTCTTCTCAGGCTCTTCCTCCTCTAGGCCTAAATTCCCCTAGGTCTGCGGAGGTGAGACCTGAGTGCCATAAAGGCCTCTTTGCAAGAATGGAATGTGGTTTCATTTTCCAAGCTGACTCAAACTCTAAAGAGAAATACTTATAAAATGCGCCTTTATTCTAACCTCTATATTCTATCTATGCATCTTGCTACTTCTACAAATGCTGATATGGTATTGCTGTAAATGATCTCTAAGTAGTGCCAGGGCTTTCTTTGAACAGGAACGAACAGGAATGCATTTCCGGCTGGCTTGGTGTCAGGGGACATGGCCTAACATGCAAATGAGTGCCTGCTGGGCTTTTTCTACAATAAAACCCCGGTGTGAAACAATGGTGGCAGCAAGGGGTGTGGCCTAATATGCAAATGAGTTCCTGCTGGAGTTTGCCTACAAAAATACCCCTGGGTAGTGTCAAGAGATATCAAAATGTGCTGTGGCTGTATCACGTGAGCCATTGACATATGACAATGTCTCTGGCAAACAGCCAATGTGGTATAGAGGTCACAGCATTGGATGAGGATCTCGTAGACTCAAATTCAAATCCTACTCCACTGTGGAAGCCAGACACACACTTCCAGCAGAACCTACTTCACAGTGTGTTGCAAGGATAAAATATTCTTGTTGCAAGAAGAGAGGAGAAAAATGTAAGCTACATTAGGTTCCCATTGGTGAGAAAGGTAGGGAATATATGTAATAAAATGAACAAGTCATCAAAGGACTATAATCAGTTAGATCATGTCCCCCCCCCTTTTTTTTTTTTTACTGCAATCTTATCTTTTTGAAGAAATGTATTTTGTCCTGGCAGATTTGAAAGGGGCAGGCTTTTCCCCCTCTGAAAAAGTTTGAAAGGGTCAGAGACCAGGCAGAAGGGGGTGGGACAGGAGTCAGTGCAATTGCTTTCCAGGCAGCCCACCTTCATACAAATGCTAATGAATCTAGCAGGAGAGATAAATGGGTAGGTCAAGCCCTTCCCTTTCTCCAAGCAGGAAACAAAGCCTTGGATGGGTCTTCAGGAAGGAGAATTCTAGAGACACCCTGGAAAAGCCTCTTTGACTTGGTGTGACCTAGTCAGTGAGTGGAGAAACAGATATGATTTAAAAAAACCACTTATTGTAACAGGAAAGAGCTATCCTTTCCTGGAATGCAGCGTCCATGAGAGGATGCAGACCTCTCATCTGGGAAGGCAGATGTTTTTGACCATGTGCTGGCTTAAAGATCTGAAGGGAGCTTCAAGGTAATGAAAACTTTGCAGGGATTTGCAAAGGGGTAAGCTAAATGGGCCTGTCCTATATTTTAACATCTAATAATTTGATTGTTTTATTGTTTTAATATTGTTTACAAATGTTGTCTTTGTTTATTTTTTTATGTTTATTTTATGTTGTTAGCTACCTTGAGTCTTTGTAAAATGGGCGGGATATAAATCTAAATAAATAAGTAAATAAATTAGGGCATTTATAGAGAAAGGGACTGAGGATTTGTTTTACTTATTTCTTTTGTGTCTTTTGATCAGTTTGGTGCTGTGCTAAAGTATGCTTGTAAACATTTAGTGATAAATGCATTAGGAGTGCATTCAGAATGTGTTAAGAGTACATTTAGCCTCTCAGTAACCAAGCTGAAATCATTACTTTCTATCTAATCAAATTTACTAATGGCTCAGTGGGATGTTGGGTAAATTGAAGCATCAAGGCTCTGCAAATGATCCCAAGGCTTGTCACAAACTTTGCATACAATCAACAAATTGAAAATAACTCACATTTGGATTATGCCCATTCTACTATGGAGATAAGCAGCTAAAATTGTTTTAAGTGTATCATTCTCCTGTTTGTTTGTTTTTTTAAGAATCTAAAATTTAATAACACTTGTAGTTCTGCAACTGCTCTGATTCTCTTTCTTGATCATGCTCATGCTGTTTTCTTTTTCTTAAAGGATGATCCCTGCAACAAACAAGGCTTTTGTGGTGAACAACCTGGTTTCTGGAACTGGCTATGATCTTTGTGTTCTGGCCATGTGGGATGACACCGCCACAACGCTCACTGCTACCAACATTGTGGGTTGTGCCCAGTTCTACACCAAAGAGGATTATCCCCAGTGCCAATCCATGCACAGCCAGTTCCTTGGTGGGACGATGATCCTAGTAATAGGAGGGATTATTGTGGCAACTCTGTTGGTCTTCATTGTTATACTTATGGTCCGGTACAAAGTTTGCAACAATGCCCCAGGGAAGATGGCTAATGTCAGCAATGTCTACTCACAAACCAATGGATCCCAACCTGTCCAGAATGGGGTCCTACCCCAAGTCAATCCTAAAGTGGTGGTAAGGAACGAGCTCATGGAATTTAACTGTGAATCTGCACATAGCAGCATCTCTTCTTCTTCTAGCTCTGTAAATAGTCGTGACTGTGATGGCTACAGCCTCCAAAGTGAGCAGGGCACATTGTCCAGCAAGTGGAGGCCTCCATCAAGGCCAAAGCACAACAACATTGATCGGCTAATGGGAGCTTTTGCCTCCCTGGAACTGAAGTGTCAGAAAAAGGAGGAAACAGTAGACTCCAGAACTTTAACAGTGGCCCATCACTCGGACAAGGAGCCACTGCTGGGCCAGCAGGAGTCCAAATTTCGTAGCCTCCTCATGTTACCACTGGAGGGTAAAACTAAGCGTAGCCATTCTTTTGACATGGGGGACTTTTCCACCTCTCAGTGTTGCAATTACCCCAAAAAGATCACAAACATTTGGACAAAGCGCAGTCTCTCAGTAAATGGCATGCTTTTGCAATATGATGACAGTGACCTAACAGGGGCAAAGGGGACTTATGGGAGCTCAGAGTGGGTAATGGAAAGCACAGTATAAATAAGAGTTTCCCTCTGTTCCATTCTTAGCCCTTCCCAGCACAACAAAATCTGTAATGTTAAAAAGGCCATAAATATGAAGGGAAAGGGGGGGAAACACATAGCTGAATTTTGGTCAGTCAGTATTAAAGATTTTACAAAAATAAAGTGGGATATGAGAAGTCATGGAATTTTAATAGGAAGGGGTGTGTGTGTGTGTGTGTGTGGAGTAGATGAAATGCCCCCAACACATTCATTACACCATATGTGAATGTCTTGAGGAATTCATTGATAGCATTCAGTGCTTTCCAAAAAGCTCCCAACCTCCAAATGAACATTCAACCAAGATGTAATAAGGATGAAAGCAGGTTAAGCAACACATATTTAATTCAGAGGGTAATTCTCTCCCTCTTCATTTTCTCATTGTCTGAGAAGACCGCTCCAGTGGATATAAGACTGGCAAGAGGATAGCCCCAGCTGCCACTACAGTTGCCCTGGACCTACAAAAAGACAACATCTGAGGGATAAAGAAGACGAGCAAAACACCTCAGTTTAATTTCTTAGGGATGTCTGAACATGCAGAGATCTTCTTGCCATTGTTTGGCCGACAATTTTTTTCTCCCTGGAATAAAAAAATGGTATTTTCCCCTTTTGTTGCTCTTTTTATTTTCTTCACCAAATATTTTAACAAAACAGGATATTAAAAAGACCAATTGTCTGCACAACTCTCCTATGATCTTCCAATCCAGGAGAATCTAGAGGTTATTTTATTTTAAAAAAAATCCTCCTCCCCCTTCCATTTGCCTTCATGGTTTCTTGTTTGTCAATGTGCAAGGCAGACTACAAAAGATATTGGTATAAAGTATATGTTTGATGTTTGAGATGGGGTGGGAGGGAGAAACCCAATTTTATTTTATTTTTTTAAAAATATCTATTTGTGACAAAATGAGTCATGTTCATTTGATACCACAAAATGAAATGTAATCATATGGGTCGAAATAAGGTCATGAAATCTAAGATTTCCAGGCATGTCATACAACTGAATGTTTGTTGGTGGGATTATTCCTAATGAGCCACGGAAAACAAGATACAGAACCTAACACCTAACATTCCAGGTAATTTTTATGACTTCTCATCCCTTTGCCCCTCACCAGGTTCCCTGCCCTTTTCACTTGCCAAGATATCTGCAAATACAGACCATTTATTAAGGTTTGGAATGGATAGACAAAGTCATGTACAAGATCATTACCACAATACGTGGAATGGTGGTAGATGTGCATTCTCTCACACTCCCCCCCCCCAGCCACTACATCATGACTTGACTGTGAATTTGCAGCTTTTAGAGCAGTGAGAGGCTGCATCTAATTCATTTTCTGTATTTATTTATTTCTAAGGATCTGCCTCCTGAGAGCCCCTTTCCAAAATTGCACATTGTTATTTATTATTTTTCAGGAATATGCAGAGAAAAAATTATAAGGCACAGAAGAAAGACACACACAGAAAATCGCTATGTATTTTTTTAAAGAGAAAAGCTCGGAGATATATTGTGACATGACTGTGTACTTGATCTTGTTATTTGTCATGTTTCCTATTTGGAGTTTTAGAAAATGACATCCTGTGATCAATTTTTTTTCTTTTTCTTCCCCCTCCCTCTTTTGCTACAAAATGTACAGTAAAAAAAACCTTACTGGCAAAATGAATTTTCTTTCTTTCATTTATTTTAATGCTTTGTTTTTGACCAATAATATGTCTTGTTTTTAAAAAATCCTCTATTTGTACATTATTTCAAGGTGGATCAAAAGAGGTGGTACTTTCTATCCCCTGATGAAGTTATTACAAATCACAAACAGGTTGATTATATTAACTAATCATGGGACATTCTTGGAATTCCCATCATCTCTACCCAAACTGCCATGCATTACTTGCCAGCTAGTTTGCCTCTCTGTCATTAATTGCCTCAGTCCTAGCTGAAATCTTGAGCTATGAAATCTGAAACACTGGGTAAGTGATGAAAACCAATTGGTGGGGAAGACAGCTTCTCATTCCACAAGGGGTAATGGCTTCCCCATCAATTGAGGACCCTTAGCATAATTGGCAATATATACAAGGTGGCAGATATTCTCGGTCCAGTCAACAGGTTTCAAGGAGAAATTCTCTGGATGACAAAAATAATGCTTTCAAGTTGTATCAATTGGCTAGAATACCCCATGTTCACATTATGATATTAATATGTACTTTAACAGAATTAGCACATTTAATTTATATGTAATGGTTTCTCCATCAGAGTAAGGATCCTTTATGTTAGGGTGTGTGTTAGTGCTTTTAGCTATCATGAAATTCTCCCAATGTATACCTGCTCAAAAATATTCAGGGTCACTGAATTAGCTTTTCCACTCTTGTTGTTCTTAAGGATCTTCTCCCCAAACGTATATTATTGTGTGTTATTAACAGTGATGAGATTGGATGTCATGAATCTATATTATTAATGGTGGCACTTTCCCCAGCCCAAGGGAATTTCCTCTGACATGCTCATAAAACCTCATGTCAGCAGAAGTCTCCTGCTAGTTGCAAAAGCTGCTATCAGCAGAACTGATTCATAGGATCCAACCCATGAGGCAGAATCTGAAATACAGGGGATTGAATTCAGCCGGGCCTACCTTTGAGACTGACCTGGAAGCTCCAATGAGTCCAGAATGTGGCAGCATGAGTCCTGATGGAAACACCACAGATGGCACATATCCAACTGGTGCTGCACCAGTTATGCTGGCTTCCAGTGGAATACCAAGTCAGATTCAAGGTTCTGGTTTTGACCTTTAAGGCCTTGAGTGATCAGGGACCAACGTATCTGCAGAACCATCTCCTCCATTATGTCCCTGGAAGAGCATTATGCTGTAATAGTAACAATTTTCTGGTGATCCCTGGCCCTAAGGAAGTCTGATCTGGTGGAACTCTACCAGATAACATCAGGGCCCTGTGGGATCCTATGCAATCCCAAAGGGCCTGTAAGAGATGTTCTGCCAGGCTTTTTGCTGAAGACAGTGATGGTTTGCCGCCTGGCTGGCACCTTCCATTTTCCACCACCCCCAGATGCTTTGTAAATTGTAAATCATTTTTAAATTGTAAATCATTTTTAAATTGAAATCATGTTAGTTTTTAACTTGTGCGCTGTTTTATAATACATGTTGAACATCGCCCAGAGTCTGGCATAAGGCAGGATAGGGTGCTTAATCAAATGCAATAAATAATAATAATTTTAAAAATAAGACCCATTCTCAAGATGCAGTTAGAACTGGACAAAAATACCTTGGAGTATAGACTTAATCCAATTAGATCCATTAATGCATACACACACAGCCAATATGAGCTCTCCCATTTATCTCCTTTTTGTAACATGCAGGTCTAAGAAGGCTCATACCAAGCATGTCAGTAGTGCTTCCACTAAGTCCTGAATTTATTTAATTATTCAAAATAGGTAAATCTTGCCATATCTCCACAGACTCAAGGCAACTAGCAAAACAATGTCTTTCTAAGAAGAGTTACATCTGTCCTATTCAAAAGTTACAGTAAATGCATGTACAGTTTGTGCACACTGGATTTTTGTTTATGTGTATGCTGAGCAATTCTTATTGTTATTGTTATTATATCCCGCTCTTCCCCCCAAAGCAAACACAGGGCGGGTTACATTCAACACATGTACAGCTCAGTGTATTATTTAAACCCCACATGTACCCAGGTACTGATCCCCAGTTTCATTTATAAGGTGAACACCTGTTGGTTCCTTCTTCCAAACAGATGTACACATGTACAGGTAGAGTGTATGTCTGTTTACTATAACATGTGAACAGGACTACACTTTAAGGGCATTTAAGTTAATGTGTTTAGAAGGGTGAGATTGGACTAAGGAGGGCACTGTAAATCTGCCAAAACAGTTTGTCCTCCTCTAGATGCCCTTTGAAATAAAGGAATCGTACATGCCTTCCTGAATGCAGAAAGCAAATGCAGTCTTTAAATTCACCCTAGTAGGTCTGCTAGGACAGCCCTAGCAAAGGTTCCTACCAGGAAATTTCTGTCTCAAGAGTGTAACTGACGCATAAGACTATACAAGGAGATGTAGCATTAGATCCCCTAGAGTTTTCCTTTGAGTGGCAGGATTCCCACTTACGGACTAATGCCCCACTCATGGGGCAGTGATGCTCTGTATTCTTGGAGAACTGGTTTTGATTCCCCACTCCTCCACTTGCACCTGCTGGAATGGCCTTGGGTCTGGCAGACGTCCTTGAAAGGGCAGCTGCTGCGAGAGTCATGGATCTATAGTCATGGACCTGAGGGTCTTCTACTTCTCAAGAACAAGATTTCAGAGGTTATTGTAAGTTGCCACAGGAGGGGTAAGGTAAGAACATTGTTCTCTACAAGCAAAAACCCACAGGAAAACTTTGGGGTATCTATTTCATTGACTGTGATCTTAAGGGCACTTTCCTGGGTGTAAGAACTACTGAATAACATGGGCTTACTACTGTGTAGACCTGTTTCGTCTTGTCCCCATGGTCACAATTGCTACTATAGTAATATATACTGGTATGCAGAAGCACAAAGGATTGCATTATCCATCATTCTTAGCAGCTCTGGGTGCTGCTGCATATGCTCAGTCACAGCGATGTTAAGGCTGTATCATACCTCTCAACTTCCATTTGCCATGGGAAAATGGGGTGAAGGGAGCATCAGAAATTAAATCATGCAGAGACTCCAAAGCATCACAAAGCTCCCATTTCTGTTATGGCTTCCCCCATTCAGTGCATGTGCAAAGGGGTAGAGAAACTGAACACAAACAGAATTTGGTTATTCAGGAAATCCATGTGCACATCAGAGTGCAGCCAGAAATGGGTAATAATTTTTTTCCTGCCTCTCACCATCACATTCATCTGTACCACCAGGGTATCTTGTGCACTTGATCACAAGTACATTGAAGCCAATGCATGCTTTCCCCACAGATATTTGTGGATTGAAGCTTGCATATTGTTGCTTCCATTGAAATGAATGTTGTTCTAACAATACAAATGTCTGAGGAACCCAAAATGTTTAGAACCAATTTAGTAGCTTTACTAGATGCATCCATCTTCATTCAAATGAGAGCTTAATTTCTACATTGTGCAAATGTCCAGATGACAGCATTGCTTTGCTAGTTAATTATACCTTGTTTTAATTAAATTCAATGAAAGCACTTAAAGATTTTTGTTTAGCATTTCCCACTTCCACTATCATTTCTAGTAGTTAGTTTATTTTTATTTAATTGTATTGACAAGTTTCTTTTCATCTTGGCAGCTGGAGTGCTTCTCATTCAACCACAAAGTTAATTAAAAATATCAGAAGTATACTTACTGAGTATACAACAACAAAGAGCCAACATATTTCTTTCTGTTACAGAGGGGAAAATGGTTATTTTTCATAATGCAAATCTAGAAGACATAACTGAATTACTTACTAGGCTGTAATTTCCCCCTCATTGATTCTGCACATGCTTGCAGATGGTATGGCTTCATAGAACTGTGTTTCTTTTTACACTCCTTGGTTCAGTGTGCATGCTGGCATCATGGATAATGGGAAGTCTGTGTAGTTTCCCTATATCTTTTCCCATTCCTTCCCATCTAATTGTTGAAGCTGGCAGAAGAGGAGATCTGGATGGAGATATGGAAGGAGCACATAGATTTCCCATTCATCAGAGGACCATGGAGCACTGCTTGCAATCTTTCTATGAGAGAGGATGAAAGCAATCTTTGCTAAATGCCAAAGAAAGTCCTATGCATGCAAAAACTGCATTTATGTGATGAAAGATCATATGTCTGGTTGAGGTCATAATGATACTTTTGGGATGATGAGAGAGAGTCTTCAAATCATTGTCTCCTGCACAATATGATGTCATGATGTTACACAGCCACTCAGAACTGCTGATTTTAATGTGGATAGGTGAAAGAAGCCCATTTGAAATGAGGACAGTAGGATTGCCAGGTCTGTGTTGAAAAATACCAGGAGACTTTGGGGGTGGAACCAGGAGAAGGTGGGGTTTGAGGAGAGGAGGGGAGGGGCCTCAGCATGGTACAATGCCCTTCAAAGTAGTCATTTTGTCCAGGGGGGCTGATCTCTTTCACCTGGAGATCAATTGTAAAAGTGGGAGATCTGCAGGCCCCACCTAGAGGCTGGCAACCCTAGTAGAACTGTGCTTCCTTCCTTACTTCTTACATCTTAATTGCTATTTTCACATCCAGAGTCATAAATATCAAACCTTCACACACACACACCCAAAAAAGGAGACCTTAAAAGTTACTACAAAAATTATCATGTAACTTAACAACTTCCAGAAATTTCACCACATACAAAGTAGTTTGTTTTATCTTTATCTCTGAGTAACCATAACGATTTAGCATCTGAAAAGACAAAGTCCTGATTTAAAAATGGAGAAATCAATTCAGCTCTTTGATCTGAAAATTTAAGGCAGTAAAAAATATTATCCACAGAATCTATTCTGTTGTTGCTACAATTACAGAGTCTATCTGAATATGGAATTCCATTGAATCTTCTTAACAATCACTTCTGACGGTAGGGCATAAGCATGCTCTTTGGAAGAGTTAGCTCAGATAGATAGTTTGTCATTTTTGCTGGAGAGAGAATGCCTACTGAGAAAGATGAATACACACTGTGTGCTCGAATCAATGTACTCTCATAATCAAAGTCTCTCCTATGTCTTCTAATTAATTGGGTCAATTCTTGTTTACTCATTGTTTCTGCCACATCATGAGTAATGCCCAAACATGAGAATTCATGACGCAGTAATCTGTCCCAGTCACTTGTGTAATGGTCCAGTTTGACTAGTCCCAGGAGGATTAATTCTGGATTTGATTTTAGGATCCTAATTTTTAGATTGAATACTCTGCCCCATGCTTTTGTTTCAAAATACATCTCCCTAGCTTAGGCTCTCAGAACTGTTCCTGACACACATAGAGGGATTCCCAAAATATTATATAGGAATCTTAATAGTGGTCTATAAATGTTGTCTGTTTCTGCTCTGATCCAAACCATGCACCATATAGCATATGCCCAGTGACTTTAGTTTTAAATACTTTTAACTGCCACAGGAACCTATTGGCCATCAGAGGAGTAATAAAATCTTGAGATGGCCTTCCCAGTATTCATAGCAACTCTTGAAACAGAGTACAAGTGCACCTTCCAAGGAAGGCTTGTATAAAAAGTAATTCTAAGATATCTGAAATGTTCCACTTGCTCCATGAAATAGCCTGCTACTGACCACTTGTACTTATTTATCTTTTGTTCTTTACTGAAAAGAAGAACCTTTGACTAGCATTAATAACTAAGCCCTTACTGGAACAATATTCCAAAAAGGAACATACAAGCTTACGTAGGCTGACCACAGATCTTGACAGAAGAGCCATATTGTCTGCATGCATATAAGAGATAGGGTAATATAACATGAGCTAGGCAAGCTGAATGAAATCTATCTCCAGAAAGATGAGAATTTAAATCTCTGAGATATAATAGCAATTGATATATCCTTGCTGAGTTAATCACTCAGTGGAATAGCCCTGGTCAGTTCACCAGATGGACCAGATCTCACCTTGGCTGATCATATAGATATTTATCAATAGATGATTAATTCAGTTTGTCCCATAATCTTTGCCTAGATACTGCATCAAAAGCTGCTCTGAGATCCATATAGGCAACAGCTAACATTCCATCTTTTGAGTATGTATATGGTCAACTGCACTAACTCCACTATGGAATCCAGCTTGCTCTTGACCCAGTATGACTTAATCCTCAATGCACAGAAGTAGCATCTTATAGAGCAAGGAAGCTTATAGTTTACCCACCACTGATAACAAACTTATAGGCCAATAATTATTTGGATCCATTAGATCACCTTTTTATGGATAGGGACAGTGCTTCCTATATTGGTCACATGGTCTTCTAGCTAATGAAGATTTTTTGGGAGGGAGAGGTTACATATTTGTGCAACCTTTTCACATCAGCCCATAAAAACTGTTGATGGAGAAGAGAGTGTTTGCCACCACCGAAGATTTTTGTGAAATGCCCTTCCCACTTAGACTCAACCATAGACTATACTGAACCGTAGGGGTCAATACAATGATTCATTATATGTGTTCAATTTAGTTAGTTCAGAAGCTTGTGGCAGGATCAATTTACAAGGAAGCTGGCATGGGGGGGGGGTAAATTTATGGAGTTTATAATTAATTTGTATCTAATTAGTTTTGAAAGGTTAAGTAATGTGTGTGCCAAAGGACATTCCTTTCTCCCCCTCCCCTTTTTTTTAAAAGAAAACCCTGCTCCTGTTCACTACAGATGCTGAACTCATTGATTAAATTTTCCTTGCAATGGAAACTACTTTCTTCCAATTCCTGCTGTTTCAGGTGCTCCAGACTGTTTTCATTGTCCATAGAATATATGGATTAATGACTTGAGGCACATGCAAAGTGACCTGATTCCAAGGAAGAAAAACTGTGCAGTTGAAATTGCTTCTTCTCCACAGTTATTAAAGGTACAGAAGCCCTGTTCTAGTCACCCTGCATTTTCTTATACTTAGTAACTACAACCAGTGTACTATACATTTTAGAAGAGGTGACAAATTATGTATGACCATAATTAGATCTCTGACATTTGATTAAGCAGCTGCTATGAGTGTTGCGATGGCAAGGAGAGATTTTTTTTTTTGCTCTTTCCCCCATGCCATTTCCCTGATTGACATGTCTCATTCACAGCTGCCTCCTGATCCAGTAGGTAGAAAAAGGCAAGTATTCTGTCACACAAGTGCTGTACTTGTCTATTTTTTTCTTTTCTTTTTTTGGGGGAAAAAATAATAATTTATTGATTATAAATTCCTCAGATACATTACATTACATCTGTATGCCATACATCCTGTTATTGTTTCCTGTTTCATAATCCAGTTACAAATAAATAAAAACAATAAAATACCAAATCCACAAAATTATTAAAACAGAGAGCAAAGGTAGATTGTTTCCTAAATTCCTACAATGCTTAATATAATCCATCCATTCCTTTTTCTTATATTCATCCTCTATTAGTCCTCTATTTTGTATCCAATCATATAATTTCTCCCATCTTTGATTTGCCAATTTTTTGGATTTCCCATTAACTATTGCCGTGAGTTTATCTGCTTCTGCAGCTTGTAAAACCTTATCTATTAATTCTTCCATATTTGGAGTTTTGTCTAATCTCCAATATTTTGCATATAACATTCTCGCGGCGGTGAGAACGTGTATTATCAAATGAACATTTTCCTTAACCACATCTTTCTTAACCAGACTTAGTAGTACAATTTCAGGCTTCAACTGAATTACCGTTTTCAGCATTCCTTGAAGGAATTCAAAGACTTTGATCCAATATTTTTTTTGCCCTTTTGCATGTCCACCATAAATGATAGATCATGCCAATTTTTTCACCACATTTCAAACAATTTGGCGATAATCCTGGATATATTTTAGCTAACTGAACTGGTGTGATGTACCACCTATGAAACATCTTAAATAGATTTTCTCTAAAATTTACCGCCTTTGTGATCTTACAGTTGATCTGCCATAATTGTGCCCATTGCTCTGTCTATATTTTTCCCCAGATTTTGTGACCATTTTATCATTACTTCTTTCATCTCATCCTCCAGTTTCCGTTGCATAAGATAATTATAAAACTTTTTTATTAGTTTATCCTCCTTACTCATTAACAATTTGTCAAAATCAAAGTTTCCTTTATTAAAACCAATAGCTTGTCTTTGATAAATTTTGCATTAATCTGCATTGTTAACCACCAATCCATTTTTATGCCTTGGTTCCCTAACTTCTCAGCCGTTTTTAAAGTATCATCTTCATTTAATAAGTTTTGATATCTCACAATCTTTGACATTGTAAACAATTGTGGTTGTATAGATGCTTTGTTGGGAGAAAGCCATCTTGGGGTCTTATTATATATTTTCTTTTTTACTTTTTCCCAGCAATCCAACAATGACTTATGTACCAAATGATTACTAAAATACTTATGCCTATTGCTAATATACCACATATTTGCATGCCATCCTGCTTTGAGATCATGTCCTTCTATTGCTAGATTCTTTTGTTCTCCAATCTCACCCATTCACTTAACCAAACCAAAGCATTAGCCATATAATGTTTCCCAGTCTGGCAGGCCCAGTCTCCCATTTTTCTTTTTGTCCCACAAAATTTTACATTTTATCCTGGGTTTCCTGCCCTGCCATATAAAAAACATATTTATTTTGTTTAATCTTGCAAAAAAATCTTTCCTTAACACTATATTTATAGTCTGAAATAGAAACATAAGTTTTGGGAGAATAACCATTTTTATACTGCAATATGACCCATAAATGACAACTGCAGGTTACCCCACTTTTTAAAAGTTATTTCTATCTCCTTTAACAGCCTCAAATAGTTATTTTCATAAATAGTACTACATTTATTAGTTAAAAGTATTCCCAAATACCTAATCTTCTTTTCACATTGAAAACCAGCCTTTTCTACTAACTGTTTCATCATCAAGTCTGTCATATCTTTTGTTAACATTTTAGATTTTTGCTTATTTACTTTCAGGCCTGCCACTTGACCATACTCTTTTAACTCCTTTAAAACTTCATCAATAGATTCCAATGGATTCTGTAAAATCAATATAACATCATCTGCATATTTTTTTTCTATATCCTATATCTATATATATTTTTTTCTATACTGCTTGGTTGGGTTGAGATGGGAAGACTCTCAACTAGGGAAACAGCATATCACTCCACAACTGCTTTTTGGAGATAAATTACACATGGAGGTAATGAGGAGTCCAGTTATAGACCCCTGATGTCATATACCTTTTAGCTATAGGTAGTTGTCCAAATAATTTATAGTCTTGGGAGCTGCTTCATCCTTGAAGTCAATTCAACATTTGTGAAGTGTTACGATAGTACTATTATTCTCTGCAGTATCATGTGATGACTTGCACATGTGACTGGTACATCACAGTCTAAGATCACAGAGCATCCATATAAATTTCAACACTTTTTTCAGAGTTCAGTCACATAATCAACCTCAAAGTCATCAAATGCAACTGTCCCCAAGAAGGAAGGAAGGAAGGAAGGAAGGAAGGAAGGAAGGAAGGAAGGAAGGAAGGAAGGAAGGAAGGAGATTACAAATATGTATGAAGCAGTTCGAATTCAGGGAGTCATGGTCCCTTTTTGATGTAAGTAGAGAAAAGAGTATTTCTCTTATTCAAAGCAATAAAAGCAGAAGGATTTTTTTTTTAAAAAAAGGACCATCTTTTTTCTTCATAGCAATTTGGTTGTGAACCAGAAGCATAAAGTCAAAATAGTGCTTGGTATTGAATCAAAAGTTGTTTGAATGCCTGTCTTTCTAAACTCACAGCCAATCCTGAAGTTATTGGGAATCCAGGGCCGAATTTATCCCACTTTTGATAAATAAGCAATGTTGCAATATTTGAACTGTTTTATCTCTCAAGGATGGTGTTATACTTCTTTGCATTACAGGGCCATTTGTGCAATATATATTTTACTAGGAATAAGACCCATTTAGGAGAAAAATACAATGAGCTCTAGAAAGAGGCTGTGGGTGAATGCCCCCCTTGCTGTCTTTCCACTCACTCAAATGAAGGCATTCACTCTCCCCTTCCACCTCAAGGGGGGCTGATTTCTGCCATGTGGAGAGCAGTTGTTAATTTTGAGTGATCTTCTCATGTCACGTTCTCAGGGTGCAGGCAGGCAGGAGTCCAAAGTCAGTCCAAGGTCAAAGTCCAGGAAGTCAAGCAGGAGCCAGGTCACCAATGCAGAATCACAAACCAGAATCAGACATCAGTGTCCAAAAGCCAAAGGGTCAGGGTGCCAAGGAACTCAAACAGATCAGGATCAGGAAGGAGCGTGGATGCAAGCCAGAGAATAGACTTGTTGCTTCCACAAGGTTACCAGGTCCTGGGTGGGAGCTATATGGGAGTCTCAATCAGCCTGCTCCCTGGGTGGCAGTGACTCTGCTAGAGATCTGAAGCATCAGTGTGCCTCATGTCTTCGCTCTGAAAGTTCTTTCGAACTCTTGAGATGGGAGGAGAAGAGCTTGGAGGAGATTGATCGTCAACAGCTGACACTGGTGCCTGGAGAGTGATTGATGGGCCAGCTGCTGTTTGTTCAGCTGAGGAACTGGCTGGCAACTCTTCCAGGTCTGACAACCCTTCCAGTTCCTCCTCATCGGAGCTCATGACACCTCACCTGGAGATTCCTCCTCAGGAGGAAATGGCTGGTTTGGAGAGTGGAGTCTATGGCATTGTACCTGTCTGAGGTCCCAACCCTCCTCAAACTCCTGCCCTCTCCAGGCTCCACCCCTCAAATCTCCTCAAATCTTCGTGTTGGCAACTGCTAAGTCATACTGACTGACATAGGTAGGTGCTGCTGAACAGGAACAAGCAGACAGGCCTAGTTAAGTCATGCCAATCAGAAGAATAATTGAGCTCCCTTTACTGACAATCTTGGTGACAACCTTGGTGGCCTAGCAGCAGCCTGTGAATTGAAGCTTCCCAAGTGGCCCAATCCTCATATATCTTGGGGTGAGGCTGAGGAGAGGAGGGAGGGAGGAAGTGACAGGAAAGAAGTGGCAGTCATGGTCTCTGAGGAAATGCTCCAGGTGGGGCCAGGCCTTGCTGCCTAATTGCATTAATGCGGCAGTGACAGCTCCCCGGCTATTTCAGCAGCTTTCAGAGGCTGCATGTGCTGGGAGACTGTCTCCATGGGCTGTTGATGAGGCTGCAGAGGTCTGTTGCTGGCAGCAGCTGCGACACCTTTTGTGAGGCTGCAGTGGAGCGGCAGCAGCTGCAACACCTTTTCTGAGGCTGGTTGACAGAGAGGAGACAGAGAAACATTGAAGATGTGTTTGTCTCTGAGGCAAGACTGTTTTGGCAGTTTATTCAACATTCCTGGTCTGCAGTAGGAAGGGACAGGGGAGTCAGCCAATATGAGACCAGAGATGCTGAGTGAGCCATGATGGGGCCAATTATTAGTCAAGTGCATGGAATGTACCTGTAAGCCAATGGGGGAACTCCACTTGGCCACCACCATAGGGGAATTAGAGAGAGAGAGAGGAAGATGCTTTATGAAGAAAATGGAATGTGTTAATAATACAAAAATACTTCAGCATACTTGTATATCTGCAAGTAATCAAGTCATCAGCTAAAACTACTGAGACCCAGTATGCTGGAATCCTTAGAGAGTTAGACTTGAGCTGGAAGACACTGGGTAACCTTGAGCCAGTCTTTTTCTCTCTCAGCTAGTCTACCTCACAGGATTGTTGTGAGGATAACATGAAGGATAACCCTGAGCACATACTGGCTACGTTGCATTAAGCATACATGCTCTTGTAAATTATGAACAATAATATACCTGGAAGCATCCCCTTCAGAATAATCTGTAACAGTATATCACATCCCACTTCAACTCAGGCAAAAGTAATTTCCTATAGCTCCAGTCTTGCTCTTCCTCTCACCATTGTGAATTGTGGCTTTAGTGACCTAGCATAGCATACAGGGTCATGTTGAAAAGGATACCTATGTAGCCTCAGTGCTCAGATGTTTGACTACCTTCACTTGTTATATTTTGGATAATCAGCTACTCTTTTTTGATATTAACTGGTAATGATATGTTCTCATGGGAAAATGCAAGCTTCTTATCGCCAGCAAATTGAAATTCTGTTATATCAACCTATCGTTCTATAGTCATAAATGGACACAGAGAATACCAACATGTCAACAATGATTGTATAATGTGCCATTTACATAATTTTAGCTGTGGTAGTTATTCATTTAGGAGAAGGCTACCATTAGATGCACACATTTAAACTGAATTCTTAACTCTTGAGGAATCTATCTCTAATACTCACTTTCTTCTAAACACTTTCTAAATTTAGTTCTTTATTCTTTTTGGGTTAACTGCACTTACCTAAATTATTCATACGCAATTCTGTTTTCTTTTCTTTTTTCCCCCTAAATGCATTCCCCAGCTCTGCTTTGGGAATGGCTCCATCAAACAATTCATTTTGCAAAAATAAATGATTTTTCTCCACTGAGGTTAATGTACTTTAAAAATTATCGATTTATAATTTATTAACAGTCTGATCAGTATCAGAATATTTTCTTATCAAGCAGGACAGTACTACTCCAGCAGTCAAGTCACCAGTTGTGTGTCTCATTAAAAAAAATAGAAAAACTAGAAAAAGGATGCGCTACATCAACCACCTTTGTCTAATTTGCACCTACAGTGCGATCCTAAAAGAGTTACTTGAGTTTAAACCCACTGAAATCAATGGGCTTAGATGGGAGAAGCACTTCATATGCTTGCACTAACAATGTGAAACAATTAAACTAACTATAGTTAGTTCGATTGTTCAAATACCAGACAATAGATTAAATAAGAATTTGTGGCTTATTAATTACAGTCTAAATTATGGCTTGGCTTCTCAACAGCATGAGCAACAGCCCTGCCTCTCCTGTTCCTCCTGCAGTCTTCCATGCCCTCCGAAGTTGTGCTCCTGTGGGTCAGTAGATCTGCAGAAACAGTGCTGGAGGCAAAATGGGAGTTTGAAAAGGAAAGGAGGGAAATATGAAATAAAATCTCCCTTGCTTCTTCACAGATGTAAAAATTACTCTGTCAGAGGAGCTGCCATTGTGCAGACAGAAGGGGTACATTCATGCTACATGGGATAATGCATTTTGCAACTGGATTTTTGCTATTACGCAGTAAAAATCCAGTTGCAAAACATTATCCTGTGTGTAATGTGAATGCACCCAATGACACCTTCAGATCCATATTGTTTTCATACAATATACAATCACAGACTTCCCAGCTTGTTCCCCAGTGTCATTCTTGTACATTTCCAAGACACAGATTTATGTATCTAGATATGAATCCAGAATGAGGGTGGGGAAATCAGCATTTGCTGAGGCTAATCTGGTTTTAAACCAGTGCTCATCAGTAAGCCCAAATCCTGGTGTCACAATTAATCATAATCAAACCATGATTTCTTGTTATGTCCAAATCAAGTTACTGCCTTTTCATGTGAAAAAGAAGAAAATCAGACAGAGGAAATTTCTTACCTTCTTGGCAACCTTAGACACACACTTTTATCAATGGAATATTTCATACATGTCAGAGCAAAGTTATATACAAAACCTAACATATTAAACTTTTGCAAAGTCATTCTTCTATAATAGTGTTTCTGGTCTATTATGTTCCATGAAAATGTTCTGGTCCTAGGCATACACTGACTAGACAAATGCTGCAGAACAGGGCAGTTTGTTGGCAGAAATATGATAACCAGAATCTTGACACTCAATCTTTCTAAATTATGTTCTACATGGGGAAAGTGGTTAGTTGCAGTCACTTTTTAGCTGGTGTGGATGAAAAAGGGGGAAAATGTTTAAGCGCATTGACATTTAGCCACATGGGGTGGGGGGGGAATCTTTTCCAGGTTATCTGTGATTTGACATAACACCCTAGAATATTTGGCTTGAAGAAAGCTCAGAGCTGCTGCTGAACTGTTTGTTCATTACAACCTGGTTCTGAATTATTATCCAAGTAATCTGTCTGGAGTGTGTTTGCACCACTGTGGTGCATGATCTAGTTCAGATTCTTGTTGCATTAGAGTATTTGATGAAAATGAAAATAAAGAAAATAATAAATATTTAAAATTAAACTGAAATGTAAACAGAGTGAAAATAGTGTACAATGCTACATAGAACTAGTGAAATCACATGAGCAGCTACTTCACAATACAAAAACCCAACGGTTTTCCACTAGCTACCCAAAGGACTGTTTCAAGCTGCCAAGCAGCCTCCCTGGACAGATAGTTTGACAAGCAGGGAAGGTTCATGCAAGTCTAAGAAGACTCTAAACCTCAGCAGGGCCAATAAATTTAATGGTCTGAATTGTGTTTCCCATGTTCACTGTTTAAATCTCACTGTTGATTTCAGTGACTGATTATTTCAATTATAATCATTTGAATTATTCAGGGCAATTAAATTATAAAATAACCTGAGCCATGTTTTTTAAAAATATATATGTATAATTGTATTAACCAATCTCAATCTACAGGAGTGCATTTATTCTCTGTGTGTGCCAACTACAACCCCCCCCCCCCCCCCCCGTTTTCCAAATCCCTGTGTGAACAGTATTTCTGCCTATGGGGTGTATGCAATTTGTTCACTGTTCATTAGAGCCTCTGAAAAAACCCAGCTGGGTAGCATTTAATGAAAGGATGATGTCATTAAAAATGAGCAAGCTAAATAGCCCTTTGGTGTAGCTTTGCTCACATTCATGAGAGGAGAGCTTAAGGTCCAAATACAAGAATAAGGTCCACCACCCCCTCCACAAAGCTATATTCTCTAGCATAACAAAGTAAACCGTCACTATAAAGAGACAGAAACTGTGTTACATTGGACACTAATACATTTTACATCTGGTGCAAATCTTGCAGGTAACTTCCTTCATCTGAATTTCATTCCAGCCAGGTAAGGAATTTGTTCACTGGAAGTCATACTCACACATAGCCTGATAGTGCTAGCCCATTTGGCAGCACACACAAAGAAGCAGTCTCTTTGACCAACTGGCTGGCAGTCCAGCTGGTAGCTCAGCCCACCCATGTCATGAACCTCAGAACTAGCTTCTCTAATTTGAATTTGGGTTCCAAGAGTAGGGGGGAAGGAGTCTAGGATCAAATAAACACTGGAATGCTCTGTCTGGGTCCAAGGAAACAACTGAATGCAGTGGGAAATGGAGAAGAGGGGCCAGAAGAAAAGACTAAAGCATGTCTGCAGCCAAATGTTTTGGAGTGAAGGGGACAGTGCTTTTGTATCATTCCTTGATCTAAGCCAATATTTTATACTGTTCAAAATTAACTACATGCTAATTTATTCATTCATTCATTTCATTTCATTAATACAATGGCTTTGTCCCCAGTGGGGACCCAAAGTGGCTTATATCATTCTTCTCAGCTCCATTTTATCCTCACTTCAACCCTGTGGGGTAGGTTGGGCTGAGATTGTGTGATTAGCCCAAAGTTCATCTGGCAAGCTTTCATGACACAGTGGGGACTTGAATCTAGGTCTCCCAGATCCTAGTCCAAGCTCTATTCCACAGTGGGTCATTGCAGACTAAAAGAACAAAAAGGAAATCCTAGAATTTAGTTGCTACTTTAGTTCTACGCAGAGAAGTAACATCTTCCTAAACCTCTGCTTCTGGCTAGAACGCTGCTATGTCCTAATTTTCATACCTGGATTTCTGATGTTATAGGTCCCAGGTGCCCAATTGCATTTCATTAGCCATAACTCTAGAAACAGGGAGTCAGCTTATCTCTTACTGGGCAATTGGATAGGATCCTACCTACACATTGCTTCATAAGGGAATAGACTAGAGATTGATCCCATGCTCCTCTGAAATTTGCCCTCTTGTTTACTTACTTTATTCATCAACATTATCTATAACTCACCTTTACAACAAGTGTTCTTCCAAGAGCCTCACAATCAAATACAAAGTATAACAGCCTAAAACAACAAAATACACAATGAACACAAAAATCAACAAGACTAGTAACATAGCCAAATTAAGCAACAAACCAGTATTAATACCAGCCAGAAGTACATTTTAGATGCCAAATTCTTTCAAAACTTGACATCTTAAGCCACCAAAGAATGGGAAAGACTGAATGTCACTTGGGAAGAAATTCTATTACATTGGTGTCACGGCCGAGAATACCAGGCCCTAGCCCATAAAACATTTCATAGTACCTCAGCAGTGAGGAAATATGCTGTAAGGATCTAAGGGATGTCTAGAAGAGGTTTAACTGAAAGACGGCAAATCTTGATATATGCTGGGCCAAGACTGTTTAGAACTTTAATGGTGAACATCAACACTTTGAACTAGACCAAGAAGCAGGTGGACACGTTTCAAAACTGGCACTGTATGTTCCCTACAGACCAGTCCAGTCAACAATCAGGCTGCTACAATCTGCACCAGTTGTAGTTTCTGAATGGCAGTCCCATATATAGCAAATTGCTCTCTCCTCTGGAATTATCTCCTGCACGTGTCCAATACTTTGCATGAGTGATGGACAAGATTGTTCCCATGCTTAAAAAAAGAAAAGATAAAGGCTTGCATCTAACTACATGTTTCCAAAAGGTAAAATTTCCTACTCTGTGAGATCTGCTTCATGAGCGGATCTCATTACACACAAGCCAAGGGTCTTAGAACACAGATGAGTTTAAGTCATTTCTAAATAATCTCATAAAAGTAAGGGGCCCTAGAATTTGATCCTAAAACCACTTGCTGTTACTAGCCAGATCAGAAAATATGATTACAGATAAAAATTATTTTCTTTAAGCAAAAAAGCTTTGTACAGTCGCCTCTGTAGTGCCCTCCAAGATGAAGGGCAAGGGCTCCTTCCATTGAGAATAAAAGAACTACCTTTAATTCATAACTTGTCAGTAGAAAGGTGCTTGCTTCAGCACCAAACTGGGTTAATTATAGCTCTAATTTACACAACTGCATGTTGTCATAGTGAAAGGAGTGACACTTTTAAGTAATAATGAGCAAGTCTACACCAGCAGAATTGTAATTATGAATTGAAAAGGTTACAGCAAAGAACGTGTAGAAGCTAAGTAGCTGCTCTGATTCCACTGGGTACCATAAGACTAGAATTCTGAAGCTGCTCTTACAATATAAAATAACATTAGTGTGACAATTAAGGCTTAATGGTTTGTAGAAGAAACTCTGCAAGTTTTTATGAAAATACTCTAATCACACTGCATTTGAGCTTTGCAGCAACATGTTCATCTTTCCCTCTCTCCTTGTTTTTGAAAGCAAAGGGCATCTTTCTCTCCATCTCTATATGTAAGCAGATATATATGCATACACACATATAAACCAGACTCTAAAATCCTGCCATATTCTAGCATCACAACTTACAGAGAAACAGAACGGATGGCATTATGGGGGAAAAAAGGCTTGACACAACACTTAACTATGGCCCTCCATATATATTTGCAAATAACTGTTTCTGTTCTGCAGTGCAAATATATCCTATTGGACAACCCTTCTCCCCCAGCCAAGGACTCTTAGGGTCTAAACAGAGAAATTACACAACATTTTAATGTTGTTAAATGTTCCAGTTTCTGCAGCAAATTTGTCTTCTCCTGATCTGAGACTGGAAGAAGTTATTTGCAAATATATGTGGAGGATCACAGTTAAGGTATTGTTTCTACCCATTGCAGTTTTACTTCTCGTGTGAACTTAGACAAAAGTTTTTACTGTCCTGTCATTTTCTGCTTCCTTGCACTGTTTGTCCTGTAACCTGTACCCATTTTATAGTGTCATTTGTGTATCAATAGATCAGGGTTATACATTACATTTTTAACAATTTATTTACTTTCCATTTATATCCCGCCCATTCCAAATGGACTCAGGGTGGCTAACAATCAAAAATTAAACCAACATCTCAGTTTCCAATATAAAACAATAAGACATAAATAATTTACAATTTAAAACAAAATATTAAAAGCTTAGGTGGCTCAGATCATACTAGGCTTTCCATGTTTATCTTGCATAGGCTGGATGTATAAACTGCATAAGAATACATAAAGAAACCAAGATACCATTTCGATCAATGAAAATGGGCAGATCAACACTGTTCACAACAACAATGCATTGAAATAAAAATTAGTAAGGCATATTCTTCCATTTTTAAACACCAAGGACAAAATACCTGGGTATGAAAGGAATGATTTTACTGGTGGAAAGACAGTTGTTTTGGAGCTAAGGGACAGTCAGTCAGAAAGGAAAGATATTTGTTTCTTCATCATATCCTTTCATAATGATTGTGTTAGCAACTGAAATGGATAAGCTGCCCAACAACTTGGAACATTTTAACAAGCATGATACCTGCAAGTTCTGAAAGGACTTCTCAATTTCCCCTAGTCTACTATCCTTTCCCTTACTATCCTCTTTCCTTTTCCTGAAAACAATCATAGCTTCTCCCCTTTTCCCACTTCCTTCTCACCTTCCTACACACTATCCAACCCTACTTCAACTGTCTGTCTTCAATCTTCCTTCCTTCCCTCCCCCCTGGTAGCCTCTTCTTAGGAAAACTATGACCCAGTTAAGTGCTGCTGGACCAAGTCCAGTTGTGCAGTGGGGAACACACAGGGACTTGCACCTCATTTCCCGCTGTATCACCTTCCTCACACCTCTTTCTGTCTGTCTGAAAAGACCCATATCCTAAATTTTCCATGGTTCCTTTTCACAAATTCCTCAAGCTTCCTTTTATCTGCCCTTGTCTTCAGTTATATTTATTATTTATTTACTTTATTTCTACTCTGACTTTCTCTACAATCAGGGCAAAAAAAGTTTACATAATTCTCTAGAATTTTATCCCCCTACAACCATGTGAGATAGGTTAAAAACTACAGTCTGCCATGGAAGCTTGCTGAGTGACCTTGAGCAAGTCACAATCTCAGCCTAACCTATGTCCCCCAGATACTAGTCTGATACTCTAACCACAACACTACACTAGCTTTCATGGAGTGGCCAATGCTGAGCAGTAACAAGCAGTTGAGCTTGGGAGTGTCATGCAAATCAAGTGGTTGCAAGTCACCCAGTGGTGGTTGTTGCTGGGACTGATCTTCATAAGTCCTCCCTTAATGACTAAACCAGCCCTGTAAATGTTCCTGATCCCTTGTTCTTTTACTGACAGAAACCAAGGCTTGAAGGCTGGCAGTACTGCTGTGGTTGCCTACAATAGGTACTGAAGACATTTGTTTCTTAAAGCTAAAGGATTTTTCTGCAAATGTGAGTTGTTTTTCAAGGTTGTAGAAAGATCTGTCTTGTCTGTCCATGGCTCAAGACTCTGTAAATAAGTATCCATAGATTTGGCCATGTTGATAATTAGATATACTGAAAAGTTGAGGCATCTTATTTCACCCTTCCCCACAATTTCCTCTTTCCCTTGCCTCAAAGCCTCCATAGCCTTTCCCCTTTTCTGCTTCCTTCTCTCCTTTCCATGTAGCAATCAACCTATCTTTATCCACCACCACCCCATCTTCCACTTTCTCCCCCCCCCCCATGGCCCAGTTGTATAGTGGTAGCCACTGGGCTAGGTCCACTTTTATCTCAAATATGTGGGTTGGTGGGAACCTCACTTTCCTCTGTTTCCCCCTCCCTGTACTATTTCCTCTTTCCTTCCTTCTGGCAACCACAATATTATTTTCCCTTTTCCTGCCTTATTCCCTCCTTCTCAGCCACTCGCCAACTTCTTTAATTATCTTTCATTTTCTCCTTTATTTATTATTTACTTCATTTGTATTCACCTTCCTCCACAGTGGGGATTACATTATTCTCTTCATCTCCTTTTGATCCTCACAACAACCTTGTGAGGAGTATGTGACTAGCTCAAAATCATCCAGTGAGCTTTCAGAGCAAGATGGGAATTGGAACCTGGGTCTCCCAGACCCTACTCAGGGGTGTGCAAAAAAAAAATTTCTGAATTAATCAGATTTGGAAATATAAAGGGCCAAAAAATTTGGAATACCGTATATTTCCGAATCCAGGTACTCGGAATAGCCGCATATATGGTAGATGCATGGCTATTTCCGAATATACGGCCCCATTATCCCCTATGGCCATTGAAATCAATGGCAAAATAGAGTATATTGGAAGCCGCCTAGAGGGTAAGGGGTTTGAGGGAGAGCCCCAAAATTTGCAGGGGATTTGCAGGGGACTCTTCCCTACAAAACCCCCAAGTCCCAAAAAGATTAGGCCAGTGGGTCCCATTCCAGGGGCACCCAAAGAGGGTGCCCCTATCCCACCATTATACCCTAAGGGCCATTGAAATCAATGGCAACATAGGGCATAATTAGAGGCTACTGGGGGGGCAGGGGAATTGAGGGAGAGCCCCCAAAACTGCAGGGAACCCACAGGGGACTCTCCCCTACAAAACCCCAAATGCCAAAAAGATTGGGCCAGGGGTCCAATTCCTGGGGCACCCAAAGCCAAACCTAACTTCACACCAGAGAATCTCTATAGGACCCAAATGTACTCCATCTATCTACTCTATGAACTCTGCTGGCCTGGAACCAATATAAGCCCACTTGCCAATGCCAACATCACTGCCACACAAAACACAATCTGCTCAAGGTCTGCTCTGCAGACCTGGCTTCAGCAAACCCAGATGCCAGCTCTCCAGCCCTGCCCCAAACAACGCGGGGAGAGCTGGCCAAGCACAACCAGCATGCTGGTTCTGGGTCTCTCACCCAGATGCCAGCTTTCCTGCCACAGAACATGCAATCTATAGATGCCAACTCTCCAGCCCTGCCCCAAACAACATGACTCTCAAACAAGAGAAGCGGTGGACAGATCCAAGCAACAACAACAGTTCCAAGCAGATCACTGAGAAAAGGGCAACAAACTCAACTGTTAAAAAGTGACCTTTTTAACAATGAAAATTAGGCAAAACAGCCCCCCCCAAGGACCAGAACCAGAAGAAAAGGAACAACAGCAGCACAACACAGCAGCACCAAATCAAACAGAATCCTTTTAAAACAGTAAAAAACTTGACTTTTAACAATACAGGAACTTTACCAACCCCTCCCCCCAAAATAAACCTTCACCCTAACCCCAAGAAATCCAAGCCACCCAAATCAGGAAAAGTAAAAGGACACTGCACTTTTAAAAGTCCTCTAATTAAAGTAAGATATGGGCAAATTGGCAACCCCCCCACCCCAGGCCCCCACCCCCAGCAGAACCCCCTAACCCTAACCCCAAATAAGCTACCCAGTGCTCACCCACCCAAATCTGGATAAGTAAAGGGACTCTGGGTCTTAAAAAGTTCTTTTACTAACTAAAATAAAAACAAGAACCCCAAGACTGTCTTACCTTAGACGTCTTCTCTTCTCCAGCTTAGGCAAGGCTGAGAGAGAGCAGCAGCAGCTGAGGCCAAGGGCCAGCACAGTACAATCTCTCTCACACACCAACACACCAACACAGCAGCAATGGAATGGAGTCCAGCCAGTCAGACTCCTTAAAAAGGTTATCTGGCCCTACACAGAGCAATTTAAAAAAATACCACTGCTCTGTGATTGACCAGAGAACACTGTTTACTTGGATACCCAAGTAAACAAAAGAACAACAATGTTGCTGATGGCTGGGGGATTAGCCCAGCCATCAGCTATACAACAGCCCTGAAAAGCATGCATTTGCAATGCATTTTGCAAATGCATGCTTTGGATTGGTTGCTGGAGTTCCTCCCTCCCTTCCCTCCCTCCCTGATCCCAGGGAGTCTATGGGAGAGGGGGGGGGAAAGGCTTCCAAAGGCAGGAAAGGAGGCAAGCAGCTCCCCTGAGGCTGCAGAAGCTCCTTTTCCGCCTTTTCCATGGACTTCCGTATACTTCCGAATATCCATATAGGGCTCCTGTAAAATGGGTCAAAATTGGATTCAGAAGTATACGGGGCAATATACTTCCGAATCAGGGGTGATTCGGTGGCTTCTTTGATTCGGCCGAACCGAATGCACACCCCTACTCTGAAGCTGAAACCACTACACTTTAATACAGTAGCTATTATAGGATGGCTGCTGTTGAATGGTAGCAAGCAGCTAGGCCTAGCTGAGTCATGCCAATCATGTGGTATAAAGTTACCCAGGGGTTGCTGCCAGGCCTAGGATGCCAACCTCAAGGTGGAGTGTGGATATCTCCCAGAACTACAACTGAAAATGACAGTTTTGGAGGGTGGTCTCTATGTCATTATATTTACCTAGACCCTGCCCCTTCCCTCCTCAAACCTGCCCCTCCCCAGATTCTATCCCAAAATCCTCAGAAATTTCCCAGTCTGGGGCTGGCAACCCTACTCAGGCCTGGATCTGATGAGTCCTTCTTCCAAGTCCAAATTGGCCCTGGAAAGGACCCTGTCCTCTCCTCCTGTCTTTTTACTCACAGAAACTCAGCATGGAAAGCTGTAGTTGCCTAGTAACAACCACTGATGTAAACTGTTTCTTAAAGCTACAGGAGCTCCTATTATCATTTGTGGGCTTTTTAAGCCCTCCATTTTTTTTTTTTAAGATTTCATATTTTTTTCTGCAAGGTTTGCAGAAAGATCTTTCTTGCCCATTCACAGCTCCAGTTACTAGTTTAAGTATCCTCAGATTTGTCCAACTTTGTTATTTGAATATAGATGATTGTTTGTAGCATGTTTGGGAGGCTTTTTTGTTTCCTTCTGAAATTTGCAGATTAATGCCCTGTTTTCTGTGTTCTAGTCAGCTATACTCCTCACCTTTCACAAATTCTCACTGCATAATGTTGCTGTACAGAGACATCCTTCTACCACTTTTAGAAGACTTTTTGGAAGCCTGGGTCCTGCATGTTAGCTCACAGAGTTTGTTTTTGCTCTGGCATGTCTCTCTTTTATAAATTACTTCCATTTACCACAGGCATCACCTATTCCTATATGATAATGTTTCACTCTCTTCTCTGCACTAGAATAACAGTTTCTTCCTTCCCATTTTCTAAGCCATTAACTGGATAACATTTTGACATTCTCGATAAGGTGGCAGAGTCTTATAGAATGAGGGTGTGTGTGTGTGGATTTGAAGTTAACAAACCTTTTTGAGGGAATAGAATGAGACAAGGCTGTGAAAAGGGACTTGGATAGCCTGCAAATCTTGGTATATTGTTTCAGTCTCATGTCACATTATTAGCCTTAGCAGCATGAGACCTGACAGAAGGATACTGGTGGCTGAGAATATTATGAACTTGCACAACATCTGCCTTCAAATAACTACACAAGAACCACTTGTTGTGGGATTAAAGGCATGTTGACAGCAAATCCTACCCTGCTGTTTGCGTGATGTTAGTTTACACTGTTTGAAGTGTGTCTTATTGACCAAATTGCTACTTATGAAACCTCACGCCACAATCTAATAAAATGGAACAGGTGCATAAGTAGTCTGCTTAATTGCCACTTACTTGAATGGCATTCAAGTATCTTAACCATGTGCAGAGCTATGGACAACTTCTCCAAGTGAGCAGAAAAGTTCACTGTAGGCTAATTTGGATGAACAGGGATGATTCTAAGGATAAAATATGACATGTACATTGAACAATATTAACCTCATGATATTGCTCTGCATATTGGCTTTTGCAGATAAGTGTCATGAACATGGGATGTCCAGCAACATCCCTCCCCCCAAACTTAGAAAGTTTTGCACACCTCTAGCTTGTTGGTACACTTTATTGCAAAAAGCCCTTGTCCACATAGGCAAAGTATCCTTTCATGGAGGGCTTGTTTTCCTTCCTCTCTCCTTGGGTTTATGCACAGAAAGTACAATGAGCCATTATAGGGACTATTCATATCTGTTCAGACCCCATCCCACTTAGTCAATTTACTACAGCTCTGCAGCTCAAATAATTTGTCTGAGCAAACTGCAAGGACAAGCCAAAAATGGAAAGTGTGCATATGCCTTCCATTCCCTAGCCTAGACTGTTTGATGTGCTGCCTTTGCACATTAACATACATGCCCACAAGAGGGGATAGGGGGAAGATCCCTCTACCCGTAGATGCCTCACTTATTTAGGAAAGGATTTTGAATAATTTGAGTCTGTAATAGAGACGCCAAGACGTATACATTAAATAAACAATATATTACACAAAGTGCTAATGAGAATGGAATAAGGTCATTCTGAGTAATCAGATTTATGCCTTGATTCATGAGCCCACTGGACCAAAGCTTCAGATTTCTAGCTACTATTTCCCAAATAGACTGAAGAATCTGAAGAAGTGTGTATCTGAAGTGTGGATGCATACAAAACCTTATACCCAGAAAAAAACCACAATCTATAACAACATTGTAGCAGACAGCCCATCCCCACAAGCCCTGGCTGGCATCTGGTTGCCTCCAGTGGCCTGGCCAGAAGTAAACATGGCCAAGCCAGAGGAGGCTGGAGGTGCTGGGAGTGATCCCCAAGAGTGTTGGGACCAGCACAGCAAAAGGGGACTCACAGTTGGGAAAAGTAACATACGAGACTGCAAGGCCAGTAAGATTATGGCTAGAAAGCCTGCTCAGCAGAGGCTCTAAAGAGAACAGGCAGGGGTGGCAGCAGCTGGGGAGAGCCAGACCTTCCTCCAGAGAGCAGTATAGCCAATGGGAGACTGCAGTAAGCGAGGGAACTTGGGGAATGGAGGTCTTAGAACTTGATTTTATTTCCTCTCAAAAAGACAGTGATTAGGAATTATAATACTTGGATTAGTCCTTATATCCTGGAGAGTGGAGTGGTTTCAGATGCCAAATGATAATAGCATACATTGATAATGAGACAGGAAAACTAGCTCTCAATTCAGTCCTGGAGGATGCATTGTCTTGAGCTTCATTATCAATTGCAACTCAGCAGTCTCTGTTTCTAATCTCCCTTTGAAATTCCTTTGTAAGAGCAGTGCTTCTCTTAGGTTAGCAACTGAATGTTGTGGCTTCTAATGTCAGATTTATGTCCATTTATTCTTTGCATCCTCCTAGATGGAACTGAGACCCAGGTTTCCTATCTCATTGCCAATGCTGGTATCTTCATGTCTACTACCCATCTGCAAATCACACCTAATCCAATCAAGCCTGCTATTGTTATTCATCTGCTATTGTCATTTGACATCTGAAATCACCTTTATAAAGTTTATATCTCAGGTACCTCGTGTTACATTTTATGGCACACATGGCCTGGCCCAACAAAGTGACATATGTCAGATCTGGCCCTTGTAACTAATGAGTTTGACACCTCTGGTCTAGAGAGGAAGCTCTTCATCATTTGCTAATCCCAAACACTTTGGCAGAGAGTAAAGCACAGACAGAAAAGCCTCTCAGAAAGAGCAGATGAGGAGGCAGACCTGTGCCTGGATTGTTCCAAGTCAGACTGCACATGGGTCACATGGATAGTGCATCTGGATTGATATCCTTTTGTCATATATTCAAATGCCATTTGATGTAAAAGCCTGTGTGATCTTCTGGCTTCAGTTAGTCCCAAAACCAGAAGCTACTGGCATTGCTTGCCAAAATTCTTACCAGATAATGCACACTTCTGTCAAGCAAGATCTAATGTCTGGTATATAAATTATTAAAGTTGAATTCAGAAGGGTGTTGCATCCAGTTGGCTGGAGATGGATTTTTCTAGTTGTTCTTGCAAAAGTTAAGATTTCACAAAACTCTTGTTATCCTGTCTATGGGTGGTGAAATTACTAATTGAGAAACTGTGACATTTCCTGGAAACTGCTGAAATTGGAGGTGCTTTCAATAGGATTAATTAGGACTATTACGGAACATGCTTCTCTCAACTTTTGAACTGTGGATTAATTAAATTTAATTTGGTCACCATGGGATGTGTTTGTTGTTTGCTCAGAAGTAGCGGTCGTTTTGTAGAAAAATAGGTGGTGGAGCTCATCCAGGGATTGTTTTGCAGCTGCAATACTATTCAATGGACAAGGAGATGGAACTCTCAGAAGGAGGAGGTGGAACTTTCAGAAAGGTTCAGGAGCTGTGCTCCTGTGAGCTCCCACTGAATCTGCCTGCTCAGAAGTATGCTAACCAATCAAAAGTGTTCACTACTTGTTATTTTCTGAGTTTGTTTTCTTCATGCTTATTTCAGTATTTATGTAATGTATATATATAATGTAATGTAATAATGTATGGCTGTGAGAGTTGGACCATAAGGAAGGCCAAGCACAGAAGAACAGATGCTTTTGAACTGTGGTGCTGGAGAAGATCTTGAGAAGAATCTTGGACTGCAAGAAGATCAAATCACTCAGTCCTAAGAGAAATCAACCCTGACTGTTCCTTGGAAGGTCAGATGCTGAAGCTGAAGCTCAAATACTTTGGCCACCAAATGAGAAGGGAGCACTCACTGGAGAAGATCCTGATGCTGGGAAAGACAGAAGGCAAAAGAAGAAGGGGATGACAAAAGATGAAATGGCTGGACAGCATTACTGATGTAACTAACACAAATTTAAGCAGACTTCGAAAGATGGTTGAAGACAGGAGGGCCTGGCATGACTTGGTCCATGGGGTCACAAAGAGTCAAACTTGACTGTGTGACTGAACAACAACATGTAATGTAACTTAAGAATTATCTAATGTATACCAAGTCAGGATATAAATTCATGCCATCAGGGGGAAATTTAGGTGTGGCTGGGAGGGGGAGTTTGGGGAAGGAAGCAACCTCAGAGGGTATAATGCCTTAAAAGTGATATAAGATTGTTTTGGGGTGCTGTATGAATGCTTCTATCACCAGAAACAGCGCATATGACAAAAAGAATACAAACGTCCCTTAATGGCTGTAGATGTTTCATAAATAGGAGCTAATTGTCAGGAGACAGTCTTTAGATATAGCAAGAACCTATCAGGAGCTTAGAGAAGATGATACACACAAATGCATACAGTTTTGGTGGAATCCTAAAATGTTGCCCTGACATGATGATAGGTTTGTGCCAGCAATACTGTCTCATTGGCATAATGCCAATTTCCCCCATCTTCCCCCTCCACTGCTACCCTATTGAGTGGTAGTGGGGGGACAGAGGCTATGTGGGAGGTTGTTTGACATAATGTCATAAGTTGTTTATTTATTTATTTGCGTTATATTTTTATCCCGCTCATTCTATGCAGACTGAAGGTGGCTAACAGCACAAATTACACAATAAACAATAAGCAATATTAAAACAATAAAATAATCCAACAATTGCAATGGTGTTACTTCAGGCGGATCATATATTTTCCTTTCTCAGCGGGTACAGATCCTAGCCAGTTAGTACTAAAGTGCGATAGATCCAGATATGGTGGCAGCCCTTTCCCATTAGATGTTATATGCCATTCGAAACAGTTCAGTCTTGTAGGCCCTGCAGAACTGCGATAAGTCCCTGATGGCTTCTGGAAGGGTGTTCCAAAGTATTGGGGCCACAACCGAGAAGACTCTTGCTCTGGTGAAGTTAAGCCTAGCCTCTTTTAGCTCAGGGACAGTCAAAAGATTTGGAGAGCTTGATTGCAGTGCTCTCTGAACCAGCTGCAGCTTCCAAATCTGAGTCAAGGACAGCCCTATGTAGAGAGCATTACAGTAATCAATTCTCGAGGTGACCGAGGCATGGATCACCATTGCTAAGTCACCGCGCTCAAGGTAGGGGACCAACTGTTGTGTTCACCGAAGGTGGGAAAAAGTGGCTCTGAAGGTGGCTGCTACTTAGGCCTCCATAGTTAAGGAGGACTCCAGGAGCACTCCCAAGCTCTTAACCCTCGATGCTGGCATCAGTGGCATCCCATCAAAGGCTGGTAAAGGGATCACCCTTCCCGGACCACTGCGACTTAGATAGATAACCTTCGTCTTTGTTGGATTCAATTTTATCTGGCTCAGCCTGAGCCATGATACCACAGCTTGCAGTGCCAGGTCCAAGTTCTCCAAGCCACCCATCAATAGATAGAGCTGAGTGTCATCTGCATACTGATGACAGTCCAGCCCATACTTCCTGACCATCTGGGCAAGAGGGCGCATATAGATATTAAACAACATTGGGGAAAGAACTGCCCCCTGGGGAAGCCCACAAATAAGTAGGTGTCTCTGGGACAACATTTCCCCAATTGCCACCCTTTGTCCTTGATTTTGGAAGAAAGAGGAGAGCCACTGTAAGGCAGACCCCTGTATTCCCATGTCGGCAAGATGGCTAGACAGCAGCTGGTGGTTGACTGTATCAAATACAGTCAACAGGTCTAATAGAAGCAGTACTGCCGAGCTGCCTTGATTCAGATTTCTCAGGAGGTCAGCCATGAGGGCAACCAGCACCATCTCCATCCCATGGCCTGGGTGGAAGCTGGACTGGAATGGGTCCAGTAAGGAAGCGTCCTCCAGTAAGTAAATAAGTAAGTAAATTTATTTTTCTATCCCGCCCTCCCCCGCCAAAGGCGGGCTCAGGGTGGCTCACAGACATGGAATACCATGATTTGGATAAAATACAATGTAAACAGGAGTTTTAAAAATACAATTCAACTACATAAGTTAATTAAAATAGATAAAACAGGTACTATAAGGTGCTATAGATCACAATCATGCATAAGATGGCTAGATGGCTACACGTCGGTTTAGCCAGGTTCTAACTTAAAAGCAAGCTGAAAGAGAAAGGTTTTGCAAGCCCTGCGGAATTGATTCAGGTCCCGCAGGGCTCGCACCATCTCTGGAAGTTGGTTCCACCATCGAGGGGCCATTGCTGAAAAGGCTTGCTCCCTGGTTGTCTTCAGTCTAGCCTCTCTTGGCCCAGGGATTTTTAAAAGATTTTGAGAGCTAGATCTCAGTGCTCTCTGGGGAACATATGGGGAGAGGCGGTCCCTAAGGTAGGCAGGTCCTCGGCCATATAGGGCTTTAAAGGTAATAACCAGCACCTTGTAGCGAACACGGTACACAACCGGCAGCCAGTGCAGGTCCCGCAGCCCAGGCTGTATGTGTTCCCACTGAGGTAGTCCCACCAACAGCCTGGCCGCCGCGTTCTGCACTAACTGGAGTTTCCATGTTCGGTACAAGGGCAGCCCCATGTAGAGGGCATTGCAGTAGTCCAATCTCGAGGTGACCGTTGCGTGGATCACAGTTGCTAGGTCGCTGCGTTCCAAGAAGGGAGCCAACTGCCTCGCCCTCTTAAGATGGAAGAAGGCGGATCTAGCAGTGGCATGGCTTGTAACGCCTGGTCCAGATTTATAGGGACATCGCCAGTCCAGGAAACCCTGTAACTGTGTCACCACCGCCCTCTCTATAATCCTACCCAAAAAGGGCAGGTTTGACACTGACCAATAGTTGGCCAAATTGGTCAGGTCTAAAGATGTTTTTTTCAAGAGAGGGCGGATCACAGCCTCTTTAAGAAGTGTGGGGAAGACCCCCTCTATGAGGAATCTGTTGACAATAAATTAAAGTGAATCACATAACACCGTCCGGCAAGCTTTTATCAGCCAAGATAGGCATGGATCCAAAACGCAAGTTGTACGGTGCACAGAGATGAGAATCCTGTCAACTTCCTCCAGGCTGAGTGGACCAAAGTGATCCAGAAATGGACCTGAAGACATGCTCGGAGCCTCGAGTTCCCTTACTCAAGTGTGGCAGGGAGGTCATGACGGAGTGATGAGACCTTACCTGTGAAAAAACTCACAAAAGCCTCGCAGTTGATTTGCAATTCCCTAGCATTTGATCTGCCTTGTGGTAGGGCAGTTAAGGACCAAATTGTACCAAATAATTGAGCTGGGTGCGATGTCACAGACACAATCCGGGTCATAAAGTAAGCTTTCTTTGTGGTCTTGACTTCCACCTCATAGGTCCGCATAAATGACCTATAAGATGTTCTCATCGCTTTGTCCTGAGTACTCCGCCACAGTCTCTCTAGTTGTGTAATCTGCCGCTTCATCAACTGCAATTCCAGGGTATACCATGGCACAAGAGGATGCCTAGGTGTGATCCCATCAATGGCTGCAGAGAGCCGGCTATTCCAGGATTCTGCAAGCTCATCTAGAGAGCTGCCAGGGGGCCAGGGATCCCTCAAGGCCGTCTGAAGTCACATTGGGTCCATCTGGCTTCACGGGCAAGCCAAAACACGCTAGTTGTCTAAACAGGGGTGCAGTGACACATCCATACGGGCCTTCAGGGCATAGTGGTCCAACCATGGCACTGACTCAGCAGTAATCTGGTCCACTACAACTCCCATTGCAAAGATCAAATCCAGCATGTGCCCAGCCTGGTGGGTGGGTAATGTCACATATTGAGAGAGTCCTAGTGTCGCCATGGATGACACCTTGTCTGTCACCTGAGCAGAGGCTGCATTATCAGCATGGACATTGAAGTCACCCAAGACAATAAGCTGAGTATGCTCCAGTGCCCAGCCTGCTACAGCCTCCATCAGAAATGGCAGGGCACTGGCTGATGTTAGGCATTCGGTACAGCAGCCAGATTGCCAAACTCTCCCCAACATCCCACACCAGATGTGCGCACTCAATTCCAGTAATCTCCGGGGCCGGGAGTGCCTGGAAGGAGTAAGCCTTCTGTATGAAGAGCACCACCCCTCCCCCTGCCCGCCAGTTTGTGCTTGGTGGTGGATCGAGAACCCGGGGGGAGCTACTTATTTATTTTATTTAAATGGGCAGTATTTGCAGTGGAGGACGGTAAGCAGTGGGGTGCCACAGGGCTCAGTACTGGGTCCCATGCTCTTTAACTTGTTCATTAATGATTTGGAGTTGGGAGTAAGCAGTGAAGTGGCTAAGTTTGCAGATGACACTTGTTATGTCTTGCATTTCAGTCGTAATGTTACAACACAGCGGATGCTACAGAGGCGACCAGTGGAAGCCCAAAAAGGATTGGACCTGGCCAGACGGAGGGTTGTTCCAGGGGATGTATATAATTGGGACCCGGCCCGCATGTCCTTCTCTTGTGATGTACTCGCCAATAAAGTATGTTGCCTTCAACACGTCTCGTAACTCAGTACATTACAACACTAAATTGTTCAGGGTGGTGAGAACCAGAGAGGATTGTGAGGCACTCCAAAGGGATCTGCTGAGGCTGGGTGAGTGGGCGTCAATGTGGAAGATGAGGTTCAATGTGGCCAAATGCAAAGTAATGCACATTGGGGCCAAGAATCCCAGCTACAAATCAAGTTGATAGGGTGTGATCTGACAGAGACTGACCAAGAAAGAGATCTTGGGGTCGTGGTAGATAACACACTGAAAATGTCAAGACAGTGTGCAATTGCAATAAAAAAGGCCAACGCCATGCTGGGAATTATTAGGAAGGGAACTGAAAACAAATCAGCCAGTATCATAATGCTCCTGTATAAATCGATGGTGCAATCTCATTTGGAATACTGTGTACAATTCTGGTCACCTCACCTCAAAAAGGATATAATAGCATTGGAAAAAGTGCAGAAAAGGGCAACTAGAATGATTAAAGGTTGGAAACACTTTCCCGATGAAGAAAGGTTAAAACACTTGGGGCCTTTTAGCTTGGAGAAACGTCAACTGCAGGGTGACATGATAGAAGTTTATAAGATTATGTATGGGATGGAGAAAGTAGAGAAAGAAGTCCTTTTCTCCCTTTCTCACAATACAAGAACTCGTGGGCATTCAATGAAATTGCTGAGCAGTAGGGTTAGAATAGATAAAAGGAAGTACTTCTTCACCCAAAGGGTGATTAACATGTTGAATTCACTGCCACAGGATGTGGTGGCAGCTACAAGCATAGCCATCTTCAAGAGGGGTTTGGATAAAAATATGGAGCAGAGGTCCATCAGTGGCTATTAGCCACAGTGTGTGTGTATATATATGTATGTATGTATATATATATGTATATATATGTATGCATGTATGTATGTATATATGTGTATATATATGTGTGTGTGTGTTGCTCTCTATATATATTTTGGCAACTGTGTGACACAGAATGTTGGACTGGATGGGCCATTGGCCTGATCCAACATGGGTTTTCTTATGTTCTTATTTATTTATTTTATTCTATTTATATCCTGCCCTCCCCACTGAAGGTAGGCTCAAAGCAACTCACAGGTTAGGGTCAAAATGACCAACAAGATAAAAACATTGATAATACATAAAGCATAAGACAAAGGATAAAACAATATTAAAATATCAGTTAAAACAATATAACAATGGATGCTAGTACTATGGTTTATCGAGCGATTAAGTTTCAGTGGTCAGTGTTAGATGTTCCTTAGGACCCCAAAACGCCATAGCAAGGTGGGAAGTATAGAATGATGTTAAATTCCGATTTATGGGCCTAGTCCATTTCTGTAGGTTATCTTTATGGAAAAGCAAGATGGAAGAGTGCCGTTTTACAGGCCCTGCAGAACTGTGGGAGCTCTCGCAGGGCCCTAACGTCCTCTGGCAACTAATTTCACCAGCTAGGTGCAGCCACAGAAAAGGCCCTGGCTCTAGTTGACTGAAGCCTCACTTCCTTGACACTGGGGACTACCAGCAGATTTTGTGATCTGGACCAAAGTGCTCGCTGGGGCATATATGGGGAAAGGCGGTCCCTAAGGTATGCAGGACTCTGGCCATATAGGGCTTTAAAAGTTAAGACCAGCGCCTTGAAGCAAATCCGGTATATTATTGGTAGCCAGTGCAGCGCTTTCAGCATAGGCTGAATGTGTTCCCATAAAGGAACTCCCATTAACAGCTTGGCGGCAGCGTTCTGCACTAGCTGGAGACACTGGATTTGGGACAAGGGCAGCCCCATGTAGAGGGTATTACAGTAATCCAATCTCAAGGTGACTGTAGCATGGATCACAGTTGCCAGGTTGTCGCATTTGAAAAAGGGGACCAACTGCCTCACCATCCATAGATGGTGGAAAGCTGACTTGGCAGTGGCTGCTACTTGGGCCCCCATTGTAAGAGAGGGATCCAAGAGCAGCCCTAGGCTTTTGACTTTGGAGAGAGCTACTGTCTCCCTGTCTTGCACACAGGTCTCAGTTACACAGGCCAGGTCCATTTTCTGCTCAAGCAGATAGTTTCACAGGACTTTGGTCTTATTGTATATGGACCTGGAATTGCACAGCACCAAGGATGGAGGTGAGTACTTCCACTTGGCCCCTTACCTGCCATTTTTGGGATGGGACATAGGCTGCAAGGTGTGATGATGGTCACTGGCCTACATGGTTTTAAATGGCTTATACAATTCATGGAAGAAGAGAAGCATCTGAGGACACAGTCACAGAAACTGGTGTTATGTAGCACAAGAAAGTGATCCATTGTCTCTAAGATGGTTGTGGGTCAAGGATAATAAAGATAGGACTGGTATCTGTATTTATGCCAGATTGCATGATTGTTCTCTCATGACAATGTCAAGCTGTGTGGCATAGTGGTCAGAATATTTTATTAGGCTCAGGGAGAGCCAGATTCAAATTCCTATTCTACCATGCTCACAAAATGACCATGGGACAGTCATTTTCTTTCAGCCTAACTTACCTCACAGGTTCATTGCAAGGATAAAATGAGGAAGGGGAGAACCTTGTAATTTTGATTAGGGACAGGGCATTTTTTGGAGAAAAAGCCCAGCCGGAACTAATTTGCATATCAGGCCACATCCCCTGACATCGCTATAGTTTTGCACAGGGCTTTGTTGCAGAAAAAGCTCAGTAGGAACTTGTTTGCATATTAAGCCACAACCCCTGTCACCAAGCCAGACTGTATTCCTGTGCGTCCCTGCTCAAAAAAAGCCCTGATTAGGGATAAGCATGAACCACACTTTTGAAGTTTGGTTTGTGGTTAATGGATGAACCATTAACCAAACAATGAACCAGTGTGTTGATTCATGAACCAAAACAGTTCAGATTCATTTGTGTACCATTTAAAGTTTAAACCCCTGCTTTCTTCTCCCTGTGAAAAGCCACAGAGAGCAAAAAGCAGAGGTTTAAATGACATTCTATGAAACTGGGGCCACAACAGAGAAAGCTGGACAGTTGCTGATCTCACCCATTTGCAGGGTGGCACTGAACAGATGAGGATGATGCCATTGCAATTCTTCTCTTATCCTGGGACTAACATTCATGGTGCATGTGGTGTAGCCTTTTGGGGTTTCATAGAATCATAGAGTTGAAAGGGACCTCCAGGGTAATCTAGCCCAACCCCCTGAGCAATGCAGGAAACTCACAAATACCTCCCCCTAAATTCACAGGATCTTCATTGCTGTCAGATGGCCATCTAGCCTCTGTTTAAAAACCTCCAAGGAAGGAGAGCCCATCACCCTCCGAGGAAGCCTGTTCCACTGAGGAATCACTCTAACTGTCAGTAAGTTCTTCCTAATGTTGAGCCAGAAACTCTTTTGATTTAATTTCAACCCATTGGTTCTGGTCCTACTTTATGGGGCCACAGAAAACAATTCCACACCATCCTCTAGGTTAGTGGTCCCCAACCTTTTTGACACCAGGGACCGGTTTTGTGGAAGACAATTTTTCCAGGGATGGTTTTAGGATAATACCATTGTGCACTTTATTTCTATTAGTTTGGCATGGTGGTTAGGTGTGCAGACTCTTATCTGGGAGAACTGGGTTTGATTTCCTACTCCTCCACTTGCAGCTGCTGGGTCAGTTATAGCTCTCACAGAGTTGTCCTTGAAAGGGCAGCTTCTCTGAGAGCTCTCTCAGCCCCATCCACCCCACAGGGTGTCTGTTGTAGGAGAGAAAGGTAAAGGAGATTGTGAGCCACTCTAAGACTCTGAAATTTGGAGTGCAGGGCAGGACATAAATCCAATGTCTTATTTTTATTATTACTGCATTGTAATATATAATGAAATAATTATACAACTCATGGACCGGTTGCTAACAGGCCACAGACTGGGACTGGTCCACGGCCTGGAGGTTGGGGACCCCTGCTCTAGATGACAGCCTTTCAAGTACTTGAAGATGGTGATCATATCACCTCTCAGCTGCCTCCTCTCCAGGTTAAACATGCCCAGCTCCTTCAACCTTTCTTCATAGGGCTTGGTCTCCAGACTTCTCACCATCTTTGTCGCTCTCCTCTGAACCCGTTCCAGCTTGTCTATATCCTTCTTAAAATGTGGTGCCCAAAACTGAACACAATACTCCAGGTGAGGTCTTATCAGAGCAGAGTAAAGCGATACCATCACTTCACGTGATCTGGACACTATACTTCTGTTGATACAGCCCAAAATTGCATTTGCCTTTTTAGCCACCGCATCACACTGTTGACTCATGTTCAGCGTATGATCCACTAAGACACATGCTTCTGTTGATAAATTACTGTAACAACATGAACCAACAATTTCCATGTATATCTTCAGCTCAGGAATTTTGTCAAGCACATGCCACTCTTTATATGTACTTTCTATCAAAAGAGATGAATACCTCAAAACTTTAAATAAATAAAATCTTTGCTCTTCATCAGCATAGTATGCTTTTACTGTTTCATTAGCTGAGGATTAATAATTATTTATTTCATCTGTTGTTTATTTTTAAAATTACATTAATAAATATAATACAATTCTGGAATAAAAATCAAGCCAACCCCTGAAGATCTGTTTCCTATTGTTCCAAACTTCATGGTTGCCTGAGGGTATACCTCTCTCTGGTATACTGTCTATATTTCTCTTTCTTGATGCCTCTATCATTTTTTATGTCAATGCTGACTGGTAAGTGGCAAAGCAACACTGTTGTCACTACAAATTATACCTAGTGGGGAGTTCAGCCAAAGGCTGTCATTGACCTAATGAGGTGTGCCCAGTGATGAAAGTGGCTCCAGCACTGTCCCCTAGATGGCAACCACTTTATAGGAGTGATCATTTCCTGAATGGCTGAAAAGGAAACACAAGCAGCCTGTATAATCACTTGGCAACCACCACAGAACAGCTGTGAGAAAGCTGAGAATGAAAATCACAAGCGAAGCATGCACAGGCCATACCCACACCTGAGATTCCTTTAGTATGTTCTTTTTGTGGAATGTTGCACGATTGCATTACCTCTTTGCTTGGTACTGCACAGATTCCAAAAATATGACAAACTGTAGAGTGGTCAAGTGGGTCTTCCTGGCAGATAATTATTCTGCAGAAGGGCATTTGCAAGCAAGATAGAAAGGGGTTGATAATTTATCTTGTGAACATAGGTCATTGTATATGAGAAAAAAGGAGTGAGGAGCTCAGGCAGCCTGTGCTGACTGATGTTTTCCTGCTGCTTTCAAGGTATCAAATGGCCTTTTTTTGCCAAGGACCCTGTTTATCACTCAGTATTTGAGTTCCTAGGGTTGTAAAACAAAATAACATTCTTCTTGTCATCTCTAATATCCATTGACCAGAGGTTTTGGGAGGCTACATCCTGCCTTTTTACACTCCTGCCTTTCTGCCATCTGTTCAGGTCAAAAGTTTCCAAGTTGTAAGAGTCTCTGAAAGAAAGATGTTTTCTGTGGTGCTCTTCCCCATCACTGATCTTCAAATTGAGATAGAGGCTATAGTAACAGGTAATAGAGGAGGGACTCATAATGCATGGATGTAGATGGTAGTGGTGGGGTGTTCCCTTTTTATAGTGTTATATGACATTCTCAACAATTGGAGAGCACTGCTTTTTTGTCCTCTTGTTTCCAATACCAGCATTACCAACGTAAGGCCAGGATGAAATGCCATCAGTATCAGTTAATGAATCACTTTTCATTCTTTGAACTTCAGTGGATCATGGTCTGTAATAGTTTAACATTTCCATGTAATTCCAAAAGTGCTTCCAATAGGGTTTGTGATTTTCGGACTAATGTCTGAAGTGTAGAAAATCAAACAATGATCTTGGTGGGACAAGAAGGAAGGGTTCGCTTAAAACATTCAATTTACAGCTCAAACTAGAAAAATGACCTATTCTTCTTTCTAAATATATCAGGTCAATCATAATCCCATAACATATTTTTTTCAGCCAGCAGGTTAAATTTAAGAACTGAAGTATAAAACATTCTAGCTTGCTTTCTCAAATGTATTTTTTTAAGGAATCAGAAATATTTTCAGTATATTCTGAGAGAATATCTCCTATTTCCAGGTGAAGTCCTTTCTGTTTGCCTTTTCCTTTGGAGCACTGCACAAAACAATCTTGTTTCAGAAGCCTCTCAAATGCCTACCTGCTTACTCACATACTTATATCCATTTGATTTTTTTTATCCATTTATCCATTTGATGTTCCACTACTTCCATGCATGTGTAATTGGTGACCACTTATTGTTACTGTAGTATTATTAGTCATAATAGTGGTACTAACAACAACGGCAGCAACAACAACAATTATCTTTTTCCTCATCCAATCAATATTTTGATATACAAATTAAAATATGTTCAAGGTGTGTATTGTAATTGTAAATCACTAAAGGAAATATTTATGTATTTATTCTTTTTGATTGAAAAATATTGGATATTGGAACAGAAAGAGGTATGTGTGAAGTATGAAAAACATAGTATCATGGAATTGGAAGGTACCTCTAGGGTAATCTAGTCCAACCCCCTGCATAATGAAGGAAATCCACAAATACCTCCCCCCACACCTGCTCCATGCTTAGAAGATGGTAAAAAAAACCCCAACCCTCCAGGATCCCTGGCCAAACTGACCTGGAGAAAAATTGTTGCCTGACCCCAAAGTGGTGAACAGCATTTCTCTGGGCATGTAAGAAGGGGACACAAGAACTAAACACTGAATCAACCCATTCTGCTCTCCCTCTCATGATCTGCCTAAATTTATAGAAGTACCATTGCTGTCAGATGGCCATCTAGCCTCTTCTTATAACTTCCAAAGAAGGTGAGTCCATCCTCTCCCAAGGAAGCCTGCTTCGCTGAGGAACTGCTCTGTCGGGAAGTCCTTCCAGATGTTTAGCTGAAAGTTATTTTGATTTAATTTCAACATGTTGGTTCTGGTCTGACCTTCTGGGGCAACAGAAAACAACTCCGCACCATCCTCTATATGAAAGTCCCGCAAGTACTTGAAAATAGTTATCATATCACCTCTCTATTGTTTCCTTTTCAGGCTAAACACACCAAGCTCCTTCAACCTTTCCTCATAGGACTTGGTCTCCAGACCCCTCTGTCTTTATCTACTGGACATGTTCCAGCTTTAGATAATGAAATAAGGTCAAAAGGATGAAATACCTGGGAGATTACAAATTCGTGATAATAAATGGACCAGGATCCCTGAAAGATCATGAGTGGGGTCAAAATATATAGGTGCAAATACAAAGAAGAGATGACAGAAAGAATGTGTCAAATAATAGGGCCAGCTGGCAAAAAGCAGAAAAGCTTGTTGAGTTGTAATCTATGACCAAGCAGAGCAGGAGATAAAAAGCAGTGGTGAATCTAAAGGAGCTAGGGGGCAATGTGAGATGGTGAGCCAAGTTAAGTTGGTGACAGGTATTTACCTCATAAGATGGGAGGGAAGGGAGTAAGCCAGTTCAAAGCCCCTTATCCACATGCAGATTCCTATCGCCTCGTAGATACTTGACAGGGAGGAGGCAGGGTGGTGGTGGATCATTGCATTCCCTTTTGAAGAGACTGTGACCCTGCAATGTTTGCAGATATGCAATGCCATAAATTGCTGCTTGATTGGGAAATCACTAGGACTCAATCTTCTGCATGATTTAGTCTTAAAGGCTTCATTAAGATGCTTAAAAGAAAAGTCAGACAGTGTATGCGCTTTCAGTGTGTTCCCAATAAGCAATTGCTTTTTGGCTTTTGTTCAACTGTCTCTGAATACTCACAGAGTTATTTGAATATTTCATTGGTCAAAGCCAAAAACCCTACAGGAATCAATGCATTAAACCACTGGTTCACCTAGCCAAGTAGTGCTCATTCTGAAGAACTCATATACAGCTTTTAAAAATCTCATGCAATTGCTTTCTCGCAGCTCTAACTGCAGACCTTAACGGAGAGAGATCAGGAAATGCATCCAGAGTTTTGGACAGGCAAAGCATGTTTAATCACTTAGCAACACTCAGTATTGGTGATTACCAGGGGGAATGAATTTTCTTTCCAGTTACTAAATCTATTAAAATTGCAAGTTCCGTAAGCAATGATGTTTCTTGAATATGGTCACCTATTGCCCATACGTCCTGTGCCACTCACAATTTACTAAAAAGAGGTGTGAGGAGCTGCAGATTTCCCAGGCATCTGTCCTCTGCCTTCATACCCTCCATGGTCCCTGTGTGCCTCCATGAGGTGCTGATGTTAGTCTCAGCACTGAGGAGAGAGGGTTCTCATCACCTTATTTATTCTCAACTGTGAGGAAAAGCCCCCTACTTTTCATGCATGTGGACATCGTGATCGCCAGTGTGGTTGCCAGGGTGCCTGGAGATTTGACTCTCACACATCTGCTCTAAGAAGTGGACTTTGCTTACAGTTTTCTAAGGCTTATGTGGCAGCTTTGCATTCTACATCTCTGAAGGGTGTGAGCCAGAACTACAGACATGCTCCAGCTGCTCCTTGTGTGCCCAGTCTTGGCCACTGCAGTGGAAGAAGCCAGGCCACCATGTTTCCAGCCTGGCTCCATGGACCTAAAGCTAACAACAGCAGAAATCCATCTTGCTTTCCTGACCCAAGCATACCCCACCAGGCTGAACTCATTCCTTCTTAGTGGGAAAGTCACACGTACACACCCTGAGCCTGCAAGCAACCCATCTGTTTTATGAATGGATTAATAGCTCAACTGTTGATCCTAATTGCTCAGCAATACCAGAACAATAAACCTTGCCCAGCAGAAGATGAGAAAGAGGAAGGACATCTCCTGTCTTCATCAAGTCTTTTGTCTTGCCCGGGTGGTACCTAGGCCATGCATTTGATTACCTATTGTCACCCTCCTAGTTAATCCCATTTAAACTTAAGTATCCAGTCATTCCCATTCTTACCCCAGTCTAATACCTTGGGGCCAACCCAGGCAACATTGCAGCTTGGAAATTTCCAGGTTCACTGGACTAAGGTGAAGTTCATTGGCCAAAGCAGGCATCCAATTAGGTGTCAGTAAGGAATGTCCAGCCTTCTTGAACCTCCCATCTCTCCTCCCTTGGACCTCCCAGCACCTAAGGGGTCTAAGAGAGTCTATTTAACCTCTGACCCAACTCCACTCATGTGTGCTTTCTATTCAGCAACCCCTATTACCCGCTGTCTAGATCCATCCCCAATTCTGGCCACAGTGTTGGGTCCATTTCCCCTGTCCTCTTAAGTCGCCATTGGAAACCTTCCTGGAAGACTACGATGGTAAATATGACCCTGTTTGTCTACCCATATATGTTCCCCTATCAATCTATCTGTGTTTCCTAGACCTGTGTGAATGTGTGAGTGTTTTGTATTTTTACCTGGTATGAAAGAACTATTATTCTGAATAAATCACAATTGGTTTTACTAAATTAGAGTCCTTTATTAAGCATTGACTATCTGAACGGTTGAGCCTGGTATACACAGATAATAAAAGATTCCCTTTTAGGGCCAGCTGTCTCTCAATCTAATTCCCCAATCTCATTTTGAGAGCAGTTTCCCTAACAGAAATTGGTGGAGAAAGCTTGGGCATTATCCTGTTTGTGTGAACGCACGCGAGTCGACACGCGTGTCTTCATACAGACAGACGTAAGGTTGCACCGTTCAGAAAGTCTTGCTAGCGAGGCTATTGCGTGAGTGATTGAGTGAAAGAGTTCTGTGTGAACGGCTCTAGCGAGCATCTCTATATAATTGTGGGTTGGGCTACTCCCATTTCTATCATTCAGCGTTGGACTTCTCAGCCGCCCCTAGGAGGCCAGACCCCTCGAAAGAGGACTGAGCCCGATAGAACGCAAGGGGGAAGTCCCGTGAAGCCTGGCCGCCGTCCCGAGGCCTTTCTAAACGCGTCTATCGTGGTAGGGAATGTCAGGATAGGTCAGAGCTGTTAAGATCTGGATAGAGCACCCTTCCCTTCTCCCTTTTCTTTAGAGCGTAGTGCACACACACTACATACACACTCAGACACTTGCACACACACACCCAAGTCCTTACACGAGTCTAGGCCAAGGCTAGTCTAAGGCACCCGACAGTCAAGAAGGCAGGTGGGTCGTAGGACCGCTGCAATCTGACTGCTGGGCAACTTTTTATTTTGTTTGCCCGAGACGCGATCGTTGGGTCGGCTCGTGGCTCCCTTTTGCCCGAAGACGCGACCGTTGGGTCGGCTCGTGGCTCCCTTTTCTGGCCGAGACGCGATCGTTGGGTCGGCTCGTTGCCTAAAATTTCGCCCGAGACGCAATCGTTGGGTCGGCTCGTGGCTCCCTTTTCTGGCCGAGACGCAATCATAGGATTGGCTCGCTGCCCAAAACTGCGCCCGAGACGCGATCGTTGGGTCGGCTCGTGGCTCCCTTTTCTGGCCGAGACGCAATCATAGGATTGGCTCGCTGCCCCCTAAACCCAAGCCGAAGCGCAATCAGAGATTGGCAGTAGGCAAAACAAAAAAAAGGAACATAAGTAAAGTTGTCAGCCCAAGTGTAAAATAGCACATAGGAGCCAGGAAGCATCTGGAAATATGCTGCTAGTTCTCTCACTTGGCTGTGCCTTTAAGAGAATTTAGTGGAAGGAGCAAGAAGCTCTCCCTTGGGGTTAAAAATTTGTCCCGGGTCTGAGGAGATAGGAACTCTTCTCAGCCGAAAAATTTCCCTTTTGCTTAGGGCCAACTGAGGAAAAGTTCAGGCTCTGAGACTTTTAAAACCTTTTGGTGAACTCAGAACTGCCCCACTAAGGAAAGGTGCAGGGCCAGTGACTTTTGATGGGTTTGGAGGCAGAGGCTAGAGAAAAGCCCCTCCTGAGGAGCTCAACAATGTGTGCAAGGCCATAAGCCCATGCCACAAACATTTGTTAGTGTTGCAGAGAACTAAGGAAGGTCCTGCAACTCCCTCCTTTCCTTGTGAGACACACAGAGGTGTCTTGCAAGTTCTTTGCTCCCCAATAAGCAGGAAAAGGGCTAGGGAAAGCCCCTGCATCAGTTAATTTTGGTGGCCTGTGGTTAGGCACCTAACAGTACAGGAAAACCAGCCCTGCAAGTAAAGTTAGAACTTAAGAAAGAATCCACCCCTGAACTAAAATGGATCGCTTAGCCACAAGGGAAGAACTCCCCAAACTAGAGAGGTGGTTGATAAAAAAAGGAGATAACCCTTGGAAGAAGGGGGCCTTCAGAAAAGGCTCAGACCCCCTTGCTAGCTTCTGAGAGACCCTAGAAGAACTATGTAAAACTAAAAAGCTCAGCTCAGGGAAAACAGACCTGTTCGCCTCATGGGGCTTGTTCATGGCCTTACAGGAGAGTTCGGCTATGATCAAACTACTTAGGGAACAAAATCAGAAACAAGAGCAGGAGCTGGAAAATAATCTTAAAAGTCATGCAGCTGCATTAGAGCAAGCATTCCAAAACTATGAGGCAGAGAAGGAACGCCTGGCGGCGGAAAACAATAGCTTGGGCCTCGACTGGCAACATGCAAGTCGAACCATAGAGCAGATTAGGGCAGAGAAACACACCTTAAATCTAGCCTACCAAAGCACCATGTCCGCTCTAAATAAGGCTCAATCGCAGGTAAAGGCGTTGAGCAAAGAGCTGGAGCAAACAAAAGACCGAAATAATAAATTGCAACATGCTGCTGAATACGCTGCGGAAAAAAACCGCAAAGCTAGAGAAGCAGCCAACCATGAGGCATGTAAAAAGAAGATTGCCGCCCTACAAAAGAAATTAGAACTTAAAAGTGCTTTCATAGCCACCGTCTCGCCCTCTGGCCTCTATGATTTCACATCAGACGAGGAAAGTGAGGATGAAGAGGTGGTAGAAGGAAATAAAAATAGCTCAGCCCCAGTCCGTCCTGTGGTCACTAAAAAGACCACAGCCAGAAAACAGAATGAAGCTGAACCTGTAAAAGTAGTGAAGGAAACCAGATCTTGGGGAGCAGAGGACATTAAAATGGCTGCCAGCTTCCTTGGCCCCTATAACATAGACACCTCAGTGTTGTGGATGGCCAGCGCTAGAATTCACTACAAAGAAGCCTCCTTAACTGAATTAAACCATGTGCTGAGATTATGCGCCTCAGGCCCTGAACTAGACAAAGTAAGAAATGTAATGTATCGCCTGAACCTGTCTAATGCCACCATCTTAGAATTGATGGCTGAGGTACTATTTGCCACCTGGGATGGAGAGGATATAAAAGATCTCTACCATCAGACCTTACAAGGTCATGATGAGCGTCCAGTGAGCTATCTAATAAGGAAGAAATTCCTAGCAGAAGCAGCTAAGGTAGTATTACCCAAAGACAATGGGGAACCAGATTATGAGAATCAAAATTTCATATCCGATGTGATCAGAGGTCTCAATATACCCACCTTGAGGTGCTATGGCATAACAGCCCTGGTAAACACCACCTGGAAAGATCTAGAGGCTAATCTTGACAGAGTTGGCAATTTTATGGAAAGAGAGAGTAGAATGAAAGCTGACTATGCAAAAAGGGAAATAGTTCATGAAGACTACACAGCTAGATTAAGTGCTCATGAGAAGGAGATAGCAAATTTAACCCACTCTCTCCATGAGGTCAAATGGAGACTGGAGAATGCTTTAAAGCATGCCCAAGTCTCTGAACAAAGAGTTGCTGTTTTAGAAACACAGCTCACTCAGGCACAATATAATCAAGAGCAGGGTGGGCATGGAAAAGAGAGCCAGAACTGGAAGTTCCAAAACAATGGCCTTGGTTCCAGCTCTTCTTGCCATCCCCAGCTTGCCCCCAAAGGTTCCCCTTCACAAGCAGGCTTATGCTCCTAGGCAGACACAGTCAGCCTCTGGGCAACCCTGGCCTCAGCGGACCCCTCGAGACAAAGTCAGAATGGCAGCTTGGTCCCAGCTTAGAGCCACTGGAGCAGACATGAGGCAGTTTGATAAGCAGCCCACACATGTGCTACTTGCTGCACTTTCAGAAGCCATGAAGCCACCAGGGCACATGGTTCCCAAAGCCCCAGGGTTTGCAGAAAATGGAGACAGCCTCCCCAAAGCTACTGCTTTGGAAAATTTCCCTAATAAGGAAAGGGTAGGGAAACTTACAAATCCTACTCAGGAAAAAGATTTAGAAATCCAAAAGCTTGCTGAGAAAAATCAGGAACTTCAGCAAAGGTTAGAAGCTAGGAAAGAAAAGGAAACTGCCAGTCTCCTTCAAAATGTTCTGGAGTCTTGCAGGGCCACAGAGAGGAGACTAGAAATTCTGGAAGTGCAGGATAAAAGGAAATATGGCGGGGCAAACCCAGCTGTGCAGCCCCAGACTTCTTTCCCCCATGAAAATGAGAGAACAGTCCCTGTTTCAGTTCTCTTACCCCAGAATCATGAAGGAAATGTGGTCTCTGAGCCTATGCAGAGTTCCACAATCATGGCACAAGGTATTCATTTTAGCAAGGACTTGCTCCAGACACTCCTACATGAGCAAGTCTCAGCCCTTTACGCCAGAAATTTACTGTCTTTACCTCATCCCATTTGGGGAATTTGAAAGCCAGAATTCTGTGGAACTTCAGAGAATGGTAATCCCACATGGGCAGGCAAGGTTCCTTTGTCTCTGAACCTCCCCCCACCCAAAGGAAAATCTAACTCCTAGACTTGAATGCCTCTTAATACAGAGAAACCTGGTTTTGTAGGGTTTAAAGGTAACAAGGGCACCTTTTCCCTTGACTGAATAAGAAAACATACAAGCAATGACTTGGACTACAATTAGACCAGGCCATTTCTCCAGGTAAGGCCTGGAGATCTCCTGGAATCCCAGCAAGGGTTCCAGCCTGCAGAGTTAGTTTTTCTCTGCAGGGTAATGGGAGCTTGATGTAATATATATTTAGTCTAACCCTTTAAAGATGCCAGCATCAAGTACCTGAGAAAGAGAGACTGCACTAGTTTTTGTTAAATCAAAGCATTCAGAGCAAAATGTAAGAAACTGACTGTTTCTAACTTTCAAATTGGCTGAATGAAAATCTGTGAAACTCCCAAGTTCACATTTCTCTCTCTCTTGCTTATAAAGTCAGAAAATATTTATTTCCTCAGTTCTGTGAATTTAAATGGTATAGCCTCTGAGCTTGTACAGAGTGCCTGCAGATTAGCCCAAATAGAGCTGGCTAAAGTATTGCAAATGCTCAGCACTCCTGCCATCAGGAAGAAATGCTAATTGTTCTCCCTCTTGCTCAATGGAGATCTGTAGCAGTAAAGATTTGATAAGCAACTAAGGCAAAGGAATAGAATTTTAAATGCATTGCCCTGAGAAATTAAATTTTTGTTTATCTCGGGTCTCCTTAAGGCACAAGCAACTCAGTGTCTTTGAGAGAGAGAGCCTCATTGTCTTATAAGAGGTGTTGCCTCTCCTTCTCAAAGGTCACAGCAACACAAGACAGCTAACCTCAAATGGGCAAGTCTGTCATTTAAATCTGAAAGTACAGAAAGGAGAACCTCCAGCTGCAAGAGCAGCAACAACTAATGTAGTACTGATTGGCAAATCTCATGCAGACCCTCTTGAAATAAACTCAGCCAAATCCAGCTTGAGTTAAAGAAACTGGGAAAGAGTTACACTTTTGAGCCCCACCCAGGCAGAAAGCTCATCATTTTCCTCCTCCTCCACCTTTCTTTGTAAAAACTTATCAGGGTCAGATAAGAGAGTACTGGCCAAATCCATTGTGTCTGTTTTAGCCTTTTGTTAAAGCTAAGCCCTCACTTTACCCAAGAGGGAAGGAATTTTGGTTTGTCTGTTAAAACCCTCCCCGCCTTCTTCATCTAGGGGGGGTGGAAATACAGTTGAGGTGTTTTTTTTTTTTTTTTTGTGCTATTTTGAATTCTCATCTTCTGATTTTGGGTCTAAAAAGATATAATTTCAAAAGTTTTTCATTACCAAATTTTTTTTTAATATTGCAGTCTCTCACAGAGACAGCCTCTTCCCAGCCAGAGAAATACCTGGATGGAAGATGTGCATACTACTTTGTTTTTGGTAAGGTCGCCAGTCTCCAGGTGGGACCTGGAGGTCTCTCCCAAAATCATAGCCTTTCCCCCAGTACATTGAGGCTAAGCCTCTGGAGGAAATAAGTGTCCAAGGAAATGGACTGCATGCCTTGTGATTTTCGAATTTAATTCAAAGTTTCAGGAATCTCCAGCCTGGAGCTGGCATCCCAAAGCTCTACTTACAGCCAGTCCTTCTCTGCTAGAGAAAATCCCCTGTCTGTAAACTGCCCTAATACTAAGAGTTCTCTTAGATTAGAAGCTTTCTTTCTGTTATTTATTTTTGCTGCACCTTTTAGGTCTTAAAATATTTTTTTCTAGTGACTGGTACCAATCTCTCCTATACTCAGGTTTTGTAGCTTTTAATTTTAAGGGAAACACTTTTAGGAAATTGCTCCTCAAAGTCTATTGGGCATTCCCAGTGCTTTGTAGTAAAAGGAAAGTGCTGTGCAATCTATAGGCCCTTTGCTAAACATTAGAGCTAAGAAAATTTTATCTCACAAATTTTGGTTCCTACAAGAAGTACAGGACATCTGTACACTCCCTTGGGGTAAAATTACCCTCTCCCTGTGCTTTTTCTCTCTCAAGCCTCAAGAATTAATACTCTTGTTTTGACAGAATTCCTGAAGGTTTTTGGTCTCCATTAGAAATTTGGATTCCTCAAATGTACTTCAACTATTGATATCTTCATTTTCTCTCTGAATGCCATTTGCATCATCAATCTTCCCTTTTAGCTATTTGGTGAAGCTTGAGTTTTAATTTTAGTTTAATCCAGTCTGCCTGTGGAAAGAGGTATCCACATGTTCTTAAGAGGCCCCAACTTGTGGGCTCAGTATCTTTGTTTGGTCTTAAGCAATATAATGACCAATGGATGGTTCTGCCTCCACCTATAATATATATATCTTGTTAGAGCTAGACTTTTTCTGAGTGAAAACCCTTTTCTATTTTCCATGTTCTCAAGGAAATGAGCAATAATCTGTTAGATTCTTAATGTAGATTCCTCAGGGTTCATTTCTAATCATGATTTTCTTCTTGCCACTAAATGTCCTTTGTGTTATTTTTGCATCTATAACCAGGTGGCTGAGCCTATCAAGGCTCTCCAAATTAAGTCTTGTTGTATTATGCTCAAATTTTGGTCTACTTGGTATCCTGACAGGATGTTGCCTTCCAGCAACACATTCTTTGCACTCTGTGTATGCACAGAGGAAAATCATTCTCTGGCACAAGCCTTAAACCTGGAGCATTGTGTCATCATCCTAGTTCTCCCTTTTACTCCATGAAAGGCTTCTTCTTCAGGGGATATGCTTTCGTGCTTCAAGTCTTTCTTTTGACTTGTCCTTGCAACAACTAAGCATTTTCTCTTGGTACTACAAATGCCCTGCTACAACTTTTCTCTTTTTATGAATTGTTTAATGTGTTTGTCAAGGTGAATTAACCAGAATTTGATTTCTAGGATTTGTTTTGTAACTGTTTTGTTAAGTTTGTTCATCTTTTCTTTCAATATAGATGTGCAGGGAATCTGGACCTGCAAATCAAGTCTAATGCATGCTCAGTAGTTCTAATTGTTGATAGTCCTGTTAAGAATTGTTTTATGTATGTGTAACCCTTATGTTGCTTTTCAGAATTCTTGTTTTGTTAAGTTTTTGTTGAAATCTGTGCTCACATGTGAGATCGTTTTAGCTGAACTAGCCCAGAGAAAAACTGGATTTAGTGGGACCTGATCACCTCACTTAGGTCCAGGTTTTAATTTCTCTGATCTAGCTCACCTCTCATATAAAGCTAGCTAACATTGTTCTATTGAGGCCTCAGTTTTTGTTTTCGAAGTTTTTATATTGTTTTGACAATTTATTATATTCTAAGGCTATAGCAAAAGTTTTCTTTTGTCTCTTCTTTGTGGAACTATTTTCATTATGGGGGACGCCCCAACTATGGTCATTTCCCTGGAGCGCCAAGCTTGTGCACAATGTTTTATTTTAAGTTTTATGTTGCAACAAAGAATATTTGGGGTTGTGTTTTCTGAATTGTGTATGTTACTTTCCTTCCTTGACAAGGAAAAAGCCTCCTAAAGTCCTGAATGCTTAGTGTAATAGGCAAACTGGCCCAATGCAGGCCCCTAACATGACATATGTAAGCTTGTGACGTAAAAGCTCACTGGTCACCATACTCTGGACAGGAGGACACTTCACTAATAGCTTTTTAAGACTCCTTTCTTCATGGTTGAATGTATGCGTTTTTGATCTGCTTTAACTGCTCCCTACAATGGTACAGAATCATCTCCATGTTGTCATGTGTGAATGTTTTTGGTTCCTTTTTGGTTCTTTCCTCAAAGCCCACTGTTGCTCTATGAACCATCGGTGATACAGGCTGAAAAGCACCATTGCCAATTCCATGATGGGTTACAGGAAGAATTCCCTTTTAGCAACAATAAAGACAGATTTCGCTGGGTGCTAGGGGGGGTGGGAAGACTCTTTAGTTCACCCTCCACTAGGACTTTCACATACCCAATAGGTACATGGAAGAAGATCCTCTTCAAACCCCAGTATAAGAAGCTTATCAAGGAGGGGAGAAGAAGAAAAGAAGACTCAAGATTAAGATATGGATTCACTTGTAACCATGAACTCTAATGTACCTGTGTGTTTTCCTAATCAATTATTGTCATGATTGTGTGTGATTTATAGATCAATTCTTGTTACTTATCTGGTTTAAATAGCAGTAATGATTTTATGAACTCAACTTTTATTTCAATGATTGTAACCCTGTGTTTTAATACTGTATGCCCTACAATGTTGCCAATGCCTGTTATCCCTGCATCGTAGTATTCAAAGGAAGGAACCTTTGGCCTATTGGAATATTTTTCCAAATTAATTTTTGAGTAGTTGAGATAGTGGCTCCAACCTTTTTAGATAGACGGTACACCCCGGTAGACAATTGAAGCTACGTGGACTCGCCGCCTGTCAACTACAGATATGGACATTGTGTTATTGCAAGACCTCGCCACCAGATGGTGACATAGGTCTTGAGGGGGGGAACTGTGAGGAAAAGCCCCCTACTTTTCATGCATGTGGACATCGTGATCGCCAGTGTGGTTGCCAGGGTGCCTGGAGATTTGACTCTCACACATCTGCTCTAAGAAGTGGACTTTGCTTACAGTTTTCTAAGGCTTATGTGGCAGCTTTGCATTCTACATCTCTGAAGGGTGTGAGCCAGAACTACAGACATGCTCCAGCTGCTCCTTGTGTGCCCAGTCTTGGCCACTGCAGTGGAAGAAGCCAGGCCACCATGTTTCCAGCCTGGCTCCATGGACCTAAAGCTAACAACAGCAGAAATCCATCTTGCTTTCCTGACCCAAGCATACCCCACCAGGCTGAACTCATTCCTTCTTAGTGGGAAAGTCACACGTACACACCCTGAGCCTGCAAGCAACCCATCTGTTTTATGAATGGATTAATAGCTCAACTGTTGATCCTAATTGCTCAGCAATACCAGAACAATAAACCTTGCCCAGCAGAAGATGAGAAAGAGGAAGGACATCTCCTGTCTTCATCAAGTCTTTTGTCTTGCCCGGGTGGTACCTAGGCCATGCATTTGATTACCTATTGTCACCCTCCTAGTTAATCCCATTTAAACTTAAGTATCCAGTCATTCCCATTCTTACCCCAGTCTAATACCTTGGGGCCAACCCAGGCAACATTGCAGCTTGGAAATTTCCAGGTTCACTGGACTAAGGTGAAGTTCATTGGCCAAAGCAGGCATCCAATTAGGTGTCAGTAAGGAATGTCCAGCCTTCTTGAACCTCCCATCTCTCCTCCCTTGGACCTCCCAGCACCTAAGGGGTCTAAGAGAGTCTATTTAACCTCTGACCCAACTCCACTCATGTGTGCTTTCTATTCAGCAACCCCTATTACCCGCTGTCTAGATCCATCCCCAATTCTGGCCACAGTGTTGGGTCCATTTCCCCTGTCCTCTTAAGTCGCCATTGGAAACCTTCCTGGAAGACTACGATGGTAAATATGACCCTGTTTGTCTACCCATATATGTTCCCCTATCAATCTATCTGTGTTTCCTAGACCTGTGTGAATGTGTGAGTGTTTTGTATTTTTACCTGGTATGAAAGAACTATTATTCTGAATAAATCACAATTGGTTTTACTAAATTAGAGTCCTTTATTAAGCATTGACTATCTGAACGGTTGAGCCTGGTATACACAGATAATAAAAGATTCCCTTTTAGGGCCAGCTGTCTCTCAATCTAATTCCCCAATCTCATTTTGAGAGCAGTTTCCCTAACACAACTCCCACCCAGGTTCTCCTTTGCAGCCCTGAAATTATCTAGGAAGGTCCTCCCTAATCTGACCCCTTATGAGGTCTACACAGAATCCCATGCAGATACCCAAGATCTCACAACATAGCCCAATCTTGTGAGAGCCTAGACAACAAATAAGCTACAACTGGGGCTAGTTTCCCCATCCTCCCTCTCATTTCATAGCTGCATGCCAGGCAGCTTCACTGGCTGGTGTCAGTGAAGGCTTGAGAGGGGGCACACCACTCCCCAGAAGCTGTTGGCAGAGCTGTAGTATTGGTGCTGCCAACAGTGCTGAGAATGGATTGAACTGTGGCTGGGGCAGGTCCTCATTCTGTGACTCCTAGGCTGGCTAAGTGCATGGTTGTTCCCAGTGATGGGATCTCATCCCAGAGAAGGTGATGATGACAATTTTCAATATGACAGGGGTGGCCAACGGTAACTCTCCGGATGTTTTTTGCCTACAACTCCCATCAGCCCCAGCCATTGGCCATGCTGGCTGGGGCTGATGGGAGTTGTAGGCAAAAAACATCTGGAGAGTTACCATTGGCCACCCCTGCAATATGAGACACTGAGCACCTCCTTTGATCCAGTTTGGTGTAGAGGTTAAGAGTGGCAGACTCTAATCTTGAGAACCAGGTTTGATTCCCCACTCCTCCACATGCAGCTGTTGAGTGACCTCAATAACTTTTGTTCATCAATGTGTCTACTCATTCTCTCTTTGAAAATGGTTTCCACCAACTTTCCCAGTATTGAAGTCAGACTGACTGACCTGTAATTTCCCAGATCTCCTCTGGAACCCTTTTTTAAAGATGGGGTGACATTTGCTACCTTCTAGTCCTCAGGAATCTTCAATGAAAGATTACATATTTTTGTCAGGAGAGCCACAAGTCTACCTTTGAGTTCTTTCAGAACTCTTGGATGTGTGCCATCTGGGCCTGGTGACTTATCAGTTTTTAATTTGTCTATCAGTCATAGGACCTCCTCTCTTATCACTTCAATCTGACTCAGATCTTTCAACACCCCTTCCAGTATTAGCAGTTCTGGAGAGGGCAAACACTTCTCATCTTCCACAGTGAAGACAAACACAAAATATGCATCCAGCTTCTCAGCCATTTCCCTATCCTCCTTCAGTAATCCTTTTACCCTTTGGTCATCCAAGAGCCCCATTGCCTCCCTGGCTGGTTTCCTGTTTCTAACGTATTTGAAGAAATTTTTATTATTGGTCTTTATGTTTTTTGCAATATGCTCCTCATAGTCCCTTTTTGCCTGCCTGATCACAGACTTACATTTGATTTGCCACAGTCTGTGTTCCCTTTTTTTAACCTCACTTGGACTAGTTTTCCACTGCTTAAAGGAATCCTTCTTACATTTTACAGCTTCCATTACTTTGTTTGTTAACCCTGCAGGCTTTTTCTTATACCTATTTGTGCCTTTCCTGACTTGTGGTATATATTTTATCTGAGCTTCTAGGATTATAGTTGTAAATAGCCTCCAAGCTTCTTCAAGAGTTTTGACCCTATTTACCTTTCTTTTCAGTTTCCTCTTCACATGCCTCCTGATCTCAGAGAATTTACCCCTTTTAAAGTTAAAAGTGGTTGTGTTGGTCTTTTTGGGCAACTCCCTATTTATATAAATGGTGAAATCAATAACATCATGGTCACTGCTCCGAAGCAGTGCAATCACTTTTACATCTCTCACTAGGTCTTGGGCATTATTTAGGACCAAATCCAGGATTACCCCACCCCTGGGAGGTGCTGTGACCATCTGTTCCATAACACAGGCATTGAGAGCATCTAGAAACTCAATCTCTTTCTCCCGACCAGAACACGTATTGACCCAATCAATGTGTAGGTAGTTAAAATCACCTATTATGAAACAGTTTTTACATTTAGTCGCTATCTTTAATTCTTTCATCATATTATAATCATCCTCTATCTTTTGATCCGGTGGGCAATAGCAGACTCCCATAGTTAAACTTCCTCTTGGGTCCACTATTTTGACCCAAAGTATTTCTAGCAGGGAATCTAATTCTCTGACCTGCTCAATCTTACTGGACTGTATACCCTCTCTGACATACAGAGCCACGTCACCTCCAACCCTTCCCTCCCTATTCTTCCGATATAATCTATATCCAGGAATCACTGTGTTCCACTTATTCTCCTCATTCCACCAAGTTTCTGAAATACCCAAAATGTCTATGTTTTCCCCAACACTAAGCATTCCAACTCCCCAATTTTACCTCAGACACTTCTAGAATTTGTATATAAACTTCTATAATTTCCAAGGGAAGTTAGGCCCACAACCTTCCTCCTGCTGCCTCGAGACTTTCCTCATCTCAAAAAAGTGGCAACACAGTATATAACAGCAGAAAATAACAACTGTGTACAAAACACACAATAAAATAAATGTATATAAAGTCTCTCTTGTTTGTCTTTGTTTTCCAACAATACCAAATACACAGTGTACAAAAATGTCTAATGAAAGGAAAAGATCCACAAAACTTCAGATGTTCAGAGAATATTCAGTCCTTCACACTTCTTGTTCCATCTTGTGTGATATCCAAATTCCATGCAAATTCAGGCTCCAAGTTAGGACTTTGGCAGACAGTCCATACTGTTTGTCACTATCTCAGTGGAGAACTCTAATCCATTGCCAGGTAGAAAAGTTACAGCTAACCCTTCATCTCTTTGAGATGATACATCCCGAACCAGAGACATTTCATCTCCTGTCAGCTTTCCCCCCAAGATTCAGTTTAAAAACTGCTCTGCCACTTTTTTTTATTTTAGCGCCAGCAGCCTGGTTCCTTCTGGGGACAAATGGAGACCATCTCCCACTTGTTCCAAAAAGCATCCCAGTGCCTAACAAACTTAAATCCTTCCTCCCTACACCATCTCATCCATGCATTGAGACTTCTAATTTGTGCCTGTCTCTCCAGCCCTGCACGTGGAACAGGTAGCACTTCTGAGAAGGCTACCTTGGAGGTCCTGGCCTTGAGTCTCCTGCCTAGCAACCTAAATTTTTCCTCCAGGACCTCACAACTGCATTTCCTCACATCATTGGTACCAACATGCACCATGACCACTGGCTCCTCCCCAGCACTATCAGCCTAGCTACAACACACGTAATGTCCACTATCTTCGTACCAGCCAGGCAAGTCACCATATGGTCAGTACACAGTTTTGCCACCCAGCTATCTCCTTGTCTAAGGATCGAATCACCAACTACCAAGACCCACTCCCCTCCTTCCCTGCCCAGGGATGGTTCCTTGGTGCAAAAGGATACCTGCTCACCAACTGAAGAAGAGGTCCCTTCTGAGGGTGCATTCCCCTTATCCTCAGCACGGTGCCCTGTTCCATCTATACCCTCATGCTCCCTGGCAGCAATGGGGCTGCCATGTTTGGAGTGGGGCTCATCTAACTAGACCCTGAGAGTCTTCTCCAAGTGCCTAACTGACTGTCTCTGTTTCTCCAGGTCAGCCACCTCTGCCTCAAGGGTGCAAACTTGTTCCCTGAGAACCAGGAGCTCCTTGCATCGAGCACACACCCAAGACTTCTGTTCAGTGGGCAGATAGTAATACATATAACACTCAGTGCAAAACACTGGAAAGTTCCCACCCCCCTGCTGGCATTCTACTGGCATTTAATTATTATTGTAATCCACCTTGAATCAAGAGGAAAGGCAGAATGCAAATGTTTAAATAAATAAAATTTTTGCACTTCACTGGCTGTCCATTAGCTACTGAGCTTAGTTGAAGACATTGGCCATCCCATTTGAAGCCCTTCATGGCCTTGGACCATAGAATATCTTCAGGACCATCTCTCCATCTGTGCTTCATCATAACATCCTTGCTCATCTAGACAGGGCTTCCTGCAAGTATTGGTAACATTAACAACTACCTTTACATGTGTGTTCTCTGCACTGGCCTTCCACATAAAATGATAATAGAAATATTTTTTAAAAAATAGCATTAGCAGCATAGTTACTTCCTTTGCTTTTTCCTCACAACATAGTAAAGCCTTTTTCCTTTATTCTTCTTCTTAAATTGTTTCCAAGCATTTTTCTCTTCCTTTCAGATCCTGGAGTCCACATACACATTAAAAAAAAAAGTAAATAAAAGTATCCAGGCAATCCCACTGCAGCACAGCTAATCTTCCTTCACCAATGCCTACATCAATCATGAGGACAAATGAAATTGCATTGCTGGTGCATATCAGACTAGGACTTCTTCACTGCTATCTTTAGTGCTAATAGATTTTTGCAATTATTGTTCTTGGCTGGAAATGCTGTAACAAAACCACACGCTCTTCAAGGATCTGACAAGGGTGAGGGCTCCTATATAGGGTTGTGCAGCTTGGGGGAAAAATCAATATTTTTTAGATCTGGATATCAGGGAGCTAAAAAATAGAAGTATTCCCCATTTCCCGGGTTCCAAATACCAGTTTGGTGTTCAGATCTGAGGGGTTTTTTTTGGGGGGGGGGGGGCGGGGGGGAATGCTGATATTGTTAGACTCCAATATTAACTGTGAAGAATGTTTCTAGAGGGGCTTTTAAAAAGCAAATCATACCAACCTTGCAGCAGAACTGTTCTTTAAAAAAACCCACATTTCCAGGAGGTCCAATTCTCTGGGCACCTGAAATAAGGAGGGAGGAATTCCATGTATGCCAGTTTGGGGAGGGGATTCTATGCTTTCTTCAGGACGAAGTATAACCCAGGGGTGGCCAAAATTGTTTAACATAAGAGCCACACAGAATAAATGTCAGATGTTTGAAACCTCCAAGACATGAACATCAGATGTCTGAGTGATGCAAGGAAGGAGAGAGGAGAGGTGGAAAGAAAGCAACTTAACTTTAAATGTATTCTCCAAGACACTCACTGGCATAGTGAAGTGAATTAAAGAGATAAATGCCTTGTCCAAGCTGGCCATAGACCTTGAATTTAGCCTTTTGACTGAAAGCCACTGGACTGAGTAGTCCTCCGTTTACTGTATCAGACCACAGTAAACCTGACTCAATGAGTATCTCAAAGTGTCTAGTCCACAAACAAAGCAATAGTAAACAAGACCAGATGCACTGGAGAAGCAAGGAAGAGACCAAGCTTCTCATACAGTGCAATCTTATCCACATCCAATGAAATATATGCTTACTGGAGTAACTCTGCATAGGAAAACCCTGCTATTTTTCTTTCAGCCTGTGTACAAATCACACATTCATCATCAATAAGGAGAGAATTTTACTGACCATTTACCAGTGTGGATGTATAAGGCAAGCAAGTCTTGGCTCTAATCCCTTTCAAAGCCAAGGAGCTCCCTTGTTAATTATGCATTTAGAAATAAAAGGGGGAAACATACCTGGAGATTTCCAATTAGCAGGCGCTCTTTCTTCCCTTGTGCTCAATCTTTAAATAAAGTTTGTTAGAATTACAAATGAGACACATAGCGGTAACACCGCCAGGGCTGACCTTGCAAAACACTGTTCTATGCTTGATGATTCACAGCTTTCTCCTTAATCCACACAGCCTGGAGAAACAGAAGGAAGAGCAGGCAGGAGGAGAATAAGGTTAATTAAAAATAAATAAATAAAACCTTCCAATGGACTATCTAGGTTTGGCTGACTTGCAAAAATTCTTCTTAAAGGAAAGAGTCTACACTCCGGGGGTCATTATAAACACTCCCACAAATCCCAAATCAACAAAATGAGTGCATCTTTAGAATAGTTGTGATAGTCCTTAGTTGTGATAACTGTGCTTTGAAAACCATAATGATGTACTAAATAAATAGGCACCGTATGTTAAAAAAAAGGAAATTATTGGAAAGTAATGATAGTTTTGAATGTCTGCCTTCTGTCTATGAGAAAGGTGGATTATAAATTAAGTAAATAAATAAATGTTGTATATATCAAGAAGTGACGGATTGTACAAAATCAATGTGTGGTAACAGTCTGGTTTATAATGCTATGAAGCCCCTGGAATGAATGGGCTAAAAAGAGATCTGAGAAATTCATGACATGTATTCATTTCGGAGGTAAGATGAACTTTGAAGGGATCTTACAACTAAATTTACTGGAGGCAGTTAACAATTCATAGGAAGTTTTATGGTTAATTTATTCAGAGCAGTTATGTTGGAATAGTAATTAATACTGGGTAGCTAATGCCTCCATGGGATACTGGGGCCAAGGAGAGCTAAGAACTCCCTTATGGTTCCATTTATATTAGTATGCATGTACCACAGCACTTTCTCTCATTTTCTTTCCATAAAAATGACAGAATTTGAATCCATTTAAAAATTGCAGAATTAAATTTGCTATAGAAATGATGTAACAATTTCCTTTGTAAAAATGTGATCAAGGCAAACCATGAAATAAAACAATAGCAATAAATAATATCAGCATAATAAAAGCCCTATAGTTAACCAGATACTAAAACATTGTAGAAAGGTACTCAGCAAAACCTGGTGAAATTCTCTTATACCAGTATACTTTAAGGCTTTAAGAGAAGAACCTTTCTTATTTCCTTAGTTACAGACTGTGCATAATTATCTCAGAAAGACAAAAGATTGCTTTAATTTCCCAAAATAAAGGTACTCAGAATTGAACTTCCCCTCAGAAGTTCTTAAGGTACAAGGAAGATTATACAGAGGGTGACTTTTCTTTTATATTGTAGTCCTGACTGTTATACAAATCCTCCCTACTAATTACTGGACAATAATACAAGAAGCTCCAGGACTGCTATGGAAGGAAGGAAATGGAATATATTACTGTGAAAATACCTACAGATTCCAACTTTATTGGTCTGAGAGCTCCTGGAAAAATATTTGCCTGTTGACATCTCTAAATGGTTTAGTTACAGCCAAGTTCTTGGATCAAAGGATGCCATCTAATCATTACCATGGTAGAAGGATACACAACCCTGGGGGTAATTGCAATGGAAGTTATTTGTCTTGCCTGCCAGGTTACATGAACAAGAGTTTATTATCTACAAGTAAAAAGGGTGTTCCAACAATGGCAAGAGCATGAGTCAACCCTGTCAGTTCTCTGTAGCAAGTAATGAATGTCAGGATGTTTGGTTTATTTATTTGGTCAGTTAGCTAGCCAATCCTATCCTAAATGCTGGGAGTTAGAAACAAAGACAGTAAAAACCTACTAAAACTATTTGATTGTAATGCTATTGCAGAATCATCATCACCTGTTTGCAATATTGTAAGCAGTGCTAGTTGCTTGCCCGGAGCCCAACAGTAATGGGCATAATATTGCATGTGATCATGAAGAGGCCTGTCAGTATATCCAGTCTACAGGCCACAGCTAGGTCTAGATGATCTACATGACAGCTGAACAAGCTGGCATTGCTCCAGGTTGCATCAGCCAAGATGATGTAATGGGGTAGTGCTTAGTGACTCAGCACTAAGCTGATTGGGTACTGAATTGTATAAATGTATTATATGCCTGTGCTGAGTGTAGTGTGTGTATAGTGGATGTGTTGGCAGAGCACTTTGTTGGTCTGTATAAATATTGTAAATAAACCTTGTATATAGTTAGCTTAACAGCAACTGTGTACAGTCTTCCTTCTGCAAGTCTCGAGAAGACCCCACACTAAGCGCAAACAGGGTTATGGGCCTAGCACACTTCCGCTGCGCCAATGCACGCTGAGAAGTGGTGGTCTTTGGACGGAGACAGGGGAAAGCTCCAGCAGTGCAGGAGAAAGCAGCTCGAAGGAAGATAACAGCGAGGCTGATAACCAGGTGCTGAGCAGCATGGCTCAAACAATGGCTGCGTTGCTGGTAAAGAAGCTCACTCTCGTGAACTACAATGTGTGGGCTGTGCGGATGGATCACTATCTGAAGAGAGAAGGGCTGTGGGAGAGTATATCAGCTCCTTCGGCGGCACCCACACATGCAGAGGAGGTCCAAGACCAGAAAGCTCTAGCCACCATAATCCTCAGTGTCACAGATGACCAGCTGGTACACGTAGCGGGGAAGACACAGGCCAAGGAAGCCTGGGAAAGTCTGAAAGCAGTGTTCGTCCAACAGACTGCTGGCTCTCTGATTACACTGACATGGAAAATGTATCATAAATGGATGCAGCCAGAGGAGTCAGTGAGAGATCACCTCAATGCCTTGTTGGTGTGTTTCCAGGAGCTGGAGCAAAGAGGGAAGGTAATTCCTGAGGAGGATAAAGTTTATATTATCCTAAGCTCCCTCCATGAGCGTTTTTCTATGCTGCTCATGGCCTTTGAAGCACAAGATACAGATAAGCTCACTCTGAGTTATGTGACCGGGAAGCTCTTGGCAGAGGACCAGCGGCAAAAAGAATGCTGAGAGCAAGCCACCCACACAAGTTTGTGCCAGAGGCCGGAGAAAGCGAAAGAACCAGCCGGAGAAGGATTTTCATCCAGCTCGAAGCAACCGGAAGAGAGAGCTCTATGTGTGAAGAAATGTTTTTCCTGTGGGTCAGAGAAACAGCTAAAGAAAAACTGCCCAGAGGTGAAGAGACAAAATACAAAATATTGTGCAAAAACAAACACTCTTGACTGGTGTATACAAAATTCTATTGTCATGAAATGAACAGCCTACAACAGTGGGCATACATTCATACAGTATAAATAGACAACAAACAAAAGTCTCAAAACAATATTCCAAGGAGGTGTCAACTGAAACCTCCAGATGTGTTGGCGGGGCACTTTGTTGGTCTGTATAAATATTGTAAATAAACCTTGTATATAGTTAGCTTAACAGCAACTGTGTACAGTCTTCCTTCTGCAAGTCTCGAGAAGACCCCACACTAAGCGTAAACAAGGCCCTAATTATCTTATGGCTCTTTTTAAAATTTGCTTGGATTTGGTAATCACTATTAAAGGTAAAGGTAGTCCCCTGTGCAAGCATCAGTCATTTTCGACTCTGGGGTGACGTTGCTTTCACAATGTTTTCACAGCAGACTTTTTACGGGGTGCTTTGCCATTGCCTCCCCCAGTCATCTACACCTTTCCCCCAGCAAGCTGGGTACTCATTTTACCGACCTCGAAAGGATGGAAGGCTGAGTCCACCTCGAGCCAGCTACCTGAACCAGCTTCCACTGGGATCGAACTCAGGTCATGAGAAGAGGGCTCTGACTGCAGTACTGCAGCTTTACCACTCTGCACCACGGGGCTCTTATTACCATGCCAAAAATCAAGGTGGGGACTAGTTAAAAGTTTTTACTCACTATAAATGTAGAAATAAGAATGAATTTGTCAGTGTTCTGCCATTTGATCTCATAGTAGATAGTATTCCCTGTGCAACAGGCTGCACCAGATTTGCCTTCCTCAAAGCCCTATGCATTAATCTCATTTTTTCTGCTCTCACAACTTCAGATTCCACCAGGACAAACCCCAAGCTGTAAATAAATTAGCAAAAAAATTGCATAATAAAAGGGCAGGAAAGTTTTTAAAATGAGATGGAAATATTCCATTAATGTTTTAACTCTGGCAGAAAGAGGCAAATTTTATTTTAATTTAAGCAAATCTTATTCAATGCTTGCTCATTCTTCTCTTCTTTATAGTATTTGCATTTGATGTTTCTGTCTCCCTTAATATAAATGTCTGTCTCCCTTAATAAAAAAAGTTAACAAGCAACTCTTCCCCACTGCATATCTGAAAATCTGCACCCTGACTCCTCTATTTCTTAATTTCTTAGAACTTCCTGAAGTGGCTCTTCAAATTAAGAAGGGCCATTCGCATTGGTTTTCACCATAGATTGCATCCTGATTTCATCCCTTACTGCACTTGGTGGGATGTTTAAACTGTTGTGTAGCCTTCATGTCCTTATAAACAAACACATCCGTTACTCCTCAGTAGTAAATGTCAAGGTAAATAAATGTTGACCAGTCTCAAGCATTCAATTCTTCTGCAAGGTGATTGGCAGTGTGGCTGGAGAACACCAGACATTCCTGGATGAAGCAGATTGCTTGAATCCTTTCCATTCTGTTCTCAGGTTTGGTTATGTGACTGAAACAGACTTGGTTGCCCTGTTGGATGACCTGCCCCAGAAAATGGAGTGCAAGTCTGTTGATTCTCCTTGACCTTTCAAAGGCTTCCAATGCCATCAATTATGGTATCCTTCTGGACCACCCTTCCAGGCTGGGGTTGGGAGGTACCAATCCTATGCACGATTTCTCCGGTTGTTGGGCTAATACTGGACTAATGCTGCATTTGATTGAACTGTTGTTTTAATAAGAGAACTGGATTAAGTTATTTTATTTGTTGATTTAAGTTGTATTTAATAGCAACCTGAAGTTATTGTAACCACCTCATCCACCTGGAGTAGTATCAGAGCAATTGATGTGACTTTCTGGGTACAACCAAGAGCTGTTCTGCTATGGGCAAAAGGTCTAATGTGGTTGGCCCTGCATAAGAAAAATACATGAGCTTCCTCTGACCTATTTTTTAAAAAGAAAAACAATTATGATATATGACTGGCTGTGGTAGAGCATGGGTTAAGCCTCTCATGTTCAATTCAGCAGGAGGTGTGGGTGTTATTCAGCCCTGTTGGGAATCAGGCTGCAGGCAAATATGTCAAGTGAGATTTCTAGCAACTTGACACCAGTTATGTAATAAATCCAAATAACTCTAGCTTTTAATTAGTTGGTAGAACTGTTAATATCAGGTTTAGCATCAATTTGTACATGGTTATGTGTCAAGACATTTTTAAAGAGTTCTTCAGCTGTGCCTGAAAACATTGAACAGTCTAAGGTGTGTGTGCAAACTTGTACCTAATGGACATTTAACTCTACCTTCCCAATGTGTATTTACATGTGTGACTGGCAGAGTATGTAGCCATAGTGGAGAAGGAAATTTAAATGAATGGCAGCAGGAAGAGTGATGGGTGAGTGACCTTCAGTACAATACTTAGCACAGTTATTTTAGTCTAAGCCCATTAATTTCAGTGGACTTTCCATGTAACAACTCTGTGTAGGATTGTGCTGCTTAAGGCATAAAGCAGGGCAGATATTGTTTGAGCCCCAAAAGTAGTCTTGTAAACTATTGTTAAAATAGAGGCTTCACAAATTCAAAGCCTATGATATCCAAGGACTATAGTTTCAAAATCTGCAACATTGTTCCCAAGTATAACATTGATTACTGCTAAATGGCCTTTATATACAGAGTAAGGCATTACACAAAAATCTAGAATTAAAAACTATACATTTACAACACTATCACAAATTACAAATTAAAACACACAGAAGACAGACATATGCCTTAGTCACATAGCATTTAATATGAAAAGGTGGCAGAATAGTTTTCAAAGTCATTCCTGGGGGGAAAGGTGACAGGAGCTGAGGGGGGGGGGTGGCATCAGTTTTGGACAGCTCAGTCCAAAGGGATGATAACAAACACTCAGAGTAATATTGGTAGGATCACAATAGAATGTGGGAATGAGAAGCCTCTGAGATGGGGGAGCTGGAATGCTTGGTGTTAAATGACTACTTTAATATAGTTGGTGTGTCAGAAGCATGGTGGATGGGGGAAATCTGTTGGACACAATCATCCTTGTATAAGCTCTACAGATAGGACAGGGGAGGGCATGTTGTTTATATAATTTGTATTGGTTTTAAGAACAAAAGAAAAAGTATAAGCACAGATACACAAAAGCAAAACAAAAGGGAAAGGGGAAGGGCATATACAGAATGGGAAAGGTGGGGGGAAAGAAAAAATACAATTATATCAGTTTTAAGTCTACCTCCAAGTAAAATATCCAATTCGTTCTACCTGCAAGTATTAAGTTCTCCATATATTTTGCCATCTTTATCTTCCATTATAAAACATTGTTACCAAACTATTATTTGCAATACAAGTCTAAACTATTCTTCTTCAGCACATATAAATCTGAACAAGTCAGAGCAGTCTCAGCACAAAACTTATAGCTTTGACCTAACCTTGTTAAAAAAACCCAACCCCAAACTAATTTATCAGTTTACACTATCCTCATTAACAGAGACACAAAAATTTTATATCTTTATCCTTAAAAAAAAGAAAAAAAAGAAATACAACCTGGTATTATGTCTATTTCAATATAGACAGTTTCTCCTGGAAGACATTATTAACAAAAACAAATCTAGCAATTTACATAACATCTATATGGTCTACCTTTTTAACCATTTATTCACCTCTTGTACCCCTATTGGGCTAGGAAAGACAACTTTTTATGACCCAAAAATAAAAATCACAAACCTATTCTTGTTTAGCATTACCTACCCAACTATCCAAAATAAAAACATTTCAGGAAACCCTTCTTATTAGAAAGAAATCAATCTCCTGAATTATAGATTAGCTTGTAAAATTATCTATATCTATAACCAACATAGAAACTAATGTCATTATCTATTGAAAACAAGTTCAGCATTTTGTCAAGAAATTACTTTGTCTGTTTTCTTAAAAATTAATCTAAAAAGATTATTTTTGCATAAAATACTTTTCAAAGACTTTTTGGCCCTTTAACTTTTAAATCCATATTGTTTTAAGCAAGACAGCTTCTTATAGCCCCAAAACAAACAAAAACAAAAAGAAAAAAATTCACTTAACCTTCTAGTTTCATATATCAGAATTTCTTACAGATTCCATGTCCAGCTATCCACTGAGAAAAGTCTAATTCAGGGGAGTCTTCTTTCTGAAAGATTTCCACATCCTAATTTTCTAGTTGAAATACCTTTTCTCACTTCTTAAAGCAGTCATCCTTCTCAAAGGAGATAAGAAAAATTCCACAGCCTTTGTTCCTCTCAACCTAGCTCGAGGCAGTCTCCATTTCCGGTCCTCTTTTTTAAATACGTCACAAGATTCGATTTTGATTTTCCTTTGTTGATTTCCCAGCAGCTCAGCTTCCCATTTTGATTCTACAGACATCACCAGGTTCTCTTTAGTTCTCTGTTCATGTAGATTTGAGATTTCGCTAACTTTCAGCAAAACAGCTGCCATTTGTTTCTCAACCATCTCACAGAGGTCTGTGAGGAGCAGAACAGAGCACAGCAGCTCTCATAGCTGAGACAGCTGGAGAAGTTGCTGAGAATTTGAGTTTTGAAAGACTTCATTCTGAGGTTTGTGGGACTGCCTAAAATTCTGAGTTGCGATAGCTGGGGAAGTGCTCTTTGTTTGGTTGAGTGGGCTAAAGGTGAAAGAGATTGAGAGTGATTGCTGCTGATTGCGTAGGAGTGCCTCTGCTCCACCCTCTTTGCATTTTAAGCTGCGCCTTGCCAAAGGCGCGAGCCGAAGGACAAGAGCTAAAAAGCTCTTGGCCTGTGGCTCTTCGTCTAGGGGCTCTCTAAAGACCAGGAACCCAGATCCCTGAATTCCTTGTTCTCCCAATAAGTAAGTTGACCCTCTAGAAGGGGAGCCACTTAAACAAACAGCATTTAAAGAGGACTGTATATTTAAAGAGGACTGTATATTATATACATGATATATATATATATTTATATATATCATGAAGATAGAATGCCAGCAGGGGGGTGGGGGCTTTCCAGTGTTTTGCACTGAGTGTAACATGTACAACTATCTGTCCAAAGGACAGAAGTCTTGAGTGTGTGCTCGATGCAAGGAGCTCCTGGTCCTCAGGGAACGAGTTCGTACCCTTGAGGCCAAGGTGACTGCCCTGGGGAAGCAAAGATGGTCAGTTAAGCACTTGGGGAAGACACTCGGGGGCGTATTAGATGGGCCCCGCTCTGAATGTAGCAGCCCCGTAGTTGCCATGAGAGCATGAGGGTCGAGAGGGAACAGGGCACCATGCTGAGGATAAGGGGAAAGCGCCCTCAGAAGGGACCTCTTTTTCGGTTGGTGAGCGGAAATCCTTTCATGCCAAGGAACCATCCCTGGGCAGGGGGAGAGGGGGAAGTTGGTAGGTGGTGATTCGATCCTTAGGCAAGTAGACGGCTGGGTGGCGAAACCGCGTACTGACCGTATAGTGACTTGCCTGCCTGGTGCAAAGGTAGCGGACATTACGCATGTAGTAGATAGGCTGATGGACAGTGCTGGGGAGGAGCCTGTGGTCGTGGTGCATGTTGGCACCAACGATGTGAAGAAATGCAGTCGTGAGGTCCTGGAGGAAAAATTTAGGCTGCTAGGTGGGAGACTTAAGGCCAGGACCTCCAAGGTAGCCTTCTCGAAAGTCCTACCTGTTCCACGTGCAGGGCAGGAGAGACAGGCGCAAATTAGAAGTCTCAATGTGTGGATGAGACGATGGTGTAAGGAGGAAGGGTTTAAGTTTGTTAGGCACTGAGATGCTTTCTGGAACAAGCGGGAGCTGTACAAAAAAGACGGTCTCCACTTGTCCCCAGATGGAACCAGGCTGCTGGCACTTAAAATCAAAAAGGTGGCAGAGCAGTTTTTAAACTAAATCTTGGGGGAAAGCCGACAGAAGATGAAATGTCTCTGGTTCGGGAGGACTCGTCTCAAAGAGATGAAGGGTTGGCTGCTATTTTTCTACCGGGTAACGAATCAGAGTTGTCCACTGTGATGGTGACAAGCAGTATGGACTGTCTGCCAGAGTCCCGAGGCAGCAGGAGGAAGGTGGCGGGCCTAGCTTGCCTGGGAAATTACAGATGTTTGTATGCAAATGCTAGAAGTGTTCAAAGTAAAATTGGTGAATTGGAATGCTTAGTGTTGGGAGAAAACATAGACATTGTGGGAATTTCAGAAACTTGGTGGAATGAGGAGAATCAGTGGGACATGGTGATTCCTGGATATAAGTTATATCGGAAGGATAGGGAGGGAAGGGTTGGAGGTGGGGTGGCTCTGTATGTCAGAGAGGATATACAATCCAGTAAGACTGAGGTCAGAGAATTAGATTCCCTTTTAGAAATGCTTTGGGTTGAAATAGAGGGCCCAAAAGGAAATTTAACTATGGGAGTTCGTTATCGCCCACCAAATCAAAAGAGAGAGGACAATTATAATATGATAGAAGGCTTAAAGATAGCAGCTAAACATAAAAACTGTGTCATCATACGTGATTTTAACTACCCGCAGATTGATTGGGTCACTATGTGTTCTGGTTGAGAGAAAGAGGTTGAGTTTCTTAATGCTCTCAATGACTGTGCTATGGAGCAGATGGTAACAGAACCTATCAGGGGTGGGCGATCCTGGATTTGGTCCTAAGTAATGCCCAAGACTTGGTGAGAGATGTAAAAGTGATTGCGCCGCTTGGGAGCAGTGACCATAATGCTATTGATTTCACCGTTTGTATAAATAGGGAATTGCCCAAAAACACCAACACAACCATGTTTAACTTTAAAAGGGGTAAATTCTCTGAGATGAGGAGGCATGTGAGGAGGAAACTGAAAGGAAGGGTAAATACAGTCAAAACCCTTGGGGAAGCTTGGAGACTATTTACAACTATAATCCTAGAAGCTCAGATAAAATACATACCACAAGTTAGGAAAGGCACAAACAGGCATAAGAAAAGGCCTGCATGGTTAACAAACAAAGTAATGGAAGCTGTAAAAGGTAAGAAGGACTCCTTTAAGTGGTGGAAAACCAGTTCAAGTGAGATTAGTAAAAGGGAACACAGGCTGTTGCAAATCAAATGCAAGACTGTGATCAGGCAGGCAAAAAGGGACTATGAGGAGCATATTGCAAAAAACATAAAGACCAACAATAAAAATTTCTTCAAATATATTAGAAGTAGGAAACTAGCTAGGGAGGCAATGGGGCCCTTGGATGACCATGGGGTAAAAGGATTACTGAAGGAGGATAGGGAAATGGCTGAGAAGCTGAATGCATTTTTTGCCTCCGTCTTCACTGTGGAAGATGAGAACTTTTTGCCTGTCCCAGAACCACTAATTTTGGAAGGGGTGTTGAAAGATCTGAGTCAGATTGAGGTGACAAAAGAGAGGGTCCTACAACTGATAGAAAAATTAAAAACTAATAAGTCACCGGTTCCGAATGGCATACATTCAAGAGTTCTGAAAGAACTCAAAGTTGAACTTGTGGATCTTCTGACAAAAATCTGTAATCTTTCATTGAAATCTGCCTCCGTTCATGAGGACTGGAAGGTAGCAAATGTCACCCCCACCTTTAAAAAGGGTTCCAGAGGAGATCCGGGAAATTACAGGCCAGTCAGTCTGACTTCAATACCGGGAAAGTTAGTAGAAAGCATTATCAAGGATAGAATGAGTAGGCACATTGATGAACACGGGTTATTGAGGAAGACTCAGCATGGGTTCTGTAAGGGAAGATCTTGCCTCACTAACCTGTTACATTTCTTTCAGGGGGTGAACAAACATGTGGACAAAGGAGACCCGATAGATGTTGTTTACCTTGACTTCCAGAAAGCTTTTGATAAAGTTCCTCATCAAAGTCTCCTTAGTAAGCTCGAGAGTCATGGAGTAAAAGGACAGGTCCTCTTGTGGATCAAAAACTGGCTGAGTAATAGGAAGCAGAGAGTGAGTATAAATGGGCAGTCTTTGCAATGGAGGACGGTAAGCAGTGGGGTGCCGCAGGGCTTGGTACTGAGTCCCATGCTCTTTAACTTGTTCATAAATGTTTTAGAGTTGGGAGTGAGCAGTGAAGTGGCCAAGTTTGCCGATGACACTAAATTGTTCAGGGTGGTGAGAACCAGAGAGGATTGTGAGGAACTCCAAAGGGATCTGTTGAGGCTGGGTGAGTGGGCGTCAACGTGGCAGATGCAGTTCAGTTTGGCCAAGTGCAAAGTAATGCACATTAGGGACAAGAATCCCAGCTACAAATACAAGTTGATGGGGTGTGAACTGGCAGAGACTGACCAAGAGAGAGAACTTGGGGTCGTGGTAGATAACTCACTGAAAATGTCAAGACAGTGTGCGTTTGCAATAAAAAAGTCCAACGCCATGCTGGGAATTATTAGGAAGGGTATTGAAAACAAATCAGCCAGTATCATAATGCCCTTGTATAAAACTATGGTGCGGTCTCATTTGGAGTACTGTGTGTAGTTCTGGTCACCGCACCTCAAAAAAGATATTATAGCATTGGAGAAGTACAGAAAAGGGCAACTAGAATGATTAAAGGGCTGGAGAAAGGTTGAAACGCTTGGAGAAAGTTTGAAACCCTTGGGACTCTTTAGCTTGGAGAAACGTCGACTGCGAGGTGACAAGATAGAGGGTTACAAGATAATGCATGGGATGGAGAAAGTAGAGAAAGAGGTACTTTTTTCCCTTTCTCACAATACAAGAACTCGTGTGCATTTGATGAAATTGCTGAGTCGACAGGTTAAAACGGATAAAAGGAAGTACTTCTTCACCCAAAGGGTGATTAACATGTGGAATTCACTGCCACAGGGGGCTTCCGGTTTGGCTGGAAGACAGGCTGCAGCTCCCTAACAAAGGGGGATTTTAGTTTCACTGTTCAGGGTATAAAAGACCTCTTTCAGGGGGGTCTATGCCCATTAATCCTAGGCAAGGGTTAATCCAAGACGACGTTTGTTTTCCTTTAGCTGTTGATATCGATCTGGGGGAGGTAGGGAGCTGTCTTCTTCATTTCTTGATGTCCGGCGTGGAACCTGTCAACCATTATCTGCAGTGATTCTAAATTCATTAATTTGACTCAAGCCTGTCGGAATCCAAGCACTCTACAGCGGACTAATCTTAACTGCAAAAGAACGCAAAAGAGCCGGGGAATTCTGAATATCTAAAAGGTACATTAATCTATTCTTATCTTCACTCTGAGAGACTTTGAGAGACTTTGAATACAGTTCAAACATTGAGTGGATTATAAACAGACGAAGGCAAAGCATAATTGAAAAAATTACCTTGTTAAGCTGAGCTCTGTGGTTTTGGATGTGAACAGCAGTAAAAGAATTTGAAGATAAGAAAAGGAGTTGGCAGCTCGTGATTGGTGACGCATAAGGAAGAATAGAGACTTGTTGTGTATACTTGCCCATAAACTGCTGAACTGTTGAACGGACTGAGTTGAGTGGGGGTATAGTAGGAGGAGAGTTCAGCCTGTGAAAATTGGACGCTGTAAAATAATAGCCTTGAAAGATATTCAAAGTAAGACACATTGTTTTGCATTTCTGTGGTTGCGGTTTCTTTATGAAGCTCAAAGACTGCAAGACTTAGACACGAGATCAGAGCAAGCTATACCAGGAAGTGAAAATAAAAGGGACGGGCTAATAATGCAGAGCCTATAAGGATTACAAATGCTGTGACATCTGACCTTTGAACCAGGAAGGAATTGAGACCAAGATCAAGACCAAGAAAGACCAAGAAAGACCTCTCTGGACTTGAACTTTACCATAGAGAAAGAACGATTGCCATTTTAAAAGGGAGAAAAACTGTTAAAATTGTTAAAATTCAATATCTTTGCTTAGGAAGATGGGAGGAAAACGAAATTAGTTTCATCTGAAAGAACTTGTTCTAAGCTATTGGACTGGGTGCTAAATTTGGCTTGGTGACTTTTTTGAGGTTTGGTGATTTTTTATATGTCAGTAGAAAGAATAACATGTGCAAGAGCCCAATCATTTGACAAGATGCAATCCCAATTTGATGCTCTGGAGGCAAAAATGTTAAAAGCAATGGACAAATTACAAATGGCAATGAAAAAAGACTTTAAAAAAGAAGTTGGAGATCTTAGGAAAGAGATAGAGGATTTTAAAGTAGAGACTCAAAATAAAGTGAAGGAGGTAGAGGTGAAAGTGGATATACAGGCCTCTGCTCTGTTAAAACTTCAAGAGAAGGTCACAATACATGACTGTAAGTTGATGGAAACACAAGTTCATCTGAGAGGGATACCTGAAAAGGAAGAGGCAGATTTAAAGGGCTATATGGCAAACATTATCACTGAATACCTAGAAGAAGACCCTGATAAAGTTAAGAGTATGCTGGTGGGTGCCTATAGAGTCAACTCAGTATACGCGAAAAATAAAGGCCTGCCAAGAGACATTGTCATAAGGCTAAGGTCAAAAGAGGAGGCAGAGAGGATTTTGAGTAAAGGGTATCAAAAAGCCTGGGCTATAGAAGGGAGCAGAGTTAGAACAATGAAAGAACTACCAAGACAAGTGATCAGTGATAGAAAGAAATACAAGAGGCTAACTGACCAGCTGCGTGCAGACGGCACAAGATATAGATGGATAATACCGGAGGGTCTTGGATTTGAACAAAACGGCAAGAGGATTACAATAAGGAGTGAACAAGAGATGTATAGCTTTTTTGAAAAAAACAAAGAATCAACATCATAATGGAGTACAAATTACTATCTTGGAATATAAATGGACTAAATTCACCACAGAAAAGAAGAAGAACATTTCATTGGATTAAAAAACAAAAATGTAATATAATTTGTCTACAGGAAGTTCATATACAACGTAAAGACAGTAAATTTTTGTGGAATAGAAATTTGGGGTTGGAATTTTTTTCATTAGCAGAGCAAAAGAAAGAGGGGTGGTTTTTTATATCAAAGAACAACTTGAGCCAAAATTAATTTTTAAAGATAAAGAAGGAAGATATATTGCTGTCGAGGTGACGATCGAGGCGAAAAAAACATTACTATTAGGACTTTATGCGCCCAATGGAGCAAAAGACAAATTTTTTAAAGATATAAATCGACAAATGGATGAAAAGACATACGATCAGGTATTGATGATGGGCGATTTTAATGGGACAATACAAAACAATCTTGACAGATCAAGTCAAAAGAAGAATGATAAAGAAGGGAAGCTACCCAATTCTTTATTTGAGTTGATTAAACAGGAAAACTTAGAAGATATTTGGAGAAAGTTCAACCCTGAAGTAAGAGACTATACATTTTTCTCAGCAAGACATAATTCTTTCTCTAGAATAGACATGTTATGGGGTTCCCAAAGCTTGGGCCTCATAACGAAAAAAATTGAGATTCTGCCAAAGGTTTGGGCGGACCATAATCCAATATGCTGGTCTACAAAATTGCAAAGGAAAACACGAAGATGGAGAATTAATGAGGATTTACTACAAAATAAAGACACTGTGTCATTCTTAGAAAAGGAGACTGCAACATTCTTCCAAATAAATGAAACGGAGGATATGGAATTTCAGACAGTATGGGACACCTACAAAGCAGTAATGAGGGGACTATTAATTACATTGAATAATAAAGACAAAAAAGCAAAAGAAGGAAGATTGTCAGCATTACAAAATGAAATAAATAAAAAAGAAAGGGATTTGAAAAAAAGACCAGGGAAAAAGAAATTAATAAAAGAAATTACGATATTACAATCCTAAATTAAGCATTTGCTGAACAAAGAATTAGAATGGAATTTAAAAAATTTGAAACAGAAATCGTTTGAAAGTGTGAACAAACCTGGTAAATATTTGGCCTGGCAATTAAAAAAAAAAGAAAGAAAATAAAACTATAAATAAAATTATGGCAAATGGGAAAATAATAGTAGATCAAGAAGGAATTAAAAGAGAATTCTTTAAATATTATGCAAATTTATTCAAGGGTGTGAACATAAGCAAAGAAAAAGTGGAAGAGTATCTACGAAACATACAAGTGGCACCTTTGACGGAGTATATGAAAAAGACATTAAATGACCCAATAGAGAAAATTGAGATAAAAGCAATGAAAGACGGTAAGGCCCCGGGGCCAGATGGATTCACATCAAAATTTTACAAATCTCTTAAAGATGAATTAATACCCAAACTGTTGAAGTTGTTAAATACGATAAGAGAAGAAGGGAAAATTCCAAAGACTTGGAGGGAAGCTGTAATTTCTTTGATTCCTAAGGAAGATAAAGATACCACAAACGTAAAGAATTATAGACCAATCTCTTTGTTGAATAATGACTATAAGATCTATACGAGAATCTTAGCAGAGCGATTGAAACAATATCTGATCAATTTTATAAACAAAGACCAAGCCGGATTTCTTCCAAAAAGACAAATAAGAGACAATGTAAGAGCTGTTGTTAACGTCGTGGAATACTATGAGAAGCATCCAGAAAAGGAAGTGGCCTTATTTTTTGTCGATGCAGAGAAAGCCTTTGACAACTTGAATTGGGACTTTATGTTTGCAGTAATGGAAAAAATTAATCTAGGGAAACAATTTGTAAAAATGACAAGAGCAATATATATGGATCAGTATGCAAAACTGTGTATAAATGCAGATCTTACCAAAGAATTGAAAGTGAGTAAAGGAACAAGGCAAGGGTGTCCGCTATCACCATTGTTGTTTATAATGACCCTTGAAATTCTGCTACAACAAATTCAAAATGATGAAGAAATAGAAGGCTTAAAAATTAGAAGATTCTCTTATAAATACAAAGCTTTTGCAGATGATATAGTGTTCATATTGGAGAATCCGATTAAAGTGTCACCATTGCTGTTAGCTAAGATAAAAGAGTACGGAGAACTAGCAGGATTATTTATAAACAAGGAGAAATCGAAATTTTTATGTAAAAACATGCAACCAAATAAAATAAAAGAACTACAAAAGGTGACGGGTTGTGAAGTCACAACTAAAGTTAAGTATCTTGCCTCAGAGATTTTAAATCGCTCAAAATGTCTTTTTTATAAGAAATTTTGCTTGGCAAAGCCATTTTTCTCTGTCAGCAAACTCAGTCCATTAATCCTGATTAAACAGTAGCTCAGAGTCCCAGATAGCCTGTCCTTCTCAGTCTCCTCCAGCTGAAGTTTTAGATGTTAACGTATGAATTTCAGATCAGACAACACGGAAAAAATCACTCTAACAGGTATCTCATTTTGTTCAGACCATATTGCAGCCAAATAATAGTCTCTTTAGGAAATATCCAATTATGATCTGGGTTGATTTAAATGTCCATATTCTAATTATTTCAAATTGTTTCTAGCGTTTAAAGAAATTCTTTGACTTTCCATGGCCTCATTCACAGGGAAATTAGAGACACCGATCTCTTTCCCTTCTTTTGAACTATTAAGTCATTTGAATATACGAAAGACCCATTAGCGTTTGACAATTGAAAGCAAACTTACTTGCATTGCAGATTTATTGTGCTTGAAAGAGATATTGTGCTTGTTGATAGATCAAAGGCTTGCTAGAGAAAAGAAAGACAAGCAGTCGGGCGTTTGTCTCTTGTTGCTGTATTAGCGGTCGCGACGGGGAGAGCTTCAAAGCACACAAAAGGAGCAGGAGCAACAGCCTTTGCACCCCCGCTCCACTGTGAAAAGCCCCATGCCTAAGAGACCCTTCCTGGGTCTCTTTGGGGGTGTCAGATCAGTGACTCCCCTTCCCCTTCCCGATCAGGGGGAGTTGCAAGCAGGAGAGCTCACGATTCCACCTGCTAGCAAGACGACATAGACCGGAAGTGGGGGAAGGGCATGTTGAAGGAGGTGATGCTTTGTATATCAAAGAGAGCTAAGAGTCAAATAGGATGAAGAACATCAGGCGAACTCCCCAACTGAAGCTATATGAGTGGAGATACTAAGGCTTACTTAAAAGTGGGGGTATATTATTTCCCACATTATCAAACCCTTGAGGATAATTTCCAGATGGAGAAGAAAATAAGGGAGATGACTGAAGCAGATAATCTTGTTATACTGGGTGACGTCAACTGCCCTCACATCAACTGGATAAACATGTGCTAGAATCATGCTGAAGAAATGAGGTTCCTAGATATCATAAATGACTGTGCAGTGGCTGGAATGGCTGGTCTCAAAGCCAACAAGATAAGTAGTGATGATATTGAATATTGATGATATTGGATTTATATCCCGCCCTATACTCTGAATCTCAGAGCGGTCACAATCTCCCTTACCTTCCCTGCCCCCCCCCCCCCACAACAGACACCCTGTGAATTAGGTGGGGCTGATAGAGCTCTTGCAGCAGCTGCCTTTCAAGGACAACTCCTGTGAAAGCTATGGCTGACCCAAGTCCATTCCAGCAGGTGCATGTGGAAGAATGGGGAATCAAACCCGCAGTCTACACACTTAACTACTACACCAAACTGGCTCTCAGTGATTAGGGATGGGCACAAACCCAAACAAACCATGGTTTGAGCATGAACTGGTTCATTTGGTCAGATCATTCCTGAACCCAAAAACACACTGTATTTTTCCATGGAAGTTCAAGTGGTTTGTTATTGTGGTTAGTTCTCCAGATGGCCTGGCAGTGATTCCATCAATTCCTAGGCAATGCTGGGGGTGGACTTGAGGAGAGCCCTAGAAACATCCAAAGCCATAGTAGTCCATAGCTTGATTCACTCTGGGAGCCAACCATGGAGCTCTCATTCTCCTCTATGAGAGCAGATTATATACCAGTATAATACCACACCCTGACTCAGCTGCTGTCACTTTGTAGTATGAAGAGAGAAGAGTTAATAGTTGTGAGAACAAAATAATTGTTTGCTGCATGGCTGATTTAGGGGATGCTTTGAGGGACTTCCTTTCCTTCTACATATAGGGACAATTTTTTAAACACCTTGCTGGCTGGAAGGTGTTCCTTGCTGTGGTTTCAAGGACCAAACCTGAAATTAGAGCTGAACTTTCCTGGGCGGGAATCTGATTTGGGGGCTATAACTTGGACATCCCAAATCTCACAGTAGAGAGAGTGGACAGAGACAACTTTTCCTTCCTCATCTAAAATACTAGGACCTGGAGGTGTCACATTGAAGTACATGACAGTACAGTCTGGATGGACAAAGGTGAATACTTTTTTATACTATGAGCAATTAAAATTTGTAATTTGTAGCCAGATGATATAGTGATAGCTACAGGAATAGTCAGCTTTAAATTTATTTATTTTATTTTATTTATTTTGTGGATTTATAGTCCGCCCTTTCTCATAATGGGTTCAAGGCAGATTACAACATAATAGAACAGTTAAAAATCCAACAGTAAAACAATTAAACCAAACAGTTAGATAAAAACATTGTGGATGGTGTAAGCACATTTTACAGATTAAGACATAGATGTCCTAGATGTCAGAAATGGCAAGAATGTTGGCACGATCTCTATCAATCAGGAAGGTAAATCAGTGTAGGGAGGCCAGTTAGATGGTATAAGCGATAAAGTAAGGACGTCCGCCTGCCTCAGTTAAAGGCCTGGTGGAACAGTTCCGTTTTACAGGCCCTATGGAAAGGTAGTAAATCTCTACAGTAAATCTCCACAGATTCAGTAGAGCACAAATCTCCACAGGGAGCTGATTCCACCAGGTCAGGGCCAGGGTCGAAAAGGCTCTGACCCTAGTCAAGGCAAGCTGGACGTCGTTTGGGCCAGGGGTAGTCAGAAGATGTTGATAGGCTGATTGTAATATTCTCTGGGGCTCATATGGGGAGAGACTCATATGGGGAGTCCCAATGTGCATTACTTTGCACTTGGCCACATTGAACCTCATCTGCCACGTTGACACCCACTCACCCAGCCTCAACAGATCCCTTTGGAATTCCTCACAATCCTCTCTAGTTCTCACCATCCTGAACAATTTAGTGTCATCTGCAAACTTGGCCACTTCACTGCTTACTCTCAACTCCAAATCATTTATGAACATGTTAAAGAGCATGGGACCCAGTACTGAGCCCTGCGGCACTCCACTGCTTACCGTCCTCCACTGCGAAGACTGCCCTTTTATACTCACTCTCTGCTTCCTATTAATTAGCCATTTTTTGATCCACAAGAGGACCTGTCCTTTTACTCCATGACTCTCGAGCTTACTAAGGAGACTTTGATGAGGGACTTTATCAAAAGCTTTCTGGAAGTCAAGGTAAACAATATCTATCAGGTCTCCTTTGCCGCCCTGAGCCTGCCTTTGGCAGGGGAGGGCGGGATATAAAAATAAATGTATTATTATTATTATTATTATTATTATTCACATGTTTGTTCACCCCCTCAAAGAAATGTAACAGGTTAGTGAGGCAAGATATTCCCTTACAGAACCCATGCTGAGTCTTCCTCAATAACTCGTGTTCATCAATGTGCCTGCTCATTCTGTCCTTGATGTCAGACACTGGAAAGCTTTATTGTTATGATATGATATACTGTGAGCCGCTTGACCTAACTGACTCCATTTTCTAACATTTGCTACTAACCCCAAATAGAAACCTTGCATATCAAAGTAGAAATGAAGCTGTTACTAACCCCGCTGCGAGTTCCTGTCCTTGGTACTAACAAAGGTAACAATCCTTTGAAGATAAAATGCCTCAGGGGCAGCTAGGAGCTGTTCCTGTGAGAAAGAGAACCACAATAAGATAAGGGAGAGCTAACGTGTGAAATGTATCACCATACTGTGGGAATGTAGTCTTGTTTAGAAAAGCCTTTGATGTACTCCTGGTTAAAATGTCAATGCTCCATCAGTTCCAATGTATCCATGCTCAGAACCCTTGGATTATCAAATAAAGTCTTAACATTGTAACCAATGGAAGCCTGCTTACTTTGAAGTTCCAATGTCTGACAGGTTTCTACCAACTTTCCGGATATTGAAGTCAGACTGACTGGCCTGTAGTTTCCCGGACCTCCTCTTGAACCCTTTTTAAAAGATGGGGGTGACATTTGCTACCTTCCAGTTCTCAGGAACGGAGGCAGATTTCAATGAAAGATTACAGATTTTTGTCAGAAGATCCACAAGTTCAACTTTGAGTTCTTTCAGAACTCTTGGATGTATGCCATCCGGACCTGGTGACTTATTAGTTTTTAATTCGTCTATCAGTTGTAGGAACTCCTCTCTTGTCACCTCAATCTGACTCAGGTCTTTCAACACCCCTTCCAATATAAGTGGTTCTGGAGCAGGCAAACACTTCTCATCTTCCATAGTGAAGACGGAGGCAAAAAATGTGTTCAGCTTCTCAGCCATTTCCCTATCCTCCTTCAGTAATCCTTGGACCCCTTGGTCATCCAAGGGCCGCACTGCCTCCCTGGCTGGTTTCCTGCTTCTAATATATTTGAAGAAATTTTTATTGTTGGTCTTTACGTTTTTTGCAATATGCTCCTCATAGTCCCTTTTTGCCTGCCTGATCACAGTCTTGCATTTGATTTGCCACAGCCTGTGTTCCCTTTTACTAATCTCACTTGGACTGGTTTTCCACTGCTTAAAGGAGTCCTTCTTACCTTTTACAATTTTCATTACTTTGTTTGTTAACCATGCAGGCCTTCTCTTATACCTGTTTGTGCCTTTCCTAACTTGTGGTATATATTTTCTCTGAGCTTCTAGGATTGTAGTTTTAAATAGCCTCCAAGCTTCCCCAAGGGTTTTGACTGTATTTACCTTTTCTTTCACTTTCCTCTTCACATGTCTCCTCATCTCAGAGAATTTACGCCTTTTAAAGTTAAATGTGGTTGTGCCGGTCTTTTGGAGCAACTCCCTATTCATACAAACGGTGAAATCAATAACATTATGGTCACTGCTCCCAAGCGGCGCAATCACTTTTACATCTCTCACCAAGTCTTGGGCATTACTTAGGACCAAATCCAGGATCGCCCCACCCCTGGTAGGTTCTGAGACCATCTGCTCCATAGCACAGTCATTGAGAGCATCAAGAAACTCAATCTCTTTCTCTCGACCAGAACACATAGTGACCCAATCAATCTGCGGGTAGTTAAAATCACCTATGATGACACAGTTTTTACATCTAGCCATTATCTTTAAGCAAACTACCAAGACCACCCCTCTCTCCCTGCCCAGGGATGGTTCCTTGGCACAAAAGGATTCCCGCTCACCAACTGAAGAAGAGGGCGCATTCCCCTTATCCTCAGCCCGGTGCCCTGTTCCCTCTCGACCCTCATGCTCCCTGGCAGCAACGGGGCTGGCACGTTCAAAGCGGGGCTCATCTAACACGTCCCCGAGAGTCTTTTCTGAGTGCCTAACTGACTGTCTCTGCTTCTCCAGGTCAGTCACCTCAGCCTCAAGGGTACGAACTCGTTCCCTGAGGACCATGAGCTCCTTGCATTAAGCACACACCCAAGACTTCTGTCCTGTGGGCAGATAATCATACATGTGACACTCAGTGCAAAACACAGGAAAGCCCCCACCCTCCTGCTGGTATTCTACCTTCATGATAGCTTTTAAAAAATATACAGTCCTCCTTTAAACCCTGTTTGTTTATGTGGCTCCCCGCCTGGAGAGTCTACTTACCTTATTGGGAACACAAGGAATCTGGGTTCCTGGTCCTTACACAGCCCCCAGGCTAAGAGCCACAGGCCAAGAGCCCTTTAGCTCTCACCCTTTGGCTCACACCTCTGGCAAGGCACAGCTTAATAATGCAAAGAGGGTGGGGAACATAGCCACTCCTAATCAATCATCAACAATCACCTTCAGCCCTTCACATGAACTCAGAAGTTTTCAGCAGCTCCCCCAGCTGCTAAGCCACAAACCTCATGCTTGTAGCACTTCTCTGATCTATCCTGGAGCTCTCTGCAATGTGCTCAGTCTCTGGCAAGGCGCAGCTTAATATTGCTGCTCAGTTGGCCCTGCTCAGCTTCTGAGATATGACGAGATCAGGCTTGGCTGTGCTATCCAGGTCAGGGAGCAATTTCAAGTTTTGTGATTTTTATTTTCCCCACAATTCATGTGTTTTTGAAAATTGGTTATCAGTGTGGGGGTGGAGAAGTTAGCCTTGCCTAGGGTGCCAGACCATCTAGGGCCGACTCTGGTGGCTAATAGCTGTAAGATATAGATGTAGCACTATGACTGGGACACTGATGCTCTGTATTCTTTGTGCTTGGGGGCAACAATGGGAGAGCCTGTGGAGTTCTGGCCCCACTGGTGAACCACCTAATGGCTCCTGGCTTTGGCCACTGTGTGTCACAGAGGCTAGATGGCCATCTGACAGCAATGAAGATTCTGTGAATTTAGGGGGAGGTATTTTTCAGTTTCCTGTATTGTGCAGGTGGTATGACTAGATGACCCTGGAGGTCCCTTCCAACTCTATGATTCTATGATTTGGCCAAATTCAGCTAATTCTTGTAAGCACACTTTATGAAGAACATATTTGGGAATTCTTCCTAATGTTTTTTCATATAATATAGTTGAGGGGTAGTTGAGAGACAGTTGGGTATGTTTATATATGTGTATGTATGTATGTATACACATACACATATAATTTTAATAGGTACAACATCATGCAATCTTTTGAATTATGTGGAAATCATCAAAATCTGTCTCTTACAATAAAGTTCTTTGTAGGTTGGCATACTGTTGATCACAAAATGTTACTCCCATGATGCGTCAGTTCTTGTTTCATAACAATCCTAAAATTGAGACCAGGCATTATATGGAATACAAATAGGCTTCCCAATCCCCAGGTCCCAGAGAGGAATCCCCCAGTTTTATAGGCTTCCCCCCCACCCCCAGCCAGCTGGCCACCAGGGGGAAGCCTCGCCCCCACAGCCACCATGTACCTGCAGATCTCCAGCAGATTTAGAAACCTGCAGACAGGTCCCGTTTTAAAATGTTTGTGTGTGTGTGCCTTTACAGTTGAGCAGGGAGCAGGAAGCACTTAATGGGGAAGGGTCAGCAGCAGAGCCTTCTCAGAGCACAGCCCCTCTGTTTGTTTTGCTTTCATTTCAGAGCAAGTGTGTGTGTAAAAGAGAGCAGCATAGCCCCTGTACTTTTCAGACCTCATTGTGGAGGAACCAGAGACAGTTAAGTGTGTGTGTATGTGTGTGTGTGAGAGAGAGAAAGCAGCCCCTGTACTTTTCAGAAGTCTTTGTAGAGACAGTAAGAGGGTGTGTGTGTCTCTGTGCTTGTTTTGCATTATTTCCAGAGACTTTGTATAGGAACCTGTTTATGGGATGGGGAAAACTCCACCTCACTCTCTTTTTATTTGCCAGTGTTAGCCTGAAAAACAGCAGTTCCTGTGAGTAAAGCCCCAGTGAAATGTGAGCTTGCAAACTGTGCATTTTGGCTGCTTTGTGTGTATTCACTTTCAGTTACTAGAATTGCAGCTATTGGGCGATGAGGAAATGATGACTATTCTGGTGAACTGCACTGCTGTAAAATAAATAAAATGTATTTATTTTAGGAATGGGAAAGTCTGGCTCCGCCTCAGAGTCTCTTGACGCCACCCCCAAAATCTCCTAGCTCCGCCCCCAAAGTCCCCAGATATTTTCTGAATTAGACTTGGCAACCCTAAATACAAACTGTCAACCATCATAAGCAATTTTATACAAAGGCTGAATGTTTGGGATTGCACAATGTAGAATAGCAGCTCCAACTATTATAGCCAGTTTGGTGTAGTGGTTAAGAGACAGTTTGGTGTAGTGGTTAAGTGTGTGGACTCTTATCTGGGAGAACCGGGTTTGATTCCCCACTCCTCCACTTGCACCTGCTGGAATGGCCTTGGGTCAGCCATAGCTCTGGCAGAGGTTGTCCTTGAAAGGGTAGCTGCTGTGAGAGCCCTCTCCAGCCCCACCCACCTCACAGGGTGTCTGTTGTGGGGGAGGAAGGTAAAGGAGATTGTGAGCCGCTCTGAGACTCTTCGGAGTGGAGGGCGGGATATAAATCCAATATCTTCTTCTTCTTCTTCTTCTTTATTCAGTGACACCAACTGAAAAGTCTTTCAACACTATTTGAGGATTTGATTTTCTGAAGAACACTGCAGGTTCACTATATGCTCTTTATCCAATTATCTTAAAGATAGTAAAAATAGAAAATACATAGTTTATTACCATCTGGAATTCTAAATGGTAAACATTCTAAATGGAAGTGCTAGATAATAAATGTCAAACTATTTTTGATTCACACTCTGCAAATAAGTATTAATTTAACAAAAAAACTTTCATAAAAGGTCTGTATATGTTTTACCAAATATAAGGTTATATATATGCATTAACAAACACCAAACCAATTTGGATAAAATGCCAAAATGTTGGAAAATATGTGTAGAAATCAGCAGAGTGATGTGATGGTCATGTTCAATTGTTTCTACCTTTTGGACAGGTGTTTTAAATGAAATAGAATGCATGTTAGGAATATCAGCATCTAAACCTTCTAAAATTATGTTGCTAAGATTTATGAAAAATGTTGCTTCTAAAACAAGATGATTGCCAGCATGAAAATAGCTGCAAAAATGATTATAGATAAAAACAAGTGTGTTGCCAGAAATCCTTAAATCAAGGAATGCATTATGAAGGTCTGGCAAATTGTGAAATTGGTTAAACTAACAGAATGTATATATTTAAATAATGGAAGACAGTCATTAAACTGATATTTGTATTTATTTCAGAAAGTTTTACACAGCTTTCAAAATCTATACCCAGTTTGCAGATTGATGTTTATATGGTGATTGCTTTTTTCTTCATTAAGATTTGCAATTGCAGATATTGCAAGCTTTTATTTCACTGTAATTTGAAAATAAAAATAAAAATAGACTCAGTGGGACAATTAGGTAAAACCGATTTATGCCTTTGAAAATAATGGTCTCATGCTATTCCTTTGTGCAGGATCCAGCCACTAATTAATTATTATAGCTTGCAAGATCATGCACATTTACTTGAGAGTAAATCTGACTGAATTTATGTAATTTTATTTATGAATAAACATTCAGGACAGCACTGACTGAGACTGAAAATTATGATCAGATTCAAGGGGGAAATCTGAGCAACACAGTGAGAAATATACTTTTAAATGTAAGTAAAAAGTGTTCTTTAGATAATAGGCAATATATACATTCCATTTCCAAATGTTTTCCTCTCCACTGTTACTAAATGAGGGCTAGTTAAGGCCAGTTCTCTGGTCAAGCAACTGCTGGGGTAGCACAATGTGGAAGGATCCAGTAAACCACAGAGGCTCAGCTAGCTCCTAGCCATCAGTGGCATGGGAAGATATGGGCTTCTTGTCCTCAGTTTATGCTGTCACTGCCTGGGTCCAAGCCAAGTTGCTGCAAGGGCTTGGCTTGGACCCATCCAGTGGTGATGTGGGCCTAGGAGGGGAGGGGTATATCTTGCTTGGAGCTCCACAATACCTTGAACCAGCCCTGGATTTGGTGGTTTTGCTGAATGTAAGGCCACATGTTTGTGAGAGCTTAACAACATGTTACGTTGTTTTCAGTTCCTGTCAGACCAGCCATACACTGGGAATTCCATGTTTGGAGCCCCCAGAGATCTTTGAAACTTAATTCTCAGGCACATGGAGACATGATTTTGATCATGAGTGGGGCATATTTTTTTTACCTAAAATGATCCCATGAAGCCACTGTTTGCACCAAAGGGGAAACCTAAACATATCTGTTTTGTTTTTTTTCCCAGCAAGACAAAACCATTTTGGAACTCTTGATTTTCAATGGGAAAACTGGATAAAGAGAGAGAAAAATGTAATGCTCTTCACTCCCCTGCTCTTATAAATAACATTCTAAGTCCTTTCATTCTGTAAAAGAGAGAGAGAGGTTTGTTGTAGGATTCCCAGCCTCCCACTTGGGTGGGGTTTCCTCCGATTTTGGGGCCTCCAACCTGCCAGCACAGGCTTGGCCGGCAGGGCGAACCCACTCCCAAAGAGCTTAATTGGTGCACAACATGTCCAGTGTGATGCCATTACCCAGAAGTGCTGTAATTGTGTCAGGCATGTTGTGAGGGGACATGCTAACATTTTGATATAAAACTCTATGGCACCACAGAGTTTTATACCAAAATGCTAAAGCATCCCTATGTGATGTGCCTTGCACAATTATGTCACTTCCGGGTGATGTCATTACACCCCGTGTACTTTGCACACGCAAGATAAGCCCCACCAGCAGCCAGGTAGGACTTGGCAACCCTAGTTTGTTGAAATTATCACAGAACTATATGGAACATGTAGTTGCACTCTGAAATATATGTCTAGAGATCTCCCTCCCTGACCTTTCACCTCTGTCTGATTTTTCCCTTCTCTGCTTTCATTTTGGGGTCAAGGGGTGCAGAACTGAGCTAAGAGCCTGATGCTCTTTTGAGGTTCATTTGTATGCTGCTTTGGATACTTCAGTCTGTAGCCAAATAAAAATGCCTTAAATTAATTGTTGTAATTGGTGTCTGAGGTGTTAAAATGCTGCTTGATAGTCACTTTGTTACAGTCAACATGAGGCCCATGATTTTGTACACGCACCCTCCTCCAATAACTGGAAGGGATACAACCAGGTTAATAAAGTGTTCAAATAATGGATCACAATAATGATAGATCTGATACTTGTCTTTTAAAAAATTAATCTACCACTATGGTGTTTATGCCTGATGTCATGTGACAAAGAGCAAACACTTTGTGACACAAAGACATGTCAGTAAAAGCATGTCACGTTATGATGTGCTTTTTCTCCTTCACTGCACAATTGACTGAAATAGAATACTATATTATCATCTGTGCTTTCCTAATCATATACTTCCAGAAGTAGTACAAGGAGGGGACAAGAAAAGCACAGGCAGTGATTTTGGTATGAAAAGGAATGTGCACAAATACCTATGAAATTTTAAACAGAATTACTTTCTCCATGCCTTTTTCTTCCCCAATTCAGTTCTAGCTGTAGTCAGGTAACAGACTGTAGCTAAATCATGTGTGAGCCTGCCAGATCTAGCTGACCAGCATCTGCAGTCACCATTAGGGATGTGCAAAAAAAAAAAAAAAATTCGGATTGACACGGATTCGGAAGTATGCGGGGGAGAAAAATTCAGAATCCCCGTATACTCCTGAATACCGCATTCAGAATAGCCGCATATACGGTAGATGCACGGCTATTACCGAATATACGGCCCTATTATACCCTATGGGCCATTGAAATCAATGGCAAATAGGGTATATTTGAAGCCGCATGGAGGGGAGGGGGTTTGAGATAGAGCCCCCAAATTTGCAGGGGACCTGCAGGGGACTCTCCCCTCCAAGCCCCCCAAGTCCCAAAAAGATTGGGCCAGGGGATCCCATTCCAGGGGCACCCAAAGAAGGTGCCCCTATTCCATCATTATACCCTATGGGCCATTGAAATCAATGGCAACATAGGGCATAATTAGAGGCTACTGGGGGGCAGGGGGTTTGAGGGAGAGCCCCCAAATTTGCAGGGGACCTGCAGGGGACTCTCCCCTCCAACCCCCCCAAGTCCCAAAATGATTGGGCCAGGGGGTCCCTGTCTTTGGGCTCCCCAAAAGGCCAATTGCTAACAATGATGGGGAAAGCCCAATTAGCCACTTCCTCACTGTAATTGTCGTGGGAAAAGTGGCTCTGGGGAGCAGGGGGTTTTGAGGAGAGCCCCCCAAACTGCTGTGCAGCTTCAGGGCACTGTCCCACACAAAACCCACAAGGCCAAAAAAAATTGGACCAGGGGGTCCAATTCCTGGGGCACCCAAAGCCAAACCTAACCACATCAGAGAATCTCTATAGGACCCAAATGCACTACATCCCTCTATCTACTCTATGAACCCTGCAGGGCAGGCCTGGAAGCAATATAAAACCCAGTTGCAACGTCACTGCCACACAAAACACAATCTGCTCAAGGTCTGCTCTGCAGACCTGGCTGCAGCAAACCCAGATGCCAGCTCTCCAGCCCTGCCCCAAACAACACGGGGAGACCTGGCCAACCACAACAAACCTGCTGGTTCTGGGTCTCTCACCCAGGTGCCAGCTTCCCTGCCACAGAACACACAATCTACAGATGCCAGCTCTCCAGCCCTGCCCCAAACAACATGGGGAGACCTGGCCAACCACAACAAACCTGCTGGTTCTGGGTCTCTCACCCAGGTGCCAGCTTCCCTGCCACAGAACACACAATCTACAGATGCCAGCTCTCCAGCCCTGCCCCAAACAACACGGGGAGAGCTGGTCAACCACAACAAACCTGCTGGTTCTGGGTCTCTCACCCAGGTGCCAGCTTCCCTGCCACAGAACACATAATCCACAGATGCCAGCTCTCCAGCCCTGCCCCAAACAACATGGGGAGAGCTGGTCAACCACAACAAACCTGCTGGTTCTGGGTCTCTCACCCAGGTGCCAGCTTCCCTGCCACAGAACACACAACCTACTCTATAAAAACAAGAAAGTGACCCAGCCCACACACACCCTCACCAACCCCCACACCAACCAGAGGCAATTTAAAAAACCAAAACAAAACCAGCAGAATCACAAAAGGCCAAGTGTTAAAAAAGTGGCCTTTTCATCAACAAGAAAAGGGGGACAAAAGTGGCCTTTTAAACAATGGAAATTAGGCCAAACAGCACCCCCCCCCCCCAAGAACCCAAAGAAAAGAGTAACAGCAGCAGCACAACAGAGCAGCAACAAATCAAACACTGAATACTTTTAAAACAGTAAAAAATTAACTTTTAACAATACAGGAACTTTGCCAACCCCTCCACCCAAAAAACCCCCTTCACCCTAACCCCAAGAAATCCAAGACACCCAAATCAGGAGAAGTAAAAGGACACTGCACTTTTAAAAGTCCTCTCACTAAATTAAGATATGGGCAAATTGGCAACCCCCCCACCCCAGGCCCCCTCCCCAAGCAGAAACCCCCAAATAAGCTACCCCACCACCACCACCACCCAAATCTGGATAAGTAAAGGGACTCTAAGTCTTAAAAAAAAGTCCTTTTACCAACAATAAATAAAAACAAGAACCCCAAGAGTGTCTTACCTTGTCTTCTCTAGTCCAGGGAAGTCTGAGTGAGAGAGCTGCAGGAAGCCAAGGGCCAGCCAGCCCTTTGCACAATCTCTCACACACAGCAGCAATGGAGTCAGGAAGTCCAGCCAGGAAGGAAGACTCCTTAAAAAGCCCTTCAAAGCATGCATTTGCAATGCATTTTGCAAATGCATGCTTTGGATTGGCTGCTGGGGCTCCTCTTCCCCCTCCCCCCCTCCCTGATCCCAGGGAGGTTAAGGGAGAGGCGGGAAGAGGCCACTAAAGGCGCCAAAGTAGGCAAGCAGCTCCTTTGAAGCTGCAGAAGCTAATTTGCCGCCTTTTGAATTGACAGCCGTGTACTTACGAATAGCTATTCCTAAGTATACGGCGAGCCTATTCGGCTGCCGTATAATGGGCGCCTATGGAAATCGGCTGCAGCCTATTCCATATGCAGCCGAATCAGCACTGATTCGGCTGTAAATACGGTTCGGCCGAACCGAATGCACATCCCTAGTCACCATCATAGAACCTACTGTGGGTACCCCCCACATTTTGAAGCCAAATGTTTATGTATCAAGTCTTCTCAGTGGTGGTGCATATCATGTAGAACTTTTGCCCTACAAAACCTTGATTGGTGCCCAGTTTGCATTCCTTTAGGTGCCAGGGGAAGGCATTTTAAAATTATCCCTGCAGTTGCATTAGCTACCTTGTTATTAATAGTTTTAGGATGTGGTGTAAAAAATTATTATGCTTAAAAAATGATTTTTATGATCATGTCCTATTTTAAATTTGTTTTATGCTAGTCTTTTAGTTGTGTATGTTTTCGTATTTTTACTGGGCTTTCTATTATATTGTTACCTTATTGTTAATTTTGTGAGATGCCTCAGATATAGTGTAAGCCGAAATGCCCTCAAAACGAGGTTGGGGAATAGTCAGGTGGGCACCTGGCTCACTAGGGATTTTTTACCCATGTATACAAGATTAACCATAAAGAAAGTAATGCTTAAGAATTTAGGGACTCTAATTTAGTAAAAACCAATTAAAATTTATTAAGAAAAATATAGACTTCCATACAAGATAAAATACTCACAAAATCACACATACAGTCCTAAGAAAGATGATAGATAGATAGATAGATAGATAGATAGATAGATAGATAGATAGATAGATAGATAGATAGATAGATAGATAGACAGACAGACAAACAGGGTGATATTTACCTATCGTAGTCTTCAGGGAAGGCTCCAATGGCGATGAAAGAGGACGGGGGAAATGGACCCAAAACTGTGGCCAGAATTGGGGATGGATCTAGACAGCGGAACTGGGGTACTGCTAGATGCACACATGTGGGGAGCTGTGTTACAGGTTATATAGACTACCTTGAGCCCTTAGGGGATGGGAGGTACAGGGGTGGATGACAGGTGGTCAGATGGTACATGACCTCAGAAAAGGGGAGGCTCTGCAGTGACCATAAGGGCTGGACTTCTGCAGTAGCCAATAGCAAGTTAATTGGTGGCACCTAATTGGGTGCCCATGACTGACCAATGAACAAGCATGGTCCATGGATACCTGGTTAAACTTTCAGGTTGAAATGGACCAGGGTGAGGCTCCAAAATGACAGTTGGGGAGAAGAATGGGAGAGATTACTGGGTGGGGAGATGCTTAGGACTATTAAACTTATCTAAAAGGGTGACAATAGAGAGCCAAATCATTGCCTAGGTAACACCCAGTTTGTACAAAGGAACTTGGCTCTGGCTGAAGATGGTCTTCCTCTTTTTTAGTCTTCTTCTTGGCACCAGTCTTTGTCCTGGGTTTCGTTAGACAAAGGCTTGGGTGGTTTGGCAGGATCCATGCCTGGATAAGCTTGATTGCCTTATGCAGAAGTTGAAGCAGCTGTTGGATATGGAGTCAGGAAAACAAGATGGATTCTGGTGGTGTTAGCCTTTGGTTCATGGAAACAGTCTGGAAACTGTATGCCTGTACAATTCATGGTGGCGTGGCTTCTTCCACTGCAGCGGCCAAGACTGGGCACACAAGGAACAGCTGGAAGCTCGTCTGTAGTTCTGGCTAATACCCATCTAGAGATGTAGAATGCTGCTGCAAAGCTGAGGCTTATAGTTTCCACATAAGCCTTAGAAACCGTGGGCAAAGTCCACTTTTAGAGCAGATGTGTGCGAGTCAAAACTCCAGGCACCCTGGCAACCATACTGGTGATCACGATGTCCATGTGTATGAAAAGTAGGATATAGATATTCTACATAAACAGATTGTAAAGTTCAGCATGCTTCCTTTGAGCTGGAAAAGGATCAGTTGATGCAGAATTATAGTTGTATAATTATGCAGAATTATAGTTGTAATGTGGCATCATTTGCAGCTAGGGTGATACACACACAGGTTCTGTTCACAGCCCATGTAGAAAGTGCTTAAATTGAGATAGGAACCCACTCTCACAGCCTACGTACATCAAAAAGTTGCTGTGGGAAAGAAGGAAACCTCTGTTCTACCTACTGCTCATGTTCTTCTGGATCTAGCTTGTACTCAAATGTGTTTGGGAAGGGGTAGAATTGTGTTTAGGTTTAGCTGACATTTTTGTATTTTAGACTTGATTTTAGGGTGGGATGTCTGATAATTATATTTTTTTATTTTTATTTATTTAGCTAATTTCTATTCCGCCCTTTTCAATGAAGGGCTCAGGGTGGAGTACAACATATTAAAAAGAACAATAGTACATCATAACAATTAGCTAAGAAAAACAACCATTAAAATTAACTATAAAATCCAGTTACAGTAAACTTTACAATTTCAGCAAGAGGCAATTCTGGTGCAACAAATTAAATCAATGGCATAATAGTGGGCCTGAAAGAAGATGGAGGTTTTGTTTTGTTTTACTTATATAGTCTCCCCATTTTCCCCATTGCTCTTTCTTTTGCTCCACCATTTCTAAGTAGAATCTTCAGGGAACAGAACTTGGTCTTTTTAAGTAGATCACAATGGGATTATTTTGCCAGCAGGATGGATATCACTAATGGAGTTACATTATTCTGTCCTTCTTCCTTCCATTACTCTCTGCCAATTACTGCCTGCTTCCATCTGCTCTGTGGTGTCAAGACTGATTGTTTCTTCTTCCTGTATAGGATTCTTTTCCAACTTTCCCTTATCTTGAGCCAGCTAGATTTATAAATCAATACAACTAATAACTAATAATTACATGAAATTAGGCAGAAACAAAGCAGATATTGAAAGCAAACGTCATGCCTCTGATGTTTCATTAGTTTTTATAGTGTGACATGTTATGACAAACCCCTGTCACTTCCCCACTGCGGGGCACATTTTCCTGACAAAACTTTTGTTCCCCACTGTGACTGAGCAGCCACAAGTAGCATTTTAATATTGTGCTTTTAATACTCTGTTTGCCTCATCCTGTAACACAGAATCTTATGCTTGCAGACTGCAGCGTAGCTGCTAGGCTGCATGAGCAGAGTTTGCTTCCCTGAATGGGAAGAGTCAGGGGGCACCCATTTTAGCACGCAGAGAAAAAGGCGGGATCTGACAGTCTAACTGTCAGATCTGTGCTCCTCATCGGCTCCTTCATCTTGGCAGACGATTGGCTGAGGCTGAGGCTTTTCTTTTGTTTTTGGTTGGACGTCAGGGTTGGTTGGGGCAGTCAACTGGGCAGCGGCGGGTGAAGCGTTGGCTGGAGCGTCGACGTCAGCTGGAGCGGCAGTTGCAGTGCTGCGGGCTGGCGGCGGCATCGGAGGTGGTGGAGGACGTGGCATTGTCCTTCTTGTTGTCTGAGTCTGCCTAGAATTTGGGGTCTGCTGGGGCAGGGGTTGTTAGGGTTGCCAAGTCCAATTCAAGAAATATCTGGGGACTTTGGGGGTGGAGCCAGGAGATTTTGGGGGTGGAGCCAGGAGACATTAGGGGTGGAGCCAAGATCAAGGCTGTGACAAGCATAATTGAACTCCAAAGGGAGTTCTGGCCATCACATTTAAAGGCACAGCACACCTTTTCAATTCCCTCCTTCCATAGGAATTAATGAAGGATAGGGGCACCTTATTTTGGGGCTCATAGAATTGGACCCCCTGGTCCAAACTTTTTCAAACTTGGGGGGTATTTTGGGGAGAGGTACTAGATGCTATACTGAAAATTTGGTGCCTTTGCTCCAAAAAACAGCCCCCCCCAGAGCCCCAGATACCTGCAGATCAATTCTCCATGATTTTCTATGGGAATAAATCTCCGTAGGGAATAACAGAGTTCCCAGCAGACATTTCCCTCCCCTCCCCCCACTTTCTGACGACCCTGAAGTGGGAGGAGGGTCTCCAAACCGGGGGATCCCCTGCCCCCACCTGGGGATTGGCAACCCTAGGGGTTGTGGAGCCCAGGGGTTGGTCTTTTCCCTTTTAATTTTTGAGGTGTGGGCCTGTGGAGCAACCTGGTTTTTTTATTATTGTCCTTGAGGTTGGCAGGTGACCATTTTGGAGAGCCTCCCCCCCATTTTTCTCCTACTAGAGACATTGGTGTGCAGCAGAGGCTTTTGTGGCCATTTTGAGTTCCCTTTCTTCTTCCAGGGGGAAGCCATTTTAGAGTGGAGCTGCAGGAGGCCATTTTGTGGTCTTGTGTTTGCTATTTAGATGGCTGGTGGAAAAGGGTTGGGCAAGCCCAAAGGAAAAATCCAGTGCCTAAGGTGCGCAAGGCTCCTGAGAAAAGGCCACCACTGCCGTTATCCTCTTCTGATAAGGAGGGTGGTATGGTGGTTGATTCCAATATTGCTTGTAGATTGAGAGCATTGGAACAGGCAGCGGGCATCCTTTCTCCAGGTGGTGAGGATGGTGTGAGGCAATCTAAGAAGGGTAAGCAGGTGAGTATTCTCACCAGGCTGTCTATTCTTGAGGGCAGGTCTGGTGGAGTTGTGCCTGGCAGGGATGCTGGCCTTTGCGGTCCAGATGTGGGTTTGATGGTGGCGGCTGGAGCATTGAGGGTCAGTTTGCCATTGGTTCCTGCTGGATTCGGAGGTAGGTTGGGTGATAATTTACAGGCAGGGCCTGGGCAGGTTTGGCCATGGGGAGCATGGGGGCCTGCTTTGGCGGCCAGGCAGGGTGCTTCCATGTCAAGCGCGGTGGCACCTGCCTCCTCTGCATTGGGCACGTTTCAGAATTGGGCTTGGTCATGTGTGCAAGGCGTTCCTAGTGTGTACCCGGGAGCAGGGCATCCTGGCATGGCTGGTTCCTTTATGGGGGCACCCTCAACATATGTGATGGTGCCTTTTGCTGCTTTGCCATTTGGGGAGGTTGCCTTGCCAATGGGCTGCTCTGTGTCATGTTTGGCTTTCGAGCGTTTCAGCACATTTTTGGAATGGGCTGTGTGGGAGAAAGTGGGTTTGCAGGATGTCGTTCATTATTTGGATGACTACCTTTTTTGGGGTCCTGAGGGGACTTGGCATTGTGGGCAGTTGCTGTCTGGCTTTGTTGAGCTGGTGGAGGAGCTTGGGGTTTTTTTAGCACCTGAGAAAACTAAAGTTTCAACCCAGAGGTTGATCTTTTTGGGGATTGAGATTGACACTATTGCGCAGTTGTCTAGGGTGCCTCTTCAGAAAATAATGGAGCTGAGGGCTAGGATTTCTACCTTTCTTCTTAAAAGAAAGGTTACTTTGTTGGAGTTGCAACAGCTAGTTGGGCACCTCAACTTTGCTTGCAAAGTGGTTGCTCCTGGGAGGGCTTTTCTTAGAAGGCTGTGCGATGCTATGGCAGGGTTATGCTTGCCTCAGCATAGAACTAGGGATGATTTGAGGGCTTGGCAGAAATTTTTGGAGTCCTTTAATGGAGTCTCTTTTTGGAGGGACAACATGAGGCTCAAAGCCATGTGATCCTAGATAGCTCAAGGTTTACCAGGCCTCATTCTGACTCCTTCCTGCCACATCTGAAATAACACTAGCAGACTAAAGAGTTCTTCCACCATCAGTAGGCTGCCAGTAGCACTTCAAGTACCATGTTGATTAGATTTGCTGTGAGCTAGGGTAGAGTCTTAAAGTAATTGACAAAAGTGTTGTGTTTGGCAATGTCTTTTTTCCCCTTTACTCTGCCATTTCCCTCCAGATATGACACATTTCATCTCTTGTGGATTTCTGACTGCATCTGTGGCATAAATGTGCCCAGCTCTCTCCATTTTGCAGCTTTACAATTAATCAATTTCAGCTTGTGGGTCCTTCTGTTGAGAACCACACAAGTATTTATTTTCTACAGCCTGTAAATGGGGAAGGGGGGGTGTGATGACAAGTCATTAACAAGATCCTTGGTCTTTCATTTTATGACTGTCAGCTGTTCTCAAGCAAGCAGTCATATTTAAAAAAGCACTAAAATGTAACCGCTTGAAAGGACCACAGCACTACCAAACAGCACTACCAAACAGCTTTTCAGTTATGGAAAAGGGAGACAGAGAGTGGAAATAGTCATAACCATGTCTACAGAAAGATTTTAAGAAAGTGTCAGACACCGTTATCATATTTTAACTCAATGGGACACTCAGCACTGAATATCTGGCCAGCACATTGCACAGGATGGATGAGTTGCCTTTAAAAAGAGTGAGCTATACATCTCCTGTTCTCAGCAGAAGAAGACAGACAATATAAAAACTAAAATCCAAGCAAATTGCAGCTGGATATTTTCAAAAGCAATTTTCAGGAAGCCAAAGAAGTAACAGTCACCCTTAGTCAAGCCAAAACAACACATTTGTGTTCCACCCACTTTGATGTATTAAATATTCACAACCTCTGGATATGGACTCACAGTGAAGTAGAGCTCCCGCCACCTGAGGTGTTGGCTCCATTGTCAAAGTGCTTTTAAAGTGTCAAAGTTTTCCCCTAAAAGAAATTTACATTCATATAAGTTGTGTCCTAGACATGCCCCTAGAGCACCAAAGGAAAAGTCCTTGCCTTGTTCTGTAAGACAGCCTTTCAGTTATTATTGTCAACCACAGCCTTCTTGTTTCAAGGTTAAATACACTCAGGGCGCGGTCACATGTACCATTAAAAGTGGGTGTATAGCGCTCAAATCTGAACTGCTGAATATTGATTCGATGCAGGGCAGTTCAGACGAGCATCCAAGAATGCGATTCATTCTGTTGTGTGTGATCAGACATCCAATACTATCACGCTCCTTTCTTGGAGCATGTGTAATCAGATGGTGATTTCTGGGAGGGGAGGGGGTCCATTGAACATGCGCCCAACTGTTTGGAGCTGGGAAATCAAAACTTTCTTCAGAGGCAGGGGGGAAGAGCAAAAGTTTCCAGAATTAACGTTGCCGATCCAAACCACAGAACTGCCAGGAATTATTTTCCTAGAAATTGGCAGTGACAATGATATCTTCAAATCCTCCACATTGAAAAAAAAGAATTTTTTCCTGTTCTGAATAGTGGGATAACGATCCCCCCCCCTCCGATCCTGTGTTGATTGGAGAAGCAGAAGCATCACCTCAGATTCCCGGATGATCTGGCAATGCGCATGTCTGCTGGGGCTTTCTTTGAAAAAACAAGGTGAGAGGCAGCATCATGCGTGAGCTGTCCAAACAACAAAAAGCCGATCCTGTGCCACTGTTTTGAAAAAGGGCCGGACTTTCTGTGCTGTCAAATTAATGCGCCATTCATGCGTAGCAAGCCTGGATGACCCCGGATCACGCTCAATTGACAGATGTGGATGTCTGAACGAACACATTTAATCCGTCAGCCAGACGGCGCTGTGTCGTCACAAATGGTACGTGTGACCGTGCCCTCATAGTTTCTTCAGACTTTCCTCATAAAGCTTGTATACCAGATCCCCAATAATCTTTATTATGTGCCTCTGAATCTGTTGCAATTTATCTACATTTTTTGTGTATTATTCAGCTACATTGAAGCCATATAAACCAAGCTTGTTGTTCCAGTTTGGTCTTTGCATCTGTTAAACACTATTTATTATGCTTTTGCTAATTTGCTGCTCACTGTCTACCTATATGTATGGACTGGTAGCTTCCATTTCACTGTATCTGAAGAAGTGTGCATGTACACAAAAGCTTATACCTTGAATAAAACTTTGTTGGTTTTAAAGGTGCTGCTGGACTTGAACTTTGTTCTTGTGCAGAATGGAATGGAAGTATGGAGCCAGTTTGGTGTAGTGGTTAAGCGTGCGGACTCTTATCTGGGAGAACCGGATTTGATTCCCCACTCCTCCACATTGCAGCTGCTGGAATGGCCTTGGGTTAGCCATAGCTCTCATAGGAGTTGTCCTTGAAAGGGCAGCTTCTGTGAGAGCTCTCTCTCAGCCCCACTCACCTCACAGGGTGCCTGTTGTGGGGGAAGGAGATAAAGGAGATTGTAAGCGGTTCTGAGCCTCTGATTCAGAGAGAAGGACAGGGTATAAATCTGCCATTCTTCTTCTTCGATGTGGAAACCATGCATTGTTGTATGGTATCCTAAAATCACACTGCCTAAAAAGTGACAATATAGTAGACTCTAACCCTAGAGAGTGGCAACCATCTTTAGCTTTTGGAGACATGATAAGCCCCACTAGTACCATCATCACTAGCCACATCCCTGGACTTCTGAGGGGCTAAATAGAGATGGTAATTACGAATTTTTCTCATGACCATGGTAGAAAATGCTTGTGAAAGCTATACATACATGAAGAAAAGTCTTGGAAGGGGTGAGCACACATAAAATAAGGAGCTGCAGGCTATGAAGCAATGTGAGAGATAGAAAGAAAGAACAGCAGAGACAGTCAAGCCTTGGAAATGATGTTCTAGAATCTAGAATCTACATCTCCCAGAATGCAGTGCCTGCTACATATTGTAAGTGATTTTTGAAAGGAAAAAAACCCAGACTAAAACAAAGCCAAAGAGTAAAAGCAATATATAAAAACAAATTACAGTCAGTGACTGCAGTTAAAAAGCAACAGTGTTCTCCTCCTGCCCAATTTCCTTCCAGACCAATCTATGCATGTTTACTCAGAAGTAAGTCCCATTGTGTTTAGCAGGGCTTCCTGTCATAAAAGGGTGAAAGACCATGGTCTCCCACACATACATGCTGGACAATTTAAAACTTTCTAAAGAAAGTCACGTCATACCATCTTTTGCACTTCCCTTTTTGTCCAATCTGATCCATGCATGATTACTCAGAAATATGTCCTATCATGTTCAAGCACAGTTTTAAAGAGGTGAGGTATGACATTATTTCTAGATTACACCTGCTCATTTTTGTGCTCATCATATTCCTAAACCTAAATAATGCCCTAAGTAATTCTCTCCTCTGATGCATATACGGAATAGATTAATGTCATCTCTCATTCCTCCTGTTTACTAAGCAAAATATGCTTAATTTGGTTACAAAATCCACCCGATTGCAAGCCATTAAAGCAAACAGTTCTTTACAGAAGAAAACATTAACATTACCTTTTGAAGGTAAGGACTTTATTCTGTTCCTATTCAAGTTCATATTCAAATCCCTTCAGAATATCATTGTAAAAATCCACTGATTTTCTCTGTATTTTAATATTCAGTTGAGGCAATCATGGGATTAGTTCCAGGAAATAAAAAAACATAGTTCATACCTGCCAAGAAAGTAGCCGCAACTCAACTTTGGGCCTTTCTTACACAAATGCTGACAGAAATAAGTACATTTTTCTCTTTGCTATCAGAATTTATAACCTGAGGTGGCTATTGTAATGGGAAAGGAAATGATCCCTTAATACTCAAATCAATCTTCTGAGAAATAACCTGAATAATGAGTTACAATTGCAGGAGATGAAATTAAGACAAGAACAGTTAACTAAGGATCTAAAGGAACAGATAGCATTTAGTGTAATGTTGGAAGCTTTAAATTAAACTTTAAAATGTATGCAAAAAGACAGTGAGAAAATAAGGAACTGGAGCATCAGTTTGGATAAAGAGAAGCCTTTTGATCATGAATAATATCAGAAGCAGTATCAACCTGATATTATTTGAAAGCGGGGGGAGAGGGAAGATTCTTCAAATAGAATTCTTTATGCAAATAGCTTTCAAAGCTTAGGGAGATAGTGGGAGATTTCCGTTTATAAAACTACATAATCCCTTCAAATGATACCAGCACAAATCAATTTACTGCAGTTCCAATTGGAAATTATGTCTAGAAATTTGATCACATTGTAAACTGGGGGAACTCTGCCCTTTTCAACAATGCTAAAATGCTTCACAAATGTGGGGCTAAATATCAGATGACTCATGCTCATGTAAATGTTTTAAGTTTGTGATTGGACAGTCCAGTCCTGTCAAGCTACTTTTGTTACCATGGTGCTATGGCTCAGATAGTGGTTAGCAAAGGGGTAGGGTTGCCAGCCTCCACATGGGGCCTGGAGATCTCCCGTGTTTACAACTGATCTGGCAGAGATCAGCTGCCCTTGAGAAAATGGCTGCCTTGAAGGGTGGACTCTATGGCAGTGTACCATATTGAGGGCCCTCCCCTCCCCAAACCCTGTCCTCTCTCAGATTCACCCCCAAAGTCTCCAGGTATTTTCCAACACAGACCTGGCAACCCTACAAAGGGGACAGAGTTACCTATCTACCAAAAGAGTTGAACAGTGTCTCTGAAGCCTGGGTTCTTCTGATGCTGAATACTGAAACTTGCTGAGTCCTGGAATGCTTAATTCCAGTTCACTACACATCTTCATATCAATCAATCAATAATAAAAAAAAAAAACCGCAGACATTGAGTGGGATCACACAGGGACTTTGGTGCAGCAGTATCCCAGCTTTGAAAAAGCCGGTGCTCTTTGATGCATGCCTGGGCAATCATATAGCTCCTGCCCTGAAAGTAGTCCCACTGAGTTCAGTTAGACTGACGCCTGGGTAAATTGGTACAGGGCTGCCTGAAGAAGTGGTAAGTAAGATAGCAAGGAATGACTTCCTGTTAGCTGTTGAATTAGCAACAGTGTGGTTCTCAGTCAGTACAAAAAAGGTATAGTGAATGAGATCCCAGCAAGGTCTGAACCACGATTTTAGGGAAGGGCTGTGGATCAGTGGAAGAGCATCTGCTTTGTATGGAGCAAGCCCCAGGTACTGTCCCCAGACTCTCCAATTAAAACAATTAGGTAGTACGTGATGTGAAAGGCCTCTACCTGAGATCCAGGAAAGCCACTACCAGCCAGAGCATGCAATATTGACCTGGATAGACTAAGGGTCTGGTTCAATATAAGGCAACTCCATGTGTTCATGTGACCTTGTTTCTGTGTCAAGGATAAGATTATTAGGGTTTGTAGAATCTTTCGGGATCAAGTGCTGTGTTCTACTGGAGAAAGTTTTCCTTCCAGACGTTTTGTTCTCAGCTGCAGAGAACATCCTCAGTGGCATTGCAGCCGGAGCAGGCGCTCAGACCTTCTTGGCTGCTGTGCATTGAGTGGGGCCAGGGCTGCTGGAGAGCTGCTATTTCTAGGCTGGAGGGGGTGTGATGAAAGGGCAATTAGTTTGTGGATGTGCCCATTGTTTGGTGGGGCTTCCTGGAAGGGTAGTGATAAGGAAACTGGCTGTTGAATGTGACCATTGTTCCGTGTTAATTGCTGGGAGGGTTGGAAGGGGTTTGAAGATAAGGAAGATGGTTGTTGACTGTGCTGATTGTTCTGTGGAATTTGCTGGTTGTTCTGAGACTTTCTGCAATTTATAGTCTGTAGGGTGTTTTGCAGAGCTGGGTACCAAGATTGGTGGATGAAAATGCCTTCTTCCTTTCTGTTAAAATTGTGCTGGTGTTTGTAAATCTCAATAGCTTCTCTGTTCAGGCGGGTATGATAATGTGAGACCGTAGAAAGGACTTCAGTTCTTTCAAAGTGGATGACGTGGTCTCCTTCTTGAAGTGCATGTTCAGCTACAGCTGATTTTTCTGGCTGAAACAAGCGACAGTGTCTCTTGTGTTCGGTGAGACGGGTGTTGATACCAAGCCAACTCCAACAGGAACTACACCACCTCAAACAGTCACTACAGGCCAATGGATACTCCCAAAAAGAAATTAGAAGAGCCCTCCATCCCAGAAGACCATCCACACCAAATCCCGAGCCACACACAAATGTGGGTACAGCCTTCCTGCCCTACATAAAATCTGTCACCGACCGCATTGGCACAATTCTCAAACGCCATAATGTTGACACAGTCTTCAAGCCCACACAACAGATCCGCCACATGCTGCGCTCGGCCAAAGATATGAGAGATCCACTTTCAACCCCTGGAGTCTACAAAATACCCTGCTCCTGTGGTGCAGTCTGCATTGGCACTACCCAACGCAGTATCAACACCCATCTCACCAAACACAAGAGACACTGTCACTTGTTTCAGCCAGAAAAATCAGCTGTGGCTGAACATGCACTTCAAGAAGGAGACCACGTCATCCACTTTGAAAGAACTGAAGTCCTTTCTACGGTCTCACATTATCATACCCGCCTGAACAGAGAAGCTATTGAGATTTACAAACACCAGCACAATTTTAACAGAAAGGAAGAAGGCATTTTCATCCACCAATCTTGGTACCCAGCTCTGCAAAACACCCTACAGACTATAAATTGCAGAAAGTCTCAGAACAACCAGCAAATTCCACAGAACAATCAGCACAGTCAACAACCATCTTCCTTATCTTCAAACCCCTTCCAACCCTCCCAGCACTTAACACGGAACAATGGTCACATTCAACAGCCAGTTTCCTTATCACTACCCTTCCAGGAAGCCCCACCAAACAATGGGCACATCCACAAACTAATTGCCCTTTCATCACACCCCCTCCAGCCTAGAAATAGCAGCTCTCCAGCAGCCCTGGCCCCACTCAATGCACAGCAGCCAAGAAGGTCTGAGCGCCTGCTCCGGCTGCAACGCCACTGAGGATGTTCTCCGCAGCTGAGAACGAAACGTCTGGAAGGAAAACTTTCTCCAGTAGAACACGGCACTTGATCCCGAAAGATTCTACAAACCCTAATGATGTTACCAGCCGTGAAAACTTGAAATCTTTGATAAGGATAAGATTAATTGTGCTTCTAGCTCACAGTGCTGGTGTGGGGAGGGAAGCTTGAAGGTCTTTGTAAGCTGTCATTTATTTAGTGGGGAGGGGAGCAAAATAATTTCTTATGTGGTTGGAAAATCCATGTGTGATTCCACTTCTTTGTAATATAAATAGTGTTATGAATTCAGTTTCTGAGTGGAAAAGGGAGAGAAATGAAGCTGCTTGGTAAAAACAAGTGCTCTGAATTAAACCCGACAGGACGCCAATGCATATAAATCAAGGCCAAGGTAAATGACTTGAGGATTATGACACTGAGCTTCAGTAGTTTCTAACAAAGTAAAAGCTGTTTGGTTTGTTATGAATTATATTATTTCATTGTAGAGCATTTTGCGGCAAGAAGGTACACAAATGGAAGAGAAGCATATGCAACACTGAGCTAGGGCTCTGGGGCAAACTTATATTAGCAATCAGTGCTGCTTCTGAAAACAGACTGAGTAAAAGAAAAAAGTACATTAGCAGACTATGGTAAAATTTAATGTAAGTGGCCTCACCATACTGGCAAAGGTCTATAATATTAGAGTGCAACAGCATAGTATTATGACCTGATTTAACCAAGATTTTAGGTAGATCCAGGTGAGCAGCCATGTTGGTCTGAAGCAGTAGAACAATGGCTGGTAGATGGGAAATGACTGGCAGATAGAAATACCAGGGGTGTTCCAAATAGGAAAATAAATTAGATAAAGCCTGGAGTACAGTGAATTGTAATGAACTAAGGCACCACCAAACCACTGCACCTATAAGCAAAAAGGATGGTTCCAGAAGAAGGATTATCTAGATCCAAAATGAGATAGGTATCATCGTTGGACTGTATTGAGTGAATACTACATAAATTATTTTATGGACAGTAGTGGAGTTGTGTGCTCAGGAGCAGAACACTGAGGAGGAGAGGGGGAGGAAGAGGGTGAAAAGGAAATTTTTCTCTTGCTGGGGTTACGCACACCGTCCTGTGTGTGTGCAGTGATTCATCTAGGCTACTGGAGCTCATACTCTGAGTCAAGGCACATGAACTTTGATGGCAACTACAGGAGCTATACAGTGGCCATTTCATTTGTATCATAAGGTGACTTTTGTGATCTCTTGAAACACCCCTACTGCCTCATACATATTTCATTACAGCTCTCCTAGTGATTTTGGCTGATTAACCCTCCTGGCCTATTCATTAGCTTCTGTTGGAAGAGCCCTCCCAAAGCATCTTCTAGTGACAGTTGCCAAATCCCCCTTGAAAAGCAGAGCTGACATTTTTGAAAAGTCACCCCTCCATCTTTCTCCTTGCCGCTGCCTCTCTCATCAGTTTATTCATGGATTGTGCATGAGGTGGTCCCTTCCTCATAAGGCTTAGAAGAATGAAACATTGACACTAGCACTGTCTGCACTGAAGCTGATTAACTGGAAACTTTGGCTTCCAGGGCTGGAAGACTTTAGTTTTGTCTCTTTTCTTCTTTTTTATGAGCACTACATTTTGTCTGAAACAGCAGAGATGCTGGCACGCTGACTATTATCCCAGTCACTGCCATTTTTATTCACTCAACGAAGCAAGCTGCTTTCTATAAATTACCATCTCATTCTGTAAATAGAAACTCTAATCTTATCCTTAAAAATAAACTAAAACTGGACTCTAACTTAGTAGTATTGTGCTGTTATTGTTTCTTTTTTCAAACATTAGCATGATTATTACAGTCCTGGGAATCCACAACCCCCTTTAAATTCCAGTCCTGCCCATGATAATTCAGGGAGGAAAAATCATTTCATTACATAGGCTATGAAGGCTTATCATCAAACGTTGGATGCAATTTTCATGTTACTCTGACCTTATTTATTTTCTTGAGGAAAGGTTAGCAGCAATTATGAAGCAGATTACACTGTAATTCTTAAACTGTATATTGCACTTGAGAGGTAACAGTGTAGATCAGTGATCCGCCACTTGGGAAACTGGCTTAAAGTGATTGTTGCAGGGAAAGCTTCAAGCCTATTCTGTTTGCCTTGATGAGGAGACCAATCTTTTCTATCTTTTTAATCAATGTTACACTTTCTCAGCCATTGCACCCCATCATTGGAGACCTCATTTACTTGTTGCCTGGAAAGACACTATTTCTACAGCACCTAGAATTATTTCCTCCTTGCTCTGAATAATGGACACTTTCTTCCTACATAATTAATGCAGCATACTTTCCAATGTAGTGCATGGGAGCATGAAATGTAATTTTCTGATGCACTTTTCATGAACTGAAGATATGAGTATTGTCTGAAACAGTGTGGGAAAAATCACAGAGCATGCATTTGCCATCATGTGCTTGATAGTGGGTTGGATCCAGCATAAGAGTTCCACTTGGACTAGAACTCTTGTGCAAGCAAAAATGTAAGGCCAGGTTTGTAGTAGTAGCTTGCACTAAGTCAGATTTACAGTATCCCCACTTGCATTTTCAAGTGGAACCATGCTAAGTCTATTTACATTTCTGCTTATATGCCGCTGGATACAGGCCAATGTATAAATGAAGACTGAGCATACTATACAAGTGTGTGTGACTTACCCACAACTTTTCATTGGATTTATTTTCCTTCAGAGTAAAAAAATATAGTAACTTTCTGGGGTTCCTAGCACTACACAAATGAAACAATATTTGTTTCTTGTACTATCAACAGAACCTCCAGTATTGTTAACATGATTTGGGAATGCTTTATGATAGACAATAAGGGACCACATCTAGACTGTAAGGGCAGCCATTTTGCCCAGATCACTGCTGTCTCACTTTCAGCATGAAAATGCAGCTCGCTATGGCTGTAAAACAGACATCTCCATCTTTCTTTTTACAAGAACCTGAAATTGGTATCTTCAGGTTTTTTTCTGGGCAGCTAGAATATTTTCACAATGGAGTGTCCCTCTCCCAAAAAGGCACAAGTGCCACACAGCTGTGCCTTAAATGAAAGTTAATAAAAAATATAACAGACAATATTCCTGATACAGTTTTTTAAAAGAAATAGTGGAAGGGAGAGGAAGCAGACAAATGTAATGTATTAATTGTGATGTATAGCATCATGATTTTATGTTTTTAAGGTTTTAATGGTTGTACCTGTTTTTGAGATATCATTTTTGATTGTTTCTAACAATTTGTTAGCTGCCCTGAGTCCGCTCGCGAAAAGGGTGGGGTATAAATATGATGTAATAAATAAATAATGATAATAAATTAATTCAAATGTTTCTGGATAATGACCTAGAGGATTGGCACTGCACAGAAAGAGATCAAAAGGCCCCACATCATTTCTTGAAAGAGCAATTATTTGCCTATCATGAAATTTTAGGGATGCATTCTGTTAGTTGATCTGTGCATTTCATGAAAAGTGATTTCTATTATCTATGGCCACTATCAGGATTCATGCAATCCTGATTATTTCTCCTAGTGCAGATGCCCATCTTTCTTCCTAGGGTCTAATGCACATCTCTGAGTCACAAGTGCTGATAAAGGAAAGCCATTTGTGTTAGATTCACTGGCTGCAGTTTCCTTGATGGATTTTTGTGGGCCAAACTCAGGTTATGAGCAAAGGCAGATGGATGAGAAGAGTAGGTTACACTGTTAGTTGATCTTTAAAAGAAGGCATTTGTCAAACCAAGGAAAAATGACTAGTACTTTCTTATCAAACTTGCATCCATCCTTAAAGCAATGGGGAGGATGGAAACATTTGCTTTGCTTCCCCCTCCCCCCCATTATATTCAGTCAAATCAGAGTAAAATCTGGCTACCTTCCTATGCAAGATGCTAATTACTCTGAAAACTTGTTCTGAGATGATGCTTGATTCAGGCATGCTATTGCCTAACTCTTGGCGGGAATGCAGCAAATATCCAACTTTTTTCTCCCAAACACATATCGCTATGGGATTTAAAAAATTCTAGTGCAATAGGGCATATTAGTCTTTAGGATGCCACAATTTTATTTTGGTTTTGCTATGATACAGTAAGAAATTTCCTGAAGAATAAGCATGTGAAGAATAAGCTTTATCAGATACATGAAATAAATTCTCAGTCAGCATAAATATGTATCCAGAGAGGAAAAATTATTAAGAGGCCATAAAGCAATTCGTGACATTCTTATGGAGAATATAAAAGTATATGAGATAAGCATAGTCACTAGTCACAACTGTTAACATGCTCTGCTAAGTTACATTAAGCAATTTACAGTGCCATCCTAAGTTGGAGTTCACTAAAGTTCATGGGTATAACTTTGTTTAGGACTAAACACAATTCTACTGTTGACTGCCTTTCTACTGTCTACAGATAGATGGATTACTGACACTATACATTTTGTTTGCTGATTAATTGTTATTGTATTATGTTATTTCTTATTTTAATTATGGTATTTTAATGAGTTAGAATCATAGAATCATAGAGCTGGAAGGGATCTCCAGGGTCATCTAGTCCAACCCCCTGCACAATGCAGGAGTTGTTATTAAGTTGTTATTGTTGTTATTTTATGAGTTGTTATTTTAATTACACACACAGTTTTTATTTTGTGAGCACACTGAAGTGTCCTGGCTTGAGGAATTGTTTGAATGCAATATTATTTGCATAGGGCTGGATAGGAATATATGAATATGCCATTTTAAATTTATTTTAGTTTTTTGTATTCATTGTAGGGATGCTTGAACACCTGCCAGTGTGAGTCTCATCCTGTTTGCCAGTGGCGCTCAAGCAGCTGATTAGTCAAGGAGCCATTCACAATTTATCTATATACTTGCCAAGTTGGCCAGATCATTGGATACTTAAATTCAATGACTGGAGCAGAGAAAGGGGCAAGTCAGGTCTTGCTACAAATATGAAAAGGGCCTTGGTATGCAGAAAAATGTGAAATCCTTTTTTTTTAAGGGATATTGGGAGGTTTTAAAAGTCCAAAAATGATTAAAAGGAGTTTCTGTAGCTTTAAGCAACAGATTCCCTCAGTGGCTGTTACTAGGCAACTACAGTATTCCATGCTGGGCTTCAATAAGTAAAAAGCAGCAGCAGGGAGAGGGGCGATTTATGGGCCAATTTTGGCCATAAAGGGAGGATTCACTGGAGCCAGATCTAAGGTTGCCAGCTCCAGGTTGGGAAATTCCTACAGATTTTGCGCTGGAGTCTGAGGAGAGCAGGGTTTGGAGAGGGAAGAGGTCTCTGCTAGATACAATGCCACAGAGTCCATGCTGCAAAGCACTCCTTTTCTCCACAGGGACAGATCTCTGTTGTCTGGAGATCAGTAGTAATTCTGGGAGAATTCCAGGATCCACCTGAAGGGTAGCAACCCTAAGCCTGACAGCAGCCTCTGGCTGATTTAATACGACCTGACTTGCATGACTCAACTAGACCTGGCTGCTTGCTACTGTTCAATAGCAGCCACTCTATGAAAGCTTCAGAGCAGGGTCTGGGGTTTGAATTCTCATCTTGCAGCAGAAATTCAATGGATAATTTTGGACCAGTCACATACTTTCAGTCTAATCTACCTCATAGGGTTGTGCAGATAAAAAGGAGGAGAGGAGAGTAATGGAGAAATACAGCTGAAAATGTGGTGCAAATAAAGGTAGGCTGGTGAATGGCTGAGAAGGAGGGAATGGAGTGGGTAAAGGGGAGAGGGTATTGGGGTTGCCAGGAGGAGTGAAAGATGAAATAGTGTGGGGATGGGATACAGGGGAGAATTAAGCACCCACTGAAGTCTTTGAGGATTTCCTACCATATAAGTGAGCCTCAGCTCATGAGCTACTCATTGCAGAATTCAGGCTTAAAATGAAGAAAACTGGGGAAGCCATTAGGTTTGACCTTGGTCACATCCCTTATGAATATACAGTGGAGGTGAAGAATAGGTTTAAGGAACTAGAGCTGATAGAGAGAGTGCCTGAAGAACTATGGACAGAGGTTCGTGACATTGTACAGAAGGCAGCAATCAGCACTATCCCAAAGAAAAGAAATGCAAGAAAGCAAAGTGGCTGTCTGATGAGGCTTTTCAAATAGCTGAGGAAAGTAAAGCAAAAGACAAAGGTGAAAAGGAAAAATTCACCCAACTGAATGCAGATTTTCAGAGAACAGCGATAAGGAGACCTTCCTGAAGGAACAGTTCAAAGCAATAGAGGAAAATAATAGAATGGGAAGGACAAGAGATCTCTTCAAGAAAATTGGAGAAATCAAGGGAACGTTTTGTGCAGAGATGGTCATGATAAAGGACAAAAACGGTAGGGACCTAACAGAAGCAGAAGAGATCAGGAAGATGGGGAAAGAATACACAGAAGAATTATACAAGAAGGATCTCAATGTCCTTGACAGCCATGACAGTGAAATCGCTGACCTTGAGCCAGACATCCTGGAGTGTGAAATCAAATGGGCCTTAGAAAGCATTACTAACTACGAAGTGAGTAGAGATGACGGTATTCCAGGGGGCACCCTTTCCCATCCACTGCGGGGCTTGCCACTTCTCTGAGGCTTTCTGAGGTGGGGGTAAAAGTGGGAGGCTCTGAAAGTGGCCAAGTCGAAGAAGCCAACCCTAAAACTTTGTGGAGTTGAGAAGAGACCACACCTTGCATGCAAGCAGAGGGTTTTCCTTCCACCTCCCTCTCTCCCACCCTAACACTTTGCAGCAAGCAGCTCCATCTGACCCCCCCATCCCTGGCTCATTCCACACAGCTTTCTCCACTTCCTGCTATCTACCTCCCTCCTCTCCACCTGCTGCTTTTGCTACTGCAGTGTACTGTGCCCTGCTCAGCTCTCCAAGCTCTAGCTGCCGCTGATGGTGCTTCAGTGGCTTGGCCATGGCAAAAAGAGAGAGAAAGAGAGTGGACTGCCACCCGAAAGTAAGGGGGTACTGCCTGGAAGTCAGGGGGCAGTGCCTTGACAGCCTCCCCTGTGGCTGCAGGCTTGGCTTGGAGTGACTTTGTCCATGGGGTCGCAAAGAGTCAGACTCGACTGTGTGACTGAACAAGAACAAGTGAGCCTGTCCCAGTGGCTGGCACCACAAAACTGGGCCATGGTTTTTCTAGGTAGAGGCTAGAGCTGCCAGGTCCCCTTGCCCATCTGGTGGGCAGATTTGGGGGACATTCCAGGCGTGACATCCCTGACACAATGATGTCACCCAGAAGGGCTTAAACCATAGAGTTTCCCAAAAAACAGAGCATCTCCCAGCTGATCCATGGCAGGGAGAAGCCCCTGAAACCAGGGGATCCCTCACAGTGACCAGTGGACTGGCAATCCTAGTAGAGGCTGTTTGGAGGAAGAGTGGGACAGCTTAAGACAGAAGTGCAGGTAAAGGTAGGTTGGCTATTGGGTGGGAAGAAGATACTATTGCCAACTCCAGGTTAGGCAATTCCTAGAGATTTGGGGGGTGGAACCTGGAGATGGTTGGGTTTGAGGAGAAGAGGGGCATTAAAAGGGTATAATGTCATACATTCCACCCTCCAAAACAGCCATTTCCTCCAAGGGAAGTAAGATTTCTAGCCTCCAGAAGGGGGCTAAAAAACCCCCAAAATTGCAAGTGCTCTCCAGATGACAGAGAAGTTTCTCTGGAAAAAATGGCTGCTCTGAAGAATAGACTGCATGGCCTTGTACCCTGCTAAGGTTACTTCCCTCACCAAACCTCTCCGTATCAAGCCTCCACCCCCAAATCTCTAGGTATTTTCCAACTTGTAGCTGGCAAACATAACTGGGGAACTGATCTTTGTAGTTGAGAGATCTGTTGTGATTCCAGGAGAGCTCCAGGCCCACCTGTAGGTTTGGCAGTACTGCAAGTACTTAAAAGGCTGTCATATAGAGGACGGTGTGGAATTGTTTTCTGTGGCCCCAGAAGATAGGACCAGAACTAATGGGTTGAGATTAAATCAAAAGAGTTTCCAGCTCAACATTACGAAGAACTTCCTGACCATTAGAGCGATTCCTCAGTGGAACAGGCTTCCTCGGGAAGTGGTGGGTTCTCCTTCCTTGGAGGTTTTTAAACAGAGGCTAGATGGCCAGCTGACAACAATGAAGATCTTGTGGATTTGGGGTAGGTATTTGTGGGTTTCCTGCATTGTGCAGGGGGTTGGACTAGATGATCCTGGAGGTCCCTTCCAGCTCTATGATTCCATGATTCTAGAACTTTGGGTCTATGATTCTACAGGAAACCACAGCAGGTGGGTTTGAAATTACAAAAAAATGCTGCTGAAATATTCAAAATTGAATTAATAACACATTATTGTTATATTCACCAAACTTAATAATCCAGAGATTTGTTTTCCATTTCCTTTCAAAATAATCATACATTAATTAACATCCAGAAAATTCTATATGACTTTTACTGCTGATTTAAAGGAACAGTCCCAATAATGTCCATTTTGTGTGTCCAAAATCTCATCGCCAACTCCGCTTTCCTCTTGATAGTAGACTAGTGTCTAGTGCAGACTGAAGCCAACAACGGACCTTAGAGGATCGCACCCTGGACTCTGTTACAAACTATTCTTCAGTAACAACAGCAGCAACATGAATCCTAGGTTAATTTCATGTTTCTGATGTCCTTCTTCCTGGTCGCAACTTAGGTCGGAACTAAGATGATACATATCATTAATACTTGCAGGTACATCATAAAACTAAAAATTATATAATTATACAATTATACAAATAAGTTAAACTCATCCTGTGCTCAAGCAAATTCTCTCACTCCAAAGCAATAGCTCTTCACTCTCAAACTGGCACATATAGTTCTCATTGTACTACAAACAGCGTTGTTGCTTACATATCTACTCTACAGAAGCCCCACACCTGCAGAAAATTGGCTCCTATCAGACATTTATTAAAAATACAATATTTCATGTTTTACATACATATTTTAAACAAATACAGACAAGTCTAACGAAGCAGTCAAACTTGATAATGCCAAAGTCCAAAATTTGTGAATGAAAAAAGCTTCTTTCTGCAACAAAATTCTCGAGGCATCCTCAAAATTATATTTATGACCTGTAAAGGCAAATACTACAGTTCATTCAGTATCTTCATATGTATGCCCAAATTCAGTACAATGAACCACAATTGGGGCATCTTGGGACTTCCGAGATTTGGAGAATGCTGAGCTGACCTGCCTCTCTAGGGGGGGGCAGACTGGAGCTTCTGTTCGGGGTAGTAAAGGGCAAATTTTTGCCTTCTGCCTACTTTTCTCAGTGAGAGATTAGTCCAAGATATGCACAGGAAACTTTGAGGTGATTTTCCTTGGCTAAAAGGGAGCCCCGGGGGGGAGAGCTCCTTTGAGGGATCCCCAGAGAAGAGTTGCATATTCATCATCTGCAGAAGCTTACAGAGTCATTTATTTGACAAAAACTTGACAAGATCCTAATCTTTGAGACTGCTAAACATCTGATGCTGTACGAGACCAGTGTTGATCTGGATAACCTTAGAAAAAGGTACTGATTGTTATCTACCATTCCGGGATTATTTTAAAGCAAACAAAATAATATTAGAAGGTGGGAAAGAGAAAGTTTGAAAGCTTGGAAGAAGAAGAGGAGAAGGGGTGAATTTTGGACTTTGTTAAATTAAGGACAGTTAAAAATTGGAAAGGAATTTATTGTTTTGTCTACCTGCGGTTGTGGAGTAAAAGCACCATCGTCAGAGATCTGCAGTTTCTACAGTCAACACAGGAAATACGTCAAGTATCGTGAGACTTTGCTACCAGTGAGAACGTGACTTGGGGCAAGCAAAGCAGGAAGTAACTATTAAAGGAGTGGACCTACTCTAGGATTGTATTACCATAGAAAAACATTGGCGGCCGTTACTGGGAGGCTAAATTTTTAAAAAATTAATATCTGAGCCTGGGAAGGTCGGAGGACGGCAAAATTAGGCTCATTTGAAAGGGCAAGTTCTAATCTATCAAACCTGATAGTTGGAATTTAATTTGGCAATACCAATATTTTTGCTGTTTTTTTAATGTCAGAGTCAAAGGTAACCCATGCAAGGGCTGCCTCATTGGAGAAGATGCAAGATCAGTTGGAAGCAATGGAAGCTAGGATGATGAAAAGGGTGGAAAAGATGATAAATGCTTGCCAAAAAAAACCTTTAAAAAGATATTGAGGACTTTAAAAAAGAAATGGAAGAGCTTAGAAATGAAACAGTGGTGGTATCAAAAAAAGTGCAGGAGGTAGAAGGGAAAGTTAAACTCCAGGATTCCACCTTATTAAAAATGCAAGAAAAAATAACAATCAATGACTGTAAATTAATGAAGACACAAATACGGCTGAGAGGAGTACCTGAAGAAGAAGGGACAGATTTAAAAGAACATGTAATAAAAATAATTGCTGATTTCTTGGAGGAAGATCCTGAAGGGACTAGAAATATGTATGATTATATGTATAGAGTGAATTCATCATATGCCAAGAAAAATAATTTACCAAGAGATGTGGTTATAAGATATATGACAAAAGAAATGGTGGGGAAAATCTTGAATAAAAATTTTGAAAATACATTGATAGTGGGAGGAAGCAGAGTAAGAGTAATGAAAGAATTGCCAAGACAAGTGATAAATGACAGGAGAACATATAAGAAATTAACAGAAAAACTACGTGACAATGGAATGAAGTATAGATGAATAATACCTGAAGGTTTGAGCTTTGAGCTACAAGGAAGAAGGATTACAATTACAAATACACAGGAGCTGCGTAAATTTTATGAAAAGAATAAAGAATTTGCACCATGATGGATTATAAATTATTATCTTGGAATGTAAATGGACTAAATTCACCACAAAAAAGAAAGGCAATATTTCATTGGATTAAAAAACAAAACTGTAATATAATTTGCTTACAAGAAGTTCATATTAAACAAAAGGATTATAAATGTTTATGGAATAAACAATTGGGACTGGAATTTTCTTCATTGGCTGAGCAGAAGAAAAGGGGGTGATATTTTTATATTAAACAAGAATTGGACCCAAAAATAATATTTAAAGATAAAGATGGAAGATTTGTGGCAGTAGAAGTAATAATAAATGCGAAAAAAACCTTATTATTGGGACCGTATGCACCAAATGGTGCAAAAGATTTTTTTTAAAAGACATTATAGAACAACTTGATGAAGTGACATATGACCAGGTCATGATTATGCAAGACTTTAACAGAACAATTCAGAATACATTGGACAGATCTGGGGGAAAAATAACAATAAAAAAGGAAAATTACCAAAATCCTTCTTTGAACTAGTTAAACGAGAAAACCTGGAGAATATATGGAGAAAATTTAATCCTGAAGTATGAGATTATACATTTTTTTTCAGGAAGGCATAATACTTTTTCCAGAATTGATATGTTATGGGGTGCAAAGGACTTAGGCCTTATAACTAAGAAAATAGAGTTCTTACCGAAAATAGGTGCAGATCATAACCCAATATTATGGATTACAAAATTGTCTAAAAAAGTGAGAAGATGGAGATTAAATGAAGATTTACTACAAAATAAAGAATTAGTGACATCTCTAGAAAATGAAACTAAAGCTTTCTTCCAAATAAATGATAAAGATGATATAGAATTTCAGATGGTGTGGGATGCTTATAAAGCTGTAATGAGAGGAATATTGATTACACTAAATAATAAGGGAAAAAAGAGCAAAAGAAAAACAGATGTTGGACATTAAAAATGAAATAAAGAAAAAAGAAGGGGAACTGAGAAAAAGGCCAGGAAAGAAGAAAATTATAAGGGAGATTGCAATACTACAAGCACAAATGAGACATTTGTTAAATAAGGAATTGGAATGGAATTTGAAAAAATTACAACAGAAGTCCTTTGAGGGAGCAAATAAACCTGGAAAGTATTTGACCTGGCAACTGAAGAAAAAGAGAGGAAGTAAAATTATTAATAAAATTGTGGTTGATGAAAGAGAGATGGTAGATCAAGAAGGAATAAAGAGAGAATTTTTTCAAGTACTATGCTAAATTATTTAAAGGTGTTAAAGTAAAAAAGGAAAGGATGAAAGCGTATTTGCAAAAGATTAAAATAGCACCCTTAACTGAATATATGAAAAAAATGAATGATCCAATTGAAAAAAAATAGAAATTGAAGCAGCAATTAATGCAATGAAAATTGGAAAAGCACCTGGGCCAGTTGGATATACGGCAAAAAAAATTTAAATTTTTAAAGAAGAATTAGTACCGAAACTTCAAAAATTGATGAATATGAGAAGAATAAAAGGGAAAATACCAAATACATGGAAGGAAGCTGTAATTTCTTTGATTCCTAAGGAAGATAGAGATGTCATGAATGTAAAGAACTATAGACCAATTTCATTACTACATAATGTCTATAAGATATATACAAGAATTTTGGCAGAACGACTTAAACAATATTTGATAAATTTCATAAAGGAAGACCAAGCGGGATTTCTCCCTAAAAGGCAAATAAGAGACAATATTAGAACTGTTGTAAATATTGTAGAATATTATGAAAGACATCCAGAGAAGGAAGTTGCATTATTCTTTGCGGATGCAGAGAAACTTTTGATAATTTGAACTGGGACTTTATGTTTGCAGTAATGGAGAAAATAGAGTTTGGGGAAAACTTTATAAGAATGATAAAGGCAATATATACTGAACAATGTGCAAGGTTATGTATAAATGCAGATCTTACAGATGAAATGATAATCGGCAAAAGTACAAGACAAGGCTGTCCGCTTTCACCTTTGTTGTTCATAATGACTTTTGAAATTTTATTGATACAAATACAAGATGATAAAGAAATAGAAGGGTTGAGAGTTAAAGGATTTATTTACAAATATAGAGCATTTGCAGATGATATAATGTTTATAAATGAAAATCCTACACAAGTAACACCTTTGTTTTTAGCTAAAATACAAGAATATGAAGAACTGGCAGGATTTTATGTTAATAAAGAAAAAACAAAATTTTTATGTAAAAATATGCAAGTAAATAAACAAAAGGAGTTGCAGAGACTAACAGGATGTGAAGTTACCTCTAAGGTAAAATATTTGGGTGTGGAAATAACAATGAAGAATATTGACCTGTTCAAAAATAACTATGAAAAGCTATGGCGTAAAATGGATGAAGATATGATAAAATGGAATAAGCTTAACTTGTCATTGCTTGGAAGAATAGCTGCAATTAAGATGAATATTTTGCTGAGAATTTATTTGTTTCAAACTATTCCGATTGTGAAAGACAGTAAACAATTTAACAAATGGCAAATGAAGATTTTGGAATTTGTATGGGCTAGAAAGAAACCAAGGATTAAAATGAAAGTTTTAATAGATGCTAAAGAAAGAGGATTCCAATTACCAGATTTAAGATTATATCATGAAGCAAGTTGTTTAGTGTGGATAAAAGATTGGGTGATGCTGTTGAATAAAAAACTTTTAGTGTTGGAAGGTCATGGAAATAAATTCGGCTGGCACGCTTATATGTATTATGTGGGGGGGGAGGATAGTTTTTTTTCTCTCACCATTATATAAGAAATAATTTGTTGAATGAAATGTTGAATGAATTTGTTGGATGAAGTATAAGAAATATGGTGATGAAAGAAAACCATTATGGATAGTGCCAGCAGAAGTGATAAAAATAACAGCTGAGACAGGTGAAGGAAAATATAGTATAGAATCATAAAGCTGAAAAAGACCTCCAGAGTCATCTAGTGCAACCCCCTGGACAATGCAGAGCATTCACAAATACCTCTCCCCTCTTTTTTATTTAAAATACAAACATGCTTAAAACATTAACACTCTCGCAATATTTTGTTGCTGATGTCCCCATGCTGCCTGGAGTGGGGAGTCTACAAAACTGGAGAGTTTGTCTACAAAACTGTAGCCTTCCGCAGAAAAATTAACTACAGTTCCTATGAGGCAGAGCAATAATAGAGAGGCAGCAATGTATAGTAGTCAGTATGAGCATACCATTTGGGAGGCTTAGGTTCAAAATCCCCAGTCTATAAAACAAAATGTGCTGGGTGAACTTGGTCTGGACAAATGTTCTCAGCTTAATGTCCATTTCACTGGCTTGCTTTGCACACACACATAGAGATGATTGGTAGCAAGGCAAGGGGTAGAGGAGGCAGACCATTGCACCTGGGAGAACTGCAGAATAACAAGCCAACTGAACACACACACACACATACAGAGTAGCAAGTTACAGGAAAACTCATAACTTGAAGAAAACTTTGTCAGTCTTCAGGTGCTGTTAGACTCAAATTTAGATTCTCACACACAGAGATGAATTGGGGTGGGGGAGGGTAGGAGGAAGCATATCCAGCTCATAACTTAAAGAAAACTGTTAAGGTGCTGCTGGAATCAGATTTGGCTTTGCACACACAGGGCGTTTTCGCACTCACCTTCAGCCGGCGCGACCCCCCTCTTCACCGCGCAGGATCTGCGCGGATTTCGCACTAAATGCCGCGGAGCAGCCGGAAGAGCCGGAAACTCCCGTCGCAAAAGCCGTGCAAACAGAAACTGCTTTTTGGCGGTTTACGTTTGAGCGGCTTTTGCGCCGGGAGTTTCCGGCTCTTCCGGCTGCTCCGCGGCATTTAGTGAGAAATCCGCGCAGATCCTGCACGGTGAAGAGGGGGGTCGCGCCGGCTGAAGGTGAGTGCGAAAACGCCCACAGAGATGCATGGTGGAGAGGGAGGGAAAGTGGAAGCAGACCCAGCTTATATCTTAAAGAAAACTTTATTGGTCTTAAGGTGTTGTTGGACTCAAACTTGGCTTTTCAAACATGGCCCAACATCACCTTCATTATTTAGAAGAAGATATTGGATTTATATCCCGCCCTCCACTCCGAAGAGTCTCAGAGCGGCTCACAATCTCCTTTACCTTCCTCCCCCACAACAGACACCCTGTGAGGTGGGTGGGGCTGGAGAGGGCTCTCACAGCAGCTGCCCTTTCAAGGACAACCTCTGCCAGAGCTATGGCTGACCCAAGGCCATTCCAGCAGGTGCAAGTGGAGGAGTGGGGAATCAAACCTGGTTCTCCCAGATAAGAGTCCGCACACTTAACCACTACACCAAACTTTATATACATTGTTCACATTTTACATGTCTTTAATATCCCATCAAGCATATAATTGGGTCTTATACTGCAGAGCATGACCTACTGAAAATCTCAAGGTTTATTTTTCTGATTGAATTTTTAGGCTTCTCAATTGAACAAAAGTCCATGGAAAACCAGGAAATGAGGCCTCTGGAATCAAGATCATGTCTAAGGTGAGTGCAATTCCTTTGCCTCAAACACAAATTGTTGTTGTTGTTGTTGTTAAATTTATGAATCACCCAATCCCTGCTATTGCAGGGCTCTGGGTGATATACAACCTGATAAAAACATTTTAAAAAACCTAAAAACAAGTACATAAAAGTTTCTGCAGCAAGTAGCGAAGATACTAATAACAGCATTGTACCTTAATTCTGAACTGTGACAACCTCATGGGTGTAGAGAGCGGGGAAAACAGTCTGAGGGAAAGAGTACACAGGAGGGTAGCAGCCAGAGTGGCAACCACAACTGTCCTCAACCATATGAACACCTGTCTCCAATGTCTCACATTTCTTCTCTCCTCTGAATGTCCTTTGAATGTCCCCCCCCCCCTGCACACACACATACGTGCATTTTGTTCTGTGGCTAATAGCCACTGATGGACCTCTGCTCCATATTTTTATCTAAATCCCTCTTGAAGGTGGCTATGCTTGTGGCCGCCACCACCTCCTGTGGCAGTGAATTCCACATGTTAATCACCCTTTGGGTGAATAAGTTCATGGTTCAGGTGAGAATTACTGGCTTCTCCTTGTGACAATTAGCAAACCCCAGTGATGAGACATGAAATTCCAAGATACCAAAACCAGAAATTCACATTTGGGCATGACTGGACCCAGCTATACCCTAGATTAATTTAACCTGTTCTTTTTATCTCATATTTTGAGGTACAGAATGAACAAGTGTACATGTCAGAGAAAGCAGGGGGAGAGATAGCACTTTTGATTGAATGAAGGTGTATTTCACTTCAGTATAGTATTTTTCTTCCTTTTTCTCTGCTTCATGGTAACCAGATCAAAACAGTGGGAGCTCTTCTGAGCTTCAGGCACCCCACAGGGCTCTAAAGTTGTCAGTCTCATCAGCACATTCCTTTCCACTGACAGCATTAGACTCCATCTGAAAACAGGTTCACTCGTCAACTATTCAGAGGGTATCTCTACACACCCTTTATTTGCCTTGGACTCCTGGCTTTGCTAGACTTTTATAGCGGTAAAAGGGGGAGGGGGGAGTTTTTGTCGCCAAAATAATATGATCCTGAAAGCCAGTTTCTTGCTCATTTCAGTGGCTTGTAGCCACTATATTTATTTCACCAGTGTTTCAATATTTAGTGACATATTGACCCATATATAAGAGGACAAAATAGTGATGACATAGTTTGTTTTGTTCCAGGTACTTCCTTCCTGCCCTGCCCTGCCCTGGGTAGCCCAGGCCAGCCCTCTTTCTTTCTTTCTTTCTTTCTTTCTTTCTTTCTTTCTTTCTTTCTTTCTTTCTTTCTTTCTTTCTTTCTTTCTTTCTTTCTTTCTTTCTTTCTTTCTTTCTTTCTTTCTTTCTTGCCTGCCCTTCCTGTTGGACAGGCTCAAGGCGGTTTACATCATAAAAACAATAAAAGACCAATTTAAAATATATAAAATCTAAAACTACAGAGTGACAGTAGAGACTAAAATGGCAAGTTCTGCCTCACAGACATGGCCTGTTGCCCCCCCAAGGCGGAATAAAGAGACGGACACAAATGATTTGGTGAAACTATGGGCCACTTTTATTAAAATTAACCAAGAACGGCAAGGGCAACCGAGCTGCGGCCAAGTCAGGGCCAGGGGTCTCCTCAGACCGCTCCCCTGCCTTTTTCAGCGGGCGAGAGACCCGGCCCCCCGGCCGGAGCTGTGAGCCACAGCTCCCGTCAGGCAGGCCCAGCAGGGAGGCTCAAACCGGAGGGCCCCAACACCAGACGCGAGTCTCAGCGAAAGGCACCCATCCAATCGAGTCTCCAGGACAGTCTGCATTCACATACCTCGGGCCACACCAAAGGTAGATCCTGACAGACCCCTAACTCCCCAAAAGGGGGAGGCTATCCGGTCCTCCCCAGGCCGCCTGGTGCCATAAACCCCGTAGAACCTGCCTTAAAAAGTGACCGACACTACCAAGGCACCAACCCAGAGCCAATTCCACAATCCACTGAAGTGCTATGCAGGGTAGGCAAAAAACACCCCCAGACCAAAGCCAAATAGCCGTGGAGTGAAAAAATTCCTACCCGGCCCTTCCAAACTGAAGCGACCAGCAAATTGCCTGCATAACCAACAGGGCGGGCGGGTGGGCCAAAAACGCCGGGAAGACTGCCACGGCGTCGGACGGGGCTTCAGAAACAACGCTGAAGCCCCGCCCACTCCCCAACGCTCTCAGAAGCGCGCCGAATGATCCGCTCTCCCTCCAAGGGGGGGCAAAAATTACCTCCTCAGCCACGCTGCTTGCAGTGGGCTTCTGGAGGCTTCGTTGCCCCCCCAAGGCGGAATAAAGAGACGGACACAAATGATTTGGTGAAACTATGGGCCACTTTTATTAAAATTAACCAAGAACGGCAAGGGCAACCGAGCTGCGGCCAAGTCAGGGCCAGGGGTCTCCTCAGACCGCTCCCCTGCCTTTTTCAGCGGGCGAGAGACCCGGCCCCCCGGCCGGAGCTGTGAGCCACAGCTCCCGTCAGGCAGGCCCAGCAGGGAGGCTCAAACCGGAGGGCCCCAACACCAGACGCGAGTCTCAGCGAAAGGCACCCATCCAATCGAGTCTCCAGGACAGTCTGCATTCACATACCTCGGGCCACACCAAAGGTAGATCCTGACAGACCCCTAACTCCCCAAAAGGGGGAGGCTATCCGGTCCTCCCCAGGCCGCCTGGTGCCATAAACCCCGTAGAACCTGCCACAACTAAGGCCAAGTCTCTACTTAGGGCTTAGCACCCACAGAAAGACCCAAAACTGACAAAAGCCCTTGCCGCAAATCTCTCAGGAAAAGCAAATTACCCTTTTCCGAGAGATGCACTCCATCCCCTCTGTAGAGGTCGGGACAATCCTTAGAAATGTCCGGATGGGGCAAATAGTGACCCAAGCCACCCTCCAAAACCTTGCGAATTTCCTTATTCGCTCGGTAACGAGCCCTTTCCAACCCAGCTGGATTCCAGGCACAACGCCACTCCAGGCGTGGAATCATGGCCGACCAAACTATAACGGTACCAGGCCATCTGTTCCTTATGTACCTGAAATCATCCCGGGCCTGCAAGATCAACGCCTTGCCTTTAATTAGCCCGAGATCATTCCCTCCCAGGTGAATGATTAATACCTGCGGAGGAGGGGCCCCCGCCCCGTGAAACAAAAGGGGGAGCAAGCCAGGCCACTGAAGACCACGGCGCCCCCTCCACTCGACAGTGACATGTTTGCTGAGCCCCAGCTGAGAGCCAACAGCAGTTCTCCGAGCTTGATGTGCTGCCCAAAACACATAACTGTGCCCGCAGATGAGAACTCTGCTCCTCCGGCCAGGAACCACAGCATCTAAAAAGAAGAAACACACAAGTTATACCACCAGAACATCAAGGTACCCCCAGCTCCTATTAGCGGAGCAAAGGGCGAATATAGCTTTTGTAAGCCTGAGAGCGCCAACGGCCAAGGCGTCGTATGGCCGTAGCTGAATAACCCAAGGCAGCAGCACTAGAAGCTGCCCCAATTCGAAAGGAATGGGTACCAAACCTCATTCCAGTCAAACCCAGCATGGCTAAAGCCTTTGATGTCACAGCCCAAAATTGATGCTTTGTCAGGGGACTGCCCCCTGCATGACAAAACAGCAATCCATCGCAGCCTCCCCGCACAGCCAAATAAGCGGCCAATGCGGCAACTGGGCAAAGCTCCCCATCTGAACACGGACCCAACTCCAGCACCGTCCCCGCGCCTTCTTGGTCAGTTTTAGACCGCCGGACAGTGAGGACCGCCTTACCTCCCAGCAACATAACGTCCCTCAACAACAATGCCCTACCTGACACATCACTCTTGGAGCTTGCCACCAGTTCACTAATCCTCAGAGCACCAAAAAAGGCCACCAAGGAGGCTGCGTGAAACAACACTACTTCAAATTGAGACGCACACACTGCGCTCCACACCCCTTTGAGACCCTTAAGGATCTCAGGAGACAAAGGGGCCCTAGTATCAGGCCTGGGCCCAGCCTCCCTGGACCACCCCTCCAGCATCTTCCGAAGACGAAAATCTGCTGTCTTCTCCTTGAACCCCAAAGCCTTACTAGCGAAGGCCAACGCCGACATGCGCCCCCGAATTGAACGCACGGCCAAACCCTTACCTCTCAAAGCAACACAGTAATGGAGCAACTGCTCCACTGGGATGGGCCAAACAATCCGATACCCTACCTCAGCCCTAAAGTCCTCAAACTGCCGCACGGCGCGCTCATAGGACCTCCTGGTGCTGGGTGCAATGGCTAAGCCTATCGCTCTGCAGGCCTCGGCTCTCCAATCAGCCATAGCTCCCGGGGCATTGGCACCACATCCATATCGGCGTCTGGAGCCAGCTGACGAAACCTCTCCATCTGTTTACGAGAGAGAGCGTCAGCCACTCCGTTATTCACCCCAGGGACATGCTTGGCCAAAAACAAAATGTTGAGCCGCAGGCAGCGCAGAGTGAAGGCCCTAACCAACCTCATAACCCGCTGCGATTTGGATGTAAGGGAATTAATAACATGGACCACCGCCATGTTATCACACCAGAAATGAACGGTGGAATTGGCCATATCCTTCCCCCACAGCCAAACCGCAACCAAAATCGGAAAAAACTCCAAAAAGGTAAGATCCCTGATCAAACCGGCCTGCACCCACGACTCAGGCCACTCTTCCATACACCAATGTCCACGGAAGTAGACACCGAACCCTAGTGACCCAGCAGCATCTGACATAACCCGAAGCTCAGCTTCAAGCCTCATGTCCTCCCTCCAAAAAGAAATCCCATTAAAGGATTCCAAAAATTCCTGCCACATCCGCAGGTCCTCCCTCATGCTGCTAGTAACCCTAGTCCTGTGCTGTGGCAGGCGAAGGCCCGCCATAGCATCACAAAACCTACGCAGGAAAGGCCTACCTGGGGCGACCACTTTGCAAGCAAAGTTAAGGTGCCCCACCAGCTGCTGCAGCTCCAGCAACGTAACCTTCCTCCTACCCAGAAAGGAATGAATCCTTCCCTTCAAATCCAACAGCTTCTGCTCGGGAATCCTGGATGACTGAGCCAAGGTATCTAGCTCAATCCCTAGAAAAACAAGGCGTTGGGCCGGGCCTTCAGTTTTCTCCTCGGCCAATGGCACGCCCAACTCAGCAGCCAACTCAACAAAGCCGGCTAACAACTTAGCGCAACGACCCGAGCCGGCAGGGCCCACAAACAGGTAGTCGTCCAGGTAATGAACAACCTCCTGCAAACCCACTTTTTCGCGCACAGCCCATTCCAAAAAGGTGCTGAAGCACTCAAAAGCAGAACATGAAACAGAGCAGCCCATAGGCAACGCCCTGTCCATGTAAAATTGCCCTGCAAACGAAAAGCCCAACAACTCAAAATCATCGGGGTGGACAGGGAGAAGGCGAAATGCCGACTTGATATCGCATTTTGCCATCTCAGCCCCCTGCCCACAGCGTCGCACGACGCCCACAGCCTGATCAAATGAGGTATACCGAACGGAGCAAAGCTCCTCCGGTATGCCATCATTAACGGATGAACCCCTAGGATAAGAAAGGTGGTGAATCAAACGAAATTCACCAGGTGCTTTCTTTGGCACAACCCCTAACGGGGAAACCCTAAAATTAACAACAGGAGGGCTAGCAAATGGGCCCAAAATCCTGCCAGCAGCCAACTCCTTAGCAATTTTTTCCTTAACTATATGTTCCAAACCCACAACTGAACTAAGGTTCCTGGACCGAGTTGGTACCCGAGGACCTTGAAAAGGAATCCTAAAACCTAACGTGAAACCATTCAAAAGATAACAACTTTCCTCCCTATGAGGGTATCTACTAAGCCAATCACTGAGAGGCCCCACCCTTATCGGGCTGGGACCCTTTTCCAGGCAAAGAACCCCCCCCCCCTGATTTTCTCTGACCCTTGCGAGATCGGACTTTGGGGCAGGAGTTGAAGGAGTGAGGGCCGGCGCACAAGGGGCATTCATGCTTAAAGTGGCAGTCTTTACGACTGCAAGCCCCCTGGGACCCAAACTCCCAACAGAGCAGGCGGGGTTGAACCGCCTGCCCCGCAACACTGCGGGGGGAAGAGGACGCACCTGAAAGAGAAGCGGAGCCCTTGGAAACAAGGTGACCGCTGTCGGATCGATCCCCCAAATTGGGCCGTGCCGGTGACATCACCTGCAGCCACAACTGCTGGTGGATCCGATCCCATGGGAGTGAAGGGTACAATGCGGCCCTCATTCTGAACTCCTGGTCGTACTGGCTCCAGGCAGGGCCACTGAACATCGTATACCCTTTATAAATGATGTCCAAATATTGTATAAGAGCGGCCGCCCGCCAGGGCTGAGCCCGCGCAATAACTCCCGCGTAGATCAGAAACCCAGGAAGCCAATTGTCCCAGGTCCGGTCGACCTTCCTTTTCCTAAGCTTCTCCTTATCTTTGTCGTCAAGCTCCTCTTTGTCCTTTTTTTCCAGCTCTCTATACAAAAGGGAGAATACATCCACATATTCTCCCTTTAAGATTTTTTCTTTCGTGGCAGGCAGCAAGTGATCGCCTAAGGGTAAGGCGACCTCACCAGAAGGCATGGCATTGAATGGCACCGCCCCATAAGGCGAAGGAAAACCCCAAGCACCAGGCAAGGCACCACCTATCCCCTGCTGCCCGGCCCCGTGCCATTGACCCAACATGCCCCACTGACTCTGAGGCCCCATCCAACTAACAGGCTGCTCTAAGCCCCCAGCAGAAGCAGCCCCTAACGAGGAGCAAACACCACTATTGCCAGCATACCCCCAGGCACCCCACGGCCATGCATGCCCCATGTGTGGTAGGGAGCCATTCCCAGTCTTACCTGAAGGCACAGCAGGCACCAACGCAGACCCAGCACCGCCAGCACCAGACGAAGGGCCAGCACCGACATCAGGGCCTCCAAGCCCCACAGCACCACCAGCCGCTGCTGCTGATCTACCCTCAAGGAGAGACAAGCGTGTCAGAATATCAGCCTGAAACATCCTTTTGGAAACCTGCCCCTTATTGGGCACTTGAGAAGGAGGAAGACCCGAAGCCCGCTCCAAAGCCTGCAGTCGCTGAAAAATGACTGCATTAACATCGTCATCGCCTTCATCATCCGAAGATGAGGGAGGCGCAGGACGCTTTGGCGGTGGCTTGGGGGCCCTAGGGGCAGGCTGCTTCCCCTTAGGCTTACCAGAACCCTTACGGCCCGACATGCTGTGCTAAAGTGTGCAGAGCAATTAAAGCGCAAGAAAGAAATGCGCACCTCAAGGCAGCAGCCTGAATAAAAATTGAGCGGGGGGGGAGGGGGGACGTGAAGGGCGAACAGGCCAAAACCTGCACCTAAAATGGCCACCGCTCCACACACCCTAAAATGGCCACCGCTCCACAACCCTTACTACAAGCCTCTAAAATGGCCGCCGCCTCCCACCAGGAAAGGATCCAAAATGGCCGCCCTGCACCAGCAAGAAGGACAAACAACAACCTCCCACTAGTGAGGAAATGGCTCCCAACCAAAATGGCCGACCAGCCCAGCTAACCACCAGCCCTGGATCTGCCGCCAGCAATACCACCCAGCCTTCAAGAGAAGCACCCCTGAATGGCCGACCAGCCCAGTTAACACCCAGCCCTGGACCTGCAGCCTTTAATACCTCCCAGCCCTCAAAGAAGAAGCCCCAAATGTCTCACTTGAGGCGAGCGGGGCGGGGGGGGGAGGGGGGGTAGAACAAACCCCAAAGGCTAGGTGCCTGAATGTAGGGGACATCAACCACCCAGAAGGCACCCCAAAGACCCAGAGCTATAAAGAAGCCCAATAAGATCAGCACAGCCTTCAAGAGAAGCACCCCAGAATGGCTGACCAGCCCAGCTAAAGAACCCCCAAATGTCTCACTTGTAGGAGAGAGTGGGGGGGGGAGGGGAAGGTAGAAAAACCCCAAAGGCTAGGTGCCCTAATTGTAGGGGCCACCAACCACCAAGAAGGCACCCCAAACACCAAGGGCTATCCAAGATAAAAGATAAACTCAGAAGAAACTCAGCACAGAACAAACGTCCCACGATGATCCCGGCGAAGCCAGCAGCGATCGGCCGAAGCAGCGATCAGCAGAAGCAGCTCCCAAACACCCAGAGCGTGCACGCACGCTCCGAAGCCTCCAAAAACACCGGGAAGACTGCCACGGCGTCGGACGGGGCTTCAGAAACAACGCTGAAGCCCCGCCCACTCCCCAACGCGCTCAGAAGCGCGCCGAAAGATCCGCTCTCCCTCCAAGGGGGGGCAAAAATTACCTCCTCAGCCACGCTGCTTGCAGTGGGCTTCTGGAGGCTTCATTGTTCAGGTCCAGCAGATCTTAGCACTGAGATGGAATGAAGGGGGAAGGCTGGTAACAAGTGACATCCACTGCCTCAGCTGAAAGCCTGGTGAAAGAGCTCTGTTTTGCAGGCCTTGAGGAATTGGAGCAGATCCCGCAGGGCCTGGATCTCCAGGGGGAGCTCATTCCACCAGGCAGGGCCAGGGCCTTTTTTCGTCAAGGCCAGATGGACGTCTCTGGGGCTGGGTATTACCAAAAGTTGTTGGGTCGCTGATCGTAAAGACCTATGGGGCTCATACAGGGAGAGGTGGTCCTGAAGTTATGCTGGCCTCTGGCCATATTAGACTTTAAAGGTAAGTACCAACACCTTGAACTAGATCCGGAACTCTATGGCTGATTACAGACTGGCACTTTGGGCCGACTCAGAGACGCCTCTGAAGTCGGCCCAAATAATCCCTTCACACAGAAACATCTGCCCGGCATCCCCAGCCTGCACTCACCCCGTCCTTCTGGTCGCTCCACCCAGCTCAAAAAGCAACCACTTTGAAAGTGGTCACAAATGTTTGAGCTGGCCAGTAGTCGCCTCCCCGCCGTCTGGAAGGGGAGGGGCGCAAGTTAAGCGGCTTGGCGGTGTGGAATTTCCAAGCCACCCAAAGCTGTTTCCGGGTGTGTGTGTTTTTTTTAAGTACCCAATAAGAGCGCTTGTGCGCATCAGCACTTCTCCCGAAGGGGAACAAAGAGGAATCTGGCTTCGGGGTCACCTTTCCATGCAGAGGCTCCGAGCTACCTAACGGACCAGAGGTGGGTGGCTTCGAGTGAATGTGTGGAGGCTCCTGAATGGCTCTTTTTGCACCAGTCCGATTTGGGACGCCTCCCAGCCACCCCAAAATGCCCGTTTGTTCTCAGCCAATAGGTAGCCAGTGCAGTTCACACAGCACAGAATGGATCTGTGCCCACACAGGCGATGATGTCAACATCCATGCAGCAGCGTTCTGCACCAGCTGGAGTTTTTCGGAGGAGGGTCAGGGGCAGCCCCACGTAGGGAGAGTTGCGATAATCTAGCCTGGGACCATTGCATTGGTCACTGTGGCCAGGTCGTGGGGGGCGAGATATGGGACCAACTGTCTGACCTGCCTCAGATGGAAAAAGGCCAATCTGGCAGTGGTGGTAACCTGGGCCTCCATAGTCAGAGAGGCATCCAGGAATACCCCCAATCTCTTCACCCTCAATGTGGGCATCATCATATCCTGTAAGCTAAGCAGGGTTGGCCCTGGTCAGTATTTGGATGGGCGATCAGCAAGGAATGCCAAGGTCACTATGCAGAGGCAGGAAATGGCAAACCACCTCCTAACATCACTTGCCTTGAAGTTGGCTGCAACTTCAAGACATGAAACAAAACAAAAACTTCCTCATCAGCACACTCCTGCTTCTTTCTCTCAAATTTCAAAGGTGTAGGCTTGTTTTTAGTGGCCTGCATCAGTGGCATTGTTTTGTTTTTTAATGGTTGTGTGCAGGTACTTGTATGCAGGACTTTATTAAGGCTGCCAGTTCCAGGTTGGAAAATACCTGGAGATTTGAGGAGTGGAGCCCGGAGATGGTGGTGTTTAGGGAGGGGAGGGATTTCAGCAAGGTATAATGCTATCAAGTCCAGCCTCCAAAACAGCCACTTTCTCCAGGGGAACTGATCTTGGTTGTTTGGGCATCAGTTGTAGTAACAGGAGATCTACAGATGCCACCTGGAGTTGGCAACCCTAGTACTTCATGCATGCAATTATGTGAGCTGTAGTTCATGAAAGTTCATGTCACAATACAGCTATTATTCTACAGGGTGCTAAGAGAATCTTTGTGTTTATTGCCTAACACAACTATCCCTCTGGAACAGGACTTCACACGTTAGGAAGAAATAAGATCACACACACAAAAACAATCCCCCCCTCCTTGGCAAAAAATAATATACAAACCACACAAGAACATGCGTCTAGTGTTCTGCAATTGAGAAGCAGCATATACATCTATCACATGCTTCAGCAGGTGCTAAGGGCTAAGATCAACTTGGTTAACTTAGGCGATAGGAAAAAAATGTTAAGTAAAACTGTAGCTGCTTGAGTTGTCTGGAGCCTTTTGCTCTACTAGCACTGTTATGGGTTGCAAAACAAAAAATCCCTCTGTTCATTATAATTTGTGTGGATTGGATTCTGTAGGCTTACTATGGCTGATTCCACACTAACCTTGCTCTGCTCCAGGCTTCTGTTTCTCTCTGGAGCAAGCTAGCGATTTCGTACCAGCTGCTCCACGCTGCTATTTTGTGCCAGGGCAACCCACAATTTGCTGCACGGCAGCATAAACCTGAAAAAAAACCACCCAGGTTTACGCTGCAGCACAGCAAATCGCGGGTTGCCCCGGTGCAAAATGGCAGCGTGGAACAGCTGGTGCAAAATCACTAGCTTGCTCCAGAGAGAAACAGAAGCCTGGAATGGAGCAAGGTTAGTGCAGAATCAGCCTATATGTCTGTGTGTGCACACACACATACTACCCTCCTGGGTTTCTCAGTCTGTGAACAGAGCAGAATAAGCGGCGTGTCTCTTTCCAAGAGCTTCTCTTCCTCTACTGCTTGATAGCTTCCAAAATAAACACTTTGTGTCAGCGCTTCCCCCATTCATTTTCACCCTATAATTTATTATGAAGTATGATGTCAATCATTAATCTCCTTTTTGTGACTACATTTCTCATATTTGCCCTAAGATATATGCATGAATTATAAGCAGGGACAAAACACTGCAGCTGAATAGAAGAAAAAGAGATATTTGAAGATGTAAATAGCTGGGAGGTAGGATTTAGGTAATAATAATTAACAAGTTATCAACTTTGGCAATACAGTTGTGTTATAATTGGACCACATAAATATCAACATAAAATATGAGTGTTTAAAAGACAAGTCACAAAATCATGATTAAAAACAAATTTCACTTAGATGTAGACTGTAGATTTCATCTTTTAATGATCTTAGAAATTCCCTCATTTCAAAGGATCTAAAAAAAATATTGATAGCACAAAATACAGTTTATATATAAAAGGAACAGCTATTTTATCCAGCAGTTAGATGTGAACATTATGAAATGTATTTAATCTGCAAGCAGAAAAATGCCACAGTTTGAACTCGCCCATAAACAACAATCCCATATTCTGGATGATAGAGATCCAGTGTGGTATTGTATAGTAGCTAGAATGTCAGAGTTGAACTGGGCAGACTTGAGTTCAAATTCCTACCAGCTATGAAGCTCAATAAGTGATCCTAGTCCACTCACATATTCTCAGCCTAACTTAGTTCACAGGGTTGTAAGGATAAAACGGAGAGGAAGAGATGTGTGTCTGCTACTCTAACCCGGGGTCCCCAACCCCTGGGCCGTGAACCAGTACCGGTCCCTAGCCTGTTAGCAGCCGGGCCGTGAGCTGTATAATTATTTAATTATATATTACTATGTAGTTATAATAATAAGACATTTGATTTATATATTGCTCTCCACTCCAAATTTCAGAATCTCAGAATGGCTTACAGTCTCCTTTACATTCCTCCCCCACAACAGACATCCTGTGATGTGGGTGGGACTGAGAGAGTTCTCCCCATAAGCTGCCCTTTCAAGGACAACTCCTACAAAAGCTATGACTGACCCAAGCCATTCCAACAGCTGCAAGTGGAAGAGTGGGAACTCAAACCCGGTTCTCCCAGATAAGAGTCCACACACTTCACCACCACACCAAACACTTTAGAAATAAAGTACACAATCATTCCAAAATATTGCCCCTCCCCCCCCAGGCTGTGGAAAAATTGTCTTCCATAAAACCGGCCCCTGGTGCCAAAAAGGCTGGGGACCATTGCTCTAACCTCATAGAAAGTGGGATGGGAAAGTATCGTCGGGGTTGTCGAACCCATTTGTTATGAGGGCTGTATCTGAGACCTTATTGGGCTGGGCCATGTCAAGCCGGGACATGTGTGTACCTATTTAAGATTAAGTAGCAGAGATATAAACTTTATAAAGGACACAGACAAACACAATTTTTTTTTAAAAAAAAAACTTAAAATATGCTTAAAACATTAGCACTTGTTGATCTTATAGGTGCTTTCTTTGTATTTCTCCCATGGGATCCAGGGAACTGGGCAAAGGAAGCTGTTGCTCTTTCCTTCCTTCCCCAAGGGACTGGGGGGGGGGAGGAGCTCACTCAATAGAAGGAAGAGAGGCTTGGCTCAGTAGCTCTGTTGTGTGATTGACAGAGCCTGAAAAAACAAGCTGTGCCTCCCCCCCTTCCTCCCCAAGGGAGTAGCTTCAGCCAATGGAGAAAATATAGGTTTTGCTCTGCAGCTCCTGTGCAATTGAGCAAGCCTTGCAAAGTGAGCTGTCATGCAGAAGGAAGCAAGTTATAGGGAGAAGAAAGCACATGAGAGCCAGTTGCTCAGGGGCCTGATAGGAGCCTTCCAGGGGCTGGATTTGGCCCCTAAGCCGCATGTTTGACACCCTTGGTATAGATGATTTTTAAAAACAGCTGCTTGAAGTCAGTGAGGAGGGAAATGTGCTTTGCGCATGCTTAGAGATGTTCTCTACTTGTGTGGAGAAAAGGAAGGAAAATTTATTTTATTAATTCACTTCTTTTCTATCCCACCATCCTCTCAATTTTCTTTCCCACCATTCTCCCACCATTCTATCCCATTAGTGGGGACCTAAAATGGCTCATATCATTCTCTTTTCCTTCACTCTATCCTCATAACAAACCTGTGTGGTAAGTTAGGCTGAGATTGTGTGTCTGGCCCAAAGTTCTAGAATCATGGAATCATAGAGCTGGAAGGGACCTCCAGGATCATCTAGTCCAACCCCCTGCACAATGCAGGAAGCCCACAAATACCTACCCCAAATCCACAAGATCTTCATCGCTGTCAGATGGCCATCTAGCCTCTGTTTAAAAACCCCCAAGGAAGGAGAGCCCACCACTTCCCGAGGAAGCCTGTTCCACTGAGGAATCACTCTAACGGTCAGGAAGTTCTTCCTAATGTTGAGCCGGAAACTCTTTTGATTTAATTTCAGCCCATTGGTTCTGGTCCTACCTTCCAGGGCCATAGAAAACAATTCCACACCATCCTCTATATGATAGCCCTTCAAGTACTTGAAGATGGTGATCATATCACCTCTCAGCCACCTCCTCTCCACGCTAAACATTCCCAGCTGCTTCAACCTTTCCTCATAGAACTTGGTCTCCAGACCCCTCACCATCTTCGTCATTCTCACTCTGGTCCTCTGGCAAGAGTGAGAATTCATGCCTGGGTCTCCCAGATCCTACTCCAACACTCTAACCACTATACCGTGCTGGCTCTTGAATAGCTTACCTTGTGCTATTTAAATGTTACTGTCCAACACAAATTCCAGGTACCACATCAGAAATCTCAGCCTCAAGAGTTAAAGGAAAACTACCTAATACTTGGAAAGAAGCAATAATCTCATTAATTCCGAAAGAGGACAGAGATGCCACAAATGTAAAAAATTATAGACCAATTTCATTACTTAATAATGATTATAAACTGTATGCTAGTATACTAGCAGAACGCCTGAAGCAGCATTTGAATAACTTTATAAAAGAAGAGCAAGCAGGGTTTCTTCCCAGACAGCAGATTAGAGACAATATCAGAACAGTAATTGATATACCGTATTTTTCAGACCATAAGGCGCTCTGGATCATAGGACGCACCTTCCTCCTGGGGGGCGATCCGCTGCCTCCGCCTCCGATCCCGGCGCTTCCCCCGTGCCTGCCTGCCTGGCTCCAGCTTCTTCCAGCAAGCGCTGGGATCGCTCCACGCTGCCCCCACCGCAAACCCAGCGCTTCGCAAGTGCCGGCTGTGGAGAGGGCAGCATGCTTCCTCTGTGCCTGTCTGCCTGGTTCCATCTCTGATGCTTACAGCAAGTGCCAGGATCGCTCCCTCCGCCCTCTGATCCCAGCGCTTGCTTTAAGCATCAGAGCTGGAGCCAGACAGACAGACATGGAGGAAGCACGCTGCCCCCTCCACAGCCGGCGCTCGCGAAGTGCTGGGTTTGCGGAGGGGGTGGATGCTTCCTCCGTGCCTGTCTGCCTGGCTCCAGCTCTGATGCTTAAAGCAAGCACTGGGATCAGAGGGAGCGATCCTGGCGCTTGCTGTAAGCATCAGAGCTGGAGCCAGGCAGACAGACACGGAGGAAGCACGCTGCTTCTCCACAGCCGGCACTCGCAAAGCGCTGGGTTTGCGGTGGGGGCAACGTGGAGCGATCCCAGCACTTGCTGGAAGAAGCTGAAGCCAGGCAGGCAAGCATGGGGGAAGCGCTGGGATCAGAGGCGGAGGCAACAGATCCCCCCCCCCCGAGAAAGGTACCTTCGCTCCATAAGACGCACACACTTTTCCCCCCACTTTTTTTTGGGGGGGGGGGGAAGTGCGTCTTACGGTCCAAAAAATACGGTAATTGAATACTATGAGAAACATCCAGAAAAAGAAGTGGCTTTGTTCTTTACAGATGCAGAGAAAGCTTTTGACAATCTACATTGGGAAGTTATGTTTGCAGTAATGGAGAAATTGAAATTGGGTGAAGACTTTGAGCGAATGGTAAAAGCGATATATACTGACCAACAAGCAAGACTTTGTATTAACACAGATTTGACAGAGAAAATGGTAATTAGTAAAGGAACAAGGCAAGGATGCCTTCTATCCCCATTGATATTTATAATGACTTTAGAGATATTGCTTATGCAAGTCAAAGAAGATAAGGAGATAGAGGGTTTGAAATTGAAAGGTTGTTCTTATAAGTACAGAGCCTTTGCAGATGATGTTATGTTTATAAATGAAAACCCGACTCAAGTTACACCATTGCTGCTTAAAAAAATTATGGTGAACTGGCAGGCTTTTATGTGAACAAAGAAAAGTCAAAAATTCTGTGTAAAAATATGACAAAGAGCAAACAGGCAGAACTACAAAATTTAACAAATTGTGAAGTGGTTTCTGAAGTAAAATATTTAGGAGTAGAAATCACAACAAAAAATATTGATTTATATAAGAATAACTATGAAAAGCTCTGGCAGAAAATTGATGGAGATTTATTAAAAAGGAATAGGTTGAACCTCTCTGTACTGGGTGGAATATCAGCAACTAAGATGAATGTATTACCAGTAATCATGTTCTTATTCCAAACAATTCCAATAGTAAAGAAGATAAACAATTTAATAAATGGCAGAGGAAACTTTTAGAATTTATATGGGATGGCAAGAAATGAAGAATTAAAATGAAGATCTTGACTGATGCAAAAGAAAAAGGAGGTTTTCAAGTGCCAGATTTAAAATTATACCATGATGCAGTTTGTTTGGTATGGATAAAGGAATGGATAATGTTATTAAATAAAAAATTATTAACATTAGAAGGCCATGGAAATATTTTTGGTTGAAATACAAGAAATATGGTGATGAGAGGAAACCGCTTTGGATTGTGCTGACAGAAGTAATAAAATTATACTCTGATATTCAGGAAGAAAAACAGATAACATACAAACAATTGCTAAAAATACAAGGCAGCAAGGTGGAATTAAAATCAGTGGAAGAATTGGATTATAAATATAATTGGTTTCAATTGCAACAAATTAAAAGTCTGCTTGAACAAGATATTAGAAATGACGGAATAAGACAAGATCAAACTGAATTGGAAAGAATGCTGTTTGGCAATAATGAAAAAATGATTTCGAAGGCATATAAACTATTATTGAAATGGTCTACAGAGGATGAAGTGATTAAATCTCAAATGATAAAGTGGGCAATTAATGTAAATAAAGACATTCAGATGGAACAATGGGAATATCTATGGAAGAACTCTATGAAAATATTGACATGTAATAACATCAAAGAAAATTGTTTTAAAATGTTATACAGATGGTATATGACTCCTAAGAAACTGTCAAAAATGAACAGTCAGATGTCTGATAGATGTTGGAAATGTAAAAAACATGAAGGATTTTTCTTTCACATGTGGTGGACCTGTGAAAAGGCTATACAATTTTGGCAAATGATACAGCAAGAAATTACAAAGATTTTGGGTTACAATATAAAGAAGGTACCAGAAATCTTTTTGTTGGTATTACAAATGGAAAATTTCCCGAAACAAGATAGAACATTACTTTGATACATGCTTTCAGCTGCACGGACATTATATGTGCAGTTGTGGAAGCAAAACAAAATACCAGAAAAATGGGACTGGATTATGAAAATTATGCATTGGAGCGAAATGGACAAGTTTACTAGAATATTAAAAGAACTCAACATACATAAATTTAACAAGGAATGGGAGAAATTTCAAAAATATGTTGAAAAACAGTGGAAGGTGAAAGGACACTTAGTGATTTTTAACAATGGTTAATTTTTATTTTTATTTTAAGTAAAGTGCTACTAAGTGTTATAGTTAATTATAGAAATATATAATGTTTTTCATTTATAAGGTTTGGGACAAATGGATTACAATTATGATAGGCAATGTTAAGAATTAAGTATAATAATACTATAAATGGATTATTAATTAAGGTAGATAATAATAGTAGTAAGTAATTTTGCTCTTAATTTTATCTTGTTATAGCTATAAGTTCTTTTTTAAAAATAGGTTTTTAAAAAGTTTAATATTACCTTTTATTCTTTCTACATTTTAAGGAGAATGCACTGGGGAAGTCACAGAAAGAAGGGAGGGAGATGGGAAATGTGATGCAATATTCTGATGTTTATTTTGGGGTAGTAATTGATTAATGTTGCTGAATAATAAAATTGTTTTACTCAAAAAAAAGAAAAGAAATCTCAGCCTCAGGTTAAGCACTTAAAAGGGACCTCTGCCAGTGACAAGAAGTGACCTTGATCCAGGCGGGCAGCCATGTTGGTCTGAAACAATAGAACAAAGTTGGAATCCAGTAGCACCTTTAAGACCAATAAAGGCACACTTCATCAGACAATAGTGTGGGATGGAATTAGCAGTCCTACATTTTTAGAGAGTGGGCAGTGAATTAGGATGCAAAATAGTGAAAATGTTTTTAACAGATTAAAAGAATAACAAGTTGGGGTTTGGTCAAGGAACTTTCAGGAGGATTCTTTATGTGTTGAATTAGTAAGTTCTAAATTTACTCTAAGGGTGTTTTCGCACTCACCTTCAGCCGGCGCCGCGACCCTCTTGACGACGGAGGATCTGTGCTGATTTCCCACACGAAGCGCTGGAGCAACCAGAAGAGCCGCCAATTTCCGGCGCGAAGCCCGCTCAAACGTAAATCGCCAGGAAGCAGGAAAACGCTTGAGCGGGCTTCGCGCCGGAAATTGGCGGCTCTTCTGGTTGCTCCAGCGCTTCGTGTGGGAAATCAGCACAGATCCTCCGTCGTCAAGAGGGTCGCGGCGCCGGCTGAAGGTGAGTGCGAAAACACCCTAACTCTCTGTTTAACTGGGACAGGCAGGTTTTGCAGGACTGAACCAACTTCTGCCCATACGTACCCCAGAATGGAGAAATGGGGTATCATTAGGGGGGTGAGGCAGAATAAGAGTGCTGACTGAAAGCAGCAAGAGTGAGAAGGGATTTTGAAGTGCAAAGAGGATTTGGAAAAGTAATAAGGAATCTCTGTTATAGGAGCATCTAAAGGCCATGGTTTGAATCAAAAGTAGCACGAGTGAAACTCAGCATGAGCAACTAACTGAACTTTCCTGCCTCTCCTCTTCCACAGCAGCCCAGTGCACTACCTGAAGCACTACTTCAGGCATTAGGGTACCCACAAGAGTACAAGGTGAAGTGGAGGTTGGAAGCTGGAGTTGAAATGGCGAATACCAAAATAGATTGTATCCAAATCACTATGCATCTGTATGCAGACGAAATTCTTAAATATTGAACTTTGGCTTCCTTGAGTAGAACCTTCTAACTTCCACCTATGCCTGCTCAACAAATACATCAGGTGTAATGATGGATGAAGCCCCATCATTTCCTCTCAGCAAGGGTTGCCAGCCAATAGATGGCCTGCAGGAGAGCCTGAGGAGGGCAGGGACATAGGAAGCAGCATTGCATCAATAACATGACATCACTTCTGGGTTGAACCCAGAAGTGAATCACACTAATTTAGGATTCAGTGGAAACTTTATGATTTTACCATACAGTTTCTGCTGAATCTTAGAGTAATATGTCACTTCTTTTTCATCCCAGAAATTGTCACTCCATTGCTTCTTCCTCCCCCGCCCCCCCCATGTCTACAGAGTAGCAGAAAGGGTTAAGGGTATGGATGGTCAGGAACTTCATTTTTGTGGTTCAGTTCATGATGGAACTTCAAACTGAACTACAAACTGATATGAACTGGGAGGGTGGTCTAATTGGTTCATATCAGTTTTTGACTCCTAATTTCTGCTCTCCGTAAAAAGGGATGAGGAGCAGAAAGCAGAATTTTAAATGGCTCAGAGCCACAAAATGTAGTGGGGAGCAGAAAGCAGGGATTTAAAAGGCTTGGAGCCATTTAAACCACTGCTTTCTGCTCTTCATGAACTGCCACAAACTGCCTTAAAATTCATGGAAGTGTATGATGACTCCTCAGTTTGCAAACATTGCTTTGCAAACCACTTACTGCCCAAAATTAATCACAAACTTTTGTTTGTGAGCCAGTGCATGCCCACCCTATTCGCAGCCACTCTATCATTGCTAAATGTTTTTCTTAAAAGGACTACTTTTTTTTCTGCCTAGCAGTTAAGATCCTGTTCCCAAGTTCTGTTTTCTGTGTCCTGGACTGCACAGCAGAGGCATATGGAGACTAAAGACAGGACTTTTTCAGTGATGGCATATCCAAGGGTGGCCAACAGAAGTTTTTTGCCTACAACTCCCATCAATCCCAGCCAGCATGGCCAATGGCTGGGGCTGATGGGAGTTATAGGCAAAAAACATCTGGAGAGCTACTGTTGGCCACCCCTGGCATATACATTTTCGGAACAAATAGGAGTTCTAAATGAGCTCGTTTATGTGTATACATTCATGTATTTCCATTTTGGACCTGTAATGAAAAAGTAGGGATTATTTTCAAATTCACCTGGTAACTACTTTTATATATGATGATTCTTCCGATTTGATTGGTTAATGCATTGGTTGGTGTGCCATTTTTTTAATTGAATGATTTGCCATATACCTTTTAAAATTGGTTTGTTGTAAACAGGAGTCATTTTGTAGAAAAATAGGTGGTGGAGATCATCCAGGGATTGTTATGCAGCTACACATACTATTCAATGGACAAGAAGGTGGAACTCTCAGAAGGAGGAGGTGAAACTCAGAAAGATTCAGGAGCTGTGCTCCTGTGAGCTCCCACTGAATCTGAGGCCTGGTTGTAAATGAAGCAAGTGGTCAGAACTAGGAGTCTCCTTTTTTATTTTTTTCCCTATTGGCCAGACTCATAAATTGCTTTTTTAAGATCACATTTGCATGATTTATGCTGATGGTGTTTATTTAATATATTTATTTATTTAATCTATTATACATAATTCCCAGTCATCTTGATTGCTTGAATCATGATTCAGAGTCAGGATATTGTTCTGTAAATCACATCCCCAGTTTTTAAAAGTTCAAAGCTATTTCAGCAATCAATGAACGTGTACCAACACAGCAGCTGCCTTTTTGAATGCTTTATCTCAGGAATCCAGAATATGCAGGTGCAAAATCAACATGAAAATGCAAAATATTCTCAATTTAAATTATGAACAGAAGACCATTTTCAGGAATGAAGCAATTTGCCTCAAAATACATATTTTATTGAATACAGTGAGGGGAGTAAATTAATCTACTAAAGACATCATTTGTGAGCTTCAGTGGCATCTTTAATCAGCAGTTCTGTCCTCAATTGGACAATTGGACAATGGCAGCACTGTGTAAATGGCAACATCCTTTCCTGACTGAGAATCTGCTCGGCTATTTGGCCTAGAACAGTTGCAGGATGCAACATACCCATAGCACACCATGCTTGGATTTGTTCCCCGTTTCCTGTCTCATTTGGAGATTTACCAACCAGCTTTTGCCTAACCCAATTCCTTTGACATTGCACTTGGTTGTAAACTTTACTGACCCGAATGGAATTAGGAATGATTTTTGAGGAACAAAAGTCCCATGATGACTTTTCTTCTCAGTTTTCAATGACAATATTAATCTCATTACCTAAAATAATCTGGTTTTCCAGCTATTATCAATTGTGTATTAACTAGTGAACTTACCTTAATTTGGGTACTTTAAAAGACCAGATGACCATAGGAAAATTGAAGGAAAGGAAGGGTGTCTAACACCTCCAAAATGACTTTAGCCTGCTGAATAATTCTCAACAGATTTTCACTGAAAGAATCATCAGTGTCAGAAGACTGGAAGATATTAATGTAGGAAATATTATATCTAGTAGCAAAGTTCTGGTCTCCATTGCTGAAAGTAGGGAAATGGGATGAGGCATGAAGGTTACACAGGGCTCTGTATATCTGAGGGAACTGTCAATTCAGGGGGCAGGGGCGGGAATAATTCTTCACTGTGATTTCTGTATTGCACTCCCTCGTGGTGAAGTCTGATGAGGTTGCCTTGATAGACAATGAGGTTGCTAAAATAACCTAAACAGTGGCCCAACTCTTGTGGAATTCCTTTATCTTGTGAAAGCAGTAAGTTCAGCAGATGTTGAATTGTGCTGTAGAGTTTCAACAAGTTCAACTCCCTCACCTAGGCATCACTCATCAGCTAAAAAAGGGGTGATAAGAAGGGAGGAGAACTGGATCAGGAGTTAAAGGCAGGGGGAACTAGGATAGGGAGTGAAAGGGAGGGTACTGTGGTGCAAGAGACATCCACCATTCTAGCAAGTCTGCCACAAGGGCTGTTATCTGGAGTTATTTGCATTAGACAGCGAAGACAGAGGTCCTTTGTGTGGGTCGCGGCACTCTGGGAGGGGAAATAGCTCTCCCGGCCTTCGATGGCGCGCCATTGAAATCAGCGCGCCAGGTAAAGAGCCTGGGTGTTTTACTGGAGCCTTCATTATCAATGGAGGCCCAGATAGCAGCCACTGCCAAGTCAGCATTCTTCCATCTGAGGCGGGCAAGGCAGCTGGCCCCTCTCCTAGAGCGTCGCGACCTCGCAACAGTGATCCATGCAATGGTCACCTCAAGATTGGACTACTGTAATGCCCTCTACTTGGGGCTACCTTTGTGCCGGACCCGGAGGTTGCAGCTGGTGCAGAACGCAACAGCCAGGCTGTTGTTGGGACTCCTGAGATGGGAGCACATACGGCCGGGGCTGCGTGGACTGTACTGCCTGCCAATTACCTACCGGGTCCAGTACAAAGTGTTGGTCATTACCTTTAAAGCCCTATATGGCCGAGGACTGGCCTACCTGAGGGACCGTCTCTCCCCATATGAACCCCAGAGGGCACTGAGGTCAGCCAGAAAAAATAAAATGACTATCCCTGGGCCGAAAGAGATCAAGCTTCAGAATACCCAAGCACGGGCCTTTTCAATCGCGGCTCCCGCCCTATGGAATCAGCTTCCTGAGGAGGTGCGGGCCCTGCGGAACCTTGATCAGTTCCGCAGGGCCTGCAAGACTACCCTCTTTAAACAAGCATATATCGACTGCTGAATTGTTGTTAATTAAGGATCCGCCAACACGGTCCTGTCCAAGGACCTATGTCAACATGGAACTAATCAAACCGGCAGAAACTAGCATCAGAACGCCACCATTGCTGCCAGATTAATTTAAATTATGAATTTTTAAATACATTAACTGGTTTTTAAATGATGTTAAATTTAAGTTTTATCGTTAAATTTAAAGTTTTTATATTTATTATTGTATATGTATGAGATGTTGTTAGCCGCCCTGAGCCTGCCTAGGCGGGGAGGGCGGGATACAAATAAAATTTTACCTTACCTTTTTTACCTTATCTGAGGAGATGTTTAAAAATCTAAAGTATCAAGGGGATTTAAAGTGCTGTCATTGCCAAAAATAGGTGAAGTGCTGACATGATTTCAATTCCATTCAAAATATCAGAAAGATCTAAATTTCTTTGGCACTCAATAAAACCCACAAAATGAGTCAGTTGGTAGGCATGCTTTTATGATTCAAGATCCCATTATCATTGGCAACAAAGACAGTAAACTGAGAAAAGAGCTGCTGAAGTACTGTGGCGCTGAACAGGCAGTTAAAGTCTGTTGGCTTCAAGAGCTGAGTCACAAAAGATTTCAGACCTTGGAAAATAAAACTAGGAATGCAGAAGATGGATTTTGACAGGGAAAATAAATATAGTGCCCAGAGTAAAAATAAAGTGGAGTAAACAAAATTACAAAATAACAATATACAACGTTTTGTGTCCCAACCTAGTTTGGATGATGTGCATTGTGTGCATATTTCCTTTGGGACTGTAGCAATATCTAAAAATTGGAGTTATGCACACTGTTTCCTCACCACAACTGCTTTCAGTGGCTACACATGCAGTTCAGCTCACTCTGAAGATAGCTTTCTCCCCCTCCTAAATACCATCAGAAGTGACTGTACTAACCATTTCAAATTGAATCTGATTAGAGGTGATTCTGGATAGTGAGTTCCCTCTCCCTATCCACCATGTATATGGCAGCTTCCCATGTGAGTTGGGTTCATCATGTCACTAGCCCCACTAGAAGCTATTGCAGACATAAAACAGGGGTGAGCACTGAGCAGCAGCATGTTTCACATCAGGAGGTATGTTTTATAATATGACAGAAAGGTGGGAAATTTGCCAGGAGGATTCTTATCAGGAAAATAAATGACACAGACCAGTTCCAGCCATGCACAACTATAATGTGCATACCAAGGATGTCGAACATGCGTCCCAGGGGTCAAACCAGGCCCCCAGAGGGCTCCTATCAGGCCCGTGAGCAACTCACTGTCATCTACTTCCTTCTCCCTCTCTTGCTTCCTTCTGCATCACAACTTGCTTTTCCAGGCTTCAATCACACAGGAGCTACAGAGTAAAGTTCCTCTCATGGGGAGGAAGTAGGAGAAGGAGAGCTATCTTTGCTAGGCTCTCTCAATTGCACAGCAGAGCTACTAAGTCTAGCCTCTCTTCCTTCTGTCGGCTGAGGCTCAACAAGCCAGGGAGGTAGATTAGGCTGAGTGTGTGTGTGTTTGTCTGTGTCGTTTATAAAGTTTATATCTCCCCTACCTGGCATTACATTTTATGACACACATGGCCTGGTCTGACAAGGTGAAGATCTGGCCCTCATAACAAATGAGTTAGACATCCCTGACCTACACAATAGATAGATTGTACTCAGTGTAGAAGACATTTGGCATTGTTCCTTCTACCACCACCACCCCTCAATAATATGTGTTTTGTCAAATGCGATATATAAGAAATATAAAACTAAAGAAATGCATTTGTCAAAATAAGACTTTATTGTATCTCCTGAAACAGGAAGCGGATACTTATGTAGATCAAGGATGCAAAACCAGTTTATTTTGAAAGACTATCATTACTCATCAGTTATACATAGACGCAGGCAGTCCTAGTGAACCACAGTGATGGTCTAGTTCCATTCTATGGCCAAAGGGATGAAATCAGATCCCTCAGGCATCTCACCTGCCCCAAAGAATTGTCAGTTCTAGACCCAGAGACTACACTTTGTTGGAAGTACAAAATACAATGTCCCAGTTCCTCAGCCTCCAGAAGCAAGTGACCAGAGTTGCAGGCAGATAGGCAAACACTAAGCATTTTCCTATTTACTCTCTACTGTCACTGACTCCCTTTGAAGTGTAGATCAACACTCTTCAAGGAAAGGCAATTTTCTTCCATCTTCTCTTTCTCTGTCTTCTCTCTTCCTTGCATACAAGATGGGGAGGCAGGATACCTCTCTGCATTCGCTCCCATCTGTTAGCTAGATCGCATAGGAACTGTCTCTCTACCCTGCACTATCAAGCGTGTATTTCTAGAATCAAGTAGTTATTATCTTGTTTCAACTTGAAAAGTGACTCTGTGTGACTTTGTAACATTGCAATCACATGCTTAGGTCTGAGAAAAAGCACTGCTATGTTAAACCCTAGTGCACTCTGTTAACTAAAGAAGGATCTGAATCACCAAAAACAGTACCCCTTCCTACACATTTAAACATCCAGAAGCAGTAAGACAATATTTATTTATTTATTTATTTATTTATTTATTCATTCATTCATTCATTCATTCATTCATTTATTTATTTATTTATTTAATTCAATTCAATTTATATTCTGCATGTACCCCACAGTACATGCTAGCAACACTGCCTATTCTGAATGTGGCTTCGGCAGTGTGTCCACTCACTGTTGTAACATTCTGCATAGGTTGACCAGTAAGACTTATGGTCTTTCTTTCACTTCCAGTTCTGCAATGTGACAGGGAAAGGATACACTGAGTGGGGGCTCTGTTCTGAGCATATGCTGCCAATGTAGCCATCTCCAAAATAAAAGGCTAAGTAACACATGGAAAGTATTTATGAAAAAAGGTTTCCAAGCAAACCTTACAGGTGTAAAAAGCACTGGCATTGTGCAGAAAACATTGCCTTTCCAGATACTTTTGAATTATTATCCTCCAAAACCATCTCCTACTCATGACCTGCTAAAGAAAAGAGGGTTGCGGCTTTTATACCATCCTAATAGCCTCAGCTGTAGATATGCAGCTTGTTAAAATTAGAAGAGAAGAGATATGTTACTAGAGTTCAGCACAATTTAAGCAGGGTATATGAGAGTGGATACCCTTCCTCATTAGACCAAAATTTCACACTGATCTCTCAGTAACTTTCTACATGGAGCTCCCTGTTGGCAGCAGAAAGGAGTAATCATCATGAGCCAAGAACACTGTAATCATGCAAATAAACAAATATGAATGTGTTTAGACACTTTCAGATAGTATGTGAATGATACATGCTCCAAGAGATGTCTGAATAAGCATGGAACAGCTTTGGTTAATTTTATGTCATATCCCAGACAGATTGTTTAAACACTTCATATATTTGAGGTGCTCTCTCTCTCTCTCTCTCTCTCTCTCTCTGTGGCATGTTTGAGGACTCTGCTTGCAATTTGTGATCATACCAAGACTAAAACAGAGGAGAGCACAATAATAAGAGCAATATAACCGTAGTTCAGACATAACAAGGAACTAAGGCTTTTTAAAAACTTTTATTTGTGAAACCAAGATTCAACTCCCAGACACACATTCAAAACATGATTCAGCTTTATTCTTTCACACCCCTCTCCCAGAGTCTCAGCTGGTATCTCAGTTGGCATTGTGACAAAGATGATAGCATGAAATAAGCTAAGATTAAGCCAGGTTGTTGATCATATATCACAAGAAGTCATGGCTGCTTCCACACTTTTCTGCTGCAATTGTTAGTCAATTCACACTTGTATTACACTTTACTGTGGTTAATAAACCAAGTTCACATCATGGTTTCCAACCCTGCATTTCCATATCATGCTACCCATAGTTAATGGACAGGCTTGCATTAGGATGTTCATGCTAATTGTAGTTTCAGTCAGTCAGTCTTTATTATGTCCCACTTAGCCATAATTGTAGTTTAATTAAACCATGGTTTTTTGTGATGTCTTAAGCAAGCCTGAAGCATTTCTGTACCATAAGATGGTATGCATGGCACTCATGTCATAGTAGGGCTGCCAATCTTCCGCCAGGGGTGGGGGATCCTCCAGTTTGATACAGTTTGATACACCCGGAAGTGATGTCATTGCTCCGGGCACACCATGCCGTGGACACTCTTGGATTCATAGTAAAACTCTATGGTAAAACTCTTTACTGTGAATCCTAAAGCAAGAGGAGTCCCCTGCTGCAGCGGTGGAGGGATATGGCAACTATAATATAGTGGGCTCAATGCAGTGAAGAGGCAAGGTGGTAGTGATCATCAGCTCTTTATTAGGTACAACATAGTATAGGGCTGCACTCAAAGACTGCCAAACTGGGCCCGCAAGGCCAACCATATACAACTCAGGATTCCCACACAAGTATGTTATTGGATCATTCAAACCAGCAGGGGGCCTGTGATTGAAGCAGGGCAGCAGGGATTTGGATCCTGCTGCCCATTGTTCCCGAGTCCCCAAGCTCAGTCCTTATGGCTCCAATGAGCCTCGCAGGAACATCCAATATGTCTTCACTAAGGTCCGCATACACAACAGCAACCCTATGTAATAGTCACTGTGTGAGAAAGAACCTGTGTCACCATTCCTGCAGGCAGCAAACAGCAGTTTGGGAGTGAACCCAAGGGGAAAAAAAATAAGCCTGCCTTTTGCAGGCCTGTTGACAGGAGAGTAAAAATAATTACTGCTACAAAAGCTTTTTAAACATATGAATATTTTATCTTCAGAATGTGCAATAAAGGTGCCACCAAGAGAGAGGCAACCTTTCTTTCAAACCAAATGTACAGAAATATTGGAGAATGTTGCTTCTAAGAAAAAAGCAGCAAGCTTGTAGGGAGAATTAGGCATTACCCAGCAGTTGGGTAGCACTGAATGAAGCTGAACTGAAGAAGCCTTTTGTGGGCACAAGAAAAAGACTGGATGAGAATTGTACATTTAGTATCTGAAAACCATAAGGGAGTGGTCTTACAATGGTTTTCCTCCTTTCTCTGGGGATGGGGACAAATGCTTGGTGAGCAGGCTTCCCTGTGGCACCCACTTGTATGTGGAGTGCCACAGGGAGGTATCCTCTCACCAATATTATTTATCTATATACTCCTCCTTGCCCAGATTGCCTGAGGTTTTGACCTGGGTTTTCACCAGTATTCTGATGACACCCAGCTCTATTTGTTGATGGGTGATAGACCATCCTCTGCCCCTGATCATCTGTCGGAGGCATTAGGAACCGTGGCTGGATGGTTACAGAAGAGTTGACTGAAGTTAAATCCAGCTAAGACGGAGGTCCTGTGCCTGAATCAAGGGGGGGGGGGGTGGGGTAGTTTGTGCATCCAGCTCCAAGCCTTGGATGGTGCTATTTTGGTGCCAGCCCAACAGCTTGGGAGTGATTCTGGATGCCTTCCTTCCTGTGGAGGCCCAGGCCACAACGGTTGCCAGGTCTGCCTTTTTCTACCTACGGCAGATCAGGCAACTAGCATCATATCTATCCCGTCAAGACTTAGCTACAGCGATCCATGCAATGGTCACTTCCAGGCTGGACTATAGTAACTTGCTCTATGCTGGCTTGCCTTGAGGCTGATCTGGAAACTGCAATGGGTGCAGAGAGCGGCAGCTCACCTGCTGACTGCATCACCTGTACGGGTGAGCATACAGCCAGCACTCCACGGTCTGCATTGGCCGCCTTTAGAGTACTGAGTCCTTTTCAAGGTCTTAGTTTTGACTTTTAAAGCCTTGCAAAGCCTGGGACCAACATACCTGCGGGACCGTCTCTCCCCATATATGCCCTGGAGGTTGCTTCGTTCAGCCTCCCAAGGTCTTTTGACTGTCCCTGGCCCAAGAGATGCCTGTCTTGCCTCTACCAGGGCCAGGGCTTTTTCAGTCCTGGTCCCAACCTGGTGGAATCAGCTCCTTATGGAGATCCAGGCCCTAGCTGGCTCGTTAGCCTTTCATAGGGCCTGTAAAATGGAGCTATTCTGTCAGGCTTTTGGATGAGGCAGCCGGCATCCATTTGTTAGATCAGTTGGCCTCCCCTGCTGTATCATCATGTTGTACCATCATCAGTGCTGAAAAAATTATTCTATTAATATAGCATTGCTATTCATCATTATTTGAACTGTTGTTACTGATGGGGGCCAGTGGGTTATGTCGCATCATAATACATGGTATGTGAAGTGCTAATTAGTTTCTGTGCTTAATGCTGTTACTGATTTTATTATTATTTTAGCTGTTTTAATTGTTTGTTTTATTATCATATATTTGATGTACTCCGCTCTGAGCCCCCATGGGGGAATGGGCAGAATATATATATATAAAATAACAGTAACAACAACCATAATTTCATGCAATAATGTGTGTTTGTGTGTAAAACAACATCAAATCGCAGCTGACATCTGGTGACCCCAGCAAGGAGCTTCCTAGGCAACTGAAAAACAGATGTGGCTTGCCATTGCCTTCCTCTACAGAGTTTTCCTCGATGGTCTCCCTCCCAAGTACTAATGCTGCTTAACTTCCAAAATCTGATGAGATGAGGCTATACCATGCTGCCTTCCCTCTCTCATGCATTATTAAGGTTGCCATATTCCAGTCCCACAGTCTGGGCAGCCTAATTTGCATTATGCAAATAATTTTTCAGTTACACAAATCAAACACATTGCATTGTCTACCAGTTACTTTGTGATTGCTCCTGCCAGTTGCCATTAAAAGCTGGGATGTGGGGAATGAAACAAAGCATATTTTGATTTGGCCATATGAAGATTTACTCATGCCTTCTATGTAGGCAACAGCAAAGCTTGTCAACAAGTATTGTAGCAAGCATGTCAACAGCAGTAACTTCTGTCATTGCCTGGGATAACGAAAGGTGGTAACAGGCTGATTTTTCATTAAATGATTGGGTTTGTTTTGCCTTCTCATTCTGAAACTAAAAGGCCAGTTAAAGCTAGGGACCTGGGAGAGGTAATCATCCTAAGAGGCAGAAAGGACTATGCTTAGAATTTAAGCGAAACTGGTGTAACTGTGGCATGTGACAACCACATCAGTATCCTGCATATGAAATACTCAGACTACAGTATGTGGGTTACTCTGGGTTTTATTAAACGCCTAATCTGCATCAACAATTTTTTTTTTCAATTTATAAGAGGTTTGCACTAATACATGGCACATTGGCTACCAGGTTTTTGAGTAACTCCACTCTCAAACTCAGTCACTGTGACCACTGGCTTTGTTTATTCTAACAAACATATTAAATTAGGGTTTGTAGAATCTTTAGGGATCAAGTGCTGTGTTCTACTGGAGAAAGTTTTCCTTCCAGACGTTTCGTTCTCAGCTGCGGAGAACATCCTCAGTGGCGTTGCAGCCGGAGCAGGCGCTCAGACCTTCTTGGCTGCTGTGCATTGAGTGGGGCCAGGGCTGCTGGAGAGCTGCTATTTGTAGGCTGGAGGAGGTGTGATGAAAGGGCAATTGGTTTGTGGATGTGCCCATTGTTTGGTGGGGCTACCTGGAAGGTTAGTGATAAGGAAACTGGCTGTTGAATGTGACCATTGTTCCGTGTTAATTGCTGGGAGGGTTGGAAGGGGTTTGAAGATAAGGAAGATGGTTGTTGACTGTGCTGATTGTTCTGCAGAATTTGCTGGTTGTTCTGAGACTTTCTGCAATTTATAGTCTGTAGGGTGTTTTGCAGAGCTGGGTACCAAGATTGGTACCCAGCTCTGCAAAACTTGGTACTTGGTTCTCTGCAAAATCTTGTACACTAATAAAATGCAAAAAACAAAACAAAACAAAAAACACCCAGGCTATATCATCATGTGAACCACTTTTAAGTCAGAAGAAAGAGGTTTTCCACCAACAAATTTGGGCAGACTATTTTTCTCTTTACACCCACATCCTATATGTGATACTCGTTCATGAACTAATAATGCTAAATAAACAAATTGATCTAGTAGATATGTTAAGAGGAGGATGCTTGGTTCATCTTTTCCTGTTTACCAAGGACAGTTTCTTGTTTCCGATAACAGTGCCCTTGAATCACTGATCTCTTTATTTCTTTTAGCATTTTTTACACATTTGTATGCAACTGATATATAATTTATATGGGACTTTTAAGTGCCAAAGCCTCATCTATAGGAATAATGATGATTTATTAATGCACAAATTCTGTTGAAAAATATGTATGTTTTTTTGTAAAAATTCAGCCCAAGGAAATAGAAAATGGTACAGAAGTAAAAGCTTGTAGGCTTGGATCCTGCAGAACCATTGTTCTAATGGCATCACCTTTCCCAAGAGTATTGCAATTTCTTCTGATGCAAGAGGCAAAATCCTCTTGCATCAAAATAAGGTTTCTTGTACTAATATTAGAACAAACAAAGCACTAATATTAGAACAATAAATCCAGGTAATCTAAACCCTCCGTTTTATGACAAAAGAAGAAGAAAAATCAAAATGAGGATATTCAAATAAAACTAGTTGGTTTGTGATAGCACCTATAATAAAAAAAAAGTGTGTGTCTGCAACATGAGATGGATTAACTCAATAAAGAAAGCCATAGCTTTCAGTTTGCAAGTCCTGAATAAGGCTGTTAATGACAGGACATTTAGGAGGTCATTAATTCATAGGGTCATCATATGTCAGAATCATGTCCTTATATGACAGCCATAACTCATCAGAAAATAAAGCTAGGGGTTTCAGAATTGGCCACCAGCTTCAGGATAATCATAGGAGTTGCTTCAGGATGATCATAGAGTTTTAGTGCGAGTCCTAGAGCATCCCTGTGCGACACCCTCGGTGCGATGACATCACTTCTGGGTGACATCATCGCACCGCGTGCTTTGCATGGGCAAAGAACAAGTCCCCTGCCACAGCGGCAGAGGGACTTGGCAACCCTAGTTGCTGATAGGGTTGCCAGCCTTGAGGTGGGGCCTGAAGATCTCCTGCTTTTACAACTAATCTCCAGCTGGCAGATACCATTTCCCCTGGAGAAAATTGCTACTTTGAAGGGTGGCTTTGTATCATTCTGAGGCTCCTCTCCTCTTCAAACCCCTCCCTCTCCTGGATCTATCCCCAAAGTCTCCAGGTATTTTCCAACCCAGACCTGGGAACCTTAGTCGCTGACTGTGGCTGGTTATGGCTTAGCAGAGCCCAGACCACGCCTTGCCTATATTCTTTTAGAGTTCTGTTCTGTTTTGGTATCAGATGATGAGGAGTTATTACACAATCAATCAACCAGAGATGCACATAATCTGGTCTACCAGAAAACACCAGATATCTCCCTTTTACCGAGTTCGGTACAAGGTGCTGGTTATTACCTTTAAGGCCCTTTATGGCCTAGGACCTGCCTACCTTAGGGACCGTCTCTCCCCACATGTTCCCCAGAGAGTGCTGAGATCGAGTTCTCAAAACCTGCTTGCAATCCCCGGGCCAAAGGAGGCCCGACTTAAGTCGACCAGAGACAGGGCCTTTTCAATCACAGCCCCTTGCTGGTGGAATCAGCTACCGGAAGAGGTGAGGGCCCTGCGGGACCTTGGGCAGTTCCGCAGGGCCTGTAAGACAATCCTCTTCCGGTTGGCATACAACTTGAAAATTTCGAATAGAAGGCTGTAGTATGGTACTTTGGTAAATGGCTTTGTTTTACTGTTTTACAGTTTTTACTGGTTTATTGTTTAAATGTTGTAAACTGATGTATTTTAAAACTTAATCCTATGTTAGAACTTTTGTGTTGTGAGCAGCCCTGAGCTGCTTTGGTGGGAAGGGCGGGATATAAACTAAATAAAATGAAAATGAAATTGTATAATGAAAACAATGTACTAATATCTCCAGCATATAAATAATACACAAAACACTAGTATTACTTGTGATAAAAATTCAAAATGTAACACACACACTGTTACCAATAAATACAATATCCAGAATAACATAAACCAAACCACCAAGTTCCATTATAGTTCCAGGCTTCCAAGGAATATGTAAAGACTTGTACAACACTCAAAGGTGATATAAATATATTCTCCAACTGTGCATAAAATATGTTCACAACAGAATTTCAATCATTATATTTCCCATTTCAATTAGTATCTTTGTCAAGAGATGCACATATGAATAACCTAAGAGTATAAAAGTAAACAAAGTAGAAGCATCACTATCCAGCTAAAAATACAACAACATTGCAATGGCTAAAGGTAGATGTGTGCCGCCAAAACCATATTTACTTAAGCCTTTACTCTGAGGCTCTCTAAATCTTATGTCAGCATCAAAAATATTTATTCAAATATTTCTTATCTCTGGAGCCTTACAGCCTCTATAATATTCATGACTCAGTGGTACATACTTCCTGCTTGGCCAGTCACTCTCAAAAAAAGTAGTTCCCACACACTTCATATAGATGCAGTGTAACACAGGTGCTTCAACCAGAGAAACAAGTTTTTAAGAGACAGTACCAAATCATAAAAAGCATGAGAAATCATTTTGCTGATTGAGTCCTCCTGGTTCTAAGGCATTAAACATGTGGATAAACCTGGTTTCTTGCTGCAGGAGCAGTTTTTTGGTGTCAGCATAACTATATAGGCAGGACCTGTTGAATGACAGCAAATTTGAAATCATCGGGGGAATGCCCCATAGTATTAAAATGATTTGTCAGTGGGGCGTCCTCTACAGCATATTTAAGACATGCTCCAGCACCCTATTTCTTACCATTCTCATTGAACAACCAATGTATATAAAGGAACAGGAACATATGATGCGGTAGATGGACCTCTTCGTCTGGCAGGTGTAAAATCCTTGTATAGAAAATTCCTTACCATTAGGTAGGTCTATAGTAGGTGACTCATACACAAATCTGCATGCTGCACAGCCTTTACATTTAAACATGTGTCTATATGGGCAGTAGTGGCCATATGATTTTGGAATTTACAGTCTTAGGGAAGGGAAAAACTATCCATAGTCAGACTTATAGGTTGGACTTCAGAAAGGCAAACTTCGACAAACTTAGAACTATGCTGGGTAAAATCCCATGGGCAGAAATACTTAGGAAGAAGGGGATTCAGGAAGGGTGGGAGTTTCTTAAAAGCAAAATACCGAAAGCGCAAACACAGACGATTCCTATGAGAAGAAAAAATAGAAAAAGCCTGAAGAAGCCAAGTTGGCTCCATAAACAGCTCTCTAAAGACTTGAGAAATAAAAAAGACTCCTTTAGAAATTGGAAGGAGGGCCTTATAACCAAAGATGAATATAAACAAATCACCAGTGCTTGTAGAGAAAAAGTTAGGAAAGCTAAAGCTCAGTATGAGCATAGGCTGGCCAAAGATGCCAAAAACAACAAAAAAGGGTTCTTTTTTTACGTTCAGAGTAAGAAAAAGAGCAAGGACATGGTAGACCCATTGTGAGGGCAAGAAAGTGAAATTGTAACAGGTAATGAAGAGAGGGTGGAACTGCTCAATTCCTACTTTTTCTCAGTCTTCTCTTCTGAGGGAAATGGTGCTCAAAATGGCAAAAACAGAACATATAAGGAGGGTATGAAGTTCCAACCTAGGATCAGCATAGGGGTACTACATAAACATCTAGTTTCTTTAAATGAAACTAAGTCCTCAGTGCCAGATGAATTGCATCCAAAGGTTCTAAACGAGCTTGCAGATGTAATTTCTGAGTCTCTGGCTATTATTTTTGAGAATTCTTGGATAACAGGAGAGGTGCCTGAAGATTGAAGGTGGGCAAATGTTGTCCCCATCTTCAAGAAGGGGGGGGGAAAGGATCCAGGTAACTACCGACTTGTCAGCTTGATGTCTATACCTGGAAAAGTTTTAGAACAAATTATCAGTCAGTCAGTCCTGGAACATTTAGAAAGAATGGATGTGATTACTAAGAGCCAGCATGGGTTTCTCAAGAACAAGTCATGTCACACTAACCTGATCTCTTTTTTGTGAAAGTGATTACCTTGCTGGATCAGGGGAATGCTGTAGACATAGTTTATCTTGAGTTCAGTAAGGCTTTTGATAAGGTTCTGCATATTATCCTTGTTGACAAGTTGGTAAAATGTGGTTTGGATCCTGTTACCGTTAGGTGGATCTGTAACTGGTTGACAGATCGCACCCAAAGAGTGCTAGTGAATGGTTCCCCATCCTCTTGGAAAGGAGTGACAAGTGGCATACCTCAAGGATCTGTCCTTGGACCTGTTTTGTTCAACATCTTTATAAATGATTTGGATGCAGGAATAGAGGGAATGCTTATTAAAGTTGCCAATGGTACTAAATTGGGGGGGGGGGGGGAGTTGCAAATACAGTAGAAGACAGAAACACCTCAATTTAGCAAGTTGGGGTGTACCAACACTTCTAGTGGGGACAGCCACCTTGACACCTAATTGTAAAATTGTGGTTTTATCCAATGCTAGGCTCTATATAATGTCTTCCTAATTTCATGTCTGACAAATATACTATTTTTCGAAGAGGGTTGGTACCACAAGTAAAAATGCCATCCTCGCAGGTGATCAGCACCTTCTATAGCCAATATCTTTTTCTTTTCTAGTGTGACCCAGTCTTTAACCCATACCAGTGTACAGGCTCTATGACATAGCTGCCAGTCCGGGAGGCCACCCCCCCTCTCTGTTTAGCATCCTGTAGCACTTTCAATTTGATTTTAGGTCTCTTATTCTGCCAAATAAATTTAGAAACCAAGGTATTTAACTGTCGAAAAAAAGGTTTCTGGAAGGACTATGGGAATCTTTCAGAACATAAATAACAATCTTGGGAGAATATTTGTTTTAATGGTCACAATTCTTCCTAAAAGTGATAGTTGTATATCTCTCCATCCTTCTAGATCCTTTCTAATCTCCTTAAAAAGTTTATCATAGTTGTCGTTTTTCAATTTTCTGATTCCAGTCATAATATGGATTCCTAAATATTTCACCTTTTTTCTCATATCCAAAGCCTGACTTACTTTCCAATTCCTTAATTTGGTCTTTTGTCATATTCTTTGCCAGGAACGTAGTTTTCTTATAATTAATTTTCAAACCAGCCACTTTACCATATTGAGTCAATTTTTCTTTAAGTATTTCAGTTGAAGAATTTGGATTTTCCAAAATAAAGACCACATCGTCTGTGAAAGCCTGCACCTTATAATGTTCTCCTTTTATTTTTATTCCCTTAATCTCAGGGTCTTCTCAGATGGATTGAAGCAAATATTCCAATGACAAAACAAATAACAGTGGAGACAAGGGACATCCCTGTCTAGTACCTTGTTAAATATATATTGGATTTGTCAATGTTCCGTTAATGTTTATTCTTGCTATTTGTTTCGTATAGATGGCTTGAACCATATGTTTAAAATAGATCCCAGATTCAATATTTTCCCAACATTTTAACATAAAACTCCAATTTACATTGTTGAAAGCTTTTTCTGCATCTAGAAAAACACAAGCCACTTGTTTATCTGGGTGTTCATGATAATATTCCAAGATATTTAAAATGTTTCTTACATTCTGCCTCATATGTCTTTTTGGTAAGAACCTGGTTTGGTCTTCTTCTATTACTTTCATCAAAGCTTTCTTAAGCTTTTGTGCCAAAATGGCGGCAAAAATTTTATAATCAGTATTCAGAAGTGATATGGGTCTATAATTTCTTATATCTGTTGGTTTTGATCCCTCTTTATGAATCAAAGATATTATAGCTTCATTCCATGAATCTGGGACTTTAGCTGTACTTTCTATACTCTCTAACACATTTTTATATGGGAGCAGGAGTTCTTCTGAAATTTTTTTATAGAATTCTGCTGGTAAATCATCCAAGCCTGGGGCCTTATTATTTTTCTGTATTCTTATTGTATCAACAGTTTCTTGGATTGTTATCTTTGTAGCAAGAGTCTCTTTTAATTTTGAAGGGATTTTCTGCATCTTAGTTCTCTCTATGTACTCTTCTTGTTGTTTCTCTAGAATTTCTTGTTCTGTGTATAATTCTTGGTAAAATTTTCTAACAATCTGCTCCATTTGCTCTCTTCCCCAGGTTTAAACCAAATTTCCATCCTTCAAGCTCTTTATCATCCTTCTTTCTCTTTCTTTTTTTTAAAATCTATAAGCCAGCCACCTACCAGTTTTGTTAGCGTTTTCAAAAAAAAAATGGCTTGGCCCTTTGTAACTTTTTCTCTAATTCTTCAGTTAATGATAGATTTATCTGATGGTGAAGATTTTGGATTTTAATTCTGATTTCCTCATTGCTGTTAACCTTCAATTTCTTTTCTTGAGTTCATAAGTTTTCTACTAACTGCTTATAGGCTTGTGTTCTTTCTCTATTCCTCCTAGAGGAATATCATATCAAATTCCCCTCAAAAAGGCTTTAAATGCATCCCATATTATTTGAATTGTGGTATTTTTTTTCCAGATTTTTCTCAAAAAAACATTTTAATTTCATCTTTGGCTTCTCTCAAAAAGACCTCTTCCTTCAAAAACTGAGGATTTAAAGTCCATCGGGGTCTGTTTCTGTAGCTTGTCAAAATAACCTGTATTGGACTCTGATCTGCAAAGGAACAAATCAAGATCGTTGCATCTTCAAGGGTGAGAGTCATAGCAGATGAGATCCAGCATGTCGATCCTTGACCACGAATCATGTGCTTCCAAATGGCAGGTATAGTCTCGGGATTTAATATTTCGTGTTCTCCATGCATCTATTAATCTTAATTCTTCGACCATCTTAAAAATATTTTGGGAAGTTGATTTCTACTTTTTTTCCTTATCTTTTTCCCTGGTTTCCAATCTAGTTTCAAGTCAAATACCGCATTAAAATCTCCTATGATACATAATTCTTGATAGTCCAAACTAGCAATCTTATCATGTATCATTTTGTAAAATCTCTCTTGCTTTTCATTTGGAGCATAAATGTTGCCTAAGAGAATTTTTTCCCGTTATGTGTGATTTCCACCAAGAGCAGTCTACTGTCTTCTGCTGCATACAGCAGTTGCAAATCTTTTCCTTCATACAAATTGCTACTCCCCTCTTTTTAACTTGCTCTGATGCCGAATACAGTTTACCTAATTTTTTGCATTGTAGATGTTTTCCATCTTTCTGTATAATATGTGTCTCTTGCAAGCATATTACATTAGCTTGTACTTTTTTCAATTGTAGGAAAGTCTTTCTCCTTTTCTGAGGTGCATTCAAACCATTGACATTGACCGACACTACTTTTAATCCATCTATATCCATTATTCCTCCTGATCATTACTACCTGGTGACCTTTCTTTATCTTTTTGGGTTTGGGGTCTCGTTTTGATCTCTCTCTTCTTCTTTTTGTTTTGCTGGCTCCTATCAGGTTTCCATCCATCCTCTTCTTCATATTCACACCCTTCTTCTTCTGCAGAATCCGAGGATTGTCTGTCTTCCTCTACATAACGATCTAAGAAATCTTATATTTGTTTCTTCTCTGCCTCATGCTCCAGGGTACTTCTTTTAAAATCTTGATTTTATTTTCCTTCCAAACTAAGTCCATCCCTCTTATAGCTCTCAAAACAGCTTCACAAGTTGAGACTTTTGTAAATTTTACATGGATTTCCCTTGACAAATCAAATTTCCTAGTATATGATGAGGCTATTCTTCTGGTCCAGTCAATCTCTTGTTTAATGTCCTTTAAGACTGCCTCTGCACTTGAGGCTAGAAGTTCATTTATTTTCTTAGGTATATCTTCTCCCTTTTCCTTTGGGGCATTCTGGAATCTTAGGATATAAGCTGCTTTTTCCATTTCCAATTTGATTGTTCTATCATCAATCTGTTTACATTTATCTTCCCAGTCTTGTAGCTTGGCAGACATTGTTTTCATTTTTTCATCCAATTCTTCCATTTTAGTTGATACTTTATGAGTTTATTGGCTGTTAACTAACAATTGCTTTTGAAACTCATCAACTTTTTCATTGTTTTTTCTTAATTCTTCTTTAAGCTCTTCCTTAATTCCCTCTAGTGTTTCTTGGGTTTTTTTTTAAAGCCTGCAATCATCATATTCTGTAATTTTTTGATAGCATCTTGGTTTATTGCTGTAACTACTGACTTGGGTACCCCAGACGAGGCTCCTTGTCCAACTTTTTAAATCCTAGGGTCTACATCACCCCCCCCCCCCCATTTTTAACTCTGATTTCTGTAGTCAAACCTTGATAATATATTTTATCTATATACTATGAGCTGTATACACTTCAATCAACAAGTTCTAGTATACCATAAATCTTAGGCTTATATTACTTCTTAAATATCACTTCTATAATATTTGGACAATCTAATCAACTAATTCACTTAACCAATTCTACTCAACCTTTCCCCTTCTGTATTTTATCAATTCATTTATAACTTGCTTCAATCAATTCTTACCATCAGTTTACTATCTGGAGTTAATTACTACTTTATTATTATTGCTTCTTTTTATCATTTCTTTACATATCACATCTATGAATATCTTACCCACTCTAAGCAATTTACACCCATCAATTTATTGCTTCAATCACAATCTACAGTCAAAACTATTTATCTGTTAATTCATTAATCAATATCTATTATTACTATTAAATCACCAGTCCAGTCTATACTTAATTCATTTAACACAATATGACTTTAATTTAATTGGTTTCAAAGCATTTACCACCTTTAGCAACGTTTGACTTTAAATATTTCTGTCTTACTTCCGCCTCCCTGGCAGTAAGTTTCCTTTCTAGAGCATCTCCACAAAAACTTATGTCCTTTCTTCTTCCTTCTTCCTAGTTCTTCTTCCCACAATCCTCTACAACACTATATGTCCTTCATTCTTCCTGATTCCTGCTTCTTCTTCCCACAATCCCCCACAAAACCATCCATACAATTCTCCACTGTGTGAGCTCAGTTAATGGGTTTTAAATTGCTCCCTCCCAATCCAAATATCAGCTTAAGTCCACCCACTTTCCCTCCGACAGGCTCACCTGTCTTCTCCTATCTGCCATGAACAACAGTGAACTACACACCCTTTCTTCAGGAAAGAGGCAGCTGCGTGTTCGCTAAGAACCGCCTCTTTCCCCTTTCATTTTCACCAAAATGGTGACTTCTCTTCACTTCTCTCCACACCTCCTCCTCCACATGTCACTCACCACCTCCATATTCCGTTCGCCTCTCCTCCACGTGCCGCGCTCCATCTCTCCATCTCTGTCTCACTCTACTCCTTCCACGCTGCAACGTCCCTCCACCTCATACCCTGCACCACCACATTCTCCTCATTGATTGTCTCTTCACTTCTCTCTACACCTCTTTCTTCACAATCTGCTCACTATCTCCACATACTGTTTGCCCTCTTCTTCACACACAACTCTCCGTCTCACAGTCTCACCATCTCTATCCACTTCACTCCTTCCATGCCGCTGTTGCTCTATCACCTCCAGCACCACCACCATGTCTCTCCAATGCACCTCCGCACCAGTGTCATCCCTCTCTTCACCGTTGTTTATGTGATTGGTATGTTTTCAATTATTTATCCAATATGCTAAGTCCCTCCGTTTCTTCTTCTATTGGGGCTAAACTAGTTAGATGAGATTTTTTTGTTCTCCCTCCTCCAAAACTCTGGCGACCCAGTTGAGTCACTGAAGCACTTACTAGCCTTGGCACAGGACAGATTAGAAGTTTGGGAAGGGGGGCCTCTACCTCCCCTCCCTTATTCTAACCAACTCCCTTAGCTGTAGAGAGTCTTACCGATTCGTTTTTAGAGGTGCTCCTGGCAAGGAGTCCCCTCTAAGGCTAGTAATCAGTGCACTCGCTGAGGAGCCTCAGGTCTGTGGACTGTGTCACTGCACCATTTTCTGGAAGTCAGTTGATATTTTCAGTATGTACAAAAAGGATCTAGGGGTCTTAGTGGATCATACGCTGAACATGAGTCAACAGTGTGATGCGGTGGCTAAAAGGCAAATACAAGTTTGGGCTATATCAACAGAAATATAGTGTCCAGATCACGTGATGTGATGCCTTTACTCTGTACATAGAACTGTTCACCATATCTAAAAAAGTTGTGTTCCAAAGCTAGTTCAGCCATATCCAATAAAAAATGGGTAGGAGTCTCAAGAACTGACCTGTGTTCAAAAAAATACTGTAGTGTAAGCCTAACTTCTGCCTGGGGTATGTTAGAGTACAATTCTGCAACATCAAGTGTTAGCAAAACAGAATGTGCTGGAAAAGGAACCCCTTCCAATTTGTCTATCAGATCTTTTGTGTCTCTTATATAGGATGATAATTGTTCCACAAAGGGTTTTAGTATATGTTCTAGATATCTTGCATATGGCTCAAGCAAAGATCCACAGTCTGATATTATAGGGCAGCCAGGTGGGGGTCTTATTGGTTTATGAATCTTTGGCACTGGATAGAACACAGGTACCCTTGGATAAGGGTTATAGAGAAACTGATATTGTTGTTCTGTGATGTATCCTAGATTAACCCCCCCATGTAACATGACTTTCAAAATGTTCTGAACATGGAGGGACAGAGATGTATACTGAATTCCATCAATGATTTAAATTGTAGTTTAATGGCTTTATTTTATTAATTGACTGTTATTATGTATGATTCCGTTTATTTTATGTTTTAATTGTGGTATACATTGCCCTGAGACCTTGGGGGGGGAGCAGTTTATAAATCAAGTAAATAAATACATTTTCAGTGACTTAACTAAGCCAATACCTTATATTCTCATTATAGCAGTAGTTAGCAACATTTGTGTTGTACTTTCAGTGTTATAAACTACTGCAAAAATACTTGCGTATAAAGATATGTTTGGTCTTTAGGTCTTTTAAAATCCTACTTATTAAAAATGTTAGAAATATTTTTTCTCTAACTCCTTTCCTTCCACTGACTAGCAAATATATGTTGTATTCTTAACAACCAGCAGTAGAGTGTAAACTGCAGGAATGGGATAATAGAGTAAGCAATCATTTGAAAATTCCAAACTACAAATTTTAGAAATTAAGGTCATAGTATGACAACAAAGTAGTTTGCTGCTACACTCTGTGGATAATGGTTGTACTTTATTAAAAAGACTATGTGCTAACATTATAAACAAGGGAAGAAGAGATCAAACAAAAGAAATATACACAGGGATTTCTTCCATTGAGCTTACTCAGCAGGGTGAAGATGTCTTCTCATTTGTAAGCTTACAAAACAAAGCATGGGATTCCTTTCAAGAAAAGTATATATTAAAATATAAAAGAGTGTAAAGATAGAAATGTATGATGTGTCAGTCTGAATGTCTGAGTTGATTCCAGAGAACTAGAATAGTATAGTAGACTGGGATTGGGAAGATCTAGGTTCAAATCCTCACTCTAGCTTGAAGCTTTCTGGGTTAACTTGAGCCAGTTTCACTTTGTCAGTGTAACCTGCCTCATAGAATGAAGTCTGAGTCCAGTGGTCCATTTTAAGACCAATTAAGTTTTATTCAAGGTATAAGCTTTTGTATGCATGCACACTTCTTCAGATACCCTTCACAAATAACTGAAGAACTGTGCATGCACACAAAAGCTTATACTTTGAATAAAACTTCATTAAAGTTGCCACAGGACTCACACTTTGTTCTGCTGCTTCAGACCAACCACATGAATCAGTCTCATAGAGCTGTTGTGAGGATAAATGGCAGGGTGGCTATGTCTGGTGTCCAGACTTTGTTGGGGAAAAGTCAGGATAAAAATGTACACTGCCCCTCCAGCACCATATAGTTATCACATAAATCCACGGTGAGATGCTAGCAGCACTGCAGGCATTTGGCTTGCTCTCCATGTTTCTAGCCAAGTACAACCCTCAATTTCACTTCCTGTTTGTTTGTCAGACTGAGGGCCAAGTTACATGATAGTTTTACATGAGTTTGTGATGGGGATTTACGGCCATTCTACAGCTGCGAGTTTCAAGGGGCAACAGGGCCGTAGCCAGGATTTTAAAAGTTGGGGAGCTTTTTTAAAAGTCAGGGGACACCCTTTCCCATCCACTATGGGGCTTGCTGCTTCTCAGAAGCTTTCTGGAGTAGAGGCAAAAACTGGAGGTTCTGAATGCGGCCAAGTCCAGGCAGCCAACCATAAACATAAGAACATAAGAGAATCCATGTTGGATCAGGTCAATAGCCCATCCAGTCTAACACTCTGTGTCACACAGTGGCCAAAAAAACCCCCAAGTGACATCAGGAGGTTCACAAGTGGGGCTAGAAGCCCTTCCACTTTGCCCCCACCCCAAGCACCAAGAATACAGAGCATCACTCTCCTGGACAGTTCTAACAATATCCTGTGGCTAATAGCCACTGATGGACCTCTGTGCCATATTTTTATCCAATTGAAATGAAATCCAAATAAATTGGTAAATAAAACAAAATCCAAATAAAACTTTGGAGTCAAGAACCCTGTATGCAAACAAAGCGTCTCCTTCCACCTCCCTCTCCCCACCCCAGCAGTTTGCAGCCTGCAGCTCCATCCATCCCCCCTCCCTGGCCCATTCCACATGGCTTCCTTCACCTTCCTCCTCTCCACCTGCTGCTTTTGCTGCTGCAGTGCACTGTGCCCTGCTTAGCTCCCTCAGCTCTGGCTGCTGCTGCTGTTGCTTTGCTGGCTCAGCCATGGCAAAAACTAAAAGAAAAAAGCAGGCTGTGACCGCAGAGGGCCCCCTGGGGGGTGGGAGGCCCTGCCTGGAAGTCAGGGGGCAGTGCCCCCACAGCCCCCCCTGTGGCTACAGGCCTGAAGGGCAACTCCATTTAGAAGCACCATAGGAGTCTGATTTAGATCAGTATTGCAACACAGAGAATAGGCTTGCCATTTGGCCATCCACAGTGGGTGAACCTCCACCATACTCTTGAGAAATTGAAGAGTGGGGAAAATATATCCAGAATATAGCCTCTACAGCGGCATGGGGAATTTTCCCATGTCTGTATGGTCTTTACCATAGACATTAGGGAAAATTCCTAGACCATCACCCAGAAATGATGTTACATCCTCCCCAAACTCCACCCTCTCCAGGCATCACCCTCAAAAATCTCCCAGCATTTGCTGAGGGAATGCTGGCATTCCTAGTGGGGGTAAAGGGGGTCCTGTGTTCCTTCTGCTTTGTTTTTCCAAGCTGAAACAACTAAAATGGGACTAGTTGTACTAATGTAGTTTGGCTCTAACAACTTTACAGAAAGACGCTTTTTTTTCCTTTGTCACTCAGTCTAAAAAGGTTGCCTAAGCCTTACTGTCAAGAGAGGGTTAATCTAGGCCTCGGATTCAGCAGGAGCTCACAGGAGCACAGCTCCTGAATCTTTCTGTCATTTCCACCTTCTCCTTCCCACCTTGTCCACTGAATAGTAGGTGCAGCTGCATAACAATCCCTGGATGAGCTCCACCACCTATTTTTCTACAAAACAACCCCTGGGCTGATCTATTCATGGATCTATGCCAACTACAAGAAACTACCCATTGAAACCTTGTCTGGCAGATACAAAATTCTCACATCACATTGTTTTCTTCCTGATTCACTCATTTTATCCACAAAAGGATATATTTTCCATTCAATTATGCAGGACAATCTCTTGAGGTCTCAGGACAGATTAAGAAGCAGGCTCTACAGGTGACTGCCTGGGGCACAACAATGATGCGGATACTATGAATTTAGGGGGAGGTATTTGTGAATTTCCTGCATTATGTAGGGGGTTGGACTTGATGATCCTGGAGGTCTCTTCCAACTCTATGATTCTATGTCATGGGCTATCTGCACAACTATCCACTCAACATTTGGGGAAGAATTGCACACATTAAAAGACTGTCCCCTATTGTTTTTCTGTTTACTACTTGTCTATCCAATTTGAGTCACAGTTCACTTTATAGATCAGAGATGGCCAAACTGTGGCTCTTTCACACATATTGTGTGGCTCTCAAAGTCTCCATGGTCCCGTCAGCTGGCTTGGAGATGGGATTTGTCTCTTTAAATCATTTCTCCAGGCCAAATCAGCTAACTGCTTGGATAATTCATTTAAAGTTGCTTTCTTTCCCCCTCCCTCTCTCATCTATTTTCTTTCCTTCCTTCCTTGAAGCTTTCAAACATCTGACATCCATATCTTGAGGCTCTCAAACATCAGATGTTTATTCTATGCAGCTCTTACATTAAGCAAGTTTGGCCACTCCTGTTCTAGATGATAATACATTTCAGTTCTTCTCAAAATTAAAAAGCTTCTATAAATTTTAAGGAAATAAATGTGTTTTTATTTGCTTATATGTGGCACAAATAAATTCAGATTTATAGACCCTAGAATGCAAATGGACTGTTTTATATGACAGGAATAAATCAAGCATGCAAATTATGCATCAAAGTTGTGAAATGTAATGCAAATGCAATAGGAAATATGGCATTTAAAAACTGAACAAATGGTGGGTAACAGTAAAGACGTCCTTCACCTGGAATACCATTTTATCTAAGGGGTCAGCCTTGGGAGGTCTGTATTATATGAATCTCCTGAATTTGTAGACCAGCTCTTGGGACAATTTAAACATTATCAACCCTGCATGGATACCATTTTAAAAACATCCTTTTACTAATGCCTCCAAGCACAGTTGATAGGGTTGGCAACTGGCCTGGCAACCAGAGGGAGGATGGGAGGGCAAATACATGGTATGAGGCAAGGCAACAGGTACAGTAAAGTTTATTGTCAATGACCAAAGGCCATTTCAACCTGACTACATGAAACATCATTGCCACTTCAATAAAATCATTTCTTGGGAATACACAGAAGCGACTGAGATAGCTCTAGGAATCATTGGAAATTCCGCAGAACTTGCAACTCTTATGAATTTTTATTTTTTACTTATTTCAATTTTTTACCCCACCTACTCTTGAAGCAGTGGTGGGAAATGGAAACTTGTGGACAGGGAGACTGGGGGCTTGGCAACCCAACAGATGACAGGTAGATGTGCATAGACTTCCAATGACTTGAATACATAGGATAAAAAATATTTAAATTCTTCTGCAAACATTTTTAGAAATGTATTCCCACATACAATCAACATTCTAAATAGAGGCGGTGTGACACAGCTATCTGCACATGTAGTAAAAATCTAGCTACAATTATCCTTTTGTAAAAGCAAGACTGAGAAGGCTCAATTTCCAATTATGAATTGGAACTGTAACAGAGATTTAAACCCAAGTTTGGGCCACAAACACATTTCTCAAACCTCAGATGGGGGAGCATCAGTTGGAGAGGGAGTTGAGAGACAAGAAGTAAGCTAAGTAGTCTTTAAGTGCCCTGGGGGGGGGGGGGGGCGGGATCCTCAAAGAGGTGCTCTAAAACAAATTAATTATGTCCCAATAGGATCTTCTTCAAGGTCAGGAACCTTGTTTCGATGCTAACTAATTTTACACACCCACTCTCTCAAAACATAGAGAGCTAATTGGTACAAGTAAGCTAGCCTAGTAGCATGTTTCTTGCGCTAAGAAAATATATCTTGGATTTAAACACATTTAAGCACCATGAGCTTGGGTGGGAAAAATTTTGAAGAACATAGCAGAGGTGCAACAAGTAGCTCTGTTCTCCACCTAGTCAGTGAAAATTTAAAACAGATTTAAAATGCTGAGAGAAAAGTAGTTTGGGAAACAAAACAAAATAGATATGTTCTGTGAGGAAAAATATATATAATCTAATACTGAGAACAGAGATAAAAAGTAGAATCTAGGGAACATACTCACCACATTGTCACTGATAACTTTTGATGATCACCATGAAGATGATATAATGGTACTAACCATATGTGCAAGTGCTGCTCAGCTCACATTGAGAATATACAATCAACAATCACTAGCAACTTTTTAATGTACTACTTCCTCTATAGAGACAGAATCTTCACTACTGAACATCACTAATTAGTTCCTAACAATCAGAAAATGGAAAGCAGAAGATACCAAGGAACACCATGACAGAGATGCCTGCAATACAAGGAATAAGCCCAGTAAGATATTGAAAGGCAAACGAATAACCCAGGCTAGAAGATAGGGTTATCAAAGAGGGGAGGGACTGTGACTCACTGGCAAAGCACAAAAAGTTCTAGTTCAATCCGTGATGCCTCCAGTTAAAAGGAACCCATGTACTAGGTGTTGAGAGAGGCTTTTTTCTGCATGAGTCCCCAGAGGCCTCCTGCCAATCAGAACAGCCAACATTGATCTTGTTAAACCTGTGGTCCAACATGATATAAACTAGAGTGAAGTTAGGTTGTGCACTATGCATCTAAATCAATGATCCAGTCTACATAATCCTTTACAGAATAGGGTGTGTGTTCTTCCCCTTTGCGACATGACATTTGAATAATGAGAATAGGAATATTTCTGCTTAACAGACAGTATTGGTTTGTGTCTCCTAACAATGGTAGTGCTACAAGCCCTACCCACTTGATGGGCAGAGCACTATCCATCCAAGATTTGACTTGATGAACTATAGATTTTTAAAATTCTTACCACTTTTAAGATGTTTCAATAATCCTTCCCCTCAGTCCTCCCTTAGTTATTTTAAATACAGTGGGATAAAAATGATTTAGGGAACATATTTGATGTTCACTGGTGTTTGTTATCAATAGGTAATCTTTAAAAATTAAAAATAAATTTCCTTATGCAAACCATCATAGGTCTTCTGGATGTCATCTTGGATGCCCCTGAAAAAGCACATATTATTTCTAAAAAACACAATTTTGACTCATTTAAATATTTTGTTCTCATCAAATATCAAACCAGTGGTACCCACAATAAAATCCAGAAGATCATTCTCAGGCAAAAATCCATTTATATATCCATATGGTTTGAATATAGCTTTGGACCTCACTTGTATCCTTTAAATTTATAGCTTAGCAGGATTTTCAGTATTCTCTAAGGGTGTGATCAAACAAGAGATTTGGCCTGACCTGGCCATGCCTCCCCTCTGGTTTGAATGTGCATGATCACATGCACACATCTGTCCCATGAGTCCTGCCTGTCCTTACTCCATTTTAGGATGGGCTGGAATCAGATTAAATAGCTACCAGACACTTCCCAGTAGGAAAGTACATGCAGGGGACATTTCCTGGCTGTCTGAACAACCAGAGTTCACAATGCAGTCTGAATGCTCCTCTTATGTGAGTGCCACTCGTGTCTCTCCTGGCAGTGGGGGTGGGAGGTTGTGTGATTGCTATGGCACACATCAAAGAGCACCGGATTTTCAAAGCCAGGATACTGCTGCACCAAATCTCCAGTGTGAAATGTCTAACAGCTGGTTTCAAATACTATTTTAAAATGGTGTCTTCTTTTTTCCTTGAGAACAAACATGTATGAGTGAATGCTGACTGGTAAAAGATTGTTCCCATTTAATTTCTTCTTTCTTTGTTGATTGTTAATACTATTGATAAGTGAGTATGCACAGGGCTTTTTTTGAGCAGGAATGCACAGGAACAGTTTCAGCTAGCTTGGCATCAGAGGTGTGACCTAATACGCAAATGAGTTCCTGCTGGACTTTTTCTTTTAAAAAAGCCCCGAGTATGCATAAGGCTTTCTTATAACTTCAAAAAAGGTTGTGTATTTAAGGATTATCTTCTGTTTGTAGTATTTCAGGGGCCCACTGTGGAAGAAATAATAGCTGAAACAAGGAGCAAGTCAACCACTTGTCCAGGATTGGAGTTTTTCCTTATGTGTGATGAACAGCAGCAATATGTATGCTAAGGACCATTGAGGGACAGCTGATAGAACTCCTTGGAGAATTCAGTAGCCTAATATGCAGCATTCAATGTGCTCATTAGTCCTTATATCACTGAGGGCAGCCATTATATTTCTGAGAACTACTTATTTTGTCTGAAAACCCTTGAGGGTTACCTGGCACAAAATGGTGTCTTGATGGGTGCAGTCAGCCACAAAACTGAAGAAACCATCATTGGACCCATTGGTTTTATCCAACTACCGCCCAGTATCAAACCTGCCATTTCTGGGTAAGATAGCTGAGAGAGCAGTTGCCAAACAACTCCAGGCCTTCCTGGATGAAGCATCTGTCCTGGACCCATTCCAGTCTGATTTCTGACCTGGCCATGTGGTGGAGACGGCATCGGTTGCTCTCACAGATGACCTCCAGAGACACCTGGATCAAGGCGGATCGGCATTGCTGTTATTGTTAGATCTGAAAGCAGCGTTTGATATGGTCTATTATGATCTTTTGACCTACTGCCTCACTGACATAGGAGTCAAGGGGACTGCCTTACAATGGTTTACCTCCTTCCTCCAGGGTCAGGAACAGAGGGTGGCAACTGGTAACATGTACCGTTTTCGCACACAGCTTACCTCGCAGTCACAATCCTGTTCCCTCTGCAGCGTCTGGTCGGATTTCCCACCATCTGCACCGGAGTTACAGGAAGTGCCGTGGCTTTTGCGTAACAAACGTAAACCGCTAAAACCCAGTTTACGTTTGCTACGCAGAAGCTGCGGCACTTCCTGTAACTCCAGCACAGATGGTGGGAAATCTGACTAGACACTGTGGAGGGAACAGGATTTTGACTGCAAGGTAAGCTGTGTGCGAAAACGGTAATGGTCTCCCAGCAGTACCCATTAGAATGTGGAGTGCCGCAGGGAGCAATCCTGTCGTCAATGTTGTTTAACATCTATATGTACTCCTTAGGCAGTTAGTACAGAGATATGGGTTGGGTTGCCATCAATATGCCGTTGACACCCAGCCCAGGGCTCTTTTTCTAGCAGGAGCTCCTCTGCATATTAGGCCATGCCCCCCTAATGTAGCCAATCCTCCAAGAGCTTAGAAGGCTCCTAGTACAGGGCCTACTGTAAGCTCCAGGAGGATTGGCTACATCAGGAGACGTGGCCTAATATGCAGAGGAGCTCCTACTAGAAAAAGAGCCCTGTCCAGCTCTATCTGTTGATCGACGGCCACCCAGACTCTGCCCCAAAAAGTCTTGGCTGTGCACTCAAGGCCATGATAGGGTAGTTGCAAAAGAGCCGACTGAAACTAAATCCATCTAAGACGGAGGTCCTGTGTCTGACCCAGGGTGGAATTGGTACAGGAATAAGGCTCCCAACCATTGGTGGGGCACTTATGTTGCCGGTGCTGAGAGTTTGGAGCCTTGGGGTGATCCTGGATGCCTCATTGTCTATGGAGGCCCAGGTCACTGCAGTAGCCAGGTCTGCCTTTTACTATCTATGGTGTTACACCTCAACTAACCTTTTATTTGGGAATATTAATATTTCTTAGCTCAAAATGGTGAGGCTACGAGAGGTGAGGTGAGCAAGGATCTCTGTCAATGTTTACGGAGATAGACCACTGAAAATCCTTTGGTTAATAATGGATTTTATTATAGGTATTGGTTTTTAAATAGTTACATCCCAATCAAACAATTTCAAGTATACAAGAGGAATACAGTGGTTAGCTGAATAAGTGTGGATGGGGGAGAGGTGATACAATACCTAGATCTTGCAGAGTAGGCTCAGTCAGAGGAAACACAAGGCCTCTGGAGGGAGATTTCTCTTGAGAAGAAGGGCGGGGAGTGAAGGCAGGAAGGGATGGAGGGAGGAGAGGATGTAGAAATCTAATCCTGACAGGTAGGATTGCCTGTTTTCTAGGGTAAATTATGTCACATCAAGCGATTCAATTACCCAATGAGGAAGCAGAGTGTCACATCAATGGAAAATCGGAGTGTCATATGTTGAATATCCAGTCAGAGATCATTGTGTCATAGACCCATACCCCAATAGAGGAATTTTAATTACACTGGCCAAATGAGATTTTATGGCCCTGTTTTTCCAAACTGATTCCTTTGAAGCTCCCCAAAAGTGATAGATTTCACCCTAAATGTCAACATGGATAGGCATCCATCAAGTTCAGGAGACTGGTTGACTTTGATAGCCTTAGCAGTAATGAAAGAAAAATAGAAATTCTATTAGAAGTCAGATTCCTTGGCAGAAATGTGAGACCAGTTTAAAAGTATACCATACATTCACACAAGATGGCCACTTAACCTTTAGCCGTTGTGTTTCTGCTGTCTTGCCCTGAAGAATAACAGAACATATATACAAACCATTTGTCTGTGTTGCAGGGCTCTGGTAACCCTTATATTGTTTTTATGTTTTGAGAGCAGGACTGGAAAGGTTGCCAAAAGAAGTGAAGGAAGTTTTACAACTCTGTCCACTATGTGTCCCTCTCTGGGCCTGGGATTCTTCATTTCCAGGAGCAGAAAGATGGATGCTCTTTAGCCTTTCAGCACAATCACCACGTTTGCTCAACCTCTGAACCATACTTGACATCATTCCAGCCTGCCTGGGGCCTAGAAGGAACTTGATTTGTATCCCTTATGTGCAAGAAAGACCATTCCAATTCAGGCAGTGGCAAATCAAATGCAAGACTGTGATCAGGCAGGCAAAAAGGGACTATGAGGAGCATATTGCAAAAAACATAAAGACCAACAATAAAAATTTCTTCAAATATATTAGAAGTAGGAAACCAGCCAGGGAAGCAGTGGGGCCCTTGGATGACCATGGGGTAAAAGGATTACTGAAGGAGGATGGGGAAATGGCTGAGAAGCTGAATGCATTTTTTGCCTCCGTCTTCACCGTGGAAGATGAGAAGTGTTTGCCCGCCCCAGAACCACTAATATTGGAAGGGGTGTTGAAAGACCTGAGTCAGATTGAGGTGACAAAAGAGAAGGTCCTACAACTGATAGACAAATTAAAAACTAATAAGTCACCGGGTCCGGATGGCATACATCCGAGAGTTCTGAAAGAACTCAAAGTTGAACTTGTGGATCTTCTAACAAAAATCTGTAATCTTTCATTGAAATCTGCCTCCGTTCCTGAGGACTGGAAGGTAGCAAATGTCACCCCCATCTTTAAAAAGGGTTCCAGAGGAGATCCGGGAAATTACAGGCCAGTCAGTCTGACTTCAATACCGGGAAAGTTGGTAGAAACCATTATCAAGGACAGAATGAGTAGGCACATTGATGAACACGGGTTATTGAGGAAGACTCAGCATGGGTTCTGCAAGGGAAGATCTTGCCTCACTAACCTGTTACATTTCTTTGAGGGGGTGAACAAACATGTGGACAAAGGAGACCCAATAGATGTTGTTTACCTTGACTTCCAGAAAGCTTTTGATAAAGTTCCTCATCAAAGGCTCCTTAGAAAGCTTGAGAGTCATGGAGTAAAAGGAGAGGTCCTCTTGTGGATCAAAAACTGGCTGAGTAATAGGAAGCAGAGAGTGAGTATAAATGGGCAGTCTTCGCAGTGGAGGACGGTAAGCAGTGGGGTGCCGCAGGGCTCGGTACTGGGTCCCATGCTCTTTAACTTGTTCATAAATGATTTAGAGTTGGGAGTGAGCAGTGAAGTGGCCAAGTTTGCGGATGACACTAAATTGTTCAGGGTGGTGAGAACCAGAGAGGATTGTGAGGAACTCCAAAGGGATCTGTTGAGGCTGGGTGAGTGGGCGTCAACGTGGCAGATGCGGTTCAATGTGGCCAAGTGCAAAGTAATGCACATTGGGGCCAAGAATCCCAGCTACAAATACAAGTTGATGGGGTGTGAACTGGCAGAGACTGACCAAGAGAGAGATCTTGGGGTCATGGTAGATAATTCACTGAAAATGTCAAGACAGTGTGCGTTTGCAATAAAAAAGGCCAACGCCATGCTGGGAATTATTAGGAAGGGAATTGAAAACAAATCAGCCAGTATCATAATGCCTCTGTATAAATCGATGGTGCGGTCTCATTTGGAGTACTGTGTGCAGTTCTGGTCGCCGCACCTCAAAAAGGATATTATAGCAGTGGAGAAAGTTCAGAAAAGGGCAACTAAAATGATTAAAGGGCTGGAACACCTTCCCTATGAAGAAAGGTTGAAACGCTTAGGGCTCTTTAGCTTGGAGAAACGTCGACTGAGGGGTGACATGATAGAAGTTTACAAGATAATGCATGGGATGGAGAAAGTAGAGAAAGAAGTACTTTTCTCCCTTTCTCACAATACAAGAACTCGTGGGCATTCGATGAAATTGCTGAGCAGACAGGTTAAAACGGATAAAAGGAAGTACTTCTTCACCCAAAGGGTGATTAACATGTGGAATTCACTGCCACAGGAGGTAGTGGCGTCCACAAGCATAGCCACCTTCAAGAAGGGGTTAGATAAAAATATGGAGCAGAGGTCCATCAGTGGCTATTAGCCACAGTGTGTGTGTGTGTGTGTATATATATATATATATATATATATTTGGCCGCTGTGTGACACAGAATGTTGGACTGGATGGGCCATTGGCCTGATCTAACATGGCTTCTCTTATGTTCTTATGTTCTAAATGGGCATTGCTGTGTCATATTAATATTCTAGAGTTACATTATAATATTACATTCCAGGGGTGTCTTTCAGGGTTTCACTGGATTACAACAGTAGGTGGAAAAACTGGCTCCCTACCTATCCGTCCAGGATCTGGCCACAGTGATCCATGCAACCGTCACTTCCAGACTAGATTACTGCAATTCGCTCTATGCGGGCTTGCCCTAGAATCTGATTCGGAAACTTCAGCTGGTGCAGAATGCTGTGGCGTGCCTGCTTGCTGCAGCGCCTATACAGACACACATACAACCAGGGCTCTGCCAGCTGCACTGGTTAGCAATTGAGTACTGGATTCGGTTCAAGGTTTTGGTTCTGACCTTCAAAGCCCTGAATGGCCTGGGACCAGCATATCTGCAAGATCACCTCTTCCCGTGTATCTCCCAGAGAGCCTTACACTCCATGGATCAACATCTACTGGTAATCCCCAAAGAAGTCCACTTAGCCTCCACTCAGGCTGAGCATTCTCTGTCCTGGCCCTTACCTGATGGAACAAGCTCCCATTGGAGATTAGGGCCCTGCAGGGACTGTTGGTGTTCCGCAGAGCCTGTAAAACAGAGCTGTTCCACCAGGCATTCAACTGAGGCAGTGGACATTTTGTTATTCTGTTGCCTCCCTGCTGTCAGGGATCCTGATGAAATAACTCTGTTGACCCATTTATCTTATACCAGCTGGGGGATATATGGAAGAAGTGGAGGCAACTGATACCACTAACTGCAGAACTGGATTTTGTTATACTGTTATGTTGCTTTTAGATTGTATATTGTTTCATTATATATATATCTGATTTTAACCTTGTATTATTGACTGTTACAACCTGCTCAGAGCCCATTTGGGAAAGGGTGGGCTATAAATTGAAAATAATAAATAAATTAAGCCAGTTTGGTGTAGTGGTTAAGTGTGTGGACTCTTATCTGGGAGAACTAGGTTTGATTCCCCACACCTCCACTTACAGCTGCTGGAATGGTCTTGGGTTAGCCATAGTTATCACAGACTTGTCCTTGAAAGGGCAGCTACTGTGAGAGCACTTTCAGCCGCACCCACCTCACAGGGTGTCTGTTGTGGGGGGATAAGATATAGGAGATTGTAAGCCACTCTTAGTCTCTGATTCAGAGAGAAGGGCGGGTATAAATCTGCAGTCTTCTTCTTATTATTATTGAATAAATGAATAATGGCAGCTGGTGCAAATACTGCAGCATTTCAGAGTAGGTCTGCAATGCCTGGGTGGGGAAGCCTTTCCTCTGCTGTTATCTCAAACCAACCACCACAACTGTAATTTGCCCCATAAGGGAAAAACAGTTACCCCTACAATTTCCCTGAAATCCCCCAGTTTGGAGGCCCTCCCCCTACTTTGGGGTCATCAGGAAGCTGGGAGGAGGGAAATCTGCTGGGCAGTCCATTATTCCCAATGGAGACCGATTCCCATAGGGTACAATGGAGAATTCATCTGTGGGTATCTGGGGCTCTGGGGGGGGGGGCTGTTTCTTGAGGTAGATGCACCAAATTTGCAGCATAACATCTGATTACTCTTCTCAAAAGACCTTCCAGGTTTCAAAAAGATCGGACCAGGGGGTCCAATTCTATGAGCACCAAAAGAAGGTGCCCCTATCCTTCATTATTTCCAATGGAGGAAAGGCATTTAAAAGGTGTGCTGTTCCTTTAAATGTGGTGGCCAGAACTCCCTTTGGAGTTCATTATGTTTGTTACAACATTGATCCTGGCTCTACCCCCAATGTCTCCTGGCTCCACTCCCAAAGTCCTCAGATATTTCTTGAAATGGACTTGGCAAGCCTAGGCAAACTGCAGCTTTGATGCTATGGACAAGAGTCAACAATACACTACTTTCCCCTCCAGAGCAATGGACTATGTGTGTACAGATGATGGGAAAGGGTTCTGGTGCTGTTGTTTCCCCATGCAGAGTAAAGATGGGGGCATGTGTATATCTCCTTTCGCTTTGCATGAAAGAGAAAGAGGAGACAGGGACTGATTTTGCACTCACCTTACTCTGCCTTCACGTTCGTCTTCTCTGTGTGGCATCCTCCCAATTTCCCACTATTTGCACTGGGGCTACAGCAAACATTGCGGTTTTTGCACAGCAAACAGAAACTGCTAAATACCAATTTCCATTTGCTGTGCAAAAACCGTGCTGTTTGCTGCAGCCCCAATGCAAATAGTGGGAAATCGGGAGGACGCTGCACGGAGAAGACGGACATGAGGTGAGTGTGAAATTGGTTGAGCTGCCATAGTAGCTTTAAAGGGAAGGAAAAGAAAGCCATTTCAGCAGCGCTGGAGAAAAGGCAAAGAGTTACTTTTAATTGCTTGGCAACTGACTGGTCATTCCTGATTAAACTGTTCTGAAAGCCCTTTTAAAATATTTTAACACACTGTTCTGAAGATTCTTTTAAAAAATTCAACTGCCAAAAACTGAGGGCCAGCACCTCTCTCTAAAGCCATTAAAAATATTTTCCCAGCCACCCTTCTTTTTAACTTTTAATGGCATGGTTTACTGTGAGAAAAATGCTTCTGTTTTTGTGTTCTTTTCCATCTTCATTTAATGTTGTTTGCTACTAGTTGATAAATTATTTGCCTCATAATTAAGCCATGATTCCTTTGGGTCAAATTTAGAGACAAATCTTACTTTGGAGGGAAAAGACACCCAGTATCATCTCCCTCTTCCAGTTCATATTTATTACTGGAATCAATCTTTTTAAAGGCTCCATTAAGAATAGACATAAAAAGAGAGTTGCAGAAAGCCAGAGGAACCAACTGAGTGAGATATGAGATTCAGAGACAGAGTGTCATGATGGTTACACTGAATGGGCTTCACTTAGCCACACAAAGACCATCTCTCTTTTTTTCTAAAATTGCTATATCTATTCTCTGTGAAGGAGCTCCATGGTGCAGAGTGGTACGCTGTAGTACTGCAGTCCAACCTCTGCTAACGACCTGACTTCAATCCCAGTGGAAGCTGGGTTCAGGTAGCTGGCTCAGAATTGACTCAGCCTTCCATCCTTCCAAGATTGGTAAAATGAGTACCCAGCTTGCTGGGGGTAAAGTGTTGATAACTGGAGAAGGCAATGGCAAACCACCCCATAAAAAGTCTGCCATGAAAACATCCTGATGTGACGTCACCCCATTGCTCAGTAATGACTCGGTGCTTTGCACAGGGGACTACCTTTACCTTTTATGCTCTGTGAGGGCCAGATATCATTCAGACACAGAGCTCATTGACCTACTTAGGAGGGTTTGAGTTTCAATGAATCCTCTGTTTCCTTTTACATTAGAAAAAAAATGTATTTAGCCTCCCAATTAGTACATTTTATTAACTTGTTTAAGAATTTCTCCACTCATTCACTCCCTCAAACAGATTTGAAACAGGGTTATCACAATGTAATGTGGCCCCTGCCTGGTGGAATGAGCTCCCCCTGGAGATCCAGGCTCTGTGGGATCTGCTCCAATTCCACAGGGCCTGTAAAACAGAGCTCTTTTGCCAGGCTTTCAGCTGAGGCAGTGGATGTCACTTGTTACTGGCCTCCCCCCTTCATTCCATCCCAGTGCTATAAGATCTGCTGGACCTGGACAATAGGCCATGTCTGTGAGGCAGAACCTGCCATTTTAGTCTCTATTGTCACTCTGTAGTTTTAGATTTTATATATTTTAAATTGGTCTTTTATTGTTTTTTACTGTTGATTGTTTTTATGATGTAACCTGCCCTGAGCCTGTCCTATGGGAAGGGTGGGCTAAAAAGCTAATGCAATAAATAAATAAGCACAAAAATTACTCAACATACATATAAAGAAAAATCAAATGTAGAATATACACAGAAATATTTCATGTGTCCTCTATGACTAAATACCATCTTAAGCAGTTACACTGAAAATTGGCAGCCTTCAGATGGGGCCTGTAGTTCTCCTGAAATTACAATTGATCTCCAGATTACAGAGATCAGCTACCCTGGAAGAAAAGGCAGCTTCGGAGGGTGGGCTCTAAGGTATCACAACTCTGGTCTGCTCCTTCCTCTCCCCAAGGTCTAGCTTCCCAAGCACTACCTTCAAGTGTCCAAGGATTTTCCAACACAGATCTGGCAACCCTAGTTAAACTCTTCTAAGCCGATTGATTTCACTGAATTTAGAAGGCTGCTAATCTGCTTTAGGGCAACACGGTAAGAGTAATGGCTTTATCAAAGAGGCTCCCAGGGAACCACAGCTCTGGGCAATTACTTTAAATACCTAGTAAGCTCCTACCACACATACAGAAATAAAAAGAGAAGCACAGGAACTCAGAGTTGCATCTGTGAGGTTCCTAGGCAGATTCCCATCTATCTTTTATGTTCACATGTGCTTAGCTTCAGAGATAAGACTGCATAAGGCCAATATGGCATAGTGGTTTGAGCGCTGGATGGGAGAGCCCAGTAGAAATCCCCACTCTGCCATGGAAGGTTGGACCAATCACACACTCTAGCCTCACATACTTTACAGGGTTGTTTTGAGAATAAAATGGAGGAGAGAGAATGTAAGCCAGTTTGGGTCCACATGAAGGAAAAAGGCAGGGAGTGAGTGAGTGAGTGGCCTAGCCTGGCAGAATGGTGCTATGCAAGTGTCAGGCTTTGAGATGGGAGGGTGTTCTTTGGAACTCTAAACTTTCATGTCACAAATGGCAGTCATATTCTCAGATGGAGAAGCAATATGCAAAGCCCTGCTTTTAACTGCAATTCAATAAAAGTAATTTTGCAGCTAAGACAAAGTAATGACCTTATTGCTGATATATTGCTGGAACTGGGCCCAAGGGCAGCAAATACTTATTACTGGCAAAAGGTATGTTCCTTCAGTCAACATAAAATATTATGTAGCAAAGTCCAACACAGTCAGCAAGTAAGTCTGTGCATTAAGTTGCAGCAGCAAGTCTCATTTTCAGACCATTTCAGAACTCAAGAGGAAATAAAAAGAAAACAATTAATGAATAATACAAACATCTTTACAGGAACAGCAAAAATGAACTGTGGGTAGCATTTTTGTGATATAGTTAATTTTTGTCTCCACCCCTAACTTGTAGGCTGCCTTCAGATGAATAAATTTACCATAGTTTGTTTAATCTGAGAACAAGCCTCCGAAATCATAAATACTCCTGGTTCCTGAGAAGTCACAGTTTGCTGTGATGCCAAATTCTAAATAAATAAATAAATAAATAAATAAATAAATAAATAAATAAATAAATAAATAAATAAGGAGGGGGAAGGGAGTGTTTTTCTCTTGTATACATCAAGATTCCAAGCCATGGGATTTGGAATCTTGATATTTTGTTGGTGGGGGAGGGGAACACTTTGATCTTTCACCTGATGCCATGTGTTGTCTCAAAAATCATTTTAGTATTTAGTACATGAGATGTTTGAGTGGAGTGATTTGGGGGGGGGGAGTAAATCCATGGGCTTGCAAGGCTCATTTTTGGACCAAACAGACCATAGTTTATTCAGTCATCTGAACACGGACATACCGACAAATGAGTGGAGTTGTATCAGCTTTAGAACAGAGTGCATCATTGTATTTCACTACATTACTACCTTTGCTACAATTTTTTTTACCAACTAAACAGAAATACTCTGATGTATGTACACTCTTTCTCCCATTTCTTCGTGTTTACCCTGCTTGCCTTTTCTTTCGCAATATGTTGAGAACTCCTTGGCAAATCAGTCAGTACCTACCAATTTATCCAACAGCAATCACATTACTGACATGGGGAATGTGGTCCTCATATTCTTCCTTGTACCTGTTTGCTTCCACTGGTAAAAATGGCCAGTCAATTGCACAAATGTTCCTGGGCTCTTCTCCAACTATCATAGAACATTAGGTCTCTCCTTTTATCCAAATGGTGCGTGGATCTCCCAGACAAAACTTCTCTGAACATTTGGCAATTGCTTGATACCTGTCTTGTCTGACTTATTACTGCCTCTGTACTAGAAGTGTGCAAAAAAAAAAAATTCAAAATTAATCGGATTCAGAAATATATGGGGCCAAAATATTTGGAATACCATATATTTCCAAATACCGGTACTCAGAATAGCCATATATACAGGAGATTTCGCCCCTTCTCCCCTTCTTCTTCCAAGCTTTCTGAATCTCTGTTTCCCACCTTCTGATTTTATTTTGTTTAACTTTAAATAGTCCCAGAATAAAGATAGTCATCAGTACCTTTTTCTGCAGTTATCCAGATCCAACACCGGTCTTGTATAGCTTTAGATGTTTAGCAGTCTCAAAGAAGATTAAGATCCTGTCAAGCTTATGTCAAATAAATGACTCTGGAAACTTCTGCAGATGATGAATATGCAACTCATCTCCGGAGACCCCTCAAAGCCTCAAAGGAGCTTCCCCTCGGGACTCCCTTTCAGCCAAGGTAAGTCTCCTCAAAGTATCTGTGCATATCTTGGACAATTCTCTAGCTGAGAAAAGCAGGCAGTAGGCATTAATTTGCCTTTTACTACCCCGAACAGAAGTGCCAGTCTGCCCCCGTTAAGGAAAGCAGCTCAGCTCACCATTTTCCAATCCTGGAAGTCCTGGCCTAGTTGAATTTTGAAAGAAGATAAAGTCCTAAACTGGATTATTTTTTAAAAAAAATTCAAAAAACACAATGCCTAAAAACACCCTTATTAGTGGGGCAGCCTATTTAGTGACCCTAGCCAAACCGAAAGCAACCTCAGACTCCAAAAATAACTCTATAAAAACATGAAAGTGACCCACCCCACACAGCCCACACACCAACCAGAGATAATTTAAAAACACCAAAACATGACAGAAAGAAACTTAACTTTTAACCGACCTCCCCCCCCAAAAAAAAACAGAACCAGGAAAAGGGACAACAGGACAGGATGCAAAAACAACAACAGATCCAAACAAATCACTGCGAAAAGGCCAAGGAACTCAACTGTTAAAAAAGTGACCTTTTTAACAATGAAAATTAGGCCAAACAGCCCCCCTCAAAGAACCAGAACCTGAAGAGAAAAGGAACAACAGCAACACAACAAAGCAGCAACAAATCAGGCAGAGAATCCTTTTAAAACAGTAAAAAAACCCTTGACTTTTAACAATACAGGAACTTTACCAACCCCTCCCCCCAAAAAACCCTTCACGCTAACTCCAAGATATCCAAGCCACCCAAATTAGGAAAAGTAAAAGGATACTGCACTTTTAAAAGTCCTCTCACTAAAGTAAGATATAGGAAAATTGGCAACCCCCCACCCCAGGCCCCCACCCCCAGCAGAACCCCCTAACCCCAAATAAGCTACCCAGTACCCACCCACCCAAATCTGGATAAGTAAAGGGACTCTGAGTTTTTAAAAGTCCTTTTACTTATCTCCTAACTAAAATAAAAACAAGAACCCCAAGACTGTCTTACCTTAGATGTCTTCTCTTCTCCAGGCAGTTCAGGCAAAGCTGAGAGAGAACAGCAACAGCTGAGGCCAAGGGCCAGCGCAGCACAATCTCTTTCTCACACCAACATCAACACAGCAGCAATGGAATGGAGTCCAGCCAGGCAGACTCCTTAAAAAGGTTCTCTGGCCCTACACAGAGCAGTTTCAAAAAATACCACTGCTCTGTGATTGGCCAGAGAACACTGTTTACTTGGATACCCAAGTAAACAAAAGAACAACAATGTTGCTGATGGCTGGGGGATTAACCCAGCCATCAGCTACACAACAGCCCCGCAAAGCATGCATTTGCAATGCATTTTGCAAATGCATGCTTTGGATTGGCTGCTGGGGCTCCTTTTCCCCTCCCCTTCCCTCCCTGATCCCAGGGAGGCTATGGGAGAGGCAGGAAAAAGCTTCTAACGGTGGGAAAGGAAGCAAGCAGCTCCCCTGAGGCTGCAGAAGCTCCTTTCCCACCTTTTCTATGGACTTCCGTATACTTCCGAATATTGATTCGGAAGTATACGGCTCCTGTATAATGGCTTCTAATTGGATTCGGAAGTATATGGCGCCATATACTTCTGAATCAGGGGGTATTTGGAGGTTTATTCAGTTCAGCCGAACTGAATGCACACCCCTACTCTGTACCCAAGGTCACTTTTGGAGCACCACAGCAGCCTGTTTCCTTGTTTCCTCAGAATTCAGTCTTGTATGGTACTCCTCCTAAGGTTTTCTGGAAAAGTTTATCACCTGAGCTTTTGAAGCTCTTTTGTTTAGATGAGATGACTGGGGCATCAAGTGCTGCAAACAATTGTACATTGAGCCCACATTACAGGGAAAACAAGAATTCTGAAATGACAGAAAAACTTCCTGCATCTCAAAAGGTGAACAGTATATTTGAATGGCCCAAAGAAACTTACTTTCAACCAAGAGTTCTCAAGAGGCTCAGTTTGTTATTCATATTCCTACTGGAGTTCTCAGCATGCACTCTCCAGGCTCATATGGTTCTCTTTACACATTTAAATTATCCCCCCCCCCAAAAAAAAACCCTTTCAAAGGCATGTACTAGTGCTCCTGCACAATGGTAAAGCATTAAGGTTAAAAAAAAGAAGTCTACATAGTTGATACATTTTTATTCTTTAAAAAAAACTTCAAAATTCTTATAACTAATCCAGTCATTCCAGGGAGACCAGTGCTCCTGCACAATTTAAATATGGTTTCAAAACCTGTTTGTAGAATTGTAGATTTCAGTTATGAGCAAAATATCATTATCATTATTGAAGTACAGTATTGGGAAGCCCAGTCTGTACATGTCATAGAATGAAGTGTAATGAGGTAGAAGAATACTGAAGTGGTCACATGGACGACATAATTTTGGAATGCTCCCACATATAAAGAACTCCCTGAAATAGAAAGCCAGCACATCAGGCAAAGGGTTAAAAGCCTTGTTCGCTGCTTTATTTTCATGGAATTGTCACAAAAGTATTCAAAATGTGATTCCCCACCCTCTTCAAGTAGTATAACATGTTATATCACCTTAGAATTCTACCACCTCATTCTGCTTCAAGTATAGTTCACACCTTAGCATCAAAAACTGGCTAAATTGGCATGCTACGCCTAATATCTTCAAACTCTGAGTCTATCAATATAATTATTGATGACATGTTTATTAGACCTCCATTTTGTTGGTCACTGTCTCTACTCACCCCCCACCCCTTAATCAGTCTCACGATCAGCCAGTCTTTTGCTACACTCAGAGTCTTGCAACTCTAATTTATGGCTGCCTTGCAAAATGACTGGAGGTGAACTGCTAGGAGAATATATAATCACAAGTCATGGAAACACTGTGGCCCATTTACAAGACATGCCACAAGTAGGGATGTGCATTCGGTTAGGCCAAACCGTATATACACCCGAATCAACACTGATTCGGCTGTATTTGGAATTGGCCGTAGCTGATTCCCATTGCTGCCTATTTTGCGGCAGCCGAATACGGCTCACCGTATACTGCCGAATAGCTATTCGGAAGTATACGGCTGTCAATGGAAAAGGCGGGAAAGTAGCTTCTGCAGCCTCAGTGGAGCTGCTTGCCTACTTTCCCGCCTTTAGTGGCCTCTTCCTGCCTCTCCCATAGCCTCCCTGGGATCAGGGAGGGGGGGAGGGGGAAGAGGAGCCCCAGCAGCCAATCCAAAGCATGCATTTGCAAAATGCATTGCAAATGCATGCTTTGCAGGGCTGTTGTGTAGCTGATGGCCCAGCCATCAGCTACATTGTTGTTATTTTGATCTTTTGACAACTGTTGTCTGGCCAATCAGAGAGCAGTGCTATTTTTTGAAATTGCTCTCTGAAGGGCCAGAGAACCTTTTTAAGGAGTCTTCCTGCTGAACTCCTCCATTGCTGTGTTGGTGTATGTGGGTTGGTGTGAGAGAGATTGTGCTGCTGCTGGTGGCTGGCCCTTGGCTTCAGCTGCTGCCTGCTGCTCTCTCACTCAGCCTTACCAGACCTCCCTGGACTCAGAGAAGACAAGGTAAGACAGTTTTGGGGTTCTTGTTTTAGTTTTTGTTGGTAAAAGGACTAGAGTCCCTTTACTTGTCCAGATTTGGGTGGGTGAGTACTGGGTGGGTAGCCTATTTGGGGTTGGGGTTAGGTTCTGCTGGGGGTGGGCGCCTGGGGTGGGGGGTTTTGCTAATTTGCCCATATCTTAATTTAGTGAGAGGACTTTTAAAAGTGCAGTGTCCTTTTACTTCTCCTGATTTGGGTGGCTTGGATTTCTTGGGGTTAGGGTGAAGGGGTTTTTTTGGGAGGGCGGGAGTTCCTGTATTGTTAAAAGTTGAGTTTTTTACTGTTTCTGTGTTTGATTTGTTGCTGCTGTGTTGTGTTGCTGCTGTGTTACTTTTCTCTTTAGGTTATTGGCGGTGGTGGTGCCGTTTGGCCTAATTTTCATTGTTTAAAAGGCCACTTTTGTCCCCATTTTCCTGGTTCTGGTTTTAGGGGTGGGGGTGTTGTTGTTGACTGATTTGGCCTGAGTTTTCTTATTGGTGAAAGGCCACTTTTTAAAAACTTGAGTTGCTTTGCTTGGCCTTTTTTTCCTGTTGTCACTTTTCCTGGTTTGGGGGTGGGGGCTGGGGGGTGTTGTTGACTGACTTGGCCTAAGTTTTCTTATTGGTGAAAGGCCACTTTTTTAAACTTTTGAGTTGCTTTGGTTGGCCTTTTTTTCCTGTTGTCACTTTTCCTGGTTTGGGGGTGGGGGCTGGGGGGGGGGTGTTGTTGACTGATTTGGCCTAAGTTTTCTTATTGGTGAAAGGCCACTTTTTAAACACTTGAGTTGCTTTGGTTGGCCTTTTTTTCCTGTTGTCACTTTTCCTGGTTTGGGGGTGGGGGTGTTGTTGACTGATTTGGCCTAAGTTTTCTTATTGGTGAAAGGCCACTTTTTAAACACTTGAGTTGCTTTGCTTGGCCTTTTGTGATTCTGCTGGTTTTGTTTTGGTTTTTTAAAATTACCTCTGGTTGGTGTGGGGGTTGGCGAGGGTGTGTGTGGGCTGGGTCACTTTCTTGTTGTTATAGAGTGATTTTTGGAATCTGAGTGTGCTCTCGGTTTGGCTAGGGCCACTAAATAGGCTGCCCCACTAATAAGGGTGTTTTTAGGGATTGTGTTTTTTTGAAATTTAAAACAAAATTAATCCAGTTTAGGGCTTTATCTCCTTTCACAATTCAAGTAGGCCAGATAGGGGTGCTTTAAAAAGTTTTTAGGTTTCTCATAAAAGGCAGCGTGACTACTAGGCCACATCAGGCTCCCTTTTAAAGAGACTAGGGTTGCAGCAGCGGTGCATCTGGCTTTCAGCCACTGAAAGCTGGTGCATCCTAAGATTTCCACAGGGTAAACCACAGCTTCTCTCACGTTATAGGGGACACCTGATTTCTATTCTGCAAGGAAATCAGGTTTGTCCCAGGATCTAGTTAGGAGAAGTTTAACTAGGAGGATATAACAAGGATTGCCTTCATCTCAAGGTAGCCTTTTAAAAACTGCAGCCAGGTAGAGGCAGGATCACCTAGTCTCCTAAACTTTACCAGACTACTACCCCAACCCAAAGAAGGACAGGTTAGGGACCAAAAAAACAAATGAACAAGCTTTGGTGGGAGGGTTTTTAAAAAGAAGTTAGGGCACCTGTTGGTTCAGGGTACAGTGCAGTGAGTTAGGTTTGTAAAAAACCCCACTCTCAGTTCAGGTTCTGTGAGACTGGCCAAGGGTGGCATGAGTGACAGGCAGCAGAAGAGGGGCCCTGGGGGCAAGGCCAAGGAGAAGACTAGAGGGGTGGAGGGGTGGGGGGGAGGACCCAGGTCTCCCCCCCACCTGTGTGTGGGGCCACTCCACAGCCGCTTTCCAGCACTCCGACCTCTGGCCAGAGTGTGATGAAGAAGAAGGCCCACCTTGGGCCCTTCATCGAGGCTACTGCTGGGGCGCCCCCAGCAAAGGTGCCATTAGGTGCTGGCACTGCGCAGGGGTCTGCTGCTCGGGCAGTCTCTCCTCCAGCTGATGTTGCTCGGCCTCCTTGGAGATGAGCTTTGGGGACAGTTTTCTGTCCAAAACGATCACCCCAAGGAGGGTGCAGAGTGTCGTGCAGGAGCTGGAGGAGAAGCTGGTTGAGGAGGACCAGCCCCCTTCTTCAGTTCCTTCGGGCACCAGCAGACCTTCAGGGGATGGCCAGGAGGGGAGGCTGCATGGGGTGGAGGGGGAAGAGATGGAGACACACGAGGTGCCTCCATCTCCACCCACTTCCCCCCGGCGGCCAGCCCCTCCTGCCACCCCGAGGCATGATGTGTCTCCCCCAAGCACCTCAAAGGAGGTGGCTCCAGACACCCAACCTGCCAGTCAGTTTGGGCATCCGTTCACCTCTGAAGTATGGAAGCATTTCCAACTTATGGAGGATCCACGTTATGCGCAGTGCAAGCTGTGCAGGGCCTGGATCAGTCGTGGGCGGGACCCTGCCCACCTGACTCCGGGGAGGATGAGGAATCACCTGTGGAAGCACCACCCGGGGGTGCTTCTTAAGGGGGAGAAGCAGGCTGGTGCTGTGTTGTCCAAGCGGACAACAACACCACCCAGCCAGGGGGTCCGTCCCATTGCGACTACCCCCGCTCTCCAGGAGCGTTCCGTGGGAGAACAGGGACGTCAGGCATCTCTGCCTGAGATGTTTGGTAGGGGCACCTCTGTGCCAAGAGGGGGAATCAGGCATGGCAGGAGGGTGATCGCCTGGCACCTTGCCAGGTCGGTTGCCCATGGGCTTCCGTTTTCAGTGGTTGAGAATCCTGGGGTGCGGGGGTTGCTGGAGTACCTGGCGCCCTGGTACAAAATTCCTGCTAGAACCATCCTTAGCAGGACCATTGTGCCAGCTCTTTTCAGGGCAACCAGATCTGTGGTGAAGGATCATTTGTCCCGTGCTGCCAGGGGGACTGTTCATTTCACCTCAGATATCTGGACCTCCAAACATGCGTTCGAGGGGTATCTCTCCCTGACTGCGCATTGGTGGCAACCCAAAGAGGTGGTTGGGGGTGGCAGTAGTGACAGGCAGGGTCAGGGCCACCGGGCTGGCTATCACTGTGCCTTGCTGCACGCCGAAGCAGTCAACGCGCCGCACACGGCAGACACTCTCAGAGCCATCCTCTCACGGCAGTTAGAGGGCTGGGTAGGCAGCGGGGACGTCGCCAAGGGCTTCGTGGTGACTGATGGTGGCTCCAACATCAAGGCAGCTGTCCTGCGTGAGGGCCTAAAACCCCTTCCTTGCGTGGCCCACCTTCTCCACCTCGTGGTTAAGGACGCATTGGGACAGACGAAAAACCAGGATCGTCTGTATCTAGCCGCGACCCATGAGTACCGACTTCTGCTCCAGAAATGTCGGTACATCATGGGTCACTTCTCACGCAGCAATACGGACTCGTATCGGCTGCGTGAGAAACAGACACTGACAGGCGTGCCATGGCACCGCCTGCTCAGTGACGTCAGCACACGCTGGAACTCCATCTGCACCATGCTGGAGCGCATGGTGGAGCAGAGAGCAGCCCTGGATGCCTTTGTCTCTGAGACGAGGGTCTTTCGGGATGAGAACCGTCTCACCCAAGAGGATTGGGTGGTCATTTCTCAGACTGTGGAGGTTCTTGGGCCCTTCAAGACCTACACAGAAATGCTCTTGTCTGACACGGCGAGCATCGCACTGGTCGTCCCCATGGTCCAGATGGCCCATGAGGACCTGGCCTCGTCTCTAGTGCCAGCTCAAGGCCGTGCAGACGTTCTTCCAGTGGTGCGCGCCCTGGTTGTTAGGCTGCAGGTAGGGCTAGAGGCCCGCTTTCAGACTTTCACCCAGGATAAGGTCTACATGATGGCGACCATGTTAGACCCACGCCTTAATGGCACAGTTGCCGAGCGGGCCAATGAGCTCGATTGCTGGCGAGACGAGCTCTCCCAGAAGGTCGAGCATACCAGAGTCGGGGGAGGGGGCCCAGTGCCGGTAGTTGAGGAGGAGGGGGGTGGAAGCAGCTCATCTGCGACTTCCGCTGCTGTTGTTCATCCCCAGCCTCCCCAGCTAGGCAGTGTTTCCCACCAGACTCATGCCACGAGGAGTGCTGAGGTGACATTCATCAGGCGGGTCGTTGGCCCCTCTTTCCAAATTTCAGCTTTTCTTCCAGATTTGCTTAGAAGTCTCATCACTTTGTGTCCTCAACCAGAGCCAGGGCATTCTCCGGCCTGGCTCCAACCTGGTGGAACTCTGTGCCAAATAACATCTGTGTCTGTGCACTGCAGGACCAGATGCAGTTGCACAGGGCCTGTAAGACAGAGATGTTCTGCCTTTGGTTGAGGATAGCAATGGTTACATCCTTCTGGCACCTCCACTACCTGCCTTCCCCATGAGAAATTTTTAGCACCAACTTTAGGTTAATTAGTGTGTCTTCTAATGTTTTTAAATTGTTTTAATTATGGAGTATGAGCCCTGCTTTGGCGGGGGAGGGCAGTATAAAATAGAATTTAATAAATAAATACATTCCTAAAACAGATGGCAGTTATCTAACTCCAGATCTGGACACAAACTTCTCTATATTAGATCCCAAGTCTGGAGCTGCTGCCTAGGACAGGAGTGATGGATGAGAGAGACAGAGGAGAGATTTATTTCCTGCATGTCTGTTTTCAGTTATCTATATGCCATTTGGAAAGCAGCCCATTCCATGTTTAACATACACGTCCATGGACCCCAGTGGACTGTAATCTGGAGCACCAGGCTTGAGTCCCCACTCCTCTTCCGCATGAAGCCAGTTGGGTGACCTTGGGTCAATCACAGCTCTCAGAGTTCTCTCAGCTCCACCTCTCTCAAAAAGTGTATGCTGTAGGAAGGCGAAGGGAAGGTGATCATAAGCTGCTCTGAGACTCCTTTGGGTAGTGAAGGGTGGGGTATATAACCAACTCTTCTTGTTGTTGTTCATCATCATATAATCTTCTTTTTCCTCCCCATGGTTGTATTTGTATCTTGGCTGCATGGACTTCGTGACCTGCTTATGCAGAATGTACCCCACCATCCCTGGCATGAGTCCAGCAGACACTAAAGAAGTGATTATCCACTTCACTGTTAGTGACTACTAACATTAGTTGATTAAATTTATGTATTGTTTTTATGAATTATTTTAGCAATGATTGTATGATTTTATTGGACTATATGTTGTAAACTGCCCTGAGCCAGCTTGTGGGGTAGAGTGGGATATAAGTATAATAAATAAATAAATTCCCACCCTTGTCTACCATGACCTGCCTATTAGTATTGTCCCTGCCTGCAAGCCCAGTATCATAGAACATACTATGTTGGCACTACATGGGACACTATGGAGGATGGTTCTTTAGGTATCAGATAGTCTTCTTAAGGTAGGGGGCTACATACATATGCAACTGACTTATGGCAACCCCAGTGAGGGGCTTTCAAGGCAAGTGAGAAGCAAAGTCTTCTGTTGTGGTCTCCCATCCAAGTATTGACCCTGATTAGCTTCCAAGATCTGGCAAGACTAGGCTATATTATGCCACCTTCCCTCCCTCCCTCAGGGGAAGGTTTAACCTAGATTAATTGGGCAGCACTGCACAGAAGGCTTACAGAGGTTTCCCATGTTCCTCTCCAACATGGACTGAGAGCATCTATTTCTTTATTCCATTTATATGGAAATGGATTGATGTTTGTTTTGTGGAGACTGCAAGACTGGGACATTCCATCTCAGCTGAATAGACATAGATTTCACAACTCCGAATGAAAACACTGAACTCCTCTGATGTTCAAATGCCCCACTATTTGTGGGGGAAACATTGGAAAATAGCTATTATTTCTTTGCTTGCATGTGTGTATGTGACTGTGGGGGAGCAAAACTATATGAATGTCATCCCAGAGAGTACCCTTTTTCCATGTATACATACATATGAATCCTTCAAGGGGGAGGGAAGAGCAGATTCCAGGAGCAGTCGTTTCCAAGTTAGGTTCGAAATCTATTTCTGTAGCCTGAATAGTGTCTAGAGTTATGTTAGTAGACTAAAGCTTCCATTTTTAAGAGATTATTTTTATTCTTACCTGCACCCCTTGCTGCAGCTACTGTTACTGAAAACATTTATGTTTGATGCTCTTCTTGGCCTTGCCTGCTTGCTTGAGGGCTGATTGCCCCATCTGGGAGTGAAGGTGGACTTGGGGTGGAAGCATTGCACTCTTTGACCACATGAAAGTGTAGTGGGATTATTTAAGTACACCTCACTGTACCTTCAGTAACCCAAACCCAAAGAATTTTCAGAAGGCTAATACATACACACTAATAAGTTTCAAAACCATATAGATAAACTTTATTAGTTTCCAAGCTTCTCCTTTAGACAGAGGGCTTAAAATATAGGCAGAAAGGCAAAGCAATCAAATAGCATTAGTACAATTTCAGAATATAGTTGCACAATTACAGAAGATAAGCATAAAGCATATTTCTACAGTCAAGCATAGAGCATAGTTCTTACGAAAAGCCTAAGTCCCAAGACCCATTTGTTTGGCATGACCAGCATAGAGACAGTCTCCTGTCTCTAGTCAGATCAGGCTGAACTCAACAAAGGCTTGTTAATTTCAGGGCTTGACCAGCATAGAGGTCCCCTGCCTCTCATGCAGTCAGTAACTTCTCTCTAAATCCCAGGGTTTTTAAAGAGTTTCCTCCAGAAAACTTTATCACTTATCTCTATTTTGTCATCTTATCATATACATCAATTACAGTCCCACTTGGATCTGCAGATGGCCAGTATCTTGCTTCCTGCTCATACCATATAAGGCTCACACCATATTAGGCTATTCCTGTCCTGAGACAGCTTTTACCTTTCACACACTTTCTCTACTGACCTAAATTCTCAGCCTAAACTGCTAGCTGTTAGCAATATGTGAGTCCCACAGTCTGAGACTAATTCCTTAGGGGTCGGAAAGAGCTGCAGTACATAGAGAGGAAAATTACACTTTCTTCACATGGAGTGATTGGCTACTGCACACTGAGTCACTTCTGTCTTTTGATTTAATTCTAAAGCCTAGAAATAAGCATGAGGAAAATGGCAATTACTGATTCATGTGGAGAAGATCAATTGAAATATACAGCACATTTTCTGGAGAGTGGAAACAAAGACTCACCAAGATGGCAAAGTTGATACAGATCACCTCCATTCATTCTTCAGAAAAAACATGCTTCTTAAAATGACAAACACTGTTACTTGTGAATGACAGTTCCAATGACCACCCATTCTACCAGAACTCCTTCAGCCAGTGCAGTTCCTCCAGGGAGAGTAGCAAAGATCTTGCTCATTGAGATTAATTGTTAGCAGCTTCAACATATGTGCACAGTGGCTTTCACAGATAATTAGGGAATGCATTGAGATTCTAAATTATCCCCATAACAGACATCCTTTGTAATACAATTGAATGAAAATCTAGTTTCTGCTCAAAAGTTGTTCAGAGTTTACCGAAACCTGTAGTTTGGGCCTCTTTGGGCCATTCTCCAGGCTTGTAACTAACAGCAAAGGAGACAAGTGGCCAGTTAAGACTGAGGCTGGATTACTTGAGAATCTTCTCTCAAGAGTCAGTTTAGAGAGTTCAGGAACCATATTGATTTCTTTAAATTCCTCTGATCTGAACTGGGAAAGATAAATGGCAAAGGTGTTCACTAAGTAACAGTTGATGGGCTCTTGTGCAGAGGTGTTGTAATTGCCCACAAGGGAAAATTGCATTCAAGTTCATAGTCACTTGGGATTGCAATGAAACTTTATAAAGACCCAATTACATCATCATATACTTCATGCTGTTATAAAGTTCAGAACAAACAGAAGTCCATTTCCTAGAGGTTTTTTTCCCCCTCAGAGTCTCTGTATGAAGCAGAATTAAAGCAGAACTCAGAGAATTCTAAACAACCCCAGCATCTGCCAGCAAACATGAAAAGAGAATATGTTTATAGTCCATGACTGCTGACTGGGTATAACACCAATATTTGTACTTCACCTTATTTCATATCTTTCAAAAACATGTCATCTCTCTATACTGAGAAACTCAGAGGTCCATTACCACTAAATTGCTGTATATTACTATCTCCCGGTGCTGCTTCAAGCAGTTTGTTATAGTTATATGTCCCTTTGGCCGAGCAGGTATAAGGAAATAGAATGATATATTTAGATAATAGGCGATTTTACTGAACTAGGCAGCTAAAGAGATTGATAATGAAGTACAAAGCCTTTTGAGTCGGGGTCATTTCGGTTAAAACAATTTTATTTGGTAACATATGGTAACAAATTATATTTCTTGCATCATTAATAACTTCTTTTATCTATCCCATATATTACTTTCTACCCACCCCTCCCCCCGTTACTTGACCCCCACCGGTGTTATTTACTTAAAGTACTAATGTTTAAAGGTACCCTTAACTAATAAAAACAAAAATTAATATTCTTCTTTTTTTCTAAGACTTAATCATTATCAAAAATTGTCCAATGTCCTTTTATTTTCCACTCTATTTCTACATATCTTCTGAACTTTTTCCACTCCATCTTGAAAACTTCTAAATAATAGTCTCTTAAAATTCTTATTAATTTGTCCATTTCACTCCATGTCATAACTTTTACAATCCAATCCCATTTTTCTGGTATTTTTTCTTGCTTCCACAACTGCGCATATAATGTCCTAACAGCTGAAAGCAAGTACCAAATTATAGTTCTTTTGGAAATTTTTCCATTTGAAATCCCAACAGAAAAGTCTCTGCAACTTTCTTAAATTCATATCCCAAGATCCTAGAAATTTCTTGTTGAATCATCTGCCAATACTTTTTTGCTCTTTCACAAGTCCACCACATATGATAGAAAGAACCTTCATGTTTTTTACATTTCCAACATCTATCTGGCATCTTATTGTTCATCTTTGCCAACTTTTTAGGAGTCATATACCATCTGTACATCATCTTAAAATAATTTTCTTTAATACTATGACACGTTGAAAGCTTCATAGAGTTCTTCCACAAATAACACCAAGTTTCCATCTGTATTTCTTTATTTTCATTAATTGCCCACTTAATCATTTGAGATTTCACTACTTCATCCTCCGTAGACCATTTTAAAAGTAATTTATATAATTTTGAAATTAATTTTTCGTTGTCTCCAAGCAGAACTTTTTCCATTTCTGTTTGCTCTTTTCTTATTCCTTCAGTTTTAATGTCATTCTCCACCAAGCTCTTTATATGTTGCATTTGAAACCAATCAGATTTATTATTCAGCTCTTCAGCAGTTTTCAATTCTATTTTGCCACTTTGTATTTTTAATAGTTGATTATATGACGACCACTTTCCTTCACCCATCTCAGCTGTTATTTTTATCACTTCAGCTGGCACTATCCATAACGGTTTTCTCTCATCTCCATATTTCTTATATTTCATCCATGTATTTAGCAAGCTGTTTCTTATATAATGGTGAGAGAAAAAGCCGTCTATTTTTTTCCCATAATACATATAGGCGTGCCAGCCAAATTTATTTCCATGACCTTCCAACGCTAAGAGTTTTTTAACAACATTATCCCATTCTTTTATCCATACTAAGCAAACTGCTTCATGATATAATTTTAAGTCTGGTAATTGAAATCCGCCTCTCTCTTTTGCATCTGTTAAAATTTTCATTTTAATTCTTGGTTTCTTCCCCGCCCACATAAACTCTGAAATTTGTCTTTGCCATCTATTAAATTGTTTGGAATGTAGTCGCTCTGACCACCTGAGTCCCCTGAACCCTTGGATTAAATCTTCTGAAAATTCTGGGACTGGTTTCAGGAAAAAATTAGAATTGAGATTAAATGTAAGTCGCAATGAACAGTGGTCACTTAAAGGGCTATCAACAACCTGAAACCTACCCACTAACTTCAATAAGGTGGATGATATGACAAAATAATCACTAGTACTAGCCCGTAAAGTTGATAAGTAAGTGAAAGAGCCACCAGTTACATCTAAATAGGTACCATTTAACACATATAAGTTAGTCCATGAAAGCAATTCCAAAAATTTGAGTCCCGATTTGTTAATGACCTTATCCCTCGAAGTCTGGTCCAAAAGAGAAGCATGGACTGCGATTTGAGAATTCGTGCTGGCTCTTGAATCTAAAACACCTGAACCAATTCTGGCATTAAAATCACCACCCACTATAAAATAAAAATTAGGAAACTGTAACGTTAAAGCCTCAATGGTTGCTACGTCATGGTGCGACCGAATTGTCCGGCGGTATAACCGGATGGGCAGGCTGGGCCCACCAACCTTGCCAGCCTAAGAGAAGGAAAACTCTAACATCAAACCCGGGCAGATAGAGCTCGTTAATGTAACAACTACCACCTGGAGGACTCGCTGCCGGCATCCCGGCTTACTGGGCCATGGCAGATGACCCCCAGGTGAAAGGGTGGAGCCAGTACCGCGCACACTGGGCTTCACCTAAAAAATTCCTCTGCGCAGGCCTGAAGGGCATATCCACATACACAACCCACAACGCATCAAGTCCTGCAGCGATGGGCAAGGGGCGAAACGGCAGGTGGAAGGTGCCACTGGAAGCCGCAGTCCCGATCCTGCATGTAGGCGGTTCAGGGTATTGGTTGCCTGATGCTAACCCGGAGATGAAAGCATTTTTCGGCAGCACCCTGAACGACCAAGCAGCCTTATCTAGGGACAGCACTGCTTGCTCCACACGGAGAGGGGCCTAGAAAAGGTGGCCTAAACAAAGCTCGTCTCCTCCACCCCAGTTGGCTAGCCGTGGTCAACGGGCATCCTTACTTGTGGTCAAAAAATAACAACAAAGAAAAGGCATGCACCTGCCTCACAAAGTGTGCAAAGACTAAAGCTTGCGTGTTGGAACATCAGAACCATGCTTGACACAGTAGACAGTGGTCGCCCTGAACGACGCTCTGCTCTAGTTGCCCACGAACTTCTCAGGTTGAATATCAACATAGCAGCTCTCAGTGAGGTCCGTTTCCCTGAGGAAGGTAGTCTTCAAGAACACGGTGCTGGCTATACCCTCTACTGGTCAGGTAAGTCAAAGGCTGAGAGCCGCCTTTCTGGTGTTGGCTTCATGGTCAGGAACTCCATTGCCTCCAAACTCGAAAACATGCCAACAGGTCACTCAGATCGGATCATGTCCATGCGCCTCCCACTTCAAAACAAGCAGCATGCAACACTCTTCAGTGTGTATGCCCCAACCCTTCAAGCAGATCCTGCAGAAAAGAACAAGTTCTATGCTGATCTACACAACCTCGTACGGAAGACCCCTACAGAGGCCAAGGTGATCATCCTTGGCGACTTCAATGCCAGAGTAGGTAAAGACTCGGAAGCCTGGAAAGGAGTACTTGGCAAACACGGCATTGGCAACTGCAATGACAACGGGCGCCTCCTGCTAGAATTATGCATGGAGCACCAGCTCACCATCACCAACACTATCTTCCAGCAGAAGAACAGTCTGAAGACAACCTGGATGCACCCACGGTCCAAGCACTGGCACCTTATCGACTACATTCTGGTGCGCCAGAGAGACCTTCAAGATGTCTTACACACCCGAGTAATGCCCAGTGCAGAATGTCATACGGATCATCGTCTTGTACGCTGCAATCTCCGTCTTCACTTTAAACCCACACCCAGGAGAGGAGGTATCCCTCGGAGGAAGTTTCAGGTTGGCAGTCTCCAGTCAGCCGAAGTTAAAGCTGCCTTCCAGGCAAAACTCCAGTCAAGAATTGAGGACCCCAGTTGCCCCACAGACCCTTCTCCAGAAGCACTCTGGGAACACCTAAAAACTACCGTCCTGCAGATCTCTAAAGAAGTCCTCAGGTTCTCCACAAGGAAGAACAAGGACTGGTTTGATGAGAACAATCAAGAGATCCAAGATTTACTGGCGAAAAAGAGATCTGCCTACCAAACACATATTGCTCAGCCCTCCTGTCCTGGGAAAAAAGCAACCTTTTGCGCTGTATGTAGCAACCTCCAGTGCAAGCTTCGAGACATTCAGAACGAGTGGTGGACCAAGCTTGCTGAGAGAACCCAGCTGTGTGCAGACACTGGTGATTTAAGAGGGTTCTACGAAGCCCTGAAGGCAGTATATGGTCCATCATATCAGACTCAGAGTCCCTTGCGTAGTGCAGACGGCCAAGTGCTCCTCACAGACAAGGCATCCATATTGAACCGGTGGTTGGAGTATTTTCAGGTTCTCTTCAGTGCCAACGGCGTAGTTCAAGATTCAGCAATTCACCTCACCCCACTTCAACCAGTGAAAACAGAGTTGGATGAGATCCCCACTCTAGAAGAGACTGTTAAAGCCATCAAGCAACTGAAAAGTGGCAAGGCAGCAGGAGTTGATGGAATTCCACCAGAGATCTGGAAGCATGGGGGCACAGTACTACATAGCTCATTTCACAAAGTACTTGTCACCTGCTGGGAACAAGGCAAATTACCACAGGACTTTCGCGATGCAATCATCATCACCCTATACAAGAACAAAGGGGAAAAGTCAGACTGCTCCAACTACCGGGGGATAACCCTGCTCTCCATCGCAGGCAAAATCCTTGCCAGAATACTCCTGAACAGACTGGTGCCCGCCATTGCAGAAGAACTCCTCCCAGAGAGCCACTGCAGCTTCAGAGCTAACAGGAGCACCACCGACATGGTATTTGTTCTCAGGCAGCTCCAAGAGAAATGCAGGGAACAGAACAAGGCTCTGTATGTGACTTTTGTCGACCTTACCAAAGCTTTCGATACCATTAGCAGGAAAGGCCTGTGGCAAATCTTGGAACGTTTAGGATGTCCCCCAAGGTTCCTCAGCATGATCATCCAGCTACACGAAGACCAGCGAGGCCAAGTCAGACACTGCAACGACCTCTCGGAGACCTTCCCAATAGGCACAGGTGTAAAGCAAGGCTGCGTTCTCGCGCCAACTCTCTTTACGATCTTCTTTAGCATGATGCTTCAAAGAGCCGCAGTAGATCTAGATGATGACGATGGTGTCTACATCCGCTATCGCACCGATGGCAGACTGTTCAACCTGAGGCGACTAAAGGCCCACTCCAAGACAATGGAAAAACTCATCCGAGAGCTACTGTTTGCTGATGATGCTGCACTCGTCTCCCACTCGGTATCAGCTCTGCAGCATATGACGTCCTGCTTTGCAGAGGCTGCCAAGCTATTCGGCCTAGAAGTTAGTCTGAAGAAGACAGAAGTTCTCCACCAGCCTGCACCCCAGGAAGTTTATCACCCTCCCTGCATCACTGTGGGTGAATCAGTTCTGAAGACAGTCCAGCAGTTCAGCTACCTGGGGTGCATCATCTCCTCAGATGCTAAGATCGACAAGGAGATTGACAACAGGCTGGCAAAGGCAAACCGTGCCTTTGGCCGACTGCACAAAAGAGTGTGGAGCAACAAGCATCTGAAAAAAGGCACAAAGATCAATGTTTACAAAGCGGTTGTGATGACAACCCTCATCTACGGCTCCGAATCATGGGTTTTATACCGTCATCACCTGCGACTCCTTGAGCGCTTTCATCAGCGCTGCCTTCGCACCATCCTCAACATCCACTGGAGTGACTTTGTGATCAACACTGAAGTTCTCAAGCGGGCGGAGGTTACCAGCATCGAGGCACTGCTGTTGAAGTCGCAGCTGCGCTGGGCAGGGCATATTTCTACGATGGAAAACCACTGCCTTCCCAAGATTGCCCTGTATGGCGAACTCTCCACCGGCCATCGAAATAGAGGGGCACCAAAGAAGAGGTACAAGGACTCCTTGAAGAAATCCCTTGGCACCTGTCGCATCAACCATCACCAGTGGTCTGACCTAGCCTCAGATCGCAAAGCATGGAGGCACACCATCCACCAGGCTGTTTCTTCTTTTGAGAACGCACGCATAGCTGGTCTTGAGGACAAAAGGAGATTGAGGAAGAATCGCACTGCTACAGCACCAACCCTAAATCAGACTTTTCCCTGCAGCCACTGTGGCCGGACCTGCCTGTCCCGCATTGGTCTTGTCAGCCACCAGCGAGCCTGCAGCAGACGTGGGCTATTGCACCCTTCCTAAATCTTCGTTCGTTCGCGAAGCCAAGCCGAGAGAGAGGTTACACCCAACCAGTCCCAAAAGTTTTCATTAGCTTTAAACTTAAAATTAATTGGGGGAATATACACATTAATACAGATAAGATCACCAAAGTAAAAACCATTAACTTAAAGGGTTTGAAAGTTGCTTGAACAATACTTTTCCAAGACCTGAATCTCCACATCCAAATCTACTGAAGCAAAAATAGCCAGACCTCCAGAACTCCGACTGTTGAACTGTTGAAGAGTCTCTTTTAATACTTAAGAGCCTAAGTCTCAGACTTTCCAACCTGGTAGTAATCCCTGTTTGTTCTGTAGCCGGGAGTCCCAAGAATGAATTTAAAAGATTCTGGTCGCCGCACCTCAAAAAGGATATTATAGCTTTAGAGAAGGTGCAGAGAAGGGCAACTAGAATGATTAAAGGGCTGGAGCACTTTCCCTATGAAGAAAGGTTGAAACGCTTGGGACTCTTTAGCTTGGAGAAACGTCGACTGCGGGGTGACATGATAGAGGTTTACAAGATAATGCATGGGATGGAGAAAGTAGAGAAAGAAGTACTTTTCTCCCTTTCTCACAATACAAGAACTCGTGGGCATTCGATGAAATTGCTGAGCAGACAGGTTAAAACGGATAAAAGGAAGTACTTCTTCACCCAAAGGGTGATTAACATGTGGAATTCACTGCCACAGGAGGTGGTGGCGGCCACAAGTATGGCCACCTTCAAGAGGGGTTTAGATAAAAATATGGAGCAGAGGTCCATCAGTGGCTATTAGCCACAGTGTATGTGTGTATATAACATTTTTTGCCACTGTGTGACACAGAGTGTTGGACTTGATGGGCCGTTGGCCTGATCCAACATGGCTTCTCTTATGTTCTTATGTTCTTAAGATCTTCCTCTATTGTGTTATGAGGGGAAAAATGTTCGGGATGTTCTGCCTCCAGAATGGGGGGGGGGTAGGTAAAACAGACCGGTGAATCAAATCTTTCTGAGAAATATCAAGGGGTCGTCACTCAGCAGGCCCATCACTATGTTTCAACTTAAGGGGGTCTGGGAACTTCACAAGCAAAGGAGATACAACTAGGTTGTCAAACACTCAAACTGGAAAAACCCCTTTTAGGGCCAAAAAAGAATTTTGATGCAGCAGCATTTTAGGAATCTTGGAGCTATCAAAAGTAAGAATTTTTTGAGCCTGATTTGGGTTATGTAGAAGCTCTACTGAAATTAAATCAATTGAAGAGAAACTCAAACACAAAAGGGCTTTTAGATGGTGCTTAACCTGATGTTTAAATTTCCAGGACGGCATCTGGCCTCTGAATCTGCAAACTGTGATACATACTTTATGTGGCTGTAATTGTAGTTGATACTGTAGTGACCCATTCACTATCTGCTGCTTATTCGGCCTCTCAGTCCCACCCTTATGTAAAGTCAAATATTCTTTATGAGCAGTTTGTCCAAATGAGCAGGGAGAAGTACACCAATGATTTGACAACACCTGCAGTAGTTGCTCAATTTTGGTGTCAATGAAATTTAATCTCTCAAAGATGAATTCCACAGTTTTAGCAATCAGGCTGGGATAATTGTTTAAAATGGATTCTTCAGCCTCCATATCAGCTGTTCTGAGATTATCTTTATTGACTTCATTATTATTTTCAAAGGAAGTAGATAAATCTCTCCACTCATCAGCTTGACTTTCAAATACATCGTCTGCCAAAGGAGCGAATCAGTTTGAGGTAAAAAAGACGTCCAATTTTGTCTGTTTACAGACCGGGGGAGGAGTTGAGTCGTCCGAGTCACGTGTCCTCTTAATCTGTGCCCTTCCCATTGCTCAAAGGAGCAGACTGATTCTTCTTTGATTAAATTAGAAGGTATACAACAGTAGCCAAATAAACACAATTCCCAAACAACATTTCCACTCATGCTATACTCCTCCAAGACGAGTCAAAGCACTGTAGTATTTTCAAAAATAATCCAGGCCAAAAAAAAAAAAGGTAATTCAAACAGGCTCCTACAGCTATTATAAAAATATAACAAAATGAGAGTGGGAGAGCCACAAGACAATGCTGCTGCCACTCCAAATCTACTCACAGTGTAAAATACGTAAGGTCACTGTTATGCTAAACAGACCAAAAGCCAGCAGCTGATTACAGCCACGTTTATTATCAGTATTTTGGTATTTCACTCTTTCTCACTTGCCAACAAATTCCAGACCACAGGGCTAAAATAAAATAGATGATTGCCTTGGAGTAAAAGTTCCAGTCTAGTAGCTCTTGGAGTTGTGAATTAGGAAAGTCTATAATTCTCTCCCTGTAATCTTCATGTTTCAAACCAGCTGCAGATAGTTAAACTTTAGTATTCAAAATAAGATAAAATAAAACTTGGCAGCTTGGCAACTTCGCCAACCACCAAGTCCAGGAATACTGAAAACACCAGCCAATTATCCAGTTAAGCCGGTGGGAGTTATATTCTTTAGTCAAACAGCCCGCAGTTGAAAGGTTAAAATAACAAAAGATAAAATCCTCAAACTTAATACAATAGTTGAAGAATTAAAACCAATAAAACAAAGTTAAAATAGACTTATCATATCACGTCTGCCTCCCTCCAACACCTGACCGGAAGCCCCCCATTTTCTCCATTACTGCAAACATAAAATCCCAATTTAAATTGTCAAATGCTTTCTCTGTGTCCACAAAGAATAATGCTACTTCCTTTTCTGGATGTCTTTCATAATATTCTACAATATTTCACAGTTCTGATATTGTCTCTTATTTGCCTTTTGGGAAGAAACCCCGCTTGATCTTCCTTTATAAAAGTTATCAAATATTGTTTAAACTGTTCTGCCAAGATTCTTGTATATATTTTATAGTCATTATTTAATAATGAAATCGGTCTATAATTTTTTACGTTCGTAACATCTCTATCTTCCTTTGGAATCAACAAAATAACAGCTTCCTTCCACGTATTTGGTATTCTCCCTTTTGTTCTTATCATATTCATCAATTTCTGAAGTTTCTGGATTAACTCCTTTTGGAGGGTTTTAAAAAATTTAGCTGTATATCCATCTGGCCCAGGTGCTTTTCTATTTTTCATTGCATTAATTGCTGCTTCAATTTCAATTTTTTTCAATTGGATCATTCAAAAATCTTTGCATATTTTCTGCTAAGGGTGCTATTTTTATCTTTTGTAAGTACTCATCCATCTTTCCTTTCCTTATTTTAACACCTTTAAATAACTTGGCATAATACCTAAAGAATTCTCTTTTTATTCCTTCTTGATCTACCACCTCTCTTCCATCCACCACAATTTTATTAATAATTTTGCTTTCTCTCTTTTTCTTCAGTTGCCAGGCCAAATATTTTCTGGGTTTGTTTGCTCCCTCGAAAGATTTCTGCTGCAATCTTTTCAGATTCCATTCCAGTTCTTTATTTAACAAATGTCTCATTTGCGTTTGTAATATTGTAATCTCCCTTATAATTTTCTTTTTCCCTGGTCTTTTTCTCAGTTCCCCTTCTTTTTTCTTTATTTCATTTTGAATGTCCAACATCTGTTTTTCTTTTGCCCTCTTATCTTTGTTATTCAATGTAATCAATATTCCTCTCATTACTGCTTTATAAGCATCCCAGACAATCTGAAATTCTATATCCTCTTTATCGTTTATTTGGAAGAAAGCTTTAGTGTCATTTTCTAAAGATGTCACTATTTCTTTATTCTGTAGTAAATCTTCATTCAATCTCCATCTTCTCAACTTCTTAGACAATTTTGTAATCCACATTATTGGGTTATGGTCAGCCCCAATTTTAGGTAAAATCTCTATTTTATTTGTTATAAGGCCTAAGTCTTTTTCCAATTCTGGAAAAAGTTTCATGTCTTGCTGAAAAAAAGGTATAGTCCCACACTTCAGGATTAAATTTCCTCCATATATCCTCCAAATTTTCTTGTTTGACCAATTTAAAAAAAAGACTGGCAATTTTCCTTCCTTATTATTTTTTTTTTACCCCCAGACCTATCCAATGTGTTCTTAATTGTTCTATTAAAGTCCCCCATTATCAAAACTTGGTCATAAGTCAGTTCATCAGATTGTTGTATAATGTCTTTTTAAAAAGCATCCTTTGCACCATTTGGTGCATACAGTCCCAATAACGTTTTTTTTGCATTTAATATTATTTCTACTGCTACAAATCTTCCATCTTTATCTTTAAACACTAATTTCAGCTCCAATTCTTGTTTAATATAGAAAATCACTCCCCTTTTCTTCTGTTCAGCCAATGAATAAAATTCTAGTCCCAGTTGTTTATTCCATAAAAATTTGTAATCCTTTTGTTTGATATGCACTTCTTGTGAACAAACTATATTACAATTTTGCTTTTTAATCCAATGAAACGTTGCCTTTCTTTTTTGTGGTGAATTTAGTCCATTTACATTCCAAGATAATAATTTGTAATCCATCATGGTGCAAATTCTTTATGTTCTTCATAAAACCTACGCAGTTCCTGTGTGCTTGTAATTGTTATCCTTTTTCCTTGCAGCTCAAAGCTCAGACTTTCAGGTATTATCCATCTATACCTCATTTCATTGTCACATAGTTTTTCTGTCCATTTTTTGTATGCTTTTCTGTCATTTATCACTTGTCTTGGCAATTCTTTCATGATTCTTACTCTGTTGCTCCCACTATCAATGTCTTTTCAAAAATTTTATTCAAGATTTTTCCCATCATTTCTTTTGTCATATATCTTATAACCACATCTCTTGGTAGATTATTTTTCTTGGCATATAGTGAGTTCAGTTTATACATATAGTCATACATGCTTCTTGTTCCTTCAGGATCTTCCTCCAAAAATTCTGCAATTATTCTTATTATATATCCTTTCAAATCAGTCTCTTCATCCTCAGGTACTCCTCTCAGACGTATCTGGGTTTCCACCAATTTGCAGTCATGAATTGCCACCTTTTCTTCCATTTTTAGCAAGGTGGAATCATGTACTTTCACTCTCTCTTCCACCTCTTGCACTTTCTTTGATGTTACCACAGTCTCATTTCTGAGATCTTCTATATCTTTCCTTAGCTCTTCAATGTCCTTTCTAATTTCTTTTTTAGAAGCAGTTATCATGTCTCTCACCCCTTTCATCATCCTGGCTTCCATTGCTTCTAATTGCTCTTGCATTTTCTCCATTGAGGCAGTCCTTGCATGGGTTAACTTGTGCTCTGACATTTTAAAAACACCGAACAGTTTGACCTCTCCAAATTAAATTTAAACTATCAGGTTTGATAGAGTAATGCTTGCCCTTTTCAATAAGCCTAATTTTGCTGTCCTCAGAGCCTCCTGGGCTCAGATATTAATTTTTGAAGTTTTTATTTCTTTCAAAGTGGCAGTCGCAACTTTCTGCTTCCCTTTAAAAAAAATTTCCTTCAAAAAGCTTCTAAAATAATTATCAGTGATAATGTCCAATAGTATTTACATTATAATTGTCACCACTATCAGCTTCACCAATTTTTAATGTCCCAAACACTTTAAAAACTTTGTTTAAATTTTGACCTCCTAGCAATGGCCACCAATGTTTTTCTATGATATTATAGTCCTAGAGTAGGCTAGCTGCTTCAATTATTTCCCTTTTCCATCCAATACTTCCTGCTTTTCTTGCCACCAAATCCTGTTTTCACTGGTAAAAAGATCTCGCATTGTTTGATGTATTTCCTGTGTTGACTGTGAGAGCTGCAAATCTGTGATGATGGGGCTTTTTCACCAAAGCCACAAGTAGACAAAACAATAAATTCCTTTCCACTTTTTAGCACTGTCCTTTAAATTTACAAATTCAAATTTCGACCCTTCTCCCCTTCTTCTTCCAAGCTTTCTGAATCTCTGTTTCCCACCTTCTGATTTTATTTTGTTTAACTTTAAATAGTCCCATAATAAAGATAGTCATCAGTACCTTTTTCTGCAGTTATCCAGATCCAACACCGGTCTTGTGTAGCTTTAGATGTTTAGCAGTCTCAAAGAAGGTTAAGATCCTGTAGAGCTTATGTCAAATAAATGACTCTGGAAACTTCTGCAGATGATGAATATGCAATTCATCTCCGGAGACCCCTCAAAGCCTCAAAGGAGCCCCCCTCCGGGACTCCCTTTTAGCCAAGGTAAATCTCCTCAGAGTTTCCTGTGCATATCTTGGACTGATCTCTGACTGAGAAAAGTAGGCGTAGGCATTCAATTGCCCTCCACTACCCCGAACAGAAGCCCCAGCCTGCTCCCCTTCTGAGCAGCAATTCAGCTCGGCATTTGCCAACCCCAGAAGTCTTGAGTCAGGGTCATTGATGCAAATACAATCCAGGCTTCTAGGAATCAGAAATCATTTCCACCAGTAGGAAACGAGCAGCCTAGTTATTGTGGAAAGTCCCAGAAGTCTGTAAGACATATCATAAAATAAGAAATCCTAAACAGGAACAAACTGGTTGTCGTGAAGACAATCTCAGGGCAGCATTTCGCACAGACGTTATGTAGGAAACTCGACATTTCACGCGTGTTTTGCATAGTAATCACATTAAGTGTAGAAATGAAATATGCATGAACACCCATTTTAAACTGATGTGAATAAAAACACTCAGGGATCCTGAGCCAAATATACTTCAACAGTACCCTGTGGAAAGCCCTGGAGTGAATGACACTGACATTTCCTGAAACTATTGAGAAGTGCTGCCTTCAATAATGAATGGAATCTACAATGCAAAAGAAACATGAGACAGATGAAATGAAATTTCACATGTATTCGTGGTCTTGCAGCCTGCAGCGTAGCTGCTAGGCTGCTTGGAGCTGTTTGCCCTCCAGGGCGGGAGAGTTGGTCTGCGCCCTGTTTGGGTGCGCTTTGCAGGGGGCGGGGTTTAGCCGCGTCAACGGCTGGTTCCCCGTCCCTTTCCTCAGTCTCTCGGCGATCGGCAGCGTGTCCGGGAGGCTCTTGATGAGCGGGGGCGTTTTGGCTGAGGCTGTTTGTGCGGCGCGTCTTTGAGCGAGTTGGGGCTCCTTGTGCTCCTCGCGAGGAGCGGTGGCGGCAGCTTCATCTTGCATCGGATCGACGCTGGCTGGCTGAGTTGTTCTGGGGGCTGGGGGGCTGGAGCGAGTTGGGGCTCCTTGCGCTCCTCGCGAGGAGCGGCGGCGGCAGTTTCATCTTGAAGCCGACCAACGCTGGCTGGCTTGTTGTTCTGGCTGGGTTGTTCTGGGGGCTGAGTGCTTAACCGGTGGAGGGCCAATTTGAAGCCTAGCCTGCTGGAGCTGGACGCTGGCTGGCTGAGCTGTTCTGGGGGTTGGGTGTTTCACCTGTTGAGGGTTAATCTGAAGCCTAGCCTGTATGTGCAGGAGCTTAGTAGCCCTGAGTTTTAAAGCTGCAGTACTGCAGTTCAGGCTACTCAGAATTTGAGTTAGATCCTGGTGGAAGCTTGGGCTAGGTGAGGGGCTCAAGGTGGCTTTAGTTTTCATTGGAGGTAGTGTCAGTTGAAACCCCCACAACACCCTTAGTTATAGTGGAGTAGCATTAGGCTGTGTTAGCTGGGGCTGTTGCTAGGCAGTTCGGGCGGCCATTGCTTGGGTTAATTGAGAAAAGGGCTGAAAGACAGTTGGGCAGCCATTTTGAGGTGCTGGTAGCTGGTGCTGTTGCTGGGCAGTTTGGGCGGCCATTTTAGGTTCCTAGTGAAAGGGACAGAGAGACGGGCGGCCATTTTGAGGTGCTGGTAGCTCGGGCTGCTGCTGGGCAGTTTGGGCAGCCATTTTAGGTTCCTAGATAAGGGGCAGAGAGACAGTTGGGCGGCCATTTTGAGGGCCCCTTCTTATAAGGCAGGTGGGCAAAATGTCTGGGGGTAAAGGTTCAGGCAATTCCAAGGGTAAGAAGCCTGCACCCAGACCGTCTAAAGCTCCTGCCAGGAGGCTACCGCCTCCGTCATCTTCTTCAGATGAGGAGGGTGAAGGGGCGGTGGATTATAATATTTTGAGTAGGCTGCAGGCCTTAGAGCGGGCGGCGGGTGTTCCTTCCTTAAGTGGGGGGGGGGCGATGTTATGCAATCCAAAAAGGCAAGGCAAGCTAATATTCTTACCAGGTTGTCCATTCTTGAGGGCAGGTCTGGTGGAGTCGTGCCTGGCAAGGATGCCGGTTCCAGTGGCCCCGATGCAGGTGCGGTGGAGGAGGCGCGGACGTCGGGCATTGGTTTGCCGGTGGTGCCAGTTGGACTTGGAGGTAGGTCTGGTGAGGGTTTGCAAGTTGGGTCTGGGCAGGTTTGGCCATGGGGAACATGGGGACCTGCTGCAGTAGCCGGGCAGGGCGCCTCAGGGATAGGCTTAGGTGTGACTACTCCTCCTGGGGTGGGGCTGGTGCAGAATTGGGCTTGGCCAGGGGGGCAGGGCATACCTTGTGTGCATCCAGGTACAGGGCAGATGAGCTTATCTGGGCCCATTTTGGGAGCACCATCGCAGTACGGGACGGTGCCTTTTACAGACTTGCCTTTTGGGGAGGTTGCTCTGCCACTCGGGGACCATTTGCTCCCTGCCACAATGGAAAAAATTTTAAAGGGAGAATATGTGGACATATTTTCTCTTCTTTATCGAGAAATGGAAAAGAAAGACAAAGAGGAATTAGATGAGAAGGAGAAGGAGAAGCTGCGGAAGCGAAAGGTTGACAGAACATGGGCTAATTGGTTGCCTGGGTTCTGCATTTATGCCGGGGTAATTGCCAGGGCGCAGCAGTGGCGGGCGGCATCCTTGTTCCAATACTTGGACATAATTTATAAGGGCTATACTGCCTTTAGTGGATCAGCCTGGTTACAGTACGACCAGGAATTTAGAATGAGGGCTGCCCTATATCCGTCCCTCCAGTGGGATCGGATTCACCAGCAGCTTTGGCTGCAGGTTATGTCCCCGGCCAGGCCTAACCTGGGTGACCAATCAGATAGTGGTCACTTAGTGAGTAGGGTGTCCACTTCTGCTTCTTTGAGCTCTCACCGCGGTACAGCGGGGCAGGCGGTTCAACCCCGCTTGCTCTGCTGGGACTTTGGATCCCTGGGGGTGTGTAATAGAAAGGCGTGCCAGTTTAAGCACGTGTGCCCCTTGTGTGGTGGATCCCATGCCTTTGATAGCTGCCCTAAAGCCCGGGGGCGCAGGAATCCAAAGAGGCCCGGCGGGAGCGGAGGAGGTTTTCCAGCCAAGAAAGGGCCCCAGCCCGATAAGGGTGGGACCACTTGAGCGATGGCTGGCTATGTATCCTAGGAGGGCTGACGCTTTGTACCTGTTGGAGGATTTCAAGTTTGGGTTTAGGATCCCTTTTCAGGGGCCTCGAGTTCCGTTCATGTCTAGAAATCTTAAGTCTGTTCAGGGTTTGGAACAGGTTGTTAGAGACAAGATTGCTAAGGAGTTGGCTGAGGGAAGGATCCTTGGTCCTTTTTTACAGCCTCCAGTGGCTACTTTGAGGGTCTCGCCTTTAGGTGTGGTGCCTAAAAAGACGCCTGGTGAATTTCGTTTGATTCACCATTTGTCTTTTCCTAAGGGGCAGTCAGTGAATGATGGGATCCCAGAGCATTTATGCTCTGTTAGGTACACCAGCTTCGACCAGGCTATCGCTGTGGTGAGGCGTTGCGGGGTGGGGGCAGAGTTGGCAAAATGCGATATTAAGTCTGCGTTTCGCCTTTTGCACGTTCACCCCGATGACTTTGATCTCTTAGGGTTTTCTTTTGAGGGCCAATTTTACATGGATAGAGCATTGCCAATGGGCTGCTCTGTGTCATGTTCCGCTTTCGAGCGTTTCAGCACGTTTTTGGAATGGGCTGTGCGGGAGAAAGTGGGGTTTCAGGACGTCGTTCATTATTTGGACGACTACCTGTTTGTGGGGCCCGTGGGGACGGGGCATTGCGGCCAGCTGCTGGCTGGCTTTGCTGAGCTCACTGCTGAACTTGGGGTACCCTTAGCGCCAGAAAAAACAGAAGGTCCAACCCAGAGGTTGACCTTCCTGGGGATTGAGATTGACACGATTGATCAGTTGTCTAGGGTGCCTTTGCAGAAAGTAGAGGAGCTGAGGGCTAGGATTAAGGCATTTCTTCTTAGGAAGAAAGTCACTTTGCTGGAATTGCAGCAATTGGTGGGGCACCTCAACTTTGCTTGCAAAGTGGTTGCTCCTGGAAGGGCTTTTCTTAGGAGACTGTGTGATGCTATGGCAGGGTTACGTTTGCCCCAGCATAGAACTAGGGTTACCTGCAGCATGAGGGATGATCTGAGGGTTTGGCAGGAATTTTTGGAGTCGTTTAACGGGGTCTCCTTTTGGAGGGAGGACTTGATGCTTGAGGCCGAGCTCCAGGTCATGTCTGATACTGCAGGATCTTTAGGCTTTGGAGTTTATTTTCGCGGACATTGGTGCGCGGATGTTTGGCCTGATTCCTGGATGCAGGTAGGGGTGAACCGAGATCTTACGTTTCTCGAGTTCTTTCCCATTTTAGTTGCGGTTTGGCTGTGGGGGAAGGATATGGCCAATCACACTGTCCATTTTTGGTGTGATAACATGGCAGTAGTCCACGTCATTAATTCCCTTTCATCCAAATCGCAGCGGGTGATGAGGTTGGTGAGGGCCTTCACTCTGCGCTGCTTGCGGCTTAATATATTGTTTTTAGCCAGGCATGTTCCTGGGGTGAGCAACGGGGTGGCTGACGCTCTATCTCATAAACAGATGGAGAGGTTTCGTCAGCTGGCCCCGGAGGCAGACGGAGAGCCGGTGCCAATGCCCCAGGAGTTATGGCAGATTGGAGAGCCGAAGCCTGCAGAGCGATAGGTCTAGCCATTGCGCCTAGCACTCGGAAGTCTTACGAGCGGGCCGTGCGGCAGTTTGAAGACTTTCGGGCCGAGGTAGGGTATCGCAGGGTTTGGCCCCTCCCGGTGGAGGAATTGCTCCATTACTGTGTTTCGCTACAAGGTAAGGGGTTGGCCGTGCGATCCATTAGGGGGTGCCTGTCTGCATTGGCTTTTGCAAGTAAGGCACTTGGTTATCGGGATGATACAGCAGATTTTCGTCTTCGAAAGATGCTGGAGGGGTGGTCTAGAGAGGCCGGTCCCAGGGTTGATACGCGGAATCTGGTGTCTCCGTCGATTCTGCAGGGGTTGAAGAGGGTATGGGGCGTGGTGTGTGCCTCGCCTTTCGAGGCATGTTTATTTCATGCTGCGTCCTCGTTAGCCTTTTTTGGGGCTCTTAGAGTGAGTGAGCTGGTAGCTCAGTCTAGAAACGATGTTTCTGGTAGAGCTTTGCATTTGAGGGATCTGAGGTTGTTCGGGCCTAAGGCGGTCATTGCTGTCCGTCGCTCGAAGACGGATCAGTTGCAGCGGGGTACTGTGCTCGAGCTTGGTAGTTGTTCAGAGCTTGAGTTGTGTCCAGTTAATGCGTTGGCTGCTTATTTGGCAGTGCGCGGGCCCAAGGACGGATTTTTGTTTATACACATGGATGGTAAGCCATTGACGAAACACCAGTTCTGGGCTGTTATGTCCAGGGCGTTGGGTGAATTAGGGTTATCAGGGGTGTGGTTTGGTACCCACTCCTTTAGAATTGGGGCGGCCTCGACAGCGGCTGCCATGGGGTTTCCTTCCACCTCTATTCAGAGGTTGGGGCGTTGGCGTTCTTCGGCCTATAAGGCCTACATACGCCCCTTTTTCGGGCAGTGAGCACCTTGGATTGTGGAATGATTTGGTCCTGTTTGTGTTTAATGTTTTCTCTCTTTTAGATGCTGCTGTTCCTGGCCAGAGGAGCCGGTGCCGAGTTCTCATCTGCGGCCATAGCTACGTGTTTTGGGCTGCTCTTCAAGCATGGAGAACTGCGGTTGGCTCTCAGCTGGGACTCAGCCAGCATGCGGTTATCGAATGGCAGGGGCGTCGGGGCCTCCAGTGGCCAGGCTTGCTGCCGTTGTTATTCAAGGGTAGAGCGGGTCCTCCTCCACAGGTCTTAATTGTTCACCTGGGAGGTAATGATCTGGGGTTATTGAAGGGTAAGGCCTTGGTGTGGCAAGCCCGGGATGACTTCCAGCGCATCAGGGAGCGATGGCCGGAGACCACGATAGTCTGGTCAGCCATGCTGCCCCGCCAAGTGTGGCGTCATGCTGTGGACCCTGCAGCCTTAGAAAGAGCTAGGTATAAAGCCAATAAAGAAATTAAAAAATTACTCGAGAAGGGTTTGGGCCACTATTTACCCCATCCGGATATTTCAGCGAGATGTCCTGACCTCTACAGAGGGGATGGGGTACATCTCTCGGAAAAGGGTAATGTGCTTTTTCTGCGAGATTTGCAGCAAGGGTTGCGGGTGGCTTTGGGCCTCCCGGTGGGTGCTAAGCCCTAAGTAGAGACTTGGCCTTATTAGTGGCAGGTTTTAGGGGTTTAGGACACTTTGCGGCTAGGGGAGGACTGTGAAGCATCCCCCCCTTTGGGGAAAATTTGGGGTCTGGCATGATCGGCCTTGGGGTTTGGAGACCCGGGTTGGAGAATGCAGACTGTCCAGGAGGCTCGGCTAGAGGGTGCCTTTCTGCCAAGACGTGCGTCTGGGTTTGGGCCCTCTGGTGCGGGCCTCCCTGCTGGGCCTGCCTGGAGGGAGCTGAGCAGCTCAGCTCCGGAAGGGGGGCTGGGTCCTTGCCCGTTAATGGCAGGGGAGCGGTCGCGGTGACCCCTAGCCCTGGCCAGGCCGCTGGTGGGGTACCCTTGCTGTTCATGTTGTAAGTTAACAAAGTGGCCCAATTTCAATCCAATGCATTGTGTCCGACTCGTTATTCCGACCTTGGTGGGCAATCGTGGTCTTGCAGCCTGCAGCGTAGCTGCTAGGCTGCTTGGAGCTGTTTGCCCTCCAGGGCGGGAGAGTTGGTCTGCGCCCTGTTTGGGCGTGCATTGCAGGGGGCGGGGTTTAGCCGCGTCAACGGCTGGCTCCCCGTCTTTTCCTCAGTCCCTCGTCGATCGGCCCTTCCACCCGCCCTGTCTGCTATGTGGGCATTGCTGGTTGCCTCATTCGGGGAGCCGGGTAGGAATTTTTTACGCCCCAGCTGATTGGCTGGTGCTGGGGTGTGTTTTTCGCCTACCCTGCATAGCAGTGCAGTGGATTGTGGAATTGGCTTTGGGAAGGTGCCTTTAAATAGGCGGTCACTTTAGTTGGCAGGTTTTAGGGGTTTAGGACACTATGCGGCTAGGGGAGGACTGTGAAGCATCCCCCCCTTTGGGGGAAATTTGGGGTCTGGCATGATCGGCCTTGGGGTTTGGAGACCCGGGTTGGAGAATGCAGACTGTCCAGGAGGCTCAGCTAGAGGGTGCCTTTCTGCCGAGACGTGCGTCTGGGTTTGGGCCCTCTGGTGCGGGCCTCCCTGCTGGGCCTGCCTGGAGGGAGCTGAGCAGCTCAGCTCCGGAAGGGGGGCTGGGACCTCACCCGTTAATGGCAGGGGAGCGGTCGCGGTGACCCCTAGCCCTGGCCAGGCCGCTGGTGGGGTTCCCTTGCTGTTCATGTTGTAAGTTAATAAAGTGGCCCAATTTCAATCCAATGCATTGTGTCCGACTCGTTATTCCGACCTTGGTGGGCAATCAAAATGCTCCCTCATTTTCAACACTAAATTGCAAGACCTAGTGAACAATGTCTCAATAACTGACAGTTATGCTTATGATAATTATATTAGGTTCTAATGTACTGAATGCAGTGTCTCCTAGAAGTAACAGTCACTTTCCAGATCCCAGTGACTCAAACACCAAAGCAGGGGTGGCAGAGTGCCTGCTTTGCATATAAAAGCTCCCAGGTTCAACATCTGACATCTCTGGTTGATTAAAGGAATCTTGAGTAGCAAGTGATGGGAAAGAATTTTCTCTGCCTGAAACCCCAACTGAACAAAGCAGGTGTCAAGTGCACCTTTAAGTCCAAACAAGTTTTATTCAGAATGTAAGCTTTCATGTGCTCTCTAAGCACACTTCATCAGACAAGGGGATCAAGTATTGTGGGCTGAAATACATGAAGTTTGTTGATTAAAAGGGCAAACTGGCTGTGATCACATGGTGAAACAGTGTGGCTTGGCCATTTTGTTGTACCTATCAGAGTCCCCCTTTTCCTCCAATCAGGAGACAGGTGAAAACGAGATGAATAGGCAGATCTTTATTGTTTTCACATTAATGTGGGAAGGAAAACAATCTTTCACCCTTCCTTCATCCTTCCTCCATTTTCCTTCAGCCATCTTCTCCATAGTCATAGATATTTATGCCTTTCTGTAAACAAAGGCCAACTTACAGATTGGCTACATCGTTCCTCGCTTCTGACACTCTGATTACATTCATTGGCCAAATAAACATCCCATCTCCCAACTTAGAAGCAACAGATGAATTGATATCACCCGGGGTCTCTGATCAGGACATCCACGTCTCACTTGTTCGCATTCCCATATCTGCGGTTTCGCCCCCCCCTTTCCTGTTGGTCTCCAGTGTGGACCCCTGGCTAAACTCCAAAATGTGCAAGAGCAGAACCACCCTGTAAAAAGTCTGCAGTGAAAACGTTGTGAAAGCAATGTCACCCCAGAGTCAGAAACGACTGGTGCTTGCACAGGGGACTACCTTTACCTTTTTTTATATGTAATGAGATAAATAGCCAATATCCCTTATTTGAATAATGTCTTATATTGATATACCCAAATAAGGGATATTGGCTGTTTATCTCAACCCATTTTCTCAACCCATTTTCATTTTATGTTTTCTTGTTTTCTAATGGCAGACTAGAATGATGTTTATAATGTATAGATTGATGTTGATAAGTAAATTAGGTGGACTACAACTAGGAAATACATGTCCTTTTGTGATTTACCTAGATTTGCAGAAAAACCAACTGGCAGGAAACTTTATTACCTTTTATGGCTATCCAGACCAAATGGCCAAGCCACACTGTTTCACCATGTGATCACAGCCAGTTTGCCCTCTCAATCAACAAACTGCATGTATTTCAGTTCACAATACCTGATCCCCTCGTCTGATGAAGTGTGCTTAGAGAGCACACGAAAGCTTACATTCTGAATAAAACTTGGTTGGTCTTAAAGGTGCACTTGACTCCTGCTTTGTTCAACTGCTTCAGACCAACACCACTGCTCACTTGAAACCCCAACTGCTATAGACAATACTGTGTTCAGTAAACTAATAGACTGATCTCTATAAAGCAGCTTCAAGCATACACAAAGGTGGTTCTGGTGTTTAGCTTTTCACTGAGCGCCATGCCATTCCAAGTCTTACAGTGGTGTTCCCTCTAGACTTCTCATCCAGCATTGACCACATCCCTTTTTCTGATGCATTTGGGATTGTTGTGTTTCTCCAGGTACAGATCTAAATATTTTCTCATTCCAAGTAAGGTTACCTATTCCTTCTTTCTGCTCAGTCCAAGTTGAGTCCCACAGTGTTTCAGTGATGTCAAGACCAGTGGCTCTTCTAGTCCATCATCCTGTCTCACAGAGTGGCCAGCCAGTTCCCCTGGAAGGCCAGCAACAGGGCATAGAGACTGAAACCATCCCCTGCTGTTGCCTCTTGGCTCTGGGATTCAGAGATTTAATTACTCTGAACATGGAGGTAGCCATTGAAAGACCTAACTTCCATGAATCTGTCTAATCCCCCTTTAAAGCTGTTTATTCTTGTTGCCATCACCACATCCTCTGGTAGTGAATTCTACAGTTCAATCACTCTGTGCAAAGAGGTATTTCCTTTTGTCGGTCCTGAGTCTACTGCCCATCTGTTTCATTAGATGCCCTCAAGTTCTAGTGTTTTGGGAGAGGGAGAAAAATTTATCTTTGCCAGCTCTCTACCCCATGCATAATTTTATAAACCTCTAATGCCCCCCCCCCTTTAGTTGTCTCTTTTCTAAACTGAAAAGAGTCCCAGACTCTTCAGTCTTTCCTCATAGGGAAGGTATTTCAACCCTTTACTGGGGCTCCAACTGGAGACCCAGTTTGGTGTGGTGGTTAAAAGCAGCAGACTCTAATCTGGAGAACATTTTTCAGTCGTGAATGGATCTGCATAGAGAGGCGAAAGACTGAAATAGTAGTCTGACTTCACAAACTATGCTTGATCAGCACATTTCATAACTGAAAATGCCTCATTAAGTCAAATGCTCAAATTATTTATAATTCCTTAACTTAATAATAAGACATAACTTTATAAAATGAGTCTGGCTTCCAAAGCTGTTCTCTGTGCTGATTGTCATCCTCCTGTTTCCCCACACCTACATCTGAATACTAGCATTCTCCATCCATCAGTCTTACAGATTGCTCACTGCAGCTCATATTGACCCTGCCAAGGACTCAGCTGTGTATCCAGCAACTCACTTAGTTTCCCCTGGAACAGGGTATATCAATAGGAGCATCGTTTCATCGATCACCTCAGCATCACCTAATGAGCTGACCTCTCCTCCATCCTTCATGATAAGAAAGCTGTGTGAGGGGTAGTTTCATGTATTTTTGCAGACAAAGAATGCTTGCTTGCTACTTGTGATGCAGGCTGGCCTCCACTGAATCGCTCATGGTTTGAATGGGGACAGGAGAGGTGTGTGTATCTTCATCAAGACACACATATTCAATGGTTCGTGCTGACATTTTCAACGTAATTATGCAGTTGAAATCAGGATGCCTTTGGATTGCCCTATTTGTTTGTTTTTATGGTAATCATAGTGCAAAACCTAGGGTTGCCAGGTCCCCTCTGGCCACTGACAGGGGATGGGAGGGGAGGGTTGCCAGATCCAGGTTGGGAAACTCCTGGAGATTTGAGGGTGGATCCTGAGGAAGACAGTGGGGGTACAATGCCACAGAATCCACCCTCCAACGCATCCATTATCTCTAGCAGAACTTTTCTCTGTTGTCTTGAGGTGAGCTGTAATTCCAGGGGATCCCCAGGTCCCACCTGGAGGCTGGGACCTACAAAAGTCCCATCTTAACTATACTAAAGATCCAGGCTGTTGGTGCCATGGGGGAAAAATACATCTATTACATTTGCATCCTGTCTTCTTCCATGGCACTCAGCAGGGTTCACAGATAATTCTTTGGTCCTCTATTTTATTGCCATAAGTCTTCACAACTTCTCAGTGGTATTGGGTAGGCTGTAGTAATATGACTAGGCCAAACTCATTCAGTGAGCTTGAGCTTTACTGGGCTAATCAGATCTCTTGAACAAAGTTTGAGTCCAGTGGCACCTTTAAGGCCAACAAAGTTTTATCCAAAGTATAAGCTTTTGGGTGCATGCACGCTTCTTCAGATACACTGAGTGATTTTTTTAGGCTTAAAGGACTCCAATTTGGACCAGGGCTATGGTGCAGAAGTGGAGGTTACACCCCTTCCCCCCTGCCATTTTCCTATCACATACCACTTTGGAGCAGGTACTTGTTCCCTTTCAAAGGAAATAACAATTTGGAGGAGGAGGAATAAATAAGAAAAATTGCAGGAATGAAAGCTCTCCCCCATATGCTTAACAGGCTTTTTTTTTCAGTTAGATACACAGGCTAGTTTTAAAGTTATATAACATTCTCCTATTAATTTTTACCAGCATTCGTATGTTTGGCAGTCTGCATTTCAGAGAGACATTGTAAAGAAAAAATGGTGTCTCTTTATCACAATACTTTAAATCTCAAATAAAGGGCAATTGTAAAACACTCTACAATTGCTTTTCCACCTTCTTACCTGCCTCTCCTCACAGTGTGTTATAAAAGGGGGGCATTTGCTACTGATTATAATTTGTTTGTATTTTGTTAAATGTTATACTTTGGCTGTGTAAAGATATTGAATGATATTTTTCTTGACTGCCAATAGAAAAGTGCATAGTTATAGACAGGGCTTTTTTTTTTTTTTTAGCAGGAACTCACAGAAGTGCAGTTCTGGCTGGCTTAACATCAGGGGTCTGTGACCTAGTATGCAAATGAGTTCCTGATGAGCTTTTTCTGCAAAAAAGCCCTATGTGAAACAATGGTGGCATCAGGGGGTGAGGTCTAATATGCAAATGAGTTCCTGATGAGCTTTTTCTGCAAAAAGCCCTGTGTGAAACAATGGTGGCATCAGGGGGTGTGGCCTAATATGCAAATGAGTTCCTGCTGGGCTTTTTCTACAAAAAAAGCCTTGGTTATAGACCCTCATCAGTTTCTTCCAGGAAGATCAGCAAAGGCCAGAAAGGCACCCACTCAGTGTTCTTCATAGAATCATAGAGTTGGAAGGGACCTCCAGGGTCATCTAGTCCAACTCCCTGCACAATGCAGGAAACTCACAAATCCCCCCCCCCTTAAATTCACAGGATCCTCATTGCTGTCAGATGGTCATCTAGCCTCTGTTTAAAAACCTCCAAGGAAGGAGAGCCCATACCACCTCCTGAGGAAGCCTGCTCCACTGAAGAACCGCTCTAATGGTTAGAAAGTTCTTCCTAATGCTGAGCAAGAATGTTGTTGTTTTTAAGGTTCATGCAGCTCTACGCAAAGGCTTTCTGGCTTGGGTGTTTGTAAAAACTTCCAGAAATAAGGGGTGGATGCTTTACTTATTAAAAAAAAAGAATGAGGGAGAAAATGGTAGTAGTAACCAAGACTGAAGAAAATAAAGGCCACAAGTACAGCTGCCAATGGGAAATTCATTGACATTTGTGGATGGAGCTTAGAGACGGAGAGCCTTGGGGAGGAGAGGGACTTCAGCAGGATATGATACCATAGAGTCTGCCTTCCAAAGCAGGTATTTCCTCCAATGAATGGATTTCTGTAGTCTAGAGATCAGTTGTAATTCTGGGTGATCTCCAGGCCCCACCTGGAGGCTGGCAATCCTAAAGGCTGAAAAAGTTCTGGTGAAGTTGAACCAAGGTGAAAGAACAGAGAAGCCCTCGCAGGAGCAACATAAGAATTTTAAGAACATTCATGAAATTGAAGGATGGTTTGTCCAGTCAGGACTACTATCTGGAATGTTTATATTATATTGTCCTTGAGGTCTTATGTTTGGTTTGGAAGATTTCTCCCTCTAAGTTCTCCATAGTTTTTCAACTCTCATTGTAAGGATTATTTGAGTCTGAATCTGTACTCTAGTTATTTCATTCTACACCTGCCTCTCATAATACACAGCTGGGTGCACTGGAAAGTTGTTTTTGATTATTGTTCAGGGGAGGCAACCACTCTTAAGTAAATGTTCCCATTTGGCTGCTGTCTCCTATACTTGGATAAATGTGCAGTTTCAACCACCTGTTCAGCTGTGAGTGAGTGCATTGAGTGTAATGAGAATTACTTAATGCACATGCAAAGAAAAAAACCAAGTGTTCAGTCATAGATTGTATGTGTGTTCACTGTAAACTGTCAGTAGGGCTAGACACCTGGTCTAAAGACAAGTGATTAGGAAGATGGAGAAGATAAATCAAGAGGACCAGACTCTGAATGATAATCCTAAAACCATTTTTGCCTTTCTCTTTAACATCACAAAGATAAGTTAACCCATCCAATATGGATTTCAGATCATGCTCCACTGACTATAGAATTGGTGATAAAAGATGAGCAAATTGGAAGGACCTGGAGATTTAATAGTATGGTTTTATTAAAAAAAGAAAATAGACAATATATGGAAAATCAAGTGAAACAATATTTTAGAGAAAATAAGGGAACAGTGGCCACGGATATTCTGTGGGAGGCGGCAAAGGTAGTATTAAGAGGACATTGCATGATGAAGGAGAAAGAAATTTAAAAAGAATGGTATGCTAATAAGACACAGAAACTCCAGGAATTAGGTGCACTACAGAGTAGTCAAGGTATTAGATTTTGTCCTGACAGGAAAAAAAAAGATCGAAGAGATAAGGAAGCAATTGGACTTTATAGATTCAAGGGCATTATGGAAGAAGCAAACCATGGTAAGAAATGAGTTTCAAAGAGATTCAATAAATTCTGTTAGGAGATTGGCTAATTACTTCAAGACTAGGAAAGAAAAGCAAAAGGTGGAAAGTATAAGAAGACAAGGAGATGTTACGCAGAACCCAAGAGAAATTAGGCAAGCGTTTCAAGAATTCTATAAGGAGTTATATGTCAGGAGGGATATAACGGAACATATTGAAAAAAGTGGAGAAGGGTTGAAAGACACAGATAAAGAGAGTTTGGAGGAGGAAATAACATTTCAAGAAATAGAGAAAGTTGTGAACAGTTTAAAAGTGGGTAAATCCCCGGGGCCAGATGGCTTTACTGCGGATTTTTATAAGGAGATGAAGGAGTTACTGATCCCAGAATTACAACAAGTGTTCAATTCTATATTGAAGGGAGGGAAAGCTCCCGACTCTTGGAGAATGGCTGAAATAACTATAATATTAAAACCTCAGAAAGATCCTCGGTATGTGGGTTCATATAGACCAATAAGTCTACTTAACCAGGACTATAAAATATTCTCTAAAGTTTTAGCAAACAGACTACGAAACATATTACCTTATATAATAAAAGAGGATCAATATGGATTTGTGAAGAATAGGAGCATTGCACATCCTATAAGGAATATATTAAATGTATTGTACCATAAACATTCTGGGCAATTTACTTTGCTTAAATTGGATGTATATTTATTTATTTATTTATTTATATTAAGATTTATACCCCGCCCTTCTCACCTAAGTGTCTCAGGGCGGCTTACAACATGATAAATTAAACAACTTCAGATTGAAACATTTAAAATACAATTAAACTATAGGTTAATAAAAAGCAGGATAAAATAGGATAATTAAAACCGGCGGCCTATAAATACATTTTGTTCCATCCAGGATGTTTTCATTGTCAGTTAATGTCATAGGCCTGCCGGAAGAGGACTGTATATAAGGCATTCGATACGCTGTACCATGAATTCTTATGGTCCATAATGAAGAAGTATGGGATTGGCCCACTATTCTTAAAAGCCATTCAAGAGGTCTATAGGGAGGGGTCAGCAGTGGTAAGGGTAAATAATGGACATACGGGACAGTTCTCAATTGGGAGAGGGGTAAGGCAGGGATGCCCACTTTCCCCATCCTTATTTATAATGGCAATAGAGCAATTAGCAGAAAGAATTAGGAATTCAGGTAGAATAGACGGCTGTAGAATGGGAAAGGAGGAAATAAAAATTAACTTCATTAGGGTTTGTAGAATCTTTCGGGATCAAGTGCTGTGTTCTACTGGAGAAAGTTTTTCTTCCAGACGTTTCGTTCTCAGCTGCGGAGAACATCCTCAGTGGCGTTGCAGCCGGAGCAGGCACTCAGACCTTCTTGGCTGCTGTGCATTGAGTGGGGCCAGGGCTGCTGGAGAGCTGCTATTTGTAGGCTGGAGGGGGTGTGATGAAAGGGCAATTGTTTTGTGGATGTGCCCATTGTTTGGTGGGGCTTCCTGGAAGGTTAGTGATAAGGAAACGAATGTGACCATTGTTCCGTGTTAATTGCTGGGAGGGTTGGAAGGGGTTTGAAGATAAGGAAGATGGTTGTTGACTGTGCTGATTGTTCTGTGGAATTTGCTGGTTGTTCTGAGACTTTCTGCAATTTATAGTCTGTAGGGTGTTTTGCAGAGCTGGGTACCAAGATTGGTGGATGAAAATGCCTTCTTCCTTTCTGTTAAAATTGTGCTGGTGTTTGTAAATCTCAATAGCTTCTCTGTTCAGGCGGGTATGATAATGTGAGATGGTAGAAAGGACTTCAGTTCTTTTCAAAGTGGATGACGTGGTCTCCTTCTTGAAAGATAAGTTATCACAAAGATAAGTTAGAGAGACATGTTTATACTTTGGTATGTGACCGTAAATAAACTGACTGACTGACTGAGACATGTTTATAGCTATGTCATTTTTGCCCCCCAAAGGCAAAATAAAGAGGCGGACACAAATACATTGGTAAAACTATGGGCCACTTTATTAAATAACACAACCACAGCAAGGGCAACCGAACTGCGGCCAGGTCAGGGCCAGGGGTCTCCTCAGACCGCTCCCCTGCCTTTTTAGCGGGTGAGAGACCTGGCCCCCCAGCTGGAGCTGTGTATCATAGCTCCCGTCAGGCAGGCCCAGCAGGGAGGCTCGCACCGGAGGACCCAGACACCAGACGTGAGTCTCAGTGAAAGGCACCCATCCAATTGAGTCTCCAGGATAGTCTGCATTCACACATGTCGGGTCACCAATACCCAAGGTTGATCCTGCCAGACCCCTAACTCCCCAAAAGGGGGAGGCTAACCGGTCCTCCCCAGGCTGCATGGTGCCATCAACCCAGCAAAACCTGCCCTAAAAAGTGACCAATTTAAAAGATGGCACCATCCCAAAGCCAAATCCTCAATCCACTGGTATGCTATGCAAGGTAGGCAAAAAACACACCCCAGTCAACAGGCAAACAACCGGGGAGTAAAAAATTCCTACCCGGCCCCTCAAAAAGAGGCAACCAGCAATTGCCCACATAACAAACAGGGAGGGCGGGAGGGCCCAGCACCACAGGAGGACTGAATGGAAGGGAGTGGAGGCTTCAGAAGGCACTCTGAAGCCCCGCCCCTGAAGACGCACCTAAAGCGCGCTGAATCGGCCACTCTTCTTGCCGAGAGGGGCAAAATCTCCTTGGCAGCCACGCTGCGATGCAGCGGGCTGCAGGAGGCTCCGTTGCCCCACAAAGGCGAAATAAAGAGGCAGACACAAATACATTGGTAAAACTCTGGGCCACTTTATTAAATAACACAAACACGGCAAGGGCAACTGAACTGCGGCCAGGTCAGGGCCAGGGGTCTCCTCAGACCGCTCCCCTGCCTTTTTAGCGGGCAAGAGACCTGGCCCCTCAGCCGGAGCTGTGTATCACAGCTCCCATCAGGCAGGCCCAGCAGGGAGGCTCGTACCAGAGGGCCCAGACACCAGACACGAGTCTCAGTGAAAGGCACCCATCCAATCGAGTCTTCAGGACAGTCTGCATTCACACACCTCGGGTCACCAATACCCAAGGTTGATCCTGCCAGACCCCTAACTCCCCAAAAGGGGGAGGCTAACCGGTCCTCCCCAGGCCGCATGGCGCCATCAACCCAGCAAAACCTGCCACACTAAGGCCAAGTCTCTACTTAGGGCTTAGCACCCACCGAAAGACCCAAGGCCAACACAAGCCCTTGCCAAAGATCTCTCAGGAAAAGCATATTACCCTTTTCCGAGAGATGCACCCCATCCCCTCTGTAGAGGTCAAGACATTCCGAAGAAATATCCAGATGAGGCAAATAGTGGCCCAAACCACCCTCCAGTGCCTTGCAAATCTCCTTATTTGCTCTGTAACGAGCCCTCTCTATCCCAGCTGGATTCCAAGCACAGCGCCACACCAAGCGCGGAATCATGGCTGACCAAACTATAATGGTACCGGGCCATCTCTTCCTAATGTACTTGAAATCATCTTGAGCTTGCAAGATCAAAGCCTTGCCTTTAATCAGCCCGAGATCATCCCCCCCCCCAGATGAATAATTAAAACCTGAGGAGGAGGTCCCACACACCCATGAAATAAAAGCAGAAGCAAGCCGGGCCACTGAAGACCCCGGCGCCCCCACCATTCGACCATAACATATTTGCTAAGCCCCAGCAGAGAGCCAACGGCAGTTCTCCAAGCTTGATGTGCCGCCCAAAACACATAACTGTGCCCGCAGTTGAGAACTCGGCTCCTCCAGCCAGGAACAACAGCATCTAAAAAGAGAAACAAACAAGTTATAAAACCCAAACCTTAAACTACCTCCAGCTCCTAATAACAAGGCTAAGAGTGGAGCAAAGGGCGAATATAACTTTTATAAGCCTTAGACCGCCACCGGCCCAAGCGCTGAATAGACAAAGACGAATAACCCAAGGCTGCAGCCATAGAGGCCGCCCCAATCCTAAAAGAGTGAGTACCAAACCTCACTCCAGACAACCCCAACAATGCTAAAGCCCTAGAAGCCACCACCCAAAACTGATGTTTTGTCAGAGGGCTGCCCCCAAAATGACAAAACAACAACCCTTCGCAGCCTCCCCGCACGGCCAAATAATCGGCCAATGCAGAAACTGGGCAAAGCTCCACCTCAGAACACGGACCCAACTCCAACATGGTCTCAATGCCCTCTTGATCTGTCTTGGATCGGTGAATGGTAAGCACCACCTTACCCCCCGTTAACCTAATATCCCTTAGTGACAAAGCCCTGCCAGAAACATCATTCCTGGAGCTCGCCACCAATTCACTAATCCTCAACGTCCCAAAGAAGGCCACCAAAGAGGCCACATGAAACAAAACCGCCTCAAAGTGAGATGCACAGACTGCTCTCCAAGCCCCTTTCAAACCCCTAAGAATCTCAGAAGACATAGGGTTCCTGATATCAGGCTTAGGCCCAACCTCTCTGGACCACCCTTCTAGCATCTTTCGAATACGAAAATCTGCTGTTTCACCTTTATACCTTAACGCCTTGCTAGCGAAGGCCAGCGCAGACATGCGCCCCCTAATTGATCGCACGGCCAATCCCTTACCTCTTAAGAAAACACAATAATGGAACAACTGCTCCACTGGGAGTGGCCAAACAATGTGATACCCTACCTCGGCCCTAAAGTCTTCAAACTGCCATACAGCACGTTTGTAAGACTTCCTGGTGATAGGCGCAATGGCTAGGCCTATCGTTCTGCAGGCCTTGGCTCTCCAATCAGCCATAGCTCCTGGGGCATTGGCGCCGCTTCCAGATCGGCGTCCAGGGCCAGCTGATGAAACCTCTCCATCTGTTTACAAGAGAGAGCATCAGCCACCCCATTATTCACCACAGGAACATGCCTGGCCCAAAACAAAATGTTAAGCCGCAGGCAACGCAGAGTGAAGGCCCTCACCAACCTCATAACCCGCTGTGATTTGGATGAGAGGGAATTAATAACCAGAACAACAGTCATATTATTGCACCAAAAATGAACAGTGCGATTGACCATATCGCTCCCCCACAGCCAAACCGCAACCAAAATGGGAAAAAATTCCAAAAATGTGAGATCCCGGCTCAACCCGGCCTGTACCCATGACTCTGGCCACACCTCCATGCACCAGTGTCCACGGAAGTAAACCCCAAAACCTAATGACTCAGCAGCATCGGACATGACCTGAAGCTCCGCCTCAAGCCTCATATCCTCCCTCCAAAATGAAATCCCATTAAAGGATTCCAAAAACTCCTGCCACACCCGCAGGTCCTCCCTCATGCTGCTAGTAACCCTGGTCCTGTGCTGAGGCAAGTGAAGGCCCACCATAGCATCACAGAACCTGTGAAGAAAAGCCCTACCCGGGGCAACCACCTTGCAAGCAAAGTTAAGATGCCCAACCAACTGCTGCAGTTCCAGAAGTGTAACCTTCTTTTAGAGAAGGAAAGTACTAATCCTTTCCTTCAAATCCTCCAGCTTCTGACAGGGAATACTGGACAATTGCGCTACAGTATCCAGCTCAATCCCCAAAAACACAAGGCATTGGGCTGGGCCCTCAGTTTTTTCCTCAGCCAATGGCACACCCAACTCAGCGGCCAGCTCAGTAAAGCTGGACAACAACTGAGCGCAGCATCCAGAACCCGCAGGGCCCACGAACAGGTATTCATCCAAATAATGAACAACATCCTGTAAACCCACTTTCTCGTGCACAGCCCATTCAAGAAATGTGCTGAAACACTCAAAAGCAGCACACGATACAGAGCAGCCCATAGGCAACGTCCTGTCCATGTAAAATTGCCCTGCGAAAGAGAAACCCAAGAGCTCAAAATTATCCGGGTAGACAGGGAGAAGGCGAAATGCAAATTTGATATCACATTTAGCCAACTCAGCCCCCTGACCACAGCGTCCAATGATGCTCACTGCCTGATCGAAGGTGGCATACCTAACAGAGCATAGCTCCACAGGTATCCCATCATTAACAGAAGAACCCTTGGGGTAAGAAAGATGGTGAATCAAATGAAATTCACCAGGAGCCTTCTTTGGCACCACTCCTAAAAGAGAAACCCTAAGATTAACCACTGGGGGACTAGCAAAAGGGCCCAAAATCCTGCCCTCCGTCAGCTCCTTGGCAATCTTAGCCTCAACTACGTGCTCTAAACCCTTAACTGAGCTGAGGTTCCGAGACCAAGTTGGTATCCTAGAACCCTGAAAAGGAATTCTAAAACCTAACGAGAACCATTCAACAAATATAAACTGTCAGCCCTACATAGGTACCTACGAAGCCATTGCTCAAGAGGTCCCACCTTTATTGGACTGGGGCCCTTTTCCAGTTTGGGACGGAACCCCACCCGGTCTTTTTTGACCCTTTCGTGGCCGAACCCTTGGACAGTTGTTAAACGAGTGTGGGCCAGCACACATGGGGCATTCATGCTTGAACTGGCAAGTTTTACGACTGCATGCCCCCTGCGACCCAAACTCCCAGCAAAGCAAACGGGGTTGAACCGCCTGCCCCACAGAGCTGCGGGAAGATGATGATGAACTGGAAGGAGAAGAGGAACCCTTGGAAACTAAGTGACCGCTGTCAGAGCGGTCCCACTGATTGGGCCGGGCCAGAGACATTACCTGCAGCCACAACTGCTGATGAATCCGATCCCAAGGGAGAGAAGGGTACAACGCGGCCCTCATCCTGAATTCCTGTTCATATTGAATCCAGGCAGGGCCACTGAACATCGTATACCCTTTGCATATGATGTCCATGTACTGAATCAGCGCTGCTGCCCGCCAGGGCTGAGCACGTGCTATTACTCCTGCATATATAAAAAACCCTGGAAGCCAATTGGCCCAGGTCCGATCGACCTTCCTCTTCTTAAGCTTCTCCTTCTCTTTATCATCAAGCTCTTATCCTTTTTTCCCAATTCCCTAAACAAAAGGGAGAATATGTCCACATATTCCCCCTTAAGGATTTTATCTCTCGTAGCGGGCAGCAGGTGATCACCCAAAGGTAAGGCAACCTCACCAAAAGGCATAGCACCAAATGGGACCACCCCATATGGAGATGGGAAAATCCATCCTCCATTTAAAGCTGCCGCTGCCCCTTGCTGCCCGGCCCAGGCCAATTACCAAAAGGGCCAAACTGACCCTGAGGCCACATCCAGCTATTCTGCTGTCCCACACCTGAAGTTGAAGAAGTCTCGAAACCACCTGAAGCAGCACCAGCCCCATTAGGTGCAGCAAATCCCCAGGACCCCCAGGGCCACACAGGCCCAGTAAAGGGCAAAGAACCATCCCCCAACTTACCAGGAGGAACAGGAGGCACCAATGCTGTTCCCACACCAACCACACCAGATGACGGGCCAGATCCAACATCCGAGCCGACCAGCCCAACGGCTCCTCCATTAGTAGACGTAGCGGACCTGCCCTCCAAAAGAGACAAACGGGTCAGTATATCCACCTGCAAAGCCTGCTTAGGAACACGCTCTTTCCCTGGCATCTGAGAAGGTGGAAGGCCAGATGCCTGTTCCAGGGCCTGCAGTCTCTGAAAAATGACTGCATTCATCTCATCCTCTCCCTCCTCATCTGAAGACGAGAGGGGCGGAGGATGCTTCTGGGGCAGCTTAGGAGCCTTACGTGCAGGCTGTTTACCCTTTGATTTTCCACCACCTTTACACCCCGACATGCTTGCCACCCTAAGGGATCCCGGCACGAGACAAAATTAAAGAAAGTATGAACTGTAGTAAAGCAGCTTACTGTGACAGGGGCAGATCCTCACAACACCCCCCCAAAACCACTTGAATTTCCTTACCAGAAAAAAGGCTCCATTTGCTCTGTTCACATGCTTGTAGTTTTTTGCTGTTCACCTATTCACTTGCTGCATTCATATATTGATTTTTTTCTTTAAGATATAATTTCTTTTTCTGAACTAGCCTTTGCAATCACAGAAAAAGTATCACGTTTCAAGGTAGATAGATCCAAATAGGCAGCCGTGTTGGTTTCAAGAGGTTTCTCCTTCCTCCATGGTGACTGAATACAAGGAAGAGATTCTGAATCTTAATAAAGAGTCTGACCCTGAGGATGTCCCTGATGCCCAGATCTCTGAGCAGGAACTCACCAAGGAGGCTGGTGGTGGAGGAGATGCCAGCAGTGGAGAATCATAGAGTTGAAAGAAACATCCAGGGTCATCTAGTCCAACTCCCTACACAATGCAGGAAAGTCACAATGACCTCATCCCTACATGCACCTGGAGCTGGAGGGGGAACTCCTCATTGGGTCTAGTTGATTGAGACCTCATCTGGTAAAAGCCTTCATCTGGTTAAAAAAAAAAAGGCCTGTGGGTCATTTTACTAGAGAAGTCATCCAAATTATTAAGTTGTGTCCACAATATATGGATGACACTCAGGTCTACCTTTCCTTTTCAAATGACTGAGGTAAAACTTTAGATCTGCTGCACTTGCGGCTAGAAGAGGGGATTATTAGTTGGTAATAAGACTGATAAAAAATTGAGGAGTCTGCCTATTCTGGATGGCTTTTCTAATTATTTCTATCTAGATGTCTGTCTGCTCCCTTGTTCAGCTTGTGTTTTTGTAAATTAATAAATGTCATAACAATTCTGTAAGTCACAAGTACTTTTTCCCAAGGAAGAAAACATGTTAAATGCTGCCCTGAAACATCCTTCCACTCAGGGAAATATGAAATAGAGTTCTCTCTGGATTAAACAACAAAGGGAAGCCACATCAACTATCTCATATTAATATGGGTCACTTTTCTCAGTATACACTTCTGCTGTCACCACAGCAACTGGCCTCTTGTGTGTGTGTTCTTTCCCTCTCCTTTCCTCCCACACATTTTAAAAGGAAGATACAGAGCTGACAGAGTGAGGTGAGAAGGTAAATCTGCTCAGTTGAAGTAAACCTGCTCAGCATCCATTCCCCTTAAGCTAACCCTGTCCTCAGCATGCTGGTTTCAAGAGGAAATGTCATTGGCAATCAAACAAGCACAGCCTCTAATTGATTCTCAGCAGGGTACCATATTGTAGGATTGGCTTAAGCTCTGTGTTCATGAGGAGGCCCTTTTCTTCCATGATTTCCCTTTTACATTTTGCTAGGAATCATATCAGAGTGCATGTTCATTGCTATAGTTTTTCCACATCTGCTTTCAACACATTTCAGTATGCAGCACAATCCTGTGGATACTTCCATGGAACTAAATTCCTTCTGAGTTTGATGAGGACTCCCAAGTAAATGCAGGAGTAGAGATTACAGTTTTAAATAGACATTTGATTTGAACAATGCTAGGTCTTTGAGAAAATATATATCAGAAGATATTACAAGTGTAAATTATCTAACTTTTCAATTGAAAATGTATTGTTCCAGACCTATAAATCATCAAGATCACAATGCAGTTTTTCTTCAGGGGAATGTTTAATAGCAAATGTAGCTACTGCTAAAGAGGAAAAAAAATAAAATAAGCATATCTATCTTACCCTCAGCAGAATCATACTTCTGGTGCAAAAGACAGATATGCCTATTTGAATGTTTTTTCACTTCACAAGTCTATGTTAAATATTAAATAATCTCCTGAATGAGGGCCACATGGGAAATTTGATTATGCATAGTTTGGGAAAAATAACTTTTCAGCATACCAACTACAGTCGTCATTGCCTCTGGTTTAACTGATACCTCTTTTGCTTTTTATTGTCTTATACATCTAGAAATTGTTCTCTCCCCCACCAAAAAAGCCCCACTTTTGTTTGACAATGTTGACTTCCCCCTCCCAATGAGTTATTCAGGAACTTCCTTCCTTATGTAGTCATTTATGTAGTCATTTAACTCTTGATTTAATGTAGAAGAGAAGCAATAAAGTTCAAAATAAATCAGAAAGGTAAGCGTAGATCCAATTTATAGTATACCTGACAGTAACTGAATTCTGAAGGAATCCTTGCTCTCCTGAGTAGACAGAAATTTTTGAGGGATGGCATTCATCCTGAATTCAGAAGTAGTGTGTGTGCCAGATGTAATGGAATTGCACAAATTTGCTGAATTGTGACCTGAACTGTGATATTTCAAATGGGTTCTGTAAACTGAGTTCCTCTCCAAATCCTGCCCTTCCCAGGATCCACCCCCAAATTTCCAGGAATTTCCCAACTCAGAGTTGGCAACCCAAGCAAAATTCAGAAATGTTTGGAAAACTGGAAAGCACTTTCAGTCAGTTTGGGATTTCTATCCTCTAAATCATTTGTTGTCATCCACAAACTTTGCTGAGACAATTTACACCTCAGAAGCAGTGTTCCCTCTAAGATGAGTTAGTGTGAACTAGCTCAGTTTTTTTAGCCTCTGGCTCATAAATTTTTTGTCTTAGCTCAGGCCAAATGGCCTCAGAGCAAACTAATTTATGCAGTAGCTCACAACTTTAATGTCAGTAGCTCATGAAGCAGAATTTTTGCTCATAAGGCTCCACTGCCATGAGGAAGTATTGATCAGATGATAAACAGCTGGAAAGAGCTGTACACTAACAATGATTGGAGTAAAACAGTAAACTAAAATTTAATAAAACAGGTGAACTCTTTTTAATGAATGTAGGTGTTAAGAATCTGAACTTCTTGAAGACAGCAAACTCTGAAAGAGTCTCAGGAACATTCCCGATATGATAATTAAAGAGGCAGACAAAGGTGGAGCTGTTGTCCTCATGGATAGATTAGACTACATCCTAGAGGCACAAAGACAATTCTCAAATACACTTTTTACAAACAACTGTTCTCAGATTCATACTAGAATTTTAAACAAAAGAACTAAACAAGATTATAAAGGAATTTTTATGGTTTTTTTAAATTTTTGTTAATTTATATTCCACCCTTTCCCACGAGTGGGCTCAGGGCGGATAAGAACAAGAGTTAAAAAAATTAAAAACTACAAGCTAAAACTATAGGATACAATAAAACAAACATATATGTCACAGACGGCCGTTTCCAACTGAGCACATTATATAAATACAACAGTAGGCCCAGAGATGAAATAATAAATTATGATAAGATTAAAATAAGATGGTATGATGACAAGTAAGGGAGGCCAAGCAGGTGGAAATAAGGATGTCCACTGCCTTAACCGAAGATTCGGCGGAATAGCTCCATCTTGCAGGCGCTACGACATGGGAATTACCACTACCCATTCAGGACAAATCCTTTCAGATACACCCAGGGCTTTTTTTTGTAGCAGGAACTCCTTTGCATATTAGGCCACGCACCCCTCATGTAGCAAGCCCTCCTGGAGCTTTACAGTTAGGGTTGCCAAGTCCAATTCAAGAAATACCTGGGGACTTTGGGGGTGGAGCCAGGATACTTTGGGGTTAATACTGGTTTACAGAGATTCTATATCCATAGTGGTTAAAATAGTATTCTCTGGAAGGCTGTTCAAAGATTGTATTTGTTGGAATTCTGTATCTGTCCTGCATGTTTTTGCAATGATCTAAAGATCTTAAGATTCATGAATTTCGCTTCTGCTTGTAATAATACACAACTGACCTTGAAACCAATGATAAACTCCAACTTCCTAAGGCCAATAGATCAGCACTGGTTTGTGGCAAATAGCCAATAGAGACTGTGCTATCTTCCTGCTACCCATTCTTGCTATGCACTTTACCTAGGGTTGCCAAGTCCAATTCAAGAAATATCTGGGGACTTTGGGGGTGGAGCCAGGAGACTTTGGGGGTGGAGCCAAGATCAAAGCTGTGACAACCCTGAAGGGGGGGAGGGCCTCCAAACTGGGGGATCCCTTGCCCCCACCTGGGGATTGGCAACCCTACCGGCCAGCAGGGAAGGCAAGGAGGGCCTCTCCCTCCGGCTACCAGCGCAGCTCCCCTCCCACCAGCCTTCCGCATCACCCCCGGCCTTACCCAGTCCTTGGCTCGGAAGGCCAGCGCGCCTCCGCCACAGCCATGCCCAGTTCAGCACGCCTCCGCCGCAGCCATGCCCAGTTCAGCGCGCCTCCGCCGCAGGCATGCCCAGTTCAACCCGCCTCCACTGCAGCCATGCTCAGTTCAGAGCCGCCGCCGCCTCCTTCTCCTCCGAGGCTGGCCCAGCATGCCCCTTGCTGCCCGCACAGCCATAGGCCCAGCAGAGGGGCCGGGTGGAGAAGCGAAGCAGGCCAGGCGGAGAAGTGAAGCAGGCCCACGCAGGCCGCCTTTGCCCCTGCAGGGAGTGGAGGGGCAGGGCGCAAGTCCGGCCTGCTCCTGCTCCTCCAGCGTTGCTACTCAGGGTCCTAGAAGGACCCAGATTCAGGGCTCACCACGCTTCTCCGTAGCTGCTCCTCCGAGAAACTTCTGTTTTTTGGGGGAGCGGGGGAAGAGGCTGGAAAAACTGGGGTCCACCGCCAGGGCGGGAGGGTTGGGAAGCCTAACTTTACCCCAGCACATATTTCCTAGCTCAATACACTAACTTGAGTAGGAATCTCCAACAAGGTGCCCATGGGTGCCATGGCATCGAGCAACAACTTTTCTGATGCACACCAAGTGTGATTAGAAACTGGGTGGGGCAACGTACATTCCTTTGCCTGGCAGGACTGCTGATTGGCTATTGGAGATCTGATTGACTATCAAGATTATTAAAAAAAAAATTGCTTCAGCAGCAGCAACTGACACCACAACACAAGGATATTCACCTGCCTAAAGGTAATGCAAGAAAAAAATTAAAACAACATGTTCATTTAAAAAGGAATCCTGTTGAGAGGAGCTTTTGACTGAAGTGTTGAGAGTTACTGTTTGAGGTATGCATACGGCAGCCATTTTGTGGTTGTGCCCACCATCTTGCATCAGAATTCCAAAGGAGCACCCAGAATCAAAAATATCGAAGAGCAGTGAAGTACAGCTACATGCAAATCATACACAAGTGTGTGGCCAGGAGGCGCAGCCTGCCTCTATGGGAGCACCTTGCAGGAGTAGTGGGGTTCCCTGACTCTGGAAACAAGATGGATTCTGGTCAGAAACAGGCCAAGGGAAAATGCTCCTTGCAGCACAGACATAATGCTAGCCTGTTCTGATTGCCACACAGACATCCTCCTGGTCTGGCCTCTTCCCACTCCCAATGGAAGACATTAGAACAGGGGTGGCCAAAGGTAGCTTCCAGATGTTTTTGCCTACAACTCCCATCAGCCCCAGCCAGCATAGCCAATGGCTGGGGCTGATGGGAGTTGTAGGCAAAAAACATCTGGAGAGCTACCATTGGCCACCCCTGCATTAGAACAATAGGGGTTCGCAGGTAAAGTATGACTCAGGACCTAATCCTTTGCTACTGATTAATGGCACATCTCACTGACTCCTTGCTCCAACTCAGTTCTTTATTTATTTTATTTATTGATTTGATTTGATTTATATCCTGCCCTCCCTGCCGAAGCAGGCTCAGGGCAGCTTCTTATTTACCTCTATGTTAATGTCCGCCACATTGCACAAATTATTTGCCTCTTACCCTGACTCCATTCCATAGTGTCAGAACTAAAACTCATCATGGCCCATCCTTACGGCAAATACTGTGTAAGCAACACCAATTTTTTTAAACTGTTGATACATTCATGTGTCCAGGATAAGCCCATCAACAGTTATTTAGGTCTCCATGGTTACAGAAGGGTCTCCACTCCTAAAAATCTTATAGAAACTGGGTAAAAATCACCTTATGGTGCGTATTCTGCAGGGCGCCATTATACAGTCTGTACCCCCGCCCCCCGTTACTCTTTGTAATTGGGCCTATTGGGTGTGTCATGCTTGTTATGCATGCCCTTCTCTCCATTTTCTTGCTGAATGGACGTCTGCACTTCTGGACCAGGTAGTATTACCCTCTCCAACAATTCCTAACAATCCCTATCAATCACCTCTATATTTCCTAGATCTTGTGTCAGGCTCTGTAAGGTTTAAGAATATTAACTGCAACATACTAACCATATGGACTTCTGATACTAACCCACATATCTTTACTGCTATGTAGCCTCTATGCATATCAAAGAGACAGTCATTAATGTGTAAACATTGTTGATGCTCCCAGGACACAAAAGAATGTGACCGTTAAAAGATAGCTTGGCCGCAAGGCAACTTCTCAGGGGAAAGAGATAAGCTGAAGCCTGTATGAAAGTTTGCACCTCCAACTCCTTGATGTCTTGGGAAAGGGAGCTTTGTTTAGAATTGCTTTGATGTAGAATCTCTTAAGAGTGACCCATGCCTAGGCATCGGTATTAGTCTCAATCTTTGTAACCAGCTATGAGTTTCCAATAAAATGTCATTTTGTTTCAAATGAACATTGCCTTGAGATTCCATCACCTGACACCTTGCTGTGTATGTATTTCATTGCTTGTGTGTGTGAATGTACTTTTTTACATAATTTCTGATAAAACATTATAAAATATATTCAATCTGGAGTCTTTCTTTATGAAACTGAACCTTCGTATCATTGGTGAAGATCTTAGCTCCTAATTCACTCTTACCTACATCTTGCTAATTTCCCCATCCAAAAGAGAAGACATCAAGCTTTTCCAGTAACAAGTGTTTGAGGTTTGCCAGGCCAATTATGCAGGTTTCTGGTTTGCCAGGCCACTTACGCAGAAATGGGGAAACGGTGACATATAATAGTCTTCTGCAATTTTGCTACAGGATTGGAGGGGGAGGTAGCAGAAGAAAATCTCTACTTACCTCCTCGAAGCCTCCTTCAGAAATTTTGTGCTTGTGCTCTTTTCCCCCCTCTACTGCTATAATTTATTTTGGGGCTTTTCATTACAGAATCTCAAAGGCTTGATGTGCAGTACCATACCTTCAGATTTCATTATCACATATAGGTAAGTAGGTTAGGCTGGTTTGACAAAAAGGGAAGCAGTGGCTGACTAAATGGCCTCCCAAATAAAAACCAAATACCTTTGGATTGCAATATACTAACACTCATAATTTCTTTTTCTTTTTTTTTGTTTATGAACATATGAAGCTGCCTTATACTGAATCAGACTCTTGGTCCATCAAAGTCAGTATTGTCTTCTCAGACTGGCAGTGGCTCTCCAGGGTCTCAAGCTGAGGTTTTTCACACCTATTTGACTGGATCCTTTTTTGGAGATGCCAGGGATTGAACCTGGGACCTTCTGCTTCCCAAGCAGATGCTCTACCACTGAGCCACCGTCCCTCCCCAAGGTTTATGTTTACCTTGGTCTAAAAAGTAATATCAGAATTCACTCTTTCCACATGTGACAATACCATCTAACTATATTTGTAAGCTACTATATTTGTATTTTTTTCTTGCTGATTATCCAGTTAACTACTGCTTGCTGTTTCATTCATAAGGGCTTCTGAGGAAAAAGACACAGGATAAGATAAGACTCAGGATAAGATAAGATAAGACACAGGATAAGATAAGACTCAGAACTCTGCCATCTTCTCCTGCTCTGTTTCTGTTGCATTATTTTATTTTCAAATAAGAAAGGAAAAATCAAGGAGTGCGGGAAAAGACTCATAGTTTTCTCTCTTAGGTTGACTGAATTTGCAAGAATAGCAGGTCTGGTCTCGCACTTTACTCAGAATTGCCCGGATGGCTTTCTTTGAAATGGATGTGTCTAATTTTAGAACAAGGTGGGAGAAAGGAAATACAGAGTCCAAAGAAAGGTGACTTCTTTGTAGGCTTTGATGTGTTCAAATTCAATGACAACCATTTTCTCTCTCCTTCCTTTCTTCCTCCACTTTCTTTTTCTCCAAAGCAGAGTGCACATGCCTCAGCTTAAAACTAACAAATTGCAGAGAAGCTTCTGGTGCGTAGATAACCTTCTCTGGATGGTTCAGCTGAAATTCTGCTAGCATGTTAAAAGACACAATCATTTTTATTGTTTTTTTCCTAAGTGAGCTGCCAGCATGAGGAATATGCATGACAAAGACCAAGTGGTATACATGGCTTTCACCAGCTTAATTCATATTATCAGAAGCAACAGCAGCTGGGCTTTTGTTTGCACTGGAGTTACTGAAGCCTCAGTGAGTTGCTGTCACCACCAAGAATGATGACATGACAAATGGCTCATTGTACCCCTCCCCCCCAAAATAGATGAATCATTTTAAATTTTATTTATAAATGTTTATCCAAATTTCTTTTTGGATTTCAGAGTTTCAAATATCTTTGCTTCTAGAGTAGAAACTATTATGTGAAGAAATGCCATGCACCCCAGAATTTCTACCAAAAGTTTACTGTAATTGGTTCTACACTACAGGGTTATTTTAGTACTAGATATATATTGGTAAAACAGAACGAGGCTTGGTTCATCTTACATGTACAGAGCAAGCTTACAAATGCAGATGACATAAGCTTGGGAGGACAAATAGATACCAGCTCATTATCCAAGTAGAGAGCCCCACCCAGGGCTTTTTTTAACTGGAAAGCACTGAAACGCTGTTCTGGCTGGCACTGGCAGCATTCGGGGGCCAAGCTGCACTCTCACAGAGGCCTCCCAGTGCCCAGGTTACCTGCTGAGCTCAGGGGGCCAAGCTGCACTTGTGCAGTGGCCTCCTGGTGCCAGGATCACTGGCTGCACTCGGGGAGCTGAGCTGTACGCATGCAGCAGCCTCCTGGAGACTGGGTCCCCTGCCACGCTTGGGAGGCTGAACCACGCTCCTGCAGCAGCTTCCTGGTGCCCAGGTCACTGGCTGCTCTCAAGGGACCAAGCTGCACTCACGCAGCAGCCTTCCAGCACTCTGGTCTCCTGCTGTACTTTGGGGCTTAGCTGCGATTGCGTGGAGGCCTCCCACCACCCAGGTCGCCTGCTACCCTCAGGGAGTGAAGCTGCATTTGCGCAGCAGCTTCCCTGTGCCTGGATTGCAGGCTACACTCAGGGGGCTGAGCTGCACTCATGCAGCAGCCTCCCAACACCCAGGTCACCTGCTGTGCTTGGGGGGGGGGGGGGCTAAACAGCGCTCAATTCCAGCACTTGGGTCACCTGCTGGAGTTAGAGGGTCCAGCCATGCTGCATGATGGTAAGTAAGAAAAGTAGGAATTGAGCAGTTCCACCCTCTCTTCTTTACCTGTTACAATTTCACTTTTCTGCCCTCTCAATGGGCCTACCATGTTCTTGGTCTTTTTCTTACCCTGAACATAAGAAAAGAACCCCTTTTTGTTGTTTTTAGCATCTTTGGCCAGCCTAAGCTCATACTGAGCTTTAGCTTTCCTAACTTCTTCTCTACAAGCACTGGTGATTTGTTTATATTCATCTTTGGTTATAAGGCCCTCCTCTCAATTCTGAAAGGAGTCTTTTTTATTTCTCAAGTCTTTATGGAGCTGTTTATGGAGCCAACTCGGCTTCTTTAGGCTTCTTCTATTTTTTCTTCTCGTAGGAATCGTCTGTAATTGCGCTTTCAGTATTTCGCTTTTAAGAAACTCCCACCCCTCCTGAATCCCCTTCTTCCTAAGTATTTCTGACCATGGGATTTTACCCAGCATAGTTCTAAGTTTGTCGAAGTTTGCCTTTCTGAAGTCAAACCTATAAGTCTGACTACGTATAGCTTTTCCCTTCACTAAAACTGCAAATTCCAAAATCACATGGTCACTACTGCCCAGGGTGCCCACTATTTCTACTTCTTCAATCAATTCTTCCTTGTTGGTGAGAATCAAATCCAAGATAGCAGATCCCCTTGTTTCCTTCTTCACTTTCTGGAAAAGGAAGTTGTCAGCAAGACAAGTCAGGAATCTATTTAATTTTTAGCAGAGTTGGACTTCCAACAGATGTCCAAATAATTGAAATCTTCCATGATCACTGTGTCCCTTCTCATGGAGAACTTTGCAATCTGTTGTAGGAGTATCTCATCCAAGTCCTCTGCCTGGCTTGTTGGCCTATAGCAGACCTCCACCATAATATCACTGTTATTTCTTACTCTTATTTTTTCCCAGAGACTCTCAACTGCACTGCCATGCTCAGATTCACATATTTCCTCACAAGTATATACCTCCTTCACATATACTGCTACTCCTCCGCCTTTTCTCATTTGACTGTCACTTTTAAATAAGTTGCATCCCTGAATCCTAATATTCCAGTTGTGAGTGTCATTGCACCAAGTTTCAGTAAGGCCTATTATATCATAGTCTCCTTCTCATATTAGGACTTCCAGTTCCTCCTGTTTGTTTCCCATATCTGTGCATTAGTGTAGAGACATGGGAGTCCATATTTTATGCATCCTGAGGGTTTAGTTTCCATACATACCTGCAAGTTAACATTACCTAGTGTATGTGCCACTCTCTGCAAATCTTTAGTGTTCTTATCCCCAGTTTCTGGCATCATACGAGGCTTTTAATTATTGTCTCACTCCCCCATACAATTTAGTTTAAATCTCTCCTTATTAGGTTAGCAAGGCTGTTACCAAACACCCTTTTTCCTACCATTGTAAGGAACCATCCCTGATAGAAGGCCACCATCTCAAAAGCATAAGCCATGTTCCAGAAATCCGAATCTTTCCTGTCAACACCATTGATGTAGCAAGTCGTTTATTTGAAGTATTCTTCTTTCTCATCCTAAGCCATGGCCTTCAACAGGGAGAACTGACGAGAACACAACCTGTGCACCCAGCGCTTCACCTTCTGACCTAGAGCCACATAGTCTTTTCTAATACGTTCAGCGCTATGATGGGCAGTATCATTCGTTCCCATGTGGATCACCAAGAAAGGATAATAATCCATGGGTTTGATAAATCTTCCAATCCTTTCTGTCGCATGCTGGATGCGTGCACCCAGCAGACAGCAGACCTCTCAGGATGACAACTCCGGTCGACACACTTTCAGCTCTACCCCTCTGAGCAAGGAGTCTCCAATTACCATCACCTTCCTCTTCCTATATTGGGGGCAGAAGCTCCAGGCTTCTTATCCACAGGATCCTGAGAAACTTTCTTCAAGCTTCACGGAGGCTAGGGAAGTAGCCCTTGTTCCAATAATTCAGAATCAGTTATTGTGGGGAGATCCTAAAACCTATTGCTGAGCAACAGAAACTCAGAACATCTCCTGATTTTCTTGCTCCTTCAGGTTACATTTTTTCCATGAACCCTCCTCCTGTGTTGGGTTCTCTTCCAACTGCTGAGATACCACTTCCCCTTCTTCTTTTTGTCCTTTCAAGAGTGCCTCAATGGTTTTGTCATGAAAATCCTCACCTTCTTTTATATACTGCAGTGTAGACAATCTTGCCTCCGGTCCCTGTATCTTCTCCTCCAGCAGGACTGCTAACTTACACTTGCTGCAAGTGTAATTGCTGCTACTCTCAGGTAGAAATACATGTCACTGCCTCTGCTTCCTCACCAGCCATGCTGCTGCAATCCATTTCAAAATTCTCTTTGTCTTGATTTCTCTGTAAATTCCATTACCAATTGCCGCTTGAGACTACTTGTGAGGAACTACCCACCTTCCCAGAGAACCCCCAGGCTAAGAGTCACAGGCCAAGAGCCCTTTAGCTCTCGCCTCTGGAATGGTGCAGCCTAATAATGCAAAGAGGGTGGGGCCTCAGCCTGCCCCAGGCAACACAGACACTCTCAATGAGCAACAATCACTTACAATCACCTACAATCAGCAACAATCACCTACATCCCATTCAAAACAAACAAACAGCGGTTCCCCAGCAACCACACAAACTCAGACTCTCAGCAACTTCCCCCAGCTGTTTAAAAAGCCAAACACTCAGCCTTGTAGCAGCACTCCTTTCCCGCTCTCTCCCTGAGTTCAAGTCTGTCCTCCAAAGCATCATCTTCAAGGGAACTGATTTCTACAGTCTGGAAAGGAGCAGCAATTCTGGGGGATCCCTAGATCCCACCTGGAGGTTGGAATCCCTACTTTCCCTCCTTCTGCATTACAGTTGCCAGCCCTGGGTTGGGAAATACCTGGAGATTTGGAGAGGGGAGCCTGGGAAGGGAAGGGGCTAAATACAGTGATATAGTGTTCATCATCCAAAACAGCCATTTTCTCTTGGTTGTGCAGAGATCAACATGTAATAGCAGGAGATCTCATGATGCCATCTGGAGGTTGGCAACTCTACCCTCACAGCACCTCTTTGTGGCTGAGATAGAAACAAAACCTACATAGGCTTAAAGCCTCTAAAGATAAGAGTGTTAGGTGAATTAGCAGATTTCCACCCTCCCCCTTGAAATGTTGGGCTCCCTGACTTTCACTGCCCCCTCCTTTAAATTACCATAGATGGAAATCAAAGTATGAGTCCAGGGGTGCCTTTAAGACCAACAAAGTTCAATTCTGGATATACACTTTTCTGTGTATCTGAAGAAGTAAGTAAGTAAAGTAAGTAAAGTAAAGTAAATTTTATTCTTATATCAGGGCGGCTCACAGACATGGCAAGCCATGATTTGGTTAAAACAGATAACAATAATTTAAAATATGGTTCAATTACATAGATTAATTAAAGTTTAAAAATAGAAAAATAGAAAAATAGATAGAAATAGGTGCTGTACTTCTATCAGTCACAAATTACACATTGTCATACATCAGTTTCAATTATACATAAGGTGGCTAAAGTTACAATAATTAATCAATTTGGTCTGGTCCTGATTTGAATGCGAGCTGAAAAAGAGAGGTTTTGCAAGCCCTGCGGAACTGGTTCAAGTCCCGCAGGGCTCGCACCATCTCTGGAAGTTGGTTCCACCAACGAGGGGCCATTAGTGAAAAGGCTTGCTCCCGGGTTATCTTCAGTCTGGCCTCTCTTGGCCCAGGGATTTGTAGGAGGTTTTGGGAGCTGGATCTTAGTGCTCTCTGGGGAATATATGGGGAGAGGCGGTCCCTGAGGTAGGCAGGTCCTCGGCCATATAGGGCTTTAAAGGTGATAACCAGCACCTTATAACGGACACGGTAGACAACCGGCAGCCAATGCAGATCCCGCAGCACAGGCCACACGTGTTCCCGTCTAGGTAGTCCCACCAGCAGCCTGGCCGCCGCATTCTGCACTACCTGAAGTCTCCGTGTTCGACACAAGGGCAGCCCCATGTAGAGGGCATTGCAGTAGTCTAATCTTGAGGTGACCGTTGCGTGGATCACAGTTGCTAGGTCGTCGCATTCCAAGAAGGGAGCTAACTGCCTCGCCCTCTTGAGATGGAAGAAGGCGGATCTTGTGGTGGCAGCTATCTGGGCCTCCATTGATAGCGAGGATTCCAGAAGCACCCCCAAGCTCTTGACCCTGCGCACTGGTATCAGTGGCGCACCGTCAAAAGCCGGCAGAATGATCTCCCCTCCTGGTCCGTCTCGGCCCACGCAAAGGACCTCAGTCTTCGTTGGATTCAACTTCAGCCCACTCAGCCTGAGCCAGCCAGCCACGGCTTGTAGCGCCCGGTCCAAATTTATAGGGACATCGCCAGTCCGGCCTTCCATCAATAGATAGAGCTGGGTATCATCAGCATACTGATGACAGCTGAGCCCATACCTCCGTGCAATCTGGGCAAGGGGGCGCATAAAGATATTAAACAATATCGGGGAGAGAACTGCCCCCTGAGGCACCCCACAATGAAGAGGGTATCTCTGAGACAGCTTCCCCCCAACTGCCACCCTTTGTCCCCGATTTTCAAGGAAGGAGGAGAGCCACTGTAAGGCTAGCCCCCGAATTCCTGCGTCGGCGAGGAATATATACTCCAAAACCAGTGGCGCCCACCGCATCAGAGGAAATTTGGAGCTCAGCTTCTATCCTTAAATCCTCCCGCCAAAATGAAATTCCATTAAAGGATTTCAAAAATTCCTCGATACCTCCAGGTCCCTTCTCATATCTGAGGTCAACCGAACTCTGTGATGAGGAAGCTGCAGGGGCCCCATGGCGTCACATAGCTGCCTCAAGAAGGCCCTCCCTGGTGCAACAACCGTGCATGCAAAGTTGAGGTGCCCCACCAACTGTTGCAGCTCCAAAAGCGACACCTTGCGCTGCCCTTTGAGAAAAGCTAAATGATCCCTCAGCCCCTGCACTTTATCCACAGGCAGCCGTGAAGCTTGCCGCGTAGTTTCCAGCTCAATGCCTAAAAAGGTAAGCACCGAGCTGGGCCCCTCTGTTTTTTCATGGGCCAATGGAACCCCGAGCTCTCTCGCCAGGTCCTCAAATAACTGTAGTAACCTGGCATATTGCCCAGACCCCGCAGGGCCCACGAAAAGGTAGTCATCTAGGTAATGAACCGCAGTGTTCAACCCCAACTTGGTCCGAAGCGCCCATTTCACAAAGCAACTAAACCCCTCAAAAGCTGCACAGGACACTGAGCATCCTATGGGTAGGGCCCTATCCATGTAGTATTTTCCTTCAAAGGCGAAGCCCAGATCAAAATCTTCCAGGTGTACTGGCAACAAATGAAATGCTGACTTAATGTCGCATTTTGCCATTTCAGCCCTCACACCACAGCCCCTCACTACTTTGACCGCTTGGTCAAAGGAAGTATACCTGACCGAACAGAGAACGTCAGAAATGGAATCGTTCACTGAACCGCCTTTGGGGTATGACAAGTGGTGTATCAAATGGTATTCCCCGGACACCTTTTTAGGCACCACCCCTAAGGGAGACACTCTTAAATTAGGCACGGGCAGTGTGTCAAAGGGGCCATGGACCCTCCCTTCCTTACACTCCTTTGCTATTTTTGCCCTGACCACGTGTTCCATCCCAACAACTGAACAAAGGTTAGCGGCCATACCAGGGACTCTGGGTCCCTGATATGGGATCCTAAATTCAAAACTAAAACCCTCCAGTAAATAAGCCCTATCAGCCACCGAGGGGTAATTATCCAACAACTGCCTAAGTACCTTCAAATGTATGGGGCTGGGTCCCTTTTCCAGGCAGTTGCTGATTGCTCCCACCGCCGGGGCACTTGGCATTACCCCTGGTTTTTGACCTTCTGCAGGCTGAAAAGGCATGCTACCCCCCGTATAGCGGGCACTCATGTTTGAATTTACAGACTTTTCTAGCACACACGCCCTTGGAGGTAAATTCCCAGCATAGCAGCCGGGGTTGAACCGACTGGCCCGCTGTACTGTGGGCACCTACAGTATTCTGCTGTCTGTGGACCAAATGCCCACTATCCGCCCTATCACCTGTGTTGGGCTTTGCCGGGGACATCTACTGCAGCCAGAGTTGCTGATTAATTTGATCCCAGGGCAGACCGGGGTTGACCACAGCTTTCATTCGGAAGACCTCATCATATTGCAACCATGCAGCCCCCACGAAGTCCGTATATGCACGATGCACTATGTCGCAATATTGAAAAAGGGCTGCGGCCCATAAAGGCTGAGCCCTTGCTATCACCCCCGCATAAATTAGGAAACCTGGCAGCCAATTGGACCAAGTCCTGTCCACCTTCCTACGTTTCAGCTTTTCCTTTTCCTTATTGTCTAACTCCTCCTTGTCCTTTTTTTCTAATTCTCTAAAGAGGAGACTGAATACATCCACATATTCGCCCCGCAATATTTTCTCCCAGGCGGTCACTGCCAAGTGATCACACAGAGGCAATGCGGTGTCACTGTAGGGCAGGACTTGAAACAGTAAAGACCCATAAGGATTCGGGGGATAATGCCACATACCCCACTGATGACCAAGCCATGCCCCCTGTTTCAGCAACTGCTGCTGCCTGCCCCATGGCAGCACGCCCGGCGCTGACTGTGAAGCAGAGGCGCCTGGCAATGATGGCATAGCCATTAACTGCAAAGGGGGCTGCAAGGCAGGAACAACCGTGTTGGGGCTCTGAATCGGTGCACAAGGTGCGCTCCAAGCCGAAGAAGGCCCCGCCTGACTGTATTGCCCAAAAGGGGGCAGCTGCCCCGGAGGTGAAACCACCATACCAAATGTATTGTGGAGAACCGATGGCGGAGGGGGGCCCCACAGCGAAGTCAGAAGCTGGTGTTGCGATGGGGACTTACCCACTACCCCCGAGGGGGTAACCGCAACTGCCACCGCCGGGGTTGTCTCCACCACTGTCCCTACTGCGCCAGAGTCCACAGGCTCACCGCCGGGGGCCTCCCTTGTATCCACCTCTGCCTCATGATCTGATTCCTGCTGCATGTCTGAGCCAATGGCACCACCCTGTAACACAGAAAGGCGAGCCAAAACCTCCTTTTCAAACGTTAACCTAGATGACTGGCCTGTTGCCCTATGGTGCCCCTCTCATGTGGGAGCCCCTACAGCACCCCTCTGTTGTTCCAGAATGCCCAGCTGGCTAATGGGGGGGTGGAGCATTAGCAACAACCTAGTTCAACTCCCCACCACCCGATTAACCAACAAAAAGGGGGGATGCGGGGTGTGAGTGCTCACTCTGGCACACACAAAATGGGGGGGGGGGAGAGTGGGGGGGATGAATAGGCTGCTGGCCTGGCCCCCACACCCTGTGAGCCCCCTTTCCCCCTTTTGAGCATCTCTCCTTTGATGCTGGAAAACACCCAATAATTAAAAAGGAACTCCCAGTGCTCGACGATGCCGTTTGCACGCAGAAGCCACAATGAGCCTCACAAGCATCCTTGCTGCTGCCCCTCACACACGCCGCCGCGCCTGGCCAAGCCACACAATCCCGGAGCTCCTACAACGCTCTCAGTCTGAGAGCTGAAAATCAAGTGCGATGTGTTGGGCGGAGCCAGGGCCTTTATAGCCCCGACGCCACACCCAACGCACCTTCTCAGACACCATAGGAGATGGGGCCAGCCTTCCCTCCTTCCGGGAGGGCAACAGCGGCCCCCAGCTTCCAGCCGGTGATGCCAGCCCGGCTGGGAAGGGGCCGATCTTCTTAAAGGTGCCCAAAACTGAACACAATACTCCAGGTGAGCTCTTACCAGAGCAGAGTAAAGTGATACCATCTAATTTCCAAATACACTATTGGGAAAAAGATGAAATAGACTTTTTAGACTTAAAGGGAGCATTTGATTCAATTGACAGAGACCTGTTGTGGGATAAACTGTAAACAAACAAGTATTGATAAAAGACTTCTTATGCTCATTAAAAAAATTATATACTTTCAACTTTTGTCAAGTCAAATGCTCTTTATCAGGCAGTCTTACGTTAAAAATCCCATTAAGAAAGGGGGTTAAACAAGGTTGTGTGTTGGCCCCCTTTTTGTTTAACCTCTTTCTTAATGATCTTGCTCCCTTTTTGTCAGATACTGACCATCATAGTCCAAAACTTGCTGCCAGACATGTTCCCTTACTGTTATATGCGGACGATACAGTCTTACTATCTTGTTCCAGAATTGGATTAAAGCGTTTGCTTGTTCGCTGTATCACCTTCCTTAACAACAATAAGCTCCTATTGAACTATGACAAATCTAAAATTGTTGTTTTTTCCAAATCTTGGAAACCAACTAAATGGTCAATAGGCAGCAAAGAGATAGAACAAGTAAAATACTACAAATACCTAGGAATTCATTTTCAATATAACACACTGGACTAATCATCGTAACTGTATAATTAAGTCAGTCAATGTTAGCGTTGCAGCTATCCAGCGCTTCTTTTATAGCAGAGGCAGTTTATCCCAGCTGTGCTAAAAATCTTTAAGGCTAAAGTGATACCGCAGCTTTTATATGGGGTCCCAGTGTAGATCACAGCCTTGGATAATAACATTGAAGGTGTCCAATCAAAATTCTTATGGAAAATTCTGGGATTCCCAAAGTGTGTACCATATGCAGTTTAAAAACAGGGATGAATCTTGTGGAAACACAAGCATGGCTAATGTCACTTAAATACTGGCTACGGCTACATTTCCACTCTGACTCAGAGAGTCTTTTATATCAATTGCTCTCAGAATCTAATTTGTCAAATTGGCTAGTATTTATTGAGAGGAAAATTAAATCTATGGGCATCGATTTAGATTGACTTCTTATGCTATCCTTAAAAGATGCTTTTTTGAAACTTAAGCTCAGAATTCTAGATATTGAAATGCAAACGTTATATAGCCTGGCCAACAAGTCTTGCTCTCTGCTGAATTTCGAACTTCCTCTCTCAGTAGAGAAATTAGCGTCGTATTTCTCCTCTCTACAAGCTCCACAGCAACAGCGTGCATTCTCGTTAACGAGATGTAATGCATTACCATCTGCTATCCTATTTGGTAGATTTAACAGGATTGAGTACTCTAATAGACACTGTCTTTGTAATTCCGAGTGTATTGAAACTATTTCCCATGTATTATTGATCTGTCTTCTTTATGATGATATTCGTTGTATATACTTGAAAGATATCTTAGCAGATATGTTGGGCTGTGCTGATTCAGGCAAAGTCCACAAACTTTTAAATGACACTTGCGCTGAGGTAACTTTAATGGTGGCTAGATTTCTCCAACAGGCCATGGAAATACAACAGAGAATGGTTCTGGAATGACCACATTTTATTTGTTTTAATTATTTAATTTGGCTAAACTCAACTCATATATATTTTACTTATTTTATGTATTTTAACTCCCTATGTACTCTATAATCTAGGATTTTATATTATTTATATTGCTATTTTACTGCTAAATCTGTTTTATGCCAATAAAGGCTTGCTGTTCTCTGTTTGCCATCACTTCATGTGACCTGGACACTATACTTCTGATGATACAGCCCAAAATTGCATTGACCTTTTTAGCCACCACATCACATGTTGACTCATGTTCAGCGTATGGTCCACTAAGACCCCTAAATCCTTTTTGCACATACTACTGCTAAGACAAGTCTCCCCCATCCTATAACCATGTATTGGATTTTTCCTACCTAAATGCAGAACTGTTAAAATTCATTGTATTGATTTTTTTTATTTTAAATAGTTTATTAAAATCTCAAAGTAATACAAAAATAAAATAAAAAGTGAAACTCAAAATTACAGAGCAAAACTAAAACAAAAACAAAATAGAGCAAGACTGCAAAATAATACATACATAGTATAGCCATACAAACAAACCATCAGACACTCAATAGCAAACAAAATTCAAGTGTCTCCTTGGCAATTTACAACATGGATTACTTTGGGAAGTTACATATTGAAAAAAACGAAACCATTTCTCTTCAAATTTGGCTTATACGATGAATTATCAGATGTAAGAATTTGTGATGCCAACTTATCTAAAACAAGGATATCCCATACTTTTATAAACCACTTTCTAACTGTTGGAGCAGACCTTTTCTTCCAGTATTGAGCTATTCCATTTTTTGCAGCAAGTATTAAAGAAGCTACTAAATGTTGCTGCAATTTAGTAACTTCTGTATTTCCCCAAAAGTTTAGGAGTATAGACTCTGGAGAATTAGGAATTGTAGCTCCGGCTATACAGTTAATGATTGGCAGAATCTTGTTTCAGAAGGACCTTATAATTGGGCATTCCCACCAGCAGTGAAAAAATGAACCTGGTGCCCCACATAACTTCCAGCAATTTGGTGATGTTACTGACTTGCAGTGATAGAGTTTTTGAGGAGTCATGTACCATCTTGAGAAAACTTTGTAATTTTGAAATCTAATGTTGTTCGACTTCGATTTAAACAAACAGACCATAACATTTTCCATTGCGACTCAGTATTAAATTGCAATTTCTATGCCAAGCCTTTTGTTGCGATGATAATAATGACCATTTATTTCTATTTAAGAGCTCATAAATGGATTTCAATACTCCCTTCAATCTAGGAAAGCCGGCTTTTAGAACTGTTTCAAAAGTTGTAAGATCCCTTTGCAAAGCATTTTTCAAATCATTCACCTTAGTCATAGAAAATATTTGTTGATATTTAAACCAAGGTATGCTGTACCCAATTTTTTTCTCCATCTGCTTTTGTGACCATAATTTCCCCCTGTAAGTTAAATCACATAGTCTAAAGACATTAACTTCTCTCCACTCTTTAAAGGAAATTGAATATCTTCCAGGAGCAGACCAAGTCTGACCTAGAAAGGCACTCACAGGTGAGATCCCAGGTGCTAACACCCCTCTATATCTATCCCAGATAGCCAGACAGTGCGATAAAACAGGGTTCTCTTTTATTTTCGTGGGTGATTCCATAACACCTCATGAAGAGCATTAGGATGACAATACTCCAGTTCTATGAAAACCCATTGTTTTGATGGTATTGGATATGAATAAAACAAAATTGTTTTTAATTGAGCTGCCAAATAATATGTGTGCAAGTCAGGAAGTGCCAATCCTCCCAGATTTGAAGGTTTTGTTAGCAAATTAAAGCTGATTCTTGGAAAGAATTTGTCTCTTTCTCTTCTCTTTCTGTCAACTCCTAGAGGATGCTGCTTTACATGGTTTTATATTGAATCAGATAAGAACATAATAATATAATAGAACCCATGTTGGATCAGGTCAAAGGCCCATCCAGTCCAACATTCTGTGTCACACAGTGGCTAAAAATGAGGTGCCATCAGGAGGTCCACCAGTAAGGCTAGACCCTGGAAGCCTTCCCACTGTTGCCTCCCTCCCAAGCACCAGGAATACAGTGCATCACTGCCTCAGACATAGTGTTCCATCTATACTTTACAGCTAATAGCTTCTGATGGACTTCTGCTCCATATATTTATCTAATCTCCTCTTGAAGTTGTCTATGCTTGTAGCTGCCATCACTTCTTGTGGCATTGAATTCCACATGTTAATTACTCTTTGGGTGAAGAAGTATTTCCTTTATTCTGTTCTAAACCTACTGTTCATTAATTACATTGTGCACCCACAAATTCTTGTACTGTGAGAAAGGGGAAAAAGTACTTCTTTCTCTGCCTTCTCTATCCCGTGCATAATTTTGTAAACCTCTGTCATGTCACCCCTCAGTCATCATTTCTCCAGGCTCAAAATCCTTAACCTCTTTAACCGTTCTTCATAGGAAAGTGTTCTATCCCCTTAATTAGTTTAGGCTGCAATCAGATGAGATGTTTGATCTAATGTCACTGCTGTTACCCTGCAGATTTAAAAATCATGTTCAAACAGCATCACTATCTCGTTCCCCAGTCACCCCCCCCCCCCCGTCTCCCCCCTTCTTGATTGTGAGTTTTCCAACACCAGGAAAAATCTGTGGTTTATGGATATAAGTGGTTTCACCCTGCCTTTCTGGATGCCTGAACTCCCCTGTTGTGAAGTCAAGCTGATTGTAAAGTCTGAAGCTTCCCTTCAGTTTTCAACTTTTTAAAAAAAGCAGTTAGCAATGTCTGCATCATCAGATCTTCATGTAAGAGTTTTGAATCACCACTTTTTGAATCACCAACACTTCTTCACCATAATATTTTGATGTGATTGGGAGTCTGGAGAAAGGGGTGTTTTAGAGCAACAACCCTTTCTGCCATTTCTTGGGGTGAGACGTTGCTGGAAATAGTCTCTATTCCAAGCCACTTCATAATATTGCTCTGGCAGGAAAGGGATAGGATGCACTCACACAGTGCCACAGAAACCTATAGAGTCCTATGAAATGAATGGGAATTATTAGGAAGGGAATTGAAAACAAATCAGCCGGTATCATAATGCCCCTGTATAAATTGATGGTGCGGTCTCATTTGGAATACTGTGTGCAATTCTGGTCACCGCACCTCAAAAAGGATATTATAGCATTGGAAAAAGTCCAGAAAAGGGCAACTAGAATGATTAAAGGTTTGAAACACTTTCTCTATAAAGAAAGGTTAAAACGCTTGAGGTTCTTTAGCTTGGAGAAACGTCAACTGATGATAGAAGTTTATAAGATTATGCATGGGATGGAGAAAGTAGAGAAAGAATTACTTTTCTCCTTTTCTCACAATACAAGAACTCGTGGGCATTCAATGAAATTGCTGAGCAGTAGGGTTAGAACAGATAAAAGGAAGTACTTCTTCATCCAAAGGGTGATTAACATGTGGAATTCACTGCCACAGGATGTTGTGGCAACTACAAGCATAGCCAGCTTCAAGAGGGGTTTGGATAAAAATATGGAGCAGAGGTCCATCAGTGGCTATTAGCCACAGAATATTATTGGAACTGTCTGGGGCACTGGTGCTGTGTATTTTTGCTGCTTGGGGGGGGGGCAAAGTGGAAGGGCTTCTAGCCCCACTTGTGAACCTCCTTTTTTTGGGCCATTGTGTGACACAGAGTGTTGGACTGGGTGGGCCATTGGCCTGATCCAACATGGCTTCTCTTATGTTCTTAGGATACTGACCACTCCATAGTTTCCATGTAGCAGTCAATCATGCAGCAGTAAACCATGGGGTGAGTGAGTGGAGCATGGTTGCAATAGTCAATCATGGGGTGAGTGGAGCAGTGGGTTGTGGGTGGATATTTAGATAAAATTATCCAACACCAAAAATAAGGATAAAATTAGAAGAACAGCCAAAACATGCTAAGCCTATCATCTGACAACAGCCTTAGTTGCTCTTTTCTGCACTTTCCCCAATGCTATGACATCTTTTATGTGTTGTAATGACCAGAACTGTCAGTATTTCAAGTGAGGCCACACCATAGATTTATACAGGGGCATTATGATAATGACTGATTTGTTTTCAGTTCCCTTCCTAATAATCCCTAGCACAGCATCTGCCTTTTTATTGCTGTTACATTTTGAGTCAACATTTTCAATGAGCTCTCCGCAATGACTCCAATGGAACAAAAATAGCGGTTGCACATTTCCTACGTGCTACCCCATATTTCAGACTCAAGCTAGCCTGATTTTGGAAGGTAAGCAGGGTAATTGCTGGTTAGGGAGACCACCAAAGAAACCCAATGTCAATATATAGAGGCAGACAATGTCAAATCACCTATGAACTTCTCCTGCCTTGAAAACACTGAGTTGCCACAATTCAGGTGCAATTTGACAGCAGTTTCCACCACCATCACCTAATACGGTTGTTGCAGGTGGGAGCAGGGGAATGCAAAGCACAATGAGACCATGTCATGTTATGTGGTATGCTAGATGCTACTAGGATAAAGGAAGGGAGTGTTATTTAATGGGTAGTGTTCAAATTCCACACAGCCATAAACCTTGGGCCAGTTTCTCTCTTGCTCTTTTTTTTTTTTGTCTAACATACCTTGCAAGGTGGTTGTAAAAAAGTAGAGAACGACTGATGTCACTTTGATCTTCTAAGGACAAGTTAAAAATATAGTTAGTAGAAGAAGAGGGTATGGAATACTAGCAATCTTTAAAAGCTTGTTTTGCTCAAAAACCCGAAGTGTCCAGTTAATGGTTTTTTGTTTTGGGTTTTTTTTTTGTTTTGCACTGGTACGGATTTCAAGCGAACATAAAGAGCTTTGACATCTTTGACCTTCTTCTTAGCCAACTGTAAATTACCTGGCAGAAGAGATTTCCAGTGGCATAAGGAGCTTTGGATAATTTATAGGTCTGTTTATACAATGTTTTGTAATAAAACTTTGGCTCTTAGGTCAAAAATAGAAGGACTGGATGAGATGAAATACACAGGAACCTGTGTGAGGGGAAATGCCTGGGGTGAAAAAAGATACCTCTCCTTGTACTGTGGAGCATTTGGGGATGTAGGGTCATTGAATGATTTCTTGTTTTGTACTCCCAACACAAATTGATCCAATTTACATATTGGATGGCTCTTTTACTTCACACTGACATGCTTTTCAGATATGTATGTATAAAAGTCTTAATGGAATTGGTAGTTAGTTTTTGCTAGTACAGATTGCTCTCTTCAGCTGCTGATAGCTGCAGTAAAGAAAAAATAAAGTACAGGTAACCTTCTGTTCATGTGTAATGGGGGGTGGGGAGTATGCATAAAGAGTATGAAATTCTTTTCCTCCCTTAACTGATTTTGCTGAATTCCATTTCTTTCAACATTCTTTCCCCTTGATGCCTCATATCCAGTTTTGGAGCATGGCTGATAGAAAAATGTTTCAAACACCAAACTTCAGCAAAATAAGTTGTGGGATGAGGCAGGGTTTAGCTCAAGGGGGTCAAAATCATTTGTTAAGAGGGCTGGATCTGATATAAATGAGACTTTGTGGGGCCAAGCCATGCATGTACTAAAATGTAATACCAGATAGCAGAGATATAGACTTTAAAGAGAACACAGGCCAACACAATTAAAAATATCATTTTTTAAAATACAAACATGCTTAGAACTCCTGCAATATTTTGTTTAAAATGGAAAGGAGGTAGTGGGATTTTGCAAAGAAATTTTAAAAATAAAACATCAAGAAAAAGCACAATGATCACAGCAGAAACTTTAAAAAAATAAAATGCTCTCAGCCTGGAAAAACATGAAATGGCAAGGGTTTGCAAGCTTCTCTCTTCCCCCACCCACCCACCCACTCTGGTCTACTTAGGTTAGCAATGGCTCTCCAGTATCATATCCCACTTTGGCTGTGGGTTCCCAAGTTAGAGTACTCACTATGCGCTAGTTCTCACTCTACTGAGAAAAGACAAAGCTGGCTGAAGGCATCAACACTTCGTTTGCAACAACACAAAAGATTCAGCTGGCCATGGAAATGCTGGGAAGTTCCTCTCCATTGAAACACATAGACAAAGTTGCAAAGAAAACGTGGAGTGGATTTTCTGTTCACCTCTGCTCTGTCCAGAAGCTAGAGTGGGAAATCCATTCCACTGGGTGCACACCATTCCCATCCCTCGCTTGAGCCCAGTGGGACCCCAACGTAGTGATGAGGAGTAGCAGCGCGGCCGGTCCTGGCCAACATGTCCTCCTGGTGCAGCCTCCCTGGCAGGGCTCGGCAGCGCCCATTGACGGTCCCACAAGGAGAGCTGCAGCCAGCCCTGATGGTCTCCGTGATGGTGGCAGGGAGAGGAGCGACACCCAGGCCCGAGTGGCTGAAGCAGCAGCAGCCCCGACGTCGCCAGCAGCTTGCACCCACTGAAGTGAAAGGATAGGAGGAGGGCTGGCCTGGGGGTGGAGCAAAGGCTGAGGGGGAGAGGGATGCAGCAACGGGAGGGAGGGCGTGGGCAGCGTGGTGAGGCATCCATGGCCCAGCAAAAAGCCGTCCATGGCCCACTACTGGGTCAGGACCCGGTAAATGGGAAACACCGCACTACACCAAATAGGCTGCTGGAATTACCAGGAGGTGCGAGGAAATTGTTGGGAGGGTTCTGAAGGGCAGCATCCAGGGAGAAATTTTTTTTAAAAAAATAAGGCCTTATCTGCTTACAGGAAGTTCTGACCATAATGTTCCGAGTGATTTCTAGAGCTATCTGGAAGTGGCCACCTTTTAAATTTTTCTCCCCAGGATGACTGCAACCCCCATTTGGCCCCAGTTTCCTCCCACTAATCAGATGAGCATTGCTGCACAGTCAAGGCCTACAATTAGCTGGAGGTCTCCCACCATAAGTGGACAAATGGGAACCCTTTTCATAGTGATTATGATTCAGTAATACCAACAGTTGTTAAGATGTTGGGTTTATGATCAGTGTTTGTTAACTAAACTAAAGAACTAAAATTAAGCTGGACCACCTTTGTAAGAAATGTTATAGCACCATTTTTAAGTTTTAAATATAAATTGTTTATATGTGTTGATTTTATAATTGTTATTGTTGTATTATGACTGTGAGCTGCCTAGAGACCGTATTTGGAGTGGGCAGCATACAAATTTAAAGTAAATAAAATAAATAAATAAATACATAAATTAACTTGAAAACTAAAATACTTTTTTTTTCTTTTTGAAGTAATTTCATACTTGCTAGCCAAGCCACAAGAGTGTTTTCAGTTATTGCTTTGACACACACACACCCTCCAACTCTTCAGTTAGGAATGATAATTTAATAGAGGGTTCTTTATATTCAGGGTTATGCTGGGTTACATGTTCATTTTGTTTTTGTTTTTTTAGCCTCTTCTGCACTGTAGAGGTGATCTTCATACATGAGGATCTTTCTGTAATCATACATCATCAATCATCATCATCATCAATCATCATTATTTTGGTATTTTTATAGTTTTATGTGCGTGTGTGTGTGGGTGCACCTGGAAGTCATTACAACTTCTGGTGACTGACCCGTACTGGGGACCTGGAGGATTTTCAGAGGTTGAATAAAACCTGCCCCCACCGTCCAACTGCTGGTAATCCAAGGAGGTCTCCCATCCAAGGACTCTGCTTAACTTCTGAGATCAAGCTTGCCAGGGCTATCCAGGCCTGCATTCATACGTTATGTGCACTTTTTTTTTTGTTAAATACCACCCCCAACATATTAAATTCTTTAAGGCCATTTTCCTTTCTCTAGTCAATTCTCCCTTCTTTCTAACAAAGGGTACTCTGTCTGTATCCAAAGTCAGAAATATTTTTTTTCCTGTTACACTTATGCAGCAATTTTCTAAAGCTGAATTTCACTATGGCTAGATTCCCTGGCTATCCCAGAAGAGATTTAGAACATCTGGACCAGATAATCTGTTTCAGGAACTAGAATAGTAACTATTTTCCTGTCACTACAATTTTGAGTGTACTGAGAAATGCAGAAAGATACTCTGAGGGGAAGACTCTTAATTCTTGTGATGTGCTAGGGTTTTTTGTTTGTTTGTTTCTTTTTTAAGGGAACTGTTTTAATGAAAGAAACTGTTCAACAGTACAGCATAAATTAATTGTTACTGAGGATTTTTCCACCACTTTAAACTCATAACATAATGAGAACAAAGGGTCACTTAGAAATTAATGGCCTGTAAAGTTAGAATACTTAAAGGAAATATGTCTTCATGCACTGTGTAGCCAAGCCTTAGGATTCATTGCTGCAGGACAGTAAGCTAACCAACAGTGTTGCTGTGTCTGAAAAGGACAGGATAATTTTATCACCATTAACAACATTTTCAAATTAATTATGTGAATCCAATCTCATGCTCCAGGGCCTAAGCCCATTGATACAAGAGCTCGAGAAGGAAATTGCCACCTTCTTCTCCACCATCATAAAGTATTGCAGCTGTGATCAGTGAGCTATAGAAGGAATGGGGTCACTTTCTTCTGAAATGTCACTATTGTACAATAATGACTAAACAGATTTTGGAAAGATATCACATTGTGGCAAATGGAGGAACAAAACACCAGAAGTTATTCTAGTATACACATCAGAATTTGCATCTGCACTGGACAGGGCCTAACCATGACTGCAAGGAGGATCTTGCCTGGCCTGCAATCCATTACCATGTATAATTGTGTACGACATTCCAGAAATAAAAATCCAGATTCTTTTGCTTTTTCACAGTTCATTATATTATGGAATGGGAGTGGTGGGGTTATGTTACATGTTTGTACCAGGCTCAGAGAAATGATGCTTCGGGTCTGACATGGGAATACGCTTCTGGTCCAACTGATGTGTCTTCTGATGTGGATGTGCATTCCAATAGGCAGCAAGCCAATTATTGATTGTGACTAGTTGCATTGTTAATCTGTTATAATGACTATTCCACACTTCTTCAGAATATTGTAACATTTGTATTCATGGTTCTATTACATTATTCAATTGTATTGTTTATTATATATTATATACTGCATGGTCTCATTGTTGCTCACTTTGTTCAGTTTTGTACTCCTAGTCCAGTTGTATTATCCATCTAGTGTTGTATAGTATATGATCACTTTTCTCCCTCTCATTCTCTCTCTGTATTTAAATTGCTTAGAGCCTCTGTGAGAAAGATGGACTATAAATAAGCTTAATAATAATAGTAGTAGTTGTAGTAGTAGAAGTAATAATAATAATAATAATAAATCACCTCCTTCCAAAAAACTTTCTTACAAGCATATCAATCCAGACCAGAAGATAAACCACAATTCTCACTGTGATGTTTACTGAATGGAAAAATCACAGCATGAATGAATCTCTCTGCTTTCATATGAATTTTATGACTGTATTTCCATGCCCATTTCTCAACTCCTTACTCTCACATAATATTGCTTAAGCAGCAGAATCCAGTTTATTATAGCCCTTGGGTCCTACCCTGTCACATTAAATTACATCAGCTTTTATACTCACAGTATACTTTTTGCATCTTAATCTTCCACGAGCCATTCACTCCTGCTATTTACATAAGGAGATCTGCCTTGGGTTTGATTTTATTTAAAACATTTTTTATCCTTCTGCTGTCATTGCTTGCAAAGGACCATCAATGCCAGCTAATAAAATATAAAGGTGCCCTATAGTTGGTCATCCAGAGGTGCTGGTTGACCACTGTATGAGACAGGAAGCTGGACTAGATGGATAGTCTGATCCAGGAGGGCTCTTCTTATGTTCTTACAAGTCTTTTTTTTAATGTTTGAATTAATACAGCAACTAGCAGGTGTTGTCTTAAATTGACCACTTGACAACACTTGGCAACACAGCCAGTAATTTCAGATGGATATATAAAATCTAAGTAGGAAGAAATATTTTTACTCCATCAAAGAAAAGGTTGATCATGGGATCTTTATCAGTATAGATCATGTTTGTTCTACACAGCCATTAAAGTTCACAGATACTTTTATCACTGACCTCAATGGAGTGGGACTGTGTTGTTGAAAATTGGCACATATATTTCCATTGGAATAAGACAGAGGAAAATACATCTATCCTATGCACTGATGCTAAATACTGTTTATAAAATTATAATTATAATTATAATCGGGGACAGGACCGTACCCCGTGACACACCACATATAAGTGGGTGCCTTTGGGATGATTCCTCCCCTATCACCACCATTTGTTCCTGATCTTGGAGAAAAGAGGCCAACCACTGTAGGGCAGACCCCTGAATCCCCACATTGGCAAGGCGGCTAGTCAGTAGCTGATGGTCAACCATATCAAATGCGGCTGACAGATCTAATAATAACAGCACTGCTGAGCCGCCCCAAACCAGATGTCGCATGAGGTCATCTATGAGGGCAACCAGAACCATCTCTGTCCCGTGACCTGGTCAAACGCTGGACTGGAATGGATCCAGTGTGGAAGTGTCATCCAGGAATCCCTGTAACTGAGTTGCTACCGCCCGCTCTATAACTTACCCAAAAAGGGAAGGTTTGATACCGGCCGATAGTTTGCCAATACAGCGGGATCTGCACAATCAGGGAATGGATTTGGCCTCTGTGCCCTGTTGTTGGCCCTCCAGAGTAGATGGACTATTGGTCTAATCCAGCAGGCTCGTCTTATGATAAGCACCTGATTTAAAAAACCCTGATTCTGAGAAGTTTTTCCTTGATAAAGTAAGTCAGGCATTCAGTGTGAAATTCACAGTACTGTGTGAGGAAATGTGTGCAGGGCCGGTGCATGGGAGTCGGTGACCTAGGTGATTGCCTAGAGCACCAGCTCCCAGCAGGGGCAGGGGTGCCCTTTCCTTGCTCATAGCGACTCTGAGCCTCCAACAGGACACTGAGGGGTCAGAGGAGCTCCCCTGGCCCCTCAGCGCTCAGAAAGAATGGTGCTTCCAGTCCTTGGTGCTCTCCAAACTTGGAAAGCACTGAGGAGTGGAAGCAAAGCATGTTCTTTCTGGTCACTGAGGGGTCAGAGAAGCTCCCCCGGCTCCTCAGCACCCAGAAAGAATGGCGCTGCCAGTCCCTGGTGCCCTCTGAACTCTGAGAGCACTGAGGAGTGGAAGCACGGTGTGTTCTTTCTGGTGCTGAGGGGTTGGAGGAGCTCTCCCGGCCCCTCAGCACCCAGAAAGAATTGGGCTACCAGTCCTTGGTGCCCTCCAAACTTGGATAGCACCGAGGAGTGGAAGTATGGCGTGTTCTTTCTGGATGCTGAGGGGTCAGAGGAGCTCACCTGGCTCCTCAGTGCCCAATGTAATGATCTCACCTGTGGGTGACATCATCATGCCATGCGAGTGCTTTGCGTGCACAGTAAAACTTCTTCCAGGGGGATGGGCATGCATTGGGGTTCTGCGTTGGGTAGCAGAACCCCATGCACTAGGCCTGAATGTGTGTATAGTTCCTATTTCCAGGTGCAGACATGGAGCTAGGGAATGTGTGTATGTAGCACACATTGAGGATGTAATGCACTTTCCAACTGGATTTTACTATGTGAATTGAAAAAATCTAGTTGGAAAGTGCATTGAAAGTGAATTGAAAGTGCATTATTTAGCATGTGTGATCGCAGCCTTAGCCATGTGGATAGACCTCCATTCAGCAAGGTACTCCATGCAAGGAAACACCACCATCTCCTGGAAGTATATCAACTTCTCCTCAGCAAAATTGCTGTTCATTTACTGCAATAAAAACATAGGATATTTTTTTTTCTGTAATGCAGTGGCCTGAATACCCAAAGCCAGGATCATCCCTCTCCTTTAGAAATCATGACTGCTCTGTGAATTTGTGCAGAATTTAGGGAAGAAATGAGGATCATTTCCAATGCTGAATATATGATTTTAGATTCCCTGTCAATTTGGGGGGAAATACAGTTTTTCAGAAAGAGATGTAAAGAGATAGGGTTGATTCAGTATCACCAAATATGATTTTTTTTCAAAAATCCCATATGTCTAAAAATATAGACCAAAAATATTTCAGTCAGATTTCAGCAACCACACTGAATATTGTGCCCTCCAACCCACAATCCATTTCCTGGAGGCAAATGTTTAAGAGACAAAATATATTGGAAGGCCTGTGAATAGATCTATATTTTTTATGCTAAATAGCAACTCTCTCTGAGTGAGGGAAGAGTAATTACATCCACAACAGGGAGATAGGTGGATTTTCATGTCCTAACCTCTACTTTTTGGCTGACAGGTGAAACCCGCAGTTCCTTGTATATCAGGGGTGGCCAAATGGTGGCTCAGTAGCCACACATATTGTGTGGCTCCTGGAGGTCAAGGAGGAACTTAATGCAGGCTTACTCTCAAGTAAGTGTGCTTAGAATCGGGACCTCAGTCAGCCTCTGAGCGCTGACCCATAGGTAGGTAGTGGGGAAGGAGAGGAAAACAGGTTGGTTTGCAAGCTCTTCTCCACCACCACAGAGGTCACCCAGAGATCTAGAGCAAGGAAAGAGAGCCTAAGAGCCAAGGGAGCCACTGGAAGGAGGAATGGAATTAAAAAGGGAGGTGAAGGGTTCCTCCTTAGTTTCATAGCTCTTGTAGGAACTGTATTTACTAACCTTGGTGTCAAGGCAAAAGAGCTGCATAATGATGCAAACGGTGGTCAGTGATCTATATGGTACATGTGTGTATTCTTCTTGCATTGGTGCCAAAAAAAACCTAATCCCCTAACCTTTCACTATGGGCGTTTTCGCACTGACCTTCAAGTGGCGCGACCACCCTCTTCACACCGGAGGATCTGCGCGGATTTCGCACAAGAAGCGCCGGAGCACCCAAAAGAGCCGGCGACTTCCGTCGCGAAACCCGCTCAAACGGAAACCGCCAAGAAGCAGGAAAACGTTTGAGCGGCTTTTGCGACGGAAGTCGCCGGCTCTTTTGGGTGCTCCGGCGCTTCTTGTGCGAAATCCGCGCAGATCCTCCGGTGTGAAGAGGGTGGTCGCGCCACTTGAAGGTCAGTGCGAAAACGCCCTTAGCTAGTTTTATGGGGACTGTTATTCCCAGCTTTTGTTTTTTTTAAAAAAGTCTCCTTCTAGCATGGCTGTGTTGTAAAGTGCATTCATATGCATTTTATCTTTCTGTGCAAAGAAAGTATTAAGATTGTTAATAAAGACGTATGTTTAATATTTGTTTATTCTATGCGGCTCTTACATTAACATTTGGCCACCACTGGTGTATATGTTTCCCACATGATGCAGACAACACTGAAGGGATGTCAATGAACTCATGAAAATGTCATTATGGAAAAATCCTATGCCATGGACTGCCATGTCTCCGATTGCTATTAAACATGAAATAAAAATTTGAGGATCTATTCATAACCCTCCTGAAGTAAGATCTACTTTGGCCATAAATGTCCAATAACATCAGGCCTACTCTCAATTATTTCTGTATGGTATTCCATACATTGTCTCAGATCCAACTAATTTCCTATAGTCTGGGTAGGCCTGGATTCTAAAACGATGCACAGCATCTCCATTGTGAGAGTCACAGTGGCTATCGTGCTCTCTTCTAGTATGTTCTATGACAAGTTCATATAACTACTCTTGGCAGCAAGAAATCAGTTTTATCTGACTTCAGACTTTTAGTGATAAGCCAGACCAAACATGTTGGAGGAGGGGCTATATGATTGTAACATAAATATACCCTTCCAAAGGATGTCATAAATGGTTTTTTAAAAAAGAAAAAAAACCTCTTCTGAAAGGCAGATTACAACTACTAAAAATAGCTATAGCTTCTTTTTTCCCCCACAGCAAAACCCAATATCTACTACACATTATAAATATACATTTCACATGTTATGAGTGATGTATGCTTATCTGGAAGTAAATTCCATTGAAATCAATGCAGCTCTCACAGCCTAATTCTCTGCATATTCTCTCAAAGGTCCCTTTGAATATAATGGATTTTTCCTCAAGCAAGAGTGGCTGTGACCAAATTAAAATATTCTGTTTCCAAAGATCAAATAGTTTGAGCTCTATCACTGCATGTGTGAATGCTTTCCTCCATGAACTTAAGGACTTGAACATTTTTCTGGGACTACAGATGAGTGACTATTCCCTGTTTTGTTCATTTTTATGTCTATTATATTTTTGTCAATGCTTTGGTACTTTGATTTTGTTCTTGGTTTTGTAGATTCAATTGGATTGTTGTTCAGTCTTTATACACAGTTATACAGTTAATGTGTATAGTATATTCCATTGCTACATGTTGGCCTGCAGTAGAACAACTAGATACTGAGAAAGGGGGCTTTGACTCTCAAAATATATATATTCTGAATATCTTTGTGGTCTCTAAAGTGCTACTGGACTCAAATCAGACATATTAGAATATACATATTATTATAGCTAGGGTGCCCTTGTGCAGGTCCAACTACATCTTAAAATTTAAGGTTTTGCAAACCAAGAAGAATCCCCAGGATTGCAGAAAAAATATGAGTTTAAATAATGGTAAAACATTAAAAGTCATGTGTATGTGCAGACTTAAAAAAAAAAAATCTTGAGTTAGGTTGTGTTGTCATAGCAGCCCTAATTTTTACTCAAGAAGGAAGGAGGAGATGGTAAACATGAAGGGAACAAAACCTGAGCCAGCCTGGGGTGGGAAGGGGGTACACCAGTGAGGAAAAAGGGCTGGGAATCAGAGCTATAGCCACTGAAAGGGAAGCAGGGGAGTTAGGAGGGGGGAAACAAAGTAAAACTCAGGGGAGGACAAATGGAAGCTGGTGGTAGAATGGGATTTCTCCTTACAGTCAGTCCTTGTGGGTCCTTTGTAATGGTAATCCCTCGTTTGATGCATATATAATATTTTTTAACATCTGTGAACACATTATGTGAAATATTCAGTGCAAGGGAACCAGAAAGAACACAGGCTGGATTCACAAAAAAAGAAATCAACTACAGATGAGGATCTGGAAGTTGAAACCAAAGTTTGAAATAATTCTGAGCCAGCTATATTACTGGCAGCACTATACCGGAAGAGCATATTAAATATTTTCACAGTCATCTAGCATTCAAACACATACCAGGTCATTTCAGGTGTGGGTTTGTATTAGTAGAACAAAATTAAATTCCAATAGTAGCTTAAAGACTGATAAAATTTTCCAGGGTATAAACTTTCATGAGCCAAAGGTTACTTCATCAGATGTACATAGCAGTTATTTTTCTACGGTAGTTGAAGTTGAAAATGCAATAACAGTGGCAACCTTTACTTCAAAAACCCAGTACTATGCTCTGTCAAATGACTGCCACTTCAGAAGACCTAGGCAGGTCATTACTTTATAGCTCAGACTACATGAAAGTCTGAATCTTTGAGAGCATATTCTGAGATTAGTCTTCGAGTGCACTTATACTTGTGCTCAGCTCCTGAGTTGAACCTACTGTGTAATTGTTGTTATGAACAATTCTATGTACTGCCTATGCTTAATATTTATAAAGGCAAATTGTTTAATCTGAACTAATAAAATTGCTTTAATTATTGGGTTATTGAAAAGTCGCTGCAATGAATGTTCCTGAAATATAAAATGTCATAATTTTCAAATATATATATTAAAGCTTGAGTAAAGAGTAGAATTTAAACACTGCTGAAAATTTCACCCTGACTGCTACAACATCCTTCCTCTTTTACTGAAATCTAAAGTAGCATTCCTGGTTCAATTGTCAGATTCTGGTTGCTTCTGGAACGGCATTCAAAAGTATATGCACCAGCTATCCTTATTTATGACAGCCTCTATTTTCAGGTAGCTGTTCTTGGTAAAGCTCTGTCACTATTTTTGCCTTTTAGGGAGTGACGGGTATATTCTTCAAGGTTGTTAGAAGCCACCTACACAATGGAGAGTGGGGGAGGACAGCATAGGCAGATATCCTTGGTGTGAAATATGAATGTTTACAAGTCTACAAGAGCGTATTTTCATCATATGAAATGTTGGGAGGTATGGCTGAAGTCCACATAAATGGTTTGGCCTCCCTAGTGTTAATGCAAAGTTGTGAGGCCTGAATGCAATGCTGGTGGTGTCTTTTTCTAAGACAGACACAGAAAAACTGGAGAGTATAGGATGCCACTTTTGATGAAGTGAGGCACTTTGCTTCTGCTATTGTAGCTAGAGAGGATGGTGCTGCCATCAGTTCAAGGTGACAGCTTGTATACAACTCAGAACGATATAAAGTAGTATAGCAACCCCCTTTTCCTTTATGTGCCAGATGTTCTCAGATTTGGTAAATTCCACTTGTAATTATTTCCTGAAAATGCTCTTTCAGAGATAAATCATATTTATGTTTGGCTAATGAACTTCAATAATTCATATGGGTACATTAACAGTAAATTCTTTAGAAAACAATAAACTTCTCTAAAATATTATTTCTCAGTGATTGCATAGTCCCCCCCCCCCTTTATTTTTTATGTTTTTGCCAAACAGGCCCTGGAGCTCCCTAAAGCTACAGGCAGTTATCTGCATTTCAGCTCTATTTACACCTTTCAAGTACTCAACACTGACTGTTTACTGTAAATCTTAAGTGCTAAAAATAAATATTTACTTTTTTTCTTTTTTGTTCCTTGAGAATTGATATAAGGCAGCTCTGGACAAATTTCACAGAAATTGTAAAACCCAAAGATGCTGTTTTACAAATGACAGGAGAAGAACCAAAATAATTTCAAAGTGTGATTTTAAAAGTGTTAATTAAAGTAGCTAAAAATGCACACTACTAGATTCTTGCATTTTATGTGACAAGCAAAAGATGTTGAAATCTGTTCCTCCAGTCAATCTACTTTCCTAGTATAAAAGGGGTGGGGGGAACAAGAGCAATATTTTCCCCAGGAGATTGCAGCAAAATATTTTGCAATGTAGACCTAAATAATTTACTGTTAGGGCTTGACTCTTTCATCTGCACAAATCAGAGAAACAGGTCATTACACACTGGGAGGAGGGGCTACATAACAGCAATTCAGGTGAAGAGCCAATGGCCACCTGCTTGTTTTCCTGTGAATCCCTAAGTGGGGCCAAATGTTTAAACTGATATATCTGCTATGAAAGGGCCCCAATTTTGGTTTGTCTGTCCCCTTCAAACTATCCATTGAGCTTTTCCACCTGCTCAGCCTCACCCCATGACTGTGCTGATGCCTTTTAAAGGGTGGAACTGCAACTTGGAGGTGCTGCTTTCTGCTTGGGGAGACAATGCCCTCTAGGCTGAGTTTTTCAACTATCCTAGCCCCACTTCCTAGCCATCTGTCTGTAAAATGTGCAAACAAATTTGAAATCTGATACTGTGTTGTTGAACAATAGCTTATTGTTTTATGCCTGTATTATCATAGGTTTCATATTTATTAGCACCTTGAGTGTTCTTTTGAACAGAAAGGTGGGATACAAATAAATAAATGAATGAATAATGAATTCTCTTCAGCTACTTATATGTGAACAACCAAGTGCTGCAATCTCTTGGACCTTGTAGATTAGCTAGCTCCACAAAATACCCTTTCGATCTCCAAAGCATAGGAAAAATAACATTGGATTGAAACTGCACAGCTGTTGCATGCTACAGAGTAGCACACCCTCCACCCATGTTCATATTGATTCAATATAGTGAGAGGCCTCTGAGAGAATGTAGAGGTTGCTGTAGCTACTAGCTACTACAGTTGCCTGGAGCAGTCCCCTCCCACCTCTCTTGGTACAGCTGCCATTCATGCACTTGACTCACTTCCCTCTCTTCAGCAGTGACTGGATTTTTCTTTCACTCCATCAATGCTGCAGTGCTTCCTGTGGCTTGAGTTGAAGGAGAAAGCTGGCACGGCTAGAAAGTGGGTGATTTGGCAAGAAGCAGTGCTGAGTGATGCCTAGAAGGGCCTTTCTTCAGGTGCGTGTAGCTACTTATGAAAACTGTGCTATGTCACCTGGAGATTTCTCTGCATGTAGATACTCATTTGTGGGTGAACTAGGACAGACAAGGATGAAACCATCAAAATGACACTTGTGTATACAGCGGCACCAGTGAAGCAGTGAATAGTAAATGCTAGACAGTGGCTTGGCTCCTAAAAACAAAACAACAAAATTATTGTAGGTAGCCTTGTTTACATGTTCCAATGAATACATATACTTCCTGCACGTATGTGCAGACTTCTTTCTGTAAGAAGGAGATAATGTGTGTTGTTCAATTAACAAATGGAGACCAATACATGGATAAATGTGGTGTTAAATCACATAAGAAGAGACCTAATCCAGTTTCCTGTTTGACCCGGGGTCAACCTGTTATCCTAGAGGGCCAGCAAACAGGTCATAGATGTCAAAGCCTTCTCTTATATTGCATCCTAACTTAGGGTTTCAGAGGTTTGTTGCCTTTGAATATGGTTTACCACCTCATGTGTTCAGCTATTTAGGTACTGAATGTAACATAAGAATTCCTCAACATAAGAACAAAGAAAAAGTGAGTATACACTGTACACAGGTTGTATGTTTGTTCACTATAACTTTGGGACAGGGCTATAGAAAACTAAAAAGCTCCTTCTTTTGGTTCAGTTCTCTTGGTCTGTTTCTTACCACCACCACCACCCCTTTGAATTAGTGGAAAATACTTAGGAGGGGCTACAATACTTTGTGCTGTTTAGACTTTGCTTTTTCAACTATGGCTAAATTGTTGGTTTTCTTTCAGCCACATTTTTGAAGATTTTGACATTGATTAGAATATCTGCAATGAGAGAGAAAGAGATTTAAAGGCCTCTGCAGATCTCAAGTTCTTTAAAGTGCATCTGGCAAGCTTGAAAAGGGAAAAGGAACTGAAAAAGATCCTTAGAACTTACAGTTTGAATTCTAGGAAATATTGGAATAATTTATCTTAAAATCTTTGCTTTTTAACTCTTTATTGCAGTGCTCTAATTTCAGGCCTGAAGACTTTGCAGATTTGCTCTAATAAGTACTTTCTCCAACAGTTCTGTGACGTGTATTTGCTGACATTAAAAATTTATGTGATTAATATCATAATGCAAGTAACAAATACGAGTCCTACTATTTATATTCTTAGCTTCATTCTTGCTTCATGCATTACCCAGTTACTCATTCCTGTTGGAATCAAAGGGCTTATGAATGCACCTAGGTCAGACCTCAGATAAAGACTGATCAAAATCTGATGCAAAGAGTTACTGCAACGAATCCAAACAGGAACAGCATTCACAAGCAATGAATAAAGACTGCTAATTTTCCATATATTCTTTGATTCTTTAGTGATGCTATTTCTGTTCCAGAAAGCATGATATGTGAGACAATGAGAGGCAGAGGTCAAGGCAACAGGGAAAAATAGTAGCTATCTTCTGACGGACATCATCCAAGCAAAAGCATTTGCCAGTATTTTCTGCCAAATAGGACCATCTCAATTGCAGTTTCTATGTATAATATGTCCACTTTCCAACAATCTTTGCAATGTCTCACTGGCTTGGGGGAAAGGCTTTATGATAAGCACATTATGTTTGTGTGAGGCATTTGATTATGTTTGCTGCACTGATTGCTTGTTCCCAGAGCAAAACTTTACAAACAGGCTGAAAATGCTAGTGAGAGCGAGTAGTCAGATTTACTCTCTGTGTGGCAATGGTAGCCTGAGAAGGGGACCATAAAGGCTATCAAATCTTAATACGCCACCTATATAGACAGATAGGGCTACAGAGCTGGGGTGCAAGTGGAAACAGTCTAGAAAAAATGACCCAAATATTAGCTGAATAAAATTTCCCTAATGGGCACAGGAATGCAATCCTGTGTAACAATTTCAAGGTGAAAAATACAGTTGGGTTGCCTCACCAAAACTGCCCTGGAAATTATCCACAGTAAAAGCATTTGTTTGTGTTATATCTCAAAATCAGTACACACTTGGGATTGGATCAGGATTGGGTCTAGAGCAGATCAGGATCACTGTGTCCTCATATGTAGTGATTACAGGATTAGGAAGTTTAAGGCACTACTTGAATAATGTGGTGATCATAAGAAGAACCCTGCTGGATTAGTGGTCCATCTAGTCCAGCAGTTTGTCAGAAGGCCAGTAACCACGGCATAGAGGCCAAGGCCTCCCATGGATGGTGCCTCCTAGCACTGCTATTCATTGCTTTATTTACTACCTTTGAATATGGAGATTCATATAGTGCAGAGCCCATGGACAATGTCAGCCACTGGAGCTGTACTTCCTATGGGTGTTTAGACACTGCTGTGCATAACTGCCACAATATCCAGGAATTACACAAAATTGATAGTTTATTTATTTGGTGCCCTTCGTCCATGGTGCTTGGGGCAGAATCTCCCACAAAATCTGTCTTTCTTGCCCACTCCTTACTTTGGTATCCCTCTTTAGCTTGTCCAGCTTGAGCTTGGAGGTGGACAAAAGTTGTCCCCATCTTCAAGAAGGAGGAAAAGGAGGATCTGATGTCTATACCTGGGAAAGTTTTAGAACGAATCATCAAACAGTCAGTCCTTGAGGATGGCTGTGATTACTAAGAGCCAACATGGGTTTCTCAAGAACAAGTCATGTCAGACTAACCTTATCTCTCTTTTTTTGAGAGTTACTACCTTGCTGGATCATAAGAACATAAGAGAAGCCATGTTGGATCAGGCCAATGGCCAATCCAGTCTAACACTCTGTGTCACACAGTGACAAAAAACAACAACAACCAAGTGCCATCAGGAGGTTCACAAGTGGGGCTAGAAGCCCTTCCACTTTGCCCCCCCCCAAAGCACCAAGAATACAGAGCATCATTGCCCCAGACAATTCCAGTAAAATGCTGTGGCTAATAGCCACTGATGGACCTCAGCTCCATATATTTATCCAATCCCCTCTTGAAGCTGGCTATGCTTGTAGCTGCTGCCATCTCCTGTGGCAGTGAATTCCACATGTTAATCACCCTTTGGGTGAAGAAGTACTTCCTTTTATCCGTTCTAACCCGACTGCTCAACAATTTCATTGAATGCCCACAAGTTCTTGTATTGTGAGAAAGGGAGAAAAGTACTTCTTTCTCTCCTTTCTCCATCCCATGACTGAGAGGCAATATGATCACCATCTTTAAATACTTGAAGGCCTGTCACATAGACGGTGGTGTGGAGTAGTTCTCTATGGCCCCAGAAGGGTAGACCAGAACCAATGGGTTGAAAGTAAATCAAAAGGTTTTTCAGCTAAATATTAGGAAGAACTTCCTGACAGCAGTTCCTTAGCACAGGTTTCCTCGGGAGATGGCAAGGTCTCTTTCTTTGGAGGTTCTTATTTATATATTTATTTAATTTTATTTATATCCCACCCTCCCCACCGAAGGCAGGCTCAGAGCGACTCACAAGTTAGGGTTGAAAATGACCAACAAGATAAAAACATTGATAATACATAAAACAATATTAAAATATCAGTTAAAAACAATATAACAATGGTTGCTAGTACGATGACTTTAAAAACAATATAACAATGGATGCTAGTACTAGACTTTACACAGAGTCCAGATGGTCATCTGACAGCAATGCTGATTCTGTGAACTTAGGCAGATCATGAGAGGGAGGGCATCAATGCTGAGTTCTCGTGGCCCCTATGGAATTGCTGTTCACCATGGTCAGGCAGCAAATTTTCTCCAGGCCAGTTTTGCCAAGGATCCTGGAGAGGGTTTTTTTCTTTCAAATGCATTTTATTGTAACTTTACAAAATATATAGAATACAGATATAAGATAAAGAACTGATGTAGTATAAGATCACATAGTACTTACTGCAGTTAACCCAAAAACATTTACAAATAATCAATGATATGAGACAACTGAACCATAAATACAATCAAATTTAGAAATAAGAAATGAAAATAACTTAGTACTGAAAATCCCTGTATTTTTTACCTCTAATCACTTTGTTAGTCAAAATGTAAACACTTCCACGAAGAACGGTCATTAACTATATCTGGAATAACTTCTTGTGAAATGAGATATTCTAGAACAGGAAACCATATAGCATAGAAGTTGGAAGAATAGAGAGGACGTTCTAGTTGGTTAATGTTGTCAGAGATTTTGGCCATTATATAAGTGCTCCAGAGTTTCTTGTGCTGGAGGTTTAGATCAGGAGATTTAGTAGATTTCCATCTGATGACCACAGCAGAGTGAGCAGCTGATAAAAGGAAGGAGACTGTCTCTTTTTTATGCTATGGATGTGTAGAATCAAGCCCCCCCCCCATTATCAATAGTTAATCAGGAGTGTAGGCAATAGTTACATTAGTAATTTCTTTAATTTTTTCCAAAATTATCTCCCAAAAGCCATGTAATTTAGGGCAGAGAACCCAGGGTTTGTGGGGGTTTTTGCTACCTTCTGGGCTTGGATCAGGGGTCACTGGGGGAGTGTTTAGGGGGGGGAGTACTTGTGAATTCCTTGCATTGTGCAGGGAGTTGAACATATGAAGCTGCCTTATACTGAATCAGGTCCTGGGTCCACCAAAGTCAGTATTGTCTACTCAGACTGGCAGCGGCTCTTCAGGGTCTCAAGCTGAGGTTTTTCATGCCTACTTGCCTGGACCCTTTTTAGTTGGAGATGCCGGGGATTGAACCTGGGACCTTCTGCTTACCAAGCAGATGCTCTTTCACTGAGCCATGGCCCCTCTCCAACTAGATGACCATGGAGGTCACTTTCAACTCTATGGTTTTATTTTTCTAGTTTTTTTTCCGAAGAAATGAGGCCATTATCGATTAATTTTGGATCAAGCTTGACTCCAAAGGGCTTTGTACTCAAATGCGAGAATGTGGTCTCCTAAAATTAAGCGACCAACTGTTGAGCATTTGTGCAATAACATGTAACAATATTTTATTTCTCAGTCTAATTTACGACACATAAGATAATAGCAATCAAGGAAGGGAGAATCTTGTAGGTCTCCCTCACCTCTGTGGAGAATGGGTAGAATAGAAATGAGAAAAAGAAGAATGTATTGAACTTCTCTTAAAAGGACAAAGAAAAATAAAAAACATTTACTCTCCAAAAGAGATATCTACTTTTTGCTTTCCACAGAAATTCAGAATACTTTACTCATAATATTTTCACTCGTAACATTCTATCTGAGGCTCCAATTATGTGTTAAGCTGTGCTCTGAGATCCTTTCCGCTGCTTTAAAAAAAATTACTATGGGTAGGCTCTGGTTGAGCAGGTGGGAAAATACAGAAGTCTCTACTTTTTCTATCAGCCCCCCTCCGATGAAAAAGGTCACTTGGAGAGGGTGATTTTGAGCTGAAAATGACTGCAGGAGAAACAATTAAGTAGTTTCAACTTGCTTTTCTTCAGTCAGCTGCAACCCACTCCAGGCTGGTTCGGGATAAAACAATTGTGGAGGAAAGACTCATAGTTTGAATCCAAGGGCCAAAGTGTGCCTGGGATCATTCCATTGCTTTTAGGCTTCACACCAACCCCCAATCCCTCATCACTCTATGTTGAGGTATTTCAGCTCATTTCCTGGAATCAGCATATTTCTCTCCAACTTGTATTGCCTGGAATTGAAATAACTTTTTCCTATTTGGGCTTGTCTTTTAAATCTGACACAAGGAGATGATGGTTTCTCATTTTCCCTAAGAAGACTAGATGCAAATTACTTCAGTCCTTCCAAATGCCATATTGAATGGATTATGTTAGCAATTTTTCTGAGGTAAGCACATTGGCTTTTCGTGGTTACTATTTAGGGGTGTTTTTTTTTCAATTTTAAACCTTTATTAAGTAATGGTTACTATTTAGTGATGGACAAACTTGATCTCTTTTTAAATTACTTTTTAAAATTTCAATACCTTGCAACTCAAAGCCTTTTTTTTTACTTCCATTTGTTTTTACTGAGGTTCATGGTTAGTCCATTTTTATATCCCTTTTTACATAATGTATACAGAACCATGAATTTGATGTGAGGAAACAGAAAATGGTAGAAAAATAAAGATTCTTGAGTTCTATTCACATGAGGGAGAAAGAACATCAAAATGGGGCTTTATGCATCAATATAGTGGGGCTGCAAAATTCAACAGCATTCTTTTTGCCATTGTGTGGTGCTTCTCAGAATACACACAAGTCTTTGCCTTGTGAGTATACAACTACCATTAGCACACACATTTAGAGAGGTTTTCTCTATCTGATTTTCAAGGTAATAACTTCTGAACTTTTCACTTATATGCAGGAGAAAGGTGACTGATCAAGAGAAACAGAAAGAAAGAGTTTTCTATGCATAACAAGGACTTTTGTTGATCAAACACCACCATCTAATGCTCCACTTCAAACTGCTTTTAAAACACTCTGACCTCTGCTTCAGTTCAACTTCTAAGTACAAGATACACATAACAGATGAAGGGAAGAGGTGCACATCCTCATATGCATTTCCCTCATGTATGCAAACTGTTATTTTCTGTTTTTTAAATGCTGATGCACTGTTTATGCATTAGCATTTGCTGCAAAGATAATCTGTAGCATTATGCCCTTTAGCTTTCCAAGATGTCTCCTTTCACTCAGGTTAGCCCTTTCTGCATCAAGTCTTTGCTACTGATTTTGAGATTCAATTAATTTGAATCTATTACTTTCATTCTGCTTATACAAGTCTTGCATCAGATTTTTAATTTTCGGTGGATTATGCATTCTGTATATTCAGTTGTTTGATATGCATGTTATTTGAGCTGTCAGCTGGTCACAGCCCTCCCCTTTCATGCCATCTCACTCTTCCTCTCCCTGCACCACACCACCAACACATCTTTCCTTTCTTTCCCCCCACCCTTCTGTATTTCACCACTCATTCCAAGCCCCCCCCCTCACAGGTAACTTGAGAGCAACTGTGCAGGTGCACATGGAGGGGGGGAAAGGTGCAGAGAGAGGGATGCTGTTTGGAAGAAAGGGGGGAACTTTCCATTGGTTGCAGCCTTCCCCTTTCATGCTCTCCCACTCTTCCTTTCCCCCACCAGCACACCACCAATGTGTCTTTCCCTTCCTTTTCCCAACCCTTCTGTATTTTGCCACTCATTTCAACCCCCCCCCCCCCCAGTTCTGTAACTTAAGAGCAACTGTGCAGGTGCTGGTGGAATGGGGAAAGGTGCAGAAAGAGGGATGCTGTTTGGGGAAAAGGGGAAGGCTGACAGTCAGTTCTTGCAGCTTCCCCTCCATGTAGTGCTCTCTCACTCTTCCTCTCCCACCCCCAAGCACACCACCAATGTGTCTTTTCTTTCCTTCCCCCCACCCCTCCATAGCTCTACACTCATTCGACCCCCCCCCCCAAAGCAGGGTGTTTTTTTTTTAGCAGGAACACAGTTCCGGCTGGCTTGGTGTCAGGGTGTGTGGCCTAATATGCAAATGAGTTCCTGCTGGGCTTTTTCTACCAAAAAAGCCCTGCCCCTAAGTAACTTGAAAATGAGTATGTAGGCATGCACACAGCAGGGGAGTAATTAGGCATGAATGAGTGGCAAGACAGTGAACATCAGAATTACACCTAGTGTCGATTTTTTTAACAAATGTAAGAGAAAGGAGGATTTAGAAAGAGAGGTAAGGGAGGCGTTAAATGACCAAGAGTAAAGGTAAAGTAAAGGTAAAAGGTAGTCCCCTGTGCAAGCACCAGTTGTTTCCAACTCTGGAGTGACATTGTATCCTCTTTATCAACAAACTGCATGTATTTCAGCCCACTATACCTGATCCCCTCGTCTGATGAAGTGTGCTTAGAGAGCACGCGAAAGCTTACGTTCTGAATAAAACTTGGTTGGCCTTAAAGGTGCAACTTCAACAACAACAACAACAAATTTTATTTGTATCCCGCCCTCCCCGCCGGAGCAGGCTCAGGGCGGCTAACAACATAGTTCAGGGTTGAATTATACAAATGGATAAAATTACATTAAACATTATAAGCATTTAATTAAAATCTGGTTAAGTTTTAAAATTAAATTAATTAATTTTTAAAAGTGCTAATGCTATGTTTACTTTTTCTGATGGCGGTTTCCTTCGCAATTTCCATTTTCATCAGCGAAAGCCAGTCTGAAGAGGAAGGTCTTGCAGGCCCTGCGGAACTGTTCTAGGGCCCGCAGGGCCCGCATTTCCTCTGGAAGTTGGTTCCATAGGCTCGGGGCTATAGAGGAGAAGGCCCGGTTACGAGTGCTTTGCAACTTCACCTCTCTCGGTCCGGGGATAGTCAGCAGGTTTTTCCCGGCTGACCTCAGTGCTCTCTGGGGTTCATATGAGGAGAGACGGTCCCTAAGGTAGACAGGTCCTCGACCATATAGGGCTTTAAAGGTAATGACCAGCACTTTGTAACGAACCCGGTATGTAACTGGCAGCCAGTGCAGTTCGCGCAGCCCAGGCTGTATGTGCTCCCATTTAGGGAGTCCCAGCAACAGTCTAGCCGCTGCGTTCTGCACCAGCTGCAGCTTCCGGGTTCGGTACAGAGGCAGCCCCATGTAGAGGGCATTACAGTAATCCAGTCTCGAGGTGACCGTTGCATGAAGCACCATTGCCAGATCTTGGCGCTCTAGGAAGGGAGCCAACTGCTTTGCCCGCCTTAGATGGAAAAAGGCTGACTTGGCAGTGGCTGCAATCTGGGCCTCCATTGATAATGCAGGCTCCAGTAAAACTCCCAGGCTCTTAACCCGGTGCGCCGCTTTCAACGGCGCCCCGTCGAAGACCGGGAGAGGTATTTCCCCTCCCTGAGCGCCCCGACCCAGACAAAGGACTTCTGTCTTCGCTGGATTCAGTTTCAGCCCGCTCTTCCTCAACTTGACTCCTGCTTTGTTCAACTGTTTCAGACCAACACAGCTGCCCACTTGGGTCTATTGTATCATGATATTTTCACGGCAGACTTTTTACACGATGGTTTGCCATTGCCTTCCGCAGTTATCTACACTTTACCTCCAGCAAGCTGGGTACTCATTTTACCGACCTCAGAAGGATGGAAGGCTGAGTCAGCCTTGAGCTGGCTACTTGAACCCAGCTTCCACCGGGATCAAACTCAGGTCGTAAGCAGAGCTTGGACTGCAGTACTGCAGCTTACCACTCTGAGCCACAGGGCTTCTTAAGAAAAAAGTACATTGAGTGTTTGAAAACAGATGTAGAAGGAAAAATAACATCCAATGGGAGAGGGAGGTGAACATGGGATTGTATGTAGAAACACATTTTTGAAATGATGCAGATGTGGAGAGAGATCAAATGTAAAGTCATATGCAGGAAGGGCCATAGCAGGGAGCAATCAGGAGTCACAAGTCAGCCCAAGTTTGCAGTCCTGTATGTTCTTCCTGCTTCAAAGCACCCCCCCCCCCTGCAATGTAGGGTGCACACAATTATATCTTTTCTATGAGAGGAGAAGGAAATATATCCTCTTCCAAAAGCACCTCTGTTTCCAAATTCATAGAGGCTTGGCTATTTTATTCTGAAAATACAAAGTTATTAAACTAGAGATTATTACACACACATACCCAAAGATAACATAGTTCCCAACTGGGGATTCAAACTGCAAGCCTTAATGTTAGAAGAAGAGAGAAAGAAGTAAGTCCTTGTTGAACTGCAAGCCTTAATGTTAGAAGAGAGAAAGAAGTAAATCCTTGTTGTTGGAGGGATGACTTGTAATGGTGGTGAGGCAGGCAGTGGGGACAGAATAGTTCAGATGAGCTCTCTCAGTTGTTCCCAACTTTTATTTTAGCATATACGTTTTGAAATACCAAAGCCAAATAGTTCCAGAGACAGCTTGCTTGCAATCCTAATTAGAGATAAGCAAGATCTTTGCTGTTTTTCATTGATTGTGGATAACAGTTTCTGCTTTGAACAGCAATCAAAAGACACAGAGAGTCATAAAGCCAAGGACAATCTGTAATTTGTTTAGACTTCTTTTTCTTCATTGTTCCTCTGCTGTATCTTCTCTCCCCCTTCTATTTCAGTTTGAATATAAAGCTAAAAGATTTCTTTTTAAATAAAAAAATTAATGGTGTGTTATGTAATTGAAGTTTTTATGAAGCTCATATGCCTTTGCTAGGATACAAGCCTTGCTGGAATGCTGGAACTCAAGATTGCCTGATCAAAACATTTCAGCAAAAAGGGGGATATACCAGAGATGGTGCACAGATAAGAACATTAATTTGTTCCATGGTATTCTCAGAAAAAAGGACAATCTTTTAAGTTAAAGAGATGTCTTCTCAAATAAAGGACACCAGAAAACCCTCACTGGAGATGAACCGTTGCTATGGTTATGGGAGAGTCATATGGCCTAGCAACCAGTTTCAGGGTAGGACACAGGAATATGAAGATTATTGTTCTAGTTCAGCAGAGATGCGATACACAACACAACTCTTTTCATTGTTATTGGTAGTAATTTCTCCATAGTTCAACTTACCCTCCTCCAAAAAAATCTTGTACACATTCCTAAATCATAACCCTTGAAGGTGATTTTGAGATTTAAACCTTTCAAATGCAGCATTCTGAATTCAAATGTTGAAATGCTGCCACTCACCATCCAGGCTGCCTGGCTGAAGCACCACTTGTCCACCTGGCTTCCCTTCCTGGCTACCTGCTTCAAGTTGCCTTCTAGCTTGTCCCAAGCTGTATGCAGTGGGGGGGGGCAGCTTCTCTTTGTCCACCTCCGCTCCTCCTTGCCCTGCCCACATCCAGCTGCCAAATAGTGGAGGGCAGTTAGATTACCATGCCTCATTCCCCTCCTGCCTTCATTGTTGACACCTTAGCACAGGCAGAGGGGTTCAGGTCCAATGTCTTCTTTCTCAGCTTTCTTCATTATCATAGTCACTTCAGTGACTGAGGGGAATAGAGATCAATGGCTTCTGTTCCTTCTCCCTTGTCCTCCTCCTCACACACACCTGTGGTGGGAGAACTGTTATGTGGATTTGCACAGACAACTGTTCTCTGTTTTGTTCTGTTTCATTTTGGTTTTGTAACCCCCCCCCCTTCTAGTTTTAGGATATTTCTGAGGTCTCCCTCCATGTTTGTAGAACTAGCTGTTTTGTGTCTACAGGGCCCTGATCTATTAATTTAAGTATCCCCATATGAGACCACATTGAGAATTTTATATACAAAGTAGGGCCAGTGAGACTTGCAGGGGGATCCCATATCATCTGTCCCCCATTGCTGAACCAGCAAGGCTCCAGGCCCCACCACCCAATACTAAGCCTGACAACCAGCATCTTCTATTGCCACCCCTGGGCCAGTAGTGGCTGCTGGCATCCACCGCTGCAGTACTTGGACCTGGAGTGGCTGCTAGCATCCACATGTCTCAATACAAGGCCTGCCACACTGGCACCCAGACCAGCATTAGCTGCTGGCATCTCTATCTCTCAATTCCAGACCCTCAGTGGCTGCCAGTGTCCAGTGCCACTGGCCCCACTGGCCTTCTCCACCATAGCAGCCAGCTAGAGCCTTTTCCTGAAGTATATTTTGCATTTTGGGGGGATTTAAATCCCCCTTTCTGTGTGTGAATGTGTGTGTGATGTACATGTATGTATACATAGTCCATAGACTCCTGTAACTACAGCTGTCTTTTCCAGAGAGAGCACTGAGGAGACCTACTTGGCCTAATTGTTAGTTCAGCCCCGAAGGAGCATATGTGCAAGCTCAACAGAATCAGTGCCACAGTGGCAATGCAAACCCAAGAGGACTTAGGTCAAGCTGAAATAGTGCTCTGGGGGGAAATGTCAGGCACAGAATGGACCCCCTACAAGTTACACACACCAAATACCCAGGGAAAATCACCCTGACACCTACTACTCTACAATTTTTCCAAGTTGGGGGCAAATTACATTTCTGAGGTCCCACCATCCCAGTTACAGACATCCCCTCCCCCAAACATAAGAACATAAGAGAAGCCATGTTGGATCAGGCCAACGGCCCATCCAGTCCAACACTCTGTGTCACACAGTGGCAAAAAATTTTATATATACACATACACTGTGGCTAATAGCCACTGATGGACCTGTGCTCCATATTTTTATCTAAACCCCTCTTGAAGGTGGCTATACTTGTGGCCGCCACCACCTCCTGTAGCAGTGAATTCCACATGTTAATCACCCTTTGGGTGAAGAAGTACTTCCTTTTATGCGTTTTAACCTGTCTGCTCAGCAATTTCATCGAATGCCCACGAGTTCTTGTATTGTGGGTTTAGATAACTGAGACACTTCGGTGCGAAGGGCGGGGTATAAATCCCAATATAAATAAATAAATATAAATAAATAAAAATATGGAGCACAGGTCCATACACTGTATGTGTGTATATAAAATTTTTTGCCACTGTGTGACACAGAGTGTTGGACTGGATGGGCCGTTGGCCTGATCCAACATGGCTTCTCTTATGTTCTTATGTTTGGGGGAGGGTGTGTCTGTAACTGGGATGGTGGGACCTCAGAAATTTAATTTGCCCCCAACTTGGAAAAATTGTAAAGTAGTAGGTGTCAGGGTGATTTTCCCTGGGTATTTGGTGTGTGTAACTTGTAGGGGGTCCATTCTGTGCCTGACATTTCACCCCAGAGCACTATCTCAGCTTGACCTAAGTCCTCTTGGGTTTGCATTGCCACTGTGGCACTGATTCTGTTAAGCTTGCACATATGCTCCTTCAAGGCTGAACTAACAATTAGGCCAAGTAGGCACTGGCCTATGGGCCCCCACACATTTAGGGGCCCCATGCCAGCCTCTCCCCCCCTCCAGTTCCCCCCATGCTTGCAGCCCTCCCAGCCTGCACATGCAGCCAGCAACTGAGCCGCTCTTTGCCCAACTTGCCTGGTGTGGCTGATGCTGGTGTCATCACCAAGTTTGCCTCTCTCTGCCTCTCCTCTGCAGCTTTGTCAAAGGGGCTTTTGAGAAGGTGCCTGCAGGCTGCAGCATGGGGTGCAGGTGGCAAGGTAGCCACTCCAACCCTGAGATCATTTTGTGAGGCCTGGGGCCTCCGTAGGGTTTAATCTGACCGTGTCTTCCTTCAGTTTCTACTGCAGAGATTCTCAGGGACTTTGATTCTGTTCTTCCCAGTGACCCATTTTACTGACCTCAGAAGGATGGAAGGCTGAGTCAACCTTGAACTGGCTACCTGAACCGAGTTTCCACCGGGATCGAACTCAGGTCATGAACAGAGCTTGGACTGCAGTAATGTCAAAAAGGACCTCCATGCCCAGAAAATGGCAAAAAAACCTCCAGGATCCCTGGCAAAACTGGCCTGGAGAAAAATTGCTTCTGAACCCCAAAGTGGTGTTCAGCATTTCCCTGGGCATATAAGAAATGGTCATGAGAACTAAGCACTGATTAAACCCTTCCTGCCATCCTTCTCATGTTTTGCCTAAGTGCAGCATTGCTGTTGCCCATCTGGCCTCTGTTTAAAAACCTCCAAGGAAGGAGAGCCCACCACCTCACAAGGAAGCCTATTTCACTGGGGAACCACTCTGTCAGGAAGTTCTTCCTAATGTTTAGCTGAAAACTCTTGATTTAATTTCAACTCACTGGTTCTGATCTGACCTCCTGGAGCAACAGAAAACAACTCCTTGGGGTCCTGGTGAATAACTCAATAACAGCATTGATTCGTATGTGGCAGTAGTGGAAAAGGCCAGTAGGAATATTCAATGCTGTGCATTACTGGGAAAGCAACTGAAAATTACATGGTTGGCATTGTGATGTTCTTGCATAGATCTATAATGTAGCTGCATTTGGAGTACTATGCATAGTATTGATTGCCTCATGTCAAAAAGGATATTGTAGAGCTTGGAAAAATAAAGAAAAGGGCAAAATGCCCAAGGAGCCAGAACACTTTCCATATAAGTGTTTGGTAGATTTTTAGATTAGAAAAAAGACAATGGAGAGGAAATGTGGTAACACATCTATATAATTATGCATGCTCTGGAGAGAGCATATGAAGAGAACTTATTTTACCTCTCTTAAAATACTGGAACTTGGGGACAACCAATGAATTTGATGGACAATAGATTCAAGACAGACAAAAGAAAGCACCCCTTCATGTTGTCACGTAGCATACAATTAATTTGAGGAACTCACTGCCATGGGATGTGGTGGTGACCACTAGGTTAGATGGTTCTTAAAGGTCTTAGATAAATTTGGGAAGGATTGTGTAAAAAGAGACAGTCACTTCTATATCCAGTGACCTGACAATTCTACAGTATCAGCATTTGACAATGTCATAAATTTAAAGCAACAGCCTATTTTCTTTTGTGCTACCCAAGTGTAAAGAATAACACTGGGAAGAATCCCATGTCAAAAGCATAATGGCAGGGTCTCAGTTAATTACTCTCAGCATTCCCCAATTAAGGATACATTTGCCCATCAGTCTCCAATTTTGACATATTTATTTCCTTCACTATGCCCCTCCTCCCCCCGGAAATAAACCCAAACAAATGGCAGCCATATAAACTAAACTTGTTATTCCTGTTTGGTCCTTGAATGTGTTAAACATCTTCATTATGCTGTAGGCTAATTTACTGCTCATCCTCTGCCTATATGTATGAATTGGTAATTTCTATTTCACTATATCTGAAGCAGTGTGTATGCATATGAAAACTTGTACCTTGAATAAAGCTTTGTTGGTCTTAAAGGCACCTCTGGACTCAAGCTTTGTTCTGCTGCTTCAGACCAATACAGCTACCCACCTGAATCTATGCCAAATGCTTATTACTCTTCCACTATTCCCAGGCCAAGATCAAAAGACTAAGGTTGCACCTTGGAATTTTTTTTTTTTTTAAAGTTAGAGCAGATCATATTCAAAGAGGAAGTTTGGAACACAGTGACAGACCAAAAGGATTTTTTCAATGTAAAAGATGTGCAGCTTGCAAATATATTATGCAAGTATTTGCCAGGCAAATGGAAGAATTTGGAATTTATTATGATTTCTTTGCAACATGTTCTAAAATATTATCTATCTTTCAACTTATGGCTGTGGTCTGTGATATTTTGGGACATCTATATATTCAGTTCGAATCAAAGATTTCCCATTGGGTTCATAATGCTCCTGTGTTGGAACATTATAAGAGTGAAGGACACGGTGTTGAAGATATCTGATTTTATTAGTTGTAGATTTTCCAGGCTGTATGGCCATGGTCCTGTCATAGTAATACCTGATGTTTCATCAGCAGCTATGACCAGCAACCTCAGAGGTATAACACAGAAAGACAGTCTGACAAACTTTGACATAGAGAAAACTATCTTTCTGTGTTATACCTTTGAGGTTGCTGGTCAAAGCTGCTTGTGAAACATCTGGACCACAGCCATGCAGCCCAGAAAATCCACAACTAATGAACTCTGACCGTGAAAGCTTTCAACAACATATATCCAATATTGTGTTATTTTTGTGTTTCAGAATAAAGGCACTTACAAATAGGCTATTTAGCGCTTCTTTTTCTACTGTTTTGCTTTTGCAAAAGGAAGCACAATTTATTTGTAAATACAAAACCTAAGAGCCATATGGTCTAAATCATGAAATAGATTTCTCTGTATTCATTTGAGGTAGGGAGTTCTTTAATAGCAAATGGAGCGCGCCTGTGTATGCTTCCACACTGTGAGTTCCTAAGGCCTGTTGTTTGGGCTTTACAATTAGAGAACCTGGGATTCTGTCTTGTGCTATGAACTTTGTGTCATATACTAAAGGTGTTTTGAAACTGGGGTGAGTGAGTTGAGGAGTTCTGTTTATTCTTTTGTTATCTACTGTTTTGTTTACAGTTTATATGGCATACATCCGAGAGTTCTGAAAGAACTCAAAGTTGAACTTGTGGATCTTCTAACAAAAATCTGTAATCTTTCATTGAAATCTGCCTCCGTTCCTGAGGACTGGAAGGTAGCAAATGTCACCCCCATCTTTAAAAAGGGTTCCAGAGGAGATCCGGGAAATTACAGGCCAGTCAGTCTGACTTCAATACCGGGAGAGTTGGTAGAAACCATTATCAAGGACAGAATGAGTAGGCACATTGATGAACACGGGTTATTGAGGAAGACTCAGCATGGGTTCTGCAAGGGAAGATCTTGCCTCACTAACCTGTTACATTTCTTTGAGGGGGTGAACAAACATGTGGACAAAGGAGACCCGATAGATGTTGTTTACCTTGACTTCCAGAAAGCTTTTGATAAAGTTCCTCATCAAAGGCTCCTTAGAAAGCTTGAGAGTCATGGAGTAAAAGGACAGGTCCTCTAGTGGATCAAAAACTGGCTGAGTAATAGGAAGCAGAGAGTGAGTATAAATGGGCAGTCTTCGCAGTGGAGGACGGTAAGCAGTGGGGTGCCGCAGGGCTCGGTACTGGGTCCCATCCTCTTTAACTTGTTCATAAATGATTTAGAGTTGGGAGTGAGCAGTGAAGTGGCCAAATTTGCGGATGACACTAAATTGTTCAGGGTGGTGAGAACCAGAGAGGATTGTGAGGAACTCCAAAGGGATCTGTTGAGGCTGGGTGAGTGGGCGTCAACGTGGCAGATGCGGTTCAATGTGGCCAAGTGCAAAGTAATGCACATTGGGGCCAAGAATCCCAGCTACAAATACAAGTTGATGGGGTGTGAACTGGCAGAGACAGACCAAGAGAGAGATCTTGGGGTCATGGTAGATAATTCACTGAAAATGTCAAGACAGTGTGCGTTTGCAATAAAAAAGGCCAACGCCATGCTGGGAATTATTAGGAAGGGAATTGAAAACAAATCAGCCAATATCATAATGCCTCTGTATAAATCGATGGTGCGGTCTCATTTGGAGTACTGTGTGCAGTTCTGGTCGCCGCACCTCAAAAAGGATATTATAGCATTGGAGAAAGTTCAGAAAAGGGCAACTAAAATGATTAAAGGGCTGGAACACCTTCCCTATGAAGAAAGGTTGAAACGCTTAGGGCTCTTTAGCTTGGAGAAACGTCGACTGAGGGGTGACATGATAGAAGTTTACAAGATAATGCATGGGATGGAGAAAGTAGAGAAAGAAGTACTTTTCTCCCTTTCTCACAATACAAGAACTCGTGGGCATTCGATGAAATTGCTGAGCAGACAGGTTAAAACGGATAAAAGGAAGTACTTTTTCACCCAAAGGGTGATTAACATGTGGAATTCACTGCCACAGGAGGTGGTGGCGTCCACAAGCATAGCCACCTTCAAGAAGGGGTTAGATAAAAATATGGAGCAGAGGTCCATCAGTGGCTATTAGCCACAGTGTGTGTGTGTGTGTGTGTGTGTGTGTATGTATATATATATATATATATATATATATATATATATATATATATATATATATATATATATATTTGGCCGCTGTGTGACACAGAATGTTGGACTGGATGGGCCATTGGCCTGATCTAACATGGCTTCTCTTATGTTCTTATGTTTATGCTGTGAATACAAAGTGTTCTTTTATTATAATCCATCAGAACAGCCTATAGACTGAAGAAGACTGAAGGACTGAAATATCTACTAAGAATATCCGGAATAGACATATTGTGGCTGTTAAAAGTTCTTCTGCTACCCCTCTCAAACAGGATATTAGGAAGTTTTGGGACATTCTTACAATATTGAGTAGTTTCTATAGAGGGTTGTAGTTCTATGTATTTTTGCTTGTACTCATTTCTATGTGCCTGTAAGCACAATGATTGTTTTGAGTGCTTGTGAGCATGTGGATTTACTATTGTAATTGCTTTTCCTGGTTGTTTCACCACCAACTGTTATATGTTTGTACTCATGTTCGTAAATATTATAGAATATGGTTTGTTGATAAAAACATTTGATGGTGATTACTTAGTAGGATTTTTAAACATTTTTAAACATTTTTTTTTACATTTGCTAGCTTCAGACCAGTACAGCTACCCACCTGAATCTATGCCAAATGCTTATTACTCTCCCACTGTTCCCAAACCAAGATAAAAAACACTAATGTTCACTTGATTCAAAGCACCTTGCTCAAAGACCAATAACCAAAGCAATCTGGTTCTAATCTGCTCTCCGAAAGACGATGGGAGGGAGGAGCTCTGCTCTTCTTCCAGAATTATCTTTTGGATCATGTTATTGATTGACTGACACTGGTCAGGGGATCATTGATTTGGTTTCCTTATAAAGTTAGTTTTCACCCTTCAGGGTGGGGGATAATAAAGAGCAACATTTAAGGTACAAATAAGGAACAGATGTTGAGTTACAAGTTACTACCCTGCCTCATTGTTGCCAATGGGGCCATGAACCATCTTGTTGCCTCTCTACGCTGCTGCTTTGTTACTGATTTGAAGATACTGCAATCTGCTTGTCTTCACACATGTATGTGTATGTCAGAAGCTAGACCTTGTTATTTTATAAATACCTGCTTACTTTTGCTTATGCTTAATCCTGAACCACTTCTTTCTTTCAATAAAGCTTATTGCTTTTATTGATGTGTTCTACTGCTTGTGCAAGAGTTCAAAACTGGTCTTGGAGATACTATCAGAAGGAGATTCTACCCCCCCCCTCACCCCAAGGTTGTAGGTATGAGGACAGGGAATCAAATCATTTTTGAGGTGTGAGTGGTTGGGAACCCTGAGGTCTTCTGACAGATCAGTCTATCAGTGACTACTAGCTACCATGGCTAAATGGAACCTTTGTGGTCAGAGGCAGTGTGCTACTAACACCAGTAGCTGAAGACTTTTGTGCTCCTGTTGGTCTTCTGGGGCATGTTGTTAGCCATTGGTATGATACAATAAGACGCAGCAGAACTCTTCTCATGTTCTTAAACAAAACAAATGTAAAAGTGCATATGAGTACATTCCCCTTCCTATCCCAGCTGCTATAGAAATGTTTTGGATGACTATTTCATTCCCCTGACATAAATCCAAGCCAATGAAGATTTTATGTAAGAAACCAGCCAGTATCTTAGAAGATCCTAGCCACACCCTGACAAAACAAGATACATATAATGTTTTGGCAACCCACTGATGCTTTTCAAAGAGCTACCTAAAGGCAAGAAGCATTTTCACAGCAAACTATATTCATAATTGGACACAAATGCCCTTCTCTGCATCTTCCGATAGGGGTATTGAGCTTATACTCAGCTTAGAGGTTGTTATGGCCTGCAGCTAGTAAGCATAGTTGCTCTTCAGAATGACTAAACATGCTGGGTGAAGAATCAGGCAGCTTTATTGGCTCTTATTAGGTTCCACTAGTATGCTTCATCAGAAAAGTTTGGTAAATTTTTAACAAAGACACCTCCTGCTGAATTGTAGTTTTCATGGGCTTTTGTTTAATGCCATATAAGCCATTTCCTACTAAGCTGGACAAATCCCAACCAGTAAGCCTCTCACATTTGAATCCTCTACCCATCCAAGTTATTCTCCACCACCTGTGATACAAAGCCAAAGCTCAGTGGTAGAGAGAATAGTGAAAGGAAGGGGTATATAGGTAAATGGCAAGTTTTGCTCAATTCATACTTTTTTTTTAAATAAATAACAGTTTATTGAAAAGTTAACACTTACAATAATATAAGAATATAAAGCGTGTGAATCAAATTAGATATATACATAAATGGGTCAAAAAGCTGAAATAATTACCATTTAAATTTCCATCTGAATAACAAGTACAATATTAAACCCTTAATTGAGCATACATTAATTGATCTTGAAGAGCCATAGTGCTTTCTAAATAGGGTTGAATATTTAACACCAAAATGGGTGTAAGGATGTATTGTGAGTAAATAATAATTGGAAGGGATGCAGAGAATACGTTTATGGTAAAGTGGACTGGTGAATAATGAATAGTGAAATTATGGATATGGTAATCTGAAGAGAAGGTGCAGTGTCCAATGAGTTATGAAAATATTGAAAATCTAAAAATAATGAATAATACTAAGCTTTAAAAAAAGATGAAAACCAATTAAGATGGTTATAATAATAGATCAAAAATTAAATTAAATTAACTGACCTGTGTCATGGCTTAACTGCAGAGATACAATGGAGGACTGTGAATGTGTAATATGTTGAGTGTATAGGTTTTGTATCATGAGTATAGCATTTTTAAGTGTAAAGGGTTGTGCATGGAGCTGTCTTGTGCTGAAATAAAATTTATGGGCAACCATTTTGCCTCAAAATTCATGACTTTTGGAAGTATTTCAGACTGTAACATCTTGTCACTAATCTCCATAAGAAAATGGTCCCATACATGCTTTAGCCAATTCGTCCTAGAAGGAGCCTGAGAATATTTCCAATATGACGTGATGGATGACTTTGCAGCAGTCAATAGGCTAACAATTAGGTCTTGTCTGACTTTAGGAATTCATACCTTGAAGCAATACTTCAGTATGCTTCTATAGTTGGAAGAAGGCTCATTCACATGTGCTGCGAGTTTAGGGCTGTTCAACACAGACATAAAGATGTGGTAGAAACACTTAAAGCCCCATTCTAAACTCTGATTCAAAAAGACTTTGGATGGTGACTAAGCTCTCTGCATAGGTATCTTAGAGATAACACCCAAAGATATGCCAGCATACTGAGATATATACTGGTGCTCCACAATGGTACTAAACTGGGTACTGTTGTGCATGTCACTGGCATAGCAGGACCTAATTCTTTCTTAAGCCTCCCCAGCCCCAGAGATGTCCCTGACATTGGCACAAGATTACACTGCTGCATTTCCAAAATCCTTATAAGGATCTATGTCAAGGGGCGGAAGAGCACTCCAAGCTCTATCACAGTTTAAGATACTGACTAAATCTCCAGCCAGTCACAGGCTTCCAAACCACCACTCTTCAAGGTCCTACATAAACTTTCACCAGCCAATCCATAGCTCATCTCAGATGATAGGTTGTGAGAAATGAAGCCTGTCACGTTTGCATCAAATTATACACACACAGTGCCAAACTAGATATGATAGACCCGTCATTAGACCCTGGGGTCTTGGCCAACTACCGCCCAGTTTCGAATTTACTATTTCTGGGTAAGGTAGTTGAGAAAGCAGTGGCGGTGCAGTTACAGGTTTTCCTGGATGAGATATCCACCTTGGACCCATTCCAGTCCGGCTTTTGCCCAGGCCATGGAATGGAGACAGTCCTAGTCGCTCTCACAGATGACCTAAGATGGCACCTGGATCAAGGCAGGTCAGCGCTGCTGATACTTCTTGATCTGTCAGCAGCAGTTGACACAGTCGATTATGACTTTATGACCCACCGCCTCACTGTCACTGGAATTTGGGGTGTGGCCTTACAATGGTTTTCCTCCTTTCTCCAGGGCTGGGGACAAAGGGTTGTGCTTGGTGAGCAGACTTCCTTGCGGCTTCCACTTATATGTGGAGTGCTGCAGGCAGCCATTCTCTCACCAGTATTTTTTAACATCTATATGCGCCCCCTTGCTCAGATTGCCCGAGGTTTGGGGTTGGGTTGCCACCAGTATGCTGATGACATCCAGCTCTATCTGTTGATGAGTGGCTGGCCAGTCGCCACCCCTGAGCAGTTGTCCAAGGCATTGGGAGCCATGGTTACAACAGAGCCAGCTGAAATTAAATCCAGCTAAGACGGAGGTCCTGTACCTGTCAGAGTGGGTTGGGTATGAGCATCGAGCTCCCAGCTTTGGATGGTGCCACTGTCATCTGTGCTATTAAAATGGAATAAAAACTGCCATGATGTGAGATGGTTAGGCTGGGCAATATGTGATGACATGGTAATCTGAGTGCTGTTGAGTTGTCTGTTTATAGAATGTTTTTATTGTATTTTATTGTTTTATCATATGTTGTACTCCGCCCTGAACCCTACAGGGAATGGGCAGAATAGAAATATACTAAAAAAAAAAAAATAGTGTCTAGGCCATGGATGCTGCATCCACATGGCTCATTCTGTAGTACAGCAGGCTGAGGTGCTCTTCTCCTCCCCTCCACACATCTTTTCCAAGTGCCAAAAAAGCCTACCCTAGATCATCCTTCCTTTCCAGATCTTGAGATTCCCCTTGTCATTGTCCACACATGTTCAAGGTTGTCTTTGCAATCTTAAGGGCCAGAGCATCACTTTTGAAGGAACAGAGTGAGAAAATGTTCAGAGTGTGGAAATCTGTACCCAGTTATGCTTCCTGTATAACTGAGAGTCAGTATAATAGAGAGCCTGCATAACTGAGAGCCTGTATAACTGAGAGCCAGTTTGGTGTAATTGTTAAGTGCGCGGACACTTATCTGGGAGAACCGGGTTTGATTCCCCACTCCTCCACTTGCACCTGCTGAGATGGCCTTGGGTCAGCCATAGCTTTCATAGAAGCTGTCCTTGAAAGGGCAGCTGCTGTAAAAGCACTCTCAGCCCCTCACCTCAGCACATCACAGGCTGTTTGTTGTGGGGGGACGGAAGGTATTGTGACCACTCTGAGACCCTGAGATTCAGAGTATAGGGTGGGATAAAAATCCAAAATCATCTTCTTCTTCTGTGCATAGGTGAGACAGACACAAAATCTTGGAATTTCTACAAGCCACTGTATGTCTGTGTTAAGTGCCATCAAGCCACTTCTAGCTTATGGAGACACTATGAATTAACAACTCCAAAACAGTCTATAATTAACAACCTTGCTCAGGTCTTGCAAACTAAAGGCCATGGCTTGTTTGATTGAGTCAATCCATCTCATGTTGGGTCTTCCTCTTTTCCTACTGCCTTCAACTTTTCCTAACATCATTGTCTTTTCCAATGATTTTTGTCTTCTCAAAAAGTGACCAAACTATGGCTGAGATTACACACACTAAATAATGCACTTTCCTTCTACTTTCAATGAACTTTCCAACTGGATTTTACTGTGCAAACTGGCAAAATCCATTTGGAAAGTGCATTGAAAATGGATTGAGAGTGCATTGAGACTGTGATCACACATGCTAAATAATTCAGTTTCAATGCACTTTCAATGCACTTTCCAAATGGATTTTGCCAGTTTACATGGTAAAATTCAGTTGGAAAAATGCACTGAAAGTGGATTGAAACTGCATTACTGCCCTGATCTGCATAGGCCTAGGCAAGCCTGATTTCATCAGCTCTCAGAAGCTAAGCAGGGCTGACTGGCAAGTACTTGGATGGGAGGCGTCCTTGGAATACCAGCAGTCAGGAAGTGGGAGCAGGGTTTATTCATTCACCTCTCTGAATATCCTTCAGGCCCCCAGTACAGGTCAGTCACCAAAAGTCACCATGAATTCCAGGTGTATACACACACACACACACACATTCACCCCGCCCCCCACCCACAACTACAAAAACACACAAAACCCCCCCCTACCTACATTATTTAGTATGTGTGATCACAGCCTTAGTGTGTGTGATAACATCCTGTGATAGTCTCAGTTTAGTCATTTTCATATCTAGGGAGAGTTCAAGTTTGATTTGAACTAGAACCAACTTATTGTCTTTTTGGTGGTCCACAGTATTTGTAAAACTCTCATCCAACACCACAATTCAAATGGATCAATTTTCTTTCTGTTAGCTGTCTTCAGTTTCCAACTTTCACACCCATACATAGTAACAGGGAATACTATGGCATGAATTAACTTGATCTTGGTTACCAGTGACACATCCTTGCACTAAAGAATCTTTTCTAGCTCCTTCATGGCTGCCCTTCCCAGTCTCAATCTCCTGGTCCTTTAGTTGCACTCTGTCTTTTGGTTGATGGTGGAGCCAAGGAATAGAAAATCTCAAACAATTTCAGTTTCTTCATTGTCAGCCTTAAAGTTGTGTAATTCCCCAGTAGTCATTACTTTTGTCTTCTTGATGTTCGGCTACAATCCTGCTTTAGCACTTTCTGTTTTAACCTTCTGCTTTAACTTCCATCAGTAGTCCTTTCAGGTCTACATTACTTTCACTAATAATGTGGTACCATCTGTATATATCAAATTGTTAATGTTCATCCCAACAATTTTCTAATCTAATTCAGTTTTCTTTATGTTATGTTCAGCCTAGAGATGCATTATGATCCTTATGATATGTTCAACCCATAGACGCATAAATTATTTTTAATTGCATGAATCATATCCTTGCTGTGTCTTTAAAAATCAATAACAAATACAAGCATGATATGCCCTGAGGTGTTACAGTACTACAGACAAAGAATATAAAATATATTTGCGTTTAAATCTCATGTTTTATGCTACTATTGTGCCTGCAGAAGGGTTCTCTAAGAATGTTTACATGCCCAAAGCAATTCTTCATTACTATGCATATAGACTCTTTTTTCCAATAAGATTACCCACTCCTTCCACTTTCCCAGTCTGCACATTCAGCATATCACTTTCAGCATATCACTTTCCCAGTCTGCACATTCAGCATATCACTCATCCATTTTCATTTTTGCTGCTTTGTTGGAATTGCTTCTGGGGTTTGGCGATGCGGCGTTGAGAGCGACTCAGACCATCGTGTCTTGAGCCATCCTCAAATCGGCACTTTGGAGGGGTCTCCCATGAAGGACGACCCAATTCTGGGGGTCAGGAAGACTTCCAGAAGGTGTGAGGATCGAGCGGTAGATTGCGAAGACCAGTGGAGGCGGCTACTACCACGATCCTGCTTTCCTCAGCCTCTCTGTGCCGATTGCCATTTTTAAATGGCACAAGTTTCTTCTTCTACTTTCTCCCACTCTACATTCTGGATTTTCAAGTGTTATAAAGGACAGAAACTTCTTATTGATGTAAGTGTGTGTTTTTTTTTACCTCACCTTAATACTACTTAGGACTGGTATTGGCAGGGAAAAAGAAAATCAGGAGCAGATTTTGAGTGAAGCAAGAGACTAAGAGAGAGGGGGTGGAAACCCTGCTTCTTTCTCTTGCAAGGTATTTAAAAGGTATGTGGGCCCTTTAAATGTGATGGCCAGAACTCCCTTTGGAGTTCAATGATGCTTGTCACAACCTTTCTCTTGACTCCACTCCCAAAGTCCCCTGGCTCCACCCCCAAAGTCCCCAGATATTTCTTGAATTGGACTTGGCAACCCTGGCTACCTACTGTGTGGATCTCTGCTATCAATGTAGAGAATTCATGCTTTCAGCCACTTGGTATGGGGATGTCATTTTTGCAGCATCCTTGTTGCAGCTGTAATGTATGTTCTGATTTGTTTTGCTTGAAGTTGTACTGGTTTGCCCAGTCACTAAGAAAACAGTTCCCAGGCAGTGGTAGTCAAAGACCAGACTAATTTTGATTGCTGGGAGAGTCTAAAAACCAACTAAATAGATATCCTCAGCTCACTCTGATTTTTTTTTTTTGGATGATGATGCAACTCATCATCTATAGCCATGAGTCACAAGTACATACGATCTCAACTGATTGATGTTAAGGTCTGACAAATTTCCCTTCTGTTGTCAGAGAAAAGCTTTAAAAGGATGACTTCCAGAAACTAGAATCATCTCTTTGATCTACAGATTGTACAACTCCAAGGGACTAGTTTGTACTGGTAAACTGAGCTGAATCTTTGAGATGGCTGCCGCTTACTCAGAGGATTAAAATTTCAAAAGGGATTCCTCAGGGGGAATGGTAGTCTCAGGAGAATGCTAATATGATACAGACTGCTGGTTAGAATACTCGATTGGCAAAGATGAAAAAGTTGCTACCTCCTTGGAGCAAACAGGGCATCAGTTTGAGGTGAGATGAACCTGCAGGTTTTAGTTATACCCATGGAAACAATGTATTATATTGTAAGAAGAAGATGATATCGGATTTATATCCCACCCTCCACTCCGAATCTCAGAGAGCGGCTCACAATCTCCTTTATCTTCCTCCCCCACAACAGACACCCTGTGAGATGGGTGGGGCTGAGAGGACTCTCATAGCAGCTGCCCTTTTAAGGACCACCTCTGCCAGAGCTATGGCTGACCCAAGGCCATTCCAGCCGCTGCAAGTGGAGGAGTGGGGAATCAAACCCGGTTCTCCCAGATAAGAGTCCGCACACTTAACCACTACACCAAATTGGCTCTCAAAAATGCTTGAAACCTCTTAAAGATTTCAAACTAATAAAAGGAGTTTATTATGTGGAACTCCATTCTAGATACAAAAGCTTAAAGATAGGATAGAAACCTGATCTATCTGGCTGTCCTTCATCCATGTTGCCAAGGTGGAGAGAAACAGTGTGTGTGAGAGAGGTGTCAAAAAAATGGAAGGAAGCTTGTCCCTGAGAATAGCATTTTATACCAAAATGATAGTACCAGCAGGAAGGAAAGGATTCTTCGCGTGTCCTGACCTCTTGATCTGTCTGAGTCAATGGTATTGTCTCTGAAGTCTTGAGACAGGAGACAGGGTACAGTCCTCCACTTCCAGCAATTTATTTGCTTTGTTCATCCTCAACTGCACATTAACTGTACCAAGGGGTGTTCAGTCCCCCTCCCCCCCCAAAAAAAAGATGCTACACAGACCATAGGGAGGGGAAGGGCTGGTTGATGCTGCTCAGTATCCATGATGTTCCTTCCTAAAACCATCATAAAATGAATGATGCTCTGTTGAGGAACACCTCCCCCCAATCACACAATGTCTCAGGGTTCTCACCACTTCACCCTACCAATAATAAGCAGCCCACCTTATTCCAGCCTACCTATGGCCTGAGACCAAACCTAATTATCCTAAGTCCTCCTGAAGCAACATGAAAAAGGCAAACAGGTTCCCTCAAAAGCCAGCCAAGGGAGACTCCAAAAATTACTGCTTGGCAATGAAGAAAACAGCTAATCCTATGTTGTCCCCAGGGAGGGTGTGTATGCAATCCCATGCATGGAGGAGTCAGAGAGCTACATTTATGTTCTCCTCTTTGCCATCTGACATAGCTAGGCAATTGTCTGCCCCAGCTGATCCAGCATTGGAACATTTCATCACCAAAATTTTTCTGCAAGGTAAAATTATTCTGTTTTACAGCAGCCCTATAGCATCTTCTTAAACTGTCAGCATGCCCTGCAGGGAAGTTATAATGCAGCAAGAAGGGAGGGAAATATTACAAAACAAAAGATCTTACTTAGCATGTGAAGGTCACTGTAATAAAAATTGAATGGAAATGGAGATGAGGGAGACCAAGTGGACAGACAGACAGAAATTTTTCTCAGCAGAACTAACTCTAACCCAAATGTTTCACAATTTGTCACCATCACCAACTTAGCTTTCATGAAGCTTTCCCTTTAGCTCGAGCATTTATCTATTTTCCTTCACCGTTTGTCCTCCCTTTTGACATCTTTATTCAGCAGAGAGGCTACTGCACCAGATTTAGAGATTTAATTGTCAGTTTAGTTCTGAAAGGAAAGTGTTATGCAACTCATAGAGCAAGGAAAACATCCCAGTGCTCAAGTTACCTTGCATCGGGTGTCATCTTTTCCCTGCTGCTTATAATGGCTTGATTTTGCCTGTATTTACCCTGTTTTCCATGAGTCTCATGACCATTTCTTTCCCTAATGGGTGCTTTTCCTTAGCTTTCTGGGAACATTCAGTTGGAAACATTCCACTTTCAAAGCTACCATTTGATGTATGATGATAAAGGCCTAGCTGTGAGTATTTAGAGCTGCAACCTTATGTGAGTTATATAATTGCCAACTCCAGGTTGGGAAATATCTGGAGATTTTGTTGTAAAGACTAGGGAAGGCAAAGCTTGGGGAGTGGAGGGAATTCAGTGGGGTATAGTGCCATACAGTTCACCCTCCAAAGAAGACTTTTTCTTCCGGGGAACTGATCACTGTAATTCTGAGAGATCTTCACTTCGCAGCCCAAGGGTTGGCACCTCATAGTCTGGAAATATCTAGGCAACTGACCTCTGTTCATCTGTCTTTTACTGTAAAATTTTACTGAGGCCACCTGTATAAGAATTCCATTGCATAAGCAAAACTAGGCTGACATGATTTACTGAATGATGGTATTCCACACCATGTGAAAAGCAAGAGTTTATACCAAGCTGACAGAGATAAAGATATTGGGTCAGTGATGGTTTTTGCCCTCCAGTGGCACTTCTGATTAGTGTTCCACTTTTTTCATCATGATGTTCAAATAAGTGTATATCCTATATGTCATATATATTAAGAAGTGCGTATATACATTACATAACCTTGCACACTGGGTTTTGGTAAATCATTTTGACAGGATTTGGATCAGGCTGAAGGAGAGGCCCAAAGGAGAGGCGTGTAAGCCCTGCAGGACCGTCCAAATGTCCACAGGGCATGCACATCAGTCTTGTTCAGGGAGGCCTTATCCTGATCTTGTTCTTTTGGCCCTCCTGGAACTTACCCACTCAATCACTTCTTTATGTTTTATTGATTATTTATGAATGACCAGTGTCTGATGTAGTTATCTTATATAGTATGTATTTTTATATGCCATTGCTGTTTTATTGTTGTAATCTGCCCTGAGCCAGGAAGGAAGGAAGGAAGGAAGGAAGGAAGGAAGGAAGGAAGGAAGGAAGGAAGGAAGGAAGGAAGGAAGGAAGGAAGGAAGGAAGGAAGAAAGGAAGAAAGAAAGAAAGAAAGAAAGAAAGAAAGAAAGAAAGAAAGAAAGAAAGAAAGAAAGAAAGAAAGAAAGAAAGAAAGAAAGAAAGAAAGAAAGAAAGAAAGAAAGAAAGAAAGAAAGAGCAGTCTGTCTGAGGGCCAAACTATTTATTACTTTTTCCTTATGTTCTCCATGAATGTTAATCAAATGTGTGCTGTGAGTTATATGCTCAGAATTCAGTTCCCAGGAGCACAGGCGGCCAAATTGCTTTGGGACTCAGTTTAGGATTGTGCTGTAATTCTAGAATTGCATCATGCATAGCTTGCTGCAACTTTCAGTTCCTCCAACTCAGGTCCAAGCTTTTTTACTTCTGCATTATACCAATGTATACCGAGAAACTGATTAAACATTGCAAACTAGTGATCTTAGGATGACTGTATTTTTTATTTATTTATATTTTATTTCATTTTATTTGTTCAATTTCTGTCCCACCTTTCCTGAGAACGGGCTCAGGATGGGTTGCAGCAGTGATTTTGTTGTTGTTGTTGTTCAGTCGCACAGTCGAGTCCGACTCTTTGCGACCCCATGGGCAAAGTCATGCCAGGCCCTCCTGTCTTCCACCATCCTCCAAAATCTGCTCAAATTCGTGTTTGTTATATCACTAACACTGTCCAGCCATCTCATCTTTTGCTGTCCCCTTCTTCTTTTGCCTTCTGTCTTTCCTAGCATCAGGATCTTCTCCAGGGAGAGCTCCCTTCCCATTTGGTGGCCAAAGTATTTCAGCTTCCGCTTCAGAATCTGACCTTCCAGTGAACAGTCTGGGTTGATTTCCCTTAGGACGAACTGATTTGATCTTCTTGCAGTCCAAAGGACTCTCAAGAGTCTTCTCCAGCACCACATCTCAAAAGCATCTATTCTTCTGCACTCAACTTTCCTTATGGTCCAGCTCTCACAGCCATACATTACTACTCGGAATACCATTGCTTTGACTATATGGACTTTTGTTGGCAGGGTGATGTCTCTATTTTTTATTATACTGCCCAGGTTCACCATAGCTGTCCTCCCAAGGAGCAAACGTCTTTTAATTTCATGGGGCGTTTTCGCACTGACCTTAATCGGCAGCGACGTCCCTCTTCACCGCGCAGGATCTGCGTGGATTTCGCACCAATTGCTGCGGAGTACCTGGAAGAGCCGCAAAGTCCCGCGGCTTTTGCGGCGCAAATGGAAACCACCAAAAACCAGTTTCCATTTGTGCCGCAAAAGCCGCGGGACTTTGCAGCTCTTCCGGGTGCTCCGCAGCAATTGGTGCGAAATCCGCGCAGATCCTGCGCGGTGAAGAGGGACGTTGCTGCCGATTAAGGTCAGTGTGAAAACGCCCATGGTTACAGTCACCATCTGCAGTGATCTTGGATCCCAGAAATGTGAAGTCTGTCACTATTTCGATGTCTTCCCCTTCTATTTGCCAAGGTGTGATGGGGCCAGATGCCATGATCTTAGTTTGTTTGATGTTGAGTTTCAAGCCTACTTTTGTGCTCTCCCCTTTCACCCTCAACAAGAGGTTCCTTAGGTCCTCCTCACTCTCTGCCATTAGAGTAGTGTCATCTGCATATCTGAGGTTGTTGATGTTTTTCCCGGCAATCTTCATCCTGGCTTCTGCTTCATCCAGGCCAGCATTTCGCATGATGTACTCTGCATATAAATTAAATAAGCAGGGTGACAATATACATCCTTGTCGAACTCCTTTTCCTATTCTAAACCAATCAGTTGTTCCATATCCCGTTCTGACAGTTGCTTCTTGACCCTTATACAGGTTTCTCAGGAGACATGTGAGGTGGTCTGGTACTCCCATCTCTTTAAGGACTTGCCACAGTTTGTTGTGATCCACACAATCAAAGGCTTTAGCATAGTCAGTGATTATAAAATAACAAATAAGATATTAAAAACTGTAAAATCCTTAAACCCTAAGAAGATGGTGTTCAAACGATCTAAACTGTTTCTATTATGTCCCAGTCAAACCAAGGCAGAAGTTGTCATCCAAAGTCTTCAGAGTTGAGTCTGTGGATGGTGATAATGAGTTTATAAGAGATTATAACAAATAATAACAGAACAGATTATAACAGGAGGGGTCAAATGGTATTTGACATCCACTGCCTCACCAAAAGCCTAGCAGAATGGCTCAGTCTTGCATACCCTGCAGAACTGTAACAGATCCTGAAGGGCCCTGATCTCTAATGAGAGCCTATTCCACCAGGTGGTGACCATAGCCAAAAAAGCTGTGGCCCTGGTTGAGCTAGGCAGATGTCTTTTGGACTGGGAATCACCTGTAAATGCTGATCTAATGAGTGCCAGGTTCAACGGGGCACATATGGGGAGAGGAGGTCCCACTGGTATGTTGGTCCCTGGCCACTCAAGGTCTTAAAGGTTAATGCCAACACCTTGAAATGGGCTTGGAATGCTACTGGCAGCCAGTGCAGTTCATGGAATGCAGGATGAAAGTGCAGCCATGGAGGAATCACCATCAGCACACACGCTGCCACATTCTGCACTACCTGCAAATTCTGGATCAATGGTTTTTCTTGTGCAGTATTTTACTATGCACATGTGTGCTTCTATGCATTTGGTAGAACACCACACAAAAATAATTGTAATACATACAAATTACAAACAGTGATTTATCAATGTGCACATTTTTGGAAGCAAGCCTGCTCAACTTGTAAATTTTAACATTCTGCATAATCCCTAATAAATGAAGTCATATGAGGGATCTATAAATAAATGGTTCTTCTGGCACATGGGTACAAGATAACAGTGGGCTGTCACTTGTCAGTATGTTGGCCTATTTAAACGATGTAGGTGTGAAAGAGGAGAAAAATTCTAATCAATAAGGCTTTGTTGTGACTATTTTTACGATGCTGTTGCAGAGTTTTACAGAACAACAACAAAAAAACCCTAGAGCTTAAAATAGTTTTGAATAAGAAGTGTTATCTTTCCTGAAACTAACATATGGACAAATTTGTACTCTAATTATTTGAAAAAATACATTTTCTTAAGAGAACATAAGGCTGTTTAAGTTTGCCTGAATTGTAAGTTGCATATCCATCTCCTGCTTTTGCATAGAAAAAGAAGAGGGGTTACTAGTGCCCAGTCAGCTGGTTATAGTATTGGACTAGACCTGATAAAATGAGATTCAAATCCCAGTTCAGCTGTGAAGCTCAATGGATAACATCAGGCTAGTCATCCGCTGAATCCATTTCACATATATGTTGTGAGAATAGAATGTAGAAAACTGTATATGCTGCCCTTGAGTCTTGGAAAAAGGGTAGGATAAAAATATAATAATCACAATCTAGGATAGGATAAAATATGATATTCACAATCTAGGGTTGCCAACCTCCAGAGATTTCTCTCTATTACAATTGATCTCCAGGAGATCAAGATCAGTTCCCCTGGAGAAAATGGCTGCTTTGGAGAACATAAGAGAAGCCATGTTGGATCAGGCCAATGGCACATCCAGTCCAACACTCTGTGTCACACAGTGGCCAAAAAATGTATACCTTCTTTTATCCGTTCTAACTCAACTGCTCAGCAATTTCATTGAATGCCCACGAGTTCTTGTATTGTGAGCAAGGGAGAAAAGTAGTTCTTTCTCTACCTTCTCCATCCCATGCATAATCTTGTAAACCTCTATCATGTCACCCCACAGTTGACGTTTCTCCAAGCTAAAGAGCTCCAAGAGTTTTAACCTTTCTTGGTAGGGAAAGTGTTCCAACCCTTTAATCATTCTAGTTGCCCTTTTCTGGACTTTTTCCAATGCTATAATATTCTTTTTGAGGTGTGGTGACCAGAATTGCACACAGTATTCCAAATGAGACCACACCATCGATTTATACAGGGGCATTATGATACTGGCTGATTTGTTCTCAGTTCCCTTCCTAATAATTCCCAGCATGGCGCTGGCCTTTTTTATTGCAATCGCACACTGTCTTGACATTTTCAGTGAGTTATCTACCACAACCCCAAGATCTCTCTCTTGGTCATAGTTCACACCCCATCAACTTGTATTTGTAGCTGGAATTCTTGGTCCCAATGTGCATTACTTTGCACTTGGCCACATTGAACCGCATCTGCCACGTTGACGCCCACTCACCCACCCTTTGAAGTTCCTCACAATCCTCTCTGGTTCTCACCACCCTGAACAATTTAGTGTCATCTGCAAACTTGGACACTTCACTGCTTACTCTCAACTCCAAATCATTTATGAACAAGTTAAAGAGCATGGGACCCAGTACTGAGCCCTGCGGCACTCCACTGCTTACCGTCCTCCACTGCGAAGACTGCCCATTTATACTCACTCTCTGCTTCCTATTAATTAGCCAGTTTTTGATCCACAAGAGGACCTGTCCTTTTACTCCATGACTCTCGAGCTTACTAAGGAGCCTTTGATGAACTTTATCAAAAAGCTTTCTGGAAGTCAAAGTAAACAATATCTATCGGGTCTCCTTTGTCCACATGTTTATTCACCCCCTCCAAGAAATGTAACAGGTTAGTGAGGCAAGATCTTCCCTTACAGAACCCATGCTGAGTCTTCCTCAATAAGTCGTGTTCATCAATGTGCCTACTCATTCTGTCCTTGATAATGGTTTCTACCAACTTTCTCAGTATTGAAGTCAGACTGACTGGCCTGTAGTTTCCTGGATCTCCTCTGGAACCCTTTTTAAAGATGGGGGTGACATTTGCTACCTTCCAGTCCTCAGGAATGGAGGCAGATTTCAATGAAAGATTACAGATTTTTGTCAGAAGATCCACAAGTTCACCTTTGAGTTCTTTCAGAACTCTTGGATGTATGCCATCCAGACCTGGTGACTTATTAGTTTTTAATTCGTCTATCAGTTGTAGGACCTCCTCTCTTGTCACCTCAATCTGACTCAGGTCTTTCAACACCCCTTCCAATATAAGTGGTTCTGGAGCAGGCAAACACTTCTCATCTTCCACAGTGAAGACGGAGGCAAAAAATGCATTCAGCTTCTCAGCCATTTCCCTATCCTCCTTCAGTAATCCTTTGACCCCTTGGTCATCCAAGGGCCCCACTGCCTCCCTGGCTGGTTTCCTGCTTCTAATATATTTAAAGAAATTTTTATTGTTGGTCTTTATGTTTTTTGCAATATTCTCCTCATAGTCCCTTTTTGCCTGCCTGATCACAGTCTTGCATTTGCTTTGGAGGGTGGAGTATATGAAAATAAAACAGCTGAGATCCCTCCCCACCCTGAATTCCACCCTCCCCAGGCTCTACCCCCAAAATCTCCAGGTATTTCCCATCCCAGAGCTGGTAACCTAACAATGAACTTTCATGACTGTCCTTCCACCAAGACTACCCTGCCTTGAACTGATCTGTGCCTTACAGCCTGAGGTTAAAATTTGAGGTGTGTCTGTAGTCTAGAGGTAGGATATATTGCATGCCTGTTCAATCCCAAGCATTTTCATCTAATAGATTATTATGTATGAGAGTCCATTTTGTTATCAATGGTGTTCCTGCCTGGCTCATTGGAGCCTGAAGGACAGAGCTTGGGGTCTTAGGAACAATGGGCAGTAGGATCCAAATCCAAACTGCCCTGCTCCAATCACAGGCCCCCTACTGGTTTGAATAGCCCAATAACATGCTAGCACGGGAACCCAGTGTTGTATATAGCTGGCCCAGCGGGCCCCGTTCCTCAGTCTTGTTAGTACAGTCACCTACCATGCTGTACTCAATAAAGAGCTTGTTATCACTACCACCTCGCCTCTTCAATGCCTAAGAACCCATTATATTATAGTGGCGATGAGGATGGGATCCTGATAGATGAGCCAGCAACCAGCACTGCACCGCTCCTCACAGCAGCTGCTTCCAGCTCCGTGCACCGCAGCACCACACTGAGAATGGTTGCCATGCCAGGAACCGAGAATGAGCAATCCAGTGTCGTCCAGCACCTCTGTGCCTCCAGCCACTGTACCTCCAGCGCCGGGGCCCAACATGGTTCAACCCAGATAGTTCAACCCAGAGCAACCAGAGTGGTGGGAGAGATTAGAGAAGAGGCTGAACTACTTCATCCTCTACCACAAAATCATGGATGAGGAACAGCAGAAGCATCTGTGGTGAGGACATGCTATAGCTGGCGGAGAGTCTCCTTTTGCCAATGACACTGAATGAGGCCACCTACAAGGCCATCGTGGAGAATCTGACCAACCACTTCTCGCCCTGACCAACCCACATGACCAGACGCATCAAGCTCCACAAGCAGAACCAGAAGGCTGGAGAAACTGTTGCTGCCTTCTTTGCAGAGCTCCACCGCCTTGCCTGTGAGTGCGCATTTGTGAGTCTCGAAGAGGCCTTGCTCGACCATTTCATAACAGGCCTCCGAGATGAATGAATGCAGGCAAAGTTGGCAATCAAAAAGACCCTTACCCTGAAAGATGCTATGAGGGATCAGGTGAGAGCCTACTTGGGAGGGCGACCACTTTAAATTTCTCCCCAGTCACCTTCCCTCAATCCCTCAGTCCCATTCACAGAAATCCTGTCAAAACTCTCAAAAATTAGCACCAGACGGTTTTAAAGTCAAAACCCACAAAAATATTTATCAGATAACAAAAGGCAAGGGAGAGAGATAAAAAATAATATTGATTATAACTAATCAATAACAAAGAATCAGTTGGCAGGCAGATAGATGGCAGAATTATCACATATCACTTCACAGAGATTGGGCAGGCTGAGGTAAAATATAACAATAACTTTGGCAGAAGATCTTTAACATAACAAACAGGCAGGCTTCAGAATCCTACTAGATTCTACTTCAGGCAGGCTGTGTCTTCTGGGCACTCAGAATGTTCTACAAGCTCAGTTGTTTAGCCCTGGCTTTGGCTATTTAAAATAATAAAAATAACAAACTGACTCACTCCTCACACGCACACAGAACTCCTGACTGGTGTCAGTTCATTCTCCCTCACAGACACACTACTAGCTATCTTCCAGGACTCACACCCCACACTGGATGTGTCTCAGCCCTCCAGCTAGTTTTCTGGTCTGAGTCTTGGGTACCCTACTGACCACCAGAATCCAGTCCTCCCTTTTTATGTCTTGGTGTGAACTCAGTTTAGACACAGGAAATTGCCTGGTTGTGCTGGCAAAATCTTCCTCAGAGAGTTTCAAACTGCCTTAAAACTCTCTCTTTCAGACAGAGACTACACACAGCCCTGTCTCCCACAAGGAGCCCAGCCTCACTGGCTGATCTCAGCCCCTTGTCCAGTTGCCTTTACAACTGACTGGCCTAAACTCACAGTCTTCCCTTCAGACTCCTTCTCTGAAGACCTAACTCGAAGACTCTCCAGCTAAGACTCAAATCCTGAGGCATTCCACTGCTAAACAAACCGCATATTGTAACTTTTTCGTTGCTAGAGCAACGTTCCAGCCAATAGCTGCAAGCCTGTTCCCCAGCTAAGTTCCTGAGTCCGTCACAGATGCCTTGAGTGAAGCCGCTGCTTACGAGAAGTCGCACAAGGATTGGCACTCAACAGAGGCACACCAGTTCACCAGTGGCTCCAACCCAGACAACTCCAAGGATGACAACACCCTCAAAATGCACCAGGCCAACCTGAAGCACCAGCAGCCACATGCAACCGAGATGGCATCAACCCAAGGCTGCGCCAACTGCGAAGACACCCACGAACGATGCTCCTGCAAATACCATGATGCTGTTTGCCACACTTGTGGCAAGACTGGCGATCTGGCATGAGTTTGCCATTTGAAGTCGCTGCTCCAGGGCCAGGGAAGCACCACACTGCAGAAAAATGGCTGCCGCCATGAGGTCGCTTTCATGGAGGACATTCAGGCACTCACCACAGCAGAGGATCAGGTATGCCAATTTCCCATGCCTTTCCCTGATAAGTTTAAGTTGACCGTGTGCATTGAGGGCATGCCCTGCAAAATGGAGGTAGACTCTGGGCCAGGCCAGACAGTCATCTCAGCCCACACTTTTCAGAAGCTGTGCCCTGGGGACGAAATCCCGGTTACACCCATCCCCGTTCATAGTCAGGGACTTCCAGAAACAAGAAGTCACTGTACTGGGGGTTGGGGAGGTCCATGTGAAATACGAACAGTTCTCAGGCAAGCTCCCCTTAATAGTTGTAGAAGGGGACCTGTGTAGCTTACTGGGCCGGTCATGGAGATCCAGACAACAGGAATCCATCAGGCCCCCTCATGGAGAGACATAATAATAATAATAATAATAATAATAATAATAATAATAATAATAATAATAATAATAATAATAATAATAATAATAATAATAATAATAATAATACTTTTTATTTATATCCCGCCCTCCCCGCCGAGGCAGGCTCAGGGCGGCTCACAACATATAAATACAATGTACAGTAAAACAATAATACGCGATAATTACAATTAGATAAAACCATCATTGAATCAACTTGTATTAAAATTAACATTATGGTGCTATGACTCAGATCTTCTATAAAATTCAGTGGCTAAAACATTTCCAGCAAATCTATTTTGGCTCAGCATTAAGTGAAGGCTACTTGAAAGAGGAAGGTCTTGCAGGCCCTGCGGAATTGGTCTAAACACCGCAGGGCCCGCACCTCCCCCGGGAGTTGGTTCCACAGTAGTGGAGCTGCCATAGAGAAGGCCCGATCCCGAGTAGTCTTCAATCCGGCCTCCCTTGGCCCAGGGATATTCAGCTGGTTCTTTCCAGCTGACCTCAGCACTCTCTGGGGTTCATAGACTTCCATGAGGTCTATGAGGAATTTCTCACCATCTTTGATGGTACACTGGGAACATATACAGGACCCCCTAAGGCATAACCCCAGTGTACAGCACATAAAGCTGAAGACATGGCGAGTACCCCTGGCCCTTAGACCCAAAATACCTACCCTCCCCACAGATGGAGTGCAGCAGCAGGGCAGGTGTGGGTGGGAAAATTTTCACAGGGGGCTTGAACAATAGAGCTCATAAGCAAGTATTTGGGGGGGGGGTAAGAAAGAGAGCACAATAGAAATTAGGGGTTCAGGAGCTCCATTCCTGTGAGCTCCTGCTCCAAATGAGGCCTGGTGAGAAGCTCTGCCTATCAAGCTTGGGAGGGTCTCTATTTTGCATGTGAAAATTTCTGGGTGGAATTTCTTCTCCAAGTGCTTCTGAGCCACAGTGAAAAGCTCTGAGAGGTCCATGCCAAGCAAACGATTCCTGAGCTGTGTCTCCAGAGCTTCAAACCAAGCAAAATTTAGCCTGGACATCAAAGTCTGAAACAGTGTGTGCCCATCCATAGACAAATTTATTTTCAGTAATAATTATGAAATGAAACAAATAATAATAATGGCAAGAAAATAAATTTAGGTGGGTAGTTGTGTTGGTCTGAAGCAACAGAACAAAGTTTGGTCTTAAAGGTGCCACTGGACCCAAACGTTGTTTCAATGGCCAGAAAGGATACATAGTCAGAAAAAAATTGTTTTATTTTATTGTGTGTGTGTGTGTGTGTGTATATATATATATATATATATATATATATATATATATATATATATATATATATATATATATATATATATATATATATATAATCATGCCAGTAAAGAAAATTCAAATTCTGACATGCTATTCTTTCATGAGAACCAGCATGGTGTGGTGGTTAAAGTGTCAGACTAGGATCTGGGAAATCCAGGTTCAAATCCCCACTCATGCCATGGAAACTTGCTGGGTGACCTTGGGGCAGTCATGTTACTAGACTAGCCCTGACCAGGATAACTCCAGGAAAGCCAAGGAAGCTAAACAGGGCCAACATAGAGGAAGGAAATGCCAAACCACCTCCAAATGTCTCTTGCCTTGAAAACCCTACAAGATCACCATAAGTCAACTGTGACTTGATGGCAAAAAATTAAAATCCATCACACCACTTGTGTTCTGATCAGGCATTGGGAGGGCTTCTTGTCTCCATTTTGAAGCCTGAGACTTGAACATCCCAAATAACTACAAGGCATTTTTGAGAGCTGGAAGTCTGCCCTTGTACTTTTTACTAACACTAGCCAAAGCATCACAAAATAGTGATTGCAAACTTCACCAGACTGGATGTTAAGAAACACACTACCCCCAAAAGAAGGTGCCCCCATCCTCCATTGTTTCCAAAAGATCAAAGTCAAACCAGAGAATCTCTGCAGTAGAAACTGAAGGGGACATTTTTACAAGCCCAGCAGAACCAATGCAATGTACAAAGTACCTGGCAGTACCATGGCAATGTACAGTGCCCAGCAAACCCAGTGCCTTCGGTTCATAATATTAACAAAGGTTTGCTACTATACTATTCTTACATATATTCTATCACCAAGCAGGATAGGGATGAGAAGTTCTTGAGATCAAGAACTGAAAATAAAAGGGGGGGCATGGAAAAATTAGGTGAAAAGAGACAGAAATGAATGAGAAACGTGTGGAAAAGTGGGAGAGAAATCAAGAGAGGAAAAGGTTGTTTTATCTTGCTGCAACACCCTAACTACTGCTTTGCAAGATCTAGCTGAGCTGAGTGCAAGGAAAGGAATTGAGAAACACTAGACTACTGGGGAAAATGAGCTGCAGGCTGGCAATTACTATAGCAGCTATCTGCATGCTGGCTTCGTTGTATGATCTGTTAAGCAAGTTTGCTTAAGTTTTGGAGAAAGGAAAGTCTAGCTGAGTGCTATTTGCTCAGACTTCCCTGCATTTCTAGTGGCTACAGTCAGAACTGCATTTTTAAAGCAAAAGGAAAGACATTCAGCTGGAGGCAGCATGACACTAGCTGTTTTATTGTCAATGATGATGATGATGATGATATTCGAAACCACCTTATTCACCCTCCATTTTCTAAGTAGAGATTGTGCAGTATAAATACTGTAAATAAACAAAAAAGAAAGCTTTCATGTAATTACATGTGAAATCTGCAATGGAAGACCTTGGGCCACTTAGCCTGTCTTACCTCACAGGGTTGTTTTGAGGATAAAATGAAAGAGAGGAGAATGGTATGTATTGTCCTGAATTCCCTGGAGGAAGGGCAGGAATGTAAACAAATAAGGTACCAATCAGCATCATCCTAAATAAATAAGGTAGCAGAGCACCATCATATGGACTCATTTTGGGCTATCTTCCATATAATCCACTCCATACAATGGGCATAAATTGGACCTCAGCGTAATGATTCATCATGCTTACCAAAATAAGGTCCTCTTCCTACAGTGGCTACTAACAGTTTGGTTTGTCCCTTTGACTCCTTCATAAATCCATCCTTCACAAAATCATGACATGGTAAACCCTTTTGTTTCCTTCTGTGCTTCATGACTGTATACATAATCCCTGAGAAGATAGAGTGGGGAGATCTGGTTCAAGTTCTCACTCACTCATAGAGGTCCTTGGTCAGTCACTCTGTCACAGCCTAAACTTCCTCACAGGGAAATTGTGAAGATAAAATAGGAAGGGGATCACATATTCTACCAGAGTTCTCAAAAGAAAGACTCAGATAAAAATATAATGAATGTTGGGTGCTAATACTGAAATATGTCAGTACTTCCTGAGTTGCTGGTATATGATTCCTTTAAAAACAAACATTTTATGGAAATGTGAAAGTGTCCAAGTGCTCCTTGGCAAGCAAAAAAAGGAAATGATGGGATGGGGAGGGGGAGAGAGAGAGAGAGAAAACAAATTCCACTGGCAAGTGTGTTAGTTTGCCACCTAAGCAATGTTTCCTTTACTGCTAGTCTTTCATGTGTAAGCACCAAACAGTCAAATGCTTAATGCCTAGCAAGTCTAACATAAGTGAAAAGACATTATAGTTAAAGCTGTCATAGCAGCATGCATTCAATCAATGAAAGAGGAATCAAAAACACTATGCTCCACATATGCCATGTGAACACAGTCATTATGAGTCCTAAACAGTAGGACATTTCTTTCTGTGATGTTCCCTGGTATTATGATTTTGCAGACATGAGCAGACATCTGTCTAAGCCTATAGCACAGGGGTGGCCAACGGTAGCTCTCCAGATGTTTTTTGCCTACAACTCCCATCAGCCCCAGCCATTGGCTATGCTGGCTGGGGCTGATGGGAGTTGTAGGCAAAAAACATCTGGAGAGCTACCGTTGGTCACCCCTGCGTGGTACCATTAGGCAACCTTTCTTCTATGACAGTACAAGTTTTATTTGAACATTCAAAGTGTGATGCTATTTTTCTCCTTTCAGTACTGCATGCAAAATGTCAGTATAACCCTGCTTTACACCTCCTAAATGGAAGATAAAGTGAAATATAGGCCATAATAACTTTTCCTGAATCAGCTATAAATGACAAGGGAAAACAGCTCTGATGAAAACTTGTGACTGATCCTAGGTCACATCAGCAGCTGCATGTAGAAGAGTGGGGAATCAAACCCAGTTCTCCCAGATTGGAGTCTGCACTACACCAAACTGAGAAAAGAGATATACATGAAACAGAGACAAAAATATAATGGGTGGTGAATCTGCATATAAGTTACTATACTTTCCAAATATCTATAAATAAGTCCACACACAATTGTCATCTGAATGTTCAAATACTGATAGTTCTAAACAGGCCTCATTTTGGGCAGGAGTTCACAGGAGCAGAGCTCTGGAAATTTTATTTTGTTTGAAAATTTTATTGTTCTCAATATATTATATTAATACTTATCTATTATTAAAAATTGAGTACCAATACATTGCATTTTCCACCTCCCTCCCCCCCCTTTTTGTGATCTCCATCGGTGCATTTTAACTAAAATACTAAAAAGAAATAAAAGGTAATTTTAACATTTTAAGAATCTTCATAAAAAATCTACAAAATTCCACACCAAGTTGTTTATTCCATAAAAATTTATAATCCATTTGTTTAATGTGTACTTCTTGTAGGCAAATTATATTACATTTTTGCTTCCCAATCCAATGAAAAGTTGCCCTTTTTTTTTCCTTTTTCTTCTAGAGTGCTCCAAAATTAGTTCAAATCATATAGTCCAATAAATTTAAGCTTCTAATGATAATATTTATCGGCTCTGCTAATTTTTAAAATCCCATTGTCTTTTTTAAAAAAATTAAACTTTTGACCTTCTTTCAATGGCCGCCGATATTTTTCTATGATTATAGTCCTAGAGAGGGCTAGGAGGCTAGAATTTTTCCCTTCTCTTAATGGCCGCTTCCTTCCTTTCTTGCCATGAAGTCTCATTTTCTATAGTTAAGAAGTCTCGCATTACTTCTATTACGCCACTTCCTGTGACGTCCTGTTGATCAGCAGTTCTGTTTCAGAGGGAGTTGTCCAGCCTGACCACAGGTATGCATAACAATATTTATTCTTCCTCTTTTAACATTGTTTCTCTTAGTCCCAAATTTACCCCCTCCTTTTTCTTCTTTACTTTAAAATAACATAGATGAATCCAGACCTTTGTTTTTTCTCCAAATAAGTCTTATTTTAGTCCTGGAGTGATAGATAAAGATCTTTACCTTTAAAAATCATGATCCTTTCGAGCACCGTTCTCTTCCAAAGTAGATATTAATTAGTCCCAAAGAAGCTTTGGATCATGATGAATTTAAGTCGATTTAACAACCCCAGAAGTCCTCTGTAGACTTTGGAATGCAATTGTTCTCCGGGGACTCTTCAAAGCCAAAAAGGAACCCCACAGGGATACCTTGTCAGCCAAAGTAAATCCCCTCAGAATTTAATAAACATGTCTTGGCCATCTCCTTGCCTAGAAGATGTAGACAGCAGGCGTTAGAATCACCTTCTCTGCCCAGAACAGAGGCTCTGGTCTGCTCATCTATTGAGAAGCACCTCAATCCTCCATGTCTCAAAGCCTGAAATACCCAGTTCTGGAAATGTTATTGTGCTTCAAATTTACCTCTACATGTTATTGTGCTCTTTCTTTTTTCCTCACCCTCAATAATTGCTTCTGGGCTCCATTGTTCAAACTCTCCGTGAGAATTCTGCTGAACTTTAAGATTGACCAACTCTCTAATATTTTCCTCACCAAAATTTTGGCTCACCCGCGGAGCCTGATGGACCCGGAACGGTTCCTGACGGCTCTGCGGGATACCTGGCCCACTGGCGACTCCCTGGATGATCTGGTAGAGTCCTGGAACGATGGACTCTCCAGGGCCATCGAGGAGATCGCACCTAGGCGTCCTCTGCGCCCTCGCCTTAAGCCGTCTCCCTGGTTTAACCAGGAACTGCGGCAACTGAAGCGGGATCTCAGACGACTAGAGAGGCAATGGCGGCGTACTCGAGACGAAGTGACCCGAACATCTTATAGAGAGAGTTTGAAGACCTATGAGATGGCAATCAAATCCGCAAAGAAAACATACTTTGCGGCTAAGATTGCGTCCGCAACTTCGCGCCCGGCACAATTGTTTGATATAATTCGGGATCTTACCACGCTGCCCCAGGGCAGACTAAATTCTTTTGAATTGGAGATAGGCTGTGAGGCTTTTGCGAATTATTTTGCGGACAAGATCGCATCACTCCGCCTCAACCTCCCCGTCAATTTAGAGACAGTTAACGCAACCGAGGCCCCGAGCATGTCTTCGGACTATATTCTGGACGGTTTCAGCCCCCTCAGCCTGGAGGAAGTTGACAGGATTCTCTTAGCTGCCCGCCCAACAACTTGTAAATTGGACCCATGCCCTTCCTGGCTTATTAAATCTTGCCAAGGGGATCTCAGATATCCTGTACGGGACATCATAAACAGATCCCTGATGGAAGGGCTTTTTCCAGCGCCGCTTAAAGAGGCTGTGGTCCGTCCCCTCCTAAAAAAACCATCTTTAGACCCGGCCCAATTGGCACATTATAGGCCGGTCTCAAATTTGCCTTTTCTAGGCAAACTTATCGAGAGGGCAGTGGCGAGGCAGCTACAGACTTTCCTGGAGGACGCTTCCATCCTTGACCCACTCCAGTCCTGCTTCCGCCCAGGTCATGGGACGGAGACGGTGTTGGTTGTCCTAGTGGATGACCTTCAACGGCATCTGGATCGGGGTGGCTCGGCAGTGCTGATGTTGTTGGACCTATCGGCGGCGTTCGATACGGTCGACCATCGGTTACTGACTTGCTGCCTCGCCGACGCGGGGGTTCAGGGGCTGGCCTTGCAGTGGCTTTCCTCTTTCCTTGAAGGTCGGGGACAAAGTCCGGTACAAGGTGCTGGTCATTACCTTTAAAGCCCTATATGGCCTGGGACCTGCCTACATGAAGGACCGTCTCTCCCCACACGTTCCCCAGAGAGTACTGAGGTCTGGGACTCAAAACCTTCTCACCATCCCCGGGCCCAAGGAAGTCCGTCTCAAGACAACCAGAGACAGGGCCTTTTCTACAATGGCCCCCACATGGTGGAACCAGCTGGAACCAGCTGCCAGAAGAGGTGAGGGCCCTGCGGGATCTTACTCAGTTCCGCAGGGCCTGTAAGACAACCCTCTTCCGGTTAGCTTATGCCGACTAGATAAATGTAGCTTATCAGATTTTAGTGAAATATACTGGATAGTTTTAATGTTAAGATTTTAAGGTTTTTAGGTTTTTTAAATGTTTTGACTTTTAAATGTATTAACTTTGTACCTTGTTTATTTGTTTTGTCGTTGCTGTGAGCCGCCCTGAGCCACTTTGTGGGAAGGGCGGGATATAAATTATAGAATAAATAAATAAATAAAATAACCAAACATATAAAGCAGACAGATGGAAATCTTCATCATGCCACTGTGGCCACATAGGAAAAAATAATTTTAAAAGTATGATGGGAGTAAGCTTTTATTATGCAAATTATAATTCAAGAGCATTTAAAAGTAGATGCTGAGCTGATATAACTTAGTGCACCTTCCAGTGATGTCAGGGGTGTGTGGCATGTGCAAATGAGTTATGCAGATGAATTGTAGCCAGTTATCAACACTTTTTGCTAGCCAATCCATGATGATCACCTAATGATTAAAAGTATTAGAATAGTGAACTATCAGGCTTATCATGATGAAAAGACATGGCAGTTCTGGGTTATTTGATGACTGAATCAGCTGCTAAGTGATGTGTCATATTTATGATTCCTGTATCCAGCTTTGTGCAGTGGCAGTATCGTAGCCAATGAAGTTAAACTGAGGGATGATAGTTGCTAATTGAAACTTCCTGTATTCTAACCTAGCCAGTGATTCAAAAGACTCTGGTTTCAGGTTAATCTATAGGTGAATACAGATGACTATAAATAAGGGAGAGTTTGCTAACTCAGAGGGGCAAGTAGTTTCAGAGGGTAGCCATGTTAGATTGGAGTCAGTAGCACCTTAGAGACCAACAAGATTTTCAGGGTGAAAGTTTTCAAGAGTCAAATCTTCCTTTGTTAGAAGGTATAGTATTTAAAGCCTTCTTCCATATGAACCTTCTTGCTCATTAGCATATTAATAGTTATTTATTTATGTATTTGCTTAACTGATATTCTGTCTTTCTCACTGAGTTTTGGCTGCCAATTATGAGCATTATCACTGAGCTCTGCCAATATACATTTTCATCCAGGTGATTGGGCATTTCGGGAGCATCAATAATTACAGGTGCCTGGAATGTTACGCAGAATTGCTGTCAGGTTTCAAACTGTGCTTAAAGTATCCATGTGAACATAACATTATGGACTTATTTATTCCTAGGGTTTGACCCCAACCAATATTTCCACTGGTGCAAGTTGGACAGTGATTTCATGGCAGCTCAAAATGTCTTCTTTGAAATCCTGTTCTAGAGGAACGGGGACACTCAACACAAGATTTTGGGTGGCATTTCAGGCAGCCATGGGAAGGGACGTGAAATGCTGGTCAGGATTTAAGCACTAGCTGTAGAACATAAAGCCCTAAAAGAAAGGAACTGGTGACATCTTAATTACATGTGAACATGTGAGCTGTCAGTGGTGTGTTGCATTTATGACAACGTTATGACAGACATTGTTTAAAAAATAATTTTAAAATCAAAAAAGAGAAACTGGCATGCACGGAAGTTTATTGGGCCCAAATGTAACACTGGCAAGCAAGAAGAACTCACTTCTGTGATTTTGCATATGTACACCATCTCATTAAATTTGTCTCTTAGCTGCTTTGTGTGTATTTTTTTTAGTACCCAGACAGGCATTGAACTGGCAATGCTAATGTGGCATGCAATTTTAACTAGATGTGGGGTGTGTAAAAGATCATCTGGAGAAAACTTTCTTACCCTCCCACTATCCTGTTTAATACAGGTCTGAGCTATTAGGATGCTTCTCAAATTGTAGGTGTCTGATGGTTCACTTTCAGATAGTATATAAATATCCCTCTATGTATAGAATTCTCTTTAAATCTTCAGTGACATGTCCTAGATCTAACAAAACAACCTGCAAGCTACAGATAGGGGCTTTCCTCTTGTCCCAGGAAACTGTCAGCTTTTATTGAGCCTCTTCTCATGATCTACCACTTGGTGATAAAGGAAAATGTCTGACATCAAAGGACAAAATACCGTGCTAACTAAACCCAAAATACATGAAGGAGGAATAGCTTAGTATGGTGCTTTTTCTATTCATACCCAGTTAATGTACCATGTTAGTTGTGAATACACATATATTTTTTAATTTCTGGTTTTCTTGGAGATGGGAGCCATATCCTGCTTACTTACCCAGGTGTCCCCTGAACATACAAAAATCTCTTCTTTGTCTACTTTTCCCTAATTATAACACTAAACTTGCTATTCAGAATTTTTTAAAATATGCGGTGGCATTTTCCAATGTTTTTGATTGGTCCTGCCCCAGTGGCAGCCATTTTGGAATGGAACCCACCACTCTTTTTCAAAATCACAGAAGTGCCCACATGCTCAATAAGACTGGGGACTAGGGGTGCTAGCTTCCAGATGAAACCTAAGGATCCCCCAGAACTGCAACTTATCTCCAGACTACAGAGATCCGCTGGAGAAAATGGGTGCTTTGGAGTGTAGACTTTATGGCAGGGGGGGGTCAGGTCCGAGGGCTATTTATAGCCCTCAAGATCACTTGGTCTGGCCCTCAGGGTTTGTTGGGCCAAGCCAAGCCACATGGTGGCCTCCCTGGGGTGGGGGGTGGGAGCCAGCTACCACCAGTTCAGTTTGCACTTGATTATCCCAGATGGTGTGGCCTAATATGCTAATAAGTGTGTGACCTGATATGGGGATGTGGTCTAATATGCTAATGAGTCCCTGCTGGGCTTTTTCTACAAAAAAAGTCCCGGATTTAGGCATTTGCCTAGGGTGGCAGACCGGGGGGGGGGGTGCATCAGATTAGGCTTGCCCCACATGACTTCAAATAGAAAAACAATTATTTGCATTAATTTTGCTGGCCTGAATCATTCTCCATTGGTGGGGCACTGTTTTTTAAGTTGATAATTTTGTATGTCTCGCGAATGATGTTATAAATATCCAAATGGCCCTTGGCAGAAAAAAGGTTCCCCACCACTGCTTTATGGCATTATACCTCACTGAAGTCCCTGTCCTCAGGTTCCATCCCTAAATCTTCAGGAGTTTCCCAACCTGGATCTGGCAATACCCCATGCCTTGGTGGCCGGGGGGTACCTGGCAACACCAGTTCTATTCAAATAGCAGAATGTCATAGGAATGCAGAATATATAGCAGCATTTCATGTTACAAATAGATGGTTGCACTTTTAACTCACCTACATTAAAAAAAAAAAAACTCCAACCAAATAGAAAATCAACACAATGTTAAAAGGCTGGCTTAGAATCTTTCTCCTTGATGTGCCAGTTTTCTATTTGCATCAATTTATAACATGGGGTAGAATTCAACAATCGTATCACCAGCTTGCAATCAGAGGTGGTATAGTTCATTTTACCACCTCATCCTGCTGTATTTAGGTTTGATTCTAACATGAAGTTAACCAGGCAAAGAGCTTCCTGTGTGTCTTTGTGGGGCATAGTGTTTTATTTAAACTGTGCTGTTCCCACTGCAAGGCTGTAGAGACAGCTAATCTATTAGATACACTTAGGTGATTGCCCAGGGCACCAGAGCTGGAGGGGCACCAAAAGCCCCAGTGCCTAATAGAAAGACCATCCCATGTTGCTGGCCCAGGACTGATGGGCTGGGGAAAAGACTGTGGCCAGCAGTGCAGCAAGGGCAAAGTGGTAACTGAAATCCCAGCCCCAGTAAAGGTAGTTTCTCTGCTCTGCATATGTGGGAATGTCATAGAATCATAGAGTTGGAACGGGCAATACAGACCATCTAGTCCAACCCCCCTGCTTCATGCGGGATTAGCCCAAAGCATCTCTGACAAATAATCATTCAGCCATGTTTTGAAGACTGCCAATGACTTCATGTGTGAAGTCATTGGCCTAAGAAAACAAAATCCTGAGGCCAGCCCTGCAAAGTAGCCACACATAGGGGTGTGCAAAAAAAAAAAAATCGGAATTAATCAGATTCAGAAATATACGAGGCCAAAAAATTCGGAATACTATATATTTCTAAATACCGGTACTCAGAATAGCCATATATACGGTAGATGTACGGCTATTTCCGAATATACGGCTCCATTATACCCTATGTTGCCATTGATTTCAATGGCTCATAGGGTATATTGGAAGCTGCCTGGAAGGGAGGGGGTTTAGCCACTTCCTCCACTATAATTGCTGTGAGGGAAGTGGCTCTGGCCAGAGGGGGGGTTGAGGGAGAGGCCCCAGAATTGCAGGGCAGCTTCAGGGGACTCCCCCACATGCAACCCCCCTGGCCCAAATGTCAAGCATGCGGGTTCAATGACAAAGTTGATACAAAGACTACGTTTATTGATAGACCGATACTTTAGCCAAAGGCAGTTCTTGAGAGTAATGAAACTGATACATTGATACAAAACTTTTAAGGCATACTTCAAAGGGATTCCAAGGGAGGGGGCTGCGGGGAAGCGTTCACACCTAAACTATCAGACTGTCTGCTTCCCAGGACGTTTATCAGAACTTTGTCCTTGCTTTCGCCAGATGTCTCATCCTCCCTCCGGAGGATACTTGGGAAGGTGCTGATTACTTTGTTCTCTTCACACTACTCTAAATTAACATAAAGCGGGAAAGGAAAAGGGAAAGAATAACAAAAAAATGAACTGGGGTCCTCCATGACAATTCACAGATCAGATTTAGGCAGGACCCTAAAACAACCAATTGACAGTAATATTCAACCATGCTTGACAAAAAGACTGCACCCATCTGTGGGCACCCAAAAAAGAACACTGTTCCCAATGGTGAGAAAAAAACAATTAGAGCCACTTCTCCCACTGTAATTGTCATGGGGAAAGTGGCTCTGAAGATCAGGGGTTTTTGAAGAGAGCCCCCCCAAACTGCTCTGCAGCTTCAGGGCACTGTCCCACAGAAAACCCACAAGGCCAAAAAAAATTGGACCAGGGAGTCCTGGGGCACCCAAAGCCAAACTTAACTTCACACCAGATAATATCTATAGGACCCAAATGCACTACATCCATCTATCTACTCTATGAACCCTGCTGGCCTGGAACCAATATAAACCCAGTTGCCAACGTCACTGCCACACAAAACACAATCTGCTCAAGGACTGCTCTGCACACCTGGCTGCAGCAAACCCAAATGCCAGCTCTCCAGCCCTGCCCCAAACAACATGGGGAGAGTTGGCCAAGCACAACAAGCATGCTGGTTCTGGGTCTCTCACCCAGATGCCAGCTTCCCTGCCACAGAACGTGCAATCTACAGATGCAAGGTCTCCAGCCCTGCCCCAAACAACGTGGGGAGAGCTGGCCAAGCACAACAAGCATGCTGTTCTGGGTCTCTCACCCAGATGCCAGTTTCCCTGCCACAGAACACTCAATCTACAGATGCCAGCTCTTCAGCCCTGCCCAAACAACACAACTCTCAAACAAAAGAAGCGGTGGACCACACCTAGCTCCACATCATTCTGTATCTGACACAAAGCAAGAAGCATTTAGACTTACCTTGAGTGATGGATGGTTGGCTGATCCAGGCTCTTTTGTGTTACACAGGGTACACCACGAGGTGGCGAGCCAGAGTTGCACCCCAAATGAGGAAGATCACTGGGAGGGCCTCAGATTGTGTGAGAGAAAGGGACCCATTCCTTCTCCCTCAGCTCAGCAGCAACACACCAGCTATCACTGTCCCATTAGAGGGACCTCAGCGTTGGTATGGCTGCTGGCTGCCTGTCATCATCACTGGCACCTCCCTCTTTCTTTCTCCTGCCCCTGAAAAAAAAACTGGGTTATCCTGACTGGTCCTGTGGGTGCTGTCGGTTACAGTTGGGGGCTGCAATGGCCCTTTCAGTATTATTAGGCATGTGTGGATGGGGACTGGTGAAATTTGGATTGCTTTGCAGATTTTAAACCAGCATTCACTTTTGGTTTGGTGATGGAGTAAAGGGGTACTTTCTGGATTCTGATTGGATAGACGGAAGGGGGGCCTTCCTGAATTCTGATTGGACAGAAAGGGAAAAGGTGGATACTATGGAAAAGGTATAATTGGGCTTACCAAGGAGGGCACGGTTGGTTAGTCAGTTAGCTAGTTAACAGTGAGTTTAGGAGAAGCCTCCTGAGAAGCAAGACCCCTCCTACTTCTGCATAGACCTGAAACCATAGGAGAGGTGAGGGTGAAATGCTTTTTGCTATCTTTACAATGGCTTTGCTTTTATTAAATGTAATAGGCTAAGGAACCTGAGCATAGGAAAGGTTATAATCATGTAACTAAGAAGCTATTTAACAATGGGTCATGGAACCATACACAACCATGAGTCCATGTAGTCATGTAATCCTGCCAGAATGCTGCAGTAACTAAGATTTAAATAAATTTCCAAAATATATTTCAGAGCCTGAAGTCTGGTGTTTTTGTCCCTGAGGGGTGTTCTTCTCAGAGTATCTGAATAAAAATCCCTTTTTAGTATATAGGGGCAGAACCCTGTATACTTTATCTGTTAACAGGTGAAGGTCTGAAAGCGGGCTTCAAGCCATTCCTGCAGCCTAACAACCAGGGTGTGCACCGCTGGAAGAACGTCTGCATGGCCTTGAGCTGGCACTAGAGATGAGGCCAGGTCCTCACGGGCCATGTGGACCATGGGGACGACCAGTGCAATGCTCGCCGTGTCAGTGGAGAGCATTTCTGTGTGGGTCTTGAAGGGCCCAAGAACCTCCACAGTCTGACAAATGACCACCCAATCCTCTTTGGTGAGACGGTTCTCATCCCAAAAGACCCTAGTCTCAGAGACAAAGGCATCCAGGGCTACTCTACTCCACCATGCACTCCAGTATAGCACAGGTGGAGTTCCAGCGTGTGCTGATGTCACAAATCAGGCAGTGCCCTGGCACGCCTATCAGTGTCTGTTTCTCACGCACCAGATACGAGTCCATATTGTTGTGTGAGAAGTGACCCATGATGTGCTGACACTTCTGGAGCAGAAGTCGGTACTCATGGGTTGCGACTAGATACCAACTATCTTGGCTTTTCGTCTGGCCCACCATGTCCTTAACCACGAGGTGGAGAAGGTGGGCCATGCAAGGAAGGCATTTTAGGCCCTGATGCTGGACAGCAACCTTGATGTTGGAGCCACCATCAGTCACCACGAAGCCTGTGGCAATGTCCCTGCTGCCTACCCAGCCCTCTAACTGCCGTGAAAGGATGGGTCCGAGAGTGTCCGCCATGTGCGGTCCGTCGTCTGCTTCGGCGTGCAGCAAGGCCCATCAATAGCCAGTCTGGTGGCCCTGACCCTACCTGCTGCTACTTCCACCCCCACCCTGCAGCTCACTGGGTTGCCACCAATGCGCAATCAGGGAAGGATACCCCTCAAACGCATGTTGGAGTTCCAGATATCTGAGGTAAAATTAACAGTCCCCCCAACAGCACGGGACAAATGCTCTTTCACCACAGATCTAATCGCACTGAAAACAGATGGCACAATGGTCCTGTTAATGGTGGTTCTAGCAGGAACTTTGTACCAGGGCACCAGTACTCGAGCAACCCTAGCACCCCAGGATTCTCGACCACTGAAAATAGAAGGCCATAGGCGACCGACCTGGCAAGGTTCCAAGTGATCACCTTCCTGCCATACCTGATTCCCCCTCTTGGCACACAGGTGCCACCCCCACCAAACATCTCAGGAAGAGATGTCTGGCATTCCTGACTTGTCACGGAACTCTCCTGGAGAGCTCTGAAGGTAGTCGCGATGGGACAGACCTCCTGGCTGGGTGGTGTTGGCTGTTTGAGCACCTCAGCACCAGCCTGCTTTTCCCCCTTAAGAAGCACTGCCTGGTGGTGCTTCCGCAGGTGGTTTCGCATCTCACCCGGAGTCAGGTGGGCAGGGTCCCACCCACGACTGACCCGGGCCCTGCACAGCTTGCAGTGCACATAGTGTGGATCCTCCATAAGTCAGAAATGCTTCCACACTTCGGAGGTTTACGGATACCCAAGCTGACCGGCAGCTTGGGTGTCCAGAGCCACCACCTGTGAGGTGATCGGGGCAGACACATCATGTCTCAGGATGGCAGGAGGGGCTGGCCGCCGGGGGGAAGTGAGCAGAGATGGAGGCACCTCGTGTGTCCCCATTTCTTCCCTCTCCACCCCATGTGGCCTCCCCTCCTGGCCATCCCCTGAAGGACTGCTGGTGCCCAAAGGAACCAAAGAAGGGGGCTGGTCCTCCTCAACCAGCTTCTCCTCCAGCTCCTGCACGACACTCTGCACCCTCCTTGGGGTGATCGTTTTGAACAGAAAACTGTCCCCAAAGCTCATTTCCAAGGAGGGCTGCTCTTGCTGCCCCTCCTCCAACTGCTGAGGCTGAGCGACATCAGTTGAAGGAGAGACTGCCCGAGCAGCAGACCACTGCTCAGTGCCAGCACCTAATGGCACCTCTGCTGGGGGCGCCCCAGCAGCAGCCTCGATGAAGGGCCCAAGGTGGGACTTCTTCATCACACTCCGGCCAGATGCTGGAAGGCAGCTGTGGAGTGGCCCTGCGCACAGGTGTGGGGGGAAACTGAGTCCTCCCCTCCCCCTTCCTTCCACCCCTCTAGTCTTCTCCTTGGCCTTGCCCCCAGGGCCTCTCTTCTGCTATCTGTCACTCATGTCACGCTTGGCCTGTCTCATACAACCTGAACTGAGAGTGAGGTTTTATACAAACCTCACTACACTGTACCCTGAACTGGTGCTCTGACTTCTTTTTAAAAACCAAAACTTGTTTGTTTGTTTTTTTGGTCCCTAACCTGTCCTTCTTTGGGTTGGGGTAGTAGTGGTCTGGTAAAGTTTAGGAGACTAGGTGATCCTGCCTTTACCTGGATACAGTTTTTAAAAGGCTACCTTGAGATGAAGGCAATACTTGTTATATCCTCCTAGTTAAACTTAGACCATAAGAACATAAGAGAAGCCATGTTGGATCAGGCCAATGGCCCATCCAGTCCAATACTCTGTGTCACACAGTGGCAAAATTTTTTATATATACACACACACTGTGGCTAATAGCCACTGATGGACCTGTGCTCCATATTTTTATCTAAACCCCTCTTGAAGGTGGCTATACTTGTGGCCGCCACCACCTCCTGTGGCAGTGAATTCCACATGTTAATCACCCTTTGGGTGAAGAAGTACTTCCTTTTATCCGTTTTAACCTGTCTGCTCAGCAATTTCATTGAATGCCCACGAGTTCTTGTATTGTGAGAAAGGGAGAAAAGTACTTCTTTCTCTGCTTTCTCCATCCCATGCATAATCTTGTAAACCTCTATCATGTCACCCCGCAGGCAACGTTTCTCCAAGCTAAAGAGTCCCAAGCGTTTCAACCTTTCTTCATAGGGAAAGTGTTCCAGCCCTTTAATCACTCTAGTTGCCCTTTTCTGGACTTTCTCCAATGCTATAATATCCTTTTTGAGGTGCGGCGACCAGAACTGCACACAGTACTCCAAATGAGACCGCACCATCAATTTATACAGGGGCATTACAATACTGGCTGATTTGTTTTCAATCCCTTCCTAATAATTCCCAGCATGGCGTTGGCCTTTTTTATGGCAAACGCACACTGTCTTGACATTTCCAGTGAGTTATCTACCACGACCGGATTTCCTTGCAACTACAAATCAGGTGTCCCCTATAACTAGAGAGAAGCTGTGGTTTACCCTGTGGAAATCTAAGGATGCACCAGCTTTCAGTGGCTAAAAGCAAGATGCACTGCAACCCTAGTCTCTTTAAAAGGGAGCCTGATGTGACCTAGTAGTCACGCTGCCTTTTATGAGAAACCTAAAATCTTTTTAAATTGCCCCTATCTGGCCTAGTTGAATTTTGAAAGAAGATAAAGCCCTAAACTGGATTATTATTTTTTTAAATTTCAAAAAACACAATCCCTAAAAACACCCTTATTAGTGGGGCAGCCTATTTAGTGACCCTAGCCAAACTGAAAGCAACCTCAGACACTAAAAATAACTATAAAAACATGAAAGTGACCCACCCCTCACAGCCCACACACCAACCCCCACACTAACCAGAGATAATTTTTAAAAAAACAAAACATGACAGAAAGAAACTTAACTTTTAACCGACCTCCCCCCCCAAAAAAAAAACAGAACCAGGGAAATGACAACAGGACAGGATGCAAAACCAACACAGCAGATCTAAACAAATCACTGAGAAAAGGCCAAGAAACTCAACTGTTAAAAAAGTGACCTTTTTAACGATAAAAAACCTCAGGTCAAATCAGTCAACAACACCTCTCCCCCCAAAAAACCGACCTCCCCCCAAAAAAACCCAGAACCAGGAAAAGGGACAACAGGACATGATGCAAAATCAACAACAACAGATCCAAATCACTGAGAAAAGGGCAACAAACTCAACTGTTAAAAAGTGACCTTTTTAACAATGAAAATTAGGCCAAACAGCCCCCCCCCCAACAAAGAACCAGAACCTGAAGAGAAAAGGAACAGCAGCAGCACAACACAGCAGCAACAAATCAAATGCAGAATCTTTTTAAAGCAGTAAAATACTTGACTTTTAACAATACAGGAACTTTACCAACCCCTCCCCCCAAAAATACCTACACCCTAACTCCACGAAATCCAAGACACCCAAATTAGGAAAAGTAAAAGGATACTGCAATTTTAAATGTCCTCTCAATAAAGTAAGATATAGGCAAATTGGCAACCCCCCACCCCAGGCCCCCACCCCCAGCAGAACCCTCTAACCCTAACCCCAAATAAGCTACCCAGTACCCACCCACCCAAATCTGGATAATTAAAGGGACTCTGAGTCTTAAAAAGTCCTTTTACTAACTAAAATAAAAACAAGAACCCCAAGACTGTCTTACCTTAGATGTCTTCTCTTATCCAAGCAGGTCAGGCAAAGCTGAGAGAGAGCAGCAGCAGCTGAGACCAAGGGCCAGTGTAGCACAATCTCTCTCACACACCAACACCAACACAGCAGCAATGGAATGGAGTCCAGCCAGGCAGACTCCTTAAAAAGGTTATTTGGCCCTACACAGAGCAGTTTCAAAAAATACCACTGCTCTGTGATTGGCCAGAGAACACTGTTTACTTGGATACCCAAGTAAACAAAAGAACAACAATGTTGCTGATGGCTGGGGGATTAGCCCAGCCATCAGCTACACAAAAGCCCTGCAAAGCATGCATTTACAATGCATTTTGCAAATGCATGCTTTGGATTGGCTACTGGGGCTCCTCTCCCTCCCTGATCCCAGGGAGGCTATGGGAGAGGCAGGAAAAGACTTCCAAAGGTGGGAAAGGAGGCAAGCAGCTCCCCTGAGGCTGCAGAAGCTTCTTTCCCGCCTTTTCTATGGGCTTCCGTATAATTCCGAATATTGATTCGGAAGTATACAGGGAGTCGTATACAGCTCCCGTATAATGGCTTCCAATTGGATTCGGAAGTATAAGGCGCCATATACTTCTGAATCAGGGGTGATTTGGAGGTTTCTTCGATTCAGCCGAACCGAATGCACACCCCTAGCCACACTTTTCATGCTAGAGATAGATCTGGAGCCCAGAAGAGGCTGGAGTTGACAAGTTCTATGAAGATCTACAACATCTTCTAGAATTAACACCAAAAAAAGATCTTCTAGAATTAACACCAAAAAAAGATGAGAGCCAGTTTGGTGTAGTGGTTAAGTGCGGGGACTCTTATCTGGGAGAACTGAGTTTGATTCCCCACTCCTCCACTTGCACCTGCTGAGATGGCCTTGGGTCAGTCATAGCTTTCATAGAAGCTGTCTTTGAAAGGGCAGCTGCTATAAAAGCACTCTCAGCCCCACCTACCTCACAGGATGTTTGTTGTTGGCGGGGGGGAGGTAGAGGTGATTGTGACCACTCTGAAACACTGAGGTTCAGAGGATAGGGCGGGATATAAATCCAAAAATCTTCTTCTCCTCATTATAGGGGACTGGAATGCCAAAGGAGGAAGTCAAAAGGTAACCAGAACAACTAACAAGTTTGGCCTTGGAGAACAAAATGAAGCTGAGCAAAGGTCAATAGAGTTTTGTCAAGAGAAGAAGCTGGTCATAGCAAACACCCTCTTCCAACAACCTAAAAGGCAACTTTACACATGGACATCACCTGATGGGTAACACAGAAATCAGATTGATTATATACTCTGCAGTCAAAGATGGAGAGGCTCCTTACAGTCAGCAAAAACAAGACCTGGAGCTGACTGCAGCTCAGATCATAAGCTACTCATTGCAAGATTAAGGCTTAAATTGAAGAAAACTGGGGAAGCCATTAGGCCATTCAGGTTTGACTTTGATCACATCCCTTATGAATATACAGTGGAGGTGAAGAATAGGTTTAAGGAACTATAGTTGATAGAGTGTCTGAAGAACTATGAACGGAGGTTCGTGACATTATATAGAAGGCAGCAATCAGCACCATCCCAAAGAAAAAGGAATGCAAGAAAGCGGCTGTCTGATGAGACTTTACAAATAGCTGAGGAAAGAAGGAAAGCGAAAGGCAAAGGTGAAAAGGAAAAATTCACCCAACTGAATGCAGATTTCCAGAGAACAGCAAGGAGAGATAAGGAGGCCTTCCTGAAGGAACAATGCAAAGCAATAGAAAATAATAGAATGGGAAGGACAAGAGATCTCTTCAAGAAAATTGGAGAAATCAAGGGAATGTTTTGTGCAAAGATGGCCATGATAAAGGACAAAAATGGTAGGGACCTAACAGAAGAAGAAGAGATTAGGAAGAGGTGGCAAGAATACACAGAAGAATGATAAAAGAAGGATATCAATGTCCTTGACAACCATGACAGTGAAATCGCTGACCTCGAGCCAGACATTCTGGAGTGTGAAGTCAAATGGGCCTTAGAAAGCATTACTAACAACAAAGCGAGCGGAGATGACAGTATCCCAGTTGAGCTATTCAGAGTCCTAAAAGACAATGCTGTTAAAGACAATGTTGACACATTATGTCAGCAAAGTTGAAAAACGCAACTGGCCACAGGATTGGAAAAGGCCAGTTTATAGTCCAATCCCAAAGAAGGATAATGACAAGGAATGTTCAAACTATTGCACCATTGCACTCATTTCACATGCAAGCATGGTCATGTTAAAGATCCTACAGGCTAGGCTTCAGCAGTATGTAGATTGGGAACTACCAGAAGTTCGAGCTGGGTTTCAGAGAGGTAGAGGAACTAGAGATCAAATTGCCAACATTTGTTGGATTATGGAGAAAGCACAGGAGTACCAGAAAAATGTCTATTTCTGCTTCATTGACTATGCTAAAGCCTTTGATTATGTGGATCACAACAAACTGTGGCAAGTCCTTAAAGAGATGGGAGTACCAGCCCACCTCACGTCTCCTGAGAAACCTATATAAGGGTCAAGAAGCAACTGTCATAACGGGATATGGAGCAACTGATTGGTTTAGAATAGGAAAAGGAGTTCAACAAAGATGTATATTGTTACCTTGCTTATTTAATTTATATGCAGAGTACATCATGTGGAATGCTGGCCTGGTTGAAGCACAAACTGGAATTAAGATTGCCAGAAAAAAACATCAACAACCTTAGATATGCAGATGACACTACTCTAATGGCAGAAAGTGAGGTGGACCTAAGGAACCTCTTGTTGAGGGTGAAAGAGGAGAGCACAAAAGTAGGCTTGAAACTCAAAATCAGAAAAACTAAGATCATGGCTTCCGGCCCCAACACTACTGGGAAACAGAAAGGGAAGACATGGAAGTAAGGACAGACTTCACATTTCTGGGATCCAAGATCACTGCTGATGGTGACTGTAGTCATGAAATTAAAAGACATTTGCTCCTTAGGAGGACAGCTATGGTGAACCTAGGCAGTATAATAAAAAGTAGAGACATCACCCTGCCAACAAAAGTCCGTATAGTCAAAGCAATGGTATTCCCAGTGAGAGTAGGGCCATAAGGCTTCCCAGTGGCTGTGAGAGTTGGACCATAAGGTAAGGCCAAGTGCAGAAGAATAGATGCTTTTGAGCCGTGATGCTGGAGAAGAATCTTGAGAGTCCCTTGGACTGCAAGAAGATCCTATCTGTCATTCCTAAGGGAAATCAACCCTGACTGTTCCCTGGAATGACATATGCTGAAGATGAAATACTTTGGCCACCAAATGAGAAGGGAGCACTCACTGGAGAAGATCCTGATGCTGGCAAAGACAGAAGGCAAAAGAAGAAGGAAATGACAAAAGATAGACAGCATTATTGATGTAACTAACACGAATTTGAGCAGACTTTGGAAGATGGTGGAAGACAGGAGGGCCTGGCGTGACTTTGTCCATGGGGTCACAAAGAGTTGAACTCGACTGTGTGACTGAACAACAACAAATTTAAATCAGGCAATATAAAGCAGCACTAATTCTCTCAACTTCACTCATTCTTCTAATAAGAATTAAATATAGTCTGATCTTCAGTAGGAAGGCAATAGAGTTGAAGCCCCATTCAGGTTACAAAGACCAGAGTAAGCACAGTGAGATTGGCGGGGGGGGGGGGAGAAAAGAGCTTTAAAGTGAAAACTAGCTTCATAGAAGCTGCTCCAGCTGCTGTTCAGGATGAGTTATGTTTGGGAAGACGCAAGGTTTCTCATTTGAAATATATGTGCAGTTGAGAGGCTATTAACTGCTGGTTCCATTTGTGCCACCATCTTGGGCCTCGTCCCTGCTTAAACAGCCATCAGTGTGTCCAAACTATTGACATTTTTTTAAAGGCAAGTGTGTATTGTTATTTTTCTGATCCCATTAGATCTTTTCAGTTTGGATGCATCATAGAAAATCATTTTTCAGTTTCTATTTCAGAGCATAGCTTGTTAAAAGCTTGCATTGATCCCCACAGAGTGAATTAGAGTAAGAAAGAACGCATGTACATGTGACACAGAAAATTCAATACACAGTAACTTTCTATTGCAGCTCAGAGACTGAAACTGCTCCTGACACCCTTATGATGCTATTTTCTCTCCTTTTTTATTCTTTGTTCCTTTGGGGTTGTTGCTCCCATAGAGAAATAAATACAGCTATTACTTCCTTTTAATTTGAGGATGCCCATTCAAGTCCACGGAAGCCATTTTCAACCCCTGGAAGAGAGAGTGTGAGTGTGAGAGAAGAGGAACTTTGGCACTACAGAAAAGATGAGTTACATATGACAGTTCCCACACTTAATGGAAGTAGAGGTTGGCATTTGGTCACACACACCTCAGTGGAGGAAAATAATAATAAAAAGAAATATTGTATTTTGCAGGCTGTTGCCCATTCTTGCTACGAAAACTGTAGCCAATTTGCAAACGCAATGGTGCTGCCATTTAAGTCAATTCTACCTCTTCTGAGCAGGTGCATGTATTTTGGTAATTGATATTGACAGAGCAGATATATGGAATGTCAATTGTTTGGAATTTTGTAGTACAAGTTGGGACCTGCAACAAAATGTTGTGTAATGTAGTTTGTCTTAAGTTGTAAATTGCAATTTTTTTTAAAAAAAAATCACAGTGTGGGATCTGTAGTTACTAAATGTATATACTCCTTGTGATGAGACCCACTCAGTACAGTACACAGAAAGTATGCAAAGCTTTAATGCTTATATTTTCTTTCCTTGTTGGTTTTGTGTGTTTCTGTACGTGTTAATTCTAAATGTCATAGTATGTATTCTTCTGTTATTTGTAATATTTGTTATTGTTGTTTTTAATTAAAGTATTTATTTGAATATCACATTAGACGTAAATGCTCCTTCTTCATTTCTAAAATATCCTTGGATTGGAGTGCTGCAGTTCTAGTCAGTCAGAAGAGAGAAGCAGTGGCCAAGCTCTTGGGGTGGGATGGGGTGATGGACAAGCAGTTAGAAGCCAGAGGACAGTGGAGGACACCATTTTTAAAGGACAGTGGAACCTACATCTACAGAGATTGGGGTGAAAACAATTCTTCTCTCTCACTTGCAAGGCTTTACAATTGCAGGCTCAGATGTCCTTTTAAAACTTCCCTCTGTTTCTTAGCCATTCATACTGCAGGAAAAAACAGTGCTGGAGATGGGCAAGTGGCAGCAAGGAATCCTCCCGAATCCCAGCTCCAGTTCTGTTTTTGCTTCATCCTCTCTTCCTCCAGCCATTCTCTCTCTCTCTCTCTCTTTCTCTGTTTCACTCTCACTCTCAGCAAGTCAGTCTTTCTCAAGCTGGTGGAGGGGGAGAAGCAGTTAGAAACCTCCCCCCCCAACCCCAGTTTTAAGAGGACAGTGAAGCCTGCAGCAAAAGAAGTTGGAATGAGAAGCTCAGATGTTCTTTTAAAACATCCCCCTGATATTTGGCCATTCATACTGCAGGAAAAATCCTCCCCAATCCCAACTCCAGCTCTGCTTTTGCTTCCTCTCTTCTTTCCCTGCTCATAATCTCTCTGTGCCTCTGTCTCTGTCTCTCTGGCTATCAGCTAATCTTTCACTGCTAATGTAGTAAAGCCTGGAGTAGATTCCTGCAGTGCCTTTTTCAAAGGTATCAAAAGGTATTGGGGGGGGGATTCAACTCTAGGATGAAGGGAAGTACATGTATGAGACCATTCACACATGCACCCCCAACTATGGGTCTTATAGGACAAAGTCTGTATATTCACAGATTCAAAATTAGTGTGGTATTTTCCCATACAATAATGAGACCATTGTTTTAAAATGGTTAATGTTTATTAACTACAAAGGGGTAGATTGAAGGCAAGGCAAAAGGAAATTTAAAAAAAAACAACAGTTGGCAATCAAAACACTGGCAGTCAAAATATAATACTCCATTTTAGCAAGTCCTCCTCAAAGAATTACTAAAATCCTTGATGATGTGCTTCATTTATAGCTAGTCTGTGAGTTGCAAGGATGTGTGCATGTCCCTGAAGAACTTAAGAAAAGGAAGGTTAAGTGAGACTGTAATAGTATGAAAGATAATACAAGGGGGAGTTTTGGACCAAAAAGAGAGAGAGATGCTAGAGACCCAGACCAGAGCAGGGCTGACAGAAGCCAGAGTGTCAGGGGATCTTGAGAAGGACATTGGGAGAGACAAAGAAAGGCTTCGTGATAGGCACAGAGGAAACATAGGCCTCAGTGTGTGAGAAAGGAAAATAATAAGGAAATGGAAGAAATTGGATAATAGCTACCCATCCTGAAGAACAAATGTTGCCTCCCTAGTAGCAGATGCAGGGTGAAGGAAAAACCTGACTTGAAATGTATGCCTAAACCCCAGACCTTATATATTCAATGTCATATCTTCAATTTGGATGTCCTTTGGCACACAAATATATAAAAAGTCAGAGATGAAACAGAAAGCAAAGCAACACAAAATTCCATGGCATTTTGAAAATTATCAGGGGAATATTTTAAACAGACATTAATATTAAGTTAAACTGAGGTCTTGAGTCTTTTTACATGGTTATTAATAACTTAAGACTCTATTAATCAAACTAAAACCCTAAATCAAATATTGTCTATTCAGTTCGCCCATTTCCTCTTTAATCTTTAATTTTTGCATCATTCACAATGTCATTTTCCCACAATTTTATTCAACACTATGGGAGACATCTTTTTTCCTGTACTTTTTTCTGTTTTTTGCTTCCTTTTGATACTTTTCTATACAGGTAAATAGCGAGAACTATTTTCAGAGGAAATTATAGCTCCTGTGCTGCTGTTACATCGTTTTAACCTGCTGAGACAATATGTATTAGGAATGTATCCCATTTTTAAACACGGCACTGTATTCCATAGGATGTTTATCATCCCTTTCATTTTAAGCTATGAAGAGATTTGTCATTTGGTAGTATACATTGGATTTGTGGTGGTAGACACATACATTACACATCTGCAAGTATGGCATCAGAACTATTCAATTCAGGTTTCCTGTGTCTGGAGAATAACATTTAATCTGGGACAAATCGTGCTGTCCTTCGGTATCTAGAATCCTTTGTTTAAGGAAGAATTTAACTGCACTACCTTCCAACTGCATCATAAACTGTTTAGAGAGCCCGTAATAAACTAATTTAAGTTCGGCTTCTCTAACCTAGTAAGGTGTCAAGGAGTCTTTCATTATCAGGATCGTTAGCCCAGTAGGGTTAGTCATTAGTTTGTACCAATATAGAAAGACAGCAATCCATAAACGAGCCTGTAAAATGACCATGCCAGTTTCCACTCGTATGAAAGCATTTGAAACAACGAATGGGGCTTGAAAAACATGCCTTAGAAACTTAGATTGAACTCTTTCTAATGCTTGCCAGGGTGTCTTATGTGGGGATATGCTCAAAGGGGCTCCATATAGTTGTTGGGCAAGAGATTTGGCCTTAAAGATCTTAATTGCCGCAGCTACGTTCCGTCCCCCTGAGTTCCAGAAAAATTTCTCCATTGCCCCCATACTTCTAATCGCATTCATTATGACATGCTCCTCATGTGCCTTTCTGGAACCAGAGGATTGAAAAAATACTCCCAAATATTTGAAACAGCAGAATTTAGATAAACCTGATTATAGAAGAGCATTCACACTCATGAGAGTGAATATGCTCTCTTCAGTGGTCACAGAAGGTAAATACAAAAGGTGCCCCTATGAGGAAAGGTTATGTATCTGAGGAGATGGGAGGATAGAGACGAGAGAGCACATTCTCTTTGAATGTAAACTTTAACAGAAGATTCATTTGATTTATATTGCTCCTATTTGTGACCAATTCCCAGGGAGAGATTTTAGCTTTTATCTAGATAAGATTTTAGTGGATAGGAACCAGGAAATTACTACGAAGGTTGCAACATTTGCTGTACAAGCCATAAGACTCTGTAAACAACAAATGGATAAAAACATTTAAATGTCTATGAAATATTTTAATTTATGTTTTATAACTAGAAATGGAAACTGAAATTTTTATGTATAATATTTTGTATTATGCCCAAGTTCAATTGTATGCCTTGGTTTGTTTGTTTGTTTTTAATGCCACATTACCTATTTTCTTTCTTTTTCGATGGGTCTCTGAGTGTATTAAACTAAACTACATTACACATCTTATTCATATCTTCTACTACCATCATTAAAGATTTAAAAATTATTTGGCAGCTCATCAGGTCCACTGGTATAACATGGCAAAAGAATTCTACTCTGATCCATCTCTAATTATGCATTGTTATGATTAATTTGGACAGAAAGTGAATGGGAATGACAGGAAGGGTGTTTTCCCACAGAGCTTACCGCGGAGCGACGTCCCTCTTCACTGCGCAGCGTCTGCGTGGATTTCCCACCAACTGCTCCGTAGAACCAGGAAGTGCCGGACCTTTTGCGTCGCAGATGTAAACCGCTAAAAAACAGTTTATGTTAGCGACGCAAAAGCCGCGGCTCTTCCTGGTTATGTGGAGCAGTTGGTGGGAAATCCGCGCAGACACTGTGCGGTGAAGAGGGACGTCGCTCCGCGGTAAGCTCTATGGGAAAACGCCAAAAGTGAATAGAGATGCGCATTATTGAGTGATGCATTTGGAATTGCATTTCTGCTCATGTTCTACTGCAACTAGTTAATGTCATATGGATTCAAGCAAAAGCATGGTTACCTTAGGATACTTGTCCTGGATTCCTCCCCCTTGTGACTAATTTTGCACCTTTTCATAAAAGGGCAGGGAAAAAAATCACTGAAACATTTCATGGGAGCAGGCCAGGATTAAGCCATGCTGAGGCCCTAAACTGTTGTTTACTTAGCTTCTGCATAAATTCAGCAGCTCATGAGGGCAAAAGTCACCATGAAATGTGCCTCCACATTCCCAATTCAACTTTGCACTAATGAATAAGTCTCTACCTTTTGCTGTAGTGGGCCCTCTCTTTTCAGTGAGATGCAAATCAGTGGCCCAGAACAAATGGAGTTTCTGAAAAAAACCTGGATGATTTTAACAATAATTGCACACCATTTTATCCCCATAGCTGAAACCACCTTTTTGTACTTGTCATGTGCATTTGTCTGCCAATTCAATCAGCTTCTCTTTGCTTCTTAGTGCAAAATGTTTGCACTGCTTTTACAGCTGTTGTGCCCAAGAGAGGAACAAAATCATTGCCTGAGGTCACTGCACTTTAAAGGTCCAATAAAACAGGGCTTTCTTTGTGTGCAGGTGATGCTATGTAGAGTTTGCCAAAGCCCTGAGAGATGAAAGAAGATGTGGAAATCTGTATGATGTATTATTACAAGTTGAGAAGTGAGAAGACCAGAATATTAATGATTGATAGAGCCAGTGACTTCTATGTCTTGACAAATTTATGACCAGTATGTACTGAGACAGAAACCCTATCTCTTGAAGAGCCTCACCCCACAAATCAGGGCATAATAGCACTCAATCAGATACAGTTAGTTTAGAGGTTGCTGAAGCCTCCAAAACTTCAATTAGGTCTCACCAGAAGGAAGACAACATATTTTATTTATACTTTGGGCTTTTCCATGGACCAGTCAATATATGCCAATTTTATTAGGTGCAAGCTTTTGTAATAGCAAGATGTACTCCTTAATCTCCTTGGGTTTTAATGCTCATTGGCTGAGACAGGTAATCAATAGCTGCATCTTGGAAGGACCATAGATATTGACTTTGGTCTCCAAAAGACTTTATAAAGAGTCGTTTGGGGGATACTTTCACTTCAAATTGAATTGTGGACCATTAAATCTCTTTAGTAAAAGACTGGAACTAATATTTGATGCCAATGTGCCTTCTGAATTTTTAAATAGGACACAAACGTTGGTGGCTGGGGAGAAGGATCCTAGCACACTTCTCAGCTATATTTCCTTCTAGCGTAGATTCTTCTAATTGCTATAGATTTTCCTGCAGATAGAATGATCTTGCTAAAACTTGCAGTGTTTCAGGGTTTTTTTCTCCTTACAAAAAGAAAGGAAAACCACCTATGGAGTAAAATGATTTGCTTCAAACATACAGTCATTAGAGATTATAACACAGGCATTAGATACATATGGGCAGGTGAGTCCACACCAGGGGGTGGAGGGGATAGTTTAAAAAGAAAAAGAGGAGAAGATCTTTATACCTCACTTTTTTCTACCTTAAGGAGATTCAAAGTGGCTTATGATCACATTCCCTTCCTCTTCCAACAACAGGCACTTTGTGAGCCAGGTGGGGCTGAGAGGGTTCTGAGAGAATTGTGAATGGCCCAAGGTCACCCAGCAGGCTTCATGTAAAACAAAGGGAAGTCAAACTTGGCTCTCCAGATCACAGTCCTCCTCTCTTAACTACTATATCACACTGGCTGTGCACAGGTTGTATTCAGTAATAGAAAATATTTTGTGCATGCAGAGCATATGAGACTGCATTTGTGCAATTAACATACCTTTATTTTTCACTTCTTTTTTTTAAGATAGAAAACAGTTTGAGTGTATTCAAAGTTTTGTTAGTAGAAACCTGACTTTGCAATCCTGGGCAGGGTTGCATCCTTCTAAGCCCATTGACTTCAGTGGACTTAGAAAAGTGCTTAGAATTGTAATGTAAGGTATTTACACTTTTAAATATGCTTAGTGGTACAATTTTATCTACTATTAAAATAAATTTAGAAGAAGATATTGGATTTATATCCTGCCCTCCACTCCGAAGAGTCTCAGAGCAGCTCACAATCTCCTTTACCTTCCTCCCCCACAACAGACACCCTGTGAGGTGGGTGGAGCTGGAGAGGGCTCTCACAGCAGCTGCCCTTTCAAAGACAACCTCTGCCAGAGCTATGGCTGACCCAAGGCCATGCCAGCAGCTGCAGGTGGAGGAATGGGGAATCAAACCCGGTTCTCCCAGATAAGAGTCCGCACACTTAACCACTACACCAAACTGGCTCTCCATTAAACATTATTTATTAAAAGTTATATGCTGTATGGAAATAAGTTTACATTTGATAAGAAAAAAGGGAAAATCTTGGTTCAGTCTGTTAATGCATTATTATTAACTATAAATAATTATGAAATGGGATGTTTTGTAATTATTGTAATTCAAATGAAATAAATTCTTAATTTAAACTGCTTATAACAAAAGGAAAAATGCATGATCTTCTTTCATTTTATTATGGTTTACTGGTTTCACTTTTACAAGGCAGCCAACAGCCTATTATGCACGCACAGCTTAATGTACAGAATCTGAGCAGGCAAGCCTTTAAGTATGACTTCAAATTCTGTGCCTGCCTTACACACCATTCTTTTCTCCCCTCTGGTGTCTTTATTCTGCAGCTGCAACCCGCCCCCCCCCCCACACACACACAGTTTTCTTAACTGAGGTAGAAACATCACTTGTCAATGGGGGGGGGGAGGGCAGCATGCAAAGTTTATATATATATATATATATATATATATATATTAAATTGCCTATTGCAGCTGCTCAGCAGCATCAAGTAAGTGTTTTTCATTTAAATCCTTGTGGTTCAACTCCTTGAATGAAAGGGGACAACAAGGAATGCAAGCAAACTAAAAAAAATTATCCTGAAACTGACCAAATCTTTTTTGAAACTGACTAGAGCAGCTACAAAACTCCCTTTCCATTATTGCCAGGCTCTAGTAGATTCTCTGATGTGTTATCAGCCACTGTGAAAAATGAAGAAGAGTCACCACCCTCTGACATCCCTCTCATTCTCTGCCACACAAGCACCATTTTGAATTATTTTTGAATTATTTTCCCTGTAGTTTTATTTTTTGTTTAATAAGCAGTATGAGACCAGCAACAAAACATTAATTTAAATCCACCAAAAGCAAGAGAGTGCACAATAATGCCAGATCTACATGCACTCATGGTCAGGAGGCTGGAGAAAGAAAAGGGAAAACAGGGGAGATTCCCCACCCCAGCACCAAGCCAACTGCAGATATTTTAAGGGTGTGATTCATACCCAAACCAAAGAAACATATCCACTAGACCCTGGGGACAGACAGGTGAGTGGATCTGTGAATAGGGGATCTGTGAGGACACTGCGATTGGGGGAGGGAGTGCTTGCTGAACAATTTGGCTGGCCCATTCTGCATGTGCACACATGCATACACACAAACACACACCCCACTTGAATATTGGCCATGGCTGCCAGGCTCGCTGCTGGGCTTGATCAGTGGCATATGAGCCAATGCTGGTCTTTCCCTCCCCCCTCCCTTTCAGACTTGCAAAGAGGCTGCTTGGAGAGCTGCCAGAGAAGCATGTGCATAAAAGGAATTGCAGGGGACAGCAACATCTTGCACAACTGTCTTATGTTTTCCCCGTCATTCTTTTTTTAAGCAATCCAAGACTAGCAATAGTCTCATATTGCTAAACTTATACTTATTGTAACACACACACACATATATATATACACATATATAAATAGTGAGGAAATAAGTAGCCAATGGAGCTTGTACTCTGATGACGGTGGGAGGATGGCAGAAGGTGCAGAGTGGGTGAGGGAGTTGCCTTTGAGGGGTGGCAGAAGGCGAAGGTGGAATCCAAGGGAATCTGTATGCTTTTTAATTACCTTTAGCTTGGAAGCAAAACAAGGAAAAAATCAGCACAAAGGACCCTCAGAAAATCTGAGGAAACAGTGACCAGAACGCAAACTGAGCACTGAAGGAAAGAAAATAAATGCAGAACAAAAAAGAAAACCTGCCAGTCATGCATTATGTAAGCAAGGAAAAACAAAAGAGAGGCTCTGGGTTTTCTTGTTTGACTCTAAGCCGTAGCAGAAAGGATTACATACACATTTGAGGTATTGTGATCCTGAAGGATATGGGGTGTGATTTTGCTTTCTCTCTCCTCGCATTGCCAGCCCAGATGCCTTACTCTCCTTGTGTCACAAAATGCCCATGCCTTGTCAGTCTGCCTCTTCCTCATGCTTCTGTTCTTCAAGTTAATTAGCTGCAGTGTTGTCAGTGTTACTGTTTGGAATCTTTCCTATTAATAATCCCATCACCTCCAAGAGGGGCCCCAATATTTTGAAATTTGGGGATGTAGATATCCCAGGTGAGTGTTAGACTGCTACAATCTCCTGAGTTTTGTCCAATTTGGATGGAAAACTATGAAGATACTGTTAAAAATCAGACCTTTCCTCTTGCAAAGGGCAGTTTATAGCTTATAGAGGCAGCAACACCTCTCCATGTATCGCCTTAATATCGTAGTTCAGGTCACTGCTTGGACCAAAATGGACCCAAAATAGATGCCAGCCAGGCATTAACCTGAGAAAACAGTTTCAAAATGTGAGTAAAAAGCAGCTAGCTGCCTACACCCCCATTTTGCCCTGGAGAGATACATGACTTTAGAACAGTGGGTCACCCTGTTGACTCATTCAGCATAATCCCATCAACACCCCAGCTTCACTTCTTGTGAGACAAAGCACCCCTGGCCTCCTCTAAAAGGGTTAATGCGAATAATAACAGGCCTAGTTTGGTCTGCAGATGTTACTAATTCATCTTTGGACCTACATAGTTGTTATCATCTTCAAGACCAAAATAGTTAGCTTCTCATGAGAACCTCCAGTCTGTAATGGGAGGGGAAGAGCCAGAGGTGCTGAGGTAAGAACATAAGAGAAGCCATGTTGGATCAGGCCAATGGCCCATCCAGCCCAACACTCTGTGTCACACAGTGGCCAATATATATATATATATATATATATATATATATATATATATATATATATATATATATATATATATATATATATATATATATACACACACACACACACACACACACACACTGTGGCTAATAGCCACTGATGGACCTTTACTCCATATTTTTATCCAATCCCCTCTTGAAGCTGGCTGTGCTTGTAGCCGTTGCCACCTCCTGTGGCAGTGAATTCCACATGTTAATCACCCTTTGGGTGAAGAAGTACTTCCTTTTATCCATTCTAACCTGACTGCTGAGCAATTTCATTGAATGCCCACGAGCTCTTGAATTGTGAAAAAGGGAGAAAAGTACTTCTCTCTCTACCCTCTCCATCCCATGCATAATTTTGTAAACCTCTATCATGTCACCCCACAGTCGATAATTCTCCAAGCTAAAGAGCCCCAAGTGTTTTAACCTTTCTTCATAGGGAAAGTGTTCCAAGCCTATAATAATTCTAGTTGCCCTTTTCTGCACTTTTTCCAATGCTAATATCCTTTTTGAGGTGCGGTGACCAGAATTGTACACAGTATTCCAAATGAGACCACACCATCGATTTATACAGGGGCATTATGATACTGGCTGATTTGTTTTCAATTCCCTTCCTAATAATTCCCAGCATGGCATTGGCCTTTTTTATTGCAAACGCACACTGCCTTGACATTTTCAGTGAGTTATCTACCACGACCCCAAGATCTCTCTCGGTCAGTCTCTGCCAGTTCACACCCCATCAACTTGTATTTGTAGCTGGGATTCTTGGCCCCAATGTGCATTACTTTGCACTAGGCCACATTAAACTTCATCTGCCACATTGACACCCACACACCCAGCCTCAACAGATCCCTTTGGAGTTTCTCACAATCCTCTCTGGTTCTCACCACCCTGAACAATTTAGTGTCATCTGCAAACTTAGCCACTTCACTGCTTACTCCCAACTCCAAATCATTTATGAACAAGTTAAAGAGCATGGGACCCAGTACTGAGCACTGTGACACCCCACTGCTTGCCAACCTCCACTTCAAAGACTGCCCATTTATACTCACTCTCTGCTTCCTATTAATTAGCCAGTTTTTGATCCACAAGAGGACCTGTCCTTTTATTCCATGACTCTCAAGCTTACTAAGGAACACGCGTCCCCAGCCCCGGCGGAGGCTGACACGGGGCTGTGGGAACCCTGCACTTCCTCGAGAGTAGGAGCCCCGGGGCTGGGGCTGGGGGGGGAAACTTGGGGGCTGGGAAGAAGCCGACGTGTGTTGGAGGAAGGAGCTGCAGGGCAGCGCAGGCCGGGATTCTTCAGGGAAGCAGCCTTTGGTGAGCCAGGAGGGCTTTGCAGTCCTGCACAGAGTTCCTCCTGCCCCGGGCCTATTACACTATTTGGTTCAGAATATTTTTTTTTCCGGTTTTCCTCCTCTAAAATCTAGGTGCATCTTATGGTCAGGTGCGTCTTATGGAGCGAAAAAGTAGTTTAAAAACTGCTCTGCCACCTTTTTTATTTTAAGTGCCAGCAGCCTGGTTCCATCTGGGGATAAGTGGAGACCGTCTCTTTTATACAGCTCCCGCTTGTTCCAGAAAGCATCCCAGTGCCTAACAAACTTAAACCCTTCCTCCTTACACCATTGTCTCATCCACACATTGAGACTTCTAATTTGCGCCTGTCTCCCCTGCCCTGCATGTGGAACAGGTAGCACTTCTGAGAAGGCTACCTTGGAGGTCCTGACCTTAACTCTCCCGCCTAGCAGCCTAATTTTTTCCTCCAGGACCTCACGATTGCATTTCCCCACATCGTTGGTGCCAACATGCACCACGACCACTGGTTCCTCCCCAGCACTGTCTATCAGCCTATCTACTACACGCATAATGTCCGCTAATGTCCTTCGCACCTGGCAGGCAAGTCACCATACGGTCAGTACGTGGTTTTGCCACCCAGCTGCCTACTTGCCTAAGGATCAAATCACCAACTACCAAGACCCCCCCCTCTCCCTGCCCAGGGATGGTTCCTTGGCGCAAAAGGATACCTGCTCACCAACTGAAGAAAAGGTCCTTACTGATGGTGCATTCCCCTTATCCTCAGCCCGGTGCCCTGTTCCCTCTCGACCCTCATGCTCCCTGGCAGCAACGCAGCTGCCACATTCAGAGTGGGGCTCATCTAGGGATCCAGGGGTTAGACTTGCAGTGGTTTTCCTCTTTCCTTGAGGGTCGGGGACAAAGGGTGGCGATTGGGGGAGAGCTATCCCAGAGACGCCTACTTAGTTGTGGGGTACCTCAGGGGGCAGTTCTCTCCCTGATGTTATTTAACATCTACATGCACCTCCTTGCCCAGATTGCCCGGAGACATGGGCTGGGTTGCCACCAGTATGCTGATAACACCCAGCTCTATCTATTGATGGACAGCCAAGCTGGCAATGTCCCTGTAAATCTGGATCAGGCGTTGCAAGCCGTGGCAGATTGGATAAAGTTGAGTGGGCTGAAATTGAATCCAGCGAAGACAGAGGTCCTTTGTCTGGGTTGCGGCGTTCCAGAGGGAGGGATCTCCCTTCCAGCTTTTGACGGTGCGTCACTGGTACCAGTGCGCAGGGTCAGGAGCTTGGGAGTGCTACTGGAGTCCTCCCTGACAATGGAGGCCCAGGTGGCAGCAACTGCCAAGTCCGCCTTTTTTCATCTTAGGCGGGTGAGGCAGTTGGCTCCCTTCCTGGAATGTCGCGACCTGGCAACAGTGATCTATGCAACGGTCACCTCGAGGTTAGACTACTGTAATGCCCTCTACATGGGGCTGCCCCTGTACCGAACTCAGAAACTACAGCTAGTGCAGAATGCAGCAGCCAGACTGTTAATGGGACTACCTCGGTGGAAACATGTGCGGCCTAGGCTGCGGGAACTGCACTGGCTGCCAATTGTATATCGAGTTTGTTACAAGGTGCTGGTTATTACCTTTAAAGCCCTATATGGCCGAGGACCTGCCTACCTTAGGGACCACCTCTCCCCATATATTCCCCAAAGAGCACTGCAATCTAGTTCACAAAATCTTCTGGAAATCCCTGGGCCAAAGGAGGACAAATTAAAAACAACTAGAGAGCAGGCCTTCTCGATACAGGCACCCCAATAGTGGAACCAGCTACCGGAGGAGGTGCAGGCCCTATGGGATCTCAATCAGTTCTGTAGGGCTTGCAAAACCGCCCTCTTCCAACTAGCTTTCTAAAACAGAACCTGGTAGTAACATCAAGCCATCTTTGTACATACTGAGATTGTGGCACTATTAAGTTATACTGGTTTTAGACTATTTATTTAATATATTTAACCTATGAATTGTATTTTAACTGTATTATCTTGTTTTATTGTTATAACATGGTTTATACCATGTTCTGTAAGCCACCCTGAGCCTGCTTCGGCGGGGAGGGCGGGGTATAAATAAAAATTTATTATTATTATTAATACGTCCCCAAGAGTCTTCTCTGAGTGCCTAACTGACTGTCTCTGCTTCTCCAGGTCAATCACCTTGGCCTCAAGGGTACAAACTCATTCCCTGAGGACCAGGAGCTCCTTGCATCAAGAACACACCCAAGACTTCTGTCCTGTGGGCAGATAGTCATGCATGTGACACTCAGTGCAAAACACTGGAAAGCCCCCACCCTCCTGCTGGCATTCTACCTTCATGATAGCTTTTTTTAAAATATACAGTTTCCTTTTAAATCCTGTTTATTTATGTGGGTCCCCTTCTGGAGGGTCAACTTGCCTTATTGGGAACACAAGGAAAATAGTGATCTGGATTCCTGGTCCTTACACAGCCCCCAGGCCAAGAGCCCTTTAGCTCTTGCCCTTTGGCTCATGCCTCTGGCAAGGCATAGCTTAATAATGCAAAGAGGGTGGGGAACACAGCCATTCCTAATCAATCAGCAACAATCACCTTCAGCCCACTCAAACCAAACAAAGAGCAGTTCTCCAGCAACCACAAACTCAGAATTTCCAGCAATCACACAGTCATACAAACTCAGAAATTATCAGCAACTTCCCCAGGTAATTTTCTAGAGGTTTCTTCTGGAGATGTGTCCTGATTGGATGTCATCAGCACTTCTATAGTTGTTAAGGCCCTGAGGAGGAAAGCTAGCTCAGATTTTGATGGACTAAAGGCTAACACTATGACACACAATTGCTAGTAATGTACAGAACATCAGAACTCTGGCGTTTGACCTTGGAACTTAAGGTTTGTGTCATCTAATGCAGTTTCTCAAAAGTATTAGACAGTTGGGCTTCCTTTTTTGTTTTCTTGCTGTGTAATCAAATAATAATTTGTAGTCTGTAGAGAAATTCTTTACCTGATTAGAGTTTAATAAACTATTTTTTTTAAAAAAAATAAGTCTGTGTCTTTTGTAGACCTGCCCTGGGGACCCGTGGGGTTCAGCTTAGAACACCCCAACACTTCCCATCACCCATTATTCCTTGATTAAGCAGCAATTACTCAACACTTAAATCTTTTCAGCTTTTCCTATTGCCCTCCCCATCCAGTACTTGTGAAGCCATCAAGTCTTCATACTTTTTGTCTACCTCCCAAAAAAATAATTGTTATCATTTTCTGACAAGCACATCTTCCCTGCCTCAGGGTACATTTTGACCTATAAATATGTCACCCAGCTGCCTCACCATTATGTGTGTTGGGTGACCACATGCATCTCCACTTTGTGGGTTACTTCTTCTTTCCACAGAAAGAAAACATCTTGGATTTCAGGATTGTAACTGTCAATGTATTATGTGTGCATGAAATGATTTTTAATGATTTTATTGTATTTTATTTCAATATTATTTATTTTAACTGTTGTTAGCAGCCCTGAGTCCAATAGGGGAGGGCGAGAAATAAATAAACAAAAAAAAAACGACAGACAAACAAACAAATAATAGATCTTCTGCTTCCATGGACCTCTCCAAGACTGGTAAATATCATCCAACCCTAGACAGCTATCCCCTTTCCCTCCCTGTGTTTCTCTTAATTAGTACGTGATGGCATATCATTAGCACAACACATGATGGCATATCAGAGGTGGCTAAACGTGGAACTAGCACTATGACAGTTTCACTTAGTGACATTAGAGCACTAGAAAAGATCCCTGGCCCTAGGCCTAGTATGCAGGTGCCATATACCATTATTCTTGCCACAAGCTGAATAATGCATAGGATGGAAACAGATGCTTAAAGGCATTTGAAAAGCCTTTCTGCAGTTGAAAACATAAGTAATCTGGCACAGAAGTGCTCATAGACTAGACAACTAGAGCCTATTTCACCATGTGATTATGTCTTTTATACTCATGCATACGCATGAGCATGTAAGCCACCCTGAGCCCTCTTCAGTGGGGAGGGCAGGATATAAATGGAATTAATTAATTAATTAAATAAATAATTTCATGTGGTAGTGGGTTCTAGTCAATGGTAGTTCATGACATAGGCAATCTGTTACCCTTTTAGCAAGATAGTTTTTTCATTTAGTTTGTTAATTGACTTTACAGCTTTCTGAAAAGGTCTTAAGGCAGAAAAATAAATTCCAAATGGATTTTTTATTCCCTACCACTTCCCTGTGTGATTAGCATTTTATTTTATGATTATCAACCATACATTTTTCATTTTGTGCATCTCGTATGATCTTTTATTCCTAGAGCTGCACTGCAAACACATTACTATAAAAAGGAATATTTGGCCTCCGCATTAACAGGAAAGCAGTTAAAAAGATTTACATCTATCCAGACTCTTCTGAATGACACTGAACATAAGTCTAGAGTACTTGACAGGTGGTAGGGTAAGTCAATCAGCTGTCCCCAGGACTGAACACAGCCAACTTTCTGTTTCCCAATGCACACTCAGTAGTTCTGCTCTGCATCTGTGGTACTTTCATCACAGAAATTGCTTTGCAACACCATCAGTGTTCTTAGCCAAGCCTATTCACATTGTATATTTTATGCAATTTGAATGCTCCAAGACATTTTCAGGTGATTTGAATGTTCTGAGAAACTCAAAATATATCTCATTGTGCTTCCTTTCCATTTCTTATTTGGTGTTTCTACCTACAGTGGCTATTATATTGTTCTTCCTCTTGGCTCTTTTTTGAACCATTAAAATGTGTAGGGATGTGACAAATATCTTTGATTTTCCATTGCCAAAGCAAAATCCATATATTCATCATTGTGCACTAAATGGCCAGCAGATTTGTGAATATATGTTTTTATATATGGAAAAGCATGGTAACTTCATTTTACAAGCTGGCACAATAAAGTCAATTATATCTGCAATGCTTAACAATGATTAAGGGCTTCATGAATATAGGTCTGTGCTTTTAAATGGAGGAACATTATGCACCATTAAACTAACCATATATGATAGGCAAGAATGAGTCAGATATGAGATATTATTTTAAAATGGAATGGTGCTACACAATAATGGAGAACATAATATGTATGTGATGTGCAACAATCAGATATACTGTATAAAATCTGCATTTCTGTAGAGAAGTGCCTTGAGCATTTGATGTCATCATGCAGATGGGCAGAAATAACCCCCCAAACAGAGACTCCACACCTCTAAGCTGTGGAGTCTTGTGAGCAAAATTTCTACTTTATGAGCTACTGGCATTAAAGTTGTGAGTGATTTGACCACTGCATAAATTAATTTGCTCTGGGGCTATCCTTCTTGAGCAAAGACAAAAAATGTGTGGGCTGGAGGCTAAAAAACTGAGCTAGTTCACACTACCTCAGCTTAGAGGGCACACAGGTTCACACATTCCAAAATAATTGAATATCTGATCTTTTTGCATACAATGTAATCTTGTGCAGATACTACAGTATAGGACAATTTTGCACTGACAATCACTTTGCTGAACAAAAACATAACTGTCTACCATAATTTTGCAAATTATAACAATAATAATCCACTCCCAAAGAGTGAAATAGGGCTGAAGTCATGGCAATTGAGAGATATATTTGATGTGACTGTCATCTATGTCAGGGGTGGCCAACGGTAGCTCTCCAGATGTTTTTTGCCTACAACTCCCATCAGCCCCAGCCAGCATGACCAATGGCTGGAGCTGATGGGAGTTGTAGACTAAAAACATCTGGAGAGCTACCGTTGGCCACCCCTGATCTACGTAAAGTGTTTTTGGTCTACAGAAATTATTGCCAGTTCTATGCTTGTACTACTGGTTCATAGGGCACACTTCCGCACATATCCATGTATTTGGGAACCATTACTAATAGAAGAAAAAAAGTGCTTGGAATGACTGTATGAGCTGGTGGTCTGAAGCTTTCAAGCCTACCAAGCAGTGGCAGCTGTGTTTTAGTGGTGCACTTTCTCAACAAATGAAATGAGTGCCACTGAAGAAGGCAAAGCCCCAAATGATAGTCTCAAAACAGCTGGGATCAGCACACAGACAAAAGCTAGGGATCCAAGACAGGATGGCATAGGAAAGTTTCTGAAAGGTGAATAAACTCCTCTGGGAACTCATGAACATGTAAATCCACCTTATATTGAGTCAGACCATTGGTCAAAGTCTAATCTAACTGTCAGCACCTTTCCAGAGGCAAAGGTCTATTCTCACATGCAACCCAAGCACTTTGCCTATATATGTCATGACCACAGGCTTTAGAGAAGAACAGAGGGATTTAATTTATTAAGGTCAGATGTTATATTATAAATAAATATTTAAGATCACAAGATGTGATATCTCTTTCCTTTTTCTCCTAACGGCACATCCCACTTTTTCCTAAGTAAGGCTGCCATATTTTGTCTTTTTTCCCGAAAGAGCTCTTGTAGGGTTGGCAATTCAGTAGTGTGTAGCTCTGATACATTTAGACCAGGGATGTCAAACATGCGGCCCAGAGACCAAATCAGGCCCCCAGAGGGCTCCTATCAGGCTCCTGAGCAACTGGCTGTCATCTGCTTCCTTCTCCCTCTCTCTTGCTTCCTTCTGCATCACAGCTTGCTTTACAAGGCTTGCTCAATTGCACAGGAGCTACAGAGCAAAACCTCTATTTTCTCCATTGGCTGAGGTTTCTCCCTTGGGGAGGAAGGCGGGGGAGACAGAGCTTGTTTTTCCAGGCTCTCTCAATCACACAGCAGAGGTACTGAGCCAAGCCTCTCTTCCTCCTATTGGCTAAGGCTCCTCCTCCTCCTACCAGTCCCCTGAAGAACAAAGGAAAGAGCCAGAGCTTCCTTTGCCCAGTTCCCTGGATCCCATGGGAGAAATACAAAGAAAGCACTAAAACCAATGAGTGCTAATGATCTTATGATCATTATATATATATATATAAATAAATAAATATCTTAAATATTTATTTATAATATCTGTCAGGCAGGTGATACAACATCTGACCTTAATAAATTGCCTGCTCTCAAACATCTGACATTCATGTCATGTGGTTCTCAGATATCTGATGTTTTTTCTATGTGACTCTTATATCAAGCACATTTTAAATTTTTGTTGTTTTTTAAAAAAATAAATTAAATTGTGTTTGTCTGTGTCCTTTATAAAGTTTATATTTCTACTACCTAATCTTAAATAGGTACACACATGGCCAGGCTCAACATGGCCCGGCCCAACCCAACATGACCTGGCCCAACAAGGTCTCATTTATTTCAGATCCGCCCCTCATAACAAATGAGTTTGACACCCCTGATCTAGACCCTGTCCACACCTCTTCCTTTAGAGGAGGACCATGTAGCCTAACATATCAATTTTTAAAAAAATCCAGTCCTTTAAGAGGCCAGGATCCTATTCCCAGGACTAGAACAGTTAACTGGACTCACCAAGTTAAGACTGCACAGTTACTTTAAAAAAAAGAAAAGAAAATGCTATTGTGGGCACATGGCAATGTATTTCTGAGCTGGAAGCTAGTGGTAATCTCATGAGTAGTGAAAGGAAGAGGTCCAGAGAAGACTGAATCTCAAGACTATCTGCTATGGCGGAATGGGGAAAGCTCTAACCCAGGGGTGGCTAAACTGTGATTCAAAAGTCACATGTGGCTCTTTCATACATACTGTGTGGTTCTCAAAGTTCCCCACCCCACTCCATTAGCCAGCTTGGAGAAGGCATTTGTCTCTTTAAATCACTTATCCAAGCCAAGTCAGCTGGTGGCTTAAAGAATGCATTTAAAGTTAAAGTTGCTTTCTTTCCACCTCTCCCTCCCTCCATCTATTTGCCTGCCAGCCTGCCTGCTCTCAAACATCTGGCATTCATGTCAGATGGTTCTCAGATATTTGATGTTTTTTCTATGCGGTTCTTATATCAAGCAAGTTCGGCCATCCCTGTTCTAGCCAAAAACTATGCTTGTTACTTCAGTATACTTTCTTTGAGTATTCTTTGACTCTTTTGGTTTCCAGAAGGCTGGTACACTCTTTCCAGTATCCAAACCCCTTCTCATGAAATACTAGTACTCATCTTGAGTTTTTAACTGACTCCTAAGATCTTCAAAGGCAGTTTCTAACCACAGCAGACCAGGGATCTCTACACTCTTCAGACCTAACTCCCTGTTTGACTGGATAGGGAAATTCTTCTCTCACTAGAAGATCTATCCCCTTTCTTTGGCCCTAATGGGGTTCTAACTACCGACTTGTCCTTGCCAACTTTCCACCAGTTATCCTGTTTGTGTTAAACTGTATTCTGAAATGGTCAGTACTTGACTCTTCTCAGCTAGGGCTGAAATCAGACTGAATCTCTCCTCAGCATTCAGGTCAGAAGTCTTTTTCTGCTCAGCTGATGCTTACCAATCAGATCTCTTGGAACAGCCTGTCACTCAAGGCTCTCTGGCTCTTTGAAGAATTAACCCTTCACAGTCCTTTATCTGTTTACACAGCACTTTGAAGTTTTTAAAAGTGCAGTCCAACATGGCAGCATTTCCTATTAAAAATGAGACTTGCTGCTTAGCACCTGCATGGTCTGATTTGTACCAAACGGCTCTAATTAGCACATTTTCAGCTATGATTAGAGCACCAAAGGAAGCCTTCCAAATGCTATTAATTATGGATGTGATCTTAAATTATTCACTTTGAATATTTTACTTGATACTCTCCTTTTATCTTCCACTAACTTCTTATTGCTTCCTAGACTAGATCAAATTATACAGCAAAAATTGATTATTATTTTTTTAAAAAATAAACTTAAAGTTAATCACCTATCTGCTTGCTTCTTTGTTTGGACTTGTTCTGTGTGCTTATTAGAATTTCAAGAGGAACCACACTGGCTATAAGACAGTTATTATTTTTTTCTCCCTTCTTTTCATAGGGGGAGAGTAACCATTCAGTTTACACTGGTAAACAGCAACTGCCATCTGTTTTCATTAACAGATTCCCAAAGTAGTCAACAGATTTGCATCCAAAAGGTGTCAGCTGAATGTCAATGGAGCACAGCAAAACCTTTGCAGTTAAATGCCACCCCCCCCCCAAAAAAAATCCATTCACCTTGGAATTCACTGAAAATTGTTCCAGTCAAGGACAATGGCCAGACTGGATGCCTTTTGAACACCCCATCCCGATTCACCTAAACCTTAAAAAAAAGATTAAACAATAATTTAATATGAAGGAGGTTAAAATTTGTGTCCCCTGCAGCAGTAGTACCACTCTGTCCAGTCAACATTTGATCTGACCACTTGTTTTTTAAAAAGTTAAAATATTTATGTTCTGCCTTTTCTTGTGGCTTATGGCATCTTACAAATAACAATGAAAGCATCACCATTTTAAAAATACCAAACAAAATCCCAAATAATTCCCCAAGATGCTTGCAGTCTATACCCTGTTAAAAGCTCATGCAAATAAAATAGCCTTGTAACGCCTCTTAAAAATGTCTAAAGACCCATCTCCTCACCTCTTCAAAGAGAACTTTCCACATGGTAGGAGCTACAAAGGAAAAGGCATGGGGTCTGGTTGGTGCCAGATGGACTACCTTAACTGGGATAACAGCTGCTAGAGCAGGGGTGCCATGCAGTTTGGAGGCTGAATCAGGCCCTTGGAGGGCTTCTATCAGGCCCCAGAGTAACTGGCTGTCATCTGCTTCCTTCTCCCTATATCTTGCTTCCTTCTGTATAACAGCTTGCTTTACAAGGCTTGCTCAATTGCACAGGAGCTATAGGAGAAAACCTCTATTTTCTCCATTGGCTGAGGCTCCCCCCCCCCGACAGTCCCTGGGGAAGGAAGGAAAGTGCCAGAGCTTCCTTTGGCCAGTTCCCTGGATCCCATGGGAGAAATACAAAGAAGGCACCTTTAAGACCAATGAGTTGTAATGTTTTAATCATGTTTTAAGTTTTTAAAAAATATATATTTGTGTTTGTGTTCTTTATAAAATTTATATCTCTGCTGTGCTACCTAATCTTAAATAGGTACACACATGGCCCGGCCCGACAAGGCCCAGCCCGGCCCAACAAAGGTCTCTTTTATGTCAGATCGGCTACCATAACAAATGAGTTTGACACCCCTGCGCTAGAGGGAAGACTGTGCCCGGTACCTGGGCACATATGCAAAGAAACAAACCTTGGTATGTTTACTGATAAGTAAACTCATTGTGCTCAGAGTGAATAGGATTGCAGCCTTTAAAGCTTTACTTTGATGTGAATAAAGTGCCTTAAATTGATGGATTAAATTACCTTCCTCTGACATTTTCCCACTGGAGTAAAACTCATTTCTCTAGCAGGAATTTTCCCCAAAAGGATGGTTCCTTGTTTACCATAAGAGAACCACTGATTCCGACTGTATTTAATTTCAGTATCTTTGTGCCCATATAGCAAGATTGCCAGCTGGGGAATTCCCCTTTTTACTCCAATAAAGTCATGTCATGAGACACAACCTTCCCATCTTAAAGATAAAGACTCCCTTAATTTCCCGTTTCTCACAGGATATTCCTTCCTCTAAGGAGCTCAGGATGTCATGTGTTCCTCCAATCTCATTGTATCCTCAAAACAACCCTGTGAAGTAGATTTGGCTGTAAGAAAGTGACTGGCTTAAGGTTTGTCAATGAACTTTGAAGTTTATTAGGAATTGAACACAGGTCTCCCTGGTCATAGTTCAGTAGTCTAACTGCTATGTCACACAGGCTTTTGTCAGTGACCTCACTGGGCACATCTGGTCAATCAACAACTATTCAGCTGCATTGTGGAGTGGAGCATCCCTCTGCCTCCACTGCTACATCATGATGTCCCCAGTTAATGGCATGGAAATGCTCCACTTTGACTACCACTCAGCAGTGGCATTTTCTTATATGCCAAACTCCTACAGAAGCTGTCATTGAAGCAACACTCCAACTAACCATTAGAACAAACAGGAATATTGCTCACAATAACCACAGCTTCAGAATTCCTTTAGCCTACTCAGATCAGCTTGCTTTGAATATATTTCTGCTACTCTTGCCTTCAGTGTCTGACTGTGAAGTGTCAGAAGATGAGAAAAGATAGGCAAAGAGAGCACTGAGGACAGGTTACCTGAAATGGATCGAGGCACCAGGATCGAGGCGGCGCAGCGGTTTTGCTGCTGTTAGACCTATCGGCTGCGTTCGATATGGTCGATCACCGGCTGCTGGCCCGCCGCCTTGCTGACGCAGGGATTCAGGGGTCAGCCTTACAGTGGCTTTCCTCTTTCCTTGAGGGTCAGGGACAAAGGGTGGCAATTGGAGGAGAGCTGTCCCAGAGACACTCACTCAATTGTGGGGTGCCGCAGGGAGCAGTTCTCTCTCCGATGCTATTCAACATCTTTATGCGCCCCCTTGCCCAGATTGCCCGGAGACATGGACTGGGTTGCCATCAGTACGCTGATGACACCCAGCTCTATCTATTGATGGGTGACCGGACTGGCAATGCCCCGGAAAATCTGGACCGAGCGTTGCAAGCCTTGGCAGACTGGATTAAGCTGAGTGGGCTAAAACTGAATCCAGCGAAGATAGAGGTCCTTTGCCTGGGTCGCGGCGGATTAGGGAATGGGGTCTCTCTCCCAGTTTTTGATGGTGAGCAACTGGTAGCAGTGCACTGAGTTAAGAGCTTGGGAGTTCTACTGGAGCCTCCCTTGACAATGGAGGCCCAGATAGCAGCTACTGCCAAGACCGCCTTTTTTCACCTTAGACGGGTGAGGCAGCTGGCCCCCTTCCTGGAGCGCGGCGACCTGGCAACAGTGATCCACGCAACGGTCACCTCGAGGTTGGACTACTGTAATGCCCTCTACATGGGGCTGCCCCTGTACCGATCCCGGAAACTGCAGCTAGTGCAAAATGCAGCAGCCAGGCTGCTACTGGGACTGCCTCGGTGGGAACATGTGCAGTCTGGGCTGCAGGAATTGCACTGGCTGCCAATTGTTTACTGGGTTCGTTACAAGGTGCTGGTCATTACCTATATGGTCAAGGACCTGCCTACCTTAGGGACCGCCTCTCTCCATATGTTCCCCAGAGGGCACTGCGATCAAACTCAAAAAATCTTCTTGAAATCCCTGGGCCAAAAGAAACTAGATTAAAAGCTACCAGAGAACAGGCATTCTCTACAAAGGCCCTCCAATGGTGGAATCAATTGCCGGAAGAGGTGCGGGCCCTATGGGATCTTAACCAGTTCCGTAGGGCCTGCAAAACTGCCCTCTTCCAGCTAGCTTTTTAAGACAGAACTCCTGATAAGATCAGTAATACCGAGCCATCTTATACGCCATTCGATTGTATTTTAATGTCATACTGTTTTATTAGTTTTATTGTCTAAATTATTAATTATATTATCTGTTATTTATCTGTATCATGGTTTACCATGCCCTGTTAGCCGCCCTAAGCCTGCCTAGGCGGGGAGGGCGGGGTATAAATAAAAGTTGTTTATTATTATTATTATTATTATTATTATTATTATTATTATTATTATTATTATTATTATTATTATTATTATTATTATTATTATAAACTATTTCAGCACCATGAGAAAGAGCTGGCAATCTCAACAGATTTGGCCCTGATGAATAGCAGAAGGGCAGAGAGAAGAATGTATGTTGTGACAATTTCCATATAACATACGCCATGGGATACTGGAAGCAAATGGAGGCTGGCCCATTTTGGAATTTATAATCACTTCTTTGTCCAAACTCAGCCCATGAATTTTCATTTTGTACAGTTTTCTGTTTCTTTGCACTGTTTTCTTCCTGTCAAACATTCACAACATTCCATTCACAACCGATAGTGTTATTTATACACTGATAGCATGAAAATAGCATATAAGGTATAAATGACATTAAAATTATATAAAGAATGCCATAATGAAACTTGGCATGGCAAAAGGTTCATAACAACAGCATACAGAAATAAAAAGTCACAAAATAGAGCACATTGGTACAACCTGAACAGGAAAACAACTGTTTAGACTCTACATTGCAGCATTTTTCTGTCATGTTGGAATGATAGCTATGGTTGCAGTCTCATGGATATATTAAATGAATCCCAGTGTGCTATTGTGAAGAATTGACAAGTCAGAGGTCCCCTCTGGCAATCAGAGTGGTAAAGCAGGAGTACTGCAGTACTGTGATATGAATTATCTGCTCACTACCTGAGTTCGATTCCGACAGAAGCTGGATTCAGGTAGCCGGCCCAAGGTTGACTCAACCTTCCATCCTTCCAGGGTCGGTAAAATGAGTACCGAGCTTGGTGGAGGGAAAGTGTAAAAAACTGGGGAAGGCAATGGCAAACCACCTCGTAAAAAGTTTGCCGTGAAAACGTGAAAGCAACGTCACCCCAGTCGGAAACGACTGGTGCTTGCACAGGGGACCTTTCCTTTCCAATATCCAACTCCCCTGGGAGAGGCAGCCTCACTGAAAGCAAAACAAGCTTCAGGGAAGCGTTTCAGTCACTCATTTACCCTCTTGTCGCTGTTCTACTGGCTGGCATTTCTTAGCTGTCTGAATTCCCTTCAGAGTTCCACTCTGTAACAAAGGGAAAGACTTTGGCTCAGTGGAAGAGCCTCTGTTCGAATGCAAAAGGTCTCAGGTTCAATTCCCAGCATCTCCACTTAAAAGGGTTCATGTGGTAGTGGGAGGTGATGTGAAAGACCTCTGCCTGTGACCCTGGAATGCCACTGCCAGTTTGAGTAGACAATATGGGCCTTGATGGACCAAAGGTCTGATTCAATATAGGGCAGCTTCATATGATCATATAAGAGTAGGCTCAGGGCTTCTCCAACTAATGACAGCAGGTGAGACCACCTGGGAAACTCCCTGAGAGGGAGCCCTGCCCCTGCTAACCCCCACCTTTCTCCCAGGGCAAGAAGATGAAGCCTTACCTCATGAAAAGTAATCAGCTATTGGAGAAATCTCCTTCCTTCCCCCAAGGAAACAGGACCCAACTTGTCTTATTAGAGGTGATCATGCCTCTTGGGGATGAAGGTGGGGTTAGGCATCTGTGATGGACTTAAAGCAGTGTATCTGGCTGATGAAAAACTCACTCTAATTGGCTGAGCTGCTTCCATAGAAATGAATGTATCTAGTGGAAGGAGGTTGGCAGAGGGGGAAAATCCCCTCAGTGTTTAGTTCAGATTAAGTTCAACTAGAGATTGGAGCTAAGAGCAGGCTGTCAACTCAGTTCCTGAGACAGAACTGTTTTTTATATCTTCTGTCTGGAAGAGAGTATAATTGTTAAATTGTTAAATTGATAAGTCCATTTAATCTTAAGTGTTCCCCACCCAGTAATCACTTCTATTCTTCTTCCCAACTGTCACTTTGGAGCCTCCCCCAGTCCGTTTCAATCTGAAAGTTCTCTCAGGTATCCAGGATCCAGGCAAGTCCATTGGTCAAAAGCAAACACCCAATTAGGTGCCACCAATGAACTTTCTATGGGCTACTGCAGTAGTCCAGCCCCTATGGTCACTGCAGAGCCTCCCCTTTCTCCTCCCTCATACCTCCCAGCCCCTGAGGGTCTAAGGTAGTCTATTTAACCTCTGACACAACTCCACTCATGTGTACATCTAACATTACCCCAGTTCCGCTGTCTAGATCCATCCCCAATTCTGGCCACAGTTTTGGGTCCATTTCCCCCGTCCTCTTTTGTTGCCATTGAAGCCTTCCTTGAAGACTACGATAGGTAAATATCACCTATCTATATTTCTTAGGATTGTATGTATGATTGTATGAGTATTCTATCTTGTATGTATGCCTATATTTTCTAGAATAAATTCTAATTGTTTTACTTAAGTAGAGTCCCCATTATTTAAGCATTACTCTCTGGTTGGTTAATCTTGTATACATTGGGAAAACGAGCCCACCTGACTAATTCCCCAACCTCATTTGAGGGCATTTCGGCTTACAGATATTGGTGGAGAAAGCATTGGGCAAACCCTGACTGTGTGAACACACACGAGTCGACACGTGTGTCTTCACATAGCCAGATGTAAGATTACACCACCCAGAAAGTCTTGCTAGTTAGGCTGTTGTATGAATGAATGAGTGATTGTGATTTGTGTGAACAGCTCTAGCAAGCATTTCTATCTTGTGGATTGGGCTACTCCCGCTCTATCATTCAGCACAGACTCTCCAGCCGCACCTAGAAGGCCAGAAACCTTGCAAAAGGACTGAGCCGGATAGAACGCAAGGGGAGAGTCTCGTGAAGCCCGGCCGTCGTCCTGAGGCCTTTCTAAACGCGTCTGTTTGGGGAGGGAACGTCAGGATAGGTCAGGACTGTTTAAGATCGGATAGAGAACCCTTCCCTCTTTCCTCTTTTCTTGCAACCTAGTGCACACACACTGTACACGCATCCATACACTCATACACACCTTAGGTCCTTACACAGTCTAGGATAAGACTAGTCTAAGGCACCAAAACAAGTCCTAGGTCAGTTAGGATAAACTCCCTAGGCATCAAAGTCCCGGGGCCAGTGGATAAGATACCGTTGCGACCTTTAGTTCGGGCCACTGTCCTAGACGGAATTGCTGGGAGTAGCATTCTGATAGGTAAAGAAACCAAAGTCCCGGGGCCAGCAAATAAGACATTGCTGCAACCTTTAGTTCGGGCCACTGTCCTAGACGGAATTGCTGGGAGTAACAATCCTCTAGGTTAGAAGGGAACATAATCAAAGAAACCAACCCAAGTGTTAAAATAGCACATAGGAGCCAGAGAGCATCTGGAAATATGCTGCTAGTTCTTTCTATTGGCTTTACCTTTAAGAGAATATAGTGAAAGAAGCAAGAAGCTCTCCCTTAGGGTTAATAATTTGTCCTGGGTCTGAGGAGATAGGCACCCTTCCCAATCGAAAGATTTCCCTTTTGCTTAGGGTCAACTGAGGAAGAGCTCAGGCTCTGAGATTTTTAAAACCTTTTGGTGAACTCAGGACTGCTCCACTAAGGAAAGGTGCAGGGGCAGTGACTTTTGATTGGTCTGGAGGCAGAGGCTAGTGAAAAGCCCCTCCTGAGGAGCCCAGCAATGTGTGCAAGGCCATAAGCCCATGCCACACACATTTGTTAGTGTTGTAGAGGACTAAGGAAGGTCCTGCAACTCCCTCCTTTACTTGTGAGACACACAGAGGTGTCCTGCAAGTTCTTTGCTTCCCAATAGGCAGGAAAGTGCCTGGGAAAGCTCCTCCATCAGTTAATTTTGGTGGCCTGTGGCTAGGCACCTAACAGTGCAGGAAAACCAGCCCTGCAAGTAAAGTAAGAACTTTGAGAGGAACTAAAGTGTAAGCCATGGAATTTCTGGCCAAGAAAGAACAGGAGCTTCCCAAGCTAGAGAAGTGGCTTGTGAAGAAGGGAGACAACCCTTGGAAATTGGGTGCTTTTAGAGAACCCAATCCCCTCCAATTCTTTCGGGACACATTCCAGGACTACTGTGCTAATAAAAAGATCATCTCAGGGAAGAGAGATCTTTTTGCATCATGGGGGTTGTTCGTAGCCTTGCAGGATAGCTCGGCTATGATTAAGCAGCTCAGGGAACAAAATAAGCAGCAAGAGCAACAGTTAGACTTAAAAGAGAAAGAACTGGAACAAACCCTTAAAAGTCATGCAGCAGCATTAGAGCAAAAGTTCCAAAACTATGTGGCAGAGAAGGAGCAGATCTTAAAGGGTCACGAGGAAGAAAAAGCAAGATGGAGTAACGGACATGAAATATATGTAAAAGAGCTCTTGGAGGAAAATAATAATCTAGATCTTGAATGGCAAAAAGCAAATGAAACTATAGAGAAACTTAAATTGGAGAAACGTGCTTTAACTTTGGCACAACAAGACACTCTACCTGCCCTAAAACAGTCCCAAATACAGGTAGCCACACTGGAAAAAGAGTTAGAGGAAAATAAGGCACAAGTCAGCAAGCTGCAGTATGCTGTCGAATACCTGTCTGAGAAAAACCGGAAGATGAGGGAAGCAGTCAGTCATGAGGCTTGCCAAAGAAAAATAGCTATGCTTAGAAAGAAGTTAGAAGTTAAGAAGACCCTGATAGCCACTGTCTCGGCCTCTGCTCTCTATGACTTTTCGTCAGACGAGGAGAATGAAGATGAAGCAGTTGGGAAGTTCAGAGCAGGACAGTCAGCCCCAGTCCGTCCTGTGGTCACTAAAAAGACCACAACCAGGGCACAGGATGGATCTGAATCTGTAAAAGTAGTGAAGGAAACTAGATCTTGGGGATCAGAGGATATTAAATTAACACACCAGTTCCTTGGCCCATATGCTCAGGATACGTCCATTATGTGGATGGCACAAACCCATAAGGAATACCCGGGGATATCTATCAGGGAACTGAATCAGGTCCTGAAAATGGCCGCCACTGGCCCAGACCAGAAAAAGATAACCCAGGCGATACAGCGCAGACACGCTGACGTCCTCATCACCACCCTAGAATGGATGGCGGAATTAATATCTGCCACCTGGGATGGAGACACTATAAAGTATCTCTACCATCAGACCTTACAAGGTCATGATGAGCATCCAGTGGACTATCTAACAAGGAAGAAATTGCTAGCTGCAGCAGCTAAAATAATTTTACCCAAAGACAGTGAGGAACCAGATTATGAGAATCAAGATTTAATATCTGATGTGATCACAGGTCTCAATATACCCACCTTGGAGTTGTTAGGCATAGCAGCCATGAGAAAAACCACCTGGAAAGATCTAGAGGCTAATCTCTACCAAATTGGCAAATTTATGTTAAAAAAGAGTCGAATGAAAGCTGACTATGCAAGAAGGGAAATAGTTCATGAAGACTACAAAGCTAGATTAAATGATTATGAGAAGGAGATAGAAAGGTTCAGGGCTGAGAAACATGAGTACCTAAAAGAGAAACAAAATCTAACCCACACTCTCCATGAGGTCAAATGCAGACTGGAGAATGCTTTAAAGCATGCCTAAGTCTCTGAACAGAAAGTTGCTGTTTTAGAAGCACAGCTCACTCAGGCACAATATAAGAATAGCAGAGGCAGGCACCCTGCTTACTGGAATCAAGAACAAGATGGGCATGGAGAAGAAAGCCAGAACTGGAAGTTCCAAAACAATGGCCTTGGTTCCAGCTCTTCTTGCCATTCCCAGCTTGCCCCAAGGGTTCCCCTTCACAAGCAGGCTTATGCTCCTAGGCAGACACAGTCAGCCTTAGAGCAACCCTGTCCTCACTCAGCCCAGCGGACCCCTCGAGACAAAGTCAGAATGGCAGCTTGGTCCCAGCTTAGAACCACTGGAGCAGACATGAGGCAGTTTGATAAGCAGCCCACACATGTGCTACTTGCTGCACTTTCAGAAGCCATGAAGCCACCAGGGCATATGGCTCCCAAAGCCACAGGGTTTGCAGAAAATGGAGATAGCTTCCCCAAGGCTACTGCTTTGGTAGATTTCCCTAATAAGGAAAAGGTAGGGAAACTTACAAATCCTACTCATGAAAAAGATTTAGAAATCAAACAGCTTGCTGAGAAAAATCAGGAACTTCAGCAAAAGTTAGAAGCTAGTATTAAAGAAAAGGAAACTGCCAGTCTCCTGCAACATGTCCTGGAGTCTTGCAGGACCACAGAGAGGAGATATGGCAGGGCAAACCCAGCTGTGCAGCCCCAGACTTCTTTCCCTCATGAAAATGAGAAGACAGTCCCTGTTTCAGTTCTCTTACCCCAGAATCATGAAGGAAATGTGGTCTCTGAGCCTATGCAGAGTTCCACACTTATGGCACAAGATTTTCCTTTTAGCAAGAACTTGCTCCAGACACTCCTACATGAACAAGCCTCAGCCCTTTTTGCCAGAAATTTTCTGTCCTTAGCTCATCCCATTTGGGGAATTTGAAAGCCAGAATTCTGTGGAACTTCAGAAAATGGTAGTCCCACATGGGCAGGCAAGGTTCCTTTGTCTCTGAACCTCCCCTCACCCAAAGGAAAATCTAACTTCTAGACTTGAATGTCTCTTAAAACAGAGAGACCTGGCCTTGTAAGGTTTAAAGGTAACAAAGACATCTTTTCCCTTGACTAAATAAGGAAACATAAAAGCAATGATTTGGACTACAATTAGACCAGGGCAGTTCTCCAGATGAGGCCTGGAGATCTCCTGGAATCCCAGCAAGGGTTCTAGCCTGCAGAGTCAGTTTTCTCTGCAGCGTAATGGGAGTTTGATTTAATATCTTCAGTTTAACCCTTCAAAAATGTCAGAATCAAGTACCTGAAAAAGAGAGGTTGAACTAGTTTTTGTTAAATCAAAGCTTTCAGAGTAAAATGTAAGAAACTGACCGTTTTAATTTTTAAATTGGCTGAATGAAAATCTGTGAAACTCCCAAGTTCATCTTTCTCTCTTGCTTATAAAGTCAGAAAATATTTATTGCCTCAATTCTATGAATCTTAAATGGTATAGCCTCTGAGCTTGTACAGAGTGCCTGCAGATTAGCCCAAATAGAGCTGGCTAAAGTATTGCAAATGCTCAGCACTCTTCCATCAGAAAGAAATGCTAATTGTTCTCCCTCTTGCTCAATGGAAATCTGTAGCAGTAAAGATTTGATAAGTAACTAAGGCAAAGGAATAGAGTTTTAAATGCATTGCCCTGAGAAATTAAATTTTTGATTATCTCAGGTCTCCTTAAGGTACAAGCAACTCAGTGTCTTTGAGAGAGAGCCTCATTTTCTTATAGACCTATAGCTAGCCAGCGGCAAGAAGAACAATAGTTTTTGTTCATCATCATTCTTGTAAAGAACTTTTTGTCCCAGTATCTTCCAGAGGATTGCGGGCTAGGAAAACTTCTTGCAGAGCCTCAGAAGAGATCAAATTCAATGTTTGTAACATAAGAGGTGTTGCCTCTCCTTTTCAAAGGTCACAGCAACACAAGACAGCTAACCTCAAATGGGCACGTCTGTAATTTAAATTTGAAAGTACAGAAAGTAGAACCTCCAGCTGCAGGAGCAGCAACAACCAATATATTACTGATTGGCAAATCTCATGCAGACCCTCTTGAAATAGACTCAGCCAAATTCAGCTTGAGTTAAAGAAACTGGAAAGAATTACAATTTTGAGCCCCACCCAGGCAGAAAGTTCATTATTTTCCCCTTCTCTACCTTCCTTTAGCCTTTTGTTAAGCTAAGCTTTATCCAAGAGGGAAGGAATTTTGGTTTGGTTTGTCTGTTAAAACCTTCCCCACCTTCCACATCTGGGGGGGGAATACAGTTGAGATATTTTGTGCTATTTTGAATTCTCATCTCCTGATTTTGGGTCTAAAAAGATATAATTTCAAAAGTTTTTCATTACCAAACTTTTTTTTTAATATTGCAGTCTCTTACAGAGACAGCCTCTTCCCAACCAGAGAAATACCTGGATGGAAGATGTGCATACTGCTTTGTTTTTGTAAGGTTGCCAGTCTCCAGGTGGGACCTGGAGGTCTCTCCCAAAATCATAGCCTTTTCCCCAGTACATTGAGGCTAGTACCTCTGGAGGAAATAAGTGTCCAAGAAAATGGACCGCATGCCTTGTGATCTCCAAATTTGACCCAAAATTTCCAGAAATCTCCAGTCTGGAGCTGGCATCCCAAAGTTCTACTTACAACCAATCCTTCTCTGCTAGAGAAAATCCTCTGCCTGTAAACTCCCCTAATACTAAGAGTTCTCCTAGATTAGAAGCTTTCCTTCTGTTATTTATTTTTGCTTTACCTTTTAAGTCTTAAAATATTTTTCTAGTGGCTGGTACCAATCTCCCCTATACTTAGATTTTGTAGCTTTAATTTTAAGGGAAACACTTTTAAGATATTCAGCCTGTGATTTCCATTGTTTTAAGGAAATGGTGTACCTAATAGAGAATCCTTTTTGTTATTTCTAGTAGTTTTTTAAATATAGGACAATGTTTAAAACTTTAAATTGCTCCTAAAAGTCTATTGGGCATTCCCAGTGCTTTGTAGTAAAAGGAAAATGCTTTGCAATCTGCAGGTCCTGTGCTAAACATTAGAGCTAAGAAAATTTTATCTCACAAATTTTGGTTCCTAAAAGCTACTTGGTATTTCTGACTGTTATATTTCAATCTAGAATTGGTCATCTGCCTTGACCGTTCTCTCTCCCTCAGTTATTATGATCACAGCATGTTGCCTTCTAGCAACACATTCTTTGCACTCTGTGTATGCACAGAGGAAAATCGTTCTCTGGCACAAGCCTTAAGCCTGGAGCATTGTGCCATCATCCTAGTTCTGCCTTTTACTCCATAAAAGGTTTCTTCTTCAAGGGATATGTCCAACAACCTGCTTTCATGCCTCAGTCGTTCTTTTGACTTGTTCTTGCAACAACTCAGCGTTTTCTCTTGGTACTACAGATGCCCTGCCACATCTTTTCTCTTTTTATGAATTGTTTAGTGTGTTTGTCCAGGTATTAACCAGAATTTGATTTCTAGGATTTTGTCATTGTTTTGTTAAGTTTGCTCATCTTTTCTTTAAATATAGATGTGCAGGGAATCTGGACTTGCAAATCAAGTCTAATGCATGCTCAGTAGTTCTAAGAGTTGTTGAAAGGCCTGTTAAGAACTGTTTTATGTATGTGTAACCATTATGTCGCTTTTCAGAATTCTTGTTTTGTTAAGTTTTGTTGAAATCTATGCTCACATGTGAGACCCCCATACCAAGAAGTTTTAGCTGAACTAGCCCAGAGAAAAACTGGATTCAGTGGGACCTGATCAGCTCACTTATGTCCAGGTTTTTAATTTCTCTGATCTAGCTCACCTATCATTTTGGGTCTGATCCCTCTCATATAAAGCTAGCTAGCATTGTTCTATTGAGGGTTCAGTTTTTGTTTTTGATTCCAAAGCTATAGCAAAGGGGGTTTTTTGTCCCTCCTTTGTGGGACTATTTTCATTATATGGGGGACGCCCCAACTCTAGTCATTTCCCTGGAGCTACAACCTTGTGCACAATGTTTTATTTTAAGTTTTATGTTGCAGCAAAGTATATTTGGGGTTGTGTTTTCTGAATTGTGTATGATCTTTTCCTTCCTTGACAAGGAAAAAGTCTCCTAAAGTCCTGAATGCTTAGTGTAATAGGTGAACCTGCCCAATGCAGGCCCCTATCATGACATGTATAAGCTTGTGACATAAAAGCTCACTGGTCACCATACCCTGGACAAGAGGACACTTTACTAATAGCTTTTTAAGACTACTTTCTTCTTGGTTGAATGTATGCATTTTTTATCTGCTTGCACTGCTCCCTATAATGGTGCCAATTCCATGCTGGGTTACAAGAAGAATTCCTTTTTGGCAACAATAAAGACAGATTTCATTGGGTTCTAGGAGGGGTGGGAATGACTGCCGCCAGGCGCTCTTTATTTCACCCTCCACTAGGACTTTCACATACCCAATAGGTACATGGAAGAAGATCCTCTTCAAACCCCAGTATAAGAAGCTTATCAAGGGGGGGAGAAGAAGAAAAGAAGACTCAAGGTTAAGACAGGGAATAGGAAACCAATGTATTAGATTAGTTATAGGGAATAATGTATGAATTCACTTGTAACCATGAATTCTAATGTAATTGTGTGCTTCTCTAACCGATTGATATCATAATTGTTTGTTTTACCAATCAACTCTGATTATCTCTATGGCTTAAATGGCAGCAATGATTTTATGAATTCACCCTTTTATATCAATGATTGTAACCCTGTGTTTTTAATGTATGTGAAACAATGTTGCCAAAGTCTGTTACCTCCAAATTGTAGTGTTCAAGGAAGCTTCCCTTGGCCTATTGGAATATTTTTCAAATTGATTTTTGAGTAGTTTTAGGTTAGTGGCTCCATCTTTGCAGGTAGAAGGTACACCCCGGTCAATACTTGGCTCTCCGTGGACACGTCGCCTGTCAAAAGATCAGCTATGGGCTTGTGCTTGTCTCCAGTTGGTGACATAGGTCTTGAGGGGGGGAATTGTAAGGAAAAGCCCTCTACTTTTCATACATATGGACATCGTGATCACCAGTATGGCTGCCAGGGTGCCTGGAGTTTTGACTCGCACACGTCTGCTCTAAGAAGTGGACTTTGCCCACAGTTTCTAAGGCTTATGTGGATACTATAAGCCTCAGCTTTGCAGCAGCATTCTACATCTCTGGATGGGTGTTAGCCAGAACTACAGATGAGCTTCCAGCTGCTCCTTGTGTGCCCAGTCTTGGCCGCTGCAGTAGAAGAAGCCATGCCACCATGTTTCCAGCCTGTTTCCATGAACCAAAGGCTAACACCACCAGAATCCAACTTGTTTTCCTGACTCCATATCCAACAGCTGCTTCAACTTCTGCATAAGGCAATCAAGCTTATCCAGGCATGGATCCTGCCAGACCACCTAAGTCTTTGTCTAACAGAACTCAAGACAAAGACTGGTGCCAGGAAGAAGACTGAAGAAGAGGAAGACCATCTTCAGCCAGAGCCAAGTTCTATTGTAAACTGGGTGTTACCTAGGCCAGCATTTGATTCTCTATTGTCACCCTTTTAGATAAGTCCATTTAATCTTAAGTGTTCCCACCCAGTAATCACTTATATTCTTCTTCCCAACTGTCACTTTGGAGCCTCCCCCTGGTCCGTTTCAATCTGAAAGTTCTCTCAGGTATCCAGGATCCAGGCAAGTCCATTTGTCAAGAGCAAGCACCCAATTAGGTGCCACCAATAAACTTTCTATTGGCTACTGCAGTAGTCCATCCCCTATGGTCACTGCAGAGCCTCCCTTTTCTCCTCCCTCATACCTCCCAGCCCCTGAGGGTCTAAGGTAGTCTATTTAACCTCTGACCCAACTCCACTCATGTGTGCATCTAACAGTACCCCAGTTCCGCTGTTTAGATCCATCCCCAATTCTGGCCACAGTTTTGGGTCCATTTCCCCTGTCCTCTTTTGTCGCCATTGAAGCCTTCCTTGAAGACTACGATAGGTAAACATCACCCTGTGTGTCTACCCTTTATGTTCCCCTATCCATCTATCTATATTTCTTAGGATTGTATGTATGATTGTATGAGTATTCTATCTTGTATGTATGCCTATATTTTCTAGAATAAATTGTAATTGTTTCACTTAATTAGAGTCCCCCTTATTTAAGCATTACTCTCTGGTTGGTTAATCTTGTATACATTGGGAAAATGATCCCGAACCAGGTGCCCACCTGACTAATTCCCCAACCTCGTTTGAGGGCATTTCGGCAGAGGGAAACTTTAAGGCTCTGCTGAGGAATTCTGTCAGTGCCAAAGGACAGACTCCTGTATCTAATATAGAACACAAACACACTGGAAGAGAGGTTAAAGGTTCTTGGAGCTGTGTTGAAATCCCAGAAGTCAGACAGGGATTCTAGCTGTGTGGGACTTAACACTAGGGGATTGAGGTGCTGGTATGAATAGCCCTCAAGGGTGTTTGTTCCTGGGTACTGCTCTACAGTCTGGAGTATACCTGATTGCTAGAGGAAAGGATCTGTGAGGGGATATATCTGTCACAAGTTCAGTCAGTCCTCTGGGTGAGTAAAAGAGTGTGGGATCTATACAGGGCTTTCTGGTACAAAAAGCCCAGCAGGAACTTATTTGCATATTGGGCCACACCCCTGACACCAAGCAAGCTGGAACTGTGTTCCTGTGCGTTCCTGCTCAAAAAAGCCCTGGATCTATATATGAAAAGCCTGAAACTACTTTATAAATCTTTCTCTAACTAAGAGTGTTATCCAGAGTGAAGGAAACACTGTTTGTTTGTTTTTATATTACAACTTCAACCTACCAACATCTCTAGTATTCTAAGATCATTTGTTAGAATTCCTGCCTGCTAACTGATTTTCATAAACATCCAACAGTTATTATTTCCTCTCTTCCATGCCTTCTGCACTTAATTAACATAATATTTGTTTTTTAACGTTGAAACAGTGTCAGTGTCTTCGTTATTTTCTGACAAGGTTTTATTCTGGTTCCCTGGGGTACTGGGTTAAGGTGACTAAATTTAAAGTGGTCCCTGTTTACCTGCTGACCTTGAAAGTCCCTCACAGCATCTTTGCAACCTCCATGTTCATTCCACAAGTCTACATTGCCCTTATGGAGCTCCCACTATGGAATGGACCCTTGCCGTCCTATTGCTTGGCATGAGGCATGCTCCATTTCTTCATAGGTGAGAGACCAGAGATGGATTCCAGACAGGAATCCTCTTCTATTGAACTGTGAGCTGTTACTTCCCTTAATTGGGCTTGTGCTTTGTACTGTTTCCACAGATTATGTCACTATACCCAGTGCCAGCCTGACCATGTGGCAATCTTGACAGTAAGCTAGAATTCCAGGATACCAGATTAGATGGATCTGAATTCTATCCCCTGTTTTAAAAAACTATCTCCCCCCTCCCTATAAGTTCTTTCAAGTTATAAAAAGGGCACAAGGGTAAGCATGAAGAATGAACCCTTGCTGCTCTTCTTCCACAGATAAAACCCCATAGGCTGTCAATCTAGCAATTTACACATTTATGACAAGTTATTATACATGTATCACAGAGGTGAGGCATTTTCATCTGTATCATGAGGCATTCAATGACCCTTGATTTGTGCTAGGAAATAGTGTGAAGGGAATTGAAGGGAAGATGAATTCCAATTGGTGTTGTAAAACCAGACTTACTGAGGCAAAAGGGACGTGCTTGGCATGCCTGCCAGCAGGGAGACCACAGGTGTGCATACTATTGAACAACTGCTTGCTGAGTATCATTTGATTTTCCAGCCTACCTCAGAGACAGACAGTCTTCTTTCATGCATTCTGGCTATTACTTTCTTCACTACTCACAGTAGAGAGCTGAATTTGGCAAATGGGCATGAAAGACAAAAGCTAGGATGGAGCCCAATGGAGATGGAAGGCTCATGGATTTCTGTATGAGACACTGAAATGACTATCACAACTCCAGCATTAAAGCATATATATAGTGATCATACTCTATTCTATTTTAGAGTGGATTTCTCAATAAGGACTCAAAGAACACTACATTCCTCTTTTAGTGTTACAGATCAGGGCACTAACTTTTCCTGACTACAGGAAGAAATTGAAGTCTCTGATGAGAATACTGAAGTCCTGGAGCCTCCCCAGAAGGCAGCATGCTGAGCACATCCCTGGAGCACCAAGGAACTGTTGCCCCCAAGGGCCTCTGCATGAAACCCCATCCCTTTTTTCTCCCTCCCCACAGATCCTCTAGTCTCCAGAAGTGTGAAGTCAGATCAATCCATACATCTCTGGTACCACTTTAGAATAGAAAATTTGAACTATCCTCAGAACTATCCTCAGCTGCCCTGAGCCACTTGTGGGAAGGGCGGGATATAAATCTCGAATAAATAAATAAATAAATAAATAAATACATAAATAAATAAGGACTGGTGCATGGGAGTAGGCAAAGTAGGCAGTTCCCTAGGGTGCCACCTGGCCTAGGGGGCACCACTGAGCGCCCCCTCCCAGATGCATGACTCTGACTCCTGACCACTGTCACCTTGTCCTCTTCCATCACCAAGCTGGCCTCAACAAAGCCAAGCCACCCCCCTCTCCCCAATGTGTGATTTGACCCACCTCATCCTGTCCTGCCACCCTTCTCCCTGACATGGCCGGCAAGCACTTATTCTCACAATTTTTTTATAACATCACATTTTTTTTGAAAAATTAAAATTAAAAATCAGTAAATCAAAAATGTGAAAAGTTTCAAGTTTGGCGCTCTTCAATTCCCCTATATTTTTTTTAATAATGGGGGGGCAATAGTGGGTGATTCGCCTAGGGCGCCAGAAAGCCTAGCACCGGCCCTGACTATCCTATGGCTAACACCTACACCAGTGGAGTCACTGATCATAATGTTGCACCAGTTGCAGAGGCTTCATAGCAGAGTTGAGTTGGTCTGCAGCAGAAGAGCTAGATTTGAGTCCGTAGCACCTTAGGAACCAGTAAGATTTTTGGGGAATGACTCATGAGCTTCTGAGAGTCAAAGTGAAGGGAGCTTAGACTCTGGAAAGCTCACACCCCCAAAATCTTGATGATCTCTAGGGTGCTGCTGGACTCAAATCAAATCAGCCATAGAGCCACACAGATTTCACCAATGGTTAGCTGGACCCTGAAGTTCTGGCCCATTGTCACAGTGGGTCCTAGCATTGTACCAGATTCAGCTCCTCCTATTCATGCCCAGTTGGTTCTGTTCCCAAATCTTCCATCTCCACAGATGCTGAAATCACTGGGCCTCATAGTCAAGACAGGAAGAGTATGGTTTTTCTCTTTCCTATTCTGCTTTTCTTCCTGAATTGACCATATCTTCCTTTTCATACCTCATTTCCTACTTCTGCATTTCCTCAGTCTTGACAAGCCAGCCTTGTAACTGACTGGTCCTCCATAGCACCTTTGCATGACTAAAGACTTTCCTCCTCCTTTTCTGAAAATCTTTCCCTGTTTATCTCACCACATGTTTTGTTACCTTTTTTGGGCAACCGCTCATGTATCAGGGGTCATTTCATAGAAAAAGAGGTGCCAAAGCTCATTAGCACAACTCATTGCATATGCCACATACCCCTGACATCACTGGAAGGTGTATTAAATTATATCAGCTCAGCATCTACCTTAAAATACTTCTTGAATTATCATTGTTATAATAAAACCCTACTCCCATCCAGGCCTGTAGCTAACCAGGGGCCCACGGGGCTTGATCCCCTGACAGTTTTGGGTGGCCCCTCACCTTCAGGCTGCTGCCTCCCTCCTGCATGATTTAAATCACATGGGAGGGACATCCAGGAGCAGCTGCTGCCCCTCCCATGCCATTTATAGGGCCCAGAAATCAGCTGATGGGTGGGGTCTAAATTATGCTGGAGGAGTGGCAGGAGCAGTCACCAGGCTCTTGCACAATTTAAAGGCCCCCCTCCCCCATGGCCCCCAATGGCCCCCTCCCCCTGTGGCCCCTCGCTGCAGGGCTGCTGCCATCATACTTTTTAAATTCCTTTCTCCTATGTGGCCACAGTGGCATAATGAAGATTTCCATCTGTCTGCTTTATATTATTTGGTTATTTTCCCATTTTTTTGTGGGGGAAAATATTAGAATATTTATCAAACCTTGGAGTTCAGCAAAATTCTCACAGGAGTTTTGAACAATGGAGCCCAGAAGTAAGTGGGGGGGGGCATGAAAGAAAGAGCACAATAAAATTTAGAGGTTCCAGAGCTCCACTCCTGTGAGTTCCTGCTCAAAATGAGGTCTGCCTATCTTCACCCTTGGTAGATTGTTTCTTCTGGAACACTGAGAAAGGAAAAATGTATTTTATATTAAACTGCCATTGAATATTAATTTAAAGTTGAACACTAGAACTATGCAAATGTTTTAGTAGAGTGCCACAAATAAATTACTCTATTATTGTCATTGAATAATCCTGCCTTGCTGTCTTGACTACCACTGTCATGCTACTCTTCTTTCTATCCTGCATATGGTAGTATACTCTTCTTTCTATCCTGAATAGGGTATCCTGCATATGGTAGTATAGTTACTTGTCAGTTAAATATCTGTCTTCATTCCAGCATTTCCCTTTTTCTTGGGAGAATTATTGCAGTAAACTGGGAAGTGTGTATATAACAAATTTGAACAATCCCCTTTATCCCAGAACTCATCTTCTAGTTCTGCACATGTAGAGGATGTTGGTGTGATCTGGATGGACCAGGCCAATCAGATTATAGAAGCTAAGCAGGATCAGCCCTGATTAGTACTTGGATGTGAGACCACCAAGGAAGTCATGGTTGCCACACAGAGGCAGGCAACAGCAAACCACCTCTGTTCATCTCTTTGCTTGAAAATCCCAAGGGGTCATCAGAAGTCCACTGCAACTTGATGGCACTTTATATCTGGAGAAGATGTCATTTTGATGTGCCTGCCTTAACAAGGAAACTGATTTAGGTAACAAGACTTGGTCAGTTCTCTCATCCTGGAAATTAGACCCACCCGCCTCTTTAGACCTGAGCCCTGCATATGGAAGAGCAACATGTAAGCTCTGCTTTTTCGGAACTCTGCACTAGAAGACCCTCAGTGATTTCCTCCTTGATTCCATGGTTTTATAAACTCCTTTCTTGAGTCTGAACAGGACATTTACAGCATAATATTGGGAGAGGGGGGAAGTGCACAGAAAGCCACCTTGGCATTATGCTGATGTATCTTCAAGATGTGTCAACGGAGGACCACAGTGGCACTACACCTCAACTGAATGTCAACCACACAGTGCTGCCCCTGCACAAAAACTATACCATAGCCCCAGGCCTGTAGCCAGAGGGGGCCAAAGGGGATCCACCCCTTTCAATTTGACAGTGCCCCTACCCCAGCAGTGATCTACCTGCTCTTGAGGCTCAATTAATTAATTAACACACCCTTGGCACCCCAGTGCCCCTTCCCCCTAAAAATAAGCAGCCCTGCATAGCCCATAGGCACCCATGCAATGGAAAAAGTCAAGTGCTCTCCCGTAGGCTCAACTCCATCCAGGATGCTCTAACTATAGCCATAACTAATCACTCCTCTCCCCAGCAGCAGCCAACCCCCCATCTTCACACCCAAACACTGCCCCCCCAGCAATACATAAACCCCAGACTGAAACCCCATGGTTCAGTAGATATGCACATGACTTGGAACTCTGGCTTAGAGGTCTCTGCAATGCATAGATCCAGTATACAGGTTTGCACTTGGTGGCAGAAGAGGAAAAGAGAGGACAATTAGCATCACTGTGGGAGTACTTAACACTAACTAGCAGGGGGTAAGCAAAGCCCACACCCTGTGGCTACCATGGCTAATTTCAGAACCCTAACAGGCACCCCATCTCCAAATGTTCAAGTCAAAAGAGCAACCATGCACTGACAGGTGAGCAGGGGCAGGAATCCAGCTGGGAGTCCATACCAGCTCTCCCCCATACTATTTGCATGAGCTTGGGCACTGCCTCAACAATACTATTATACTAGTTCTCCAACTCAATGTCGAGTGTGTGCATATGGGAGCAGCTCAAGACAGGCCCTCCTGGTACCATGCTTCATGTCATGCAATGAGGCATACTCTCAAGGAGGTGTACCTGGGAGAACTGCCTGTGTTTCAGGGCAGGAACTTCCAATCTCATAGTGGGCTGTCAGCATTCTTTCTTATCAGGGTACCCCCTTATCTCAAACAGAGGGCATGGCATAACTGTAGTTTGGGGTACCTGGCAGCTGTCCCACTGTGCTCAGAGGTTCAGCTGACCAAGCAACTGTGGGAACCACTGTCTTGCAGAATTTGGGCTTGATGCAGAAGTAGCAATGATGGAAAAGCTGTAGTTGCACAGCACTTCCTCATGGGATCTGTAAGTGTCATTTAGAGGCTATAGCATGCAGCTCAGGAAGTCACTTAGCAAATGGCCCTCTCTATGGAAGTGAGACTGTTGACTCTGCTGGGGCACTACAGGGATAGCTGTGGCCAGCACAGCATTTGTGCTGTTTGCATCACTACACATTTCAGTTTTTGCATTTATGCATACATTGATTTAACATGGGAGCATGACCAATGCAGAATAATATATGCCATCATTTTACTCTGCTCTGGTTAAACCTCACTTAGAATATTGTATTCAGTTTTGGGCACCACACTTTAAGAAGGATATAGACAAGCTGGAACATGTCCAAAGGAAGGTAATGAAGATGATGAAGGGTCTGGAGACCAAGTCCTTTGAGGAAAGGTTGAAGCATCTGGGTATGTTTAGCCTGGAGAAGTAATGGCTGAAAGGTGATATGATCACCATCTTCAAGTACTTGAAGGGCTGTCATATAGAGGATGGTGCAGAATTGTGTTCTGTTGCCCCAAGAAGATCAGACCAGAACCAACAGGTTGAATTTAAATCAAAAGAGGTTTCAGCTAAACATCAGGAATAACTTCCTGATAGAGCAGTTCCTCAGGCTTCCACAGGAGGTGGTGGGCTCTTCTTCTTTGGAGGTTTTTAAGCAGAGGCTAGATGGCCATCTGACAGCAATGCTGATTCTGTGAATTAGGGAGATCGTGAAAAGGAGGATAGGAAGGGTTGCATCAGTACTTAGCTCTTGTGGCCCTTTCTTACATGTCCAGGGAAATGTTGACACTTTGGGGTCAGTCAGCAATTTTTCTCCAGGCCAGTTTGGCGAGGGATCATGGAGGATTTTGCCATCTTCTGGGCATGGAGCAGAGGTCACTGTGGATGTATGTAGGGGGGAGGGAAGGTATTTGTGAATTTCATGCATTATTCAGGGGGTTGGACTAGATGACCCTGGAGGTACCATCCAATTCTATGATTCTAAGAAGAATTGGTTTTATACCCTGCCCTTTACTACCTGAAGGAGTTGTGGAGCAGCCTGCAATCCCTTTCTCTCCCCACAACAGATGTGTCATACTGGGATCAGTTCAACCTGCCTCTCCTAGGAGCAGCTCACAGGTGCCATTCTGGACAAGGGGATATTGGTGCCTCATTTTATTGGACTAGTGTTGCCAGTGCCCAGGTTCCTCTGGTTTTTGGGATTTCTCCCTGATGCCAGCCAGCTAGCTAGTGGGGGAAATCCTGCCCCCAAACAGTGGCATCACTGTGCGGCATTCCCAATGAAATGATGTCACCAAGAAGTGACATCATCACTTTGGGGATATAGCATAGTGATGCTCTGGTCTGAAGGCAAAACTCCATGATTTGAAGCCAGTTTTACCATAGAGTTTGCCTAAAAATTAGAGCATCGCTGTGTATCAGGGGTGTCCCAGAACTCTCTCCAAATCCCTCCCACCGGAGCAATGAGGGGACCTGGCAACTTTACACAGGATGTCTTCATGATTTGCAGTTCAATAAAGACTGGGCTGTTCAACAACTTTGTCCCTGTCTGTTCATTTGTAAGTGGCTGAGCCCATCTCCATACCTTTCCTGTCCCACCTCCTCTCCCCATCCTGTGGCTTCTCCTTAGGGTTGTCCCTTCACACATCCAGAAGATAGTACTGTGACCCAATGATACCCATGCTGGGATCGCTGTTGTTGGTCTTTCAGGAGCCACTGGACTTTTGTTTTGTTCAGCTGCAAAATCACAGCAACAATCCAGTGGTACTTTGAAGGCTAACTTCATGTATTGGACTCCACCCCTTCACACACACACACTCTGCTTGCACGGGGCTGGTGGGGTGTGTGAGAGTTGTGTGAGGCTGCTCTAGCATGGTGTTGGGTTCTAGTCCCGCACTTCCCTTCCAGCACTGTTCTAATCTGATAAGCCATGCAACTGGGGGGTGCTGGCAAAGGGGACCCAAGGCAAATGCAGAAGAACTGCTGCCACGAGTGCAAGCATAGATAGGTTGTGCAGTTGTGTGCCTGACAAAATAATTCCTTTCCAGCATGGTCCATTGTATGGGCCATCTGTGGGGCAAAATTTCTGAGACTTTTCACAATGCCCTCCCCATGTGGGGATCAAATCAGTAGTCCTGGCGATGCTATTACTGTGATTTTCTGCTGAGCTATACTTGTCTGAATGGTGTCTGCCTGACTCCATGTAGTGGTGGTGTCAGAGCTGCAGTGGAATGCCTAGTGTCTGCTGACTTGCCTCCTTGGAACCTGCCCTCTTGTCCCAGCAGTTAAGATGCTGGTCTCAGGCATGAGGCTATGGGTCTGAGCCTGCCCTGTCTTCTCTTGTCTTTCTATATATAGTTTTTCAGGGGAAGAGTGTGTGTGGCTTGGAGAAGTGGTAGCAGCATGTGCTTGCTTCCAGTCAGGTCTTTGCTGGGGTTGGGATTGTGAGGCTCCTGGCTGCTGCACAGGTGCCTGTCCCTTATAAGTTGGGGGAGGCACTCAGGCCAGTGCCTCCTTTGGAGTTGCAGTGTTACTATTTCCTTCCCATCTGCTGGTTCTCTGTGAGGGGGTAGCAACAGGGGGCAGTGGCTGAATTAGCAGGCAGTGATTGGCTGAACCTGTGTGTGCCACTCACAGGGCCATTATCAGCTGACTGGTGGATATTCTCAAGGTTGTTCCGAACTCTAGTGTGCTTGCTGTGCTGTCTATGTCTTGCAGGGGTACTTGTATTGTTTTCTTCCACTGCAGAATGTCCATAAGAAATGGCCCAGGCATGCTGGTGTTGCACCGGCAGCCAGCCATCTGTGCCTCAGCGGCCCTCAGGATTGCACTGACAGTTAATATGGGATTTAATTTACATTCACATGTTGTCAGCAAGGCTTCATGGATTGGGTGCCCATTCTGCATCAAATGGAGACAGAAAAATGGAGGCAGAGATGTAAGTATGACCCCAGATTAGCCAGTTGTAATGTGGCTAGCTTGTTTTTTAGGAAGAAAGCCCCACTCCCAATTATGTTACACCAATCCTGATGTAGTTCCTTTTTCAATGATCACATTTAAATGAGAGCCTGCAGCCCCCAGTGGAGCATAAACATCTTCAGGGAAATTCTGGGTCAGGGAAATGGAATAGGCCGCCATGGTCCCAATCCCAATTGCAGCCCTGTGCAACCTGGAAAATCAGTTGGCTTGGCTCTCCAGGGTAACTTGGTTGACCACGATGTGAAACAGTATGCTGGACTAGATGGGCTGCTGGGCTAATACAACAGGATGTTCCTGTGTTCTTAGTTCCCTCACCTTTGATGTGTGAGTCAAAATCAAGTCCAGGGAATCCAGACACCAACATAAAAATTGTAATTTGGCCCTCAGTCTCTGCGAATGAATGTACTGCTTGAATCATGAATAATAACCTCCATGTGTGACCCTATGGAGGAATCCACACACGTTAGACTCTCAGGAGTGTCCGATTACATATAACGGCTTTGATCCAATCATGCACAAGCAGAAATTTAAATGACCTTAATGTAGTTTCACTTGTACAAGATCTTGTGCAACCAGTAGAGCTTTTTACCACATATTTCATTGTGTCCAGAAATTATTTTGCACAAGAAGAAGCATAAGTGGGGATATGATAAGTGTGACAGTGCAAGCAGCTGCTGTGGTCTTTCTCCCCCCCCCCCCCCCCGCCCATGCATTTCTGCTTCTGCAAGAACTCTAGCAGAAGTGGAAATTTTGCACTGGTCCAACGCAACACTTGAAACAATTTGTGTTGTGTTTCTTAACTCAGAATAATAAAAATACCAACTTTATGAATATTTTAACATGAAAAAGTTAAATTTGGAATAGTACATAAATGTATTCACTTGGATTTTTACCCCAAAGGCCCTTTCTATCTTAGGCATAGTTGTGAAGAACTCTGCAATATTTTGATTTCCAGTCCTATCCTCTGTGTAACACAGCAAACAATTCACCAACTATTCTTGCACCCATCACGTTGCTGTCAATTACGCTCTTTGCTCAGCCTGCAAATACAGCCATCCACCCACATAAAAGAGAAGTTGGGAAATAATTACATTATCCCACTCCCGTAGCTCCTAATTAATAATCGCAATACTTACTTAATTACAGCAGTTGTAATGGGTGGGTTTTCCCCCCTTCTTTAAAAATTTTGATTAAGACAATTCACAACTCTTGCAATTATGCAGGCTGCTGTATTTATTAGCACGGCAAGCACTGTCAAATGCTTGTCAGCAATTTGCATGTCATTTATGGCTGAAGCAATGTCCTCTACAGGAAAGTTCTTTTTGAACGGGGAAATCATGTATGCCTGGCATTCAGCTACCACGTTCATAATAACACATTGCAATACAAAGCCATCCTGGCCACACTGGTTCCAATAAATATAAATCAAACCCACGCACCTATGAATCAATCCAAAATTGTTTCAGCCTTAGCCAAGTTTCATTCATTATTTTCCAAAAGCACTTTCATTCTGTAAAACATCCATAATAAAGCTTCTCATAAAGTTCTCGATGGAACTACATGTGGAAGTTCTAAATGGATTCTTACTTTAACAGATTGAGGACCTGCTGTCCATCTATGAGAGGGCTCGTTCCCTATGTAATGTCTCACCCAGTAATGGGGTGAAATGGAATGTATTTATTTGTGTAAATGTTCACTACATGTTCTGTAGTAGACATATAAGCTAGTCAAAAGCACTGTAATATTGTTCCTTTAAAAAGTGTAGCATAGAAACCAAATGAAACTTGTGATTTCCATTTTCTGTTTTCTTTTGCACCACAGAAAATGCTTTTGGAGGAGGTCATGCAATCAGTACTTCTTTCAAAATATCCATTAATGTTGAATAGTTGTTTTTTTCCTCCAGGGCCAAGGTATAATTTCCCTGGGCCTGGCACAAAATTGTAACATGGCTGCCACAGACAATCCAACCCATATATGCAATTTTATGAAAGAAAAACATCTATTTTATTTCTGAAAGCAGCACTGTAAAGTTAAATTTGGACCCATATCATGGTGACTGGCTTGTAGCCTGGGCTGGAATCCTTTGGATCCATGGATGCTGGTAAAGTGTATTCCACCAGCCAAAGTCTGGACTATGATTGTTGGAACTCTCAAATAATCAGTCATTTGTACTCCATGGTTGATCAGTGGAGTATAGTGACATCTTTACATGATATTTTATCTATCTACTATCTTTCTTCAAATTTCCATTCTGCAATATCTGATCTATATAACTGGTTTACAACCAAAATTAAATATAAAATACAGCAATCATTCAACCTTGATTGATTTTTATGCTGCAATTAACTCCTGAGGCATTCAACAAAGCAATAATTAATCTTGAACCAACACAGTTCAATAAAACAACAATTAAAATACAAAGCATCAGCAAGTAAAATTATTTAAAAGACAATCCATTTAGCAGCAGAGAACTATAATTAATTAAATACTCATTGCAGCATATAAAATCAACTGTTAAACAGCAGTCCAATTTAAAACAGGATTGTGGTTTAAAACAGGGTTGCAAATGCTAGTTGGACTGTAAAAGGGGAAGAGACCTGTATTATGTTCATTACATGTTCTGCAAAGTCCAAGAAAAAATATTTTTCTTCTGTAATAAAGAAAGCACCCAGTTAATAGCAGTGAGCAAGAAGTTCCACAGATGTGCTGCCACTAAACTCTGTTCCTCATGGGCACTTATCTCACATCAGTCAGTGGGGCAATGCAATGTAACTCTATTCTATTCTAACTCTATTTGAGCTCTGTGAAGTAGCTGATCCACTCCAGTGCTGAAGTGCATCAGCTCCAGTGACAAAGTGTCTGGGACAAAGGAATGAACAGGCAAATTTAGCAGATTTGCAAGTTTATTTATTTATTACATTAAACTTCTATCCTGCCCTCTCCGCAAGCGGACTCAGGGCGACTTACAACATTCAATTACACAAATTAAGAACAATAAGTCAATAAAATCTATAAAACATTAATACAATTAAAAAAATTAAAAAACTATTTCATGGTACTGTATCATTAATATATTACTATATTTGCGGTTCTGCTTTTCAGACGGTGATCACCGAGTACTCTACTGATGTCAGGTGGCAGCTCTCTCTCGGTTTAAACATCAAAGGCCTGTTGAAACAACTCGGTCTTACAGGCCCTGTGGAATGTAGGAAGGTCCCACAGGGCCCTTATGGCCTCCGGGAGAGCATTCCATAATTCTGGTGCTGCCACTGAGAAGGCCCTGGCTCGTGTCAAACGCAACCTGGACTACTTTGGTCCAGGGATCTGTTGATAATATATGGGGAAAGGTGGTCCCACAGATAGACGGGCCGCTGACCATAAAGGGCTTTAAAGGTCAATACCAACACCTTGAAACGGACTTGGAATGCAATAGGTAGCCAGTGCAGCTCTTTCAGCACTGGCTGAATATGCTCCCATTGGGGCAGCCTCATTAACAGCCGTGCCACAGATTTCTGCACTAGCTGTAGTTTCCGAGTCAGTGTCAAGGGTAGCCCCATGTAGGGAGCTGCAGGGTGACATGATAGAGGTTTACAAGATTATGCATGGGATGGAGAAGGTAGAGAAAAAAGTACTTTTCTTCCTTTCTCACAATACAAGAACTCGTGGGCATTCAATGAAATTGCTGAGCAGTCGGGTTAGAACGGATAAAAGGAAGTACTTCTTCACCCAAAGGGTGTTTAACATGTGGAATTCACTGTCACAGGAGGTGGTGGCAGCTACAGGCATAGCCAGCTTCAAGAGGGGGTTAGATAAAAATATGGAGCAGAGGTCCATCAGTGGCTATTAGCCACAGTGTGTGTATATTGGCCACTGTGTGATACAGAGTGTTGGACTGGATGAGCCGTTGGCCTGATCCAACATGGCTTCTCTTATGTTCTTATGTTTGGCGGTGAAAGCACCCTGAAGGAGCAATCCTCCTGTATGAAAAAAGCCACCCCTCCCCCCCCCTGCCCACTTGTCCGAGCCTGGTGAAGAACGGAGAACCCAGGCGGAGCTACTTGGGAAAGAGCCACTGTCTCCCCTTCCCATACCCAGGTCTCCGTCACGCAAGCCAGGTCCATGTCCTGTCTGATAAAGAAATCCTGCAGGACTGAGGTTTTATTATTTATGGACCTGGCATTACACAATACCAGGGACAGAGGTGAGTGTTTCCACTTGGCCCATCTACCTGCTATCCTTGGGATGGGACACAGGCTGGAAGGGGAGTGAGCCCTCTTGTGTCTCAGTCTCCTTCCGTTCCAATTTTGCCTGCTCCCACTGTTGTACCTTCCCCTTCCCAGGAGCACTGGAATTCCTTGACCCGACGTCACTTACCAAAGATCTATACAGAGTCTCAGGTCACCAGTCTCAGATCACACAATCACGTATTCTGCTCCTCCCACCCACTCACTCAACTTAGTACTCTATCCACTAATATTCTTAAAGACCTAGTTAAACACATACTTGCTACTAATAATTTATCCAAGCCAATTAAAAAACAAAAAACCCTCTCCCCCACCATCTAATTAATTGGCAAAATTCATGTCTCCACTCAATTTAGTAGACACATATTCCATTAGGTCTAAATACAATCAATTAACAGTCAATTTTCCATTGAGAGAAGAAACCCTCAGGATGGTAGTAGTAAGCGGGTATTTACTAGCTAGGGAACAGGTGTTAAAGTGCTAATGTTCTTAAAAGTTCTTAAAGTGCTGGAGGACAGATTTTAAGGTACCAGTGTTCTTACAGTTCTTAAAGTGCTAGAAGATCTTTAACAGTCAGAGCGTCTTCAGTATCTTTAATGTGCTGGTGCAAGGTGCTATATGCAGAGGTAGTGCAGAGAAAGGGCAGAAGTAGCAGGGGGCAAAGATAGCAATTTCATCGAAGTGCTAGTATGCAGGGTGTTCAGCAGCAGGGTGAGGAAGCCATGGCACTAATCTCTCCATGTCCCCAACAGAGTAAGCATACTTTCCACAAACAAATACACCTAAACAGAAAATTTATATTTAAAAATGGGGATTAAAACTAACAACAAAACAATTATGAAGGTAGAATGCCAGCAGGGGGTTGGGGACTATCTGGTGTATTGCACTGACTGCAGCAAGCATCTGTCATCACCTCAATCCTACAAAGGTCTTTCAACACCCCACCCTAAATTGGTGGTTCTGCAGTAGGCAAGCACCTCCCATCTTCACAGTGAAGACAGAGGCCAAAAAAAAAAAAAATGCCATCAGCTTCTCTGCCATTTCCCTAACATCTTTTATTAATATTTTACCTCTTGTTGATCTAAGGTCCCCACTGCCTCCCTGGCTGGTTCTCTGCTACTAATATATTTATATAATATAAATATAATATAATAATATATTTTTTTGGGGGGGGGAATTGTATTGTTGGGCTTTATGTTTTTTGCAATATGTTCCTCATAGTCCCTTTTTGCTTGTCTGATCACCAACTAGCATTCTATTTGCCACAATCTGTGCTGCCTTTTAATACGTCACTCAGACTAGCCTTCCACTGCTTAAAAGAATCCTTCTTACCTTTTACTGCTTCCATTACTTTGTTCATCAACAATGCAGGCCTTTCTTTATATCTATTTGTACCTTTCCTAACCTGTGGCATACATTTTATTTGAGTTTCTAGGTTTGTAGTTTTAAATACTCTCCAAGCTTACTGAAGGGATTTGACCCTCCTTACCCTCCAGGCTAGTTTGATTTTGTCAGATCTTGGAAGCTAAACAAAGTTGGCCCTTGCTAGTATTTGGAAGGGCAACCTCCAAGGTATACTGGGGCACGAAGCCTCTGAAACAGCTCTTGCCTTAAAAAGAAGTGTAGTTTGCCACTTACTGGTGCATAATGCCGGAAGAGCTAGAATTTCTGGATAGCAGAAAATCTTAGGATCTCCTGGCTATAGTACACACACTGCCATATGATAATAATAATAATAACTAATTATTACCAGGACTTGTTTTTGTAGCAGGAACTCCTTTGCATTTTAGGCCACATACCTTTGATGTAGCCAATCCTCCTGGAGCTTACAGGAGGCCCTGTACGCTTTTGGAGGATTGGCTACATCAGGGGTGTGTGGCCTAATATGCAAAGGAGTTCCTGCTACCAAAAAAAACCCTGATTATGTGGATTGTGGTTTGGGTTTGTAATTCCACATTCTGAGCACTGTACCAGCCTAGACTGTTCCTTGTTCAATTTCAGTTTTGCTGTTCAATTTAATTTTGTCTTACTGCATTTTTACTTTGCATTGTTCATTGAATATTTTATACTGTATGTTCACATTGTTGCTCAAATTGTCATTATCAGTCCTGTTATGCAATGTCCTACACTGTATCTTCCCTCTCTTTCTTTCCTCTGTAATCTGCCTTTAGTCTTGGTGAGAAGCAAACTATAAATAAGCTAAATAAATTTCACCATAGGATGCTGCTACTTTATATCTTGGTAGGCCCCCAATCTCACCATATGATGCTGCTACTTTATATCTTGGTAGGGTTAAAGCTCTATGTCAGCATGAGGTACAGTTAGGGTTGCCAGTTTCCAGCTGGGGCTTGGAGATCTCCCACTTTTACAACTGATCTCCAGCTGGCAGAGATCAGTCCCCTGGAGAAAATGGCTGCTTTGAAGGGTGGACTCTTTGGCAGTGTACCATGCTAAGGCCCCTCCCCTCCCCAAACCCCACCCTCTCCTGGATCCACCCCCAAAGTCTCCAGGTATTCTCCAACACAGACTTAGCAACCCTAGGTACAGTCTGGGTGAGGAACAGAGTATGGAGCAATTCAGGAACAGAAAAAGTAATCACCTCTTCTTGTGTTTAAGATCCCAAGGAATTATTCTATAAGGAACTCCTGGATACCTGGAGATGATGAGGTAAAGTAATCACAACAAATGATCTTAAAACTCAGTTTCATCTTGGTTATGTAAAATCTTAGGCCTTTCACCATTCTTTGAATCTTGCCCTTTTTAAAATTTGAGAAGGTGCCTGTTGCTACTGTGGGCATTAGCATGAGCAGCCAGGGTGCCAGTAGTGTAGGGCTTACCCCACAGCAAACTGGGGTGGGGATAACCCTCCAGCCTCTGGTAGCTTTAAAAGAAATGCAGGAACTCCACGGCTGGTCCAAAGAATTCTTTATTCATCTCATCCACACAAGTGGGCACATTCTTGTTTGAGAAAGTTCAGTTCACTTCTGCCATCCATTGGACTGCCATCTCTGCCTCCCCCATTGTTGACTCCCAGTCCCACCTTGCTATGGCTTATAAAGTTATCCCTAGTGTCTGGACCCACCCATTGATTCTAGCCATATCTCCTCTCATCCCTGCTTGCTAGACCCAGCACAAGCCCAGAGACCATGGCCATGGAAACTGTCAACAAATCTTGTCCCCTGCATGAGTCTTCTGCCAAACCCAGATTTGTCTGTTGACTCTGCTTGTTGTGCATTATACATATAATGTTGGCATAGGAATATGAGGACTTGCAGGATATGAAGATGTTAAATATCAGGAGGCAACAAAGCAAAACATGAATATGAGAGAGAGGAACTCAGTTCAGGGTCTTCTTTGAAATGAAGTAAAGCAGCAGATTCTAGAAGAAGAAGACTGTAGATTTATACCCCACCCTTCTCTCTGAATCAGAGACTCAGAGTGGCTTACAATCACCTATATCTTCTCCCCCAACAGACACCCTGTGAGGTGGGTGGGGCTGAGAGAGCTTTTTACAGCAGCTGCCCTGTCAAGGACAACTCCTGCAATAGCTATGGCTAACCCAAGGCCATTCCAGCAGGTGCAAGTGGAGGAGTGGAGAATCAAACCCAGTTCTCCCAGATAAGAGTCCACATACTTAATCTCTAAACCAAACTGGCTCTCTTCTAGAGGTGAATGAATCCCATTGCTTATTGCTAACCATCTTTTGGCACTTTTTTCTTTAAAAATGCTTTTTTTTTTTTAGTGCAGAAATGTATAGAGTAGGAGTGGAATTTGCCCACCATGCATTTGGAAGGGAATCATGTTTAGATGATGCATGCATGTACTGTACTTCCCAGTCTATTTGGAAAGATGCTTGGCTAAAGTGCTTATGGATAAGAGGCAGCCATAATCTAGAATGGCAAAAGACTGCCATTGCTTTAAGAAGAATATGGCAATATGTCAACTTATGATGATTTTACCACAGAGTTTTCACTCAGTTACCAGAGTATTACTACGATGTCACAATGTGATGATGTCACTTTCCTGTGTTGCTTGCAATGTAGCCTGGGCCTTCCTCTCATTTCTGTTGCCCCAATCACATCCCCCACTGGTTTCTGGGAGAGATCTGCAACCCTATCAGTTCTGGTACTTGAGAATAAATATAATAATACCTCTCAAGATTACTGTGAGGCTCAAAGGCTTCTCCAAGGAAAGAGACAAGGTATAATATGCAAACATAACACATGCATGATGAACAAGGAATGTATTTGGAATGTGTGCAGAGTTCCTTTCCTTCATTTGCCGCGTAACTGTAATTATTCCTGTACACCTGGAAGAGAGAGGTAGTTTTTCCAAGTAGCAAGAGAAGGCCTGGAGCAGACCTGGGGAGCAACTTGACATTAAGCACTTTCCTCCTAGTACTAGGAAGCAGCAGTTATTGCTGCTGCATGATTCTAAGGCTAGGAGGCATCTAAACAGCAAGATGGATTTGAAATCATCAAAACTGGAAGATGTTTTTGCAAGCCATTCTCAGCAAAACTGTCAAAATGAAGGATGATCCTACCCATCAGAGCAGCCAAGGAATTCAAGCCATCTCCTGGAATAACCCTCAATAGGGAAAATATCAGCAAATATTGTAAGCGGGTTTTTTCCCCCCTTTAAATAAGCAACATATTCTTCATCTTGATTAATTTCAGGAGAAATGCCATGAACTTTGTGGCTAACATGTTTGATCGGCCAAGTTAATGTAGATTCTTTTTTAGTGCTAAGTATAGAAACACCTGATCTGTGCTCATTAATCTCTACCCTTTGCAATAGCGACACCAGGACCGAGATCTTGTTCATGAGCTGGTCATGGTTGGACAAGAAGAGCATTATGCAGATCTTGCAAGCTATCCTGTATGTGGACATCCACCATGGCATAAAAAATGTTGCCTTGGCATGAAAATAGGAGTAAAAAGCAAGTGGCTAGCAATAAGAATGCATGTTTTAATGGAAATTAATAAACATCCAAGCCCTACTCAAGCTTCATTAATTGTTTGCCCCCCAAGATCGGAATGAAGAGTCGGACACAAGGTTTTGGTATAACTAAGGGCCACTTTATTAGTCATAATAATCACAATAGCAAGGGCACCCAAAAGCGCGGCCTGGTCGGGGCTAGGGGTCTCAACAGACTGCTCCCCTGCCATAAACGGGCGAGAGACCCAGCCCCCAGCCGGAGCTGTGAGACACAGCTCCTGCCAGACCAGACCAGCAGGGAAGCACACCCCAGAGGGCCCAACCACCAGACGCATGTCTCAATGGAAGGCGTCCTCTAGTCGAGCCTCCAGGACAGTCTGCATTTTCCCCACCCCACGTCATCAAACCCCTAGGTTAATTATGCCAGACCCCTTACTCCCCAAATGGGGGATGCTTCGTGGTTCTCCCCTAGCCGCAAAGTACCCTAACCCAGTAAAACCTGTCAAACCAAAGTGACCAATTCCTAAGCCACACCTTCGATAGCCAATTCCACAATCCACTGCTTTACTATGTAGGGTAGGCGAAAAACACACCCCAGCAACAGCCAATCAGCTGGGGAGCAAAACATTCCTACCCGACCCCTCAACATAGATGACCAGCAATCGCTTACATAATAAACAGGGCGGGCGGGAGGGCCGATCAGGAAACAGACTGCAAGGGGAAGTGGAGGCTTGGCCGTTAACACAGCCAAGCCCCGCCCCCTCAAAATCACGCCCAAATGGGCCGAAGATCTGCTCTTCCCTCTCCAGGGGAGCAAATCTTGCAAAAGCAGTCTAGCAGCTTTGCTGCAGGCTGCAAGCAATCCATTGCTCCCCAAGACTGGAATGAAGAGTCAGACACAAGGCTTTGGTATAACTAAGGGCCACTTTATTAATCATAATAATCACAATGACAAGAGCATCCAAAAGCACGGACTGGTCAGGGCTAGGGATCTCAACAGACCACTCCCCTGCCATTAATGGGTGAGAGACCCAGCCCCTAGCCGGAGCTGTGAGACACAGCTCCCACCAGGCCAGCCCAGCAGGGAGGCACGCCCCAGAGGGCCCAACCACCAGATGCATGTCTCAATGGAAGGGACCCTCTAGTCGAGCCTCCAGGACAGTCTGCATTTTCCTCACCCCGGGTCATCAAACCCCAAGGTTAATTATGCCAGACCCCTGACTCCCCAAAAGGGGGATGCTTCGTGGTCCTCCCCTAGCCACAAAGTACCCTAACCCAGTAAAACCTGCCACCACTAAGGCCAAGTCTCTACTTAGGGCTTAGCACCCACCAGGAGGCCCAAAGCCATCCGCAACCCTTGCCGTAAATCTCTCAAGAAAAGCATATTACCCTTTTCTGAGAGATGTACCCCATCCCCTCTGTAGAGGTCAGGAAACTCAGTAGAGATATCTGGATGGGGTAAATAGTGGCCCAACCCTCCTTCCAAAGCCTTCCTAATTTCCTTGTTGGCTTTGTAGCGGGCCCTCTCAATGGCAGCAGGATCCCAAGCACTGCGCCAAACAAGGTGAGGAATCGTGGTGGACCAAACTATCATGGTCTCTGGCCATTGCTCCTTGACACATCGAAAATCATCACGGGCCTGCCAGACTAATCCCTTACCTTTAACTAGCCCGAGATCATTCCCTCCCAGGTGAATAATTAAAACCTGAGGAGGTAGGCCTAAACCCCCATGGAATAACAAAGGCAGCAGGCCTGGCCATTGAAGACCCTGGTGCTCCTGCCACTCGATATAAACATGTTGACTGAGCCCCAGCTGAGAGCTGACCAAAGTTCTCTGAGCCTGATGTGCAGCCCAAAACACATGACTGTGGCCACAGACGAGAACTCGGCTCCTCTGGCCAGGAACAGCATCTAAAAAGAAAAAACAGTTAAACAAGAACATAACCAATAACAATTCAACCAACCAGCCAAGCTAGGGACTGAGCAAAGGTCGAACATAAGATTTGTAGGCCGAAGAACACCAACGGCCTAAAAGCTGAATGGAGGATGAAGGATACCCCAGGGCAGCAGCTGTAGATGCAGCACCAATCCTAAAAGAGTGGGTACCAAACTGCACCCCCGATAACCCCAGCTTGTCTAAAGCCCGAGACATCACAGCCCAAAACTGGTGCTTTGTGAGCGGACTATCATTGCTGTGACAAAACAAGAACCTTTCCCTAGGCCCCTGAACTGCCAAATAAGCAGCCACAGCGTAAACAGGGCACAACTCCAACTCAGAGCAAGCACCCAATTCCAACATAGTTCCTTTTTGACCCTGGTCAGTCTTAGAGCGACATACGGTAATGACCACCTTACCCACCACCAACCTCAGGTCACTTATCATCAAAACATTACCAGAAACATAATTTCTGGACCCTGCCACTAGCTCACTGACTCTAAGAGCCCCAAAAAAGGCTATTAGGGACACAGTGTGAAACAAAGCAGTCTAAAAAAATGAAGCACACACCGAGCCCCAAACCCTCTTCAGGCCCCTCAGAATCAGAGGAGAAATAGGCTTCCGTGTATTGGGCCTAGAACCAACTTCTCTGGCTCATCCTTTCAACATCTTTCGAAGACGAAAATCAGCTGTTTCTTCCCTATAACCCAGCGCCTTGCTAACAAATGCCAACTCAGCCTGGCACCCCCTAATAGATCGCACGGCCAGTCCCTTACCACGTAGGGAAACACAGTAGTGGAGAAGGTGCTCCACCGGGAGGGGCCAAACAATGCGATACCCTACCTCAGCCCTAAAGTCCTCAAACTGCCACACAGCATGTTCATAAGACTTCCTGGTGCTGGGCACAATGGCTAGACCTATCGCTCTGCAGGCTTCGGCTCTCCAATCAGCCATAGCTCCAGAGGCACTGGCGCCAGCTCTCGATCGGCATCCAAGGCCAACTGACGAAACCTCTCCATCTCTTTGCGAGAGACAGTGTCAGCCACCTCGTTATTCACCCCCGGAACATGCTTGGCTAAAAACAATATGTTAAGCCTTAAACAACGCAGGGTGAAGGTCCTCACCAACCTCATAACCCGCTGCAATTTGGATGAAAGGGAATTAATGACATGGACTACTGCCATATTATCGCACCAAAAATGAACTGTGCAATTGGCCATATCCATCCCCCACAGCCAAACCACGACTAGAATAGGGAAGAACTCGAGAAACGTAAGATCTCGGTTCACACCTCCCTGTATCCAGGAGTCTGGCCAACCATCAGCGCACCAATGTCCGTGGAAATAGACTCCAAAACCCAAAGACCCAGCAGCATCAGACATGACCTGGAGCTCAGCTTCAAGCCTCATGTCTTCTCTCCAAAATGAGACCCCAGTGAAGGACTCCAAAAACTCCCACCAAACCCACAAATCATCCCTCATGCTGCTGGTAACCCGTGTTCTATGCTGAGGCAAGCGGAGGCCTGCCATAGCATCACATAGCCTATGAAAGAAGGCCCGCCCTAGAGCAACCACTTTGCAAGCAAAGTTAAGGTGGCCGACTAGCTGCTGCAACTCGTGCAGGGTGGCCTTCTGCTTACTAAGAAAAGAATTAATCCTATTCTTTAAATTTAATATTTTTTGCAAAGGGATCCTAGACAGCTGCGCCAAAGTGTCCAGCTTGATCCCCAAAAAGATAAGTTTTTGAGCCGGACCCTCCGTTTTCTCCTTAGCCAGAGGAACCCCAAGCTCTGCAGCCAGCTCCATAAAGCCAGACAGCAGCTGAGCACAACACCCCGTCCCCACTGGACCTACAAAAAGGTAGTCATCCAAATAATGAACAACGTCCTGCAAACCCACTTTCTCACGCACAGCCCATTCCAAGAATGTGCTGAAACACTCAAAAACTGAATGCGATACAGAGCAGCCCACTGGCAATGCTCTGTCCATGTAAAATTGGCCCTCAAAAGCGAAGCCCAAGAGCTCAAAGTCAGCAGGATGAACTGGTAAAAGGCGAAATGCAGATTTAATATCGCATTTTGCCAACTCTGAACCCACCCCACAGCATCGCACCACGGCAACAGCCTGGTTGTAGCTGGTATACCTGACAGAGCATAAGTACTTAGGAATCCCATCATTAACAGACTTCCCTTTGGGGAAGGAAAGATGGTGAATCAAACGAAATTCACCAGGCGCCTTTTTAGGAATCACCCCCAAGGGGGAAACCCTAAGGTTACGCACAGGGGTGTGTGAAAAAGGGCCCAAAATCCTACCCTCAACCAACTCCTTGGCAATTTTATCTTTAATAACCTGCTCTAGCCCCTTAACTGAACTAAGATTCCCTGAAATAAACGGAATCCGAGTCCCCTGAAAAGGGATCCTAAACCCAAACTTAAAACCTTTAACAGGTAGCCACTATCATCCCTTCTCGGGTACCTAGATAGCCAGTGCTCAAAAGGACCCACCGTTTATCGGGCTGGGCTCCTTTTCCAACCTGATTGTTTCTCCCCCACTTCCTGGCTTCTTGTGACTCTTGGGCCCCCAGATTTTCGGGCAGTTATTGAATAAGTGAGACCCGCCGCACATGGGGCATTGGTGCTTAAACTGGCAGGCCTTTTGATTACACACTCCCTGCGAATCGAACTCCAAACAAAGCAGGCAGGGTTGAACCGCCTGCCCCGCAGAACTGTAGGAAGAACTTGCCAAAGCTAAAGAGCCCACACCTGACTTGGCCACCAAATGACCGCTATCAGAGCATCACCTAAATTTGGCCACACTGGAGACATAACCTGCAGCCACAGCTGCTGGTGAATGCAGTCCCACTGCAGTGAAGGGTACAAGGCAGTCCTCATCCTGAACTCTTCGTCATACTGCAGCCAGGCGGGCCCGCTAAAGGCTAAGTACCCCTTATAAATTACGTATTTTTGGTCCATAAGGCACTCCGGACCATAGGACGCACCTTCCTCCTGGGGGGCGATCCGCTGCCTCCGCCTCCGATCCCGGCGCTTCCCCCGCGCCTGCCTGCCTGGCTCCAGCTTCTTCCAGCAAGTGCTGGGATCGCTCCACGCTGCCCCCACCGCAAACCCAGCGCTTCGCGAGCGCCGGCTGCGGAGGGGGCAGCGTGCTTCCTCTGTGCCTGTCTGCCTGGCTCCAGCTCTGACGCTTACAGCAAGTGCCAGGATCGCTCCCTCCGATCCCGGCGCTTGCTTTAAGCATCAGAGCTGGAGCCAGGCAGACAGGCACGGAGGAAACACCCGCCCCCTCCACAAACCCAGTGCTTTGCGAGCGCTGGCTATCTACATATTCTCCCTTTAAATTCCCCCCCCCCTAGTTGTGGGCAACAAATGGTCCCCCAAAGGCAAAGCCACATCCCCAAATGGTAAGGCGGTAAACAGAACTACCCCATAAGGGGATGGTGCACCCCAACTCTCCATAAAGAAACCTGCCAAACCCTGTTGCCCCACACCAGGCCAAGCACCATAAGGGCCACACTGTCTGGCTGGCCAAGCCCAGTTTGACAACTGGCTGGCACCTGTGGGGGAAGGGCACCCCACACCCACAGCCGGTAAGGCCTGCCCAGCAAGCAAAGCCTGCTCCCAAGGCCCCCAAGGCCAGGCAGACCCAGTAAAGGCCTGAGAAAACTCACCAGCCTTACCAGTAAATCCAGCAGGCACCAATGATCACCCCATTCCAGCAGCTCCTGTCAACGAGACCGCTCCACCATCCGGACCACCGAGACCAGTGAAGAGCGCACCAGACCTGCCCTCAAGCATAGACAGCCTGGTTAATACATTCGCCTGGATCACCCTTTTGGTCACCCTTTCTACCACAACTGCTTCAACAGGAAGCAAACCAGACACCTCCTCCAGCACTCGAAGCCTCTGCACAATATTAGTATTAACCACCTTATCACCTTCTTCGTCAATGAAAGCGGAGGTGGAGGCCTCTTGGCAGGGGCCTTAGGTGCCTTTGGCGCAGGTTGCCAGCCCCCTTTTTCCCTGACATCCTTGCCCCAAAGAATAACTACACCACTTAAAGGGCAACTAACACCCAGAAGGCAGACCCACAAAATGGCCTCCACAGAGGGCCTTCTTAAAATGGCCATCTTCCCCTGAAGAAGGAAGGGGACCCAAAATGGCTGCCGCACCACACCTAGAAGGGACCTTCTAAAAAATGGCTGCCACCTTAAGGAGGTTGCAGGAGCCTCAAACAACTCCCCAGAAGAACACGGCTCCCAACAGGGAAAGAATAGAAACAGCCCCCAAATTATGACGCATTAAGAAGCTGCAGGAGCCTCAAAGGACTCCCCAAACCAACACAGCTCTTACCAGGGAAATAGAGGCAGTCCCCAAGAATTAAAGCAGGACCCTCAAATGGCTCCCCCGATGAACACAGCCCCCAACCAGGCAAATAAAGGCAGACCCCCAGGATACACAGCCTGCAAGACAATGACTCAGCTCCCCGGATGCCTCCCGAACCACTCGCCACTCCCAGGACACCTCCCAACCGCTCCTTTTCAGCCCCAGCACTGCGAACACAATGCCAGGACCCGACAGCTCAGGCCACCACCAACCCGACGTGCCTCACAGGCCTCGCTCACGGAGCGTCTCTACATGCTCCCAGCCAGGCCCAATCAAGAAATAGACTGCAAGGGGAAGCAGAGGCTTGGCCATTAACACAGCCAAGCCCCACCCCCTCAAAATCGCACCCAAACGGGCCAAAGTTCCGCTCTTCCCTCTCCGGGGGAGCAAAACTTGCAAAAGCAGCCTAGCAGCTTTGCTGCAGGCTGCAAACAATCCAATCTACTCCAGTAACAGAAATGAAGTTGTGGAAGATCTCATTTTCCACTGTCTTCCCCTTCCTACTATTTCCTCTTTCTCTTCCCTAGCAGCCCTCCCAGCATCTTCCCCTTTCCTGCTTCCTTTTATCCTTCCAACCCATCCACCAACCGACCTTTATCTGCCCTCCTCCCCAGTTTTCAGCTTTCCCTCCTGCCCTCCTTTTGGCAGCCTCTATGTAGGAGAAGTCTGGCTGAGTTGCACCAGCTCCAGTACTAGCATTTGGCTGGTCTCATCCCAGTGGTGTGGTGATTGCCACCAGCACTAGGCTGGTCCACAAATCAGTCCCTGTGCCCAGTCTGTTATGAGAAGGGCATCCCCTTATTTACACATGTACAGGCTAAGCAACCGGTGTTGGAGTAACTCATAATTTTTTGCCCTATATATACACAGCTGTTAATATGGGTACAAAAAACCTCTGGGGGTGGGGAGAAAGATGGACGAGAGACAAGATACTTAAAAAGAAAGTAATTTTATTATCTTGACTGATAGGAAATCAGTATAAAATGCTGTACAGTCCTGTCAATAATAGCAAATTAAAAACAAATACATTTCTCTTAGGAACAACATGAAGCCTGGTTAAGCAGGGTGAGCAGGAATCCAGCTATCTCAAAGAGGAGGCAACTAGAAAGAAGAAGAGAACGAATCATAAATTGCTATTTGTGTGGAAAGGTGGCATATAAATGTTTAAAATAAAATAAATTGCTTGATCTTGAAGAAGATCCTAGTGGGTCCATGTTAGTATGGAAGATTGTTTAGAAGACCACCCACGAAACTGAGGAGTCTTGCAGCACCATAGCTGACAATGTTTTGCTCAGGGGCGTGGGGCATGCTATTATATGACTGTGTGGAGCTGTCACACCATGTTTATACTTATAAATAACCAATAAATAAATACAAGTGGTTTATTGCATAAAAATGTTTCAGGGATGTTATTATTATTGTTACAAATAAAAGTGGTTTATTGCCCAATAATATTTCAGATTTGTTATAATTTATTACAGTTGTAGTCAACTCCAAAGTAAGATCTGGACCACCATATATCACGGGGGTGGCCAAACTGTGGCTTGGGAGCCACATATGGCTCTTTCACACATATTGTGGGACTTTCAAAGTCCAAACTGCCCCATTGGCCAACTTGGAGAAGGCATTTCTTTCTTTAAAACACTTCCCCAAGCCAACCAAGCTGGCAGCTTGGAGAATGCATTTAAAGTTGCTTTCTTTCCACTTCTCTCTTTCTCAATCTATTTGCCTTCCTTTCTCCCTTTTCTCCCTCCCTCCCTGTGGCTCTCAAATATCTGACATATATTATATGCCCCTGCATTCAAGGGATTCTCTAGGGAACATGTGCTTGGTCCTTGTTCAAAGAGTAGTTCTCATGTCTGTAGCTCAAAAACCAAGTGCCCCGAGGACAATCACACAGGCAGAAACAGAACATCACTATGCTCTGGCACCTTTAAGACCAACAAAATATTATTCAAAGTAGAAACTTTTGTGTGCAAACACACTTCCTCAGATACAAACAATCAAATAAAAGGTCCTAAAGTCCTGCTTATATGGAAAAGAGAATAGCAAAACTTAGAGTACCACAGTGCAGATCAACTTATATAAACACACCAAAACAAACTGTGGAAAATTAACAAAGAATATTAAAGATGAATTTATCAATATTAATTAATCAAGAACACTTTTCACAAACTGCATATCACTTAGCAAGGTACAAAACATTAGAAATTTCAAAATCCAGTGTGCGAAGAATAAAGTCTTCCTTTTAAAATTATTTCCCATTCATCATGTCAGATATTGACTTCATAAGCTTATGAACCATTCGCCTGCGTCTGCAGGTGAATTAAAGTGCCAGTGCCAGGAATATTCTGTGTGCATTCAGTTCCAACTTTTGTAGATGTTTCTTTCTTGCAACCCACTTTTCTAAGAAGTTTCAAAGTGATGAAGCCTTGAATTTGGCAATATTTGAAAAAGAAAGAAACATCTACAAAAATTGGAACTGAATGCATGTGGAATATTCCTGGCACTGGCACTTTAATTTACCCGCGGACGCAGGTGAATGGTTCATAAGCATGTGAAGTCAATATCTGACACGATGAATGGGAAATGATTTTAAAAGGAAGACTTTATTCTTCGCACACTGGATATTCTTTCATGTGTACCACATTGGGGTGTGTGTGGCACTCTATGCTTTGAGCCCAATTTTGCTATAGAGTTTCACCCCAAAACCAGAGTGTTGGCGATGTGATGATGTCACTTCTGGGTGATGCCATTCTACTTTGTTCAGTTGCATTTGCTGACAGGGTTTCCCTCCACTGGCCAGCTGGCTGGCTGTGGAATGAGGCCTGCAAAACGAAGGGAACCGCCATCTGGACTAGGGGCCTAGCAGCCCTAGATCTACCCCACTAAGTATTATTAATCTCAGAGCTAGAAGCCTTGATAAAATGTCTTCTGTCACAGAATTTAAGCTGTCATGCCTTAATTCTGCAGTAAATATGAAATGGAATAATAGCTTATCATATAAAGTAAACATAAATGAAAAGTTGAGGAGAGTAGATTGAGCTTGTGCTTAACGGAAAATGCATGAAGAATTTTTGCTTGATGCCAATTGGTGATAGTACAGAACAGATTGGCTCTAGAAAAAGGCATCTTAATGCGCAATGTGGTCCTTAGTCAACTGACATGTAAAGGAACAATATTTGCCTTTGGAGCCAAATTCTTTAAGTGAACTGGATTCCACAGAGAAACTACTGAAGGACTTTGACAGACTGTATGTCTTATATGAACTATTTAATATATGAACTTGGACTATTTTTCAAATGAAATTGGATTGTATGTATCCTTGCAGTGGAATCACCCCGTTTTGAAATAATGTTTTCATACTGTGTATTGTGGTATTGTTGTTAAGAAAGAACAAATAGACTCTTTACAGTTTCTTTATAAATTCTTTATTATTTGTATACACAGTTTTGCTGGTGCTTGTTTTATTCTGTAATATACTGTGTTGCCACTTGGTTTGCTGCCAGCCTTTAAGAGGAGCCTGAGGATCTCTTGATATTGAACTGATCTCTGGACTTGTAAGCCAAAATGCCCTCAAAATTGAGGTTGGGGAATTGTCAGGTGGGCACCTGGTTTAATCAGGATCTTTTTATCTCTGTATACAGGATCCACATCCAGAAATTAATGCTTAAATTTATCAGGGACACTAATTAAGTAAAACAATTAAAATTTATTCCAGAAAAATATAAGCTTACATACAAGACAAGTAATTCACAAAAAAACACATACAGTCCTAGGAAAAAACATAGATAAAGAGATAACACATGGGTAGACAAAAAGGGTGATAATTACTGATCATAGTCTTCAAGGAAGGCTCCAATGGCGATGAAAGAGGACGGGGGAAATAGGACCCTCAACTCATCAGGAATTGGGGATGGAGCTAGACAGCGGAACTGGGGTACTGCTAGATGCACACATGAGTGGCGCTTAAATAGACTACCTTAGACCATCAGGGGATGGGAGGTACAGGGATGAAAAAAGGGGATGCTCTGTAGTGACCATAAGGGTTGGACTTCCACAGTAGCCAATAGCAAGTTAATTGGTGGCACCTAATTGGATTCCCATATTTATTTATTTATTTTTATTTATTTAAGATTTATATCCCGCCCTTCCCACGAGTGGCTCAGGGCGGCTTCCAGTAGTAGATCCAGCAAAATTACAATATTTAAACATATAAAGGGATCAGCATTTAAAACAGATAAAAACAGATAAAACCGTAGTTATCAATAAACATTAATAAATATTTCAACTGTATATAAAAGACCATAACTGACCAATGAACGAGCTTGGGCCAAGGGGGAGGCTCCAGAATGACCGTTGGAGAAGAGAATGGGGGAAATCACTGGGTGGAGGGGTACTTAAAACTATTAAACTTATCTAAAAAGATGACAATAGATGGTCAAATTACTGCGTAGGTAACACCCGGCCTATACAAAGAACTTGGCTCTGGTTGAAGATGGTCTTCCTCTTCTTCAGTGTTCTTCTTGACACCAGTCTTTGTCCTTAGTTCCGTTGGACAAAGGCTTAGGCGTTCTGGCAGGGTCCACACCTAGATAAGCTTGATGGCCTCATGGATGGGTGACATCTGTTGAGTACGTGAGCCACCTGCTTCGCTGAAATGGAGTCTAGGCACTGCTGGAAGATAGCTGGTGTTAGCCTCCCAAAGTGGATTCTATGGTCAAGGCTGAAAACCGCATGGCCTGGATAGCTTTTAGCGGCGCACCTTCTTCCGCTCCAACGATAGAGATGGTGTTCGCACAAAGCGACTGGAAACCATCCATTCTTGCTAGCATTCCTCCAGAAACACAGAGTGCTGCTTTAGCATTGTGGCTGTTAGTACTCAAAAAGCTTCCAGTCATACCTGACCTTCCAGAAGATTACAGAGACTACCATGCAGAGCGCTCTGCTTATCAGTACGTGTGGCACAGAGACTGTGGACTTAGCCAGGACTCTTCTCCAACCCAGGAAGCTCTGAGAGACACCGGTGGACGACATCATCAGCGCTCTGGAGAAGTATTTCCAGCCCCAGCCAACCAAGCTCACCCGGTACTGGGACTTCCGACAAAGGACACAGAAGGCAGGCGAAACCGCCATGGCGTTCTTAACAAGCCTGCAAAGGGTGGCAAGCCGATGCAGTTTCGCAGACCTCAACGAAGCCCTTCTCGACCAGTTTGTATGGGGCTTGAGGGATGAAAAACTAGTGTGGAAACTCCTGTCCCTCTCCAATTGCGACCTAACAAAGGCAATCAACGTGGCCACCAGCTGGGAGAAGGGCAGATCAGCAGAGCCACGGCCGACAAGACAGGCTGTGGCACACCAGATCAACCCTGAACCATCTACTGAGGACTCGGACGAGGACAGAGCTCTACAAACCGGCTATCGTTCAGCAGGAAGGAAGACCACCCATGTCCCACAAGGCATGAGACACAAGACACCACCTGCATGTGCAAGTTGCAGGGGCCAGCACGAGCAGAAGGCCTGCCGATTCCGGAATGCCACCTGTTGACTCTGCAACAAGGAAGGCCACATCGCCTGCGCCTGCACATCCAAATCCCGAGCACGCGTTCCGCAAAGATCTGCGCACTCCAAAGGCCAGCCAGACTTCGAGATTGACGCTCTCCACGCCCACCAATACCCGGTACAGTACCTACCCTCGCCAGTCATGCCCTCCAAAATCCGGGTCAATGTAGGGATCGGGGGGGTGCCCTGCCAAATGGAGGTGGACTCTGGGTCAGCATCATCTATTATAGCAGCAGAGACATTTTTTAAAATTCCCACCAGTCTGAGGCCTCGTCTCAGGGACCCAGGGTTTACCTTAGTGGACTTCCAGAAGAACAAGGTGCCTATCTTGAGAGTGGGCCCGGTCCCAGTCCAATACAAGGGGTTCAAGGGCCAGCTACAAGTGCTAGTGGTCAAGAACCACCTTATAAACCTTTTGGGTCTCAACTGGTTCAAGCCCCTGGGACTAGAGATCAGGGGGGTCAATAAGACTGTCGGAGTGGACTTTAACTAGGTTTGCGAAGAGTTCCCGGCCGTTTTCGATGGCACCTTGGGCTGCTACACGGGTCCCCCGGTTTCACTACACCTCGACCCCACAGTGCGGCCTATTAGGCTTAAAGCGCGGCGAGTTCCATTTGCGCTCAAGCCTAAAATTGAGGAGGAACTGGATAAACTGATTGCACAGGGAATACTAGAGCCTGTCACCCACGCAACCTGGGAAACTCCCATTGTGACTCCAGTCAAGCCCAGTGGGGAGGTGCGGATTTGTGCAGATTATAAGTGCACCCTCAACAAGGCTCTTCAGGCCCACGCATACCCTGTGCCCATCGTCAGCCACGTTCTAGCCACCCTAGCCAGCGCAAAAATTTTCGGCAAGTTGGAATTGGCCCATGCTTACCAACAGCTGCCGGTGGATGAGGCCACGGCCAACGCCCAAACAATTGTGACCCACCGGGGGGCCTTTAGAGTAAAGAGGTTGCAATTTGGCGTGAGTGTGACTCCGGGGTTGTTCCAGGAACTAATGGACTCTCTTTTAAAAGGACTTCCCGAAGTCACTCCATTCTTCGATGATGTGCTGATCGCGGCAGCCTCGCCTGAAGAATTCGCCGCCCGCCTTAGAGGAGTCCTACAACGTTTTGAAACAGCCGGCCTCAAGGTCAAATGGGAGAAGTGCCTCCTGGGTGTGGATCGGGTGGAATTCCTGGGGTTCCCCATCGATGCCCAGGGGGTCCAACCCTCCGACGCCAAGCTGCGTGCCATCAGAGATGCTCCAGCGCCCACCAACAAGCAAGAACTCCAGGCCTTCCTCGGCCTCCTAAACTTTTATCATGCTTTTCTCCACCACAAGGCAGTGGTGGCCGAACCCCTGCACCGGCTTCTAGACAAGAACCGACCCTGGGCGTGGGGCCGCCAGCACGCTAAAGCCTTCCAGGATATCAAGGGCCTCCTGATGTCCAACTCCGTCCTTGCCCATTTCGACGAGACCCTGACCTTGGTCCGTGCATGCGATGCATCCCCTTATGGCATGGGGGCAGTTCTGGGCCACCGACTCCCTGATGGGACCGAAGTCCCTATCGCGTATTACTCACGGACCCTCTCGTCGGCGGAGCGGAACTACGCCCAAATCGACAAAGAAGGGTTGGCAGTCGTGGCCGGCGTCAAAAAGTTTAATGATTACATCTACGGCCGGCCCTTTACCCTCTATACGGATCACAAACCCCTCTTGGGCCTCTTTGCATCGGACTGGCAGACCCCTCAGGTGTTGTCCCCACGGGTCCTCCGCTGGTCCATTTTTCTAGCCGGCTACACTTACACCCTAGTGCATCGCCCGGGCAAGGCAATGGGCTATGCTGATGCCCTGAGCTGCTTGCCCTTGCCTGACGTGGATCCCGATCCAGCCCCGGCTCATCAGATCCTACTGATGGACATGCTTCCGGACAGGCCATTGCTCGCCCGTGACGTTGCTGCCCGCTCCGCTCGTGATCCGTGTCTTGGACTGGGTGGGGAGGGGGTGGCCCAAGGGCTCGACTGGGCCAGAATTTACTCCATTTGCAGCCCAGAAAGATGAACTATCCACCCACAAAGGCTGCCTACTATGGGGCAACAGAGTCGTCATCCCCAAACCCTTGCAAGACCAAGTGCTGAGAGCCCTGCACGAGGCACACCCGGGCATAGTCCGCATGAAGGCTCTCGCACAGAGCTATGTCTGGTGGCCCGGCCTCGATGCAGAAATTGAGGCTTGGGTTAAAAGGTGCCCGACATGCCAGGTGTCAAGGCCTGACCCCCCACGTGGCCCAGTGTAATCATGGGAATCCACCAAAAACCCCTGGTCAAGATTGCATATGGACTTTGCTGGCCCCTTCCATGGGCGGACTCCACTCATACTAGTGGATTCATACTCCAAGTGGTTGGAGGTGGTCCAGGTGCCCTCGCCATCGTCACAGGCGACCATCAGGGCTCTGAGGGCCATCTTTGCAACCCAAGACCATCGTCACCAACAACGGCACAGCATTCACGTCCGCAGTGTTCCAGGACTTCTTAGCCAGCAACCTCATCAGGCACATTCGCTCTGCCCCATTTCATCCAGCCACCAACGGCCAGGCAGAGCGCATGGTGCGCATGGCAAAGGAGGCCTTGAAGCGTCTGGGCCCCTCAGACTGGCCAAAAGACATGGCATGTTTCCTAATGGCCTACCGGACCACACCCACCGCCTCCACAGGTCGCAATCCAGCAGAACTCCTCATGGGCCGCCGCATCAGCACCCTGCTGGACAAGCTGCACCCTGACCGAGCCCCAGACAGGCGACCGGCGCCAGAACATCTTAAAGCTCCCAGAGGGACTATGCCACCACTGGCCCCGCCTGGCTCCCTGGAAAGGTGGACCACGTCACCGGACTGGTCTCCTATGCAGTGACCTTGGAGGGTGGACATCTCCTGAAGCGACACATCGACCAACTCCGTGGTCACCTGCCTGCCGGTTGAGCCAAGGTCAGAGGCTCCAGATCTGGACAACATAAGTCCCCGAGAGCCTGACACAGAACAGGGTTCCGTGGAGCCCGCTTCGGCCCAGCAGGAGGAGACCCCCGACTGCGCAGCTGAACCCAGGTCTCCCGGGGCTGCCGTCCCAGATGTCTCCAGCTCTGCAGCCGCGGAACCACCAAACGAGTCGGAACGCCCAGTCCCCTCGGAGCTCCGACGCTCGACACGAGACCACCGCCCTCCGGCATATCTCCAGGACTATGTCACCTGATAGCGGGAACTATGGGGGGAGGGGTGTTGTGTCCTAGGCTCAAATGGAAGAACTGTTACTTTTGGAGGGAAGCCGAACAAGCCAGAGCTTGAACTCCACACCAGGGTTCCAGAGAAGGCCTAAGCGTGCCCAATCAGGGGAAGGACTGAAACATAAGTAGCCAATCAACATCCAGGCTCATACTGTACCCTGATGGGCCCTTAGGGCCCTGTAAATAGCCAATCCGTGTAGATAGTTAAGGACCAATCAGAAGGGGGCAAGAATTGTATAAAGGAGCGGGAAGTTTGAACAGAGCTCAGTGTGTTGTGTGTGTGTTCCTGAAGTAAAGCTTGCTGAAATCACTCTCCGACTCTGGTCTCTTACTGCGCCGACCCCAGTACATTACAAGAGGTATGTAATGCCTAGGCATTGTGGGCACTTTGAGCAGCAGAGGAAATTGTAGCAAAGTAAAAGTAGCTGCCAGCTTATGAACTCTGCCTGCAATTCAGCCTCATCTTGCTGCAATTCCCTCTCCTGCTCAAAGTGCCATTTTTTTCTCCAGGAGAACAGATCTCTGTAGTCTGGAAATCAGTTGTATTCCAGGAGAACTCCCACGCCCCACATGGAGGTTGGCAATCCTAACAGAATAAAGTCTTGTCTACACAATACAGACAACATGGGGAGATTTTTGTTTTTATGTGACGAGTTGGTTTATAAGGCTTACTACATGCATTTGTTTTGTTGACTTGAAATCAACAGTTCCATGATACTTTTGACATGATCATTTTGGCCATCAGAATTAGAATCATTCTGAGGAACTAGGCTTTTAGGCTCTTTTACTTCCCTGATTTCAAACTGTCTGAAAGAATGGAGACTACCATATTTGTGTCTATTATTCTCTTTTTCCAGTACCGACTTTTACTTATATGAATCTTGCAATGTCTTATGGGATAAGAAACTTCCACTACTTTGAGGGAAAAGAGGAGAAATATGTCACCATGGGATTGTTTTTTAAAAGATCCTTTATATGACTCAATGCAGATTAACATCGAGAACAATCAACACTTGTGTAAGTACTCTTGCTTGACATCACTACCTGAAAAGTTACATTCTGTAGCCTAGGCTGAATACTTATGTAATTGCACTTCCCTGCCTTAAACAGATTATTCCTTCAAACCCGTAAAGTGGCCAGTTAATGAACGTTAAAGCAGTGCTTAAGAAAAATTGCCTGGGTTCATACAGTAGCATCCATTTTAAATTGCCTTTTAAATTAAAATTATTGTTTGCTCTATTGGAAGGATACAAAATCTCAGAATAGCACTTTGGCTTGCATACAACAACTAAACATCCAGGGCTAGCTGATTTGGAATTCACATAATTAAGTCTGCCAACATTTTTATCAATCTCTCTTCCTGCATCCTTAACATCCGTTTTCTCTGCAAACATTTGCCTTTGATAATATTTATTTTCATGCTGTGAAAAAGCTTCACTTCCTGATTTCTGCAGAGTAAGTTGCTGTTAAAGGCTACCAAGGTGTAGTTGTTAGAGGGTCAGACTAGTGCCTTGGAGATCTAGGTTGAAATCCCCCGTCTGTCATTGGGTGACCTTGGGCCAGTCCCTATCTCTTAGACAGGGCTGTTTTGGGGATAAAATGGAGAAAGGGAGAGCCAACGAGACTGTCCTTGGAGGGAGGGGATGTAAAATGCACTAGTTAGGCAGACAAACAGGCTAGGCTGGTTCTTGTCCTGACTAGTATCAATACTGTACATGGTGAAGCAAGGCTTGTGGGCTTCAGATAGACTACTATGTGGACGTCTTGTGCTGACACATTTTATATTTAAAAGATGTTGAATTTTGTTCACATGAGAGTATTTGTGCAGTGTTTGTAAAGGATTTTGCAGTTCTGCCCATAGTAGAGTTGCCCACTGTCAAGTGGGGCCTATTCTCCTGGAATCGCAACCTATCCCCAGATCAGTTCCCTTATAGGAAATGGCTTCTTCACCCCTCCTCTTCCCAAATCCCACCTTCTCTGGGCACTGCCTCCAAATCTCCAGGAATTTCTCCAGTCAGAAATGGCAACCCTGTGTCCTGCACTTTCAGAGGGTAGCTGTGTTGGTCTGCATTAGAACAGCTAGATTTGAGTCCAGTAGCACCTTAGAGAGCAACAAGATTTGGAGGGGGGGTTGGTGGGAGTATAAGATGACAAAGTAAGCTTTTATACTCTCTTGAAAGCTTATACCTTGAAAATCTGTTGGCCTTTAAGGTGCCAGTAGCCTCACATCTAGTTGTCCTAGCCTGTAGGTTGCCACAAAAATGATTTCTGCATTTTTGAAGTTATCAATATATTTGTACAAAGAGCTGGAGAATAGCTTCTGTGATTGGCAGAGTATGCTGTGGAAGCACTATTAGAATTTTCCATGGAAGGTACAAACATGGAACGACTTACAAAATGTGCACAGTCCCTTGTCTTTATCATTATGTAGTATACACTAATCCCACACACCTATGGGGGTGAGAATGAAAGATTTCCTGTGTAATGGCCAATGTTGCAGCAACTCCCTCCCTGCACTAGGAAGCAAAAGTTCAGTCTGGAGAATTCTTAGGAGTGAAATGCTGCCTGTCATTTCCAAATGAATGGTGGGGAAGAACAAAACAGAAAAGGCCCATTTGTTTTATTTTTTCATATAATGGAAAGGAAAGGGGAAAACAATATTTGACAATTATTCACTGGGAATTCCCTGGGAAGAGAATCTCTCACCCCTAGTATTTCACACAAGGGGACCAAAAACAAATGTACAATAAAAAACAAAGGCTAGAAAATTAAAAATATAAATGAATGACACACATGAAACTTTTTTTAAAAAATGAAAGCAACCTCAAAGAATAGGCCAGAAATCCTCGGAGTGACAAAATGGACTTTAAATCAGGTACATTTAAAACGGCTTCATCCTGCTAGTGAGATGAACACAATTTTTTCCATTTTTATTTTCAAAATGGCATTCATTTTTGTTCAATGTGCTACTGCATCTGTGGCCATTTCTGTTATTACATCTGTTTTCACTTTCATTAGGTTAATAGACACTACACCAGAACAGCACTGCAGTAGCAGTCACAATGTCTCCATTAATTCCTGCTCACTAAAAGAAGTCATGGGGCCCACCTGGGCTCCTATTGCAGCAGCCCATGGCTTCTGGATGATGATCACTGAATGAGCAATGATTGATGGAGTCACTGCTGGCTCATCAGCAGCAAATGAACAAATGGCATGCTTTCATCTTTATCTTTATCCTCCATCAATATCCCAAAATGGAACTTGGAGCCCCCCACTGGCAGCCAGGTAGGACCTGGAAACCCTAAGTGGATCCAAACATCCTCTAGAGAACCTTCTGCCAATTTAAGTGGTTCTCCCTCCAACAGAGGAGCCACTCAAGTTGGAGGAGAGCTCTTTGGCTGGTGGAAGGCTTCATTCAGTGAAATGTAAGGATAGGGTTAGGATCCATCCTAGTAGTTACATAGGGCTTATAATCTTGCAAGCAAGCCAATATGATCATATCCTCATATTGCAGATGGAGAGGAAGTGGCCAAGAATGATTCTGAGTTCATTGCAGAGGTGAGATTAAAGCAAGGACCTCTTGGATTCCATTTAAATCCAAACTTCTCTTATTTCCTTTCTTTTCATTCCAGTCTTATCCTGCAGTATGGGGAACCATTCCCATTTTAGTTCACAACCAGAGAATTGTTGGTGTTTTCTGGGGAAATTAGGGCTAATGTTAAAATGAACACATTTTTGCCACATAGTGATATTTAAATTTATTTTTCCCATCATGTGGTCATCTTATACCGATCTAACTCTTAGTTTGGTTGGTTTATGAGTTAGTCACGTGAATGTTGAAGAAATAATTTCATTACTTGACTGTGTTCTAGACACAAGAATATAAAAATTACATTGCTGAATCCTATTAAGCTCTATTTAATTTTGCATTTAGTTTTTTATAATGGCCAGCCTTTGCCTGTGGGAGTTCACAAGCAGAATATAAAAGTGGCAACCATATATTAATGTTCATTTCCACCTTCTGGACCCAGAAGTCTTTGATCATGGAGGTTCCATTGCTTGTTGTAACTATAATAATTGTTGAATCTTCTTAAAAACTACCCAAATGTGCTCAATTCACATGCACAATATAAAAATGAGAGTAATTGAACAGGCTTAAACATAATCACTTTTTAAAAACGTTTTACCTGATGACTTTCATCTTGTGAAGAAGACAGGCATGCATAAAGAATCGGTCTGCCCAAGAACAAATTGATGCTTTCTTAAACACCTTGCTCCTTACATCATGTTGAGATGCATATGATATATTTACAAGCAGCAACAGGATGTAGATCAGCAAACCATCAAATTCAAAAGTGTGCTCTATGAGCAGTCATAATATATGGATGCAATGCTCCATGGGCTCTTGAGGCTTTCTTCCAGGCAAGTATGTGGAGGATTGCAACCATACATCACAATGGCACACCAGACAAACTTTTTTCCAGTTTGATAATTCAGTGATCTACAGTGTGTGGCTGGCTATAAATTTTTCTCACGCATCAACATGCAGCATAATGGGCATTGCATTTTAAGAGTCTTCATTTACGGTAGTTCTTTCTTCATTCTCACTTTCACATTTTCAGTAATACAACAAAAAGCAAATGAAACACATAAAACAAAATGAAGTAATGAAGCGAAGTGAGGATGAAATGAAATAAGACTGTTTTAAGTTATTTTGAATCATAAAGAAAGCAGAAGGAATATGTATCTAAATATTCATCAAAGCCCTTTCATTTGTGAATTTCACTCACAAACAGAGCCAGCCTGGAGTGTTTCAGTTGAAAGAAGAGGCTTGGAAAAGAAAACAAGTGTTTAAAATTTCCTTGAACATTTAAGGGAAATTGTAGCAAACTGGAAACATGTGGTAAGCAAGTGTGGTATTTGTGCCCTCCCTCTTTCCAGAGTGATGGGAAACTCAAGCCAACTTTTCAAGGATCAGGACCCTAGAAATATATGGTTTGTTTGTAAAACTGTGGTTTTGGGTTTGTTTTTTTTACAAATGTACACATACATTGGTTGTCATGGGATCCACTGACAAGCATACCCTTAGTACAAGCATTAGGTTTAAAATTATTTTATTAGATTTTTACTTCACCTTTCCTCCAAGGTCTCCTTGGTGGTCAATCTACCACTCTCTTTTTATCATAAGAACTCCTTGATATAAACTAGAGTAAGAAAGAATGACTTGCTCAAGGTCACCTACTGAGATTCATGACAGAATTACATCTGTATATTATGACTACTCATAGAATGAGGATGTATAAATTGAATTTCAATGGTGTAAAATGGAATAAAAAACCATAAGTATCCAAAATGGTAGCAACAAAAATGGGGTAAATGGAACCTGATGACAATGACACTGTGTGAAATAAAAAAGAAACAAAACCAGCCACATAAGCCCATCTGTAATGACGCTAACTGCTCATGGTCTTTTATCCTCAGGAATCTCCCCTCATTTTAGCCCCACAACAACCCTGTGAGGTAAATCAACCTGAGAAGTGATATCTGGCCCAAGGTAACCTTTGAGCTTCATGGCAGAATGGAACTTTAATGAAGGCCTCACAGATCCTAGGTTCAATATTCTAATCATTACACCAAACTGGTTAATAGTGGAGTCTACATGATCTAGAAGAATTTTTCTTAGGGAACCTGTGAACAGGCCTCCCACACGGATGATATAACATTTTGTATGCAGAAAGGAAATGAGAGGATACAAGCAAACTATTCTTGGAATTGACTTTAAGTCTTCCCTTTACCACTTGTGGTACAGGTTCTTGAATGTAAACTGTAGAACTGCTGGATGATTCTCAGGCTGTGAAAGGTCAAATATGTCCAGCTCCATCTGTTCATTGTGATTCTTTTTCTCAGTGGACTCCACTATGGGGTTTGAAGATGAGCATGTGGAAAGAGAAAGCCTTTGAACAACCACACTGACTAGATAATGTATGGAACAAGCAGTGTCAAGCAAGTGCTCTGTTCTTTATGTCATAGCAAATATATCCCATAATGTGCAATAGCCAGCTTGTTTCAATTCTGTGCCATTGTTCCTGATCTCTGCACTGGTATTTCAGACAGTGCTGCACTTAAAAGATGAATATCTATTGTGGCATATTGTCTTCCTCTGTGTATGGCATCATAGTGAAGGTAAGACAGTGTATCTTTTTTTTTTTTGACCTTTAGCTTTTAAGGAGAATACTGTTCTAAATCTTACTGAAGCCCATTAACCTGCTGCACAGTCTGCAAGAGGTCTTAACAAAAGAACGAGGTTATTTGCCATAGCAGAGGTGAGCCTTCAGAAAGCAGTCAACCAGTAACATGACAGTAGAAAGAAACAATGAATGGATGAGGAGGAGAAGGAAGAGCTATGAGTAAAAAATGAGTCATTTTTGTTTACTCGAATGCAAGGTGTTACAGATATTTTGTTTCTTGTTCTGGGTTTTGCATAGGCTAATATGGTTCTTTACAATTTTTTTCTACTAAAGGAATGGTTGCCATTCTGCTGTTGTTCAGCTGCCTGTCTTCTCCCTCTGGTTGGAGGCTCCTGGGAACCCCCATGGGTTGCTCAGGCAGGTAAGTAAACAGCAGACAGCAGCAAGCTTCAGCCATCACTGGAGGTACTGCAAATTTACCATGAACTAACCATGATCACTTTGCTTATTCACATGAATTTAGTTCCCCCCCACACCCTTTTAGAAATTTGGGGTCACTTTCTAATCAATTCCATTATGAACAAAGAGAAATATGAAGAGATGACAAGCAGGAAGGGAAGTTCTGCAGAATTTCATTCTGTAGGTGCTCAGGGATGTCCTCCCTAACTTTCATATCCTCCTGCTGCACCAGCACCCTGTAGAGCAGGGTGTAAAACATGTGGCTCGGAGGCTGAGGGCTGCACTCAAGCCCACAAGTAACTGGCTGTTGTCTGCTTCCTTCTCCCTCTCTCTTGCTTCCTTCTGCATCACAGCTTGCTTTGCCAGACTTGCTCAATCATACAGCAGAGCTACTGAGCCAAACCTGTCTTCCTTCTATTGGCTGAAGATCCTCCCCCTCCTGGTTTCCTGGGGAAAGAAGGAAAGAGCCAGAGCTTCCTTTGCCCAGTTCCCTGGATTGTACAGGAGAGACACAAAGAAAGCACTATTAAAATCACTAAGTGCTAATGTTTTAAGCATGGTTTTTTTTAGTTTTTAAAAAATCTTTAATTGTGTTTGTCTGTGCCCTTCACAAAGTTTATATCTCTGCTGTCTGGCATTACATTTTATGACACACATGGCCTGGCCCAACAAGGTCTCATTTATGTCAGATCCAGCCCTCATGAATTAGACACCCCTGCTACAGTATAACATAAAACTGCTAAAGTTGCAAGAAGATGCATTGATTTCCCTTCAAAGAGAAATTCTTCATTTAAAAGAGAAAGAAAAGAATAAGATAAATAAGTGGATATATCTAAAAAAACAATATTTTTTTTTGGGGGGGGGGGAATTCTACCATAACAACACTAGCCATAATGGACGCTGGGAGAAACCGCATTAGTAAATTGCTCATTGTGAAACATTATTTTTTTAAAAAAATTAAGTAACATGACAAGCAACAAGCAGGTGGGAGAGAGGTGACTGCACCAAAGCAATATGTAATCATGCCAGCACTATCGAACATGTTTGAACACTTAGGACCCTGGGGAACAGAGCTGATGGTTAGGATCACAGTTTGCACGGTGGCTCAGTGGTAGAGCATCTGCTTGGGAAGCAGAAGGTCCCAGGTTCAATCCCTGGCATCTCCAAAAAAGGGTCCAGGCAAATAGGTGTGAAAAACCTCAGCTTGAGACCCTGGAGAGCCACTGCCAGTCTGAGAAGACAATACTGACTTTGATGGACCAAGGTCTGATTCAGTATAAGGCAGCTTCATATGTTCATATGTTCAACCATGAAATGAACCAGCAGATAATTCAGCGCACTTGGCCACCACTGCTTTACCTCCAAAAAGAAGCAGCCGTTGCCACCAACTATAGTGGTAGTATATTGGTGATATTTATACTGAGGATACATGCTGAGAGTTTCAGCAGGCCCAATGCCTCTTGAATCAAGGTAGGTCATCTATTTTTGTGGCTCAGAAAGATAGCCTAATTGGCTTTTGGGATGTGAAAGAAGGAAGTTTTATGGCTCTGGCTGATGGCATCTCTGTTGGCAAATGATAGTCCTTTTGTTATTCTAGATCAGAGGTTCCCAAACTTATTTGGCCTAACGCCCCCTTTTCAGAAAAAAAAGTTATGCAGCGCCCCCCTGGAAATCTACCTTTAAGAAGTGGACTAAAAGATGCAGTGACATATTTGCACACAGAGTAAACAAAGATGTTGTAAAGAAGACACTTTCAAGCTTGAAATTCTAAAATTATTTTATAAAATCAACCATAGTAACATTCTCATACACAGAGAATTTTTGAAATTTCTTTATAATTATTATCACCCTCCCCTTGTCAGCTCCAACTAACGTAATGGGAAGGTGCCACCACCCAGCTGCTTTCAACCTGAAAGCAGCAGGCAGCAGTAAAATGGGGCACTCTTCGTAGGCTTCCTTGGAAGTCTCTGACAAGCACAGGCAATGTTTGTCCTGCAAAGAAAAGCGGCAGCGTGGCAGCACCGCCTGGGGCTCTTGGCTTGCCTGCTGGCTGGTGCAGTTGTGCCACAAGAGAAAGAGTAAGGGGGTGCACAGCAGTGCCCCCTGGCAGGGTGGCACCTTAGGTGGTCACCTACCCACCTACTCCCATGCGCTTGCCCTGCAGATGACACTCTGAACGATTTCCCACTCACGTTGCTCTCAAGTTCCTCTTCTCAGTGGGGCTTCCCCCTGATTTCACACTATCTGCCCTGGGGCTGCAGCTAGCTTTGGTTTTTTCGCGCTGCAAACAGAAACCTCTAAAACCCAGTTCCTGTTTGTGGTGTGAAAAAGCGGACACTAGCTGCAGCCCTAGGACAGATAGTATGAAATCGGAGGGAAGCCCCACTGAGAAGAGAAACTTGAGAGTGCCGTAAGGCGAGTGGGAAATCAGTCTCTGTGTCTGGGGCATTGCAGTTGGCTGAAATCAACAGAAGCAACAACCTGGTAACCAGAGGACTGTAAGAAGCTTGACGCTCTGCAGAAAACCTTGTGAGGAGCAAACTACAGGTTGAAACTCTTTACAGAAGTTTGTGTAATTGCCTCAGTGCTTCCACTGTCCTGACTTGAACTGTATTGCTGAGCGAGAAACTGCAAGCAACCTTGAGAAGCTGCTAGCTATAGCAAGTATTGGCTAGGATAGGCTAGTAAGGTTTTTTGTTTCTGTCTTTCTTGTTTGTCTGTACACCTCTATTTTTTATTCTATCTGGTAAATAAACTGCATCCTTCTTATATTTTAATTGGAAGAAGTTCTGGTCCTCATTACTAGTCTAATTGGGTGAACTCACACTAAGTAGCAGACAAAAAGGAACCCTCTATTGTTGTTAATTGGAATTTTCCTCTAAATTAGAAATTCTGGACCCCTCCCAGAAATGTGCCACCACCCCCTTATTTTTTCCACCCCCCCCCCCAATTGCACCCAAGGCTATTACCGTCCCCCTGGATCATTCCAGCGCCCCCCAGGGAAACACTGTTCTAGATACTCAGAATAAAGGGTCAATGTTCAGTCAGTGGTTATAAATTAGAAGACAGAAAACAATTCATAGCCAGCATCAGAGTTTCCTCACTTCTTCCCCCCCTTCCCCAAGATTTAAATATCAGTTGGGCAATAATTGATGCATAACTAAAATTCAGCAGAACATTCAAATTGGATTTGGGAGGAAGGAATGAAGCAGAGTCCCTCAAAGATGGAAAAAAACACACCACCTTCCCCCAAATTACCGTATCTGTGCATCTCTAACTGGCTATCACCTTCCATTCTTCCTCACTTCTTATTTAAATGGTTTGATTTGCATTCAGTTCTTGAGAATTCCATGTACCTTAGTGAGAAAGTAAGAGCCCAGAATATAAAATGACCCCCCACTTTAAAGAAGAGGTTATATTTAAAAGCAGATGACCCTGAATTTAGAATAGCCACTCCTAGAAAATTAGCAGTATAAATGTTTTATTACATGGTGATCAACAAATAATACATAATGTAGACTACAGAAGAAAACAGTTATTTCACTTCTTGCATCTTTCTTACATTGTGTTCTGTTCACAAATAGTATCACACTGTTTTAAGTTTAAAAAGGTGAAAGACTGTTTTTTTCAACCCCCTCTCCCTCAAGGAGTGAACTACTAGGCAAAGGCTCTGCTAAACTGACAGGCTAGGAGAATTACACCTTTCTAAATGCATTGAAATCAATGGGTGGAGAAGGGTGTAACTCAGTTTAGGAATGCGTTTGTGACCCCTCCCCCTCATTCCCAGTGTTTTCTGTAGGCTAGGAACCCCCATTTTTCAACAGAAGGTATTACAGCTCTAACCCAGCAGGATGGTTACTGTTTGCCTTATTCTTCCCTAACTAAAATGCCCACAAATTCATAACAATTATATAGCTAATACTGTGTGAAACTGCTGTAAACCCACTGGCTTTTTGAGTTTCTCTCTCCTAGGGAAAAAAGATAAGAACTACAAGGCAACTCCTGCATAAAACACAAAGCAAGAAACAAAAGCTGGTGTGAAGTATTATTCCAAGCAAGAAACATGGGTCAGTAGAGGGACAAATCCATCCCCAACTTCTTATCATTTAGCAGGCAAGGTGCTGCAGTTTCTAAAACTAGCCAGGGAGTCCACCTGACTCTGCCTCTCTCCTTGAAAAGCAAAGCAGCTTGGAAGGCAGTATCTGCAAGATTCTGTGTTGATTTCACTGGCACTCCTCTCTACTGGTGAATGAGTTTGTTGGTTTTCTTCAAACCCTTCCTGCTCTCCCTGATGTGCAGTGGACCACCTCTCACAGTCGGTGGATCTGTATGCCTGAGTAGAACATGTCATCCCTTTTCTCAAAAAGTCTAAAAACAAACAAACAAAAACACACTTGTCTTCCTTTTGATTTATGGTAGATGCATTCAAAATGACTTTACTTAGTGCTGTCATGTAGAAATTAAATATTGGATTGTTTGACTGAATTGATAGGTGGAATGGATTAATCATTTGCAATTGATTTGACTTAATCAAATTTAGAAACATCTGTGAAATATATTGGGGTGTGGATTTCAACAACTGTTCTGATGGGAATAATGACATTATATATGGAAATGGACATTAAGGCCACTGGGGAAAGTTCTGGTGAGTTGATGGCTGGGGAGCTGCTGCCCCCCAGGCTCAACCTGCCTCCCCGTCTCACCTTGCACAAGGTGGGCAGGTATGAGTCCAGAAGTCCCTACCTTACATCAGGTGGGTGGACAGGAGGCAGGTGGAAATCACAGCAAAACTGTTCCTTCCCTTTCTTCTTACTGTGGAGGCAGGGGTGGGCCCTCTTACTTTTTCCCTCCCTCCTCCAGGCTGAGAATGGGCTCTTGGCTAGTTTGGCCTCCCAGTTCACTCTTGTATGGAGTAACTAATAAGATTAGAAATAAATGCCTGCCCTAAATGGAACAATGACTCAGTCAGTCATGAATCCTGTGGATAATTAGATTACTTTTGAGACATTGTGCAATAAGTTTTCCCTCTAAAGCTGTGAATGTGTAAGCTTTAGGGTTCTTTTTTTGTGGAAACAATGAATAGACTAGCAACCACTTAGCTTTAGGGAAGGATTTTTTAAAAATTATTTAAATTAAAATGTACTCTTTAGGAAAGAGCTGACTTCCCAACTAAGGCTTGTATCATACTCAAGGGAAGCAATTAGATGCAAAACAGGACACCTGGTATGACATTAATGAGCCTCAAGTTTTGTTGTTACCAAGCTTCAAGGACTGCACTAGGAAATCAACCCAGAACTTTAATTAAATCTGTTGCTAACAACTAAGTTTCCTATGATTTTATTAATATTATTTAAAAGAATGCGTTGGAATAAGGACTTGGAGGAACCAATAGTTTTATATTGTTTCAGCTTGGTTAATTTATAACAACAATAATGACAAGGGGGCACAAAAGGATTGGGGGATTAGAAATCCTTTCTACAGCCCCTGTTTCCTCCAGACTTCTGACTCTGGTTTCCTACTACCTTTACTTCACTCTCACCTGCCTTCTTGTTTAACAATGCAATCTGTTATCCTGCCCATGCCAAAAGGGAAGAATGAATCCTATTCGTCCCTGCCAGTCCCATTCCATTTACTGGTTCCATTTCCTTTCTCCTCTCTCCCCATTCTTTCTGCTGCCTCCCCTGCTTTCAGATGATACTGAATCATTTGGCTGTCATACACTGCTGGAACTTCCAGAAAGCTTTCAGTGGTGTTGAACTCATTTGTTATGAAGGCCGGATCTAATATTCTCAGGCCTTGTTGGGCTGAGTCATGTTTGTCATAAAATGTAATGCCATGTAGTGGATATGCAAACTTTATAAAAGACACAAACACAATTAAATGCCTGTGCTGTAACAATCTTGAATAGGCTGTTCTGGTACATAAGAGAAGCCATGTTGGATCAGGCCAATGGCCCATCCGGTCCAAAACTCTTTGTCACACAGTGGCCAAAAAAACCAAGTGCCATCAAGAGGTCCACCAGTGGGGCTAGAAGCCCTTCCGCCATGCCCCCCAAGGACAAGAATACAGAGCATCACTGCCCCAGACAGAGAGTTCCAACAATACGCCTGTAGCTAATAGCCACTGATGGACCTCTGATCCATATGCTTATCCATTCTCCTCTTGAAGCTGTCTATGCTTGTAGCCGCCATCACCTCCTGTGGCAGTGAATTCCACATGTTAATCACCCTTTGGGTGAAGAAGTACTTCCCTTTATCCGTTCTAACTCGACTGCTCAGCAATTTCATTGAATGTCCACAAGTTCTTGTCCACTGTGATTTCCACCAATAAAATTCTTCCATCTTCAGAGACAAATTGCACTTAAATTTAATTTAAATTTAAATTTATCTTTAATATATGTTGCCACTCCCCTGTAAGCCAAAATGCCCTCAAAACGAGGTTGGGAATTAGTTTGATGGACACCCGGCTTTAATAGGAATCTTTTTATCAATGTATACCAGGCTCAATCATTCAGAGAGTGATGCTCAATAAAATGGACTCTAATTTAATAAAAAAACCAATTGTAATTTATTTAGAATAATAGTTCTTTCACACAAGATACAAATAAAAAACAATCACACATTCACACAGGTCTAAAGAAATATAGATAGATCGATAGGGGTACATATAAGGATAAACATACAGGGTGATACTACCTCTCGCAGACTCCAAGGAAGACTCCGATGGCGACGAATGAGGGAATGGGGGAGGACCCGAAACTGATCAGGAATCGGGGATGTATCTATACAGCGGGATATGGGGGTTGCTGAATAGAGAGCACACCTGTGGGTAGCTAGTCCACAGGTTATATAGAGTCACCTCAGTCCCGAGGGGATGGGAGGTGACTGGGAGGGGAGATGGGAGGTTCCGCTGATGACCGCGAAGGCTGGACATCGGCTGGACCAATGGTGAGTCTTTGGCGACACCTGATTGGGTGTATACTTTAGCCAATGAACTTCACCTTCATCCTGGGCATCCTGGAAACTTCCAAGTTGCAACAGGGCCTGGGGCGGCTCCAGTGATATCAGTATGGAAATGGCTGGGTGATTGGGATGAGATGGGATTATCTGGGAGTGTGACAATAGGGAATCAGATATGGACCTAGGTATCCCCGGTGTAGACAAAAGGCTTGGATGTGACAGGAGAGATCCTTCCTCTTTTCTCCTCGTCTCCTATACCAGAGTTACAGTCAGGATATTACCGAGCAATTAGGATCAACAGTAGAGCTATTAATCCATTCATAAAACGGATGGGTTGCTTGCGGGCTAGGAATGACTCAAGGTGTGCACGTGAGGTTCCCATCGGGAAGGAATGAAGCCCAACCAGGCAGGAAGATGGCTACAAGTGGTGTTAGCGAAACACAGTGGCTTCCATGCTTAGCGCTTCAACACCGGTCGCCTGGACAGCTCCGTGGCGGCGTAGTTTCTTCCCCACCATGGCAGACTCCACGCAGTAGCGGGGAAACGTCCGTGCATGTTGGCAAGCACTCTGTGCCTGTTTAGAACACTTATACACTTAGGCTGCTTGTACACGTGAGTCCCGTTTAGTTCCTGGATAGCTTTGGTCGCACTCTCTGGCCAGACGGGTGCAAGCTCACTTCTCCAGGCGCCCTGGCAACCATGTTTGTGACTATAATATTGGGGAAAGAGGGGTCATTTCCTCACACCCCATTTCTTCTTATACTTGTCTGTTGCTGTGAATAAATTACCCAATTTTTTGTTTTTCAAAAAGTGTTGGTCTTTCGTTAGAATATGAGTTTCTTGTAAGCAAGTTATATCCATTTCCAGTTTTGCCAAATATCTAAATGTCTTCCTCCTTTTAGCAGGAGAATTAAGTCCATTCACATTAATTGAAACTATTGAAGCCATTATGGATTTTCAGTGGGTCAGCTGATCAGCGGGGGCCTTTAAAGAGCCTTAGAGCACAGTGCTTCACCGCCCCTTCCTGGGCCTTAAAGTTGTGAAGAATGGAGGGAGGAGGAGGCAAACAGGGATTTGCCTAGGGGGCGGAGGGAGGCCAAATTCAGCTCCCCCGCTCTCATGGCGCCCTAGGCAAATGCCTAGTTTGCCTAGTGAGCAGGCTGCCCTGGTGGTGTGGCACCTTCAGAAGAGTTAGCTTAGATGAGGGCAGTTTCCATAGTAGAGCGTAGCAAGAGAGGTGATCTTGCAGGTATGTGGTTCCAAGGGCACTAATGTGAACCTTAAACTGGATCTGTTGTTATTGTGATGTCTGAAACTTCACAAACAGTTTAATGTGAACCTTAAACTGGATGTCATTAGATAGAAACCAATGAACTATTTAGAATGAGTATGATATGTATGCTCTGCCTAGCACCCAATAGTAACCAGGTTGTGGTGTTCTGAACCAACTGGAGTTTCTACATTCTCTCTGGGGGCAGCCCCATATAGACATTGCAATAGTCTAGTTTCAAAATAACCATAGCATTGTTCTACATGGGGAGTTCAGCCATATCAGAGTAAAGGAACATCTTCTGAGCTAAATGAACCTGAAAGAATGAACTTTTTTGAGCTGTCTTAGCTTGCTTCTGCAGCAATAATACTGGATCCAGAATAACCCCTAGGTTCTGTGAGTATCAGCTAGGCCCCATCATAAGTAGCAAGAACAGCCTTCCCAATCTACATTACCTCAATTTCTTTCTTTCTTTCTTTCTTTCTTTCTTTCTTTCTTTCTTTCTTTCTTTCTTTCTTTCTTTCTTTCTTTCTTTCTTTCTTTCTTTCTTTCTTTCTTTCTTTCTTTCTTTCTTTCTTTCTTTCTTTCTTTCTTTCTTTCTTTCTTTCTTTCTTTCTTTCTATCCCGCCCTCTTCACAAGCGGACTCAGGGCAGCTAACAGTCATTAAAACACAATGTAAAGTTATAATTTAAAAACAATAAAATTTAACTATTAAAATACAGTACATTCATGGTGCTACTTAGAGATTTTGTCAAGTTTAGCTTCAACTTGTCCTCCTTTAGCTATTTAACCACAGCAGTAAGGCACTGGTTCAGGACCTCAATCTTCAGCATCATCAAGTAATTTAGCGGGGGCGGGGGGATACAGAGCTGGGAGGGGGCAGCTGTCAGCATACTGACATCCAACTCTACAAGACACAAATGATTTTCCCTACAGGCTTTACACAGAGATTGAATAGCATGGGAAATAAACCATTGCAATCCAAAAGCTAATCTATACTTACCAATCAGATCAGATTTCACAATGAAATTTGGGTCCCTATCCCATAGGCTGTTCTTCTATAATCAGGTTCACAGTAAGGGTGGTGTTATATGGGAGACAAGAGAAGGGGAGACATAAGGAAGGATTAAGGAGACCTTTGGAGGAAGTAAAGTCATGTGATCTGTTTACATATGATCTTTGAGTTGGATCTGGGTGGTGAAAAGTTCCTCTGAGATCTTTTTCTGTGGATCTGCAGTGGCTTTCAGCACCCTCTCATTTATTTATTTTATTTATTTTAGTATTCCAGTTTCTGTCCTGCGCTCCCCACAAATAGACTCAGGGCAAGTCACAACATAGTCAGAAACAGTAAAAAAAAAAGAGTTATATAAAATAATTAAACAATTTAAAACAGTTAAATAAGTAAAAGGTGGCAGATTTCATAAACATAAGCCCGTAAACTGAACAGTAAAATGGAATCAGATAAGGTTACACAATGTCCATGTTCCAGGCAACCAACATCAAATGGGCAGCGTTAGATGAGCAGCATCTGACAGGAAGGCCAGATACTGATATGTTTCTCATTGTGGCAGCATCTATATTAGATGTGAAAGGGGGGGAAACATTCTGACAATCAGAGGACCTTCCATTGCCTCCCCAGTCGGAATGAAGAGGCTGACACAAAGTTGGATAAAAATTGGGCCGCTTTATTAAACATAACTTGAACGAACTAGAATGTCAAGAGGTCTAGGCCTAACAGGACAAGCCCTGGGGTCAAACCCCAGACCCCACCTTGTCCTGGGAGGGTGAGCCACCCTGCCCCCAGCACCAGCCCACTATCATCTGGGTGGTGCTGAGCAGCCAGGCCAAAACTCCACCTCCACCTAGGCCGGCATCCAACCTTCTGGAAGGATCTGCCCAGGTGAGGCTTTGTCATGATCTGCACTCCCAGCATTGAGCTGTAAAGCCCATCTGCAGTTCATACAGACCACCAGCACCAACTGGTGCAGAGCCATAGGAATATGCCCAAGCCCCCTTTCGTGGCCTTTTGCAAGGCCCTATTGGCCTTGCGTCTGGCGCATTCAATTCCCCCCCAATACAGGGCAGGCCACCAGACCCTACAAGGCAATATTGCTGCCCCTACCTAAAGGACCCTTGGCCATCTCCACTTGATGGCTCACAGATCCTCCTGTGCTTGCAACGAAAAGGGGGGAGCTCACCCTCATAAAGCCACAGTCATTACCACCCAGGCGGATGACCAGGATGTCTGGAGGAGGCGCCCTCCTCTCTCGGAACAACAGCAGCATGATACCCAGCTAACCAGGCCACGGCGACCAAGCGACTCCACCGTCGCCCACGCTGAGAACATGCTGTGTACCCATTGGCGGTCTCCTAGCCTGGTGGGCTGCCCAGAACACCATACTGTGCCCACAGATGAGAATTCAATGCCTCTCACTATGAGCCACAGCACCTGAAAAACAGAAAAAAGGGTCACATCCCAGAAAAAACATGCCAACAGGCAACCAACTGCCAATAGATCCCCCATAAACGCAACTAAATAATGTGAGCCCCATGCCTGCAGTCATCCAAACCCTATGGTGAGGAAGCCGCAGGGACCCCATGGTGTCACATAGGCGCCGAATGAAGGTTAGGGGCCAAACCAAGGGACCCTAGGTCCTTGCTACGGAATCCTAAATCCATGAAGAAACATCCATCAGATAGGTCCTATCCGCCATCAGGGGGCAATTATCCAGCAGTCACGTAAGTTCCTTCAGAAAAATGGGACTGGGTCCCTTCTCCAGGCGGCTGCTGATTACCCCCCCAGGGCATTTGGGGCCAGCCTTTGTTCCTGATTTAATGCAGGCTGAAAAGGCGTGAGGCCCCCCGCACAGCAGGCACTCATGTTTGAATTTACAGGCCATCCTGAAACGCCCTTAGACATAAATTCCCAGCAGAGCAGCCTGGGTTGAGCTGACTGGCCTGCCGCACTGTGAGCACCTGCACTGCTCAGTTGCTTATGAACCAGGTGCCCACTGTCGGTCCTATCCCCTGAATTAGGCTTCGCCGGGGACATCAACTGGAGCCCTGGGTTAACTGCAGCCCTCATCCTAAAGGCCTCATCATATTGCAACCACGCTGCACCGACGAAATCCGTATATGCACGGTGCACTATGTTACAATATTGTAACAGTGCCGCGGCCCGTAAAGGCTGCACCCTTGCTATTACCCCCGTGTAGATTAAGAAACCCGGCAGCCAGTTGGACCAGGTCCTATCCACCTTACGCCGTTTCAGCTTCTCTTTCTCCTTCTCATCGAGCTCCTTCTTATCTTTCTTCTCAAGTTCTCTAAAGAGAAGGCTAAACACATCCACATACTCTCCCCTCAGAATCTTATCCTGGGTTGCAACTGCAACGCAGTGTCGCTGTACGGAAGGGCATGGAAGGGGATGGACTCATAAGAATTTGGGGGGGGGGGTAATGCCAGGTGCCCCACTGATAATCCGGCCAACCCCCTTGCTGCAAAAAATGGTGCTGCCCCCCCCCCACGGCAACACCCCTGGTGTCGTTGGGGAAGCGGCAGCCCCCTGCGACGATGGCCGCCCCTTGCGCAGAGAGCTGTAAAGCCGGCCCAACAAAGCCCTGGTATTGAGGTGCCGCACAAGGCGCATCCCAAGCCCAAGAGGGTCCGGCCTGTGCCTGCTGTCCAAAAGGCCCCGACTGCCCGGGCTGCGCCACCGCAGGACCCACCAAGCCATGGGAGGTGCTAGGCTGGACAGGACCCCAAGGCCAGCTTGGCAACTGGGGTTGCGATGGGGACTTACCCATTGCCCCCGAGGGGCAGACAGCCACTGCCACCACCGGGGCTGGCTGTGCTACTTCCCCCACTGTTCCGTGGGTGACGAGCTCCCTGCTGGATACCTCCTCCATATCTGCCTCACCCTCCTGGACCGGTTCCTGTCGCCTGTCCGCCCCGACCTACAAAGCAGAAAGGCGAGCCAGAACCTCTTTTTCAAAGGTTAACCAGGATGACCGTCCAGATGCCTGGCGACGCCCCTCCCAGGTGGGAGCCCTAGCAACGCCCCTCTGCTGCTCCAGCACATACAGTTGCCCAATAATGGCCTGCCTAAGTCAGGCCTCTTCGCCCAATGCCCCGGGGGGACTAGGTTCCTGAGCACACCTCTTTGCAGGCTGCTTCCCCTTGGAAGGGCCCTGAGCCTTCTTGGGCACCATGCCAACTAAATTACGCCCTCCAAAAAGAGACAGGCCCCCAGAAGCAACAGCAGACCCCCAACCCACTACTAAAACTGAGCGCAACAACCCCTGCAGAAAAAAGGGGGGTGCCCCTTGCTTTAGCCCCCTGTATAACCCACTACCAGATGAGGGGGGGAGAAGGAGAAAAAAGAACCCCAGCACCCCCTCAACTACCCCCATCTCCACAGGCAAAAATATGGGGGTGGGGGGCAGATAGGGGGGCCTCCGGCCTAATTCCCTTCCCCAATGCCCCTGCCACAGGTCCGCGCCACCCCTTGCGCCAAACCAGCTGCCCACAGAAGCTGACTCAGCCCCGCTTGCGACGCCTGTCACTCGCCCGCGCTCCCCAGCTTCGGCCCTAAACTGAGGGGGGTGGGGCAAAGCACTCCCTGGCCACTATTGCCCTCACAACAAATGGAGAGGGGAGGGGGGCAAGCCCAACTCCCACCTAAACCCCCCTCTGCCAAACTAAACAACCCTCCCCTGAGGCCAAAACCCCACTGCCCGGGCTGGCTATCGGTAGCCGGAGCTGTATGCTTCACCCTTAATGCTCCATGCCACCACTCGCCCCACACCTGGAAGGTAAATTGACTCAGCCCAATTGGAGCTACACGTTCCCAGAAGATCAACACGTGCTGCTGTTCGCCCCGCGCCATCCAGGGATGAGGTAATCAGCCCCGCTCGTGCTGCGACTGCCGCTCGCACACTCACCCGGCTCTGGCCCTCGCCCCCAGCTGCAAGCAATGCAGCTCTCCTCCCGAGAGCCGCCAACAAACTGCGTGTGCTAGGGTGGGGCCAGGGCTTTATAGCCCCAGCACCACACCTCCTTAAATCCCCGTATGGCTGGGAGCCAACGCCAGCCTCCCCTCCTTCCGGGAGGGCAAATGCGGCTCCCAGCCTGTAACTGGCATTGCCGGTCCAGCTGGGAGGGGGCCGACTAAGTGGGAGAATACTCTTTGCAGACCAATTAGCACATAAAGAATGATTTCTAAGTGTTATAGGATCCCATTTTGGTGAGCCTGCCATTTACAGTGCAATCCAATGGCCAGTCTATAAACTGTTTAGGATACCATTCAACTAAGACAATAAATAAAATTAAAATAAATACTAATTAATTCAAAAATTCAAATAGGCATCAGTGTCAGTCTATTGTTTTCTGTCCAAGCTTGCGTCAAAGTTGAATGTGCTAGGCAGCCACTATTTCATCCTTTTGCTTTTTTAAAAAAACTTGGTTTTTTTACACTGACTGACCGGCAGACTTGAAACTAATCAAAGTTGAGCACTTAACCTAGAAGAAGACTCATTTGAAGGACTCTGGTTGATTTAATGTTCTGTTGAGTTTTTGTTATAGCATAAAGGTACTCGGGAAGGGAGTGTAATCTGAAAAATAAGCAGTTTCTTCACAAGTTTGTTCAAACTCTGCACTCCTACATTATTTCCCCACTAATATTTGGAAAAGGCTATTTATGGTATTTAAGTCCAGGGAACTGTGACAATCGCTTAAGCACCACTGGATGTAATTTTAGCTTTCTTCAATCTGTACCCGTTCTCATCATTTCAACTTTTGCACATTTTGAAAAGATAACCAGACAGCAACTCTTTGTTGTTTATATTCATTGCTGTCCTGTTCACCAGATTTTCAAACGCTATCACTCTTTTAATATTATCTCAAGTGCAGTTATAGACAATTCTATACAAGGTGTGAAAAGTAGCCATTTAATTTAGTATATTTTAACTGTGCTAGAGTTAGCCCCATCCTGGTGAAATGCCCTCTCAGATTAGACCCAGGTCCTGCAGGACCTCCCTAGGTTCCACAGGGTCTGTAAAACTGATCCTGATTTCTCACAAGTATTGCTCCGCCCCCAAAACTTCTGTTTTCCCCAGGCGCAAGTGATAGATTTCACACCAGTTTCTCCACGGGTACATTTTGAAGTGTGGCTCCCTCCAGTTTTCCTTGTGGTTCCTTAATCCTTAAAAGACAGCATCACAAAGCTGCAAGGGGAACTGAAGGGAGCCACGCTTCAAAATGCATCCACAGAGCAACTGGTGGGAAATCGATTGCTTGCGCTGAGAAAACAGAAGACTGGGGGTAGATCAATGCTAGTAAGAAATTGGTCTGAGCTTTTCTACCTGACCTTTCCCAGTTAAGTATATTTGGGGGGCAAAATACTGGATCCACCACTATCAGTTGTTAATTGTTTGCTTTTTATATTCTGTATTTTGTACTGTTTTAACTATCTCTGTTTTAATGTTGTGAACTGCTCTGAGCTCCAGTGGGGGATGACCACTATATAAATTGAAATAATAAATAAATCATTCTACTCTGAGATACCTCCCAGAACTCACACCCATCTTGTTGCTCTAGCATTATGCCCTATGGGGGACATGGGGAGGCCGGAGTGGCCATTTAACAACCAAATGACACCAAAATCAATATTCTGACTTGAGATATATCTGACTTGATTTGATCTGAGGCCGCTTGGGAATACATTTTTACTGCTTAGTCAGGTAGCTGGTGTTGAAAGTAGGCACAAAGACGGAAGGGGGGAGATACTAAACATCCTATTTTCCTTCTCACAGAAACACATCTATATCAAGTTCTTGCAGGAGGGCATAGAACAATTTATCTATTAGTGGCAGGACCTCTCAAGTATACCCAGGTAAACTGTCCCTTGTTTTCCGGAAGGCTGATAGTTTTTCACAGAGATACTTTGACTCTTGGACAGCTTGGCATGCAAAGCCAAGACCCTGTTAGAGATGGGGGGAGTAGCCAGCTGTGGGAATCTATGGGCAAGTGATTTTGAAGGGAACTAAATAAATTAGCCAGTATTATAATGTCCCTGCATAAATTTATGGTGCAGACTCATTTGGAATACTGTGTACAGTTCTGGTCACCTCTTTGCACCTGAAAAAAGATATTATAGGACTGGAAAAAGTGCAGAAAAGGGCAACTAAAATGATTAAGGAGATGGAACACTTCCCTATAAAGAAAGGTTAAAAGGTTAGGGCTCCTTAGCTTGGAGAAACAATGATTGAGGGGGGACATGATAGAAGTTTACAGAATTATGCATGGGATAGAGAAGGTAGAGGAAGAAGTACTTTTCTCCCTTTCTTACAATACAAGAACTCATGGGCACTTAATGAAATGAAAGATCAATAGGTTTAGAACAGATAAAAGTACTTCTTCACCCAAAGAGTAATTAACACATGGAATGCATTGCCACAGGAAGTGGTGTCAGCTATAAGCATAGACAGCTTCAAAAGGAGATTAGATAAATATATGGAGCAGAGGCCCATCAGTGACTATTAGCCACAAGGTATGGATGAAACAGTATGTCTGGTGTAGTATGATGCTTTGTATGCTTGGCACTTGGGGAGGCAACAGTAGGAGGACTTCTGGAGTTCTGGCCCTGCTGGTGGACCTCCTGATGGCAACCTGGGTTTTAGTCACTGTGTGACACAGAGTGTTTGGCTGGATGGGCTATTGGTCTAATCCAACATGACTCATCTCACAGAGGTCTGAGAGGAGCAGAGCAGCTCTGATAGCAATTTCTCCAGCTGTCTCAGCTGAGAATTTCTGAGTTTTGAAGGACTTCATTCTGAAATTTGTGGGGCTGCCTAAAATTCTGAGGTGTGATAGCTGGGGAACTGCTCTTTGTTTGGTTGACTGCTCTTTGTTTGGTTGACTGGGCTAAGGGTGAAAGAGATTGAGAGTGATTGCTGCTGATTGCTGAGGAGTGCCTCTGCTCCACCCTCTTTGCATTTTAAGCTGCGCCTTGCCAAAGGCTGAGCACATCTCACAGAGGTCTGAGAGGAGCAGAGCAGCTCTGATAGCTGAGACAGCTGGAGAAATTGCTGAGAATTTCTGAGTTTTGAAGGACTTCATTCTGAAATTTGTGGAGCTGCCTAAAATTCTGAGGTGTGATAGCTGGGGAACTGCTCTTTGTTTGGTTGACTGCTCTTTGTTTGATTGACTGGGCTAAGGGTGAAAGAGATTGAGAGTGATTGCTGCTGATTGCTGAGGAGTGCCTCTGCTCCACCCTCTTTGCATTTTAAGCTGCGCCTTGCCAAAGAGCTAAAGGGCTCTTGGCCTGTGGCTCTTGGCCTAGGGGCTCTCTAAGGACCAGGAACCCAGATCCCTGATTTCCTTGTTCTCCCAATAAGGTAAGTTAAAGTAAGGTAAGTTGACCCTCCAGAAGGGGAGCCACTTAAACAGCATTTAAAGAGGACTTTATATTTTAAAATATATATATATCATGAAGATAGAATGCCAGCAGGGGGTTGGGGGCTTTCCAGTGTTTTGCACTGAGTGTCACATGTATGACTATCTGCCCAAAGGACAGAAGTCTTGGGTGTGTGCTCGATGCAAGGAGCTCCTGGTCCTCAGGGAACGAGTTTGTACCCTTAAGGCCGAGGTGACTGCCCTGGAGAAGCAGAGATGGTCAGTTAGGCACTTGGGGAAGACTCTCGAGGGCGTATTAGATGAGCCCTGCTCTGAACGTAGCAGCCCCGTTGCTGCCAGAGAGTGTGAGGGTCGAGAGGGAACAGGGCACCGTGCTGAGGATAAGGGGAATGCGCCCTCAGAAGGGACCTCTTCTTCGGTTGGTGAGCGGAAATCCTTTCACGCCAAGGAACCATCCCTGAGCAGGGGGAGAGGGGGGGGTTTCGTAGTTGGTGATTCAATCCTTAGGCAAGTAGACAGCTGGGTGGCGAAACGGCGTAATGACCGTATGGTGACTTGCCTGCCTGGTGCGAAGGTAGCGGACATTACGCGTGTAGTAGATAGGCTGATAGACAGTGCTGGGGAGGAGCCTGTGGTCGTGGTGCATGTTGGCACCAATGATGTGGGGAAATGCAGTCGTGAGGTCCTGGAGGAAAAATTTAGGCAGCTAGGCGGGAGACTTAAGGCCAGGACCTCTAAGGTAGCCTTCTCAAAAGTGCTACCTGTTCCACGTGCAGGGCAGGAGAGACAGGCACAAATTAGAAGTCTCAATGTGTGGATGAGACGATGGTGTAAGGAGGAAGGGTTTAAGTTTGTTAGGCACTGGGAATCTTTCTGGAACAAGCGGGAGCTGTACAAAAGAGACGGTCTCCACTTGTCCCCGGATGGAACCAGGCTGCTGGCGCTTAAAATCAAAAAGGTGGCAGAGCAGTTTTTAAACTAAATCTTGGGGGAAAGCCAACAGGAGATGAAATGTCTCTGGTTCGGGAGGACTCGTCTCAAAGAGATGAAGGGTTGGCTGCTATTTTTCTACCGGGTAACGGACCAGAGTTGTCCACTGTGAAGGTGACAAACAGTATGGACTGTCTGCAAGAGTCTCGAGGCGGCAGGAGGAAGGTGGCAGGCCTAGCTTGCCTGAGAAATTATAGATGTTTGTATGCAAATGCTAGAAGTGTTCGAAGTAAAATTGGTGAATTGGAATGTTTAGTGTTGGGAGAAAACATAGACATTGTGGGAATTTCGGAAACTTGGTGGAATGAGGAGAATCAGTGGGACACGGTGATTCCTGGATATAAACTATATGGAAAGGATAGGGAGGGAAGGGTTGGAGGTGGGGTGGCTCTGTATGTCAGAGAGGATATACGATCCAGTAAGACTGAGGTCAGAGAATTAGATTCCCTTTTAGAAATGCTTTGGGTTGAAATAGAGGGCCCAAAAGGAAATTTAACTATGGGAGTTTGTTATCGCCCACCAAATCAAAAGAGAGAGGATGATTATAATATGATGGAAGGCTTAAAGATAGCGGCTAAACGTAAAAACTGTGTCATAATAGGTGATTTTAACTACCCACAGATTGATTGGGTCAATATGTGTTCTGGTCGAGAGAAAGAGATTGAGTTTCTTGATGCTCTCAATGACTGTGCTATGGAGCAGATGGTCTCAGAACCTACCAGGGGTGGGGCAATCCTGGATTTGGTCCTAAGTAATGCCCAAGACTTGGTGAGAGATGTAAAAGTGATTGCGCCGCTTGGGAGCAGTGACCATAATGTTATTGATTTCACCGTTTGTATAAATAGGGAGTTGTCCAAAAAGACCACCACAACCACGTTTAACTTTAAAAGGGGTAAATACACTGAGATGAGGAGGCAGGTGAGAAGGAAACTGAAAGGAAAGGTACATACAGTCAAAACCCTTGGGGAAGCTTGGACACTATTTAAAACTATAATCCTAGAAGCTCAGATAAAATACATACGAGTTAGGAAAGGCACAAACAGGCATAAGAAAAGACTGTGATCAGGCAGGCAAAAAGGGACTATGAGGAGCATATTGCAAAAAACATAAAGACCAACAATAAAAATTTCTTCAAATATATTGGAAGCAGGAAACCAGCCAGGGAGGCAGTGGGGCCCTTGGATGACCATGGGGTAAAAGGATTACTGAAGGAGGATAGGGAAATGGCTGAGAAGCTAAATGAATTTTTTGCCTCTGTCTTCACTGTGGAAGACGAGAACATTTTGCCCGCCCCAGAACCACTAATTTTGGAAGGGGTGTTGAAAGACCTGAGTCAGATTGAGGTGACAAAAGAGGAGATCCTACAACTGATAGACAAATTAAAAACTAATAAGTCACCGGGTCCAGATGGCATATATCCGAGAGTTCTGAAAGAATTCAAAGTTGAACTTGTGGATCTTCTAACAAAAATCTGTAATCTTTCATTGAAATCTGCCTCTGTTCCTGAGGACTGGAAGGTAGCAAATGTCACCCCCATCTTTAAAAAGGGTTCCAGAGGAGATCCGGGAAATTACAGGCCAGTCAGTCTGACTTCAATACCGGGAAAGTTGGTAGAAATCATTATCAAGGACAGAATGAGTAGGCACATTGATGAACACGGGTTATTGAGGAAGACTCAGCATGGGTTCTGCAAGGGAAGATCTTGCCTCATTAACCTGTTACATTTCTTTGAGGGGGTGAACAAACATGTGGACAAAGGAAACCCGATAGATGTTGTTTACCTTGACTTCCAGAAAGCTTTTGATAAAGTTCCTCATCAAAGGCTCCTTAGAAAGCTTGAGATTCATGGAGTAAAAGGACAGGTCCTCTTGTGGATCAAAAACTGTAGTAATAGGAAGCAGAGAGTGAGTATAAATGGGCAGTCTTCACAGTGGAGGACAGTAAGCAGTGGGGTGCCGCAGGGCTCGGTACTGGGTCCCATGCTCTTTAACTTGTTCATAAATGATTTAGAGTTGGGAGTGAGCAGTGAAGTGGCCAAGTTTGCGGATGACACTAAATTGTTCAGGGTGGTGAGAACCAGAGAGGATTGTGAGGAACTCCAAAGGGATCTGTTGAGGCTAGGTGAGTGGGCGTCAACGTGGCAGATGTGGCCAAGTGCAAAGTAATGCACATTGGGGCCAAGAATCCCAGCTACAAATACAAGTTGATGGGGTGTGAACTGGCAGAGACTGACCAAGAGAGAGATCTTGGGGTCGTGGTAGATAACTCACTGAAAATGTCAAGGCAGTGTGCGTTTGCAATAAAAAAGGCCATTGCCATGCTGGGAATTATTAGGAAGGGAATTGAAAACAAATCAGCCAGTATCATAATGCCCCTGTATAAATCGATGGTGCGGTCTCATTTGGAGTACTGTGTGCAGTTCTGGTCGCCGCACCTCAAAAAGGATATTATAGCATTGGAGAAAGTCCAGAGAAGGGCAACTAGAATGATTAAAGGGCTGGAGCACTTTCGCTATGAAGAAAGGTTGAAATGCTTGGGACTCTTTAGCTTGGAGAAACGTCGACTGCGGGGTGACATGATAGAGGTTTACAAGATAATGCATGGGATGGAGAAAGTAGAGAAAGAAGAACTTCTCTCCCTTTTTCACAATACAAGAACTCGTGGGCATTTGATGAAATTGCTGAGCAGACAGGTTAAAACGAATAAAAGGAAGTATTTCTTCACCCAAAGGGTGATTAACATGTGGAATTCACTGCCACAGGAGGTGGTGGCAGCCACAAGTATAGCCACCTTCAAGAGGGGTTTAGATAAAAATATGGAGCAGAGGTTCATCAGTGGCTATTAGCCACAGTGTGTGTGTATATATAATTTTTTTTTTGCCACTGTGTGACACAGAGTGCTGGACTGGATGGGCCGTTGGCCTGATCCAACATGGCTTCTCTTATGTTCGTATGACTTCTCTTATGTTCTTATAACACCTGTCATGACTGCAAATATATATAGCTTAGCAGGTTGCTCTACCCAGGGTTTCCAGGATACATAATAATAATAATACACACACACACACACATATCTACACATATATACCAGTAACAACTGCACTTGGTATTTCCTTAATAGAAAAGGCTAGCACTCTTTTAACAGACATGTTTTGGCTGTAGGTATTTTCTGATAAATGAGTGGGTGAGTGAACACCAAAATACACAGTTATAAATAAAGAAGATTCCAATCTGGGAACCTGAATTTATGTACAGAAATATTACTTGGGATTAGAAGAAATTTTTTTGTCTACTACACCAAACATGATGATAATACCATATGAGGTTATTGTTGTGGTTTATACATCCACGGTAAGGTTGTTGTCTCACATCAAGGACACTAAATAGCGGACTTTTAATGTAAGGTTCACAGCATGCCAATTACATCTCTGGTTCTGCCCAGACACTCCCAAAACACACACTTAATAATGCAAAGCTTTTAATCCCAAAACAGAAGCTCTACAGGTGACCAAAAGGTCTGACAAGGTGTTTAATGTGTCACCCATTTTGGATGGGTGCACTCCCCTTGATAGATCAGTAGCCTGTGAATGCTCTTTGACTCAATGTCACATTCACAGCAAAGCCTAGCAGTGTTGCTCTACCCAGGGTTTCCAGGATACACAAATACAGTAATAATAAGCACAACAATAGGCAAGGACCACAAACCCACCTGGAGTCAGAATTCACAGGTGCAGTCCATGGGTCAAGGCAAAGAGGGTCAAGTGTTCAAGGATCCAGTTCCAGGGGTGGGGAACTGGTGCAGGATGCAGGGCCTGGATACCAGACTGTAAGAGCAAGAACAATTTACCATTAACCAGGTACAAAGAAGCAAGTCACAGTAAATCTCTGTTCACTAAACAGGTCAACTTCACAGAAGAACAGCAAACCAGATGGTTTCTATGCCACGCCTTGCTTAGAGTGTTCCTTTTATCTGCTTTCTTTGCTGACTCATTCCCAGAAGCCCTGGTGTTGCTTCTTACCATCACTTTCACCTTCCTACAGGTGTCTTGTTTTCCTATTAGCCTGTCAGTCCTGGTGCTGCAAGGACTCTGCTCCAGGAATTAACATAGATCATTGCTGAACAATCAGGTGAGCACTTTGTCTTCTCTCTAGAGCTGTCAAGTGCTCTCTCCTCCTTTGACAAACTGCTGGTTCAGGAGAGGCCAGTGAAAGTAGAGACACTATCCTCTGTGGCATCTCTTTCTTCTAGGGTTGCCAAGTGCCTTCCTCCTGCTAGCAGGGGGTTGGGGGGCGTGTTCTGAGGGGTAGTTGGGCAGGGATGTCAGCTTCTGAAAGTGATGTTGTAAGGGTGAAGCTCTACTTTGGGGGCAAAACTATGATAAAAATGGCTACAGACCATGGAGTTGTGCCCAAAAAGTTAAGTGTTGCCTCTGATGTCATTGACATGATGGGAGAGAGAGGCAAAGCCAGCAGGCCCAGTCTTCCTTCTTCTTGCAGCCAGCCAGCTGTGAGAAGCACTGAGATCCATCACCTCTCACTTTCCCATCCTGCTTGACTGAACAAGAGGGGGAAGAGGCAGGCCCAGCTCAGGAGTCCTGAGTTGGGAGCCTCCACAAGAAGGGTGGGGTGGGGACTCTAGAGCCCCTGCATAGATATGAGCCTATCCTTGGGTGACATCCTTGTACAGAGGATACCCCTGGAGGGAGATGGGTTTCTGGTATTCAGTGATTCAATCATTAGAAATATAGAGAGTGGGGTCTGTGATGGGCATTTTGACTGCATGGTAACTTGCCTACCTGATGTGAAGGTCGCAGATATCACATGCTATCTAGATAGGTTGACAGTACTGGGGAGGAGTCATCAATCATGGTGCACACTGGCACCAATGATATTAGGAAATATAATTGTGTGGTCATGGAGTAAAAATTTAGGTTACTAGGCAGAAGGTGAAAGGCCAGAGCTTCAAAGGTGACATTCTCAAAATTGCAGCTGGTTCCATGCACAGGGCCAGCTAGATAGGCACAGATCAGGGGTCTCAATGAATAAATGAGAAAGTGGTGCTGGGAGGAAGGGTTCAGATTTGTTAGACACTGGGGCACTTTCTGGGACATGCCAAACGTGTTCAAAAGAGATGGGCTTCATTTGAACCAAAAGTGAACCAGGCTGCCGGTGACTAATATCAAACCAGCTTTTAAACTAATCATGGATGGAAAGCTGACAGGAGTTGGGGAGCCTCTGGTTTGGAACAAATCAGTCCAAAGGGAAGACTGAGCAAACTCTCAGGGTAATATTGATAGAATCATAATAGAACTTGGGAGAGGGCACAATGGTGACTGAGGGCCATGCATGGTGACTAAGGGGCTGAGGGAGGCAAGAGTTACTGGAGAGGGAAACACATTATAAGTGTCTATATGCCAATGCTAGAAGCCTCTGAGCCAAGCTGGAGTGCTTGGTGTTCAATGACAATTTAGATACAACAGGTATTTCAGAATCATGGTGGAAAGGGGAAAGTCTATGGGATACAGTCATTCCTGGGATAAGCTCTATAGGCAGGACAGAGAGGGATGGGTTGTTGGTAGTGTGTTGTATATCAAAGAGGGCATAGAATCAAATAAGTTAACTGTGGTCAAGTGTATCTTTTGACAGCTTCAACTGATTAGCCAACTGGAGTCTTTCCTGAGCAGAAAAGATCTGACCATAGTGGTGCATGTCCTGGTTGCATCTAGAGTGCTCTGCAAAGTGCTCTGCCTGAAGCTGCCATTGAGAAGTGTTCAGAAACTTCAATTGGTGCACAATGCTGCAGCCAGGATGTCTAGACTATCTGGGCACAGAGACCTTAATGGAAGATCCATTCCATGTTTTCCTTGCAGTTTTGTCTGTGCTGCAATGTATTTAATGGAGTGGAGCTCAGTATCACCTTCCAGCATTCCCATGGCCAGTTAGAAGCTGTTCCTTGCTGGAGTTGTGTGACCTTGTAAATAAAGGGTTGATGCTTTGAGCCAGCATGTCTCTGCTGAATGGACCTTAGAATTGGTGCCTAGTGAGTACTCTAACCTGGGGACCCACATCCAAAGGGGGATATTACACTGAAGAGCCATTGCCGATCTGTGTAGACCTGAGATAAGGGGGAGAATCTTGCAGTGCCCAGCCATTTTGTGCTTTCCTAAGCCCAGAGCATTTTATATTTTTGGTTTATATTTTCAGTTTCTGCTGTGATCCTTATGCTTTTTCTTGATGTTTTATTTTTAAAATTGCATTGCCAAATCCCACTATTCCCCCACATTTCCATTTTAAACAAAACATTGCAAGAGTTTTAAACATGTTTGCATTTTAAGTGAAAAATATCTTTAATTGTGTTTCTCTGTATCCTTTATAAAGTTTATTTCTCCAATATCTGGCATTACATTTTATGATATGCATTGCCTGGCCCCACAAAGTCCCATTTATGTCAGATCCAGCCCTTGTAACAAATGAGTGTCACCCCTGCTTTATATAGTTTGGAACCAACGTATCTGAAGGACCACATACTTCCTTATAAATCTACATAACCACTACTGTCATCTTTGGGTGCCCCACTTTCTGAGATTGGATTGGTGGCAACCTATAAGAGGACCTTCTTGGTAGTTACACCAAAATTTCTGGAACACTTTCCTCAGGAAGACTCATCTTTTCCCTTCAGTTGTCATTTTGCGCCAGCAGGTGAACACTACTTTGTTTGGTTTGGTGTTTCCTCAGTGATCCTTTCTCTCTGCTCAACATTTTAATTGTTGCTCTTATTTTTTTAAAAATGTATTTTATCCCTAGAATAATAGTTTTAATGATATTATTTTTTATAGTTTTCAAGGAACTGGTTTTTTTATTATGTATGTTTTAATTTGTTAGCCCTTATAAGTGCAGACAGGTAGGGTATAACTTATATTTTAAAATACCTCTTGTAGCCATCAGTGTTCTGTACAGCAAATGAAGGATGGGTGAAAGACTGTGGAGAGCATAAGCTGCTGAAGCCATGGTCATCTTGTGTCTTATTTTAGCATAAAATTTAAAGTATTATCTCCTGTTTCCAGAATGCCAGGTGACAACCCCAACAGACATGTTTGAGTTGTAAAAGAATACAAAAATATTATCAGCTACACACTGTGTATCTTTTTAAAGCTTCAACACAGAATTCATCTCATCGTTTATTTTCAAGAAGATTAATGACAGGAGCACCCACCAATATGGTTATTTGCATCCCTATTGAAAGAAGAATTGGATTTATTATTCATGATGAATCAGAATATACCTTAAAAATCAAATTCATAGTCCTTCATCTATTTCAATATATTGTCAGCATTTTGAATGAAAAAACCCTACATAAAATATTGTATACAAAGTATATTGTGCATTGTCTTTTTTGCCTTTGATTTTGTACTCTCCTGTCATATAACTGACTGTAACATCAGCTTACTTTTTTCTGTTGTGGTGTAGCTCTCCTTGAGGATCACCAAGTCCAGTTCAAACTTGACTGTTCGCATTTGTGCTCTTCCTTCCCTTTCTGTATTTGCTGATGTTGCAGCTAATTCAGCATTGCTTGAATAAAATAACAAGGGCAGCAGTCTGCACAGCAATAAGGAAATGTCCTCTGGAAACCATAAAGGTCATACTTGTGACCAGATGATTCAGAGAATCCTAATTTTGTCCAGAAATTCTAAATAAAATTGGGAATACCACAGTGGAAGTAGAATACAGTTCCTTCAAAAGTAGGACTAGCCTCCTCTTTCTCCTCAGGCAGAATTGCAGAATATATGTCCTTGAGGAACACTACATTAGTCAGGGATTTTCTCCTGCTGAGTATGTGTTAAGGATGGCCTAGATTTGGTGGGAGAGGATGTTAGCTGGAGAGTAGAAGCAAAGCTTCTGGCTTTATTGAGCGAACAAACAGACAAATATAGTAAAACATTTGTATCCCACCTTCCTGCCACATGCTGTTCCTCCAAACAGCTCAGAACCATAACAAAAAAAATCTTCCAACATCACCATATAGAAAAGCATCACAACACAATATTACTGCTAATTAAAACAAATACAAAAATGCATATAAAACAACAGAAACAAAAAGCCTTTACATTTCTAAAGATATGGTGAACCCCACTGTTGCAAAGAAAGAACTAATAAGAAGAGGAAAATAAAAGAATTGCTATTACAAATGAGTGAACATGAAATGAGTGGACTTTTAAAGAAAACTGAATGGAAAAAGTGAAAACAATTGCTTTCCATACTCACTCCTATTAATTAATTGCTCTTTCAGAATCCAAGTGAAGTTACTGCCTCATTTTAGCAAATAGCCAAACCATGTTAACAATATTGTGACACTGCTTTTTAGCCTGTGCTGGGCTCTGAAAAGTGACCTAGAGAGGTGAATGTCTCTCTAATTCATTCTCTGAGCCACTTGGTCCTTGCCTTCAGACCTTTCTGATGCCCATTAAAGCTTTATTGACTTATCTTTCACCATTTTAACAGTAAAATGGATGAGGAAATTCAAATGTCAACCTGAAGCATGAGACATGGCAACTGAAACACAACCTTGAGTCAATTTATGGAAAGGAAGTGATAGTCTTGTTCAAGTTATCTGTTCATCACAAGAGAAAACTCTCGATTTCCCATAAATAAGCTACTCAGTGATTTGGGGTGGGGGATCATATTGTCCAAATGAAAAACCTTTTTACATGATAAAGGACATTCATACTAAGACCACAGGGTGCAGCAAACATACTCTCTTGTTCAATTTCTCAGATATCAATCAAGCATTCATGTGTGTGTGTATGTGTATTTAACAGCACAATCCGGGGGGGGGGGACAGAAAGTCTTTTGGGAGCAGACGAACCGCTGCGTGGGCGCAGGAAGGGTTTGCACTGACGTACAACCGGTGCCGCTACAGTGGGGGGGAGTTACATGGCTGCCCGAGCACCGCTCCACCCGAGGGCAGTGGCGCATGACGGCTGCGCCTGAGCATGGGCGGAAGTGAGGCAGAGCGCGGCGTTCAGGCAGAGGATGGGGTGGAGTTTGGGGTGCGGCCAGGCTTAGGCAGCTTCCTGAGCAATTTGGCCCATGACACGCCCCCCCTGAGAGGCGCAACTTTACACCAGCAAAAATAGTGGCGTGTCCCATAGGCACTCGTTGAAACCAAAAACAAAGGTCACCTCTGCCGCTGCGGAAGCTTGCAAACCCCTTAGGGAGTGGTATGCTTGCCTCGCCAATCCCCTCGGATGTCTGGCTGACGAGCCCCCTCCCCAGCACCCAATCGCGGTCTCCCCCCTTCTAGAAATACTTCCACTCTGGCCTCGCACAACTCAGTTGTTAGGGAGAGGAGCACGTGGTGGAAAGTTCTGCCAGTGAGCTCCCGGTAATACAGACTTACAGTGAGGGACAGGCAGGCACGTTGGTGACGAGTTTTGCACCTCGAGGTTGCTTTGACAGTATCTTTGACTTGTGAGGGGGAAAGAGAGGTCTCTCCCGCGGCTAACTGCTCTTGTTTCCAGGTCACCACAGGTTCCGGGCTCCTGGAGGCTCTGCATGCAAGGACTGTCACCCATGGCTGGGTAAGTTCCACTGTGCCCCCCCATCCTCCCCCTCCCCTCGCTCTCGACCACTCGGTGTGCGAGCATCTCTGGCACTTGAACCAGGCAGTGGGCTTCGGCAGGGGGCATTTGCTGACTCCGCTCTCCTGTGCTGCCACCTGCTTCCTTCCCTTGGTCTGCCCTCTGCCACGTTCCCAAACCCTGGCAGGGCAGGTGTGTGTGTGTGTGGCAGCTGCCCCGTTGCAGGGAGGTGGGTCAGAGACTGTCCCTTTAAGAGAGCATCCAGTTGAAACGCAGCCTGCTCTTCCAGCTGCCACTCCTGCAGTTGCTCTTGATCTCTATCTCCTTTTTGCAGGTGGGACTCCAACACAGAGGCTTCCACGTGTGTCACTCCACTGCCCCCCCACTCCCTCAGCTGTTTCTGCCCGCCACTCGGAATGGAGCCACACCCACAGCAAGACTGCCCAGTGCAGGCCAGGGAGACTTGCACTCTGTTCCGGAAAAGTAAAGTCTGAGCTGTGCCCTCTATTGTCTCTCCTGCTTGGCATCTGCTGCATGTTCTCTGGGCAACCCCCCCCCCCGCCCTGTCAGTGGCCTCTCTGAGGGAATGCCTGGGAGGGTGGGCAGACTTGGGGTTTTTTGGGGGGAACGGTCTATGAGCTGCCATGCTGCCCCCCGCGTGGCTGGACAGGAGAGGGGAGTGCCACCCCTCAGCTTACCCAACCCCATACGGCTGTTGTGCACAGGGCACTAAGGGGGGGGGGGGAGGCTGATGAAGTGGACTCAGAATTCTGCAGCTGATGCACTCACACTCTGAGTTCTGTGACCCCCCAGGGGAGGTTTTCCGTGCACATAGCAGGGGATGTCAGGGCAACACAGCGGGTCTCTGGGGGGTGTCTGCTGCTGGGCTGCTCACTCCCAGACACACATTCCAGCCACTGTCTATAACAGCAAACTCCTGCACTTGGTACTTCCTGCTTGTCTGCCTGCCATTGTCAGAGTCTCTGACAGCGGGAGGGTGCGAGGGGATTGACAGCTTCTCCGTGGTCCCATGCGGCCCTATCTCACCCCCACCCCCACCTCACCACCAAGCCAGGCTTCTTGTGCGCGCATGTCCAGCCTCACTCCTGTTCCCTCCCCGTGTTGGTGGGATGTCTCTCCTTTGCCTGTGATGGTCTGCCCATCATTGGCTCTGTTCTCTGTTTGGGGATGGGTTGGGGATGGCTATCAGCCTCTCTGGGACCACCTCTCCCCATCCCTGACTGTCATGAGCCGTGGCACAAGTGCTAGGACTGGCCAATGGGCAGGGTGTGCTGGGCCTTCCCTCCGGCTGCCTCCGCCTCCCTTGCGTGCCTATGCCAGCAGCATTGCCATGGCGACTGTCTCCCTCACAGCAAGCTATGCCTCTCCCCTCCCCACGCTCCAGCGTGCCAAAGTCCTCAGGAAGTCTACTAGCGGTGCGGCAGGTAAACCACAGCTGGCCACCACTTATGTCTGGATTGGGCTGCCCATCAAGCTGCATATCAAAGAATGCTCCCAGTGGACCAGACAGCCCACCCCCTCCAGTGCTTCCTCCAAGTGACTTCAATGAAAATAAGCTCCACTAAAAATGAATGGAATGTGCTTCCAAATACATATGTTTATGATTGGGGTGAAGTGCTCCTGAATAATGTTGGGCTCCCTCCCCCCGGTTTCAATATATTTCAGCCTCTTAATAATTTGTTGTGCAAATGAACTGAAGCAGAAGCTCAGTATAATTGTTTATGAGAACAAACTTTAAAAGTCAGACATACTGTTAGGCACAGATACTGTGATCATTTGAAAAAGAAACAAGGAACCTTTTTTTTTTTGTATAATTCTGCTATAATTGTTTTATGTTTAGATATTGGCACTTATCTCTCTATATAAACTTGACTTCTGAGATCATGTATGGTTTGATCCTCCCAGGGCTTTTTTTTGTAGAAAAAGTCTAGCAGGAACTCATATGCATATTGGGCCACACCCCCTGAGGTCAGCATTGTTTCACACACATTGTTTTCCAGCAGGAATTTATTTGCTTATTAGGCCACACACCCTGACAACAAGTCAGCCGGGATTGCGTTCCTGTGCGTTCCTGCTTAAAAAAAAAAAAAAAAAAAAAAAGCCCTGGATCCTCAAAAACAGGGGTTGTTTTGTAGAAAAATAGGTGGTGGAGCTCATTCAAGGATTGTTATGCAGCTGCACCTACTATTCGATGGACAAGGCGGGGAGAAGGAGGGGGAATCCTCAGAAAGGTTCAGGAGCTGCACTTCTTCTTTTGCCTTCTGTCTTTCCCAGCATCAGGATCTTCTCCAGTGAGAGCTCTCTTCTCATTTGGTGGCCAAAGTATTTGAGCTTCAGCTTCAGCACCTGACCTTCCAGGGAACAGTCAGGGTTAATTTCACTTAGGCCTGACTGATTGGATCTTCTTGCAGTCCAAGGGATGGGGCAGGAAAAGGTGGGGAAGTCATTTTCTTCCAGGTGAGTTTCATCAAGATATCCTGACCTGCATCTGGAGATGATTGTGAGCAGCACTTGCAGTGTTCCCTCTCTGATTGATGCACTATTTAATTTGGCTTTGTGTGTTTGTGTCTGGCTGGTGCTGCCTCAAGACAGTGTTTCACTAGAAATCTTTTTGATTAGAGTTGAGCTGATAGAAAGGATATATTACATGAACACTATGAAAAAAAAATCTTTTGAGTGCTGGGGAAACATCTGAACAGAACAAAATCCAGAAAGGGACAAGAAACATCACACTCACTCTGATCTAATGATGTCAACAAACAGATATAGCCATATCTGATTTATTAGGACATCATCATAATAGTTGCATTAGCTGCTGTATTGTTTTTCAGGAAGACCCCACTCCTTTTTTAAAAAAAGAATTGAAACATAAATGCTGATGGGGCAGTGACCTTGGGGTTGTTAGCTTCCACTTCAGATTCCTGCTTTCTGCTTCCCAGGATAGAGGACTCAGAAACTAGAAGTAGAAAGGCGGTGGGGGAGGGGCTTTTGCTGCTACTGTCAACATACTTTCTACTTTGCTCCCTCATATTCTTCAGACTTCAGGTAAAGTGGAGAAAATGTAGAGAAAAACAGAAAAAATAATATCAATTCATTTATGTTAATATTTATATATCATGCTCTGAACAAAATTACTTACAAGCTCCACAACATTCCTACACATCCATTAGAACAATTTTAAAAACTGGTTTAAAATAACAATAAAACCTCCTGTGTGGCTGAGTGGAGGCTACTGACTTCATTTTGTGTCATTTTGTCAGTGTAAAAAGTGTTTAGCAATTGTCAGCACTCATGGCAAGCACATTCTTGTGAATTAGGTTATCTTCTCCTCAGTCTCATTGTCCTTCCATTCTCTCACCATCTCACTTGCCCTGATTGCCATTTATTGGCAGGTTCTGACCCTTATGTCACAACGTTACCCATTATGCATGCAATGGCATTTCAGACACTATTAAATAAAATCCTGGTGAGTTGTCACAGCAATAGGATTAAAAATAAGAAGGAAAATGGTGCTAAGAGATAGTAGCATTGGGAAGGGGGGAAGGGACCTAATTGCAAGAACATTTGGCATGAGATATATTTAGGTGGTAATTTTTTAAACTATTGTGTATATACCAATTTCTAAGCAGATTTCAAAATGACAGGCTATTTGCTAGAGCCCTAATCTTTGGCTTTAAACCAAATTTAACTCCACACTCTTGTAGATGGTTGTAGTTCTTTTTAAACTCCCTGTATATTGAAAAGGAGTGTCAGTTCATTTATTTATAGAGGGTTTGTCCAGCTGAACTTTTTCCCTTTGCTGTTAAATAACAGGGAGAAAAACAAGTGCAAGTTGCAATGCCTAACTATATTAGTCTAGAATGTCTTTGCAGTGCATTAAAGTGTTTTCAATTACCTTCTAATACACCTCAGGGAGGCTGAGAGAATGGAAGCATTAGTGGCATAATGAGTTTAAATTATTTAACCCCCCCTCCTTTTTATTATGTGTCTTTATTAAATTGAATCTTTGATCAGATGTGTTTGACAACAGAAGTCAGGTTACATCAAATGAGTTATCTTGGTTGCAAACCAACAGGCAGGAAATAATTCACATTAATATGCAAATTTCACTTTTCATGTTTAGCAAACGAGGTGGCCACTCAGTCTGTTAGACTGGTTAGACTATCAGTTATGATATATTGTCATCTAGAAGAGAAAAGTAGTTGAGAGCTGATGAGAATAAAAGGGAGATGGAGGGGGCTTAATTTCTGTTCAGTTGAATGAAATGATAACTGTTCCAAATGTAATCTAATTTACACATTGGCAAAATGTAAGGGGTTTTGATTAGAACTGTGAAAGATGTTGATAAATCCTTTAAACTGGCTGAGATATAAGAAAATTGTCATCTGCCTGGATTGTATCTGTATTCTCTCAATATGTATCTAACTATATTTTCCAATGTGTGCATGAAGTCCTCCCAATTCTGTGAGCTTTACAAATGAAAAAGTCTCCATAAACATTTAACAAATTACGTAGTTGAAAGAACTAGAATAAATCAGTGAATGATCACTTACAGGGGTCGTTTTGTAGAAAAATAGGTGGTGGAGTTCATCCAGGGATTGTTATGCGGCTGCAATACTATTCAATGGATAAGGAGGTGGAACTCTCAGAAGAAGGAGGTGGAACTCTCAGAAAGGTTCAGGAGCTGCACTCCTGTGAACTACCACTGAATCTGAGGCCTGATCACTTATAAAAAGATGGTAAGAATGAATACTGTTGGAAAGAAATTCTGGTTGGTGGATACCACAGCATGGCCAGGCAGGGTGTATTCATTATCACATGAATTTATCAAAAGTAAATGAAGGCAAACAATCTGAAGAGAAAGTGACAAGGAAATTAAATTTATGTGCGTATTTGGATGGGAATTCTTGAGACCATGTTGGTGAGTTGAATAAGATCTTGGCTGAGCATCTGTTTTCCTTACTGTTGCAGGTATTTGAGTATGGCCATGTCCTTTGAGCAAAGGGCTCTTGGCTCCCAGTCCATGGCTTGTAGTCTGTGGCCTTATATGAACTGTCTCAATGGTTCCAAGACCAGTCCTGGAGATAGTGAACTGAACCTCTTTGTTTCTATGTTTGCTTAATTAATTTGTATTTTTAATTTCACAAGCCACTTTGAGTGTCTGCTGGGGAGAAAATCAGACAAAAAGTAAGTTTTGGAGAAACTGAATTATTATCAATGAGAAAAGTTGCTGGCACAAAATTTTGCAAAGCTAAGTCTAAGCATATGGTAGCAGTTAATTGGTTTTTTGCAATTTTGTTTTTTGTTGTGTGTTGTGTATGTGGACTAATGATACTATTACCTGTGTTCTTGCCGGGCTCATTGGAGCCTTTAGGACTCAGGAACAATGGGAAGTAGGATCCAATTCCCTGCTGCCCTGCTCCAATCACAGACCCCCTGCTGGTTTAAATGGCATCCAATGGCATCCTAGTGCGGGAACCCTGAACTGTATATAGTTGGCCCCATTGGCCCAGTTTGCCATTCTTAGAGTTCAGACGTTGCTATGCTGAACTGAATAAAGAAAGCTATGTTCACTACAACTGCATCTCCTTCATGCTTGAACCCACTATATTATATTGTGTCAATAGCTTGTTGTGTCAAATAATATCAATAGCTTGTATAATATACATCTAAACTAATGTCCTAACCTAATAGTGTTCCTGTTCTGTCTTTTTAGATGGCTGGCCATTTGAAATTAAAACAACAGCAACAACAATAGCCACTCACAAATGCAGATTTAAATTTGCTAAAAGAATTTAAAGAATATTTTAAATCATCACAGACATTTTTCCCAAAGTGAAAACTGAAATCAACTAAGGAGCTTCTGCCCAGAAAAGCATCAAAGAATTTGGTAAGAGTACAAACATCTTTTTTTCTGATGATTCTCTAAGTGGTCAGGAAACATTGTTTAAGCAAGTTAATCTGGGCCCAGTGACAACATCGGAGAACTTTCACGGCTGTAATTCCTTCTTACCCGGCATCTTTATAAAAGACATTTTTTTCTCATACACATTATATATCTTCAGGGCTCACCTCTCCAAAATAAAAATAAAAAATAAACCCATAAAATACCATCTCGTACAACTTTGCAGTGAAGAAAGAAGCATTGTTTTGTGTGTTGTCTGAAAACTGGGCTAGTAATAAGAAATTATTATAGCAGTGCCTTTATGTATATTACCAATAATATCTATGACAAGTTGAACTAAGAAATAAGACCAGTCTTTTGCATGAATTGGATCTAAAGCATTGTACGTACTGGTTGTACATGGAGACCTCTCAGTTCCTTTTCCAATGGCTGCCCTTACATTTTCCAAAAAAACCCACTTTCAAAATCTTGTGGACCCTTGGCAGCACATATACTAAAAGGAAAATAAAAGGGTATGAGGGAAAGCCAGTTCCACTGTTGCCTGGGGGAGAGCGATCCCGAGGTCCCACTTCGTTCGAACAATAGTGGGGAAAGTTGGGGAAAGGGTGGAGGGAGATTCAAGAGAATTTGGAAGCCGCCAAGGAGGCATATAAAAAGCAGTATGACAAATCCCATGTGCCTGTTTGGGATTTTAAAGTGGGGGACTCTGTGTTAGTGTCAACAAAAAACCTCCCACTGAATCAACCTTCAAAGAAGCTGGCTTACAGATTCTTGGGTCCTTTTAAGATCAAAAGGGTGATTAATAAAGTGACAGTGGAATTGGAGTTACCCAAGTTGTTTGGTAAACTACACCCTGTCTTTCATTGCAGTCTTTTGCGAAGAGACCCGGGTGGTACTCCTTGGCACCCTCGACCACCAGCTCCACAACTTATCCAGATTGGGAATCAGAGTCATCATGAAGTGCAAGAGATATGAGATTCAAAGATGAAACGTGGAGTATTGTATTATTTGATTAAGTGGAAACATTTCCCAGCCAGTGAAAATGAATGGGTAGCAGAAAAAGATGTTTTAACCCCTGATTTGGTAAATAAGTTTCATAGAGTGTTTCCTCAGAAGCCCCAAGGTTGATTTTAGGGGGGGGGGGGGGGCAGTATGTCAAGCATGGTGAAATTCCATTGATAATTGATTGTTATAGGGTCCTGCCTAAACCTGGTCTGTGAAGCATCATGGAGGATCCAGCTTTGTTAGCTTTGTTATTCTTTCCCTTCCCCCGTCTTGCTTTATTGCCTAAAAGTAGAAGTAGTGAGAACTGAAACTAACATGAGAAGTAATCAGCACCTTCCCATACATTCCTGGTAGGGAGTACGGTACATCTGGGGAAAGCAAGGACAGAGTCCTGATAACACTATGAGAATGTAGACATTTATGATAGCTTATGTGTGAGAGCTACCCCGCACCTCCATCCCTTGGAATCCTTTTGAAGTAAGCCTTAAAAGTATTGTATCAATGTATTGGCAGCATTACTCTCAAGGACCTGTTACACAGAAAGTATTTGTCTATCAATAAACGTAGTCTTTGTATCAACTTCGACTTGTCATTGAACCCGCATGCTTGACACTTCCCTTTTATACTCTCACCGGACCTCTCCCTCCCTCCTCTGCTCTGGCCCCATCCCTTTTTATTAGCAAGGATGCCCAGGTATTTCTGTTTCTTCCTTTTCGCCCTCCCCTCCCTGATCCATTGTGGCCTGTTCCAGTTGAGCAGCAAGAGCTGCAAGGCCAACTCCTGGCCCAAGCACTGCTATCTGCTGCCACCTTCTTTCCTTGAGGCTTGGGTGGGACTCTCAGGTGGCCAGGTGAGCCCACCCTCCTGACAGTACCAGTGAGGGTGGGCTTCCTGTCGACCTGCAAGGCCTCATTGCCGCTGCCTCAATCATTGTTCTGTGCACTGTTGGGCCGCTGCTGGAGATAAGCTGGCTGGGCCCCGGGACAAACACACACCTTGAATTGGATTTGGAAACAAATATGTGCAATCTTCAATCTAATATGTGTTTTAAAAGTACATGTAATATTCAGTCTAAACCCATTAATTCCAGTGAGTTTAGACCAGGGTAATTCTACATAGGGTTGCATTAATAGACAATAGACAACCAGTTGATATATTCTAATGAAGATGTAGTAGACCCATGCCCATCTAATGAAGATGCATTAGATCTTGTCCATCATGGCTGGTAAAAGCTGGTGGAGATGGAATATGGGACCCCTTGATGGACATTATCAATCTGTCTCTTACTTTGGGAGTCTACCCAGGGGATTTCCAAGAGGCTATAGTGGTTCTGCTCTTTAAGAAACCATCCTTGGAACCAACAGGTCCTTCTAATTATTGCCCAGTTTAGAATCTTTCATTTCTAGGTAAGGTTATTGAGAGAACAGCAGAAGCAGCTCCAGAAATTCCTGGAACATACGTCAGCCCTAGATCCCTTCATGTCCAGCTTCCACCCTGGTCATGGGACAGAGACTACACTGGTCACCCTCACAGACAATCTCCACAGGCAAATCAGTATGCTGTTATTGCTCAATCTGATGGCAGTGGTTGACAGAGTTGACCATGACTTGTTGACCCACTGCCTTGCCAAAGTAGAAGTCTGAGGGGTGGCCTAGAAGTAGCTTACTTCACTCCTCCAATGTTGGGAGCAGAGGGTGGTGCTAGGAGCAGATTCAGTGGGAGCTCACAAGAGCACAGCTCTTGAACCTTTCTGAGAGTTCCTCCTCCTCTTTTTGAGAGTGCCACCTCCTTGTCCATTGAATAGTATGTGCAGCTGCATAACAATCCCTGGATGTGTTCCACCACCTATTTTTCTACAAAATGACCCCTGGCTAGGAGAGAGGATGTCAATTTGATACCCCTTGGTATGTGAAGTCCCTCAGGGGGCAATCATCTCCCCAGTGTTGTTTAACATCTACATGTGCCCCTTGCCAAGCTGGTGTGGAGATTTTAGCTGTATCTGTGGATAGATGGCCAGCTGGACACTACCCCTTAAAATCTCCAAAGGACTGGAGGCCATGGTTGGTCGGTTGAAGCACAGCCAGCTGGGACTGAATCCATCCAAGACAGATGTTCTGTGGCTGTGGGGTGGTATTCAGGATTGGGGTGCCACTAACACCAGCATCTACTGTTAAGGGTCTGAACATGTTTCTGGATGCCTGAATGTTGCCAGGCTAATGTTTCTCCAGGTTCACCAGGTTAGGCAACTGGCCCCCTTCCTGGCTCGCCCAGACCTAGCTTTAGTAATCCATGCAACAGTCACCTCTAGGCTAGACTACTGTAGCTTGTTCTATGCAGGTCAACCCTGGAGACTGACCTGGAAGTTACAACTAGTCCAGAATGCCATGGCATGGGTTCTCTTTTGAACCCCATTAACAATGCACATTAAACAGGTGCTCTGCCAGCTGCACTGACTCCAGGTTGGATACTGGATTAGTTTCAGAGTTCTGCCATTAACCTTTAAGGACCTAAAGCAGGGGTGTCAAACATGCAGTTTGGGGGCTGAATCAGGCCCCTAAACAACTGGCTGTCAACTGCTTCATTCTCCCTATATCTTGCTTCCTTCTGCATAACCGCTTGCTTTGCAAGGCTTGCTCAATTGCAAAGGAGCTACAGAGCAAAATCTCTATTTTCTCCATTGGCTGGGGCTCCTCCCTTGGGGAGGAGGAAGAATAACTTGCTTTGCCAATCTCTCTCAATTGCACAGCAGAACTACTGAGCCGAGCCTGTCTTCCTTCTTTTGGCTGAGGCTCCTCCTCCCCAGCCCCTGGGGAAGGAAGGAAAGAACCAGAGCTTCCTTTGCCCAGTTTCCTGGATCCCATGGAAGAAATGCAAAGAAAGCATCTTTAAGACCAATGAGTGTTAATGTTTTAAGTTTTTTTAAAAAATATATTTGTGTTTGTGTTCTTTATAAAATTTATATCTTTGCTACCTAATCTTAAATAGGTACACACATGGCCCAGCCCAACCCGACATGGCCCAGCCCAACAAGGTCACATATATGTCAGATTCAGCCCTCATAACAAATGAGTTCGACACGCCTGGCCTAAACTGCCTGGGACTAGCATATTTTTGGGACTGCTTCTCCTGGTATATCCCCTGAAAAGCATAGCACTCAGCTAAGAAAAACCTTCTGGAGATCCTTGGCTTGAAAAACATTCAGCTGTCCTCAACCGCAGTCAGGACTTTTTTGGCCCTAGTTCTGACCTGGCAGAACTCTCTGCCAAATGACATACATGCCCTGTGTGACCTAGTTCAGTTCAGCAGAACTTGTAAGGCAGAGATGTTTTGACAGGTCAAGGTTGATGACAGTATTTTTTTTTTTAAATTAGCCTGGCCTCTTTTTCTGCTTACTCCCCTTTGGGGTAAACAAATTGACTCAGATGCCATCTGAAATTGCCACTGAAATTGTTTTACTGTTTTCAACAACTTCAAATTTTACTATGTTTGTGATTTTGAATGTTGTACTCTGAGCGCCCAAAATGGGGGAGGTGGTCTAAAAATCTAATAAATAAATAGTTTATACCTTAAGGACCCCCCTTCTTCCATAAGATCACTCCAGTCATTTTCAGAGTCCCTGCTTCAGTTACCCTATCATCTGAAGCTAGATGGGTGGGAACCCAAGAAAGATCATTCCTGGTTGTGGCACTAAAACTTTGGAATACCCTCCTCAGGAAGATTTATCCGTCTCCCTCTACTGGTGACTTTAGCCAGTGGGAGAAGATTTTTTTGTTGTTGTTGTTAGGCACAGCCCCGGAAATGGTGATTGGCCCCCCCTCTCTGATTCCAACGTTGTTTTGTATGCATTATTATTGAATTATTTTATAATGTTAATATTGTTTTTAACTGTTTTAATTCTCTATGTGCACCACCTTGAGGGCCTTGTTTGGGTGGAAAGGTGACATTAAAATGTTATAAATACATACATGAATAAATAAATAGTATATTGATATCAGCTCACTGCATCCAAAAAATGAGCTGCTATGTCAATATTTCTAATAGTCAACATGGCCCCATCTTCAAATGCTTAAATCTACAGATTGGGTGGGATCATGTAAATACAAAACACACATTTTTACAATCTGAGGGGACATCAAGGTTTTCAGAAAACTCCTAAAACTAAAAAAGGAAGGTTTACAATTATTTTCAAAACAGCCTGTGCTCCCAATACAGATATGTGCATGAGGAGGAGGAGGAAGAAGAAGATGCTATCTCCATTTCATCAACCACTGAAGAGACAACCCTGGAGCACTTGCAGGAGGCAAGTAGGGGAAGAGGAGTGGAAATCATTGCCACCTCCTGGCTGATGAAGCCATGGTGCTGGCCATGGTTGGGAGAAGAAGTAGTGAAAGCTATTGATGCCTTCCAGCCTCTGAGGCTACAACTCTAGTTGCAGGCAAAGAAGGAGGCACAGAACTCACTGCCCACCCTCAACTGCCAAGGTGTCAGCAGCACTGGAGTCAGGCAATGGAAGTAGGAGTAGAATACCTCATTGCCCCTTCCATCACAGAAGCAGCACAACTGTGGGTGAACAAGGCAGACGAACCACTATGGGAGAAAGCAGCCTTCACTAGGGAGGGACCATAGCTCAATGGCAGAGCATTTGATTTGCAGACAAAAGGTTCCAGGTTCAATCCCCAGCATTTCCAGCTAAAAGGATCAGATAGTATGTAATGGAAAAGTCTCCACTTGAAACCCTGGAGAACTGCTGCCAGTCTGTGTAGGCAATAGTTACCTTGATAGACTAGTGATCTGATTCACTACAAGGCTATCAATATGCTCACCCTCACAGGCTGGCTGGAGAATGGCCAAGTAAGCGGGGCGGGGGGGGGGGATTTGGGATTAATTTGACACGAATTGGAGTTCTTGGCTCATTTTCCAGGGTATTCCCAGGCTCCACATAAAGCATACTAAAATAGGCAATCTTTAGGGTTACAGGAAATGGATCATGATAGCCAGAACATCTGAGTCCAGAAAAGAAGTCACTCCCCTTACCAGATGTACTTGGAAGGGCACTCCTAGCCTCTTTGTCAGTCTGCTTTTCCATCAACCACATGGTGGGGGGCATCTTCTTTCTCTCCTGTCCATCTGCCTCCATAATCTCTCCTCTGTGTATCAGCTGGCTGTCCTCCACCAGCTCTTCAAATCTGGTGAAGATTGGATCTGGGATGTCTGAGTTATAGTGCTCCCAAAGCAGGTGTCTCCAGGAAAGCTCAGCTCTATAGCTTCAGTCCCTGAAACCACAGCAAGGAACAACTGCCCAGCCAGGAGAGATGTATAAAAAATTGTCCCTCTGTGTGTGGGGAAAAAAGAGTCCCTCAAAACCTCCCCTAAATCAGCCATACATCAAACAATTCTTCTGCTCGCACAACAACTAACTTTTAACTCTTTCCGCTGCAAAGTGAAAGCAGCTGAATCAGAGTGTGGTATATAATCTGCTCCCATAGAGCAGAATGGGAGCTCCATGGTTGGCTTCCAGAGCTATCAACTGTGCCAGATTTATGTATAGGCTAAGTAGGCTGAAGCTTAGGGTCTCTAAATCTAGGAGGCCTCCACAGCCCTGCCCCCCTAATGGGCAGTCTCCCCTCTTCTAAAATTGCAAACACAAGACTTCATGCAAGGGCAGGGCAACTCGGGCCCAGCAACTATGAGACTCAGGGCCAGCCAGTGGGACCCAATTTAAAACTCTGGGGCCCAACTGGAAAAATTTTGTGGGGCCCCAGTTCAAAGCCAAAGTCTGCAGAATCTTAGCTATATAAATAAAATCCATCTAGATTGCCCTCATGTGGGGACTCCCTTAGGAGCAGCCCGCGAGGCCCAATTTGGCCAAATTGCTCCAATTGCCTTAAGGCCAGCCCTGATGAGACTGTGCAGGAGTTGGACTGATAGATCCTGCCCCTTCTAGGTCCCTAGTGCTACTATTCAGAGTACAGACTTCAGGATTCCAGAGCCAGCAGCCCAGAGTCAACAACAACCAGCTGCACAGAAGTTCACCAAGGAGGTGGAAAGGTGAAGTGGGGCTCACAAGCCACAAACAAGCTACTCAGTCTCCCAGGCTGTAGGAATGATCAGTCGACATGTGTTTCAAGAGGAAGCAGAGAGCTCTGACCGTTCAGCCAACCTTCATTTTATTTATACATCCTGTCCTGAAGCTACATTTTTCCTTAGTACATAGCGCTTAACAAATAACAGGAAACATCTGTTCAATGGAAGCAGACCATATCTATACTTGTTTACAGGATTCAATACAGTCATCAATTTGTCAATACTGCATGGGTCAGCATAAGGAAGTGAGAATGTGGGTGAACACAGATGTGAGATGCCTGTGCCCTTTTGACTTTTCAGGCACAATGGGGAACATAGGGCTCCAGGCTGGTGTGCTAGACACATGGTCTCACCCACGTCCCTGTCTGCGGCCTTTGCGAGACCCGGGAACCAAGCAGCCTTTCAGGCGCATGATTCCCACATGCCACTCTTTTTTTTTTTCTTTCAGGCTATCTACACACTCATGTTCACCCCAACTACTTTATCCATAGATAATAGGTGATAATATAGTAAGGCGTTTTTACAGCCTGGTCATAGATATGCAATTATAATATAACACAATTTGTTTTATAACCTCAATACCCTTTAAAGGACTAGCCCTAATTGGATATGCAAGGGACATATGCAAGGGACATGCTATAGACTGAATCAATTCATGTGCCTTTATGGCAAGCAACTTATTGTGGAAGGGGTGATCAAGATAACACATTCAAACATAGGTGAGAGCATCGCCAGAGATGGGCAGTCCATACTGGCTACATTATTACAATATAAAACCCATTTCCTGAATAATTCCTTGTTCCCCTCCTCCCTTAGTCTAACAAAAGGTCTTCTTTCTTAAGTTCACGGAGAGTTTGTGTGCTCTATGCATGACAATCTTTTCACAGGGAAATCTGTTTCTATTGCAGCCAAAAGGAATTCTTTTTATTTGGAAGTACAAGTTGGAAGTGGCAGTGGGGCTGCTATTGTGATCAGCTGGGGCAACCAGCCTTTTGCTAGGCAGAAGAATTTCCCTGGAAATAAGTTTTCTCCATAACTCAGTTTGGATGGGGTTTTGGGGGAGGCCTTCCTTCCAACATCAATGAGGCATGACCAGGCAAATTTCAAGACCTCTGGGTAGATATGGAAGAGCCTGGAAAACATACTTGGAGAAACAAACAAACAAAACAACAATAATAGGTGCTTTTTCCTCTTCAAGGAAGGAAAAGAACAACAATGCTAGCTTGCTTTATATGAGAGGGATCAGACCCAAGATGATTAGAGAACAGGATCAGAGAATTTAAGCCATTTTTCTCTGTGCCAGCTCATCCAAAATTTGTTCTGTGGGTCTCACATAAGTGTGAGAGTGGGTTTCAACAAACTTTAACAGCAAAAGGAGATGTGTGGGGCAGTACAAAGATATAATTCAAAACTGATGCATAAAGCAGGGTGCTAAAACATGCACCTTGATGAAGAAGGTTGAAATAATGGAGAGGCTGAAACTTCATAAAATAAAATAGATAAGCATGTAGATGTCTCTTTCCACAGGTAAGAGGTTCACCAAATAGCTAAAAAGGAAGATTGATATGTACAGTTCATAGATGAAACATAACTATAAATGACATTAAGAGAGCAAATGAAGATATACATTTGAGAAATGCAGAACATTATTAAAGTCCAGATTTCTAATGAAGACCAAGAGTCTTCTGCCTAGTGAATTACCAACAAATCTAGAAAAAGTATTTTTATGAGAAACATGACACTGAGAATAATTGGGTCACTGGTAAAACAAAGTATTAGTTTTTCAAGACTTAAGAGAGAAGATGCACAGTGAGAGGGTAGTTTTATCCAAGGAAGGGTACAGATGTTCTTCTGTAACACATGCTATAACTTCAAATGAAAAAAAGTCTTGTAGGAACCAAAATTTGTGAGGTAGAATTTTAAAACACTGTTCTTTTCAGAAAATAAAAATTCAGTACCAACAACAAAAAGAATTTTCAGATTTAAATGAATGAAAAATTGGGAAGCAGTTAATAGAAAACTGTGTTAAATGTAAAACTAATAACCTTGACAGGAGACAAAATACATAAACACAAACAATAGAGACTAGTCATGGATTTCATTGTGAGTTGCAAAAACAGCAGCCACCAAATGCTCTGGAGATGGCTCTTGCCCAGCCTCTTCCAGCATTTGTTGAGCTGAATTAGTTAGACGCTTCCCATTCCCCCATATGATATCATGAGCTGTCTGGGTGTGTGGGTGTCGCACAATCTCTCGTTTGAGGCTGAGATTGAAATTGGGAATCAGATTTGGGAGACCCTGATGCCATGCCATATTTAGCTGTGCAAATACAACGTGCCAGAACCCACAAAAGACCTGCAAGAGAAAACACAGCAGCATGCCCGCACCCCCAGGTAAAGGGGAGCTGGACCATGCCAAGTTAATAAGCACAAAGACCAAATTCAATTGTTCCTGAACCTGCATTGGGTAGGAACCTCCATTTTCACTCCTTTTAATTGTTTTTGAAGAGTGGCTTTCAATGTCTGATTAGCGTGTTCCAGAATAGCTTGACCTATGGAATTATAAGGAATACCAGGACTGAGACTGATGTCTCATTGGATACAAAATTTTTGGAAACCAGCAGAACAGTAGGCAGGGCTATTGTCTGTCCTGAGTTTTTGAGGTTTGCCCAGGACAGGGATGGCAGCAATTATGTGAGCAATGACATGATTTGTGGCTTCACCAGTGAGCAATAGCCTCCAGAGTACATGTCTATGCAAACATGGAGGCAGTATCAAAGGTTCAGGGAAACTATATGGTTAACATCCATTTGTCAAAGTTTGTTAGGGAGCACTCTCCCTATGAGGAAAGGTTGAAACACTTGAGTCGCTTTGGCTTAGAGAAACATTGATATATATATGCATGTGTGTATGCATAGAAAAAGACATTGGATTCATGTTCTGCCCTCCACTCAAGAGTCTCAGAGCGGCTCACAATCTCCTTTATCTCCCTCCCTCACAACAGACACCCTGTGAGGTGGGTGGGACTGAGAGAGCACTGACAGAAACTGCTCTTAACCAGAACAACCTCTGAGAGGGCTATGACCGCCCAAGATCACTCGAGCAGTTGTAAGTGGAGGAGTGGGGAATCAAACCTGGCTCTCCCAGATAAGAGTTCACAAACTTAATCACTACACCAAACTGATACATATCTCTCGGCTTGACTTCGCGAACGAAGATTTAAGAAAGGTGCAGTAGTCTACGTCTGCTGCAGGCTCGCTGGTGACTGACAAGACCAATGCGGGACAGGCAGGTCCGGCCACAGTGGCTGCAGGGAAAAGTCTGATTTGGGGTTGGTGCTGTAGCAGTATGATTCTTCCTCAATCTCCTTTTATCCTCAAGACCAGCTATGCGTGCGTTCTCAAAGGAAGAGACAGCCTGGTGGATGGTGTGCCTCCATGCTTTGCGATCTGAGGCTAGGTCAGACCACTGGTGATGGTTAATGCAACAGGTACCAAGGGATTTCTTCAAGGAGTCCTTGTACCTCTTCTTTGGTGCCCCTCTATTTCGATGGCCAGTGGAAAGTTCGCCATACAGGGCAATCTTGGGAAGGCGGTAGTTTTCCATCCTGGAGATATGCCCTGCCCAGCGCAGCTGCATCTTCAACAACAATGCCTCAATGCTTGTAACCTCCGCCCACTTGAGGACTTCAGTGTTGGTCACAAAGTCACTCCAGTGGATGTTGAGGATAGTGCGAAGGCAGCGCTGATGAAAGCGCTCAAGGAGTCGCAGGTGATGATGGTATAAAACCCACGATTCGGAGCCATAGATGAGGGTTGTCATCACAACCGCTTTGTAAACATTGATCTTTGTGCCTTTTTTCAGATGCTTGTTGCTCCACACTCTTTTATGCAGTCGGCCAAATGCACGGTTTGCCTTTGCCAGTCTATTGTCAATCTCCTTGTCGATCTTGGCATCTGAGGAGATGATGTTTGTGGATGTGGATACCCTTCAGGCCTTGCGCAGAGGAATTTTTAGGTGAAGCGCAATGTGCGCAGTACTGGCTCCACCCTTTCACCATGGGGTCATCTGCCATGGCCCAGTAAGCCGGGACGCCGGCAGCGAGTCCTCCAGGTGGTAGATGTTACATTAACAAGCTCTGTCTGCCCGGGCTTGATGTTAGAGTTTTCCTTCTCTTGGCTGGCGAGGTTGGTGAGCCCAACCTGCCCATCCAGTTATACCGCCGGACATTCGGTCGCACCATGACGTGGCAAACTCTGTGAAAATGGGGGGGGGACCAGCGAGATGTGTTTCCACGGATGTTGCCACGGATGCAGTAATGTAGGAGAGGCCATTGCAGTGACCATCTGCCAGGCATAGCCAGACAGTGACCACGCAGCGTTCACTACACCGGGAAAGGAAAGGCAATGTATTGTGCATGCACTTTCCCTGGGGGGGGGGGCAGGACACCCAGAGGGAGCTCACCCCCCCCTGTTAGGATAATACAGAGGAGAGTAAACTGATACATATATTGATCACTGTATGACACAGAGTGCTGAACTGGATGGGCTGTTGGCCTGATCCAACACAGCTTCTCTTATGTTCTTATGTTAGTTTGCAAACTACCCAGGTTAACAGAATAAACAGAGAAATAACATCTTTCAAAATCTGATCAGCAAATGCATTACCCTGAGCAATCACACCAGGAAGATTAGCAACAATTTCAGCCTGCTGCACTGAGTACTGCTACAAAGTAAAGTGTGTCTTTTACACTTTCCCCCCAGCAAATTGAGTACTCATTTGACCAATCTCAGAAGAGTGGAGGGCTGAGTAACCCTGAGGCAGCTACCTGAATCCAGCTTCCTCCAGAATCAAACTCAGGTCATAAGCAGAGCTCAAGACTGCAGTACTGCAGCTTTAACACTCTGCACCATGGGGTTCTTTTGAATCCAAATTAGCATTTTCCATGGCCAATTTCATCATCAGTTCTCCTGCTGCATCAGGATTATCAATCTGTCTTCTGATTGCTGCTTGAAGACAGCTGATAAGGTCTAAATAGGGTTTTTGTGGCTTTTGACAGACAGTTGCAACAGGGAGCACAGCTTGCGCTTCAATAGTACTGAACTGTCCAGATCCATATAATTGTTCAACAGTATAAGACCCATTGGAGCCACACCCTTGAGCATCAGCCAAATTACAATATTCACTGTCCCATACCACATACTGTTCAGGAGTTAGCATCATCCTTATCATATTTTTCCAGTCTTGAGGAATCACAGTGTATTCATTAGAGATTCCTCCTAAAAGACTTTGCACATTGGTTCCCCCTATGCCTATATCTCTGATAGCCTTTTGAATTTCACTCAAAACAGAGTGGGGCAACACAGTATAATTAACAACCTGCTGCCTATTCTCATTCTGTGCATATGTTACTGGGCATACCGATAAAAGGTCAGGCAACTCTTCCCCTGTCAAATGTACAGGGCAAATAGACAACATTTCTGTCAATTATGGGACATTTTCCAATTTAGCCTGATCAAGTTCCTTCTCTAAAACTTCACAGACCTTGCGACCCGGGGCATTAGATGGTGGGCCCACGAGTGGAACTATTGGTGGAGGAGGGGGAGAAGGAGGAAGAAGAAGAGGAAGAGCAGGGGGCACTAGTTGGACACCAGTGCCTTTTAGGGGACAATCTTTGGAGAGCTGGCTTGGGTTAGAAACGGGCATAAATTTCTCTACTGCATACCTGCATTGATGCCAGGCTTGCAGAAGTTTAATAGAACCTCAGGGCTCTGTGTGAAAGGTCTTCCCTATCTCCTCCCAGTCTCGAAATTTAAGAGAACCTCCCTCTGGGTACCAGGGGCATGGCTTACTGATCTCTTGTAACAGAGTCTTAAGTTGGCCAGAAGTCACGGACCCGCCGGACTTTTGGATCAAAAACTTTAACTCACCTAAATGTTTCTGCTCAGCCTGAGAGAACTGTCCACCCATACTTACCAAATGAAAGGGGTCATTTGAGAACGACAGAGTGCGCACTTCGGGGCCTATGCCAGGCGGTTGATAAGTAGGAGTTGAGCTGCTGGGCTGTGCCAGGCAATACCTGAAAGCAGGAGCTGTCCCTGCTTCGGTGAGCTGTCCCTGTTTTGGGAGCAGAATGGTCCCTGCTTCGGGGTGCCACTTGTAGGAATGATCAGTCAACACGTGTTTCAAGAGGAAGCAGAGAGGTCTGACCGTTCAGCCAACCCTCATTTTATTTATACATCCTGTCTTGAAGCTACATTTTTCCTTAATACATAGCGCTTGAACAAATAACAGGAAACATCTGTTCAATGGAAGTAGACTTATTTATACTTGTTTACAGGATTCAATACAGTCATCAATTTGTCAGTACTGCATGGGTCAGCTTAAGGAAGTGAGAATGTGGGTGAACACGGATGTGAGATGCCTGTGCCCTTTTGACTTTTCAGACACAATGGGGAACATAGGGCTCCAGGCTGGTGTGCCAGACACATGGTCTCACCCACATCCCTGTCTGCAGCCTTTGTGGGACCCGGGAACCAAGCAGCCTTTCAGGCGCATGATTCCCACACCAAGCTGAAGGTTGGCACCTGTTTCACCACAGTGGAAACCTGAATTCTGTAACCCTTCAGCAGCAACCATCTATACCTTGTGCCAATAGCCACTGATGGACCTCTGATCCATGTATTTATCCAGTTGAAGATTAATTTTACTTTTTTTTTTAGATTCTAATCTGAGCATGAGTAAAACTTCATTTTCTTAAAAAAAATCTTTAAAACTTCATTTTCTTAAAAATTAATGCATATTCCACAAAAGGTTTATATAGTTCAATTATTGCAAAAGTTTTTCAGTGTTAATTTTAACATTTATGCATTTTTTTCAATCACTGTGGTATTTAACAATAACATCTTATGTCCTTTAGAGGAGAAATTGTGAATTGCAGAATTTTAAATACCCATCATCATCCTTGGCTTCACTCAATTTTGTTTATAACACTCTTCCATTTTCTTCTAGTCATGAGGGTGGGGGATTGGCAGGGGCCTCTCAAGTGGAGTAGCCTAGGGTCTCTTTTCATCTGAATCTGGCCCTGGCTGTCAATCAAGCTTTGGGTGTTTCAAGTCCACCCCCAATGTTACCTAAGAATTGACTGAATCAATTGACTGTATGGAGAACAAATGGTTCATTTTTCAGTTCATGCCCATCCATAGGTACCATTATACCACTATGGCACATGGCTTTTAGGTCTAAAATCACAGTCTAAATAAGAGCTAGTACTTTTGATATTGTATGACAGTGTGTTTGTATAGAAAAACAAGTTTATATTCAAGAAACTTGAACAATGATATCAACACAGGAAAAATCTATAGAAAAGGCTACACCTTGTTCCCCAGAGTCTTTCTCTGCATGTGGATAAAAAGCAAATTTCATACTTGTTTGATTAAAATTTATTTAGTTGCAATATAGTGAGCTGTACATTTGTTATGTGTTGGCACTGGAACATTCCTGGGTGTGCTACCAAATACTTTGCTGAGCTTGAGGCTACAGAACAATAGCCACCTGGACTCTGGGAGGTGGCCAATCAGGAGTTAATTGGCCAGTGCTTGTACCTACAGTCAGGGGTCATTTTGTAGAAAAATAGGTGGTGGAGCTCATTCAGGGATCGTTGTGCAGCTGCATATACTATTCAATGGACAAGAAGGTGGAACTCTCAGAAGGAGGAGGTGGAACGCTCAGAAAGGTTCAGGAGCTGTGCTCCTGTGAGTTTCCACTGAATCTGAGACCTGCCTATAGTTAAAGAGTTGTTGGGTTTGGGGTGGGGTCATTTGCATGCATTAGGTGAAGTATCACAACTTGAATTTCTTCTGCTAATAAGCACCAGATGCAAAAAATTCTGAGTACAAATATTTCAAGTCTTCCTTTGTCTCAAGATGAGGAGCTGGAGGAGGAAAACACTACCCTGCTGTGTGTTCTAAGGCTTAATGGAAAGAGAATTTGAAGAGGACATCCTATTCTTTTTGTTAATTAAAATTTTATCTTCCCTTTCTATTATTAATATAGCCTTCATGGTGATATATGATAAAGTTTAAAATTAAAAACAGAAATGTATATGTATGTATTGGTGCATACATACATATACAAGTATATTGGTACTTTCTGACTCTCCCATTGGCCCTTCCTAACATGGCCAGCAAGCACTTATTCTCACAATGTTTTTTATAACATCACGTTTTAAAAAAAAAATAAAAAATAAAAATCAGTAAATTAAAAATGTGAAAAGTTTCAGGTTTGGCGCTCTTCAATTCCCCTATATTTTTAAATAATGGGGGGGGGGGCAAGTGGGTGATTTGCCTAGGGTGCCAGAAAGCCTAGCACCGGCCCTGACTACTTACATCCCATTGACTGAGTCCATTCCCCAAGCCCACCCTCCCTGGGCTCTCCCCCCCCCTCAAAAAAATTCCAGGAATTTCCCAATCTAGAGTTGGCAACCCTAATATAGATGTACAGAACTACTCTTTGGATAAAGCAGGGTTAATTAACAGCTTTTTTAAAAAAAGGCAATTTAATATTTTTCCTATTGCTTTAGTCATGATGGAATTACCTTCTAAACTCCCAAGGTCATTGATTTTTGTCTAATGTAAGGAGGCTGTGTCTTGTTTGGATAGGCTCAGCAGGAGACTTCATTTCTGATCATTAAAGCTTTGTTTAATCCACTCTGCCTTTCAAATGCTGGCATCAGCAGATCCTGTACCAGTTGCTTGCCCATAAAAGGTTTTATTTGAGAAAATATCTCCAGACAGATGTCTTGGCAGCAGAGGTCAGCTAATAAGCTAATATTCTGAGGGTCTTTTTTCAGGGAAAAAAAAGCCTCTCTCAAGCTGCAGCCAGTAGTAGCCAGTCAGATGTGGCAAAGCAGTTTTGGTAATCTGCAAGCACACCACAATTATGTGTGTGTGTGTAGTGTTGCATTGTCCCTCAGGAGCAGCCAAATGAGTCAATTTAGAACTGCAATGGAAGGGGAAGGTGAAAAGGTCATGCTGTAAGCAGAAACCGACCCATTGAAATGCTCACGTGGGCCTCTAAATACCCAAATATTTGCCAAATATCCAAATACATACAAAATATGGGCTGAAATAGTGCAACAAAACTTATATCAAAACAAAATTGCAAAAAACTCACCACTCAAAAAGTAACATCAGAACTGAAATCTGAAAAAAGCCAGATAACAGATTCAGCAGTCACACAAGTATAAAAAAATAGATGAAAAAAGGGGCAAGAACAATTTATTCCTAGCTTCTGCTCACACTCAAAGATAATGTGAGTTATAGTCTTGATCCTACTTGTGGAACACTGGTAGATTCTATTTAAATAAGGCATCCATTAATATCGTGCATTTAACACTGCAGAAGATAACGAGTCCATGCATGCCAACATAAAGGTTTGCTGCAGCTTTGGAACCTTCAACATAAAAATGAGGAGGTATTTTCCAATGGAAGGACAGTTCGAGTGCAGTGGGAAAACAGATTTATCAAGCATGTAAACTGAGCAACTACTGTAGCTTATCAAGCTACCACTGCAATCTAATTCTGTAATATGATCCTTTATTAATTTATATACCTCACTGGTAGGTAATCTTATTATTGTGTCTTTTGATAAGTTTAAGATGGGCGACTTTATGTCCATTAATATATCCCATGATGATACAAATGAGTAATTATGAATAAGAGGTAATAAACTGCGTCCCATTTCAGATATTTAAAAGCTCTGATCCATGTCACTGCCTTCAAAGAAAGATGACCCAACTCTGCCTGCAAGACAAATCCAGAGACACATTTAGGGGCACTTAAAATCATATGTAAGAAGCTTAATAACAGCTTACCAAACTGGAGAGCCAGTTTGGTGTAGTGGTTAAGTGCGTGGACTCTTATTGGAGAGAACCAGGTTTGATTCCCCACTTCTCCACTTACAGCTGCTGGAATGGCCTTGGGTCAGCCATAGCTATCGCAGGAGTTGTCCTTGAAAGGGTAGCCGCTGTGAGAGCCCTCTCAGCCCCACCCACCTCATAGGGTGTCTGTTGTGGAAGGAGACAATATAGGAGATTGTATGCCGCTCTGAGTCTCTGATTCAGAGAGAAGGGCAGGGTATAAATCTGCAGTCTTCTTCTTCTCATCTATAGCCTTAATCCCTTCAATCCAAAGGGGTGTACCATATAGCAACTGTGCTTCGATCTCTGCCACATAAATTGCAATGGATGCCAGAATATACTGTCCTCCATCTGTAAAAAAGAAACATGGCATAGCTGCTGCTGATTTAATTGCCAGTTTGGTAGAAAGTGAGATATGGGGATACAATGAAATACAAGAATGAAATAGGATCCCCAGATAACAATATTGGGAGATCTGTTTGGTCTTTCCATTATATAAGTGCTGGACAGGTTGAAATATCAAACTTTAGTTTTATTATAGTTTAGAGAAAGTTTCTCCTCCTGAGAGTAGTTGGGAAAGACCTTCATTTTTCTTTTTTCTTTTTTTTTTTAATTTTTATTTTGTTATTTTCCACACATAAACACTCTCTCTTTTTTTTTGCCATAAGAAGTAAAAAAGAATAAAACAAAAACAAAAACAAAACAAAAAGAGAGAAAAAAAATATCCAGATAGAGAGTGATTGAGCACATTGAAATTACATTAAAAAAAATCACATTGTTAAGTTTACTATACAAATTCTACTAATCTATCCTTCTCCATATAAAATCAAACATCTCAACTTCCATTATAATTTAACATACACCAAACCAATAGTTAACAGGCGGTATCTAAGCAATCAGTTGTTTCCTACCCAAAAATAAAATTTTTCCCATTTCTTTGTGGCATCACATTTCGATAAGCCTTTAACCATATTTGATAGAATATCCATTTCTGCTACATTCAGTATTTTTTGAATTAAATCATCCCTTTGTGGAACATTTTTCTGTCTCCAGACTGCGGCATAAAGAATTCTAGCCGCAGTCACAATATATATCATTATATATTCATCTTCTCGTGGGAGCTCATCTCGGACCATCGAAAGTAACATTATCTCTGGTTTCAAAGTAATATTAACTCTTAATATCTCTATTATTAGTTTATGTACCATTCTCCAATACCTTCTGGCTAGCTCACAGGTCCACCATAAATGAAAAAACGACCCTAACCGAGTCCTACACTTCCAACATTTCGGGGAGAAGTTTGGATTTATTTTATTCAGTTGTACAGGTGTAACATACCACCTGTGAAAAAGTTTAAAAGCATTCTCTCTAAAATTAATCGGTTTGATCACCTTATAATTATTTTTCCAAAATTGCGCCCACTGATCTAGCGTGATGGATTTTCCCAAATTATTTGCCCACTTCAGCATTGTTTCCTTAATTACTTCATCCTCCAGCTTAATTTGTAGAAAATAATTATAAACCTTCTTAATTATCTTTTGCTTTTCTACCAATAAAATTTTATCAAAATCAAAATTTTGTTTCGTGAAGCCTAATAGTTTATCTTTATTATATTTTGATGTAATCTGCAACATATTCCACCAGTCTATCTTCACTCCCCGGGATTCTAGTTGCTCCTTTTGTCTCAGTTTATCTCTTTCGTCCAGTAAATCATTATACCTAATCACTACTGGTGCTTCCCAAATCTGTGGTAAAACAGCTGCTTCATGGGGTGAAATCCATCTTGGAGTTTTATCTCCATATATCTTAGCCTTAATCTTAGTCCATGCTTCATATAAAGATTTCCTAATCAAATGGTTTCTAAAATAAGTTTGTGGTTTCTTTGTATACCAAAGATTAGAGTGCCACCCTGATTGTAAATCAAATCCTTCTAATGCTAGGATGCGTTTATCTTCTAAAGTCACCCAGTCCTTTAACCATAGGGTCTGGCATGCTAAATGATAAATTTCTAAATCAGGTAAGGCTAGACCACCATTTTGCTTTAAATCAGTTAACAATCTCCATTTAATTCTGGGTCTTTTCCCCTGCCAAATAAACAGTCTATATTGTTGATTAAGTTTGATGAAAAAAGGTTTTGTCACCGCAAAAGTGACCATTTGTAGCAAAAATAAAACCTTTGGCAATAAACCCATTTTAATTAATGCAGCTCTCCCCATTAAAGACAAACCTAAATTATTCCATTTTTTTATTAACAGCTCCGTCTCCTTAAGTAATGGAATATAATTATTTTCATAGATGGTGCTACATCTATTGGTCATTATTATACCTAAGTACTTTACTTTTTTCTCAACTTTAAAACCTGATTTCCTTTCTATTTCTTGGGTTTGTTGTTGAGTCATATTCTTCGTCAGAATTTTTGTTTTTTGTTTATTCACCTTTAGGCCTGCTGATTCACTATAATCATTTAACTCTTTTAAGACTTCTTCTATTGCTTCCAGCGGCTCCTGTAGTATTAGTACCATATCATCCGCATAAGACAAAATTTTGTAGTCTTCTCCTCTTGTCCTCAAACCAGTTATTTTTTTATTTTTCCGTATTGCATTATTCAGGAATTCTAACGATAAAATAAATAGTAAGGGTGAGAGTGGGCAGCCCTGTCTAGTACCTTTTGCAAGAGCTATATCTTCAGTTTGTTCTCCATTGACATTTATCTTGGCTATTTGCCTATCATAAATTGCTGGAATATTTTTAATAAATTCTCTTCCAAAATCCATTTTTTCAAGGACCCCAAACATAAAATTCCAGTCTAGGTTGTCAAATGCCTTTTCTGCGTCTATGAATAGAAAGGCTACTGGCTTATCCCGATTATTTTCATAATATTCCAAAGCGTTAGATAGTATACGAATATTTGTTCGCATGTATCTTTTCGGAAGAAAACCCGTTTGATCGGTATGTATTAAAGTTGTTAATATTCTTTTTAGTCTATTAGAAAGAATAAGGGAGTATAATTTGTAGTCTACATTTAACAACGATATTGGGCGATAAGATCTAATATCTTCCAATTCTCCACCCTCTTTAGGGATAAGACTAATGTTACTATATCTCCAAGAATCTGGTAAACTAGCAGATTGCCAGATTTCTTCAATTAAACTTTTAAAATGATTAATCAAATTATCCTTAAAAGTGATGTAATATTCAGGCGGAATACCATCAGGGCCCGCCGCTTTATTTTTCTTTAATTTTGACCATGCTTCTTCTATCTCATACATTGTGATTGGGTCGTTTAATATCTTTTTCTTATCTTCCGTTAATTTTACCCATACTTTATCGGCTAGGTATTCCTCTTGTCTCTCTTTCGGAATCTGCCTTTTTTAATATAAACTTGTATCTTCAGTTCGTGTTTTATAATTTCCATCTTTATCTTTCAGTGTTTTTATAATTTTTTTTTCCTTTTCTTTCCTTATTTTATACGCTAGCCATTTCCCCGCTTTGTTTGCGTGGTCAAAATAATACTGTCTAGAGTAAGCTATTTTCTTATCCATTTCCTCTAGAGCTACCAAATGTAGTTTATGTTGTAAAATTCTGATTTCTTCTATAATTCTCTTTTGGTAGGGATTAATTTTTAATTGATCTTCTTTTTGTTTTATTAAATCCATTAATTCAACCATCTTCTTAGAGTCTTCTCATCTCTTATTTGCCATAAAATTAATAACTAAACCTCTAAAATATGCCTTACTTGTATCCCATACTGTAGCAATCGAGACCTCCTTTTGTAAATTAAACTGAAAGAAGAGATTCATCTCTTTACTTATATATTCTACAAACTTCTTATTTTTTGTAAGGCCAGGGTACATTCTCCAACTAGATTTCCTTTGATTATGCTTCAAAACTAAAGAAATAGGCGCATGATCCGCTATAGTTGATGGTAAAATTTCTGCCTCCTGCACTAATTTCAGCAAGTTGGTCGATATCCACATCATATCGATCCTTGACCATGATTGATGCCGATTAGAAAAAAAAGTATAATCTCTATGGTTTGGATTTAATATACGCCATATATCCACCAGCGCCAGTTCTTCGACCATTTCACCAAAAATCTGCGGTAAAACATTGCTTCCAGTGACCTTTTTCCTCCTCTTTTTATTCACAACTCTGTCCGATCTATCAATGTCAGTAATACTTACTGCATTAAAATCCCCCATAATACAGAAGTTTTCATATTCATAGCTTGTGATCTTAGAATACAAATCCTGATAGAAAGCTCGCTGATTTACATTAGGGGCATAAACATTCACTAAAAGAATTTTCTGTTGATCCTTCTGGATTTCTATTCCTTGAAAACGCGCATCACTAGCTTCAAAAATTAACTTAGTCTGAATATCTGCTCTAATATATGTTACTAGTCCTCTTTTCTTTTTCCTTTCCTCAGAGGATATTATCGCCGTACCTAAACCTTTATTAATTAAAAAATGTTGATCCTTTTTTCTTATGTGGGTTTCTTGTAGGCAGATAACATCTGCTTTTAACTTTTTAAGTTGGAGAAATACACGCTTTCTCTTCTGAGGCGAATTCATTCCATTAATATTTATTGAGACAATCTTCCAATTACTAACCATCCTAAATTACCCGTCTATCTGTCACACTGTCAGCTGCGCCTTCTTTTTTTTCTGTAATCTAGTTTCTCTATATGAGCTTTCTTCGCCTTGTGACGCCTCTCCCTCCTCTTGTTCACTTAAACCCTGTGGAGAGCCGTCTCCCACCCGATCTGTCTTTCTTAATTTCTCCTTTCTTTGCCAGTTCCTCACATGAGCCTTCATAAAATCGTCCAGTTTAAGGACCGAGTCAATCCTATATCTGGTATTCATATATGTAAATAACATTCCTTCCGGGATTAACCATTTATACATTATACCTTTTTCCTGCAATTTCTCCGCTAATTTAAAATATTCTCTTCTTCTGTTTCTTATTGACCATGGAATCTCTTTTAAAATCTTAATTCTACTGCCTCCAATCATTATTTGTTTCTCTCTAGATTCCGTCCAGACCGTCTGTCTAATTACCCTACGTACAAACTTTACATGTACCTCCTGCGGAAGTTCATTCTTTTTCGCATATAGCGTGTTAACTCTATAGATAGCATCAATTTCTTTTTCTATTTCCTCACTTTCCAATCCTAATATATCCATTAAGAGCTCCGCCATTATTTTTAATAGAGATTCATTTTTTTGCTCAGGTAAATTAAGAAATCTGAGGACATATTCCGCCCGCTCCATTTCCATTTGTACTATTTTGTCATTTTGTTGAGCCTGTTTTTGTTCTATCTCATCAACTTTGCTTTCAGTTAATTTTAGTTTGCACTCAATAGACTTAGTAATTTTAACAACTTCAGATAAATCTTTTTTAGTGTCTTTAAATTTGCTATCTAAGCCTTCTAATTTGTCTGCAAGACCATCCATCTGCTTAGATAACGTATCTTTCATTTCATTTAATGCCTCCATGAAATTCTGCTGCATTTCTTTCATACCTTCTTGAGAAATTGCAGACGCCACTGTTTTAGGGTATCCAGGGGAAGCCCTGAATTTCCCTTGCTGAGACATGGTAAGCCAATGCAATAATAAACTTAACAAATTGTAATACTAAATTAATTCCCTGACAGGGTTTCTCAGCTGAGCTGACAACAAATCAGAGCAAACCTTCTCACCAGTACCATAAAACAAAAAAAGATAGAAAATAAACCTTCTCATGCACATCAAAAAGCATAAACCATAAACCTTAACAGTCAAATTATGGCTTTAAGTTTCAAGCTATATATTAACTCCCCCAAAGTTTCTTTATCTTTCTTCACAATTCTTTGCAACCCAAAGTGTCTTCACTACAGCGTCTTTCAGTTCTTCCAAAATCTGATACACATCCCCACTTCCAGTTCCTCAGAATATAAATTGGAATCAGTATAAATAAGCAAACTTAGCAGATCAAAGTTTAGTCTCAACACTGTTGCACCACCGGCAGAGACAGTCTTCCCAGGCTATGAGTCATCACTCAACACCTCTTTGACAGCCCGACCTTCTCACCAACGCTTGCTCTGCCGTTTCCACTTCTGTCCACCTGATTTGGCGCTTGCCAGCCACCGTCCCGATCCCCTTCTCTTCAAACCAATAATAAAGAAACCGTTCTGTCAGGACTTATAGTTCTCCAAGTTTCTCAGTCATTAAAGTTCAGAGCCACTCCACATCTCTACGAGAGCCAGTTTGGTGTAGTGGTTAAGTGTGCGGACTCTTATCTGGGAGAACCGGGTTTGATTCCCCACTCCTCCACTTGCACCTGCTGGAATGGCCTTGGGTCAGCCATAGCTCTGGCAGAGGTTGTCCTTGAAAGGGCAGCTGCTGTGAGAGCCCTCTCCAGCCCCACCCACCTCACAGGGTGTCTGTTGTGGGGGAGGAAGGTAAAGGAGATTGTAAGCCGCTCTGAGACTCTTCGGAGTGGAGGGCGGGATATAAATCCAATATCTTCTTCTTCTTCTTCTTCTACTTTGCAGCCAAAAAAAAAAATTTAATCAAACCGCCGCAATCAGCTCCACCTCGATGCCGTGCGAATGCTTCCGCTGCCGTCCCCGCTCCTCAATTAGGAGGGGAGGAGCCTTCCTCTTCGCTCATTAACTTCAACGTCGAAATGTCAAAAACAGAACAAAACAAAACAAAACTGAAAATACCGCCGTCCAAAGTGCCAAAAGGAAAGCCCAGACAATAAAGCTGAAAAAGAATCTTGCGTCGTCCTCTTCAGACTCACCACCCCCTGTGGCCCGGTGGCTGGAGCCAATGCGACCAAGACGCCGTCTGCCTCCGGGAAGTAAGGACTGAGGGCAACTACTTGGGGGGAGCTGGGCACTCTCACCCCCTTTCCCTCGCCCCTTCTTAATACTAACCTCCACCACGGAGATAGTATGGACCAAACCAGTCCCCCTATGAGACAGAAATTCAGCGGGCTTCAGCTGCAGCTGAAAGACACCGCCGCCCTGCTCCGCCGCTTACCGGAAGTTCAAGACCTTCATTTTTCTGAGGCCAATAATTGATCACAGAAGAACTGTATCATCCTCATACAACATAAGAACATAAGAACATAAGAGAAGCCATGTTAGATCAGGCCAATGGCCCATCCAGTCCAACATTCTGTGTCACACAGCGGCCAAATATATATATATATATATATATATATACACACACACACACACACACACACACACTGTGGCTAATAGCCACTGATGGACCTCTGCTCCATATTTTTATCTAACCCCTTCTTGAAGGTGGCTATGCTTGTGGACGCCACCACCTCCTGTGGCAGTGAATTCCACATGTTAATCACCCTTTGGGTGAAGAAGTACTTCCTTTTATCCATTTTAACCTGTCTACTCAGCAATTTCATCGAATGCCCACGAGTTCTTGTATTGTGAGAAAGGGAGAAAAGTACTTCTTTCTCTACTTTCTCCATCCCATGCATTATCTTGTAAACTTCTATCATGTCACCCCTCAGTCGACGTTTCTCCAAGCTAAAGAGCCCTAAGCGTTTCAACCTTTTTTCATAGGGAAGGTGTTCCAGCCCTTTAATCATTTTAGTTGCCCTTTTCTGAACTTTCTCCAATGCTATAATATCCTTTTTGAGGTGCGGCGACCAGAACTGCACACAGTACTCCAAATGAGACCGCACCATCGATTTATACAGAGGCATTATGATACTGGCTGATTTGTTTTCAATTCCCTTCCTAATAATTCCCAGCATGGCGTTGGCCTTTTTTATTGCAAACGCACACTGTCTTGACATTTTCAGTGAATTATCTACCATGACCCCAAGATCTCTCTCTTGGTCTGTCTCTGCCAGTTCATGCATGCAGAACCGGCATGCTTTGATTGTTCAGTGATGACGAATGAAAACTTGAATCCAAGAGATGATTCTTCAGAGCATTTAAATACAGATTGAATAACTGAGGAGCAAGAACACAACTCTGCTTAACTCCATGTTGCAGTGGAATTTTCTTTGACAGCTTTCCTTTTTCTCCATACCAGTTACAAGTCTGAATAAAGGTTGTGAATCAAGACAAATAGCCACTGATAAATGGAGGTATGCTCTAATTTTCTCCAGGGGCATTGCAAAGAAATGGTATCAAAAACAGATTTTAAATCTAGAAATGTAACTGCCATGTAGCCCTTTGGGGAAAAAAGGAATTCCCCTCCCCACCCCCCCAGGAAATGAAGTACATGGCAATGGTTTATTGTTGAGGCACCAAGCATGAAAACACACATGTTCACAGCCCACAATTTTTTGCTCATCTATCCATGAAATCAATTTGGTCAGTAGATCACCTTTCTTATATAAGGCGGTATTACAGAATGTTTCCAAAGGGAAGGGAACTGGCCTGTTCTATTAATATGGGTAAAGGAAAGGAAAGGTCCCCTGCGCAAACACCAGTCATTTCCGACTCTGGGGTGAAGTTACTTTCCCAACGTTTTCACAGCAGACTTTTTATGGGGAGGTTTGCCATTGCCTTCCCCAGTCTTTTACATTTCCCCCCAGCAACCTGGGCACCCATTTTACCAACCTCAGAAGGATGGAAGGCTGAGTCAACCTTGGGCCGGCTACCTGAATCCAGCTTCTGCCAGAATCAAACTCAGGTCATGAGCAGAGAGTTCAGACCACAGTACTGCAGTACTGCTGTTTTACCACTCTGTGCCAAGGGGCCGCTAAATATGGATAAAAACAAGGGACAAAATATCTGCCCATCAGTCAAGGTTTGATTTTTATAGCTCAGCAGGGGCATAATCAAGTCCAGAAATTTTTTCAGAAGGAAGAGATTGAATCAAAAGACATATTCCATTCTTGGATACTGGTGGCAAATTAAATAGAGTACACAAATTAGTCTTAGACCTACTAGATTCCTCCAAAAGAGAGCCAGTTTGTTATAGTGGTTAAGAGTGGCAGATTCTAGTCTGGGAGTTCTCCCACATGCACCTGCTGGGTGACTACCCCACAGTTCTCTCAGAGCTCTCTAAGTTCCACCTACCTCACGGTGCTGTTGGGGGGAGGGAAAGGAGATTATTAGCTGCTCTGAGACTCTGAGTGAACGGTGGGGTATAAACCCAATCTCTTCATATTCTTCTTCAAAATGGCCTTGTACAGATACGCAAAAAAATTCTTCCACAAAGTCATGGATATATGAAAGAATGAAGGATGGTATTTCTTTAGTCCACTAGGTATCATGGACCAAAAGCCAGTAATATTATTTGTCTCAATTGATTCAATAAGCCTGGACTAGCCATCAAACTGTGCCACCCCTCTTGCACTTGCAGAGAAAATTCAAAGAAAGATAATTATCCAAATTCCCCTCAGTATTATAGTTTCTAAATTGCCAAAAGGGCATACTGTATGGTATATTTCAATTTGTGACAATCATAATTAAACCATGTGTGGTAAATAATGTTTATTGTGCCAAAGGACTAACAGCACAATCCAGAGAGAGGGGGCGGAAAGTCTTTTGGGAGCAGACAAGTCACTATGTGGGTGCAGGAAGGGTTTGTACCGATGTACGACCAGAACCGCCACAGCGGGGGGGGGGAGTTATGTGGGTGGGAGCCACCGGTGTGCGAGTCTCTGGCACTTGAACCAAGCAATGGGCTCTGGCAGGGGGTATTTGCTGACCCCACTCCCCTGTGCTGCTGCACATTCCCTGGGCAATGCCCCCCCCCGGTCAGTGGCCTCTCCGAGGGAATGCCTGGGAGGGTGGGCAGACTTGGTTTTGGGGGAGGGGAAACTGTCTATGAGCCACCACATTGCCCCCCGCATGGCTGGACAGGGGAGGGAGTGCCACCCCTCAGCCTGCCCGGGCTGACAGCCTACCCAACCCCAGAGGACTGTTGTGCACAGGGCACTAAGGAGTGTCTGATGAAGTGGACTCAGAGTTCTATGGCTGATGCACTCGCACTCTGAGTTTCGCGGCCCCTGGGGGAGGTGTTCCGTGCACATGGCAGAGAACGTCAGGGCAACAAAGGGGTCTCTGGGTGGGGGGTGTCTGCTACTGGGCTGCTCACTCCCAGACACACATTCCAGCTGCTGTCTATGACAGCGAACTCCTGCACTTGGTACTTCCTGCTTGCCTGCCTGCAATAGGCAGAGTCTCTGACAGCGGGAGGGTGTGAGGGGATTGACGGCTTCTCCATGGTCCCATGCAGGCCTGTCTCGCCCCCACCCCCGCCTTGCCACCAAGCCAGATTTCTCGTGTGCTTATGCCCAGCCTCACTCCTGTTCCCTCCCCGTATTGGTGGGACGTCTCTCCTTTGTCTGTGATGGTCTGCCCAACATTGGCTCCTTTCTCTGTTTGGGGGTGGGTTGGGGATGGCTATCAGCCTCTCTGGGGCCGCCTCTCCCCATCCCTGACTGACATGAGCCGCAGCGACTGCCCTTGCAATAAAGCATTCTTGGTTGATTCAGAGCTGGCTGAACTCATTTTATTTCAGTGAATTTATAAAGAATTTCATTTTAGCTTTACAGAACTCCCAATGATAAATCCATAGCTTGTTCATATTGTCCAGTATACAGATCACGATGGATAATCTATTTCTGCTTGGCTTCACAGTGCTCTCAGTAATTGATAGGATTACTCTCCATTTCTTTATTTTTTTATTTTTAAAAACTGATCTGGCATCCCTATCTAAATTAAAAGATTACCAATACCAACAACAGCAAGATATCATTATAATGGTATACTGGCTAGGAATTGAATATCATTTGTTTGACAAATAAGCCTTTTCTGAAAGGGAAACAGCTAGCCATGAGGCCTTCATTATTAATCGAAGCCTGGAGACTCAGATGGGAGAAAGAGGGATAGAAATAATTGGAACAAGAAAGAATAACGTTCCAGGGGTTTTTTTGCTGCCACTGCTCGGAGAAGAGTGAGATGCAAAAGATTTTAAAAGTGCAGTTAAGGCAGTCACCTCTGGAAAGAAAAAAAAGTGCTGGTGAATTGGCTGGTTACCAATGACATTTATTTAAACTCGAAAGTGTAAGGCCTCTATGTACCCCTGCAAAGGGCACACTAGGGAAAAGATGTCCCTCATAATCTTTCACCCCCTAATCTTTCATAGTACAATTGCCAGCTTTATTTGGCCCAGGAGTAGTCCCGAGTGAGGTTTGGAAGTGTGCAGTATAAACTAAAATGGAGTAGAGCCAAACAAAATGATTCTAGCAGCCAGGACTTTTTTTGAGCAGGAACACAGTTCCGTCTGGCTTTGTATTAGGGTGTGTGGTCTGCTATGCAAATGAGTTCCTACTGGGATTTTTCCACAAAAAAGCCCAGTTTGAAACAATTGCCACATCAGGGTGTGTTGCCTAATATGCAAATGAGTTCCTGCTGGGCTTTCTCTACCAAAAAAAAGTTGTACTAGCAGCATCAGGACAAGTCTGTGCTTGTAATTTTGGGAGGTGGTCCTAGGGCATCTCCAGGCTATAGATTTTCCCCCCCATCTAAAACAAAAGAGGCATTTCTATCTATTATGGGCCCACGGGAAAGGTAAAATTCTTTCTTATCACAAAAGCCCAACACCTTTGGGTCTTTCTTACCTAATCCTGTCACCTTAATTAATGTGCCATCCCCACAACTTGGGTAGGCTTTTCTCTTCGGCAATCAAGGATTGTTAGTGGATTGTAAAATACTCATATTCCTACAGAAACATTAACAGTTCCCGCTTATACCGAAAAAGACATCTCCTGGCCCCATTCTCTGAGCGAACAGAGAACATATTTTTTATCTAATATCCTGGAGAACTCAGACTTTGCTTTTGTCAAAATCTCCAAAAACCATCAAATCATTGTATATACCTAGCCATACTTTCATGATACATTTTGGGGTACAAATATTTGCCCATGCTCTCTGTGTTGTCTGTTCCTGGATCCAACCACACACCCAAGGTGCTGGTCATCTTGTCCTTCTCTTCATGGACATCTACTCTTCAGACAGGTAGCTATGAATATTCCCCTCCCACACTCTTAGTTCTGCTAACTACTATTTTTTCTGGTGATCTTGAATGTGTGTTAGTTTACATTCTGTTTGAGTGAGTGTTACAATAAAATAATAATTATTATTATTTAAAATTCCTTTCTTATTTACAAATTGGCCTGTCATTGGCTCCAATACAAGGGTCTGTTTGGGACTATCTCTATAAACACAGATAATAGATCCCTGTTATATCCTACCTCTCATTATGCTCTGCCTTTTGAAGCTAGTTTCCTCCAAATAAAGATAAAAAGCAATAATTAATACTTCTGTCAGGGGTAAAAAAAAAAAGTAATAGAATCATAGTGTAAGAAGAGACCTCCAGGATCATCTAGTATAACCCCCTGCACAGTGTAGGAACTTCACAAATATACACATCCTCACACACATCCATACACACCTCCACTCACACACACACCCAGTGACCTCTATTCCATGCCCAGAAGATGTCATAAACTTCCAGGATCCCTTGCCAAAGTTGCTTGGAGAAAAATTGCTGATTGGCCTCAAAGTGGCAATTAACACTTCCCTGGGTGTGTAAGAAAGGGCCACAAGGACTAAGCATTCATGCAGTCCTTCCCACCCTCCTTCTCATGATCTGCCTAATTCACAGAATCAGCATTACAGTCAGATTGCCGTCCAGCCTCTGTTTAAAAACCTCTAAAGAAGAAGAGCCCACCACCTCCCAAGGAAGTCTGTTCCACTGGGGAACTGCTCTGTCAGGAAGTTCTTCCTAATGTTTAACCAGAAACTCTTTTGATTTAATTTCAACCCATTGGTTCTGGTCTAAACTTCTGGGGCAACAGAAAACAATTCTGCACCATCTTCTATATGACAGCCCTTCAAGTACTTGAAGATAGTGATCATATCACCTCTCAGTCTTCTTCTCTCCAGGCTAAACATACCCAGCTTTTTCAGCCTTTCCCCATAAGACTTGGTCTCCAGAACCCTCACCAGCTTTGTTGCCCTCCTCTGGACACGTTCCAGCTTGCCTATATCCTTCTTAAACTGTAGTGCCCAAAACACAATACTCGAGGTAAGGTCTACCCAGAGCAGAGTAAAGCAATACAATCGCTTCAAATGATCTGGACATTATACTTCTGTTGATACAGTCCAAAACTTGCCATTTTTGCCACCACATCACCCTGCTGACTCAGCGTATGATCCACTAAGACCCCTAGATCCTTTTCACACATACTACTGCCAAGACAAGTCTCTCCTATCCTATAACTATGCATTGGATTCTTCCTACCTAAATGCAGGACTTTACATTTATCCCTGTTAAAATTCATTTTCTTTTTTTAGCCCAGTTTTCTAGCCTGTCAAGATACTCTGGTATCCTGTCTCTGTCTTCTACTTTATTTGTAACCCCCTCTCAATTTAGTATGATCTGCAAATTTAATAAGCATTCATTCTATTCCTTCATACAAATCATTTATAAAGATGTTGAACAAAACAGGTCCCAGGACCGATCCTTGAGGCATTCCACTTGTCACTCCTCTCCAAGAGGATGAGGAACCATTCATGAGCACTCTTTGGGTACAATTTGTCAACCAAATACAGATCCATCTGACAGTAATCCAAACCACATTTTACCAAGGATCCAAACCACATTTTACCATGAGAAGGATACGTCTTTGCTAGAAAAAGGTAGGCCGGTACAACAAGCTGCTTTCTTCTCTAGATGGGATGCATGCTACATTCAGCCCAGATCCTTAGTTACAGTCCAGCCTCAGGGGAAATGCTTTTACCCAACAGAACACTACTGTGAATTGTGGCACTTCTAGTAGGTTTTCACAGTTCTGTATTCGCCAACATCTGGAATGTTTTGTTCTGCTCTGCCTAAATTGCAGAGTGGCTAACTGAGGCTGATCCAACAAGGAAAATTAATAATAATAATACCCTTTGCCTTTCAGTTGCAACTAGGACAACTCAGAGGCTGCATTTCTTCTAAGTTAAAGTCTAACCTTTGTATTCTTTATATTTTAAACTCTAGTTAAACTTCAGATCCTCGTCTTTCACATAAGTAAGATGAGACTCATCACCACACCACAGTTACTGCAAGTCTTCCTTGCCCCATTTGAAGCAAGACTCTCTTTGCTTCCACTGGGACGGACCTGCATGAGAACTGCAGCCCTTGCTGTCAGCCAGTCCTTCCTCTGTTGGGTGTGGCCAGGGAGGAGATACGGCCCTTTCCCTGTACCATTTTGCCTTCTCAATCCACCCCTGACTCCCGACAATCATCCATATTGTGCCCCAAAAGTAAGTATTGACAGCAATTCTAAGAATGCTTCCCTAGGAGAAAGCACTGAACAGAATGGGACTTACTTCTGAGCATACCTATCTTGGGCTGTTCCTAGTATTTCTTGCACACAGAGTTAACCTCCAGTTTAACTTTTGTCAAATGTGTTTAGAATGCTGTGATTCCTGGGTGAAAGGCTAACTAAAATGTTTTGCAAGCAGCTTCCTCTGACCCACCACCTTTGCTCCAGCTTTCCTCTGGAGTGACAGAATTTCCTGACATCTCTCCAACACAGCAGTTAAATCAATACCCACAAGCATTTGGCAGGAAATTACAAGATCAATTATTTGAAAGGTATATCTAAGAAGAAGGAATCAGGGTGCCTCATTAAGATGTCTGCCCACTGGTCAAGTCCTCCCCAGTAATTAAGCATTTGGTGTTCCAAGACCCTAACAGGAACTTGACCTTTGATTTTTTTCAAAATCAATCAGACAACAGGGGCACTTGATTATCTCCACTGGGCTGGCCTACATTGACTGAACTACTAAGAGACCTTGGCTTTACAACAGTCTCATGGTCTCTGGTTTGGGAAAGTGGTGCTGATTATCCTTTATAAAGTTCTGTTGCTACATAAACAAATCAGGGGTCATTTTGTAGAAAAATAGGTGACAAAGCTCATTAGCATAACTCATTAGCATATGCCACCCCACTCCCCCAGCCAAAAGTAACCAGAAGCAAGAAAGGAGAGCCCCAGGCAAGCGAGGTCAGATTGGGCTGGCTAGAGATCCAGCCAACCAGCAGGCCTCGCTCACCTGGCGTTCTCCTGCACCCCCCCCCCCCTAGTCAAAAGGCCAGCAAGACACCCACCACCCAAAATCACATAAGAAGTGGAGAAACGGTGGTGAGGGCTTCTCCAGGGCTGCTGGGGCATGGCAAAGCTCCTGGTGGCTGGCTTGCTGACTGCTCTCCTAATTCAGGGATTGTTATGCAGCTGCACCTACTATTCAATGGTAGGGAGGAAGAGGGGGAACCCTAACAAAGGTTAGGTTCAGAAAGGTTCAGGAGCTGTGGATCCTTCTCCCTCTCTCTTGCTTCTTTCTACATCACAGCTTGCTTTGCCAGGCTTGCTCAATCACACGGGAGCTACAGAGCAAAGCCTGTAATTTTTTCCATTGATTGAACCTCCTCCCTTGGGGAGGAGGGGGAAAGAATAGCTTGCTTTGTCAGGCTCTCTCAATTGCACAGCAGAGCTACAGAGCCAAGCCTTTCTTCCTCCTATTGGCTTTGCCCAGTTCCCTGGATTGCATGGGATACAAAGAAAGCACCATTAAGACCAACAAGTGCTAAAGTTTTAACTATGTTTAAGTGTTTAAAAAAATTGTGTTTGTCTGCAACCTTTATAAAGTTTATATCTCTGCTACGTGGCATTATATTTTATGACACACATAGCCCAGCCCGACAAGGTCTCATTTATATAAAATCTGGCCCACAGAACAAATGAGGTTGACACCCCTGGACTAGAGTCTTAGCTGTGGTCTTATACAGGTAGCATCCTCAGAGGCTCCATGTGCAGGACTGAGGGTTTGGGAATCTGCTAATTAGTAAAATAAGCTCTGGGGCCTCGCTGCTAGTTGGCAGAAACTGCTGAAGTCTCATTAAGTCTCACCAGTTATGCTGTGCACAGTTCTAGTCCGGAGGGGAAAGGAAAGAGGTTTCTTTCCTTCACTTGACTTGAATCACATTTCTCTCTTTAAAGAGACATTTCCATCAGACTCATTGGAGGATGCCCTGCGAGGATTTGAGAAGCCATTCTAAACCTCACACCAGCAGATAAAGATCTCTCCCCCCCCCCCCAATTTCAACTCCCCTCTTTTATTTATAGAATAAAAGGCAAGGAGAGCTCACCTATTTGGCTCAAAAGAAATCAGACTGTGTCACTGAAAGATTCTGATGTGTGGCTGGAAGCCAAACAATATTAAGTTAAGAATTATTACTAATTCAAATGGCTGTTTTCCTTCCTGAACAAGCACAGCACTGCCATTTTAATGTTTAAATTAAAAGACTGGACCCCCCCCCCCCCCATACAGTTGTACAGCAGCACCAGAGCTTTTTCCCCAGGATGGACTGCAAAGAAGAAGAGAATCAGTTTCCTAGACCAGATTAGCAAAAACTTTCATGTGTTTCAGGTAGTCTGAGTTTGGGATGCTTCAGGGAACACTTAAGTGGAGTTCTGTGCTCTGTCTCCCTGTGGCTAATGAGACTTTCCACTACTGGGACTAATGAGAATCTCCATTTGCATGGGAAAGCAGCAAAAGTACATACAATCCCCAGACACTACAAAGGAATTCTGCTGATGCAACAAGCTGCAGCAGAACGATGCTTCTGTTGTAAATGAGAGTATGAGACCTAATTCACCTTAGCAAAATATTCCCCATGCTGTGAAGCCTCTGGCTATAAAACAGTCAAATGGTCACTCAAGAAAGAGGGAGAATTTATGGAGATGGATTTGAGATGGAACACACAGCATTTGCAGACAGCCTAGGGATGTCACTAGAGGCCAGATAGATGTATTTTCATATCCAGAGTGTAAACCATTAAAGTACACCTATGCAAGACTCAAGGAAGTATACCAGGGAGGTTTCACATGTTAAAGAGTGTAAGGAAAAGCCCTCTACTTTTCACACATATGGACATCATGATCACCAGTATGGTTGCCAGGGTGCCTGGAGTTTTCACTCGCACACCTCTGCTCTAAGTGGACTTTGCCCACAGTTTCTAAGGCTTATGTGGGTGCTATAAGCCTCAGCTTTGCAGCAGCATTCTACATCTCTGGATGGGTGTTAGCCAGAACTACAGATGAGCTTCCAGCTGCTCTTTGTGTGCCCAGTCTTGGCCGCTGCAGTGGAAGAAGCCATGCCACCATGTTTCCAGCCTGTTTCCATGAACCAAAGGCTAACACCACCAGAATCCATCTTGTTTTCCTGACTCCATATCCAACAGCTGCTTCAACTTCTGCATAAGGCAATCAAGCTTATCCAGGCATGGATCCTGCCAGACCACTCAAGCCTTTGTCCAACAGAACTCAGGACAAAGACTGGTGCCAGGAAGAAGACAGAAGAAGAGGAAGACCATCTCCTGCCAGAGCCAAGTCTTTTGTCTAAATCTGGGTGTTACCTAGGCCAACATTTGATTCTCTATTGTCACCTTTTTAGATAAGTCTATTTAATCTTAAGTGTTCCCCACCCAGTAATCACTTCTATTCTTCTTCCCAACTGTCACTTTGGAGCCTCCCCCAGGTCCATTTCAACCTGAAAATTTGCTCAGGTACTCCTGGACCAAGCTTGTTCATTGGTCAGTCATGGGCACCCAATTAGGAGCCACCAATTAACTTTCTATTGGCTACTGCAGTAGTCCAGCCCTATGGTCACTGCAGAGCCTCCCCTTTCTTCTCCCTCATACCTCCCATACCCTGAGGGTCTAAGGTAGTCTATTTAACCTCTGACCCAACTCCACTCATGTGTGCATCTAGCAGTACCCTAGTTCCGCTGTCTAGATCCATCCCCAATTCTGGCCACAGTTTTGGGTCCATTTCCCCTGTCCTCTTTTGTCGCCATTGGAGCCTTCCTTGAAGAGTACGATAGGTAAATATCACCCTGTTTGTCTACCCATGCGTTCCTCTATATCTCTCTCTATATTTCCTAGGACTGTATGTATGATTGTTTGAGTATTCTATCTTGTATGTATGCCTATATTTTCTAGAATAAATTGTAATTGTTTTACTAAATTAGAGTCCCTATTATTTTAAGCATTACTCTCTGGTTGGTTAATCTTGTATACATTGGGAAAACGATCCCTAGTGAGCCAGGTGCCCACCTGACTAATTCCCCAACCTCGTTTTGAGGGCATTTTGGCTTACAAGAGAGCCAAGCCGCAGAGAGAAAATCAGTCATGCAACCCTCTGCAAAAAGAGGGGAAAGGGTTAAAAATAGTCTGATCAACCCTGAGTGTGTGTGTTTTTAAGTCAATGTGTGTTTCTGTGGGAGAGAGCTGTAGGGCAACCTCACTATGCACCTCATTCCACCCAGGAAGTGAAGGGAATGGATATCAGGTAAACTCTGGATTAAGTTTAGGTTAGAATAAATTTCTGATTTTACTTCCTTTTGCTAGACACTGTTTCTGTCAAGCCCTGATATTCCAAAAATGAGATCCTTTGTTATTTCAAATAGATGGACTTATTAGAATAACAGGAGATGCTTCACTGACACTTGTCAGTGAAAAGACTGACGCAATACAGGTTACACATTCACTATATAGGATAACATAAGCCGTTACCAAATGGCAGCAGCATTCAAACCTAAAGGTTACCAGGTTAATATAAATACTGTAACTTTCCACTACAAAGCATTCTAGCAGGGACCTGTGAATAGATAAGGACCCTGAGAACCAGGGAGGGTGATGTGTTGCATTCCAGCAGATACACAACAGGCCTGGGCTATAAACAACAACATGCCAGATTTCCAGGCCAGCTAAGCAGTAAATAACAGAAGGTAATAAGAGACCTTGAACCATAAAAAAAAGAGAAAAATGGAGGGGCTTGACATACTGCCCCCCCTTAAGAGGCCCCTCAGGGTTTTTCAGGATATTGCTTATAGAATTGTTTAATTAATAATGGGGCGTCTACGTTCTATGATGACACCCATTCATCTTGTGATGGTGGAAAATGCTTCCATCAGATTGAGTAATAAAAAACTCGTCTGATTTTAGCATCCAAAATCTCCTTGACTTCATGATAATTCTGGTCCCTCACTGGAATCGGATCCGGGGCCTCTGGTCGGGGGTGCCACCTCGTCCCAGCGGGGTCCCTGAGGAGCAAACGAGAATGGAACACAGGGTGGATTTTACTAAACATTTTGGGTAATTCCAATTCTACAGTCAATTTATTTATTACTCTCTTATTATGAAAAGGTCCCAAGTATCTATAGGCCAATTTCCGGGATGGTTGCTGTAATGGTAAGTTTTTTGTAGATAGAAACACGGTGTCTCCTACTTTAAAATCCCAGGAGGGGGAGTGATGTTTATCATAATGTTTTTTATATGTCTCCTTGGCTGCTTGCAGATTGTCTTGTATGGCTGACCAGGCGCTGCTTAGTTGAGACCACCACTGTTCGAAAGTTGAGGGAGTTTCCTCCTGATTCCCGCCCCCCCCCCAGGCAGTAATGGAAAAGGCTTTCCCTCGTATCCGCTAACCACCCTAAATGGAGTGGCTTGAACATATGAACATATGAAGCTGCCTTATACTGAATCAGACCCTTGGTCCATCAAAGTCAGTATTGTCTTCTCAGACTGGCAGAGGCTCTCCAGGGTCTCAAGCTGAGGTTTTTCACACCCATTTGCCTGGACACTTTTTTGGAGATGCCAGGGATTGAACCTGGGACCTTCTGCTTCCCAAGCAGATGCTCTACCACTGAGCCAACGTCCCTCCCCAACTTTGTTATTGTATCCATACTCAGAACTATGTTATTGTATCCATACTCAGCAAAAGGGAATAGTTCTACTCAGTTAGATTGTTGATAGTTCACAGAACACCATAAATACCGTTCTAGCAGTGCATTCGTATGTTCCGTTTGTCCATCAGTCTGTGGGTGATAGGCTGAACTGAGCCCTTGCTCTATTTGTGTTAGTTTACAGAACTCACGCCAAAAGTTGGCAACGAATTATACCCCGCAATCATTAATTATCTTGTCGGGGAATTAGTGGATTTTTACCACGTGTTGGAAGAACAGTTGGGCTAATTTTTTGGCAGTGGGTATTTTAGAAAAAGGTATGAAGTGAGCTTGTTTGGAAAATGTGTCTACCACAATTAGGATCACGGTTTTCCCTTGGGAAGGAGGTAATTCCGTGATAAAGTCCATAGATACCACCGACCAGGGTCGACTGGTGGTTTCTAGGGGTTGTAACTAGGGATGTGCAAAAAAAAATAATTCAGAATTACACAGATTCGGAGGTATACGGGGGAAAAATATTTGGAATTCCGTATATTTCTGACTTCCGTAGTCGGAATAGCCGCATATACGGTAGATGCGCGGCTATTTCCGAATATATGGCCCCATTATACCCTATGGGCCATTGAAAACTACACTCAGTTTCCAATGCCAGTTAGTTATAAGCCAGCCGGAACAGGGCTGTCTTACAGGCCCTGCGGAACTGGCCAAGGTCAATTTGTGAGTGAGTTTTTGGGCTGTCTTTGTACGCTAGACTATGTTTAGTGGGAGAGCGTTTTACAACCACCTTCCAAGTGCGGGCCAAGAGAGAATTCAGGCACAAGTTGGTGCTCTCTTCATTCACTCTCAAAGTCTACATTCGGGGAGCTGAACAGAGGCAAGTTGACCTTCAGGAAGACCAACTGCTGAACTGTCCAGGATTGCAGGCGATTGCGATGTGGGCAGACAATGTCACCCATATGTGAAAAGACACGCTCGCTCTGCACGCTCGTCAGAGGGCATGAGAGAAACGCCTTGACCACGAAGGATAGGGCCGGCCAGACCTGCACCTTCGTGACCCAGAAGTCCAAAGGAGATGCTTCCTGCAGCTCAAGGGGCTCAAAAAGATAGTCCCTCACCATCGCAGCACCCGTCTTCGCTCTTGGTGCCCTACCGCTCCTAGAGGGGCCAACAAACCTGCACGATGAATGTCACCTCAGCACTCTTCGTGGCGTGAGTCTGGTGGGAAACACTGCCTAGCTGGGGAGGTTGTGGATGAACAACAGCAGTGGAAGTGGCAGATGAGCTCCTTCCACCCCCCTCCTCCTCAACTACTGGCACTGGGCCCTTCCTGACTCTGGAACGCTCAACCTTCTGGGAGAGCTCGTCTCGCCAGCGATCGAGCTCATTGGCCAGCTTGGTGACTGTGCCCTTAAGGCGTGGGTCTAACATGGTTGCCATCATGTAGACCTTATCCTGGGTGAAAGTCGGAAAGCGGGCCTCAAGCCCTCCCTGCAGCCTTACAACCAGGGTGCGCACCACTGGAAGAATGTCTGCACAGCCTTGAGCTGGCACTAGAAATGAGGCCAGGTCCTCATGGGCCATCTGGACCATGGGGATGACCAGTGCGATGTTCGCAGTGTCAGACGAGAGCATTTCTGTGTAGGTCTTGAAGGGTCCAAGAACCTCAACAGTCTGAGAAATGACCACCCAATCCTCTTGGGTGAGACGGTTCTCATCCCGAAAGACCCTCGTCTCAGAGACAAAGGCATCCAGGGCTGCTCTCTGCTCCACCATGCGCTTCAGCATGGCACAGGTGGAGTTCCAGCGTCTGCTGACATCACCAATCAGGCAGTGCCCTGGCACGCCTGTCAGTGTCTGTTTCTAACGCAGCCGATACGAGTTCGTATTGCTGCGTGAGAAGTGACCCGTGATGTGCCGACACTTCTGGAGCAGAAGTCGGTACTCATGGGTCGTGGCTAAATACCAACGATCCTGGCTTTTCATCTGGCCCAATGCGTCCTTAACCACGAGGTGGAGAAGGTGGGCCATGCAAGGGAGGCGTTTTAGGTCCTGACGCTGGACAGCTGCCTTGATGTTGGAGCCACCATCAGTCACCACGAAGCCCATGGCGATGTCCCCGCTGCCTACCCAGCCCTCTAACTGCCATAAGAGGATGGCTCCGAGAGTGTTTGCCATGTGTGGCGCATCGACTGCTTTGGCGTGCAGCAAGGCCCAGCGATAGCCAGCCTGGCGGCCCTGACCCTGCCTGCCACTACTGCCACCCCCACCCTGCACCTCACTGGGTTGCCACCAATGCGCAGTCAGGGAGAGATACCCCTCGAACACATGTTGAGAGCTCCAGATATCTGAGGTGTAATGCACAGTTCCCCCAGCAGCAGAGGACAAATGCCTTTTCACCACAGATCTGGTTGCCCTGAAAACAGCTGGCACAATGGTCCTGCTAAGGGTGGTTCTAGCAGGAACTTTGTACGAGGTACTCACGCAACCCTAGCACCCCAGGATTCTCAACCACTGAAAATGGAAGCCCATGGGCGACCGACCTGGCAAGGTTCCAGGCGATCACCCTCCTGCCATACCTGATTCCCCCTCTTGGCACAGAGGTGCCAACCCTACCAAACATCTCAGGCAGAGATGCCTGGCATCCCTTTTCTCCCAAGGAACGCTCCTGGAGAGCGGAGGTAGTCGCGATGGGACAGACCTCCTCACTGGGTGGTGTTGGCCGCTTGGGCCCCAGAGCACCAGCCTGCTTCTCCCCCTTAAGAAGCACTCCCGGGTGGTGCTTCCGCAGGTGATTCCGCATCTCCCCCCCATCTCTTCCCCCTCCACCCCATGCGACCTCCCCTCCTGGCCATCCCCTGAAGGACTGCTGGTGCCTGAAGAAACCAAAGAAGGGGGCTGGTACTCCTCAACCAGCTTCTCCTCCAGCTCCTGCATGACACTCTGCACCCTCCTTGGGGTGATCGTTTTGGACAGAAAACTGTCCCCAAAGCTCATCTCCAAGGAAGGCTGCTCTTGCTGCCCCTCCTCTGGCTGTTGAGGCTGAGCGACATCAGCTGGAGGAGAGACTGCCCGAGCAGCAGACCCCTGCTCAGTGCCAGCACCTAATGGCACCTCTGCTGAGGGTGCCCCAGCAGCAGCCTCGATGAAGGGCCCAAGGCGGACCTTCTTCATCACACTCCGGCCAGAGGTCGGAATGCTGGTAGGTGGCTGTGGAGTGGCCCCACACACAGGTGGGGGGGAGACCTGGGTCCTCCCCCTCCCCTCCACCCCTCTAGTCTTCTCCTTGGCCTTGCCCCCAGGGCCCCTCTTCTGCTGCCTGTCACTCATGTCACCCCTGGCCAGTCTCACACAACCTGAACTGAGAGTGGGTTTTTTTACAAACCTAACTCACTGCACTGTACCCTGAACCAACAGGTGCCCTGACTTCTTTTTAAGAACCCTCCCACCAAAACTTGTTTGTTTGCTTTTTTGGTCCCTAACCTATCCCTCTTTGGGTTGGGGTAGTAGTAGTCTGGTAAAGTTTAGGAGACTAGGTGATCCTGCCTCTACCTGGCTACAGTTTTTAAACGGCTACCTTGAGATGAAGGCAATCCTTGTTATATCCTCCTAGTTAAACTTCTCCTAACTAGATCCTGGGACAAATCTGATTTCCTTGCAAACTAGAAATCAGGTGTCCCCTATAACTTGAGAGAAGCTGTGGTTTACCCTATGGAAATCTAAGGATGCACCAGCTTTCAGTGTCTGAAAGCAAGATGCACTGCTGCAACCCTTTAAAAGGAGCACTCGCTGCCGGCGTCCCGGCTTACTGGGCCATGGCAGATGACCCCAAGGTGAAAGGGTGGAGCCAGTACCACGCACACTGTGCTTCACCTAAAAATTCCTCTGCGCAGGCCTGAAGGGCATATCCACATCCACAACCCACAACACACCAAGTCCTGACCTCTCAGAGCCCTTCCCAATAGGCACAGGTGTAAAGCAAGGCTGCGTTCTCGCGCCAACTCTCTTTACGATCTTCTTTAGCATGATGCTTCAAAGAGCCGCAGTAGATCTAGATGATGACGATGGTGTCTACATCAGCTATCGCACCAATGGCAGCCTGTTCAACCTGAGGCGACTAAAGGCTCACTCCAAGACAATGGAAAAACTCATCCGAGAGCTACTATTTGCTGATGCTGCTGCACTCGTCTCCCACTCGGTATCAGCTCTGCAGCATATGACGTCCTGCTTTGCAGAGGCTGCCAAGCTATTCGGCCTAGAAGTTAGTCTGAAGAAGACAGAAGTTCTCCACCAGCCTGCACCCCAGGAAGATTATCACCCTCCCTGCATCACTGTGGGTGAATCAGTTCTGAAGACAGTCCAGCAGTTCAGCTACCTGGGGTGCATCATCTCCTCAGATCGACAAGGAGATTGACAACAGGCTGGCAAAGGCAAACCGTGCATTTGGCCGACTGCACAAAAGAGTGTGGAGCAACAAGCATCTGAAAAAAGGCACAAAGATCAATGTTTACAAAGCGGTTGTGATGACAACTCTCATCTACGGCTCCGAATCGTGGGTTTTATACCGTCATCACCTGCGACTCCTTGAGCGGTTTCATCAGCGCTGCCTTCGCACCATCCTCAACATCCACTGGAGTGACTTTGTGACCAACACTGAAGTCCTCAAGAGGGCGGAGGTTACAAGCTTCGAAGCACTGCTGTTGAAGACGCAGCTGTGCTGGGCAGGGCATATTTCTAGGATGGAAAACCACCGCCTTCCCAAGATTGCTCTGTATGGCGAACTTTCCACCGGCCATCGAAATAGAGGGGCACCAAAGAAGAGGTACAAGGACTCCTTGAAGAAATCCCTTGGCACCTGTCGCATCAACCATCACCAGTGGTCTGACCTAGCCTCAGATCGCAAAGCATGGAGGCACACCATCCACCAGGCTGTCTCTTCCTTTGAGAACGCACGCGTAGCTGGTCTTGAGGACAAAAGGAGATTGAGGAAGAATCGCACTGCTACAGCACCAACCCCAAATCAGACTTTTCCCTGCAGCCACTGTGGCCGGATCTGCCTGTCCCACATTGGTCTTGTCAGCCACCAGCGAGCCTGCAGCAGACGTGGACTACTGCACCCTTCTTAAATCTTCGTTCGCGAAGTCAAGCCGAGAGAGAGAGATGTGGCCTAGTAGTCACACTGCCTTTTATGAGAAACCTGAAATCTTTTTAAATCACCCTTATCTGGCCTACTTAAATTTTGAAAGGAGATAAAGCCCTAAACTGGATTTTTTTTTTAATTTCAAAAAACACAATCCCTAAAAACACTCTTATTAGTGGAGCAGCCTATTTAGTGGCCCTAGCCAAACCGAGAGCACACTCAGACTCCAAAAATCACTCTATAAAAACATGAAAGTGACCCAGCCCACACACACCCTTACCAACCTCCACACCAACCAGAGGTAATTTAAAAAAACCAAAACAAAACCAGCACAATCAGAAAAGGCCAAGTAACTCAGCTGTTAAAAAAGTGGCCTTTTCACCAATAAGAAACCTCAGGCCAAATCAGTCAACAACACACACACACACCCAAAACCAGGAAAAGGGACAACAGAAGGCCAAGCAACTCAACTGTTAAAAGAGTGGCCTTTTCACCAATAAGAAACCTCAGGCCAAATCAGTCAACAACACCCCCTTCTCTAAAACCAGAACCAGGAAAAGGGGGACAAAAGTGGCCTTTTAAACAATGAAAATTAGGCCAAACAGCACCTCCCCCCCAAGTGTCACGGCCCGAGTCTCTGACACGAAGCTGCGGCTGCTATCGTCCTGGCAACGAGCCAGGACCTCTCGCAGACAGCCCAGGCGAAGCACAGGGAGTGGTCGTAAAACAGTCCAGTTGATTGATAACGTAAACAGGCAGGCTGGAGGGTGAGACGGAAGCTTGGTCAGGGAAGCCGAGAGTCAGAAGCCGGGGAGCCGAGCCGAAAGTCAGAAGCCGGGAAACAGAGCCGAGAGTCAGAAGCCGGGAAGCAAAGCCGAGATCAAACGATACCTAAGCCAGTCCGATAAGCAAAGCCAGAGTCCAGAATACCAGTCTATGGGTCAGGCCGGGTCAGGAATGCACAGGTTCTTTCCGAAGCAAGGGGTGCGAGACGCAGACACATCCAAGGGTGTTCGCTTGTTGCCAGCACAGTTTGGCCTGAGGCCAGGATCCCAGATATACTGCTGGCTAATTGGCTCGTTAGAACTCCGGGCTCAGATCTCTTCTAGCCCGCATGCGCGCCTCTCTACGCCTGTTCCTGAATTCCAGGCGTCTCCTCTCGCGCAGGCGGGCCCCAGGTGTTGGTGAGTCTGGGGGAGATGAGCTAGTACCTGGTGTGGCCAGATTGGTTTCAGGTGGCCCCTGCTGCTGGCTGGCTCCTTCAGGACTTACGTCCTCTGTTGCTGAAGGCATCTGCACAGCAGGGGCGGGGTCAGAAGCAGGCACCTGCTCTGAGTCAGCAGGGGCAGGCATGACACTATCCCCCCCCTCAGGCCCCCCCTCATCCAAGCCGCCTGGCTTATCTGGGTAGGCCTCATGAAACTGCCGGAGCAGGTCAGGGGTATGCAGGTGGGCAGCCGGTTCCCAGGAGCGATCCTCGGGAGGGTAGCCTTCCCAGTCCACCAGGTACTGGAGTTGACCTCGGTGCAGCCGGGAGTCTAGGATCTGGTGGACTTCAAACTCTTCCTCATCGTCCACCAGCACCGGTGGCGGAGGCGGTGGTGGAACGTCCCGGTTTGGGTCCGGCGCTGCCGCTGGTTGGAGGAGGGAGCGGTGGAATACGGGGTGTATCCGGAGGTGGGCCGGAAGGCGTAGGCGGAATGCCACGGGGTTGACTTGCGCCTCTATGGGGAAGGGCCCGATGAACCGATCGGTTAGCTTGGAGGACCGGCCAGGAGTCCGGAGGTACCGGGTCGAGAGCCAGACAGAATCTCCGACCTTGAGGGGGGCTCCGTCCTGGCGATGTCGGTCCGCGGCCAGTTTGTAAGCGTCCTTGGCGCGCTGGAGCTGAGTGCGCAGGAGGGCGTGGAGCGCGTGGAGTTCCTCAAGTCGGTCGGTGGCTGCGGGAACGTTGGCGGAGGGGCCGAGCGGAGGGAAGAATCGGGGGTGCAGTCCATAGTTGGCGGCAAACGGCGTGGTCCGCGTAGAGCTGTGGACTGCGTTGTTATACGCGAACTCTGCCAGGGGTAGCAGAGTGGCCCAGTTGTCTTGCTGATAGCTGGTATAGCAGCGCAAGTACTGCTCTAAGGTGGCGTTGGTCCGCTCGGTCTGCCCGTCGGTCTGGGGATGGTAGGCGGAAGACAGGTGTAGTTCTGTCCCCAAACCGTGCTGGAAGGCCTGCCAAAAGCGGGATGTGAATTGTGGGCCCCGATCCGAGATGACCTGCGTGGGTAACCCGTGCAGGCGGAAGACGTGGTTTAGGTACAGCTGGGCAGTCTCCGGCCCGGATGGTACTCTGGCACAGGGGACGAAGTGGGCCATTTTGGTGAACAGGTCCACCACAACGAAAATGCAGGTGTGGCCCTGGGATCGTGGCAGGTCTACGATAAAGTCCATGGACACCACGTCCCAGGGACCGGCGGGAGTCGGCAGGGGTTGCAGGAGACCGGAGGGCTTGGCCGGTACGTTCTTGGCTCGGCGGCAGACCTCGCAAGAAGCCACGTAGCGACTAACGTCCGCTCGGACGCGAGGCCACCAGAAGTCCCGGGTCAACAGATGGGCGGTCTTGTGCTGCCCGAAGTGCCCAGCCGGGGGGGCATCGTGGGCCAGCCGGAGGATGCGGGATCGGAGAGGCCCGGGAGGGACGTACAACTGCTCCCGATGGTAGAGCAGCCCATCCCGGGTGGATAGTTCTCCGGCAGGGTCTTGCTGCGGTTCCTGCAGGTGTTTCTGCGCCCACGGGTCGGTGTCTTGGCTGGCCTGTATCTCGGCCACCAGGGCGGGTGCGGTCAGAGTGGCGGCAAAGACCGAGGGTGGCAGAATACTAGCCCTGGGGGCTTCGGTGGCACTAGAGGTGTTATAGTCCGGCCGGCGGGACAGAGCGTCGGCTCTCTGGTTCTGGGAGTGCGGGACGTAGGTGATGGTAAAGTCAAATCGTGAGAAGAACAGGGACCACCGGATCTGCCGCTGGTTCAGCCGGCGGGTGGTCTGCAAATGTTCCAGGTTACGATGGTCGGTGAAGACTTGGACCGGATGCCTGGCCCCCTCAAGGTGGTGGCGCCAGACCTCAAAGGCCACCTTGATAGCCAGGAGCTCTCTCTCCCAAATGGTGTAATTGCGTTCGGCAGCCGAGAGCTGCCGGGAGTAGTAGGCGCAGGGCTGCCATGGCTGGCTAGGCTCGTCCCGCTGGGAGAGCACGGCTCCGAGGGCCACATTGGAGGCGTCCGCTTCCACCATGAAGGGCAAGCTCGGGTCAGGGTACCGCAGAAGGGGACTGGAGGAAAAACTCTGCTTGAGCTGGCGGAAGGCCCGGTCGGCTTCGGGGGTCCACTGAAAGGGCTCCTTCGGTCGGAGGAGTCTGGTCAAGGGCTTGGTGAGGTCGGCGTAGCCCGCGATGAATTGCCTGTAATAATTGGCGAAGCCCAGGAGGCGCTGGATGTCCTTCCGACTTCGAGGGGCCTGCCATTGAAGGATGGCGTCGACCTTCCGCGGATCCATCTGGGTTCCCTGGGGGGAAATGATGTGCCCCAGGAACTCAACGGACTGGAGGTGGAAAGCACATTTCTCCAGCTTGGCATACAGGCGATTGGCTCGGAGTCGCTGTAGCACCTGGCGGACGTGGTGGATGTGCTCCTGTTCGGATGCAGAGTAGACCAAAATGTCATCTAAATAAATGATCAGGAACCGGTCTAGCAGGTCACGGAAAACGTCATTCATAAAATGTTGGAAGACGGCGGGGGCATTGGTGAGCCCAAAGGGCATGACCAGATGTTCGTATTGGCCATACCTGGTGCCAAAAGCGGTCTTCCACTCATCCCCGGCTTTGATACGAACCAAGTTGTAGGCCCCGCGAAGGTCGAGCTTGGTGTAGATCGTGGCCCCTTTGACGCGGTCGAGGAGCTCAGGGATCAGTGGGAGCGGGTAGCGGTTCCGAATGGTAATCTTATTGAGGGCCCGGTAGTCGTTGCAGAGTCGCAGGTCCCCGGTCTTCTTCTTAACGAACAGGACAGGTGAAGACAGGGGCGAGGTGGAGGGTCTAATGAACCCTCGGGCCAAGTTCTTGTCCAAGTACTCCCGGAGGGCAGCCAGTTCCGGGTCTGCCATGGGGTACAGGCGGCCTGCGGGTAGCGGAGCGCCGGGCACCAGGTCGATGGCGCAATCGTAGGGCCGATGTGGGGGAAGCTGGTCTGCTTCCTTCTCATTGAAGACGTCCGCGAACTCCTGGTAGGGAGTTGGGAGTGTGGTGGCGGCCCCCAGGAGGCTGGTGGTGCGTGGGGAACCGGGTTGGTTGACAGGCGGCACCTGAGTCGAGTCGGGTGGTAGCGGGGAACAGGGTGCGAGGGTACTCGAAAAGCTCAGTTCACGTTGCACCCAGTCCACATGGGGGTTGTGGGCTTGCAGCCAGGACAGGCCCAAGATAACAGGGAAGCGTGGCATGCGGGCCAAATCGAAGGTCTGCTTCCCTTGGCGCTGTTGGACCCACAAAACGAGTGGTAGAGTTTCGTGGCGGACCGGCCCCGAGCGCAGCAGACGACCATCCACTGCCTCGACCAGTGTAGGAGTTCCCTTTTCCCGAACGGGGACGCCATGCTCCTTGGCAAAGTGGCTGTCCATGTAGCAGCAGGCAGCCCCTGAGTCCAACATGGCATGGACGAAGATCCACCGGTCGTCGGGAAGCTGCAGGCGGATCGGGACCAGGAACGGGGTGGGTGGTGGATGGACGGAGCTAGAGGACCTCAAGGAGTGCCCCAGGCCAGGAGATCCGGCTAGACCTGGGGCTGGCCTTTTACCGAGGCAGCGGAGCTCGGGGTGCGCTTTGATTTGGCCGGGCAGGAGCTTGCAAAATGCCCGTCCCCTCCACAATACAGGCACAGGTTGTGGGTGCGCCGTCGGTCCTTCTCCTCAGGGGTCAGGCGAGGGCGGGCGCCGCCCAGCTGCATGGGTTCTACAGCCGGCGGTAAAGCTGGGGTACCTGGAACGGGAGCCGCCGGGGGGGGCCTTGTTGGAGTAGTGCCCCTCTTCTGCCTCTGGCGCCGACCTTGCAGTCGCCCATCAATGCGTAGACACAGCAGGATCAGGTCCTGGAGGGCGGCTGGGCGGTCGGTGCGTGCCAGTTCGTCCAGGACGGCATCGGAGAGGCCTTCAGTGTACTGGTCCACCAAGGCAGCTTCATTCCAGGCCAGGTCTTGAGCCAGCAGCTGGAACTCTGTGGTATACTGAGACACAGAGTTCTGGCCTTGGTGCAGAGCCCGTATCTTGCGATTAGCTGTCTCAGCACGCACAGGGTTGGCATAGGCGGCCTGGAAGTGTGCCTTGAACCGTGTGTAGTCTGCTAGCAGCGGCGAGGGCTCTAGCAGCAGAGGAGTGGCCCACTTGGCCGCTGGCCCTTTAAGCAGGCTCAGGATAAAACAGACTTTTGTTTTGTCTGTAGGGAAGTCGCCCTGCCTTATCTCCATGTATAGTTCACACTGGGCGAGGAAGGCAGGGGACTCTTCCAAGTTTCCTGCGAATTTCTCAGGAATGCTCACCGGGCAGCGAGAGCGGGGAGCAGCGGCGGCAGCCAAGGCCACGGCATTGGACGCAGTCTGCTGCTGCAGAGTAATCACCGCTTGGGTTAATTGCTGCACCTGGTCTAGGAGCCCCGGCAAGGGGTCCATGCCTCCTGCCGCTTGGTCCGTCATGAGCGTGCCTGGTGAGTTTTGGGTGCTGGCAAGCTGTCACGGCCCGAGTCTCTGACACGAAGCTGCGGCTGCTATCGTCCTGGCAACGAGCCAGGACCTCTCGCAGACAGCCCAGGCGAAGCACAGGGAGTGGTCGTAAAACAGTCCAGTTGATTGATAACGTAAACAGGCAGGCTGGAGGGTGAGACGGAAGCTTGGTCAGGGAAGCCGAGAGTCAGAAGCCGGGGAGCCGAGCCGAAAGTCAGAAGCCGGGAAACAGAGCCGAGAGTCAGAAGCCGGGAAGCAAAGCCGAGATCAAACGATACCTAAGCCAGTCCGATAAGCAAAGCCAGAGTCCAGAATACCAGTCTATGGGTCAGGCCGGGTCAGGAATGCACAGGTTCTTTCCGAAGCAAGGGGTGCGAGACGCAGACACATCCAAGGGTGTTCGCTTGTTGCCAGCACAGTTTGGCCTGAGGCCAGGATCCCAGATATACTGCTGGCTAATTGGCTCGTTAGAACTCCGGGCTCAGATCTCTTCTAGCCCGCATGCGCGCCTCTCTACGCCTGTTCCTGAATTCCAGGCGTCTCCTCTCGCGCAGGCGGGCCCCAGGTGTTGGTGAGTCTGGGGGAGATGAGCTAGTACCTGGTGTGGCCAGATTGGTTTCAGGTGGCCCCTGCTGCTGGCTGGCTCCTTCAGGACTTACGTCCTCTGTTGCTGAAGGCATCTGCACAGCAGGGGCGGGGTCAGAAGCAGGCACCTGCTCTGAGTCAGCAGGGGCAGGCATGACACCAAGAACCAGAAGAGAAAAGGAACAACAGAAGAGAAAAGGAACATAATCCTTTTAAAACAGTAAAAAACTTAACTTTTAACAATACAGGAACTTTGCCAACCCCTCCCCCCCAAAAAAACCCTTCACCCTAACCCCAAGAAATCCAAGCCACCCAAATCAGGAAAAGTAAAAGGACACTGCACTTTTAAAAGCCCTCTCACTAAATTAAGATATGGGCCAATTGGCAAAACCCCCCCCACCCCAGGCCCCCTCCCCAAGCAGAAACCCCTAACTTCCTAACCCCAAATAAGCTACCTACTACCACCCAAATCTGGATAAGTAAAGGGACTCTGAGTCTTAAAAATTCCTTTTACCAACTAAAATAAAAACAAGAACCCCAAGACTGTCTTACCTTGTCTTCTCTATTCCAGGGAAGTCTGGTAAGGCTGAGTGAGAGAGCAGCAGGCAGCAGCTGAAGCCAAGGGCCAGCAAGCAGCAGCACAATCTCTCACACCAACACAGCAGCAATGGAGAAGTCCAGCCAGGCAGACTCCTTAAAAAGGTTGTTTGGCCCTACAGAGAGCAGTTTCAAAAAATAGCACTGCTCTGTGATTGGCCAGACAACAGTGCTTACTTGGATTCCCAAGCAAAAGATCAAAAGAACAACAATGTTGCTGATGGCTGGGCCATTAGCTACACAACAGCCCTGCAAAGCATGCATTTGCAATGCATTTTTGCAAATGCATGCTTTGGATTGGCTGCTGGGGCTCCTCTTCCCCCTCCCCCCCTGATCCCAGGGAGGCTATGGAAGAGGTGGGAAAAGGCTACCAATGGCAGGAAAGGAGGCAAGCAGCTCCCCTGAGGCTGCAGAAGCCCCTTTCCCTCCTTTTGCATTGAATTCCGTATACTTCCGAATATATATTCAGAAGTATATGAGGAGCTGTACTCAGCTCCCGCATAATGGGCCCCAATTGGAATCGGCTGCATGTGATTCCGTATACAGCCGAATCAGTGGTGGATAAAATTACGATAAAAGTTTTCGAATCCAATAAAAGATTGTAATTGTTTACAAGTTTTGGGAGGGTTCCCAGTCTAGCACAGCTTGTACTTTAGCTGGGTCCATTGCTAAACCCTTCCCCGAAACTCGGTAGTCCAGGTAATCCAGTTCTGTCTTGTGGAACTCGCATTTTGATAATTCAGCAAACAGTTTATGCTTGTAGAGAGTCTTTAACACTTCTCTGACCAATTTAACATGAGATTGCAAGTCATTTGAATAAATAATGATGTCATCAAGGTAAACCACCATCCCCTGGTACAAATATTTCCTGAGCACTTCAGTTATGAAGTTCATGAACACCCTGGGGGCACCTTGTAATCCAAATGGCATGACTAGGTATTCAAACTGTCTGAGTGAGGTGCTAAACACTGTTTTCCACTCGTCTCCTTCCTTGATTTGGAATCAGAAGTAGGCATCTCGTGAATATTTTTCCTTGGGAAACCTTGTTAAGTAAGTCTTTAATGAGGGGGATGGGGTACACATTTGACGCTGAAATCGCGTTGATCCCCCTAAAATCCGTGCAAAGTCACAGCCCACCATCCTTCTTTTTCCGAAACAGCACAGGTGCTGCGTGGGGGGCTGTGGCCGGGCAGATGAACCCTTTTGCGAGGTTCTTATACAGGAACTTACATAAGTCCGCCTTCTCTGACCATCCCATTGATTAAAGTTTGGCTTTGGGGAGAGTTTGTCCCGGAATCAGTTCTATAGCACAGTCCGTGTCCCTATGAGGGGGCAACTCGTTGGCCTCCTCCTTGCTAAACACTGCCTTGAGGTCTTGATACTCTCTTGGGATGGATCTCACTTCTTCTATAGTTAAACATAGTTTTTCATTGACCGGTGGGGGTTTGGAGCCCTAGTCACTTTTCCACTTATGGTTATCGCACACTGAGTCTTTGAAGTCTATAATCTGATTCCCCCACCTGATGTGCGGTTCATGCTTTGCCAGCCACCTTACTCCTAAGACTAAGTCGAAAGAGGAGAAGGGGGCAATTACAAAAATTTCCATGTCCCAGTGGTCCTCTATTCCTACTGGCACCAACTGGGTCTGCTCTGTGCACGGCTCCCCCTTCATTATCATCCCATCCATTTGCTCAAACTGTATGGGGTGGTGTAGGGAGCTTGTAGCTAATCCTAGTACTTCCACCATTTTGGAGGTGATTATGTCCCTGATGCACCCTGAGTCCAATAGGGCCCTCACATGCATGAAGCATTTGAGGGTAGGGTTCAGCAAAGTCAATGGAATAAAAAACAAAGTTCCCATGATTCTCACCTGTAGTGGTGCCATTAGCTCCTCGACCTGCCACTCAGCGCCGCTCAATGCAGGTCGGTCTCGTTTCCCAATGGCTCTCGTTTCCCAATGGCTCTCCTTCCCAGGTTCCTCTCCCAACTCCACCACCAGTATGATGTCTTCACTTTGGGATGTCTTCACTTTGGGGTGAAGCCGCAGCAGTCTTGCCTCGAGTTGGTTCCTTTTGGTGTCCCTCTGCTTTCTTTGGCTTGGGTGCACTGGTCTTCGGAGTAAGGGGGGCCTCAAGGTCTCTCTGGGCAATCAGTCACCAGGTGATTCACGTTTTCTTCCCTTCTGGTTTTGCCCCAGACCGAGACCCACATCCCTCCTTACCCCCTTGCTGCTGCTGGCATTGGAGGGTGATGCATCGCATGTGGGTTTCCACCTCCTCCGCTAGTTGGATCCATCCCACAGATAGGTTAGGCTTGATTCAGAGCCCTATCCAGGATGCTGGTGTTTAGCCCTCTCTGGAACTGCTCTATTTTCATCTGCTCACTCCAGCTGTGAACCATCGCGGCGTCAGCTTGGAAATCTGCTGCGTAGTCCCTCACAGATCAGGCCCCTTGTTTCATGTCTTGGAGAGTGGTGAGGGCCTGAGTCTCCTGCAGTGGATCTTCATACTGGACAAGAATGGCTCGTAAGAAAGCTGCTACCGTGTCCAGCTCGGGACTGTGGGTCTCGTAGAAATTCACGTACCATCTCTTAGCTGCTCCTTGCAGTTTTGACCCAAGGTAATCTACTCGGCTAAATTCATTGGGGAATTTATGTCCCCAGTAATACATAAAGATGTTAGCTTGTATAGTGAAGTATTCCACTTCTTCTGGGTCTCCATTGAAGGTGGCCATTAGTTCCCGGCCTCTTCCATAGTCCACTGGGGGTGGAGGAGGTGGCGGTGGCACATGGGCTGGTGACTGCTGCCTTCCCCGCTGGTCGGGGGGGGGGGGTAGCAAGGGATTTAAAGCTCGGTCGAGCTGCCGCCTCACGTCTTGGGCCATGAACACGTTGTTTGCCCTCATCTCCTCTCACAGGTTGCACACCATCTCCACCATCTCAAACATCATGATTTGGAGGAAATCCCACATTTCGGGATTTTTTTCTTCCTCCTCTCTCTCTTCAGGAATTGGGTCGGTGCCCTCTTCCTCTCTCTCTTCACCCCCACTTGTCTCCGACAGGTCCCGCTCTTCCTCTTCCTCGCTCCTGATCCGGTGGGGAGGTAGCTCTAAGATCACCTCTTGCCGAGCTGGACCCACGTCCATGAGGTTTGTAGACATGCGGGGTCCCCAGTCTTTTGGGGTAATGAACAACCACTGGATGTGCAGTAGGGAGCTTCTTCCTGCTTGTGTCTGAGTGTCCAGGATGTGCCACGGAGCTTGCTTTGGGATGGCTCCGGTACCTTGATCTTCTGACCCCAATGATGTTCCCAGGTCTTGTCCATTATCAGGGGCTTTTTCCACCATAGCGTTAAAAAGTCTCTAAGTTTGTTTAAGTCCTGGAGTAAGGAGTCTTTTCACAATGTCAAGCCCTGATATTCCAAAAATGAGATCCTCTGTTATTTCAAATAGATGGATTTATTAGAATAACAGGAGATGCTTCACTGACACTTGTCAGTGAAGAGACTGAGGTAATACAGGTTACACATTCACAATATAGGAAAACATAAGCCATTACCAAATGGCAGCAACATTCAAGGTTAATATAAACACCGTAACTTTCCACTACAAAGCATTCTAGCAGGGACCTGTGAATAGATAAGGACCCTGAGAACCAGGGAGGGTGATGTGTTGCATTCCAGCCTTGCAGCCTTCATAAGACGTCTCCTCTAGATTTCAAGATGTTTCAATACTGGTTTTGTTCAGTTAATCAGGCTGTTAAAATGGAACCCGATTTCAATAATTTCTTACACAGACTCAAAGTTCAAAGCTAAAACAGAATCATTGGGTTCTGTTTTAGCTTTGAACTTTGAGTTATGGACTGCATTATGAACTTTGTTTATTGGAGGAAGAATTTCTGAAAATCCCTCTATTGGAAAGTATTGGAACTAATTGTTGTTTGTTAATAACTCGTAAATTTTCTGGAGGGAAGAAATTGGAAATTGATGTTGATATTTGTATACACTGGTTTAAAGTTGTGTATAGAATAAATCATATATAAGGATGGAAGTATACTCATTGTTTTTCAGTGGTATTCTATCTGCTTTAATCCCCAGTTGGGGGTAGGGGATCCCCTGGTTTGGAGGCCCTCCCCCCACTTCAGGGTCATCAGAAAGTGGGAGGGGAGAGGGAAATGTCCTTTATTCCCCATGGAGACTGATTCCCATAGGATATAATGGAGAATTGATTTGTGAGTATCTGAGTCTCTGAAGAAGCTATTTTTGAGGTAAATTTTCAGCATAGTAACCAGTGCCTCTCCTCAAAACACCCCCCCCCAAGTTTCAAACAGATTGGACTAGGGGGTCCAATTCTATGAGCCCCAAAAGAAGGTGTCCCCATCCTTCATTATTTCCAAACGGAGGGAAGGCAATTAAAAGACATGCAGTCCCTTTAAATGTGATTGCCAGAACTTAATTTGCAGTTCAATAGTGCTTGTCACACCCTTGCTTCTGGCTCCACCCCCAAAGTCCACAGATATTTGTTGAGTTGTACCTGGCAACCCTAGGTCAAGGGGGAGGTGACACAGGTTTGTTAGAACCATCTTGCAAGGAGAAGGTGGGCTCTCTTTTCCTTGGAATGCTGAGCTGAACTCAGCATTCTCTCAAGGTAATGGGGATCTTTAGAGAAATAGGACACTCAAGATAAAGAGCCTGTCCTAATTTTAACACCTAGTCAGGGTGTGCTTTAGAGAGAGGGATGGAGGGATTGTGTTTTGCCGATTTATTTTTTTCTTCCTTGCGTCAATCTTTCTCCCCCTTTTTTTGACTTGAATGAGGATCCTCCTTGATCCACTCATCCTCCTTCCCAGTCCACAGTCAAGGCTTAAATCTCTACTTCAACTATCAGTTCCCATCCATCATTCCTTAACTGAATCTCTCAACAGAATTCCATTCAAACAGCTTGTCACTTAAAGGCACTGTTAGACATTAATCTTTGATCATCACACCTTCTTATTCCTTTGAGTCCCTTTGGTCACTTCTTTGGCACCCCCTACAACTCCCTCCCCCCTCTCCTCCCCGTCTCTGTGTTTGGTTTTTCTGGACTAGCCATATGGGAGGAATACAATTTGGGGCCAAAAAAACTTCAATTGAGTATTAACATAAAGTAATACAACTGAATACTGTGCAAACATAATTGTTTTTTAATGGGATTTCCACAATTAAACTACTACTATATTGATGTCATTGAATAGTTCAGTCTTGATGTCTTGTACTGCTACTATTTTGCTTTCTGTGGCTATTTTGTACCTTGGCTAGATCAATAAAAGGAATTCTCCAGTTAAATATCTGTCACTCTTTTCCTCTTTTATTTCCTAGGAGACTTTGCATCAGTATGGGCACTATGTATGCCCTGAACTAAAAAGATCTCAGCCCAGCTGCAGTGGGAAGGATTCTGCTTTTGGCAATACAGCTGTGAAATCCTTCTCCCTCCAGAGCTTGAAAGCAGCAACAAACACAGATTTAGCCCAGATCTGTTGAATTGGAAAAAACATGTCTTTCCAATTGAAGTAGGCTTGAGCATGTACTGCTTCGACTTCTTGGGGATTCTTTGCCATCTGGTCTCAGTGGCCACAATTAAGCACCATCTTCTCTCATTTCCAGAAATTCTGCTGATTGAACAGCAACAGTTATGACTGTTGGGCAAATCATTATGTTAACAATCATTGCATCTGCAATGTTTTATACAAAGTAAACAATTTAATAAAATCACTATTGTGAGGGCTGGGGAAAAAAAAAACTCAGCCCAGGAATCCTGTCTCTTAGGAATCCTGTTTCCATGTGCACATCCCAACAAGGGGTCCAGCTGAGACAATGCATCTTGGTGATGTGTTTGCAATTCTAAATCAACACCATTTTGAGTTGTTTGGCATTTGTGCAGTGGGTGGCATTTCTCAGGCATGAGACTGACTAGGTAGCTGCTCCTGATGTATGCTCATTATTTACTGACTACTTGGGTTGATTTATTCATTTAATATTTATTTACAAAATCTATACCGCACCTTTCTGTCTCCATGGGGACCACCAAGGCTATTAACAGATTTAAAAGATGCATAGTAAAAATATTTATTTAAACCATTAAAACCAAACTAAAATGCACATGAAAAATAATAAAAACAGTAATTGAAACATAGGGCATGACCCCAGGATTATTATGAACATGTGGGGCACCATTTAGAATCCACCACATAAGAGTGCATTCTCTTGCAGTGCTCCTTTGGCATCTGCACATTCAGTGGCATTTATCATATTGTTCCACGCTCAGGGATGAATTTATTGTACTAAATTTCAAAGGTGGTAGTGCGAGAATGTGTTAAATCCAATTAATCCAAACCAACAAGAACATGTTTGGCTCTAGTAATCAGGACAGAAGACAAAATGGGAAGGATGCAAGACTTGCAGCAAGCTATGAAATATCTCCCATTCCCTCGATATCTGGATAACCTAGGAAGCCACTCTTTTGGTAAGTTGAGTTTGTTTTTGTTTTCCTTGTCAGGTGTGTTGGGTGAACAGATTGGAAGAGGAGAGGAGCCCTGACAAAGCATTTGCAACCCAGATCTGACAAATATTGGATTTGCCAACATGCAAATTTTTATCGTCTGAATGCAATGCAAATTTGATTCAGCCAGGCTCAATGAGCATGAATAGCCAAAACAGAGAGATATCACCCAATTCTGCCTCCCCTTGACAAGTCCTGAACAATCTTTTTAATTGATTTTGCAATATATAACAAAGATGATGGATGAGAGATGAGGCTGGGGAAATCAGTATGAGAATGTGCCTGCACAGAACATTTTCAATCCAATTTCAAACGTTTGGAAAAAAATAATTGAACATTTTTTGCAAGGGCTGAGAGTCCTGCTTGCATTTTGCTAACAAATTGCAATACAAATGGAGGGGTGATTGAGCATCCCTGGTTAATGCCAGCAAGCTAAATTGTGCTCCAAATGGAATATTTTCTTGTGACTCATTCAGACTTCTAGTGTTTAATAAGGATGGGCAATTTTTGACATAACTCACAGGCACTCATTTTGCTGTTACTTTCTGTAACACCCTCTCATAACAACAACAGCTCATTGAGGGAGCAAATCCCACTTTATTCAGTGGAACTTACTCCCAGAAAAATGTTCTGAGGGTTGCAGCCTAAGTTTCAGACCTCCAGATTCACTGGAATCTATTTTTTCCCATGGGGTCAGCAGTACCCCACCTCAGTGTGCTTTCTGTAGTGTGCCATTTGCAGTCTGTACCATCCATTACTCTTGTAATTGGGTCTATAGGATGTGATACGCTGGTTGTCCATGTTCCTCTCCTTTGGATGGAGGTCTGCTCTTCTGGATCAAGTGAATATTACTTGCTTCAACAACCCTTGAATTCCTCTATCGATAACCTCTATTTTTCTTAGACTCTTGTTTGTTTGTACAACATATGTGTCTGTGTATACATCCTCTTGCTACACATTCTAAGTAAACACTATAAAAGATACAATTGCTTGGTCTATTTCTTGGCTGAAAACCTGAATTCCGTATTATTGAAAGCAAAGATCTTCACTCCTAATTCGCTCTACCAAGTCTCTTAGCTAATTTCCCCATAAAAATAAGAAATAAGTAGGGGAGGGGGTTCAGTTTGCTTGTTTTATAAGTAGAAGGTTATTTTGTATATTGACTTGTTTGAAGCATCATCTCTGGGTGTGTACCTTTTGCTCATAACAAAAGATAATGATTACAAGATAATAACAATTATATATAACAAACGCCCTGAGCCATTCGTGGGAAGGGCGGGATATAAATTCTAAATAAATAAATAAATAATAAATAAAAAACCAATTAATAACTCTGTATACAATAGATCCTTCAAGTCTTGAAGTTCAAGAGATTTTGTGAGGGAAGACTGGTGGCCTTATTCTGTAGTATAAGACAGGGCATACATGTATAAAAGAAAGTACAGGGGTACTAGAAAACTACAAATGACTGTATCACCTTCAGTCAGAAAGTATGAAGAGGGCCAAGGAATTCTAGCCCATTTCTCTATGTCTGGCTCCAACTGCACTCCGGAACCAATAATGTCATTTCCATCACACAACAGAGCAAGCCATCACATCTGGTCAATGTGCTAGAAACTTGGCATAAGACAGCAGTTTCCAGAGCTGTCAGACTCTATATGTGTTCCCAGTTGCCAATACACATTACATCTATTTTGCTAACAAAACAAGAATGATTGGCTGCTTTCAGACAGCAAGCTAAGCCACAGTTTACCATGCTGGATTTGAACATGGCTGCCTTCTCTTCTTTCAAAGTTCAACTAGGCCAGATAGGGGCAATTTAAAAAAGATTTTAGGTTTCTCATAAAAGGCAACGTGACTACTAGGCCACAACAGGCTCCCTTTTAAAGAGACTGTCAAGCAATGTTTTATTTCACCATAACTGTATATGCTTATCAGAATATAACTACCATACTGTACCTGTTACTAACCCTGAAACAAAGCTGAGGCACATCAAGGTAGAAAAGTTAGCTGGCGCCTCCTCCCTGCGCCTCTCTCGCTTTTACTAACAAATGCAGGAATTCGCTCTTTGAAGATAAAGCCTCCAGGGACATTTTCCCAGGCCAAGCCTGGACCCAGGAAGTATAACCGCAGGAAGATAAAGAGAGTACTATGTGAATTTTCACACGTGAATACAGGACTGTTTAGTAATTGTAGCTTTGTTGATAGTACCTTTAATGTGCCATCTTTAAGTATACACTCTGCTGTTACTCTGTATCAGTTACAATTCTTGGCTCAATAGAAGCACATGGATTATCAATAAACCTATACTTTGTTTCAACTCAAAGACTGGTTACTTTGAGATCTGCTTGCTTGACATTTTGGAACTGATCCCACTAATAGGGTTTATCTGCACTGGCAACTTTTAATCTGGATGGCTGAAAAGGTTCTGGATAGCAGAGAACCTACTGATCCTTGGGAAGGAGTAGAAGTAACCCCACCCCCTCGGCAAATTGTCGGTGCCCGGAGAGTCGCGGGGCACAGGTCTTCACTGCCCATCCAGGAGCTATTCATCTCCCCTTGGAAGTGGGAGGCCTGCACCTCTACCACCCTGATGGACAAGGCTCCGGCATGGCACGAGACCTTCCTGACAAGGCCCATGAAGGGAGGGAAGAGCGGGAACCCCAGAGAACATGGAGACGAAGGCTCCAGCTGAGATGAAGAGGAACGGGGAGGGCCATGATCCGACGAGGACGGCCGTGAGGAGTTGGACTCGGAGGAGGAGAGCAGGAGCCCCCCCAAAGAAAAGGGGGTCCTGAAAACCTTAAGGGGAGAGATGGCAACCATGGCTCGGGAGCTGCGGGACAAAATTCAAGTGAATGCCACCTTCATGGCATGAGAAATCAGAGGCAAATCGACCGACTGCTGCTTTATGACTTCGGAAGGGCTCCACCAGCTCCTCCGGCACGACCCGTGGCTCCAGCCCCACCAGCAGCTCCTGCGGCCCCAGCAATCCCAGCCCTGCTGGGGGCTCCAGCACCCGCGTCGGTGCTCCCCGGACCGTGAGACCACGAGAGAGGCCGGAAGCTGGATGCCACCTTTGATGGTGACCCTGAAGAGGTGGAATATTTCACCATCCAAGCCAATAGTTACATGCACTATTGGGGGAACACGTTCCCAGATGACTTCAGCCTTGTGGACTATCTCAGGTCCAAGTTAAAGGGGGCTGCGAGACACTGGTATGTGAGTCTGTACAAGACACAAGGCCCTGAACTTGACAGCGTGGCCAGATTCCTACAAGCCCTACTAGTCCAGTACGAAGACCCTGGGCCATCACCGCACTGGGGGACATGCACCAGGGGTCAAAATCAGTACGCGAGTACACAGTCGACTTCAAGCGCAATGCGCCAGAATTCAAGGCTGGAGTGAGATGATTAAGATCGAGGCTTACCAGCGGGGCCTGAATGCCAGCCTTCTGGATCGGGCCCTTCAACAAGCCCGCCCCACAACTCTCATGGGATGGGTGCAACTAGCTGGTGAGGTGGAAACCAACATGAAGCGAGTGGCCCTCCAGCGCCAACTGCAGCAAGGGGGAAAGGGGGAATGTGAGGCTCGGTCAGGGGGCAAATCAGAGCTGAAGAAAGGATCAACCCAAGGGGGAGCCACCAAGCCCCCCTCAGGTTGTAAGTGCTTTCGCTGCGGCGACCCAGGCCATCTGGCGGCCAACTGCCCAGAGAAACCTTGAGCCCCCCCTCACCCCGAAGCCAATGGCAACAGGCTCCAAAAAGACAGCAGCCAGGCCGAAAGAGTCGAGTTTGGGAAGCACCGCTACATCGATGGTGCTAGACAAGGAAACTATTATTCTGGACGCACTGAGTGAGGAGTCGTGGGGAGCTGAGTCGGCGGGAAACGAGAGTGACCTGCACTGAGAGGTGCTGGAAGGCAGGTGGTGGATCTAACGGCACTGTTACGGGTGAGAATAACTGGATCCCTGTTTTTTGTCCTGTTTACTTTGTTAAATCGGAAGCTCAAACACTTCATGCACGCTCGAGCTCTAATCAACTCCGGGTGCATGAGGGAAATTATCACCCCAAAGTTAGTGGATGCGCTCGGACTAACCCAAAACCCCCTGCCCCACCTGATCCAATTTGAACAAATGGACAGGTCCATAATGTGAGGGGAGCCTTGTGTAGAAGAGGCTCAGGGCATCCCGGTAGGAATAGAGGACCACTGGGACGTAGAGGTCTTTGTGATCGCCCCCTCCTCATCTTTTGATATAGTGTTGGGAGTCGGATGGGAAGCCAAGCACCAACCAGACATACAGTGGGGGGGGGATCAAACCATAGACTTTACCGACAAGAGGTGCACCCACCATCAGTGGCTGGGGGATTGGGGACCTAATCCACCCCCCAGAAATGAAAGAATGTGTATATCTGTGGAAGAGGTCCAATCCATCCCCAGGGAGTACCAGGACCTGTGCAGGGTGTTCAGCAAGGAGGAGGCGAACGAGCTCCCCCCACACCGGGACACCAACTGCGCTATCGAACTTATCCCTGGCCAAGAGCTACCCAAAGCTAAACTGTACTCTATGGGGTGGGCAGAAAAGGTGGAACTAAGGAAATTCATAGACAAGAATTTAAAGAGGGGCTTCATTAGACCGGCCACTGCCCCGCATGCTGCCCCCGTCCTGTTCCGGAAAAAGAAGGATGGGAGCCTCAGGCTTTGCACCGATTTTCATGGGATAGATGGGATTTCGATGCCCAACGCCTACCCTATCCCCCTGAACAAAGATTTGTTAAGCACGGTGTCGGAAGGGTCCATATTCACAAAACTGGACCTAAGGGACGCCTACTTTAGAGTGTGAATCAAAGAGGGGGATGAGTGGAAGACGGCGTTTAACACTCCTATGGGACAGTTTGAGTACTTAGTGATGCCTTTTGGACTACAAGGGGCCCCGGGAGTATTCATGAACTTTATAAATGAGGTCCTAAGAGAGTACTTGTACAAGGGGGTGGTCGTGTACCTGGATGACATCATTATTTATTTGAAAGACCTAAACCAGAGAACTTTAAAGTAAACCACAGAAATTTATTAACGTACACACACCGTCTTCAACTGGAGAATGGGAATTATATACATGGGCTATATTGTATCTCAAGCAGTTAACAGTTTCTTTGTAGTTCAGGCTTTATAATATCAATTTCACTTAGGTCTCTCAGGTTTCACAGATCATACAGCTTTCACTCTCCAACACTATTCTGGGTTGGCCTCTTGGGTATAATGTGCCAAGTCCCTTAAGTCAACTGATGTCTCTTCTCCCAGCCCTTCAGACTTCTAGACACACATCTTTCCCTCAACCACCTCTTCAGCTCTTAAGAGAAGTGTCTCTGTGTCTGTGACCTCTCAGGTCTTTTACTGTGGCTCTCCTCTAGTCACACACAGCCCCGTGGTTGTCTTTATAGAGTGAACAGTGAGCTTTGCTTCTCTCAAAGACTCTCCTCAGCTCCTAACTCAGCTCCTCCTCAGACCAACTGCTCTCTTCAGCAGTCTCCCTCAGACTCTGTCTGTCACTAACTGCCCTCAGCTGTTAGCCGTCAATCACCTCTGCGAGTTCCGAGCACTCTGGCCCCCACCCTCAGGTCACCTGACGCAGGCTCTATGCGTCCTTAGTTTTCTTGTTAACCCGTTCCTTACCGTCACAGCTTATTTACCAGTGAACCGGTGCTGGCTCATCCCGACGATCTTAAGCCCTTCGTGGTCCAATGTGATGCTTCCAATCTGGCCATAGACACCATATTAATGAAAAAAGACTTGGAGGGGAGGTTAAGACCATGCGGCTATATCTCTAATAAATTCTCACAGGAACAGCGCAACTGGTCGGTGTGGGACAAGGAAGCATTCACAGTGACTTTTGCATTAAAAACATGGCGATCCTGGCTCGAAGGAGCAAGGGTGCTGTTTGAAATCTGGACTGACCACAAGTACCTAGAAGCACTTACCGGGCACAGGAAATTGACGGAAAAGCAGATTCGGTGAGCTGGGTTCTTTGTAAAGTTTGACTTCATTCTCAAGCATATTCCTGGGTCAAAAAACTTCTTAGCTGATGCCCTATCGAGGCTGCCCCAACATGAGAGCCAAAGGGAGGAGGTGGTGGACTCTATCATTCCCCCTAGCGCCATAGCAGGCGCAGTGACCACACGATCGAGGGAAAAGCCCAAAGCGCCCGAGCCGTGGGGGGGCGATAGAGACTAGGGTGGCAGTGCATCTTGCTTTCAGCCACTGAAAGCTGGTGCATCCTTAAATTTCCATAGGGTAAACCACAGCTTCTCTCTAGTTATAGGGGACACGTGATTTCTAGTTTGCAAGGAAATCTGGTTTGTCCTAGGACCTAGTTAGGAGAAGTTAAACTAGGAGGATATAACAAGGATTGCCTTCATCTCAAGGTAGCCTTTTAAAAACTGTAGCCAGGTAGAGGCAGGATCACCTAGTCTCCTAAACTTTACCAGACTACTACTACCCCAACCCAAAGAAGGACAGATTAGGAACCAAAAAAACAAACAAACAAGTATTGGTGGGAGGGTTTTTTAAAAAAGAAGTCAGGGCACCTGTTGGTTCAGGATACAATGTAGTGAGTTAAGTTTGTAAAAAACCGCACTCTCAGTTCAGGTTGTGTGAGACTGGCCAAGGGTGACATGAGTGACAGACAGCAGAAAAGGGGCCCTGGGGGCAAGGCCAAGGCTAGAGGGGTGGAGGGGGAGGACTCAGTTTCCCCCCCACAAACCTGTGCGTGGGGCCACTCCACAGCCGCCTTCCAGCACTCCGACCTCTGGCCGGAGTGTGATGAAGAAGAAGGCCCGCCTTGGGCCCTTCATGAAGGCTGCTGCTGGGGCACCCCCAGCAGAGGTGCCATTAGGTGCTGGCACTGAGCAGGGGTCTGCTGCTTGGGCAGTCTCTCCTCCAGCTGATGTCACTCGGCCTCAGCAGTCGGAGGAGGGGCAGCAAGAGCAGCCCTCCTTGATGAGCTTTGGGGACAATTTTCTGTTAAAAATAATCACCGCAAGGAGGGTACAGAGTGTCGTGCAGGAGCTGGAGGAGAAGCTGGTTGAGGAGGACCAGCCCCCTTCTTCCGTTCTTTCGGGCACCAGCAGTCCTTCAGGGGATGGCCAGCAGGGGAGGCTGCATGGGGTCGAGGGGGAAGAAATGGAGACACATGAGGTGCCTCCATCTTTGCCCACTTCCCTCCGGTGGCCAGCCCCTCCTGCCACCCTGAGACACGATGTGTCTGCCCCAAGCACCTCACAGGAGATGGCTCCAGACACCCAAGCTGTCGGTCAGCTTTGGCATCCGTACACCTCCAAAGTCTGGAAGCATTTCCAACTTATGGAGGATCCACGCTATGCGAAGTGCCAGCTGTGCAGGGCCCGGGTCAGTCGTGGGCAGGACCCTGCCCACCTGACCCCGGGGGGGATGTGGAACCACCTGCAGAAACACCACCAGGCAGTGCTTCTTAAGGGGGAGAAGCAGGCTGGTGCTGGGGTGCCCAAGCGGCCAGTACCACTCAGCCAGGAGGTCCATCCCATCACGACTACTTCCAGAGCTCTCCAGAAGAGTTCTGTGACAAGGCAGGAATGCCAGCCATCTCTGCCTGAGATGTTTGGTGGGGATGGCACCTGTGTGCCAATAGGGAAAATCAGGTACGGCAGGAGGGTAATCGCCTGGAACCTTGCCAGGTCGGTCGCCCATGGGCTTCCATTTTCAGAGGTCAAGAATCCTGGGGTGCTAGGGTTGCTCGAGTACCTGGTGCCCTGGTACAAAGTTCCTGCTAGAACCACTATTAGCAGGACCATTGTGCCATCTGTTTTCAGGGCGACCAGATCTGTGGTGAAGGAGCATTTGACCCGTGTTGCCGGGGGGGGGGGGGAGTGTTCATTTCATCTCAGATATCTGGAGCTCCCAACATGCGTTCGAGGAGTATCTCTCACTGACTGCACATTGGTGGCAACCCAGTGAGCTGCTGGGTGGGGATGGCAGTAGCAGTAGGTAGGGTCAAGGCCGCCAGGCCGGCTATTGCTGGGCCTTGCTGCATGCTAAAGCAATCAATGCGCTGCACATGGCGGACACTCTCAGAGCCATCCTCTCATGGCAGTTAGAGGTCTGGGTAGGCAATGGGGATGTCGCCACGGGCTTCGTGGTTACTGACAGTGGCTCCAACATCAAAGCGGCTGTCCAGCATCAGGGCCTAAAATGTCTTCCTTGCATGGCCTACCTTCTCCACCTCGTGGTTAAGGACGCATTGGGCCAGACGAAAAACCAGGATCATCGGTATCTAGACGCAACCCATGAGTACCGACTTCTGCTCCAGAAGTGTTGGCACATCACGGGTCACTTCTCACGTAGCAATACGGACTTATATCTGCTGCATGAGAAACAGACACTGACAGGCAAGCCAAGGCACCGCCTGATCAGTGACATCAGCACACACTGGAACTCCACCTGTGCCATGCTGGAGCGCATTGTGGAGCAGAGAGCAGCCTTGTATGCCTTTGTCTCTGAGACAAAGGTCTTTCGGCATGAGAACCATCTCACCCAAGAGGATTGGGTGGTCATTTCTCAGACTGTGGAGGTTCTTGGGCCCTTCAAGACACACACAGAAATGCTCTCATCTGACACGGCGAGCATCACACTGGTCCTCCCCATGGTCCACATGGCCCGTGAGGACCTGGCCTTGTTTCTAGTGCCAGCTCAAGGCCATGCAGATGTTCTTCCAGTGGTGCGCGCCCTGGTTGTTAGGCTGCAGGGAGGGCTTGAGGCCCACTTTCAGACTTTCACCCAGGATAATGTCTACATGATGGCGACCATGTTAGACCCATCCCTTAAGGGCACGATCACCGAGCGGGCCAACAAGCTCGATCGCTGGCGAGACGAGCTCTCCCAGAAAGTTGAGCGCTGCAGAGTCAGGGCGAGCCCAGTGCCGGTAGCTGAGGAGGAGGGGGGTGGAAGCAGCTCATCTCCCACTTCCACTGCTGTTTATCCCCAACCTCTCTGGCTAGGCAGTGTTTCCCACCAGACTCACACAAAGAAAAGTGCCAAGATGACACTCATCAGTCAGCTTGTTGGCCCCTCTGAGAGCAATAGGCCCCTGAGAGCAGAGACGGGTGCTGCAATGGTGAGGAACTATCTTTTGGAGCCCAACGAGTCACAGGAAATGTCACCTTTGGCCAGCCCTCTCCTCCATGGCCAAGACGTTCCTCTCATGCCCACCGACGAGCGCATCTTTTTGCATATGGGCGACATTGTCTCCCCACATCGCAATCACCTGCAACCCTGGACAGTTGAGCAGTTGGTCTTCCTGAAGGTCAACTTGCCTCTGTTTGTCTCTCCGAACATAAACTTTGAGAGTGAATGAAGAGAGCACCAACTTGTGCCTGAATCCTCTCTTGGCCCGCACTTGGAAGGTGGTTGTAAAACGCTCTCCCACTAAACATAGTCTAGAGTACAAAGACAGCCCAAAAACTCACTCACAAATTGACCTTGGCCAGTTCCGCAGGGCCTGTAAGACAGCCCTGTTCCGGCTGGCTTATAACTAACTGGCATTGGAAACTGAGTGTAGTTTTTGATAGACCGTTATTATATGTTTTATTATTTTACTGTTTTAACTGTGTAAGATGTTTTAAATTCAAAATTTATGTTAGATTTTATATGCTGTGAGCCTCCCTGAGCCACTTTGGTGGGAAGGGCGGGATATAAATTGAAATAAACTTGAAACTTCATTGGCAGTGTACCCCCCACCCCTCATCCATCCCCAAACCAAAAGTGAATGCTGATTTAAAATCTGCAAAGCAATCCTAATTTCCCCTGTCCCCATCCACACATGCCTAATAATGCTGAAAGGGCCATTGCAGCCCCCAACTGTAACTGACAGCACCCATAGGACCAGCCAGGATAACCCAGTTTTTTTTTCAGGGGCAGGAGGAAGAAAGAGGGAGGTGCCAGTGATGATGACAGGCAGCCAGCAGCCATACCAATGCTGAGGTCCCTCTAATGGGACAGTGATAGCCAGTGTGTTGCTGCTGAGCTGAGAGAGAAGGAATGGTTCCCTTCCTCTCACACAATCTGAGGCCCTCCCAGTGATCTTCCTCATTTGGGGTGCAACTCTGGCTCGCCTCCTCGTGGTGTACCCTGGGTAACGCAAAAGAGTGTGGACCAGCCAACCATCCATCACTCAAGGTAAGTCTAAATGCTTCTTGCTTTGTGTCAGATACAGAACGATGTGGAGCTAGGTGTGGTCCACCACTTCTCTTGTTTGAGAGTTGCGTTGTTTGGGGCAGGGCTGGAGAGCTGGCATCTGTAGATTGTGTGTTATGTGGCAGAGAAGCTAGCATCTGGGTGAGAGACCCAGAACCAGCATGCTTGTTGTGCTTGGCCAGCTCTCCCTGCGTTGCTTGGGGCAGGGCTGAAGAGCTGGCATCTGTATTGTGTGTTCTGTGGCAGGGACACTGGCATCTGGGTGAGAGACTTAGAACCAGCATGCCCGTTGTGCTTGGCCAGCTCTCCCTGTGTTATTTGGGGCAGGTCTAGAGAGCTGACATTTGGGTTTGCTGCAGCCAGGTCTGCAGAGCAGACCTTGAGCAGATCGTGTTTTGTGTGGCAGTGACATTGGCAACTGGGTTTATATTGGTTCCAGGCCTGCAGGGTTCATAGAGTAGATAGATGGATATAGTGCATTTGGGTCCTATAGAGATTCTCTGGTGTGAAATTAGGTTTGGCTTTGGGTGTCCCAGGAATTGGACCCCCTGGTCCAATCTTTTTTTTGGCATTGTGCGTTCTGTGTGGGACAGTGCCCTGAAGCTGCACAGCAGTTTGGGGGGCTCTCCTCAAAACCCCCTGCTCCCCAGAGCCACTTTTCCCACAATAATTACAGTGGGGGAAGTGGCTCTAATTGGTTTTTTCTCACTATTGGGAACAGTGTTCCTTTTGGTGTGCCCACAGATGGGTGCAAACTTTTTGAGCCAGGGGGGTTGCATGCAGGGGAGTCCCCTGAAGCTGCCCTGCAGTTTTGGGGGCTCTCCCTCAAATCCCCCTCTGACCAGAGCCACTTCCCCCACAGCAATAATAGTGGAGGAAGTGGCTAATTGAGCTTTCCCCAGCATTGGTGGCAATGGGCCTTTTGAGGAGCCCAAAGACAGGGACCCCCTGGCCCAATCTTTTTGGGACTTGGGGGTTTTGTAGGGGAGAATCCCCTGCAGGTTTCCTGCAGTTTTGGAGGCTCTCCCTCAAACCCCCTGCCCCCCAGTAGCCTCTGATTATGCCTTATGTTGCCATTGATTTCAATGGCCCACAGGGTATAATCATGGGATAGGGGCAGTCTCTTTGGGTGCCCCTGGAATGGGAACCCCTGACCCAATGTTTTTGGAACTTGGGGGTTCATAGGGAAGAGTCCCCTGCAGATCCCCTGCAAATTTGGGGGCTCTCCCTCAAACCCCCTCCCCTCCAGGTGGCTTCCAATATACCCTATTTTGCCAATGATTTCAATGGCTCATAGGGTATAATTGGGCCGTATATTCGGAAACAGCCGTATATCTCCTGTATATATGGCTATTCCTAGTACCGGTATTTGGAAAGATATGGTATTCCGAATATTTTGGCCCCATATATTTCTGAATCCGATTAATTCTGATTTTTTTTTTTTTGCACACCCCTACTTCCCAGACAGCCTGGCGCTGATTCAATCAATTCCTAGGCAACACTGGGGGTGGAGCCTAGAAATGCCATAGCAACTTGACTGACAGCTCCAGAAGCCAATCATGGAGCTCCCATTCTGCAGCATGAAGAGTTGTCATGAAAGCTGAAGCTGAGCTTTCCTGGGGGTACCTGCTTGGGGGGGGGGCTATAACTTAGACATTTCAAATCCAATCTTTGCCAAACTTGGGTGGAGGGCAGGTGGAGGAGAGCCTGCTGGAGACTTCCAGCGAGTCTTACACTTCCTGACTCAAATGAACCAATGAAACATAAACCAGATCAGAAATCAAACAAATCACAAAATGAAACAAATCACCATTTCCCCCAGTTTGTGCCCATCCCTAGCTCTGACCTTAGAAAATGAATGTTTCTTATGGGTTACAGACTGCAAAGACAGAGCTAGATATGTGGATGCCATTTTCTGCACAGCCATACATTAACTTTACAGTTAGTCTGGCCCTAATATGTGGTATTTGTATCTTTTTTCTTATGGAGCAAATTTGAAAAAAAAAAAAGCAAATGGAAAACTGTAGGGAAAATCTTGCCCTTCTGACTCCGTGATCAATCCGGGTTGCATCTTACAATATATTTTCAAAACATGGGCTGATTCCTGTGGATTTCTCATGTGCTGACTATCTGCAATGATGTGCAAAATCTTGTTGGAAAAAGTAATTCACTTCTGGCTCCCAGTCAGACCTGTGACCCATCAAGCCATTTCTAGCATATTACAGGTAGGAGTTTAAGGAGCCAGCCACATCTTTAACTCAGTCTGACATAAAAATGTTTGCCTCTGTCTGCCCACATGCATATGACTTGTGCCAGTCATCTTTGGCTTCCAAAAATGCAGCCCTCTAAATCAACCATTTCTTATAAGGACTTTTCTCGTAACATATAGCTCTTTTGCTATTGCTATCCTAACATGTATACGTAGCAAATGAGGAAACAGAACAGAGCTTCATGACAGATCCATTTTCACAGGTACTGTCAGATGAGAATGCTATTTACAGGGAGAGAGGTGTGGGATCCTAGCTCTTATCAGCCAGATCTTCAGAGATATAGCAGGAGAACTGCTGCTATAAAGGAGGCAGGAGAATGCTGGAAGGGAATCTTAGACCTCTTCCTCATTTACTTAATTGTCAGGTCTTTGCCATGCTTCAGTGGCAGGAGAAGAAGCCAGGAAGAGCTTGCTAGCTGATTATCAGCACCTGTATACAATCTTGCTTAATCTGTTTCTCTTCTGCTTGTTACAGGTATGCATTGAAGCAGAAGCCCTTGTGTGTGAGCCAGAGGGTTCTTGTACTTTGTTCAACTCTTAGTTTAGATTTGGGTGACAAAGGTTCGTGTTACAGTGAACACAGGCACAATCTATGCACAGTGTACATTTGATTTTTCTTTGAGTAATTCACAGATTACAATGAACAACTGAATATTTGATACAGACAGGAACCACAATATCTCAGTCTCTTTTTTTCCTACCCTACTTCATAGATAATTATCAGGATAATATAAAGCAGGGAAGAACATTATGCACTGCCCTAAACTCCTTGGAAGAAAGATCAAATGAAAAAACAATCAGTAGATTTGTGCTCCTTGCTCCCCACCTCCCCATGCATGATAAACTATTCATATGTACCCACTATAGTCAGATTTTGGAACTTCACAGCAAATTACCTCAAATCCATGACACCCTCTCTTGTTTCTCTTGAAGCAATTGTCTTGATAGATCTGTTCCTCAGTGGTAGAACATCTGCTTGGTGTGCACAATGACTGATTCTGCAGTGTCAAATTTCTCTATGGGTGTTTTCGCACTCACCTTCAGCCGGCGCCGCGACCCTCTTGACGACGGAGGATCTGTGCTGATTTCCCACACGAAGCGCTGGAGCAACCAGAAGAGCCGCCAATTTCCGGCGCGAAGCCCGCTCAAACGCAAATCGCCAGGAAGCAGGAAAACGCTTGAGCGGGCTTCGCGCCGGAAATTGGCGGCTCTTCTGGTTGCTCCAGCGCTTCGTGTGGGAAATCAGCACAGATCCTCCGTCGTCAAGAGGGTCGCGGCGCCGGCTGAAGGTGAGTGCGAAAACACCCTATATCTACAGTTTGTCTAGGTTTCTGCAGAACATTTTGCCCTCCTAGGCATGAACCTGCAGTTTTGTTCCTTTTGCCACACATTTACCAAATCCCCAAAGTCAGTGAAGTTTTTCTTACTTTGGTATTGAACTCATGGCAATGCAATGGGGAAAATTTTAGCATCCAGGTGTTTTCCCCCCAGCATTACCATTTCCTCCCCAATTTTGCATGCTTGCTCCACCGACCCACCTGCCCCACATTACTGTGGCATGGCTTTCTTTCTTTCTTTCTTTCTTTCTTTCTTTCTTTCTTTCTTTCTTTCTTTCTTTCTTTCTTTCTTTCTTTCTTTCTTTCTTTCTTTCTTTCTTTCTTTCACTATTATGTTACTTCGTTAGTGTTTGCACATTAGCGCTAACTGTACTGCATTTTTTTTTAAAAAAAATAATAATTTACATTTCACTGTAAAATCCTTCCAGGATACTAAGGGCTTTTCTACTATTCACTGCAGCAGATAGTGCTGTACCATGTTAGCTTAAAGCACCTACCTAGTAACCAGAAGATTGTATAATGGAATGACTGTTGGGATTCTGGTGGTTTTATACACACACACACACACATATTGTTTTTAAATATATATATATTCTGTTTGAATGCAATTTTGGCATTATAGCCTGCTCAGTTATTTTTTAAAAACATGTTTTAAAAATAAATGTGAGAGTATGTCAAGGGAGGGATGCAATATTGTCTATTACAGCCTGCTCAGCAGCCTGTATTTCTCCGAAGTATCACATTTGAAAACATGGCCAGTCTCCTTCCCCTCCTCAACTTTAGATCACTCCTGTAACATTTGCAGTAGTTTTTTTTTTTTAATGTATTCCAGGTTGGATGGAGTGTCTGCCTGCCAAAGATCTGTTCAATGCTTATTCTGTCTTGTTTTGCTTTGTTGATGTCCATGGCTTTTTTTGTGGCAGGAACTCCTTTGTATATTAGGCCACACATCCTTGATGTAGCTAATCCTCCAAGAGACTACAGCAGGCCCTGTAGAAAGAGCCCTGTAAGCTCCTGCAGGATTGGCTACATCAGGGGTGTGTAGCCTAATGTGCAAAGGAGTTCCTGCTACAAAAAAAAACTCCTGTTGAAAACAGACATTACTGAGCTACGCTTTTCCTCATGTCTCATGATAACCAAAGAGACAGTTTAGATTCTTTGAGGTGCATACACACACGGAGGCACAATTTGAGTAAATGATGGGGAAATTGCAGTCGATGCTGGGATCTAGGGGTTGGCCTTGAAATAGCTCTCCTCCTTTCTCCAGGGTTGGAGAGAGAGGGTGGCATTAGGGGAGGAACTATCCCAATGGCACCCACTTATGTGTGGTGTGCAGCAGAGAGTGATTCCTTCCCCAGTGTTATTTAATATCTAACGCTGTGGCAGTGAATTCCACATGTTAATCACCCTTTGGGTGAAGAAGTATTTCCTTTTATCCATTCTAACCTGACTGCTCAGCAATTTCATTGAATGCCCACGAGTTCTTGCATTGTGAGAAAGGGAAAAAAGGACTTCTTTCTCTACTTTCTCCATCCCATGCATAATCTTGTAAACCTCTATCATGTCACCCTGCAGGTGACGTTTCTCCAAGCTAAAGAGCCCCAAGCATTTTAACCTTTCTTCACAGGGAAAATGTTCCAAACCTTTAATCATTCTAGTTGCCCTTTTCTTCATTTTTTCCAATGCTATAATATCCTTTTTGAGGTGCAGTGACCAGAATTGCACAAAGTACTCCAAATGAGACCGTACCATCAATTTATACAGAGACATTATGATACTGGCTGTTTTGTTTTCAATTCCCTTCCTAATAATTCCCAGCATGGTGTTGGCCTTTTTTATTGCAATTGCACACTGTCTTGACATTTTCAGTGAGTTATCTACCACGACCCCAAGATCTCTCTCTTGGTCAGTCTCTGCCAGTTCACACCCCATCAACTTGTATTTGTAGCTGGGATTCTTGGCCCCAATGTGCATTATTTTGCACTTGGCCACATTGAACCGCATCTGCCACGTTGACGCCCACTCACCCAGCCTCAACAGATCCCTTTGGAGTGCCTCACAATCCTCCCTGGTTCTCACCACCCTGAACAATTTAGTGACATCTGCAAACTTAGCCACTTCACTGCTTACTCCCAACTCTAGATAATTAATGAACAAATTAAAGAGCATGAGACCCAGTACTGAGCCCTGCGGCACCCCACTGCTTACCATCTTCCACTGCGAAGACTGCCCATTTATACTCACTCTCTGCTTAAATCAACTAGAGCCAGAGACATTTCTGTTGCTGCCCTAGCTGGTGGAATGAGTTGCCGGAGAAAGTCAGGGCCCTGCAAGAGCTTTCATAGTTCCGCAGGGCCTGCAAAATGGCACTCTTCCACCATGCCTTCTTATAAAGGTAACACCTATAGCAACAGAACAGGCCCGTAAATATTATTTATGGTCTATCTCACCAAGCTATGGCAACTCTGGGTCCTTCTTAGAACACCTAATATCGACCAACTAGCTATTTACCATCATTAGAATTTTAACTGCTGTCTGAAGCTATCGTGCTAGTACCTGTCAATGTTTTTAGTAATTGTTCGTATGTTTGTATTTCTGTTTTTAACTTGTCTGGTCAAGCAAATCTGATTGTTTGACCCCTAAACTGTGAGCTGCCCTGAGCCTGCCTTTGGTGGGGAGGGCAGGGTACTAAATAAATAAATATGCTAACTTCTACTGAGACAGAGGGAGGGCAGAAAGTGGGGGTCAGCACATATGGCTGATGACCCAAAATGGTGATGGGTAGGAAAAATAGGTCATCATGTCACAAACATGCTGCTTGATGGGATGCAGCTTTGTCCCCATTCAAATTGATTGCAGAACTCAGTCAGCCGGTCAGACAATGGAGAAGGAAGAAGCCCTATTGTGGAGCAAGCAAAGCAAATTCGAAGCTTCACAACTCACAGCAAAAATGAGATAACACTCTAGTGAGAAAAAGGTCAAAGTCCCAGGTTCAGTCTCCAGCAGTTTTTGGTCTTTTAAAAATCATTTTTCTTAAGTTACATGAAATATCTGAGAGACCAAAATTTAAATCCCCACTATTCCATGAATGTGTGCTGGGTGACCTTGGGCCACTTGCACACTCTCAGCCTAACCTATCTCACAGGGTTGTTGTGCATATACAACGGAGAAGAGCAGAACAATGGATGCTGCTTTGGGCCCCAATTGGGGAGAAAGATGGGATAACAATGAAGTAAATAAATAAGACTGGAGTGTTGCTACCAGTCAGAATAGATAATACTGATCTTGATAGACTCATGGTCTGACTGAGCATAAGGCATTGGGTTGCCAGCTCTGAGATGATAAAATCCTGGAGATTTAGGGGTGGTACACAGATAGGGCAGAGTTTGGGGAAATGGAAGTTGCACAGCAGTGATGGAAAGCCACAGATTTCACCTACCAAAGCTGCAGTTTCTTCAAGGAGAACTGATCTATGTAGTCTGGAGAACAGTTCTGGGAGAACTCTATGCTGCACCTGCAGGTTAGCAACCCTGCAGCTTTATGCAATCAATTACATGCTTAAATGAATGTGATAACAACTCCAGAGCATTTTACGTTAAATATGTCATGGATGAGTGCCCTTTCCTCAGATCAGCTTTATCTGAAACTTCTTCAGTGGTTAAATAAAATTTTAATAATGTGTTTAAAAATAACACACAGTATATATAACCTTTTGAATTGAGCCTTCCCATTCTGCTTGTGTTAGTGTGGAAACCTTCTCTGTCAGAAGTAACTTTTCTGCCAGTCTTGTAGTGATGGAAAGCTCCACATTTACCTGAACAGTACGGTAAACGCAAATCCATTGCCTTACCATATGATTTAATTTAATTTAATTTTTTATTGCCTGATTTAATTTAATTTAATTTTTTATTTATACCCCGCTCTAGCCTGCAAGAGGGCTCTGGGCAGCTTACAACATTAAAAACACAGTTCAGGAAACACAATTGAGTGCTGCCCATAGGCTTCTTGTAATCAAAGGCAACAGGAAGCATCTTCCCTTCCCTTCCCCTCCCTTTACTGAGTCCCCCCCCCCCATCCCCTTTTGCTAGTATGTTTTCTAAGGCTCAGCACAGGGCCTATCTATCAATATAATGGACTGGTTTGGGTAGATCTGTTCCTATCAACATAGCGGAAAGGGGTGGATGAAATTTGACTTGATTCTGTTTTCTCTTATAATGTTTAACTTATTCTTAAAATACAGTTTAAATATAATTTAAAAGAATTTTTACAAGGTTATGGAAGTAATCTAAAAGAACTAATTTATGTGATAATCAGATGTAGATTTGCTCACAACATTAATTGCTACTAGCTTTTTTTGCTCACTGGGTAGAATTTCTGCTCACAACAACTGAAGCTTAGAGGGAACACTGTGAGTCTCCAGTTTGGTGTAATGGTTAAGTGTGCAGACTCTTATGTGGGAGAACTGGGTTTGATTCTCCACTCCTCCACATAAACCTGCTGATGTGACCTTGGGTCAGTCACAAGTTCTCTCAAAGCTGTTCTGCTCAAGAGCAGTTCTGGGAGAGCTCTCTCAGCCCTACCTACCTCACAGGGTGTCTGTTGTGGGGAGGGGATGGGAAAGGAGATTTGTAAACTGCTCTGAGACTCCTTTAAGTAGCAAAGGGCGGGGTATAAATCCAGTCTCCTCTTCTTCTTCTCCATTGAAAAATGTGAAAGTAAGAACTTTCCACAAGTATAATAATACCCCCTTTTTCTAAGCTTCATGGTAAGTAAGGCTTTCATCTCCCTAGACCTAGTCTCAGCACTTTAACCATTACACCACACTGACTCTATATATTTCCATCCTGTTTTGACTTGGGAGAAGCTGAGATTGGCAAAACATTTCTATATTTTTGTCTTAGAACCACAGATATTAAAAAACCTTTTCTATCTAATCCCAGCACAATATTGGAGTAGCTATATACAGATGATACAGAACCTTGTAGCTAGAGACTCTCATTACATTCAACATTTGTACAGCATTCTCCAGGGATAGGCATAGTGCTGGTGCCACCATCTTGTAAGCAAGAAACAGAGGCAATGAAAGAAACGGTATGAGGCAAAATCCCAAGGAGAGATTGCAACAGTAAGCTTATATTACCTGATTCCCAAGAGACAGACCATCCTACCCAGTCCTCCTTGCTTAGTAACACTCTGTACTCATTAGATGAAGGCATTAAAATCAGAAGTGAAAAAATAAGAGAAAAACTAATAAAGTGGAGTTTACATCATAGGAAAAGAGGCAGGAGGTGTCTAGAAAGACAAAGACCCAAAGGGAATAGGACCACAGTTTAATATCTTCAAGGTAACCATATAAATAAAGGAAAAAATTAATGCACATTCTTGATAGTGGTAGGACAGGAAAAAATCCCCTGAAGCTAAGGAAAGGAAAGCTTAGTGTAGATATTAGAGAAAGGTTCTCCCAGTCAGAGCAAAGGTACATCTGATTGTACTCACTAAGGGAGAATCTATTGCTACAGATATTTAGCAACTAGTTAGGTGAAGTGGAAAGAAAGGCAGGCAAAGAAGGCTGGGAGCAAAAAACACAAGACTGCTTTTTTGGCTCTGCTGCTATAATCTGTATAATACAGCTGTTGAAAGTATAACATGCTTTGGTGTACGACACATGTGACAACTGTGACCTGATCCTTCAAAGTGTATAGCAAAGAGCGCATAAAACATCTCATCGCACCTTCTCTATCTTTATCTTGCTAGTTAAAAATGATGGGATTTGATGTTTGATCTCTTTTTATTATATTTACTAGGAATAAGGCCAGTTGTGGGGAGAAAAAACAATAGACAATAGAAATTTGCTATGGTTGAGTTTCATGGCCTTGACCAGGGCGGGGTGGGGGGCTCAGGAGGGAAGGAAAACACAGAGGGAGGCAAGGTATGTCGAAAAGGCAGCGATTGGGAAGGAAAATTGAGAAAGTGTGGAATTGTAGGATATGTTATCAGAGAAGGGGGTATCTTCAGAAAGAAGGGATGGGGGGGCAAAAGAGATGGGGGCAGATTGCTTTCCATCTCCTTCCCCCTCCCAGCAACCTCTATCTAGGAAAAGTGCAGTCTTTCTCTGCAGTGGGGACCAAAGCAACTTACATAATTCTTCTTACATCATTCTCCTCTTTCCCCTTTTGATCTGCACAACAACCCTGTGAGGCAGGTTAGGTTGAAAGTCTGTGACCAGTCTGAAATCACCCAATCAGCTTCCACAGCAAGATGCTAGGTCTGGGATACCCTGCTCTGAAGTGTCAGCTGTCATGTCACACTGGCTGTCATCGGGGGGGGGGGGGTGACCTCAGCAGGGTACTCAGCATGGTACTCAGAACGTACCATTTTCTCCCAGGGAATTGATATCTGCCCATCTGGAGAGCAGTTGTAATTCTGAGTGATCTCCAGGGCTTGTCTGGAGTTTGGCAACAATGGTTCCCTAGGAGGAAATGACTGGTTTGGGGATGAAGTCTATAGCATTATATCTGTCTGAGTTCCCACTCTTCCTCAAACCCCACTCTCTCCGTGCTTTACCTCTCAAATCTCCAAGAATTTCCAAACCTGGTGTTGGCAACCCTCTCTCCTTCCTAGCCAATCATCAACCTATGTTTATCTGACTTCAGTTTTCCATTTCCTCTTGTTACCCTAACCTAAGGGGTTGTGAGGGTCTCCTGAGTTTGTTGGGGGAATTAGCTAGGCAGCCCAGACAATGCGAGAGGGGGGTAACAAGCAGGATCTCCACCTATGTTTACAGGGATTTTTCCCTGAGGAGAACTCTCAAATGAACCAGGCCTTAATTAATGAAATAATTTTTATTAATAAAAGTTAAAGAAATAAAATAAAAACTTATCAGTTGAAGAACACTTTAAACACACATACAGGTTCAGAAAGTAAAGGTAGTAGCTTATAGAGTGTGACGGAACCGGCCCGATTCTGCCTTCAGACCCGGTCCCGTCAGCTCCCTATTGAGTCGCCAACTCCTGGAGGGAGCTATTTCTCCTCCTGCCCCTTGGGCTCGCTGCCACCACCTGCTCAGTCTAGGGGTTCAGATTGAGAGGAACAGGACTCCCAATCCCCCTCTCCTTCTATGAGGCCAGGCCTCAAGGTCCTCTGCCACCCTGTACTTGGGTTTCACAGAGACCTCAGCACTTCTTTGGGGCACCCCTGGAGGATTGACACCTTATCCAACTGCATGCCTTCCCCCTTCCCCGGGGCCCCCTTCTTAAAACAGCGTGGTCTAGAGCGGTTGGGGATCTATGTGGTACAGAGATTGACTGCCAGCATTCAAAACAGAAAAAATATTTATTTACAAGAGAAAAAGAAAGGGAAAGAAAAACAAAACAAAAACAGTTGCCTATGAAAAGTTAGCACAGCACAGCACCCGCACAGCAAACAGCATGACAAAGAAAATGTGGTTATAAACGCATCCTACTGTCCCTGATCTAAACACGCCCTGCCTTTTGGATGACTTACTTTGTCTGGCTGCCTGGGGGCCTCATTTTGCGTAAATGGGCCTCTTCCCCAGGCAGGAGCTCCCAGGCTCACATCCTTCTCCGTTGAGTGCTAGCTGAGAACTAAAACTCTTCCTGCCTAACTCACATGCAGAGAACAAAAGAACTTCCTGCCTCTCTAGGAGACTTTCCCCCTAGAGTTGTTGGTTTGGCTCTGGAAAGGAGGGGGGGGAGTGAGGGGAAGGCTAGGCCGAAGCCTGCTTAGGAGTTTCATGTTTTCCCTCCCAATGAAGCACCAACACTGACTAAGATGGCATTTCTCCACATAGAGACAAAAAGGAACTTATTCTATGGGACTATATTACCTGTCCTGAGAACACAGATCCAAGTAGAAGGATGAGCAAAACAAACTAGCGTTCCATTCAAGTTTACCTAACCTTGTGATTGGGGGTGTAAGTCTGTGGACATCCAAACACACACACATACACACACATTCTTGGATATAATTTTGGGCAATAGCGTGATTGCTCCTAGAACAATGCTGTGATGGTGTGAATGAAACAATGTATCTGAACCAGGAAAGCTGCATAGCTTTCCCATGGGGTGTGAATGCAATGTAACGTTCATGTGAAAATGTCTATTGTGCTTGGGGACCTCTAACAGACAGGACAAGAGAACTATTACAGAGGGGTATTATGGGATCAAAATGGTTTTGACTATAGACTCATATAGGATGAACCAGGTAGGGGGAAAATCAGGCAAGGTAGAGGAATGAGTTAGTTGTACTGCCTTTTCTGGAAATGGATTTAAAAGAGGGAAGAGAACTGCCAAAAGCCAGACCTTTGCATCTTTAGAATCACTTTTCCCAGACAAGCCTCTGGCCAGTATTCGATAACACATATGATTGTAGGACCTATTTTGATCCTATTTGCAGACCAGGTAAAAGTCTAGAGGCGTGACCCTGTGAGATGTTGAGAAAGAAGGTTGCCTGCGTCACCTTGTCCAACGTACCAGACTAGTCCTTCGAGGGAGGAGGGGCCCAGGCATAACACTCTCTCCATAGTGGGGACCAAAGCAGCTTACATAATTTTCCTCTCCCCCTTTTCCTCGAGTTCGATTCCGGCGGAAGCTGGATTCAGGTAGCCGACCGAAGGTTGACTCAGCCTTCCATCCTTCCGAGGTCGGTAAAATGAGTACCCAGCTTGCTGGGGGGAAAGTGTAAAAGACTGAGGAAGGCAATGGCAAACCATCCCATAAAAAGTCTGCCGTGAAAACGTGACAGCAACGTCACCCCAGAGTCGGAAACGACTGGAGTTTGCACAGGGGACCTTTCCCTTTTTGTTCCACACAACCCTGTGAGGTAGGTTACGCTAAAAGTCTGTGATTGGTCTGAAATCACCCAGTCAGCTTCCGCAGTAGGTACCTGGGTCTGGCAAACCCTGCCCTGAAGCACTGACAGTCACATCACAGTAGCTGTCAAAGTGATTTTGGGCTGAAACCATATGTAATACTTCCACTGAAATGTACTTTATGATCATTTTAAGAGATGAACTGGGCTCTATTTCTTACATTTACTAAATAGTTAGTAACTGCAGAACATCCCCTTCAATTATACATCAATGAAGTATTTAAAACATTTAAAAATCATACCAAAACTTATTATTTCCCTGAGGATCTAATGTGGGAGTGTCAAACTCATTTGTTATGAGGGCTGGATCTGAAATAAATGAGGCTTTGTTGAGCCAGGCTGTGTTGGGTCGGGCAATGTGTGTACCTATTTAAGATTAGGTAACAGAGATATAAACTTTTTAAAGAACACAGACAAACACGATTAATTTTTTTAAAAAAAAGAAAACTTAAAACATGCTTAAAACATTAGCACTCAGTCTTAAATGTGCTTTCTTTGTATTTCTTCCATGGGATCCAGGCAACTGGGCAAAGGAAGCTCTGGCTCTTTCCCTCCCTCCCCAGAGGCCCAGGAGAGGAAGGAGCCTCAACCAATGGAAAAAATAGAGGTTTTCTCCTGTAGCTTCTGTGTAATTGAGCAAAGCAAGCTGAGATGCAGAAGGAAGCAGGAGAGAGGGAGAAGGAAGCAGACAGTTGCTCAGGGGTCTGATAACCCTGATCTAATGAAACACCATTTATGAATCTTTACTATATTACTGAATCTTTATTATATCTCTGTGTCTTATATCTTTAAGAAAGAGCTATACAAGACACAGCTGCATGGAGCTACCCAGATTAGTTTTCTTTAAGTAGAGTTAGTTTTCAAACCTTTTGGAGAGAGCATTTTGCCAGTAAAATTCAGAAGGCTTTTGCATCTGGTTAGAAAAGAAGTTCAGGATTGGCTCCTAATATAACTGCAATGCTGATGCAGTACAGTCCCAACCAATCCAGGTGCTCCATTTTGCTACCTTGAAAGAGTGTGTGTGTGTGTGTGTGTGTGTATATATATACACACACACACACACACACAGGGTATATATATAATGTCAGACCCAAAGGCAAGGAAAAGACAAGCAGAGTTTAAGATCTTTATTCCAGCATCATGGATGTATACAGGCCTTGTCGGAACTGGCTCTCCTGCCAGTTCCCAGTGCTTATAAACCTTTGCCCTGACCATTACAATTCAAGCCAAACGCGCCTAGCTCAAGCAGGGGTTTGTGCGGGTTCCCTAATAAGCTCTCATCACCCCAGGTGGTGTTATCAGTTCTTTGGTTACATCTCCTCCAGCTCCCCTCCTTGGTTGCATAGTAACTAGCCAGTTCCCAGACATGCCACCCTCCCTCTAGATAAGCAGCAAGCAGAAGGATGTTTCAAAGCCAGCATAGCAAGCACAGCACTGTATGAATTGGATACATATGGCAAGAGGAACAAAATGGAGTGACTCTTGACATATAAGGATATATATAGTTATAGTTTGTTTTAATTAATGTTCTACTGGTTTTTAAGGTTAAGTTAATGCTTAATTTAATGTTCTTAATGTAATGGTTTTAATTAATGCACCATTGGTTACTATGTTGTTTATTAATGTTTTATTTATTAATGTACCATTGGTCACTGTGTTGTTAGCCGCCCTGAGCCTGCTTCGGCAGGGGAGGGCGGGGTACAAATAAAATTTATTATTATTATTATATATATATATATCCTATATGTGTGTGTATATATATATATCCTATATGTGTGTGTGTGTATGTGTGTATATATATATATAGGATTAGGTGCTTGGCTCACTTTTCTCTGTTTCTGCAGTTTGAAACAGAAATCAAAAGCAGGACACTGACAGAGTCCCTAGCAGGCTGTCAGTAGATGAATCTACATTTGGTTTAGTGAATGAGAAAACATGCAGGAAGGACTGATACATACACTACTGAGCGAAATCACATGAAATTGCCATTATCTCATGCTTTAAGGTACCAGTGTGGATAACTTCTGAGAAATTCAGAATCAGCAGATGGAGCCATGGTGGCTTAGGAGGTCTTCCCTAGGTCTGTCCTGTCAATCTGCCTCAGCTGGTCCAGCAATCAGAGGCCATGGAAGTATGTGTACAGCCCTTGCTTCGGATGCTAATGTTTCATGGCAGGAATGTCACTCCACATAATTAGAATTCAAGCTAAGGAAACAGCCAGCATGCTAATTAATTGTGGCAGAAAGCACATGGTTCATTTTGAGTAATTAAGCAGAACATAACCAATTTGTGTGTGTGCACATGTGTGTGTGTGAAAAAATGGCCTAGATTTTACTGGTTGAATTTTTTTAAAAGACAGATCTGGAGCAATTCGATTTCCATTGTTGTATTCAACAGAAGGAGTTCTCTGCATGGATAGGACCTTCTGAGGGACTCAGGGGGTGTATGTTTTGGCTTGAATGTATAATGTGGAATCAAACATGCCCGCCCCCTGGCTCCTTTACAGCTACAGGGAGGAAACAACAGACGTTTTGGATATGCAAGGGTGGTCTCAATGTAGTCAAAAGAAAATTGATTTTGGAACATTCTAATGGATTAATGAATTGTGCTAAATGTACTTAAATAAGGATTACAGCTAATAATCAAATTACTGCATGCTAGAAGTTACTAATGTATTTCTAAAAAATGAAATCTATACCTCTTTTTTGTACGAAGAAGAAGAGGTAAGCTAGAGGGGGAAATGGCATTCTGGATATGTTTGTGTGCTTCTCAAACAATAGTGAAATACATAGAAGGGCAAAATTGACAGCCTCTATCCCAAAACTGTCTGGCACACAGAAATGAAACTTTACTGTGAATGTTAGGGTGCATTCACACTACACTAAATAATGCATTTTGCGACTGGGTTTCTGCTATTTTTACACAGTAAAAATTCAGCTGCAAAATGCATTATTTTGTGTAGTGTGAATGCCAGGTCTAGATCTGGGGGGGGCAGAAGAGGCATTAAGTCCCGGGCACCCCCAGAGGGGGGCGCTGAATTGGGTGCCCTCCCCCAGGGTGGACTGGAGTGGGGGGAAAATATCTGCAACTTTTGCCACCTCTATAAAAGGTGAAGAGGTGGCAAAAGCAGCCCTGTGGCTTCCCTCCCCCTTTAAACACCTTGCCAGGGTGTTTAAATGGGGGAAAGGATAGATTGCTTGTCTATGCCATCTCCCCGCCTTGTAGAGAGGTAGCAAAGGCAAGCCCTGTGCCTTCCCTACCCATTTAAAAACCCAACAGGATGTTTAAATAGAGAGGGAGAGGCAGATTGCCCCCGGGCTTCCCTCCTCATGTAAACACCCTGATGGGAAGTTTAAATGTGGAGGGGGAGGCAGATTGCTTGCCTTTTCCGTCTTCCCACAAGGCAGGGAGATGGCAAAGGCAGCCCCCAGGCTTTCCTCCCCATTTAAACACCCGATGGGATGTTTATGTGGGGAGGGCGAGTCAGATTACCTGCCTTTGCCATGTCCCTGCAAGGTGGGGTGGCAGCAAAGGCAAACCCCACGGCTTCCCTCTTCATTTAAACACCCTGCCAGGAGTGTTTAAATGGGGGGGGGGGGCAGATTGCATGCCTCCCATTTTTTGAATGGGGGACACCATTTTTTGGTTTTACCCCCACTCAAAAAATATGTAGATCCGGTCCTGGTGAACGCGCCCTTAATTTTTAGAAAAGATACAGTTAAAGGAAACCAGACGCTTATTACAGTATTTTGGCATAAGACAAGCATTAATACAACACTTAATAGATCCAGGTGGGTAGCCATGTTGCTCTGAAACAATATAATAAAGTTAGAGTCCAGTGGCACCTTTAAGACCAACAAAGTTTTATTCAGGGTATATATAAAATATACCCTGAACAAAGTATATATAAAGAGTGTGTGTGTGTGTATATATATACCATATTTTATTGCATATGTACATGAAAGCTCATGCCTTGAATAAAACTTTGTTTGTCTTAAAGGTGACACTGGACTCTAACTTTATTCCACAACAATTAATATCAGCTTAGTCAACGTTTATATGATTCTACCAAAGTTTTGATCCATTTGATGGGCCATATTTTGTCCTGGAAGACTGAGTGCCTAGAGGAAACAAGTCTGTTTCATATCAAAGAGAGGTAGGAGAGAGGAGGCAGCCTCCTTCCCCAGGAACAGGCTTTTTGTTCAGTCTCCTTCCAAGACACAATCCTGGTGCAAAATTATGGGGATCTGGCATACAAGTTCATAAACAGGATGTCACATACCTAAAAATTGTCCCCATACCTAGAAATCAAGACACTATACACCAATATATAGATTACACTGGTTTTATTAATGACTGGACAAATATTGAAAATCCTGCCCCTCCCATACTTTAGCATGTGATACCATTACTGATCAGTCAGCATTTATGGGCAGCTCTTCCCTGGCTCCCATATCAGTTAGCTTTGCTGTGAGCTTTATTTAACCTAGCTGGATTGCAAAACTAAAAGGTGCCAAGTTTCACTGTCTGTCCTCCACACATAGTAGCAAGTCAGGGTTCTGTACCAAGGGGCTTCTCTCTTCAAGCTGTTTGCATAGAGGAAACCTCCCTTCAACCTTGGTTTCTTCAGGGTGCTTGCCAAATATTCCTACCTTTGCATTTGTAAAAACAAAACAAAAAAAATAACCCCCTCCCCATTCCTGACATTCCTGGTTAAAGCCTAAATAATCGAAGATACCAGGTCTTATTATGAGAGTCCATTATAATAGCCCAATCCACCCAATCATGTAGATCAGGGGGAGGGGGGGGAGCTTCCTTCCCAAGCCCAGTCTGAGAGCAATCCTAAAAATTTCTACTTAGCCCCAGGGAATATTGTCTAGTTCCACATTCAGCTTGCAGTAGTTGGGTGGGAAGATGCTATAGAAAATGCTTGCAAAGTGGAGGCAGAGCTAGCTTTAATAGCCACTCCTACCTTCTTTGTGATTGGTTGGCCCAGAAGACAAATTTGGCCCAGGCCTGCTCCCACAGAACCTTGTACTCCTCTTCTCATGGGGATGGGAGCACCAATACTCCTCCCACTACCTTAGGCCAAAGAACTGAGTTTTGAAAAAGAGAGTTTAAAAAAGTATGTGGCCTTACAGCTTGCTTTAGGAGAAGAGAGTTCAGGATGCCCTTCAAAAACAATAGCTCTTCAAACTTCACCCACCAGACTTTCTCAGCTCTTCTCATCCAATATCCCCTCTGGTACTTTGCCTTTATTATGCTTAAGATATTGGGGGAGGGGGTGTTTCAGTTTTTAAGACATAAGAGATAGCATAAGGACATTCTTATTTATTGAAGGAGAATGTTCATTATAAATGGGTAAAATTTTTGGAAAATACATATTCTTATTCAGCCAACAATTTGAGAAAATAAAAGGAATAAAACTTCACATGCTTTGTAACTGGCTATAAAAGTCTCTGAAGGAAACTTCTGGTTTTCCATACATTCCCTTAAAACCCCACCTGAAAATATGGCAGCCCTATCAAGGAAGGAAGGTCTATATCTAAAGGTTCTGAGCTGAGTATAGTTGGACTGTATTTGTACTGCAAGGTTTAAAATAAATGCTGCACTAGATAACTCCATGACTCTGGCCATTATGTCATTTTGCAGGAAACTAACCAACTCTCCTTGAGTGAAATCTCCAGCTTTAGCTCCAAGTCACAATGATGCAAAACTAGCCCCAAAGGAGTTGAATAAACGTTACTGTTTAATGCTTTAAAAGATTTTGAGACCAGGGACACACAACCCTTGAGATGATAAAAGCTGATTGCATCTTCCTAGGAAGACAGTGTCCCATTGAATTTGCATAACATTAGCATAAATTGGTCATTACTAAGTTAAAATTAGTTTCTGCTTGTGAGATGCTCAGTAGATGAACAGCCTATATGTTTGTTTGTTTGCTTCTCTGAGCCTTTAAAAAAACACTATGCAGCATAACTGTTCAGCTGAGGTTTTAATACTGACTCTTTTATGTTATGATACTATTGCTTTAAATAATTGATATGTCACCTTGAAGACGATGGTTGAAAGGCAAGTCAAAAATATTTTTAAATAAGTGGAATGTTTAGGAGGGCTGTGAAACAGAGCTGCACATAGAAAATATTCTACGCATGTTATCAGTAGCTATTTTTCATGAGTCCTTGATATGAAGCTTGAGTTGAGCACATATGGAAATATGAGTGGTACACACATAATTCTAGGACTTTTTATGAGCCAGAATGCACTGAAATGTCATTCCGACTGGCTTGGCCAACAATCCGGCTCAAAAAAAGCCTTGCAAACAAGACACAAAGAGCCTGCCACTTAGCTCAACCACCCTGCAAGCACTCTTCGCTATGAACCAGCAATGGAGCTGCCTTTCCAAACTAATTTCAATAGGGCAAAACAACTATGGCTTTCAGCCAATTCTGTATTCAACAGAATGATGATGTAGAATCTGAGTGCAGATGCAGGAGGGATGCTGCAACAAGATGAGACGGTTGCCATATGCAAGCTTCCTGGCCATTGTGGTGGTTATGGCGTTGGTGGGACAATGTTGCATTCTGTCCCTTGTTCCCCTCATGCTCCAAGCAGAGGTGGGGTGAGCCAAAGAAGCTTCCAGCTGGGAGGCAGAAAGGCCCTGCTTCTCCACCACCTTCCTAAAGGATCCCAAGCCCAAGGAGGTGTCACCATGGGAAGCCACAGACAAGAGACTGCCCCTTCCAGTGTTCCCTCTAAGCTGAGTTAGCATGAGCTAGCTCACAGATTTTTAGCCTCCAGCTCACACATTTTTTGTCATAGTTCAAGAAGGATGACCCCAAAGTACACCAATTTATGCAGTAGCTCACAACTTTAATGTCACTAGCTCACAAAGACTCTCCAGCTTAGAGGGAACAGAGCTTGCAACTATCCCAGGTGGAGAGGGGGAAGAGCACCCAGTACAGGCAATTGCTGCTTCTTTCTGAGGTGTGGCTTTGGTGCACCAAGGTCTCAGAGATGGCCGGGAGAGGGAGCTGGTGGCTGGGTGCAGGGCTTGTTGCGTGGTACTGTGGGAAAGGGTTTACTCTCAAGTAAAGTGCACGTCAAAGAGCTCAAGCCTCCCCCTCAGCCTCCTCAGGAGACTGGAAGTAAGCGTGCGGTGGTGGCAGCAGCCGACTGAGTGGGCTCTGCCAGGGCAGGCTGTGGGCCTTCTCTTCTCTGTGTGCAGGGGAGGGAAGCCAGGGCATTGGCCTGAGGATGATTGATGTGGTTCAGTGAGGCTGAGCACACTGCCTGGCTTGTTGGGCAACCTGAGCCAGGGGCTGGGCTTGGCACAGATGGTGGTGGCAGCATTGCAGTAGAAGGAGGGCCTGGCAGCTGGGGCTCAGCCATCTTGAGACTCTGTAGGCTCATCTGGAGCATCACCGTGCTCACCTTGAAACATGTAGGGGGTGCTCGACATAAGAAGAGGGTGAGCCAGGCTGGGGCTGCCTCAGGACCCCGTCATTAGTGGGCTTCATTGCCGGTGAGGTTTCTGGTATTGCCAAAGGGGAAGACAATAATTAAAGGGGGTGAGAAGAGGCCCCATTCAAAGACAAACACACACTTTATGTCTGTTGATTTCTTTCACTTATATGGAAAGTGACTGCCTTCCTCCCTAATGAGGACCTTTTCCTGTATTTTATCCTCACAGCACAACAGCCTTGTGAGGTAGGAGGAGCAGAGATTGGTCCAAGGTTATCCCATGGCAGGGTTGGGAATTTGCACCTTCCATGACAGGATTGGTAATTCGCACCTGGGTCTCCCAGATCCTAGTCTGCCACTCTGACTATGCCACCACACTGAATAGAGCTGGAGGAACTCCGAAGTGAGACAGGAGGCCAGGGCACCTTGCAGACCTTATGCAATTAGAAGCCAGGATGAAATTTTGTGAAGCAGAGTTGCCTTTTAGTGTCCTGTTTGTTTGCAGACTTCAGTTGAAGTGTCACAGCAAGATGAATAAGGGCAAAAGTCCAGTAGAACCTTAAAGACAAACAGAATTTGTGGCAGAGTAGGAGCTTTTCTGAGTTATTCACTGCTCACTTCAGATCTGAGAAGAACAAGAAGAGTCCAGTAGCACCTTAAAGACTAAAAGAATTTTTGGCAGTTAGGGACTTTCTTGAGTCACTTCTCATTTCTTTGGATCTGAGAGCAAAACTCCAACAGCACCCTCAAGACAAACATACCAAACCAGTGATGTCAGGGGGTGTGGCCTACTAGCCAAATGAGTTCCTGCTGGGCTTTTTCTACAAAAAAAGTCCTGCATACCTCTCTTGCTCCTACTGCCTCCCCACCACTGCTGCTGTTGCCACAGCTTCCCATGGCAGTCAGATGAGAATGAGAGTTATCTCTTCTCTGCCTCTGCTTTCTTTAAAAATAACCATGTATGTCTTATGGACTCTCTAGTGCTTTCATTAAAGAGGCTGCACTAGGTGCTCTAGAATTTAAGAAATCTTGGCTTATCTACTGATAGACTACAAACTTTTGAACCTGCTCAGTAAAATGAGTAAAAGTCACAGATGCTATGATTGCTTTTAAAAAGAAATTGTTTCACACATTTCAAACATATATCTTTATAAGGGGAGAGCCCATGTATAGTAACTGAAGGAGTATTCTACAGTTGGAGGGGAAGCCTGAGCTCAGAGTTCCAGGTGACTTGCAGATAATAGATCCAATCATCCCTCCTCCAATGTCTATGGAAATTAACCATCATTAGCCACTATAGTATGTTATCCTTGAATCATATCATAAAAAGTTATAGGTTTTAACTATTAATGATTCTGAGTTCCTAGGGCATCCCAAACTTTAGTTTTTCTCAGATATCTTGGTCAAAGTAGTATATGAAGGGGCAAATATTTGCTTCAACTTGCCTTAATTTTTGGAATTGTTTGCTGCCATTGTTAACTCTGTTTGTAGCTGTTTTGTGACGCTTGTTGCCCTCTCACTGTTGTCAGTGCCTCCCTAAGCAGAGTTACACCCTTCTAAATTCATTAAAAACCATAGGCTTAATGGGAGGTAGCTGTGCTGTTCTTCAGTAGAACAGCTAGATTCAAGTCCAGTAGCACCTTAGAAGGCAGCAGGTTTTTCAGGACATGAGTTTCTGAAAAGCAAAATTCCCTTCCTCAGATACAAGTTGGAATGGAGATCCCTAAATCCTTGACTAAGTTAGAAGGTGACAGGGGTATTGAAAACAATGGAGCCAGGATGAAGAGATTCAATGTAAAATGTAATCTGCTTGATTAGAGCAAGGGAGAAATGCTTGGGGGCAGAAAATTAGCCTCCGTAGTGAATAAGATGTTCCTATTCAACCGGCAGGGGTCCATTATTCTGAACATGTGAATGAACTCAAATTCAACAATCTCATGTTGTAATCTCCTGTTGAAGCTTCTCCAATTGAAGACTGCCACTATTAAGTAAGCAGTGGAATGATCAGGGAGATTAAAGTGTTTTCCCATTAATTTTGAGTACTGTGACTTTTTTTAAGGTCAGAATTATGCTCATTTATTCTTTTGCATAAGGACTGACTTCTTCCCATGTAGAGCGTAGGAGGGCATTGTTGACACGGAATGTCATATGTAATGCTGGAAGATGGACAAGTGAATTAACCTGAGACAGTATGGCTAGTGTTATTAGGCTTGTGTTGTCAGAGCGGATATTAGGACAGAGTTGGCATCTTGTTTTATTTCAGGCCTTGGTCCCAGAGTCTGTCAGTGTTAGGAAGGGGATTATTGTGAGTGAGAAGGGCAAGAAAAGGTTAGTAGGGTAAGAAAAGGTTTGCTTCCCAATACCCCCCAACGTTAGAAGGGCAAGAAAAGGTTTGCCTGCCAGAACTTGTGAAAGACAGGTATCATTGTCCAGCATAGGTTCCAAATTATTAGTATGCATTAGTGATACTGTTTGAGCTGAAAGCTCTATGTGACTACCAGTGGTGTTCTGTTGTTGTTTCATAGCAGGGTTTCCCTTTGCCCCCCCAGTCGGAATGAAGAGACAGACACAAAGTGTTGGGTATAAAAACCGGGCCGCTTTATTAAATAATTAATCAACCTATAACTGGCAGGGATGGGACCTGAACGGGACAAGCCCTGGGGTCACCCCCTGACCCCGCCTTGTCCAAAGGGCGAGCCACCCTGCCCCCAGCACAAGCCCGCCATATTCGGGTTGTAGCTGAGCGGCCAGGCCCCAGCCATTCTCCACCTGGGCTAGCATCAATCCCCCATGGAAAGATCCGCCCAGGTGAGGCTTTCCGTGATCTGCATTCTCCGCACTGAGCCGTGTAGCCAATCTGCGGTTCCTACAGACCACCTGCACCACTGGTGCTAGGCCATAGATGCTCCCCTGAAAACACTGTGGCCAAAACATCCTCCAGCCACCGCCAATGCCAAGCCTCTGCTTAGGCATTAGTGCCCCAACGGACGGCCCCAAGCCGACCGCAAACCCTGCCACATCTCTTCTAAAAAGGCCCAGTTGCCCAACTCTGAAAGATGAACCCCATCCGGCCGATACAGGTCGGCGTCCTCGACCCGTATGGCCGGATGAGGGAGAAAATCCCCAAGCCATTCTCCATGGCTTTCTACAGGGCCCTATTGGCCTTGCGCCTAGCGCGCTCTATCCCACCAGGTGAAAGGGGCACCTCCAACTCTTGCATGGTGATCTAGCTGACCATACCAGGACCAGCCAAGAAGGACAAGCCCTGGGGTCACACCCTGACCCCGCCTTGTCCAAAGGGCGAGCCACCCTGCCCCCAGCACAAGCCCGCCAGATTTGGGTTGTTGCTGAGCGGCCAGGCCCCGAGCCATTCACCACCTGTGCTAGCGTCAATCCCCCATGGAAAGATATGCTCAGGTGAGGCTGTTCCGTGATCTGCAGTCCCCGCACTGAGCCGTGTAGCCCATCTGCGGTTCATACAGACCACCTGCACACTTGGTGCTAGGCCATAGGTGCTCCCCTGAAACCGCCCAAGTGAATGACCCAGATGTGCGGAGGAGGTGCCCTCCTCTCTCCGCACTACAGTGGCCTAATCCCCGGCCAACACCGGCCCCTGGCGACCCAGCCATTCCCCAACTGCCCCATCGCTGCAGCCCAGCTTGGTGCCCGTTGGAGACTGCCTGGCTTGATGGCCACCTGGACACCCTGCTGTGCGCGCAGATGAGAACACGATGCCTCTCACTACGAGCCACAGCACCTGAAAAACAGAAAATTGTCAGAACAGATAATAACCAAGAGGCGATGAAACCACCGCCCTGCACAAATACCCCCTAGGTGACCAACGGGCACAGCTGGTTCAAAAGGCTGCCGCTCTCCACAGGCCAACCAATGTTGACATCCCTGGCCTGGGGCGCCCGCCCCGCAGTGTCAGTCTTAGACTGCACAACCAACTCGCTAATACATAGCGCCGAAAAAGGCCATCAACGAGGCCGCATGCAGCAGAGCGGCCCCGAAAGGGGAACTGCATAACCCGTGCCACGGAACCAGCCAACTAACATGCAGTCCCGCGGTGCTCCCAAATGCCCGGAATTGGGAAGCCGCTCTGTCGTATGCCCTTCTGTTAGTAGGTCTTCTCAACGAACCCATGGGCTTTACTAATAAAGGCCAACGCCGCCAGTTGGCCCCTAATAGTCCTCAACCCCAAACCTCTATTTCTGAAACACGCAGAATTGCATAATATGAGCCGTCGAAATCGGCCAGCAATCCTGCAGCGCAGCGACCCTCCGAAACTCCCGGAATAGGGAAGCCGTTCTACCATAAGCCCTTCTGGTACTAGGTGCCAAAGCCAGCTGAATGTCCCTACCAGCTTCAGCTTCCCAAGTTACCAGAGGTCCAGGGGCATTCGCGCCGGCCGCGAGTCCACTTCCGGGGCGAGCTGCCGAAAGCGCTCCATCTATTGGCGAGATAGAGCGTCCACCACCCCATTGCAGCCTCCGGGTACGTGCCCTGTCAGGAACCAAATATTCCACCGGAGGTAACGAAGTGTGAATAACCTAACCGGGTTCATCACCAACACGACTTAGAGGTCAAGGAGTTGATAACATGTACTACCGCCATGTTATCGCCCCAGAAAAGCACAAACTGGTTGGTGAGTTGCTCACCCCAGCTTGATGGCCAACTCCTGAAAAGCATGTAAGAGCCAGGCGCATCACCTTGTGCCCGCTGGACCGACAAAAGGTAGTCGCCCCGGTAGTGCGCCGTGTCATTAAGCCCGGTCCTATCCTGTAACGCCCACTCAACCAAGGAGCTAAAGCGCTCGAATGCAGTGCAGGAGACCAAGCACCCCATCGGGAGGGCGCGATCCATGTAAAATTTACTCTCAAAACAAAAACCCCAGGAGCTCGAAATCCTTGGGATGAACTGGCAAGAGGCGAAATGCCGACTTGATGTACTTGAAACCCCGCAGTACTTTGACCGACTGGTCAAAGGAAGTGTACTGTACCGAACATAATTCCATAATTTACCAACGCCCCTCTGGGGTAGGACCGGTGAAGAATGAGGCGATATTCCCCTGGCGCCTTATTAGGCACCACCCCAAGGGAGATACGCACAATGTGGGTACAGGCGGCGTATCAAAGGGTCCTAAGACCCTGCCCTCCTGACACTCTTTGGCAATCTTAGCCCTAACTACATGCTCAAGACCTGCCACTGACTGAAGATTAGCAGCCAAAAAGGGGGGCCCTAGGCCCCTGATAAGGGATCCGAAACCCCAAAGAAAACCCCTCTGACAGATACTGGCCATCCACTTTACGTGGGTACTTACTCAATAATTTACTGAGTACCATCAGTCGAATGGGGCTGGGCCCCTTTTCCAGGGGGCTGCTGACTGCCACCACCGCCCCCGCCGGGACACCTACCCCCCGGGCCTCGGCTTCGACCTGCTACAGGCGGAGAAGGCGTGAGCCCCACTGCAAAATGGACACTCGTGCTTGAAATTGCAGGGTTTTCTGGGGCACACTCCCTTTGAAGCAAACTCCCAGCATAATAGCCGGGATTGAACCGGCTGGCCCGCCGTGAGGTAAAGGGGAGAACATTAAACTAACATATGACCATATGAAGCTGCCTTATACAGAATCAGGCCATGGGTCCGTCAGATTCAGTATTGTCTGCACAGACTGGCAGCAGCTCACTGGGCCTCCAGCTGAAGTTATTCTATGCCCATTTGCCTGGACCCTTTTTTAGTTGGGGCTGTTGGGGATAGCAACTGGGCCCCTCGGCTTGCTAAGCAGATGCCCTGCAACCAAGCCAACGCCCCTCTCCAAGACCACAAGTGGAGGGGGGGTGCCTACCCACAACTCAGAAGATTGCAAAAGGAACCCACACTCCTCAAACCACCCCCTCAGCTCAGCCACCATGGGGCAGAAAGAGGGGGCAGGAGGCCCTCCGGCCTCACCGTGAGCCCTCCAACCCCCAAAACTCAGGCTCTCTGCACCCCCGCGATACCACTCCGCATCCCCAAGCAGGAAATGGCCAAACTCGTGCTGCCCTGCAGCAGCAGCAGCCGCTGCCGCGCCCCCACGCCGAACTGGCCAAACTCGTGCTGCCTTGCAGCAGCAGCGGCCACTGCTGCCACGTCCCCAAGCCAAACTGGCCAAACTCGTGCTGCCCTGCAGCAGCAGCCGCATCCCCATGCCGAACTGGCCAAACTCATGCTGCCCTGAAGCAACAGCAGCAGCAGCCGCTGCTGCGTCCCCACGCCTAACTGGCCAAACTCGTGCTGCCTTGCAGCAGCAGCGGCCACCGCCGCCGCGTCCCCAAGCCAAACTGGCCAAACTCTTGCTTCTCTGCAGCAGCAATCGCCGCCGCATCCCCATGCCGAACTGGCTGAACTCGTGCTGCGTTGCAGCAGCAGCCACTGCCGCCGCGTCCCCAAGCCAAACTGGCCAAACTCATGCCGCTCTGCAGCAGCAGCCGCCGCCGCGTCCCCATGCCGAACTGGCCGAACTCGTGCTGCCTTGCAGCAGCAGCAGCCACTGCCGCCACGTCCCCAAGCCAAACTGGCCAAACTCGTGCCGCCCTGCAGCAGCTGCCGCGTCCCCATGCCGAAGTGGCCGAACTCGTGCTGCCTTGCAGCAGCCACCGCCGCCGCGTCCCCATGCTGAACTGGCCAAACTCGTGCTGCCCTGCAGCAGCAGCCGCCATGTCCCCACGCCGAACTGGCCAAACTCGTGCAGCTTTGCATGCCCCAAGCCAAAGGCAGCCCAGAACCCCACCGCTCGGTGGGAGTTCCGGACTGCCCAGTGTGCCAAGCCCCACCCCCCACCGCCGGGGGGAGGGATGGCATTTAAATAGGACCCCAGGGCCACCCTTGTGTCTGCTGCAACAGGAGCTTACCACCAATACCCAAGGGCATTCCAGCCCCGCCCGGGGTCTGCTGCACTCCGCCTCCAGACGTGCCGCCGCTCGCCTGTTCACTCGTTTGGGCCATCGTCCCGGTCCGTTTCCAATTGAGGTTCGGGCCCAGGTGCGCCGCCCTGTAAAGCAGACAAGCGGGCCAGCACCTCCGTCTCCAAAGTTAGCCGTGCCGAGCGCCCAGAGGCGCGACGACGCCCCTCCCAAATGGGAGCATCCCTAGCAACTCTTTCCTGCTCGAGGGCCTCTAACTGGCCCATAATGGCCCTTCGGACCCGCTTTCCCTGCCCCGGCTCTTCAGCAGGACCGGGCTGCAGGCCTCGCCCCCGGGCCGGGCGGGCGGGCTGTTTCCCCTTAGACCTGCCCTGCTCTTTCATGGGTGCCATCAGGACGTTTCCAACCAGCAGCCAGGCCCACAGCAGTAACTGTGCGACACCTTCCCAGCCGGTCTGAAGTTCCTCTGTCAAGCCTAATTGACACAATAAGTGGATGGGTGCCCAGAAGGTTAATGCACCCTTTAGCCACCCGACCCAACTAGGGGAGAGAAAGATCAAGCAAGACCCCAAGCAGCTCCAAGATAGAAGGCTGAGTCAACCTCGAGCCGGCTATCTGAACACCCAGCTTCCGCCAGGGATCGACTCAGATCATGAGCAGAGCCTGGGACTGCAGTACTGCAGCTTTAACACTCTGCGGCGAGGGGCTCTTCCAACTGCCAGCGGGCACAGTGTAAATAGGACGGAGGGTGCTGGTGTTCACAGAAGGATAGGTGGCTGTATAAGCCGTAACCCCCCCACACACACACCGCCTCAGACACTTCACACCCAAACAGTAATGGGAAGGGAGCAGACTACCAGGCCTGGTAAGGGGCAGAAAGGGTGGGGGGGTGATATCCACTTAAGGGACCCCACGAACACCCCAAAGATGTATATTATTAGCCTCTATGCCGATCCAAACTTCGTTTTTCCCCAACCAAAATGGCTGCCGCACTCGCTCCTCCTCCCCCTTGCCGCCAAAAAGAACAAACAGCCCTTAAAATGGCTGACGTGCGCACTGCTCTTCCCGCTCCCCTGCAGCCCAGCTAAGTGCGCCCCTCAAAATGGCTGCCGCAAGTGCCTACGGCCGCCGATTGCACCCCCGAGCACTTCACCAGACTCAATACAGAAGAGAAGCTCTCCCAATGCTCATCTCCCGGCGCTCGTGCCTCACAGCTGCTGCTGCCGCTTGCGCCTCAGCCGCCGCCAGCGCCGCACCGCCGCCGCACGCGCCTCGGACTCGTCGACACCGTCCACCAACGCTCAAGGCCTAGTCCTTAAGTGCGCCGATGCTGCACGTGGCTCTCACCCAGAGAGCCCAAAAGGAACTGAAGAGCTCTGGGTGGGGCCGGGGCTTATATAGCCCTGACGCCACGCCCAGAAACAGACCCGGATGTACCGGGCCGAGCGTTCTGTTGCTCCCTCCTTCCGAGGGGGCAAAGACGGCCCCCAGCCTGAACGCCGGCGATGCCAGCTTGGCTGGGAAGGGCCGGGCCTAGTATAATTTTGGCTCTGTTGATCTATTTCCTTACTACATCAGGCAGCTATTGTAATTCCAGAAATTTATGTTGTAGATCTCGCAGGTAAGAATTTCTATCAGAGGAGTTGGAACAGATGCAGCTGTAGCACAGAGCTTCACTGCAAATTAGGATTAATAGGATGGCAGTGTTTGTCATGTGTTTAAACACATGTACAATCTCAGCCAGATGGAAATGACACCCACTCAGGGATAATGATGACATCATAAGGCTGCATAGTCAATCAGATATAACTATGGACAAACATCTTTGAGGGCAGAAGAAGTCAAATCAGAAGAAGAACAATGCTCCTTTTAAACACAGTTTAAAAATCACAAAAGGGAACAGATATGCTTTTCAACACAACTGAAAATGTTTGCCCCTCTTTTCACTCAGTCCTACTTTAGATTTTGAATCCTGTACTCATTATCTCTCATAAAATGTATGGCAAGTTTGTCTCCCCAGTTCTGTCTCCACCCATTGGTCCTGTCTGAACAATAATCTGAGTTTGCACTACTTCCATTTGGAATCAACAAGACATAGAATATTTTGAATCTGGCCGTCAACCTCTGGAGATAAGAAAAGACAAATTATCAAGAGTTATGGCAAGACCAGGGCTTAAAGTGAATTTCAAAGAGCCAGTGTTCTGATCTTTATGACAAAATGCTACAGAACAAAGATATCTTTAATAATGCGGATGCCTCTGAAGTGAAAATTATTCCTTCAAAGGGACACCAGCTATCATATTTCCTCAGTGGATGCCCCATCCCCTTAGCAGTCCCCTCAAAAAGCATGTCACCAGACAGGAGAATTGTTGCTGTTGTTTTTAAGGTGACAGGTCATTTATTTAAACAAAAATATCAATACAGTGGGATGGTATAAATACCTTGATAATGTGCAGTATTAACCAATATCTAGTTTACAGACCTTATCTAAATGTTAGGTGGTGGTTTGCCCTCAGTATCTTCCCTCTGAGGACACAAAGTGTCCCACATCAGAGATCTCCATTTGTATGGACACTCCTGCCCTAATCTCTAGATCAGGGGTCCCCAACTCCCAGTCCACAGATCAGTACTTGTTCGCAACTGTTGGCAACTGTTGACAACTGGGCCACAAGAGAGCTGATCTTCCTCCCCACCCCCTTTGTTTATAAAGAAAAGTTGTAGCCACCTTAGTGGGGTTGGGGGAGCGCTATGATGCTTTCGTAGCATGTGATGCTTGCGTAGCATGTTCCTTGCAAGGAGCATGCTACACAAGCTCTGCCTCCAGCTCCTGGCCCCACTCAGGCGACAGAGCGCAGCGCTGCCCTGCAGTGCTGCAAAAGAAAGGAGCCTCCTTCCCTTCAAGGAGGGCGGGGGCAGTGGGCAAGGACCAGCTGCAGGGGGGGAGGGAGAGAATGGACAACGAAGGGAAGAAGGGCGGCACCAGGCAAGGACCAGCCTCGGCGGGGACGGACGACAAAGTGAAGGAGGGCGGCCCGATCTCCCCACGGCTCTGGCAGCCCCACCCTCCTCCACACAGCACCTCTCCCCCTCCCTCTCACTCACCCACCTACCCAGTCTTGGGGCGGCTTTTCCCACAATTAGGTGAACGGGGGGGGCGCCTTGAAAAAGCCCCAGGAGCCCGCTCTTTACTGTTGCTGGGTTGGTGAGTGAGTGGGTGGGTGGGAGGGAGGGGGAGGTGCTGTGCAGAGAGGGGTGAGGCCGCCAGAGAAGTGATGGTGAAAAGAGTGGAGGCCACCAGAGGGGGGCCCTCCACCCAAAATTTTTTACCGTGGATCCCCCCCAAGAGAATTTTCTGACTACGGGCCTGTTTCCCTTCTCTCAGCCATCATGTATTTGGCAAGATAGAAGGTATGACTGGAATGCAAATCATAATCTCTAGTGCACACATCTTAGATGGAAGATAGTCAAGTTGCAAGTTGATAAGCACTAGCACTAAAGCAGGGGTCCCCAATCCCCAGGCCACAATACCAGTCTGTGGTCTGTTAGCAACCGAGCTGCGAGGCAGAGGGTTCTAGGAAAAAAGCACAAAGGGAAAAAGCCCCCATGGAAACATGCCCACATGGAAAAAAACTCGCATGGAAAGAAGCCCATATGGAATAGGGTTGCCAAGTCCAATTCAAGAAATATCTGCAAACTTTGGGGGTGGAGCCAGGAGCAAGGTTGTGACAAGCACAACTGAACTCCAAAGGGAGTTCTGGCCATCACATCTAAAGGGACCACACTCCTTTTAAATGCCTTCCCTCCATAGGATATGATGAAGGATAGGGGCACCTTCTTTTGGGGCTCATAGAATTGGACCCCCTGCTCCAATCCTTTTTAAATGTAGAGGGTATTTTGGGGAGAGGCACTGGATGCTATGCTGTAAATTTGGTGCATCTACCTAAAAAACCAGCCCCCCAGAACCTGAGATACCCATGGATCAAATCTCCATTGTACCATTTTTTTTTATTAATTCCAACTATGTTTATTGATTTCTTCCTTCCAGATACTTGCCAGAGCCAGCCCTGCTTAGCTTCTTAGATCTATGAGGCCTTAACTACTTCTGCTATTTAAGAAATAGAAGCTATCACAGAGCAGGCAGTAATTTGCCTAACCCAAAAACCATAGATTTTGACATTCCAGAAAAGTATAGGCAACTGATAATTCACAATTCCGGTGTGGAAAAATCCAGACAGAATTCTGGTTTTAGGTGATAGAGATCTTATGCTTGAATTAAACAAAGATACTATCTATGGAGATAGCACCTTTGATAAAGTGCCAAATATGTTTTACCAACTGTACAAATGGCATGCCAAGGTGGGTAATTCGTATCCACCATGTATTTACATTTTACTTTAAAAAAAGAACATGGACACCTATAATAGAATGTTTGAAATAATGAAGCTATTGATTCCAGATCTGTCACCTCAAAAGGTTTTAGTGGATTTTGAGAAGGCTTGTATGAATGCATTGAGGATTGCCTTTCCACATGCTGAGGTCAGAGTGTTATTTTCACCTGTGTCAGAGTCTCATTAGGAAAATCAACAGTGTTGGCTGGAAGACTGAATATGAAACGAATAAGAACATAAAAATTACACTGATTAGCTTGCTGCCACATTTCCAGATGAAGACAGCTACAATGCAGTGCTCATGTACTTCTTTTCAACATATATTGAGGGTTCAGGAAGAGATCCTCAGTTTCCTATAAGAATATGGAATCATCATGCAACCCTAGAATGGTCACCAAAGACTATAAACTGTTGTGAGGGATTTCACAATACTCTTAATTCCTTTTTCCATTTCAGTCATCCCAATGTGTGGTCTCTATTCGATGGTGTGGTCTCTATTCGATGGCTTGTCACAAACTAACGTTGGCTAATGCACAGGTAGGTCATCTAGAGGTGAAAAAGAGGAAATATGAGGTACTACATGACATGGTTGCCACTTTTGTGCAGCAATATGAGCAGGTGGAAGATAAACTTAGTTACTTAAAGAGATTGGCTCATTTGCAATGATGAATTTTATCTGAGTTGCTGTTGTTGTTAAATAATTGTTGCTTTTACTATTAGGGTTAGATAGTCTTTTGTCATGGTCACTGGGTGTACCACAATGCATTAACATTAAAAAGTTTGACAACTTTGTTTGACAAATTTTAAATTAATAAAGTTAAAGTATTTAATTTTATTTAAATATATTTCTATGTAGAGTTTAATTTCCGTTATTATTGTTTTTCCTTCTTAATAAAGTTCATTGATAACAAAATGACCACTTTTTGTTGCATGTGAAGATGACATATTTTAATCCTAAAATAACAATATAAAAATAACAAAATGGTCACTTTTTGTTGCATGTGAATATGACTTATTTTAATCCTAAAATAACAACAAAGCCATTAATGGTTATCCACAATTATAAACATCTATGGTGCTTTACATATTTTTCCATGGGGGCTTTTTTCTATATGGACTTCTTTTAGTATGGGCTTCTTTCCGTGTGGGCTTCTTTCTGTGTGGGTTTATTTCCATGTGAGTAGTAGATAGGGGTACCCTATAATCATCAAGCTGCATACCAAAGTGACAGCTGCCCTCCCACACACACACACACAAAATGAATACCAGCTGTTTCCTATGGGGTACTGAGGCAACTGTCCCTGATGGGAAGCTAGTGATCCCCTGATCCACCCATCCAATGAATGCCAGATGTTTCCTATGGGGGGAAAAGAGGGGTCAGCCTATGCTTTTGGTGTAGCCTGCTTCATATTGTTTGGGGAAAGCATGTTTTGCAACACAGACGTTATTTAGAGAATTGTGGAGAAGCAACTGTTCTAAGCTGACATAGTTTGGAGAGGAGACATACCAAATGGATAAAACAATGGATTTAAACTGAACACAGCTAACCTTATACCAGTAACATGTCCCTTTAACATCAGGTTGCATGTTGATACAACTCCCTGGGACTCAGTAAAGCCATAGAGTTTTGCCTGAATCCTAGATCCTTGGCTAGCCATCCCCCACAGTTATTTGTTGAGAGGATGCTGTTGTGTGTGTAAAACGATAGCTATTTTGCAACAGGGTGAGCTTTTCAAAAACAGGTGCGTTGTAATTCTAAGAGATCCCCCCCGGGAGGTTGGAAACCTAATGCTGGGCAAAAGCTGTGCTTTTTTTGGGGGGGGGGAACTATGTTGGGGGTGTTAAAGGTTTTTCAGTGTCTCTCTGTGTGTTTTAAAGGGGGGGGGAAGTGTTGCAAGACAAGCACGACTAGTTCTGACACCCATTCTAATAACACTGCCCCATTAATTATTTATTGCAAACACCTATAGTTTCTTATTCACTCTTTTCCAACATTAAATCCTATTTTTCTAGCATCTTCAGTGGCCTGTTCTCAGACATTTATGAAGACAGCCTCTTGTTCTCTGCAAGCACTCAGGGAGGTTGCCCATCTCCAGACTGGAGAATCTAACTTTGGCTGCCAAAACAAAAAAGCACATCCTTGCAAAGAGTTCTCACAGGCCCATGTCTGGGAAAGTGATTTCTTCCAAGGGGCTTTGGAACACAGCTTTTAAAAAACCAAACAAGGTAGACCTTTTCAGCTTCATGATGTTTTGATAACTGCTTTCTAATTTGATCGATCTTATATTTTGCTATTTGTGAGACAAACAGCATGTGACCCGCAAACAGTCCTAAAAGCTCAGGGTTTTACAGGGTGGGTCAATGGTTTTACAGGGTGGGGAGTGCAGGAGCCAGAAGGCTACAGAAATGTTGTTGTGCAATATATTTCAAATGTTGCCAGTCACCCCTGGTGTTAGACTCCCATCAACATGAATCTTAATAGTTCCTGGACATACACATGCTTTTAAAATTACATGCTCTGCTTAGACCTGATAAGGTCGGACAAATTAAATAAACAGAAAGAACTTGGGAGAGTTTTTCAAAAACAGATGTGTTGTAATTCTAGGAGATTTCCACCCAAAGGTTGGCATCCCTAATGCACAGCATTTGTGCATGTGCAAAAGCTGTGCAGAGCTGTGTCTGTTTGTTATATGTTTTTAAGTAATTAGTTTCCCTCACATTTCAACACAATGAACATTTTTTTAAAATTTTTAGTTCCTTGGGCTGCCAAAGCCTCAGATTTTAAATGCATTATTTGTCAAAAGAAAAATTTAATAGCAGTGGTTTGATAGGCACAGAACTATGGGTGCCAGCCACAATATGAATCACCCAACAAAGAAATTTTTTATTTTTACACAATGTATAGTTAGACATTCATAACATTACCTTAGTAATATTTGCTTATAACATTGCAAATTATTGTGACTGTCTGTATATTATAAATGGTATTATTGCTTCAGTTTTTAATCTTGTATTAATGTTGACTTCTCCCCTTGAAATGAAAAACGATCAGTGTGTCTGGTCACAACTATATAGCTTAAAACCCATCCATGATTTCTATGATATGTAAGGGTTGGCGCATGTTTCTTAACTTATCATAAGTTTAATTCATTGTATACACACATCAATGTTGATATTAACTTGTTTGCTTCAAAAAAGTAATAAAAATATAAATAGGAAAAAAAAATTAGATGTGCAGAAAGCAAGAACGAAGGCCCTGTTGTGCAGGCTGTCTGTTTGAAACACAGTCTGCTCTTTTAATTGGGAAATCATTATCTGCTACAAGTTATTAAACTAGAGCACAAGATAAGGGGGGAAATGACAACGGCCTCTACCAGCTATGTAGATCTAAAGAAAATTATAACAACAACTTAACCATAGAGTAGTTACCATCACAACATGCCACGGATGTTCATGGAGCAAATACAAAGCGGTCCCCCCCAAACTTCTCCACATAGGTGAATCCATTTCCTAGCATTTGGCCAAAGAATAAATTTAAAGGACATATTTTGAAGTTAGTGGAACTTTCAAAAAATGAACACAGGGCTGAACAACGGTCTCTTCAGCTTATATGTATCAGTCTGGTTTAATATCTAGAATGGGTATTCTTCTAGACACACGTGTACTCTAAACCCGCCCGAGGCACTTTGTGTAGTTTTGAACTGTATCATTATATATCAAAATTATTGCTTAAAACGACAATAATGTGTATTTTAAAAAAGAATAATAAGTACAGAAAGAAAAACAGAAAATAGGGAGAGAGAGATAATTATATAAAAAGTTTACTTTTTAACAAACAGATTCTCAGCATTATTATAAAGTACAATTGTCATAAACTGTAGAGCTGAAATAAAAGTTAAGATTAAAAGTGAGAATTTCACAAAGATGATTATTGACTAGATGACTGTTCCCCCAGCCTGGAACTCTTCCTCTGTAGCTTCAAACAGTTAAGCAAACCCGGTTTGGTTAAAAGATTAGATTTTGCTACTTTTTGCAGTCTTTATCAGAGGCATCAGATGCATAATTAGTTTCTGCGGAGACTGTAGGTTTGGCATTCAGATGCATATTTTCCTGGGGCATCACAGTTATGGGGGGGGGGCAAATGCACCAGTTGGGGATTGACATTTTTTTCCCCAATTACATTTGTTAATTGATTTATGTCAGAAGCCATGCTTGCAACTTTTCCTTCAACATTTTTTTTTAATGTTTTCAAAGAGGCTTTTAACCATTCTAGCAGTAAGTTCAAGAAGTGCAAGCCTGGTAGGACACACTTATCAAAACACAGGGAGAAGTAGAACAACATATAAACTGTTTACAAGGCTTTAATTCTGGGGGGGGGGGTAGCCACCCCGCACACCGTTGTGTTGTTGTGGCAAAAGTACAACTGTGCCTTATGCAGGAACAGGTTTTGCCGTTCTTAGGGTGCAGCTGGGTCTTCCTAAGCCGTCTTAGTATCCCCAGCTAGAAGAGAATTCGTGTGGGAACACTTTACCCCAGCCTTTCTGAAAAAAGAGATAGTTCAGACCGGATCTTTACTAATAAATTTCCATATGAACAATGCTGTACTCAACAGCGATGCATGGTATAGGCTCATCGCTTTTCACAGGACATACATCCACAGCCGTTTTTATGCGTGTGTGTGTCTGTAAGTTGCACAGATGCTAAGTTCTGTGAAATGAGAAAATGAGCCTAAACAGAAACCACACAACCTTTACACATCTTTCCCATGTTGTTCTACCCACCTTAAACGTATCCTGTTGTGGTGGATTCACAACTCTCACCACCCTGGAAACACCTACTCCTCTTTGGTGTACAGATTTCTGCCCCATTTTTCATTTTCATTTTTTTTTAATTTTCTCAGGTGAAGCAAAAAGGCGCTTTGCAAGACCTGGCTCTACATTCTCCTTGTCAGAATTGGTGCTAGGTTTTTGAATCCTCACTGTAGCTTTCCTCCTTAAAGGTGCTCTGGAGACCACTGGATTAAAAACAATTGTGACTCCATGAGAAACTTTGATTACTTTGGTTACTGGTCTGCCGTAGTGTGCTTCCTTTCCGTTGGGACTTTGGATCAAACTTATTTTGAATCCAGGAGCAACAGAAGATAGAGCAAGGTTCTTTAGCATTTTAAAGCTCTAATGTGGACTTTGATTACGGTCCCATGTATGTTGCACTAAGGTGTGTTTGTTCGAGTCAACATTGAATGTAACTGTCTACGCACAGTACTATGATTCTGTGACAAGAACTTTTCCACAAGTATTTTTATTGAGCATTTTCTAATACAGCATATATTTTGCAGTATTCTGCCATGAGCATTTTACTTTTGTATATGATCCCCTTACAGGGGAGGCAGCCTCACAGTGAGGCAGAGCAGCCCCATTGCCCTTTCACCCACTTGGGACCTGTGCAGTGTAACCTCACTCTGAGGCTGCCTCAGAGTGAGGCAGAGCAGCCCCGCCACCCCTTCCACCCTCTTGGAACCTGGGTGGGCAAAAAAGGCAGAGCCGGCGCGTGGGAGTAGGCAGGGTAGGTGGCCACTTAGGGCGCCCCCCTGCCTGGGAGCACTGCTGGGCGCCTCCCCCCATGAGCTGGGCCGGGGCTGGCATCCCACACACCTTGCAGGTGTGCGGGACGTTTCCATCAGCTCCCCGGCCCCTGAGTGGGGAAGGGGCTGGTGTCCCATGCGCCTTGCAAGGCACGCAGGAGGCAACCATCAGCTCCCCTGCCCCCCATCAGCCTTCCTTCAATGCAGGAAGGGGCTTGCATCCTGCATGCCTTGTAGGGCGCACAGGAGGCAACTGCCAGATCCCCGATCAGCCTTCCACTCCGCAAGGCAGGAAGGCTAAGCGGGGGAAGGGGCTTGCATCCCGTGCACCTTACAGGACGTGCAGGAGGCAACTGTCAGCTCCCCTGCCCCCCATCAGCCTCCTGCAAGGCAAGAAGGCTGAGCGGGGAAGTGGCTGGCATCCCGCACACCTTGCAAGGCGCACGGGTCACAACTGTCAGCTCCCCTCACCCCCCACCCCGATCAGAAAGCCTGAGGGGGAGGGGGCTGCTTGATGATGTCACTTTTGTGATGTCATTGTGCCGCACGTAAATAATTTCTTCTAAAAGAAGGTGGGGGTGGGGGGCACTGAGCTGGGGTCTGCCTCCAGTAGCAGAAACCCCAGTGCCATGGGAGGCAACCATCGGCTCCCCTGCACCCCATCAGTCTTCCTTCATTGCAGGAAGGCTGAGCAGGGGAAGGGGTTTGCGTCCCGCACACCTTGCAAGGCACACGGGACACAACTGTCAGTTCCCCTCACCCCCCACCCTGATCAGAAAGCCTGAGGGGGAGTGGGCTGCTTGATGATGTCACTTTTGTGACGTCATTGTGCCACACGTAAATAATTTATTCTAAAAGAAGATGGGGGTGGGGGGCGCTGAGCCAGCCCTGAAAAGAGGCAGCATGGCCTCACTCCAAAGCTAACTCCCCTGCAAGGGGAGGACACCTTGGAGTGAGGCCACACTGTCTCTTTCGTTCAGCAGGGTCCCAAGCAAGTGGAAGCGCTGCTGCAACCTTCACCTACCATTCATTTATAGACTCCCACCAATCAGCTGATTAGCAGGGGTCTTTAAATGAGAGGGGGAGGCAGATTGGCTGCTTCTGCCGCCTGGCAGGGAGGCAGCAGAAGCAGCCCCAGTCTTCCCCTCATTTAAAGACCCCCATGGGGGGCAGGGACAGGGTCCAGGTGGGGAGGCAGCCTGGGGTGGCAAGAAAGCCAACATTGCCCCCCCCCCACTCACACACCGATTCATGGAAAAATTGACTTCCACGAAACCAGTCCCTGATGCCAAAATGGTTGGAAGCCACTGCACTACACTATCTTATGCCTTCTTACATAAACAGCAGGTACAACAACAGCAGGTATAGCACATGCTATAGTGTTTGAGAGAGTGCACATATTTTTAAAAGGGAAAGAAAGGCCAATGGGCAGAACAGCCTCCTTTACCATTAAGGGATAGCCAAGTTTGCATTTTATTGATCTGGAAGAAGGCCAGTATTCATTTTGGGTTTACTACAGGAACAAAAACTGAACTTGGAAAATAGTTCATGCAGTGCTTGAGCACTGTTCTGTGTGAAGGGAAGTGGGAACATCCAGACATGTTTATAACATTGGAGAAGCTAGATGAGCCCTCCTCCATTGAGGTATCATTATTATTTAGGATATTTTGGCCATTAAAGGATTATGAAAAATGCTTACCAAATGTCATAAAAGTAAGAACATATAATTTAATTTATAGACATTGATCCCCATTTAATTGAAAAACAAAATATTCAATAGATGCCTATGGCATTCATATAACCGCACTCCATTAGCAACCGGTATACTATCTAGAGCAGGGGTCCCCAGCCCCCAGGCCGTGGACTGGTACCAGTCTGTGGTCTGTTAGCAACCGGGCAGTGAGTTGTATATTTATTTCATTATATATTACAATGTAATAATAATAATAATACATTGGATTTATATCCTGCTCTCCACTCTGCATTTCAGAGTCTCCAAGTGGCTCACGATCTCCTTTACCTTCCACAACAGATACCCTGTGAGGTGGGTCGGGCTCAGAGAGCTCTGATAGAAGCTGCCTTTTCAAGGACAACTCTGCGAGAGCTATGGCTAACCCAAGGCCAGTGGCGTCACTGGGGTGGGTTGCACCCTGGGGCCAAGTGCGTGGGTTGCACCCTGGGGCCAAGTCGGTTGCACCCTGGGGCCAAGTGTGCCGGACTCGGAGGGAAGAGCAGCAGTCCTCGTGCGCTGCCCAGAGGTGCTAAATCCCTCGCGTTCGAACAAAGGAAACCTCCGCCTGGAGAAGCCGAAAGATTTGGGGACGGTAACCGTCCCGAAACTTGAGGAGAGGCGCTGCTCGTCCTGCAAACTACTTCTTCCATCAGTCCGTCCCTCCCAAGGCGCTGGCGGCGGCGCGGGCTTGTGCAAGACCAGTTGCTAGCCGAGAGCGGCGGCTGGGGGAGCTCAGCGCACCTGCCTGAACCAGCGAGAAAGAAGCCCGCTTCAGGTCCTCGTCGCCTACCCCCTCCTCCCCCGCCGCCAGCAGCAGCGCCTGCGGTGCGGAGTCTTCAGCACTGGCGCTCATGCGCACTGCCGGCAATGCTCCTGCGCTACCCCTCACCCGCTCCTCCTCTTGCTGCTGCGAGCGCGGCCAATGCCGCCTGTTTTCCTCCTGCGTGAGGGACTCCCTCACTCTCTGCCTGCCTGCCCCCTTCCCTTCCCTCCTGCGCCCCGCGCGTCTAAAGCCTCCTTTCCCTCGCTGGTTGGCTCGCAACGTCCTCCCTTCCCTGGTTTGCCTGCTCGCCCTCTGATGCCTGCCTGCGGAGAGCTGAGCTTTCCTCTTCCCTCCCGGCCTTCTCTCGCTTCGCCACTGCCTTGAAAGAGCCTCCCCGCGTCTCCCGCCAATAAAGACTGTGATTGCTTGCCGCCTGCTGCCTTCAAAGAGCCCTAGGGGGCCAATGAGAATGCTCTGGGGGGGGGCAATGGCCCCCTTGGCCCTGCCCTAGTGACGCCTCTGCCCAAGGCCATTCCAGCAGCTGCAAGTGGAGGAGTGGGAAATCAAACCTGGTTCTCCTAGATAAGAGTCCGCACACTTAACTACCACCCCAAACTAATAGAAATAAAATTCACAATTGTATCATCCCAAAACCATCACCCACCTACCCCAGTCCATGGAAAAATTGTCTTCCACAAAACCAGTCCCTGGTGCCAAAAAAGTTGGGGACCGCTGATCTAGAGGAAGATTAATCAAGTTTTCCCTGGTATAAGAGATCACATTTTGAAAATTCAGATTCTATATTCACACATCACAAGTGCTGCTCTGAGGGAATATACATGTGCTAAAAGATATCGAGAGTTCTTCAGTGACTAACTTTAACTTGTGTCATTACAAAGCATCCTGTTGGGGCTTTGGATATTTGTTGGCAGATAACCTTGATGTGGTTCCCTGGTCTTTATAATATATTAACAAAACACTTATGCACCAATGTTTCTTCTAAATTCTGCCCCCCCCCACACACACACAGAGGGGCTGTTCAGACACACAGTATAATCAGTTGTCACTGCTGTTTCATACCGGATTAAAAGTGGCTGATCAGACAGCAACATCTGCCTCCCGGTATTAACTCGTAATAGCCCCCCCCAATCCTTCTCGGAACCAGAGTATTTTGTTACCTGCTCCTTTGCGGTGGTTTTTGAGTTCTCCGGTTTCACCTCATAGTTTCCCCATCTGGATAGTTCTCGACCAACTTCCGAATGTCTGAAGGCTGTCCCAGAGCAAAAGGAGCTTCAGACATCCGGTTTACGGTCACCATTTTATTTTTTTTACTACTTAGCGATATGCGCATAACCACATAATGTTTTAACCTATGCACATAATGTGCACATGTACATAATGCGGACAAAAGTGGAGAAAAAAGTACTGCATGGCGCCATTGTGTTTATGACAGAAGACATTTTCACCGCGGAGTGATTCGAATTGCAGTATGGCAGTCTGATCAAAAATATCCGGAACAAAGATATTTGGAACAGGACCAGGTCAGTTTAACACGGATTCAACACGCTGTGTGAACAGGGCCACAGAGTGGAGTAGTTCACAACCTGAACAGAATATAATTGCTGTCATCTTAAACTGGGCAATGGGCAGCACAACACCCTATATGGCTCCAGATTGCTGCAGGCTTCCTGTTTTATGCACAACTTAGAGGAAACACTGCTGCGTATATGCAACTGATGCACAAAATAATAATAAACAGGGGGCTAAAGTTATAGAATCAGAAGAGCCCCGTGGCACAGAGTGGTAAAGTTGCAGTTCTGCAGTCTGAGCTCTTTGCTCATGACCTGAGTTAAATTCTGGCAGAAGCTGGGTTCAGGTAGCCGATTCAAGGTTATAAGAACATAAGAACATAAGAGAAGCCATGTTAGATCAGGCCAATGGCCCATCCAGTCCAACACTCTGTGTCACACAGTGGCCAAAAAAAAATTATATATATATATATATATATATATATATATATATATATATATATATATATATATATATATATATACACACACACACACACACACACACACACACACACACACTGTGGCTAATAGCCACTGATGGACCTCTGCTCCATATTTTTATCTAAACCCCTCTTGAAGGTGGCTATGCTTGTGGCCGCCACCACCTCCTGTGGCAGTGAATTCCACATGTTAATCACCCTTTGGGTGAAGAAGTACTTCCTTTTATCCGTTTTAACCTGTCTGCTCAGCAATTTCATCGAATGCCCACGAGTTCTTGTATTGTGAGAAAGGGAGAAAAGTACTTCTTTCTCTTCTTTCTCCATCCCATGCATTATCTTGTAAACCTCTATCATGTAAACCTCTATCGGGTTGACTCGGCCTTCCATCCTTCTTAGGTCAGTAAAATGAGTACCCAGGTTGCTGGGGGGAAAGTGTAGATGACTGGGGAAGGCAATAGCAAACCACCCCATAAAAAGTCTGTCATGAAAACGTCATGATGTGACATCACCCCAGAGTAGTAGAAAGTGGCATAAAATAAAGAATTGTGGGTTGGATTGGTGCAACAGAAAAAGAAAATTGAAATAAGCATCAAACAGGAGAGAAATTCAAAACCCTCCCTTCTGAAAAATTCTGACACTAAAGCTAGATGAATGAACCCTGCATACACTGCGAAGAATTCTGTTTTGCTAGTTTTGAACAAAAGATGCTTGGTAAATAAATGTTCTCAGACAGAGCCCTTCACAAAAGCTTTCAGGAGCTGGAACAAGTGTGAAGCCTGTTGAAGCCAATGCCCTATTACTTCTTCCAAATTCCTCTGATTTGGAGCCCTCTCTGTTTTTGAATAGTGGTTTTTAAAAAGCCTTGCCAAAAGAAAACAAGGAAGCCTCCTCCAGCAATACCTCTGCCAGCAAAACTGATCTGATACATCACAAAGAAGCAAAATGGATCATAGAAGCAGGGAACTCACAGCCAAGTGGCAGTCAAGAAAGGAAGCATCAGCCAGGAACAAAACTGTCAGTGCAAGAGTGCATGTTCAAAATCTGAACTGTGCACAGGGTTTAGATCTGAATGTCTCATTCTTATGCATTTCCTTCTGAATTGGAAAGAGAGCAGGAGGTTTTGGTAGAGCAGACAATCTGCATTACAGTGGCTTCCCATTCAGCCTTCAGTGGTTTTCCATTGTAAAAATAAATAGATAAATTTGCATGTAAAACCCAGGCCCATAAAGAGTTGAGCACGTAAATGTTCTAAGGAAGCAAAAAGACACAATTTATAAAATAACACCATGTTTCATATTATTCTGCCCCACCCCCCGGCCCAGTTTTCTTAAAGAACTGTCATTTCCCTTTCAGAGGAAGCTCATTTTTGATGGAAAATGGCAATGTCATGTGTACAAAGAACATGAAAGAAGACCCCGCAAGCTTTAGCTAGACCAGGGGTGGCCAAACTGCGGCTTGGGAGCCACATGTGGCTCTTTCACACATATTGTGTGGTTCTCAAAGCCCCCACCCCCTGTCGACAAGGTATTTCTCTCTTTAAATCACTTCTCCAAGTCAAGCCAGCCAGCAGCTTCAAGAATGCATTTAAAGTTGCTTTCTTTCCACCTCTCCCTCTCCCCATCTATTTTCCTTCCCTCCCTCTTTCCTGTTTTGCAGCTTTCTAACATCTGACATTCATGTCTTGTAGCTCTCAAACATCTGACATTTATTCCATGTGGTTCATGTTAAGTTTGGCCACCCCTGAGCTAGACTGTAGGGGAGTAACTTCTTTCTAAAGGGGCTTTTCCTTGTCTGTCTGTGAAATGCTACTCTTAGGCTTTCTTCTAGAACTCTCTCAGCTAACTAAGCCAGCTAGGCTTATCTCTGCTGTCCAGTTTATTCCTTAAATAAAGCTTTTTGTTGGTCCAGTTTGCTTATTTATTTATATTTTAGATTTGTAAATCACTCAATCCCCAATACACAGGGCTTTGGGTGATACACAACAAAGTTAAAACATCAATGTAACATTGTTAAAATTGATAAAACAGTCCTTCCTATATTATTTGTTTATTAATTAATTTGCATTTCTATCCCTCCCTCCCTACAAGTGGGCTCAGGGCAGGTAACAACAGAATCAAACATTAAAAACCAGTTACATCAACTCTTGAAACAATTAGCCAATTTAAAACAAATAGATAATTTAAACAAATTAACCAATTACACAAACTGAAACAATTTAAAGCATTCAAGATGGCAAAATTTTACAATATAAAGCCCTAAGTTGACATCATGCCCGGCACAATTGTTTAGTGTAATTCGGTCACTTACCGTACTGCCACAAGGCAGGCCAAATCGTAGAGAATTAGATATTGGCTGTGAGGCTTTTGTGAATTTTTTCACAGACAAGATCTTGCTGCTCCGCCGCAACAAGAAACTTTATGCAAACTCAAGACTCCATGCCTGTCTCTCAGATCAATTTTGGATCGTTTTAAAAAACTCAGTTTGGAGGAAGTTGACAGAGTGCTCTCCACTGTATGCTCAACATGTGATCTGGACCCATGCCCATCCTAGCTGATTAAAGCGTGCCAGGGAGAGCTCCGATATCCTATATGGGATATCGTAAACAGATCTCTCTTGGAAGGGCTTTTTCCAACATCTCTTGAAAAAGCCCAACTTAGACCCAGCCAAATTGGCACACTGATGACACCCAGCTCTATCTACTGATGGACAGACGGCCTGACGCTGTCCCAGAAAACCTAGATCAGGCATTGAAAGCCGTGGCTGGCTGGCTTAAGCTGAGCCAACTGAAGCTGAATTCGACGAAGACAGAGGTCCTTTGCCTGAGTCGTGGCGGCCTGGGCAGGGAAATCCCCCTACCGGCCTTTGATGGGGCGCAACTGTCAATGGCGCCCAAGGTCAGAAGCTTGGGGGTGCTGTTGGAAGCCTCCCTGTCAATGGAGGCCCAAATAGCAGCATCTGCGAAATCTGCCTTTTTTCATCTGAGGTGGGTGAAACAGTTGGTTCCCTTCCTTGACCATCGCAACCTGGCAACTGTGATCCATGCAATGGTCACCTTGAGATTGGACTACTGTAATGTCCTCTACTTGGGGCTGACTTTGTCGTGAACCCAGAAACTCCAGCTAGTGCAGAATGCGGCTGCTAGGCTGCTATTGGGGCTGCCCAAGTGAGAGCACATACAGCCAGAACTGCAGGAACTGCACTGGCTACCAATAGTGTACTGGATTTATTACAAGGTGCTAGTTATTACTTTTAAAGCCCTGTATGGCTGAGGACCCATTTACCTGAGGGACCGTCTGTCCCCACACATTTCCCAGAGGGTACTAAGATCTGGATCCTAACATCTTCTAGTGATCCCTGGGCTAAGGGAGGCAAGATTAGTGACCACCAGGGATCAGGCCTTTTCAGTGGCAGCCCCATCCTTGTGGAATCAACTGCCGGAAGAGGTTAGGGCCTTGCAGGACCTCACCCAGTTCTACAAGGCCTGTAAGACCGTCCTCTTCCAGCAGGCCTTCAACCTACCGTAGGAGAATTCTGGAATTACCGCCATCCTGGAACTATGAGGGACATCTAAAGTGTAGCACCAAGCTATATACTGTTTATTTATTTATTTATTTATTTCATTTATATCCCGCCCTCCCCCACCACTGCAGGCTCAGGGCGGCTAACAACATTCTACAATCATACAATAACAAGTAAAACCTTAAAATTACAATATAGAGCAATAAAACATTAAAATATTAACTTAAAACCAATCCAGTAATACAGTTGTGATGCGGTATAGATCTTTAGACCGCATTGGCGGACCCTTGGTTACCGTTTTTCCTAGCAGTCCGAGTATGCTAATTTAAAAAGGGTGGTCTTGCAGGCCCTGCGGAACTGTTCAAGGTTCCGCAGGGCCCGCACCTCCTCTGGGAGTCGGTTCCACAGGGTAGGGGCCGCGATCGAGAAGGCCCATGCTCTGGTACTCTGATATTTAATTTCCTTCGGCCCAGGGGCAGTCATTAGGTTTTTCCCGGTTGACCTCAGTGCTCTCTGGGGTTCGTATGGGGAAAGACGGTCCCTCAGGTAGACAGGTCCTCGGCCATATAAGGCTTTAAAGGTAACGACCAACACTTTGTACTGGACCCGGTATATAATCGGCAGCCAGTGCAGTTCACGTAGCCCCGGCTGTATATGTTCCCGTTTTGGGAGTCCCAACAACAGCCTGGCCGCCGCGTTCTGCACTAGCTGCAATCTCCGGGTCCGGCACAGAGGTAGCCCCAAGTAGAGGGCATTACAGTAGTCTAGTCTTGAGGTGACCGTTGCGTGGATCACTGTTGCGAGGTCCCGGCGCTCAAGGAAAGGGGCCAGCTGCCTTGCCCGCTTCAGATGGAAGAATGCTGACTTGGCAGTGGCTGCTATCTGGGCCTCCATCGATAGTGAAGGCTCCAGTAAAACACCCAGACTCTTTACCTGGTGCGCTGCTTTCAATGGCGCACCATCAAAGGTCGGGAGAGCTATTTCCCTTCCCAGAGCGTCGCGACCCACGCATAGGACCTCTGTCTTCGCTGGATTCAACTTCAGCCCACTCAGCCTGAGCCATGTCGCAACAGCCTGTAATGCCCGGTCGAGGTTCCCTGGAGCGGAGTTGGGCCAGCCATCCATTAGTAGATAGAGCTGGGTGTCATCTGCATATTGATGGCAACCCAGCCCAAACCGCCGGGCAATCTGGGCAAGGGGGCGCATATAGATGTTAAACAACATCGGGGAGAGAACTGCTCCCTGAGGCACCCCACAATCCAGTGTGCGCCTCCGGGACCGCTCGCTCCCGATAGCCACCCTCTGTCCCCGACCTAGGAGAAAGGAGGAAAGCCACTGCAAGGCCGACCCCTCAACCCCAATGTCGGCGAGGCGGCGCGTCAGTAACCGATGGTCGACTGTATCAAATGCAGCCGACAGGTCTAACAACATCAGTACCGCAACGCCACCCCGATCCAGTTGCCGTTGGAGGTCATCCACTAAGGCGACCAGCACCGTCTCCGTCCCATGGCCCGGCCGGAAACCAGACTGACATGGGTCTAGGACAGAAGCGTCATCCAGAAACCCCTGTAGCTGCAGCGCCACGGCCCTCTCAATAATTTTACCTAAAAACGGTAAATTGGACACCGGCCGGTAATTCGCCAATTCAGCCGGGTCTGCTGTAACTTTTTTCAGGAGAGGGCGGACCAAAGCCTCTTTCAGAGGTGTTGGAAAATGCCCCTCTAAAAGGGGCGTTTTAATCTATGTGTTTTAATTTATATATTTATGTGGTTTTACTGTTTTATGCCTGTGATCATAGCACGCTATGACTTGATGTAAGTTGTCCTGAGCCCGCCTTGGTGGGGAGGGCAGGGTATAAATTGAATAAAATAAAAATAAAATAAACTGAGCAAGTAAAATGGAGACAGATGATAATGCACTACTGGTATTATAAACAGTCTCAAGAAGGTATCTCTAATTTACACTTAAAACCCATTTGGACAATGTTGCCATCACAGGGCAGGATGAAGAGGAGGCTGAAGTGAAAGAGATGGAAGATAAGAGTAGGGAGCCAGCTATGATGGAAACTGTCACTGCCCACAATCAAAAGCCTGATTGAACACCTTTGCCATTCAGGTCCTGCAGAATTGCCAAATGAATTGCCAAATGAAGTCTCACAGGGCCCTGGTGGTATTTGGCAGAGAGTTCGACCAGGTTGGAACCAGGGCCAAAAAAACCCTGGCTCTGGTTGAGGACAGCCAGACACTCTCGGGGGCCAAGGATCACCAATAGGTTGTTTTCAGTGGAGTGTAATCTCCTCCTGTTATTGCTTATTTAACAATACCATAATTCAGTGGTCTCAACATTTCAGAGACTGGGCATTCCTTTGGAATTCTGATACAGGGTGGTGGGTGCAACCACAAAATGGCTGCTGCAGGCAATAGAGCCAATCAGGGCTTTTTTGTAGAAAAAGCCCAGCAGGAACTCATTTGCATATTAGGCCACATCTCCTTACACCAAGCCAGCCAGAACTGCATTCCTGTGTGTTCCTGCTCAAAAAAAATCCTGGAGTCAACCATACAAATATAAGGGAGTAAGTTTATGCATAAACTGAATAGCAACTCTTTAACATTTCAGGGAGAAGCTTGGCTTAACAAGATGCCTCTTAAAATGAACATGTTGTTTAAAATATTTTCATGCATTACCCTCAGTCAAACACATATTCTTGAGCTGTGGCAGCTGCTGCCAAAGCAATGTGTTGTTGTTATTCTGAAGCCCTCCTGGGCAAAAGCCCCACCTCGTCCCACCCACTTTCTAAAAACTTTTGCTGTGCCAGGAAAGGTGTCAACAGGCATGATTGTGCCCATAAGTGTCACATTGGGAGTCCTGCCATAACCCTTAGTCCTTATGTTTATAGGTTTTGAGAGACACTGTAGACTCCCAGCTCTATGAAACGTCCATTCATCAGGGAACTAATGTAAAGGATAAATTTAAGCTAGATAAACTCACCTAGATGCTTCAAAGTTTATTCATTACACTTTTAATTTATACTAGAGATTCTGACTTGGGCTATGTCATGTTGAGAAAACTGGCCTGTGAAACTATAACAAAGCAGTCCTACACTCCATTCAGAGTTTATAAAACACAATTGAAAATTCATAATAAAAAGTTATTTTGTGCTTCTCTGGCATAAAAATAATTTATACCCAAAAGGAGTCAGCTAGCTTTGCAAACACAACAGATTGCTGATGCAAATAGATAACCCCAGTAATGGTCCTGTCTTGTGTTATTTGAAAATATTATTCATTAAAATATGTTTTATATTGCTTCTAATCCCATACAATCAACCTTTATTAGTTGAGTCAAGCTGTGTAGCCTTAGCACAGAGCACTATCTACCAAATGCTTTATTCCCCTTGACAGCCAACTGTGGAGAACAATGTATGCCATGACATTTAATGTGAAACTTTTTGTTGTTCGTGCTTTGTTTTATATTTCAGCTGCCAGAAATACTTGAGGCTTCATAGCACAGCTCTTCAACAGCCAACCATTTCAATGGGAGAATTAGATTTGGAATACAGAGTAAGCTGACTCTTTTCATCAGTGCACTGAGGCTACTGATTTTCAAATATGAATGCAAATATTAGGAGGGAACTGTGCAGGAAACAGTGATGAACAGAGTTTGGTTGCCCGGCAGTGGGAAGCAATGTTTTCTTCATCACAGCAGTGTTAAAGAAACTAGAAATATCACGTTGCCTCCAAACATCATTCCCATTGATATGCTCATAGGTGAAATGTGGAACTGTGAACACTTGCACACTTGAAATACATATCTTTGACAAAGAGAAAAATAGAAGTATTCTTTTGTACTTGCAATTGTGGGTCCAGGGGCACAGAGAGGAACATAGGTGAGGATGGATACAACCATACATATTAATTTGGAGAAATAAAAAGACACAGCTTTATTGAATACACCAAAGGAGCACTGGCACAGCATGAGGAGGGATGCAGAATCAGGCGATCTGCCTGCCACCCAATTAACTCCACACCCCAGCCTGTCTGCTGAGGGTGCATCCAAGGTGTGGTAAACTCTGGGAGCCACATGGGTGCCAGCTGCTGTGGGGTTCCCTTGCCACCTTGTGGTGAGAGCCCCACTGACAGCCCCTGAGCAGGGCATGCCTTTGAATTGGCTCAAACGTGTATATTTGTATACTAATAAGCTTACTAATAAATGTATTTATGGGAATTAGTTAATTATCTATTTATTTATTTATGGCTATTTGGCTAATATGAAATTTTATACAGAACCAGCCTCCAACCCATGCTGAAATGCAAGAGCTGAATCCTACCCAAAATCAATACTCTAAGTAATCATTAACAAAACTTATGTTGTTGTTGTTGTTGTTCAGTCGTACAGTCGAGTCCGACTCTTTGCGACCCCATGGACAAGGTCACGCCAGGCCCTTCTGTCTTCCACCATCCTCCAAAGTCTGCTCAAATTGGAGTTTGTTACATCATTAACACTGTCCAGTAACCTATACCACATGCTAAATACTATAACTAAAGTATACCACTGTCAAGGGGTCCAAAGCTGAACCCCATGGGTCTCTAGTGCTGTTGTACCCCAGTAACCAAACTTTTCTGTATTTTTTAAAAAATGAAATTCTATTTAATTTCTGTTAAAAACAAGAGATTTAATCTACAGACAACACAATACTCTAAAGCCATACAGCAGAAAAACAACAAAACTAGCTTAACTATCTAACACATTTCCAAAACCTGCATTAGACAGCACAAACCTTAAACCCAAGAGAAAAAGGCCTCAGATGATATGTTCTCTGCATTGCTAATTATTGCAATATAAGCATAGCATAGTCCAGATCTAGAAAATCTCATCACTCCTGACCTCCTCTCTCCCATTTTGTGGGCAGCAGGTTCTCATAAGAGAATAATTACCACATTTCCAGCTCTGGCCTTGAAGTTGATAAGGATGATGCAGGCTGAGAGCCAAATTAGTAACATCTGCAGGATGGAATAAGTCCATTACCATTCATATCAATCATTCAGTGGGTCATCAGGGGTGCTTTGCCTCACAACCACAAAAAAAATGCTTTTAAAGCCAGGCCCCCTGGAGACTGAAATATATATATAAATATAAATATATATATATACATACACACACTGTGGCTAATAGCCACTGATGGACCTCTGCTCCATATTTTTATCTAAACCCCTCTTGAAGGTGGCCATGCTTGTGGCCGCCACCACCTCCTCTGGCAGTGAATTCCATATGTTAATCACCCTTTGGGTGAAGAAGTACTTCCTTTTATCCATTTTAACCTGTTTGCTCAGCAATTTCATCGAATGCCCACGAGTTCTTGTATTGTGAGAAAGGGAGAAAAGTACTTCTTTCTCTACTTTCTCCATCCCATGCATTATCTTGTAAACCTCTATCATGTCACCCCGCAGTCGACGTTTCTCCAAGCTAAAGAGTCCCAAGCGTTTCAACCTTTCTTCATAGGGAAAGTGCTCCAGCCCTTTAATCATTCTAGTTGCCTTTCTCTAGATTTTCTCCAATGCTATAATATCCTTTTTGAGGTGCGGCGACCAGAACTGCACACAGTACTCCAAATAAGACCACACCATCGATTTATACAGGGGCATTATGATACTGGCTGATTTGTTTTCAATTCCCTTCCTAATAATTCCCAGCATGGCGTTGGCCTTTTTTATTGCAAACGCACACTGTTTTGACATTTTCAGTGAGTTATCTACTACGACCCCAAGATCTCTCTCTTGGTCAGTCTCTGCCAGTTCACACCCCATCAACTTGTATTTGTAGCTGGGATTCTTGACCCCAATGTGCATTACTTTGCACTTGGCCACATTGAACCGCATCTGCCACGTTGACGCCCACTCACCCAGCCTCAACAGATCCCTTTGGAGTGCCTCACAATCCTCTCTGGTTCTCACCACCCTGAACAATTTAGTGTCATCCGCAAACTTGGCCACTTCACTGCTCACTCCCAACTCTAAATCATTTATGAACAAGTTAAAGAGCATGGGACCCAGTACCAAGCCCTGCCGCACCCCACTGCTTACCGTCCTCCACTGCGAAGTCTGCCCATTTATACTCACTCTCTGCTTCCTATTAATCAGCCAGTTTTTGATCCACAAGAGGACCTGTCCTTTTACTCCATGACTCTCAAGCTTTCTAAGGAGCCTTTGATGAGGAACTTTATCAAAAGCTTTCTGGAAGTCAAGGTAAACAACATCCTTTGTCCACATGTTTGTTCACCCCCTCAAATAAATGTAACAGGTTAGTGAGGCAAGATCTTCCCTTACAGAACCCATGCTGAGTCTTCCTCAATAACCCATGTTCATCAATGTGCCTACTCATTCTGTCCTTGATAATGCTTTCTACCAACTTTCCCGGTATTGAAGTCAGACTGACTGGCCTGTAATTTCCCGGATCTCCTCTGGAACCCTTTTTAAAGATGGGAGTGACATTTGCTACCTTCCAGTCCTCAGGAACGGAGGCAGATTTCAATGAAAGATTACAGATTTTTGTTAGAAGATCCACAAGTTCAACTTTGAGTTCTTTCAGAACTCTCGGATGTATACCATCCGAACCTGGTGACTTATTAGTTTTTAATTCGTCCATCAGTTGTAGGACCTCCTCTTTTGTCACCTCAATCTGACACAGGTGTTTCAACACCCCTTCCAAAATTAGTGGTTCTGGGGCAGGCAGGCAAAAAGTTCTCATCTTCCACAGTGAAGACGGAGGCAAAAAATTCATTCAGCTTCTCAGCCATTTCCCTATCCTCCTTTAGTAATCCTTTGACCCCCATGGCCATCCAAGGGCCCCACTGCCTCCCTGGCTAATTTCCTACTTCTAATATATTTGAAAAAAAAATTTATTGTTGGTCTTTATGTTTTTTGCAGTATGCTCATCATAGTCCCTTTTTGCCTGCCTGATCACAGTCTTGCATTTGATTTGCCACAGCCTGTGTTCCCTTTTACTAATCTCACCTGGACTGGCTTTCCACCGCTTAAAGGAGTCCTTCTTACCTTTTACAGCTTCATTTACTTTGTTTGTTAACCATGCAGGCCTTTTCTTATGCCTGTTTGTGCCTTTCCTAACTTGTGGTATGTATTTTATCTGAGGTTCTAGGATTATAGTTTTAAATAGCCTCCAAGCTTCCCCAAGGGTTTTGACCGTATTTACCTTTCCTTTCAGTTTCCTCCTCACATGCCTCCTCATCTCAGTGAATTTACCCCTTTTAAAGTTAAACGTGGTTGTGGCGGTCTTTTTGGGCAACTCCCTATTTATACAAACGGTGAAATCAATAACATTATGGTCACTGCTTCCAACTGGCGCAATCACTTTTACATCTCTCACCAAGTCTTGGGCATTACTTAGGACCAAATCCAGGATCGCCCCACCCCTGATAGGTTCTGAGATCATCTGCTCCATAGCACAGTCATTGAGAGCATCAAGAAACTCAATCTCTTTCTCTCGACCAGAACACATATTGACCCAATCAATCTGCGGGTAGTTAAAATCACCTAGTAGTTAAAAACCCCAATGGGTCCTACAGAGTGATGCTCTGTATCCTAAGATTGCTGCCATTGTCAAACTGCTCCAGCTGCCTCCAGAGTATTGGGAAACTATTCAATCATGTCCCTGTATATTAACAGAGTATACTAGGCTGTAAGCACAGCACAAGCCATGTGGTCAGTTGGTACAATAGTAATATTAAATACAACTGGAATTGGTGTAAAGATAAGGAATATAAGATAACCACCGGAAGCAATAAAACTTTCATGCCAAGCATGTAAATATGCGTTTTTAGTGAAGTTAAACAAAAACAGAACTAAGGAATACTGAACATTCTTGAAATTTTTCCCACAAAGTCTCAACAGTCACAAGAATGATAGCCTCTTCAAATAGGACTTAATGAAGACGTGGGTGAAGTCTTTAATTTCTTAGTGTTCCACTCGTGATGGTGCGGAGAGAATAAGGAACCGCTTTTAAAAGGAGTCCTCACGGTTTCAATAGTTAGTTCTTACTCAGTCTTTCTCCCGACGTTACATGGAGCCACAGCTCGACTCTTTACAACATGGATCCACACATGCTGTAATTTGCTTCTAATTAAATTACATTGAAATTAAATTAATGAAGCAAGGAGGGAGAGGGATTTAAGCCATTACTTCTCCCCCTTGCTCCCAGCAGGGTATATGCAAGAGTCCCCATTTAACTTTTGAAGAGCCTTGTGCAAGGCGCACAGCAGCCAAGGCATGTAGAGCAGCATGAGGCCTTTGGTGCCACTCTGTGTGGCTTGTCTTGCTGAAGAGCCTGTCTGGGTGAATCCTGGGCAGGAATTCTTCATTTATTTATTTATTTATTTATTTATTACTTTCAATTTATATCCCACCCTCTCCGCAAGCGGACTCAGGGTGGCTTACAACATCATAAAATACAATCAATCCAATAAAACATATAAAACCATAATTTATGTATATCAGCTTTAAAACCATTCTATGGCGCTATTTCAGTACTGTATAGGCGGTATTAAATTCTCGACTGTGATCGCCAGGATTTTGTAAGATGTCCGGTGGCAGCCCTTTTTCAAACCGCAAAAGCCTGTTTAAACAATTCGGTCTTACAGGCCCTGCGGAACGCAGACAAATCCCGCAGGGCCCTTATGGCTTCTGGAAGGGTGTTCCAAAGTTCTGGTGCTGCCACCGAAAAAGCCCTGGATCTCATCACACACAGCCTGGCTTCTTTTGGGCCAGGGGCAGACAGCAGATTTTTTGTCCCTGATCGCAGTGCTCTCTGGGGGATATATGGGGAAAGGAGGTCCCGTAGATAGGCAGGTCCCTGACCATAAAGGGCTTGAAGGTTAATACCAACACCTTGAAGCGAACTCGGAACACAACAGGCAACCAGTGCAGCTCCCTCAGCACTGGCTGAATATGCTCCCATCGCGGTAGCCCCATTAACAGCCGTGCCGCAGCATTCTGCACTACATGAAAGGGAGATGAGGGGTAGGAAGGGGGTTGAATGGCTTCAAAGCTGCTGGGCAGAATGAAGAGTGGGTGCTGCCTGAGAACAGTCACCAAGCCACTTGGCCCCTTAGAGATATCTTGGAGGAGGGCAGGGGAGGTGGACTATTAGCCACAGGGTATAGATGGAACTCTCTGTCTGGGGTAGTGAAGCTCTGTATTCTTGCTGCAGGGTGGGGGGGACAGTGGGAGGGCTTCTATTGTCAAGGCCCCACTGGTGAACTTCCTGATGGCACCTGGTTTGGGGTTTTGTTTTGCTTTGTTTGGCCCCTGTGTGGCAGAGTTGTTGGACTGGATGGGCCATTGGCCTGATCCAACATGGTTTCTCTTATGGTCTTATGAGGACAGAATGCTGCTCGCCCCAGGCTTCCTTTTCGTCCTGGCCCTGGGTGAGTTACGGTGAATCAAGGCTATGGCCCTGAGTGAGTCATGCACATTTTGGGCAGGTGTGGCAGCTCAGAATGGTTACTACTGAACCAGGAATTAAAGATTTGGGTGGAGGTATTGAAAATTCGATAGAGGGCACCACCTCATGTCCCCTGATTCAAGGTGAATCTCATCAACTGTAGCATGTGAAACATCAGACTGTATGTAACATATTTTCTAATGTTGATGCACATGAAACCCCATGAACAAAAACATGTATATGTGTATTAACGATTCATATCTGTTTTTGCATTTAAAAGGTATAAATATGGTATATAATGTAATAGCATCATCCTGGTGTAAAAGAAACAAATTAATTAGGAAAACCATCAATAAAAGATGGGCCAGACAGAAGGTCTCATTATAGCAATATACAAAATGTACAATATACCAAAACAAAACCAAAGAACAAGGGCATTCCTAATGGAAAGGGACATCCCTACTTCAGATGATTCCTAATTTTCTGCAAGGACAGAAATGCTGTCCTATTCCTCTCTCCCCATTTAAGCCACCAGGATGTCCCTACAAGGATATTTCACTCTACAGATAGATGTAAACAACATCCATTTATGGTCAGCCCCTCCAAAATGGGGGGGGGGGGGAGTATGAAAATCAGCACATGCATTGAAAAGAATAGGGTACCATGCATTTGTTGGCACTGCCTACATTCACTCTTCTCCTATATCATGGTTGCTTAACTGACCTGAAACAGGATTCTGGAATTGCATCTTAGCAGTAAATGTGAGTGTAATTGAAGTGTCAAAAGAGAAGGTAACATATATTCACCATTCTATAATATGATCAACTTATTCATGGTACTAGCAAAAGAAGAATATGAAATGCACTGCATATATGCTTGTTAAGCTAAACATACTATTTACAAACAATGAGACACAGTTCTTCAAATCCCAGTTATTTGTCATTATACTTTAACAACATGGAAACACATTACGTTCAGCTGTGATCCTGACAGTGTCCACAACTTTATCTGATATTTCCAATACTCTGAAATTAGGACTGGGTGTCAGAAGTTCATGCAGCAGAGAAAGAAATGAAGGGGAAGGGGAGAGACTAGGAATGGAAAGGTTCAAATGTCTGGAAATTGTTTCATGATATCACTACTATATTTCTACATGATAAAGGATTCCCCCCCCCCCCCCGATTTTCTTGTATGGATAGCATCAAACTATTCAGTACTGCAGTCGGAGCCCTCTGCTCATGACCTGAGTTCGATCTGGTTCAGGTAGCCGGTTCCAGGTTGACTCAGCCTTCCGAGGTGGGTAAAATGAGTACCCAGCTTGCTAGAGGGAAAGTGTAGATGACTGGGGAAGGCAATGGCAAACCACCCTTTAAAAGTCTTCCGTGAAAACGTCGTGAAAGCAACGTCACCCCAGAGTCGAAAACAACTGGTGCTTGCACAGGAGACTACCCTTTTTTTAAAGCAACCAGATGGTGATATTCTTCACCATACAATTCAAAGCCACTGTAGGGTTTCAGAGCCAATATTATGCATTGGCCAGAAGATATTCCTTTGACCTGAGTTCAGATCCCTTCTCCACTTGGTTACCATAGACCAATCACCATTTGTGACAAAAAGATCAGCCTCCAGGGCCAAACACAGTAACCTACAGCCATCATTTCCTGTACTTCCAAGAAGGCAGGGTTTTTTATGCTCAAATGAGAATTCGATGACCTGTAGAAAACAATCAGCTGAATGACAATAACAACAATAACCACTGCTAAACCAAAAAGAGAAAAGTAAAGCAACATCCTCCTACACACAAACAAAACCCCTAAAGCACCTGTACAACTATTTTCTATGCCCAAGGCCTGGGTAAATAAACTAAGTATTCATCTGCAGCTCTAATAACAGCCCTTTACTCATCTTGGACAGCCTAAGGAAGGAAGGTTACTATTTATTTAGTACAGGGTTTCCCAACTTTTCTTTCCCGCAGCCTGGTTATTTTTATACTTCTCCTTTGTGGCCCACTAAAATTTGGGGGTGGAGCCAGGATACTTTGGGGTGGAGCCAGGAGACAGAAATTATGTCATTTCCTGTGGTGTCAAGGACCAAGTGATGTCACTTCCAGGGTACTCCTCCAAACCCACCTCTTCTTGAGAAGTAAATTCATTTTCAGAAAAATCTCCCTGAAACTCATGCTGAGTCAAAATGAGGGTGGAATGTGAGCAGTCCTCTCTTTTCACCCCCATACCTGCATGCACCTATCTGTTTGTGTGTTCTTCTCCAGCTTGCAAGCACTCCTAATGCCCATGTTCAATTGCCTGCACCACTTACACACCCCTTCCTCAACAGCACTGGCCAGTGTATGCAGTTGGGAGTGCTGTTGCCATTGCCATCAGGAATGACAGCACTGTGTACCACCCACACTGGGCCCTGGCAGCTGCTCTACCTCAAAATATGCTGACACATTTAGTAGGCCCTTCCTTCAGCTGCTACTACTGGAACCCTGCCTCAAGCTACAACCAAGCTTGCTTGGTTTCAAGAAAATCTTTCGACAGTTATTTTTCATACTTTTCTTTGGTTGAAACATGGGGAAATTGCTGTGAAAGGCAGCAGAGAATTGTACTGCAATTAATGAATTAACTTCAAGTTATATGAAGTTCATACAAGCTTTTCTGCAGTTATCCCAAAACAGATATTTATAAGGGACTTGCAGCTTTTTACTGGCTGTGTTTCCCATGTCTTTAAAAGCAACCTGTTGTGCAGATACTTAGCCAGTGAACTACTTTCATCCTTTTTAATATCTACAGGAGGAGTTTAGTTTTGGTGTCAGACAGCTGTTAAAAGCAGGACCAGTAAAATGGTGCCAAGTTCATAGTACCATAGTGCTGTTGAGATATATTGCACTAATCTCCAATAATCTCTTTCTGCCCCACACCTCTTCCTCTCACTCACTCACACAGAAATCTCATAGAAGGCCACCTGGCTACAACTGGGGGTGCCAACTTTTCATTGGCAGAGCTCCTATGTCTGCAACAACAGTATGATGAACAGAAAAGTTTCATCCAGTAAAAATGGAAGGAAGGAAGGAAGGAAGGAAGGAAGGAAGGAAGGAAGGAAGGAAGGAAGGAAGGAAGGAAGGAAGGAAGGAAGGAAGGGAGAGAGGGAGGGAGGGAGGGAGGGAGGGAAAGAGAGAGAGAAAGAAAGAAAGAAAGAAAGAAAGAAAGAAAGAAAGAAAGAAAGAAAGAAAGAAAGAAAGAAAGAAAGAAAGAAAGAAAGAAAGAAAGAAAGAAAGAAAGAAAGAAAGAAAGAAAGAAAGAAAACATAAAAATAAGAGGAGCCATGATGGATCAGGCCAGTTGGATCAAAATTCCCTTATACAATGCCCAAAAAGCACCAGAATGTCCACCAGTGGGGCCAGGGCACTAGAAGCCCTTCCACTGTTGCTTTCCCCCCCCCCTCCCAGCACCAAGAATAGAGACAAAGCATCACTTGCAGGGAAAGAAAGAAGGGGGGGCAAAGGGAAAAAAAAGCCTTCCTCACCATCAAATTACCCCAGCCAGCAAAAATTCTGCCCAAGGGTTGTTGGTAAAAAAAAATAACTACTGGAATGCCCACTCCCCGACCCTCCCTGCTGAAAAACACACACACACCCTTCTTTGCCGCTCAGGCCTCCCGGGGAAATCTCCCCAAAACAACATACTGCAAGGCACAAGAAAGCTCATACCCTGAAGAACACTTCATGGGTCTAAAGTTCCAGTGGATGCTAGCTTTTGTCTCAAACACTGGGAGCAGGAGAGAAGGAAGGAGAGGCAGCCCAGCTCCTCTCTGAACAACACAGAGACGGGGCGGGGCTAGCTTTGCTGGGGGCAGGGCTAGCTTTGGCTTTTCTTGTGACCCGGTAGTGAGGCTTCTGTGGTCCGGTACCGGGTCACGACCCTGCAAACAAGAAACACTGATTTAGTACATTTTAATCTCACTTTTCTCCCTGATTGATAGTTTGGAGAGCAGGGCCTGACAGTGGAGGACCCCACCGGGGGGTCTGGCAACCCTATCTGCTTGTGACACTGAGAGATCTGTGGGAATCACACTCACCTTGTGTTTGTCTGTCCATCTCTCAAGAAAGGTTTTCTATTATGATAACTAAGGAACTTCCAAAACTGGATTGATAACCAGATAATGTTAACATGCCAACAGATTTCTGGTGTGGAATTCAAACTGTTTTATTGCACCACAAGGTTGGTGCCATTTCAAGAGTGCAGTGACTTATAGCTAATGCAGTGATTATGATAAATGGTTTCAAATACCTTCCTGGATAATAACACATGGTGGCATGATTAGCATTTTAACTCTGTCCATATGTAAGTATGGCTGCTTTGCTAATGATTAAAATGCAATTATGCCTTTATCTTTTATTATCTTTTCTGTAGCACAGGGCTTAATTTCATCCAGAGTTCATCAGGCCTCATGCCCAGAACATAATTTCAGCACTGGAACATATAACATAATAGCTATGTCTTTCAACTAATTAAAATGTTTAGTTTTATTTGAATAATAATTGGATTTCAATCAATCAGTTTTAAAGAAATCTGCATATACCCTAAGGATTAATATTAACACATGAAGCTGCCTTGTCAGATTCTTTGTTCTTCTCGCTTTCTATTGTCTCTGCTGTCTGGTAGCAGGACTCTGGAGCCTCATTTCTGTGACATTTCATGTAAAGATATCAGGGACAGAAACTGGGACCTTCTGCACATAACCTAGAACTAACTATTTTTATTTATTTGTGTATTAAAACATTTATTGTCTGTTTTTCCTTGCGATTCAAGGCTCCCATTATGACTATATCAGGCAGTACTTTATTGATGCCACTCAGTGTTTCAAGGGCTCAACTATTCAATCGTAGAAACTAACCAGTGTGCTTTCTGGCTTTTCATCAGAGATAATCTGGAAGTTAGGTGACTGCTGGAGGCAGCAGTTCCACAAGTTACTATGATGTGTAACAAAGAAGAGTTAGGAAATATACAACGGAGGTAAGGCCAAAGTTAGAGTCAACACTGACCACTCACAAGCATTCCCAATTCAAGGGGGGGGGGGTAAGACAAGGCTGTCCACTATCCACCCTTATATTTATAATAGCTATAGAGCAACTAGCAGAGCGAATTAGGAATGCCGGGAGAATAGAGGGGTATAAGTCAGGTAATGAAGAAATGAAAATTAATTTATTTGCGGATGATATCATAGTAATTATGTCTAACCCAAAAGACGGAGTTAAAGAGATTAAGATAATTTTAGATGATTTTGAAAAGTGTTCAGGGCTCGGAGTGAATATGGCAAAATCAGAAATTCTATACCTTAATGTTAATAGAGAGGAAAAACAGGAAATAAATAGGATTACGAATATAGGAATGGGAGCCAAGAGATTTAAATATTTAGGGATAGTCCTGCAAAAAAATATGGACAAAATGATAAAGGAGAACTATGGTAAAATATGGAAGAAAATAGAGAGAGAGATGAATAAATGGAATCATAAAATACTAGGGATATCATCTAGAATAAGATCTCTTAAAATGTTCATGATACCAAAGTTAATGTATTTATTCCAAACGTTGCCCTTAGGTTTGAGGAAAAATCAAATTGAACAATGGAATAAAGCAATCAAAGTGTGGATTTTTAATAATAAAAACTGTAGGTTTCATAAGAGAATTCTATACAACCTTAAATCAGAATTAGGTTGGGGAATCCCAGATTTAAGTAAATATTATGAGGCCTTCCAACTAAGAGCGTTACTAGATTTGAGTGAGGATAAGGTACAGAAGTGGATTAATTTCGAGAATGCAGTCAACAGTGGCATTGGAAGATTTGGAATTTTTTCCACAGTGTCGACAAAAGAACTAAAATTAGCTATAGGGCCCAGAAGAGCAGCATTAGAAACCTGGATGAAATGGTACCCACAGTGGCTAGGGAAGGTTTCAAGGTGGAGCCCCCTAGAAGCTATTGTTAAGGAGGTGCATGCTATAAAATGGTGGGAAAGGCTTAAAAACAAAGGCTATTTTAGAGTGGACGATATGTTTAGGGGTGGTAAACTAAAACCCTTACAGGAAATTCTAGAAGATTTAGGTAATCAATACTGGTTAAACATAGCAGGCTTGCATAAGAGAGTTAAGAAGATCAGTGAAAAGGGAGAGCTTTGGTTGGACACACCAATGGAAGAGATATATAAAGTAATGGCCAAACAAAGGAAGGGTCTAGTGGGGTTACTATACAGGAAAATGATTTCAAATAAAGATAAAATAATAGTACATTTACAAAAGATTTGGAGTCATGAAGGTCAGTTAACAGAGGGGTTGGCTGGGAAAATCTTGGAAGGTCTAGAAAGGATTAAAGTAATCAAATTTAAAGAACTGGAATACAAATTTTTCACAAAATGGTACAAAACTCCCGCACAAATAGCCAATATATTCCCAGGAATGAGCTCCAAGTGCTGGCATTGCAAACAATATAAGGGTTGGTTTGCACATATGTGGTGGGAGTGTGAAGAGGTTAAACCCTTTCGGGGGGAAATTATTCAATTTATTAGAAAAGTCTGCAATGTACCATTAACCATTGGTTTTAATATGATGTTGTTAAGCACAATAGGAAGTCCGGCACTAAGTAGACCCACTCAAAACCTTGTCAAGGCAATGATACTAGCGGGGAAGGCGGTCATCGCTTTGGGGTGGAAAGATAAAAGTAAATGGTCAATAGAAATCTGGCACAGCTATTTGTTTGATTACATACAGTCTGACATCGTGGCAACAATCAACAAGGATTCCACGTGGGAAGATAAAGTCAAGGAAATCGAGACCAGATGGAACCCTTATTTAGAGTGGATCTCAGGAGAAACAAGGAAGGACATTCAGTGGAGGATCAGGACTTTGTGCCCTTGGCTGAGGGGAAAAGACTAAGAGAAGATGGGGAGGGTTGGGGGGGGGAGGGTTATTTGTAATTTCAACATTCATATGCTGTAATGGCCAATTGTACAAAAGTCAATAAAACATAAAAAATATTTATATATTAAAAAAAGAAGAGTTAGTTCTTTTCCACCTTTTTCAAAGTGGAGAATCCTTGCCCCCACTCCTAGGTTAGTGAGGCAAGATCTTCCCTTACAGAACCCATGCTGAGTCTTCCTCAATAAGTCATTATAGCAGCGCCCGCCACACGGCCTCACTGGATCTCTTTATATCAGTCTCTTCAGGGTATTTTACTTTGTTATCTGATGGAAATAGAATTCACTTCATAGAGGACCACAGCAGCTTTGTTAGTTTTCCCAACAATATAGGCTCCAGAGAAACTTTAACATGAACCACAGATATTTATTGTAACACAAAGTCTTTAACTGGGGATATGGGAGATATTTACACAGGCTAACACGTTGCTCAGTTGTTTCAGGCTTTACAAAAACTTTTTCTTTCTTGAGTCTCTCAGTTTCACAGTTCCTATATATTACCCTCTCCACCTCTAGTAAAGGCTGGCCTCTTGGGAATGATGTGCCAAGTCTCACCCGTCGACTGGAGCCTCTACTCCTAGCCCTTCTGACTTCTTAGACCCACATCTGCTCCCTCAACCACCTCACTAGTTCTTCGGAGTTGTATATAGGTGTCTGTGACCGTTCAGGTCTTGACTGACTCACACTGGTTACACACACAGCCCTCTTGGCTGCTTTTGTCGAGCTTGCAGTCAGCTTGTCCTCTCTGGAAGACTTTCCCACCACTGTCTCAAGCTCCTTCAAAGAATCAGCTGCCCTCTCAGCCTCTGTCAGGCATGAACTGACTCTCTCAGTTTCTGTCAGGCTCCCTGCCTCAGACTCTGACAGGCACCAACTCTGACAGGCACCAACAGACTGACTGCCTCAGCAGTTAGCTGTCACTCACACACTTTCCCTCCCTGAGAGTTCCGAGCCCTCAGGCCCCCACCCTCAGGCTCACCTGACACAGGCCCTGTGCATCTTCAGTTTCTGGTTAACCCATAGCTTTCCGACACAGTCATGTTCATCAATGTGCCTACTCAATCTGTCCTTGATAATGGTTTCTACCAACTTTCCCGGTATTGAAGTCAGACTAACTGGCCTGTAATTTCCCGATCTCCTCTGGAAACCTTTTTAAAGATGGGAGTGATATTTGCTACCTTCCAGTCCTCAGGAACGGAAGCAGATTTCAATGAAAGATTACATATTTTTTTCAGAAGATCCACAAGTTCAACTTTGAGTTCTTTCAGAACTCTTGGATGTATGCCATCCAGACCTGGTGACGTATTAGTTTTTAATTTGTCTATCAGTTGTAGGACCTCCTCTCTTGTCACCTCAATCTGACTCAGGTCTTTCAACACCCCTTCCAAAATAAGTGGTTCTGGAGCAGGCAAACATTTTTCATCTTACACAGTGAAGACGGAGGCAAAAAATTCATTCAGCTTCTCAGCCATTTCCCTATCCTCCTTCTGTAATCCTTTGCTCTCTGGGTCATTCAAGGGCACCACTGCCGCCCTAGCTGGTTTCCTGCTTCTAATATATTTGAAGAAATTTTTATTGTTGGTCTTTATGTTTTTTGCAATATGCTCCACATAGTCCCTTTTTGCCTGCCTGATCACAGTCTTGCATTTGATTTGCCACAGCCTGTGTTCCATTTGATTAATCTCACTTGGACTGGCTTTCCACCGCTTAAAGGAGTCCTTCTTACCTTTTACAGCTTCCATTACTTTGTTTGTTAATCATGCAGCCTTTTTCTTATACCTGTTTGTGCCTTTCTTAACTTGTGGTATATATTTTATCTGAGCTTCTAGGATTGTAGTTTTAAATAGCCTCCAAGCTTCCCCAAGGGTTTTGACTGTATTTACCTTTCCTTTCAGTTTCCTCTTCACATGCCTCCTCATCACATTGAATTTACCCCTTTTAAAGTTAAACGTGGTTGTGGTGGTCTTTTGGGGCAACTCCCTATTTATACAAACGGTAAAATCAATAACATTATGGTCACTGCTCCCAAGCGGCGCAATCACTTTTACAACTCTCACCAAGTCTTGGGCATTACTTAGGACCAAATCCAGGATCGCCCCACCCCTGGTAGGTTCAGAGACCATCTGCTCCATAGCACAGTCATTGAGAGCATCAAGAAACTCAATCTCTTTCTCTCGACCAGAACAGATATTGACCCAATCAATCTGCAGGTAGTTAAAATAAACTATTACGACACAGTTTTTACGTATAGCTGCTATCTTTAAGCCTTCCATCATATTATAATCGTCCTCTCTCTTTTGATTTGGTGGGCGATAACAAACTCCCATAATTAAATTTCCTTTTGAGCCCTCTATTTCAACCCAAAGCATTTCTAAAAGTGAATATAATTCTCTGACCTCAATTTTGCTGGACCGTATATCCTCTCTGACATACAGAGCCACCCCACCTCCAACCCTTCCCTCCCTATCCTTCCGATATAACTTATATCCAGGAATCACCGTGTCCCACTGATTCTCCTCATTCCACCAAGTTTCCGAAATTCCCACAATGTCTATGTTTTCTACCAACACTAAACATTCCAATTCACCAATTTTACTTCGAACACTTATAGCATTTGCATACAAACATCTATAATTTCCCAGGCAAGCTAGGCACGCCACCCTCCTCCTGCCGCCTCGAGACTCTGGCAGACAGTCCATACTGTTTGTCACCATCACAGTGGACAACTCTGATCCATTACTCGGTAGAAAAATAGCAGCCAACCCTTCATCTCTTTGAGACGAGTCCTCCCAAACCAGAGACATTTCATCTCCTGTCGGCTTTCCCCCAAGATTTCCCCAGTATTTTTTGCACCATAAGACTCACTTCCCCCCCCCAAAAAAAAAGTGGAGGGAAAAGTGTGTGCGTCTTAAGGAGCGAATACTGCAAAAAATTCACACAAATGCCTCTAAATTCACACAAACGGCTCTAAAAACTAGGTGCGTCTTATGCTCAGGTGCGTCTTATGGAGCGAAAAATACGGTAGTTTAAAAACTGCTCTGCCACCTTTTTGATTTTAAGCGCCAGCAGCCTGGTTCCATCCGGGGACAAGTGGAGACCGTCTCTTTTGTACAGCTCCCGCTTGTTCCAGAAAGCATCCCAGTGCCTAACAAACTTAAAACCTTCATCCCCACATTGAGACTTCTAATTTGCGCCTGTCTCTCCTGCCCTGCACGTGGAACAGGTAGCACTTCTGAGAAGGCTACCTTGGAGGCCCTGGCCTTAAATCTCCTGCCTAGCAGCCTAAATTTTTCCTCCAGGACCTCACAACTGCATTTCCCCACATCGTTGCTGCCAACATGCACCACAACCACAGGCTCCTCCCCAGCACTGTCTATCAGCCTATCTACTACATGCGTAATGTCCGCTACCTTCGCACCAGGCAGGCAAGTCACCATACGCGGTTTCGCCACCCAGCTGTCTACTTGCCTAAGGATCGAATCACCAACTACCAACCCCCCCCCCTCTCCCCCTGCCCAGGGATGGTTCTTTGGCACAAAAGGATTCCCGCTCACCAACGGATGAAGAGGTCCCTTCCGAGGGCGCATTCCTTTTCTCCTCAGCACGGTGCCCTGTTCCCTCTCGACTCTCACGCTCTCTGGCAGCAATGGGGCTGCTACGTTCAGAGCGTCCATCTAATATATTCAGAGCGTTCATCTAATACGTTCATCTAATATGCCCCCGAGAGTCTTCCCCAAGTGCCTAACTGACCGTCTCTGCTTCTCCAGGGCAGTCACCTCGGCCTCAAGAGTACAAACTCATTCCCTGAGGACCAGGAGCTCCTTGCATCAAGCACACACCCAAGACTTCTTTCCTTTGGGCAGATAGTTGTACATGTGACACTCAGTGCAAAACACTGGAAATCCCCAACCCCCTGGTGGCATTCTATCTTCATGATGTTCAAGTTCAAGTTCAAGTTTATTTATATCCCGCCCTTCCCACCGAAGTGGCTCAGGGAGGCTCACAACACATAAAAATCTAACATAATTTGAATTTAAAACATCTTACACAGTTAAAACAGTAGAATAATAAAAAAAAAAATAACGGCGGTCTATCAGAACTACACTCAGCTTCCAATGCCAATTAATTATAAGCCAGCCGGAAGAGGGCTGTCTTACAAGCCCCACGGAACTGACCAAGGTCCCACAGGGCCCTCACCTCTTCTGGCAGTTGGTTCCAGCAGAAAGGAGCCGTTATGGAGAAGGCCCTGTCCCTGGTGGATTGCAGGTGGGCCTCCTTTGGCCCGGGGATAACAAGCAAATTTTGAGATCCCGATCTTAGTACTCTCTGGGGAACATGTGGGGAGAGACAGTCCCTAAGGTAGGCAGGTCCTAGGCCATATAGGGCTTTAAAGTAATAACCAGCACCTTGTACCAAACTCGGTATATTATTGGCAGCCAGTGCAGAGTTCAGAGCCCTGGCCGAATGTGCTCCCTTCTTGGGAGCCCCAATAACAACCGGGCCGCGGCATTCTGCACTAACTGCAACTTCCGGGTTTGGCACAACGGGCAGCCCCATGTAGAGGGCATTACAGTAGTCCAACCTCGAGGTGACCGTTGCATGGATCACCATTGCAAGGTCATCGCGCTCCAGGAAAGGAGCCAGCTGCCTCGCCCGCCTAAGATGAAAAATTGCGGATTTAGCAGTGGCTGCTATCTGAGCCTCCATCATTAAGGAAGGCTCCAATAGTACCCCCAAACTCCTGACCTTGTGCGCCGCTGTCAGTGGCGCACCGTCAAAAACTGGCAGGGGGATTTCCCCTCCCGGACCACTACGACCCAATCAAAGGACCTCTGTCTTTGCTGGATTTAGCCTCAGCCCACTCAGCCTGAGCCATCTGGCCATGGCTTGTAACGCCCGGTCCAAGTTTTCTGGGACACAGGCCGGCCATAAGCAGATAGAGCTGGGTGTCATCAGCGTACTGGTGACAACCCAGCCCATACCTTCGGGCAATCTGGGCAAGGGGGCGCATATAGATGTTAAATAACATCGGGAAGAGAACCGCTTCCTGAGGCACTCCGCAATCAAGCGTTTGTGTCTGGGACAGCTCACCCCCAATCGCAACCCTTTGTCCCCAACCCTCAAGGAAAGAGGAAAGCCATTGTAAGGCCAACCCTTGAATCTCCGTGTCGGCAAGGTGGCAGGTCAGTAGCTGATGGTCAACTGTGTCGAACACTGCCAACAGGTCCAACAACATCAGAACCGCTGAGTCGCCCCGGTCCAAATGCTGTTGAAGGTCATCTACCAGGGCAACCAACACCGTCTCCGTCCCATGGCCCGGGCGAAAACTGGACTGAAGGGGATCAAGGATGGAAGCATCCTCCAGGAAACTCTGTAACTGCATCGCCACTGCCCTCTCAATAAGTTTGCCCAAAAAGGGCAAGTTCGAGACCGGCCGGTAGTGTGCCATTTGGCCGGGTCAAATGTTGTTTTTTTCAAGAGGGGGCAGACCACCGCCACTTTAAGCGATGTTGTAAAGTGCCCCTCCCTCAGGGATCTATTTATGATATCCCGTACAGGATATCTAAGCTCCCTCTGGTAGGATTTAATCAGCCAGGAAGGGCATGGGTCCAAATTGCAAGTTGTTGGGCGTGCAGATAAGAGGATCTTATCAACTTCCTCCAGGCTGAGAGCACTGAAACCATCCAGAACATGATCCAAAGACAGGCACAGTGCCTCGGGTTTGCAAACTGTCTCTAATATGGCAGGGAGGTTGCGGCGGAGCGACGCGATCTTATCTGCAAAAAAAATCGCAAAAGCCTCACAGCCAATCTCCAATTTGTTAGAATTTGGTCTGCCTTGTGGCAGCATTGTAAGATTTTGAATTATATTGAATAGTTGTGCCAGGCGCAAAATTGTGGACGCAATCTTAGCCGCAAAGTATGTTTTCTTTGCGGTTTTGACTGCCATCTCATAGGACTTCATAATCTCTCTATAAGATGTTTGAGTCACTACGTCTCGAGTACGCCGCTATTGCCTCTCTAGTCGACTGAGTCCCTGTTTTAATTGCCGCAACTCTTGGTTATACCAAGGTGTCAGCTTTAAACGCGGGCACAGAAGACTCCTAGGTGCGATCTCATCGATGGCTCTGGAGAGCCTATCATTCCAAGACTCCACCAGATCATCCAAGGAATCGCCAGGGGGCCAGGGATCCCGTACCGCCATCAGGAACTGTACCGGGTCCATCAGGCTCCGCAGGCGAGCTAAAATACGCTCTCCGCCTAAACAGGTTTGGGGTGGCACAGCCACACGAGCCTTGAGGGCATAGTGATCCAACCATGGCACTGCTTTAGCAGTAATATCGTTCACTAAAACTCCCACCACGAAGACCAAGTCTAACATGTGCCCTGCCTGATGGGTGGGCGTTGTAACAATTTGGGAGAGTCCCAGTGTCGCCATGGATGACACCAGGTCCATCGCCCGATTGGAGGCCGCGTCATCGGCACGAACATTGAAGTCACCCAAGACCAGAAGCCTTGGGCACTCCAATGCCCAGCCCGCCGCAGCCTCCATCAGAGATGGTAAGGCGCCAGCCGGTGCGTTAGGCGGACGGTACACCAGCCAGATCGCCAACTCCTCCCCAACATCCCACATCAGACCGGCACATTCAATCCCCTTGATCTCCAGGGCTGGAAGAGCCCGAAGGAGTAAGCCTCTCGTATGAATAGTGCCACTCCTCCCCCCCCGCCCACTAGTCCGCAACTGGTGAAAGACCGAGTATCCCGGGGGGGCCATCTGGGTGAGAACTACAGTCTCCCCATCGCGCACCCAGGTCTCGGTCACGCATGCCAGGTCCACATCCTGCTCTAGCAGGAATTCCCGAAGGGTAGCAGTCTTATTATTGATGGACCTGGCATTACATAACACCAGTGACGGAGGCAAGTAATTTCGCCTGGCCCCACTACTAGGGATGTGCATTCGGTTCGGCCGAACCGTATATACAGCCGAATCACCACTGATTCGGCTGTATACGGAATCAGTTGTAGCCGATTCCCATTGAGGCCAATTATGCGGCAGCCGAATACGGTTCGCCGTATACTGCCGAATAGCTATTCGGAAGTATACGGCTGTCAATGGAAAAGGCGGGAAAGTAGCTTTTGCAGCCTCAGGGGAGCTGCTTGCCTACTTTCCCGCCTTTAGTAGCCTCTTCCTGCCTTTCCCATAGCCTCCCTGGGATCGGGGGGGGAGGGGGAAGAGGAGCCCCAGCAGCCAATCCAAAGCATGCATTTGCAAAATGCATTGCAAATGCATGCTTTGCAGGGCTGCTGTGTAGCTGATGGCCCAGCCATCAGCTACATTGTTGTTATTTTGATCTTTTGCTTACTTGGATATCCAAGTAAGCACTGTTGTCTGGCCAATCAGAGAGCAGTGCTATTTTTTGAAATTGCTCTCTGTAGGGCCAGAGAACCTTTTTAAGGAGTCTTCCTGGCTGGATTCTTCCATTGCTGCTGTGTTGGTGTATGTGGGTTGGTGTGAGAGATTGTGCTGCTGCTGGCTAGCCCTTGGCTTCAGCTGCTGCCTGCTGCTCTCTCACTCAGCCTTACCAGACTTCCCTGGAGTAGAGAAGACAAGGTAAGACAGTTTTGGGGTTCTTGTTTTAGTTTTGTTGCCCAGATTTGGGTGGGTGAGTACTGGGTGGGTAGCCTATTTGGGGTTGGGGTTAGGTTCTGCTGGGGGTGGTGGGGGCCTGGGGTGGGGGGAGTTGCTAATTTGCCCATATCTTAATTTAGTGAGAGGACTTTTAAAAGTGCAGTGTCCTTTTACTTCTCCTGATTTGGGTGGCTTGGATTTCTTGGGGTTAGGGTGAAGGGTTTTTTTTGGGGGGGAAGGGGGGTGTTGGCAAAGTTCCTGTATTGTTAAAAGTTGAGTTTTTTACTGTTTTAAAAGTATTCAGTGTTTGATTTGTTGCTGCTGTGTTGTGCTGCTGCTGTTACTTTTCTCTTCAGGTTATTTGGGGGGGGGGGTGTTGCTGTTTGGCCTAATTTTATTGTTTAAAAGGCCACTTTTGTCTCCCTTTTCCTGGTTCTGGTTTTAGGGGTGGGTGTGTTGTTATTGACTGATTTGGCCTGAGTTTTCTTATTGGTGAAAGGCCACTTTTTAAACACTTGAGTTGCTTGGCCTTTTTTCCTGTTGTCCCTTTCCCTGGTTTGGGGGTGGGGGACTGGGGGTGGGGGTGTTGTTGACTTATTTGGCCTGAGCTTTCTTGTTGGTGAAAAGGCCACTTTTTAAACACTTGGCCTTTTGTGATTCTGCTGGTTTTGTTTTGGTTTTTTTTAATTACCTCTGGTTGGTGTGGGGGTTGGCGAGGGTGTGTGTGGGCTGGGTCACTTTCTTGTTTTTATAGAGTAGATTGTGTGTTCTGTGGCAGGGAAGCTGGCACCTGGGTGAGAGACCCAGAACCAGCAGGCTTGTTGTGCTTGGCCATCTCTCCCCGTGTTGTTTGGGGCAGGGCTGGAGAGCTGGCATCTGTAGATTGTGTGTTCTGTGGCTGTGAAGCTGGCACCTGGGTGAGAGACCCAGAACCAGCAGGCTTGCTGTGGTTGGCCAGCTCTCCCCGTGTTGTTTGGGGCAGGGCTGGAGAGCTGGCATCTGGGTTTGCTGCAGCCAGGTCTGCTCTGCAGACCTTGAGCCGATTGTGTTTTCTGTGGCAGTGATGTTGGCAACTGAGTTTATATTGGTTCCAGGCCTGCAGGGTTCATAGAGTTGATAGAGGGATGTAGTGCATTTGGGTCCTATAGAGATTCTCTGGTGTGAAGTTAGGTTTGGCTTTGGGTGCCCCAGGAATTGGACCCCCTGGTCCAATTTTTTTTTTTGGCCTTGTGGGTTTTGTGTGGGGCAGTGCCCTGAAGCTGCACAGCACTTTGGGGGGCTCTCCTCAAAACCCCCTGCTCCCCAGAGCCACTTTTCCCACGACAATTACAGTGAGGAAATGGCTAATTGGGCTTTCCCTATCATTGTTGGCAATGGGCCTTTTGGGGAGCCCAAAGACATGGACTCCCTGGCCCAATCTTTTTGGGACTTGGGGTTTTGTAGGGGAGAGTCCCCTGCGGGTTCCCTGCAGTTTTTGGGGCTCTCCCTCAAACCCCCTGCCCCCCAGTAGCCTCTAATTATGCCCTATGTTGCCATTGATGTCAATAGCCCATAGGGTATAATGATGGAATAGGGGCACCCTCTTTGGGTGCCCCTGGAATGGGATCCCCTGGCCCAATCTTTTTGAGACTTGGGGGGGTTGGAGGGGAGAGTACCCTGCAGGTCTCCTGCAAATTTGGGGGCTCTCCCTCAAACCCCCTCTCTTCCAGGCGGCTTCAAATATACCCTATTTGCCATTGATTTCAAAGGCCCATAGGGCATAATAGGGCCGTATATTCGGAAATAGCCGCGCACCTACCGTATATGCTATTCCTGCGTTATAAACAATTTTATTAGTAACATATGGTAGTAGAACTATTTCTACAGCTTATAAAAAAAAGCCTTAAGATGAAAGCATCATTCTACCCCACATCTTACTTTCCTCCCACCCCACCCCCCAATAATTGACCTCCGCCAGTGTTATTTTTAAAAAAACAGATATTAAAGGTACCTTTAACTATCAAGAAAAAACAAAAATTGATTAAGAAAGAGAAAAAAAGAGAAAAAAAAACCCTTCAAAAGTTATATTCTTGTCTTAAAGGTCTTAATCTTCAAAAATTGTCCAGTGTCCTTTTATTTTCCACTCTTTTTCTACATATCTTCTGAATTTCTTCCACTCCCGATTAAAGAGTTCTAAATCGCAGTCTCTTAATTTTCTTGTTAGCTTATCCATTTCACTCCATGACATAACTTTTAAAGTCCAGTCCCATTTTTCTGGTATTTTTTCTTGCTTCCACAACTGCGCATACAATGTCCTAGCAGCTGAGAGCAAGTACCATATTAAAGTTCTATCTTCTTTTGGAAAATTCTCCATTTGTAATCCCAGCAAAAATGTCTCTGCTTCTTTTTTAAATTCATATCCTAGGATCTTAGATATCTCTTGTTGAATCATCTGCCAAAACATTTTAGCTCTTTCACAAGTCCACCACATATGGTAGAAAGAGCCTTCATGCTTTTTACATTTCCAACACCTATCTGGCATCTTATTGTCCATCTTTGCTAATTTTTTTGGAGTCATGTACCATCTATACATCATCTTAAAACAGTTCTCTTTAATACTATGACATGTTGCGAGTTTCATAGAGTTTTTCCACAGATGTTCCCAAGATTCCATTTTTATTTCTTTATTTACATTAATTGCCCATTTTATCATTTGAGATTTCACTACTTCATCTTCTGTGGTCCATTGTAAAAGTAATTTGTACACTTTTGAAATTAATTTCTCATTATCTCCAAGCAGAACTCTTTCCATTTCTGTTTGCTCTTTCCTTATTCCTTCAGCTTTAATATCATTCTCCATCAAGCTTTTTATTTGTTGCATTTGAAACCAATCATATTTATAATTCAATTCTTCTGCAGTTTTCATTTCTATTTTCCCACTTTGTATTTTTAGTAGTTGGTTGTATGATAGTTGTTTTTCCTTAACTGTTTTGGCCGTTAACTTTATCACTTCAGCCGGCACTATCCACAGAGGTCTTCTCTCATCGCCATATTTCTTGTACTTTATCCACACATTTAGTAAGTTGCTCCTTATATAATGGTGAGAGAAAAGACCGTCCATCTTCTTTTTCCCATAATACAAGTAGGCATGCCAGCCGAATTTTTTCCCATGGCCTTCTAGCACTAGAAGTTTTTTCCAGTAATATTCCAGTGCAACGTGGCTATTTACATTCCAGGAAACCGCAAACTGCAAGTAGACACAACTAAATTTCCTTTTCGAATTTTAGCAGTTTTTAACACTGTCTTTTGTATTAAAACAGTCCCAACTTCTCAACTTCTTTCTTCTAATTGCAAGTTTTATATTTTCCCTTTCTTCCCACCTTTAATATATCCCTTTAGTCTGTAAATAACTCCGGAGTGAAAAGAGAGCTTCTGTACCTTTTTTTCTTCACTTATCCAAGTTCCACTGGTCTTCCAAAACTTTAGTTGTTTAGAATTGTCCCAGAAGGTTAGGATCTTGACGGGCTTATGCCAAATCGATGACTCTGAAAGATCTTGCAGACGATAACTATGCAAACTTCTGAGACCTCTCAAAGCCTCAAAGGAACCCCTTTCAGGGTTCCTTTTCAGCCAAGGTAAATCTCTTCCAAAGTTTTAAGTGCATGTCTTGGTCCTTTCTCTCACTGAGAAAGGTAGGCAGTGGGCTTAGATTGCCCTCCACTACCCCGAACAAGATCTTCAGCTTGCTCCCGATGTGAGAGACAACTCAGCCCGCCATTTTCCTTCCCGGAAGCTCCCCGTATATGCTATTCCGAATGCGGTATTCAGGAGTATATGGGGATTCCGAATCCCCCCCCCCGTATACTTCCGAATCCGTGTAATACCGATTTTTTTTTTTTGCACATCCCTACCCACTACCTGTCACCGTCGGGATGGGACACAGACTGGAAGGTGGCCAAGCACTGTCTTGTCTCAGCCTCCTTCCCTTATAATTCTGCCTGTTCCCACCATCATACGTTCCCCTCCCCAGGAGTACAGGAATCCCCAGGCCCATCATTTCCTACTGGTGGCCACCAGCCCCTTGGCTGGCAGAATAGTTATATCTATTCCCTCTTCACTCTCCCACCTCCAACCAATAAACTGCCAACTACCAGTAACTAATAGTTATTTAATTTCAATCCCTCCCCCAATCAATCTCTAATTCATTAGCTAACAATAATTAAATTAATACTTCAGTTGGCTCCATAAATAAAAACCTTCCCCAACCAATAACCCATCTCTGATTAGTTTGCCATAAATAAATCTCCAATTAGCTAATCGATAAATATCATTTAAATAACCAATAAATAATTATCCAATTCTATTTAAAAATTTGGCAGTTGGCTGGCAGAATAGTTATATCTATTCCCTCTTCACTCTCCCACCTCCAACCAATAAACTGCCAACTACCAGTAACTAATAGTGCTGTTGTTTCCAAAGTGACGATAGCCGTAAAGTGCAATGTTCTTCTTCTTGTTGTTATTAAATATGTTGTTGTTGTTTTATATATATTTATATATATATATATATATATATATATATAAAATATACAGTCCTCAGTTTGTTTAAGTGGCTCCCCTTCTGGAGGAGCCACTTAAGAACAAGGAAATCAGGGATCTGGGTTCCTGGTCCTTAGGGAACCCCTAGGGGAAGAGCCACAAGCCAAGAGCCCTTTAGCTCTCGCCCTTTGGCAAGGCGCAGTTTAAAATGCAAAGAGGGTGGAGCAGAGGCACTCCAAAGCAATCAGCAGCAATCATTCTCAATCTCTTTCACCTTTAGCCCACTCAACCAAACAAAGACCAAACAAAGAGCAGTTCCCCAGCTATCACAACTCAGAATTTTAGGTAGCCCCACAAACCTCAGAATGAAGTCTTTCAAAACTCAGCTGTCAGCTGTCTCAGCTATCAGAGCTGCTCTGCTCTGTTCTGCTCCTCTCAGACCTCTGTGAGATGACTTTTCATAAGTGAGTAACTTTTCATAATTGTTTTTAAACAGATCAATATTCTTCATTGTTATTTCCACGCCCAAATATTTTACTTTAGGGATAACTTTGTATCCCGTTAACCTCTGCAATTCCTTTGTTTACTTACTTGCATATTTTTACACAAAATTTTTGACTTTTCTTTATTAACATAAAGTCCTGCCAATTCTCCAAAATCTTGTATTTCGGCTAACAACAAAGGTGTTACTTGCATAGGATTTTCATTTATAAACATTATATCATTGCAAATGCTCTAATTTTTTTTTCAAGTTGTTCATAAGATAACCATTTCTTTTCATTAATATCTGAGTATAGCTTTATTACTTCTGTTGGCACAATCCAAAGCGGTTTTCTCTCATCCCCATATTTTTTATATTTCGACCAGGTTTTTAACAAATTACTTCTTATGTAATGATGTAAGAAAAAGCCATCCATCTTACTTTTCCCATAACACAGATATGCATGCCAACCAAAAACGTTTTCATGGCCTTCTAATGTTAACAGTTTTCTATTTAGTAACATTATCCATTCCTTGATCCACACCAAGCTAACTGCATCATGGTATAATTTTAGATCCAGCAATGGGAAGCCTCCCCTTTCTTTTGCGTCGGTCAAAATTTTCATTTTAACTCTTGGTTTCTTGCCAGCCCATATAACTTCTGAAAGTTTCCTTTGCCATTTATTGAATTGTTTGTCATCCTTCACTATTGGAATTGTTTGAAACAAGAACATAATTCTTGGTAACACATTCATTTTAATTGCTGAAATTCTGCCCAGTATAGACTATTCAACCTGTTCCATTTTGATAAATCTCCATCAATTTTCTGCCAGAGCTTCTCATAGTTATTTTTATATGTCAATTTTTTTGTTGTTATCTCCACTCCTAAATACTTTACTTTAGAAATCACTTCACATTCTGTTAGGCTTTGTAGTTCTTCCTGTTTAATCTTTGACAGGTTTTTACACAAAATTTTTGACTTTATTTATATAGAAGCCTGCCAGTTCTCCATATTCTTTTATCTTACGAAGCAGCAATGGTGTAACTTGAGTTGGATTTTCATTTATAAACATTACATCATCTGCAAACACTCTGTATTTATAAGAAAAACCTTTCAATTTCAGCCCCTCTATCTCCTTATCTTCTTGGATTCGCATAAGCAATATCTCTAAAGTCATTATAAATATCAATGAAGATAGAGGGCAACCTTGTCTTGCTCCTTTACTGATTATCATTTTTTCTGTCAGGTCTGCATTTATACAGAGTCTTGCTTCTTGTTCAGTATAGATCGCCTTCACCATTCTTATAAAATCTTCACCCAATCTCAATCTCTCCATCATTCTAAACATAAAGTCCCAATGTACATTATCAAATGCTTTTTCTGCATCCGCGAAGAATAATGCTACTTCTTTTTCAGGATGTTTCTCATAATATTCGATAATATCTATTACTGTTCTGATATTATCTCTGATTTGCCTCGTGGGAAGAAACTCTGCTTGCTCTTCTTTAATGCAGTTATTCAAATGCTGTTTCAGGCATTCTGCTAATATTCTAGCATATATTTTGTAATCACTGTTAAGTAATGAAATTGGTCTATAATTTTTTACATTCGTGGCATCTCTATCTTCTTTTGGTATCAACGAAATTACTGCTTCTTTCCAAGTATTAGGTATTTTCCCATCTATTCTTACAATATACACCCGTTTCTGAAGTTTTGAAAGTAGAGCCTCCATGAGGACTTTATAAAATTTTGCCATGAAGCCATCTGGACCAGGAGCTTTTCCCAATTTCATTGAGTTAATTGCCGCCTCTATTTCTTCCTTTCCAATTGGTTCATTTAATACCTTTTCCATATTATCAGTTAAGGGGTTTACATTAATTTTCTGTAAATATGCATCTATTTTTTCCTTATCCACTGCATGACTTTTAAACAACTTGGCATACTATTTATAAAATTCTCTTTTAATTACTTCCTGGTCAACAATTTTCTTGTCTCCCAAAATAATTTTATTAATAATTTTATCTTCCCTTTTTCTTTTCATTTGCCAGGCCAGGTATTTTCCAGGTTTATTTGCACCGTCAAAAGATTTTTGTTGAAGCCTTTTAAGATTCCATTCAGCTTCTTTATTTAACAAATGTCTTAATTGACCTTGTATTATTGTAATCTCCCTTATAATTTTCTTTTTCCCAGGCCTCTTTTTAAGCTCCCTCTCCTTCTTTCCAATCTCTTTTTGTAAGTCTGTCATTTGTTTCTCTTTGGCTTTTTTATCTTTATTGTTCAATGTAATTAGGATGCCCCTCATTACCGCTTTATATGCATCCCACACCATTTGGAATTGAATGTCCTAATTTTCATTTATTTGAAAGAAAGCTTTAGTCTCCTTTTCCAGAGACTCTACCACCACCTTTTTCTTCAGCAAATCTTCATTTATCCGCCATCTTAAAGTTTTTTTAATGGGTTTTGCAGACCATGTTAGTGGATTGTGATCTGCTCCTATTTTAGGAAGAATTTCTATTTTTTGTTGTTGTAAATCCCAGATTTTTTGTAATCCATAACATATTGATCCATGAGAAAGAATTATGTCTTGCTGAAAAGAAAGTATAGTCCTGTACTTAAGGGTTAAATTCCCTCCATATATCCACCAAACTTTCTTGCTTAACTAGTTCAAAAATGACTTTGGTAGTTTTCCTTCATTTTTTTTCTCCAGATATGTCCAAAATATTTCTAACCGTTCCATTAAAGTCTTCCATTAACATAATTTGCTCATATGTCGCTTGATCTAGTTGTTGCATAATATCCTTTAAAAAAGAGTCTTTTGCTCCATTTGGGGCATACAATCCCAATAACAAAGTTCTTTTATGGTTCAGCATCACTTCCACCACAATAAATCTACCATCATCATCTTTTAAAATCAGCTTTGGGTCTAATTCTTTTTCACATAAAAAACCACACCTCTTTTTTTCTCCTTAGCCAATGAACAAAATTCCATACCTAGTTGCTTATTCCATAAAAAAAAATGTAATCCATTTGTTTGATATGTACTTCTTGTAGACAAATTATGTTACATTTTTGCTTCCCAATCCAATGAAAAGTTGTCCTTCTTTTTTGTGGTGAATTAAGTCCATTTACATTCCAAGATAATAATTTATAATCCATCATGGTTTTCTTTTTTTAATCTGTACCCCCAAATTCTTTATTCTCCTGCAAAAACTTTGCCATGTCTTGAGTGGTTGTGATGGTAAACCTCTTCCCCTTGTATTCAAAACCCAGACATTCTGGAAGTACCCATCTATATCTTATTTCACTTTCTCTCAGCTTATCAGTCAGCTTTTTATATAAACTTCTGTCATTTATGACTTTCCTTGGCAATTCTTTCATAATTCTTACACTACTGCCATCCACCTCCAATTTGCTCTCAAATTGTTTACTTAAGATCCTGCCCACCAAATCTCTTGTCACAAATCTCACTACCACATCCCTTGGTAGTTTTTCTCCTTGCATAGTCTGAGTTGACCCTGTAGATGTAGTTATAAAAGTAACTGGTTTCATCAGGATCATCTCCCAAAAATCCAGCAATGATCTTTATTATATATGTCCTTAAATCGGTCTCATCGGTTTCGGGCACCCCTCTCAAGCGTATCTGATTTTCCATTAACTTGCAATCTTGTAGTACTGCTTTCTCCTGCATTTTTTTAATTGTGGAATCCACTGTATTAATTCTTACATCATGGTCTTTCACTTTCTCTTCAAACTCCTGCATTTTCTTTGACAGTGCTTGGAAATCTTTACTGAGAACTTCTATATCTTTTTTAAATTCTTTCTTACATTCAGTTATAGAGTCTTTAATCAATTTAACCAATCTTGCCTCCATGGCATCCATTTGATCTTGTGTTTTAGACTTTTTCACTTCTTCCAATGTCTTAGCCCTTGTCTGTATCTGCTTTGCTCCTGGTTTTTGGGCTGACATCACTGCCTTCCCATTGTAAATATAGGCTTTAAAGTTGACCTCACCAAATCACTTTTTAACAATGCAGTCTTATAGAATAGAGCATGCCCTTTCAGATGAGCCCAAAATTGCCGTTCTCTGAAGCTCCAAAGCTGAGATATTAATTTTTTTTAATTTTATTTTTTCCAAAATGGCATCCGTGGCTTTTCTGCCCCTTTTTTAAAAAAGCTTTTTTCCTTCTAAAATGCCCCAAAATTAATTCAAATCAGATAGTCCAATAAATCTAATCTTCTAATGGTGATATTTGCCGGCTCTGCTAATTTTTAAAGTCCCGTTGTCTTTCTAAAAAATGTTAAACTTTTGACCTTCTTTCAATGGCCGCCGATGTTTCTCTATGGTTATAGTCCTAGAGAAGGCTAGGAGGTTTACAGTTTTCCCTTCTCTTAATGGCTGCTTCCTTCCTTTCTTGCCATGAAGTCTCATATTCTATGGTTAAGAAGTCTCGCGATACTCCTATGACGCCACTTCCTGTGATGTCCTGTTGATCTGCAGTTCTGTTCTGTTTCGGAGGGGGTTACCCGACCGCAGGTATGCAAAACAATTTTTATTTTTCCTTTTTTAACCTTGTTCTCTAATTCTCTTAGTCCCAAATTTACCCCCTCCTTCTTCTTCTTTACTTTAATATGATATAAATGTATCCAGACCTTTGTTTTCCTTCCAAATAAATCTTATTTTAGTCCAGGAGTGATAGATAAAGATCTTTACCTTTAAAGATCGTGATCCTTTCAAAGCACCGTCCCCTTCCAAAGTACATATTAATTACTCCCAAAGAAGATTTGGCTCATGATGAATTTAAGTCAATTTAACGACCCCAGTTGTCCTCTATAGACGTTGTAATGCAATTCCTCCTTGGGGACTCTTCAAAGCCAAAACAGAACCCCACTGGGATTCCTCGTCAACCAAAGTAAATCCCCTCAGAATTTTGAAAAGCATGTCTTGGCCATCTCCTTGCCTAGAAGATGTAGGCAGCATGCGTTAGAATCACCTTCTCTGCCCAGAACAGAGGTTCTGGTCTGCTCCTCTTATGAGAAGCACGTCAATCCTCCATGACACCAAGCCGGAAGTCCCCCAAATGCTGTCTTCTTGAAGTATGGCAGAGCCACTGAATGGGAGGGAAGAGCTGTCTGCTCCTCAGACCTGCACTGGGATGAAAATCTCTGCAATGAGGTCCAGAAAACTGTGTGCTAGTGCACCCTAGCACACCTTAGAGGGAACTCTGGGTCATCATGGGTCCCCAGTACCCAGTGTGAGAAACAATGCCTTCTAGTATTTCTGAGAGATTGGTCAATTGAAACTTCATGACTGAATGAGGATCTGGACAATGGCATTCTGTATCCATCTGCTATTCTTTATTTCCCACTAGTCCATCTGGACTACTTTCTCTTGGGCTGTGCAAGTACCTTTGTTCACTTCTCTTCTGAAGCCTTTATATCAGTTACTTCATTTAACATATGTTGCTATGCATACCCAAAGTGGCTTTAGTCAAAACTATGACACCAGTTATTAACCCTCTAGATTATTATGTATCTACAGTGAAACACAAACTCTATTACTGTTAAAGAATTGGAACCTTTCAGCCATTTTGCCACAATAGTACTACCACTTATCTTGCATTTTCCAGTACAATATATATATATATATATATATATATATATATATATATATAAATCTCAAATGTTAAGGACCATTTTGGCACTTGAGTTACATTATTTCATTATGCTTTTCACTGCACAGCCTTTTTCTCATAATGAGGCAAATCGAACAATTATGGAGAATGTCTTTACACTTCATTAGGGAGGTAGGCTTCTGCTGCTGCTTATAAGGCACACATACTATGCTTCCAGCCCAAGTGGTCTAATTATAATTTTTCTTTTTTACTCGGCCCCCTTTCTCACATGGCTATGTTATGTTATATGAATATCATTATCTTTAGGGATGGGCATGAACCGCATTTTTGCCATAATCCAGAAGGCTCGTTCATGAACCAATTTGCTCCATGCCTCTCAGCTGTTTAGGGTACAAAGCCTCAGGGCTTACTAACAAAAAAGCCCCTTTGAATAGCTGAGCAGCACAGAGAAATTTTTTTCCTGCCCTTTAAAGGGCAGCTGAGAGGCATGGAGTCATGGAGCAGTTTAATCTTTAAAGACACTGCACTTGAAAGCCAGAAACAGCTGAGCAGTGGGGAGCCCCAGCCACTCAGCTGTTTTTGCAGCTGTCTGCTGGAGCAAAATGCAGGTGTCTAAAGGGACTTGGAGTCCCTTTAAATCCTTTCTTTCTGCTCTAGCCAGGAAGCAGTAGTACACCACACTGGCTCTCAATGTAGGGGAAAACAGGAGTTGATGAGAACAAATATTAAAATTGTATCTAGCAGTCACAAAGGATGAAGAGGGGTCTGAGAATTACAAAATTGCAGTCTTACAATTTATAAACTGCAGTCTTGCAAATTATAAAATTGTAGTCTTGCATACAATTTCTTAAGAACTCATTTGTAACTATGTTCCTTTTACTAGTTCAGTTATGAAACAATGATTCCAACTGGAATATATCCATTACCCACTCCAGTTCTGACTAACCCCCAGTCCACTGGTCAGGTTGAACAGAAGGTTCAAACCATCAAACTAAGCTTGAATAGATTACTCAGATCTCAGTTTAGATTTACTCATTTTGAGAAACACTCCTATTCCAGGTCTTGAATATGTCCCTGCACAGTTTATGAGAGGAAGGATTTTATGCAGCACTTTGCCAGCCGCATCAGCAATCTCTCTCTCTCTCTCTCTCGGCTTGGCTTCGCGAACGAAGATTTAAGAAGGGTGCAGTAGTCCACGTCTGCTGCAGGCTCGCTGGTGGCTGACAAGACCAATGCGGGACAGGCAGGTCCGGCCACAGCGGCTGCAGGGAAAAGTCTGATTTAGGGTTGGTCCTGTAGCAGTGCGATTCTTCCTCAATCTCCTTTTGTCCTCAAGACCAGCTATGCGTGCGTTCTCAAAGGAAGAGACAGCCTGGTGGATGGTGTGCCTCCATGCTTTGCGATCTGAGGCTAGGTCAGACCACTGGTGATGGTTGATGTGACAGGTGCTAAGGGATTTCTTCAAGGAGTCCTTGTACCTCTTCTTTGGTGCCCCTCTATTTCGATGGCCGGTGGAGAGTTCGCCATACAGGGCAATCTTGGGAAGGCGGTGGTTTTCCATCCTAGAAATATGCCCTGCCCAGCGCAGCTGCGTCCTCAACAGCAGTGCCTCGATGCTTGTAACCTCCGCCCGCTTGAGGACTTCAGTGTTGGTCACAAAGTCACTCCAGTGGATGTTGAGGATGGTGCGAAGGCAGCGCTGATGAAAGCGCTCAAGGAGTCGCAGGTGATGACGGTATAAAACCCACGATTCGGAGCCATAGATGAGGGTTGTCATCACAACCGCTTTGTAAACATTGATCTTTGTGCCTTTTTTCAGATGCTTGTTGCTCCACACTCTTTTGTGCAGTCGGCCAAATGCACGGTTTGCCTTTGCCAGCCTGTTGTCAATCTCCTTGTCGATCTTAGCATCTGAGGAGAGGATGCACCCCAGGTAGCTGAACTGCTGGACTGTCTTCAGAACTGATTCACCCACAGTGATGCAGGGAGGGTGATAATCTTCCTGGGGTGCAGGCTGGTGGAGAACTTCTGTCTTCTTCAGACTAACTTCTAGGCCGAATAGCTTGGCAGCCTCTGCAAAGCAGGATGTCATATGCTGCAGAGCTGATACCGAGTGGGAGACGAGTGCAGCATCATCAGCAAACAGTAGCTCTCGGATGAGTTTTTCCATTGTCTTGGAGTGTGCCTTTAGTCGCCTCAGGTTGAACAGGCTGCCATCGGTGCGATAGCGGATGTAGACACCATCGTCCTCATCTAGATCTACTGCGGCTCTTTGAAGCATCATGCTAAAGAAGATCGTAAAGAGAGTTGGCGCGAGAACGCAGCCTTGCTTGACACCTGTGCCTATTGGGAAGGGCTCCGAGAGGTCGTTGCAGTGTCTGACTTGGCCTCGCTGGTCTTCGTGTAGCTGGATGATCATGCTGAGGAACCTTGGGGGACATCCTAAACGTTCCAAGATTTGCCACAGGCCTTTCCTGCTAACGGTATCGAAAGCTTTGGTAAGGTCGACAAAAGTCACATACAGAGCCTTGTTCTGTTCCCTGCATTTCTCTTGGAGCTGCCTGAGAACAAATACCATGTCGGTGGTGCTCCTGTTAGCTCTGAAGCCGCACTGGCTCTCTGGGAGGAGTTCTTCTGCAATGGTGGGCACCAGTCTGTTCAGGAGTATTCTGGCAAGGATTTTGCCTGCGATGGAGAGCAGGGTTATCCCCCGGTAGTTGGAGCAGTCTGACTTTTCCCCTTTGTTCTTGTATAGGGTGATGATGATTGCATCGCGAAAGTCCTGTGGTAATTTGCCTTGTTCCCAGCAGGTGACAAGTACTTTGTGAAGTGAGCTATGTAGTACTGTGCCCCCATGCTTCCAGATCTCTGGTGGAATTCCATCAACTCCTGCTGCCTTGCCACTTTTCAGTTGCTTGATGGCTTTAACAGTCTCTTCTAGGGTGGGGATCTCATCCAACTCTGTTTTCAGCGGTTGAAGTGGGGTGAGGTGGATTGCTGAATCTTGAACTACGCGGTTGGCACTGAAGAGAACCTGAAAATACTCCGACCACCGGTTCAGTATGGATGCCTTGTCTGTGAGGAGCACTTGGCCGTCTGCACTATGCAAGGGACTCTGAGCCTGATATGATGGACCATATACTGCCTTCAGGGCTTCGTAGAACCCTCTTAAATCACCAGTGTCTGCACACAGCTGGGTTCTCTCTGCAAGCTTGGTCCACCACTCGTTCTGAATGTCTCGAAGCTTGCGCTGGAGGTTGCTACATGCAGCGCGAAAGGTTGCTTTTTTCCCAGGACAGGAGGGCTGAGCAAGATGTGCTTGGTAGGCAGATCTCTTTTTTGCCAGTAATTCTTGGATCTCTTGATTGTTCTCATCAAACCAGTCCTTGTTCTTCCTTGTGGAGAACCCGAGGACTTCTTCAGAGATCTGCAGGACGGTAGTTTTTAGGTGTTCCCAGAGTGCTTCTGGAGAAGGGTCTGTGGGGCAACTGAGGTCCTCAATTCTTGACTGGAGTTTTGCCTGGAAGGCAGCTTTAACTTCGGCTGACTGGAGGCTGCCAACCTGAAACTTCCTCCGAGGGATACCTCCTCTCCTGGGTGTGGGTTTAAAGTGAAGACGGAGATTGCAGCGTACAAGACGATGATCCGTATGACATTCTGCGCTGGGCATTACTCGGGTGTGTAAGACATCTCGAAGGTCTCTCTGGCGCACCAGAATGTAGTCGATAAGGTGCCAATGCTTGGACCGTGGGTGCATCCAGGTTGTCTTCAGACTGTTCTTCTGCTGGAAGATAGTGTTGGTGATGGTGAGCTGGTGCTCCATGCAGAATTCTAGCAGGAGGCGCCCGTTGTCATTGCAGTTGCCAATGCCGTGTTTGCCAAGTACTCCTTTCCAGGCTTCCGAGTCTTTACCTACTCTGGCATTGAAGTCGCCAAGGATGATCACCTTGTCCTCTGTAGGGGTCTTCCGTACGAGGTTGCGTAGATCAGCATAGAACTTGTTCTTTTCTGCAGGATCTGCTTGAAGGGTTGGGGCATACACACTGAAGAGTGTTGCATGCTGCTTGTTTTGAAGTGGGAGGCGCATGGACATGATGCGATCTGAGTGACCTGTTGGAAGGTTTTCGAGTTTGGAGGCAATGGAGTTCCTGACCATGAAGCCAACGCCAGAAAGGCGGCTCTCAGCCTTTGACTTACCCGACCAGTAGAGGGTATAGCCAGCACCGTGTTCTTGAAGACTACCTTCCTCAGGGAAACGGACCTCACTGAGAGCTGCTATGTCAATATTCAACCTGAGAAGTTCGTGGGCAACTAGAGCAGAGCGTCGTTCAGGGCGACCACTGCCTACTGTGTCAAGCATGGTTCTGATGTTCCAACACGCAAGCTTTAGTCTTTGCACACTTTGTGAGGCAGGTGCATGCCTTTTCTTTGTTGTTATTTTTCGACCGCAAGTAAGGATGCCCGTTGACCGCGGCTAGCCAACTGGGGTGGGGGAGACGAGCTTTGTTTAGGCCACCTTTTCTAGGCCCCTCTCCATGTGGAGCAAGCAGTGCTGTCCCTAGATAAGGCTGCTTGGTCGTTCAGGGTGCTGCCGAAAGATGCTTTCGTCTCCGGGTTAGCATCAGGCGACCAATATCCTGAACCGCCTACATGCAGGATCGGGACTGCGGCTTCCAGTGGCACCTTCCACCTGCCGTTTCGCCCCTTGCCTATCGCTGCAGGACTTGATGCGTTGTGGGTTGTGTGTGTGGATATGCCCTTCAGGCCTGCGCAGAGGAATTTTTTAGGTGAAGCGCAGTGTGCGCGGTACTGGCTCCACCCTTTCACCTGGGGGTCATCTGCCATGGCCCAGTAAGCCGGGACGCCGGCAGTGAGTCCTCCAGGTGGTAGGTGTTACATTAACGAGCTCTATCTGCCCGGGTTTGATGTTAGAGTTTTCCTTCTCTTAGGCTGACGAAGTTGGTGGGCCCAGCCTGCCCATCCGGTTATACCGCCGGACAATTCGGTCGCACCATGACGTAGCAAACTCTGTGAAAACGGGGGGGACCAGCGAGAAGGTGTTGCTACGGATGCAGTAATGCAGGAGAGGCCATTGCAGTGACCATCTGCCAGGCATAGCCAGACAGTGACCACGCGGCGTTCACTACACCGGGAGAGGAGAGGCTATGTATTGCGCATGCACTTTCCCTGGGGGGGTAGGATTCCCAGAGGGAGCCCACCCCCCACCCCCACAGCAATACTGACATGCAGATAACCCAACCCATCAATGTTCATCTGAAGTTAAAAGAATTTTCAGTGTCAACAAAACAACTACTATGATAAGTGAGCACACGCACTTCCACCAATCAAGGGAATATCAGCTGAACCACATTCTTAACAGTGGAAACACCATGTAGAAATGTATCTCAGGAATAGGGGCATCTAAGAAAAGATTGTTCCCCTGTATTTGCAGAACTTTTAGCAACACCTAGAACTTTTATACCTCACCTAGAGTATTGTGTTCAGTTTTGGGCCCCACAATTTAAGAAGGATGTAGGCAAGCTGGAATGTGTCCAGAGGAGGGCAGTGAAGATTGTAAGGGATCTGGAGAACAAGTTGTATGAGCAAAGGCTGAAGGATCTGCGATTGTTTAGCTTGGAGAGGAGACAACTGAGAAGTGATATGATAATCATCTTCAAGTACTTGAAGGGCTGTCATATAAAAGGATGGTGCAGAGTTGCTTTCTGTTGCCCAGACATGCAGACCAGAACTGTACTGCACTTTTCCAGGGGGTTGGACTAGATTATTTTGGATGTACCTTCTATTATTCTATGATTCTATGAATCCAGTGGCACCTTTAGTAGTAGTAGTAGTAGTAGTAGTAGTAGTAGTTTATTTATATTCTGCCCATTCCCTGTAGAGGCTCAGAGCAGAGTGTAACATAAATAATAAAATCACAATAAAAACACAACAGCATAACAATAAAAACCGATTACAATGTTCAGTCCAACAGAATGGTTCAGCGGGACCATATAATAAAATGGTGTAACAATACAATGCAGTGGAACAGCGCAGTAGGATAGTACAGTAGGGAAGGCCAACTGATCTAATGAATAGATGTCTGACGCCTCACCCAAAAACCTGGCAGAACAGTTCTGTTTTACAGACCCTATGAAAGGCTAACAAGTCAGGTAGGGCCCGGATCTCCATAGGGAGCTGATTCCACCAGGTTGAAGACCAATGAAGTTTTATTCTGGGTATAAGTTTTCATATACATCCACAGTTCTTCAATGTGCACACAAAAACTTATACCTATAATAAACCTTCGTTGGTCTTAAAGGTGCCACTGGTCTTAAACTGTTCTGCTGCTCCATACCAACACAGCTACCCACCTGGGATTGATATTGTCAGTCTGCAGGGTGCCACTGGATATGTTTTGTTTAGCGGCAAAATATAACACAATCCAGTGACATTTATTATTTATTTATTTATTACATTCGACTTATATCTCGCCCTCTCCGCAAGGGGACATCTTAAAGACTGATGATATGTAATTCACTATGAGCATTCAGGTATTATAGCTCCTCTTCAACAGATGGACATGGCCACCCCTGTGCAGCTCCCACCACCTTCCATTCATATACACTGCTAGCTTCTGTATGTTGCTCATACAGGGAGCCAGCTGCAGGTGGTCCTAAGGGAGAAATGTCTGCTCTAGCAAGGGGGGGCAGTTCTCTGGTTCTCACTCCCCCAACATACAGCACTGCTTGTGTCTGTTAAGCCATGAAGGTTGGTGGTGATGGTGCACAAGGGGCTCAAGGGTGCAGCACAGAGACATTGGGAAGCGGTGTCTCAGCCAAAATGTTTGGTGTCCAGAGCTGCCCATTCAACAGGCAATCTTGTTTCATCTTTAAGAGGTTGTAGGAGCAAAATATCAGATCCAAAACATTTCCCTGCCTTTGGCCTCTCACTATGTGAGGACAGAACCAGGGACCCTGGCTATTCTGGTGCTTTTCTTCCAAGTCAAGCCTGTTTTTGTATTGTTCTCTTCCTGGCCTCATGTGGCTGCAGGAGAGTGCCTAATACCTGATAGCATGCCTCCTTTGCATCTGTTTTTGGCTCAGTGGTTGGGTTGCTGGCCTTGGATGTAGGGGCTGTAGGTCTGACCCTGGCCTCTGTTGTTGTTTCCTTTGTCAGGGATGGTTGTATGTGGCTTGGAGGAGGGATGGTTGTTTGTGGGAAGCACTTTTGTGACCATTCAGACCCTTGCCAGGGGATAGGCAGGCATCCCATCTGCTGCATGGGCACCCTCTTCCTTGGCTATAGGGGCAAAACTCAGACCATACAATTCAGTTGAGGTTGCACTGTTGCTAGGTCTTTTTCCTGACCTCTGGTATTCTGTTGTGACAGTGGCATTGAGGGGCAGTGGTCACATTAGCAGGCAGTGGCTGACTGAACCTGTATATCCCACTCAGAGGAATATAATTGGATGCCACTGCCTGATTGGTGGGTGTTGCTGGGTTGCTATAGAATCATAGAGTTGGAAGGGTCATCTAGTCCAACCTCCTGCACAATGCAGGAAACTCACAAATACCTCCCCCTAAATTCACAGGACCTTCATTGCTATCAAATGGCCATCTAGTCTCTGTTTAAAAACCTCCAAGGAAGGAGAGCCCACCACCTCCCAAGAAAGCCTGTTCCACTGAGGAATTGCTGTAACAGTCAGGAAGTTCCTCCTAATGTTGAGCCAGAAACTCTTTTGATTTAATTTCAACCCATTGGTTCTGCTCCTACCTTCTGGGGCCACAGAAAACAATTCCACACCATCCTCTATATGACAACTATAAATATGCATGATTTTCTACTCTTAAAATGAAGGTTTTACATCCACTGTTAGAGAATAATGTGCCAAAGAAATAATAGTTTTATCAAAGTATTTCCTGTGAAAAAGAAATGGCATGAAACTTCTCTGCATGGTGCACACTAATTTACTATGTCTTTGCTTTGGATGGGAAATGGTGTGGAAAGATTGTGTAGTGGGCATCCCTTTGCTATTAACTGGTCTTCCCATCACCTTATCATCACGGTGACTGTGCTGTGTTGAAGATATCAGCCTATATGCTGTTGCTGGCTCACCGTCTGTGTTTGTGACACTGTATTGCCTCTGTTTTTATACTGTTATGTTTTGTGTTTTTATGATGTTTTAATTTGTAATAGGTGTTTAAATTCCTGTTGTAAGCTGCCCTGAGCCCACTTGCAGAAAAAGGGCAGGATATAAATCTAAAAATTAAATTAAATTAGCAACAGTTTGGTACCAGTTTGGTACTGAGATTGCCCAGAAGTATTCCATCATGCTTGGCATGGAGTTTACTATCAATAGCCTGGAGAGAAATTTCATCACATTCAGAAATTTCAGTCAGTCTGTCCAGCAGTGTCATAGGTCATATCTGGGGGACACAGCTCTTGTACAGGTCAGGTTATGCTACCTACAGTATTATTCAACAAGAAAAACCACTTCTTCAGCTCTACTGCTGAAATAGGAAGCTAGGAGCTTCATATTTCCTCAGGATAACTTTAAATGGTTAAATAAAAATGGTTCATAACCTTTTATGCTTGAATTGTGCACTCCTCATACAGTCTGAGTTTATTGTGAGTTAAAAAGGTAAAGGTAGTCCCCTGTGCAAGCACCAGTCATTTCTGACTCTGAGGTGATGTCGCATCACGATGTTTTCATGACAGACTTTTTAATGGGGTGGTTTGCCATTGCCTTCCCCAGTCATCTACACTTTCCTCCCAGCAAGCTGGGTACTCATTTTACCAACCTTGGAAGGATGGAAAGCTGAGTCAACCTTGGGCCGGCTACCTGAACCCAGCTTCTGCTGAGAATGAACTCAGGTCATGAACAGAGAGCTTGGACTGCAGTACTGCAGCTTTACCACTCTGCTGCATGTTACATTGCCATAAAGTATCATTGTTATAATTCATTACTTTCAACTTAGAAGTCACATTTCTTTAAAAAAGAGGATATGCCAGAGATAATTTTTACCTGTATCCTGAAAAATGTATCTGTAACCCATATTAGACAGAATACTAATTAGACAGAGTACTGTAATTAGAAAGTACTGTAAACCACAGTCCTGTAATATATTAGCCTCCAGCAAAAGTAGGGCCTTCAAGCACATCATTATATGACAGAATATGTCACTCATTATCGGAAACAGATTTTATTTCTGAGAAAGAATGAGTTCTTCAGGAATCAGTATATGAAGATAGTGGTAGTGATAAGTTTTGGAAAAGCCACAACAAGCAGTTGCTGTTTAGAGGGGAGAAGTGGAAGAAGAGTCATGGAGGACAACAGAAAAAATATGCTACAAAACCCTGAATGGGATTGTAACTCCACCAATTTCAGAGTGTGCGTAGCATAAACATATTGTGTATGTTGCAGCATCACTTGGACAATTTCAGTGCAATTTCAATTTTAATCTAAACCCAGCCTGTACAGTATGATGCAAGAGACTAGTATGATGCAGTTACAGATTGAAAATCCAAATTCAGTGGTAGGGACTTCCAGATTTTTGCTTGATTATGAGGGGTTCTTGCAACCTTAAACGTACACAGATCTTACATTGCTAGTTTGCATGTATCGAAGGCAAGAATGCTGTACTTGCAGTCTTGCTTTCCACATATGCCAAGAGATGCAGTAAGATGGCAAGGTGAGGTCATTCAGCAGTGGAGAGAATTTCTGCAGTTTTCTCCTGGAGCTTGGCTCTCATTTCCTCTCCTCAGCTATTTTTTGCTGCTCACTCTCCTAGACTTGACACTAGTGAGGTCTTAAATCTGATTTCCCGTCTTCCTTTCATAGTGCCTTAGTCACATGACTTCCTGTTTCCGGCTCACTGTGTCCCTTGCTGCCACCTTGAGAGGTGTTTCAGTATGGGTTCTGGATATAGAAAGGTTGAAAACCATAGGCATAAAGTTAGCATATTAGACTATGCCACAAAAATCCATCTTCTGAAATAACACACATTGTAGAAATCACTAATTTAGTTTCTAAAAATCCAAGTTAATGCTTTCCTACATCTCTTCATAAGTGATACATCTCAGCTATGCTGCTTTAGAGCATATTCACTCAAGATGGGGTGGTTCAAATTATATGTAGAGGAGAATCATATATTTTTCTTCTGAAATATAGCTAGATTTGTTATGAGACATGGCTGTTTACACACAGACATTCCTGGTTTTGTTTTGAAGCTTCATTGCAAAGATTTATTTATTTTTTATTTTATTTTTGTTAATTTGTATTCCACACTTTATCATGAAAGGGCTCAGGGCAGATAACAACAAAAGTTAAAACAATTAAAAACTCCAAGCTAAAACCATAGGATACAATAAACCAAACAACATATATGTCACAGGCAGCGGTTTTCAATTGGGCACATTATGTATATCAATACAACAGAAGGCCCAAAGATGGAATAATAGATTAAGATAAGATTAAAACAAGATAGCATCATGATAGGTAAGGGAGACCAAGCAGATGGAAATAAGAACATCTGCTGCCTCAACCGAAGGCTACTGGCTTAGCATTAGGACTGAAGGGATAACCATGAATAACTCTGCTAGTATATTAACCTTGACAAGGAGGTTTTCGAAGGTGACACATTTGGAATTGGAATGACTTTTCATTAAACACATTCTGAAGCAAAAGGGATTTAAAAAAATGAGTTGCTCAAAAAGCCGCTTTGGAATAAAGTCAAACAAGGCAGCTTTTCTAATAACAACAACATTAATGCTAATAATCTCATGTATCTCTTTAAAACAGTGTGCTCCCTTGCATTGGAAAGTGTTCCAAACGAAAGTGTTACTATGTATAGATAATGCCTGCACAGCCAATGCATTGTAGTTAACAAGAAATTTCTGGCCAGTTTCCAAGAAAACTCTTAAGCGAGATGAAGTTCATCTGCTTTATAGATGCAAGAAATAGCTTTTTAAGATGGAAAATTGTGCCACATTTGTTAATTGCTTTTGCATTCATGCAAAAAAAGACAAAACAAATCCAAAACAAAATGCTGCTCCTAGAACACATACCAGAATACACATTCTGTGTTTTTGCCTCAGATCATTTACAGAGGTCAGTGTGACTGTTCCCACATGGGGTATGCACCATTCAAAGTCAAAGCATGCTGTTTGACAGGAGAATTTATTCCTAGGTCATGAAAATAAAAAGCAGGCTTTGGTATTCTGCCATTGATCTTCTCTGCAAGCAGACTGTGAAAAGGAAGTTGGCAAGGCAAAGAGAATTGACAGAATGAAAAAAAACCCAATATTTTTTTTTTAAATGATGGAATTACATTGAGATGACATGCATACATAGCAGAGGGATCCATCCTAAATTCTACCTTCAAGTAAGTCCCATTTTATTCAGTGGAGCTTACTCCCAGGAAAATCTTTTTTGGATTGCAGTCAAAATCACTTAATTCCCACTAGCTATACCTACCTGATGTAATATTAAAACTATATCAAGTCAGTAATATTAGAAGAGAAAGATGAACATGAACTGAAGGAATTGGGCACTGCAGAATACTGTACATGCCCCAGTTTTGGAAGTGACTATAGAAATTCTTCTAATTAAACCTGTATTAGGAAAAGCAGAATTCAGGGCAGAGTGAATCTGCAGGAGGAGAAGGAGAAGCAAAAGCTGTTGTAGTAGTGGAGGAGGAGAAGGGGGAAGGGATTGGGTTTATACTCCACCATTCGCTCAGTCTCAGAGCAGCCTACAACCTCCTTTCCCTTCCCTTCTCCACAACAGACATCTTGTGAGGTAGGTGAGGCTGAGAGAGCTCTCTGAGGACTGCTCTTGAGACAACAGCTCTAAGAGAGTTGTGACTGACCCAAGGTCACGCCAGCAGCTGCATGTGAAGGAGTGGGGAATCAAACCCGATTCTACCAGATAAGAGACTGTGCACTTAACCACTACACCAAACTGGCAAAAGGAATGGAAGGGAGAAGTACTGGACAGTAAATATATTATATGTGATCAATGCAATTTTAAAAAATTAATATGCTATAAGTTCTTAAATATCTGAACCTACTACAAGCTACCAGAATGTGATTTGGGAAGGAATCAAAGCATTGACAACCGTGGGAGAGGGGGCTCATTATTGGACTCTCAAGAGTAAAATATTATGCCTTAGAACATAGATCCAAATTACAGCACTTGTGAATTGTTAAGTGTGTGTGTGTATGTATGTATACACACACACACTGGCTTTTGAACAACTAGCAGCTTTCACTTAGGGTTGTTTTTAAATGCAGGCTCTTCACAACTGCTACTGCATAAAATAGTGGCCAAACTTGCTTTTAAAGATTCAGGATCTCATATTTTCTTATGTTTATTCATTGCTTTGTTTGTTTAGAGATGGATGAGCTTCTACTCACCAGGAAATAAGCATACATGTCCAACTGTGATTTGCTGATATATTAGCCGAACCAAGGAAAAATGAAAACAAAGCTCTTGGAGGACATCAAAGCAGCTGCAGAAGCAAACCAACCACCCTACTAGCAAAATGCGGGGGTGACTAGTTTTGGTGCATAATGCATTAGAAGAAACATGATCGGGGGTGGCCAGGGAAGCTGTGAAAATCATTTCCAGAGAAGCAGATGCAGCTGTTCTAAAGATCTCAAGTGCAATGATTCATGTCAGCCAAGATGTTTGATTTGTCACTCTCTCTTCCTGAAACAACTGGAGCTGCAAGGAACAAAGTTGGCTCTGCCCTCTTTCAAATGATAGTCCCGTCCTGGGCAAGGATATGTTTGTCTTTAAGTAATAGAATATTAATGTTCGAAAGCAGAGCTCCCAAAGGCAAACCTTCTAGCAGTCTCTCACGGAAAAGTTCCCAAGCCAATCTCTGCTCTCCATGGTACTGAAGCACTTAAATTAGGGATGTACACAGTTGCCCAGCTAGTTTCTCAGAGTACAGTTAAGAGCATTATGTGTTCAGTTTACTACTTTCAGAAGAAAAAGTATAAGAATTCCCAGCAATCATGAAGCAAGGAACTGTGTCAGAGGAAGAGGAATGTGATGAGAACAAAAGATAATGGAGGTGGACCACTGGCTGTATTGGTGGTGCGAACAGAAGTGGTTTGGATTCTGGGACCATGGGCTAGGTCTACTTTATGTTTATATTTTGAAAACTGGAAGTTTGAAGCAATGTTTGAGAATCTGATGAAATTATCTTGATGCAGATTCAAATTGTTAACAGACCTGGCACTAGCACTTTAAATTAGTCCTCTGGAGCAGTGAGACTGTCTTTAAAATCTTTACTCCTTTGGAAGTCTTTATTGTGATGGACTCTGAATGACTGAATTAATGAAGAAAATATTGTTGGACTCTACACCTTTATATGGAGAATTGCACTTTATTATTGTAATCTATTGTTGAATATTATGTCAGTTTCACTTGAAGAACAATGTATGTAGGATTATGAATAAGAGTGCTGTGTATTTTCATTTATGTATTTCCATGAATGTATTAACAGGAGCAATAAGTGATTGAGTGCTTTATAATAGTGATTTTTTTTGTTATTTCTTCTGCAGTAATACTGTTAATATATAGCTGAATCAGGCCTAATCAGAAACATCCAGAACAATAAGCTGTACTGCAATTCATTTCAGTGAGACTTACAAAGAATCATTGGTTGATTGTGTCCCAAACCATTCACTCTCCTTGTTCATTATTTTCTTTGGTCTACTATAGAACCCCTTTCTTCTATATTATCCATAAATCTGCCCCCTTCTTTACCATCTCATGTCTTTATTATTTTTCCAGACAACATGCTGCCCTCTGTTCAGTTGGTGCCCTCTAAGGCTATCCCCTTGATAAGTCTAAAATGTGAGGTTAAGAACATAAGAACGTAAGAGAAGCCATGTTGGATCAGGACAATGGCCCATCCAGTCCAACACCTTGTCACACAGTGGCCAAAAAAAAGGAGGTTCACAAGTGGAGCTAGAAGCCCTTCCACTTTGCCCCCCCACAAGCACCAAGAATACTGAGCATCACTGCCCCAGACAGTTCCAATAATATGCTGTGGCTAATAGCCACTGATGGACCTCTGCTCCATATGTTTATCCAATCCCCTCTTGAAGCTAGCTATGATTGTAGCCGCCACCACGTTCTGTGGCAGTAAATTCCACATGTTAATCACCCTTTGGGTGAAGAAGTACTTCCTTTTATCCGTTCTAACCCAACTGCTCAGCAATTTCATAGTGTTGTCATAGTGTTATATAACCAAACACAAATAAAGGATTCTTTTTAAAAACTGCACCAACTTAGAGTGGCCTCCAGGCCTCTTCTATTCAGGCTCCCTTCCTTCTGCACCACCTTAGTTTAGTTTATTCGATTTATATCCCATCCTCCTCGCCAAAGCAGGGTCAGGGCGGCTCACAGTTCACAGTAAATCACAATAAAACAATTTAGATAAACATTAAGTTAAAATAATGTGATGCTAATTTCCATTTAGTAGATAGCATGCGATGTTCTTAGACGTCCTTCCAGTAGCAGGGGCTCCCAAGCCGCCTACAAACATGGGGTATGTATGTGCATATGTGAAAAGGAGCAAAAGCCAAATAGAAATGGGGAGGTGTGGGTCAGGGAAGATCAGGTGGACTTCCCATAAATTCCACTTTCCGAAAGAGGGACACGCGGAAAGCATTTTGGATGCTGAATTTCAGAAATCCACAAAACTGGTCCAGGCCCCACAAGCTCCACAAACTTTGTGGGGGGGCTGAAAACAGCTCTGGTTACTCACCATGGGGTGGTTCTGTGCCGTCTTCAGCAAGGAAAAGGGAAGCTGCAAGGGGAGACGAATTGGAAAGCTGGAGAAATAGGCCAACAGAACGAGTCAGCTTCCTGAACCTAGCACATGTCCTAAGGCATGTTTATGTCCTCTTCAGTATGTGACCAGAGTTGGTACAGCAGACCTCTGCTACTACTGTTGCCAGGATCCTGCCCTCAGCTTTTACAAGCAGCCCGTTCCCTCTCACCCAAGCCTGGAGTCACAGCCTGCCAGTACCTACTATGGCACCAGGTTTCTTCTCCACAAAGAACCCACATTAAGAGGACATCAAGTCATCCTCAACCATTCAAGAGACCAGAACCCCAAAATGGCTCTTCCTGCCTCTTTTGCCACTCAACAGGGGATACTGAGTCCTTGCAGAAGTCAGTGGCTCAGTGGTAGAGCATCTGCTTGGTAAGCAAAAGGTCCCAGGTTCTATCCCTGGCATCTCCAACTAAAAAGGGTCCAGGCAAGTAGGTGTGAAAAACCTCAGCTTGAGACCCTGGAGAGCCACTGACAGTCTGAGTAGACAATACTGACTTTGATGGACCGGGGGGGGGGGTCTTATTCAGTATAAGGAAGCTTCATATGTTCATAAACAAGAGCTAGAACACAGTCAGAGCACTGCAGTTTATTCATTTGAAAACACCAAGAAGAGATTGGATTTATACCCCGCCCTTCACTTGGAGTCTTAGAGCAATTTACAATCTTCTTCCCTTCCTCTCCCCAGAGCAGACACCCTGAAGTAGGTAGTGGTGAGAGAGCTCTGAGAGAACAGCTCTGTAAGAACTGCAGCTGACCCAAAATCACCCAGCAGCTGCATGTAGAGGAGTGGGGAATCAAACCCAGTTCTCCCAGATTAGAGTCTGCACATTTAACCACTACACCAAACTGGCTACCAGATTCCTTGTCTAATGAAGTGTGCTTAGAGAGCACACAAAACCTTACGTTCTGAATAAAACTAAGTTGGTCTTAAAGGTGCAACTTGACTCCTATTTTGTTTGGCTACACCAAACAGAGCAAAATTTGAGGCCAGGGGCACCTTGCAGACTAAAAGCTTCAGTGTGCACACTCTTGTGTGGCAACTTGCAACTAAGGTGCACAGAAAAGCTTATCCCCAGAATAAACTTCGCTGGCCTCAAACTTTGTTAAAAGACAAAGCTGTTGCATTTTGCGGGGGAGTTGGTGCAGCTTAGCGGTTGAGATGGGAGCCCAGAGGACCTAGCATATTATGTTGTTTATGCTAGTGTTCTGTATTACAATGAATTGAAGTTAACAGCATAGTAATATACTTAATTTTAGTGTGGGTTCTTATTAGCCTAACAGCAATCCTTTCAGGGAGGCTAACATAATTAGTGTTATTCTGGTGTTGTAGGAGGAAAGGGCAGGGTATAAATCTGCAGTCTCCTTTTTCTTCTGTTACTTAAGACCAAGCCGGTGACCCACTGGACCCCTCCTTTTGAGTACCTAGTCAGAGTTTCTCCAACTGGACACAAAAGCTCCTCAGAGCAGGCACCAGGCTGGCATGGTCTTAGGCAATCCCCCCACAGCACTGCAATCAGTAACACGGAGAAGGCTCCACCTCCAGAGCAGACCTCCTTGAGAGATTTAGTTTCTTGATGCTCTCAATGACTGTGCTATGGAGCAGATGGTCTCCAAACCTACCAGGGGTGGGGCGATTCTGGATTTGGTCCTAAGTAATGCCCAAGACTTGGTGAGAGATGTAAAAGTGATCGCACCGCTTGGGAGCAGTGACCATAACGTTATTGATTTCACCATTTGTATAAATATGGAGTTGCCCCAAAAGACTGGCACAACCATGTTTAACTTTAAAAAGGGTAAATTCTCTGAGATGAGGAGGCATGTGAAGAGGAAACTGAAAGGAAAGGTAAATAGGTCAAAACCCTTGGGGAAGCTTGGAGGCTATTTAAAACTACAATCCTAGAAGCTCAGATAAAATATATACCACAAGTTAGGAAAGGCATAAACAGCTATAAGAAAAGTCCTGCATGGTTAACAAACAAAGTAATGGAAGCTGTAAAAGGTAAGAAGGACTCCTTTAAGCGGTAGAAAACCAGTCCAAGTGAGATTAGTAAAAGGGAACATAGGTTGTGGCAGATCAAATGCAAGACTGTGATCAGGCAGGCAAAAAGGGACTATGAGGAGCATATTGCAAAAAACATAAAGACTAACAATAAAAATTTCTTCAAATATATTAGAAGCAGGAAACCAGCCAGGGATGACCAAGGGGTCAAAGGGTTACTGAAGGAGGATAGGGAAATGGCTGAGAAGCTGAATGCATTTTTTGCCTCCGTCTTCACTGTGGAAGATGAGAAGTGTTTGCCCGCTCCAGAACCACTAATTTTGGAAGGAGTGTTGAAAGACCTGAGTCAGATTGAGGTGACAAAAGAAGAGGTCTTACAACTGATAGACGAATTAAAAACTAATAAGTCACTAGGTCCGGATGGCATACATCCAAGAGTCCTGAAAGAACTCAAAGTTGAACTTGTGGATCTTCTGACAAAAATATGTAAACTTTCATTGAAATCTGCCTCCGTTCCTGAGGACTGGAAGGTAGCAAATGTCACCCCCATCTTTAAAAAGTGTTCCAGAGGAGATCTGGGAAATTACAGGCCAGTCAGTGTTACTTCATTACCGGAAAAGTTGGTAGAAACTATTATCAAGGACAGAATGAGTAGGCACATTGATGGACACAAGTTATTGAGGAAGACTCAGCATGGGTTCTGTAAGGGAAGATCTTGCCTTACTAATCTGTTAAATTTCTTTGAGGGGGTGAACAAACATGTGGACAAAGGAGATCCAATAGATGTTGTTTACCTTGACTTCCAGAAAGCTTTTGATAGAGTTCCTCATCAAAGGCTCCTTAGTAAGCTCGACAATCATGGAGTAAAAGGACAGGTCCTCTTGTGGATCAAAAACTGGCTGATTAATAGGAAGCAGAGAGTGAGTATAAATGGGCAGTCTTTGCAGTGGAGGACGGTAAGCAGTGGGGTGCCGCAGGGCTCAGTACTGGGTCCCATGCTCTTTAACTTGTTCATAAATGATTTGGAGTTGGGAGTGAGCAGTGAAGTGGCCAAGTTTGCAGATGACATTAAATTGATCAGGGTGGTGAGAACCAGAAAGGATTGTGAGGCACTCCAAAGGGATCTGTTGAGGTTGGGTGAGTGGGCGTCATCGTGGCAGATATGGTTCAATGTGGCCAAGTGCAAAGTAATGCACATTGGGGCCAAGAATCCCAGCTACAAATACAAGTTGATGGGTTGTGAACTGGCGGAGACTGACCAAGAGAAAGATCTTGGGGTCGTTATAGATAACTCACTAAAAATGTCAAGACAGTGTGCGATTGCTATAAGACTCCAGTGTAACTGTGAGAAGGGTGGGGCGAAGTACCAAGGCAGCTGGTCTGCCAGTGGGACGACGGCCCCTCCTCCTCCTCTGACGACTGGAGACTATAGGCAGAAGAACAAGAGCTGGAAGCAGGCACACCGCTGGCGAGGCGAGGTGCATGTGGAGGCTATTTGGTGGAAAGGGGAGGGTGGGACTGATTATAAATTCAACCTGCAGTTCTGGGCCCTGGGGCGGTGGCTGCGAGGCTACAGGGACACGGGGGGGGGTTAATTCCTCCCTGGACCTCTGGGGCTGAACGGAGGCTGCCTCAGGTTCTCAGATTGCATGACCCCCTCCCTCACTACTCCGCCACCCTCCAACAAATGAGAGCTATGCTCCCATATGGCTTAAGAACAAGAACTGAACTTTCTGCTTTTAGCTTGCCTTGCACCTTTTGGACACGACCGCACTTTAAACAACATAAGATAAGAACTTTGTATTTTATTGCACCGTCACTTTGTAAACAACTATAACTTTGCCCTTTAATTCCATTGTTCTCAACTACCAATTTTTGTAAAACTAGATGATTATTTATTATTTATTGGTCTTTTAATTAGATTTTTGATTAGCTATATGGTTATATTGCTGGCAAATTAATAAGAGATGAGGACAGAGGTAGAGGTAGAGGTTTAATTAAGGAGCCAAGGGATCTATTAATGTATTAATTTTAGCTAAGGAGTTAGCGGGTGTTAGTTGAGGGACTTAAATTTGAATTAATTGGTAGTGGGTATCATTGATAGATCAGAACATAGGAATTAAAAGAAGTCAGAGGTATTGGTACTACCAGCTGTTGAGCTGGTGCCCACCGGGAGCTGATGACTGGCCTGGGGATTCCGGTACTCCTGGGGAGGGGAAGGTATGACGGTGGGAACAGGCAGATTTATAGGCAAAGGGGGCTGAGACATAGTGGTGTTCGGCCACCTTCCAGCCTGTGTCCCATCCCGATGGTGACAAGTAGTGTAGCCAGACGAATGTACTCGCCTCCGTCACTGGTGTTATGTAACGCCAGGTCCATCAATAATAAGACCATGATCCTTCGGGATTTCCTGCTGGAGCAGGATGTGGACCTGGCTTGCGTGACCGAGACCTGGGTGCGGGATGGGGAGACTGTGACTCTCTCCCAGATGACCCCCCGGGATACTCGGTCATTCACCAGTCCCGGACTAGCGGGCGGGGGGGAGAAGTGGCATTGTTCATACGAGAGGCTTACTCCTTCAGGGCACTCCCAGCCCCGGAGATTCCAGGCGTTGAATGTGCCGGCCTGATGTGGGACGTTGGGGAGGGGTTGGCGATCTGGCTGGTATACCGACCGCCTAACGCACTGGCCAGCGCCTTACCATCCCTGGTGGAGGCGGCGGCGAGCTGGGACTTGGAGTACCCTAGGCTATTGGTCTTGGGTGACTTCAACGTCCATGCCGACAACGCGGCTTCCAGTCAGGCGTTGGACCTAGTGTCATCCATGGCGACACTGGGACTCTACCAGGTTGTTACAACACCCACTCATCAGGCGGGACACATGTTAGACCTGGTCTTTGTGGCGGGAGTTTTAGTGGACGATATTGCTACTATAGCAGTGCCATGGTCGGATCACTATGCCCTTAAGGCTCGTGTGGATGTATCACCCCAACCCTGTTTAGGCGGAGAGCGTATTTTAGCTCGCCCGCGGAGCCTGATGGACCCAGAACGGTTCCTAACGGCTCTACGGGATGTCTGGCCCACTGGCGACTCCCTGGATGACCTGGTAGAGTCCTGGAATGATGGACTCTTTAGGGCCATTGAGGAGGTCGCACCTAGGTGCCCTCTGCGCCCCCGTTCGAAGCCGTCACCCTGGTTTAACCAGGGGTTGCGGCAACAAAAATGGGGGCTCAGACGACTAGAGAGACAATGGCGGCGTACTCGAGATGAAGCGACTCGAACATCCTATAGAGAGAGTTTGAAATCCTATGAGATGGCAATCAAAGCCGCAAAGAAAACATACTTTGCAACTAAGATTGCGTCTGCAACTTTGCGCCCGGCACAATTGTTTGATATAATTCGGAACCTTACGACACTGCTACAAGGCAGACCAAATTCTATTGAATTGGAGATTGGCTGTGAGGCTTTTGTGAAATTCTTTGCGGACAAGATCGCGTCACTCCGCCCCGACCCCCCGGCCATATTTGAGACAGTTAGTGAAACCGAGGCTTTGGGCCTGTCTTCGGATTGTGTTCTGGATGGCTTCGGCCCCCTCAGCCTGGAGGAAGTTGACAGGATTCTCTTATCTGCACGCCCAACAACCTGTAATCTGGACCCTTGCCCCTCCTGGCTTGTTAAATCTTGCCAGAGGGAGCTTAGATATTCTATACGGGATATCATAAATAGATCCCTGATGGAAGGGCATTTTCCAACGCCGCTCAAAAAGGCAGTGGTCTGTCCCCTCTTAAAAAAACCAACTTTAGACCCGGCCCAATTGGCACACTATTGGCCGGTCTCAAACTTGCCCTTTTTGGGCAAGCTTATCGAGAGGGCAGTGGCGATGCAGTTACAGACTTTCCTGGAGGATGCTTCCGTCCTCGACCCACTCCAGTCCGGCTTTCGCCCGGGTCACGGGACGGAGACGGTGTTGGTCGCCCTGGTGGATGACCTCCAACGGCATCTGGATCGGGGCAGCTCGGCGGTGCTGATGTTGTTGGACCTGGCGGCGGTGTTCGACACGGTCGACCATCGGTTACTGACCTGCCGCCTCGCCGACGCGGGGATTCAGGGGTTGGCTTTACAGTGGCTTTCCTCTTTCCTCGAAGGTCGGGGACAAAGGGTCGCGATTGGGGGTGAGCTATCCCAGAGGCGAACGCTTGATTGCGGAGTGCCTCAGGGGGCGGTTCTCTCCCCGATGTTATTCAGCATCTATATGCGTCCCCTTGCCCAGATTGCTCGAAGGTACGGGCTGGGTTGTCACCAGTATGCTGATGACACCCAGCTCTATCTACTTATGGACGGCCAACCAGTCTCCGCCCCAGAAAATCTAGACCGGGCATTACAGGAAGTGGCCGGGTGGCTCAGACTGAGGCTAAATCCAGCGAAGACAGAGGTCCTTTGCTTGGGTCGTCGGGGCCCAGGGAGGGAAATCCCCCTACCAGCTTTTGAGGGTGCGCCGCTGATAGCGGCGGACAAGGTCAAAAGCCTGGGGGTACTACTGGAGCCCTCCTTAACGATGGAGGCTCAGATAGCAGCCACTGCCAAGTCCGCATTTTTTCACCTTAGGCGGGCAAGGCAGTTGGCCCCCTTCCTGGAACGTGACGATCTAGCAACAGTGATCCATGCCACGGTCACCTCGAGGTTGGACTACTGCAATGCTCTCTACATGGGGCTGCCTTTGTGCCAAACCCGAAAGCTGCAGCTAGTGCAGAATGCCGCGGCCCGGCTGCTGTTAGGGCTCCCAAGAAGGGAGCACATCCAGCCGGGGCTCCGGGACCTGCACTGGCTGCCGATAGCTTACCGAGTTCGGTACAAGGTGCTGGTTATTACCTTTAAAGCCCTATATGGCCTAGGACCTGCCTACCTGAAGGACCGTCTCTCCCCGCATGTTCCCCAGAGAGTACTGAGATCGGGAACTCAAAATCTCCTAGATATCCCCGGGCCAAAGGAAGCCCGCTTAAAATCGACAAGGGACCGGGCCTTTTCTCTTATGGCCCCCTCCTGGTGGAACCAGCTGCCGGAAGAGGTGAGGGCCCTGCGGGACCTCGCCCAGTTCCGCAGGGCCTGTAAGACAACCCTCTTCCGGCTGGCCTATGACTAGCTGGTACAAGAAACTGAACGTAGTTATACTGGATGTCTGCTGCCCCCAATGTTTTAAATGTTTTAAATGGTTCAATGTTTTAAATGGTTTAATGTTTAAATTTAATGCTCTATGTTTAACGCCTATTTATGTCAGATTCCTGTGTTGTAAGCCGCCCTGAGCCACTTGTTGGGAAGGGCAGGATAGAAGTCATAAAATAAATAAATAAATAAATAAATGAAAAGGCCAACGCCATGCTGGGAATTATTAGGAAGGGTATTGAGAATAAATGAGCCAGAATAAATCACCTCAAAAGGATATTATAGCATTGGAGAAAGTTCAGAAAAGGGCAAATAAATGATTCCCTATGAAGAAGGGTTGAAACGCTTGGGACTCTTTAGCTTGGAGAAAAGTCGACTGCAGGGTGACATGATAGAGGTTTACAAGATAATGCATGGGATGGAGAAAGTAGAGAAAGAAGTACTTTTCTCCCTTTCTCACAATACAAGAACTCGTGGGCATTCGATGAAATTGCTGAGCAGTCAGGTTAAAACAGGTAAAAGGAAGTACTTCTTCACCCATAGGGTGATTAACATGTGGAATTCACTGCCACAGGAGGTGGTGGCAGCTACAAGCATAGCCAACTTCAAGAGGGGATCGGATAAAAGTATGGAGCAGAGGTCCATCAGTGGCTATTAGCCACAGTGTGTGTGTGTGTGTGTGTGTGTGTATACATATATATATATATATATATATATATATATATATATATATATATATATATATATATATATATATATATATATATATATTACCACTTTGTGACACAGAGTGTTGGACTGGATGGGACATTGGCCTGATCCAACATGGCTTCTCTTATGTTCTTATGTTGTGCTCCTGCTGTCTTTGCTGCCAATCCTCAGTAATCAGAAACAAGAGGGGCAGGCAAAACCTTAATTTCTGACATAAAATATACTTTGCAGGAGGAGTGATTCATGAAGCATCACTAATTGCACTAGGCTCTCACTAAAATGCTGGCTGTGGTGGTACCTTTGGTGATAGATTAGCTGATAACATCATTGTAGGAACAACATTCGTTTTGATTTTGGACTAAATCACTTGTGGCTACCCATTGTAGCAATGTCCCTTTCAAATTTTTTTCCTGCCACATTTCTCTTTTTCCTTCACAACATCCAATGCAAGTCCTACCAGGGAACTAAATAAAAGATTTTTAGTACCTATAAAGACAGTATAATGTTTATTTATTTATTTTATTAATTTAATTTATATCCCGCCCTCCCCACCAAAGGCAGGCCCAGGGCGGCTCACAAACCAAGGGTCGACACAAACACATAACATAATAACATAAAAAAATATAAAACATAAAAACATAAAACATAAAAAAACAATTTAAAACAATTGCATGTGCTACAGTCATAATTTCAGGCAGCGATTTAAATTCTGGTGGTTAGCTATACTCAGAGGTTTCAGAGGAAAACATATTAGTTTTCAACATTCCATTGGAGATGCACCATTAGGGGGAAAGGATTTTAAAATGGATCCAGAAATGTGTATTATTCCCTAAGGTGTATGATTCCTCTTAATAAATTTTGTTTTGTTTTTCATTCTGTTTGGAATTTATAGTTCCTTCCAACTTGTAGAGATTATAGCAGGGCAGTGAATGCAAACCTCCATATGTGATAATTGTCTACTTATATGTCAAAATAAAACAGCAAGTCAACTTTATAATCCACTACATGTATACATTGAAAGCTTAGTGGTCTTTTAAAATTAGCAATCCTATCATGATTTATAACATTTTTGCTTTTTTTTAAGGATTATAGCCAATATGTAGAGCGTCCTTCTTTTTTATCATCATCCCCACCACCACCATCATCAATTAGATTTGATTAATTGCCCAATCCCAGCAAGCCAGGCTCTGAGTGATGCACATAATATATAATAAAAACAGTACATAAACTAAAAACAACACAATATATGATATTAAAATTTCTCACTACAATGGCATCCTATGAGTTATTTTTGTGCTCATTCTAGACTACCAGGACATCAAACTGTAGGGTGTGAGAGACTTACAAAGCATCTGGGGTCAGAGAAAGGCTGCTGCCCTCAATCAAAGACCTGGCTGAACATTTTCACCTTACAGTCCCTGCAGAATCTCATGAGATCATGCAGGGTCCTGATGTCATTTGGGAGAGAGTTCCACCAGGTTGTTGCCAGGACTGAGAAAGTCCTGGCCCTGGTCAAGGACAGCCAGACCAGGGATCACCAGCAATTGCTGTTAGTAAATTGCTGTTAGTAGAGCACAACACTCTTCCAGGGGCATGCTGGGGGATACAGTCACACAGATACATTGGTCCTAGACCACTCAAGGCCTTAAAGGTCAAAATCAGAACCTTGAACTTGACTTGGTACTCCACCAGGAGCGAGTGTAGCTAGCACAGCACTGATTGTATATGTGCCAGCTGTATTCTAATCATGAGCCTATATTTTTTTCTTCAAAATACATATTTGGGAATTATTTTAGTTGGCATCCAGAATGCTGGTTTCTGCATCAAAAGGAAGAGGATAGCTTTATCTCATTTCACATATTACTGCACTATTGTGATATTACTACTGAGCACTATGACTACAGAACTGAAAACTCATTAATAATATATGTGACTCCATAACACACAGTATGTCATATGTGGCCATACCAGTGAAGCAACAAGACAGTCAAGTACAAGAACTTATGGTAACAAACCAAATTAAATATTTAAGAAAACCATAGAAGGGGGGAATAAACAAAGAATTCTAATTTAAAAGAGAGGAATGGGGGAATGAATAATCATAAATCAAGTCCTCTTACCTTTATTTTTTTTAAAGTTCTGGTTAAACAAAGAATTTATGCAAGAATCTTTCAATTTAGGCTCAGCTACGTTTGGAGGCACTGAGAAATTTCTAGATTTTCAAAAGATTGTCAAAAGTAACAAATTCAACCAATTTCCAAAATTGCATTTCAGAGGGGGAACTAAGCTTATCTCTAGTATCCCATGACTACTGAAGGGAAAAATCAAGGGACCAGAAATTGATCCAAGACTGGGTGTTTCTGGAGTTGTATAGTAATCTAATTCTGGTGATGCCTAATCAGACATGATATCACTGATGATGTCTGAGTTTCACCATCTCTACTCTGCTTCATTAACCATCACTTGTAGATATGACATCACATCACACTTTTTATTATATTTTATCAGGGAAGGAATAGCAGCCACATATGCTTACAAAGACATGAATATGCTGCACTGTAAAGAAAATTGTTTCTTGGCAGTGAAAGTAGAAGGGTAAACTGATATTTTGCAAAGCAAACAAAGGAAAAGTAAAATGGTCTCTTCTGACGCACTTTCAAAACTAGACCAGAAGTTAAGCTGCAGTAAAATCAAGCAGAGAGGGGGAAATGATGAATTCTTCCCCCTGTGGTTGAGGGGGCAGGCCATGTTGAGAAGAGAAAAGCTGCACTCCAATCAACAAATCTGGATTTGGAAGGCCATTCGAAAAAAGGATTTTGGATTTTTTTTTTCTTCTGCTTTGGTGAATGGCTGAACAAGGAACTCTGACTAAGTTGTACTGGTCCCAAGTTGTCTGCTTCAGGACTAAAATGCATTATTCTTTTCTTTCTCTAAGGCAAGTATGGTTCCCAAGCTTCGTGTGGGGCCTGCAGTTCTTCCAGAATTACATCTGCTCTCCAGACTGTAGAGATCAGTTCCCCTACAGGAGATCAAAGATTTGGAAGGTTTGTTTGTTTGTTGGACATAGGTGAGAAAGGATCCCTACTAACTTGGTAGGGCTGCCCAGAGGCTGCAAATCCTGAGCACCTGACTGAGACAGGGTAGAAGGAGATTCGCCCAGCCCTGGTCAGGGAAGATCCAGTGGGAGCAGACCCACCAAAGGGGAAACAGGAGAGCTTTGCCTGTAGGACAAGAGATTGTTCCAGCCTGGACCTGGGGTGGAGGGATTCTTAGGGGGGCGGGGAGAGGGCTCCACAACCAAGCTAAGGAGAACAAAAGGAGATGCTGAGTCTACAACAAATACTGAGCATTCCTGAGGGAGCAGGGTTGACCCAGGTGCTGCAACCCCCATCCACCCTTTTCTGAAGCTTGGGGAGACCAAAAGGGTCAAGACAGCAAAGGGGCAGCACCAGCCGAGATCAATGCACTCATTTTAGGGTTTATCTGTTCAAGAAGTCCAAATTCTTCCTGCTGAAATTCTTGCAGGGGTGCCAATTTGCCAACTCTTAGATAACTAAAATAAACCAGTGTGTGCCATTTTTAGCATTTTACACTTTTCTAACTGAACACGTGCCCTAGTAACAACAGATTATTTAGGATTTGCCAGTGTTTCCATATTCTTGAATCTCTGTATCTTGAAGCTGTTGTCTTCTAATTTACAACCACACAGTGAATACTGGATTGCTGGGAAATGTTTAATTACATACTGTGCTGCCTGGTCCCCATTAGCCAGAATGCCAAAGCCCTAGGCTCCCCCCCCCCCCATTTTCTTCCTGTTATACAAGGGAAGGGTGGGCAAACAATGACATCTTCCATCCCATGTGGCTGCAGGAGCCAAATTTTATATTGAAGTTTGTTTTTAAAGTAAACATGTTCAGCATGAGAAATTCTTTTACATCCTTCACATTCACCTCTGCTGAATCCTCCGCCATGGTATGCCTGGCATTCCTGCTGCTGCTGACCTCCCAGTTCACCACTGAGAACCAGTAGCAAGGCTTCTCCCTGGTGACTCTTTGAGGCAGAGTTGTGGGACTGCTGCTCCTCCTCTACCTCCCCCCCCCCCCAAGCCTCTTTCACCTGCTGTTCTCTCTGGCAAAATCTGCTAACCTGAAGTCTCTGCGCTTTTTTGCAGAGCTCACGCTTCCATTGCACAAGCTCTGCATTCTGTGGCTGTGGCTTTCTGAGTGGGTCTAACAAGGGCTCATGAATCAATCTAGTTATTTGAACTATCATGATGGTCATCTATTGCATCCTATTTTCCAACATGGCATTGCTGTGCAATGTCATTTGTGAAGATATATTTGATTTAAACTAATCCTTGTTTAAATTCAATTACATGGAAATCAAATAATTCTTCATCCTAATGGCTTGATCAAAATCCCTTTACCACCATTACATGTGCTCATTTAACAAGGATATTAGGTCAGCAAGGAATGTAGACTGATATACCAATTAAGGTGCTATATGCATTGAACTATTTTAATGTGATTGGAAATATTATCAGGGGAATTCTCAGACAAGAGAGCTGTGCTAGGATCTGTAAAAGGCGACATACTTTTCAATGGGAGTCTGTATGGAAAGCAGGTTATATGAAAGGGGTAAAGTTTTACAGCCACATGATTTTTTGCCAATTGTAGGTAGCTTCAGGCTGCTTGAAGAAAGGTGCAATAAGTACCAGAGGTAACCTTTAATATTAATACTAACTAGGGTTAGGCATGAACTGGCTCACAAAATAAAGTTTGTCACAAATTTTGGCCACTTCATGGTTCACAAAGTGATGTTCATGGAAGGTACCCACGTAGCTTCAGATCGCACCCTTGGTGCTTGGGTAGGATAGCTGCCACTGCTGGGTGGAAATGGGCTGGCCAAGCAAAGGGGCTTAGCTATTGTATGCCTTCTCTGAGGACCCATATTTTGTACCCTCCCAACCCTTTCTAACTGAAATTCTCCCACTGAGAAAACCCCTGTATATCCCCCTTTACCCTTCAAAGAAAATCTTCCTGACCCAACACCTACCTCATGAAACGACGTCTACCTCATGACACTACACTTACCTCAGCAAAGAACATGAACCTCTTAACACAATGCCTGCCTCATGGAACAACATCCATCTCAGCAAACATCTACCTCAACAAACATTGCCTCTACAAGCAAGCCCGATTGACTTCCCCTTTCCATTGCATCTGTACAATGTGTTCTTGTAATGATGAATTACCAGAAATTTCACCTAAGTGTGGACTGTGACCAGAGGATCTACGTGTTTTGCCTGATGGGGCCTGGGAGCACTGTGGCCACACCTCACTGGGTTCCAGTGCTTTCCAGGGGTACCTGCCAAGATGTTGTGGGGTTACTTTGGGGAGCCCCTGTCAGAACTCTGGAGATGTCTTTCTGTCATTCAGATCCTGCCTTTGGACACTTGGAGGAGAGGGCTGTGAGTGTAGACTGGATGCTTGCCTTACTTAGAGTGTCTACCTGGTGGGGGTCTTGCCCAGGTAAAGTTTTGTTGTGAGTTTGGTGTCACTGGCTTTTTCCTGAGCCACTCCTGTAACTGCACCTGGCTTTTTCAGAGAGAGCACTGAGGTGACCTTTTTTGGAGGTCCATAACTGCAACCCCAGAAATGTAATCCACCCCCAGCTTGGATTGTTGAGGAACAAGCATTAGGGTGAGGTTCCCTGTGCATTTGGTGTGTGTACCTTGCAGGGGATCCATTCTATATGTATTTGAACCTGTGCCTGACATTTTTCTGTGGCCATTGGGGGTAGGGAGATAACTTGGACCTCACAAGTCCAATCTGCACATATGTTGGAGGAGCATCCTGGGAAGGGACCCTGTGAATTTGATGCCCCCTGTGAGTTTGATGCCCCTAGCTTGTACAGGGTCTGTTCTGAACACTCCTAAATCTTCCCTTTTCATTTCCCCAGAAAGCACCTTTTCATTTTGGAATTCCTTATGAAAACAATATAAAAAATGCTTAGTAAGAGCATTATAATCAAAATATGCATTTTATCATTAGAAGGTCAATGCCATTCAAGTTTTGAATCAAAACTATTTGCTACCACTGAGCATTCATAGTGCTGTTGGTTTCTCAGTTTCTCCCATCGTTTTTCTAACTTTAAACTATTTATGCTGGTGGAGTACTGCCAGCTACTGAAACTTTCCTGGAGGAGTTGCAGCAGTCTTTGTATTCCTGATTGCTCTGAACTCCTACAGGGACTTGGGTTTGTGTGGTGCTTAGTGGAGGTAGGCATTGTTCATACTGTGCTTAATTAGCCATCTGATTTGTTTGGCAGCATGATGAGCTTCAATGGCAGGCTGGGTAAGTGCAAATGAGACTGGACTCTGACAAAGCTCCTTGAACACCCACGCCAGGGCACAGTGTCAATTTGTTACAATTGGCACAGTCAGTGATAACATTTCAAGACTCAGTTTCCACCAAGTAAGAGAAAACAATTGCCCTCATTAGGGAATATTGACTTGTTCTATAAGTTTCACAGTGACTTGGCTGGCAAAGACAATTTGCCACTATGTCTTTGGCTTCATCACAAATCAGTGGTGAAATTTCATTATTCCAATATTACCCCTAAGGATTTCAGGATGCTTCTCTGTTACTTTTGGTCCAGAATCTTAGGCCAGAGGCAGCCAAATGTCTTAATCCTAGGAACTAAATACAAAGCATTAAATTCAGTGGGCTTAGAAGGCTGGCAATCTTAGGACTGCACTGTTAGCTGTGTGGAAATATAGTTTGGTGATGCTCTTTCTCTCTGTCTTGCTCATACTGTGTTCTGGTCTCTTTTTCTCTCTAAGATACAGAGAAGCTTCATTCCAAAGAATTCAGGTTTTCATGGCTGGTAACATCATTAGGGTTTGTAGAATCTTTCGGGATCAAGTGCCGTGTTCTACTGGAGAAAGTTTTCCTTCCAGACGTTTCATTCTCTGCTGCGGAGAACATCCTCAGTGGCGTTGCAGCCGGAGCAGGCACTCAGACCTTCTTGGCTGCTGTGCATTGCTGCTGTGTGCCCTGGCCCCACTCAATGCACAGCAGCCAAGAAGGTCTGAGCGCCTGCTCCGGCTGCAACGCCACTGAGGATGTTCTCCGCAGCTGAGAACGAAACGTCTGGAAGGAAAACTTTCTCCAGTAGAACATGGCACTTGATCCCGAAAGATTCTACAAACCCTAAAGCTTCATTCCCTTCGCTCCAAATTTCCATGTTTGCATCCATTCAGAGTTTATTTCTCCACAACCTGGTTTTAAAATGCCACTGGGCAAGCATCTCTGATGATTTTTTCACATCAGTACAGTTAGAGGTCTCTTTCACCCACATGCCTTGTCATGTGGGAGACAATACCCTTTCTCATCCTTTGAAAACTCATTTTGATTTGCTGTCTCCTCATACTGAATTTTTCCTATCAAAGTTATTACATTTCTCAGTGTTGATTTCTCATCCTATAGAGATAAAAGCCAAGCTGTACTGGTGACCACTCATCTACCCTCCATTTGGTTGAGCCATGTGTTGCTCAAACCCTCCAGCCCCAGGACAGATGACGATTGGGCCACTGGGGAAGCTGCCTTCATGTCCTATTGACCTGTACCACCAGGTCCTCCATTTTCACTCAATGGCTGCTGCTAGGCAACCATAGTATTCCAAGCTTGGTTCTGTCACTAACCACTTGAAATACTATGGCCTTTGAGGGAGAACTCACTGGGGCCAGTCCTGACTAGGGTTGCCAGCTTCAGCTTGGTAAGAAATTCCTGGAAATCTTTTAGTGGAGTATATGGAAGCCAGAGTTCAGGGAGGGAAGAGGCCTCATGGTATGACACTACAGCACTTTGACGCTGAGTGCCCAAGGCTGAGACACTCACCCAGAGCCTTGTTCTAGAGCCTGTTGTATTTATTCTCACAATGGGCCTTATTCCAAGTTATGTATAAATGCCATATCACATGTTATTATATGTGACTTTCTCTTCCCAGGGCAATAAGAAATTCTAGGGGCGGCATTTGCATGGTTAATTTTCTTGGAGACATGAGCACCGAAGACTTGTGGTATTTTTCTGCTGTGTTCTTTACAGATATACCAGTAAAGAATAAGGGCAGCCAAAGAGGCACTCCTACAGGACAGCAGGTCTGCTATCCCACATAACATCCTGAGGGAGACTGAGAAAGAACCCAAAGTGTACATTTTTATCATATAGACACATATCTGCTCCCTCCCTTTTTAAGAAATGACCTGGGTTTCAGGATTTCTGAACTGAGCTCTGAACCAAGGCATAGTATTTTGCGTTGCTTTGCCCTGCTTTTTCTATGCCAAAAGGCTTGTTTCAATATTAACAGACATGCTGCTGTTAGTTGCATGACATATCTATCATTCACGTTCAAGTAAAATAGGGAATAAACATGCCATATACACAAGTTTTGATAAACCACTCTTCTTCAGCACCTGGTTGTACTGGACAAGGTGATAACAGAGACGGCATACTTACCCCCTAATATTTAGATGTGGCAAATGTGAGAGGAAATTCCAGGAGAAAAGACTGTATTCTAGAATGCCCAAGGAGGTAGGATGGCCCTTTTTAAATGACATAGAACAATGGCCAGCAAGGAATAGAAAGCTGGAATTAGAGGTACATAATCTGGTGCATAGCCCAAGTATGGTTAGATAAAGAGTTCCTGCACTAGAGATAAGCATAAACCAGGAAAATGCTGTATCTCCCTTGAAATACAGGCTTCTAGGTGGCACTCCAAATAGAAGCTTGTGGTGCCAGAACCAGTGTTTGGACTGGGCAGTACTGCATGTGTTCTTGAAGGGGACAGTGTCCTGAGTATGGGGATGTGTCACTTGGGGTGGTCCAAATATTGTTTTGTGGTACAGCCTGTCCCCAGTGTCTAAGTGTTCTGAGGACACCTTGTTTTGGAGCAGCTGGTACGGGAACCGCTCATTGGACCATGAGGCAGCACATGTCTTCTCGAAGGGCAGAGCCCCTGAACAAGGGTGTGTATGATATATGGGGGTCCAGGCCTTATTTTGGGGTTCAGAGTATAGCGGTGGATCGATAAGAACAAGAATCAATACCAATACCTAATCAATATGTATGGCTTGGCGATGCTAGGATTAAATAACAATGCTTTTGAGAAATAATCTTTTGGAGCAGTTTAAGCAAGGGAGTGGTAGCTGGCTGAGAAAAAGGGAACTGTGACAGGTCGTTGACCTTTCAAAACCGCAGGCTGAAAAACATAGAACAGAGCCTAGAGAGAAGCAAGACAGGTGCAGCGAGAAATTGTGGGCGTGGGGGTAAAATGTTTCTAGAGAAAGAGGAACCAGGGTTTGCAGAGGCCTTAAGAAAGGCCCTAAGAAGAACCCAGAGGGTTGGAAAACAACTCGAATTGTGGTGAGAACATGGGTGTTTTAAGGTAGTGAGTGGGTAGTGAGTGGGCGGAGGCCCCCTATAAGGGATGGCAGGTAACTGTGATCATTGCTCAGACCCTCGGGTCTGGAGCCCGTGTATAGAGCGCTTATGCACGTTAAATAAAGAAGCTGTTTTCCTGACCTTGCCTCAGACCTCGTTTGTGAGTATGATTTACTATTAATTGGACAACACAGGACTTTTCCTGCTACAAGAGCTTTAAAACTCTCTTCAGTGTTTTTGGTTGAATTCATGAATAAGGAATGAATTAGGATCTGCAAATAAGGAACCAACTTCAGCCTCCTAAGGCAGAGATGGGAGCAACAGGAGAGCTCATGAAGTCTATAGTTCTAAAAAAAACCACCTTAATGAGCAGGAGTCCACACCATGAGACCAAACCACCACACACACATATCAGAAGACGAAATAACTGTATGCAAGAATTATAATGTATACAACAAATACCCCACAGAGAGGGGGAGAGTGCAATAGTGCACCTATGGGCAAAGAGGAGGGAAACAGTGTGTATGATGGAGGAGAACCACAGCTATATGAAAGAAGTCACAAAGCTGGAAGAAAGTAGCCCAGACTGAGGATGGCAAAGAACTGCAGAGCAGGGTCTGTCAGTTTTTGTTCTGGTTCTGTGAAGGCGCAAAAGACTCTCAGTGATAGCAACTATTACTTTGAGAGTTACCTGTAACAGGTATCTCGAGAGGTAGCATATTAATGTTCCAAATAAATAGATATTGGTGTTAATAACTGTCCACTGTCAGATAGTAAGATTATCATTTATTCCAGAATATCATGGCTCCCCAGAACACAAGCAATAAGTTCCCTTAGCTTTATCTGTAGAACATGCCAGTGCATTGTTTCTCTACATAATCAGCACTACAAGTCCAGTGTGCATGCATGCATGTTTCAGTCTAGCAACCCCTCAAAGAAATACAAAGTGGAACCAGGCCAGTGTTTATGAAAATCAACAGCAAATAAACTGAGTGGAGATAGAACTGAAGAGACATCCAAACTGTGAGTTGAGCAGCAGCTGTCACTCAGCAGCAACAGGAGACTTCAGTCAAGAACGTTGAAAGAGAAAAAGGTTTCTCAGAAACAGAGTTAATTAACTAAGAAAATAAAAGAGGAGAATTTTGCATTTTTGAGGGAGGCTTTCCCCACCTCTCTGTGGCTGAAAGTGTCCACAGGTAGCATTATGTCTGCAAAGTCTCCAGAGGAAATAAACTGGCACACTATTAAATATTGCTATTAAACTTTTGGGGGGGAGTTGTTTTTGATTCACGTGAAATAGATTAAAAGTCTGTTTCTAATCCCACCAGATTTCCTATGGAGAATAATTATACATGAAACAGAATAAGAAATGTGGGCCAACAATTACTTTAATTAGATTGTGGTTACTGAAGCTGTCAGTGTGGCTAACCCCACCAAGTGCTAAGAGGGAAGACTTGGATAATGGAATCGTTGATAAATGTTTGCACTGCAAAGGAATTAATTATCTGTGTAAATAAACAATGGACTAAAGGATCTTCAGTTAGGAGATGGGGCCCTGCCCTTTGTAATGAGTTATAAAGACATGGCTGCCTAAGAATCCCATTCCTGTTTTCAGCCCCTCTGGGAGTGCCTTGAACTTTCTTTGAACTTTTGATAATGTAGGCACAAAAGCTTTTCAGCTTGCTTCATCAAGAAAAATTAGTAAAAAAACCCTATACCTTCCCTTTCCTCTGTGAATCATAATTTCCTTTTCCTTTTTAAAAGAAAATATCCATTTATTTGAATGGTCCCATCAGGTTAAATGGCACTTTATAGAGTATTATAAGTAACCAGATTCATTAGGAACCATCAACAGGTAGAAACAAAACTTCTTGATACAAACTGGATCAGGTCTTGCATGAATAAAAAGATTTGTTTTACCATTTCAGAAAATCATAGTAATGTTCTGCGATATCTTCAATTTGGAATTTTGGTATGCACATGCCTATTATTTATTCGAACGTTCCTTTAGATGTTAGTTGTTTAAGTATGTGGTGTTGTTTCAGTGGTTTGTATGTTATGTTGTTTGTTTGTCAATAAAAATATTTATTTATGAAAAAAAATTCTTTTGGTAATGAAAGAAAGGAAGGTAAAATATAGGGAGATTTTTATACTTGCAGGTAGAATGACTTGAGTATTTTATTGGGAGGAAGAATTATAATTGATATATTTGTACTGCTTTCTGTTTCTGTTTTCCCCATTCTGTCAATGCCCCTCCCCCCTTTTTATGTAATCTCTGCATTGCTTTTTTCTCTTGTAGTTTAAACCAATAAAAATTATAAAAATAAATAAATAAATAAATAAATAAAAGATTTGACACATGGCTCCTCATGTGTACATCTGACAGTATCCCTACCTTGCTGCTTACATCCATCCCCAAAACCTGATCAGTTTGGGGCCCTCCATAGGGAGATTAACCAGACAACTCTCACCTCTCCCTCCCTTCTTTGCTGCTATTGGAGCTTCAACTGAAGACTATGATCAGTAATGGTATAGCCTTGTCTGTGTTACCCTCATGTTACCCGTCAACTTCCTGCTATTTTCTTAGATCTGTATGTATGTTGAATGAATTTATTTTCTTGTATGCTTGGCTTATTTTACAATAAAAACCATTCATTTTAGTTAGCATCTCATTATTTAAAGGAAATTTCTGGAAGTCATCTTCTGTATACATAGGTCCTGGATCTCGTTGAGCCTTAATAACCCACAATGATAATTCCCCAACTTCTATTGAGTGCAATTTGGTTTACAAAACGGTCAGACCAGAACCAATGGGTTGAAATTAAATCAAAAGAGTTTACAGCTAATTATTAAGAAGAACTTCCTGACAGAGTGGTTCCTCAGTGGAACAGGCTTCCTCAAGACGTGGTGGGCTCTCCTTTCTTGGAGGTTTTTAAACAGAGGCCATCTGACAGCAATGCTGATTCTGTGAATTGGGCAGGTCATGATGGGGTGGGCAGGAAAGGTTGCATCAATGCTTAGGTCTCATGCCCCTTTCTTACATGCCCAGGGAAATGCTAATTGCCACTTTGGGGTCAGTCATCAATTTTTCTCCAGGCCACTTTGGCAAGAGATCCTGGAAGTTTTTGCCATCTTTTGGGCATGGACCAGGGGTCAATGGGGATAGGGAGGGGAAGTATTTGTGAAGTTCCTGCACTGTGCAGGGGGTTAGATTACATGACCCTGGGGGTACCTTCCAACTCTATGATTCTATGAAATTAGATATTGCAATACCTGGAATATATTTGTATATCTAATTCTGTACTGGGCCCCAAAGTGCAGATCAAAAAGTCTGGACAATAGGGCCAGGTACAGAAAAGGGGGAACTTTTTTCTACACAACTGGGAAATGTTCTGGGTTTACAGGAAAATCTGAAATATAAAAAAATGGCATCATAAAAGCCCCCAAAATTCATAGGAAAAAATGTCTGCAACTCTAATAAAAAATGCCAACTGAGATCTCACTAAACTATTTTGTACTGTGGTACTTTACAGTACAACCCTAAACAGAGTTATATTTTTCTATGCCCATTGACTTTTATGTACCTAGAAGGATCACACTGTTAATGTACATGGAAATTTTCTTAATAGTTCTTGCTGCATTTATTATTAGTTTTTATTGTACTGTTTATATTGTATCATTGGTTTTTATTTGTTTGTAAACCATTTTATATCAATGAAGTAAATAAAGACATAAAATAAAGAAATAAAAAAAATAAAAATTGTGTTGTATGATCTTGGTGGCCATTTGAGGGCATGCTAGGGAACCCGAAAACACTGCCAAAGATTTGTGCTTTGGTTAATGTCAGTCAATGGAGTGAATGGGGGAGGGGGAGATGTGAGGGGAAAGGAAGTACTGGAAATTAACAAAGTAGAGGTGAGATGTAAAGCTAGAGGACTAGGATGAGCAGAAAAAGTTAGGTAGGTGGGTGGGTTGTGGGAGAGAAAGAAAGAGAGTAGCTGCAAGAGTGAAAGAAGGAGGGATGAGAGGGAAAGCTGAAAATTGGGAGGATGCAGAAAAAGTGGGTGGATGAGAGAGAGAGGGGGAGGGAAAGAGGAAAAGTGGAAATAAGATTGGGAAAGGGAGAGGAATGAAATTCTACCCACAAGGCCTTGTAAGTCCCCACTTGTATGTCTGTCAAAACAGTGAAATTTTTTTATGTTGAGTGTAATGGCATGATAATAAAGTATGACATTTGGCACAGCAGGACTATGTGTGGTAGTTGCTTCTTTTTCCTTTGAACATTTCATTTGATTCTTAAAGTTTTTTCTTGATCTTGCGATTTTCAAGAACTCCATTTAAAACATATGAGTTGATATCACCAATCACTGTGAAAAATAAAAAAGCAATAGAAATAATTTTTCAAAGACACTAAAATAATGTATAAGTAAAATGAATTATGATGATTTATTATTTATTAGGAAAGGTGTCCCCCCTCCCCAATTCTGCCATAGATTCTGTGTCTTATTTCTGTGTGTCTCATTACATAGTTTCTGTGTGTCTTATTAAGAACATAAGAGAAGCCATGTTAGATCAGGCCAATGGCCCATCCAGTCCAACACTCTGTGTCACACAGTGGCCCAAAAAAAGTGTGTGTATATACACACACACACACACACACTGTGGCTAATAGCCACTGATGGACCTCTGCTCCATATTTTTATCTAAACCCCTCTTGAAGGTGGCTATGCTTGTGGCCGCCACCACCTTCTGTGGCAGTGAATTCCACATGTTAATCACCCTTTGGGTGAAGAAGTACTTCCTTTTATCCATTTTAACCTGTCTGCTCAGAAATTTCATTGAATGCCCACAAGCTCTTGTATTGTGAGAAAGAGAGTAAAGTACTTCTTTCTCTACTTTCTCCATCCCATGCATTATCTTGTAAACCTCTATCATGTCACCCCGCAGTCGACGTTTCTTCAAGCTAAAGAGTCCCATGTGTTTCAACCTTTCTTCATAGGGAAAGTGTTCCAGCCCTTTAATCATTCTAATTGCCCTTTTCTGGACTTTCTCCAATGCTATAATATCCTTTTTGAGGTGCGGCGACCAAAACTGCACACAGTACTCCAAATGAGACCACAACATCGATTTATACAGAGACATTATGATACTAGCTGATTTGTTTTCAGTTCCCTTCCTAATAATTCCCAGCATGGCGTTGGCCTTTTTTATTGCAAACGCACACTGTCTTGACATTTTCAGTGAGTTATCTACCACGACCCCAAGATCTCTCTCTTGGTCAGTCTCTGCCAGTTCACACCCCATCAACTTGTATTTGTAGCTGGGATTCTTGGCCTCAATGTGCATTACTTTGCACTTGGCCACATTGAACCGCATCTGCCACGTTGACGCCCACTCACCCAGCCTCAACAGATCCCTTTGGAGTTCCTCACAATCCTCTCTGGTTCTCACCACCCTGAACAATTTAGTGTCATCCACAAGCTTGGCCACTTCACTGCTCACTCCCAACTCTAAATGATTTATGAACAAGTTAAAAGAGCATGGGACCCAGTACCAAGCCCCGCGGCACCCCACTGCTTACCGTCCTCCACTGCGAAGACTGCCCATTTATACTCACTCTCTGCTTCCTATTACTCAGCCAGTTTTTGATCCATAAGAGGACCTGTCCTTTTACTCCATGACTCTCAAGCTTTCTAAGGAGCCTTTGATGAGGAACTTTATCAAAAGCTTTCTGGAAGTCAAGGTAAACAACATCTATCGGGTCTCCTTTGTCCACATGTTTGTTCACCCCCTCAAAGAAATGTAACAGGTTAGTCCTCAGGAACGGAGGCAAATTTCAATGAAAGATTACAAATTTTTGTTAGAAGATCTACAAGTTCAACTTTGAGTTCTTTCAGAACTCTCGGATGTATGCCATCCGGACCCGGTGACTTATTAGTTTTTAATTTGTCTATCAGTTGTAGGACCTCCTCTTTTCTCACCTCAATCTGACTCAGGTCTTTCAACACCCCTTCCAAAATTAGTGGTTCTGGGGCGGGCAAAAAGTTCTCATCTTCCACAGTGAAGACAAAGGCAAAAAATGCATTCAGCTTCTCAGCCATTTCCCTATCCTCCTTCAGTAATCCTTTTACCCCATGGTCATCCAAGGGCCCCACTGCCTCCCTGGCTGGTTTCCTGCTTCTAATATATTTGAAGAAATTTTTATTGTTGGTCTTTATGTTTTTTGCAATATGCTCCTCATAGACCCTTTTTGCCTGCCTGATCACAGTCTTGCATTTGATTTGCCACAGCCTGTGTTCCCTTTTACTAATCTCACTTGGACTGGTTTTCCACCGCTTAAAGGAGTCCTTCTTACCTTTTACAGCTTCCATTACTTTGTTAGTTAACCATGCAGGCCTTTTCTTATTCCTGTTTGTGCCTTTCCTAACTTGTGGTATGTATTTTATCTGAGGTTCTAGGATTATAGTTTTAAATAGTCTCCAAGCTTCCCCAAGGGTTTTGACCGTATTTACCTTTCCTTTCAGTTTCCTCCTCACGTGCCTCCTCATCTCAGAGAATTTACCCCTTTTAAAGTTAAACGTGGTTGTGGCGGTCTTTTTGGGCAACTCCCTATTTATACAAACGGTGAAATCAATAACATTATGGTCACTGCTCCCAAGCGGCGCAATCACTTTTACATCTCTCACCAAGTCTTGGGCATTACTTAGGACCAAATCCAGGATTGCCCCACCCCTGGTAGGTTCTGAGACCATCTGCTCCATAGCACAGTCATTGAGAGCATCAAGAAACTCAATCTCTTTCTCTGGACCAGAACACATATTGACCCAATCAATCTGCGGGTAGTTAAAATCACCTATTACGACACAGTTTTTACATTTAGCCGCTATCTTTAAGCCTTCCATCATATTATAATCGTCCTCTCTCTTTTGATTACTTTCATCCATACTTACATTCCATCTCTCTATGCAGGGACAATATCTATGTCTCAAACAGCTTGGCCAAAGTTATATTAGGCCATCACATGAACACTCTCATATGGTGTGTTTACATTACCTGGTGAGACACTGTTTGGGGTGCCTTTGCCTTATAAGATATGACAACAAGAAGCAAGGCTTTCTCAGTGGTGGTATCCTAGCTATAACTTTTGACCGACCATAATGCTGTCAACTTAATTCAAGTTATTAGACCAAAGTGTTGTCACAATTTTTATATGGGGCAGCCATTTGGATAACCAGAATTGATTGATCGTATGATCAATTCTTTGAAGCTTTCTTTTTGAAAATTAGTGGAGTTTCCATTGTGTAGCCTCTGTGGTTCTCAGATCCAAATTGGGTCTTAGATAACTAGAATGCCAAATTCAGAAGTTACTTACTTTTACCGGATGGTTTTGTTTTCTAGGGAAGCTTCTGGTTTCCTCTCTTTAAATATTTGAGAGCTATTCAGTCTCATATCTAAACTCCAAATATTGGGGCTATCTCTTGATAGAGCACTAGAGGCCTTAGATCTCTAGTTAGCTCTTGCTAGGGCTTGTAGAGTATCCTCTGTGTTATTTTTTACAGTTGTGCCTCCCTTTTATTCTTCCATCTTGTGTTTATATTTTGTCCATTCCTAAATATCATAGATCTTTTAAAAAACCAAAACCCCTAGGTTAAGTGCTTTTCCCTCTGTTGATTTGCTGGGATTCCAAGGAATAGCTTATTTGAACAGATTGTGTCCTTGTGGGTCTAATAAGACTGAAAGTTCTTTAAACTCTTATCTTTTTTGATGGTGTGTTGGTCAGCCCTTTGATAGATCTCTAGATTCAGGCAATTATTTATTTATTTGTTTATTTTATTCGATTTTTAGCCCGCATCCTTTCTGTAGAACAAGCTCAGGGTGGGTTAATAGCTTCTGGTGTTTCTTCCACTTCTCCAGCTTTTTTGATTTTGGTATAATGTTGGCTATGAAAAAAATTTGTGGCTGCAGCACAATGTGAGGCTGGGACTAGAGGGTGGTATTAAAATGACATGTTGTTCAAGGCTGAAATGATCCCTGATTATGGTTAAGCAGAAGGAGCCAAAGCTTGATTACACCTGAACATCAAGAAGACAAAAGGAATTACTAGTTGAAGAATTACGCAACTTTAAGGCTGATGATGATGAAATTGAAATTGTCCAAGATTTTCTGTTCAATGGCTCTATTATCAATCACAAGAGAGAGTGCAACCAAGAAATCAAAAGGAGACTGAGACTAGGAGGGGCAGCCATCACTATGTAAGAGTGTGAAAGCTGGACAATGAAGAAAACTGATAGGAGGAAAGCTGATTCCTCTGAAACGTGGTGTTGGAGGAGAGTTTTACACATACCATGGACCATGAAAAAGACAAATCAGTGGTCTGTAGGTCATATAAATCCTGAATTGTCCCAGGAAGCTAAAATGCCTAAACTGAGGCTCTTGTACTTTGGTCATTATTATGAGAAGACAAGAGTCACAGGAAAAGACAATAATGCTGTGAAAAAGTTGAAGGCAGCTGGTAAAGAGTAAGACCTAGCATGAGACTCTACAAAGAAAGGCATGGCTCTCAGTTTGCAGGACTTGAGCAAGGCTGTTAACAAGAACATTTGGGAGGCTGTTGATTCATGGGATCACCATGACTCAGTGATGACTTAGCACACAAACACAGCCATTGGATTACTGGATTATTTGAAATAAAGTTGAGAAATTTCTGCTGATGTGGGGGTGAACCTCCAGGGGTTGGGAAGAGGAGGAACTTCAAGAGGATATAATGCCATAGAGTCCAACCTCCAAAAAAGCCATTTTCTCCAAGGGAACTGATCTCTGTAGTCTGAACTTAAATTTTAATTCCAGGAGATCTCCAGGCACCACCTGGAGACTGGCAACCCTAACCCACCTAGGGACATCCATCAAGCCTAGTGTCTTGTACTTTAGGAGACTGACCAAGGCACTGCTGTTCCATAAGACTTTTGAGAATGGGAGCAATGCTGCTGTTAGCAAATGATGGACAAAAATTTGTTTGTGCTATAATTCTGCGATGGTGCTATTTCCTATCTTTTAATAGTTGTAATACTTTTTTATGGTTTTCTTTTACATTGCATGGTCTTGTTTTACATAATTTGCTTTGTTTCATACTAATGATTTGAAAATCGTGATGGGAAAAAGTTAAAATATCAATGAGAATAATGAATCCTATACATATAAAAACCTCAAGCTTATTGGCATTTTCCAGATGTCCCATTGGCTGTGGTGTGCACTGCATAAGCCATTGGCCCATCAACCATATGTCCTGATATAGTTTTTCTATATGACCTGATACAGTTTTGCTAAGTCATTTGTAGCCATTTGCAATAGTCTGAGAGCTCCCCATTCATGTCCCCTCTTCAGGTACATTCTGTATCTAATGTGATATTCATCATTTTTAGTATAGTCAGTTGTGAGCACCCTAGATGTAAAGTGTTGAGTCTTGCTGCATTTTTTCGGCAGGAGTTGTGCTTTATGGAAGAATGCTTCATGTCAGCACTACTGAGTTCAAGAGCTTTCTAGCAGTTTACAACGCTCTTATTCAGTAATGTATATACTGCTTTCAGGCAGTAATCTTGATATATCACCCATCATGGATTCAGTAGACAAATAAAGTGAAAGCCAAGCAAGGTCCATGTTTGACTCTGGAGATTTTACAGTCAGCTGTGTGGGTGCATGTGGGTGTACACACACACGTGTGACAAATAAATAGCTCCTGTTAAACCATGATGTAAATATGTAAAAAAAACCTACTTGTTTCATTTTTGAATTCTCCATATATGTGTTTGTTATGTTCATTGTTTCAATGTTATGTTCATTGTTTGTCCCCACCTGATTCAGACACAATGAATGTATCTCCTTCACCCCAAATGTATCTGCCTTTCCAAAATGGAGCTTAGCACCACATGTATTGGCTGCAGATACAGCTTGCACAGGGTGGCTTTGTCTATATCTACCATATTGGTTCTCCTTAAATTGGAGTAAATAGCGAGATCTTTGAGTATTTACACAATTCTACTCATGCATGCATTAAAATGCAGAAATCTGGATTTTTTTTTAACTGAGTGCACAGATGAGTCAAGCATCACAGCTCTAGTTGCCTTACCTTAGAGCACTCTGGTGCTCAAAGGAGCTTCCTGCCAATTTGGTTCTGATAAGAGAAGCCACTTGAACTGAGAAGAATGCTGCAATAAATGAAAGCACAGGGAGGGTCAGGATATAACTCCTCTTGGCTGGGTGCTCCATTTTTGTTTTAAAATAAACCTCTTCACCCTTTACTATCTTTACACATCAAGGCAGGGGGCTCATACTCATGAAGCATAGGTCTATCAGTGATTACTAGCCATGATGACTAAGGGGAACCTCCACGGTAATAATAATAATAGGCAGTACGCCTTTGAATACCAGTGCCAGGAGGCAACATCAGAGGAAGGCTTCAGCCTCTATGCCCTGTTGTTGGCTCTCCAGAATAACTGGTTGATCGTGTGCTGGATGAGACAGACCACAGGTTCAGTTTATGAAGGCTCTTCTTATGTTTTACATTTTCATCGTCTAGTTTGTCCTTATTTTAATTAACCCTATAGGTTGCCAATCATTTTCCATACCAGGTCTAATAATAGCTGAGCAGTTGTAGAAACAGCACAGATGGAAAGGTCAACACTCATAAGGAGAGGGCAGCATACAAATCTAATGACATAACTAAATAAATAAATAAACACCTCTAGTCATCCCTCCCTCCCAACTTTAGGGTTGCTCTGTAGGAAACATTTTTAAAAATTGAGAGAATCCTAAACCACTTCACTTATTTCTCATGTCTTATCAGTTTGGGTAAATCTGCATGTCTGTTTCTTCAGTAACAGAATCTAACACAGCACACACATTAAGATAGTATGGTAGTTGCCACTGGCACCTGGGGAGAGACAACACTGTGGTTCTAAGCAGAATTGCGCCCTTCTAAATCCATTGACATCAATGGACTTAAAAAGGTATAACTTTGTTTAGGATTGACTAGAAATTTTAGAATCTGTCTGTATCCACCCACACCCCAGTTTGCAACACTGTCTTTATGACGCAATGTCTAAATAATACATTTGCTCCTGTGCCAAGCAGGTGTAGCAAAAGAACAGAAGAGCAAGGCAACAGAAGCCAATGTGAATGCAGAATCAAATCAAAGTCCTCCCCTTAAGCTAGTGAACCAGCAATGTGATTAGCATAAATAACACTTCAGAAAAGAAAAGAAAAACAGACCTATCTACATTATTTGCTGAGTCACTCTCCTAATTCTGTCCTCTGCTAAAATTATGCCAACAGCTAGATGTGTTATTAGCAAGCCTCCATTTCTCTTCCTCCATCCTGAATATTAATGTTGGACCAGCTCCTTTATGCAAATCATAAGGCCAAGTAATCCTTGATGGTAGTCTTAGGAGAACTGCCACACCTAATCTCATCACATTTACTATTGGAGAATAACCATTCCAAAGAGAAGCCAAAATTTTGCCCAGAAACTCATGGCGCTTTCACACATGCAAAATGATGCAGTTTCGATCAACTTCAGTTCTCATTTGCAAGTGGATTTTGCCATTTCACACAGTTGCAAATCCAGTTGCAAAGTGGATTGAAAGTGTGTTATTTAGTGTGTATGAAAGTGCCCTCAGTTTTAATGGAGAGCCAGTTTGGTGTAGTGGTTAAGTGTGCGGACTCTTATCTGGGAGAACCGGGTTTGATTCCCCACTCCTCCACTTGCACCTGCTAGCATGGCCGTGGGTCAGCCATAGCTCTGGCAGAGGTTGTCCTTGAAAGGGCAGCTGCTGTGAGAGCCCTCTCCAGCCCCACCCACCTCACAGGGTGTCTGTTGTGGGGGAGGAAGGTAAAGGAGATTGTGAGCCGCTCTGAGACTCTTCGGAGTGGAGGGCGGGATATAAATCCAATATCTTCTTCTTCTTCTTCTTCTTCTTCTTCTTCTTCATAATACAAAGATGCTACACCATATCAATGCTACACTAATATGCTATTTCTAAACAATGCTAATTCTAAACACTGACCCCAGACGGTGACTCAAAACATCTGTACAATGATGCCATAGACAAATGTGGAAATTCTTTTGGCAAATCTTTGTGGGACATTTAGGTTTGCAGAAAAAAATCCCAAAATCAGAAGGAAAGTTGAGAGTATTTTGAAATAATCCACTAAACCAAGGGAAAAATGAAATCTTGTGATGCTACGCCTTGCGATTTCAGCCACCATTTTTTTAGGATTGCTTAGGCAACCCATCAAGATGTGATGAAGGCAATGGAATGGACAATGAAAGTACTGGAATGCTGTAGGCAGTCAGTTTTACTAGCAACTGAGTGAGCAAGCAAGGGAGGCACGAGCTGACTATTTGGCAGGAAAGGGAGGGAGGTGGTAGAGGTATTGGGCAGGCAAGCCAAGGAAGGTAAGCAGCAGAGGAGGTGGAGGAGGCAGTGCTCAGTAGAAGAGAAAAGCAGGCAGGCAGCAGGGGAAGTGGCAGCAATGCAAGTAAGAGTGGCTGCAGTGGTAGCAGGGGCAGCAGTGAAGGAAAGGGCAAGACAAAGAAAACAGCACAAGAAAGGTACCCCGTCTAAATTTCCCATGGGTTCCCCATTTGTTACTTTAGATCATGCATCTCCCTTTTTGACAAACCAGTAGAGTTCTCTGGCTGAAATCCACGCTCAATCAATATTTTCCAATGAAAGAGCATTTTCACTAAAATCTCCATAAAAAGCTTGTTCAAGTTTTTCTCATTTACTTGCAGCACAATCCTAAATACACTTTTCTGGGAGTCAGCCCCCTTGCATAGACCTGAGCTGGATTCTGAATAGACTTGTTTAGGATTACTCTTTTGATTTTGTTTATTTAAGGAATTTATACTCTGCTTTTTCTTAATTCCAAAGTGGCCAAACGGTAAAGATGTCCTATTCCTTGGCTCAATCATTAACCCAAAAGGAGAGAGTAACCAAAAAAATCAGATGGAGATTGGGAAGCCATGGAGGAGCTAGAATAGATCCATCAGTGTAAGGATGTGCCACAGAATGTGTCAAAGAAGGGGTGTCTAACTCTTGATATGTTACCAGGTTGTGCTACACATGCCATGTGAATAGGAAAATATGGTGCACGGTGGACTAAAGATGAAATGCAATATATCCCATGAAACTGCTAACAAATTCTGTAGGGTTGCCCTTTTTTCCCTATTTGGGATGCAATATCATGTCTCAGCAGTTAGCTGGATACAGCCTGTCTTTCAGAGTGGAGTTGCTTCTTCCATGGCCGTGTCCTTTCCTTCATTAAGAACATAAGAGAAGCCATGTTGGATCAGGCCAGTAGCCCATCCAGTCCAACACTCTGTATCACACAGTGGCCAAAAAATTATATATATATATATATATATATACACACACACACACACACACACACACTGTGGTTAATAGCCACTGATGGACCTCTGCTCCATATTTTTATCTAACCCCCTCTTGAAGCTGGCTATGCTTGTAGCCGCCACCACCTCTTGTGGCAGTGAATTCCACATGTTAATCACCCTTTGGGTGAAGAAGTACTTCCTTTTATCCGTTTTAACCTGTCTGCTCAGCAATTTCATTGAATGCCCATGAGTTCTTGTATTGTGAGAAAGGGAGAAAAGTACTTCTTTCTCTACCTTCTCCATCCCATGCATAATCTTGTAAACCTCTATCATGTCACCCCGCATTCGACGTTTCTCCAAGCTAAAGACCCCAAGCGATTTAACCTTTCTTCATCGGGAAAGTGTTCCAAACCTGTAATCATTCTAGTTGCCCTTTTCTGCACTTTTTTCAGTGCTATAATATCCTTTTTGAGGTGCAGTGACCAGAATTGCACACAGTATTCAAAATGAGACCGCACCATCGATTTATACAGGGGCATTATGATACTGGCTGATTTGTTTTCAATTCCCTTCCTAATAATTCCCAGCATGGCGCTGGCCTTTTTTATTGCAATCGCACACTGTGTTGACATTTTCAGTGAGTTATCTACCACAAGCCCAAGATCTCTCTCTTGGTCAGTCTCTGCCAGTTCACACCCCATCAACTTGTATTTGTAGCTGGGATTCTTGGCCCCATGTGCATTACTTTGCACTTGGCCACATTGAACCTCATCTGCCATGTTGACGCCCTCTCACCCAGCCTCAACAGATCCCTTTGGAGTTCTTCACAATCCTCTCTGGTTCTTACCACCCTGAACAATTTAGTGTCATCTGCAAACTTGGCCACTTCACTGCTTACTCTCAACTCCAAATCATTTATGAATAAGTTAAAGAGCATGGGACCCAGTACTGAGCCCTGCGGCACTCCACTGCTTACCGTCCTCCACTGTGAAGACTGCCCATTTATACTCACTCTCTGCTTCCTATTACTCAGCCAGTTTTTGATCCACAAGAGGACCTGTCCTTTTACTCCATGACTCTCGAGCTTACTAAGGAGCCTTTGATGAGGAACTTTATCAAAAGCTTTCTGGAAGTCAAGGTAAACAATATCTATCGAGTCTCCTTTGTCTACATGTTTGTTCACCCCCTCAAATAAATGTAACAGGTTAGTGATGCAAGATCTTCCCTTACAGAACCCATGCTGAGTCTTCCTCAATAACTCGTGTTCATCAATGTGCCTACTCATTCTGTCCTTGATAATGGTTTCTACCAACTTTCCCAGTATTGAAGTCAGACTGACTAGCCTGTAATTTCCCGGATCTCCTCTGGAACCCTTTTTAAAGATGGGGATGTCATTTGCTACCTTCCAGTCCTCAGGAACGGAGGCAGATTTCAATGAAAGATTACATATTTTTGTCAGAAGATCCACAAGTTCAACTTTGAGTTCTTTCAGAACTCTTGGATGTATGCCATTTGGACCTGGTGACTTATTAGTTTTTAATTCGTCCATCAGTTGTAGGACCTCCTCTCTTGTCACCTCAATCTGGCTCAGGTCTTTCAACACCCCTTCCAAAAGAAGTGGTTCCGGAGCAGGCAAACACTTCTCATCTTCCACAGTGAAGACGGAGGCAAAAAAATTCATTTAGCTTCTCAGCCATTTCGCCATCCTCCTTCAGTAATCCTTTGATCTCTTGGTCATCCAAGGACCCCACTGCCTCCCTGGCTTTGAGAAAGCTCATTAAATATATCCCAGGATGAAAAGCCCATTCGCAAGAATTAAAATGTATCAAATATACCATGAAAAGGAAAGAAAACATGAAACATTGCACCTCTACTATACCCTTGTTAACAGTGCCATGCTAGCATTGCCGGATAGACAGGTTGCTTACCTGTAACTGTAGATATTTGAGTGGTCATCTGTGCATTCACACTCATGGGATATAATGCCTGCGCCGATCCCCGAATGGATACCTAAAAAGCCCGGGATTTTTTCGCACTCGGCACCAGTGAGCATGCGCAGGCGTCCCAGTACGCATGCTCACCGGAGCCAGCGCGCGGATTCCACCAGTTCCTTCTTGACCGCTGGAAGCCCCTAACATAAGGAGACCATCAGCAGTGAGGAAGGAGGGCGGGTAGTGTAAATGCACAGATGGCCACTCGAAGATCTACAGTTACAGGTAAGCAACCTGTCTATCTTCTTCGTGGTCTTTGTGCTTCACACTCATGGGTGATTAGCAAGCAAGACGGGAAGGCGGGAAGACGGTCAACCAGAAGAGACAGTTTGCAGCACCACAGCTCCCAGACGAGTCCTCTTCTGAGCATGCACATCCAGAGCATAGTGCTTCATGAAAGCATGCGGAGAGGACCAGGTGGCAGCCTTGCACACATCCGTCAATGAAACGCCTTTCAGGAATACCACCGATGTTCCCATCACTCTAGTAGAGTGTCCACGAATGGGCCCAGGCAACGGCTTCTTTGCCAGCAAGTAGCACAGTTTAATAGTCTCAGTGATCCACTTCGAAAGCCACTGAGATGAAATTCTGGAACCCAACTTAGGAGCAGCATAAGAAACAAAAAGATGCTGGTCCTTACGAAAACTCTTGGAGCGACTCAAATAAAACAATAAGGCACGCTTAATATCTAGAGCATGCCACCTACGTTCCTCATCCGAGGAAGGTGTAGGATAAAACGTGGGTAACCAAATTTCCAACTTAAGATGAAACTGGGAAACCACCTTGGGAAGAAAAGAAACATCAGGAGCCAATGACACTCCGGACGCCTGAAAAACTAAATATGAGTAGTCACAATGCATAGCCATGAGCTCCCCTACATGGCGTGCCGATGTGATTGCTACCAAAAGAGCAGTCTTCCATGACAGAAGTTGAAGAGAACAGGTTGCCATTGGCTTGAAGGGTCGCCGAGTCAATCTATCCAACACTAAAGTCAAGTCCCACAACTGTGGAGGTGATCTTGATGGAGGATGCAATCTGAGCAGACCTTTTAGAAACCTCTTCGAATGAGGGTGCGCAAAAACTGAATGCCCCCCAACAGACTCATGGTACGCTGATATTGCTGACAAATAAACTTTAACAGAAGAAAAGGAAAGTCCAGCATCCACCAAAGATAACAAAAAATCAAAAATCACCACTAGACCCACCCGTTGGGGTGAGACTGTGGGGTCAGCCAGAAACTGAAGAAACTTCCCCCACTTCCTGTCGTAGGAAGCACGGGTAGACAACTTTCTACTATTTAGAAAGACGTGTTGGACTCTGCTAGAGGACTCACAGGCTCGATGAACCACGCCGTCAGTTTCAGATGAGATACGTTGTGATGGAACACATGACCGTCCTGGGCCGACAGAAGGTCCTGCTCCGCCAGAAACTGATAAAAAAAAAACCCTCGCTAGTTGATGCAAGATTGGGAACCAGTTCTGCCGAGGCCACCACAGTGTCACTAGAATGCAGCTCGGCCTTTCTCTTGCAATTTTGTTGACAACTCTTGTCAGCAGTGGCAGAAACAGATTTAGGAACCAATCATTCCACGGGAACATCAGGCCGTCTCCCAGTGACTCTGGATCTATGCCCCCCCCCCTCAGAACAGAACAGAGGACACTTCCGATTCCTGGCTGTGACAAACATGTCCACCTGAGGATACCCCCAGAGCTGGAACACAGGTTGAGGGATCTCGTGTGGAGATGCTGCTCCTCTGCTCAATGAGTCCGCCTGCAGATTGAGCAACCCTGGAAGGTGTGCAACCTTTACATAGATGCCATGCTCCAGGCACTCCATCCACAGTTCTATCGGTAGCACACAGAGCCGTCGAGAGACTGTTCTGCCTGCCTGTTGATGTAACAAAGGGCTGTGGTATTGTCCGTCAACAGTGCCACCGCCTTCCCCACTACTAAGGGATGGAAAGACCAAAGGGCAAAATGAATTGCCAAAAGTTCCAGATAGTTTATGTGGCAACAAGTCAATTGTGGAGGCCAAGGGCACCCCACACAAAGAGAGTCCATGTGAGCACCCCAACCCCACAAAGATGCATCTGTGGTGATTTTAACTGTGGTTACAGGTAAGGATGTGCAAAAAAAAAATTCGGTAGTACACGGATTCGGAAATATATGGGGGGGGGAATACGGAATCCCGTATATTTCTGAATTCCGGAATAGTCGGAATAGCTGCATATACGGTAGATGCGCGGCTATTTACGAATATACGGCCCCATTATACCCTATGGGGCATTGAAATCAATAGCAAATAGGGTATATTTGAAGCCACCTGGAGGGGAGGGGGTTTGAGGGAGAGCCCCCAAATTTGCAGGGGACCTGCAGGGGACTCTCCCCTACAAACCCCCCAAGTCCCAAAAAGATTGGGCCAGGAGGTTTAATTCCTGGGCACCCAAAGCCAAAACTAACTTCACACCAGAGAATCTCTACAGGACCCAAATGCACTATATACATCTATCTATGAACCCCGCCACACAAAACACAATCTGTTCAAGGTCTGCTCTGCAGACCTGGCTGCAGCAAACCTAGATGCCAGCTCTCCAGCCCTGCCCCCAAAGAACTCAGGGAGAACTGGCGAAGCACAACAAGCATGCCGTTCTGGGTCTCTCACCCAGGTGCCAGCTTCCCCGCCACAGAACACACAATCTACAGATGCCAGCTCTGCAACCCTGCCCCAAAGAACGCGGGGAGAGCTGGCCAAGCACAACAAGCATGCTGGCTCTGGTTCTCTCACCCAGGTGCCAGCTTCCCTGCCACAGAACACACAATCTACGATGCCAGCTCTCCAGCCCTGCCCCAAACAACACAGGGAGAGCTGGCCAAGCACAACAAGCCTGCTGGTTCTGGGTCTCTCACCCAGATGCCAGCTTCCCTGCCACAGAACACACAATTTACAGATGCCAGCTCTCCAGCCCTGCCCCAAACAACACGGGGAGAGCTGGCCAAGCACAACAGGCCTGATGGTTCTGGGTCTCTCACCCAGATGCCAGCTTCCCTGCCACAGAACACACAAGCTACAGATGCCAGCTCTTCAGCCCTGCCCCAAAGAACATGGGGAGAGCTGGCCAAGCACAACAAGCATGCAGGCTATGGGTCTCTCACCCAGGTGACAGCTTCCCTGCCACAGAACACACAATCTACAGATGCCAGCTCTCCAGCCCTGCGCCAAACAACACAGGGAGAGCTGGCCAAGCACAGCAAGCCTGCTGGTTCTGGGTCTCTCACCCAGGTGCCAGCTTCCCCCTCCAAAACCAGAACCAGGAAAAGGGACAACAGGAGAAGGCCAAGAAACTCAACTTTTTAAAAAGTGGCCTTTTAAACAATGAAAATTAGGCCAAACAGCCCCCCCCCCCCAAGAACCAGAAGAAAAAAGGAACAACAGCAGCACAACACAGCAGCAACAAATCAAACACAGAATCCTTTTAAAACAGCAAAAAACTTAACTTTTAACAATACAGGGACTTTCCCAACCCCTCCCCCCCAAAAAAAACCCTTCACCCTAACCCCAAAAAATCCAAGCCACCCAAATTAGGAAAAGTAAAAGGACACTGCACTTTTAAAAGTCCTCTCACTAAAGTAAGATATGGGCAAGTTGGCAAACCCCCCACCCCACCCCAGTCACCCTCCCCCAGCAGAACCCCCCAACCCTGACCCCAAATAAGCTACCCACCACCCAAATCTGGATAAGTAAAGGGACTCTGTCTTAAAAGGTCCTTTTACCAACTAAAATAAAAACAAGAACCCCAAGACTTTCTTACCTTGGACGTCTTCTCTACTCCAGGCAAGTCTGGTAAGGCTGAGAGAGAGCAGCAGGAGCTGAGGCCAAGGGCCAGCACAGCACAATTTCTCTCTTACACCAACACAGCAGCAATGGAGGAGTCCAGCCAGGCAGACTCCTTAAAAAGGTTCTCTGGCCCTACAGAGAGCAGTTTCAAAAAATAGCACTGCTCTGTGATTGGCCAGACAACAGTGCTAACTTGGATACCCAAGTAAGCAAAAGATCAAAAGAACAACAATGTTGCTGATGGCTGGGGAATCAGCTACACAACAGCCCTGCAAAGCATGCATTTGCAATGCATTTTGCAAATGCATGCTCTGGATTGGCTGCTGGGGCTCCTCTTCCCCCTCCCCCCCTGATCCCAGGGAGGCTATGGGAGAGGCGGGAAAAGGCTACCAAAGGTGGGAAAGGAGGAAAGCAGCTCCCCTGAAGCTGCAGAAGCCCCTTTCCCGAATATCTATATGGAAGTATACGGGGAGCCATACTCGGCTCCCGCAAAATGGGCCCCAATTGGATTCGGCTGTATGCGATTCTGTATACTGCCGAATCAGGGGTGATTCGGCGGTTGATTCGGTTCGGCCGAACCAAATGCACACCCCTAGTTACAGGTAGATGGAAGGGAGCTCCCTGACAGATGTTTTCTCTGGATTTCCACCATTGCAGAGTCCGGAGGATCAAGTGTGGAATTGTGAACCTCTTCCGAGGTGAGTCCCGTAAAGGCTGAAACTGTCTGAGAAACCACAGTTGAAGACCTCTCATTCTCAGTTTTGCAAACAACAGCACGCTTATAGTCACCTCCATCAGCCCCAGCATCCGCTACAGCTGCTGTGCTGTGCCCCATTTCCGACTTTGGAAGAGATGGATGAGTTGGATGAGTTTGGAAGAGATGGATGAGTTTGATAATGTCCATTGCTCTCTGCTGAGGCAGAAAGGCGCAGTGAAGGCTTGTGTCCAGCAAGGCCCCTATAAACTGAACTGTCCGTGATGGTGTAAGATGAGACTTTGTCAGGTTGACCTGCAGACCTAAGGTGTGAAGAAGACGAAGAGTGGTTGCAATATGGCCGGACAGACGTTCTTCCGACTCCGCCACAAGGAGCCAGTCGTCGATGTATGGAAAGATGACTACGCCTTGCAGTCGGAGATGTGCGGCTACAACACTCATCATCTTGGTGAAACCGTTGGTGCAGTGCACAGGCCGAATGGAAGGGCTTTGTACTGGAAATAGTTGGAACCTATTGCAAAATGAAGTAAATGCCTGTACGCAGGATGGATGCTGACGTGGAAGTAGGCATCTTTGAGATCCAACGTTGCCATCCAGTCCCCTTGGTTGATGAGGGGAAGGATTGTTTGCATCCTGAATTTCTGGTACATGATAAACTTGTTCAGATTCCGAAGGTCCATAATTGGTCTCAATCCCCCATCCCGTTTGGGGACCAGGAAATAACGAGAATAGAAACCCCCTCCTTCTGTCCTGGCCTCTACTGGAACCGGTTCTATGGCTTGTTTCTGTAGGAGGTTGCTCATTTCCACCAGCAGAGGTGGGGAAGGGGGTGTGGTGACAATCATTGACTGAGTCGGAACCTGAATGAAGTCTATCCTGTATCCTTCTGCTATGATGGAAAGAGCCTATCTGTCTGTGGAGATGGATTCCCAAGCTGGAAGGTATTGACAAAGGCAGATAAGAGATGAATGAGGGGCGGCAATGCGTGCTACAGAAAAGTCAAAGGCCCTGCTTCTGCGGGCGGGCACCCTTAGATTTGCCAGTAGTTGCAGAAGTTGAAGCAAATCTATTCCTGTTATTTCCCCTATAGGGAGACCTACTCTCTGGTTGTGAAGAGCGAGGTCTCCACGGCTGGTCTGGGGAGAATTTCTGGTAGGGCCTCTTGGGCCAAAATTTATGCCATTGCTTAGGTTTGCCAGCCCTAGAGGAAACCGGGACATCCACGTTAATTGAGGTCTTTATGCTTTTGTCCATCTCTTGGAGGACACTGTTGGTGGTTGAACTGAAAAGACCTTCCCCTTCGAAAGGCAGGTCTTCTACATAGGCCCTGGTGTCAGGCTGAAGAGCTGTAGACCTTAGCCAAGAGTGACGACGCAGGGAGGCGGCAGAAGTGATGGTTTTGGCCGATACGTCCACCATGTGCTTTGCTGCAGTCAGTTGCTGCTTGGCCACAGCAAAGCCCTCCTTTTGCAGCTTCCTAAAAGAAGATTGCTTTTCCTCGCTCAAGGAAGACAATAGCAGTGTGAGCTGCTCCCACATAGAGTATTGGTAGCGAGCCATGCATGCGGCATATTTAGAAACCTTTACTCCCAATCCTCCAGCTGAGTAAAATTTCCTGCCCGCATTGTCCAGTTTCTTGCCTTCTTTGTCAGGTGGGGACGAATGGGTCTTGCATGCCTTAGATGATGAGGAGACCACCACCGAGTTGGGCTTGGGGTGGGAGAACAAAAACTCAGCACCAGCCTCCTGGACACGATACATATGGTCCAGTCTCCGGGAAGAAATAGGTGTAGATGCCGGTTTTGCCCAGGGCTCCTTCACCGCCTGCAAGATAACTTTGGTTACTGGAAGGGCCACAGCCGTAGATGTGTCTCTCTGCATTATATCGAAGACCATGTCATCTACGACTGGCTGCGGTTGAACCATTGTGAATAATAATAATAATAATAAATTTTATTTGTATCCCACCCTCCCTGCCTAGGCAGGCTCAGGGCGGCTGACAACATTTATACATATACAATAATAAATAAAAACTTTCAATTTACCAATAAAAACTTTAAACATTATATAAAAAACAGTTATATTTAAAAGTTCATAATTTAAGTTGATCTGGCAGCAATGGTGGTATTCTGACGCTGGTTTCTGCCAGTTTAAATAGTTCCATGGTGATGTAGGTCCTTAAACCAGGACCATGTTGGCGGATCTTCAATTCACAATAGTTCAGCAGTCGATATATGCTCGTTTAAAGAGGACAGTCTTGCAGGCCCTACGGAACTGATCAAGGTTCCGCAGGGCCCGCACCTCCTCAGGAAGCTGATTCCATAGGGCAGGGGCCGCGGCTGAAAAGGCCCGTGCTCTGGTATTCTGGAGCTTGATCTCTTTCGGCCCAGGGATAGTCATTTTATTTTTTCTGGCTGACCTCAGTGCCCTCTGGGGTTCATATGGGGAGAGACGGTCGCTCAGGTAGGCTGGTCCTCGGCCATACAAGGCTTTAAAGGTAATGACCAACACTTTGTACTGGACTCGGTATGTAATTGGCAGCCAGTGCAGTCCGCACAGACCCAGCCATATGTGCTCCCATTTCGGGAGTCTTAGCAATAGCCTGGCTGCCGCGTTCTGCACCAGCTGCAACCTCCGGGTCCGGCACAAAGGTAGCCCCAAGTATAGGGCATTACAGTAGTCTAATCTTGAGGTGACCGTTGCATGGATCACGGTTGCGAGGTCGCGACGCTCTAGGAAAGGGGCCAACTGCCTTGCCCGCTTCAGATGGAAGAATGATGACTTGGCAGTGGCTGCTATCTGGGCCTCCATTGATAGTGAAGGCTCCAGTAAAACACCTAGGCTCTTTAACTGGCGCGCTGATTTCAATGGCGCGCCGTCGAAGGCCGGGAGAGCTATTTCCCCACCCAGAGCGCCGCATCCCACACAAAGGACCTCTGTCTTCGCCGGGTTCAACTTCAGCCCACTCAGCCTGAGCCACGTCGCAACAGCCTGTAAAGCCTGATCCAGATTCCCTGGGGCGGAGCCAGGCTGGCCGTCCATTAGTAGATAGAGCTGGGTGTCATCTGTGTATTGATGGCAACCCAGCCCAAACCTCCGGGCAATCTGGGCAAGGGGGCGCATATAGATGTTGAACGACATTGGGGAGAGAAATGCTCCCTGAGGCACACCACAATCTAGTGTGTGTCTCTGGGATTGCTCCCCCCCAATAGCCACCCTTTGTCCCCGACCTGAGAGGAAGGAGGAGAGCCATTGCAAGGCCAACCCCCCAACCCCAATGTTGGCGAGGCGGCGCATTAGCAACTGATGGTCGACTGTATCAAATGCCGCCGACAGGTCTAATAGCATCAGTACTGCAACGCCGCCATGATCCAGTTGCCGCTGGAGGTCATCCACCAAGGTGACCAGCACCGTCTCCGTCCCGTGGCCCGGTTGGAAACCAGACTGGCACGGGTCTAGAATGGAAGCGTCATCTAGAAACCTCTGTAGCTGCAACGCCACTGCCCTCTCAATAATTTTACCTAAAAATGGTAAATTAGACACCGAACGATAATTCGCCAATTCGGCTGGGTCTGCTGTACATTTTTTTAAGAGAGGGCGGACCAATGCCTCTTTCAGAGGTGTTGGAAAATGCCCCTCTGCGAGGGATCTATTTATGATGTCCCGTAAAGGACATCTAAGCTCCCTCTGGCAAGATTTAATCAGCCAACATGGGGCAGGGGTCCAAATCGCATGTTGTTGGGCGAGCAGCGGAGAGGATCCCATCGACTTCTTCCAGGCTGAGTAGGTCAAAGTGATCCAGTATCAAACCCGAAGACAGGCACGGAGCCTCAAGTTCATTCACTGTTTCCAAAGTGGTAGGCAGGTCTTGGCGGAGCAATGAGATTTTATCTGCAAAGTATTTCGCAAATGCCTCACAGCCAATCTCTAATTCTCTAATATTTGGTTTGCCTTGTGGCAATGTTATAAGGTCTCCAATTATTCTAAACAATTGTGCTGGGCGCAAATTTGCAGATGCAATCTTGGTTGCAAAGTAATTCTTCTTTGCAGCTTTGACTGCCATCTCATAAGACTTCATAAACGTTCTATAGGATGTTCTTATTGCTTCGTCCCGAGTATGTCTCCACTGCCTCTCTAGTCATCTGAGCCCTTGTTTCAGCTGGCGCAATTCCAAGGTGTACCATGGGGCCAGCCTCACACGAGGGCACAGAGGGCACCGAGGTGCTATTTCGTCGATGGCCCTGGATAGCTGGCCTTGCCAGGTCTCCACCAGGCCATCGAGGGAATTGCTAGTGGGCCAAGGATCCCTCAGGGCCATTTGGAACCGTTCCAGGTCCATCAGGCCCCGAGGGCGAGCCAAAATAGGCTCTCCGCCCATACAGGGTTGGGGCGGTGTCCCCACACGAGCCTTAAGGGCTAGATGATCCGACCATGGAACTGCTTCTGCAGCGATATCGTTCACCAAAATCCTGGATGCAAAGATCAGGTCTAGTGTGTGCCCGGCCTGATGCGTGGGAGTCGTAACAAATTGAGAGAGCCCCAGTGTCGCCATGGAAGACACTAGGTCCATCGCCTGAGTGGAGGTCTTGTCGTCAGCATGGACGTTGAAGTCACCCAGGACCATAAGCCCCGGAAACTCCAACGCCCAGCCCGCCACTGCCTCCAATAGTGATGGTAAGGCGTTGGCTGGTGCGTTAGGCGGATGGTACACCAGCCAAACTGCCAGCCCCTCTCCAACATCCCACGCCAGACCGGTGCATTCAATACCATCAATCTTTGGGTCCGGGAGAGCCCGAAAGGAGTAACCCTCCCGTATGAGTAGTGCTACCCCTCCCCCCCGCCCGCTGATCCGTGATTGGTGGAAGACCAAGTATCCCGGGGGGGACATTTGGGAAAGAGCTACTGTCTCCCCATCCCTCACCCAGGTCTCGGTCACGCAAGCCAGGTCCACATCCTGCTGGAGCAAAAACTCTCTCAGGGTCGCGGTCTTGTTATTTATGGACCTGGCGTTGCATAACACCAATGACAGAGGCGAGCAATTCCTCTTGGTCCCACTACCTGCCACCGTTGGGGGATGGGAAGTAGACTGGAAGGTGGCCGAGCTCCATTTTGTCTCTGTCTCCTTCCTTTGTATTTCTGTCTACTCCCACCGTCATATCTTCCCCTCCCCAGGAGCACTGGAATCCCTTGGCCGAGCATTTGCACCTGCCCAAGTTAAGATTCTCCGGCATCACTCCCCAATTTATCTCCACCTGCCGTTCTAGCTTACCCCCTTCATCAACCCCTCTGGTTTCCAACCGCCAGAACCACTGCCTATATCTTAAATTAATTAATTTAATTGCCCTTCCCTGTCTACTTTCCAATCAATTAGTTACAAAATGTCTGTATATTTATTCCTTCCCAGCATTATTAAAAATATATAATCCCTCCCACCCCGTCCTTATTAATAAGCTAAGAGATCATAAATATAAATACATTCTAATATATAAAAATATATTATAAAATCTAATTACCAATTGATTGATTAAATTTATCCAATAAATTAATTAACAATAGCCATAATGAATTCTGTTAGTGGTCAGCTGTTGGCCAGTCGGTGGAGAGTAATCCAGTTATTCTATCGGGTAAGTATTGCACATTGTCCATGGGTGTTATCCATAACTGTGATTTTTGTCAGTCTCTGTTATTACTAAAGTGCAAGTGCAGGTGTTACGGATGTCTCGTATCCCTCGGGTGCGATTCGATGACTTGAGGTGTCTATGGCCTGACAGTCTGGGGGGGGGAGGGGGAAGGCAAAGTCCCTTCTATGATCTTTCCGTTAATCAGCTGTTCGCCCCTCTTGACTCCGCCAAGAAATTCAGTTCCCACGTCGCTTCTGATCTTTTCGTTCAGCGTGCGGTCTGAGCTCCCCTGAGCCCCGTACAGGGCTTCTCTGTTGGGGTTGCCCAGGCCGCTAGCCGGCCGTATTGTGCAGCGTTTGTAGGCATTTGTAGGCAGAGGAGGTGGAGGGAGGGGGGATGGGCGGGAGCGAGTTGGTGAAAAAAGGGGGGCAGAGGTGGGGGCTAGAGGACGCCCACCTGGCCTCCGTCTTGGGGTGGCTCGCTGCTCGCCTGTTGTTCCTCTGCAAATCCTTCACTCCACGCAGCTCCGCCTCTCCCCGGCCCCCTAGCCGACGCCCGCGGCTCATCCGCGGTGCTCTCGGCCGACTCTCACTCCACGCCCTACCGCCTCGCTCAGGCAGCCCCTCCACGGCAGTCCGAGGCCACAGCTCGCCTCCACCACAGCGCCAGGCCCGTCAATCGTCGGTGAACTTATCCTTTGCTCCCCGTCCGTCACTCTATTGTTGTTCCTCGCCGCTGCTGTTCCCCAGTTGTTTCAGGTAGTTGTTATTATTATTTCAGTTGTTGGTGTTTATTAATGTTTATTAGCTATTTTAGCTGTTAATAGCTGTTAAACGGCGGGAGCCACAGCATCTAGGCTTCCACCGCCGCCGCCGCCATCACTGGAGAGGGAGAGGGAGTGTGCCATCCGCTTCACCAGTCCCCATAAGACTTCAGATCTTCCGATGGAGATATGGGAAGGTCCTCAGCAATATGCGACTCTGACAAAGATTCCACTGCCCTATCAGGATCATCAGTACCTACCTCAGAGTCCGATGACGAGGAGTCTCTTCTCACAGAGTGCTCAGAAAGTATCGGAGTCGAAGCTCGCTCGGGTGACTGCAGCGATACCAACGAGTGCACTTGCGCTTCCTCCACCCTCTCTAAGCGTCTCTCGGGAGGGATCAACACTGATGCCAATGCACGATGCTTGGAATGATGTGAAACCCTCGACAGATGAGAGGCTTCCGACTGCTGATCCCATTCGCCACTGGTATGGCGGGTACAGGTAACCATAAGAGCAGAGCCACTGACGTTGATCCCACGGAGGGAGTGGCAGGAAATGGCAAACCATAGCAGCTGGTTCAAGCTCTCTCCATCTCACAATCGGTGCAAAAGGTGCCAGGGGTTCATTCGGTGCTGAAGCCTCTATCTCCGATATCAAACCACTGTCGCTCCGACGACACGATCCCGATCTCGATGAGTGGGTGCGCTGGGTCAGGTCTATCTCCTGCTCAGATCCCGACAGGCGGATCGATTGCGAACCTCTGCTTCTCAACACCAAAGGACTCCTTGGACGTGGAGACACCAGGATCTTCCCGGGTGGAGCAGCTTGAGTCAATACCAAAGCATTCCAAGAAGGAGAAGAAGTGCAGGAAAGTCTGTTCTTTTGCTTCTCCTTCAACTTTTTTGGAAGGGACGATCGGGTCCCCGAATTGTCCCAACGTTTCTTGGCCGGAGTCACAACTAACCCTTCAGAGGGTCGTTTCGTGGGTCAGCCTTGCTCGGTCAGCATATCAGTCTGTATCGGTGATGATGGATCGACCGATGTAACCATCGGGGCCGGGGTGGCTTCCCCCATCGATACCGACAGGCTCGTTGCCATTTTCAGTGGACGAAGAGCCGATTCCACAAGTGCTGCCGATAGCCTTGCGGCCCGGTTTTTGTGGGTTTACTTTGAAAAGCTCAAGCAATGCAGGCACGAATCAACATAATTTCCCTCACCTAAGCACAGTAAACAGAGGGAGTGACTGTCAGAAGGTGCAATTTTGCTACCACACTTGCGGCAACATTTAAAAAAAACCCAACTCCTTTCCATAGACACTGGAACACACGCAGAATGATTTCTGAGGGAATGGGGGGGGGGGAATAAAGCCCCAAGGGGCAAAGTCCAACAACAGTACTCTTTTTTTTTAAACAACTATAACTATTTAACTATTTAACTACTAACTAAGAAAACAACAAACGGACTATATTAACAAGAAAAATCCAAAAGATTACAGTACCGACCGGAGCAAACAAAAGAAGATCCTCTCAGAGCGGCGGTCAAAAAGGAACTGGCGGGATCCGTGCGCTGACTCCAGTGAGCATGCGTACTGAGATGCCTGCGCATGCTCACTGGTGCCGAGCGTGAAAAAATCCTGGGCTTTTTAGGTACCGATTTGGGGGTCGGCGCAGGCACTATATCCCATGAGTGTGAAGCACAGAGACCACGAAAAAGATCTAGGGGGGGCAGAGGGGGGTGCTTGTCCCGGGCGCCAACGGAGAGGGGGGCACCAAATTGGGTATGGAGTCCATTGTATTCTATGGGACCATAAGATAGAAAGGCCCATAAGGGGGTGTCATTTTTTAATTTTGCTCGCCCTCAAACAACATGTAGATCCAGTCCTGCATGCTAGCATAAAATGCCTTCTGTATCTCTTTACAATAGAAACCTCCAAAATGGTAATTTTATGGGCTAGAAGTACCAGAACTTGAAATATGTGATTCATGTTGCTATGGATGGAGCTGTTGCTTTGCATGCACAGTTTACTTGAAATCTGGGAGTAAACAGTTATATGACTGTGATCAACATGCCCCCCTTAACAAATCTAGACACTTGGCATTTTAATTATACTCTGCAGTAAAAACACACACAGCTGCTGACTCTCTTAGCTAGAAGCAGGGCTGCTAGATATTCATTACAACTGGCATAACTTTGTTCTACTTTTGCTGAGTCATTTTCCTAAAGACAAAACATCCTGTTTTTACATGCATCCTGCAAAGTGTGCAATCCAGTGTGAGCGCCATGTTGTGAGACGGTTAAACAGTTATAATAAAGCTGAGAAGTTTGGGTTCTCCACTCCATTACAAAGCTCCTGAGGTGATCTTAGGCCAGTCTTGACTTCAGCTAACTTAGAAGGGTATAAGTATATTTAGGGTTGCACTGAAAATGGAGAACTGGAGGAAAAAGAATGAGATGAATTTTTTATAGATAAATAGAAAATACCTCATATCAACTACTCCCCTCACTTTCCTTTCTCTCCTTCCCTTGGTGTGTGTGTGTGGGAGGGGGAGTCAACAAAACAATATTATGGCAATCATCCTGAAAAACTAACAGTGGGATTAAATTATGCATCTGTCTTTCATTACTGCATAACATAGCTAGGAGATGCTATATTTTTGGCGAGTTGTGTCTGGGTTTCCTCAGTCCAGCTTGTGTTTAGGGATGGACACAAACCAGAAAAATGTGGCTTGTGTTGGTTTACAGCTGTAAACCAAACCAGGAGGTTCATACTCAAACTGATTTGTGGTTCATGGTCCCACAAATCTGCAGTTCTTTTCAATGAAGTTTGCAGAAAGCCTGAAAAAGAGCTGAGTGAGGAGACAGCCTGCTCCCCACCACTCAGCTGTTTTTGCTGTTTTTGTGGATAATAGAAAACAGGGATTTAAAGAGACTTGAAGTCCCTTTAATCTTCTGCATTCTGCTCTGTCCACAAACCACCATGAACTGCCACAAACTGCTTAAAAAGTTCATGGAAGTTTGTGATGGCAAACCCATCATGAACTTCAGTTCATGAACCACAAACAGGGCAAAATTTGTGACTAATTTTGCTTTGTAATTTGGTTTGTGCCCATTCCTACTCATGCTCCCTTCAGCCACACAGGAGCAGCAGGGAATAACATTCTGAAGATCAGAGGGAGCTCTCTCCCACTTGGAACGTGCTGTGGGGGGAGGAGGGATTCCAGTTCCCCTACACCATTTTGAGAATCTCAAAGGACCCTGGCAGGGAGTTGTTTGCATAACTTTGGAGCAGCACATGGAGTATTCCAAGCTTGTGCTACTCCAAGGTTATGTAAATAATTCCCTGGTGAGGGGAGCTGCTGAGTCAAAACAAAGAACACAAGTTGGGTCTGGGAAATCCAGACACAATTCACCAAAAAGCATAACATCTATTTTGGCCTGTGGATTTCTGGGCATATTGCTAAATTTGGGAGGGATAAGAAAATAAAGAGACATTCCAGTCACAGGAGAGAGGGGGAAAGGCTAAGGCCAATTGTGCAAAATCAGGTAAAAATATATTTTAATGCTCAGTTAATTTTTTTTAAACACCGATGTGTTTTATCTCCTAAATCGGGGAGGGGCTATAGCTTAGTGGTAGGAATGCCAGCCTCCAGATGGGACCTGAGGATCCCTAAGAATTACAACTGATTTCCAGATTAGTTACCTCAGAAAAAGACAGGTTGCTTACCTGTAACTGTAGATATTCGAGTGGTCATCTGTGCATTCACACTCATGGGATAAAGCGCCTGCGCCGATCCCCGAATTGGTACCTAAAAAGCCCGGGATTTTTTCACGCTCAGCACAAGCAGGCATGTGCAGGCGTCCCAGTATGCACGCTCGCCGGCACCAGCGTGCGGATCCCGCCAGTTCCTTCCTGACCGCTGGAAGCCCCTACTGGAGAGAGACCATCAGCAGTGGGGAAGGAGGGCAGGTAGTGTGAATGCACAGATGACCACTTGAAGATCTACAGTTACAGGTAAGCAACCTGTCTATCTTCTTCATGGTCTCTGTGCTTCACACTCATGGGAGATTAGCAAGCAAGACATACCTGGAGGCAAGAAGACGGTCAACCAGAAGAAACAGCTTGCAGCACCGCAGCTCCCAGACGAGTCCTCTGCTGAGCATACACATCCAGCGCATAGTGCTTCATAAAGGCATGTGGAGAGGACCAGGTGGCAGCCTTGTGCATGTCCGTCAGGGAAAACACCTTTCAGGAACGTTACCAACGTCGCCATCGCTCTTATAGAGTGTCCGCGAATGGGCCCATGCAACGGCTTCTTTGCCAACAAATAACACAGTTTAATAGTCTCAGTGAGCCATTTTGAAAGCCGCTGAGATGAGATTCTGGAACCCAACTTAGGAGCAGCATAAGAAACAAAAAGATGCTGGTCCTTACGAAAACTCTTGGAGCGACTCAAATAAAACAATAAGGCATGCTTAATATCTAAAGCATGCCACCTACGTTCCTCATTCGAGGAAGGTGTAGGATAAAACGTGGGCAACCAAACTTCTAACTTAAGGCGAAACTGAGAAACCACCTTGCGGAGAAAAGAAATATCAGGAGCTAAGGACACTCCAGACTCCTGAAAAACTAGATATGGGTAGTCACAACACATAGCTGTGAGCTCCCCTGCACGGCGTGCTGATGTGATGGCTACCAAAAAAGCAGTCTTCCAAGATAGAAGCTGTAATGAGCATGTGGCCATTGGCTCAAAAGGACGCCGAGTCAGCCTGTCCAACACTAAAGTCAAATCCCACAACTGTGGGGGTGATCTCAATGGAGGATGAAGCCTAAGCAAACCCTTCAAAAATCTTTTAGAATGAGGGTATGCAAAAATTGAATGCCCCTCAACTGGCTCATGGAATGCAGATATTGCTGCCAAATTAACTTTAATGGAAGAAAAAACAAGGCCAGCATCCACCAGCGATAACAAAAATTCAAAAATCACCAATAGTCCCACCCTTTGGGTGAAGCTGTAGGATCAACTAAAAACTGAAGAAACCTCTGCCACTTCCTATCATAGGAAGCGTGGGTAGACAGCTTCCTGCTGTTCAGGAAAACATGTTGGACTCTGCTGGAGAACTCACAGGGTCGATGAACCATGCTGTCAGCTTCAGGTGAGGCACGTTGTGATGGAATACATGCCCGTCCTGAGCTGACAGAAGGTCCAGTTCCACCAGAAACTGGTAGAAGACCCCCCTCGCCAGTTGGAGCAAGATCAGGAACCAGTTCTGCCAAGGCCACCATGAAGTCACCAGGATGCAGCATGGTCTCTCTCTCGCGATCTTGTTGACAACTTTTGTCAGCAGTGGCAGAGGCAGGAACAGATATAGGAACCGATCTTCCCACAGGAACAGCAGACCGTCTCCCAACTCTGGATCCGTGCCCCCTCTGGAACAAAATAGAGGACGCTTCCAGTTTCTGGCTGTGGCAAACACATCCACCTGAGGGTACCCCTAGAGCTGAAACACGGGTTGAAGGAAGCGCCACTGTATCTCCCACTCGTGTGGGGAAGTTGCACCCCTGCTCAGCGAGTCTGCTTGCAGATTGAGCACCCCTGGGAGGTGGGCAGCCTTCACAAAGATGTTGTGCTCCAGGTACTCCGACCACAGTTTCAGTGCCAGCGCACAGAGCTGTTGAGAGACTGTCCCTCCCTGCCTGTTGATGTAACACAGGGCTGTAGTATTGTCTGTTAGCAGAGCAACAACCTTCCCCGCCACCATGGGGTGGAAGGACCGAAGAGCAAAGTGAACTGCCAGCAGTTCCAGGTAATTTACATGACAGTGAGTCAATTGAGAAGGCCAAGGGCCCCCCACACACAGAGAGTCCATTTGAGCCCCCCAGCCCCACAAAGATGCATCTGTTGTGATCGTATCCAGCAAAGCCCCTATGAACTGAACTGTCCGTGATGGAGTAAGATGAGACTTCTAAGGTGCAGACCTAAGGTGTGAAGAAGACAAAGAGTGGTGGCAATATGGTCTGACAAACTCTCTTTCGACTCCGCCACAAGGAGCAAATCGTCGATGTATGGAAAGACGACTATCCCTTGAAGCCAGAGGTGAGCAGCCACAATGCTCATCATCTTTGTGAACACCCGAGGTGCAGTGGACAGACCGAACAGAAGGGCTTTGAACTGGAAGTGTTGAGAACCTACTGCAAACTGAAGGAAACGTCTGAACGCAGGATGGATGCTGATGTGGAAGTAGGCATTCTTGAGGTTCAGCGTTGCTATCCAGTCCCCTTGGTTGATGAGGGGCAGAATTGTGTGTAGAGTGGACATTCTGAACTTCTGGTACAGAATAAACTTGTTCAGATTCTGAAGGTCCATGATTGGTGTCAGACCCGCATCCCGTTTGGGAACCAGGAAATAACAAGAGTAGAAGTCTCCTGTTCTGGCCTCCACCAGGACCCATTCTATGGCTTGTTTCTGTAGGAGGTTGCTCACCTCCAGCAGCAGAGGTGGGGAAGGGGGTGTGGTGATTACCACAGATTGGTTCGGAATCTGAGCAAAGTCTATTTTGTAGCCTTCCGCGATGATGGAAAGTGCCCACCTGTCCGTAGAGATGGACTTGCGGGCCGATAGGAATGGGCAGAGGCGGATAGAAGAAGAAGTGGGGACGCGTGCTACTAGAAAGTCAAAGGCCCTGCTTTTGGGGGCGAACGCCCTTGGACTTACCAGTGGTCTGTGCTGAAGTGTATCAGTTTCTGTTGTTGCCCCTGTATGGGGACCTACTCTCAGGTTGGGCAGAGCGAGGTCTCCACTGCTGTTCCGGGGAAAACTTTTGATATGGCTTCTTGGACCAGGGTTTATGCCACTGTTTTGGTTTAGCAGCTCTGGAAGACGCCGGGACACCCAGGTTCCTGGAGGTCTTTATGCTCTTATCCATTTCCTGAAGAGCATTGTCCATGGTTGAGCTGAAGAGACCTTTGCCCTCGAAGGGCAGATCTTCCACAAAAGCCCTGGTGTCTTGCTGAAGGGCCGTTGACCTAAACCATGAGTGGCTGCGGAGGCAGACGGCCGATGTAATCGTCTTCGCTGACACATCAACCATGTGCTTTCCTGCAGCCAGTTGTTGCTTGGCTACAGCAAAGTCTTCCTTCTGCAGCTTCTCCGCAGCAGACCTCTTCTCCTCGCTCAGGGAAGACCGGAGGGGGGTGAGTTGTTCCCACACCGGGTATTGGTATCTAGCCATGCAAGCAGTATAGTTAGATACCTTTACTCCCAGTGCTCCAGCAGAATAAAACTTCCTCCCAACATTGTCCAACTTCTTTCCCTCCTTGTCTGGCGGGGAAGAGTGAGTCTTGCAGGCCTTTGAAGAGGAGGATACGACCACCGAGTTAGGCTTCGGGTGGGTGAAAAGAAATTCAACACCAGCCTCTTGGACGCGATACATGTGGTCCAATCTTCTCGATGACACAGGTGTAGAAGCTGGCTTCGCCCAGGGCTCCTTCACCGCCTGTAAGATGACCTTTGTGGCAGGCAGGGCAACCACCGTAGACGTATCCTGCTGCATGATGTCAAATATGGTATCGTCTATGACGTGTTGCAGTTGTGTCACCAGGAGGGAGAGGGAGAGTGCCATCCTCTTGACCAGGTCCCCATACGACTTCAGATCCTCCGATGGTGAAATGGGAAGATCCTCAGCAGTATGAGATACTGGCGAAGGTTCCAAAGCCCTGTCTGGATCGTCGGTACCGACCTCGGAGTCCAACGATGAAGACTCTCTCCTCAAGGAGTGTTCCGAGAGCACTGGCGTTGACTCTCTGACGGGTGATCGGATTGACCTCGACGACCTAGGCTGGACTTCCTCCACCACCATGCCACGTCTTTCAGGTGGGATGGACACTGATGCCAATGGACGCCGCCTAGAGTGCTGTGAAAGCCTCAACATGTGAGACGCCTCGGATTGCTGGTCCCAGTCGGCAAATTCACGAGGGGGGTACCATTGGTACAGCAGGTATGGGTAGGCATAGGGAGAAGGCCACTGGCACTGATCCCACACTGGAAGCCGTGGAAAGCTACAAGCTATGGTGGATGGTTCCAGCTCTCTCCGACCCCTCGCCTGATCCAACGGTGCCGATGGTTCCATCGGTACCAACCCCTCTACCTCCGAGACAGAGTCGCTCTCACTCCGACACCGCGACCCGGAAGAGTGGGACCGCTGAGTAAGGTCGCTCTCTTGCTCTGATGCCGATAGACGCAACTGCTGCGAAGCGCTGCCTCTCAACACTGAAGGGCTACGAAAACAACAAACAGGCTATATACAACAAGAAGAAATAATCCGAAGATTACTTTACCGACCGGGAACACGAAAGGAAATCCTCTCAGCGCAACGGTCAGAAAGGAACTGGCGGGATCCTCATGCTGGTGCCAGCGAGCATACATACTGGGATGCCTGCGCATGCCCACTGGTGCCAAGCGTGAAAAAATCCCGGGCTTTTTAGGTACCAATTCGGGGATCGGCACAGGTGCTCTATCCCATGAGTGTGAAGCACAGAGACCACGAAGAAGATAATACTAGCACCAAACCTGTTTTAAATTGTTTTAAATTATTTAATTGCTATTATCAATTGTCAAAACTCCAATGTTTATTCATTGTTTTACTGTTTAGACTTGACTGTTCTAAGCCGCCCTGAGCCTGCTTTGGCACGGAGGGCGGGATATAAATCCAAGGAATAAATAAATAAAATAAAATGGATGCTTTAAAGGGTGGGCTTAATGACATAGTATCCCATTGAAGACCCTGTCCTCCCCAGACTCCATCTCCAAATCTCCAACAGTTTCCCAACATGGATCTGACAACCTTACCTCCCATCCCTCCCCCAGGGTGAATTTGAAACTGAGTGTCTCTAGACCTAGTCTGACACTATAACCATTGTACCACTATTTTTTTCCCATCAAGGCACAGTTGACCTATGGTGATTGTGTAGGGTTTTCAAGGCAAAAGACATCCAGAGGTGGTTTTCTATTGCCTGCCTCTACATAGTAACCCTGGATTTCCTTGGTGGATGTGAAGGTGATCTGGCTGCAACATCTGTCACCCCATTGATCTGTCACCCCATTGAAGGGTTGATTCAGCTGATCTGACTGAATCATGTGTCCCCTTCCTCCCTCACCACTCCATGTGTGTCCCTCCTGAAGCTGTGCTCTTCGTAGAAGAGGATGACCATCCCAGATAGGAGTGTAACATTCTTCAGTCAAGAATATACAATAACTGTGCTCTCCTGCTAGAACCTCCAAACAGCTGACCATGTTTTGCTTCTGGGATCTGACAGGAGCAGACTAGCCTGGGATATCCAAGTCAGGACATACCACTATTTAACCAACTTTAAATGTAATATTAAAGAATCCAAGTCAAGCTTTCAAAGTGGCAAATGGCCTAAAGTTAAATCCATCTCTTTCCTCCCCACCCACCCCACACATATCCTAGTTTGCATGTGGAAGCCATTCTATTTTACTTAGAACACATGCAACATATTTTATGGGATAATCTCAGCAAATCAAATGAGCAGCATATATAGTTTACCATTGGGATGTGGCGAGTCTAGCAGAGTCCCCAAAGACAATAAAACTAGCTTTGTTTCATTTTGCCCGTCTGTTCTCTAAACACAGAAGTTCATTTATCCTACCAGCTCCAGAGTCCCTGCAGTGCAGCTGCCAGGGAAACGACCTCCCTGGATGGCTTTTTCAAGGTGTGACTCAGTGCCAGGCAGCCTTTCAAAGGTGCCCATGTGGGGAGATTGATGGCAGTGTTCGGGTGCTTCACATTTAATCATTTCATAACTAATTAATATGGCTGTTACCACAGAGTGGAGGGAAAAGGATGATTATTAAAGGTTAATGTAATTGTTGCCTGTACTGTGCTTTGAACTGCTATGGAATATTTTTCCTAGGCCATTTAATTGAATCTATAAGTAACAATGTAATTACATTGAATAATATATGGGCAATGATATCCCCCCTGTGAGATAGCTAACAGTTAAAACTCCAATTGTGTGTGAGTGGGTGGAACAGATTTCCTCCACCTTCCTGCTTAGGCTTTCCTCTTTGACACACTCTTTTCTTTAAGATATGTTCCCATTATCAGTTTGAGCCAAAGCTGATGTTCATACTAGGGTTCCATAAACAACCTAAGGTAGCACGAACAGCCTAAATTGGCTCTGCAGGACTAATCCATCCCAGAGTGTCTGACATCCAGATTAGGATATAGTAGGATGCCTGGCACGTGTAATGCTGCCATAATGTTCAAGTGGGAGAAAGGGAAGCCTTACAAAGAGATTTGAGGATATTTTTGTATTTTTATATACATGTGTGTGTGTGAGTGTGCGTGCGTGCGTGCACCTGAAAGTCATGGCAACCTCTGGTGACTGACCCCTACTGGGGGCATGGAGGACATTCAGAGAGGTGGCTGAATGGAGCCTACCCCCATCCTCCCGGCTCTGGTATTTCAAGGAAGTCTCCCATCCAAGTACTTGCCAGACCTGACTCTGCTTAACTTCCAAGATCTGATGAGATTGGGTTTGCCTGGGCTATCCAGGTCAGGGCACCATACAAAAGAAGACCTGAGAGAGATCTCCATGTCACCACAGGCAGAAAAAAAAGTCTCTATATTTTAGAATGACAAGAACTGGGCTGCTTCTGCAATGTAATAGGTTGGGGTGAGAGGATACGTCAGGTAAGGTAGGAACTATTCTTACCACCTTGATATGATCATTAGTGGTCTGCATTCTGAAAAAGAAGAAAACAGTGGCATCAATATGATACTGAAAAACCTGAGCCATATCAGAGATTGTGAAATACCAAGCAATCAGTCCAATAATCATTACTACTGGTTTCAACTGAAAACATACATTTTTCAGCACCCTGCAGATAAGCATGAAATTTTCCACAATTGTACTCCTCATCTAAAGGATTCTCTCACCCAAGAGTTCCTCCTTCCCAGATTTCCAACAGATAGGAGAAAGCGTGCCTTTTAAATAGACAATTAAAATCCTGACATGCACAACAGACATGCTGGAAACAAACCAAGGTACTATTGATTCTACCACTAGAGGGAGCAAAACATACATTGGAACAAACCCCCTCCCCAAAGAAAAAGGAACATAGAACCAAGGAAAATGAGAATGCAGGAAAGCCCATAGACAAGGATGAACGGGCTGGTGAGTGAGCTTGTACGAAATTGGGCGTTGTGAGACAGGGACTTACCTAGCTCTATTTTTTCAACTATTTTTCCCCAAATCCAGTGGACTTCTTGTATCATAACCTGGCTAGAGTCAGCATGGTGTAGTGGTTAAGAGCAGCAGATTCTAATCTGGAGAACCAGGTTTCATTCCCCACTCCTCCACATGAAGTCTGCTGGGTGAGCTTGGGCCAGTCATAGTTCTCTCTGAACTCTCTCAGCCCCACCTACTTGACAGGGTGCTTGTTATGGGGAGAAGAAGAGAAGCTGATTGTAAGCCACTTTGAGAATCCTTAAGATAGAGAAAAGCAGGGTATATAACCAACTCTTCTTCTTCTAGAATAGAACAGACTTAAAGTACTCAAGTAACATGCAGGACAGAGCTTGGAACTTAAGAAAGGCTGAACACCATTAATACTTGGATGGGAGACCACCAAGGAATTCCAGGGTCACTATGAAGAAGCAGGCAATGGAAAACAACCTCTGTTCTCTCTTACTGTGAAAATCCTATGGAGTTGCCACAAATTAGCTGCAACTTGGTGGCACTTAATTATGCTAACATACAGAACAGAACCCTTGATTTCATTCCCCTGATTTATATCCCTTGCTCTTCTATTAAAATAGACCTTAATCCCACTCTTTTTACTTGTGAATGCATGGGGTTGCCTGTCTTTTCCCCCTTCTGGGACTAATGATAATTGTAGAGAGGGCCATTTGTATCATACAGCTGCATGGTGCTTTCTCATGACATTACTGTGCAGTATATAAACACATTACAGGGAAAGCCCCTATTCCCCTAGTCTGCCTGCCTGCCAGCATGTGCAAATGAATGGTCTCTCTCTGTTGCAGGACAGGTGGTCTGGCTTACACTGCCTACCTAATGCAAGCCCTTGAATTTTTATTTTCTCTGTCTTAACATAGCCAAGTTAATATAGAAGCTCAGAAAACAGTGCCATGATTACACAGAAACCCAATCCAGTGAGATTATGTAATGGTTGGCAGAAAGTAGAAATGCTGAAAACAAAAATTTCAATCAGGACAATTTGGATGTCAGGAACTCTTCTGGTTGGACAGCATCCTTTCACATATGTACCTCCTCATGCTGAGTCACATTTTCTCCCTGGGCTTCTTCTGCTGCTCACAAAACCAATAGGAACCAAAATAACCATTACTCTGTAATGACAATTCAGAAGTTAAAACCAGAACAGCACAGAATTTCTACTGCATCAGTTCCACTTGGGAAACAAGATTAAATATTCAGAACTCCCAGATCTGAGGGATGGGAATTTCATCAAATAAGCAAGACAGGAATTTGTCCAACCAGAGTCAATTCCTAGCCAATTAATTTTGTAGAATGTAAGCAGGAGTGCATGAGGTGAATCTGATTGTAAGGGGCATCACACTAATATATCTGCATAATGACTGATATCCCATAGGGAAGGCTTTTTTCCAGGACTTTTGGAAGATGCTATGGACAGGGATTTGTATTAAACCGGCACATATTCAGTTTTCTTTTAAAGGGGAGATCACTCCCTTACTTCCAGGGACTTGTTGTTTGATAATAAACACTTCTAAATTAAGCTGATCTAGGTGAAACTTCCTAGAGATTTGTTGTAGTTTCTTTTATTATCTGATCATTACTGAATCTACTGAAACTCTGGCAGAATAACTCTTCTGCCTCATTAAGCATCTGTAGATTTTATACCTTATACTGCACATTTTATCACAGTCAAGACAAGATAAAACTCAGAAACTCTGCAAATATGAACTTACAAACAAACAAAATTCAACATATTTGCTAAAGAAGACCAATCTTACATTTTTCATCTTCTTTTTCAAAACAGTAATTTTAAAGTAAAGGGAAAACTTGAGTGCATTCATGGGAATTTCACCACACTTTTCCTTTGCAAGGAAAAAGGCTGGAGACTTTACTCACTGGGAATTCAAAGACAGAGACAATATATCGTTACAGTGCATGGTGTGTATTTATGCACTAGGAATTACTGTCTTGCTTTAAAAGTCCTCAAGAATCCCTCAATGGTGCTGCAAGGAAAATGTCAGTCATGGATGTAGGACAAGCAAGCTGCACTCAGCTATACTGTTAAAAAGGAACACAAGAAAGCAACCTGCAGAATAGCCACAAATTGATCAACAGACAAACTGACGACTGAAAAATCACTTCTCTGCTCCTTAGTAAATGGGATGTGAGCTGACCCAGCAGATGTTCATCTACCTCTGTTGCTGACCAATTCTACCACAAAGCCATGGGAGAAGTCAGTAATTTCCTGGCTCAAGTCATTTTCTGCTGCACTGCATTTAGAAGCCATAACTGATGATCTCTTTATGTGCCATCTATTTCAGTAAATGATTTCAGAGATCAAAGCAAACACAGCAAGAGTTCTCAGCACTATCAAAATTATTGTGACATGCTTAATAAGATGGGCAAAATGTACTCACATTTGGTTTACTTATTAGCAGGCCTCAGATTCAGTGGGAGCTCACAGGAGCACAGCTCCTGAACCTTTCTGAGAGTTCCTCCTCCTCCTTCCCACCTTGTCCATTGAATAGTAAGTACAGCTGCATAACAATCCCTGGATGAGCTCCACCACCTATTTTTCTACAAAACGACCCCTGCTTACTAGGTACAGGGACTGAAGTTAACCTGCACAGAGAAGGGTAGAAATTCACCTGTTGAGAGGTGGTTGGATGTTAGAGCAGGAGTACAAAATAAAACATATTCTCACAAACACAAAAATCATATTTGTGCCATGTTACTGATAGTGAGTATGACCAATTTATCACACAGTTATTTGTACAAAGAGAAGATTATCGGGCACTTAGGGTGTGCTGAAAGCCAGTTCACATAGTGTTTTCTTATACTTTGGAAATACATGTAATAAAAGAGGGAAATAGCCAAGGACTTAAATACATACCACAAGTTAGGAAAGGAACAAAAAGGCATAAGAAAAGGCCTGCATGGTTAACAAACAAAGTAATGGAAGCTGTAAAAGGTAAGAAGGACTCCTTTAAGCGGTGGGAAACCAGTCCAAATGAGATTAGTAAAAGGGAACACAGGCTGTGGCAAATCAAATGCAAGACTGTGATCAGGCAGGCAAAAAGGGTCTATGAGGAGCATATTGCAAAAAACATAAAGACCAACAATAAAAATTTCTTCAAATATATTAGAAGTAGGAAACCAGCCAGGGAGGCAGTGGGGCCCTTGGATGACCATGGGGTAAAAGGATTACTGAAGGAGGATAGGGAAATGGCTGAGAAGCTAAATGAATTTTTTGCCTCCGTCTTCACTGTGGAAGACAAGAACTTCTTGCCCACCCCAGAACCACTAATTTTGGAAGGGGTGTTGAAAGACCTGAGTCAGATTGAGGTGACAAAAGAGGAGGTCGTACAACTGATAGACAAATTAAAAACTAATAAGTCACCGGGTCCGGATGGCATACATCCGAGAGTTCTGAAAGAACTCAAAGTTGAACTTGTGGATCTTCTAACAAAAATATGTAATCTTTCATTGAAATCTGCCTCCATTCCTGAGGACTGGAAGGTAGCAAATGTCACCCCCATCTTTAAAAAGGGTTCCAGAGGAGATCTGGGAAATTACAGGCCAGTCAGTCTGACTTCAATACCGGGAAAGTTGGTAGAAACCATTATCAAGGACAGAATGAGTAGGCACATTGATGAACACGGGTTATTGAGGAAGACTCAGCATGGGTTCTGCAGGGAAGATCTTGCCTCACTAACATGTTACATTTCTTTGAGGGGGTGAACAAACATGTGGACAAAGGAGATCCGATAGATGTTGTTTACCTTGACTTCCAGAAAGCTTTTGATAAAGTTCCTCATCAAAGGCTCCTTAGAAAACTTGAGAGTCATGGAGTAAAAGGACAGGTCCTCTTGTGGATCAAAAACTGGCTGAGTAATAGGAAGCAGAGAGTGAGTATAAATGGGCAGTCTTCGCAGTGGAGGACGGTAAGCAGTGGGGTGCCGCAGGGCTTGGTACTGGGTCCCATGCTCTTTAACTTGTTCATAAATGATTTAGAGTTGGGAGTGAGCAGTGAAGTGGCCAAGTTTGCGGATGACACTAAATTGTTCAGGGTGGTGAGAATCAGAGAGGATTGTGAGGAACTCCAAAGGGATCTGTTGAGGCTGGGTGAGTGGGCATCAACGTGGCAGATGCGGTTCAATGTGGCCAAGTGCAAAGTAATGCACATTGGGGCCAAGAATCCCAGCTACAAATACAATTTGATGGGGTGTGAACTGGCAGAGACTGACCAAGAGAGAGATCTTGGGGTCATGGTAGATAACTCACTGAAAATGTCAAGACAGTGTGTGTTTGCAATAAAAAAGGCCAACGCCATGCTGGGAATTATTAGGAAGGGAATTGAAAACAAATCAGCCAGTATCATATTGCCCCTGTATAAATCAATGGTGCGGTCTCATTTGGAGTACTGTGTGCAGTTCTGGTCGCCGCATCTCAAAAAGGATATTATAGCATTGAGAAAGTCCAGGAAAGGGCAACTAGAATGATTAAAGAGCTGGAGAACTTTCCCTATGAAGAAAGGTTGAAACGCTTGGGACTCTTTAGCTTGGAGAAACGTCGACTGCGGGGTGACATGATAGAGGTTTACAAGATAATGCATGGGATGGAGAAAGTAGAGAAAGAAGTACTTTTCTCCCTTTCTCACAATACAAGAACTCATGGGCATTCGATGAAATTGCTGAGCAGACAGGTTAAAACGGATAAAAGAAAGTACTTCTTCACCCAAAGGATGATTAACATGTGGAATTCACTGCCACAGGAGGTGGTGGTGGCCACAAGTATAGCCACCTTCAAGAGGGGTTTAGATAAAAATATGGAGCACAGGTCCATCAGTGGCTATTAGCCACAGTGTGTTTGTATATATAACATTTTTTGCCACTGTGTGACACAGAGTGTTGGACTGGATGGGCCGTTGGCCTGATCCAACATGGCTTCTCTTATGTTCTTATGACTTGAACATCTATTATGTCAAAAATGTCAAATACTCCTATAAGATGCATACTTTCCAGAGAAAGTTCCAAGAATTTGGCAAGACACAAATCTCTAATATTTACATTTGACCCTTTTAGCATGTAAGGCTATACATCTTGGCCAGTTTCAAATGGGGAATCTTATTTTGAAGACATCTTTGAGATACCACAGCATCTCAGAACAATATATCTAATTGTTAGCTTGTTCACTATACATGTCATAGTTCATGGTTTATGCTAAAACAAGAAAAGTTAACTATCTCTTTGATTAATGGTGGTTGTGGAAAATGCTGTCAAGTCACAGCTGACTTACGTTAGCCCAGCCCAACAAGGTCTCATTTATGTCCAATCCAGCCCTAATGAGTTTGACACCTCTGATTTAAAGCTTATTAAATTCTCTTCACAGGAATTTTTTTACATATTTTTGAGTTTTGAACTATCCATACCTTTGGGCCCCAAAGCAAAACTGAGGCATTACAAACCCTCCATTGTTCCAAGTTTATTAATTTGTCGGTCTTCAGGAAGCAGTTTATTTCAGACTGCATTTTGATTGACATATCTTTTGTTACTGGCAGTCCTAATTGAAGTGTTTAATCTGTGATTTTTATGGGTGTTATAATTGTTTTTATTGTGGTTTTGCATATTATTTTATTTCTAATATAAGTTGCCTTGAGTTCCACAAGAAAGAAAGGTTGCTAACAAATGTTTTAAATAAAAATATTATTTCAGTTCCTTCAACACATTTGTGTTTCCCTCTCAGCTTTCTGATGACATGTATTTATGGAAAATGTGCATATGATTGAATCAAAATTCTTTTTGTGGCATTTTACTAATGTGTATGTTCATTTGTGTATTGATAAAGCAATGAGGAAAAGCAGTGTTGTTGTGATTGGACATACAACTGCACCAATTCAAGATGCTTAGCAATATGAAGGAGCATAGGTGTACACAAAAATTATCACAAAAAAATCTCGATGTAAGCAGATGTATAATTACATAATTACAAACTGCACATGTGCCAATTCCAAGATTAATTTTAGAAATTCTCCTAGTTAAGCACAAATTCAAGAAGACAAGCAGAAACTGGGGGAATGTTACAAAGGAACAGAAGTCTCATAATGAATGAGAAGCACTTTGGGAATATTGGAAAAAGGTATACAAAAATGTGGTATTTGATATATATTTGAAGGATCTATGTTAATAATGGTATTGATCCAAAACTGTGAAAGACTTTAAGAACAAGAGAAGCCATGTTGGATCAGGCCAATGGCCCATCCAGTCCAACACTCTGTGTCACACAGTGGCCAATATGTGTTGTGTGTGTGTGTGTGTATATATATATATATATATATATATATATATATATATATATATATATATATATATATATATATATATATATATATATATATATATATATGTATGTATGTATGTATGTATATGTATGTATATGTATATATACACACACATTTACATACATACATATACACACATATATATACACAATGCTTTCTATAGCATTAGGGTAATGAAATACTGAGCATTACTTTTCCCTAAGAAAATGCACATAGGAACATACTCCTTCTTTTTCTGCCTTCCTGACACTCAATATGAGCACTAAACAACATCAGTACCTTTTCCAGTACTGTTGCTCAGGCCAGCTGAATCTGTGAGCTCCTGTTAGTCAGAATGAAGGAATGCTGTAGTCTACTATGTACCTATATAAACAGGGCAGGGGGCAGGTCAGTGAGGCCCTGTGAGCCAAAGCAACCTAATTTCCCTCAAGGGTTAATGTGATTATTAGCAGGCCTGCTCTGACTCACACATGTCCATTGTTTGGGCTTCCCTGCAGATACCATCTCTTTCAAGGCTGGATTCAAGAATGTGGCAATTGGCTAATCATAGGGTTTCTGATTTCAGGGGCTTCAATCCACCCCCAAACAGCCCCCTCCCCCATTAACATTGTTGACACAATGGCATCACCCGGTAGTGATGGCATCACACCGGCATGTCACACATCAATGCTTTGGCATTTTGGCTGGAACTCTATGGGGCTTTTTGTCAAAACACTAGATCATTGATGCATGACATCCTTGGCATGATGTCATTACTACTGCAAGCCTGCTAATCCTTGGCAACCCTAGCTAATCATGAGAATTTGTGTTCAGTTGTGTAATCTGGGAGTGAACATTAACATCTTCTGGAAAGTTCCATCAAGAGAGATCCCTGATTGGATCTAAGAAACCACCTGGTACCAGAGATCAAAATACTTCAAAAGGGGGGGGGGGGAGACTGCAACATATACTGTAGAACACTTTAGGCTACAGCCTGGATTCTTATGCCGCAAGGTGTGCCATCTAATACCAGGTTCTAAATGTATTCAATAGAAAAGTCAGCTTTTTATTTCTCTGTTGCTAAACTATAGAGATTATACTACAATGAACATTTATATATATTTTACAAAGGTCTGCTTTGTGTGCATTTAACCTCAAGGGCCCACAGGGTTGGATGCTGCTCAGGCAAGAAGGAGATGGCCTCTCTAGCCCCAACCCACAAAGATCCTTTACTCTCTGTTACTCACCCCCTCTACACACACATGACTTTTTCATACATCCAGTAAGAGCTGCACACCCCCAAACCTTCTGTTTTGCACACTGCATTCTCCAAAGGTCTCAACACAACCTGTCTATGGATGGAGCTTTGTTTGATCTATGATAGTTGAGAGATTAATACAGATTTGACTGCTTTATTGAAAGGAAGGTAGTATGCCATCACTATTTTCAACCTTGCTGAATTTAGTTTTACCCCAATTTGCTTCTCCTCTTCTCACAACAAAAGGAGTTCTGATTTCATTAGAGTGCAGAGACCTCCTGCTTTGTGTCTGTTCCTTGTCTGAGTAACATCTGGTTTTTCTGGCAGGCTGTGATGGGTTTCTATGAAAACTGAAGTGAGAGCTAATTTACAGCTTCAGTGGTCACCTGGCTCTTCACCAGTTGGAATCATACTAAAATATTTGTCTTTTGTTTTAAAAATCCTCCAGACAAGCTCAGTGCTTCTTTGCTATGTGCAAAATGGTAAGGTTTATTTGCAGGAGCTTTGACGCTTCGTATGTAATCTCGAAAACATTCACCCAACCTCACCATATGCAATGAGCATTGGCTGGCTTGCAGCTGATTCTTTCACTTACATGAGAAAAGCTAGGAAAGAAGGCAATTGTAATTCATAGTGATGACCTCAACTGAGCATGTTACAGTATTGGCACTGGTTAAGAAAGGCTTATTATTGTTCATTTGTGCACTCACATAAAAGAGAGATGACAAATTTGTCCAGAATTGCAGTGCCCAGTGCTTTCCTCTGGTACAGGTGCCCTGGCATTTGGAAATATTTAATGAAGCAATTTCAAAAATGGAAGCACATATTAAAAAATTGTATTAATTTGCATTTTTATGCCAAAGCAACATGTTCATGTACCTCATTTTCATACTGCCTTTCTATTAAGAGCCAAATGTTATCCTTTTTTGGGGGGGGGGGTGTTCTCACATGTTTTTGCACATTCTCACACACCCACAAAGAAACTGCAAGAAACTGCTTCTAAAAAAAAGTAGTGCCCAGACAGATTTGAAATGGTGCAACTGTGGCAGGAAGAGTTTCTGCCTGCCCTACAAGCAGTTTCCTCACATGAAAGCCACCTTGAGGAGCTATTTTGCTGACTTTGCTGCTCCGTGTCCACATATACTCTATGTGGAGCAGCAAAATCTATGGGGAGCAGCAAAAACTCCCTCCTGCATAGTTTTCACACACAAAAAAAACCCCTCAGGGTGGGGGGGAGACAGGAGTTCTTCCTCCTACTGTGGCAGAATCCCAAATGCTTGGGGCTCGCTCTTTCTTTCTTTCTTTCTTTCTTTCTTTCTTTCTTTCTTTCTTTCTTTCTTTCTTTCTTTCTTTCTTTCAGAACATAAGAGAAGCCATGTTGGATCAGGCCAACGGCCCATCAAGTCCAACACTCTGTGTCACACAGTGGCAAAAAATTTTATATACACACATACACTGTGGCTAATAGCCACTGATGGACCTGTGCTCCATATTTTTATCTAAACCCCTCTTGAAGGTGGCTATACTTGTGGCCGCCACCACCTCCTGTGGCAGTGAATTCCACATGTTAATCACCCTTTGGGTGAAGAAGTACTTCCTTTTATCCGTTTTAACCTTTCTGCTCAGCAATTTCATCGAATGCCCACGAGTTCTTGTATTGTGAGAAAGGGAGAAAAGTACTTCTTTCTCTACTTTCTCCATCCCATGCATTATCTTGTAAACCTCTATCATGTCACCCCGCAGTCGACGTTTCTCCAAGCTAAAGAGTCCCAAGCGTTTCAACCTTTCTTCATAGGGAAAGTGCTCCAGCCCTTTAATCATTCTAGTTGCTCTTCTCTGGACTTTCTCCAATGCTATAATATCCTTTTTGAGGTGCGGCGACCAGAACTGCACACAGTACTCCAAATGAGACCGCACCATCGATTTATACAGGGGCATTATGATACTGGCTGATTTGTTTTCAATTCCCTTCCTAATAATTCCCAGCATGGCGTTGGCCTTTTTTATTGCAGATGCACACTGTCTTGACATTTTCAGTGAGTTATCTACCACAACCCCAAGATCTCTCTCTTGGTCAGTCTCTGCCAGTTCACACCCCATCAAATTGTATTTGTAGCTGGGATTCTTGGCCCCAATGTGCATTACTTTGCACTTGGCCACATTGAACCGCATCTGCCACGTTGATGCCCACTCACCCAGCCTCAACAGATCCCTTTGGAGTTCCTCACAATCCTCTCTGGTTCTCACCACCCTGAACAATTTAGTGTCATCCGCAAACTTGGCCACTTCACTGCTCACTCCCAACTCTAAATCATTTATGAACAAGTTAAAGAGCATGGGACCCAGTACCGAGCCCTGCGGCACCCCACTGCTTACCGTCCTCACTGCGAAGACTGCCCATTTATACTCACTCTCTGCTTCCTATTACTAAGCCAGTTTTTGATCCACAAGAGGACCTGTCCTTTTACTCCATGACTTTCAAGTTTTCTAAGGAGCCTTTGATGAGGAACTTTATCAAAAGCTTTCTGGAAGTCAAGGTAAACAACATCTATCGGGTCTCCTTTGTCCACATGTTTGTTCACCCCCTCAAAGAAATGTAACAGGTTAGTGAGGCAAGAGCTTCCCTTGCAGAACCCATGCTGAGTCTTCCTCAATAACCCGTGTTCATCAATGTGCCTACTCATTCTGTCCTTGATAATGGTTTCTACCAACTTTCCCGGTATTGAAGTCAGACTGACTGGCCTGTAATTTCCCGGATCTCCTCTGGAACCTTTTTTAAAGATGGGGGTGACATTTGCTACCTTCCAGTCCTCAGGAATGGAGGCAGATTTCAATGAAAGATTACATATTTTGTTAGAAGATCCACAAGTTCAACTTTGAGTTCTTTCAGAACTCTCGGATGTATGCCATCCGGACCCCGGTGACTTATTAGTTTTTAATTTGTCTATCAGTTGTAGGACCTCCTCTTTCTTTCTTTCTTTCTTTCTTTCTTTCTTTCTTTCTTTCTTTCTTTCTTTCTTTCTTTCTTTCTTTCTTTCTTTCTTTCTTTCTTTCTTTCTTTCTTTCTTTCTTTCCAGTTCCTTGCAGTTGTTGTGTGGTTGTGGGGAATATGTGAAACATGTGAAAAAGGTAACATACAGCTGGGCTTTTTGTAGCACACGTAGGGATCCTTTTCCCATTTGATCCTCACAGGTTAGCCACCATGAGCAGATCTCTGGAGAGGCAGCTTATAAATTTTCTAAATAAATATTAAAAATTAGTATGCTACCAGCCCAAGGTTAGGGCATGGATATCAGTCACTAGTTAATGATGTCCCAAAAAGTGTCAGATTTTTTTTAAGTATTAATTTTAAGAATTAATAAATCCATCATTATCGTGGAACTATTCCACAAAATCATTTCAGAATGATAAGAAGCAGGATCATTTTCCTTACCAGTAATAGCTGCAAAGGTTGTGGCTTTTAGCTTTGGAATACAACAGATTATACAATTACAGCTTGCATTCTGTTCCTGATTGCCCCTAGAAATTTCACTTTCTCAAAATCATTAAAATATGTGCAGAATAGATACTTTTATGCTTCTCCATTCTGTCAATTTTTTATTTTTTCCTGTTGTCAGACTGTTGTGCTTGGATCACATGGTGTAACTCCATCTTGTCAGATCTTAGAAGCTAAGTAGGATTTGTACTTGGATGGGAGACAACCAAAGAAGGCTCAGCAGAGGCAGGCAATGGCAAACAATTTGCCTTGAAAACCCTTTGCTTGGGTTGCCATAAGTCAGTTGCAACTTGACAGCACATATGTACATACTCCCAATCAGATCTTGTGCCCATATGGGAATGGGGATCTGTATCTCATGTGTAGCTTGTCTTAGTTTGTTCGAAGTTTGAAGGGAGTCATTTGAAAGAAGAAGGGAAAAAAACTCTTTTTGTAATCCAAATGTTCTGGTGTATCAGATTTAGGGTTGCCAAGTCCAATTAAAGAAAAATCTGGGGGCTTTGGGGGCGGAGCCAGGAGACTTTGGGGGTGGAGCCAGGAGACATTGGGGGTGGAGCCAGGAACAAGGATGTGACAAGCATAATTGAACTTCAAGGGAGTTCTGGCCATCACATTTAAAGGGACAGCTCACCTTTTTAAATGCCTTTCTTCCATAGGAAATAATTAAGGATAGGGGCACCATCTTTTGGGGCTCATAGAATTGGACCCTCTGGTCCAATCGTTTTGAAACTTGGGGGGTATTTTGCGGAGAGGCACTAGATGCTATACTAAAAATTTGGTGCCTCTACCTCAAAAAATAGCCCCCCCAGAGCCCCCAATACCCACGGATCAATTCCCTATTATTCCCTATGGGAATTGTTCTCCATAGGGAATAATAGAGTGCCTAGTAGACATTTCCCTCCCCCCCACACACTTTCTTTGTTTTCTTTTTTTTCCTCTATGTATATTTTTATTGTTATTATACATTATCCGTTTCTTTTCATGGTTTCTGATATCCATAATACATTTTCCCCCAACCCACCCCCCTTAGTCTATACATCCTTTTCTTCTTCCAGCCAGGGGCAAAGGGCTTTAAGCTTCCACTGAATGTCCACTCTCCTTTCTTCCGTTGCCCATTTCAGATAGGTCTGCCACTTTTCTTTAATTCTTGATCTCCTTTCTTCCCGTGATTTTTCTTGCGACATTGTAGCAGCTATATCTGACTGGACAAAATCAAAGAGGTAGTTATGCCAAGTTCTTTCCTTCCATTTACTTTTAACCTTCCATCCTGCCGCTATTACTGCTTTACCCGCTGATATCATTGCTTTTAGTAAATCTTGATTGTTCTTCCCTATTTTTTCATTCCCTAATAAACTCATCTGCATTAGTTCAAAGTTAATTCTTGGCTCTACCTGACAGAATTTCTTTATCATTTCCACTACCATATCCCATAGTTTCTTGGCCTCAGGACACTCCCACCACATGTGGGAATACCATCCTTTCTCTTTCTTACAGTGCCAACACTTAGGGCTCAACCCAGGAAACATATTGGCTAAAGTGGCCGGAGTTCTATACCATGTGGTGAAAAATTTCAATTCCATTTCTCTAACCTTATATCTTAACTTTTTTTAAACCTTCCATTATCTTCTCCCCTGTTCGTTTCGTTATTTGGCATTCTAGACTCCTTGAGCGTTGAAGGTAGCTTATTGCTCCTTCGTTGCCTGAATTCATACTCCTGTATAGGATGCCTACTAATCCTTTTTTTGTTTTACCCATTAGTTTATAAAACTTTTCCATAGGTTCTTCTTCATTTAAATTACTCTTCTCCACTTCCTTCTAAACTTTAGTATACAGTCCTGTAGCCTTAAGCCAGTATTGCATTCCTACTACTTCTTGAAACTCATGTAATGGTTTTAGCTTATCTAGTATTAACAAATCTTCTACCCTTCTAAATTCTTTAGCCTTAAGTAGTTCACTCCACCTATGCTCTTTATCTCCTTCCATCAACATTTCTAATGGCGTCCATCTAGATACCCGATTCAGCCATTTCGGTTGCCATTTCTTCCAGATATTTAGCCCATTTTTCCTTGGTCCCACGTTTAAATTAAGTTCCTTCGCCCCCATGTTCGTAAAGATGCCATGTTTTCCTACCCCATTATTAGCTTCATTCTCAAACCTTATCCATTTCTGATTCCCTTCCTTCTCTATTTCTAATAATGCCTTAAGCTGAAATGCTTCATAATAATTGACTATATCTGGGACTCCCCATCCAAGTTCCGATTTATGATTATATGCCAATTTTTTTGGGAATCTAAGTTTCTTACTACCAAATATCCATTCCCTTATTTTAGTGTTCCAGTTAGTCATTTTTTGCTTATCTAACTCCAATGGTATCGTTTGAAAAAGATACGACAACCTTGGCATCCAAAACATCGACACAGTCTTTATTCTAGTGGTCAGGGTCATCACCCTTTTCCCCCACTGCTTCATATCCCTCTCTATCTTCTCCCAGATTTTATTATAATTTCCCTCCACTATCCTGTTAATATTTTTATAAATTTCTATCCCTAGGTATTTAAATTTCTTAACTCCCATCCCCATATTAGTTATCCTATTAATCTCTTTCCTTTCTTCCAAACCAACATTAAAGTACATTATTTCAGACTTTCCCATATTTATTCTTAAACCTGACACGACTTCAAAATCCTCTAAAATAATTTTCGTTTCCCTAATGGCTTCTTTCGGGTTAGATATTGTCATGATTATATCATCTGCAAATAAATTGATTTTTATTTCCTCCTGTCCCATTCTACATCCTTCTATTCTCCCTGAATTCCTAATCCTTTCTGCTAGTTGCTCTATCGCCATTATAAACAGAGATGGGGAAAGTGGACACCCCTGCCTCACGCCTCTCTCAATTGGGATATGATCCGTATGTTCATTATTTACTCTTACCACTGCTGACCCCTCCCTATAGACCTCTTGAATGGCTTTTAAGAATAGTGGCCCAATCCCACACTTCTTCATTATGGACCATAAGAATTCATGGGACAATGTATCAAATGCCTTGTATACATCTAATTTAAGTAAAGCAAGTTGCCCAGAATGTCTATGGTATAACACATTAAATATATTCCTTATAGGATGTGCAATACTCCTATTCTTCACAAAACCATATTGATCTTCTTTTATTAAATAAGGTAATATGTTCCTTAACCTGTTTGCTAAAACTTTAGCGAATATTTTGTAGTCCTGGTTAAGTAGACTTATTGGTCTATATCAACCTACTTCCCGAGGATCTTTCTGGGGTTTTAATATTACGGTTATTTCAGCCATTCTCCAAGAGTCGGGAGCTTTCCCTCCCTTCAATATAGCATTAAACACTTGTTGTAATTCGGGGATCAGTGACTCCTTCATCTCCTTATAAAAATCCGCAGTAAAGCCGTCTGGCCCTGGGGATTTACCCACTTTTAAATTGTTCACAACTTCCTCTATTTCTTGAACTGTTATTTCCTTCTCCAAACTCTCTTTATCTATTTCTTTCAGCTCTTCTCCACTTTCTTCAACATGTTCTGTTATATCCCTCCTAGCGTATAACTCTTTGTAGAATTCTTGAAACACTTGCCTAATTTCTCTCGGGTTCTGCGTAATCTTTCCTTGTCTCTTTATACTTTCCACCTTTTGCTTTTCTTTCCTAGTCTTGAGATAATTAGCCAGTCTCCTAACTGAGTTTATTGAATCTCTTTGAAACTCATTTCTTACCATGGTTTGTTTTTTCCATAATGCCCTCAAATCCATAAAGTCCAATTGTTTCCTAATCTCCTTAATCTTTTTTTCCCTATCAGGGCAGAATCTAATACCTTGACTGCTCTGCAGTGCACCTAATTCCTGGAGTTTCTGTGTCTTGTTAGCATACCATTCTTTTTTTATTTCTTTCTCCTTCATCATACAATGACCTCTTAACACTGCTTTTGCTGCATCCCACAAGATATTTGTAGGCACTGTTCCCTTATTTTCTCTAAAATATTGTTTTACTTGATTTTCCATATATTGTCTATTTTCTTTTTTTAATAAGACCATACTGTTAAATCTCCAGGTCCTTCTAATTTGCTCGTTTTTTGTCACCAGTTCTATATTTAGTGGAGCGTGATCTGAGATTCATATTGGATGGGTTGTTACTTTCCTCAACTCCCAATTATTTGATTTTTTAAAAAATATATAATCTATGCAAGAAGCTGTCTTGTGTCTACTTGATAAATGTGTCGGCTTTTGAACCAAGCCTAAGGCCTCATGCGCTTCTACCAAATTCCTTTTCCACCTAGCCTCCCTCTCCTTGGTCATATCTATGTTAAAGTCTCCTGCTATAATGACTTCTCCCTCTGAGAATTTCTGCCCTTTTTGCATTACTTTATTCAAAAATCTCCTCTGTCCTGTATTTGGGGCATATATATTTATCAACGTTATTACTCTGTTTTGAAACCTACCTTTGATGAACAAATATCTCCCTTCCCTATCACTAATGAGATCTAGTATCCTAATATCAATCCTTGTGTGTACTAATATTGCTACTCCTCTCGTCTTAGTTCTGCTTCTTGCTTCAGCCAATACTTTCCACCCTGGGTGTTTAATCAACGGTTTAATGTCATCCTTTGCCTTATGTGTTTCCTGTAAATACACTATATCTATATTTTGTTGTTTTGCCATTCTTGTTAATCTATATCTTTTCAGGTCTGAACTTAGTCCATTGACATTCAGTGAGAGCACTTTCAAAGTTTTAGCCATAGTCATTCACCTCCCCTCCCTTCCCTGGCTGGATAACAAGGTCTATTATGATTCTCCCCTTTCTCCCTTCCCCCCTCCCACCCCCTTTCCCCCCACTCTTCCCCATCATCCCCCCTCCCCTCTTCTGGTATAGGGCTCGCGTTGGGGTTGATCTCTCCACCCTCCCTATACCTTTAGGTGGGCGCACCTCCCCCCCCTCCTGGATCTTTTTTGTTTGTTTGTTTCCTTCCTTCGCTTAAGACCGTAATATCCCCTCCCTCTTATTTGTGGGGTACTTCCCTTTTTTTTAGAAGTTCCTCCTTTTCCTTGGACGTCTTATAGTCTCGTACTCTGTCGTTTCTCCTGACGTGTAGAGGGTCCCTCCTCTGGTTCGTCGACATTAAGCTCTTCCTCTAGTTGAGTTCCTGTTTCTCCTGGGTCCAGACCCATCTTCTCCAAGAGTTTCCTTGCTTCAGCTGGGTTCCTTGCTGTGAGTCTTTTGCCTTCTTTGTAGATTACAATAGTGGCTGGGTAAGCCCATGTAAACAATATCTTGTTCTGAAAGAGTTTATCTGCAAATGGCTTCATTTGTCTTTTTTCTTCCAGTGTCTCACTGCAAAAGTCTTGTCTCACATATACCCTTTTCCCTTTAAATTCCAGTGCCGTCTTCTTCTTCAAGGCCAAAAAGACTTGCTGCTGCACTTTTTCTCTTGTGAATTTAACTATTACTGGTCTAGGATCTCCGCCTGATCTTCTAGATCTAAGCCTATGAACTCTCTCTACCTGGTCAGCATTAATCATAACACCTGTTTGCTGTTCTGAAAGCCAATTTATTATCCCGTCTTCCAAGTGTCGTGAGTCAATGTCTTCTGAAATTCCATGAACAATAAGGTTTGCCCTTCTTGCTCTGTTGGAGAGGCTCTTAATCTGCTCCTTTAAATGAACTATTTCCTTTCTGTTTGTTGAAGCTGCCTTATCTGCTTTGTTGGCCAGCTGCCTAATATCTTGCAGTTCCTTGTTTATCTGGCTAACTTCATTTTTAATTTCAGCAACAGTCTCCTCTATTTTGTTCTGAGAATGCATCATTAAAGCTTGAAACTGTGCTATCTGTTCGGAAAGCTGTTTCACTGTAGTGGCAGCCATTTTAACGGTGCTAATCACTGCCTCCGCTTCTTATCTGTTTTGCCAAAATACTCCCTTTTTCTCAGTGCTAGCTCTCTTCTGAGCACGCCTTTCACTTCTTTGACTCTCTAGCTTCACTGCCAAATATTATGACCCCAAAAACTTCAATATTTACTTATCTTACGGTCCTAATCTCTTTTCTTATCCGGAGAGGGGCGAGCCGAGGCTACTTCTCTTCAGAGCGTGCGCATTCCACCATCTGCCCCCCCACATGCTTTCTAAAGGGGGGGGAGGGCCTCCATACCAGGGAATCCCCCCTCCCTGCCCCCTCCCTCTCTCACGCACACAAATACTTACTGGGTCTTCTTCCCTCTGCCTGCTTTGAAAACAAAAGCAAAGAAAGGGAGGGGCCGTTCTCCGAAGCCCTTCCTGTTTCCTCCTTCCTGCCCAGCCTTAAAGGGGCAGACATTTACAAACTGCTCAGGATCTCTTCACTAACATGAACTCTACAGATATGTTCTCCCCCCCTCCCCCCCTCCCCCCGCTTCCTGATTTCTGGAGACCGGGGGATGAAGCTGTGAACCCAGAAGTCTCCCGCCAAAGCGGGGGGGGGGGGTTGGGAAGCCTAATCAGATTTCAGCATTTTATCTTCTGTGAAAGATGTTGTGGCACTGTTAATGAGGCGTCAACAAGTATGAAGTGCTTCCAACAAAACAAGAACACCCAGAACAGCTGTCACCTTCACAATGATCTCATTCTAAGGATACAGAAGAGTGTCACTCTCCTTAGGATTGCACTGAGTCTCCCTTGATTCCCTCCCCCCTCCATATTTACAATGCAGCCTCAACATTCACCCTGGCAGCACCAGTTGCTACATTTTATATACTGCAGTGATTTATTTAAATGCTGACCTCCACTGTACACATAGAATTCCCAGTACCACCAATACAAATCCTAGCCTTCATCTGTGTATATTTTGTGAGAATTTGTTACATGTAATATGGTAAAATATCAGGTGTTACCCTAGCCATGTTCAAGTGTTCATTAAGGTATGTGAATACACTGAGGAGGCAGATTGAGGCTGTGCCAACTTTAACCTGCTTGAGGGTCTTATTTGCATTAAGCCTACATATACCCTAATATGTGGAGGTTCATGTAGCTGGGACCTGGGACCTTTTACTTTTTCCAGGGACCCCAAATATATACTGTCCATGCAAATATGACCCTTGAATGTATGGTGGAACTAATGCTTGTGGACACTGTTAATCTTCCCCACTTGTTCATTTGTATCTAACTGAATGCCTAAAAGGGGGTTTTGCAGCTTACCTTTTAGAATATTATTTTAAATTGGGGAGAATACTTAATTTTAGCAGAAAGAATGGAGGTGGTGGTTTTCTGTCCACCTTGATATATTAATATTTTGTTTGAATCCACTGAAAAGCTTTGAATGACTCCAGGAATCCAATATAGTCATCCCACATCACTGAAACAAAGTCATACTTATTCTAGACTCATTCTGGTAACAGAACAATTAATATTAAAAAGCCCATGTGCTCACTTAAATTATTTGTGAATAAATGGTATGTTTTCTCTGAAAATCACAGAAAATTGTCAAATCCATTTATCAAGGTACATATCTCAGACCAAAAAATCCCAATAATGCCTACAAGGATACATCAAAGATATGAACTAGGAATGAAGAACTTCCATTTCTTTTATTCCGTATAGTTCTACCTTCCTTAATGCTAGCAATCCATAATCAAAATATTTTTCATGGAAATATGACTTTTGCTATTTCATGTCATTCTGTATTCAGACCAGAGACCTATTGTGCATTTCACCAGACAATTCATCTGCCCACCCCCCTCCAGTGACCTGGCTACATGTGTTCTGGGATATTACATCTCAGAACCTCATTCAAATCATAGTTTCATACCAGGCTATTACAAATGCTTACTGAGAACAGAGGAAACATCTCCACTAAAACATTTGCAGACCTATCTCTAATCTCAACAGTGAATTAGTACATTATGCTTCCTAGCCAAAAGGTATGAATTCCTGATGTAAACAATGTGCATAGTACTATCATATTTTTTCCTGAAAACTCTTTTTCTAAGTATCTTCACTCTGACTACCCACATGGAATCCAATAACTTGTACAGTAGTGAGGAAAATTTGATTCAAAAGTATCACCACATAAACAATACCTCTTTAGTTCTTTCAACTTCAGCAGGCAGTATCCTGGGTTATGGAAAGAGCTGTAACAGGTATGTGTGTATATGTTCAAACAGAAACAAAAAAATAAGTTTAACATACTCTACACATTCAGCTCAGAAGGGTAACTAATCAGAATGAAATTTTCTTTGACTTTTCAGACTAAATCATGTTGGAATTATGTATCTATATGTCCTTTGCAATGTTCTAATTATAGGGTTAACAGTGTGCCTGATTCTCTATTGTCTGCATGACCTGCTGTCAATGAAGATCTAGAAGCAGGAAAACTGGTGTGTTTGATTGGTCAGTTAGTCAGGTGACTTCCTTTGTTCAGGCAGAGAGGTCAAGAAGGAGGAAGTATTCTTTATTAAGCATGTGTTCTTCTAATGTGAGGATGCAGTTCTTTAGTTTGTTATTTTCACCTCCCAGTACCCTTTCCCTGTAGTAATAAATATATCTTTGCTTTCATGTTAAATGCCTCTCAATGATTATTTGATCCAGCAATCCATCAAACTGTTTGAGATAAAGAAATAGAATTTTCAAACAGAATTTCCCTACAAAAATTGGTAGCAGAGGATTGTTGTTCTTGCTGCAAAACTGATAGCAGTGGGCATGGTTTTTGCCACCAAGCTGGTAGCTTATAGCATGGACTGTTTTTTGAACTCTAAATGATTTTTTTAAATCTGGATTGCCTTTGAGAGCACTTGGAAAGCAAGCTGCTCTGCTGAGCCAGTTAAGACTGAATTTTAAAACATTTTTTTCCTCTTGCCATTACTGAGAACGTTCTGACTTAAATTAGCTTTGAATTCAGATTATCTTAATCTGAAAACACTGCTACTTTTGTCTAACAGCCTTGGATGTGCTAGAGAGAGATTTTTGGAGCTTTTTAACTTTTTTTCTGTGGATTACGTCGGAGACCTTGGAAGAGCCTTTCTGCAACCACGCGCGTGCATTCAGCCGCCTTTTCTCTCCAGTGAAGAAGGAAGAATCTTTAACCCTGTCTTGCCTGATTGCTGTGAAAAATGTCGAGCCCAGAGAAAGGAGCCACTGGACCTTCTGTTTCCACATCTGCAGGAACAGCTACTGCAAATCTTGGTTTTGGTACTGTGAGTAGCCTGCCTGTGATAGGATTTAGTACCCTGAAGTTAACTAAGAATAATTTCTCATTCTGGCTCTCACTCCTAATGCAAAGACTTGAGATTTATGGAGCTGAAAGAACTTTATCTGAACATCACCCGAAAATGAGCCAGAAAAATCAACTTTTAAACAACTAGATGGTTTTGCAAAAACTCTCATTTTAGAATCTCTTGAGCCATATGAAATTCCTAAATTGCATAATCTTACAACTGCAAAACAAATGCTGGAATGCCTTAGACATAAATATAATGAAACTCCCATAAGCACTATTCATGATTTAAAGGGCAAAATATTTGGTTTTCAAGTGCAAGAAGGGGAGAACGTGACTAAACGTCTGAAGGAATTTATGTGCATACAATCCAAACTACAGGAGCTTGGTGAGCCTATTGCAGAACAAGACTTAATCTCAACTATATTGAAAGCTTTACCCAGTAGTTACAAGCCTATCAAGATGATCTTGAGACTGCAAACAGATTTGAGTCTGGAAGGTCTGTTAAATGCTATCAAGGAGGAAGCAGCCTCCAGATATGGGGACAAGGACACTGAACTATCTGATTCTATGTCTGCTTTAAACCTGAAACCACAGCATAGGAATAAGGTCAGGAAGGATATAATTTGCCATAGATGTGGCTTAAAAGGCCATATCGCTAAACAAGGGAATTTCGAAGCACATGATTCAAATGAGAGGACACAGGCGCCATCTCATGGCCATAGTAATAATAGCAGCCAGAAATGTTTCAAGCCACATGGCCCAGGTGGGAACAAAGAAAAGAACAGAGAAAGCACCATGTATACTAATAATGTGAATTTTATTGGTGAAAGAGGAAGATTTTTGATTGATAGTGGATCTTCTATGCATATTTGTTGATATAAAGGCATGTTTTCAGAGTTGCTGAAAGTTAGAGACCTGAAATGATAGGTGCCAACCAGAAACCCTTGAGAGTTCTTGGTGTGGGTGAGATCAAAATGAAATTGCTTACCACTGATGGAGATTTAATGCCAGTAAGACTGAAAAATGTAGCTTATGCGCCTGAATCAACTGAGAATTTACTTTCAAGCCAAGTGCTTATAAGAAATAATTATGCTGTATATCTTGATAAAGGAGATGATGGTGAAATTATTAAGAAGTATTCTGGAATTAGTTTTAAACTGGATGAAAGAACTGGAGCTCATTATATTATGGGCTTATGTGAAAGGTCAGATGCTGCTGATATTGTGGAAAAGACTGTTTGCCAGACTGAAGGCAAAAGGTGTGACCATAGGAGATATGTTCATGCTTGGCATGCAAAGTTAGCACACAGAAGCATGCAGAGTGTTGAGAAGTTGCTAAAGGATTGTGGACTTGATGTTGTGCATTGTGATAAATCCAAGGAAAGATGTGATGTTTGTCTGAGAGCAAAGGGAACTGCACCTTGCTTCAGTGGAAAAAGCAGTGTGCATAATGAATATTTGGAGACAATATTCAGTGATGTTGTTGGGCCAATAAAAGCTTCTATTGGGAGAAATAAATTCTTTTCAGTTTTCACAGAAACAAAGACAAAATATAGCACTGTCTATATGCTCAAATCAAAAGATGATACTCTTGATAAATTTAAAGAATATGTTGCCATGCGTGCACCTCAAAGTTTGCTGACAGATGGAGGTGGTGAATATTGCAATACTAAGTTTAAGAAATTTCTGAAAGCAGAAGGGATTGAATACAAAGTGACTGTCCCATACACTCCACAGCAGAATGGGAGTGCAGAGAGACTTAATCGTGTGTTACAGGACATGACCAGAGCAATGCTCATGCATTCTGGATTACCTAAAGACCTGTGGGCCGAAGCTGTAAATACAGCAACGTATATTCACAATAGAATACCTTCAAAAGTAACAGGAATTACCCCGTTCCAAGCTTGGTTTGGCAAGAAGCCAGGACTTAAGCATATTAAAACTTTTGGAGTAAAAGTCTATACATATGTTCCTAGAGGAAATAGAGGGAAGCTTGATGCAAGGACTGAGATTGGGTTCATAGTAGGATATCACTCAGTGGGAAGAGGCTACAGAGTCTATGATCCAAAGCTGAATAAGACTAAACATTGTAATGTTGTATTTGCGGATGGCAGTAATTTGCCTAAAGCACCCTGTGTACCTGAATCTGATCCTGAGGTTACTGATGATGCTTCTGAAGATTAGTATAGTTGGTTACCTGTAGTGACCACTGGTGAACCAGCAGGTCTACCTTCTGAAGACTCTACTGAACCAGAAGAGGAAATGGGGACCGCACCGCAAGGAGCGACAGAACCTCCACTCATTTTAAGACGATCAGAAAGTAGCACAAAAGAGCAACCACAGAAATATGAATACCATAAGAACATAAGAACATAAGAGAAGCCATGTTGGATCAGGCCAACAGCCCATCCAGTCCAACACTCTGTGTCACACAGTGGCAAAAAAAAATTATATACCGTGATGCTATGAGATCTATAGAGACTGTGAAACGTAAAGAGGAACCCAAGAGCTGGAAACAAGTGTGTGATCTACCTAATGAAGAAAAGGAGAAATGGATTCAAGCAATGGAACAAGAGATACTATCCATTTATGAAAAAGATGTATGGATTCTTACAAAGCTACCTGCAGGAAGAAAACCTGTTGGGTCCAAATAGGTCTACAAAATAAAGTACAAAGATGATGGAACTATAGACTTGTACAAAGCAAGGCTAGTAGCCAAAGGATATGCACAAGAATTTGGAACTGATTAGTCAGAGACTTTTGCACCAGTTATCAATAGTGCTGCACTTAAAACACTACTGAGTGTGGCAGCATCTAGAAATATGCTCATGGAGCAGCTAGACATTAAGATAGCATTTCTTAATGGCGAGCTATCAGAGTAAATCCATATGGAAATACCTGAAGATTTTCAAGTCCCTGGCAAGGAGAACTATGTTTTCAAACTCAACAAAGGACTGTATGGTTTGAAACAGGCCGCGAAAAGCTGGTATGACAAAATGATTGGACTACTACAGCAACAAGGATTTGAGCAAGGGAAAGCTGAACCTTGCATGTACACTAGACTCAAAGATGGAGAATATCAATACATTCTGGTTTACGTTGATGATTTGGTTGTGAGCTGCAAAAACAAAGAGGACACTAAAGACATTGTTGAAAAGCAGAACAAAGAGGTTGAAGTCAAAAGACTTGGAGATATTAAACACTATCTAGGAATACAGATTGAGAGATTCGAGGATGGAACCTTTCAACTGTGCCAAAGATGAAAGATTATGGACTTTACAGAATCTCTTGGCATGAGACTGTAAAGAATCTAACCTGCATACCTGAGAGCTCAGGGTGATCAACCACTCAAAGACATTGGAGAGTACAGAGAACCTATAGGAAAACTCCTGTTCCTGAGTAAAACTACCAGACCTGATATTACAGCTGCTGTCGGAATACTGAGCAGAAAAGTAAGTTCGTCTAATCACCACGATTGGAATGCAGTAAAGAAACTTGCCAGATACTTAAAAGGGACTATGGACTTAAGACTGATCACTGAACCTTCTGAGAATCCCAGACTAGTTGGATACATGGATGCCAACTATGCAGAAGAATTGTGCAATTACAGATGGACCAATGGATACTTGTTCTTATACGGAAATGGACTTGTAGAATGGACTAGCAGAAAACAGACTATAGTGGCACAATCTACAGCAGAAGCTGAGTGTGTGTCAGCAGCCAGTGCCTGCAATAAACTTGAATGGATTTTTCATCTGCTGAAAGACTTCAAGATAAAAGAACCTGTACCTATTGTAACTTTTGAAGATAACCAAGCATGTATTGCTATATATAAAGGGGAAAGTAGAACAGCCAGAAGTAGATCTATTGGTATTAAATGTGAGCTAGTGAAAGATTTACACCAGAAGGGGCTGATTAAGATAGAATATTGTTGTACAGAAGCTATGGTAGCTGATATACTTACAAAGCCATTACTAGAGTTGAATGTTTACGTGAAATGATGAACCTAGTTGATGTGAATGTCACAGTGAATAATGAGTAATGACTATTGAATGTATAATGACTTGCACATTAGACATTGACAAGGGGTGTTGGAATTATGTATCTGTATGTCCTTTGCAATGTTCTAAAGTTCCAGTCATTATAGCGTTAACAGTGTGCCTGATTCTCTATTGTCTGCATGACCTGGGAAGAAGATACTGACTGCTGTCAATCAAGATCTAGAAGCAGGAAAACTGGTTTGTTTGATTAGTCAGTTAGTCAGGTGACTTCCTTTGTTCAGGCAGAGAGGTCAAGAAGAAAGAGGAAGTATTCTTTATTAAGCATGTGTTCTTCTAGTGTGAGGATGCAGTTCTTTAGTTTGTTATTTTCACCTCCCAGTACCCTTTCCCTGTAGTAATAAATATATCATTGCTTTCATGTTAAATGCCTCTCAATAATTATTTGATCCAGCGATCCATCGAACTGTTTGAGATAAAGAAATGGAATTTCAAACAGAATTTCCCTACAAATCAAACCAGGCATTTCTGATCCTTTTCTCTTGGCAGTGTAGTATTTAAAGTGTCAGACTAAGACCAGGAAGATCCAGGTTCAAATGGAGAAATGCTGCAGGTGGAAACCAATGAAATTTATTATCAGAACTGATTAAAGACTCCAAATGTGTGACTTAACAATATTAAATAACCTTTTACCAACCAATATATTCATGACCTGACCTGGATAGTCCAGGCTATCTCATCAGATCTCAGAAGCTAAGCACGGTCAACCTGATTAGTATTTGGATGGGAGACTGCTAAGAAGTCGAGGGTCACAACACAGAGGCAGACAATGTCAAACAGCCTCTAAATGTAAATGGTCTTGAAATCCTATGGGGTTGCCATAAGTTAGCTGTGACTTGATGGCACTTTCTACCAGCACCATGTGCTAAAACTGAGCCCCTCCCCCACAAAGAAGTATCATATTACTAATGTGAACACATACTGCAGCACACCTGACTAACTATATAGATAACGTCATCCCACAAAAAGACAGTGAGTCAGTTTCTCTTAAAGAGCAAAGTGAAGTGCAAATAGCTTACAAAATGTGATGCCAGAGTGGCTCAAGTATGGATATTCTGACCACAGAGCCTTTTCGTTTAGAAGAAAATAACAGAAGAGAAAGGTTGTCTTGAGCCCTTGAAGTGTGTTCAGATAGCTACATTATGCTTTCCCTATTGTGAGCAGAAGCTTAACCAAAAAAAAAAAAAAATGCATCAGCAGAAATCCTGGGTTGCGGTGAATTGCAGTCCTCTGAGCAGGTCTAGTTTGGCTATTTAATATGTTTCCATTCATGAAGAAGTATTCATTTAAAAATGTGCAACATACATCATTATTGCTAGAATTTTGACAGCTCCATTCAAAGGCAAGGAGGGGGATATGGAATGGTGTAGTACAGCATGATCTTGCCAGATCTCAGAAATTAAGCAGGGTCAGCACTTGGATGGAAGACCACTGTGAGAGACTGCAAAGGAAGAGAATAGCAAACCACTTCTATTTTTCACTTGCCTTGGAAACCCTGTGGGGTCACCATACATTGGCTGTGACTTGACAGCACTTTACATGCACACAAGGGCAAGGAGTGAGGGGAGCAGTGTTCCTTCTTAGCTGAGATTGCTCACCAGGCTGCTGGCGCTTAAAATCAAAAAGGTGGCAGAGCAGTTTTTAAACTAAATCTAGAAGGAAAGCGGACAGGAGATGAAATGTTTCTGGCTCGGGAAGACTCATCTCAAAGAGATGACAGGTTAGCTGATACTTTTCTACCGGGTAATGGAACAGAGTTGTCCACTGAGACGGTGACAAACAGAATGGACTGCCTGCCAGAGTCTCGAGGCGGCAGGAGGAAGGTGGCGAGCCTAGCTTGCCTAGGAAACTATAGATGTTTGTACACTAATGCTAGAAATCTTCGAAGTAAAATTGGTGAGTTGGAATGTTTCGTATTGAAAGAAAACATAGACATCGTGGGAATTTTAGAAACTTGGTGGAATGAGGAGAATCAGTGGGACATGGTGATTCCTGGATATAAATTATACCGGAAGGATAGGGAGGGAAGGGTTGGAGGTGGGGTGGCTGTGTATGTCAGAGAGGGCATACGGTCCAGTAAGACTGAGGTCAGAGAATTAGACCCCCTTATAGAAATGCTTTGGGTTGAAATAGAGGGCCCAAAAGGAAATTTAACTATGGGAGTTTGTTATCGCCCACCAAATCAAAAGACAGAAGATGACTATAATATGATGGAAGGCTTAAAGATGGTGGCTAGATGAAAAAACTGTGTCGTCATAGGTGATTTTAACTACCCGCAGATTGATTGGGTCAATATGTGTTCTGGTCAAGAGAAAGAGACTGAGTTTCTAGATGCTCTCAATGACTGTGCTATGGAGCAGATGGTCACAGAACCTACCAGGGGTGGGGCGATCCTGGATTTGGTCCTAAGTAATGCCCAAGACCTGGTGAGAGATGTAAAAGTTATAGCACCACTTGGGAGCAGTGACCATAACGTTATTGATTTCACTATTTGTATAAATAGGGAGTTGCCCCAAAAGACCGGCATGACCACGTTTAACTTTAAAAGGGGTAAATTCTCTGAGATGCGGAGGCATGTGAAGAGGAAACTGAAAGGAAAGGTAAATACAGTCAAAACCCTTGGGGAAGCTTGGAAGCTATTTAAAACTACAATCCTAGAAGCACAGATAAAATATATATCACAAGTTAGGAAAGGTACAAACAGGTATAAGAGAAGGCCTGCATGGTTAACAAACAAAGTAATGGAAGCTGTAAAAGGTAAGAAGGACTCCTTTAAGCGGTGGAAAGCTAGTCCAAGTGAAATTAATAAAAGGGAACACAGGCAATGGCAAATCAAATGCAAGACTGTGATCAGGCAGGCAAAAAGGGACTATGAGGAGCATATTGCAAAAAACATAAAGACCAACAATAAAAATTTCTTCAAATATATTAGAAGCAGGAAACCAGCCAGGGAGGCAGAGGGGCCCTTGGATGACCAAGGGGTCAAAGGATTACTGAAGGAGGATAGGGAAATGGAATACTGTGTGCAATTCTGGTCACCGCACCTCAAAAAAGATATTATAGCACTGGAAAAAGTGCAGAAAAGGGCACCTAGAATTATTATAGGTTTGGAACACTTTCCTGATGAAGAAAGGTTAAAATGCTTGGGGCTCTTTAGCTTGAAGAAACGTCAACTGCGGGGTGACATGATAGAGTTTTACAAGATTATGCATGGGATGGAGAAGGTAGAGAAAGAAGTACTTTTCTCCCTTTCTCACAATACAAGAACTCGTGGGCATTCAATGAAATTGCTGAGCAGTTGAGTCAGAATGGATAAAAAGAGGTACTTCTTCAACCAAAGGGTGATTAACATGTAGTATTCACTGCCACAGGAGGTGGTGGCAGCTACAAGCATAGCCAGCTTCAAGAGGGGGTTAGATAAAAATATGGAGCAGAGGTCCATCAGTGGCTATTAGCCACAGTGTGTGTATATATATAATTTTTTGGCCACTGTGTGATACAGAGTGTTGGACTGGATGGGCCATTGGCCTGATCCAACATGGCTTCTCTTATGTTCTTATGAGTTAGTATGAGCTAACTCCCAGTTTTTTAGCCTCTGGCTCACACATTTTCATCTTAGCACAGGAAGGATGGCCCCAGAGCACACTAATTTATGCGGTAGTCAGACTGCTCACTTACAACTTTAATGCCAGTAGTTCACAAAGTAGATTTTTTACTCACAAGACTCCACAGTTTAGAGCGAGCATTGGATAGAAAAAAAGCCCAGCAGGAACTCATTTGTATATGTAGTGCCAGGGTTAAGTTTTAGTGATCTAAGTTCTGTAGGATTTCTTACCCTCTGTTGCAAGCCCCAGGGTGGAACCACCAGTTGCAAGGCATTAGGCCTTGATTGCCAATTAGAGGTTGGTGGGCTAGTAAAAGAAGAGATTTCTCCTCCTAGTTTGAGTCTTCTGGGCTGCTTGCTTAGGCAAGGAGATATGGTGTTCTGAGGGTCAGTAAGAGGATTATCGGGAATCTTGTTGGATTTGGTTGGACCATCCCAGAAGGGAGTGCCTGTAGAACTCGGAACCTTTTAGCTAACTACAATTGGCCTGAGGGGCAACGTAAATAGACAGCTTTTAAAGCTATTGTTATTTTGTTACATGATGTTGGGAAAATACCTGCACTATCAGAATAAATTTTGTTTAACCTTTTGTTTGGTTTCAGTGGCTTCCAGAAGGGACCAGTGCCTTTTGGCCCTACTCACAAGAGAGTATGAATGTCATAAGTATCTCTCTGGTCATTTAAAGATTGTTGAATTTTCAGGGGAAACAGGGTTGGATTGGGCCCTGAAAAATACCAGTCTAGTGGCAGCAACCTTGGGGGAAGGTGGAAGAGCTTTGCCCTCCCTCTTGGAATCGGTCTTAAAGTGCCCTGGTAGTCAGTTCCTAAGACTGGCCTCCTCACAGGGAGCTAGGAGGTGACTAGAGGGACTGCTGGGCACCTGTCATGAACCTGACAAGGAGGAGCTGGAAGGGTTAACAGACCTGGAAGAGTTGCCAGCCAGTTCCTCAGCTGAACAAACAGCAGCTGGCCGATCAATCACTCTCCAGGCACCAGTGTCAGCTGTTGACGATCAATCTCCTCCAAGCTCTCCTCCTCCTATCTCAAGAGTTCGAAGCAGGCTCTGGAAAGAACTTTCAGAGTGAAGACATGAGGCACGCTGATGCTTCACATCTCTCAGCCCTGAGTTCTAGCAGAGTCACTGCCACCTAGGAAGCAGGCTGATTAAGATTCCCATATAGCTCCCACCCAGGACCTGGTAACCTTGTGGAAGCAACAAGCCTATTCTCTGGCTTGCATCCACGCTCCTTCCTGATCCTGACCTGCTTGATTTCCTTGGCACCCTGACCTTTTGGCTTTTGGACATTCTGATTCCAGTTTGTGAGTCTGCATTGGTGACCTGGCTCCTGCTTGACTTCCTGGACTTTGACCTTGGACTGGCTTTGGACTCCTGCCTGCCTGCACCCTGAGAATGTGACAGCACCACAGCATATTAGGCCACACACCCTGAGGCCAAGCCAGCCAGAACTGCGTTCCTGCTAAAAAAAAAACCCTGGATGGGAGTATAAGAAATCCTGCCTTCTTCCCTCCTCAATTTGTTTCCTATATGCCATCCTCACATTAGCATTAAGATACATGATTGCAATATACCTCTTAGATATGTTGGAAGCTCACAGTTATAGCAGGAACATTTATTTTATACACGCGTAGATTATCTGAAGGAGACAAATCTGAACTGAGTGTCTGAGGTATATACAACATTTCCACTCTATGTGTGAAATTTCTGAGCACAGCAGGGTATTTCTAATTTTCCATCCAAATGATTTTTCTTTCAGTTCCTCAGCTTTGTTCATTAGAATTGTGAATGCAGTGTTAATAGGGAAAAACTCCAAGTGGCCCTTTGCCCATGCAAATTAAAGAAATGTTGACTGTGAACCACAGTTTTCTTTGTTACCTATGTCAATATGCCATAAGGGAAACACTATCCCCCATTCTCTCACTATGATTCATGTCTGACATAGACAAAGATTACTATGTAGAAATCCACTTCTTTACTTTTTAACAAGCTTCAACCTAAAGGTTTCAGCAATAGAGTTGCATAAAAATTACTATAATAGGACACTTTGTAAAAGCAGCTCCCCATAGCTTGATCAAACTGTGATGGAAAGTTTTGCAAACTTTCTGAAAAACTGCCAATCTTAGGGCTTAAGGACACATTACAAAGTCCTCAGATCATACTCAGGTTCACTGTGAGGACTTAGAATTAAATGTGATTAGCAACTGGGAAATCAATTATTAGAGGGGGGGTTCTAATCAGGACTATAGTATATGGCAGGGGTAGCCAACCCAATGGCCAATGTCTGGGGCTGATGGGAGTTGCAGGCAAAAAACATCTGGAGAGCTACCGTTGGCCACTCCTGGTATATGGGAAAACTGTGCTTAAGTCTTCCTTTGATCCCATGTTTCCAACCTTAAGTGGCCAGGGTGGGGGAAATTTCAGTCAGAAAAACAGTGGGGGGGGGGGAGGCATAAAACAACCTTTCCCCACATACCATGGTCCCAATCTTCACTGGTTTTCTGTGAGTCCAGGAACTGAGTTCCAGAGGGTACCTAAAATGAACTTCTGATTGAAAGTCCTTCTGGTGACCCAGAGACGTTCCAAGGACTTTGCTATGTATAGTTAGACCCTTAGGCATTGATGTGTCTGAAGAAATGGGGAGCTCCAGACCTGTAGAACCAGAATTGTTGTTGTTGTTCAGTCGCACAGTCGAGTCCAACTCTTTGTGACCCCATGGACCAAGTCACGCCAGGCCCTCCTGTCTTCCACCATCATCTGAAGTCTGTTCAAATTCATGTTTGTTATATCAGTAACGCTGTCCAACCATCTCATCTTTTGCTGTCCCCTTCTTCTTTTGCCTTCTGTCTTTCCCAGCATCAGGATCTTCTCCAGTGAGTGCTCCCTTCTCATTTGGTGGCCAAAGTATTTGAGCTTCAGCTTCAGCATCTGACCTTCCAGTAAACAGTCTGGGTTGATTTCCCTTAGGACTGACTGACTGGATCTTCTTGCAGTCCAAGGGACTCTCAAGATTCTTCTCCAGCACCACAGCTCAAAAGCATCTATTCTTCTGCGCTCGGCCTTCCTTATGGTCCAGCTCTCACATCATACATTACTACTGGAAATATCATCGCTTTGACTATACGAACTTTTGTTGGCAGGGTGATGTCTCTACTTTTTATTATACCGCCCAGGTTCGCCATTGCTTGTCCTCTCAAGGAGCAAGCATCTTTTAATTTCATGGTTACAGTCACCATCTGGAGTGATCTTGGATCTCAGAAATGTGAAGTCTGTCACTACTTCCATGTCTTCCCCTTCTATTTGCCAAGGTTTGATGGGGCCGGATGCCATGATCTTAGTTTTTTTGATGTTGAGTTTCAAGCCTACTTTTGTGCTCTCCTCTTTCACCCTCAACAAGAAGTTCTTTAGGTCCTTCTCACTTTCTGCCATTAGAGTGGTATCATCTGCATATATGAGGTTGTTGATGTTTTTCCCAGCAATCTTAATCGGCTTCTGCTTCATCCAGGCCAGCATTCCACATGATGTACTCTGCATATAAATTAAATAAGCAGGGTGACAATATACATCCTCGTCAAACTCTTTTTCCTATTCTAAACCAATCAGTTGTTCCATATCCTGTTATGACAGTTGCTTCTTGACCCTTATACAGGTTTCTCAGGAGACATGTGAGGTGGGCTGATACTCCCATCTTTTTAAGGACTTGCCACAGTTTGTTGTGATCCACACAATCAAAAGCTTTAGCATAGTCAATGAAACAGACATTTTTCTGATATTCCCGTGCTTTCTCCATCATCCAGCGGATGTTGGCAATTTGATCTCTAGTTCCTCTACCTCTCTGAAACCCAGCTTGAACTTCTGGTAGTTCCCGATCGACATATTGAAGCCTAGCTTGTAGGATCTTTAACATGACCTTGCTGGCATGTGAAATGAGCACAATGGTGCGATAGTTTGAACATTCCTTGGCATTACCCTTCTTTGGGACTGGAATATAAACGGATCTTTTCCAATTCTGTGGCCACTGTTGTGTTTTCCAAATTTGTTGACATAATGTGTGCTTCACTTTAACAGCATCATCTTTTAGGACTTTGAGTAGCTCAACTGGGATACCGTCATCTCCACTCGCTTTGTTGTTAGTAATGCTTTCTTAGGCCCATTTGACTTCACACTCCAGAATGTCTGGCTCAAAGTCAATGATTTCACTGTCATGGTTGTCAAGGACACTGAGATCCTTCTTGTATAATTCTTCTGTGTATTCCTGCCATCTCTTACTGATCTCTTCTGTTTCTGTTAGGTCCCTACCATACTAGGGATGGTACGGAACAGTAGAACCAGAAACAAATGTCATTGTGCTTGTTTATCCCTTGCTAGACATTGAACCATGCATAGAAATGTACCCTCCCTTGATCCATCTGCTTGAACAGCATGCATCCCAATCAGAAAACTGTTGGTAGCCAGGAGTGGCATCAGAGGGGGGCATGAGAACAGCCCCATCCCAAATAAGGAGCTCACCACCCCAGTCACTCTCCCCCCCCCCCATTGCTAGACACATCAATACTTGAAAGACAGGCATTTTCACATGCACAATTGATGTAGGCTTTTGATGTTCACCTGCAGCTCTTAAGCCAACAAAGGCATTTTGTAGGTACTATGGACATATGCTTCAAGATGCTAGCAGGTCAGTGGCAATCTCAGAAAGGGAAACTGCTAAGGGTGGGAGTAGATTAGAGCCTGTGTTGATTTTTCTGAACCCTCCTTGGTATTAGCCAGGCTAGAATTTCTTGCATTGTTTTTTGTCAAAAGGACAAAGACAAGTCCCATCAAGCGAAAAGGCAAAGTTTAGCCCTCTTGCAGTGTTTTGACATGATATGTTGCAATCGCTGGCCATTTGACTTCTAAGTTGCCAGGAAAATCTGTGTCCCTTGATTGCTGATGTAAATCTGCTCTCAAGGTTCCTTCCCAAACAGTAAATTTTCAGTATCACAGCTTTCCCACTTTTCTGACAAGTACCAGTTTTAAAAATGTTCAAAAGATCCCGTCATTCAAAGCAGGACAAAAGCAGGGTGACTGGCCTGGCTTTAAACCACTTTTAGATTTCACAGAGAGCTGGCATTTTCTCTCTCTGCTAACTGGGACAGAACAGTCATCTTTCCTTCAAGAGACTGTCCTGTTCTCCACGTTTCTAATATTTTCATCTAAAGGTAACCTATGCTCCAAATTGGAGTTGTTTCTGTTACTCTCTGTAGACTGTTGCTTTAATATGTGATTCTGTTTGGGTTTGCTTAGGAATATGCTATGTAATTTTGTCTTTGCTTTGGTCAAGTAAAAAACCCCATTCCTTAGAACTAATGCCTTCTGCTTTATGGGTTTTCTTTTTCATGTGGTTTAGTTGGGAAGTTCAGTTTTATTTTGAGAATTCTTTTAGAAATTCACATAAATGTTCTTTATTCTTTCTGGACTGACCTGGATCAGGTCTGAATGTCTAAACCTCATATTTGGTGGATTATACATGTCTTTTCTTTTTGGTCAATATTCTTGTATCAGCTGTTACTTATTTCGGGTTATACCCCCCGTTCCAAGAATAAATGAAATAAGAAATATAAAGGTAAAGGTAGGCAAGCACCAGTCGTTTCTGACTCTGGCGTGATGTTGCATCACGATATATAGAGAGAGTATGCTAAAACTAGGTGTGGGTAGTCTAGGCTAGAGAAATCTTACAATTGGATTGTTGGAAGCCAGTTCCTGCAAGAGTTGCTTTATCAATAATTATAACAGCTATTTAAAACCTGTTTGTTGCATATGTTACCCTAATATATTTTGATGGATTAAAATACTACGGGCAGGCAACAGATGGTTGTTAGATCTATCATATAACATTTTGTATTTACTTGTCTGACTCAGTGATAAGCAGATATCAGCATAATTTATAATGACTTCCCAGATTTTCTTAACCCCTTTCTTTAAAATATATCAAGAATACCTCCTAAGCACATTAGGGCAGGAAAAGGGGAAATATATTCAGAGAAAGCTTATGATTTTTTTACTTGTTAGTCAATCCCACTGCAATCATGTCTCTTATGCCTTTTATTTTATATTGCAAAGACAATGGATTGCAAAAAAAAACCCACCCAGCTTCCTCTTCTGGACCTTCATCTTATGGATCTTTAGAGTACTATTTCACAAAACCAACAAAAGTAAGGAAGAGGCCTGATGTCATGGAAATTGACAGGAAGAAAGAATTATCTGGAAGTAGTGAATCTGAATTTTGTGAATGAGATAATTCAGAAGAAGAAAATGTTTCAGAACTCTCTTATGCTGGTTTAGTGGTTGATTTAGTGCAGGGGTGTCAAACATGTGGCCCAGAGGCCGGACCAGGCCCCCAGAGGGCTCCTATCAGCCCCCCAAGTGATTGGCTGTTGTCTGCTTCCTTCCCCCTCTCTCTTGCTTCCTTCTGCATCTCAAGGCTTGCTCAATCGCACAGGAGCTACAGAGTAAAACCTCAATTTTCTTCATTGGTTGAGGCTCCTCCCCCTCCTGGTCCCCTGGGGAGGGAGGGAAAGAGCCAGAGCTTTCTTTGCCCAGCTCCCTGAATCCCATGGGAGAAATATAAAGAAAGCACCTTTAAGACCAACAAGTGCTAATGTTTTAAGCATATTTTTTTTTAAGTTTTTTTTTAAAAAAAATCTTTAGTCATGTTTGTCTGCTACCTAGTCTTAAATAGATACACACATAGCCTGGCCCAACAAGGCCCGGCTCAATAAGGTCTCATTTATGTCAGATCCGGCCCTCATGAGTTTGACACCCCTGATTTAGTGTCTTTCTTTATAAAGAAACTACCTGGTTCTAAAGACACTGCACAGTCAAAAGAAAGTCCAATTCAATCAATGCTAAAAGTTTCCCAGCAGCAAAATACGGCCATTCATGGGAGACATTTAAATCCAGCATGGTATAAACTTGCATTTTGCTTGTTGCCTTTACTAGTGAAAATGCATTTGCTCATAGAGGGAACAAAAACTCTAAGAAGTCTACTGATAATGATTTAGGATTGAAGCTTCATAGCAGAAGTGGTGGGCTTCCTGATAGCATCTGTTTTTTTGTTTTTGCCACTGTGTGACAAAGTGCTAGACTGGATTGGCCATTGGCTTGATCCAACATGGCTTCTCTTATGTTCTTAAGGATAGTCCACAAAGACTGCATAGATGCATGGGAGACTTACAAACAAACAGAAATTCAAAGGAGGTTTTGTTTTAGCACAATTAAGCTATGCTCATAAACAACTTATAAAAGAAAACAGGTAGTAAATAGCCATTCTAGCAGAAATTTTGTTGTTCACTGCTTCACAAAATATTGCTCAGCATGGACATTGGGAAAATGAGGCAAGTGATAATGGGGGAACTGTTCTCGATCTCTTGTACTTAATTGCGAAGCACAGTCCAAGAATTCAGTCTAAAACAGATACTCTTCCATGCAATGCAAAATTCACACATCATTCTGTTCAAGATGAATTGTTAAGCATCTTAAGAAGAACAGTTCTGGAGTCAGTTTCTGATGAAGTTATGGCAGCTGGCTTATCTGCATTAATTGCTGATAAAACAAAGGACATATGTACAGGGTTGGACCACCCACTAGGCAAATTAGACAACTGCCTAGGGCACCAGTGGTCCAGTATCCCCTCTCTGTCCCCCTCGACAGTGTAGCTCAGTGCCCTTCAGGGGGCTGGCACAGCCAGCACTGTTAGGGAGGCAACTCACACACATGCATGTGTGTTTGAGCCGGGGGAGGCAGTGAGGTGGAAGGAAGGCTGTGGGCATCTGTCTCCCTTTGGCAGCAACCTCGGTGCATCACACATGAAAATGCTGAATGCCTGGCTTCTTCCTGTCCTTTTGTTTTTCTTGCCTGGGTTTTGGGATTCCTCATGAAACTCCACCCCTGGATATTGGCAAGTGAACAAGGAAGAGGCAAAAGGAAAAGAAAGGCGGGGGGAAAGGAAGTGTGTGTGGAGAGGTTTGTTCAGCCTGGACTCTGCCTGGTTGTGGATTCAGGAGCTCATGTCCTGTCTTTTCAGTGCCTACCTGGTCTAGTCTGCCTGTGTGTGTGAATGAGTTGGGAGGTGGCGAGTGAAGGGAGGTGAGCAGAGGAGGAGAAAGGAAACAAGTGGGGGGGGGGCAATTAATTAGCCTGGCCTAGGGAGCCAAACAGTCTGAGTCCAGCCTGCATCTGAAAACAGGAACAAATGTCAGTAGTTCTGTTACTGCTACAATGGCAATTTAGATGAATGGTTGGTTCATTTCCAGCCATGTCACTCACTGGATGCTCCTTCTCTAGTGATTTACATAAAGAATACCTTAGCCAGTTGTTGTTTAGATATCAAGCACTGCATAGCACAAACCTATGATGGAGCCAGTCTGATGCGTGAAAAACTTTGGAGAAGTGTGCATGCACATGAAAGCTTATACCTAGAATAAAATTCCATTGGTCTTAAAGGTGCTACAGGACTCAGATTTTGTTCCATAGGGGTTATCAGTGGCTAAGTAGCATTGTCATACTGACAATTGAAAAAAATGGCAAAACCCCTTGACCTTGAAATTGTTGTCAGTAATTTTGCAGAACTGCATAAAAATTGACACATTCATCTCCTTTAGATTTGCATACCATCCTTTCAGTCTCAGTACATAACATTCCAAATAGTTAGAGAAGACTGTTTTGATACACAAGATTTTTTAAAAAAACAACATGCATTAGGTGTCACATTCAGGGCTAAGTCTGGTGCTGTTGCTCTGCCCAGGGTTTCCAGGATACACAAATACAAAGACAAGTATAGCAAGATATAGGAGCAAGGTCTACAAAGCAGACTGGACCCAAAGATCCAAAAATCCAGTCCAGGGATCAGGCTTGGGAACACATGCAGAATACAGGGATCAGGATCCCAGGCTTCAGGAGGAAGCACAGGTTACCAGAGTACAAGGCAGCAGGGTAGAACTCTGTTTGCTAAGCAGGTCAACTCCCAGAAGGGTAGCAAGCAAGGTTGCTTCCACACCAAGCCTTGCTCAACATATTTCTTTTATCTGCCTCTTTTGCTGACTCAACCCCTGAGGCCCAAGTGCTGCTCCTTACAGGTACATTCACCTTCCTACAGGTGCAGGTCTTTTACTGTTTGCCTTTCAGCTCCTGGTAGAACAGTCCTGCTCTGGCCTGCAAGCCTTGTTCTACCCTGCTCTCCTGGGTCGTCCCAATACCTGGAGTGAATTTTTTCCTTCTCAGTTCAACCACTAACACCATCTGACCTTTGTAGGAATTGCCTACTGGGGTAGTCAGGATTCCCAGCTTCCCTTCTACATTCTGAGGCCTTGTTTCTGTGTCTCCCACTATCCAGAGTCTGGTTACGATTGGATAGCTTGCTGCCTTGTGCACTGCTAGGGGAGTAGCCACTTGTCAAATTTTTCCTTTCCTCATGGTGCTCCTTTTAAAATAGTGTGTTCAAGATGGTGCAGGTCTGTGTGGCACAGAGAACCACTACCAGGATCAAAAGTTTCATAAGCATTTATTACAAATAAAATGTTTACAAGCATATGTTAAGCACAGCACCAGTCTGATCAAGGGATTCAAAAGAAAAGGGTAAAATGCAATTCCTCTATACATGCCCTATCTGTTGTTAATTATAAGGCAGGCTTCTTAGCTTAGAAAGTTACCAGATTTTTACAGGATTGCCATTACCTTCAAGGCTCCTTTAGGACAGCACGTGGCAATGGCCACTTCCTCCAGACCTCAGTTAAGACCTCTGTCTGCTTCAGTAGAATCAGCACCAAAAAAAACCTCTCTTCCTTTCTTGCAGTAGTTTTATAATCTCTTTCTCCTCCCCCCGCCCCACCCCACTGACCAGGTCAAGCTGGGTCAAAGAAGCTTTTTCCTGAAGTTTCCAGAAGTTTCTTCTTGAAACCCTTGTAGTGTTTAATACCTCCAAATATCTGTTCCCTGCTTGGAGGAGGGGAGCTTGACCCCCTCCATTGTCTGGTCCTATGAGCATTTGTATGAGGATGGGCTGAGGTAAGTCTGGATAGCAATTGAACTCATCTCCCCCACTTCCTGCCTGTTCTCTGCCCAGAGTAGAAGAAAAAAAACCATTTAAAATTCAAAAGGAAGGTTTTGCTCATTTCAAACCTCCAAAGAAAAAATGCATTTCTTCACATACCCTGTCAGTCCTGGTCCTGCAAGACTCCAGGAATTAACACTGATTGTTGCTGAGCAGCCAGCTGTGAAGTGCTCTCTCTTCCTCCTATGCTCTGCTGGTTCAGGAGAGGCTAGCAGGGATGCCGGCTTCAGTAGCCTCTCTTGACAAAAGAGCAGCCCAGCCATGACTGGAAAGCATTCTCACTTCCCAGTGCTTCCCATTAGATCCACTGCTGCATTTGGCTGTTCAGGTGGGGATGCTGTTGGTGTGGGGCCTGATTATTCTGATTCCTCTAAGGAAGAGGAGGCAGCCCATAACATTGGTTTTCTTTTGTGTGCTGGGACCAGGTGTCATAGTTTGTTCTTACTTTCCTTACAATTAGAGAGTTCTTCTGCCTGCATTATTTCAAAAAGTAGCCATTTTCTAGAGAATGTTCTGTCTGTTTAATGTGTCTACTACAGAAATGTTTATGTAGCAACTTAAAACGTGTTTGAAAGCTCTTTTCCCTACTGTAATTTCCTTACTGTAATTTGAATTTGATTGATACATGCTATATAAAAATGAATATTGCCTAACAACATGATTTATTTTAGAGAAAAACAGTATTGCTGATTTGCCATTAAATGTATTTTTCCTTATGGAACCACTTTACATCTCTGTTAAGCTTACCCATTCAGATATTTACTTTGCCCTTTCTATGCCTTTCCAGAATTTTTTTGGGGGGTCACCACTGCTGACAGTGGGCATTATTCCCCATTCCTTTCTTTCCTCAAACAGGTGGTATGTGCTATGACTGATTATCTGAGCTGTTTATGCAGCCCACTTGTGTACTGCATTTCGGTCCCTGAATTCCAATACAGCGCGGCCTAGCGCAAACAGGGGAACCATGGGAAACCGTGAATCACCAGACTTAACTGACCGCCTATTAAGATCTGTGGCGCAAACTTTAACTGTCCAGGATTGGACTGGTCTTGGGAGGAGGTTGTTCCGGGTGCATGCATATAAGCAGAGACCTGGCCCCGCCATGTTGTCTTGTTGTTGAGTGTTCTTTAATAAAGGATGTTAGTGGTTGAATATCTCCAAACTCAGTACATTACACTGGCGATGAGGATGGGATTCTATTGAGCCAGCCTATCACTCAGCCGCACCACACACCAGCTCCAGTGCTCTAACAGTGCTCCAAGCCCGCATCATGGCTGTCGCTCCAGGACACCAACTACTGGAGTTCAACCCATCCAGGCCAGACCTATGGGAGTCATGGGTGGACTGGCTCAAGCACTACATCCAGCTGCACAAGATGGAGGAAGCAGATGACCAGAAGGTGCTCCTGCTGATCTTGTGCGGGGTCAAGATGCTCCAGCCACCCTGAGCCTGCTTTGGCGGGGAGGGCGGGATATAAATAAAAATTGTTGTTGTTGATTAAGCACCTCATCACACCTACCACACTCACAGCTACACACATGCAAGGCACTGATCAAGGCAGTGACGGACCGCTTGTCACCCCAGCCAACCCGCCTTGCATGCCAGCACACACTTTACATGTGGCAGCAATGGCCGGCTAAGTCCGTGGCCGAGTACCTCGCCAAACTGAGGGGTCTCGCCCTGCACTGTGACTTCCAAGGGGACTTGGAGGAGATCCTGCTCGACCAATTTGCGGTGGGTGTCTTGGAGGAAAAGCTGTACAGAAAGCTCCTCACCACAGATGACACCACCCTCGTGGGAGCACTTTGACAGGCTTTTGCCTTCAAACAGTCTCCCAGCGGCCATCAAGCGATGGCCTTGCCTCAGGCAATGGCATCCTTGGCCTCAGATGGCTCGAAGGGGGAAGAAGCACACCAGCTCCGTAGGATGTCCCGCCATGGACACAAGCCAGCGGCCCAACCACAGGCCTCAGGGAAGTCAAACTCAGTGAAGTGTGGGAGCTGCGGGGATCCACATAAGTGCCGCAACTGCCATTTCTGGAATGCAGACTGCCGAAACTGTGGAAAGGTCAGCCACATTACATGGGCCTGCAGGGCCAAGTACAACTGAAGGCACTAGTCGACTCACCACGACTCATCAGTCACACTCACCTCTGCATCTACCAGCATCCAGGTACTTCATCTGCCCCAGGACACTCCCAATAAAATTAAGGTACCAGTGCTAATCAATGGGGCCTCATGCCTAATGGAACTAGACTCAGGGTCCTCCATCTCCATAATCTCGGAGGAGACCCTGAACAAGCTATGTCCCAACAGCGGGCCGCCCCTACAGCTGCCCGAGTTCATATTGTGGGACTTCTAAAAGAACCCAGTTCAGATTAAGGGGTGGGGCCGAGTCTGGGTACAGTTTAAACAATTCGACAGAATGCTAGACATTCTGGTGGTGATGAACAAGGTTACCAGCTTACTGGGCTTATCCTGGTTCAAACTGCTGCGGATAGAAATTGTCAAGGTGGATCAAGTACAACCTCACAATTTTGACCATGTGTGCCAAGAATTCCCTGTGGTATTCGATGGGGCTCTCAGCTGCTACAGATGGCCATCCATATCGCTACAGCTCAACCCCACAGTCCAGCCCATAAGGCTGAAGGCATAGCGGGTCCCGTTCGCACTGAAACCTGTAGAAGCCAAACTAGACTGCCTCGTCGCCCAAGGGGTCTTAGAGCCCATCTCCCATGCTTCTTGGGAGACCCCCATAGCCATACTCATGAAGCCCAATGGGGATGTTTGCATCTGCACAGACTACAAATGCACCATAAATAAGGCCCTCTAAGATCATGAGTACCCAGTACCAGTAGTGAGCCACGTCCTAGCATCCGTGGTCAGCTCACAGATTTTCAGGAAGCTGGACTTAGCAAATCAACATCTGCCAGTGGACGAATGGACCACAGAGGCCCAAACAATAGTCATGCACTGGGGGCTTTCAGGGTGCGGCGGTTACAGTTTGGGGTCTCATGGACTCTCTCCTCAAAGGGATCCCCGGAGTACAGTTGTTCTTCGACGACGTTCTAATTGCGGCCTCCAACATCGAAGAATTCAGCTGTCGCCTCCATTAGGTGCTACATCTGTTCCAGGACACTGGCCTCAAGGTGAAGCGTGAAAAGTGCTCGCTCAGGGTTCCCCAGGTGGAGTTCCTGGGGTTTGCAGTTGATGCTGCAGGGATCCACCCAATGGATGATAAAATCAGGGTGACCGTCCAGGCCCTGACCCCCACATGCAAGGTGGAACTCCAGGCTTTCTAGGGGCTCCTGAATTTTTATCACTTGTTCCTGCCCCACAAAGCCGCCCTCACAGAACCCCTCCACCAGCTCCTCAACAAAAAAGTTCCTGTCTGGGGGAAAAAGCAGGTGTGTAAGTTCCACGATTACCTCTTCGGGCAGCGCTTCACAATTGCCACCAACTACAAACCGCTGCTGGGCCTCCTCACATCACATCGCCTGACACCACAGATTCTGTCTCAGCGCATCCTGCAGTGGAACAAGTTCCTGAGTGCCTACACCTATGCACTAGTCTGCCACCCAGAGAAGTCGATGGGTCACACGGATTCCCTCAGCTGCTTCCCACTGCCATCGGTGTCAAGCATCGGTATTTCGAATAAACAAGCAATTGTTTGATATCAAAGATTTCAGGTTTTCATGGCTGGTAACATCATTAGGGTTTGTAGAATCTTTCGGGATCAAGTGCCGTGTTCTACTGGAGAAAGTTTTCCTTCCAGACGTTTCGTTCTCAGCTGCGGAGAACATCCTCAGTGGCGTTGCAGCCGGAGCAGGCGCTCAGACCTTCTTGGCTGCTGTGTATTGAGTGGGCTACTCAATGCACAGCAGCCAAGAAGGTCTGAGCGCCTGCTCCGGCTGCAACGCCACTGCGGATGTTCTCCGCAGCTGAGAACGAAACGTCTGGAAGGAAAACTTTCTCCAGTAGAACACGGCACTTGATCCCGAAAGATTCTACAAACCCTAATTGTTTGATACAAAGACTTGTTTTATTGATAATCTGTTGTTGCTCAAGGTACAGTACCTTGAGAGTGATACAGAGTTGCTCATAGCATAGCATTTTAAAGACTACATCAAAGGATATAGAAAAGATAGCCTCAAGACATAACAAGCATGTGTGAATTGTTACAACTATGTAAAAATACTACCCACTACTATCATGTGGTTGAAACTTCCCTAGTTCTCATACATTCCTGCTCCTTTTGATAAGCGGTGAATGGGAACTGTTTGGGGGAGGTGCCTCCTTTCTCTCTATCATCAAAGTTACTGCATTCCTACGTTTTCTACCCAGAGGTGGGAAAGAGGAAAGGAAGGTGAGAAAAGTACGAGGGGGTTTGAGCTTTGAAATGCAACTATGGGAAAGGAAAGATGTCAGAACCAAGGAGAGAGAAATTAGATTCCAATAAGTGTGTTGATTTAATGCACAGAAATAGCATGCTTGACAATCGGTAGACCCAGATACGGTGCCAGCTCACCACGTGATGCTGATTGACATGCTGCCCAATCAGCCTCTCCACACCACAGAGGTTGCCCATTTCTCAGGATGCGACCATATCCTTTCACGTGTCTTGGACTAGGTGGGGAGGGGTTGGCCCACCAGCCAGGTAGACCCAGAGTTCTGGGCCTTTGTCTCCCACCAGGATGAATGCTCAGCCCACAAGGGCTGCCTCCTATGGGGTAGCCATGTTGTGGTCCCCCCCCCCACTCTGGAAACAAGTGCTAGAAACCTTACATGAGATGCACCCAGGGATAGTGCATTTGAAGGCTTTAGCCCAGCTCTATGTGTGGTGGCCAGGAATGTATGATGAGGATGAGGCATGGGTAAAATGCTGCCAACCCTGCCAGGAGTCTAGGCCAGACCCACCCAGCACTCCAGTTCACCGCTGGGAGTCTAACCGCATGCTATGGTCACAGCTGCACTTGGACTTTGCAGGGCCCTACCAGGGACAAATATTCTTTAACCTGATAGATCCATACACAAAGTGGCTGGAGGTGATCCCCGTGGCCTCCACCTCCACCCTTGCCACAGTCTGAGCTCTCCGTAGGGCCTTTTGCACACATAGAGTACTGGAGACCATAGTGACGGACAACGGTACCACATTCATCTCCTGTGAACTTGGGGAGTTCTTGAATAGGTACATATGGTCTGCCCCATTCAACCTGGCAACCAATGGCGAAGCGCATGGTCTGCACAATGAACGAGACCTCGGCCGCATCATTTACAGGGATTGGGACCACCACCTGGCATTCCTTTTCAGAAATGGTAATATCCAGTTCAGTTCAGACCTTTATTGGCATAAAGAAATGGGACTATCCCGAACCCCGTTACTGGCCACAGTCTGGCGGAACTGTTCATGGGCAGGCACTTGATCACCCAGCTGGACAGACTGCACCCTGACCAAGCGCCTGACCGCCACAAATCACTTGAGACCCAGGAAGCTACAAGGGGGTTCTTCCTGGGGGACCTGGCCTACACAAAAAACTTTTCCAGTGGACTGAAATGGCTACCCGCCCAAGTGAGGCGGGTCACCAGCTCCTGCTTGTACAAGGTGTCGACAGAGTGCGGCCAGCTCTTCAATCAATCAGTTGCGCTGCCAAACCTTGCTGGAAGAACTGGAAGACCCCAAGGAAATGGGGGACAAGGAGGACTTGGGCTCACCACAGGGTGCCGCCACGCCAACCCCAGGATTTCCAACCTCTGAATCTCACAGAGACTTGGCTACATGCCCCCACATGGGAAGTGAAGGGACTCCGTTCTCTCAGAGTCCATGGAGTGGGTCCCCCTCTTCCTCACCTCCCAGCGAGGAACCAGCGGAGCCGAGCAGAGTTTCTACAGCCCCAGTTCCTCTGGACGAGCCTCGTGTTCTCAACGGGAACTACCGGGGCACCGGAATAACTCAGGGATTATGAGTGCTGAACTGAGTGGGGAGGAGTGGTCTGTACTGCATTTTGATCGCTGAATTTCCAACACAGTGCGGCCTAGTGCAAACAGGGGAACCGCAGGAAACCGCGGGTCACCTGACCAGGGACAGACTTAACTGATTGCCTATTAAGATCTGTGGCGTGAACTTTAACTATCCAGAATTGGACTGGTCTTGGGAAGGGGTTGTTCCGAGTGCATGCATATAATCGGGGACCTGGCCCCGCCATGTTGTCTTGTTGTTGAGTGTTCTTTAATAAAGGATGTTAGTAGTTGAAGCGGGGGATTGGCATCTCTACTCACGAGTTGCTGAACTTCCAAATTCTTCAAAGTAACACAGAGCAACCAAAGGTTCAAGTTTACTTTTCCTATACAAACGACCTCTGAAAAGATTATGCAACCAATGGAGAGTCTGGCTTTCACAGTCACTGGGAGCAGCCATGTTCTTCTGCCTGCTCCCCACCCCTCGCCCCATTCAGCCTTAAAAACACAGACACACCATCTGAAGAGGAAGCCTTTCCATGCCACCGGAGGTGGAAAGGCACATGCTGGCTGTGGGGGCGGGGCTTCCCCCACCGGACAGCTGACTGGGAGCGGGAAGGAGCCTGGGAAAGCGGAAGAACCCCCACTGGGACCTGGGGATTGGCAAGCCTAGTCTCATACCAGGTGGGAAGGCCAAGTTAGCTTCACCCTGCTGCCTTTTAGCTGGCTTCAAGTTAACTGGCTTCCTTGGTTTGTCTCTCCCCTTCTGTCAGCCCTCTGTCAGTCCCCAGTTTCACCATCTCTTCCTCAACCCCCTGTCCTGGCCACCTCTTTATATCCTTCCCACCTCCCTAGCCCTCCCCCTTTCATTGCCCTGCTTGGCCCCTCCCCCCTTGATAAGCATTGATGCCCAGCAAGGGTTCTGGGCAGTCAGGCTTACTGGGCTTGCCCCCAGCCACTTGAGTGTCCTCCACTGCTTCGCGGCAGGCCCTGCAAGCCTGCTGCAGCTCAGGATATGCTGTTTCCCACAGTGCCAGAGTCATGGCACCAGCCTTGAGCACCACCGGGCTTTCTGAGTCGTGTCACATCAGCTTGCGGTGGCAATGTGGGGGCCGGGCACCACTCTGCCTGCACCCAGGGCCTTGGTGCTCCTTTGGGGCAGCTCTAGCTCCAATATCATGGCAGGAGCCCACCTCTTCCTTGGCTGGCTGGATGTCATTTCAGGACTCCAGTTCATCCGCTGATCTGCCTCTCCCCCCAGTGGATGTCTGGTGAACAGGGTCATCTGCTTCAGGGCCAGTGGGCTTGCTCAGGTGTCAGCTGTGTTGTAGCATTAGTTCTGGCCAAGAGAAGGCAGGACAGTGCTGCCTTTCTAAAGATCCTGCCATTTTACATCAAGAATGCAATTCTACTATAATATAAATTCATATTCTTTTTCCCTTTTAAACCAAGAGAAACCACAAACAAACATTTTTAATAGATCATCATCTGTTGGCCACAGTCAGTATCTAAACATCCAGTCCCTTGGATTTCCAATATCACAGAAGCAATCTGCCCCTCCATTCATTCTCCTTTGAGAATATCAGAAGACAAGAGTTACTTGCAAAGAAAATCTTTTTACCAGAAGTAACAATATAGCCAGCATCACAGCTTCCCCATACCCCTGCTCAGAGCCCTCCTACCAGTTATCAGGCAGTGCCTGGCAACCCTTCTCATGTGCACGTCTAAGGACATGCAATCTTGTGAGGGAAGTAACCATGTAAATGTCTGCATTTTTGGATTGGAGCTATGTGCTTGGGGGAAGTCAGGGTGCATTTCCACCTTGCCCAAGCCCCAGGACTTGAGGTGTGCAGGAGCAAAAAAATCAAGTAAGAAACATTAAAAACATTAATCACGTAAGAAACATTAAAAACCAATGTGTAGTTAGCTCCAATCATTAGCTGTTTCTTTGAGCAGGAGCAAGGCCTTCTCCTCCTCTGAAGAGATTGGATTTATACCTCACCCTTCATTACCTGAAGGAGTCTCAGAGCAGCTTACAATCTCCTTTTCCTTCTCCTCCTCACAACAGACACCCTGTGAAGCAGGTGGAGCTGAGAGAACTCTGACAGAAACTGCTCTTGATAGGAACAGCTCTGTGAGAACTTGTGACTGACTCAAGGTCGCATCAACAGGTGCATGTGAAAGAACGGGGAATCAAACCCAATTCTCCCAGATAAGAGTCATCACACTTATCCACTACGCCAAAGTGGCTGATAAACTGCTCAGGAGTGAAGGCCAAAGAGAGATCACAATCACAGGATTAATGGATAGAAAGTAATTAATAACAACCATGATATATTTATGAAAGACTGAGTAAATTTTCTAAGTATTTGATAAATATTAATACATTTCTGTAAATTCACATTGGCATAAACATCAAGGAACCACTCTACAGTGTTAACGAGCATGGTCCAATCATCTGAAGGTCTGTATTGCAGGAGTCTGCTTGGTCCTCTTTACCTCAAGCGTCATCCAGTGCAAATAAAGTGTAATAGCCAATTAAATATTTCTGTGTCTTACTTAAACTTGTGTTAAGTTGTAGACAATTAGCATAAGAGGACATGATTCTGCAGACAGGCTTGCGCAAACAGCTGTTTCAACAGGCTTCCTCAGAACAGGATATGTGTAGACTCTGTAAATTCTTTTCCTGCTCAGCTTCCTCTTTACATGTTCTTCTCTACATGCAGGAGAATAAAAGTCTACTTGTGAGCAAGGTACAGGAGACAGGAAGAGAGAGTGGTTGGGAAGATGCAGATAAAGAGCAGAGGAATGGAAGGGGGGGCATTCTCTGTAGTCAGTGTGGGATTGCTGAAAGTCAAAGGCCAAGGACCTAGCATGCAACTAATCCCATTGGTTCTGGTCCTACCTTCCGGGGTCACAGAAAACAATCCAACACCATCCTCTATATGACAGCCCTTCAAGTACTTAAAAGATGGAGAGCCAGTTTGGTGTAGTGGTTAAGTGCGTGGACTCTTATCTGGGAGAACCGGGTTTGATTCCCCACTTGCACCTGCTAACATGGCCTTGGGTCAGCCATAGCTCTGACAGAGGTTGTCCTTGAAAGGGCAGCTGCTGTGAGAGCCCTCTCAGCCCCACCCACCTCACATGGTGTCTGTTGTGGGGGCGGAAAGTAAAGGACATTGTGAGCCGCTCTGAGACTCTTTGGAGTGGAGGGTGGGATATAAATCCAATATCTTCTTCTCACAGCCACCTCCTTTCCAGGCTAAACATCCCCAGCTCCTTCAACCTTTCCTCATAGGACTTGGTCTCCAGACCCCTCACCATCTTCGTCACTTTCCTCTGGACCCATTCCAGCTTGTCTATATCCTTCTTAAAATGTGATGCCCCAAATTGAACGCAATACTCCAGGTGAGGTCTTACCAGAGCAGAGTAAAGCGATACCATCACATCACGTGATCTGGACACTATACTTCTGTTGATACAGCCCAAAATTGCATTTGCCTTTTTAGCCACTACATCACACTGTTGACTCATGTTCAGCGTATGATCCACTAAGACCCCTAGATCCTTTTTGCACATACTACTGCTAAGACAAGCCTCTCCCATCCTATAACTATGCATGGGATTATTCTTACTAAATTGCAGAACTTTACATTTCTCCCTGTTAAAATTCATTTTATTGGTTTTAGCCCAGTTTTCCAGCCTGTCAAGGTCATCCTGTATCCTGTTTCTGTCTTCTACTGTATTTGGAACCCCTCCCAATTTAGTATCATCGGCAAATTTAATAAGCATTCCCAAGCATGAGTCTTGTGCAACTCTTCCAACTACAGTTGATAACCTCCAGGTGGAACCTGGAGTTCTCTCAGAATTATAACTGATCTCCAGACTACAGAAATCAGTTCCCCTAGAGGAAATAGCTGCTCTGGTGGGTGGACTGTGTGGTATCATACCATGCTGAGGTCCCTTCCCTGACTCCACCTTTCCTAGGATCCAGTAATTTCCCAACTCAGCATTGGCAACTCACTGCAAACAGATAGATTGTTGTATAGGAACACTGCTCTCTCCCCTCCCTCCCCTACTTACTACTATCACAGCGCAGCAAAACTGGTTGTTTATTGCTACCACCCTTAAATGAACTAGAATAGAAGTTTAAAGCTGAATTCACACTTGCCCCTTAAAGTGCTTTTCAGCCTCTTGCCTTCTGTCGGTACACTCGTATGAAAAGCAGAAAGGCAGGGTTAAATGCACTTGTTCTGGGTTGCTGAACTGATTGATGATCAGGAAAAGAAGTTGATTTACTCCTGCTTTTCAACTTTCCTGTGCTTTACAAGCATATGTGATTTCTATCTGTGGGTGGTGCTTTGCTGCAGCCTATACTATTAAAAGGTTCTAAAATTAAGCTCCTAATGGTCAGATTACTGTGTACACCATGCCCATTATTAAAAGGTTCTAAAATTAAGCTCCTAATGGTCAGATTACTGTGTACACCATGCCCATTATTTCCCCTGTGGTCTTCCTGGTTCAGTCCTCCTTTCCTGTGTGTGGGAGAAAAGCTGCTAGTAGAGAGGGGGTGGCAAGCAGATTGATTTACAGGTTTCCTCCTGCTGTGTGCTAAGAGTGTCAACCTGTTTGGGCAAGCCATGGCCTGGATAAGTGGGGGGAGGGGGAGATCACCTAGGAAGGGTTAAATGGCTGGCAGCCATTTAACATGTCCATTTTGCTTCCCCTGCTTTGAAAAGGGGAGAATGAAACTAACATGTTTAATGGCTGCTAGCCATTTAAACCTAACAGGTGACAGGCAGACCTGCCCTGGTGTTAGACTGAAATGGCTGTCATTTAAGGAGTGGAACTGTGCATGGACCATTTTGCACTTTTATGGTTTCTTTTCCATCTAGAGATACATAGTTCCTACTGAAAGAATGAATTGTTCTGTGTGATAGAAAACATAAGATTATATTTTTAACTGAATGTGAGATTTAAATATATACCTTATGGTTAATGATTAAAAATCTATATATTTATTAATTAATACTATTGAGTGGATATATTACAGTTCTGCATGAGTTTCCCATTTTTCCAGGACCCAAGCATGGAGGAAAAGGGAAAGGATTCACTTGGCATGGGATGGGGCAGGTTGGCTGACCTGGTCTTCAGGTTCTCACCTTTGTATGGTCTATGTATGTAATTTCATAAATAAAAAATATTGCATTTTTGTATACATGTGTATGCATGTGGATAGGCTTATGTAGTACAATATGTTAAATGTTTGCACTGGGCTCAGGCTAATATGATGGGGGACAGAGTTTGGGTGAGAAAAGAAAGTGCGCTGTGCAATATGTTTAACTATTGTAATTTTGTTGGATCTACTATTGGAAGCCGCCCTGAGCCACTTGTGGGAAGGGCGGGATACAAATCTTAAATAAATAAAAATAAATAAATTCTGCCAAGGCTATCTATGATTCCTTTCCAAAAAGTATTCTACAAATTCTTGTAGAAGAACAAGAGTGTATAACTAGGAGAACATTATAAGGGGATAGCTTTGCTTATTTTACAGAATTTTCAGTTTCCCTATATTCATCATTTTCTGCTCTTCTTATGAACCCAGGGCCAAACTAAACATTACTGTTTTTAAAGAGCTTGTGTTTCCTGCAGCCACACAGCAGCTGTGGAGAATGGCTTCTTTTAAAATCATCTTGAAATTGCTTTGTGGGGGTGGGTGGGTAATCCCTGGAGCAGCAAAAGCAAATAAATAATTCTACCCCCTCCCCCAGTGCAGTTTTTGCATGGGAAAATGGCTTATGGGGAGGCATGAGCACTCCTTCCCTATGGTGTCATTCTGAGTCCATTTGAGCTCTCATTATTTGAAGAAGCTTTTCCTCACAGGTGCTGTGTGACTGCAGGGGACATGAGTTCCCCAAACCCAACTCTTTAAAAACAGTAACATTTAGTTGGCCCATAGTTGCCTTCTTTCAGTGCTGTTCTTCCTGGTGCTGTTTTCAATCTTGTGTGAATTCATATTTAATTTTATTGGCTGTGGTGACCCCCATGATTTTGATTATGCCCTTATCCCATGTGCTTAAGATGCTTACCTGAAGGCAGCTGGCTGGTGTTGGCCTACTTAGTTGTAATTATAACTAGAAACAATATATGCCCTTAATCCTGTCTCTTCCTTGTGGGTGTATGGTGAGAGAACCGTAACCCTGTTTTCATGGTAACTTTACACAAAAATCTGCAAGGTGCATTCTGGTGCATCTCTGAAGAGAGCCGAGCAGTAATGGGCAAAATTTTGTTAGTAGTAGATAAGAGCTAGGTGCCATCCTGAATGTAGCAACATTAATCCTTGTTTGGGTGAGGACTATAATAGGAGTAAATTATCTCCTGCATCACAGAAAAAGGGCTCCATCTTCTTAGAGAGCTAATTAACACTTGGTCACCTTTCCCCCATATCTCTAGCAAGGGAAAGTGGGAGAAGAATGTAAGGAAACAAATGGTCCCTTGGACAGAAGGAATTCAGCAGTGATGTGCAGACTGTGGCTTGTGTGCCTCTTTCTGTTTTGAGCCATTGTGCTGCTGATAGCTCTCTGTCACGCTATGATTCATTACTGGCTCAGTTTCAGTTGAACCCTTTTATCAGAGAAGAGCCATTTGGCTAGCTGCAACTTTTCCCATTAGGGACCTAGGCTTTCTCTCCAAGTTGGAAAAATATTTGTGAGAGAGTGCAGAATGCCGCGGGGTGGGGGTGGGGAATAAGCTTGCTGGGAGCAATTTAGCTCACTGCATCTATCTTGGAAATGAAACTGTAGATATCCAGATACTGGGCCAATTCATGTGTTGCGCAGCAAGTCAAGAAAGCAGGAGGTTAAGTGACCCATAGTAAAATCTGCCAAGCCATCTCTTTTTGGATCTCATTGTAAATCATGGCATATCTACAAACTGTTAGGCCCCCATCTGCAGATACCTAAATTTGCAGATAAAGACCATATGGAGGCTAATGAGATTTTCTTAGAAATCTGGAGCACTCCTCAGGTTTGCAGAAAAATCTGAAAATTTTTAAAAAAATACACAAAGAGGTTAAAGTCCCCCCAATAAAATAGTGTTCTCTGTACAAGCACATAGAATGCCCTTTGTGCCAGCAGCATGGCAGTCCAGGACAGAGCCATGCGGGGCCCAGTGGCAGAGATTCAGCAGCCCGAAATTTGTGCTGGGTCTGGTAGCAGTTGTGTTGGGCATGCTACTGATGATGCAACCTAGGGTTGCTAATCCCCAGGTGGGGCAGCGGATCCTGCCCTGCTTCAGGGTCATCAGAAAGCTGGGGAGGGGGAGTGAAATGTCTGCTGGGCACTCCATTATTCCCTATGGAGATCAATTTCCATAGGGTATAATGGAGAATTGATCCATGGGTATCTGGGGCTCTGGGAAGCGTTTTTTTTTAAAACAGAGGCACCAAATTTTCAGCATAGCATCCAGTGCTTCTCCCCAAAAGACTAAGTTTTAAAAGGATTGGACCAGGGGGTCCAATTCTATGAGCCCCTATCCATCATTTCCAATAGAGGAAAGGCATCTAAAAAGAATGCGGTCCCTTTAAATGTGATGGCCAGAACTCCCTTTGGAGTTCAATTATGCTTGTCACAACCTTGCTCCTGGCTCCACTCCCAAAGTCTCCTGGCTCCACCCCCAAATTCCCCAGATATTTCTTGAATTGGACTTGGCAACCCTAATGCAACCTGAGAGTTGTGGTAGGCAGTTTCCTGCCAGTGGGCAGCCTGGAAGTCATGTCTGGCCCACCAGCAGTGGAGATGCAGGCTAGGGAGTTGTGCTGGATGCAGACCCTCGAGAAAGACCCTCCCCCAAGCATCACAAGCCTGCATGCAGCTTTTTTCAGTATGGCTGGTTGACTGCGCCTTCTTCCAATGTAGCCAGAAAAAGAGAGTAATTGGGGAGTGGGGGGGAGACAGTGAAAGCAAGTGAGATATTGGGGTGGTTGAAGGAGAAAGAAAAAAAAGAAGACTGGCAGCAGGAATGGTGGAGAGAGAAGAGAAAGAAAGAGACTTAAGTAATGACATATAAAGTAAGAAGGAGCCAGTTACAACTTTGGGATCCCTTGGAAAAATAGCCATGTGCACACAGACTGCTTTCCTCCTAAATTGTGGACCCCTCTTGCACTAGTGTGTCCAAGATGGTGGGGGATCTGGGTGGTATAGAGACTGAGAACCAACTTCCAATGTCAACTAAGGTTATTGAAAATAAAATATTTACAAGCATACTTAAATACACCAGTAGATTAAACAAACAGAATTCAAAGACAATTGATCAGAAAAGCAATCCCCTTTCCCTTTTCTAAACATGTCCTAATGATGGAAAAATAGACCAAGCCCTTATAATCTGAGGAAGCTGCCGGTATGTCCAGCTGTTCCATTACCTGGAAGCTCCAAGCTGCTGTTTGGGAGACCACATGGTCCAAAAGAAAATAGTCACTGTAGAGACCAGCTCAGCCCAGAGATTTGGTCCCTCTGAAGAATTGGCACCCAGAGACCTCCCCCTTGGCAGGCCTTTTTAAAAAACCTGCTCTGTGCCCCAGGTCTCAGCACCTCAGGACCCAAAGAATGCCTAGGAAATTCTCCTTTCTGCCTGCCTCTCTAGCAAGGCATCCTCTCACTGATGTTGCCAGCTGAATGAAAGCTCCCCCCCCCTCCTTTCAGCTCGACAGCGGAGAGCTATTTGCATAGGCATGTGGTAAGCTGAAACTCACCTGGGAAATGTGGGCTGCTCTTCCCTCTCCTGTTTCTAGATCACAAGAAAACCAACAAACCATTAACCAACCAACAAAACAACAAACCACTTTATGCTTACATTAAATTTCTGCATTGATGTTTATGCACTCGGTTTGGAAAAAGTCTTTTGTAGTTCTCTTAAATTATCTTGAATAATTTAATCCTATTGGAAACTTGGAAACTTTAAAAAAAACGTTGTATTTATGTTTCTGAAATAAAAATACAGTAAACAGGATGATCATAACACTAGATATATAACTAACAGTTTTGACATAAGGTATTAATGTTGGGTTACAGAATAATTTAACACAATTTACAAAACTGTAGTCAAGTATAGGACATAGAATCATAGAGTTGGAAGGGTTCTCCAGGGTCATCTAGTCCAACCCCCTGCACAATGCAGGAAATTCACAAATATGTCCCCCCAAATTCACAGGATCTGCATTGCTGTCAGATGGCCATCCATCCTCTATTTAAAAACCTCTAAAGAAGGAGAGCCCACCACCTCCTGAGGAAGCCTGCCCCACACAATACTCCAGATGAGGTCTTACCAGAGCAGAGTAAAGCAGATCACTTCATACAATCTGGACACTGTACTTCTGATAATACAGCCCAATATTGAATTTGCCTTCTTAGCCATCGCATCACATTGTTGACTCATGTTCAGCATATGGTCCACTAAGACCACTAGATCCTTTTCGCACATACTACTGCCCAGACAAGTCTCCCCTATCCTATTACCATGCATGGGATTTTTCTTACCTAAATGTACAACTTTACATTTATCCCTGTTAACGTTCATTTTATTGGTTTTAGCCCAATTTTCCAGCCTGTCAAGATCATCCTAGATCCTGTTTCTGTCTTCTACTGTATTTGCTACCCCTTCCAATGTAGTATCATCTGCAAATTTAATAAGTATTCCCTCTGTTCCTTCATCCAAATCATTTATAAAGATGTTGAATAAAACAGGCTCCAGGACTTATCCTTGAGGCACTCCACTTGTCACTCCTCTCCAAGAGGATGAGGAACCATTCACAAGCACTCTTTGGGTGCAATCTGTCAACCAGTTACAGATCCACCTAATGGTAACAGGATCTAAACCACATTTTACCAACTTGTCAACAAGGATAGTATGTGGAACCTTATCAAAAGCCTTACTGAAATCAAGATAGATGATGTCCACAGCATTCCTTTGATCCAGCAAGGTAGTCACTTTCTCAAAAAAAGAAATAAGGTTAGCCTGACATGACTTGTTCTTGAGAAACCCATGCTGGCTCTTAATAATCACAGCCATCCTTTCTAAATGTTCTAGGACTGAGTGTTTGATGATTTGTTCTAAAAATCTTCCCAGTATAGATGTCAAGCTGACGGGTCGGTAGTTACCCAGATCCTCCTTTTTCCTTTTCTTGAAGATGGAGACAACATTTGCCCCCCTTCAGTCTTCTGGCACCTCACCTGTTCTCCAAGAATTCTCAAAAATAATGACCAGAGGCTCAGAAATTACATCTGCAAGTTCTTTTAGAACCCTTGGATGCAGTTCATCTGGCCCTGAGGATTTAGTTTCATTTAAAGAACTAGGTGTTTATGTACTACCCCTTATGCTGATCCTAGGTTGGAACTCCATACCCTCATTATATGTTCTGTTTTTGCCATGTTGCGTACTGTTTCCCTCAGAAGAGAAGACTGAGGAAAAGTAGGAATTGAGCAGTTCCGCCCTCTCTTCATTACCTGTTACAATTTCACTTTCCTGCCCTCACAACAGGCCTACCATGTCCTTGGCCTTTTTGTTACTGTGAACATAAGAAAAGAACCCTTTGGCCAGGTTAAGCTCATACTGAGCTTTAGCTTTCCGAGCTCTTTCTCCACAAGAACTGGTGATTTGTTTATATTTATTCTTGGTTATAAGGCCCTCCTTCCATTTCCTAAATGCGTCTGTTTTATTTCTCAAGTCTTTAGAGAGCTGTTTATGGAGCCACCTTGGCTTCTTTAAGCTTCTTCCTTTTTTCCTTCTCATAGGAATCATCTATGATTGTGCTTTCAATATTTTGCTTTTAAGAAACTCCCACCCCTATGTAAGTTTTAAAGAAGAAAAAGAACAGGAGGAGGAGATTGGATTTATACCCTACCCTTCACTACCCAAAGGAGTCTCAGATTGGCTTACAATCTTCTTTCTCTCCCCCTCCCCAAAACAGACACCCTGGGAGCAATGTTCCCTCTAAGCTGCAGGCTCTTGTGAGCAAAAATTCTACTTTGTGAGCTACTGGCATTAAAGTTGTGAGCTACTGGTATTGAAGGTGTGAGCTACAGCATAAATTAGTATGCTCTGGGGTCAGCCTTCCTGAGCTAAGACAAAAATGTGTGAGCTGGAGGCTAAAAATCTGTGAGCTAGCTCATGCTAACTCAGCTTAGAGGGAACACTGCCTGGGAGATAGGTGGAGCCGAGAGAGCTCTGACATAAATTGCTCTTGAGAGGAACAGATCAGCAAGAACTTGTGACTGACGTATGGTCACATCAGCAGGTGCATGTGAAGGAGTGGAGAATCAAACCTGGTTTCCCCAGATAACAGTCTGTGCACTCAACCACTACACCAAATTGGCTCTCTAAACCTTAATCATTTACTATTTTCGCCAATGAAGAGAACGAGGGTAAGAACCAAACAAGTGATACTGTTTATTTACAGATACTCCCTCACCCACTTATTTTAAAAACATAAGAAATATTCATCTAGCTGAATCATTTTGATTCATAGAGAAACAAGTTGCAGGTGTAACCAGCATAACCCTGTTCATAAATTACAGTGAACACACATGCATCTTGCATGTATAGGTGTATACATGTTCGTAAGAAAGAGCCAATGTGTATTCACTTTACAAATGAAACTAGGGATCAGAACCTGGATATAAGTGGAGATTTGATTATATACTCAGCTGTACATATGATGAACATAACATTATCCTCTCTCTCTCTGGTTCCACCCAGCCACTGGAGGGGGGGGGGGGGTGAGAAGGTAGGGTGGCCAGATCCAGGTTGGGAAACTCCTGGAGACTTGGGGATGGAGCCTGGGGAGAAAAGGGACCTCAGAAAGGTACAATGCCATAGAGTTCATCCTCCCAAACATCCGTTTTCTTCAGGGGAACTGATCTATGTAATCTGGATATGAATTGTAATTCTGGGAGATCCCAGGTCCCACCTGGACATGGGCATTCCTGACATGATATATGGATTGTATGTATGTTCAGTGTAATTTGTGAACAGGGCTTCTACTTCTGCTGATTCAAAGTGCTGTAAACTGCTGCAAAGCTAAGGCCCAAGATGAGACATGTAGGGTTGCCCATGGCCTCCTATTGTACCATACAGTTTTCCCTCCCAAATTGCTAGAGCATTCGGGGAAAACCATAGAGTTTTCCAGGAAACTCCTAGAGTGGCCAGTGTGTAGTATCGCCAGTGTGATGACATCACTTCCAGGTGGCATCATCATGCCGGCAACATCGAGGGAGGTTCCCCCCACCAGCCCAATGTGGGCTGGCGGGTTGGGAACCTCCAGGGTGGGAGAACCCCCACCCAGGCCGGAGGCTTAGCAGTCACAGAGACATAACTGTTGTGAAGGACAACAGTTATGACCTGGAGATTTCCTCTAATTTTGCCACTGAAATTTGTAAATAAATGAACAGATTGCTTTTGTAGTCCTCGTGCAAGTGGATCAGGCAATTTATTTAAAGTAGTAGACCCACAAGATTGGAAGGGTACCCCCTGCTAACACATATCCTGGGAGGGTTTTTTTTTTTAAAGTTCCATGATGTAAAACTTGTGCTCTTTTACCTACAATCTAACATGGTGCAGCCTAGAAGAGACTATGTGTCACTCCTATACATTTGAATCAGTTTTTCACATTGAAAATGTCACTTGTGGTGGGCCCAAGTGGTTCTTCAGTGCCTAGGGTTGCTATGTCTGTATTGGAAAATATCTGGAGTCTTTGGGGTGGATCTGTGAGATGGTGGGGTTTGGGAAGGGGAGGGACCTCATTCAGCATGGTACAGTGCCATAGAGTTCACTCTTCAAAGCAACTGTTTTCCTAAGTTGTAAAAGCAGGAGATCTCCAGGCCCCACCTGGAGGCTGGCAACCTTAGTGCCCCCTGTTTCCCTATCATCAAAATGCTGCAACAGACTGTTACTGAATGAAGAAATACAGCAACAAGATCAAGAATGGTGGTAGCCAACATACTTCTTCCCTTGCATTAAACTTTGCGTGACACAGAACCAAGAGGTTCTGGGACCTCCAGAGTCAAAACTCTTTCCTCTTGAATGCATCTGTCTTATTGAGCTGCCTCTCCAGCATGCAGAAGACTATGCCAACAGGGAAAGCAAACCCCTACAAATTAAAAAAAAAATCACCCAGAAAAAAAAGACAGATGTTCTGGGCAGAAATCAGTGACAGTGGACTCATCTGGGCATGAATTACAACTTCACTTGGCAGAACAATGGCATCAATCAAACTAGAAGGGCTGTGTCCCTTGGAATCAAGTCTTCTGACATGACTAGTGCCAGGGACAAAGCCAGGCAAGCAGACATCTTGGCAATAATGCTTTCCTATTGAATAAAGCCTCTATCTGCAGGCTAATGGCTGAAAATTGCTCATAGATTTAATAAAAGCTTGGAGGGGAAAATAGTGAAAATAATAGTCATTTTGATAAATGATAGGCCTGCCAGTTGAACAAAGGCATTTCAGTACTGATATGTTGCCTTCAAGAGTGGTGTGTGTTCTCTGCTGCAATTAGCCATTTCTATGGCGGCAGCAAAAAGCCAGCTGTTTGGCTTTTCCTGCTTGCATCAGTTCTGAGCCTCAGTTGCCAAGCCTGTTTGTAATGTGTGTGTGTGTTTTTTGAAGCCAACGATGTCCCTGCTTGCTTCAAAAGAAATGACTTGGGCGTTCTTTCTCTTTTTTCATGTGAAAACATACAAATTCAGAGTCAAAATGGACTGGTGCGATAATATACCAGCAATTACACAATGAGCTGATTAGGCAGCATTAGTAATAAAGAGCCCAGGAAGCTTCCGAATCTGGTGTGTACAGGCAGATACACCTGTTGTGCATTAATGGCATCATGTTCATGCCAGCTCTTTCAGCCTGCCATTGTGCTGAATGCAGCAGGTTCCCCATGGATGACATTCCACAGTGTTAACTTGTGAGCTGAACTAGCCTGATATGCTATAAATGCTCCCTCTCTGCTCTTCAAAATTTCCCCAGCTTTATTCAGCTACTGATTGCACAGCAAAAGCAAAATGAGCATTGCACATGCATACATTATATCGAAGACAGCCTTTACATTTCCCCTACTTTAATTTTTTTTAGAATTTGGACTTGGATTAAATAAATTAATGTTCAGTCTTTTTAAAAATGTTATCAACTTTGATCTCCATGACATATAAAAAAAATTCACTTTTCCAAGCAATTGCACTTGCTTAATCAAATTCGAAAGGGGCTATATGTTTGCAGAGGCAGGAATCATGCATACAAAGTGGCTCTGACACACTGGGTTGGATCCTGCTATTGTCATATATTATTCAGGGGATTTATAAGCCACCTCTTCATAGTTGTGCTTTAGTCCTGCCCAGGGCCAGCGCTGTCACTAGGCAAACTAGATGATTGCACCAGCTTTCTGGGGGTGACAAATTGGGCACCCTCCACATGTCTCAGTGACATTATCATTGCAGGAGGGGAGTGCCAAACGTTAGCCTTGCCTAAGATGGCAGACAGTCTAGGGCCATCAACAATTCTGCCCTTCACTACCCGAAACAGTCTCAGGGTGGCTTACTATCACCTTACAAAAGTTACACTTTGTGAAAACAATTCCATAAAAATAATAAAATATCATAAATTATCAATATAAAGGCAATTCATTAAAACAACATAAAAACAATTGGGCAGCCTAAAAAAAATTCAAAACTGACTTCAGGCCTGAAGCAGAAAAATAGATTAAAAGATTTAAAAGCCCTTAGTTAAGAGCCTGGCATCTAAAGGAAAGGAAAGTATGCACCTGTTAAGGAAACTATTTGCCTTTTTCTCCTGCCCCTCCTCCAAACCCTGCTGGGAAATAAAATGGGGGCAGGAAGCAGTGTTGCTTTGTCACTTCCAGTTGTGCCCAGAAGTGACTAACAGGTAGGGTTGCCAATCCCCAGGTGGGGGCAGGGGATTCCCTGGTTTGGAGACCCTCCCCCCACTTCAGGGTTGTCAGAAAACGGGGGGAGGGGAGGGAAATGTCTTCTGGGAACTCTATTATTCCCTATGGAAATTTATTCCCACAGAAAATCATGGAGAATTGATCCACGGGTATATGGGGCTCTGGGGGGGGGGCTGTTTTTTGGGGTAGATGCACCAAATTTTCAGTATAACATTTAGTGCCTCTCCCCAAAATACCCGCCAGGTTTCAAAAAGATTGGACCAGGGGGTCTAATTCTATGAGCCCCAAAAGAAGGTGCCCCTATCCATTATTTCCTATGGAAGGAATTGAAAAGGTGTGCCGTCCCTTTAAATGGCCAGAACTCCCTTTGGAGTTCAATTATGCTTGTCACAGCCTTGATCTTGGCTCCACCCCTAATGTCTCCTGGCTCCACCCCCAAAGTCTCCTGGCTCCACCCCCAAAGTCCCCAGATATTTCTCGAATTGGACTTGGCAACCCTACTACCAGGAGATCACTTGCCTGAAATAGCATGCCTACTTCAGAGGCAGATCTGAGCTATGAACCACTGGAGCATGGAGCCGATGCAAGTGGATTTTCCTTGCTGTCTCCTTCCAACAGTTCTTTATGACTCCTAAAAAGCCAGTGCTGAGGTAAAGTGATATTTATGCATAAAATGTCCTGAAGGATGGTGCGTGTGTGGACTGCAGTAAAAAAGTTAAAATTGTGTGAAATTGATCTCCCTCTCTTTTGCCCTGCCAAAAGAAGCTTTTGAATGCATCCAATACCCCTTTCTCAGTGCCACCCATCCCATAACTTGTGGCATTTTGTGCACGAGTGGCCCTGTGACCCTACCATCTGATTTTTCAGCTGTTAAGGGGGATTGCTAGGAGAAGAGGAAAACAGCAAAGATTGCCTTCTACTCACAGTTTGTTGAATCCTGCTCATTGATTCTTTGCAATCCAGCATATTCCAGAGTGACAACTGGATGCTGAATTCATCAATCCCCTTTCATTGCCAAGCAGGCCTGATGGGATTCCTACTTCCATTTGGCCATGTGCACATTGCTCCTGTTGCTGTGGGCATGCTAGGCTGGATTAGTGCCAAGGTCTATATATTATAGAATGCCTTATCTTCCTTTGTTTTCACAAGCCATGCTTAATTTTGTAAATAAACTGTGAATGTTAATATACATACAACCATGAAAGGGAATCGGTTTTAGGGTTGCCAAATGGGGCCTGGAGATCTCCCATTTTAAGAACTGATCTCCAGGTCCCAGAGCCTTTTGGTTCTGTGTCACACAAAGTGTAATGCAAGGGAAGAAGTATGTTGGACCTTTCTTGATCTTGTTGCTGTATTTCTTCATTCAGTGATGGACTGCTGCAGCATTTTGATTATAGGGAAATGGGGCACTAGGGTTGCCAGCCTCCAGGTGGGGCCTGGAGATCTACTGCTTTTACAACTCCAGCTGGCAGAGATCGGCTGCCTGGGAGAAAACAGCTGCTTTGAAGGGTGGACTCTATGGCACTGTACCATGCAGAGGCCCCTTCCCTCCCCAAACCCTACCCCTCCCAGATCCACCCCCAAAGTCTCCAGGTATTTTCCAGCACAGACCTGGCAACCCTGCTTAGGAACTACTCAGGTTTCCTCAAAGAGAAGAGCTTGCTCCCTGAAAAATGCTCCAAAATTCCAAGTTGAGAGATTTTCACCTAAATTTGCCTGAGAAGTCACGATAAAGAAGATTTTGTTGTTTCCATTTAAATGGATTTACTGCAGAGCTTATACTAAGAACTTGCTTGTCAGGTATTCAGGCACACTTCCTGATACAACAACCCTAATAATGTGAATATATCAGATTCCTTCTGTCTTCTTTTTTATTGAAGCTGAAATAGTGTTTGTAATAGCAACTTAGCTTCTCTGGTGGTGGTAGGATGAGCATGGAAAAGGTTAAGAGACTAGCAGATAACCATCTGTCAGGGCTGAACTTCATGTTGCACTGCAGTCACATGTGATATAATACCAATAGCTGCTTCTTTGTTGCAAAGCATCTCTAGGATTTACAATGATTTCATATTTCTTGTTCTTGCTATTTGGAAGATATTGGATTTATATCCCGTCCTATATTCTGAAACTCAGAGTGGTCACAATCTCCTCTACCCTCCCCGCCCAACAGTCACCCTGTAAGGTAGGTGGGGCTGAGAGAGCTTTTTACAGCAGCTGTCCTTTCAAAGACAACTCCTATGAAAGCTATGGCTGACCCAAGGCCATTCCAGCAGGTGCAAGTGGAGGAGTGGGGAATCAAACTCGGTTCTCCCAGATAAGGGTCCGCACATTTAACCACTACACCAAACTGGCTCTTTTCAGTCTCCATATCCACATTTCCATCTCACTACTCTCTTGTGCCAGTCAAATCAGGTTTTTTGCACAAATTTCTATCCTTTTTGTATTGATTTCTTCCCCTGTATAATACATCCATCGTTCAATGCTACTTGTGCATGAGTAAATCATCATTATATATTATAGTTTGAGTCCAGTGGCACTTTTAAGATCAACAAAGCTTATTTATTCCATAGAATCATAAAGTTGGAAGGGATCTCCAGGGTCATCTAGTCCAACCCCCTGCACAATGCAGGAGATTGTCAAGTACCTTCCCCCTACACACACACTCAGTGACCACTGCTCCAAGCCCAGAAGATGGCCAAAAAACATCCCCGCTCAACTCTCTAGGATCCCTGGCAAAACTGGCCTGAAGAAAAATTGCTGTCTGACCCCAAAGTGGCAATCAGCATTTCCATGGGAGTGTAAGAAGGGTAGGGCTGACAAGCCCCCAGTCCGGATGAGGAATCTCCCGCCCGGGAGGTTCTCAACCCGCCGGCCCACATTGGCTGGTGAGGGGAACCTCCCCCTGTGTCATTGGCACGATGATGTCACCTGGAAGTGATGTCATCAAAATGACGGTGCCCATGCGGGGCCGCTCTAGGCGCTTCTGGGAAAACTCTATGGTTTTCCCGGCCACTCTAGCCATTCAGGAGGTAAAACTCTATGGTACAATAGGCACCATAGAGTTTTAACCTCCCGAATGGCTAGAGCATCTTGGAAAACCATAGCGTTTTCCTGGAAATGCCTAGAGCGGCCTCGCACGGGTGCCACCATTTTTATGACGTCGCTTCCAGGTGACGTCATTTCATTGCGCACGCATCGTGCACGTGAATGTCCCCCGCTGGGGGATGAAGAGAACTTGGCAACCCTAAAGAAGGGGCCATGAGAACTAAGCACTGATGCAACCCTTCCTGCCCTCCTTCTCATGATCTGCCTAAATGCACAGAATCAGCATTGTTGTCAGATGGTCATCTAGCCTCTGTTTAAAAACCTCCAAAGAGGGAGAGCCCACCACCTCCTAAGAAAGCCTGTTTCACTGAAGAACTGCTATGTCAGGAAGTTCTTCCTAATGTTTAGTTGAAAAACTCTTGATTTAATTTCAACCTGGTGGTTCTGGTTTGATCTTCTGGAGCAATAGAAAGCAATTTTTCACCTTTATAAGACAGCCCTTCAAGTACTTGAAGATGGTTTTCATATCACCTCTCAGTCATCTCCTCTCCAGGCTAAACATATCCAGTTACTTCAGCCTTTCTTCATAGTCTCCAGATCCCTCACCATCTTTGTTGTCCTCCACTGGACACATTCCAGCTTGTTTATATCCTTCTTAAATTATGGTGCCCAAAACTGAACATAATACTCTAGGTGAGGTCTAACCAGAGCATTTATTTGTTTGTTTGTTTGTGCACACAAAAGCTCATACGTTGAATAAAACTTTGTTGGTGCCACTGGACTCAAACTTTGTTCTACTGCTTCAGACCAACTTGGCTGCCCACCTGGATCTACATTAAAGTATGTCATACATATAAAATGATGCACTTTTTGCACATCAGTTCCATATAAATTTTATCCAAAAGCTATATAACAATACATACAAATCTCCAAAACCATTAGCAAGAAGGAGGAACCAAAACTGTGGGCAGAACTGCAAGTGAATATAAAAAAGGATGGAAATAGGGAATATTCACCCTTCTTTGAGAGAGGCATTAGCCTGGGGTAGTGAGCAGGTAAAGTGTACTTCATTCTTTCTACCTACTATCACAACCTTCTCTGACACTTACCCCCCCTACAAGGATTCCAGATACATGCTTGATAAGAAAACAAGGATATTGAATTCTAGGAAGGTAGGGGAAAATTAGCTGGGGAGGGAACAAATGTTGCTCTATTGAGCAACATTACTTCATGGTAGGGTTGCTAAGTCCAACCCCAAAAATATCTGGGGACTTTGGGGGTGGAGCCAGGAGACTTTGGGGGTGGAGCCAGGAGACACTGGGGTGGAGCTAGGGGGAGGGGGGGAAACGGCGCCGGGGAGCGTGGCGAGCCGCCCCGCAGCTGCTGCCTCTTCTCTGCTCGCCATGGCTGCTCCTTCGAGATGGGCTCAGCCTGAGCCCATCTCGGAGGAGCAGCCACGGTGAGCAGAGAAGAGGTGGCAGTGGCGTGGCGGCCTTGCCCGCTCCGCCTCTGGGGTGGAAGCGGAGGGGGGGTGGAGGCGGGCCGGGAGCGTGGCGAGCCGCGAGTCCGGGTCCTAGAAGGGCCCAGATTCGCGGCTCGCCATGCTCCTGGCCTGCCTCGCCTTCCCCTTCTCTGGTTTTGCCTGCGCTGCTCTTGGCTGCTCCTCCGAGATGGGCTCAGCCTGGGCCCATCTCAGAGGAGCAGCTGCGGTGGGCGGGGAGGGGGCGGCAGCAGCGTGGCGTGGTGGCCCCGCCCGCTCCAGGATCGGGCGGCTCACCATGCTCCCTGGCGCCGTTTCCCCCCTCCCCCCGCTTCCGTTTTTTTGGGAAGCGGGGGAAGAGGGTGGAAATCCTGGGGTCCCCCACCAGGGCGGGAGGGTTGGGAAGCCTACTTCATGGGTTCTGTCATGATCCTGGGCCTAGTGAGGCCTGCAGGCCCAGGGAAACCTGCTTAGGAGTTACTGGAATAAGCCTACCTCTCCCAGGATCCCCTCTGTCCCTCTGATTGGGTAGCAAGGGGTTTCGAGGGAAACAGGCCCAGAGAGGGGTGGGGCCTGGGAAGAGGATATATAAAGGCCAAGCCCAGGAAGTGGGTGTTCTTTCCTTGGAAGGCTTAGTTGGAGCCAGGCTGTTGCCTGGAGAGCTGTAAGCAAGGGGAAGGCCCTTACTCAAGGGGGTAAGTGTTGGTATTAGTTAGGGACTGTATAGATAGACGCATTAGGGTATTTGGTTATTTTTCCCTTCATCCCTTTTACTGTTTTGCGCACCTTGTTTGTTATATTGCACTGACCTTAAAATAAACCATTTTTTTCTGTTGTTCACTCTGCCTGGTCCTCACGCCCATTATTTGGCCTAAGCTAAAGGAGGACTGGAGGGGCTTGGGAGGGAACTCTGGGCCTTCTCAAGGGAGACCCTTAACCCAGAGTGGTGGCAGCATTGGTGAGGCCCCCCTGCGTCATGACAGGTTTATACCCCAGAGTAAAGGTATAATATTGGCTCCCCAAAATATCTCTGTTTCATCAGGGGGCATGCTAGGATGGATGGTCAATGAGGCAAAGCCTTTGCAGAATTGTAGCCAATGGCTTGAAAAACACTGGCATGAACCTGTAAATATTTCAGAAGCAACCCAGAGTGACAGGAAAGGCTGGCCTAGGCATTTAATTATTAATTGTCATTATCACAGAAAAAGGATCCGACAGCTTCATCCTGTCGGCTTCCACGCTGTCTCATTGTGCAAGAGCTGTCTGCTAACTGTGCCTCTCTGAGTTGGTGGGGGCGGGAGGGTTGGCTCTGCTTCTTACCAGTGGTACGTCTAATTAGTTTTGAGAGCCTGTCCTTGGCAAATGATTGTTGGCTTGGCAGCAGGAGGCAAGGGCTTGAACTGCCAGGCACAATGATGTCAATGGTGTCAACAGTGAACGCAGCTATTCTCCAGTGTCATGAGGAGCAGCAAATTTCACTTCAACCTGTGCTCCCATCAGACTCAGCCTTCACTGAGAATGATTCAGTTGTCTTCACCTGGACAAAAAAGCCCCTCCCCCCCAGCTCCTGCTTATTTCTGCCATGACAAAAGCAACAACTACCACAGTGTGTCTTATTAGGGGCCCAGCTTCAAGTCCAATAGGAAAGACTCTTCTGAATGAAAGTTGCCATGGTGCTATTCATGCTATTGGATGCAAGAATGGCTGAGGATTTTACAATCGGTGGGAATCTCTCTCTCTCTCTCTTTTGTTTAAAATAGTTCAGCCTAAAGTCCAAAGCTTAAAACAGAACAAGACTGAGGCATAGGTGACAGGTGTAGTTCACGACAATTTACTGTCTAGTCTATAACTTTTTCTCATGCATACAAATATTTGTAACTTTAAAAAAATGTTCTTATTTTAAAATAAAATGTTTAGCTTTTATTCTTCCCAGTTCCAGGATGTGTATATATAAATATTTGTATTTGTATCACTCAGAACAGTATGTTTGACTTGGACTTCTAAATCCAAGCTAGTTTATTCAAAAGAAATAGTGGAACTTTCAGTATTCCATGCAGTTCAGTCCGGTCTCCAACAGAGGCCATCCAGATACTCCTGGAAAGCACAGAGTCAAAGCAAGACAAAGGTCCTTTCTGCACTCACAACTTACTGCAAAGCATCTGAGCAGTCAAGCCTTTAAATTTGACTTTGGATTTCTGTGCCTGGTTCTAAGCAAGGGATCCCCTGCCCCCACCTGGGGATTAGGCAAGCAACAGAGAATCGCGGGAAAATGGAGCAGGGAACAAGGTACAAACCTCTGCAAAAAACCAGCCTCAAAAAAATGTTACAAATGTTTATAAATGCCTAAAAAATAGAAACAAATCATATAAAGTGAAACTAATCATGAAATAGACAAAGACCATGTTCACACTCAAGTCCCGCAATAAGCGAATTAATGCCAAGAAGATGAGAAGAGTAGTCCAAGTTGTGGCAAAGGTAAGTTCTTCTAGGGAGTCCAATGCTCAAAGAAGTCTTCACGGATTTTTAAGATGAAATAATCCAGTGCAGCAGGGCACAAGAAATGCAACAGGGCCCTACTTGATCCCCTATTTCACTAACAAGCTTCTTGGAGCTTTGGAAAACCTTCATACATTTTACAATAGAGCAGAGCTTATTGCTAAGCATATTTAATTATGCTTAAATACAATAGGTGATTAGTGCAGTATCTAAGCTGAGAATCATCTATTTTTCACATTCCCCATAAAAGGTAGTCTGTGCCATTCTGTATTGGTTTATAGTTCCTTGTAATCACATTGCAGAGCTTGGTCCTGGAAGAAGACTTGGATGACTGTCACAATCCAGTTGTCCAATGGGAGAATGCAGCCAGCAAGTAAGATACTTTGATACAAAGCAGGGCGGTAGCTAGGATGACTGTAATGGCCCCGCCTCAACTTCTGGGTGAGGCCCCCCACCAGCCATGGGGTCTCTGCAGCTTCCTCATCCTTCCCCTCCACAATTCAAATTGCACCAAAGGGGGCCAGGAATAGCTTCCAAGAGCCATTTAAAGACCCCGCTGACCAGTGAGGTCTTTAAATTGCACATGGAGGCTGGGGGCTGCTCCTGCCATCAGGTGTGATTTGTATGGAGGGGGGAAGTGGTGGCTTGAGACTTCCCTCCCACCTCTCCTGTGGCTTGAATATTTCTATTTACCCAGGCTTTTAATTAAGGGGATATTTTTAAAAACACTATTTTCATCTGGAATCTGCTAAATAAAACTATCAATGGCCTGTCTTTATTTTTTTTATGTTGGGCTGTTGTTTTAATACAATATTTTAATTAACATATCAATATTTTGTTTTTATTATTTTTGTTTTGTTAGCTGCCTTGGGCAGGTTCCTGGAGAAGTGGCATGAAAAATCTTTGCTAGTACATTTCATGTGGAATATTCTTCAGAAATTTTTATTTGGCTGATTCTGAACTGTGGATAGGAGTGATTAGACTGCATTTAGATTTCAGTGAAGCAGGTGAACCCCTCTTATGAAGATGGTACAAAGAACCACACAAATTTATTTCTTAAGTGGAATGTTTATCCTTTTAAGGCATTTTTGCACCTTGTGTTTATTTTCCCATTCAATGATGAAATTACCGTGCAATTTCCTCTTTGCTCCCCAAAAGAAAATTTTGCCTTTGATACTAACTTTCAAGGGTGAACATGACTCTCTATATCTGGTTCAAAACTTACCTTGCCAACGACCCAACTTACCTAATGCAGAATGTGAGGCAAGTATTTATACAGAAACAAGGTTGTGTAAAAGCTAGATTCACATGATTCTTCCTGCTTGTGAAGGGAGAAGATTTCTTGACTAAGGCCATTGTACATATAGGTCTCCATGAGCGCTCCTGAACTCACACATTGTTTTAGGTGTATACAGGGCTTTTTTTGAGCAGGAATGCACAGGAATGCAGTTCTGGCTGGCTTGGCATCGGGGTGTGATCTAATATGCAGATGATTCCTGCTGGGCTTTTTTGTAGAAAACAATGGTGACATTGAGAGTGGCCTAATATGTAAATGAGTTCCTGCTGGGGGTTTTCTACAAAAAAAGCTCTGGATGTATAGTATAGAAAATGATCACCTGTAAGACACTGTATGAATCAGTTTATCCATCAAGATAGTGTTTGGACTAGTGCCATTATTTTGTATACTTGAGAGGCTCATAATACAGCAGAGAGTTTCCTTTGGTTTGTCTTCCTTGTGATTTCAGAAATTGCTTGTCACAATCCAATTCTCTGCTGCCCAGTTGCCTCACTACACTTTGCCTCTTGGGTTTGTGACTTGTGCAGAGTTTTGGTGATAACCAGAAGCGTCTAGCTATTTTTTAAAAAGTTACTTTTCACCCCCCTTGTTAGGGATTTTACACAACTAAACATAAATCCTTAAATGTGCAGGTAATTTGGAACAATAAATAGATAGATTAGGCAAAATTCTAGAAAGAAAATAAGAAAAGTTAACTTGCTAGCTTATCCTATATTTAGAAGAATTTCTGCATTCTTCCACCTGGAAATGGGTCCAAAACCAAACATCTTGACGATGCCTGACAGGGCCTGTTTGTGATGTCAGATGGTATGTTCACAAACACCAAATAACATGCTTTGCAGTTGGATTTTTACTGTGTAAGAATAGCAAAATCCACTTGCAGTCAGTCACTGTGTGAGTGCACCCAAACTCTTAGCACAAATTCTGATTCCGTTCCCGGTTCATGACTTCAATCCAGGCTAAAAGTTTTATAGATCATTTCCTCTCTCTCTCTCTCTCTCTCTCTCTTAGCTCCATGAGAATTTAGAGGTTCAGGTGTAAAGTTTTCTTCTGAGCCTGCTCTTAACCAGTCACTGCAAAAGTCAGTATAACAGGTTAAGCAACCGAGGGGGAAAACAAATAATGACTTTCACTTGATAGCTTGGGCAAATGGTGCAAACTGGAACTGAGATTCTGTTTCCTTTGGTTAGCTCACAGAACACCATATAGCTTCCTCTTCCCTTCCTGAATTCCATGTAATTTAGGACTTAATTGTTCCATTCTTACAGATAAGCCTACCTGTAACACATTTATTCATTCATTATACCACAGTGTCCAGACTACTCCATAGTTTAATTAATCACATTACTCTGTGGAAGGTCATAAGGCTTGAAATACTTATTCAAGGAACAAGTTCTAGCAAGCTCTTCTGTGGCATGTGGCTACTCCCATAGAATGTGGAGACAAAAAAATGCCACTTTCCCTTGCTATTTTCAAAGAAAGTGGTTCTTTCTAACACACGGTTTTGATACTGCCATTACTGGTTTTTTATATCGCAGTTACTGAGCTAGTCCAAATAGACAGCTATAGTCAGCGTGAGTACTGCCAAATTGCCCATGTCAATTGTAAGTGTTAAGTACACAGAATGAAATGATATTGCAAATCCTTCTGGGAGTGCTCTTAGGCCCAATTGTTAATAAGGGAATTCCTGTTTCTGAGTCCTGTTCTACCTGTTTGAGAAGAAAGAACTTGCTTGCTGGAAATTAACAGTTTCTGCTTAGTAGGCTTTGGTTAAAATCACAACAGGTAACTGGTTGCCATATGAGAAATCATAAATGAAACCTGGATTACAACAATGCTAAAATTTCCTGTGCCAAGATTTATTTTATTTATTTATGGGATTTCTATCCCTCCCATCCAGCCAAAGCAGGCTCAGGGCAGGTTACAAACAAAACATAATACAACATCTAATACAGCATATCATTAAAACATAAGCATATAAAATATAGAAGTTCTCAAAATAAAACCATTTATATAAGCAGCTTAAAACAACAGGATGGTGATAACTCCCTAAGTCTTCTCATTAATATTCCAATTCCAGTGCAGTTCAGATTATTCATGAGCAGTTAGAGAGCAAGTCTGGGCCAAGTGCAGTAGGAGGGGCCAATCTATAAAGGCCAAAAAAGGCCAAAGGTTGCATCCAGAACATTGTAGGCAAGGAATTTAATACGACCAATCTCATGATTTTTTCATTCATGTTCTGTTTCTGACATTTATGATCTTGGACTTTTTCATCCAAAACTTTTTCAAGATTTTAGAATGCTTGTGCTTCTTCTGTCCTGTGATTTTTAAGATGTTAAAATTGTTTCATTCAATCTTATCTGTTAAGCTTATTTCCTTCCATTTTTCTCTTGATCATTTTTTACTAGAGATATGTGGATCCTTATACTAATTTGTGGATGTTGTAACAGCTTAAGTTATCTAAATACTATGATTCAGAGAAAATGTGCTCCATTTCATTGAGTGATGCATGCATGGGAGTAGCAACTGCAAATGATATCAGGCTTACTAAGTATGCCAAAGCCAGCTGAGCTTAAAAAAAGAAGAGCTCTTCTGTATCAGACCAATGGTCACTCTTCTCCAGCATACTGTTCCCATATAAACTAACCTGATGTCTCCAAAAGAACTACAGTGGGGCATGGAAGACAGCATCCTCTGTTGCTGCTACCCAACCAAGCCAAGTCCGTGGCATGCCCAGGACTGTTATGTCCATTAGGCAACCTTAGACAGTCACCTATGGGGGCGGCCCTGTGGGGTGTGTGCTGAATTGGGCAACCCCCCCCCCCCCCCCGGGTGATGGCAGGGAAGCAGCAAGCGAGCGAGGAAGGGAGAGTCGCTTTCCTTCCCGCTCACTGATAAAGGGCCCACTGATCAGGTGATTGATGGACCCTTTCACTGGAGCCCTCCCACACCTTTTAAATCATGTGGGAGGGAGGCAGTAGCAGAGGCAAAAGTGGCAGGTGTGGCTGTGATCTGGATCTGTGTCCGTATCACAGCCCCCACAGCCAGATTGCACTGCCACACTAGGGCACTCAGCATGACTGCAGTCAGCAGTGCAGAAAGGAGCTCTGCACCACTTCCAAGGAAAGGTGGTGAAGCTGGTGCCTGTGTGTGTGTTGGGGGGGGGGGAGAGACCAGGGGTGGGGGGGTGCGCTTTGTGCATGGATGGGGGGAGACCAGGGGTGGGAAGTTGGGGGCAAGGGGCACCTTGCCTGGGGTGCTAGGCACCCTAGTGCTGGTGCTGGGTATGCCAGTAGCTTCCACTTAGTTATTTGATTGTGGATCACTCTATCCCTGCTACTGTAGGGCTCTGGGCAATGTATAGTATCATAAAAACAAACCAGTTACAATAAAAGCTGTAGTTAAAATACATTTTAAGAACAGAAGGTGAAGATGGTTACATTCTAATTATAGGCTACCAGCTGCTTTGTGGGCAGGGGGAGAGATCAAGCAAGCAGAAAGACGAGAAGGTGCCAGCTTGAGATGCAAACTGTCATTGTCCTCAATAAAAGACCTGGTGAAACATCTCTGCTTTACAGGTCCTGTGAAATTGCATAATATCTCACAGGGCCCTGATGGAATTTAGCACCAGGTTGGGGCCAGGACCAAGAAGGCCCTGGCCCTTATTGAGGACAGCTGGACATTTTTAGCGCTGGGGATCATTAACATATTGTTATCCTGAGAGCACAATGCCCTTTTGGGGACATAACAGAGGAGACATCTCATGGATACATTGGTTCCTGACCACTCAAGGCCTTAAAGGTCAGTACTAAAACCTTTAACCTGATTTGGTCTTCCACTGGGAGCCAGTGCAGCTGGAGCAGCACAGGTTTTATGTGCGCCATTTTTGATGTTCCTGTCAGGACTCTCACCACCACAATCTTGATCAGTTGGAGTTTCCAGGTCAGTCTCAAGGGCAGGCCAGCATAGAGCAATGTACAGTAACCTAATCTGGAAGTGACCATTGCATGGATTACTGTGGCTAGGTTAGGGTAGGAAAGGGGCCAAATGCTGTATATGCTTCAAATGTAAGAACATCAGTTTGGCAACGTGCGTGACTTGAGCCTCCATATTCAATGAGGCATCCAAGATCATGCCCAAACTCTTAACGGATTGCACTGGTGTTAGTGGCACCCCATCAAGGGCAAGTAATCTATGCCCCAATCCCAAGCCCCCCCCCCCTGCTCCAGCCACAAAACCTCTGTATTGGTTGGATTCAGTTTCAACCTGTTTTGCTTCAGCCAACCAACCAACCACAGCCTCCAAATCCACAGCCAAGTTGTGTGGGGCAGAGCCTGGGTATCCACCCGATAACAGATATAGAAAGTCCAAGGTTCAAAATCCGCAATCCAATTGAGCAGGATCTAGGATTGGCTTGAATCCTTAAGAGATTTACTGTCTGGCAAAACTGGATAGATCAATGATTTGAACATTGAGGCTTGGCCTACACATATGGTGGGAATTGTGTTAGAGGTCTGAGATGGTATGTATTTCAGACTGCAGGTGGGGAAATCACATTTTTGAACCCTCTCAAACAGTTAAAAAAAAGTTTGAATAACCAAAGCAGCAGGATGGGAAATGAATTACCTTTCACATAGATGTGCTAACTTTTTTTTTTTTTTTTTACCAGCAGGGTGGTGAGATTTTCATTTTTTAATATGGAAGAACATTTAAAATGCTGTATCCCACCTGCAATCTGAAGTCAAACAATCCATTTTTCTGCCACCTAGGCCTACTATCTCATTCTTCTTCCTTTGTAAAACCAGTCTGAATTGATTTGTACAAGAGATGAAAGAAAGACCACTTCTGATTTCTTAGCATGCAAAATATGTGATTTTAGGATAAAAATTCTGTAAATTAGGATAAAGATTCTTTAATATGAAAGAATGTTAAAATATGAAGGACAACCGACTCATGCTCCCTGCCAGTTTCTTCTAAGAAAACCATGATCACATTACTTAACAGTATAAAGCAACCTTGTGAGGGGTTGGGTTGGCCTGTCTAAGCCGTCTCACTGAAATGAGAGAGAAATATTTTGAATTAAGTTCAATTAGTGGAAAAATAGAGTCTGGGATTAACATACCACAAAAAATCTTATCTTCCACCCAGAACAAATATGGGTTCATTTCCCACAACTATATTTTTCTTATCTGAACATTTAGATTGTTTTGATGCCTTCTTCATTCTGTGAAACAAAATAAAGGTTCTTAATCCTGTTTAAATTTGCCGCAGGGATGGGCCACTGTTTGATTTGTCTATCGAAATGCAATTTGTATTCTATCAATCTTTCTGTGTTATCCAGACCGTTTATAATGCTCCTTTCCCTCTGTTATATATGAGCTACTTCATGTATTGTCATACTTATTACATCATTTGTTATAATTTCATCTTCTCACTAATTCCTCTCATCCATTAGCTAAATCTAATTTTACTTCAATTCCTTCCCAGCAGTTCTTGACAGTGAAATGGCTATTTTAAGAACACCTTCTAGGCCTGAAGATTGGAACCATAATTTTCTGGTTTTATTATTTGTTAAGCTGCCTCTGATTATTTCTGGCATTTTGTCATGAGCTGTAACCATCTAGTGTATCTAAGGCTGGTAAACTAATTATTCTTTGCCCTTCTCTCTCTAACATAAGAAGATTAAATTCATCACATGCACTTATAGTTGGCATTAAACATACAGACTTGTTCTCTTTAGAGTGAAGAGATAGAAATCAGTGGCTTTTATTAAAGGTTTATACTCTGTCAGTGTCTTTGCTTTTAATTAGAAAAGCATTATACTAGTAATTTTCTTCTATTCTCAATTCATTTAAATGGTTTCACTTTCTTCAAGAGAAGATTATATTAGGTTCCAATCAATTTATATTACACTCCCATCTTGCTCATTCATGGGAACGTGTTCTTGCAGAGAAATACAAATGTTTCCTGGATTGAAAGAGGCACCACTTTTCGATGCTGTTTTTAAAGATATGTCAAAATACTTTGAGTGTGAAGTGGTACAAAAAAGTTCTCTTTGTTCTCCATCTGGAACAGGAAGGGCAGACAGTAGGATACAATACAAGAGATCCCAATATAAGCTACGAAGCTGAGAGGGAATCAATTTAATAGCATATCAACTCCTTAAAGACTTCTGAGGCAGCCCACTCCCTTCAAGATCAGCAGAACTTGATCAGCTGAACCAAAAAGGCATAAATGAGATGCTAGGGATGCTTGCAAACTTATGTCTTGACAAATTTCCCTGCTGATTTGGGGCAGTCTGCTCACCAGAATACTGAAAGAGATCCCGTTTCAACTGTTTTTTCCTAATTTACTAATTTCACCATATTTGTTGATTTATATCTCACATCTCTCCTCAGTAGAGACCTCATCCAAAGTGGATTACAGTTCAGGAGCAGGGACCATACAACAGGAAAGTGTCTGAAAACAAAAGAGAAAGTGTCTGAATTCTGTCTGTGTCAGCTGATATTCCACCCAACTGTAGGCTAAGAGGCAAAGAATAAGAGCCCTTTGGCTCACACTTAAGAGCTCACACACCTGGGTATGGCCAGGTAATAAGCATCATGACCAGAGAAAAAAAACAAACCCATCAGAATGTTATGTAGTTGTTACTAGCCAGCCAGCTAACTGAATCTTCCCTGATTCTTATCCTGCCAGAAGAACCACAGAAAAACACAGGGTATGGCCAAGTACCTGTAAGCAGAGCAGAGGAAAACAAACTCAGCAACATGCTATCCAGCAGCTGCTATCAATCAGGATCTTACCCACAACTAGTTTCTTTAGAAGATTATACAAACAAGGAGAATAAGTAGAGGAGCCAACAACGAGAACAACTTTCCATGAAACCAATTCATTTAGGTTTAGGTTTGAAACAAGGGGGTGTCATTAGATGACTGATAGATATATACTTAGATAGATACATAGATGGATAGATTCTGCACCCAGATTATGCAAATTCTGTCCCAAAACAGATTTGCAAGTACTTATTTTACATAATGTCTGCATCTGCTACTTGTGGGGTAAGTCAAAGAATTACTAGTATTGAAATCTGTACAGTAGAAATATTGATTTCTGCTCTGCCATTTATTTAAAATCCCTAGAAGTTCTGGAGTTCACTGGACACTGCCCTCATGTTTTTAAGCGTATCATTGTAGCTTTAAGAAATGCTAAAAGCTCAACTTCCTGAAAGTTTAATTTTGCACCCAAGCACATTCACCCAGTACATTTGAACCATCTTGTCCATCTTTTTGACTTTAACTCAGTCAGCTGTCATTCTTTTCTGTTCTGAGCTTGCCCCTATGATTCTTCAATACTTATTTTGTTGGCAGAAGCCACTGATTTAATGCTGAAGACTTTGCAAACAGCACACCATTTTTAAGGCATCAGTACTGATCACCTCTTCTGTAGATATAGCTTTTATCAGTGAGCTGTCAGAGGATACAGCACACAGCTCCTGACTGCTAAGAAGGGGAAAATGAGGTCAGTGTCCCATGGGTCACTCTTATGTCGTCTTTACGCTCCTTGACTTGCTTGGCATTAGAGAACATGACAATTCACAGCTGGAACACTATTTGATCTCCAGAAGTTAAGACCTTCTCTGAAGTTAGTAAAGGCAAGAAGCTTTCCCCCCCTTTTTTCTTTCTTTCTTTTTTGCAAGGTGAAATGATCTGAAAGAGAACCTTTCATCTCATCAAATTATTTTCCCTTTCCTTCCTATGACCTATTCCTCCCCTCCCACAAAAAAAAAATACACCCCAATTTTCTAGGTGGGCTTAACACTATTTACAAAGTAAAACCCTCCTGGAGATTTCATGCTGTTGAGGTTCTTAATGGAATTCAAGATTATGTTTCTGAAATGAGGCATGACTTTCCCTGTGGGTGAAAATTACCCCTACATTCTGGGATAGCAAAATGACAATACACCACTTAAACAGAACTAAATGGTTCTGAAGCTGCACATGTGCCTTTGATGAAGGTATATACTTGCTGGGCCTGATGTTTTATTCTGGTCACTGTGGAACTATTGACACACTCTTTTAAGCCCTCTGAGGGCTTAAAGTGGAATTAAAATAGCAAGCACAGCCCCCAGCACAGCTTAGTTTGCCTAATTTGATCCTGTTTATTTACTCTTTATTATCTTCAAGCAATTAGATTCAAAGAGATCTCCTGAGTAAAAGGAAATCTAATTTCCCCCTGCAACTGTGAATGTGTGTGTGTACACATTCAGACATGCTCCCCAATCCAATGAAATGTACACTGGTGGCAAAGAGCAGTGACCAATGTCTGACCTTCCTGAACACAGCAGGAGGAAGATTGTTCATTGCAATAGATGTTGGCAGAAATCAACAGGTAGAGGGATCCTCCAAGGGACTTAATTCTTGCTATTGCCAGAAGGAGAAGATTACAAGTTCTTTTTAAGGGGCTCGTCCAGCAGAGAGAAGAGGCTTGCTGGAGACTGACAGAAAGCAGCAGTTACCTGAGAATTCTTAAAATTGAACTAGTATATCCTTTGACAATTACTGAAAAATGAATTAATTGAAATCTTCTTTCTTCAGTAAGGGACTCTTTCATCAACATATTTGAAAACTTTTATTTCCCTTTCAGTGGTGGCAGTGGAGCAAAATCTATAATTTTGTTTGTTTGTTTTTAAAGGAAATACCTGACTATAGTGTGCTAGTTCGAAAACTGTGATCTACGGGGCAGTTGTTGTCCCAAAAGACATACATATTTTATTTCAGGTTCTACAGCAATTATGCTGCAAACTAGAGTCTTGTAGTCTGCATTCTAACCTATAGCTTGCTAGGTGATAGGTGATAGAAAACAGGAATACCAGTCTGTTCCTCAATTGATGCTGATACTGGGATCAAATGTACTTGTACTTAATGTGACCAAAGTACGATATCCTCAGTTTAGTCATTGTAGCTTCTAGGGAGAGTTCAGGCTTGATTTGATCTAGAACCCACTTATTGGTGGGTTCCCACGTTATTGGATTATTCAAATCGGCGGGGGCTTGTGATTGGTGTAGGGCAGCAGAGATTTGGATCCTGCTGCCCATTGTTCCCAAGTCTCCAAGCTCAGTCCATATGGCTCCAATGAGCCAGGCAGGAACATCCATTAGTTTTCAATTGAGCCCACATACATAACAAGGGGCATCACTTTCCAAACTCAGGAGTGGGTGAAGAAAAACCCACCCAGCTGTGCTCAAGTCAGGCCAGGACCAAGGAAAGGAACAGAGGGGCATTTACCTCTATTTCTAAGTTCCAACAGACTTGTGTCCATCCCAAAGAGGTGTTGCTTAGGAAACATCTGTATCTGTAGACTAGTCTCAAGTGTTTTTATTTTCTGTCTTAGCCTGCAATAGTCCCTAGTGCTGTGATATAACTTTTCCTTATGTATGCTCTGTATAAAGTTGTGTTGTGTGAATAGAGATCTTTTGTTTAAGAACTCAGTGTCCAAAGATCCTCACCTATGTGCCCAGCCATTTCTTCCATGCATAGTCTGCATTCTCTTGACTAGTCTGGGCTGGATAGCAAACAGGAAAATGGGAAGGTGGGAGCTTGGAACATCCTCAGTTCTCTCATGCACATAGACCCAACCAGTGTCCCAAACTACTGGTAAACAAGAGAAGGGTGATTCTGCTTAGTTAGTGGTTGAGATGAGCCAGGGCCAGACGGGCAAAAGGGACCATTTTAACTCTTGTCACACTTTGCCCAGTACCTCAGGTGAACCAAAATTTTACCCCTCAGAAACAAAATAATGGCACTGATAGCATTTATATAACAAAAAACAGAATATAATTTATTTTAAACAGATTGGCTGGGAAGAGAGGGAAAAGGTACAGAGGTTTGTAGGATTAGAATCTGTGAACAAGCAGAAAAACAAACTTAAATACAGGAATATCTTTTGTAGGCAAGTTGTTATTTCATAAAACAAAGTGTTTCCCTCAGCTGGACAACACTCCTTAGAATTAACCTTGCTGGTAAAGGTTTTTATTTTTAAATATTCACACTAGCTCTCTCTGAGGAACTGACTGTGGTTGTGTCAGATCTCCCCACTTCAGACCCTTTCTCCCTTGCAGACTAGTTATCCTCTCCTCAGGAAGAGCCATAACCCTGGACTTTGGCACCTCTGAAGGACCTTTACTCTTGTGCCTCAAACCCTTTTCCAAGTCCCCTTTTCTCTGCTGGGATATCAGTCTGCCTTCTGGGATTTCAAACTGACACAGGAACCTTTGTCCCTTTCACAGTGTGGTTCAGTTCTTTCACACAAACAGAGTCTGCCTGTTAGTTCTGAGATCAGATCTCCTCACTAGAGCCTCTAAACCTGACTCTGCCTTTGTGACCCTCTGTCATAAAGAACCTGACAGCCTCCCCAAAAGAGTGACTACTAGCTCCTTCTCTCATACAGACACAGAAAAAAGCTCTGTCTCAAACTCCAGCTCTGTCTCAGACTGAAGAGATTTTACTCTCACTGCCTCTCTCAACTGTTACTGTTGTTACAATTAGAGGCTGTCAGCAATCACAGTGAGTTCCTCCAGCTGTCACTCACTGATTTCTATCCAGTCCATCACAGTGGCAACCCAGAAAATCCAGTGGGAAGAGAGCGAGAAGAAATGGGCAGTGCCGCCATCCATGTGTGCACACATACACACATATTGCCCACAGTGACAGTCACAATAAGCCTCTTTCTTTTCAGATTGCTGAAATTTAACATAGATTCAGGAATCTGTTTAGCCAAGTCCAGTCAAAAACTGAACTTCTGTACTGTCTTTGGTTACTTCTACAGAATCCTGGGTCTTGGTTTCCTTGGTTATATAAAAAGGATGGGTTGGATCCCTTCTGCTTTTCTGCTTGATCTCACTTGACTCCTCTCCTCACTGTAACACCTTGTCACTTATGGCCATTGTTAGAAAAACAGACTGGCCATGTATCTTGCTCAGTCCTCCAAGAGTACAAACACCATAGAGCAAGCTAGATAGAACAATATCAATCTCCTTCCTGTCCTGTTCTGGTTTCACTCACCCTCTCTAACCACTACAATATAACTCAAGGAACTTCCTCCTTCCTGCTCTCCTCCTCTTCCTACTTCTTCTTTCCTGCATGCATCAGGAGGAACAGCAGATGGCCTATTACAATCCAGAGCCATCCAGTTAGTTAGAATAGTTGAGTCACTCTTTTCTCTCTACTACACTTTTCTATTATGCTTATTTAATAAATCCAGTAGTATTGGTTTCTTAATTTAAAGCAAAGGCTCTCTGTGCAGTTTGTGAGGTAATGTGGAAACTATTTGAGTATGTGAGATAGTGTGTTAACCACTGTTGCACTGAAGCTCAGAAAGAGCATTCTGCTAAGTGAAAGTAAGGATGGCTGCCTTACTAGTCCAGCCATCCTAAACCAGACCCAATAGCCATTGCCAATGATTGTCCTACAGTTCTTGATATAACCTTTTTGATGGTCAAAAGGTCCCTATCCCCCTTCTTGCACCTAGAGACATATTAACCCTTTAATTAGCTGGGATAATTTCCTGATATGTCAGCTCCTGGGAACTGGTTAAAGCTCTTCCTTGTAAGGAGGACATTCTGCACGCTGTGCTGCTTTCCTTGCAAGAAGAAGACAGCAGGGACCACTACATTCTCCTTGTGTGAAAAACAACACAAGCATAGCTGCAGCCACTGTGCCCATGCTTGCAGCTGCATTGAGGCCAACAGATCTATGCCAGTTTATTCCAACTGAAAAATACAGCCTGTAGACGTTAATAGAAAAAGAGATATGGAGAATAGTCAAGAACAATCCCCTTGATTTCATGCCATCCACACAATTTCACCGTATCACTTTCTCTGTCTCTTGGTATCAAATGCTGGGAAGAAGGGCAAAGTTAGCTGCTGACCTCAAAAGGGGCAATTTATTGACATCTTTCCTAGCATCTGCTGTTAAACTGGATTATTGGTTGAGAAAAAAACTGGTGTTCTGATGCCAGTCAGTGCTGTTTGCAGACCCACTGCATATTTATGAGTGCCGCGTGCTCACTCAAGCTGCTGTTTAGTAACTAATTTGTATATCTGCTCACGTTACCTGTCTCCCCATCCCTGGGCCACTTGGAACTTGTAAATCTATTTTCAAGTCCTTCTGACCCTCTGCTTTTGTGTTCTTGCATCCATTTCACGCTTGCTTCCATATATAATAGGACATTAATCAGTGGTTGACCTTAATCTTTCTGACCAATCACACAAGGTCAAGTCAAATGAGAAAGTTAAGGATGCAATGGTAGGCTTTAGCAAGTATTTGGATGACATCCAATCCTATATATGTTTATTCTGAAATAAATCCCACTGTGTCCAGTGAGAGTTACTCCCACATAAATGTACAGAGGACTGCAGCTTCATGCCAAGCTATTAAGCATTTTGAAGGCATAGTACATCTTCTTAAACTTTTGCTCCCTAATGACAGACCCTTCAAAATTACAATTCATTCTAACAGAGGGTGGTTTGATCAGGACTGTAGAACTGCCAGGAAAGAGTTAGTACACTACACCCCACTGATCCATCATTGTGTGAAAGCAACATCTATATAAGCCATCTTATTTCATTAAGGTCAGCCTACAATGAGCTTCTTAGGCAGAAGTCTGACCACACTAAACTACAGTGGCAGGGATTAGGATTCACTGTTTAAGAGAAGGGAAAGGCATGGTTCTGGGAACTTGTTACTTTTGCGTTAGCTAGACCTTCTCCTTTGCTGGAAGCCAAATCTCAGTGAAAGATCGGCATGCCCATTTTAGCTACATATTCATGGCTTTTTCTGTTTTGGAGAATAAGGTATTGAAGCAGGAACCTTTCCATGATTTGTTCACTCTACCACAATGGCCTCTTGTCACCAAGTCTGAGATCAGAGGTCTTATTTCATCACTAAACAGTCCTATACAAGATCGCACTTCTTGTATTCATAAAGATAAGTTACTTAAAAAATGTGCAACATTTTACTAATTCAAGAAGTGCTGCAGAAATGGCAAAATACCATTCTTGTCATGAACTAGCTAAAACATGCAAGATACAATGAGAGACTGGTTCAGGACACACCTAAGCTTTGCATCAATATTCTTTTTCTTCTTTATGATTGTGAGAAGGAAAAGAGATATCCATGAGGCTGCACTTTGTAGTAAAAAAATGATCACCTCACTTTGCATAATCCATATTCACCTCCATAGGCTTAAGAGTTTTAAATTTAAGAGTGTGAAGCACAGCTTTTGCTTTAGATCTTTTGGATTTTATGCCAAAAGGGAAGTGACTGTGGTATTTTCACACGTGCTAAATAATTCCATTTCAATTCCAAATAATTCCAAAAGATCTAAAGATCTTCAGCGACCACTTGCAAGTAGATTTTGTCATTTCACACAGTAAAATCCAGTTGCAAAGTTGATTGAAAGTGGATTGAAAGTGTGCGTGAAAGTGCCAATGGCACCTACCTATGTACAATTTATTTGTAGATTTTTTTTACGAAAAAGGCTATTATTGGAAGCTATATCCCACAAACCTAAACCAGCCTAATCAATAAAACATAATCTAGCAATTACTTATGCAGTGTTATCTTCTGTTATATAAAAAAAAGGTAACTCAGATGCTAACCTTCTCTTACAGACAGTGTCATGTCCCATCTGCCCCTCCAGGGATTTGCTGTCTTTCACCATCACCCTTGCAGAAACATAGGTGGTTTATTTTAGAGCATATCAGAAATGTGCTTTGGGGGAGAGCTTCATACTATATCTAAATTGTCAGCATGCACTCCAGCTCCCCCATCTTGGCTCAGGGGCTTCCAGTATTGGCATATAGACACTTATGTTTCCCTCTTCAGTAACCCTCACCTTCCTTGGCCCCTTAGTCATCATCATGCCCTCATTCCCAAGTTCTATTACTCTGTCAATATTACCCTGAGTGTTTGTGCAATCTTCCTTTTGAACTGACTTGTCCCAAACTGGAGGCTCCCCAGCTCCTGTTGATTTCCCCTCAGGGATTAGTTTAAAAGCTTCTCTGCCACCTTTTTGACATTAATCACACACAGCCTGGTTCCCTTTTGGTTTGAGTGACATCTCTTTTGGACAGGTTCAGCTTGTCTCAGGAAGTTCCCCGGTGTCTATCAAATCTAAACCCTTCCACCCAGCACCACTTTCTCATACACATATTGAGTCCCCTAATGTGTGCCTATTTAGTGGCCTTGCATGTGAAAGCATTTCTGAGACTGCTACCTTTGACTAGCCATTAACTTTCTGCCTAGTAATCTCAATTTGACCTCCAGGACCACATGACTGCATTTCCAAATATCATTGGTGTCAATGTGCACAATACCTGCTCACTCCTCCTCAGCACTACCAACCTATCTAAACTGTGCATGATGTCTTCAACCTTCACACCAGGCAGGTCAAGTCACCATGTGGTCAAAATGCATGTCACAAACTCCACTCTCTATATTCCTAATGATTGAATCACCCACTACTACCTCCCCCTAGCCCTCCAGTGGTATCTTCAGTACAAGAAGATATCAGTCCATCACCCAAGGAAGGGGTCTCTTCAAAGGGATCACATCCCTCCTACTCAGACTGACACCTTCTGAATTTGAAACTCTGGGCGTTTTCGCACTGACCTTACTCGGGAGCGACGTCCCTCTTCACCGCGCAGCGTCTGCGCGGATTTTGCACTAATTGCTCCGCAGAACCCAGAAGAGCCGCAAAGTCCCGTGGCTTTTGCGCCACAAATGTAAACTGGTTTTTGGCCAGTTTACATTTGCGACGCAAAAGCCGCGGGACTTTGTGGCTCTTCCAGGTTCTGCGGAGCAATTAGTGCGAAATCCACGTAGACACTGCACACTGAAGAGGGACGTCGCTCCCGAGTAAGGTCAGTGTGAAGACACTCTCTCATTCTCCACAACAGCAGAAGAACTGTCAGCACAGGAGTGAAACTGTTTTGTTATGCCCCTGAGGGTCTCTTCCCCAAACCTCTCTCCCTGCGTCAGTTTCTTCAGGTCAGCAACCCTAGCCTCAAGGCAACAAACCCGCTCCTTGAGAGCCACAAGCTCCGTGCAGTGAGCACACACCCACAATTTTCACCTAGTGGGTAGATAATCATACATGTAGTACTCTCTGCAAAACACTGGCTAGCTCCCTTGCTGGCTTTCTACCTCCATAACTGGTTAGTGCTTCAAAGGTATTTAAAGTGATGCAGGGTCCTCACCTCAAGCCTGATTCCCAGGCTAAAAGCCACAGCCCAAGTTCCCTGTGACTCTAGCCCTAACAGAGGTCTCCCACCCTGCCTTCCAGCAGCAACAGCAGAGGGTGGGTCCTGCAATCCATCTCTGGCAAACAGACCTTGCTCAGTGAGCAACAGACTAGACAAAAGACTTCAAAAGACCCAGACAAAAATACCATTCTCCAGCAGGCTACAAGCACCTACTCACCTTCAAACTCTGTGACAAAGTGACCTCAGTTATTGTTCACCAGTAGTTTAGCTGTTTATGGAAAGGGGGGAAAAAACCACTCACCTTCCCAGCAGCTGTCTCCTGGTTCTTTCTCCTAGTCCAGCTGACTTACTTTGGTTGAGGAGGGTCTAACATGTTTTTTGTTGTTGTTCAGTCACACAGTCAAGTCCGACTCTTTGCGACCCTATGGACAAAGTCACACCAGGCCTTCCTGTCTTCTACCATCCTCCAAAGTCTGCTCAAATTTGTGTTAGTTACATCAGTAATACTGTCCAGCCATTTCATCTTTTGCCGTCCCCTTCTTCTTTTTCCTTCTGTCTTTCCCAGCGTCAGAATCTTCTCCAGTGAGAGCTCCCTTCTCATTTGGTGGCCAAAGTCTAACATGTACATGATTTTAAATTAATTCCTTGGTTATTTTCTTTGTTTGGGAAGGCGTACTTCTAGTCTTTTCCAGACAGGGAATTCTTCCTTTGTCTGCAAGAGTTTCTGAAGGAATTTAGCTGCTTACAAAAGGCACTGTTTACACACAGTAATGGTGAAAGAAAAAAAGAAATTAAAGTCATGTTTATTTCCTCTGAAAGGCAAATTCTTCTCATTCCACACTGATACATTCCCCTTCCTAGTGCTTTGTCACCCAAAACCTTCAATAGCATTGCATTTTAAGATTTTTTTTCTTTGAGCATACAGTAGAATTTTTTTAATCCTTCCATTTCCACTTAGATCACAAGGACTGCTTATCCTGTTAAAGGGGGGGGGGATAATAGAAAAACTTTTAAAAACTTTATTTTATTCTGCACACAGCACTGATTTTGGCTGTCAGCAAGAAAATGATTTAATACCACAACAAAGACTTGCAAAATTCTATGTGGGTTACATCTAAATGAGCCCAGTGTTGGTATGGAAATGATGCCTCCCCTTTTTTTGCTAATGAAATTATTTATGAGACCCCCTTCCTGTCATCATTAAAAGGTCACTGGTAGAATGTGTACTTAAGCCTGCCATTACCTCTTGATCTGCTGGCAGCAACACCCTGTAGAATCCTTCCAAGTAACACCCTCAGACATAATGTTGGGCATTACAGCCACTATTCCATATACCACCTCTCCAGAGAAACACAGTATCCTTCTTCAGACACCACATCTAGGAAGAATGCAATGTCTTTAAACAGGGAACATAGACTCGAGCCCAGTGATGCAGGATGCTAAATCAACAGCAGCCTTCCAAATCACAGGGATAGAGCCTATGCATACACATTTTACATACATAGACACTACAAACAAATTCTGGTTATAATGCATGAGGGTGGGGGGAGGACAGCACATTTGTTTCTGCTTCCCTTCCATGCATGTTACATGCGCCCCCTTGCCCAGATTGTCAGGAGGTATGGGCTGGGATGTCACCAATATGCAGACGACACCCAGCTCTAACTATTGATGGGTGGCCACTCCGACTGTACCCCGGAAAATCTAGACCTGGCTCTTCAAGCCGTAGCAGCTTGGCTCAGGCTGAGTCGGTTGAAGCTGAATCCAATGAAGATGGAGGTTCTCCATCTGAGCTGGGGTGAACCAAGAAGGGAGATGCCTTTGCTGGCTCTTGACAGGGTCCCACTGATATCGGCCCCTAAGGTCAAGACCTTGGGAGTGCTCCTGGAGTCCTCTTTGACAATGGAGACCCAGGTAGCAGCCACTACCAAATTCGCCTTTTTCCATCTTTGGCAGGTACGGCAGTTGGCCCCTTATCTGGAACATGACAACTTAGCTATGGTGATCCATGCCATCCTCACCTCGAGAATAGATCACTGTAATGCTCTCTGCATGGGGCTACCTTTGAACCTGACTCGGAGACTACAGCTAGTGCAGAACACTGTAGCGCATCTGTTAATGAGGCTCCCTAGATAGGAGCACATTTGGCCAGTGCTGAAAGAACTGCACTGGCTGCCTATTGTGTTCCAAGTCCACTTCAAGGTGTTGGTTTTGTCGGTGCGGACGCTAGCAGAGTGAGCGGTGTGATGCGTCCGACACTGAGCTCCAGGAAAGAAATCAGCCAGACACCTGCAACTAGTGCCAAAGTAGTGTATTTACGGTATATACAATACGTGCTCTCTAGTGCAGTCCAATATATTGATCACAGGAACAAAACGCTCCGCCAGCAATTCAATTCTCAGAAAGAGACCTGTGCATTACACACACAGTTCATTTATAGTCCAGTCATGCTGACTCAGCAGGTTCCTTCACCTGTCCTCAGCCGGCTCAAACCAGCCTGCTGATAAGGTCACTGTGACCTAGCATGCCGGCTAGATCACCAGCTGTCATTACAGAACTGTCAAAGCTGGGTTAAGATAGATTCTTTCTCCAACAGGTTTTGACCTTTAAAGCCCTTTATGGTCAGGGGCCTGCCTATCTACAGGACCGGCTTTTTCCACATGTTCTCCAGACAGCACTCTGTTCAGGGACACAAAACCTATTGTCCATCCCCGGACAAAAGGAAGCCAAGCTGTGTTCCACATGGGCTAGGGCCTTTTCGGTGGCAGCTCCAGAAATGTGGAATGCCCTCCCGGAGGCCATAAGGACCCTGCGGGACCTTTCTCAATTCCGCAGGGGCTGCAAAACCGAATTGTTCTGACAGGCCTTCAACACCTAACCGGGAAGAACTGCCATCTCACATTGCTGAGAAGTTACGAACATTATATGATCACTAGATCACTATACACAAGGGATGTATGCGTCACTTAGATAGATGCCTCATACAACCCCTCCGAGAAAACAGAGAGATAAAAGTTTAAAGAGAGCCAGTTTGGTGTAGTGCTTAAGTGCACAGACTCTTATCTGGGAGAACTGGGTTTGATTCCCTACTTCTCCACTTGCACCTGCTGGAATGGCCTTGGGTTAGCTATAGCTCTGGCAGAGGTTGTCCTTGAAAGGACAGCTGCTGTGAGAGCCCTCTCAGCCCCACCCACCTCACAGGGTGTCTGTTGTGGGGGGAGAAGATACAGGAGATTGTAAGCCGCTCTGAGTCTCTGATTCAGAGAGAAAGGCGGGGTATAAATCTATAATTCTTCTAATTACAACCAAAATAGAGACAAGATAAACAAAAGGGGGGGGGAAACGGACTGAAAGTATAAGACTTGAAGAGCAGTGGCTTGTTGGTGTGGTGAGTTAATTTGTTTTTGAAATCATATTTAAAAATTTCTCAAGACTGAGACACACAGGAGATAATGGCAAAAAAAGAGATAAAGGAAATGGTGGAACTTCTAGCCAGCATGGAGAAAAACATTAGAGATGATATAAAAGAACTCCAACAAACAGTAAAAGCTTTATCAGTCAGTCAGTCAGTCAGTCAGTTTATTGCGGCTCTAGGCCAATCGACAGCAACAACACAACTCATCAATAACAGTACAACACAACACCAAGTTGAAATATAACATAACAATATAAAACTTGTACATCCATCAAAGTGGTAATAAAATTAGCTGACGTAGGCAACACTTAACTAAAAGCATCTTCTTTCAAATACAGACAGCATTAAATTTCTTCCTGTTAAGGTCGGTAACATATAGAAACTTAGCAAGATCCAAAGAAAGTTGATCACTCCCATCCCCTAAGAGGAAGTAAATGGTTTGGGCCTGATTTAAAGATTCAGCTAGCATTAGATGGTTCCGCAAAAGTCTGTACCTTGCCTCTGTATGGAAAAGACAGTTCAGAATAAGGTGGGAAACCGTATCGACCTCCTCCAGGCCGCACGGACAGATCCTGTCTTCTAACGGGATCTTGTGGAAACGGCCCCTCAGTACTGCTGTGTCCAGAATGTTCAGGCGTGCCAAGGACAGCATCCGCCTGATCTTAATTGGCTGTATCTTTTCTAGATACCTGGCACATTTAAGGTCACTTGTAAAAAGGGTTGGGATATACATCCCCCCAACTTTGGCCAGAGATTGTTTTAACTCCAATTCCAGTAATCGGTCTCTGATAATTTCTTTTGCCCCTTTCTTGAACATGAGGGCTAGGGAATCAATATTCAGATCACATTCCTCTAATTTGGAATTTAATTTCCTCAACCAATTGCTGACAAATGAGTCGTAGAAGATTTGGTGTACAATGTCATCCGGATTGGCCAGCACTCTTAAAAGGAGACTCAAACCTCTATTCCACATTACTGTGGAGAGGCTTGGAAGCCCCGTTTCCAGCCTGTTTGCAATAGATGAGGCATATTTTGGCACCTGAAGGATACATCGTACAAACTTCGATTGAACCATCTCCAATTTGGTTATTTTGTTATACAGGAAAATCTCAGCTCCGTACATTAATTGGGGTATAACCTTAGCGTTATAAACCTTAATCGCCGCTAAGGCGTTATAAGCGCCCTTGGAGGTGTAAAACCCCTGCAGAGCGAGCGCCGTGCGTTGGGCGTTACAGTGTACGTTTTCAATGTGCCCTTGGTAAGATCCTGTGTGATGAAAAACAACCCCCAGATATTTGTATGTTTTAACTTGTTTCAGTTTTTCATCATTAAAACGCCAATTCATTTCTCTAAATCTTTTGGTGAAGACTATAATTTTAGACTTGTCCCTGTTAACGACTAGATCTGTGTCCAGACAAAAGAGGGAAAGCATCTTAAGCGACCTGCGTAAACCAACTTGGGTTCTTGACAGTAGTAACACATCGTCTGCATACATCAAGATGGGCACAGCAATCTTCCCGATCTTAGGGGGATGCAGACCGGGGTCAGTAAAATACCCTACAATGCTATTAATATATAAATTAAAAAGTTGCGGGGCTAGTATACAACCTTGTTTGACACCTTTACTTGTTTGAATTGGATGTGTCAGATGACCTTGAGGTGTGCATTTTACCTGCATACTAGAATTTTCGTACAGTTTCATCATGAGGAATAAAAGTCTACGGTCAATTGATGTACTGTACAGTTGGCGCCACAGCTTGTCCCTTGGAACAGAATCAAAGGCTGCTTTAAAATCTATAAACGCTGCATATAAACGAGAACCCTTTACTGCAGCCTGCTTATCGACTAGGAATTTCAGTATTAGCACGTTGTTCAAGTGAGAACGATTACTTCTAAAGGCTGCTTGTACATTTGCCAGGATGTGATTTTCTTCCATCCAAGTTGTTAATTTCTCCCGTAGGTGCAAGGCATATAGTTTTCCCATAATATTTAAAAGGCTGATTGGCCTATAATTTTCAGGCTTCTCTCTCCCGCCTTTCTTATATATAGGAGACACTATGGCCTTGCTCCATTCCTCTGGCAATTTACCTGTTTCGTCTATAAAGGTAAATAGGGAAGCCAGAACAGGCGTCCACCAGTCCTGGTATGATTTTATCAGTTCTATCCGGACACCATCCGACCCTGGGGCTTTCCCACTTCTAATCTGCTTTATCAGCAGTTCAATTTCTAAACAGGTAACCGGTTCCCACTTAGGGCAGTCTGTTAACTCTAGCTGTAATGGAGGGGAAACTTTGGAGTCTAGCTCGGCATTATATAGCTTACTAAAGTGGATCTCCCACTCTTTAGGGCTAATAAAATTCTTAGGACAATAGGGACCTTTCCGTTGTAACCGGTTTAATTCGTTCCAAAAACAGGACGGATTTTTATTTTTGGCAGCCGTGTATAATTTTAGCCAATTTTCTTTGATATAAGCTCTTTTCTTTTGTTTAATCAAGAGCTTGTATTGTCTTTTTACTAGCTTATATTTAGCTCTAACTAGCCAATTATCGGACAATTTTAACTTCAAAAACAAGTCATTGAGGGATTTCCTGAGAGTTCTACAATCCAAGTCATACCATTCGTTTGGGTGGCCTCGGAATCCAGACCCTAGGTAAAAGCTTTATCTGAGCAAGTAATAAACAGGGAAAACAAGACATAATGAGGAAACATTAAGAGAACTTAAAAGGAAAATTGCTTCCTTATCAGACCGACAACGTCGAAGGAATTTCAGATTGTCCGGAGTTAACGAAAACATTCTAAAAGGACAGCTTGAAAAAACTATACTTGACTGGTTTCAAAAACTGGGAATAAATGTTACAGAAAATGATGTGGAACGTATACATAGAAGTTTAAAACCCAAACCAAAAGCCGGAGAGAATCCTCGGGATATTATTATAGCCTTCTCAAGAGAAAGAATGCAAGACAAGGTCTGGAAAGCATTAAGGAAAATTAAAGAGCTACAACTTTAAGTTCAAAGAGTAATTCCACATTTGGATTTATCTCCTGAATCTCTGCAAGAGAGAAATGAAATGAGAGCATATGCAAAAGAACTGTTCAGGAATGCAATTCAGTTCTCATGGGGATACCTGGCAACTATTCTGATATTTAAGGATGGAAAACTGTTGAAAGCTAAAAGCCCTCCAGAGGCAGAGAAACAGTTTGAGAAGCTTAATATCAACTTCAACGCATCTTTAAAAAGGAACAAAGAAGAACATGAAGAAGGAGGGAAGAAAGAAAGAAAAGGAAGAGAAAAAATAGAAATGGATTGTGTAATGTGTAATGAGGGAAAAAAAGATTTGTTGTTAAAAAGGAGGAAGAACAAAAATAAAGAGGACATTGTTATCTTAAGAAAACAAAGATTAAGATAATTATGTTAATTAAGAAAATGATTTTAGTTGAAATGGTTGCTAAATGGTTGTCAAATGGTGAAATGATTATGTTGTGGGGGAAGGGAGAAAGGAGTAGACAGGACTCACGTAAAGACTGAAAAGGGAAGGAGAAATGAGATCCCATTCTGTACCCTTAAAGGGGAAGGTTTCGGGCTATAGGGGAGGGAATGACCAAATAGCAAGAGATACTGGGAAGGGATTAAAATATGACCACAAAACAAACCTTGATGAGTTTGATCTAACCAAGAAATGGGGAGGGAGATTAAGCTACTCTCTTTGAATGTAAATGGGTTGGCCTCAGATGTTAAAAGATACAGATTGAATAAACTACCGCAGAGTAAAGGAATAGAAGTATTATGTTTACAAGAAACGCATAAAAATAAAAAGGATTTGAGACCTTTACTCAACTCTCAAATATGGAGAATGCAAATGGAATCAAGGAGAACAAAAAAATCAAGGCTATACTTTTTCATTCTAAATTTAATGTGAACATAATAGAACAGCTAAAAGATAGAGAAGGAAGGGTTTTTTTTATTAAATTTAGTTTGAATGAAAAAAAATATATACTTTGGCAAACATATATGCCCCCAACAAGGGACAAAAGTCTTTTTTTAATCAAACCTTTCAAAGGTTGCAGTCATTCTATGAAGGAGAATTATTGATAGTAGGAGATTTTAATATTGGTATTAAGGGAAACAAGTATTTGAAATTTTAAAAATGGAAACTTAGAGAAGTATATGAGTTCCTACAAAAAGAAAAACAACCTACTTATCTCAGATCATGCACTGATTATTATGGAAATGGAATTAGGTGAGGAAAGGAAAACTAAAAGATGGAGATTCAATCCTAAGGGTTTTTTTCACCAGAAAGATAAATAAGATTTATTTAAATTGGTGGGAAATTATTTTAGGGAAAATAGACAATCTGCAGAAGAAGAGATAATATGGGATGCTGCAAAGGCAGTTATTAGAGGAATTTGCATATCTAAAGAACTTCAGTTTAACAGGAAAATAAATATTAAGAGAGAGGAAAGGCTGAAAGAGCTATTAGAACTTCAGAGGAGGTTACAAAAGAAATATGAAAAACAAACTCAGGAAAAACTGGCTAAGCTGAAAAAGGAATTGCAGGAACTGGATTTAATAACCATGTGGAAAAGAGATATAATAGTGAAAAATGAATACCAAAGGACCAATATAAATATAATGAAAAGATTGGCAAATTATTTAAAAAACAGAAGAGAAAAAACAAAGGATAGGGTCAATGAAGAATGAGAAAAGAGAGAAAATATATAAGGATAATCAGATAAGAGAGGTCTTTGTTAAATATTATCAAAACTTATTTAAAGCAGAAGAAAGTATACAATTTGATGAAATTATAAAAAACAAAGTTAGTCGGGAGGAATTAATGGAATTTTGAGGATGTCACACAAGAAATATTAAATGTTATAAAAAGCTTAAAAAATGGAAGGTCACCAGGATTAGATGGGTTTACAGCAGAATTTTACAAATTGGTGGGAAATGTGATAGCCCTGGAATTACAAAGATTATTTAATAAAATTTTGAATGAAGAGAAAGCCCCAGACTCCTGGAGGGAGACAAAGATTATTACAATTCAAAAACAACAAATGGATCCAGAAGATCTGAATTCTTATACACCAATAAGTTTGGCAAACCAAGATTATGAAATTTTTGCAAAGGTAGTTTATTCAAGATTATGAAATTTTTGCAAATTTTTAGCAAATAAATTAAAGATGGTATTACCAAAATTAATAGAAGACCAATATGGATTTGTGAAAGAGAGGTATATAGGGCATCCTATTAGAAACGTGATAAATGCCTAGGTAATTATTTAACAGCACCGTAAAATGGTTTTAAAAAGTTTTAATAGTGTTTATTGTTTGAAATTTGATTGTATAATTTCTATTTATTGTCTGAAATTTGAAACTGATTGTTAGCTGCCCTGAGTCCGCTTGCAGAGAGGGCAGGGTATAAATTAAAGGTAATAAATAATAAATAAATGGAAATAATAAGAAAAAAATTGCCTTATTAAAATTGGATGTATATAAAGCTTTTGATACTTTAAATCATGAATATATGTTTAAAATGTTACATAAATTTGGTTTTGAGGGACAGTTTGTGAATGCAATAAGAGAAATATATAGGAATGGGAAAGCAGTGATTAAAATAAATGAAAGAAACACTAAGGAAGTTACGATTCAGAGGGGGGTCAAGCAAGGTTGGCCCCTCTCACCGATGCTTTTTGTCATGGTTATGGAACCTCTGGCTGATAGAATTAGGATCAGTAGTAGAATACAGGGATATAAGGTAGGGAAGGAGGAAATTAAACTGAATTTATTTGCAGATGATATATTATTAGTTTTAGGGAACTTTCTAGAGGCTATGAAATAATAATTTTGGAAGATTTTAAAGAATGTTCAGGGCTTTGAGAAATCAGAAATATTTGAGAAATTGAGAAAACAATGAGAAATCAGAAATAATGTTCAGTAAAGTAGATCTAAGGGGACAAAAAGAAATAGCAAAGTTAACAGGAATGAAATTAGGAGTTGAAATATTTGAAAATAGTTGAAATATTTAGGGGTAATTATAAGAATGAATGTTAAGAAGCTAATGACATTAAATTATAAAATAGTTTGGGGAAAAAGAGAAAAAAATTTAACTCAATGGAAGGACAAGTATATGAGTATATTAGGAGAAATTAAAGCAATTAAAATGTTTATAATACCAAAGTTGATGTATCTGTTTCAGGTACTCCCAGAGTGGGTGCCCAAGAAACAACTGACAATATGGGATAAGTGTCAGACATTGTAACTTACCTGTTTTAATACGCTTTAGACTATTCATGTTCCCTTGCTTTGACTAACTCCATTTTGAATGCTTCTGCTGGCCATGTGAATAAAGCCTTGCATAAGAACATAAGAACATAAGAGAAGCCATGTTGGATCAGGCCAACAGCCCATCAAGTCCAACACTCTGTGTCACACAGTGGCAAAAAAATTTATATACACACATACGCTGTGGCTAATAGCCACTGATGGACCTGTGCTCCATATTTTTATCTAAACCCCTCTTGAAGGTGGCTATACTTGTGGCCGCCACCACCTCTTGTGGCAGTGAATTCCACATTTTAATCACCCTTTGGGTGAAGAAGTACTTCCTTTTATCCGTTTTAACCTTTCTGCTCAGCAATTTCATCGAATGCCCACGAGTTCAGTTGCATTTCAAACACTTTGCAACAGTTACTAACTCCCTTGGGAAATGCCTAGCATAGCACTAACAAATGTAACAGCTCTTTGAAGATAGTGAACCTCAAGGTAACCAGCGGGGTTCCTTCCTTGAGAAAGAGATAGGGGGGCCTGGGAACCGGCTATTGCTTCTACAAAGTGTGAGAATGAGTTTATTGTTTAGCTTTTGATGTTAGAGGTTAAAATAGCATGTTCTGCTGCGAAATGTATCAATCTCAATCTGCCTCTATCCAAGACCACTAGTTCTCAAATAAATGGATTAAGCTGCTACAAACCTATGGTCCGTTTACTTTGAAGTTCCAAGTCTGACAATAAGGTACTTAGAAACTGGGTATTTGGAAAGAAACAAGCTAGAGTCTCAAAGAATGTGATACATACTTCGAAAGAAGAACTAGGTTGGGGTGTACCACAGTTGGAAGCATATTATGAAGTATGTTGATGGAACTGGATGGAAATAACAGAGATAAATTGGCAAGATGGGAAGACAGTATAAATAGAAGGTAGATTTGGCATATTTACACAAGAAATAAAAAGGGACATACAAAATACATTAGGGCCAAGACAAGTGGGACTAAAAATATGGGAGAAAAATAAGGCAATGTGGATGTCTACAATTTCAAAATGGGCACCATTAGAATCATTAAGTAGGGAGTCAAAACAAATTGAGAGAACCTTCTGGGAGAAACTGAAAGAAAATGATATAAGGAAAGTGAAAGATATGTACGATACCCAGGGTGCTTTAATACCAATGCAAGATTTATTAAGAATAGTGGAGGGTCAATACTGGTTAGGTGTTAATGGTTTATATAGTATGTTGAAACAACAGAAATATTTTGTAATATTTAAGGATGATACCCTGATGGAAGAACTGTATAGAGAAGTAGGAAAGATGACAAAAAAATTTAACAAGAAAGATATATAATATTATGAGGGGAAGTAAAAATCATATGATAAGTATAATACAGTCAAAGTGGAAGAAAGATGTGGAACTATTGGAACAGGAGTTAAATAAAGTAATGAGAAATATTAATGATATAGAATTGGAAAAATTTAGAAAATTAGAAATGAAATTAATTTGGAAATGGTATAGAACTTTGACTCAATTAGCATATATGATTAAGGGATTGAGATCCAATTGCTGGCATTGCAAAAAGGAGAAGGGACATTATGCGCATCTATGGTGGGAGTGTTCAAGAGTGGCTGAATTCTGGCGGAAGATTTTGGAAAAGTGCAAGAAGTGTGTAAAGTTAAAGTGAAACTTTCAGGAGATGTGTTATTTATGGGAATATTGGGGAATCCTAAAGTGGATAAGCCTTTCCAGGAGATATTTAAAGCTATGATTTTGGCAGCCCAGGCTGTCATAGCATTTGGTTGAAAAGATGCCACAAAATGGACTGGATAAATAGAGCAGTTATTTATACGAATGGATTCAGTCAGATATACTATCAATATTAAAACAAGGAAAGCAAGGAGAGGATAAGATTGAAGAAATTAAGGAAAGGTGGTATAAATATATTGGATGGGTGAAAACAGGAGGGACAAATAATGACATAAGGCTCAGGCTCCAAAGGGTGTGCATGTGGTTGCAAATATAAATGAGTTCTATTATGGTCAATTTGGGAGGGGTGGGAGGAGGGAAGGGGAAGGAGGTCATTGATAGATCTGTAATATGAATGTAAGATATTGTAGAAATGTAAGATGGAGAAATAATGTAAGATGGAGTTATATTACAAAATAAAAAATTTATATAAAAAAACCTAGATCACTATACACAATAGATCACTGATCATATAGTAGAGAAGTGCTACAAGCGTGAGGTTTGTGGCTTAGCAGCTGGAGGAGTTGCTGAAAACTTCTGAGTTCGTGTGAAGGGCTGAAGGTGAAGGTGATTGAAGGTGATTGCTGCTGATTACTGCTGATTGATTAGGAGTGGCTGTATTGCCCACCCTCTTCACATTATTACGCTGCGCCTTGCCAGAGAGCTAAAGGGCTCTTGGCTTGTGGCTCTTAGCCTGGGGGCTGTGTAAGGTCCAGGAACCCAGATTCCTTGTGTTCCCAATAAGGTAAGTAGACTCTCCAGGCGGGGAGCCACATAAACAAACAGGGTTTAAAAAGGGACTGTATATGTTTAAAAACCTATCATGAAGGTAGAAAGCCAGCAAAGGGGTGGGGGCGTTCCAGTGTTTTGCATTGAGTGTCACATGTATGACTATCTGCCCACAGGACAGAAGTCTTAGGTGTGTGCTCGATGCAAGGAGCTCCTGGTCCTCAGGAAAAGAGCTCGTACCCTTGAGGCTGAGGTGACTGACCTGGAGAAGCAGAGACAGTCAGTTAGGCACTCGGAGAAGACTCTAGCGGACGTGTTAGATGAGCCCCGCTCTGAATGTGGCAGCCCCATTGCTGCCAGGGAGCATGAGGGTAGAGAGGGAACAGGACACCAGGCTGAGAATAAGGGGAATGTGCCCTCAGAAGGGACCTCCTCTTCAGTTGGTGAGAGGAAATCCTTTCACGCCAATGAACCATCCCTGGGCAGGGAGAGAGGGGGGGTCTTGGTAGTGGGTGATTTAATCCTTAGGCAAGTAGACAGCTGGGTGGTAAAACCGCATAGTGACCATATGGTGACTTGCCTGCCTGGTGCGAAGGTAGCGGACATTACGCGTGTAGTAGATAGACTGATAGACAGTGCTGGGGAGAAGCCAGTGGTCGTGGTGCATATTGGCACCAATGATGTGGGGAAATGCAGTCTTGAGGTCCTGGAGGAAAAATTTAGGCTGCTAGGTGGGAAACTTAAGGCCAGGACCTCCAAGGTAACCTTCTCAGAAGTGCTACCTGTTCTACGTGCAGGGCTGGAGAGACAGGCACAAATTAGAAGTCTCAATGTGTGGATGAGACGATGGTGTAAGGAGGAAGGGTTTAAGTTTGTTAGGCACTGGGATGCTTTCTGGAACAAGCGGGAGCTGAACAAAAAAGACGGTCTCCACTTGTCCCCAGATGGAACCAGGCTGCTGGCACTTAAAATCTAAAAGGTGGCAGAGCAGTTTTAAACTAAATCTTGGGAGAAAGTTGAAAGAAGATGAAATGTCTCTGGTTCAAGAGGACTCATCTCTTAACCCAAAGAGATGAAGGGTTAGCTGTTACTTTTCTACCGGGTAATGGATCAGAGTTGTCCACTGAGATGGTGACAAACAGAATGGACTGCCTGCCAGAGACTCGAGGTGGCAGGAGGAAGGAAATTATAGATGTTTGTACACAAATGCTAGAAGTCTTCAAAGTAAAATTGGTGAGTTGGAATGTTTAGTGTTGGGAGAAAATATAGACATTTCAAAAACTTGGTGGAATGAGGAGAATCAGAGGGACACGGTGATTCCTGGATATAAGTTATATTGGAAGGATAGGGAGGGAAGGGTTGGAGGTGGGGTGGCTCTGTATGTCAGAGAGGGAATACGGTCCAGTAAGACTGAGGTCAGAGAATTAGATTCCCTTCTAGAAATGCTTTGGGTTGAAATAGAGGGCCCAAAAGGAAATTTAACTATGAGAGTTTGTTATCGCCCACCAAATAAAAAGATAGAGGACTATAATGTGATGGAAGGCTTAAAGATAGTGGCTAGATGTACAAACTGTGTCATTATAGGTGATTTTAACTACCCGCAGATTGATTGGGTCAATATGTGTTCTGGTCGAGAGAAAGAGATTGAGTTTCTAGATGCTTTCAATGACTGTGCTATGGAGTAAATGGTCTCTGAACCTACCACGGGTGGGGCGATCCTGGATTTGGTCCTAAGTAATGCCCAAGACTTGGTGAGAGATGTAAAAGTGATCGCACCGCTTGGGAGCAGTGACCATAACGTTATTGATTTCACCATTTGTATAAATAGAGAGTTGCTCCAAAAGACCGGCACAACGCCGTTTAACTTTGAAAGGGGTAAATTCTCTGAGATGAGGAGGCATGCGAAGAGGAAACTGAAAGGAAAGGTAAATACAGTCAAAATCCTTGGGGAAGCTTGGAGGCTATTTAAAACTATAATCCTGGAAGCTCAGGTAAAATATATACCACAAGTTAGGAAAGGTACAAATAGGTATAAGAGAAGCCCTGCATGGTTAACAAACAAAGTAATGGAAGCTGTAAAGGTAAGAAGGACTCCATTAAGCGGTAGAAAGCCAGTCCAATTGAGATTAATAAAACGGAACACAGGCAGTGGCAAATCAAATGCAAGGCTGTGATCAGGCAGGCAAAAAGGGACTATGAGGAGCATATTGCAAAAAACATAAAGACTAACAATAAAAATTGCTTCAAATATAATAGAAGCAGGAAACCAGCCAGGGAGGCAGTGGGGCCATTGAATGACCAAGGGGTCAAAGGATTACTGAAGGAGGATAGGGAAATGGCTGAGAAGCTAAATACATTGAGTCAGATTGAGGTGACGAGAGAGGAGGTCGTACAACTGATAGACGAATTAAAAACTAATAAGTCACCAGGTCCGGATGGCATACATCCAGGAGTTCTGAAAGAACTCAAAGTTGAACTTGTAGATCTTCTGACAAAAATATGTAATCTTTCATTGAAATCTGCCTCCATTCCTGAGGACTGGAAGGTAGCAAATGTCACCCCCATCTTTAAAAAGGGTTCCAGAGGTGATCCGAGAAACTACAGACCAGTCAGTCTGACTTCAATACCGGGAAAGTTGGTAGAAACCATTATCAAGGACAGAATGTGTATGCATATTGATGAACACGAGTTATTGAGGAAGACTCAGCATGGGTTCTGTAAGGGAAGATCTTGCCTCACTAACCTGTTGCATTTCTTTGAGGGGGTGAACAAACATGTGGACAAAGGAGACCCAATAGATATTGTTTACCTTGACTTCCAGAAAGCTTTTGATAAAGTTCCTCATCAAAGGCTCCTTAGTAAGCTCGAGAGTCATGAGTAAAAGAACAGGACCTCTTGTGGATGAAAAACTGGCTAATTAATAGGAAGCAGAGAGTGAGTATAAAGGGGCAGTCTTTGTAGTGGAGGACGGTAAGCAGTGGAGTGCCGCAGGGCTCAGTACTGGGTCCCATGCTCTTTAACTTGTTCATAAATGATTTGGAGTTGAGAGTAAGCAGTGAAGTGGCCAAGTTTGCAGATGACACTAAATTGTTCAGGGTGGTGAGAACCAGGGAGGATTGTGAAGCACTTCAAAGGGATCTGTTGAGGCTGGGTGAGTGGGTGTCAACATGGCAGATGAGGTTCAATGTGGCCAAGTGTAAAGTAATGCACATTGGGGCCAAGAATCCCAGTTACAAATACAAGTTGATGGGTTGTGAACTGGCAGAGACTGACCAAGAGAGAGATATTGGGATCATGGTAGATAACTCACTGAAAATGTCAAGACTGTGCGATTGCAATAAAAAAGGCCAACGCCATGCTGGGAATTATTAGGAAGGGAATTGAAAACAAATCAGCCAGTATCATAATGCCCCTGTATAAATCGATGGTGCAGTCTCATTTGGAATACTGTGTGCAATTCTGGTCACCGCACCTCAAAAAGGATATTACAGCATTGGAAAAAGGGCAGAAAAGGGCAACTAGAATGATTAAAGGGTTGGAACACTTTCCCTATGAAGAAAGGTTAAAACGCTTGGGGCTCTTTAGCTTGGAGAAACGTCGACTGCGGGGTGACATGATAGAGATTTACAAGATAATGCATGGGATGGAGAAGGTAGAGAAAGAAGTACTTTTCTCCCTTTATCACAATACAAGAACTCATGGGCATTCAATGAAATTGCTGAGCAGTCAAGTTAGAATGGATAAAAGGAGGTACTTCTTCACCCAAAGGGTGATTAACATGTGGAATTCACTGCCACAGGAGGTGGTGGTGGCTACAAGCATAGCCAGCATCAAGAGGTGGTTAGATAAAAATATGGAGCAAAGGTCCATCAGTGGCTATTAGCCACAGTATATGTGTGTGTGTGTATAAATAATTTTTTTGGCCACTGTGTGACACAGAGTGTTGGACTGGATGGGCCATTGTCCTGATCCAACATGGATTCTCTTATGTTCTTATGTACTGACAGCAAAAAGAAAGATCCTGCCATACCAAAGTTGTATATCACCACAAAATGTTTTTAAAATGTTTTAAATTGTATTACAGTATTGATTGTTAGCTGCCCTGAGTCCGCTTGCAGAGAGGGTAGGTTAAAAATTGAACGTAAGTAAGTAAATAAATGCTATATTATGCCCAGATGTTTCATCTGACTAAACTAGAGGTCCCTCCCCTCCATTCTCCCACAGCGTGGGTTTCTCAAGAACAAATCATGTCAAACTAACCTGATCTTTTTTTTTTTTTTTGAGAAAGTGATTACCTTGCTGGATCAGCATCAGCTGTAGTCATCATTTATCTTGATTTCAGTAAGGCTTTTCATAAGGTTCCACATACTATCCTTGTTGACAAGTTTGTAAAATGTGGTTTGGATCCGGTTACCGTTAGGTGGATCTGTAACTGGTTGAGAGATTGTACCCAAAAAGAGTGCTTGTGAATGGTTCCTCATCCTCTTGGAGAGGAGTGACAAGTGGAGTGCCTCAAGGATCTGTTCTGCGACCTGTTTTGTTCAACATCTTTATAAATGATTTGGATGAAGGAATAGAGGGAATGCTTATTAAATTTGCAGATGATGCGAAATTGGGAGGGGTTGCAAATACAGTAGAAGACCGAAACAGGATACAGGATGACCTTGACAGGCTGGAAAATTGGGCTAAAACCAATAAAATGAATTCTAACAGGGAGAAATGGAAAGTTCTACATTTAGGTAGGAAAAATCCAATGCATGGTTATAGGATGGGAGAGACTTGTCTTAGCAGTAGTACGTGCAAAAAGGATCTAGGGGTCTTAGTGGATCATACACTGAACATGAGTCAACAGTGTGATGTGATGGCTAAAAAGGCAAATGCAATTTTGGACTGTATCAACAGAAGTATAGCGTCCAGATCACATGAAGCGATGGAATCACTTTTCTCTGCTCTGTTAAGACCTCACCTGGAGTACTATGTTCAGTTTGGGACACCACATTTTAAGAAGGATATAGACAAGCTGGAACAGGTCCAGAGGAGGGCGACAAAGATGGTGAGGGGTCTGGAGACCAAGTTTTATGAAGAAAGGTTGAAGGACCTGGGCATGGTTAGCCTGGAGAGGAGGCAGCTGAGAGGTGATATGATCACCATCTTCAAGTACTTGAAGAGCTGTCATATAGAGGATGTTGTGGAATTGTTTTCTGTGGCCCCAGAATGTAGGACCAGAACCAGTGGGTTGAAATTATATCAAAAGAGTTTTCGACTCAACGTTAGGAAGAACTTCCTGACCGTTAGAGTGATTCCTCAGTGGAACAGTCTTCCTTGGGAGGTGATGGGCTCTCCTTCCTTGGAGGTTTTTAAACAGAGGCTAGATGGCCATCTGATAGCAATGAAGATTCTGTGAATTTAGGGGGAGGTATTTGTGAGTTTCCTGCTATGTACAGGGGGTTGGACTAGATGACCCTGGAGGGGTCTATGATTCTAAGTAGAAACAGCTGAGGTAGATGGGGACACACAACAGCTGTGTATCTTGTCCAGAAAGTGCCTCCCCCCAGCTTTATTCTCATGATACACAGTTCAATGTTCTGCCCATCTACTATATTGGTAGACAGGACATCAGTGGTGACTGGCAGCTGGCAGCAGGAAACCATGTCCAAGAGTGCATCCCAGACAGTGCAATGACCAATCTCTCTTCTGCAAAAGCTACCTAAGGCTGTCATAGGAACCTTCACAGATCCCATGATCCTGTTGAATATAGCTGGGTGCAAACTAGGTAAGGCAACAGTAGCAGAAAATAGGATTACATTGCCACTGTCACTGCTGCCTCATAGGTCTTCCAGTGAGTTCTATAGAGCACACTATCTGATTCAATCTGAGTTTTCTACCAACAGAAACATCTCCCCCTCCATTTTTTTTGTTTCCCCAGTTCCATAGGGGAGGGTGGGAGAGGTCAAAATCATGGGGGAGGTGACCATGTTGATCACCAGCATAACACACACACTTCTTTTAATCCAGTTTTTCACCTTTTGTATAATAAAGTCCTTCAGGACAAACTGGAATGTTATGCTTCACCAGTCATAACCTTTGTAACACCTGTACCAGGATGTTCAGATGTGAGGTGAAGTTATATTTTTTGAACAGACCAAACTTTATAGGACTACTTACCTTTAGTTTATCATTTACCCAGACAGTTTCTATTACTGCTTATATTATTCACTGGGTACCCAGAGAATGAAACAAAATACCAAATTTCTTTATCTAGTCAGCATAACAAATTAACTGTGAGCTGGGTCTGAAAAGCATACACACCGTTTAAAATATTCCAGAGGCTTCTGGTCATGAATACCACAATACATACAAATTTTACTAGTGGTGCCAAAAGGAAACCACGTGTATGGTTACACATATGATCTGTTTTAAGTTCTGCTGTTTAAATCTGGATGGAGGTGGCTTGGCAGTGCTGATGTCGTTAGACGTATCGGCTGCATTCGATACAGTCGACCATCAGTCACTGACCTGCTGCATCGCAGACACGGGGATTCAGGGGCTGGCCTTGCAATGGCTTTCCTCTTTCCTTGACAGTCAGGTGGTGATTGGGGGAGAACTGTCCCAGAGGCATCCACTTAATTGTGGGGTGCCACAGGGGATGGTGCTCTCCCCAATGTTAACATCTACATGCACCCCCTTGCCCAGATTGCCCAGAGGTATGGGCTGGGCTGTCACCAATATGCTGATGACACCCAGTTCTGTCTACTGATGGACAGCCAGCCTAGCTACATCTCAGAAAATCTGGACCTAGCGTTGCAAGCCGTGGCAGGATGGCTCAGGCTGAGTAGGTTGGAGTTGAACCCAGCGAAGACAGAGGTCCTTTGCCTGAGCCATGGCGGCCTGGGAAGGGAAATCCCCCTACCAGCTTTTGACGGTGCACCATTGGAAATGGCGCACAAGGTGAAGAACTTGGGGGTGCTACTGGAGCCTTCCTTGTCAGTGGAGGCCCAGATAGCAGCCACTGCTAAATCCGTCTTTTTTCAACTTAGGTGGGCAAGGCAGTTGGCCCCCTTCCTGGAGCATGACAATCTGGCAACAGTGATTCATGCAATGGTCACCTTGAGGTTAGACTACTGCAATGCCCTCTACATGAGGCTGTCCCTGTGCTGAACCCGGAAACTGCAGCTAGTGCAGAACGCGGCAGCCAGACTGTTATTGGGGCTCCCTAAGTGGGAGCACATACAGCTGAGGCTGCGGGAACTGCACTGGCTGCCAATTGTGTACCGGATTCGTTACAAGGTGCTGGTTATTACCTTCAAAGCCCTGTATGGCCGAGGATCTGCCTACCTTAGGGACCATCTCTCCCCATACATTCCCCAGAGGGTACTGAGATCTGGTTCATAAAATCTATTGACAATCCATGGGCTGAAGGAGGCCAAACTGAAAGCTACAAGAGAAAGGGCCTTTTCGAATAACAGCTCCCCACTGGTGGAACCAATTATCAGAAGAGGTGTGGGCCCTGCGGAACCTTGCCCAGTTCCGCAGAGCCTGCAAGACTACCCTCTTTCAGCTGGCTTTTTCTTAATGTGGAATCTATTGTACCGTAGTCACGTAAAATTGTAAGATGTGTAACATGGAGACTGTAGCACTAAACTAATTTGCTGGAACTGAATTTGCTGGTTTTAATTAGATGGTTTTAATGTAATAGTATATATATGTAATATGTAATATGTTGTGTAAACAGTGTGCTTTTATTATTGTAATATCGACATAGCAGCTCTCAGTGAGGTCCGTTTCCCTGAGGAAGGTAGTCTTCAAGAACACGGTGCTGGCTATACCCTCTACTGGTCGGGTAAGTCAAAGGCTGAGAGCTGCCTTTCTGGCATTGGCTTCATGGTCAGGAACTCCATTGCCTCTAAACTCGAAAACCTGCCAACAGGTCACTCAGATCGCATCATGTCTATGCGCCTCCCACTTCAAAACAAGCAGCATGCAACACTCTTTAGTGTGTATGCTCTAACCCTTCAAGCAGATCCTGCAGAAAAGAACAAGTTCTATGCTGATCTACACAACCTCATAAGGAAGACCCCTACAGAGGACAAGGTGATCATCCTTGGCGACTTTAATGCCAGAGTAGGTAAAGACTCGGAAGCCTGGAAAGGAGTACTTGGCAAACATGGCATTGGCAACTGCAATGACAACGGGCGCCTCCTGCTAGAATTCTGCATGGAGCATCAGCTCACCATTACCAACACTATCTTCCAGCAGAAGAACAGTCTGAAGACAACCTGGATGCAACAGGAGCACCACCGACATGGTATTTGTTCTCAGGCAGCTCCAAGAGAAATGCAGGGAACAGAACAAGGGTCTATATGTGACTTCTGTCGACCTTACCAAAGCTTTTGATACCGTTAGCAGGAACGGCCTGTGGCAAATCTTGGAACGTTTAGGATGTCCCCCAAGGTTCCTCAGTATGGTCATCCAGCTACATGAAGACCAGCGAGGCCAAGTCAGACATTGCAACGATCTCTCGGAGCCCTTCCCAATAGGCACAGGTCTAAAGCAAGGCTGTGTTCTCGCGCCAACTCTCTTTACGATAAGGTAAATAAAGGTAAATAAAAAAGGCCAATGCCATGCTGGGAATTATTAGGAAGGGAATTGAAAACAAATCAGCCAGTATCATAATGCCCCTGTATAAATCGATGGTGCGGTCTCATTTGGAGTACTGTGTGCAGTTCTGGTCGCCGCACCTCAGAAAGGATATTATAGCTTTAGAGAAGGTGCAGAGAAGGGCAACTAGAATGATTAAAGGGCTGGAGCACTTTCCCTATGAAGAAAGGTTGAAACGCTTGGGACTCTTTAGCTTGGAGAAACGTCGACTGCGGGGTGACATGATAGAGGTTTACAAGATAATGCATGGAATGGAGAAAGTAGAGAAAGAAGTACTTTTCTCCCTTTCTCACAATACAAGAACTCGTGGGCATTCGATGAAATTGCTGAGCAGACAGGTTAAGACGGATAAAAGGAAGTACTTCTTCACCCAAAGGGTGATTAACATGTGGAATTCACTGCCACAGGAGGTGGTGGCGGCCACAAGTATAGCCACCTTCAAGAGGGGTTTAGATAAAAATATGGAGCACAGGTCCATCAGTGGCTATTAGCCACAGTGTATGGAGCACAGGTCCACCAGTGGCTATTAGCCACAGTGTATGTGTGTATATAACATTTTTTGCCACTGTGTGACACAGAGTGTTGGACTTGATGGGCCGTTGGCCTGATCCAACATGGCTTCTCTTATGTTCTTATGTTCTTATGTTCTTACGATCTTTTTCAGCATGATGCTTCAAAGAGCCGCAGTAGATTTAGATGATGACGATGGTGTCTACATTCGCTATCGCACCGATGGCAGCCTGTTCAACCTGAGGCGACTAAAGGCCCACTCCAAGACAATGAAAAAACTTATCCGAGAGCTACTGTTTGCTGATGATGCTGCACTTGTCTCCCACTTGGTATCAGCTCTGCAGCATATGACGTCCTGCTTTGCAGAGGCTGCCAAGCTATTCAGCCTAGAAGTTAGTCTGAAGAAGACAGAAGTTCTCCACCAGCCTGCACCCCAGGAAGACTACTACCCTCCTTGTATTACTGTGGGCGAATCAGTTTTGAAGACAGTCCAGCAGTTCAGCTACCTGGGGTGCATCATCTCCTCAGATGCCAAGATCGACAAGGAGATTGACAATAGACTGGCAAAGGCAAACCGTGCATTTGGCCGACTGCATAAAAGAGTGTGGAGCAACAAGCATCTGAAAAAAGGCACAAAGATCAATGTTTACAAAGCGGTTGTGATGACAACCCTCATCTACGGCTCCGAATCATGGGTTTTATACCGTCATCACCTGCGACTCCTGGAGCGCTTTCATCAGCGCTGCCTTCGCACCATCCTCAACATCCACTGGAGTGACTTTGTGACCAACTCTGAAGTCCTCAAGCAGGCGGAGGTTACAAGCATCGAGGCATTGCTGTTGAAGATGCAGCTGCGCTGGGCAGGGCATATCTCCTGGATGGAAAACCACTGCCTTCCCAAGATTGCCCTGTATGGCGAACTTTCCACCGGCCATCAAAATAGAGGGGCACCAAAGAAGAGGTACAAGGACTCCTTGAAGAAATCCCTTGGTACCTGTTGCATTAACCATCACCAGTGGTCTGACCTAGCCTCAGATCGCAAAGCATGGAGGCATACCATCCACCAGGCTGCCTCTTCCTTTGAGAATGCACGCATAGCTGGTCTTGAGGACAAAAGGAGATCGAGGAAGAATCGTACTGCTACAGCACCAACCCCAAATCAGACTTTTCCCTGCAGCCACTGTGGCCGGACCTGCCTGTCCCGCATTGGTCTTGTCAGCCACCAGCGAGCCTGCAACAGATGTGGACTACTGCAGCTTTCTTAAATCTTCATTTGCGAAGTCAAGCCGAGAGAGAATATGTTGTGTAAACAGTGTGCTTTTATTATTGTAATGTTTGTATTTTATGCTATGCTATGTGAGCCGCCCTAAGCCTGCTTCGGCGGGGAGGGCAGGATACAAATTAAATATTATTATTATTAAATTGCTTTTAACCTATCTATAATTTATTTGATGTTTTAAATTTTGATGTAGTCCGCCTTGAGCCCACTTGCGGGGAGGGTGGAATAGAAACAGAATTAACTAACTGTTTGTGAGAGGAACTGCACCCAAACCTTGCCTATCTACCAAATCACCAAAATTTATACCAGACTCCCTTAAAACCCACTCCCCAGTTGGTCAACAATTACACTGTTTTCTAAAATTCAGATTTTCTTCTTCAGAAAAGGGCAACTAGAATGACTAAAGGTTTGGATCACTTTCCTATGAAGAAAGGTTAAAACGCTTGGGGCTCTTTAGCTTGGAGAAATGTTGACTGTGGGGTGACATGATAGAGGTTTACAAGATTATGCATGGGATGAAGAAAGTAGAGAAAGAAGTATTTTTCTCCCTTTCTCACAATACAAGAACTCGTGGGCATTCAGTGAAATTGCTGAGCAGTCAGGTTAGAATGGATAAAAGGAAGTACTTCTTCACTCAAAGGATGATTAACATGTGCCACAGGCGGTGGTGGCAGCTACAAGCATAGCCAGCTTCAAGAGGGGTTTGGATAAAAATATGGATCAGAGATCCATCAGTGGCTATTAGCCACAGCATATTATTGGAACTGTCTGGGGCAGTGACACTCCGTATTTTTGGTGCTTGGTGGGGCAAAGTGGAATGGCTTCTAACCCCACTTGTGAACCTCCTTTCTTTTTTGGTCACTGTGTCACACAGAGTGTTGGACTGGATGGGCCATTGGCCTGATCCAACATGGCTTCTCTTATGTTCTTATGCTTGCAGACAAAAGTGATTGCCTAAAGCTAGAGAAGGGAAACTCTTGCTTTTCCATCATAATGGCTTCCAGGAGCTTCTCTCATTCCAGGCTCCATGGTGGCCTCAGCAAAGTAACACACAAGGGCATTCTAGAATCTGTTTGGATCAATTAGTCTCTGAATTTTAACCAACTCTTTACCCATGCAGATTGTCAGTGCAGCTTTCACCTATGTCTTAAGAAATGACCAGGTTGACCCTGCAGCCCCCAAACCAGGTCTTCCTCAAGAGATACAGTGCAAAAATTAAATCTAAGTCAAGTGTAGGACCTGTCACAGCCTGAGAGAAACTAGAAAGCCAGGAACCACAGGGTTAATTGTCAAGTCTGTATAAAACTCTGGTCAAGTCTGTATCTAACTTTAGCTCAGGGGAAAGGCATCCTGGGTAAAGCCAAACTGTATTCCATTGCTGCTAGCTTGAACTCTCCTTACCCCCCTCCTTTCCTTTGTTATGTAGTCATGCTTTGAAATGGGAATATGTGAATGTTTTATCTGAGCCTTCTCAGGCCTAGCTCAGGGGGAGTCTGGAGCCGGCGATGCTCAAGGCCAAAGCAGGCCTGAGAACGAAATGGTAACATCAATGTGTGAATGTTCCCTGCATAGTCCCCCTCCCTAAAGAATCCCTTTGAAGTGTACCTTATATGATTGCACTGTACTGTATGATCTTTAGTCTTTCAATACTAACCTAGCCGAGAACAACAGTATCAATAAACTAGTTATTTTGTTTCAACAACGACTCGTTATTGAATCTGCCGACTTGACATTAATAGATACAAAGTAACCTCAGAACCTCACCATGCTCAGTGTAACTGCTGTAAACTTCTATTGCAATAAATATTTTAATACAAAGTTACTCAATTGTTCTATCCCTTGTGTGTTTTTATAATAAATATTTCAATACAAAATCACAAAATTTATAAGTCTCTTATAACAGTTCTCTCCATCTACTCAAAGTATGTTACAGTGGTCCAATAATTATACAACTTGCCTTGACATACAATATTTATGCATACATTTCACAGCATCAGTGCATCACAACATATACAACACAATTTTATATTCCTCCCAACAGAATTTGTTTTACTATATAGTCCGTTTTGAATCTTCCTCGGGGAATATATCATAATTCATCTGTTGTCCAGAAGATCCAGTAATTAGCTGGCTTACTCAAAGTTGCCCCACTGTGATCTTGCTGCATCACTTTGATTCAAATTCAATTAGCCAAGGTCTATAAATAAAGTGCAAGATATACAATAACCTGTTCCATGTACATAATGATCATACAATATTATTACTGAGCTGTTGCAGTACTCACCAATGAAGTATTGCCTGATTTAAACATGGATATCTAGCTTAGGAATGCCAAACTTCTACTGCTCATTGCTGAAAGCATTCAACATGCTTTCCTTCTGTTCCTAATTTATGTAGTACACTCCAAGAACACTAGATTGCAATTCTTGCTGTGTCTTTAAAGGTATAGATCTAATTTACTGTATTTTCCATTAATCACTTTAAAATAGAAAATATTCTGTATCAAGACTGAATTCACAAGCAACGCGAAAGATCAAATTCTTGTTTTAAGTCTTCCAGTTACCTGCACAATCTCCTATACTTTGGATGTTTGGTCAGATGAATCAAATTGTACATTTTAGAACAGTGTTTCCCATTTTCCCATTTGCAGGATTGTGACCAGGTACCGGGCCACGGAAGCCTCACTACTGGGTCACAAGAAAAGCCAAAGCTAGCCCCACCCCCAGCAAAGCATAACATCTGCTCTGCTTCCTTCCTTCCCTTGTCTGTTGTGCAGAGAAAAACTAGCCTTGAAGACTGACACAGGCTGCAAAGCCTGAGCTCCGTTTGACTTCCTTCCCCCATCTCTGTGTTGTTCAGAGAGGAGCTGAGCTGCCTCTCCTTCCTTCTCCTCCCCTCCCAGTGTTTGAGAGAAAAGCTGGAGTGCACTGGCACTTTAGACCCATGAAGTGTTCTTCAAGGTATGAGCTTTCATGTGCCTTGCAGTATGTTCTTTTGGGGAGATTACCCCAGGAGGCCTGAGCAGCAAAGAAGGGGGGGTTATTTTTTTCAGCCAGGAGGGGCAAGGAGTGGGCATTCCAGTAGCTATTTTTTTTTAACCAAATGACCCCTGGGCAGAATTGTTGCTGGCTGGGGTCATCAAATGGTAAGACTTTTTTTCTTTGTCTCCCCTTCTTTCTTTCTTTCCCTGCAAGTGATGCTCTGTCTGTATTCTTGGTGCTGAGAGTGGGGAAGCAACAGTGGGAGGGCTTCTAGTGTCCTGGCCCCACTGGTGGACATTCTGGTGCTTTTGGGGCATCGTATGAGAGAACTTTGGACTGGATGGTCCACTGGCCTGATCCTACATGGCTTCTCTTATGTTCTTATGTTCTTTCTTTCCATGTCTTTCTTTTCCTTTCCTTCCATTTCATTCTTTCCCTTTCTTTCTTTCTTTCTTTCTTTCTTTCTTTCTTTCTTTCTTTCTTTCTTTCTTTCTTTCTTTCTTTCCATTTTTACTGGATGAAACTTTTCTGTTCATCAAACTGTTGTTGCAGACATAGGAGCTCTGCCAATGAAAAGTTGGCACCTCCAGTTGTAGCCAGCTGGCCTTTCTATGAGATTTCTGTGAGAGTGAGAGGTGTGGGGCAGAAAGAGATTATTGGAGATTACTGATGTATATCTCAACAGCACTAGAAGTGATGGTACTATGAACCTGGCACCATTTTACTGGTCCTGCTTTTAGCAGCTGTCTGACACCAAAATTAAACTCCTCCTGTAGATATTAAAAAGGATGAAAGAAGTTCACTGGCTAAATATCTGCACAACAGGTTGCTTTTAAAGGCATGGGAAACACAGCCAGTAAAAAGCTACAAGCCCCTCATAAATATCCTTTTTGGGATTGTGGCGGAACCGGCCCGATTCTGACTTCAGACCCGGTCCCATCAGCTCCCTATTGAGTCGCCAACTCCTGGAGGGAGCTATTCCTCCTCCTGCCCCTTGGGCGCGCTGCCACCACCTGCTCAGTCCCGGGGTTCCGATTGAGAGGAACAGGACTCCCAATCCCCCTCTCCAGCTGTGAGGCTAGGCCTCCAGGTCCTCTGCCACCCTGCACTTGGGTTTCACAGAGACCTCAGCGCTTCTTTGGGGCACCCCTGGAGGATTGGCACCTTATCCACCTGCATGCCTTCCCCCTTCCCCGGGGCCCCCTTTATAAAAACAGCGTGGTCTAAAGCGGTTTGGGGATCTATGTGGTACAGAGTTTGACTGCCAGCATTTTAAACAGAAAAAACATTTATTTAAAAGGGAAAAGGATAGGGGAAGAAAAACAAAACAAAAACAGTTGCATTTAAAAAGTTAGCACAGCACAGCAAAGCACAGCAAACAGCATAACAAAATAAAGGTGGTTTTTAAACGCATCGTATTGTCCCTGGTCTATACTTGATCTGCCTAAGAAAATGACTTACTTTGTCTGCCTGCCTGGGGGCCTCATTTTCCTGCGCAGGCCCCCCACAGGCCGGAGCTCAGAGGCAAGCAGCCTCTCTTCCCGAGCCTCTGCTGCAAACTGAGAAACTCTTCCTGCCTAGCACATGGCAAGAACAACAGCCCTTCCTGCCTCTCTAGGAGACTTTCCCCCTAGCGTTGTTGGTTTGGCTCTGGAAGGGAGGGGGGGAGTGAGGGGAAGGCTACAAAGCATGCTGAATGGATTTACTGATCCCTGCCTTTTTGGATGAAGCACCAACACTCTCAGATGGCGTTTCTCCACAGGGATAACTGCAGAAAAGCTTGTGTGAACTTCATATAACTTGAAATGAATTCATTAATTGCAGTACAATTCTCTGTTATCTTTCACAGCAATTTCCCAGTGTTTCAGCCAAAGAAAAGTATGAACAATAACTGTTGAAAGATTTTCTTGAAACCAAGCAAGCTTGGTTGTAGCTTGAGGCAGGGTTCCAGTAGTAGCAGCTGAAGGAAGGGCCTACTAAATGTGTCAGCATATTTTGAGGTAGAGCAGCTGCCAGGGCCCAGTGTGGGTGGTACATAGTGCTGTCATTCCTGATGACAATGGCAACAGCACTCCCAACTGCATACACTGGCCAGTGCTGTTGAGGAAGGGGTGTGTAGGTGGTGCAGGCAACTGAACATGGGCATTAGGAATGCTTACAACTGGAGAAGAACACACAAACAGAGAGGTGCATGCAGGTGTGGGGGTGGCAAGAAAGGACCCTGGGAATGTATGAAAAAGTTACAGATCGCCTACTTTCCACCCCCATTTTGACTCAGCATGAGTTTCAGAGAGATTTTTTTGGAAACAAAGTTACTTCAGAACAAGAGGCAGGTTTGGGGGAGTGCCCTGAAAGTGACATCACAGAAAAAGGTGGAGTTTTGGTTCAGTGTGCCCCAGAAGTGACATCACTTGGCCCTTGACCTGGAAGTGATACCACAGGTAATGGCATGATTCCTGTTTCCTCCACCCCCTAAGTCTCCTGGCTCCACTCCCAAATTTTAGTGGGCCATGAAGGAGAAACATAAAAATAACCGGGGCCATGGGAAAAAAAAGTTTGGGAAACCCTGTTTTAGAACATAAATCATGCATACATCACCAGAATGCCACAGCTCCTTTGGTATATTTTATTAATATGGGTCACACAGAGGAAGAGCTGAAATTTAGTGTTGTATTCAAGTAAAGATCACACCCTTATAACAAAGTATATGTACAGAAACCTTTATTAAAACAAGAAGCTAAATATTATCTTCAGGTATAATATGGAACCGGCAAGTTTAAGCCAAGAATTTGATATTTTGTGTTAGTTGTGGAAATCATAATGGTCAGAGAGGCTATTAATCTTGGACCAGCCCAGATATGATATAATCAGTATAACTGCTGAAATTACCAAGGACAATGACTTTGGGTGTGTCTGGCACCAAGCCCAAGATTGCCTCTGCCAAGTCAGACAGAGTACTCAATGAGAAACTAGGCAAAGAGCCAAGTGGAGCACATTAGCTCCTCCAAACTTTCTACTTTTGTCTACTTGGACTGGTAGCAGCTTTCCAACATCTCAACACAGTTTTTTCACATCACCTGCTTCTTTTTTAAAAAATAGAGATGCTGGAAGTTGAACCTGGGACCTACTGCATGCCAAACAGATGCTCTACCACTGAGTCATGTCCTCCACCCATATTGATAAATGATCAGTAAATGGTCATCTATAGAATTACCTAAAATTCCTGGGCTTTCAAAACAAAAGAACCTCAAGTAAAATGGGGAAAAAGCCAGGTAAGTTTGTGGACTTTGTTATCCTCCAATGAGCAGCCATTAGGCATAGAATCACATTAGTCTTTTTGTTTCCTACTCATTGGCAAGAAACACAGGTGCTCCACCAGTGAAATGAATGAACTGCATGTGTGTTGTGGCAGGTGTCACAGAGTGTAGAATAGCTTCCCAGCATGGTGTTGGATGAAGTGTGTTTCACTGGCTTTAACAATTTTACTTTAAACCTCATAAACACATGTTTGTTTTGCTACGACAAGGTGTCATTTAGATATTGAAGGCTCAATTAACTAAGTTTCTGTTACTGCAATTGATGTAAATCAGGCTATTAGAGAGGCAGCAAAAATAAGGGAGCGGAATTAACTCTAACTGTTTAGTGGCTGTTAATTGAGATGAAACTGAAAGCAACACATTGAATTTAGCATTCTCCATATAGACAGCTTAGTCCTTTTTATTGCAAGAATTTATGAACTGTGCAATGATAGCACCAGTGAAAACATGACATTGTAATGGCATGACGCACTGTAGTACTTTATTTTTTTATCGTTGAACAATTGGGAGAGATGGGAGGAGATGGAACATTGCTTCACGTGCTTTCCACAGACTCTTTGATGACCTTGTAATTGCCAAACCACTCTTACAGCTGAATGAAAAGGGATAACTCAAAGAGGACAAAAGTAAATGTGAAGTCTTTAGATCTTATTTGGGATGGGGCCCTTGAGAATATTGATGTCTTTTCATTTGCAGAGCTTCTGTCTCTGGCAGCATCTTGACACTTTGTTTTCCTGTGCTGGCTGAAAACTAGAAGAACATCTGAGATGAAGTAATCCAACTTAATTGTTCTGATTAATTTATAAAAGGTATACTTATTTTTCTATCCAAGACAGGAAACATATTAGAATGTTTTCTCACATTCTTACCCTTCAAAGCAAAAAAAAATGCAAAACACTGAGAATGTGCATTAGACTTATCTGAATGACAACTGAGTTCAAATTTCTCATCTCTGCTGTTTTGATCCTGTTTCAATTTGTGTGAATCAAACCTTTGATTCTTTACTATTATGCCACTTTCTGTTTCTCTGCATCAACATTTGTTTGGAAAATATTTAAATATCTTCAATATTGTTACATGTTTCCATAAATCAGTTTTATAAATACTAATGAATCAAAATACATTTAATGTATAAATCTTGTTAGCTTATATATAAAAACCATACTCCAAGTGTACATGGTACAAATGAATCAACAAAACAAAAAATGGGAAACCCAAACTATTGAACATTATATTAAAAGTAACAAAATTGTGAACATTCAATCAACCCTAACATCTCTAATTTCTACAACATTCCTCTGATGTCTCACCCAAGTTACCTCCAGATTTGTTGTAAGAGAAAGTCAGTGGCTGTCTACATATACACAAAACTAAAGATAGTTTCAGAGAGTAGCAGTGCTGGTTTGCAGAAGAACAGCTAGATTTGAGTCCAGTAGCACCTTACAGATCAAGTTTTGTGAGGAGGGTATAAGCTGGTTTCTGAGGGAGTTCTGACTCTTGTTAAGCTTATGCCCTCCTCCAAATCTTCTTGGTCTCTAAAAGACTGAGTTATTTTTGCAGAGCCTTGTTTGGCTTCGCCTTTCATTCGTCCATTGGCATGATATATTGTGAAGCTCTCACTGGCAAGAAAAAAATCCTTAAAGTGAAGTACACCCCTTTATAATCAGAGGGTGCTGCTAAGGATTTAATTTATATTGTCGATGTTTGATGTGGATAACTTTATTTCAGAATGTGAGCTGAGTTGGGTCCCCCATGCAACAAACTTTTCAGCAAGAATGAGCTGGGCAGTATGGAGACACAGAGCTGCCAGGAAAAAACAATAAGTAAAAGAAGGGCTAAGCACTGACCTGCTACCCAAGTCATCCCCACTGCAAATCTTGATCACAATTTCCTGGCCTCAATTTGTGTAGGAGAAATAGCCACAGAGCTTGAAAATCATGGCATTCAGAGAGAATATATAGTTCTACTCTGAAATGCCAGGTTTTTGGACTCCACTTTGAAATCAGTTTTCTTTCCACATTTCCATTTTTTTTACATTTCCCTGCCTCCTTGATTTCCATTCTCCTTGTTGACACCCAAAGATGTGATCATTAAGGAAAAGCATTAATTCTATACATTTAACATGCATCATTATTAATGATGTTATCTTAAACTGTACTTACTTCAGAGGTTGATTAACTGCTGACAGGAATTGTAGCATAGACCATTACAGAAAGGCTTCTAGGGTGAAAACCAGCACCTTCTATTAAGAAGAATATCATTAATACTCCTTAATTAACTTCAGTCCATGGTCCTCTTAGCTGGAAAGTGACTTTTTAAACAAATTATTGCCAACAAGATGCATATCAGTGCCCTTTATCAATCTCTTTCTTTAATATAGTACCTTAATGAGAAGAAGGTTATTTTACATAGTCTGGGTTTACAGAACATATTGGGTTCAGGAATAGCCCAGCTTTTTAATAACAACTTTTAAATAAAAGCCATTGTCCTATTTCCATGCTTATTTAACAATGCTACTTCCAAAAACAAGAAAAATGTTGTTCAGTCTGCATTATCTACATTGTTCTATGAGAATAAAGTCCAGTTTGATTTCCATGGAGCAGTTACTATTGCTGAAAAGCTGCTCATATAAGCAAATAAAGAACCAATAACTTTCACTCAGATAAAATTGCTTCCTAAGGAAGGAAGGGTAGAAGGAATGCCTGTGAGGAAGTCAGATTTCAAAAAACCAACTCATGTTTAGAATATCACATAACAGTGTATATGCCATAAAACTCTCCATCATAACCATGTGAAGTAGAAGGACATGACAATTTCTTTGGGGAATACCATGTACAGAGAGACAGTTTGGTGTAGTGGTTAAGTGTGCGAACTCTTATCTGGGAGAACCAGGTTTGATTCCCCACTCCTCCACTTACACCTGCTAGAATGGCCTTGGGTTAGCCGCAGCTATCGCAGGAGTTGTCCTTGAAAGGGCAGCTGCTGTGAGAGCCCTCTCAGCCCCACCTACCTCACGGATGTCTGTTGTGGGGGGAGAAGATATAGGAGATTGTAAGCCGCTCTGAGTCTCTGATTCAGAAAGAAGGGCGGAGTATAAATCTGCAATTCTTCTTCTTCTCCTGGGCCTGCTGTCTTCTTTGAGGAGCATGCTTAAGTTCATGGCTGATTCCGCCATTTGGGCATCAATCTCTTTTTTAATCTCTTTCTTGACTTCCTCAGCACTGGAGTTTATTTCTTTAGTTAGTTTCTTCTCACTTCCAGTTATTAAATCCTTCATTACCTTCACCATAGCATCCAGTTGTTCTTGAACTTGCCTCCATAGCATCCAGTTGTTCTTGAACTTGTTTGGCCATTTTTCCTTCTCCCAACAAAGCTGCTCTTAAACGTGTACCCCTTGGTCCCAGCTTCTGATGAGACATCACTGTCCTCCCATTGCATATAATGGGTTCTTAAGTTGATCTCACCAAACCACAATCTGATAGTTGCATTCAATAGATTAGAGCATGCCCTTTCCAACAAGCCTAAAATCACCGTCCTCTGAGCTTCCTAGCTCCAGGTATTAAATTTTAAAGTTCCTAAATTTTCCAAAATGGCGGCCGCAATATTTCCAAGCCTCTTTTTTAAAAAAAGTTTTTCTTTTCCCCCTAGGGCTTATTTTTTTTATTTTCAAGCAGATAGTCCAAACTGTTTCACCTTTTGGAGATGATTTGTATTGGTTTTGAATATTTTTAAAGTCCAATTCCAGTTTATTTTATGTAAAGTCTTTGACCTTTCTGTAATGGCCTTCGACGTTTCTCTATGGTTTCTGGCTCTGGAAAAGACCCGGATGCTTGAAGATTCCTCTTCTCTCAGCACTTACTTCCTGACTCTCTGGCTGTGAAGTCTAATTCTCAATGGCTGTAAATTCCTCGATAGCTGAAAACCAAACATCACTTCCTGTTTCATAGTAAGAGTCTGCAGCTATGTTATGGCTGGGTTTTTTTTCCAAAGCCACAGGAATTTAAAACAGCAAGTATTTTTCTTCACTTTTCTGCTTACTCTTAGCTCCAAAAAATTCCACTTTCACCCCCTTCCACTTCTCCTTAGTTTTATGCTTTTATAAATAGTTCTAGATCTTAAATCTTTTCTTTTAACAATCTTATTTTAGTCCCGGAGTGACAGATAAGGATCTTTTACCTTAACGAAGTCTATTCTTATTAATACCATCCACTTTGCCTTCAAATATTATTATAGTCCATAGAAAGCTGGAAACTTGATGAGTTTGTGTCAATTTAATGACTCCGGAGATTCTTTGTAGATGCTGGAATGCAATTCCTCATCGGGGATTCTTCAAAGCCGAAAAAAAACCCCTCCTGGGATCTCTCGTCAGCCAAAGTAAGTCCCCTCAGAATTATCAAGCATGTCTTAGACAGATTCCTTTACTGGAAATGTAGGCAGCAGGCCTTTTATGCCCAAAACAAAGATTCCGGTCTGCTCCTCCTAAGAGAAACAGGTCAGCTCACCATGTTCCAACCCCGGAAGTCCAGGCTTGCAGTAGTTTTCTTTGATGTTTGACTGTGAGTTTTCCTGCTGAATTCCACCTGTAGCGGATCTGGGCTTCTTGAAGACCGATGGTAGTTGGTTTTAGGGATTTCCTGATGCTCAGAGCCTCTGGAGGAACGTCCAGCAAGACTAGTATTTGCTTTCCTTTGAGATCGAAGTAGCCTTTTTCTCTTGCTATGTGCATAATAGTGTTTTTCATACTTAGATCTTGCAGTGTGATCAAGATGTCCCTTGGGAAGTTTTTATTTGCACTTTGTACCGAGCCAATTCTATAGGCTTTAGTGAGAGTCAGTGGAATTGTCTTACCTAGATGAATGACTGAGGTTAGCCATTTAGTCATCCAGTCAATAAGGCTGGAAGATTGTTCTATGCCCTCTTCCACCCTGCAGAATTTTAAATTATTTTGTCTTACCGCTGACTCTAGTATCAGGATTCTGTCTTTCACTGTATGTATCTCCTCCTAGCCAGCTTGGTGTAGTGGTTAAGTGCGTGGACTCTTATCTGGGAGAACCAGGTTTGATTTCCCACTCCTCCACTTGCACCTGCTAGAATGGCCTTGGGTCAGCCATAGTTATCACAGAGGTTGTCCTTGAAAGGGCAGCTACTGTGAGAGCCCTCTCAGCCCCACCCACCTCACAGGGTGTCTGTTGTGGGGGGAGAAGATATAGGAGATTGTAAGCCGCTCTGAGTCTCTGATTCAGAAAGAAGGGCGGGGTATAAATCTGCAATTCTTCTTCTTCTCCTGGGCCTGCTGTCTTCTTTGAGGAGCATGCTTAAGTTCATGGCTGATTCCGCCATTTGGGCAGTGATATTTAAGACTTCTGATAGCTCTTGGCGCTTCTGTGTCAGTGGTTGCAGCAGAACAATCTTCTCTGATAAGGTTTGGAGTAAATCAGTTTTCATTTCTTTAAATGATGTTTCTAAGGATGTTTGTAGTGAGTCCTGTAATGAATTCTGCAGGGATTGTATTGTAGAAGCTTCCATTGGAGTTTCTTCAGTGTTTCCTGTCGTTCCTTGCTTTGTGGTGGCCATTTTGGAGGGCTCCTGATTGTTTGCAGGCCAATTCACAGATTGCGCTTTTGAACCAAAGAAAACGTTCGGATTTTGCTTAATTTGCTTAAGGAGAAGCAGGATCACATGTCTGCCATTCTTTGTGGCTACATTCCACCCCCTTGAGATGGAGAATATAGATGAAGTTAAACTCCATGGAGGAAGGGAGATGTTTTAGATGGGCTACAGTTTTTCTAAGAATTTTTTTTATAGTGGTTCATCTAGATCTCTGAGGAGACTAGGCTATTACACCTAAATATTCATGATTGTATGTCTTCAGAGCAGCTTGAGACATCATATAGTACATAGGCTGTCTTTAAAAAAAACCCATTTCAATTGCATTAAATAGCCAGACTTCATCATCAAGAAGCAGAGGATAGACAAAAGAGCTTTCTCCAAAGAATATTTACATGACAGCTATTTGACAAACCTACTTATTTTCTCCTTTAGACTAGGAGTCAATGATTAGCAATACAGCTACTGAAGTAAATAATGCTAATTAGGGATAGGCATGAACCACATTTTTGCTGTTCAGTTCATGGTTTGTGGCCGAACGACAAACCAATATGTCAGTTTGCAAACTGAACTGGTTAATTTCAGTTGTGAACCATTTAAAGTTTAAACCCCTGCTTTTTGCTCCCCAGGGCTTTTCATGGGAAGCAGAAAGAAGAGGATGCAGAGTATTAAATAAATAAATAAGCATTCTAAATGGTTACAGGTAACAGCTGTCAACACACATTGACCACATATTGAGTTTTCATGCATAATGATCAGTCAGACAGTTTTCTTAATGTCACTATAAATGTACACATATACACAAATGGTTATCTTTTTCAAGGGAAAAATTGCACAGTTCTGCTGGTATACTATTGCATATGGACTGTGTGATGTCAACAATCACGTAGATATTATGGGTGCTCTAGCCATATACGGAGATACAAGTAAGGGAACAAGAAAAGAAGTAAATGAAGAATGAAACCTTCAAAAGACTGTAATCAGACTACATTTTAAAAAAGAAGAAAAATGTGATTGATCAACAATTACAGAGTGACCACAGCACCTTTTTTGTTTGTGTGTGTGCGTTAAATGGCGTAGACTGTATAAATCATTTATGCCCTCCAGGAAGAATAAATATGTTCCATTTGTTATATAGTGCTGGCTCTTCTTTCCCCTCTGCTCTGTTTCTGCTTTGGGCCTTGGATTTATTCACAGTAACTAACAGATGAAAGAAAGAAATTCAGGAAGTGGCATATTTCTCTAGCAAAAGCCTTGGGGAAGGGATTTGTGTGTCATTAACAAGCTGATGGTTCCACTAACCTGTCCCACTGTATCCCTTTGAGAATGGTCTCTGGATGCAGAGTTTAATTGTTATTTGTAGGCACTGAGCTCCTTGGAGAAGTCTTCATAGCTAAATGGAACTTGGCTGCCAGGCAACAGAATGACAATTCCTTTCAGAGGTGCAAGGAAAGACATATAACACTGGGGACTGGTTCTCGTTGTTCAACACCAGTTGGTACATTGTTCTTTTCAAATATGGCTGGATGGCTCTTCATCCGAAATCAAGATTGGAATGGAATTATTCTAATCCATTTGTTAGGCTTAAAAAAAAGAACTGTTTAACTCTTGTTAAAGCAACATAGAATTTTTAAAGTGTTTTAATTTATTATTTTATTTACAAACTTTATATCCCATCTTTCTGCTCTTATTAAGCCACTAGTTTAGGATACACACTCGCATACCAGATTTGCACAGTAAGAATGTCAATGTTGTCTATAGTGTATCTGCTGCATTAGGTTAGATTATGCTGATAGACACCTACATATGATTTGGGAGTCTCAAATCACAGAATTATTGAGTTGGAGGGGTTCAAGTGCTATATAGCCACCCTTGTTGCTGAAAGGACAGACCAGCTGCTTCCAAGCATTTCATGAGGGCAAATATGCAATGTGTCAAAAGTGAATTTTGGCATGAGGAAAGGACAAGGTTCAGAAAATAATGGTGTGACTTTTTGATCAAGAGATAAAAATGGAATTATCAATAGTCCCTTAATTGTTAAGATAACTACTATTAATATGCATCTGGGTCCCAAAAATACACTATAATAGTCCAATAACAACCTTTATTAGTATTCTGTTATTTGTGTTTTTAAGGTGGTTCTACAGGAAGCTTCAGTGCTTTTATGGGCCAGCAATAAATTGGAAGATTTTGCACTTGCTTTGAGTGAAGGAAGTTGGCTTACTCCTGTATTGTATACATCACAAGACAAGGACTTTTTATAATACTGATGAAGTGTAGTACGAAACACGTTTATTGTAACTAGTTACTTGTATGTTGTACCACTTAAAAATCCCTATGGACTCTGTTGAAATTGGTTTAAATGTCTTTTATGGTTGTTATTGTGGAGTTTCGTATCTAAGACATTTGTCAATCTATAAGTAGTTTTATATTTTAAAAGTATGTATATCAATAAGTAATTATATAAAAAGAACAAGAGAGTTGGCAACCCTACATCATCTTACTTGCTTCCAGTATTCCTGATGCTTTAAAATAATAAATCCTCAATTCCACAAATATTTTCTCAAAATGTCTCACTAGGTCTATATGTATATATATATAAAGTCCGAATCTCATATAAGAATCCAAATATTACTTAAGGTCCAAATACCACATAAACACAGTCCAACTGTCATGAACCTCTAAAGCTGCTTAACTTTCATGCAGCTTTGGAGAATGCCAATGTGGTGAAAACATGTTCCATAATTTTAAATGCAGACACAAGAGTGATCCTTAGATACATCAAAGATCATTATTTCATATTCACAACTAAGCAAAATCTTATCTTTCCCAGTGACAAACAGTCAATCTGAGGTGTCCGTTTCACCCGCTGGTTCTTCCCAGCTGGGATAAAATAATCCAATGAATTGAGAATAATAAGTCTGAGACTCGTTCAGTATCGCATCACTACTGGCAAAGGTTCACAATCTAGCCAATTTCATTTATGTGAAACTATTAGGACAGACGATGCACCCTGCACCTGTGAATACCTCCCAGCCTCCCTTATCACTTCCTGTGAGCTACAGTCAGTTTGATTTTGGTTTTCAGGAAACAGAGAAACTTCTGTGTTATGCAGGCCTCAAGACTGAACTGAAAGTTCAGTTTAAGCAAAAGACTATGACAGAGGCCTAGACCAATTTCCCACTCACCTTCTGGGGGCCTAATCCGGCCACCGGGCCGCATGCTTGACACCCCTGGTCTAGATGATCCTGGAGGTCCCCTCCAACTCTATGATTCTAGGACCATGGGTTTGGATTCCCCCTAGGAGGGATGGAGACAAAAAAGTCAAATCTCACTTTTTTGGTCAGCAACAGCAAAAATAAAGGAAGAAGCCTGACTAGAACCCGTAGATCACAAACTCAGGAGCAGTCCTCTAGTCACATTAATGAGAACTAAGCACCAAATGCAATCTTTCTTGCCCTCACTTTCATGATCTGCCTAAATTTACTGAATCAACACTGCTGTCAGATGGCCATCTAGCCTCTGTTTAAAAACCTACCATCTCATGATGAAACATGTTCCACTGAGGAACCGCACTTAACTGTTAGGAAGTTTTCCTTAATGTTGAGATGGAAACTCTTTTGATTTAATTTCAACCTGTTGGTTTTGGTCCAACCTTCGGTCCACCATCCTCTATATGACAGCCCTTCAAGTACTTAAAGGTGGTTATCATATCATCTCTCAGCCGCCTCCTTTCCCAGCTAAACATACCCAGCTCATTCAACCTTTCCTCATAAAACTTAGTTGCCCTCCGCTGGACACATTCCAGCTTGTCTATAAGAGAAGCCATGTTGGATCAGGCCATATCAGCTTGTCTATAAGAGAAGCCATATATACACACACACACACAGTGGCTAATAGCCACTGATGGACCTCTGCTCCATATTTTTATCCAATCCCCTCTTGAAGGTGGCTATGCTTGCAGCCACCACCACCTCCAGTGGCAGTGAATTCCACATGTTAATCACCCTTTGGGTGAAGAAGTACTTCCTTTTATCTGTTTTAACCTGACTGCTCAGCAATTACATCGAATGCCCACAAGTTCTTTTATTGTGAGAAAGGGAGAAAAGTACTTCTTTTTCTACTTCCTCCATCCCATGCATTATCTTGTAAACCTCTATCATGTCACCCCGCAGGTGACGTTTCTCCAAGCTAAAGAGCCCCAAGCGTTTCAACCTTTCTTCATAGGGAAAGTGTCCCAACCCTTTAATCATTCTAGTTACCCTTTTCTGAACTTTCTCCAATGCTATAATATCCTTTTTGAGGTGCGGCAACCAGAACTGCACACAGTACTCCAAATGAGACCGTACCATCGATTTATACAGGGGCATTATGATACTGGCTGATTTGTTATCAATTCCCTTCGTAATAATTCCTAGCATGGCGTTGGCCTTTTTTATTGCAATCGCACACTGTCTTGACATTTTCAGTCAGTCTCAGCAAATTCACACCCCATCAACTTGTATTTGTAACTGGGATTCTTGGCCCCAATGTACATTACTTTGCACTTGGCCACGTTGAAACTCATCTGACACATTGACGCCCACTCACCCAGCCTCAACAGATCCCTTTGGAGTGCCTCACAATCCTCTCTGGTTCTCACCACCCTGAAAAATTTAGTGCCACTTCACTACTCACTCCCAACTCCAAATCATTTATGAACAAGTTAAAGAGTACAGAGCCTTGCGGCACCCCACTGCTTACCGTCCTCCACTGCAAAGACTGCCCATTTATACCCACTCTCTGCTTCCTATTACTCAGCCAGTTTTTGATCCACAAGAGTCCTTTTACTCCATGACTCTCGAACTTTCTAAAGCGCCTTTGATGAGGAACTTTATCAAAAGCTTTCTGAAAGTCAAGGTAAACAACATCTATTGGGTCTCCTTTGTCCACATGTTTATTCACCCCCTCAAAGAAATGCAACAGGTTAGTGAGGCAAGAGAACCCATGCTGAGTCTTCTTCAATAACCCGTGTTCATCAATGTGCCTACTCATTCTGTCCTTGATAATGGCTTCTACCAACTTTCCCAGTATTGAAGTCAGACTGACTGGCCTGTAATTTCCTGGATCTCCGCTGGAACCCCTTTTAAAGATGGGGGTGACATTTGCTACCTTCCAGTCCTCAGGAACAGAGGCAGATTTCAATGAAAGATTACAGATTTTTGTCAGAAGACCCACAAGTTCAACTTTGAGTTCTTTCAGAACTCTTGGATGTATGCCATCCGAACCTGGTGACTTATTAGTTTTTAATTTGTGTATCAGTTGTAGGACCTCCTCTTTTGTCACCTCAATCTGACTCAGGTCTTTCAACACCCCTTCGAAAATTAGTGGTTCTGGAGCAGACAAACACTTCTCATCTTCCAGTGAAGACAGATGCAAAAAATGCATTCAGCTTCTCAGCCATTTCCCTGTCTTCCTTCAGTAATCCTTTGACCCCTTGGTCATCCAAGGGTCCCACTGCCTCCCTGGCTGGTTTCCTGCTTCTAATATATCGGAAGAAATTTTTATTGTTGGTCTTAATGTTTTTTGCAATATGCTCCTCATAGTCCCTTTTTGCCTGCCTGATCACAGTCTTGCATTTGATTTGCCACAGCCTGGGTTCCCTTTTATTAATCTCACTTGGACTGGTTTTCCACCGTTTAAAGGAGTCCTTCTTACCTTTTACAGCTTCCATTACTTTGTTTGTTAACCATGCAGGCCTTTTCTTATAGCTGTTTGTGCCTTTCCTAACTTGTGGTATATATTTTATCTGAGCTTCTAGGATTGTAGTTTTAAATAGTCTCCAAGCTTCCCCAAGGGTTTTGACCCTATTTACCTTTCCTTTCAGTTTCCTCTTCACATGCCTCCTCATCTCAGAGAATTTACCCCTTTTAAAGCTAAACGTGGTTGTGCCGGTCTTTTGGGGCAACTTCCTGTTTATACAAATGGTGAAATCAATAACGTTATGGTCACTGCTCCCAAGTGGTGTGATCACTTTTACAACTCTCACCAAGTCTTGGGCATTACTTAGGACCAAATCCAGCATCGCCCCACCCTTGGTAGGTTCTTAGCACAGTTATTGAGAGCATCAAGAAACTCAATCGCTTTCTCTCGACCAGAACACATGTTGACCCAATCAATCTGCGGGTAGTTAAAATAACCTATTACGACAGTTTTTACATTTAGCCGCTATCTTTAATCCTTCCATCATATTATAATCGTCCTCTATCTTTTGATTTGGTGGGTGATAACAAACTCTCATAGTTAAATTTCCTTTTGGGCCCTCTATTTCAACCCAAAGCATTTCTAGAAGGGAATCTAATTCTCTGACCTCAGTCTTACTGGACCGTATTCCCTCTCTGACATACAGAGCCACCCCACCTCCAACCCTTCCCTCTATATCCTTCCGATATAACTTATATCCAGGAATCACCATGTCCCACTGATTCTCCTCATTCCATCAAGTTTCTGAAATTCCCACAATGTCTATGTTTTCTCCCAACAGTAAACATTCCAATTCACCAATTTTATTTTGAACACTTATAGCATTTGCATACAAACATCTATAATTTCCCAGGCAAGCTAGGCCTGCAACCTTCCTCCTGCCGCCTCGAGACTTTGGCAGACAGTCCATACTGTTTGTCACCATCACAGTGGACAACTCTGATCCACTACCCGGTAGAAAAAAAACAGCTAACCCTTCATCTCTTTGAGATGAGTTCTCCCAAACCAGAGACATTTCATCTCCTGTCGGCTTCCCCTCAAGATTTAGTTCAAAAACTGCTCTGCCACCTTTTTGATTTTAAGCGCCAGCAGCCTGGTTCCATACAGGGACAAGTGGAGACCGTCTCTTCTGTACAGCTCCCGCTTGTTCCAGAAAGCATCCTAGTGCCTAACAAACTTAAACCCTTCTTCCTTACATCATCGTCTCATCTACACATTGAGACTTCTAATATGTGCCTGTCACTCCTGCCCTGCACGTGGAACAGGTAGCACTTCTGAGAAGGCTACCTTGGAGATCCTGGCCTTAAGTATCCCACCTAGCAACCTAAATTTTTCCTCCAGGACCTCAAGACTGCATTTCCTTACATCGTTGGTGCCAACATGCACCACGACCACTGGCTCCTCCCCAGCACTGTCTATCAGCCTATCTACTACACCCGTAATGTCCGCTACCTTCGCATCAGGCAGGCAAGTTCCATACGGTCAGTACGCGGTTTTGCAACCCAGCTGTCTACTTGCCTAAGGATCGAATCACCAACTACCAAGACCCCCCCCCCTCCCTGCCCAGGGATGGTTCCTTGGTGCAAAAGTATTCTCGCTCACCAACTAAAGGTGACATTCCTTTTGAGGGCGCATTCCCCTTATCCTCAGCATGGTGCCCTGTTCCCTCTCAACTCTCACGCTTCCTGGCAGCAATGGGGCTGCCACGTTCAGAGCAGGGCTCATCTAATATGCCCCCGAGAGTTTTCCCCGAGTGCCTAACTGACCGTCTCTGCTCCTCCAGGGCAGTCACCTCGGCCTCAAGGGTACAAACTCGTTCCCTGAGGACCAGGAGCTCTATGCATTGAGCACATACCCAAGACTTCTGTCCTGTGGGCAGATAGTCTTGCATTTGATTTCCCTCAGCCTGGGTTCCCTTTTATTAACCTCACTTGGACTAGCTTTCCACTACTTAAAGGAATCCTTCTTAACTTTTACAGCTTCCATTGCTTTATTAACCATGCAGGCTTTTAAAAATACCTATTTGTGCCTTTCCTGATTCGTGGTATATATTTTAGCTGAGATTCTAGGATTGTAGTTTTAAATAGCCTCCAAGCTTCTCCAAGGGTTTTGACCCTATTTACCTTTCCTTTCAGTTTCCGCTTCACATGCCTCCTCATCTCAGAGAATGTACCCCTTTTAAAGTTAAAAGTGGTTGTGTTGGTCTTTTGGGGCAACTCCTTATTTATACAAATGGTGAAATCAATAACATTATGGTCACTGCTCCCAAGTGGTGCAATCACTTTTACATCTCTGACCAGGTCTTGGGCATTACTTAGGACCAAATCCAGGATCGCCCCACCCCTGGTAGGTTCAGAGACCATCTGCTCCATAGCACAGTCATTGAGAATGTCTAGAAACTCAATCTCTTTCTCCCAACTAGAACACATATTCACCCAATCAATCTGCGGGTAGTTAAAATCACCTATTATGATACAGTTTTTACGTTTAGCTGCTATCTTTAATTCTGTCATCATATTATAATCGTCCTCTATCTTTGATCCAGTGGGCGATAACAAACTCCCATGGTTAAATTTCCTTTTGGCCCCATTATAGCGACCCAAAGCATTTCTAGAAGTAAATCTCATTCTCTTACCTTCTCAATCTTACTGGACTGTATACCCTCTCTGACATACAGAGCCACCCCACTTCCAACCCTTCCCTCCAAATATAATTTATATCCAGGGATCACCGTGTCCCACTGATTCTCCTCATTCCACCAAATTTCCGAAATACCCATAATGTCTATATTTTCCTTCAATGCCAAGCATTCCAAATCCCTGATTTTACCTCAGACACTTCTAGCATTTGTATACAAACATCTATAATTTCCCAGACAAGTTAGGCCTGCAACCTTCATCCTGCTACCTCAAGACTTTGGCAGACCATCCGTACTGTTTGTCACTATCTCAGTGGACAACTCTAATCCATTGCCTGGTAGAAAAGTAACAGCTAAACATTCATCTCTTTGAGATGAGTCATCCCGAACCAGAAACATTTCATCTCCTGTCGGTTTTCTCCAAAGATTCAGTTTAAAAACTGTTCTCCCAACTTTTTGATTTTAAGCACCAGCAGCTTGGTTCCTTCTGTAACTGTAAAATTAACTGTAATTTTATCTATCTGTATAGCTAAACTTGAATTGTGTTGTTAGCCGCCCTGAGCCTGCCCCGGCGGGGAGGGCGGGATATAAATAAAAAAATTTTGTTGTTGTTGTTCTTGGGACAAGTTGAGACTGTCTCTTTTGTACAGCTCCTGTTTGTTCGAAAAAGCATCCCAGTTCCTAACAAACTTAAACCCTTCCTCCCTACACCATCGTCTCATCCACGCACTGAGACTTCTAATTTATGCCTGTCTCTCCAGCCTTGCACGTGGAACAGGTAGCACTTTTGAGAAGGCTACCTTGGAGGTCCTGGCCATGAGTCTCCTGACTAGCAGCCTAAATTTTTCCTCCAGGACCCCACAAATGCATTTCCCCACATTGTTGGTGCCAACATGCACTACAACCACTGGCTCCTCCCCAGCACTATCAGCCTATCTACAACACATGTCAGCTACCTTCACACCAGGCAGGTAAGTCACCATAAGGTCAGTATGCAGTTTTGCCACACAGCTATCTACTTGTCTAAGGATCAAATCACCAACTACCAAAACCCTGCCCCCCTCCCCCGCCTAGGGATGGTTCCTTGGTGCAAAAGGATACCTGCTCACCAACTGAAGAAGAGGTCCCATCTGAGGGCGCATTCCCCTTATCCTCAGCACGGTGCCCTGTTCCCTCTCGACCATCATGCTCCCCGGCAGCAACGGGGCTGGCATATTTGGAGTGGAGCTCATCTAATAAGTCCCCAAGAGTCTTCTTCAAGTGCCTAACTGACTGTCTCTGCTTCTCCAGGTCAGCCACCTTTGCCTCCAGGGTGCGAACTCGTTCCCTGAGGACCAGGAGCTCCTTGCTCGAGCACACACCCAAGACTTCTGTCCAGTAGGCAGATAGTCATACATGTAATACTCCATGCAAAACACTGGAAAGCCCCTACCCCCCTGCTGGCATTCTACCTTCATAATAGCTTTTTAAATATACAGTCCTCCCTTTAAATCCTTTTGTGTTTATGTGGCTCTCCTTCTTGAAAGTCTACTTACCTTATTTGGAACACATAGAAACTAGGGATCCTCGTTCCTGGCCCTTCCTGGGCTTTTTACAGAGCCCCCCGCTAAGAGCCACAGGCCAAGTGCCCTTTAGCTCTCCAAAGGCTCATGCCTCTGGCAAGGTGCAGCCTTATAAATGCAAAGAGGACAGGGCCAATAGTCTGCCCCAGGCAACAGAGAAACTCCCAATGAGCAACAATCACCTACAGCCCACTCAAAACAAACAAACAAACAAACAGTTCCCCAGCAACCACACAAATCACATAAACTCAGACTCTCAGAAACTTCCCCAAGCTGTTTAGAAAAGGCTGTTAAGAAAGCCAAACACTCACCCTTGCAGCAGCACACCTTTCCTGCTCTCTCCCAGAGCTCAACTGTGCTCAATATGATACAGAAAGAAAAAAATATATATAGGCAATAAGGAAGGAATGTGTTATTTGCCAACATAGGGAATAATCCTACCAGAAAGTCCCTCAAAAAGACTGACAGCAACACATGCTGAATTTCAACAACATCTTTGTGTAGACATGACGCAAACAGGTATATTCAAGGGATAGCTCCAACTGTCCATGCTCATTGCTGCCACAGTTATTCAGGGACAACTATGTTTACTGGAGGATCAGCAGGGGTAAAAGCAGTGGTCCACTCAACATTATTTTGTGCTTCACCAGTGGATCATGATTGACATTCTGCTCAACACCTTAATAATTATTTCCCCTTCTATTATTCTATCTCTGTCCCAGAATTACTTTTCTTTTGCTGCTTGTTTCATTAGTATTCTGATTTTGACTCTCTTCTGTACGTCATCATTACTGCTTCTGTCAATAAAAAAACCCCTTGTCTTCATAATCCAATTAACCCATGGGTCTGTATTTGCTTTTGGATGTGACATTTATGACATGAAGTGCTGCAGGTATGACAAGCAGAGCTGGGTCTTGGTGTCACAGCAAATCAAATCAAACCAGTGTGAGAGGCTGAAACACTAAATTTGTAACCCCAAGTAACCTTTTGAGGCATAGTCAGTCCTTTCATCACTTGATTAGAACGGCAACACAAGATATCAGAAGAAATAGAAGTCATCTAATGTTGAGATCTTTTATTGGCAAATATACGATGTAATAAAGTACCTCATTTTCTCTTGCAATAAAATTTGCTCAGTCTGGGGGAGGAGTTGACTCTCTGCACCATCTAGTTTGTGCTGGGGTTGTTTGACTTTGCCAAGTCAGTGGTAGAATAGGCAGCATCTTTTGTGAATTGGGGAGTCTTGGGTTCAAACGCGTCTCCTGCTCTGCCCTGTAAGGGGTTGGGAGCAAGGCTGGGCTTTGTGGACTGGCCCTGGTGGAGAAGATTCCCCAGGTATCCATGAGAAGGTCTGTTGCCCTGCTTTATTATTTATTTATTTGATTTCTAGCCCTCCCTCGCCTGCATAGCAGGGCTCAGGGTAGATAACAACGATTAAAACAATTAATATTGATTAAAATATATTCCAATGCAGTTAATAATCAAATAGATTATTTGGAACAACATAAGGAACAATTTCCAAACTCTCAAGGGAAGGATTGTGCATCATGTGTGTTGGTGGATGTTACATCTGATATTAAGACAGAGTTGGTGGTTGGAGAGAAGGAAGAGGCCAATCTAGAAGTTGTCATTGTCACAGCCTGGTGGAACATTTCAGACTTATAGGCCCTGTGGAACTGTGTTAAGTCCCACAGGGCCCAGATCTCATCTGGAAGAGAGTTCCACCATGCTGGGGCTAAAGCTGAGAAGGCCCTAGATTGAGTTGAGACCAGAGTGATGCATTGCAGGCTGGGAACCAACATAAGGTTATTATTCATGGAGTGCAATGCTCTTTGGGGGACATACCAGGAGAGATGGTCCCAAAGATATGTTGGTCCTAGACCATTTAGGCTTTGAAGGTGAAAACCATAACCTTGAATCTGATCCAATATTCAACTTGGAGTCAATGCAGTTGACATAGCACCGGTTGTATATGGGCTCTAGATTATGTTCCTGCAAGGAGATGCACCACTGTGTTCTGGACAAGTTGTAACTTCCAGGTCAGCCTGAAGGGTAACCGTGCATAGAGTGAGTTACAGTAGTCTAGTCTGGAGGTGACCATTGCATGGACCACATGAGAAAGGAAGGGGATCAGTTGCCTGACCAGGTGTAGATTTTAAAATATGCCAGTCTGGCAACATTTGTGACCTAAGCCTCCATTGAAAGGAAGGCATCCAGGATCACACCCAGACTCCTCACACTTGACACTGATTTTAATAGTACATTGTTGGGAACTTGCACCCCAACCTTGGGTCTCCCCAATTCAACCACAGGACTTTCATCTTTGATGGATTAAATTTCAGTTGATTCTGTTTCAACTAGCCAACCATGACCTCCAAGTCCCCAGCTAAAATATATGGGTTTGTGTTTGGCTGGCCATCCACTGACAAATATATCTCGGTGTCATCTGCATACTGATGACAACCCAGCCCAAATCTACATACATAGATGTTAAATAACATTGAGGAGAAGACTGCCATTTAAGAGATACCACATACCAAAAGGTACGTGGTGAAACCTTCTTCCCATGCACCAACCCTCTGTCCCTGATCAGGGAGGAATGAGACAAGCCATTTCAAGGCTGTCCCACAAACCCCTGCATTGGCAAGGCAGTGGGTCATTAGGTCATAACAGACCATGTCAAATGCTGCTGTGAGATCAAGCAGCAGCAGCAGTGGTGACCCGCTTCAGTCCAGTCTACATAGGTCATCTGTAAGGGCAATCAAAGCTGTTTCCATCCCATAGCCAGAGTGGAATGGGTCAAGGATATGTCATCCAGGAATACCTAGAGATGTTCAGCTACTGTCCTATCAACTATTTTGCCCAGGAATAGAAGGTTTGAAATTGGACAGATTTGTGGAATCCGGAGATGGTTTCTTTAAGAGCTATCTCACCACCACCTCATTCAAAGTCCCTGGAAAGATCCTTGAATTCAGAGAGTGATTTATAATATCAGCCAGGGGAGCCTGTATTACTTGACCACTGGCCTTCAACTCCCATAATGGACACAGGTCCAGGAGGTAGGTGGTGGACTCTCAGGATCCTGTCCACATTGTCTGGAGAGAGTCAGCTGAATTGGTCCATTACTGGATTCAAACAGCCAAGGGGCCTCCAGCTCTCATACTCGATCAAATCCAAATCCAATTAGTTTATTCTGGTACATAACCAGGACAAAACAGTTAAAACACAGTTGAAAACCATGCACTGTATACACATTCATTGATAAGAAAATGATTAAATGGAACTTTACAAGTACAAGGGGGAAAAAAAAGTTTTAAATTTTAAAAACTGGAAAAACCAAGGACTCAAAGATATCTATATCACTTTTTTACATAATCTTTGCAGATTCTAGAAGCTGCGGTCAGAAATTTGGCGCAAGCAAATGTAACCTTGGGATTAGAATCCAACAAAAGCGTATTACTTCTGAATCAGGCCAACCCAGGGATCTCTCCAACAGGGGCTGGATGTACTGAACATGTATTTCTTAATAATACCTGCAACTAAACACTGTATGTTCGATTGTTTCCACTTTCCCAGAGCCACAGTGGCAAACTTGCTTGGTCATGGGGACTTGTGAGGATAAACCAGATGTCAACCAAGTCTACCAAGTCTAAAAGATAGAGGTTTACAAGATAATGCATGGGATGGAGAAAGTAGAGAAAGAAGTACTTTTCTCCCTTTCTCACAATACAAGAACTCGTGGGCATTCGATGAAATTGCTGAGCAGACAGGTTAAAACGGATAAAAGGAAGTACTTCTTCACCCAAAGGGTGATTAACATGTGGAATTCACTGCCACAGGAGGTGGTGGCGGCCACAAGTATAGCCACCTTCAAGAAGGGTTTAGATAAAAATATGGAGCACAGGTCCATAAGTGGCTATTAGCCACAGTGTATGTGTGTATATAAAATTTTTTGCCACTGTGTGACACAGAGTGTTGGACTTGATGGGCCGTTGGCCTGATCCAACATGGCTTCTCTTATGTTCTTATGTTAAGTCAACTCTCTTTTATGAAACAAAGGTAGAGTTTAATTGTTTCGATACAGGAGTTAATCCTCTAGCCAGAGGTTGCCAGGAATGAAGTTAGTGGTTACAGACAGCAACAATATAGTCAAACTGCATGGGCAAATGTGGCGTTTTCCTCCTCCCACCTTTTCACACCAAGCTGTATATCAACTGGAGACAACACAGTCCATTCACTTCTCACCTTCCAAGGCCATTTACACAGCCTGAGCCTAAACTACAAAAAGCACCTTAACTACAAAGCAAGCATCATCTCCTCCCCCCTCACAGGCATCACAATCAGGCAGTTGAGATACATCAAACATACAGCAAAGAGAATACCCATGGCAGTACCTGACAGGACCTTCTTATAACAGCCCTCTATGACAGCAGATGGAGAAATATTATATCGGGCCATAGAAAAGACCCTTTGATGGGACGGGATTTTTAAGTGTGACAAGTATGAAGCTGGAGAAACCACATATCTCATTTAAGGAGGGGCTAAAAAGTTTGGATGTGATCAAGGTCAAACCTGAATGGCCTAATGGCTTCCCCAGTCCGACTGAACAACAACAACAAAAATTTGGAGTCCAGGCAAGATCATTCTGCCTCTTGAAATCTAGTATTCACTGTCTGATTTATGACCCTTGCACATACTCTATCAATACCAGCAGGCAGGTCCTGGAAGAGCAACAAACTTTTACCCACAAAATAGCCTGCAAAAGTCTCACAGCTAATTACTGAATCACAATTTTTTTTTCTCCTTGCAACCCCTTTCACTCAGACATGGCACTCACCAAGTTCTTCCAGAGCTGTTCCTCTCAAGAGCAGTTTCTGTTAGAGCTCTCTAAACTCCACCTACCTCACAGTCTGTTGTGAGCAAAGGAAGGGAAAGGCGATTGTAAACTGCTCTGAGACTCCTTCAGGTAGTGAAGGGTGGGGTATAAATCCAATCTCCTCCTCTTCTTCTTCTTTCCTGTCTCAGACTGATGTTTGTTATTCATTGGGGCCAAGTAGATTCCCCCCCTCATAAATCTGATTGATTTGGATTCAGGATTTAAAGGGGGGGGGCACTCTGCTTACTTCACTCTGCCAGACAGCTGGTCTGGCCCATGGATTGAGATCTCAGAGCAAAGGTGGTTGCAGGGACTGGAACAGTGCATCCTCCAAGACTCAAAGACTTCATAGCTAGATTGGGAGGATCTGGTGGAGGCAGTACTGATCTCAAGAACTGTATGTATTGAAGCACAACAGCTAACTAACTCATCAGACAACAACTAGGTCTCAGAAACTCTAACTCCTCCTTCAGTAATGGTCACAAGGTCTAAGCTTCCTCTTCCTAGAGTATGGGTCCCCAATGATTTGCCTTTAGGTATCATGGTGCTGTCAACCCTTTTTTCTGGTGTCCACTAAACTTTTTATAAAGTGGGTGGGGCTTTTGCCTAGCAAGGCTTCTGATTGGCAACTGGAAATGGGATTGGCTGTGTAGATTTTTTAAAACATTGTTTAGGCAGCAGATGCCACCACAGCACAAGGTCTTCCCTGTCTGAAAGTAAGCTGTGGTGGCCATTTTGAGGCTAGCTTCAGTTGGTGAAGCAGCCATTATGTCGCTGTGCCCATCATGCTGTGTTAGAATTCCAAACATGCCCACAAGTTCAAAAAGTTGGGGACCCCTGTACTAGAGATTCTCTGAGAGATGGCATTAAAATAACAGTACTGATATACCATCCTGGCGAGCTCTCCTCAAGCATTATGTTAATGCCTGGCAAAAAGAAGACTCCACAGCCCAGAAGGATGCATGAAACATCTCAGCCAGATGCTTCATGGATGCGTATGTGTGTCAAGTCTGAGTTATGTTTTACTAGCATAGATTTTCAACTCTGGTTCAAACTTTGGTTCAGGAAATGACTCCTGGGTAAAAGCCATACTGTATTCAAGTGCTGCTAGCTCAACCTCTCCTTCCCCCCCTCCTCCCCTTTGTTATGTAGCCAAGCTCTGCAACTAGCTATGAGAAAAAGATTACTGTGCCTTCTCAAAGATAATGGGTACCAAGGAAGTGCCCAAGGCCAGCCAGGCCTGAGAACGATAAAGTAACAACGATGTGTGAATGTGCTCGCTTAGGAGCCCCCCCCCCGTAGGAATTCCTCTGATCTGCACCTTAAATGTTTGCCCTCTGTATATGCTCGCCAGTTCTCTCAATCTCTGTCGACCAGTCTTGCAATATGTTACAATAAACTTGCTACTTTTATCAACAAGGACTCGTTATTGAAACATCAGACTTGACATTTTGAGAGAACTCCCTTTGGGGGGGTTTCGACTGTGCCAGCAACTTGAAAGGCCAAATGGCTGACCAGATTCCAGGCAACGGAGAACTCCCACTCGAAGCGGGCTCGGAAGGGGCTACCCCGTGGCACGTACTGGACCCCAGGAGGGCCGCGGAGTCTCCGCCCGAGTTCCAACTAGTGCTGTCCCCGAGGCAGTATCAGCCGCGGACCTCGACCACCATCATGGACCAGGCCCCGCTGCGCAGAGACGCCATCCTGAACCGCCACGTTAGGCAGATCCAGATGGCTGAGGGTGAGGCTGCCAACCCGGGCTCCGGAGAGACGGGAGAAGCGGACAGCATCATCGTCGTCCACGTGGGGGAAAGTGGGGACGATGGAGCTGGGGCCAGGAAGGCCGAATGTGAAGAACCCCAACTCAAGGGGCAAGACGAGGAGGATTATCAATTGTTCCGCTCGATGGTCCGGAGGGAAATCGATGGCGCCCTCGGGGGGCTGCGGGACGAGGTCCGGGACCTGACGATCCAGCTCGGGAGAGCCATGGGGGGAGTGGCCTCCAGACGCCCGGCGGGGCCAGCTGCCCCTGCCAGAGGCCGCCCCAGCCAACCGGCGGCAGCGGCCACCCCTCCCCCGGCGAGGGTCGGGGCACCCCAGGCACCGGCGCCCGCGCCCCCAGCCTCTGGGGCCCCGGGGGGTTTCAGGCACGTGGGGAGAGAACTAGATGCCACCTTCGATGGGGACCCGGAGGAGGTGAACTACTTCGCAATACAAGCGAACAGCTTCATGCACTACTGGGGGAACTCCTTCCCGGATGAGTTTAGCCGAGTCGACTACCTGGGGTCGAAGCTGAGGGGGTCGGCCAAGAGATGGTATGTGGGCCTGTGTGAGACCAGGAGCCCGATCCTGGACGACGTGCACACTTTCCTGCAAGCCTTGCTGACCCAATATGAGGACCCACTGCAAGAGACCCGGGCGCTGGCGGCTTTACGAGACATGCAGCAGGGGCCCCGACCCATTCACGAATACGCCGCCGACTTCCAAGCCAACGTGGCCAGAGTCCGGGGCTGGAACGAGGTAATGAAGATCGAGCAGTTCACGAATGGACTGAACGCGAGCATCCTAGACCGGGCCCTCACCCAAGCCCGTCCGGCCACCCTGGTGGGGTGGATCCAGTTAGCGGGAGAGGTGGAGAACAACCTCAAGAGAGTGGCCATGCTCCGGCAGCACCAGTCCAGGAAGACCCAGACGAAAGGGGGGGCCCCGAAAGTGGAGCCGCCGAAGGGGAAGAAACCGGCGGTGGCGGTGCCGGTGGGGCCGCGCAGGTGTTTCCGCTGCGGTGACCCCAATCACTTGGCCTCCAGCTGTCCACACCCCCCACCGCCGAGGGCCGCCCCGACCCCGCCGAAAGCCGTTGCCCAAACCCCGAAGAAGCCACCCGGCCGCCCTAAGGATGCGGCGAGGAGCAGCGCAGCGTTGGTGCAAGAGGAGCTACAGGAGGAGGAGGTGCTCCTCTCCGCCGAGCTCGCGGACCTGGCTTGGATCGAAGAACCGGCAGGAAACGATGCCGACCTGCTGCCCTGAAGGCTGCCCAACAGCAGGTCGATCGTGACGGGGAGCCGCTGACGGTGAGCGTGACGGGGAAACTGTACTTTGTGACTGTGAAATTGCTGAACCCCAAGCTACGGAGGTTCATGCAGATCAGGGCCCTAATAGACTCGGGGTGTAACAGGGAACTGATGTCCCCCAGGGTGGTGGAGGCCTTGGGACTAGAAAGCTCACTCCTACCCCACCCGATGCTATTCGAACAAATGGATGGGTCGGTGATGTGCGGGGAGCCTTGCACACACGAGACGCAACCGTGCCCGGTAGGGATCGAGGAGCATTGGGACCAAGAGCTTTTTGTGATCGCTCCCTCGTGCTCATACCCGATAGTGCTAGGGGTGGGGTGGCTGGAAAAGCACGAACCCTTAATCAGGTGGAGGGCCAAAACCATCAGGTTCCTGGACCCGGGGTGCGAATCCCATCGGTGGGACCAGGCGTGGGGGCCAAAAGCTCCCGCTGCCAAGGAAAGGGCATGTGTGACCGTGGAGGAAGTACACTCGGTCCCCGCGCCCTACCGGGACCTCATGGAAGTCTTTAGTGAGAAGGAGACCAACCAACTGCCCCCCCACCGAAGCACGGACTGTGCCATAGAACTGATCCCGGGGGAAACCTTACCCAAGGCAAAACTCTATCAGATGGGGTGGGCAGAAAAGAAAGAGCTACGCAAGTTCCTAGATCAGAACTTGGCAAGGGGGTTCATCCGGCCGGCCACGGCCCCCCACGCGGCCCAAGTCCTATTCAGGAAGAAGAAGGACAACTCGTTGAGACTTTGCACTGATTTTCGTGGGATAAACGCGATTTCCACGTCCAATGCTTACCCCATCCCCCTCATCCGGGACTTGTTGAGCACGGTTGCAGGGGGGGAAATATTCACCAAACTGGACTTACGAGACGCCTACTTCCGAGTGCGCATTAAAGAGGGGGACGAGTGGAAGACGGCCTTTAATACCCCCATGGGACAGTTTGAATACTTAGTGATGCCGTTCGGACTGCAGGGGGCCCCGGGGGTGTTCATGAACTTTATCAATGATGTGCTGCGGGATTACCTGTACAAAAGGGTGGTGGTGTACCTTGATGGCATCATTATTTACTCGCAAGACGAGAAATCGCATGTGAAATTGGTCCGAGAGGTGCTCAGCACCCTGCTGAAAAATCAACTGTATGCTAAATTGTCTAAATGCGAGTTCCATCGGACGGAACTAGATTACCTAGGCTTCCGAGTGTCAGAACGCCGATTGGCCATGGACCCGGCGAAGGTCCAGGCAGTATTGGAATGGGCCCCCCTGAGGACACGTAGACAGCTCCAATCGTTCCTCGGGTTCACAAATTTTTACAGACAATTCATTGAGGGGTTCGCCCAGATAGCCCTGCCCCTAACTGATCTCCTAAAGACCAAGGGCAAGGGCCCCGAGGCCAAGCTAGGCTAAATTGGACGGAAGAGTGCCAATCCGCGTTCGAACACCTGAAGCGCCTGTTCACGAGTGAACCGGTCCTAAGCCACCCGGACGAGCAAAAGGCCTTCGTGGTCCAATGCGACGCCTCCGACGTGGCCGTAGGAGCCATTCTCATGCAGGAGGACGGGGAGGGGAAGCTAAGACCATGCGCCTACATATCCCGAAAGTTTTCAGCCGACCAGCGTAACTGGTCCGTTTGGGACAAGGAGGGGTTCGCAGTGATGTTTGCCCTGAAAACGTGGAGGTCTTGGCTGGAAGGGGCGAGACTCCCCTTTGAAATATGGACTGATCATAAGAACTTAGAGGCTCTAATGGGTAAAAGAAAGCTGAGTGAAAAACAAATCCGGTAGGCAGGGTTTTTCTCAAAATTTGGCTTCACCCTGAGGCACATCCCGGGGGCAAAGAACTTTCTGGCGGACGCCCTCTCGCGGCTCCTGCAGCACGAGAGCCAGAGGGAAGAGGTAGTGGACTCACTGATTTCTCCCTCCCAGATAGCCGCCATGGTCACTACCCGCTCCCAGAAAAGGAAGAGGGATTTGGGAGGAATCAACCCTGAGCTCATTTCCCTGGAGACCGAGAGGGAGGGAAACGAGAGGCCAGGGGGGGTCCAGAAAGCCAAAGACGGACTCTGGTACAAAGGGGAAAAACTATATGTGCCCAAGCCCCTGAGAAGGGAAGTCTTACAGCTCTGCCACTCTTCTAAACTGGCTGGGCACTTTGGCTATGTCAAGACGCTACACCTGGTTAACAGACAATTCTGGTGGCCCTCCCTCCGCAAAGACATATCTGACTTTGTCACCAGCTGCCCCATTTGTATAATGGCCAAAAAGAGGGGGGGGGGACCGCCGGGCTTGCTACAACCACTTGAGACCGCCAAGCGGCCATGGTCAATAGTGTCCATGGACTTCATAGTGGAGCTCCCCCCCTCGCGGGGAAAGACTGTCATTTTGGTGGTGGTGGACACTTTTTCTAAGCAAGCGCACTTCATCCCCTGCGCACAACTGCCCACCGCAAAGAAACTGGCGGCCCTGTTCTTCGATCACGTGATAAAACTACACTCATTCCCCGATAAGGTCATTAGTGACCGCGGGCCGCAGTTCGTTGCCACCTTCTGGCGGGAGTTCTGTAAATTAATAGGAATGGAACAAGGGTTGAGCTCCGCCTACCACCCACAGACGGACGGACAGACGGAGAGGGTTAACGGGGTGCTTGAACAAAACCTAAGGTGCTTCGTTAATCAAAGACAATCAGACTGGGTAGAATTACTCCCCTTCGCTGAATACTGCTACAACAACACCATGCAGAGTTCCACCAAAGCCTCCCCCTTTTTCACAGTGTTTGGCTATGAGGGGAAGCCGCTTCCGCTGTTGCAAGGGGGGGGAACAGATACGCCCACCTCCTTCGAGCAGTGGTGGAAGGGGCCGAGCAACAGTTGGCCAATCATTAAGGAGAATCTGGAGGCGGCCAAGGAGTCCTACAAAAAGCAGTATGACAAATCCCATGTCCCGGCGGGAGAGTTTAAAGTAGGGGACTCGGTGTTTGTATCAACCAAAAACTTTCCTCTAACCCAGCCCTCTAAGAAGCTAGCTTACAAGTTCCTAGGGCCCTTCAAAGTGAAAAGAGTGATTAATGCAGTGACTGTGGAACTGGACTTGCCACCTGCCCTGGGTAAAATCCACCCTGTGTTTCATTGCAGCTTGATCCGGCGAGATCCGGGGCCGTCCAGCTGGCATCCTCTCCCCTCGCGGCTCCTCTCCACCCTGGCGGACCGCTGCCTCACCACTACCGAACCCCTGGAACACTTGCCCCAGGCTAGGACCCCTCTCCTCGCCGTAGAGGGGGCTTAGGGGGGGGCAGTATGTCAAGTCTGAGTTATGTTTTACTAGCATAGATTTTCAACTCTGGTTCAAACTTTGGTTCAGGAAATGACTCCTGGGTAAAAGCCATACTGTATTCAAGTGCTGCTAGCTCAACCTCTCCTTCCCCCCCTCCTCCCCTTTGTTATGTAGCCAAGCTCTGCAACTAGCTATGAGAAAAAGATTACTGTGCCTTCTCAAAGATAATGGGTACCAAGGAAGTGCCCAAGGCCAGCCAGGCCTGAGAACGATAAAGTAACAACGATGTGTGAATGTGCTCGCTTAGGAGGCCCCCCCTGTAGGAATTCCTCTGATCTGCACCTTAAATGTTTGCCCTCTGTATATGCTCGCCAGTTCTCTCAATCTCTGTCGACCAGTCTTGCAATATGTTACAATAAACTTGCTACTTTTATCAACAAGGACTCGTTATTGAAACATCAGACTTGACAATGTGGAGGTCTGACTTCTCTGCATCCCACTGAGTGTACTGTGCACTATGGTTGAGAAATGTTATCAGTTGCTGTCTATTGCAGATCCCATTTAAATTGTGATCTTTTATGTATATTCATAATTACTATTTTATTCATTTTTTTTACTGTGTGTTTTATTTATGTGGTAAAATGCCATGAGTTCCAAAGGGGAGAAAGGCAGCTAGGTTGGTGTAGTGGTTAAGTGCACTGCCTCTTATTTGGGAGAACTGTGTTTGATTCCTCACTCCTCAGGCCCAGCGCTTGGGATACTTGCGCCCCAGGCCGAACTCCGCCCCCCAACCCAAGTGTTCTATTCATGCACGCTTTGCACATGTGCCCCAATGACATCACGCCCCCTGACTTCACCAAGGCTTCCTGAGTCTCGGGAAATCTTGAAGTCAGAAAGGCAGCAGATGTGCTCAGAGCCGGCTCTGAGCACTCTCACTGCCATGCCCCTCCAACTTCGCTGAGGTTTCCCAAGCCTCGGTGAAGTCAGGAATGCAGTGGGCAAGAGGAGAGGGGGTGCCCTAGGCGGCCACCTACTTGGCCTACTCCCATGTGCCAGCCCTGCCACTCCTCCACATATACTATTCATTGACCACATAGACTGACTCATCTATTACACATACATCTGCTGATTTGACCTTGGGTCAGCCACAAGTTCTCTCAAGGCTGTTCTGCTCAAAAGCAGTTCTGGGAGAGCTCTCTCAGCCCCGCCTACCTCAAAGGGTGTCTCTTGTGGGGAAGGGAAGGGAAAGGAGATAGTAAGCCACTCTGAGACTCCTTTGGCTAGCAAAGGGTGGGGTATAAATCCAATCTCCTCCTCCTCTTCTTCTTCTTCATCTTCTTCTTCTTCTTCATCATCATCATCTTTTTAAAAATATTTTTTATTTTGTATTATAACTCATATTATTTCTCCATCTTACATTCATATTACAGATCCATCAATTACCACTCTCCCCCCCTCCTCCCACCCCTCCCAAATTGACCATAATAGAACTCATTTATATTTGCAACCACATGCACATCCTTTGGAGCCTGAGCCTTATTTCATTATTGGCCCCTCCTGTTTTTACCTATCCAATATATTTATACCACCTTTCCTTAATTTCTTCAATCTTATCCTCTCCTTGCTTTCCTTGTTTTAATATTGATAGTATATCTGACTGAATCCATTCGTATAAATAACTGCTCTATTTATCCAAAGTCCATTTCGTAGCATCTTTCCAACAAATGCTATGACAGCCTGGGCTGCCAAAATCATAGCTTTAAATATCTCCTGGAAAGGCTTATCCACTTTAGGGTTCCCCAATATTCCCATAAATAACGCCTCTCCTGAAAGTTTCACTTTAACTTTTCACACTTCTTGCACTTTTCCAAAATCTTCCACCAGAATTCAGCCACTCTTGAACACTCCCACCATAGATGCGCATAATGTCCCTTCTCCTTTTTGCAATGCCAGCAATTGGATCTCAATCCCTTAATCATATACGCTAATTGAGCCGGTGTTCTATACCATTTTCAAATTAATTTCATTTCTAATTCTCTAAATTTTTCCAATTTTATATCATTAATATTTCTCATTACTTTATTTAACTCCTGTTCCAATAGTTCCACATCTTTCTTCCACTTTGTCTGTATTATACTTATCATATGATTTTTACTTCCCCTCATAATATTATATATCTTTCTTGTTAATTTTTTTTGTCATCTTTCCTACTTCTATACAGTTCTTCCATCAGGGTACCATCCTGAAATATTCCAGAATATTTCTGTTGTTTCAACATACTATATAAACCATTAACTCCTAACTAGTATTGACCCCCCACTATTAATAAATCTTGCATTGGTATTAAAGTATCCTGGGTATCATATATATCTTTCCTTATATCTCAATTTATATATATCTTTCCTTATATCTCAATTTATTTTGACTCCCTACTTAATGATTCTACTGGTGCCCACTTTGAAATTGTAGACATCCACATTGCCTTCTTTTTTTCCCCATATTTTTAGTCCCACTTGTCTTGGCCCTATTGTATTTTTATGTCCCTTTTTATTTCTTGTGTAAATATGCCAAATCTACCTTCTCATTTATTTATATTATCTTCCCATCTTACCAATTTATCTCTGTTATTTCCATCCAGTTCCATCAACATTGTTATTTGGAATGCTTCATAATATGCTTTCAACTGTGGTACACCCCAACCTAGTTCTTCTTTCGAAGTATATATCACATTCTTTGAGACTCTAGCTTGTTTCTTTCCAGACACCCAGTTTCTAAGTACCTTATCCCATATTGTCAGTTGTTTCTTGGGCACCCACTCTGGGAGTACCTGAAACAGATACATCAACTTTGGTATTTGTTGTGTCCTAGGCTCAAATGGGAGAACTGCTACTTTTGGAGGGAACTGTTACTTTTGGAGGGAAGCTGAACAAGCCAAAGCTTGTACTCCACACCAGGGTTCCAGAGAAGGCCTAAGCGTGCCCAATCAGGGGAAGGATTGAAACATAAGTAGCCAATCAACATCTAGGCTCATACTGTACCCTGATAGGCCCTTAGGGCCCTGTAAATAGTCAATCCATGTACATAGTTAAGGACCAATCAGAAGGGGGCAAGAATTGTATAAAAGAGCGGGAAGTTTGAATAGAGCTCAGTCTGTGTGTGTGTTCCTAAAGTAAAGCTTGCCGAAATCACTCTCCGACTCTGGTCTCTTACTGCGCCAACCCCAGTACTTTACGGTATTATAAACATTTTAATTGCTTTAATTTTTCCTAATATACTCATATACATGTCCTTCTATTGAGTTAATTTTTTTCTTTTTTTCCCCAAACTATTTTATAATTTAATGTCATTAGCTTCTTAACATTCATTCTTATAATTACCCCTAAATATTTTAACTTTTTAACTCCTAATTTCATTCCTGTTAACTTTGCTATTTCTTTTTGTTCCCTTAGATCTACTTTACTGAACATTATTTCTGATTTCTCAATGTTTTCTCAATTTCTCAAAAGCTCTGAAGATTCTTTAAAATCTTCCAAAATTATTATTAATTATTTCATAGCCTCTAGGGAGTTCCCTAAAACTAATAATATATCATCTGCAAATAAATTCAGTTTAATTTCCTCCTTCCCTACCTTATATCCCTGTATTCTACTACTGTTCCTAATTCTATCAACCAGAGGTTCCATAGCCATGACAAAAAGCATCGGTGATAAGGGAAAACCTTGCTTAACCCCCTCTGAATCATAACTTCTTTAGTATGTCCTTCATTTATTTTAATCACTGCTTTTCCATTCTTATATATTTCTCTTCTTGCATTCACATACTGTCCCTCAAAACCAAATTTATGTAACAATTTAAACATATATATATGATTTAAAGTATCAAAAGCTTTATATACATCTAATTTTAATAAGGAATTTTTTTTCTTATTATTCCCATGGTATAAAGCATTTATCACATTTCTGATAGAATGCCTATTTCACAAATCCATATTGGCCTTCTCCAATTAAATTTGGTATTACCTTCTTTAATCTATTTGCTAGGACCTTTGCAAAAAAATTATAATCTTGGTTTGCCAAATTTATTGGTCTATAAGAATTCGGATCTTCTGGATCCCTTTGTTGTTTTTGGATTGTAATAATCTCTGTCTTCCTCCAGGAGTCTGGGGCTTTCCCTTCATTCAAAATTTTATTAAACAAACTTTGTAATTCCGGGGCTATCAAATATTCCACCAATTTATAAAATTCTGCTGTAAACCCATCTAATCCTGGTGACTTCCCATTTTTTAAGTTTTTTTATAACATTTAATATTTCTTGTTGTGTGACATCCTCATTTAATTCCATTAATTCCTCCTAGGCTTCCCAATCCTCAGGTCCCAGTGGGGGATTCCCCGGTTTTACAGACTTTCCCCCACCCCCAGCCAGCTGGCCGGTGGGGGAAGCCCTACCCCCACAGCTACCATGCAGCTCTAGATCTTGGGCAGGTTTAGAAACAAGTCAGTTTCAAAATGTGTGTGTGTGTCTGTGCCTTTAAAGTTGAGCAGGAAGTACTTCATGGGAAGGGTCAGCAACACAGTCCCTCCATTTGTTTTGCTTTCGTTTCAGAGCAACTAAGTGTGTGTGCGTGAGAGAGTGCGTAGCCCTTATTCTTTTCAGATGTCATTGTGGAGGAATCAGACCCAGTAAGTGTGTGCGTGTGTGAGAGAGAGAGGGTTGCCAATCCCAGGTTTGGAGGCCCTCCCCCCTCTCACTTTAGGGTCATCAGAAAGCGGTGTGGCGGGGGAGGGAAATGTCTACTGAGCAATTATTCCCTATGGAGAATGAGTCCCATAGGGAATAGTGGGGAATTGATGAAGGAAGGACAATGGCCTGGCCAACCTTGTTCTGCCTCCATCTTAAGACTCAGAAGGCAGCATTAAGCTTTCATGTACCTTGACCCATGCAAGAATGTTGAGGGTCTTGGAATGTGCTGCCCTTTCACCTCCTTCCTGGAATCCACATTTGGGGTAGACAGCTAAAGTAAACATTGGTCTCCTTAAATTTGCACGTTGCTAGTAAGTTATTGTGTACAGAGGATTGTATAAAATAAAGCAATGCAACCACTGTCAGGGAGACACAAGCAGGATGGACAGACTGGTGTGTGACCCTCATCCCTGAATCGTGTGTCGTTACTACATGTGGCGCAGTGAGCAGGGACCCCTCTCACAAACATCTGGAACAGACCCCTTGAGTGCACTTTGTCGTTCTAAACGACCCCTTCATTTGTGAGTATGGGAGGACAGTTCTCGCAGACCCAGCAGAAACACTTGGAGGAGCTGCAGTTCTTCATTCAGAAGTACGGCAAGACCTTGACTTCTGGGCAACTTCAGACTCTCTTACAAGAGGTCAGTAAGTAGTGCCCCTAGTACCCAGAGGGAGGTTCTCTTAAACTTCAGGACTGGGAGAAGATAGGGAAGACCTTTCACACAGAGCCCTGAGCCTCTGTTGAAATTCTGCAGGCCTGGCATAAATGCAGGTATGCAGTAGAGAAATGTATGCCTGTTTCTAGCACAAGCCAGCTCTCCAAAGATTGTCCCCTAAAATGCACTGGTGTTCAACTTGTGCCCCGTGCCCCTCCTCTTCTTCCTCCTCCTTCTCCTCCTCTTCCACCAACAGATCCACCCGTGGGCCCATTATCTAACGCCCAGGGACAAATGGTCTGCGAAGTTTTGGAGGAGGAACAAAAACCTGTGGAGAGTGCTTTTCAAAAAAAGGTACGACAGGAGCAGGAAGAGGGTACATTGACAGAGGAAGAATTGCCTGACTTTTTATCGGTATGCCCAGTAGCATTGCAGAGAATGAGAATGAGGAACATGTTGTTAACTATGCTGTGTTGCCCCACTCTGTTTTGAGTGAAATTCAAAAGGCTATCAGAGACATGGGCATAAGGGGAACTGATGTGCAAAGTCTTTTAGAAGGACTCTCTAATGGATACACTGTGATTTCTCAAGATTGGAAAAATATGGTGGGAATGATGTTAACTCCTGGACAGTATGTGGTATGGGACAGTGAATATCATAATTTGGCTGATGTTCAAGGGCGAGCAGCCCATAGTTTTGCAACTGTCTGTCAAAAGCCACAAGAGCTCTATTTAGACCTTATCAATTGTCTTCAGGCAGCAATCAAAAGACAGATTGATAATCCTGACACAGCAGGAGAATGGAAGCTGAAATTGGCCAAGGGAAATGCTAATTTGGCTTTAGAAAGAGCCCCGTGGCGCAGAGTGTTAAAGCTGCAGTACTGCAGTCTTGACCTCTGCTTACTGCCTGAATTTGATCCTGGTGGAAGCTGGATTCAGGTAGCTGCCTCAAGGTTACTCAGCCTTCCATCCTTCCAAGGTTAGTCAAATGAGTTTGCTGGGGAGAAAAGTGTGAAAGACACACTTTACTTTGCAACGGCGCTCAGTGCAACAGGCTGAAGTTGTTGCTAGAAAAACTCTATGTACAAAGGTATTTCAACTTAATACTTGACACTTGTATGCATTAAATTTGATTAATCAACCTCCTGGTGCATGTATCACTTCTCAAATTGACTCAGATTTGATTGGCTATATTTTTAATCTTGTAATTTTTAATTTCTGGCTGTTAGTTAACTTTTTTCATTGCTACAATTCCAAGCCATCCTAATCTTCCTGACTTGATTGCTCAGGGCAATGCATGCTGATAAGAATTAAAAGGTGTTACATCTCTATTTACTAATCCCTCTCTCAGTCATAGTTATTTTCACCAGAATACCAAAGCATTTGTCAAACAGTTCTCATTAAATTTTGATCAGGACAGTGAGTCATCCAGTCCAGCACTCTGTGTCATACAGTGACCAATATATGTTTCAGTTTGGTGTAGTGGTTAAGTGTGTGGACTCTTATCTGGGAGAGCCAGGTTTGATTCCCCACTCCTCCATTTATAACTGCTTGAATGGCTTTGGGTCAGTCATAACTCTGGCAGAGGTTGCCCTTGAATGGGCAGCTGCTATGAGAATCCTCTCAGCCCCACACACCTCACAGGGTGTCTGTTGTGTGTGTGTGTGGGGGGGGGAGATAAAGGAGATTGTGAGCCACTCTGCAGCTCTTGAATGGAGAGCAGAATATAAATCCAATGTCTTCTTCTATGCATACACACGCACACACATGTACATATATATACTGTGGTTAATAGTCACTGATGGACCTCTGCTCCATATTTTTATCCAATCCCCTCTTGGGGCTGGCTATGCTTGTAGCCACCACCACCTCCTGTAGCAGTGAATTCCACATGTTAATCACCCTTTGGTTGAAGAAGTACTTCCTTTTATCTGTTTTATCCTGACTGCTCAGCAATTTCATCGAATGCCCACGAGTTCTTGTATTGTGAGAAAGGGAAAAAGTACTTCTTTCTCTACTTTCTCCATCCCATGCATAATCTTGTTAACCTCTTATGTCACCCTGCAGTCAATGTTTCTCCAAGCCAAAGAGCCCCAAGTGTTTTAACCTTTCTTCATAGGGAAAGTGTTATCTAACAAACTGTGGCAAATGGCTGTCACACATGTTCCCTCATTGGCCCCTTGGAAATTTGTTCATGTGTCTGTAGACATCTATTCAGTTGTCTTATGGGCCACTCCTCAAAGAGGGGAGTCTGCTATGCATGTTATTGCTCATCTAATTGCTGCCATCACTGTCCTGGGCAAACCTCAAAAACTCGACAGACAATGGCCCTGCGTACTGTTCTGCTGATTTCCAAGAATTTTGTATACAATGGGACATCAGTCTCAGTCATGGTATTCCTTATAATTCCACAGGCCAAGCTATTGTGGAACATGCTAATCAGACATTGAAAACCACTCTTCAAAAACAATTAAAAGGAGTGAAAATGAGGTTTCTACCCAAATGCAGGTTCAGGAACAATTGAATTTGGCCTTATTAACTTGGCATGGTTCAGTGCCCCTTTGTTAACTGGGGGTGCCGGCATGTGGGTTCTGGCACGTTGTGTTCACCTGGCTAAAGATGGCATGGCATCAGGATCTCCCAAATCCAATTCCCAATTTCAATCTCAGCCTCAAACGAGAGATTGTGTAACGCCTGCAGACCCAGACAGTTCGTGATATCACATGAGGGGGGTGTGAAGCGTCTAACTAATCCAGCTCAACAAACGTTGGAAGAGGCTGGGCAAGAGCCATCTCCAGAGGACTTGGTGGCTGCTGTATTTGCACAGCTAACAAACTTTGTTGTTTATGTTTATGTATTTTGTCTCCTGTCAAGGCTATTAGTTTAGTTTTGTCTCCTGTCAAGACTATTAGATAGTCTTCAGTTTAATATTTGGGAATGTTTAGCTAACACTAAGAATGTTTCACATTTTTGTTTAACACAACTCACTGATTTACATATGTCATTCCCGTTTGCAAGGCTTCAGGAACTGATACAGCTCTTGGTAAATGTTTAAATGCAACCCAAATCTCTTATGCAACTTTACCCAACTGGCATTCCCACCATAAGCCATTGCATGGTTGCCTGTAAACAGATGACCCTTTGTGGAAATGTAATATAACAATTAATGTAACCAGTAATGGTAGTCTTTGAACTTTTAGTTATATTCCTGCTAATATATCTCTTTCTGTATGTTGTTTAAGTCACCTTGCTGTAGTGTTGCCTCAAAGATCCTGGCTTATGGAATCCTCTACCTCATGCATTAGCAGAGAAACTGTCCCCTTAGACTCTACCTGTGATTCTTCTGATATGGCATTATTATCTCAGACTGATTATGTGTCTTAGTTATAGTGTTGCTTTGTACAATGCTTGCCTTCCTTATGTGTCTTGTGTACAAGAATATGTAAATCGTTAAGAGAAGAATATACCTTGGAAGCCAGTCATGCATATGTATTAGCAAAGCAACTGGGACAATACGCCCCTTTAATACAATCTATTCCAGAGAGTGACGGTGAGGGGTCAGATACCTTTTCACAAAAAACAAAAAAGAGTGAGATGAAGGAAGGACAATGGCCTGGCCAACCTTGTTCTGCCTCCATCTTAAGAGCAGCATTAAGTTTTCATGTACCTTGACCTATGCAAGAATGCTGAGGGTCTCGGAATGTGCTGCCCTTTCACCTCCTTCCTGGAATCCACATTTGAGGTTACAAGCTTATGTAAACATTGATCATTTCATTCTGCACGTTGTTAGTCAATGATTGTGTACAGAGGAATGTATAAAATAAAGCAACACAACCACTGTCAGGGAGACACAAGCAGGATGGACAGACTGGTGCGTGACCCTCATCTCTGAATCGTGTGTCGTTACTACAAATTGATCCGCAGGTATCGAGGGCTCTGGGGGGACTGTGTTTTGAGGAAGAGGCACCAAATTTTCAGTATAACATCTAGTGTCTCTCCCCCCAAATACCCCCAAATTTCAAAACAATTAGACCAAGGGGTCCAATTATGTGAGCCCCAAAAGAAGGTGCTCTATCCTTCATTATTTCCTATGGAACGAAGGCATTTAAAAAGGTGTGCTGTCCCTTTAAATGTGATGGCCAGAACACATACTAAATAACGCACTTTCAGTCCATTTTCAATGCACTTTGCAAACACATTTTATTGTGTGGAATGGCCAAATCCACTTGCAAATAGTCTCTAAAGTGGATTGAAACTGCATTATTTAGCATGTATGAAAATGTTGATAATAAATCTACAATAAATAATTACCAGGTCTGAAAGGACAAACAAAAAGCAAAATATATCTATTATATATCCAAAATATCTAATCAAGCAAAGCTAAGGACATTTATCTCTCAAGAAAAAGGAAGTTTAGGAGCTTTGCCAAGGATTAACAGCAATAAATGTTTATGGACTACATCTGGAAGGCAGTCCCATAATGCTGAGGGAGCAGCAAAAAAAGCAATAAATAGAGGCAGAATGTGTCACACACAGGCTGTGATCACACACACTAAATAATGCACTTACAATCCACTTTCAATGCACTTTCCAACTGGATTTTGCCGGTTCACACAGGAAAATCCAGTTGGAAAGTGCACTGAAAATGGATTGGAAGTGCATTATTTAGTATGTGTGATCGAAGCTGGGGGTGGGGGTGAAGGGAAGGATGGAAATGGTTTAAATACCTCTCTGGAATTGTTTTGGAAAATGCAGTTAATGATATGACAATGGGCTGAGGAAGGAAAAAATATGGGTTAATCACTATCAAAGGCTATGGTCCCATTAATTCAATTAGTGAGGAAATAACTTGAATAGTCTGGCTGCAGATTCTCCTTCCTTAATGGTTTTGAAGACTGTTTAATACACTTAGGAATTCATTAGACTGAAGATATCCTTCTTTGGAGCAGAAGGTTTATTTGGAAAGTACATGGGATCCAATTCTGTTATGCTCTAGCTTGCCTAAAACACAAAAAAGTGTTGCTGGTTTGATACTATTAGCAAAAAACTGCAGATGGCACAAAGTAATGAGTTATATACATATGGACAATTCTGTAGAAATGTGCTCTGGAACAACATAAATGGCAATACTGAGGCTCAGGGCAAAGTACTATAGACAACATTTACTAGAACGAGCTGCTTTACTATAGCAGCATAAATGTAATCTTAAATCTTCTGCCATTTGATCTTGCTATGGGGTTATGCATAGCACAGAGGGCGATTCCGCATTTGCCGTTTGCCTTCCTTTCGCTCCGGGGTTGTTCCATGCGGGCCTGGTTTCCTGATTCCGCACTAGAGGATTTCTCCCGGATTCAATTCCCAATCTGTTCCGTGTGTTTTGATTCCGCAGTACTCTTGCTCCCGGAGTTTCCACCATAATCGGAGCAATTTCCCCCTCCCCTCCCTCACTCATTCATGCCCCTCCCTCCTCACTCATCCATGTAGTTCCTTTTTTTTTTAACACGCATGCGTGTTCGCATTACAACGTAACCTTTTTTATTACGTTACGACGTAACACCAGAGGCGCAATACTTGCAAAGTCACGTGTTTTCCTTCCCACCTGCCATTGGTCATTTCTCTAAGGCCCGATTTCGTGATCGACCATTTTTATTTCATTATCTTCTAAGCGCTGGTTGCATGCTTGTGTGCCCTGCGTGATGGATGAGCACCGGCTTAGACTGGTATACCAGATCACCGCACTGCTCCAGTTGATACTTCTAGCTTTGAATGCCGCGACTAGTGCCCTGGCAGAATATTCAACCCACGCACATAAAAGAAGACGGCATCTCCGCCGTGTATGCTATTCAGCATCATCGCCACCTTTACCATGCCTTGGCCGCCTTACTGCTGGCCGCAGGTGGAGATTGCAGAGATGGCACGAGCTTGCTGGCCTGCATCCCACGCCAATACTGGATATTCCCCAGAAGCGTAGATTGGTGGGGGAATTATGTTCTGCAAGTGTGGAGCGACAAGCAATGGCTTTTTCACTTCAGAATGACACGGTCAACATTCCTTGAGATGGCGCATGCCGTCAAGCCACTCCTTGTGAGGAAGACAACAAGGATGAGGTCCCCAGTGCCACCAATGAAGCGTGTGGCTGTCTGCGTATGGTATTTGGCCAACGACGCCTCGTATAGACTAGCGGGCGAGACGTTCAGGATTGGATTATCTACGGCTGCTGAAATCATCTTGGAGGTGTGCCTCGCTCTTGAGGAGAAGCTGTTCCGAAAAGTTGTGTGCCTTGGGGATGAAATTGGCAAGGTAAAAAATTTCTTTACAGCACCTTATAATTACGTTGTAATGAAAAAACAGCACCACAGACTGCCGGGTTACCTTGTGGAATAATAATTAAATTAGGAACATATCGAGGAACCAAAGCAGAGATTAAAAAGGTTAACGTCTCGCTGCTGTTCCCTTTTCTTTGATTACTGGGAGGGAGGGAGCAGGTGAACATGGCAGACTGGGAAGCAGTGCAGCGGCACGCTTCAGGGATGCTGTATTAAAGTAAATTTTTTGTTTCTTTAGATAATGGATGGTTTCAGAAAACAGGGTGTGCCGCATTGTTTTGCTGCGATAGATGGGACACATATTCCAATTCGTGCACCGGGGGGCAAAATACATGAATTCGGAAACCGCAAAAATTTCTGCTCCATGATTATCCAAGGAACAGTGGATCACAACGGTAGATTTATTGATGCAGAGGTGGGATTTTGTGGAAGATCGCATGACGCCTTCCTTTTTGGGGACAGTAACCTGTGCACTATGATGGACGCAGGAGTATTTATTCCAGGAAATCCCACGATTCATTTAGGAACAGTGACAGTTCCCGCCATTGTTCTCGGGGACTGTGCATACCCCATGAGACCATGGCTGATGACTCCTTTCCGTTCTCCTAGGGACGATGCGCAAAGAAATTTCAACAAGAAGCACTGCAGGGCAAGAAATGTGGTGGAGCGTGCTTCTGGTAGACTGAAGGCACGCTGGCGCATCCTCTTAGCACATCTACAGGTCTACATTACTAATGTTAGCTCCATAGCTACAGCCTGTGTGATACTGTGCAATATCTGCGAGGAGAAGGGGCATGAGGTAAATGTGGACTTGATGATAGAGCAGGACACAATAATGGTGCCAGAGGAAGAGGAGACAAATTTAAGGGCCTTAAACCAAAGGAAACTTGAGGAGGGGAAGCAGGTAAGGCAAACCATTGCAGATTATATGTATGAGCACCGCACACGTTGATGTTATGCTGCTATTATTTTTGTATTGTTTATATTTCACAGCAAGACCTATCACGTTATTTCGAAAATGCGTTGTAACGTAAAAATAAAAACCATAAGGCGCAGGGGTTCACACCACCGCAGTCTCATGTAACATTTTCTTTGTATTGATTTTTACCGCTGTGAGAAATGTTCACCGCTTTGTTGAAAAATAAATTTATTACATGAGTACTACAGAGCTGGTTGCCTCATTGACAACGTTGCTCATGGGCAGCATGGTGGGTTGAAAAGCAGGTTTTAGTGGGAGGGGGAAAAGCCACTGAGGAACACAACAGAAACTACGAACTTGTATAAAAAAGGGATGTGGCTTATACCTCAGGGTGGTCAGCAATTGGTCAATTCAAAAAATGAACATGTTGCGCTACCTCATAGGAATGTTGTAATGCGATTTTTAGAAAATGGCTGCCCAGTGGATAGGAGATACCCGATGCAGGCGAGGCACTTTCTGGCAGAGAGAGGAGGTGGAACTCCTCTTGAACCTAGTGGGTGAATTAGGGCACATGAGAGAGCTAATGGCCAGCACTCACATCGAGACCAGGAGGATATATGAGGCCATTGCTCGAAGAATGGCCAGGCGTGGTTTCAACAGGAATGCTGACCAATGTTGTTCCAAATTTAAGCGCATAAAGTGCAACTTCATGGCAAGCCTTGAGGCTTGGGGAGGCATTCCTAGGGTGAGCAGGCAGACACAGTTCCACTCTCAGATGATGGAGCTGTGGAATGCGGTGGGGAGACCAAGGTGGGAGGATCGTCACCACTTTGGTAAGCAGTGCAAATGTCTTCTCTTCACGGTTCCTTTGCACCAAAACTTTGTGTTCGGCTACCAAAATTGTGCACATGAAGGCCACTCACATTTGCAATTAACAAACAGCAAGCATACTTGGTGTGTAGATCCATATGCTAACAATGAGGAACATAACACCTTCAGTCAGATGTTGAAATCGTTTCCCTGTTTATGAATTGCACCAAGTGCTTGAGCATTCAATCATGAACACGGGTTGCCAGCCCTACACATTATGACCACATAAGACTTCAGGTGCTTTTAATTGCTAAGCAAATCATTATGACTATATGTTTGGTGGAGGGGTGGGTGGGAAATGGGAATAAAGGAGTGTTAGGCAGTTAAGATGGAGTGTAATGGAAGGGAAGAGGGAGGGGGATGAATGCAAGGACAGAAGGGTGAAAGAAAGGGAAAACAATATAAAGGAAGAGATGACTAAGGAGGGGAGTTCAGAGGTGAGAAAGAAAAATAGGGAGAAATAAATGATTACATAGAAAGGGAAAAAGTAAAGGAAGGAAGGAAGGAAGGAAGGGAGTGAGGAATGGAAGTGGGGAAGGAAGTGAGGGAGGGAGGGAGGGGGGAGAGTTGGGGGGTTAAAGAAGTAGAATGCAGTACTGAAAGCACTATCCTAGGCACATCTTATAATAATAATAATAATAAAATTTTATTTATACCCCGCCCTCCCCGCCAAGGCAGGCTCAGGGCAGCTTACAGGTATGGCAAAGCCATTGAACAATAAAACAGTTATACAATTCAATAAAATTACAATTTACTATTAAATTTTTACATAATCTAAAACAATCTAAAAACAGTCTAAAATAATCTCTACTCGCTGTTATCTCAGTTATTAGTATTAGTGATGCCGTGATGTTTATTTCAAGCTCCATCTTGAAAGGCTAGCCGGAAGAGGGCGGTTTTGCACGCCCTACGGAATTGGCTAAGGTCCCGTAGGGCCTGCACCTCTTCCAGCAGCTGGTTCCACCATTGGGGTGCTTTTATAGAGAAGGCCTGTTCTCTAGTTATTTTTAGTTTGGCCTCCTTTGGCCCAGGTACTTCCAGGAGATTTTGTGAGCTGGATCATAGTGCTCTCTGGGGAACATATGGAGAAAGGCAGTCCCTAAGGTAAACAGGTCCTCGGCCATATAGGGCTTTAAAGGTAATAACCAGCACCTTGTAACGAACTCGGTAAACAATTGGCAGCCAACGCAGCTCCCGCAGCCTAGCCTGCACATGTTCCCACCGGGGTAGGCCCAATAGCAGTCTGGCTGCTGCGTTCTGCACTAGCTGCAGTTTCCGAGTTCAGCACAGGGGCAGCCCCATGTAGAGGGCATTACAGTAGTCTAGCCTCGAGGTGACCGTTGCATGGATCACTATTGCCAGGTCACTGCGCTCCAGGAAGGGAGCCAGCTGCCTCGCCCGCCTAAGATGAAAAAAGGCACTGGTACCAGTGAAGCACCGTCAAAAGCAGGAAGGGAGATCCCTCCATCCGGAGATCTCGGCACCCTTTCATGGTGCTTGATATCTTTAAGTTGAAGCATGAGTGATGGAAGGATAACATGTAAGTTGAATTGAATGCAGTGTCATTTTAAACAACGCTATGATAGTGAAATCAGGCAGAAGCAGAGGCGGTTCCTGAGGCCATGGATAAGCGCCCACTAGTTTCAAAGGTGACCTCGCTTGATGAGTGGGGGAACAGAAAGGCATGTGCAGGAAACAATGGAAACAAACATACCAGTGGTTTCTGATATGGCTGCTATGGGTGGCATCTGCTATGCTGCAATCCATGAGCAGCTGTGTCAATTATGACTACTTAGGAATGCACCCAATTACCCTCACCTCCCCTACCCAGGTATGCACTTTAGGCTAGACAATATTTGTGAAATGTGTCTGACAAGTAAGAAAGGTTGCTGTCAATATTATTTTCAGATCTCAGGCAGGGCCGTAATTATCAGTTCTCCTTCATTCACAGTGGACACCATCAGGAGGCAGCCGGTGTGACAGCAAAAGAGATTGGAGCAGGACGAGGAGCCTCCTGAGCCACCATGGCCAATAGAAGACATTCCTGAGCCACAGGATGAGGAAGAGCAGCAGGAGGAGGGGCAGGAGGAGGAGGAGCAGGAGGAGGAACCAGACGTCAGGTCACCACCTCCGTCAATGCCCGTCTCTGGTACTGCGGAATGAATTTTAAAGACATTACAACCATTGGCAGCTTTAGCATGGAAATGAAATCAGTTAGAGCGCATTACATTAAAACAGCTGTAACTGTGGACTAAGCATGAAACGTCCTGTGTTCTCTCTGTTTTTCCAGAGCACGTACTCAGGGGGGAGGTGGCATAGACATGCTGATTGCCGCTGTGGCTGCCACCTCTGGAACTCCGGAAGAACCTGAGAGGCCAGATGATGAACCAGGTATGATTACTCCTTAAGTGATCTATGAGACTGCTTTGCCTGTGCCACATGTCAGACCTCTGCTGTACTTTTCAGAACTCCAAACATTCTTCATTGTAGGGCCCTATGGACTGCAGCAACAGGTTGCCGCTGCAGCATCTGTCAACGCTGCCCTCTCTGCTTTAAGCAGAATGGAACAGAGGTTCTAGTCCTCCTGTGAGTACAACACGAGGCCACAGTAATGAGAGTGGTTAAGCATGCTTCCAGCTAGATCAATGGCCATCACTCACCATGTCCTTTGTTATCCCTTGCAGTGAATGCAATGCATGACGTTTGGACAGCGTTGAGCAGAGGCAGCAGCAGCTGGAGAGACATGTGGAGAGGGAGCTGGCAGCACTCAGGGAGACATTTGCAGAGCTGGTGGATGGTGGGCGGGGGGGGGCGGATTAAGAAGCCTCAGGAAAGAATGCTTTGCAGCATACAAAATATTAACTGGAAAGCCAGTTTGGTGTAGTGGTTAAGTGTGCGGACTCTTATCTGGAAGAACCGGGTTTGATTCCCCACTCCTCCACTTGCACCTGCTGGAATGGCCTTGGGTCAGCCATAGCTCTGGCAGAGGTTGTCCTTGAAAGGGCAGCTGCTGTGAGAGCCCTCTCCAGCCCCACCCACCTCACAGGGTGTCTGTTGTGGGGGAGGAAGGTAAAGGAGATTGTGAGCCTCTCTGAGACTCTTTGGATTGGAGGGCGGGATATAAATCCAATATCTTCTTCATCTTCTTCTAATTTGTGTAAATAAAAAGTGTTATATTTTTGATGAACTAATAAGTGTCCTTCAACTCAAAGCTCTTATGCTGCATTCCTGCAATAAGTTTTTAATGTGCAACAAATAAAAAAGGTAAACAATCAACATAAACCATTTAAGCCAAGCAATAATCATAAGAACAACACAGTCAGAAATGTGCAAACAATTTTTCCTGGTAAAGGACATTTTAAGCACATTATGGCTTAACAAATTAGGTTAGGGCTCAAATAGCACTCTCTCCCTCCAGTGCATGCACGTTTTTTACCCCTGCTGCAAGCATGGGCCCTGCTGCATGCCGATTCATCATTGCTGAGGATGCTTTGGCTCTGTGGCAAGGTATCCGGTGCCAGCACGGGGTGATCTATGTCTAATGGCAGCCTTCCACGTTGGCGCTTGTCAGCATCAGGTTTATCTGCACTACCTGATGCGGAAGAACAAGCACATGTTTTCTCCATGTTTGTGGTTTGGGGTGTTATACCTGCAAAGATCTCTCCCAACTGACGTAGGGCACCCACTGCAGATGTAATTGCATCAACGTTCTTCTTCATGGAGTCTTCCAGAGACTTCCTGTCACGTTCCCCCTCCGCTGGCAGAGCTGCGAAATTTCTTTCATTCATCTGCATCTTCTGCACCTCCAAATCTACCCATCTGTCCATGTGCTCAATTGCCTCCATGTGGTCTTTTTTCCCCTGATCCATCATCTTCTCTGCGACAACGTTCAGCATGGCAACATCGCTGACGGGCATTATCAATCTCCTCCCCGTCCTCCTTGCCAGTATCTGCCCCATCAGTGGTCTCTTCCTGCACTGACACTTCACCTAAATTGGTTTATAGGCAAGAAAACACAACATGAATTGCAGGTCAGGGGATTAAAGTGCTGTTTAAAAACATGACAAAACAGGGTGGTGTTTATAAATTTAGTGAACTAGTAAGTAATGAGGGACATATCAGTCCTCAGGGGGAAAAAAGTGCTAGTACTGTGAATGCACAGTACACACCAGCATGTGGCCTCAACTTAAATTGCAGCATAACTTTCCTGACCATCACATGAGAAAAACAGAAAGGGGATCACAAACCTTCTTCCGCATTCTCAGACTCTGCTGCTTGGGACACATCTTCTCCATTGCTGTTCTCTGGTGCTGCATCAGATAACGCCGCGCTCCCACCTATTGATGACCAGGTAGGTATATTAAAGCAGATCACATGATTTGGTGCTTTCACTGCATTGTGCATATAATATTTCCTTAAAGTAATAATGTAGAATAATGTTGTATAGTTTCAGCGCTGCTGTTTGGCTATGGCTATTAGTCGAGTGATAATTGCCCTAGGGAAAAATGATTCCTGCAGCATGCATGCGCAGAGCTGTAATATCGGCATCTCATATAGCAGTTCTGTTGTGCACTGAACTGGAAATCTTATAGGGAATGCTGGAAAGCACCCTTTAGCGCTGATGAACATACAAATCATGCATGCACCACCTATATTGTTTGCGTTGTTACGTTACAATGAAAAAATCGCACTTTAAAATTTTAAAACAGCAGCCGCGCCGAACATTTCTCCACCGCACTCACCCGCTTTTATATCCCCGCTTGAGGATGCATGTCCGGAAAATGGAAACTCCTCATCATCAGGCAGACCTGGACCAGGATTCCGGGAGGATGCACTGATGTCTTTGGGATTAATTGTTATAAGGTTCTGCGTTAATGCTTCCTCAGAGTCCGGGGCTGGCAAATTTTCCTTGTTTTGCTCTCGTCTATAAAGCGTCATTTTACTAGACCTCCTCACGTTAGATGTTTTTATACCTCTGTCTTTGCTTAGTATGCAGTCTAGAGTCTTGAAATGGGGACAGGTACGAGGGGAGGCACCGGACTTTGCATTATGGCTCACAACTAAGCGGTACTGCTGACGCAAAGCCTTCGTCTTCGTTCTGCACTCAGTTGCAGACCGCTTGTGCCCCCGTGCACGCATTTGTTTGGAGATCCAATCAAAAAGATCTAACAGCGCTTTCTGTACCTTGTCCTCTCCCTAGATCGCTAGCACGTCCATGGTCTCTCGCTCCCTCCAGGAAACCCCCCGAACTTCGGAAGGCTTGCCACCTGACGCCATCGCCAAGTTTCACAATGGCTTCAGATTGACCACCAAGTACGCCAAGCCGAATGGAGGATAAGAACATAAGAGAAGCCATGTTGGATCAGGCCAACGGCCCATCAAGTCCAACACTCTGTGTCACACAGTGGCAAAACATTTTATATACACACATACACTGTGGCTAATAGCCACTGATGGACCTGTGCTCCATATTTTTATCTAAACCCCTCTTGAAGGTGGCTATACTTGTGGCCGCCACCACCTCCTGTGGCAGTGAATTCCACATGTTAATCACCCTTTGGGTGAAGAAGTACTTCCTTTTATCCGTTTTAACCTTTCTGCTCAGCAATTTCATCGAATGCCCACGAGTTCTTGTATTGTGAGAAAGGGAGAAAAGTACTTCTTTCTCTACTTTCTCCATCCCATGCATTATCTTGTAAACCTCTATCATGTCACCCCGCAGTCGACGTTTCTCCAAGCTAAAGAGTCCCAAGCGTTTCAACCTTTCTTCATAGGGAAAGTGCTCCAGCCCTTTAATCATTCTAGTTGCCCTTCTCTGGACTTTCTCCAATGCTATAATATCTTTTTTGAGGTGTGGCGACCAGAACTGCACACAGTACTCCAAATGAGACCGCACCATCGATTTATACAGGGGCATCGATTTATACAGGATAGCAGAGAAGTGATCTTTCTTCTTCCCACAATGCAATCGCAAGCCTTCCATTGTTTGGTTTCCCGCCAGAGCATAGGTGGGATTCGATTGGCCAGTGGATGTGGTGTTACATGCTTATTGGCTGGCTTGGAAAAGAGATGCGTTGGATTCTAGCATGTGATCTTAAGTTCTCGTGAGCCCTCTATGCGCGCTGAGGCCACCACCATTAATCTGCCCTCTGGTCTATTGTCTAAAGCAGGAAGCACACACTTCAGCACACACTTGCTGGAATGCTAAGCACACACTATTGTCAAAAAAAAGTATGATAGCACAAAGTGCTTTCAGTTGTGAACGATCAAATGTTATGGCAGATTACTTCCCAGATAATGGAGGGTACATTACCAAAATCTCGTGGAACACCATAAAGAGTGAGGGCATTTGAAAGTAAGGGATGTATTCGGGCAAAGAAGAGAATTGTGTTGCAGCATTATGTGTTGCAGCGTTGTAACACAAAACCAGATTTGTTTTTAAAAAAAAATCCTTATCGGATAATGGCGGACAATTTTAAAAGGGAGTAAAAGAAAGAGGGTGTGACGAAGTAACTGGGCGGAATCAGGGGCATGGAGTTATGTGGGTGTGTTCTAATGATGCGACAAGTTTGACAGCGCACTGGCTCAAGTTCCGCACATAAAATTCCAAGTCTCGGAACCGCAGCAAAAAAAAGATCTGGTATTTTGCCGATCACCCTGATCCGGGGCAGCACCGCTTCGGATGCGGGTCAAACTGCCGCCCTGGGTCAAAATGTGCAGAAACCAACATCTGCCCCGGGGGAAACACAGCATTGGAGCCGGAGCAAAGGCTAATGCAGAATCAGCCTGAGTGTTTGGGTGGTTTGTTTGCCTTCATGCTCAATCATTCAAGCTTCTTTCACCATGTACTTCTGTATGAGAGATTTTATATGCACACTTATCTTGAGAGCAAGTCCATTGAGATCAGGAGGATTGCCTTCTGGGTAAACACACATGGGACTTGGCTGCATAACACTTGTTTTTTCTCAACTGTGCTTGACAAGTCTAAGTCTTTTCATTGTTTCCTAGTAACCTCCCCTTTTAATTGCCAACAAAGAAACAAAAATGAAATTTGCATTTCAACAGAGAGTTTTAAAAAATATTTGGAGGTGTACAACCAGCACGACAATGTTCAGTCTCTGCTTGGAATGATGCCATGCATGATCACATTTTGGGACTGTTTTATTTAAATATATAATTTTCCATCCAAGGCACGATGTGTTCTCTTTTATTCTCAGTTTTGTACTTTGCCTGTAGCAAGTGGCAATAGAAACAAATCAGATCAGATTGCATTGTGCCAGGTCTGAGCAATGAATTGCTTTCATTAATGTACCTACATTTTCAGGCAGAAGGAAGAAAATTGTTGGCCCCATGACTCCTAATACTGGAGAATGATGATTTCCTTTCTTTCATTCTGTTGTTTTAAAAAGCAGTCAACCATACTTGAACTGTACTATCAGGGAAAAAGCATACTTTGATTCTAAATGACACAGCTTCAAGCAAAGCAATTAAATTGCTGTTCAATGGATAAATGCTTCCAAAGCAGACTGTTTTTTCACATTCAGAATGTAAAAGAAATGCTAGAAGTACAAATTCCCTTTGTGATGTGATTGGATAGGGGAAGTGTTATGGTTCAATGGAAGAGCACATACTTTGCTTGCAGAAGGTCATAGATTCAGTCCCTGGCAATTCCTGTTAAAATATCTTAGGCAGCAGATGTTGGGAATTTCCTATCTCTGCTTGGGACCCTGGAGAGTTACTGACCATCTGACTAAACCAAAGATGAACTACATAGAGTTGCTGGCCCTCTGACACAGTATGAGGCAACCTAAGGTCAAGAGGAGCATCCAAACGTGGATTTTAATTTTTCTACTAATTAAAATAACATGTTCATAGGGGACATGCTCATGGAGGCAATCACGGATCTACAACCTGATCCTGACTATTGAATCTCTTGCTTTAAACACTTCTCTTTTTTTTTTACAATATATGGGCAACAACAACAGCATTGTAAAAATAAAAAGAATGAAAATTAAAAGAATAGGAACTTTAAAGACTATGAGCAAAATCTATAACATAGTTAATAAAAGTAACCCACTACTTTTAATAAAATTGCATACATTCAAAATATTCATGATTTCTAAAGAAGCCTGTACCCTGTGTAGGTTGGTCTAATTTCTCTAGTATGGGTGACTATTTTGTTATAAATTTAAGATGTGTCTGATATTGATCTGCTTGGGAGATACCCACAGTGGTCTTATCTATAATGTAATGGTCTCTAATAATTGAGTACCATTGAATAATACCAAAGAAATCTATAGATTTCTATTTTTATGCTATGAATGTCTGGCAGCAGTCAATATTATTAAAATTGAGTCTTTCTGGATATGAGGAATATTGATATATTGCCAAGTATTAATAAAACCATATCTGGGTTCTCTGAGATTGTATATCCTATCAGTATTTTGATTTCTTGTAAAATTTGGCTCCAGAAGCTTTTGATCACTGAACAGTGCCACCAACAGTGAATTAAGGATCCTACCTTGCCACAGTTTTTCCAGCACATGGGGAAGAGTTGTTTATTCAAACAATGTATCTGTTGAGGTGTTATATTCCATCTTAATACAATTGGTCTGTCACGCCCCAGGTGGGCCCTGCCATGGCTGCTGCTCTGTGTGTGCCCTGACTTGGGGCTGGGCCCATCCAGGTGTCCCAGAGGTCTCACAATGAGGGAGGGCAGAGCTGGGTTGCTTCACCCCTTTTACTCTTGCCCCTCCCTGGCTGTGTGCCCCTCCCCGACTGTGCTTGGGCTCCACTCCCTCTCTCTCAGTTGGCCGCCCTTGTGCTGCATCAGCCTGCTTCCTCGACCCCTCAGCCTCGGGCCTTTTATCCTTCCCCTGGCCGTCTCCCCGCCTCCAAAGTCCCACCCCCGGTTAGCTTTGCCCCCACTTATAAGCAAGGATGCTGAGGAGGGGCTTCCTGGGGTATGTCCTCCTTGGGGCTGCTGAGGTGGCTGGGGCTTCGGTGCTGTCAGGGCTCAAGGTTTCTGCCTTCCCTGCTCTCTCCACGGGGCATTGTTCCTTCCTCCCACTCCTCGCTACCACAGCCGTGGCTCCGCCAGCTCCCCCGAGCCTGAGGGCGGGCATGCCAGCTCCTTGATCTGGCAGGCATTTTGGCCGGCAGGGCCTCGTCAGGATGCTGGGAGGTATGTTGGGGCCCCAGGGGGTGCGGGACGGGCTCCAGGTAGAGTCCCATCTCAGCCGTGACGGGACAGTCTGTTAAAGTTAGTATTGATTACTCAGATCTAACTTAATATTATCTACTATTAGTATTGTCTTCTCAGACCTAACCCAGTGGGCTCTGAGAAGCAGCAGGACACAGAGTTGCAGGAGAGGTTAGTGTTTTTCATTTCCCTTTCCTTAACTGTTGAGCAGATTTAGTTGAAGTTACAATGTGAGAGGACAGTGTTTGAGGATGTGTGGGTTTATAGCTAGTTGGAGAGCAGTGACTGTTTGAGTAAGTGTGATTTCTGTTTGTCCCTGTTGCCTGGGTGTAATTGGATTGGCTGCTGGCTTCACCCTCTGCTAAATGAGGCTTCAATTGTGTAAGGCTCCTTCTCACCAGGGCTCTTGCCCTGGGGATCTGGTCTGGGTGCCCTGTAGGAAAGTGAGTAGGTCTTCATAAGTAGTCTTGGGAGGCAGTTTGGCAGTGGAGTTATCAGGGAGGTACAAGATAAACAGAACTAATTTGAAATGGATTGCAGGAGTATGATTGGTGAAGGAGCAGAGGCAGTGACATGCACAGTCTGTGGCATATTCATATCCTTACCTGAGAGTAACAGCAATTACACTTGCAGCAATTTATTTATTTATTTATTTATTTATTTGACTTATATCCTGCCCTCTCTGCTGAAGCAGGCTCAGGGTGGCTTACATATTCATAAAATGTTACATAAAACCAATTAAAAAACAGTCATAATACATTAAAAACATTAAGGTATTATAGGTGCTATAACAATCTTAAATAAACTGTTCTCTTATTCCTCTTTTTTTCTTTCAAAAGAGGGATTCTTCTTTCATTTCTCATTGAAGAGAAATTCTGAAATGTTGCAGAACCTCCCTTTCTCTTAAACCTACCCCAAGCTGGCACAGTTTAGGATTCCACTAAAGCCTGCAGCTAATCCCACTTTTCCTATGAACTATTATATCAAGTCAGGATGGCCACAGATCATATGATATGGCATGAGCATGGAGCTTTATCTCTCCAGTGTCTCATCACACATTAAGTGGAAGTCCCGACATGGGTGTTGGTTGATAACAATATATCTTTGCCAGGTATCTTTAGAAAAGAACATGCTGATTCAAATCAATGCTGGTTTAAACCAATGGCCCATTTGGTGCACCTTCTTGTTTCACATAGCAGCAAACCAAATGCCCTCAGAAGGCCCACAAGCTGGGCACAGAGGACAAAGCCTCCCTTTGTTCTTACCACCTGGGGGTGGGGGTAGTGTCATTTAATATCTAATTATTTGGGCTAATGGCTAAGGAAAGAAGTGCATTCTCCAAAAATTTGTCTAATTCCTTTTTAAAGTCAGCTGAATATCAGTCTTCACAACATTTTGAAGCAATGAATTCCAACTTCATAGATGATCAGGATTTGAACCCATGCCTCCCCTGTCCAAATCCAAAACTTTATCTGTGGCACCACCATTTTATCTCTGAATCGCTTTATACTAAGTAAAAGCATTGGTCCTTCTAGATCAGTGTTGTCAGACTGGCAGGGCTCTCCAGTTTCTCAAGCAGAGGTCTTTTCCTCCACCTGCTATCTTTGAAACTGAGATCCTTATCCAAAGATATCAGGGACTGACCCTGGGATCTTCTGCTGCATACAAACCATGTGTAAAATATTTGGAAACTACTGTTGGGCTTGAATTCCAATTGTTATTTCTAAATATTCATTCAGATGGGAGATATATCATTCTGGGATCTGCAACATGGAAATTATAAACATATACATTTTTGTTGTTCGGTTGTACAGTTGAGTCCGACTCTTTGTGACCCCATTGACAAAGTCATGCCAGGCCCTCCTGTCTTCCACCATCCTCCAAAGTATGTTCAAATTCGTGTTTGTTACATCAGTAATGCTGTCCAGCCATCTCATCTTCTGCTGTCCCCTTCTTTTGCCTTCTGTCTTTCCCAGCTTCAGGATCTTCTCCAGTGAGTGCTCCCTTCTCATTTGGTGGCCAAAGTATTTGAGCTTCAGTTTCAGCATCTGACCTTCCAGGGAACAGTCAGGGTTGATTTCCCTTAGGACTGACTGGATCTTCTTGCAATCCAAGGGACTCTCAAGATTCTTCTCCAGCACCACAACTCAAAAGCAGCTATTCTTCTGCACTCAGCCTTCCTTGTGGTCCAGCTCTCACAGTCATACATTACTACAGGGAATACCATCGCTTTGACTATACGTACTTTTGTTGGCAGTGTGAAGTCTCTACTTTTTATTATACTGCCCAGGTTCGCCATAGCTGGCCTCCCAAGGAACAAACATCTTTTAATTTCATGGCTACAATCACCATCTACAGTGATCTTGGATCCTAGAAAAGTAAAGTCTGTGACTGTTTCCATGACTTCCCCTTCTATTTGCAAAGGTGTGATGGGGCCGGATGCCATGATCTTAGGTTTTTTGATGTTGAGTTTCAAGCCTACTTTTGTGCTCTCCTCTTTCACCCTCAAGAAGAGGTTCTTTAGGTCCTTCTCACTTTCTGCCATTAGAGTGGTGTTATCTGCATATCTGAGGTTATGTTTTTCCCAGCAATCTTAATTCTGGCTTGTGCTTCATCCAGGCCAGCATCCCTCATTTTGTACTCTACATATAAATTAAATAAGCAGGGTGACAATATACATCCTCGTCAAACTCCTTTTCCTATTCTAAACCAATCAGTTGTTCCATATCCTGTTCTGACAGTTGCTTCTTGACCCTTATACAGGTTTCTCAGGAGACATGTGAGGTGGGCTGGTATTCCCATCTCTTTAAGGACTTGCCAAAGTTTGTTGTGATCCGCACAATCAAAGGTTTTAGCATAGTCAATGAAAGAGAAATAAACGTTTTTCTGATACTCCCGTGCTTTCTCCATAATCCATCGAATGTTGGCAATTTGATCTCTAGTTCGTCTACCTCTCCAAAACCCAGCTTGAACTTCTGGTTGTTCCCGATCTACATACTGCTGAAGCCTAGCTTGTAGGATCTTTAACATGACCTTGCTGGCATGAGAAATGAGTACAATGGTGCGATAGTTTGAACATTCCTTGGCATTACCCTTCTTTGGGATTGGAATATAAACTGATCTTTTCAAATCCTGTGGCCATTGTTGCATTTTCCAAATTTGCTGACATAATGTGTGCATCATTTTAACAGCGTCATCTTTTAGGACTTTGAATAGCTCAACTGGTCCACATCATCTCTGCTCGCTTTGTTGTTAGTAATGCTTTCTAAAGCCCATTTGACTTCATCCTCCAGGATGTCAGCGATTTCACTGTCATGGTTGTCCAGAACATTGAGATCCTTCTTGTATAATTCTTCTGTGTATTCTTGCCACCTCTTCCTGATCTCTTCTGCTTATGTTAGGTCCCTACCTTTTTTGTCCTTTATTATAGCCATCTTTGCACAAAACATTCCCTTGATTTTTCCAATGTTCTTGAAGAGATCTCTTGTCCTTCCCATTCTGTTATTTTCCTCTATTGCTTCGCATTGTTCCTTCAGGAAGGCCTCCTTATCTCTCCTTGCTGTTCTCTGGAAATCTGCAATCAGTTGGGTGAACTTTTCCTTTTCACCTTTGCCTTTCGCTTTCCTTCTTTCCTCAGCTATTGTAAAGCCTCATCAGACAGCCACTTTGCTTTCTTGGATTTCTTTTTCTTTGGGATGGTGCTGATTGCTGCCTCTGTACAATGTCACGAACCTCCGTCCATAGTTCTTTAGGCACTCTGTCTATCAACTCCAGTTCCTTAAACCTATTCTTCACCTCCACTGTATATTCATAACGGATGTGATCATGGTCAAACCTGAATGGCCTAATGGCTTCCCCAGTTTTCTTCAGTTTACGGCTGAATTTTGCAATGAGTAGCTCATGATCTGAGCCGCAGTCAGCTCCAGGTCTTGTTTTTGCTGACTGTAGGGAGCTTCTCCATCTTTGACTGCTGAGTAAATAATCAATCTGATTTCTGTGTTGCCCATCAGGTGACATCCATGTGTGGAGTTGCCTTTTAGGTTTTTGGAAAAGGGTGTTCGCTATGATCAGCTTGTTCTCTTGACAAAACTCTATTAGCCTTTGCCTGGCTTCATTTTGTTCTCCAAGGCCAGACTTGTCAGTTGTTCTAGTTACCTTCCTACTTTGGCATTCCAGTCCCTTATGATGAGGAGGACATCGTTTTTTGGTGTTAATTCTAGGTGGTGTTGTAGATCTTCCTAGAACTGGTCCACATCAGCCTCTTCTGCATCAGTGGTTGGGGCATAGACTTGGATTACTGTGATATTGAATGGTTTGCCTTGGATATGGATCGAGATCATTCTGTCATTTTTGAGATTGTATCCCATTACTGCCTTCCTCACTCTCTTGTTAACTATAAACGTCACACCATTTCTTCTACGGGACTCTTGCCCACAATAACAGATGTAGTGATCCTGTGAGTTAAATTCACCCATTCCCATCCATTTTAGTTCACTGATTCCCAAGATGTCGATGTTCAGTCTTGCCATCTCTTGTTTGACTACATCCAGCTTACCTTGATTCATAGATCTTACATTCCACGTTCCAATACAGTATTGTTCTTTGCAGCATCGGTCTGTTCTTTCACCATCAAACACATCTACAGCTGAGCATCCTTTCGGCTTTGGCCCAGCCGCTTCACTCTTTCTGTGGTTACTTAGACGCCCTCCGCTCTTCCCCAGTAGCATATTGGGCACCTTCTGACCTGAGGGGCTCATCTTCCAGCGCCATATCTTTTAGCCTTTTGTTACTGTCCATGGGGTTTTCTTGGCAAGGATACTGGAGTGGTTTGCCATTTCCTTCTCTAGTGGATCACATTTTGTCTGGGTTCTCAGCTGTGGTCTGTCTATCTTGGGTGGCCCTGCATGGCATAGCCCACAGACTCACAGAACCGTGCAAGCCCTCTCGCCATGTTAAGACAGCAATCCATGAGAGGGAAACATATACATCACAAGATATAAATAAGACAAAATAATTCAGATCACTAACAGGTTAATCCATCACCAGTAAATTTTATTTACCGAATGGGTTAATCCATCACAGGTAAAATTTATTTATCAGGTAATATGATTTATGCCTGTGCCACAAATAGCTTCAACTGCCCATTTCTACACATCAAGCCTCAGTTAAAAGGGCAACACATTTTTTCTGCAGGTTGTTGGCAATATTTTAAATATTTTAAAAGTTGTAGCAGACTGCAGATATCACAGCTACAGAGTTATTGACTTTCTGCACCAAAGGGAAAAAAAATGCAAATCCTAGCTACTTTCAAACAGAACTTCATCTTGAGTTCCTGGTATGAATGAATTCAGATCACCTAATAAAAATCATCCATGCAATATCAGCTTATGAGGAAAGCATGTGCCCATCTAATGTTTGTTGCCACAAGCATTGTAATATGAAGAAATACATTGTATCCATCTGTTTTGATATAACTTGTGTACATTTGCTGCAATCCTACTTAAAGACAGAATTTGCTGTGGGGTTACTGAGGGGGTGACATTCAAAACACAGATTTATATGCTTCATTTTGTATCAGAAACTGACCCCTTGGGGGTGTGGTTCAAAATACAGCCATACAGCAGGAAGATTCTAGGCCCTGTATGCTTCCAAAATGAGTCTTTAAAAGATTTAGAGACCCAAGTGACTTGGAAGAGATTAAATTTTTAATCAGTAGACATCTTGTAAACATCCTCCACATTAATTTAATCTCATAGGATCCATTACAAATCAGGCACAACAGAAATTGATCCATCTCTATAGTGGGCACAAAATTAAATGTCCTGAGAATCAGTTTTCTTTTCTTTTTTTTTCTTCCAAAGCAGGTATGCAGCTCTTATGGCTGCTCATTTAGGAAGCCTGGAAATATGTAGCAGCATTTGATAAAAGTGGTGGAAAAAGTCTTCATTTTGCCCAGAGAACTATGTCTCTCTCCTGTAGCTATTATCTCTGCTTTTTTAAATACGTATTTCTGATTTTCATGCTCTCCTAGTAGTTTTCTTTTTTTGCATGTTCTCCTTATTTCGAGTGTTTGAAAACATCCTTCTCAGGCCCTTTCTGCTTTTGTGTTTATTACGGCTCTCACCTCCCACCTCCGTCACTTAAAAGACCTGCTTCCATATTTACATGTGCACTCACCTCACTCTCCCATCAGATTTTTCAATTCCTTCCACATCCTTTTCCCAGCATTCTACTGTCACTTCTCTGTGTCTCCATAGTAATAATTGCTTAGTTTAGATGCTGGGCTATTTTGTATATGGGGGGGAAAGGTTTTCCTTTTAAATTGACTCTGACCACAAACATTTCAAATGTGAGAATAATGCTGTAGAACTTACTTTGTGGTGGCAGCAGCATTTTTTTTTTTAAAAGTCTGGTCCATCTCAACATCTCCTTTTGTTATCTCATTTCTAAATAATAATGGGGGGAACTCAGACTGCAAAGCACTGATGTCTCTGCCTCCTTTCCAGCCAAGTGGTCAGCATTGACTCTCATTAAATTTTTAAAGCAGTGCCTGGCAGTATTTTTCCCCCCTCCACTGATAAAGGGAGGGGGGACACTAATAGCTAGCCCACAGAAAATTCAGCTGGAAGAGTCTCCTATTTCAAAAGGCACACCCAGTGTGAAACTAACCAATCAGGAGAAACCAATCCCACAACACTACTCATTGGTATGCAGAATATATACACCGAAACTCTCAATAGAAATCGGAGAGAGAAAGATGTAGAATGCAGGCACAGCATTTGAAGTAAACCCAACCAACTCAACTTCAGTGAAAATCAGAAGTAAGCTGTCTATGCAGAATGGACCTCAGTTACTTGAACACATTTCAAATCACTATGAAGACTGGCACTGCCTTCAGTCCTCATTTCAATGGTAGTGTTGAAACACATAAAGACAATAGAAAAGGTCTCTCTGAGTATGGGCAGAGGGGAAAGATCCACATTCATCATTTTGCTGTTTATTTTAAATGTTTGTGTCCCACTTTTTCCATGATAGGCCAAATGCCATCAACAGCACCAATTATGAAAACTATGGATTCAAATAAATATAACATAAAACACTTATTAACCTGCCCCAAAATACAAAACCACGGTTATCCAACACTAATTACATCATGCCATCCATCATGATACAGCCCTGCCAAACAGTGCAGCAGTGTACCTCTTCCTAAAACTCATCAAAGACAGCCCTCTCCTTACCTCTTCTGGAAGGCTACTCCATGGGACATACCAACTGGGAGCAGTTCTCCAGGATCTCAGGCAGAGGTGTTTCATATCACTTACTACCTGGTCCTTTGAACTGTAGATGCTAGAGATTTAACCTGGGACTTTCTGCATGAAAAGTGCATGCTGGATCACTGAGGTCATAGCTCCTTTTCTATAGGCTCTGTACATAGTCTGTACACAGGGCCGGCTCACCCACTAGGCAAACTAGGTGGTTGCCTAGGGTGCCAGGAGGGAGGGGTCACCGAATTGGACTCTCCCCCTCCCGGTGCCCAAGACAACCACCTACTTTGCCTCCCTCCCTCCCGCTGCTGCTGCCGCCAGCGCCCACCTGCCCAAGCTCATCCTGCCACAGCCACCAGATCCCACCCACCCCCTGCTCACCCTGCTGCCACCGCCACCAGATCCCGCTCACCCTCCCCCACTCGCCCTGCCACTGCCAGCTTCTGCCTCCTGCTCGTCCTCCACCTCCACTTGCCCTGATGCTGCCAGATTCTGCTCACCCTCCCCCCTTCTTGCCCTGCTGCTGCCAGCTCCTGCCTCCTGCTCGCCCTCCCCCCTCATCCTGCCACCACTGCCAGCTCCCCGCTCAACCTCCCTGCTTGCCCTGCCGCCAGATCCCGTTCGCCTCCCCCCCCCCCGCTCGCCCTGCCACTGCTTGCCCTCCTTTTGGACTGTCAGGTGTGGGGCTACTCTAGCCCCGTGCCTGCCACCTACTCGTGAGTAGCCCCGTGCCTCGCGACTAAGCGGCAGGCGCGGAGGGGGAAGAACTGTGCTGCCCTGTCTTGAGTGCCAGAAAGATTCGAGCTGGTCCTGTCTATACATCCCATAGAGGGAGCCTGCATAATTATGAAGAGTGCCAGATTATGATCTGGGAGACCAAGTTTAAATCCCCATTCTACCATGGAAGCTTTCTGGGTGACTTTGGACCAGTCATACTATTCTGAGCCTAACCTAGTTCATAGGGTTGTTGTGAAAACAAAATACTGCTTTGGATTCCCATTGGGGAGAAAGATGAACTATAAATTAAGTAAATAAATGAACACTGGAAGTGTGCATAATCAATGTGTGAAAGTTGCGTGTGGGCCAGAGGACAGCTTCTTTCTAAAATGTTAGTAATGAATTGGTTTGCTATGCAATCAATGAGTGCAGTTCATTTGAACAAGAGAAATGGCCATTTTATCTTTTGTACATTTGACTTTTTTTTCTTTCCACATTTGGAATATAAACAACCTGCCTCTTTCCCTTTGTGGCAGGACCATATGTTGTAGTTTTTGGAAAACTAACTGTGCTTCAGAAGATTCTGCCTGAATAACAGGGCATCAGTGTTGAGAGGTACCTAGGTAATCTCTGACTCCATTGATCTTTCCAAGAAAGAGGCTCTGTGGGATCAATGCATGGTGAACAAAAGGAGTGAGGCAAAAAGCCCCATTAAATGAGTTTGATTTTCATAAGAGGATGATAAAGTTAATTAAGGCTCAGTCTGCAAACTAAGCTAGGATGAGAGTTCTTTGGGGTTTTTCTTGTTGCTGGGCTCCAGCTGTTGCTTATTTTCAAGCCAACAGCAGGAGCCAAAGCAATGCAATTTGCCAGTTTTTATGCAGATAAGAGCTTCTGTTGATGTGCTGCTAAATTTTTTCCCCGTCTCTGATACTACTTTATTGCATGATGTCTGTTTCCAAAGTCTCAACAAGAATTAATCTATGGAGCCCTCCCTTCTGTCAAATCCATTTGGAAAGTTTAGAATTATTTCAAAAACCTTCTTCTAAATCTAGGCTTCTCAGCAATCCTAAGCAGGTCCACTCTGAATTCTACTAAGGTCTATTCAGTGGGGCTTACTCTCAGGAAAGTGCTCTTCGAATTGCACTATAAGTATATGAGAAGCTTCCTTCCTTCCTTCTGAAGCATGACCACTATCCAGGGTTACCAGAATGTTTCCTCAAAGTCAGTTCTTGTGTCTCTTGATTTCAGCCAGAAAGCAAAGTGTAGCACTGCCATTTTCCTCTCCTGCAATGCTGCCCACAGTCATACAGGCCAATGGGAGAACTGACCCTGAAATTTTCAAATAAGTAATAATAAACAATCAAGAACAGCTAAAATCACAATAAAATCAGTTACAGCATTAAGCTCAGAATCTAATCAGCACTTTACATACCATATATTATGTTACATAACTCACTGACCCACATCAGTAACTAACAGTCCAGATAATGAGTTTCTTCTGTTCTTTTGCCAGTGACACAGCAGAGAAATTTGAAGGAAAGTGTGGCGGAACCGGCCCGATTCTGCCTTCAGACCCGGTCCCGTCTGTTCCCTATGGAGTCGCCAACTCCTGGAGGGAGCTATTTCTCCTCCTGCCCCTTGGGCTCGCTGCCACCACCTGCTCAGTCTAGGGGTTCAGATTGAGAGGAACAGGACTCCCAATCCCCCTCTCCAGCTATGAGGCCAGGCCTCAAGGTCCTCTGCCACCCTGTACTTGGGTTTCACAGAGACCTCAGCACTTCTTTGTGGCACCCCTGGAGGATTGGCACCTTATCCAACTGCATGCCTTCCCCCTTGCCCAGGGCCCCCTTTATAAAATAGCATGGTCTAAAGCGGTTGGGGATCTATGTGGTACAGAGTTTGACTGCCAGCATTTAAAACAGAAAAAAAAAATATTTATTTACAAGAGAAAAAGAAAGGGAAAGAAAAGCAAAACAAAAACAGTTGCATTTAAAAAGTTAGCACAGCACCCGCACAGCACACAGCATAACCAAGAAAAGTTGATTATAAACGCATCCTGCTGGCCCTGATCTAAACATGCCCTGCCCTTTTGGATGACTTACTTGGTCTTACTGCCTGGAGGCCTCATTCTCTTTTGAATAGGCCGCATGCACAGGCAGGAGCTCCCCCACTGGCAACCTCTTCCTTCGAGCTGCAGCTGAGAACTAAAAAAACTCTTCCTCCTAACTCACATGCAGAGAACAAAAGAACTTCCTGCCTCTCTAGGAGACTTTCCCCCTAGAGTTGTTGGTTTGGCTCTGGAAGGGAGGGGGGGGAAAGGAGGGGAAGGCTAGGCCCAAGCCTGCTTGGCAGTTTAGCAATCCCTCCCAATGAAGCACCAACATGGATTAAAATGGCGTTTCTCCACAGAAAGCAAAAGCAAAGAAAGAGTTTAACAAATGTAGTAAACTGTCTTAGGAAGGTTATGTATAACCCTAAGCTTTGAGCTGAAAATACATGTGTCCATCCTTATATCAATTTACTTTATTTTAGCAGCTACACCATAGTTCTGGTACACAGGACTACCCCCACACAACCACGTACTAGCACAATTGGTAAGACCACAGCACCAAACAGCAAAAATATCATATGTGCAATCGTCACATGTGATACCCCATAATGGTTGTATGTTGTTACATCCCTGCGTTTTGGAGTTCGAGAGGGGAGTTCCAGAGAGGCGATGTATGGCCCATATATACAAATACATTTTGGGGTGGAAACACTGATCACCGCACCTCAAAGAAGATATTATAGCATTGGAAAAAGTGCAGATAAGGACAACTAGAATGATTAAAGGGTTGGAACACTTTCCCTATGAAGAAAGGTTAAAGTGCTTGGGGCTCTTTAGCTTGGAGAAACGTCAAATGAGGGGTGACATGATAGAGGTTTATAAGATTATGCATGGGATAGAAAAGGTAGAGAAAGAAGTCCTTTTTTCCCTTTCTCACAATACAGGAACTCGTGGGCATTCAATGAAATTGCTGAGCAGTCGGGTTAGAACTGATAAAAGGAAGTACTTCTTCACCCAAAGAGTGATTAACATGTGGAATTCACTGCCACAGGAGGTGGCAGCGGCTACAAGCATAGACAGCTTCAAGAGGGGATTGGATAAGCATATGGAGCAGAGGTCCATCAGTGGCTATTAGCCACAGTTTATTGTTGGAACTCTCTTTCTGGGGTAGTGATGCTCTGTATTCTTGGTGCTTGGAGGGGGAGCACAGTGGAAGGGCTTCTGGCCTCACTGGTGGACCTCTTGATGGCACTTGGGGGGTTTTTGGCCACTGTGTGACACAGAGTGTTGGACTGGATGGGCCATTGGCCTGATCCAACATGGCTTCTCTTATGTACTTATAATTGATATACTTCTTTGCATGCAACATCTCTTCCTCCTGAGTTAGCAATAGAGGAGCAAGCAGGAGGCCAGATTTGATGCTGGGGTCTACGGATCCCTATGTGTGTGGGTGTATTTTTGGTACTCTGAGGAAGGAGGAAGGAAACTCGCTGTTGAAACAGTGTGCGACTGCAATTAAAAAGGCCAATGCTATGCTGGGGTTAGGAAGTGATTTGAAAACAAATCAGCCAATATCATAATGCCCCTGCATAAATCGATGGTGCAATCTCATTTGGAGTATTGTTTATAATTCTGGTCACCACACCTCAAAAAAGATATTACCACATTGGAAAAAGTGCAGAAAAGAGCAACTGGAATAATTAAAGGGTTGGAACACTTTCCCTATGAAGAAAGATGAAAGGGCTTGGGGCTCTTTAGTTTGGAGAAATGTCGACTGAGGGGTGACATAATAGGGTTACACAGGTCTTTTTTTGTAGCAGGAACTCCTTTGCATATTAGGCCACACACCCCTGATGTAGCCAATCCTCTGAGAGCTTACAGAGCTCTTATTACAGGGCCTAGTGTAGGCTCTTGTAGGATTGGCTACATCAGGGGTGTGTGGCCTAATATGCAAAGGAGTTCCTGCTACAAAAAAAGACCTGGGTTTAAAAGATTATGCATGGGATAGAGAAGGTAGAGAAATAAGTACTTTTCTTCCTTTCTCACAATACAAGAACCCATGGGCATTCAATGAAATTGCTGAGCAGTTGACTTAGAACAGATAAAAGGAAGTACTTCTTCACTCAAAGGGTAATTAACACATGGAATTCACTGCCACAGGAGGTGGTGGCAGCCACAAGCATAGACAACTTCAAGAATGGATTGGATAAACATATAGAGCAGAAGTCCAACAGTGGCTATTAGCCATAGGGTACTGATGGAACTCTCTGCTTCGGCAATGATGCTCTGTATTCTTGTTGCTTGAGGGGGGCACAGTGGGAAGGCTTCTAGTGTCCCAGCCCCACTGGTGGACCTCCTGATGGCACCTGGTGTGTGGGTGTGTTTTGCCACTGTGTGACGCAGAGTGTTGGACTGGATGGGCTATTGATCTGATCCAACATTGCTTTTCTTATGTTCTTAGGAAAGAGAGGGGGGATGTGCAAAGGATTTGCACATTAGCATAGGACAACAAATAGGTCCTGGTATTGGAGACAAGAGAGGACTAGTCAGCAGTGCCAGTCAGGGTTTAAGATATGCAGATACTATACCTGGATAGAACCCACAGTCTTCTTACATTCCACTGTAGGAGGGAGGGAAAGGCAGGAGACTGGAATTAGCCTTGAGGACACTGTTTTGCAACCTTATGCAGAGACCCTGGGCAAGGTTTCTGACCTAAACAGAGCATTTTCACTTGGCCTGTTTGGTAGGATCTCTGTTTCAGGTACAAGTATGGGGACCCCATTAGGTATTGGGGTCCTTCCACAATCAGGCAGTGCCACTTGGCAACAAATTCAATTTAACTTAACCTAGGTTGTGGCAGTGGTTGTGGTTTGTGTTATGCTGGTTTGCAATAGCCTTAGAAGGGTGCTTAGGACTGCCATGTTAGGCTCCATGGCTTTTCTATTTCTTTTCATTTTGTGCCTACTTATTATAGACATGGCTTTTGGGTCATGGTGGCCTAATGACCTCCATGACCTGAGCCAGTGTAAGGCCCCGGAATCCCTGCCCTACAGAAAAATATTGCCCATGTTAACCATCCAATTTATATCTCCTTCCATGGTCTGAAACTTAGTGGCCCAGGTACAAATGCTATTGTTTTTCAACCAGTTCAGCTTGAAGAGATATTTCCAGTATCTAAAAGATAGAGATTTTAAAAAGAAAACATTAGTTCTGAAGATTGCTTTGTCTCCAATTAAAGAATGGAAGATGTTTAATAACTAGCAAATCAAAGGGATTTCAAAAATCCAGTTGACATAAAGGGCTACTTATCATAACCATTTCTTGTGTGTCCCAATGTAAACAAAGTTAATATGGAAGATTAATTTCCAGCATCCCAACTGCAACCCATACAGGTTGCTGATGTCCCCTTAAATGTCAGAGGAACTAACATTTGAAAGCAATTAGCACTGACATTTGGTGGAGAAACAGGGAGGTACCTGTAATCTAGACAGAAATTCATTGGGCTGCATTGGATTTTGAGGGAAGAGAGTAGAGAAATCTGATCAAGGAGGTAAGATGGAAGGAGCCATGATTCTCAAGGTGATGCAAGCTTTTCTGATGTTGTAAGGCCACTTACTTGGAAAAACCCTTGATCTTTCCTTAATTTCAGATGCCAACTCAGTGCAGGACTAAGGAAAATCAACATTCAAATCCCCACTCATGTTTAATGAACAGCTTGTTTCTTGGTATCAGGCATGGAATATAGATTCCTCATCTAATACTGCTGATGGATTGTGCTCTATATTTCATTAATGTTTATATGCCTGCCTCTAAGCCTTCAGAATCAAGAACTTGTTGCTGTGCTTGATTCAGATCAGGACCATGGCATTCAAGGAGAAAGGATTTCACTCCCCTCCACAAACAGTTTTCCCAACATTGAAAAGTCATAAGGGGCAAGCAAATTCAACCCAGATCAAAGGTTTTCTAAATTTGTTAATTTTACTATTCTGCTATTGGTTTTTAACTTTGTACCACTTGGTATTCTAACCTCACCAGCTATATGTGGCTCTGCTTACTGTACCTCATTCCTCGTCTGAAGAAGTGTGCATGCACACGAAAGCTTATGTTCTGAATAAAACTAAGTTAGTCTTAAAGGTGCAATTGACTCCTATTTTGTTCTACTACTTCAGACCAACATGGCTGCCTATTTGGATCTATCAACAGAGCACAGAGGCCAAGACCTTCCCTTGAGATTCAGACATTTAGTGCCTCTGAATGTGGAGGTTACCCTTAGTAGCAAGTAGCCACTGATAGACTCTATGAATATATCTAATCCCCTTTTAAAGCTGTTTATTCCTGTGACCATCACTATATCCTCAGGCAGCATATTCCACATTTTAATCATTCTCTGACCAATTCCCAACTAGTCTTGTTCTGATCCCATTGCTCCTTTTTCCATGGTTCTGCTGCTGGATTTTGCACAAGCTGCCCAGGGTGGCGAGGTGCCCCACCTCTTTTCAAATTCCCTCTGTGGCAGGCAGAAACCGATTTTCAGAGGATCCTACCTGCTGCAGAGGGAACTTGAAAAAGGTGGGGCAACTTGCCGCCCTGGGGCAGCTTGTGCAAAATCCAGCAGAAGTGCCGGTGAGAAAAGGAGCAATAAGACTGGAACAAGGCTTGTAGGGAATCGGTCTCTGTGTATGCAAAAATCATTTGTTCAAGCTGCAGTGGGGCTTACACATACATTCCCAGAGGCAGAGATGAGAGTCAGAGTTACCTTGCTAGCAGATAACATACAGCTCTTGAGGTTAAAACAATTTTATTGGTAACATATGGTAGCAAATCTATATCTATATCTTACAACTTAAAAAAGGAAAGATTTACCTACCCCATATCTTACTTTTTCCCCCACCCCTCCTCCCGTTACTTGACCCCCGCCAGTGTTATTTACTTAAAGAAAAACAAATATTAAAGGTACCCTTAACTATTAAAAAACCAAAAGTTATATTCTTGTTTTTAAAAAACTTAATTATTATCAAAGATTGTCCAATGTCCTCTTATTTTCCACTCTCTTTCTACGTTTCTTCTGAACTTCTTCCACTCCATCTTAAAAACTTCTAAATCATAGTCTCTTAATATTCTTGTTAATTTGTCCATTTCACTCCATGACATGACTTTTATAATCCAATCCCATTTCTCTGGTATTTTTGCTTGCTTCCACAACTGTGCATACAATGTCCTAGCAGCTGAGAGCAAGTACCAGGTTAAAGTTCTATCTTCTTTTGGAAATTTTTCCATTTGTAATCCCAACAGAAAAGTCTCTGCAACTTTGTTAAACTCATATCCCAAGATATTAGACATCTCTTGCTGAATCATCTGCCAAAACATTTTAGCTCTTTCACAAGTCCACCACATATGGTAGAAAGAACCTTCATGCTTTTTACATTTCCAACACCTGTCTGGCATCTTGTTATTCATCTTTGCTAATTTTTTAGGAGTCATATACCATCTATACATCATCTTAAAACAGTTTTCCCTAATACTTTGACATGTTGCGAGTTTCATAGAGTTCTTCCACAAATATTCCCAAGATTCCATCTTTATTTCTTTATTTACATTAATTGCCCATTTTATCATTTGAGATTTCACTACTTCATCCTCTGTAGACCATTGTAAGAGTAATTTGTATACTTTTGAAATTAATTTCTCATTGTCTCCAAGCAGAACTTTTTCCATTTCTGTTTGTTCTTTCCTTATTCCTTCAGTTTTGATATCATCTCCACCAAGCTTTTTATTTGTTGCATATGAAACCAATCATATTTATGACTCAATTCTTCAGCAGTTTTCAATTCTATTTTCCCACTTTGTATTTTTAATAATTGATTATATGACAATCACTTTTCTTCGCTTGTTTTAGCCGTTATCTTTATCACTTCAGCTGGCACTATCCATAAAGGTCTTCTCTCATCACCATATTTCTTATATTTTATCCATGTATTTAGTAGGTTGTTTCTTATATAATGGTGAGAGAAAAGACCATCCATCCTCTTTTTTCTATAATACAAATATGCATGCCAGCCAAATTTATTTCCATGACCTTCCAACACTAAAAGTTTTTTGTTTAACAATGTTATCCATTCTTTCATCCATACTAAACAAACTGCTTCATGATACAATTTTAGATCTGGTAGTTGGAATCCGCCTCTTTTGCATCTGACAGAATTTTCATTTTAATCCTTGGCTTCTTCCCAGCCCACACAAATTCTGAAATTTTCCTATGCCATTTATCAAATTGTTTGGCATCTTTCACAATAGGAATAGTTTGAAACAAATACATTATCCTTGGTAGAATATTCATTTTTATTGCAGCTATTCTGCCCAGCAATGACAAATTAAGCTTGTTCCATTTTAGCATATCTTCATCCATTTTATGCCATAACTTCTCATAATTATTTTTAAACAGATCAATGTTTTTCATTGTTATCTCCACCCATAGGTACTTTACCTTGGAGGTGACTTCACAGCCTGTTAGTCTTTGTAATTCTTGTTGTCTATTCATCTGCATATTCTTACACAGAATTTTAGATTTTTCTCTATTTATAGAAAGTCCCGCCAGCTCCCCATACTCTTATATTTTCATTAACAACAAAGGTGTAACCTGTATGGGGTTTTCATTTATAAACATATAATCAGCAAATGCTCTATATTTGTAAGTACATCCTTTTATTTGTAAGCCTTCTATATCTTTTTCTTCTTGAATCTGCATCAATAAAATTTCAAGAGTCATTATAAACAACAATGGTGAAAGCGGACAACCTTGTCTAGTACTTTTGCTAATTTTCATTTCTTCTGTGAGGTCTGCATTAACACACAGCCTTGCCCTTTGTTAAGAGTATATTGCTTTTATCATTCTTATAAAACTTTCTCCCAGCTCCATCTTATCCATTACCACAAACATAAAGTCCCAGCTTAAATTGTCAAATGCTTTCTCTGCATCTGCAAAGAATAATGCTACTTCTTTTTCTGGATGTCTTTCATAATATTCTACAATATTTACAACATTCCTAATATTGTCGCAGATAACATACAGCTCTGAAAGGAAGGGAGTACCAGCCTAGTTGTGACTATCAACACATAACAAGTAATTGAGTTTTTGCCATTCAGTAGCTAAGTTCTTAGCTCAGCTTGAGGAAACTGCCCCACCATGCAGTTACTTTGATCCTGGCATCTGGACTGAGGCGGTACTGATGCTGTTAGATCTATCCACTGTGTTCGATACAGTCGACCATCAGTTGCTGACCCATCGTCTCACTGATGCAGGGATTCAGGGGTTGGCCTTGCAATGGCTCTCCTCTTTCCTTTATGGTTGGGGACAAAGGGTGGTGATTGGGGGACAGTCATCCCAGAGACACTCGCTTAATTGTTCCATGCCTTGGGGGGGGTACTCTCCCCGATGTTGTTTAACATCTATATGCGCCCCCTTGCTCAGATTGCCTGGAGATATGGACTGCGTTGCCATCAGTATGCTGACAACACCCAACTCTATCTACTGATGGACGGCCAGTCTGTGGACAGCTGTGTCCCAGAAAATCTGGACCTGGCGCTGCAAGCTGTGGCAGGATGCCTTAAGCTGAGTCAACTGAAACTGAATCCAACCAAGATAGAGGTCTTTTGCCTGAGTCACGGCGGTCCGGGCAAGGAAATTCCCCTACCAGCTTTTGATGGTGCACCACTGACAATGACACCCAGGATCAGAAGCTTGGGGGTGCTACTGGAGCCCTCCTTAGCAATGGAGGCCCAGATAGTAGCCATTGCTAAATCTGCCTTTTTTCATCTTAGGCAGGTGAGACAGTTGGTTCCCTTCCTCAAGTGCAGCGACCTGGCAACTGTGATCCACACAACAGTCACCTTGAGATTGGACTACTGTAATGCCCTCTACATGGGGCTGCCCCTGTCTCAAATCCAGAAACTACATCTAGTGCAGAATGCGGCAGCCAGGTTGTTATTGGGGCTCCCGAGGTGGGAGCACATACAGTTGGGGTTGTGTGAGCTGCACTGGTTGCCAATAGTATACTGGATTTGCTACAAGGTGCTGGTTATTACCTTTAAAGCCCTATATGGCTGAGGACCTGTTTACCTTAGGGACCATTTCTCCCCACACATTCCCCAGAGGGTACTTAGATCTGGGACCCAAAATCTATTAGTGATCCCTGGGCCAAGGGAGGCAAGATTGAAATCCACCAGAGAGAGGGCCTTCTCGATTGCTGCCACCTATTGGTGGAACCAGTTGCCAGAGGAGGTTAGGGCCTTATGGGACCTCACCCAGTTCCACAAGACAACACCATTTGAGTTAGCCTTCAATTGATTCTGAAGTACCGATATAGTAGTAGGGAATGATATCTAACAACTATAGAACACCATCGGAAATGAAATGACATCAAATAATATTAGCACTTCAATGTTTTAATTTTTATCTTAACTATGATGTAATTAATGAGATCGAACTATTTTATTGTGAGTTATCGGTTGTGAGCCACCCTGAGCCTGCTTCGGCAAGGAGGGCGGGATATAAGTTTAATAAACCATAAACCATCTCAACTTGCTCATTTGTGTGAGCTAAAGCCCAGGGTGTCTCTGAAGACAACAGCCACTTTGCTGCTAAACCTGTCAGCTTTTGGATTTACATCTAGTAACTCGGAACCTTGTTTTAATGTACTGGATAAAGCTGGATAAGCATAGAGTTTTTCATTTTGTTCCTTCACAGTCTGTCTTTTACCTATTTTTTGCACCTTAATAAAAATAATTATATTTTTATCTTGTGGATTTTTGCCTTAACTGATGTCACTGATGTCAAAGCCTTGATTACTGACCACCCTACCAGGTAACCTTTTGCATTGGAAACTCAGTCTGCAGTCCTACTCTGAAGGGCCGACTTTCCTTGTTAACTCCCTGAGAAGCTTGGAGGCTTGTCCTTTCACTCCTGAGCTGTTGGGATAGATGGAAAGGGCTGGTGTCATCTACCAAGACTAGAGTGAGAAGCAAGAAGCAGTCACTCTCTATTCTGGAGTGTGGGGCAAGCGGCAAGTGGAGTGCCAGGGCACCAGTAGTGGTCGGACATCGGAGAGTGAGGCCAACCGTGGGGCCCGGGTAAAGGGTGGCTGATCCTGGGCGTGGATGGAGAGGAGTTACCAGTGGTGGCCAGAGTGTTGGACAAAGCAGCACAGAAGCAGCGGAGAACCCCCAGACCATCAGCTTGGTGGCTGAGTCGGATATCATCAGGGACCATGCTGTGGCCCGGCCTGGCCTCCTCTCAGAAGTTCATCCTTGCAGCTGCCCTCTTCTACTCATTGCTGGTGCCCGTTGGGGCTACTGTAAAGCCCTCTACATGGGGCTGCCCCTGTGCCAAACCCAGAAACTGCAGCTAGTGCAGAACAAAGCAGCCAGGCTGCTATTGGGGCTCCCTAATTGGGAGCACATACAGCAGGGACTGCGGGAACTGCACTGGCTGCCAATAGTATACCAAATTCATTACAAGGTGCTGGTTATTACCTTTAAAGTTCTATATGGCCGAGGACCTGCCTACCTTAGGGACCTTCTCTCCCCATATATCCCCCAGAGGGTACTGCAATCTAGTTCACAAAATCTATTGGTAATCCCCGGGCTGAAGGAGGCCAAACTGAAAGCCACCAGGGAAAGGGCCTTCTCGATTGCAGCCCCCCCCCCCACTGGTGGAATCAACTGCCAGAGGAAGTCTGGGCCTTACGGAACCTTGTCCAGTTCTGCAAGGCCTGCAAAACCACTCTCTTCCAGCTGGCTTTTAATTAACATGAGCCTATATCGTAGAAGGAATACCATCGCCGCTGAAAAACTGAATAATATAACATCTAGATCTTAGCACCAAATTAAATGCTGTTTTAAATATTGAATGTATAATTTTATAGAATGTTTGATTTATAATATGTATTGTTTTTAACTATTGTAATGTTTTTATGGGGGGGAGGGGTGGGCTCCCTCTTGGGTATCCTGCCCCCCCCGGGAAAGTGTATGCGCAATACATAGCCTCTCTTTTCCCGGTGTAGTGAACGCCGCGTGGTCACTGTCCAGCTATGCCTGGCAGATGGTCACTGCAATGGCCTCTCCTGCATTACTGCATCCATGGCAACACCTTCCCGCTGGTCCCCCCCCCCTGTTTCTCACAGAGTTTGCCACGTCATGGTGCGACCGAATGTCCGGCGGTATAACCGGATGGGCAGGCTGGGCTCACCAACCTCACCAGCCAAGAGAAGGAAAACTCTAACATCAAACCCAGGCAGATAGAGCTCGTTAATGTAACACCTACCACCTGGAGGACTCGCTGCCGGCGTCCCGACTTACTGGGCCACGGCAGATGACCCCAAGGTGAAAGGGTGGAGCCAGTACCGCGCACACTGTGCTTCACCTAAAAATTCCTCTGCGCAGGCCTGAAGGGCATATCCACATCCACAACCCACAACACACCAAGTCCTGCAGTGATGGGCAAGGGGCGAAACGGCAGGTGGAAGATGCCACTGGAAGCCGCAGTCCCGATCCTGCATGTAGACAGTTCAGGGTATTGGTCGCCTGATGCTGACCCACAGACGAAAGCATTTTTCGGCAGCACCCTGAATGACCAAGTAGCCTTATCTAGGGACAGCACTGCTTGCTCCACACGGAGAGGGACCTAGAAAAGGTGGCTTAAACAAAGCTCGTCTCCCCCACCCCAGTTGGCTAGCCGTGGTCAATGGGCATCCTTACTTGCAGTCAAAAAATAACAACAAAGAAAAGGCATGCACCTGCCTCACAAAGTGTGCAAAGATTAAAGCTTGCGTGTTGGAACATCAGAACCATGCTTGACACAGTAGACAGTGGTCGCCCTGAACGACGCTCTGCTCTAGTTGCCCACGAACTTCTCAGGTTGAATATTGACATAGCAGCTCTCAGTGAGGTCCGTTTCCCTGAGGAAGGTAGTCTTCAAGAACATGCTGCTGGCTATACCCTCTACTGGTCGGGTAAGTCAAAGGCTGAGAGCCGCCTTTCTGGCGTTGGCTTCATGGTCAGGAACTCCATTGCCTCCAAACTCGAAAACCTGCCAACAGGTCACTCAGATCGCATCATGTCCATGCACCTCCCACTTCAAAACAAGCAGCATGCAACACTCTTCAATGTGTATGCCCCAGCCCTTCAAGCAGATCCTGCAGAAAAGAACAAGTTCTATGCTGATCTACGCAACCTCGTACGGAAGACCCCTACAGAGGACAAGGTGATCATCCTTGGCGACTTCAATGCCAGAGTAGGTAAAGACTCGGAAGCCTGGAAAGGAGTTCTTGGCAAACACGACATTGGCAACTGCAATGATAACGCGCGCCTCCTGCTAGAATTCTGCACGGAGCACCAGCTCACCATCACCAACACTATCTTTCAGCAGAAAAACAGCCTGAAGACAACCTGGATGCACCCACGGTCCAAGCACTGGCACCTTATCGACTACATTCTGGTGCGCCAGAGAGACCTTCGAGATGTCTTACACACCCGAGTAATGCCCAGTGCGGAATGTCATACGGATCATCGTCTTGTACGCTGCAATCTCTGTCTTCACTTTAAACCCACACCCAGGAGAGGAGGTATCCCTCGGAGGAAGCTTCAGGTTGGCAGCCTTCAGTCAGCCGAAGTTAAAGCTGCCTTCCAGGCAAAACTCCAGTCAAGAATTGAGGACACCAGTTGCCCCACAGACCCTTCTCCAGAAGCACTCTGGGAACACCTAAAAATTAACATCCTGTTGATCTCTGAAGAAGTCCTCGGGTTCTCCACAAGGAAGAACAAGGACTGGTTTGATGAGAACAATCAAGAGATCCAAGAATTACTAGTGAAAAAGAGATCTGCCTACCAAGCACATCTTGCTCAGCCCTCCTGTCCCGGGAAAAAAGCAATCTTTCGCGCTGCATGTAGCAACCTCCAGCGCAAGCTTCAAGACATTCAGAACGAGTGATGGACCGAGCTTGCAGAGAGAACCCAGCTGTGTGCAGACACTGGTGATTTAAGAGGGTTCTACGAAACCCTGAAGGCAGTATATGGCCCATCATATCAGGCTCAGAGTCCCTTGCGTAGTGCAGACGGCCAAGTGCTCCTCACAGACAAGGCATCCATACTGAACCGGTGGTCGGAGTATTTTCAGGTTCTCTTCAGTGCCAACCGCGTAGTTCAAGATTCAGCAGTCCACCTCACCCCACTTCAACAAATGAAAACAGAGTTGGATGAGATCCCCACCCTAGAAGAGACTGTTAAAGCCATCAAGCAACTGAAAAGTGGCAAGGCAGCGGGAGTTGATGGAATCCCACCAGAGATCTGGAAGCATGGGGGCACAGTACTACATAGCGCACTTCACAAAGTACTTGTCACCTGCTGGGAACAAGGCAAACTACCACAGGACTTTCGCGATGCAATCATCATCACTCTACACAAGAACAAAGGGGAAAAGTCAGACTGCTCCAACTACCGGGGGATAACCCTGCTCTCCATCACAGGCAAAGTCCTTGCCAGAATACTCCTGAACAGACTGGTGCCCACCTTTGCAGAAGAACTCCTCCCAGAGAGCCAGTGCGGCTTCAGAGCTAACAGGAGCACCACCGACATGGTATTTGTTCTCAGGCAGCTCCAAGAGAAATGCAGGGAACAGAACAAGGGTCAATATGTGACTTTTGTCGACTTTACCAAAGGTTTCGATACCATTAGCAGGAAAGGCCTGTGGCAAATCTTGGAACGTTTAGGATGTCCCCCAAGGTTCCTCAGCTACATGAAGACCAGCGAGGCCAAGTCAGACACTGCAACGACCTCTCAGAGCCCTTCCCAATAGGCACAGGTGTAAAGCAAGGCTGCGTTCTCGCGCCAACTCTCTTTACGATCTTCTTTAGCATGATGCTTCAAAGAGCCGCAGTAGATCTAGATGATGACGATGGTGTCTACATTCACTTTCGCACCGATGGCAGCCTGTTCAACCTGAAGCGACTAAAGGCTCACTCCAAGACAATGGAAAAACTTATCCGAGAGCTACTGTTTGCTGATGATGCTGCACTCGTCTCCCACTCGGTATCAGCTCTGCAGCATATGATGTCCTGCTTTGCAGAGGCTGCCAAGCTATTCGGCCTAGAAGTTAGTCTGAAGAAGACAGAAATTCTCCACCAGCCTGCACCCCAGGAAGATTATCACCCTCCCTGCATTACTGTGGGTGAATCAGTTCTGAAGACAGTCCAGCAGTTCAGCTACCTGGGGTGCATCATCTCCTCAGATGCCAAGATCGACAAGGAGATTGACAACAGGCTGGCAAAGGCAAACCGTGCATTTGGCCGACTGCACAAAAGAGTGTGGAGCAACAAGCATCTGAAAAAAGGCACAAAGATCAATGTTTACAAAGGGGTTGTGATGACAACCCTCATCTACGGCTCCGAATCATGGGTTTTATACCGTCATCACCTGCGACTCCTGGAGCGCTTTCATCAGCGCTGCCTTTGCACCATCCTCAACATCCACTGGAGTGACTTTGTGACGAACACTGAAGTCCTCAAGAGGGCAGAGGTTACAAGCATCGAAGCACTGCTGTTGAAGACGCAGCTGCACTGGGCAGGGCATATTTCTAGGATGGAAAACCACCGCCTTCCCAAAATTGCTCTGTATGGCGAACTTTCCACCGGCCATCGAAATAGAGGGGCACCAAAGAAGAGGTACAAGGACTCCTTGAAGAAATCCCTTGGCACCTGTCACATCAACCATCACCAGTGGTCTGACCTAGCCTCAGATCGCAAAGCATGGAGGCACACCATCCACCAGGCTGTCTCTTCCTTTGAGAACGCACGCATAGCTGGTCTTGAGGACAAAAGGAGATTGAGGAAGAATCGCACTGCTACAGCACCAACCCCAAATCAGACTTTTCCCTGCAGCCACTGTGGCCGGATCTGCCTGTCCCGCATTGGTCTTATCAGCCACCAGCGAGCCTGCAGCAGACGTGGACTACTGCACCCTTCTTAAATCTTCGTTCGCGAAGTCAAGCCGAGAGAATGTTTTTATGCTGTGAGCCGCCCTGAGCCTGCTTTGGTGGGGAAGGCAGGATACAAATAAAAGAAAAGAAATAAAAATAAAAATAAAATTTTGTAACTTTTGTTTAGCAGCAGCCCCTCCTTAACAAAAGTTTAGTCTGGGTTGGGATAAGGGCTTTTGATACCATCTACCTATTTATATACTATTTATGCCCTTATCATGCTGTCTTGGGTTGTCTGATGCTTCCGAGTACTCTCTCTGGAAGGGAGACTTTTAACTTCCCAGACACTGAAGACATTTTCTTCTTCCTAAATATGCCAGGAAGATGGAATGGAATACAATATGTGGATTTTCATTCTATTTGGATGGGGGGAAGTTACAGCTGACAAACATGTGGCTTATTCAAACTGATGGAAATGAAAAACGAACAGAATAACAAAAATCAATAGCTTTAAGAAAACTGACCGGAGAGGTAGAAAACTGAAAATATACACATCACTGATTTCTTTTCCTTCTCTTCTCTAAGAAAATGTTCTTGAAGTACCACAATTTCTAAAAAAAAACTTGTGAGCTCTAGATTGTAGGATGACTTTAATATGTCAGCATCTAATCAGTTTCTCGCAGAGCTTAATTGTGCTCCAATTCCTCTGATGAATACAGATTTCATAAAAGAAAACTGGACACATGTTTGCTATGACAGAATGACTTCATAGACTTTCAGTGCTAGATTTAATTAAAAGTAATAAATAAATATATCCTGCAGTTCTTTAACTGTTAAAATGAAGACAATTAATAATAATAATAATAATAAATTTTATTTGTACCCCGCCCTCCCCCGCCGAAGCAGGCTCAGGGCGGCTAACAATACGGTGACGGTAACAATTAAGCCCTTTGGAGAGATGTCACTTCCTAATTATCTACTCATCAGTCATCAAGCAAATCAAACAGAGTCAACACTGCAATTAGGCAGTTTTACTTGTGACAGAGAGTCAGAATTCTCAACACTGTGCATTCAATATCAAGTAAATATGTGCTTTACTCAACATATTTCCTCTTCATTCAGCAGCATTTGTAACCATACTCTTACAGCAGTTGTTTTTTTTTAAAGAAATAAGATTTCTTACCATACAGCTGTGACTGAAATCACAAAGGAAGAAAAAATGTCAAAGTTAGCTCATGAATTACATTTTGGGGCTAGTTAATTTGGGGGCCCCATCCAGGTTCCTGGGTATAAATAAGGATAGTTTTTCACCCCCACTACAGAGTGAAGCCTCCATGTTGAATAAACAAATAATAAACCTGGAAACAAAAAGTAAGCACAGTGAGGTTCCTTCCATCAGGGGCCTTTATGGCCTCCAGGTGCTGTGGTTGTGTAACCCATGCAGTGGTTTTTGGGTTTTTTTTAAATCACCTTGCCCAAGTGTAACCCATGCAGTTTTGTAGTTGTTAGCAATATACAGGGATCAGGCATGTCTACATTTGCCAATAGGCAATTAATCCCCCTCTTCCTTCCTATACTCAGTTAACGGAGTATGCTCAATGTTTGTTGCTTCCCCTAAAGTGGGCTGATTGTTCCCAGCAGCCTAGCAATTCAGCCTGGCCCAGGAAGAGGCAACAGCACCATAAGGGTAGGGAAAGGCCTGCGCAGATCTTACTGTTTGAAGGTCTGCTTTGAATCATTGCCAGGGCTCATTTCCGGGGGAACATACAGGAACAACGTTCTGGGAAAGAAGAGATGTTTTATTTATTTATTTTTACCTTATAAGGCAGCCTCACTCCAGCTCTGCTTCCCTTGCAGTCAGCTGGAACTTTATAGGCTAGCAGGGGTGTCAAACATTCACTTGACTGGCTTTTCCCAGTGGCTGTTACTTCCTCTTTTCCCACACAAATCCCACCCCCTTGTTGCTTGGGTCTGCTGCACTCTCACCTTCCTACTGCCTGTGCTTGCAAGGCAAGGTTTGAATCCAGCTCCAGGATAAGACCAACTAAGTTTTGTTCAATGTATGACCTTTTGTATGCTTTGCTACACTCTCTCTCCCTGTGTGTGTGTGTTCGGTTGGGTTTGATATGCTACAGTTGTCCCAGGTGCAACTGGGTCCGTCTCTTCCCCTTCCCTTGCTACCGGGTGTCTGTATGTGTGCAAAGTTGCAAACTGCAAAGCTAAGTGAGAGTCCTTTGGCAGCTTAAGTTTTCTTCAAGACTCTGCCTTGCTACTCTCTCTGTGTATGTTTGCATGCTCTGTTGAGCTTGTTATGCTGCAGTTCTCCTGGGTTTAACTGGGTCCACCTCCAATTCCCTTTGCTGCCGTGTGTCTGCCTATGTGTATGCAAAGCAAAGTTTGAGCTGGCCTATGGCCACGCCTCCCAACTCTCTGGACCCCCTCCACCTCCCCTCCCTCTTCCCCCTTACCTTGCTACAGAGTGTCTGTGCGGTGTGCAAAGCAAGTTGGTGAGGTGGATTAGACTGATAGTTTGCATCCAGACCAAGTTCACCCAGCAGATTTCATATTATTGACTGGGGATTTTTGAACCTAAGCCTCCCAAATAGTAGGCTCATACTGACCACTAAACATTGCTCTGTATAGACCACTATACATTACTCTCTATTCTTGCACTGCCTTATAAGAGTTGTAGCTATAGTTTTGTAAATAAACACAACAGTATAGTTTTGTAGATAAACACACCAGTATAGTTCTGTAGGCTCCCCACTCCAGGCAGCAGGGGAGCCTCAGCAACAAAATATTGCAAGAGAATGTTTTAAGCATGTTTGTACTTTAAATAAAAAATAATATACTTAATTGTGTTTGCATCTGTTATAAAGTTTATATATGTGCTGATGGGCATTACATTTTATTACTCGCATGACCCCCAACCCAGCAAGGTCTAATTTATGTCAGATTCGGCCCTCATAACTAATGAGTTCACCGCCCTGAGCTACAGTATATTGGCTCTTCACAAACAGTGGCTCTTTTTGGCCCCACCCCCTCAGCCCTATAAGGAGAGAGGTTGAGATCTTGCTTGAAATTACTGTCTACCTAGCGACCCTGCTGAACTGGCTACTGCTTGGTAAGTTGGGGAGTGAGCCCTGGACTTCTTTGATGGGGGAGGGGGTCTTCAGAGAGCCAGTTTGGTGTAGTGGTTAAGTGCACGGACTATTATCTGGGAGAACTGGGTTTGATTCCCCATTCCTCCACTTGCAGCTGCTGGAATGGCCTTGGGTCAGCCATAGCTCTCGTAGTAGTTGTCCTTGAAAGGGTGGCTTTTGTGAGAGCTCTTTCAGCCCCACCCATCTCACAGGGTGTCTGTTGTGTGTTGGGGGGGAGGTAAAGAAGATTGTGACTGCTCTGAGATTCAGAATATAGGGTGGGATATAAATTCAATATTTTCTTCTTCTTCAAACCACACTAAAAGGCAAGCCTTGGCCTTGCTTACCCTGCTTGGCTTAGTACACTTGCCTTCAGCAGAGGAGTGCTCCTCCGCCAAAGGCAAGTGCATTGGGCCACAGTAGAACACGTGAGGGTGGAGTCTGCCTTGTCCAAGCAGGCAGCAGTGTGTGTGTGGGAGGGGTGATCCCTGGCCTCCATTGCAGGCCCAGCCTGACTTGCCTTGCTCAGCTGGGTGCACTTGACGTCGGGGGAAGGGTGGTGGGGGGGTGTGTGTGTAGGAGTGATCTCTGGCCTCTATTGCAAGCCCCGCCTGGCTTGCCTGGCTTGGCTGGGAGCACTTGACCTCGGGGGAAGGGCACAGGCAGTGGTGGGTGATTATTTGCCTTGCTCGGCTCAGTGCACTTGCCCTCGTGGGAGGAGCACTCCTTTGCTGAAGGCAAGTGCATTGGGCCACCACAGCAGGATGAGGCTGGGCCTGCCTTGTTGAGCGAGCATTGGCAGAGGCAGCATTGGGAGGGTGCCTTCAGCCTACACCTTGCCAAGTTAGCAGACATCTCCGGATGAGGGGGGTCTTTCACCTTTCTGGTGCGGGGGGGGGGGGGCTGCAGGAGAGTTCCCGGGCCATGCAGGGCCTGCCCTAGCCATCCTGGGCTACTGGGTGGGTGGGAGTCTTCTTTGGGGGGGGGCAGGAGGTTCCATATCTTCTTTTCCCACCCCTCTCTCTCAGCAAAGGAGCCAGCCTCCAGGTCTTTCTTGGAGATTTCCTCACAAATCAGGGAGAGGACTGAAGGCTGCCCCCCCACAAACACTTTTTGGAGGAAATGGGTTGCCCTTTCTCTCCAAGAGATAAGTCTCTTCCCCCTCCCCCTAAGGAGGCAGTCTCTAGGACTTTCCTGGAGATCTCCCCACAAATCAGGTCAGTTCCTCAGAGGAGAGGATGGAGGGCTTTAGCATATGTAATGAGATTAAAAAACCAATATCCCTATTCAGTCCTGGGGAGGTATTTGTTCCAAGTTTCATGATAATTTGTAATTCAATTTCTCTCTCCATTCTGTTCTTGAAATTCCTTTGGAGTAAAACAGCTACTCTGAGGTCACCCATTGAATGCTCTGGAAAGGTTAAAGTGTTCTCCCACAGGTTTCTCAGGTTATTCCTGATGTCAGCTTTGTGTCCATTTATCCTTTGGCATAGGGTTTGCCCTGTGTAGAGAACTGAAGGGCATTGTTGACATTTAATGGCATATATAATGTTGGAAGATGAACAAGTGAATGAGCCTGGGATGGTGTAGTTAATACTGTTAAGTGCAGTGATTGTGTTGTTTGGATGTATGTGGTAGCAAACTTGGCACTTGGGTTTATTGCAAGCTCTGGTCTCAGTGTCCATGCTCAAACTATCTTTCTTTCCCCCAAAAGTAACTTCATAGGCCATGCATGCCCTCTGGTTAATGTTTGTTATATTGAACATATGAACATATGAAGCTGCCTTATACTGAATCTTGGTCCATCAAAGTCAGTATTGTCTTCTCAGACTGGCAGCAGCTTTCCAGGGTCTCAAGCTAAGGTTTTTCATGCCTATTTGCCTAGACCCTTTTTTGGAGATGCCAGGGATTGAACCTGGGACCTTCTGCTTACCAAGCTGATGCTCAACCACTGAGCCACCATCCAATCATTTAACACCTTGACTGTTTTCTTTGTGCTTCTGAAACAATTGGAGATTTTGGGGTGGAGCCTGAGATGTGAGTGTTGTCTTCAGACACACTTCTGGTGATGTCAGGAGGTGTGACACATGCAAATTTATGCAAATAAGTCACTGGAAAGCTTTTTCTATGAAATGACCCCTGATCATTGCAGGCAAATGTTGACGGTAACCAATTAGAGATTCTTTCAAACAAAGGTGAAAATACTTCTTTGGGAAGTTATTAAATGTTGGTTTGGTATTATTAAATTTTTTAATGGGAAATTCATATAATTGTGGAAAAATGTAATTTTGTAGTTATTGATCCTTTTAAATGTTGCAGTACATCTTTCTTAGTATTCTATTTGTTATTGCTGCTGAACAGTTCAGTCTGGCCTAAGAAGAGGCAACAGCATCATAAGGGTGGGGGAAAGGTCTGCATAAATCTTGCTGTTTCAAGGCCTGCTTTGAGTCATTGCAAGTAATTGTGGGATTCAGGATCCAAGCAAGAAGAGCTGCAGCCTCCCAAGTACAGCCTGCAAATCTCATCTGCTGTTCCAGTAACTGTGAACTTTCACCTGGACTTAAAATATCTGTATTATTTATTTAGTCTTTTTTGTTCTGTACATCTTATGGATGCTGAAGATATTTGTAATCAGTAATATTCTAAAGAGCCCTTGCTACGAAGTAATAGCAACCAGACTGGAATGGATGAAGATTCCTATGAAAATATCTGTGCTCTTGTTTATATAAAGAGTTTATTTTGTTAAAGTGCATCCATTGTATGGCCTTTGTTTCACCTTGAGCCCGTTTACAGGAAAAGGTGGAATATAAGTCTACTAAATAAATAAATCTTGTGTTTAAGTGTGTTACTCAGAAATACAACAGTTACGCAGTCTTGACAACCATGGGTGGGAGTTTCGCTGTCAAAACAGATTGAACCTGCCCACTCTCCCTGAACATATCATGCAGATAGTAGGACCATAGTGGGTTACACAAGCATGGTTACACAAGCATAAAGCCAGCCTCTAGAAACCCTTAATATCTAATGTTAGTTTGGCAGGAATTCACAGGAGTACCTTTATGGATGCCATTCTGAGGTTACAGAAATCCCTCCCCCAGGAAGCCTTTGAAAGACTTCCTTCTTTTCAGGCTTCCTGGCGAAGATTAAAAACTTGTGTTCTGAAACAGCTTTGAACTGCCTTAATTGATTGCTTCTCTTGGTTTCTTTTTTAAGTAGCTGTGTTTTTAGTTGTAGGACTTTGACATTTTAAAATGTTTTTCTGATTAGGAAATCGTTAGCTGTTGGATAACCCAGCTGGAGGTAGAAATGTGGTGAACAAATATTCCGCTATTATGGCATATGAGTAGCCTTGACCAGATTTTCTTAGGAATGCTAGTGATGAACAGATATTTTTATTATTATTATGTAATTTCTCTCTGTGCTGCATTTGAGAGGAAGCATCACTCAATTGCAGAGTACATGCTTTGCACACAGAGGTCCCATTTTAATTTCTGACATCTCCAGTTGCAGGACTCTCCTAGCAGGAGCTGGAGAAGAACTGTGTCCACAGGAGATCCTGTGTCCAGTCAGAGCAGAAAATGCTACACTAGACAGACCAGTGGTCTCACTTTGTATAAGGCAGAGCTGTGTATAATACTAGAGCTTCGGTTCATCTGTATTCTTGTATCTTTTCAACATTACTGGTGTGCATATGAGCATTCATAAAGCCTTGCTCAAAAATCAGTTTGATGCCATCATACTTACAGTACCATAAAGATTACTTTTGTATAGTGTTTGTTCAGTGCAGTGTTACATATGTGCGTTCTAGTGCATTGAAAAAACACTGCTCAAAAAGAATCAGTACAGCAATGTATATCATATACAGCATTGTATCAAGATTAGTCATTTGCAATGTTCTGTTGATGTTAACATCAGAGCTTTTTTGTAGAAAATACCCAGCAGGAACTCATTTGCATATTAGACCACACCCCTGTCACCAAACCAGTTGAAACTGCATTCCTGTGCGTTCCTGCTCAAAAAAGCCCAGCTTTTTTGTAGAAGCAGCCCTGCAGGAACTCATTTGCATATTAGGCCCTGACACTAAGCCAGCTGGAACTGTATTCTTGTGTGTTCCTGCTCAAAAAAAGCTCTGGTTAAAATAAAAAATGAAGTACATTACCTGGAAGAAGTGGATACAGCAGCATCCTGCCCATACACATTGCTCTATACAAAAATTAGAAGGAAAAAAGCAGAATGATGGAGGATTGTGGAAGTACCAGTTTCCAACAAGACCTGGAGCTATGTCCATAATCTGGAGAGAAATTCAAATGAGGAGAATTTTGGAAGCATGTGCCATACTAGCATATGTTCAGGTTATATGCAAACAGCAAAGTTAGAACCCTGGTGCTGTTATTAGTTTGAAGAGAAGAAGCTATACAGTTTGGTTGTGCTTGTTCACTGCCTCACTTTCATTGTTCTGTGCCTTGGCTTTCAGTCCTTCCAGAGAAGGCTGGGTTCCTTAGCTGCTCCCTTCCAGCTTATCTCCCTGCCCAGCTGGAGAACAGAACCCCTCATTTTTCTGTCTGTGCTCCAAATTAACAACACACCAACTACTTTCCCCTGGTTGAGTTCAAATTTTGAATCTGACCACACAAAAACATCTCAGGGGTACAGCAAACCAAAAAATAGTGGGTGGGAAAAGGATTAAATATCAACCCTGTCTCTGCCTACTTGAAACAGCCCTCTTTCCAACCAAAACAGCTTTTTGTAAAACAAACAAACCATCAGTGAGTTTTCTGGATCTCAATTTCATGCCATATTATCAAACCTGTTCTCTCTTTCCCCCCACCCCAAAAATGTGTTGGTTCAGAACATAGTTAAATATATGTATATATATGCACATACATTCAAGCAGAGTACCCATAGTGATTTGCAGGGAGCATCTTGTTATGTTGGGGCTTGTCACCCAATGCTTTGCTGTAGTGGCTCCTAAATAGGCATGCCTGTTCTCCAGGACCATTAGAGGAGCCTGGAGTTCCTGAACAACAGGCCACCAGGATTCTGGAATCTACCTGCTGACTGGCCATGCAGTTGTTGGCAGCCAATAGGAAGCAGGAAGGCAGTTCTAACCCTCCAATGGTTTGGGGAGTGGGAGGAGTTTAAGTGTATATAACCAGGCTGAGGCCTGTGTGTGTCAGTGTGGATGTTAGCTGAAATCATTAATAAATAGAGCTGAGCACTATGCCTGGCATCTGCCCTCCTATCGAACCCAGTATTTAATACTGGCGATGAAGGTGAGATCCTGTTAAGCAAACTGAGCTTCACAATGCATCGCATCATGCACTGCACCACAAACTTTACAGCACACTGTGCACCACATTGGAATCAGGATGATGGCTTCCACTCCAGGACACTTCAATGCATTCGACTCCATTGCTGAGGACTGGGACTCATAGTTCAAGTTTTTCCTCCTCAGACATCACCAATGCAGACAAGAAACAAGTCACCTTCTTCTGCATCTGCAATAGATCAACCTTTGAAATCGCCCATTCACTGCTGGCCCCAGCCAAACTACAAGTGACCCTACATGAAACCATCGTGAACAAACTGCAAGGGCACTTCTCACCCATACCCTCTGTCATTGCTGCCCACCATGCATTCTACACGAGGAACCAGGCTCTGGGAGAAACAGTCACTATGTATGTAACAACCATCTGGCAAGCCACTCACCACTGCAACTTCCGCGACCTTGAAGAATTTCTACGGGACTGGTTGGTGTGCGGACTACAGGACAAATGAATCCAACACCATATCATAGCAAAGCGGGACCCCACTTTTCAGGTCGTCCTCGATGAAGTTCTAGCCACTGAAGCAGCCAAGCAATTCACCGCTGAAGTCCGCCAGTTGTGCAGCCTGCCAACCACGTGAAAACAACTTGAATTGGTCCACCATGAGGACATCTCTGAGGAGCCAGACGAGAACGATGAGGTGCACCAGCCTTGAGTGGAGAGGCCCAAGAAGCTGGGCATAACACCAGCCACCTGCACCAGGTGTGGAGAGCTGCACGAGTGTTGTTCCTGTCATTTCTGGGATGCCACATGCTGAGTTTGCAGCAAGGCAAGTCACATCGCCTGCACCTACCATAGCAGGCCAGCCAGGGGGTCTCCAGGAACTCAACCACCGCACTGAGAATCAATGCGACGAGGAACTGTACATCACCGCAGTCCAGCTGATCCTGAATGTCAGGGTGACCACTGAGAAGAAGATCTGGGTTACCGTGATCACAGAGGGCACTCCCTGCAAAATGGAGCTGGACACCAGCTCATCCTTGTCCATCATATCCACCGAGACTCTTCGCTGCCTTTACCTGATGGAGGACCCCCACCTGGAACCCGCCAGCCGACTCCTCAAGTACCACAACTTCAACAGCCTCCTGGATTTATTTGTAGTGGAGGGTCATCTTACAAACCTTCGGGGATTGTCTTGTTTTGCGTCCTGGAGTTTTGGCATCACCAGGGTTCATCACATTGAAAAGATGAACTTACAAGCTGTCTGGGAGAAGTTCACCTCTGTGTTTGAGAGAGCTCTCAGCTGCTACACAGGACCACCTATTTCTCTCCAATTCGACCCCACTGTGTGACCCATCTGAATGAAGGCTTGCTGCATCCCCTTCACTTTAAAACGAAAGATCGACAAGTAGCTGTATTGCCTGGTCACCCAAGGGCTCCTGGAACTGGTCCTTCACACCTTCTGGGAGACTCCCTTAGTCACTCCAATCAAGCTGAATGGTGATGTCTGGATCTGCGCGGACTACAAATGCAAATTAATAAGGTGCTTCAGGACCATGCTGATCCAGTGCCTGTCACCAGCCACGTCCTTGCCAGCTCCAAGGTGTTCAGCAAGCTCAACCTCACACAGGCATACAAGCAGCTATCGGTGGAAGATGCAACCATACCATATCATACCAAACCATACCAGCAGTTATTGATGGAAGATCCAAAAGGGTTGGGGGGGAGCTTTCCAGTGTTTTGCAGTGAGTGTCACATGTACGACTATCTGCCTACTGGACAAAAGTCTTGGGTGTGTGCTCAGTGCAACGAATTCCTGGTCCTCAGGGAATGAGTTCACACCCTTGAGGCTGGGGTGACTGACCTGGAGAAGCAGAGACAGTCACCATTAGGCACTCGGAGAAGCCTCTTGGGAACTTTTTAGATGTGCCCCACTCTGAATATGGCAGCCCCGCTGCTGCCAGGGAGCATGAGGGTCGAAAGGGAACAGGGCACTGTGCTAAGGGGAATGTGCCCTCAGAAGGGACCTCTTTTTCAGTTGGTGAGCGAGTATCCTTTTGCGCCAAGGAACTATCCCAAGGGAGGGAGGGGGGTCATGGTAGTTGGTGATTAGGTCATTAGACAAATAGATAGCTGGGTGGCAAAACTGTGTACTGATCATATGGTGACTTACTACTACTACTACTACTACTAATAATAATAATAATAATAATAATAATTTTTATTTGTATCCCGCCCTCCCCGCTGAAGCAGGCTCAGGGCGGCTCACAGACATGTCAGGGCGGTACCTGACAGGGTACCTCAGGGCGGCTCACCTCAGGGCAGCTCACAGATATGTACCTGCCTGGTACAAAGGTAGAGGACATTACACGTGTTGTAGATAGGCTGATAGACAGTGCTGGGGAGAAGACAGTGGTCATGGTATGTGTCGGCACCAACGATGTGCGGAAATGCAGACGTGAGGTCCTGGAGAAAAAATTTAGGCTGCTAGGCAGGAGACTCAAGGCCAGGACCTCCAGGGTAGCCTTCTTAGAAGTGCTATCTGTTCCACACACAGGGCTGGAGAGACAGGCATAAATTAGAAGTGTCAATGCGTGGATGAGACGATGGTGTAGGGAGGAAGGCTTCAAGTTTATTAGGCACTGGGATGCTTTTTGGAACAAGTGGGATCTGTACAAAAGAGACGTTCTCCACTTGTCCCTAGAAGGAACAAGGCTGCTAGCACTTAAAATCGAAAAGCTGGCAGAGCAGTTTTAAACTGAATCCTGGAGGAAAGCTGACAGGATATGAAATGTCTCTGGTTCGGGATGACTCATCTGGAAATTACTCGTGTTCAGGATGACTCATCTTGCCTGGGAAATTATAGATGTTTATATACAAATGCTATAAGTGTCCAAGGTAAAGTTGGGGAGTTGTAATGCTTAGTGTTGGGGGAAAATATAGACAGACACTGCGAGTATTTCAGAAACCTGGTGGAATGAGGAGAAACATTGAGACATGTTGATCCCTGGATTTAAATTATATTGGAAGGATAGGGAGGGAAGGGTTGGAGGTGGGGTGGCTCTGTATGTCAGAGAGAGTATATGGTCCAGTAAGATTGAGAAAGTAAGAGAATGAGATTTGCTTCTAGAAATGCTTTGGGTCAGAATAGTGGGACCAAAAGGAAGTTTGAGAGTTTGTTATCGCCCACTGGATCAAAAGAAAGAGGATGATTATAAAATGTTGAAAGAATTAAAGATAGCAGCTAAACATAAAAAACTGTGTCATCATAGTAGATTTTAACTACTCGCAGATTGATTGGGTCAATATGTGTTCTGGTTGGGAGAAAGAGATTGAGTTTCTAGACACTCTCAATGACTGTGCTGTGGAGCAGATGGTCACAGAACCTACCAGGGGTAAGGCGATCCTGGACTTGGTCCTAAGTAATGGCCAAGACCTGGTGAGAGATATAAAAGTGATTGCACTGCTTGGGAACAGTGACCATAATGTTATTGATTTCACCATTTGTATAAATAGGAAGTTGCCCAAAAGCCCAACTCAACCACTTTTAACTTTAAAAGGGGTAAATTCTCTGAGATGAGGAGGCATGTGAAGAGGAAACTGCATGGAAAGGTAAATAGGGTCAAAACTCTTGGAGAAACTTGGAGGCTATTTTAAACTACAATTCTAGAAGCTCAGATAAAATATATACCACAAGTCAAGAAAGGCACAAATAGGTATTTTTAAAAGCCTGCATGATTAACAAACAAAGTAATGGAAGCTGTAAAAGGTAAGAAGGATTCCTTTAAGCGATTGAAAACTAGTCCAAGCAAGGTTAATAAAAGGGAACACAGGCTGTGGCAAATCAAATGCAAGTTTGTGATCAGGCAAGCAAGAAGGGACTATGAGGAGCATATTGCAAAAAACATAAAGACCAAGAATAAAAATTTCTTCAATACATTAGAAGCAGGAAACCAGCCAGGGAGGCAGTGGGGCCCTTGGATGACCAAGGGGTAAAAGGATTACTGAAGACAGATAGGGAAATTGCTGAGACGCTGAATGCATTTTTTGCCTCCGTCTTCACTGTGGAAGATGAGAAGTGTTTGATAGGAAACAGAGTGAGTATCAATGGGCAATTTTCTCAGTGGAGGATGGTAAGCAGTGGGGTAACGCAGGGCTCAGTACTGGGTCTGATGCTTTTTAGCTTGTTCATTAATGATTTGGGAGTAAGCAGTGAAGTTTGACACTAAATTGTTCAGGGTGGTGAGAACCAGAAAGGATTGTAAGGCACTCCAAAGGGTTAAGGCTGGGCAAGTGGGCATCAGTGTGGTAAATGAGGTTCATTGTGGCCAAGTGCAAAGTAATGCACATTGGCGCCAAAAATCCTAACTATAAATACAAGTTGATGGGGTGTGAACTGGTGGAGACTGACCGAGACAAAGATCTTGGGGTCGTGGTAGATAATTCACTGAAAATGTCAACAGTGCAGTAAAGGCCAACACCATGCTGGGAATTATTAGGAAGGGAATTGAAAACAAATCAGCCAGTATCATAATGCCCCTGTATAAATCGATGGTGTGGTCTCATTTGGAATACTGTGTACAATTCTGGTCACTATACCTCAAAAAAGATATTATAGCATGGGAAAAAGTGCAGAAAAGGGAAACTAGAATGATTCAAGGATTGGAACACTTTCCCTATGAAGAAAGGTTAAAATGCTTGGGGCTCTTTAGCTTGGAGAAACGACATCTGAGGGGTGACCTGATAGAGGTTTACAAGATTATGCATGGGATAGAGAAGGTAGAGAAAAAGTACTTTTCTCCCTTTCTCACAATATGAGAACTCATCAACATTCAATGAAATTGCTGAGCAGTTGGGTTAGAACTGATAAAAGGAAGTAGTTCTTCACCAAAGGGTGATTAACACATGGAATTCACTGCCACATGAGGTGGTGATGGCTGCCAGCATAGACAGCTTCAAGAGGGGATTAGATAAACATATGGAGCAGAGGTCCATCAGTGGCTATTAGCCACAGTGTATTGTTGGAACTCTCTGTCTGGGGCTGTGATGCTCTGTATTATTGGTGCTTGGGGGAGCCTACAGTGGGAGGGCTTCTATTGTCCTGGCCCTACTGATGGATCTCCTGATGGTGCCTGGTTTGTTGGCCACTGTGTGACACAGAGTGTTGGACTGGATGGGCCATTGGTCTGATCCAACATGGCTTCTCTTACGTTCAACCACAGAAGTCCAGACCATCGTCACACACCGAGGGTGTATTCAAGGTCCAGAGGCTCCAGTTCATGGTCAGCGTGTCTCCTGTTATATTACATAGCTTCATGGACTCTCTGCTCAAGGACGTCCCTCGTGTCGTCCCATTTTTCGACATCATCTTTTTTAAAAAATATATATTTATTATTATTATTATTATTCATTATCCATTTCTCTACATGCTTTCTAGTATCCATTTACATTTTTCCTCCAACCCACCCCCCTTAGTCTATACATCCTCTTCTTCTTCCAGCCAGGGACAAAGGACTTGTAGCTTCCATTGAATGTCCACTCTCCTTTCTTCCTTCGCCCATTTCAGGTAGGTCCACCACTTTTCTTTGATTCTTGATCTTCTTTCCTTCCATGATTCTTCTTGCGACATTATAGCAGCTATATCTGACTGGATGAAATCGAAGAGATAGTTATGCCAAGTTCTTGCCTTCCATTTACTTTTATCCTTCCATCCTGCCGCTATTACCGCTTTACCCTCTGATATCATTGCTTTTAGCAAATCTTGATTATTCTTCCCTATTATCTCATTCCCTAATATACTCATCTGCATTAATTCAAAGTTAATTCTCAACTCTACCTGAAAGAATTTCTTTATCCTTCCCACTACCATTTCCCATAATTTCTTGGCCTCAAGGCACTCCCACCACATGTGGGTGTACCATCCCTTCTCTTTCTTACAGTGCCAACACTTAGGGTTCAACCCAGGAAACATATTGGCCAAAGTAGCCGGAGTTCTATACCATTTGGTGAAAAATTTCAGTTCCATTTCTCTGACCTTATGAATCTTAACTTTTTTTTAAACCTTCCATTATCTTCTCCCCTGTTCGTTTCGTTATTTGGCCTTCTAATGCCCGTTGAAGGTAGCTTAATGCTCCTTCATTGTCTGAATTCATACTCCTGTATAAGATGCTTACTAATCCTTTTTTTGTTTTTCCCATTAATTTTTTTGTTTTTCCCATTAATTTGTAAAACCATTATGGACCATTTCATAGTAATTTAAATTACTCTTCTCCACTTCCTTCTTAACTTTAGTATACAATCCTGTAGCCTTAAGCCAATATTGTATTCCTACGGCTTCTTGTAACTCCTGTAATAGTTTTAACTTGTCTAATATTAACAAGTCTTCTACTCTTCTAAATCCTTTAATCTTAAGTAGTTCGCTCCACCAATGCTCCTTATCTCCCTCCATCAATGTTTCTAATGGCGTCCATCTAGATACCTGATTCAGCCATTTCGGCTGCCATTTCTTCCAAACATTTAACCCATTTTTCCTTGGTCCCGCGTTTAAATTAAGTTCCTTCACCCCCATGTTCGTAAAGATGCCATGTTTTCCTACCCCATTATTAGCTTCATTCTCAAACCTTATCCATTTCTGATCCCCTTCCTTCTCTATCTCTAATAATGCCTTAAGCTGAAATGCTTCATAGTAATTAATTATATCTGGAACTCCCCATCCAAGTTCCGATTGATGGTTGTATGCTAATTTTTTGGGGATTCTAAGTTTCCTACTTCCAAATATCCATTCCCTTATTTTAGTGTTCCAATTAATCATTTTTTGCTTATCTAACTCCAATGGTATTGTTTGAAAAAGGTACAACAACCTTGGCATCCAAAACATCGATACACTCTTTATTTTAGTGGTCAGACTCATCGTCCTCTTCCCCCACTGCTGCATATCCCTCTCTATCTTCTCCCAGTTTTTTTTATAATTTCCTTCCACTATCCTGTTGATATTTTTATAGATTTCTATCCCTAAATATTTAAATTTCTTAACTCCCATCCCCATATTAGTTATCCTATTAATTTCTTTCCTTTCATCCAATCCAATATTAAAGTACATTATTTCTGACTTTTCCATATTTATTCTTAGACCTGATGCGGCTTCAAAATCCTCTAATATAATTTCCGTTTCTCTAATGGCTTCTTTCGGGTTAGATATTGTCATAATTAAATCATCTGCAAACAAGTTGATTTTTATTTCCTCCTTTCCCATTCTACAACCTTCTATTCTGCCTGAATTCCTAATTCTTTCTGCTAATTGCTCTATCGCCATTATAAATAAGGATGGGGAAAGTGGACACCCCTGCCTTACCCCTCTCTCAATTGAGAACTGATCCGTATGTCCATTATTTACTCTTACCACTGCTGACCCCTCCCTATAGACCTCCTGAATGGCTTTTAAGAATAGTGGCCCAATCCCATACTTCTTCATTATGGACCATAAGAATTCATGGGACAACATATCAAATGCCTTATATACATCTAATTTAAGCAAAGCAAGTTGCCCAGAATGTCTATGATATAATATGTTGAATATATTCCTTATAGGATGTGCAATACTCCTATTCTTCACAAATCCATATCGATCCTCTTTTATTATATCAGGTAATATGTTCCTTAATCTATTTGCTAAAACTTTAGCAAATATTTTGTAGTCCTGGTTAAGTAGGCTTATTGGTCTATATGAACCCACTTCCCAAGGATCTTTCTGAGGTTTTAATATTAAAGTTATTTCAGCCATTCTCCAAGAGTCAGGAGCTTTTCCTCCCCTCAATATAGCATTGAACACTTGTTGTAATTCTGGGATCAGTAACTCCTTCATCTCCTTATAAAAATCTGCAGTAAAGCCATCTGGCCCCGGGGATTTACCCACTTTTAAATTGTTCACAACTTCCTCTATTTCTTGAACTGTTATTTCCTTCTCCAAACTCTCTTTATCTATGTCTTTCAACCCTTCTCCACTTTTTTCAATATGTTCCGTTATATCCCTCCTGGCATATAAGTCCTTATAGAATTCTTGAAACGCTTGTCTAATTTCTCTCGGGTTCTGCATGACCCTTCCTTGCGTTCTTATACCTTCCACCTTTTGCTTTTCTTTCCTATTCTTGAAATAATTAGCCAGTCTCCTAATGGAATTTATTGAATCTCTTTGAAACTCATTTCTTACCATGGTTTGTTTCTTCCATAATGCCCTCGAATCTATAAAGTCCAATTGTTTCCTAATCTCTTTGATCTTTTTTTCCTATCAGGGCAGAATCTAATACCTTGACTACTCTGCAGTGCACCTAATTCCTGGAGTTTCTGTGTCTTATTAGCATACCATTCTTTTTAAATTTCTTTCTCCTTCATCATGCAATGTCCTCTTAACACTGCCTTTGCCGCTTCCCACAGGATATCCGTGGCCACTGTACCCTTATTTTCTCTAAAATATTGTTTCACTTGATTTTCCATATATTGTCTATTTTCTTTTTTTAATAGAACCATACTGTTAAATCTCCAGGTCCTTCCAATTTGCTCATTTTTTATCCCCAATTCTATATTCAGTGGAGCATGATCTGAAATCCATATTGGATGGGTTGTTACTTTCCTCAACTCCCAATTATTTGATTTTTTAAGAAATATATAATCAATACAGGAAGCTGTCTTGTGTCTATTTGATAAATGTGTCAGCTTTGGAACCAAGCCTAAGGCTTCATGCGCTTCTACCAAATTCCTTCTCCACCGAACTTCCTTCTCTTTAGTCATATCTATGTTAAAGTCTCCTGCTATAATAACTTCTCCCTCTGAGAATCTCTGAACTTTTTGCATAACTTTATTCAAAAATCTCCTCTGTCCTGTATTTGGGGCATATATATTTATCAAAGTTATCACTCTGTTTTGGAACCTACCTTTAGTAAACAGATATCTCCCTTCCCTATCACTAATGAGATCTAATATCCTAATATCAATCCTTGTATGTAGTAAAATTGCTACTCCTTTCATCTTAGTTCTACCTCTAGCTTCAGCCAATACTTTCCACCCTGGGTGTTTAATCAACGGTTTAGCATCGTCCCTTGCCTTATGTGTTTCCTGTAAATACATTATATCTATATTTTGCTGTTTTGCCATCCTTGTTAATCTATATCTTTTCAGGTCTGAACTTAGTCCATTGACATTCAGTGAAAGCATTTTCGAAGTTTTAGCCATATTCCTTCCCTTTTACACCCTTCCCTGGCTGGATAACAAGTTCTATTACTCTTCTCCCCTTTCTCCCTTTCCCCCTCCCACACCCTTTCCCCCCAGTCTTCCCCCTCATCCCCCCTCCTTTCTTCTGGTATAGGGCTCGCATTTGGGTTGATCTCTCCACCCTCCCTATACCTTTGGGTGGGCACACCTCCCCCCCCCCTTCCTGGATCTTTTATTGTTTCCTTCATTTAAGACCGTAACATCCCTTCCCTCTTATTTATGGGGTACTTCCCTTTTTTTAGAAGTTCCTCCTTCTCCTTTAAACGCCTTATAGTCTCGTCCTCTGTCGTTTCTCCTGACGTGTAGAAGGCCCCTCCTCTGGTTCATCGACATTAAACTCTTCCTCTGGTTGGGTTCCTGTTTCCCCTGGGTCCAGACCCATCTTCTCCAAGACTTTCTTTGCCTCAGCTGGGTTCCTTGCTGTGAATCTTTTTCCTTCTTTATAAATTACAATAGTGGCTGGGTAAACAATATCTTGTTCTGAAAGAGTTTGTCTGCAAATGGTTTCATTTGTCTTTTTTCTTCCAGTGTCTCACTACAAAAGTCTTGGTTCACAAAAAACCCTTTTCCCTTTAAATTCCAGCGCCTTCTTTTTCTTCAAAGCCAAAAACACTTGCTGCTGCACTTTTTCTCTTGTGAATTTAATAATCACTGGTCTAGGATCACCTCCAGATCTCCAGCTCCTTAGCCTATGAACTCTTTCAACATGGTCAGCACTAATTGATACCCCTATTTGTTGTTCTGAAAGCCATTTTATCATCCCATCTTCCAAGTGCCATGAGTCAATGTCTTCTGAAATACCATGGACAATAAGGTTTGCCCTTCTTGCTCTGTCAGAGAGGCTCTTAATCTGTCCCTTTAAATGAGTGATATCCTTCTTATTTGCCAAAGCTGTGTTATCTGCCTTATTGGCCAGCTGCCTAATATCTTGCAGTTCCTGGTTTATCTGAATGACTTTATTTTTTATTACAGCAACAGTTTCTTCTATCTTGCTCTGAGACTGTATCATTAATGCCTGAAACTGTGCTATTTGTTCCGAAAGCTGTTTCACTGTAGTGGCAGCCATTTCTAAGCTGCTAATTACCTCCTCCGTTCCTTATCTGTTTTGCCAAAAAACTCCCTTCTTTAAATTGCTGGCTCCCTTATGAGCACGCCTTTTGCTCCTTTGACTTGTCTAGCCTCACTGCTAAGTATTATGACTCCCATATTTCAATATTTACTTATCTTTCGGTCTTAATCTCCTTTCTTATCCAGAGAGGGACGAGCCGAGGCTTCTTCCTCTAGAGCACGCGCATTCTACCCCCTTTTCGACAACATCTTGATCATTGCCCCGACCACTGAGGAATTCACCAGCCACCTGGTGTCTGCCTTCCGATCAAACCCAGTATTTAATACATCTCATTTCTCCCTCCTCCTCTTTGCCTTCCTCAAAAGCCCCCATAACCTCTCCCATTTTCCTCTTTTCTTCTCTTCTTCCCATCCATGAGCCAAACTACCTTTATACGCCCTCCTGTCTTCAACTTCTCTTTCCCTCTCCTGGGCAACCTTAGCCTGGCCCAGTTACATGGTGGAGAACCTGTAAGGACTTGAGGGAGGCACCTCACTTTCCCTTATATGCCCCTCCCCACACTATTTTCTTTTTCCTTCCTCCTGACAACCATCACATTTCCCTCATTTCTTCTGTCCTTCCCACCCACTAACCAACCTATTTTTTTAATCTGTGCTATCTTCAGCTATATTAAATATTTATTTCCTTTCTTTGTACCCTGCCTTTGTTCACAATGGGGCCCAAAGCAGTTTGCATCATTCTCCTCTACTTCATTTTATCCTCATGACAACCCTATGAGAATGCGTAACTGACCATTTTATTTTCTATTATTTGAGTAGGGTTAAACCCATCATATTTTCTTTCTGGTTTCAGATTTTTCTGCAAACTTTGGGCTTTTCTTAGGATAGTAATAATACCTATCTTGGATGTTCATGGCTTCAGTTTCTGGATTTAAATATCCACAAATATTGCATGTTGAAAACTTTATGTATACAAGTGGGGTCTCACAGTACTTGCGGAAGAGTTCCCTTCCATCACTGACATCAGATGCACTGTGGCTCCCTGCTTTCACAGCCTGGCCTGCCAAGTTGACAATGATGGCAAGCCCCTTCAGGCCTGGAAAAGATGAATGATCTGGAAAAGATGAATTATGAAAGACTGCTATCTCTCCTTATGGACTGAGGTCCTGTGGTTATTATTTATCTGGGAGTATTAGGAATTTTTCTTTTATGAAGTCCTCCGTTTAAAAGGTGATGGAGAAATCCCTGGACATACTTAATCTGTGTAACAAAATAGTGGAAATATAAAATAAAAGAATTAAGGAATTCATAAAATATGAATTGCATCCAAGCAAGGAAAGGAGGTCAGAATATTCTTGGGATTTGTGCAGCATGGCTAGTAACTTGCCTTGTAAATTTAGGCACTTTGTGCACACCAATTATTTTTTCATTTTCACACCACTTCTGAAATGAAAAGAGCTTGGAACTGATAAAGGCATACCCCTTTACTGCATTCTGGATCATTGAAGCATTTAATCAATGTTTTACTAATCTTTCTATCCTATAAGAACTTCAGCTGACTTTGCACGTTAAAATCAATAGAACAAGACCTCTCCTTTAATACTGACTCTGCTATTATAATGCAATGGGCAGGGTCCAGTTGCAGTATGGGTTTGGGGCTCTTTTGTACTGTGAAAGACAGAGGTATACAGACTTTATGATACATGTACATACACAAATTCTGTAAAGCATTTAGATGCCATCTAACTAATCTAGAGGACAGGGCTCAGGGTTCAATTCTGTGGCTATTCTGAAAAGTGCTAAGAAGGGCAACTAAGCCCATAAACTGCCATAACTCAGCCTAAACTAGTACTACACTGATGCCACACTGTTTGGGGGGCCAGAAATAGGCAGTGTCAGGAGCATAGCAGGGAGAAGTGAGAACTAGTCTGCAGTTTAAGCCTTCTGATCCTTTATTCTTCCCCTGGTTTCAGTATTACACTGGTGAAAAGTGAGAGGGAAAATCAAATCTCATTGCTGCATGTCTCTTGCTACATCTACACGCTGCATCTTAGGATACCAGCTAACTCTGCAACCAATTATAGTTTTTCCAAGCAATACAGAAACCCCAGTGAGAACATATTTCAAATGATGGTATTTTTATTTTATTTCTTCAATTTATATCCCTACAAGCAGGCTCAGGGCAACTTACAAGGTCACATGAATATCATGTCATAAAAACAATATAAAAGCTCAAACAATTAAAATTTAAAAATTTCAGAAATTTCATATAAAACAAAACCAGAGTAAAAGTCACCTCAGTGGTGACATTCGGTTGGAAACCTTCTGAACAGTGCTGTGGGGTATCAAGTGACTAACCAGTAGGCTAGGACTGTCAGCAGAGAAGGCGTAGAATGGAATTTGGATCTCTGTGTCTCAACTAAAAGCCCAGTGGAATAGCTCCATTTTGCAAGCCCTGCAGAATTGCAATAGATCCTGCAGGACCTTGATCTCAGATGGAGCTTGTTTCACCAGGATGGGGCCAGGGCCAAAAGGGTCCTGGCCATAGTTGAGGCTAGCTAGATGTCCCTTGGGCCAAGGACAGCCAGAAGATGTTAACCAATTGAGCACAAGGCTCTCTGGGACATGTACAGGGAAAGACGGTCCCTGAGATATGCAGATCCCTGGCCACACAGGGCTTTGAAAGTCAGCACTAAAACTTTGAACTGGATCTGGTAATCTATTGGCAGCCAGTGTAGTTGATGGGGTACTGGCTAAATGTGTGCACATGCAGGCACAACCATCAGCACACACAGGACAACATCTCTCTAGCTTCATACTGTGTACAATAAAATTCACAATGAAGGACTTCGCTGATCCGCACTCTAGTGGCACAAAAGGGACCATCTTGGACAAACAGCCAAGGATGAGGACATACATTGTTACAGAATGCTGCTAACTCTGCACTCTGAGAACCCTTATAGATACCCAACCTCAGGACACAAACACAGTTGCAGTAGCCTAGGGGGGAAGTATGCTTGGTTGAGTGTAGAGAGGCTGAGAAACCCCTCATTTGGGAAGGGGGAGAAAAATGGTCCAAATATTTAGTATCCCAGTAACACACTGATCTAAGAAAGGGCCATTACCTTCCGTTTTTTGCCTCGGTCAGGAATATGACACTGCAAGGTATTGTGGACAAAGAAAACAGACTCCACCCATTGGCTTACTTTCATCAGAAAAATGGGGGGCTTAACATCAAATAAAGGGCTTAGTGGTTTTTCATGGGCAATGTAAAATGCTGTGGATCATTCACAGGTAGTTCAGGTAAGGTAGAGAGCCAGTTTGGTGTAGTGGATAAGTGTGCGGACTCTTATCTGGGAGAACAGGGTTTGATTCCCCACTCTTCCACTTGCACCTGCTGGAATGGCCTTGGGTTAGCCATTGCTAGTGCAGGAGTTGTCCTTGAAAGGGCAGTTGCTGTGAGAGCCCTCTCAGTCCCACCCACTTCACAGGATGTCTGTTGCGGGGGGAGAAGATATAGAAGATTGTAAGCCGCTCTGAGTCTCTGATTCAGAGAGAAGGACAGGGTATAAATCTGCAGTTGTTTCTTCTTCAAGTTACTGACTTGCTCTAGACCTTCTAGTCTATGTTGTCAAGAGTGTTTTGTTGTTGTTCAGTTGCACAGTTGAGTCCAACTCTTTGCGACCCCATGAACCAAGTCACACCAGGCCCACCTGTCTTCTAGCATCCTCTGAAATCTGCTCAAATTCATGTTAGTTACATCAGTAATGCTGTCCAGCCATATCATCTTTTGCTGTCCCCTTCTTCTTTTGCCTTCTGTCTTTCCCAGCATCAGGATCTTCTCCACTGAGTGCTCCCTTCACATTTGGTGGCCAAAGTATTTGAGCTTCAGCTTCAGCATCTGACTTTCCAGGGAACAGTCAGGGTTGATTTCCCTTAGAACTGACAGATTTGATCTTCTTGCAGTCCAAGGGACTCTCAAGATTCTTCTCCAGCACCACATCTCAAAAGCATTTATTCTTCTGCTCTCAGCATCCCTTATGGTCAAATTCTCACAGCCATACATTAGTACTGGCAGGGCTGGCTCACCCACTAGGCAAACTAGGTGGTTGCCTAGGGCATCAGGAGGGTGGGGGAGCCAAATTGGGCCGCCGCCACCGCTCTTCCCTTCCCTGCCTTGCAGCCGCGATCACAGCACGTGGCGAGGCAGCGGCTGCACGCACCTCCTTCCCTCCCCCTTTCCCTTCCCTGCCCCGCCGCCATGATTACAGCATGAGGCGGCAGTGGCACTCCCGTCCCTTCCGTTCCCTCCCCTGCTCCCCCCTGAAACTTAGCTTTAGAATGACCGGGCTGAAATGAAGGCTTGGCTCCCCCTCCCTTCCGGTTCCGGAAAGGAGATGGGAGCCAAGCCTTCATTTCAGCCTCTGATAAGGTTCACCCGCGTCAGGCTGTGAACCCAGGCAGGGGAGCAAAGGGAAGGGGGTGCCGCCGCCTCACCACACGCTGTGATCACGGCGGAAGGAAAGAAGGTGCCGCCACTGCCTCACCACGTGGCGGGAGGGTGAGATGGGGGGCACATGCCTGAAGAGCCACACACCTTTGGGCCAGCACTGTCCGGGGAGGGCAGGGGGGTGCCTGTCTAGGGATCCAGGAACCCACGACCCGGGGCTGACTATTGAGAATACCATTGCTTTGACTATACAGACTTTTGTTGGCTGAGTGATGTCTCTACTTTTTATTATACTGCCTAGGTTTGCCATAGCTGTCCTCCCAAGGAGTCTTAACCGTGTATAATTTGCTTCAGGTACCTCAGGATAGAAAAGGTTTGAATGAGCTGTTCTTGATAACATTTCGAAGCATCCCACTCCTCTCTGTGTGTGTTTACAATAATCAAAATCCCACTGTGCAGTATTACTGCTTGCTTGGATTTCATCTTCTGTGTTCCCTCTGTATTCATTTAAAATATATATATATATATATATATATAATATATATATATATTAAAATATATATATATATATATTAAAAAATATAATATATATATATTAAAAAATCTGTGCATTCCCCCACCCACTTCTGTTAACTGCCAAAGCTTTCTCACTGCTTAGTTGCTGGTTCTTTCTCCTTCAAGAATTAGTCAAATGAGCAATTCTAGTCAATCACGCATTACATTGTGAATGAAATGCTGCCTTGGCATTATATAGCAAAGAGAAAATGAAAGGACAGCACCAGGCACTAAGAGATTTTAAAAAAAAATTCCAAGGCTGATGGTGCAAAATAAAGTAAAAATATATTTGATTACTCAGTTAAGCTTCCCAGTTCTGAATGAATGGCAGAAACCCCTCATTTATCCAGGTACTGCCCCCCAGTTTCCTTTGTCAAGTGAACACATGTTGGCTCAATAGTGATTCACCACCATCCAATCTCATTGCTTACAAGTATCCAAGAGGCAGTGTGGTTCCATGTGAGTCAGAGGGGGCTTGTGGTCACTTGCCCCCTTCACTACTATCATACAGGGCTGATAACCTGCCAACATTCAAATTTATGTCTGAGGCACTAACAGAGGAGCTCTGTATATTTATGCTTGCTGCTACACACTACCTTCCCCCCTGCCTGCTAACTCTGTAGCCCAGCCAAGGGTTTTGGTCTATGCATGCACAAGCAGGCAGACACATGGGTAAGAACTTTTCAGTCATTTTTTTGGGGGGGAAAGGGTAATTCACTTGCATACATCTTTACTTTCTAGAACCAAGAATGCACAGAGAAAGGGTATCAGAACATTAGCCAGAGTGTTACAGAAACTAATAAACAAAACCACAAGACTAACCAGGTTGTACAAATAACTGGTTTTACCTAGACCAGGGGTGTCAAACTCATTTGTTATGAGGGCCGGATCTGATATAAAGGAGACTTTGTTGGGCCTTGCCAGAACATGTGTGTACCTATTTAAGATTAGGTAGCAGAGATATAAACTTGTTAAAGGACACAAACATGACTAAAGATTTATTTATTTTTTTAAACTTAGAACATTAGCACTTTTTGGTCTTAAAGGTGTTTTTCTTGTGTCTCTCCCATGGAATCCAGGGGACTGGGCAAAGGAAGCTCTGGCTCTTTCCCTCCCTCCCCAAAGGACCAGGAGGGGAAGGAGACTCAACCAATGGAGAAAACTTTAGGTTCTGCTCTGTATATCCTGTGTGATTGAGCAAGCCTTGCAAAGCAAGCTGCGATGCAGAAGGAAGCAAGAGAGAGGGAGAAGGAAGCAGATGACAGCCAGTTGCTCGTGGGCCTGATAGGAGCCTTCCGAGGGCCTGATTTGGCCCTCGGGCCGCATGTTTGACACCCCTGACCTAGACATTCCCTTCAGAGAAATGGACACAAGCAGAGTTCGAACATTGAAACAGAGCTTGGTTGATGCAGACTTCACTCCATTTCCATTCCCCAGTTCTTGGCTTGCACGTCTTCACAAAGTATGCCAAACCCTTCTCTCCTAGCTGGGAGTTCCTCTGACCTAACGGGACTGATTCTCTACATTTCCTGCCTTTCTTTCTACCTAATCATAATAGGAGCATGTACATCATTTTTATGGCTCTAACTCAGAATATCCAAAAACAATCTGTCTTGTTTCTTCCTGGCAGGTGGGCAAATAGTTATTGCTGTCCTGCTTATTTATCTCCATAAAGGAGGACAAACTCCTCTTTGCTTAAATTCTGATGATTTTGTTGCTGGTTCCCAGCATAGAGGGTGATTTATCTGAGCCAGGGTCTCTTGTGTGTTAATAAGGGTGTTTTGCATTTCCTTATCATAAAAGGCTCTTTCTTAACAAATGTACACACATTCATACAGGTGGTACAAGCATTCACTGTAACATATGAATAAGAGCTTGTAAGGAAAAAGGAAGACCATTGAGAGTGAAAGCAATGGTTCCTAAATGAGTCACACACATGATCCTAACATATCAATCAGGTTTGTCTACAACATGATAATAATCTTGAGTGCAAACAAAGTCAATTGAGAGAAACTGCAAGAGAGAGCAATATGAATGAATCAGCAAATGTTTTGAAAAGCAAAGCTGAAAAAGCATTTTCCCATGATGCTAAAAAGGCTCCCCAAAGGCAGAGATTGCTTTTGTGGTGTATTTATTGTATGTGTTACAGTAGAACAATCTGCTTTTCCTTTTTCAGAGTTGTGTGAGTTGATTTCATTTCATGGGGTAGAGCCTCAGCTGGGCTCTGTGTGTTAGAACAATAGTTGCATGAACTCCCTTGTCCTGAAACCAGGTTCTCCCATGCCTGCATCTTGCTAAAAACTGGATGTCTTGAATACACCCATTTCTGCTGTAACCAAAGTACTCTATGAGTGATTTGCAAGCACAAGGAAATATTACAGACACCCCATTCTGTTTCTGGACATCCACTGACCATTATTTCAGGAGCCATAGCTGGGTGAAGTGGGAGAGACAGAGATGTTCATTCCACAAGCATTTGGTACATTCCTACTCCATTCCTTATACCTAGGTCTCCAATTAAGATGAACAGATCCTCATGCCCCCACTTCTTCTTGTTAAAATGTTGTTCAAGTTCATGCACATTAACATGGGAATGACACTTATAAGTAGCAACACATTGTTACCTCCTGTATATAAGGCTGCCGGGATTTATCCTGTACCAGATGCTGTCCCCTACCATCACCACTAGAAGAAGAAGAAGAATATATTGGATTTATATCCCGCCCTCCACTCCGAAGAGTCTCAGAGCGGCTCACAATCTCCTTTACCTTCCTCCCCCACAACAGACACCCTGTGAGGTAGGTGGGGCTGAGAGGGCTCTCACAGCAGCTGCCCTTTCAAGGACAACCTCTGCCAGAGCTATGGCTGACCCAAGGCCATGCTAGCAGGTGCAAGTGGAGGAGTGGGGAATCAAACCCGGTTCTCCCAGATAAGAGTCCGCACACTTAACCACTACACCAAACTGGCTCACACTAGGGGTGTGCACAATAAAAAGGTGTGCCCCCCCCCCCCCCCCCCCGGTATACTGAACAAAAAAAAAAGTATTTCCTGATATTCCTCAACCCATTATTTGTATGATATTGGGATTTGGGAAATATTCGGGATTGCTGAATTTTTTTTTCACTGCCAGACAGGAGAAGCTGGTCCCAGGATCTGCATGCAGTGAGGAGGCTTCTCACCGCCACATGCAGACCTGGCAGGGAGCCTTCTCCTGCCAGGCAATTTAAACTGCTGGGCAAGAGATGCTGACCCCAGAATCTGTGTGTGTCTCTTGCTGCTGCATGCAAACCTGGCTGGGAACCTTCTTTTACCCTGTGATTTAAACCACTGGGCAGGAGAAGATGGCTGCATGCAGATCTGGCTGGGAGCCTTCTCTTCCCTGACAATTTAAACTGCAGGGCAGAAAAAGCTGGCTCCAGGATCTGCATGTGGCAGGGAGGTCTCTTCCTGCTGCATACAGACCTGGCTTTAGGAGCCCACCAGCCAAGGAGGTACAGAGCTTCAGCTCCCGCCGCCCAAGTTGATCCTCTCCTTGGTATAGCTAACCTGAATAAAAGCAAAAAAAGGGGGCTTTTATTCAGGCTCAGATATATCAGTAGCCAAATCAAATCCTTTGATCTGTATTTCGCGGAATTAATACCAGAAAAATACCAATAAGGTTTGTTCAGGTATTTATTCAATTCAGTTTATGCCAAATGCACACCCTAATCACCACCAAATCTCTTGTTGAAATGACATCACTTTCTTGGCAGGCTGAATAACTCGCGGCTGTGTATCTACCTTGCCAAGTGGCAGAGTCTTCACACAGTATACAAAGCTCATCTGCAGAGATGCTAATGAAACTATGATGGACGAATGATCATTGATTTACACAGATGAGGCCTTTGCAGATTTTAATTTTTTGACAGCACTTCAGCTTTGGCCTTGAACTTTAATTTGAAGAACGATAAGCATCCAGCCTTCTGGAAATGTAAGATACTTTATAGTTATTTTCAGCTGTATTGATCTTTCATATGCTGCCTTGAATGCTTTGTTAGAAAAGTAAGTCATAAGCCTGTAAATAAATAAGTATAAAAACTGGCTCTCATGATAGCCTTTACTTTTGTGTGAGCTCACCTGGCCATACACAGGCAGGCACTTACACAGACCAATGTATTGTGTTAACTGGCAAGCCACAGATATGGCTGGCAACAATTCTTGTGATCACTGTGGGTGAAAGATGTGTTGTCATGTTCATGGGAATGATCACCCTTCTCAACCACTTCTAGAAATATATTTTTCTCCAGGACAGGCTGGCACTGTTAATATATAACCACAAGACATCTCTGCACCAGACAAGTGACTTAAGAACTCAGCTGTTACTCACATCCATTCCATAGGCAAAGTAGATCCGTTGGGGCAATTTATATTGTCTAGCTGGGCACAAACTGGATTGCTTACCATACTCCCACATTACTAGAAACCTTTAGTTCACGTCACCTTCAAAAGATAAAGTTGGAAATAAAACAGGACTAATCTAAGAATATTTCATAAGAAGGGTAGATATTGTCTTTGCTGGTCTGGTAAAACTGAATATATCTATCATGTTTTTATTCATCCCATGTCTCTCTCTCTCTCTCTCTCGGCTTGGCTTCGCGAACGAAGATTTAAGAAGGGTGCAATAGTCCACGTTTGCTGCAGGCTCGCTGGTGGCTGACAAGACCAATGTGGGACAGGCAGGTCCGGCCACAGCGGCTGCAGGGAAAAGTCTGATTTAGGGTTGGTCCTGTAGCAGTGCGATTCTTCCTCAATCTCCTTTTGTCCTCAAGACCAGCTATGCGTGTGTTCTCAAAGGAAGAGACAGCTTGGTGGATGGTGTGCCTCCATGCTTTGCGATCTGAGGCTAGGTCAGACCACTGGTGATGGTTGATGTGACAGGTGCTAAGGGATTTCTTCAAGGAGTCCTTGTACCTCTTCTTTGGTGCCCCTCTATTTCGATGGCCGGTGGAGAGTTCGCCATACAGGGCAATCTTGGGAAGGCGGTGGGCAATCTTGGGAAGGCGGTGTCATCCCATGTAAGATCTTTTTAAAAAGCACACTTGGAGTCATTTCTTTTAAACACACTTGTTTGGTTTTCAACGTTTTTAAAATCAGAAACACATTTATATGTATGTATCTCTTATCAATTCGGTCGCACCATGACGTAGCAAACTCTGTGAAAAACGGGGGGGACCAGCGAGAAGGTGTTGCTACGGATGCAGTAATGCAGGAGAGGCCATTGCAGTGAACATCTGCCAGGCATAGCCAGACAGTGACCACACGGCATTCACTACACCGGGAGAGGAGAGGCTATGAATTGCGCATACACTTTCCCTGGGGGGGGGGGGGGGTAGGATACCCAGAGAGGGACCTAGAAAAGGTGGCTTAAACAAAGCTCGTCTCCCCCACCCCAGTTGGCTAGCCGTGGTCAACGGGCATCCTTACTTGCAGTCAAAAAATAACAACAAAGAAAAGGCATGCACCTGCCTCACAAAGTGTGCAAAGACTAAAGCTTGCGTGTTGGAACATCAGAACCATGCTTGACACAGTAGACAGTGGTCGCCTGCTCTAGTTGCCCACGAACTCCTCAGGTTGAATATTGACATAGCAGCTCTCAGTGAGGTCCGTTTCCCTAAGGAAGGTAGTCTTCAAGAACATGGTGCTGGCTATACCCTCTACTGGTCGGGTAAGTCAAAGGCTGAGAGCCGCCTTTCTGGCGTTGGCTTCATGGTCAGGAACTCCATTGCCTCCAAACTCGAAAACCTGCCAACACTGACTTCAATACCGGGAAAGTTGGTAGAAACCATTATCAAGGACAGAATGAGTAGGCACATTGATGAACACAGGTTATTGAGGAAGACTCAGCATGGGTTCTGTAAGGGAAGATCTTGCCTCACTAACCTGTTACATTTCTTTGAGGGGGTAAACAAACTTGTGGACAAAGGAGACCCGATAGATGTTGTTTACCTTGACTTCCAGAAAGCTTTTGATAAAGTTCCTCATCAAAGGCTCCTTAGAAAGCTTGAGAGTCATGGAGTAAAAGGACAGGTCCTCTTGTGGATCAAAAACTGGCTGAGTAATAGGAAGCAGAGAGTGAGTATAAATGGGCAGTCTTCGCAGTGGAGGACGGTAAGCAGTGGGGTGCCGCAGGGCTCGGTACTGGGTCCCATGCTCTTTAACTTGTTCATAAATGATTTAGAGTTGGGAGTGAGCAGTGAAGTGGCCAAGTTTGCGGATGACACTAAATTGTTCAGGGTGGTGAGAACCAGAGAGGATTGTGAGGAACTCCAAAGGGATCTGTTGAGGCTGGGTGAGTGGGCGTCAACGTGGCAGATGCGGTTCAATGTGGCCAAGTGCAAAGTAATGCACATTGGGGCCAAGAATCCCAGCTACAAATACAAGTTGATGGGGTGTGAACTGGCAGAGACTGACCAAGAGAGAGATCTTGGGGTCGTGGTAGATAACTCACTGAAAATGTCAAGGCAGTGTGCGTTTGCAATAAAAAAGGCCAATGCCATGCTGGGAATTTTTAGGAAGGGAATTGAAAACAAATCAGCCAGTATCATATTGCCCCTGTATAAATCGATGGTGCGGTCTCATTTGGAGTACTGTGTGCAGTTCTGGTCGCCGCACCTCAAAAAGGATATTATAGCATTGGAGAAAGTTCAGAAAAGGGCAACTAGAATGATTAAAGGGCTGGAACACCTTCCCTATGAAGAAAGGTTGAAACGCTTAGGGCTCTTTAGCTTGGAGAAACGTCGACTGAGGGGTGACATGATAGAGGTTTACAAGATAATGCATGGGATGGAGAAAGTAGAGAAAGAAGTACTTTTCTCCCTTTCTCACAATACGAGAACTCGTGGGCATTCGATGAAATTGCTGAGCAGACAGGTTAAAACGGATAAAAGGAAGTACTTCTTCACCCAAAGGGTGATTAACATGTGGAATTCACTGCCACAGGAGGTGGTGGCGGCCACAAGCATGGCCACTTTCAAGAGGGGGTTAGATAAAAATATGGAGCAGAGGTCCATCAGTGGCTATTAGCCACAGTGTGTATGTGTGTGTATATATATACATATATTTGGCCGCTGTGTGACACAGAATGTTGGACTGGATGGGCCATTGGCCTGATCTAACATGGCTTCTCTTATGTTCTTATGTTCTTATGTCCATGCGCCTCCTACTTCAAAACAAGCAGCATGCAACACTCTTCAATGTGTATGCCCCAGCCCTTCAAGCAGATCGTGCAGAAAAGAACAAGTTCTATGCTGATCTACACAACCTCGTACGGAAGACCCCTACAGAGGACAAGGTGATCATCCTTGGCGACTTCAATGCCAGAGTAGGTAAAGACTCGGAAACCTGGAAAGGAGTACTTGGCAAACACGGCATTGGCAACTGCAATGACAACGGGCGCCTCCTGCTAGAATTCTGCATGGAGCACCAGCTCACCATCACCAACACTATCTTCCAGCAGAAGAACAGTCTGAAGACAACCTGGATGCATCCACGGTCCAAGCACTGGCACCTTATCGACTACATTCTGGTGCGCCAGAGAGACCTTCGAGATGTCTTACACACCCGAGTAATGCCCAGTGCAGAATGTCATACAGATCATCGTCTTGTACGCTGCAATCTCCGTCTTCACTTTAAACCCACACCCAGGAGAGGAGGTATCCCTCGGAGGAAGTTTCAGGTTGGCAGTCTCCAGTCAGCTGAAGTTAAAGCTGCCTTCCAGGCAAAACTCCAGTCAAGAATTGAGGACCCCAGTTGCCCCACAGACCCTTCTCCAGAAGCACTCTGGGAACACCTAAAAACTACCATCCTGCAGATCTCTGAAGAAGTCCTCGGGTTCTCCACAAGGAAGAACAAGGACTGGTTTGATGAGAACAATCAAGAGATCCAAGATTTACTGGTGAAGAAGAGATCTGCCTACCAAGCACATCTTGCTCAGCCCTCCTGTCCTGGGAAAAAAGCAACCTTTCACGCTGTATGTAGCAACCTCCAGTGCAAGCTTTGAGACATTCAGAACGAGTGGTGGACCAAGCTTGCTGAGAGAACCCAGCTGTGTGCAGATACTGGTGATTTAAGAGGGTTCTACGAAGCCCTGAAGGCAGTATATGGTCCTTCATATCAGACTCAGAGTCCCTTGCGTAGTGCAGGCGGCCAAGTGCTCCTCACAGACAAGGCATCCATATTGAACCGGTGGTCGGAGTATTTTCAGGTTCTCTTCAGTGCCAACCGCGTAGTTCAAGATTCAGCAATTCACCTCACCCCACTTCAACCAGTGAAAACAGAGTTGGATGAGATCCCCACTCTAGAAGAGACTGTTAAAGCCATCAAGCAACTGAAAAGTGGCAAGGCAGCAGGAGTTGATGGAATTCCACCAGAGATCTGGAAGCATGGGGGCACAGTACTACATAGCTCACTTCACAAAGTACTTGTCACCTGCTGGGAACAAGGCAAATTACCACAGGACTTTCGCGATGCAATCATCATCACCCTATACAAGAACAAAGGGGAAAAGTCAGACTGCTCCAACTACCGGGGGATAACCCTGCTCTCCATTGCAGGCAAAATCCTTACCAGAATACTCCTGAACAGACTGGTGCCCGCCATTGCAGAAGAACTCCTCCCAGAGAGCCAGTGCGGCTTCAGAGCTAACAGGAGCACCACCGACATGGTATTTGTTCTCAGGCAGCTCCAAGAGAAATGCAGGGAACAGAACAAGGCTCTGTATGTGACTTTTGTCGACCTTACCAAAGCTTTCGATACCGTTAGCAGGAAAGGCCTGTGGCAAATCTTGGAACGTTTAGGATGTCCCCCAAGGTTCCTCAGCATGATCATCCAGCTACATGAAGACCAGCGAGGCCAAGTCAGACACTGCAACGACCTCTCGGAGACCTTCCCAATAGGCACAGGTGTAAAGCAAGGCTGCGTTCTCGCGCCAACTCTCTTTACGATCTTCTTTAGCATGATGCTTCAAAGAGCCACAGTAGATCTAGATGATGACGATGGTGCCTACATCCGCTATCGCACCGATGGCAGCCTGTTCAACCTGTGGCGACTAAAGGCTCACTCCAAGACAATGGAAAAACTCATCCTAGAGCTACTGTTTGCTGATGATGCTGCACTCGTCTCCCACTCGGTATCAGCTCTGCAGCATATGACGTCCTGCTTTGCAGAGGCTGCCAAGCTATTCGGCCTAGAAGTTAGTCTGAAGAAGACAGAAGTTCTCCACCAGCCTGCACCCCAGGAAGATTATCACCCTCCCTGCATCACTGTGGGTGAATCAGTTCTGAAGACAGTCCAGCAGTTCAGCTACCTGGGGTGCATCATCTCCTCAGATGCTAAGATCGACAAGGAGATTGACAACAGGCTGGCAAAGGCAAACCGTGCCTTTGGCCGACTGCACAAAAGAGTGTGGAGCAACAAGCATCTGAAAAAAGGCACAAAGATCAATGTTTACAAAGGGGTTGTGATGACAACCCTCATCTACGGCTCCGAATCGTGGGTTTTATACCGTCATCACCTGCGACTCCTTGAGCGCTTTCATCAGCGCTGCCTTCGCACCATCCTCAACATCCACTGGAGTGACTTTGTGACCAACATTGAAGTTCTCAAGCGGGCGGAGGTTACCAGCATCGAGGCACTGCTGTTGAAGACGCAGCTGCGCTGGTCAGGGCATATTTCTAGGATGGAAAACCACCGCCTTCCCAAGATTGCCCTGTATGGCGAACTCTCCACCCGCCATCGAAATAGAGGGGCACCAAAGAAGAGGTACAAGGACTCCTTGAAGAAATCCCTTGGCACCTGTCGCATCAACCATCACCAGTGGTCTGACCTAGCCTCAGATCGCAAAGCATGGAGGCACACCATCCACCAGGCTGTCTCTTCTTTTGAGAACGCACGCATAGCTGGTCTTGAGGACAAAAGGAGATTGAGGAAGAATCGCACTGCTACAGCACCAACCCTAAATCAGACTTTTCCCTGCAGCCACTGTGGCCGGACCTGCCTGTCCCACATTGGTCTTGTCAGCCACCAGCGAGCCTGCAGCAGACGTGGACTATTGCACCCTTCTTAAATCTTCGTTCGCGAAGCCAAGCCGAGAGAGAGAGATCTCTTATCAGATATAGACAAACTTATGTCATAAAAAGTTGTTCTTCTGCAAGGATTCATTCTAGGGTTGAGACTGAATGTTGACAGCTTCCTGGCTCAACCTGAATATCCTCATATCAATTTCATTTGTCCCTTTTGAGAAATGAATCAGTGAGTCTTTCTGTTTGAAACAGTTTCTTTTTCTCATGCCAATTTTTTCCTGTTCATTTTAGCACATTTTCCAAATTTATTTTTTGCCAAATGCCATTGTCATAATAGCCTACAAATGGCATAAAACAAACAAACAAAACCACTGAGGGCAGGACACGATAGAGGTTTATAAAATTATGCATGGGGTATAGAAAGTGAAAGACCTTTTTCTTCTGTTCCCAGAATACTGGAGCTCAAGGGTGCCTAATTAAATGGATAGATTCAAGACAAACAAAAGGAAATCCTGTTCTCAAGTAATCAAATTGTAGAATATGCTGCCAGTGGATATAGTGATGGCACAAGCATGGATAGTTTTAACAGACAGACAGACTCGAGAAGGAAAGGTCCGTCAAAGGCTACTAGTCAAGGAGCTTAAAGGGAACTTCCCCATTCAGAGCCAGTAGTCCTAACAATGCTAGGCAGCAACATCAGGGCCTTACTCTGTGCCCTGTTTGTTTGGTCCTCTGGCTGGCCACTCTCTGAAGTGGGATGCTGGACTAGATGGACCACTGATCTGATCCAGCATGGCTCTTCTTATTCTTGTGTTCCTAATGCCAATAAGAGCAATGAAAATGAGGAAAACAAAAACCAATAACAAAGTCAACCTAAACAAAAGCAACAAACGTGACTGTGTTGGCCCATCCCTTGTTCATTCTCATTGTACCCACAATGAAATGCTGCTGAGTGGCAGAGACTGTTTGGAATTATTCATTGTTGGTTTTTATATAATGATTTTCTATTGTTAAGCAGTGTGTGTACAGGACTGTTTCAAGAAAATACAGTCTAAAGTCATTTACTGTGCAGTTTGAAGGCATTTTCAGATATATGAACTGAACTGGCAAGCTTTGGGAAGGGAGGGAATGTAGAAATTCAGGGAGAGACAAAAATGCAATGTCATTTAACAGACCAGAGACCCCTTTCAGAATGCCAGCCATTATATAACACCAGAAATTTCGGTCTTTGGGACCAAATGATTTGGTGTCCCCCCCCCCCCCCCCCCCCGTCCCCTGCCATGTCCCCAGAGGAAAGGAAAGCCTTTAAAAAGGGTTCCTTTAAAGCACTTTTTAATTGCACATTTCCCTAATCTTTACATCTAACACCACACACATACAAATCAGTCACCTTAAAAAAAAAAAAACCAAACTATTCAGGTCCCTGCTTCTTGTTTGTTTTAATGAAAAGAGGAAGGAAGTAAATTTCACTGCATTAACTGCTAAGTGCATTTTATCATTTTTAACATATGACATCTTGAGAAACCAGTCATTTTGATGAACAGCGGGGATCTGCCTGGATTTATTTGACACAGCCTGTGCTACTTTGCAGTGTGAGCCTTATTTATCATGCACTGTTAAATTCGCATGTGTGTGTTCATAAAGACAAAAAGACTCATAAGTGACTCAGACACAGATGTTGATGGACAAAACAAAATCAACTGAGCAACAGCTAAAAACAGAGCATTGTGGGTTGTCAGTTTTTGTCCAAAAAGTGTACATGTAGAGTTTTGTTTGCTGATTTCTTTAATTCCTTTAAAGAGAGACTTGAGTACTAGAACAAGTCAACTGTGGGGACATAAAAAGAAACGGACAGCACCCTTTAGGAAAAGCAGCATTGCCAGCCACTGCTTAGCAAAAAAGCCATCCTGACACAATGCTCTGCAGCTGACTGCAAGAACTAGACATTATCACCTTTATAACTCTAGCTCTGCTGGTGTTGCACCATGCCTCTGTTGTGATTATGGTGATATTTTCAGAAGCTTTTCTGTTTTTTTTTGTTAAAGGGCTATCTCACTGTGGTATGTTCAATAAGCCTACATTTAGTCTGCTAAAAGAAACTGTTTTAAACCTAGGGTAACTATGCAGGTTTCCAGGAAGCAGCAAGTAACATTAAGGGGCAGCAAATAACATTAAGCTTCAGTGGAATTCTTCTTAATCCCCACAGTAGGCTACAAATCCTAAGATTCCGTAATGGAAGTCATGGAAAGGCCCATGGCTCAGTGATAAAGAGTCTACTTTGCATGTAGAAGGTCCCAGGTTCCTAGAGTCAGTCCCCAGCATCTCAAGTTAAAAGGATCAGGCTGTAGATGATGTCAAAGACCTCTGTGTGAAAACCTGGAAAGCTACTGTCAATCAGAATAGTCAGTACTGACACTGAGAAGCCAGTGGTCTGACTCTTGTCCACTGTATCCTGTTTTAGCTTTGTAGCATAGCATACCCTTTGATGTGAGATCACAGTAAGTAGTCTGATGTATGAACAATGAGAGTGAAATGACTTCTTTTTTGTTTGTTTGTTTTGCATTTCAGTACTTAGCAGATATTAGGTTGGCAACTGTTCTTCCCCCCCAATAAAAGCAATTTTTTCAAAAGATGGTGGTTGATAAGACTCTTAAATGTAGGCTATGGGTTCTTGTGAGGATAAAATAGGACAGCCCCTCAATCAACATAAGCTTATTGGAAGGAAGGATGTGATACACAAGAATGAACTGGAGGAGAGCAACTTTAGCCAGTTCCCCATTCACACTGCAAACTACTCCCCCTATGCTGTTCCTTGAGGTCTACGTACTAACCCAGGATTGGGAGGCATAACAAGCTGCAATGGAAGAGTACAGGTTTCCTTCTGCTGCTATTATTGTGCCCACAGAGTGTATTACCCAAGACAAAGGTCCTGCTTAAACACAGTATTCCTCCAAACATCAGGTGTTAGGAACAGATAATAGGGAAGAATTGTTACCTTCATGCACTGCTTGTGAATTCCCTGGATGAATCTGGCTGGCTGCAGTTGAAAGCAAAATGTTGAACTATGTGGAAAACTGGCTTGATCCAGCAGATCTTATTTTCAACTATAAATTTTCCCCAGTATGTAGTATATTTTAACCCTGGCTGGAAATATCTCTTCAAAGTGGTGAACAGCAATATCAATAGCTTGAGTTTCTTGTGCAAAACTGCCTATTTGGATGTGAATGCTTAGATCAAGGAACTCATGTTGGAACCCAGCAGGTTTCCTCTGTATATGACAAACAAAAGACATCACAAACAGTTCTTTTAAAAAAAAACAACCCAACTTTATCTGCCCTTGATCATCTTCTTATCAGTATCTAGCATCTCTTTCTTAATCTAACAACAGGGTTATATGGGAAACATTCCCTGTATCTGCCCCTTCCCAGCTTCTCCTCTCCCCGCTGCAGCCCCTGTATCTTTCCGTTCTCCTACTCACTTCCCTTATATCGTCTCCTTTCTCCTGTATAGCCCTGTATCTCAACCCTTCCCATTAAAAAAAAAATCCTTCATAACACAAGATGTAACTATCCTTTGCAATTATGAACACCAATGGCAAGTGCTCTTGCCAGATATCACACCACCAGCCTGGAATGTATTACGTATGTTATCTAACCTCAGCCTGAGACAACGTTCCATTAGTGTTATTTTATATTATGGCTCATTCATAGATATTACAGACATGTAACATCATCAACAACAACAACCTTTAATGGCATACAATTACAGACATGTATGTGTGTATTGGAACCAACCTGAAGATGCAGGATTGCATAACATTCTTGGCATCTTCTTTGCAACTTGGGTTTGGCCTTGGTGGATATGTGTGTGGTTACTTGTTGAAAACTATATGCTGCCTTTCTAGCTAGAAGCCCAAGGCAATAATTAAAAGAGAATTTTAACCACTAGAATTTTAGAGATCCTCGCCAAGAAGCATAAAGTTAAACTAGTAATATAGTGGCATAACTAGAAAACATATATAGTAGTGGAGGCACTCTTTATGCTTTCTTTTTGTGCCACAGTGTCATTTCAGAATGCAGGTGAAGACCCATATGAATAAGTATTTATCCACTACAAAAAAAAACCCCAAAACAAATCCCAGATAGAAATTGAATATTAGAGAGAAAGTTAGGCTGGAACATTTCCCCCTGATACCTGTGAAAAAGGTTTTGTTTTTATTTTACATGCAAGATTATTAAACTGTATGATCCCTTACCTGTAGTCTGCAGCCCAGCCACAATTACTATCATGGTGAGCATTGGGCCTAAGATGGAAAGCAGAACACCCTTGGGAGGTTTGGTACTTGGTTTTTTTAGCCACTGTGTGACACAGAGTGTTGGACTGGATGGGCCATTGGCCTGATCCAACATGGTTTCTCACTCAAGCATCTCTGCTGGATTCATGGTAGGAGAAAACACAGTAATCTGGTTGCGGGGGCGAATCCCTACTACTTGTTCCTATTGTCTGGAAATGTTGCCTCCAGTTATTATTATTATTATGATAATCACATTTTCAGGAGACAAACTGGAGACCATTAAGGAGAGTACAAAAAAAAGATAAAAAGGTTTAGAAATGCTCAATACAGGATACAGTCCTTTAAAAAGTGGGCATTAAAATACACAATTGTTTACCTGAGCCAATGGAATGAAGCAAAGAAGCAATAGATTCAAATCTAGGCTGAGTATTGGCATACTTCTTAACAGGAATATGGTTTCTCCACGCTACACTTTTTTAGAAGAGACTGGATGGAACTCCACCAGTCACACTTTAATTCAAAAGAATTCTGTAATTGTCAGAAACAGATAGGATGGCCCTTTAAATACAACTTCAAAGCCGTTCTTGTTCGTATACAATCCAATATCCAGAATGTTCAGTGAGACTTCTATATCAGGAAGTGGGCAAGAGAACCAATTCTCACCACAGCTGTCGCAGCTCCAAGCATCTTCCTCTAATGCAGCTGAGCCACTTCTGCCTCTGGTCGCTGAGCAATTTGCAAGTCCAAGCCAGAAGCCATCCTCACTATCTGGGCTGTGGAGGGCTGTGGTAGTGTTGCTCTTGCTGGTGGATGTTGTTGTTGTTGTTGTTGTTGTTGTGGGTGATGATGAGGAAGGGGGTGAGGATGGGGGTGAGGAGGAGCAGCAGCAGGAGGAGGTGGTGGTGGAAAGGAGCCGTTGTTGTTGATGGGTAACAGTCGCCAGGACTATGGTGACTATGGCGCTTGATTCACAAGGCAACAGTTGCTATAACTCACAAAAGGGAGAGAGCAAATGAGCGAGCAAGAGGAGGAGGATGGGAGGCGGTGGCCCAGCCTCACAGGCCCGGAAGAGGCAGAGCTCGCTACATGACTGACAGGCCCTCGTCCCCCACGGCTCAAGGAAGGGGAATTTGGCACTCGACTCCTTCATCATACAGTGCACAGCCAAGGCAGCTGGCGGGCGTAAGGGCTGCGCTTGTTCCTTCCCTCAAGTTATTCAGTTTTGTTGCACTTGGATTCTCAGTTAAGATCTTTTCATCAGAGCACTTTTGAAACGGATGAAAATGGAATAAAAAATTAGGGGACTATGTCAATATATAATGAAACAATAGATGTAAAGATTCCACTGTCACAAGGTAAAGGCTAGCAATAGCTCTATGAGAGGTATCTCTGCTACGGTTTGACTTCTGACTCCCGGTTTTCTTCAAGATTGACTTATCATGAACCAAAGCAAACCAAGGTGGTTATTCTTTTAATTTGTTAAAAGCATCTTCCTCTTTTGCATGCTGGCTTTCTATCCACCCTCTCTATGTCTGCCTGATATTTTTGGTTTCATTTCATCATCCAACAAAGTATACTTGCACACAAAACTCACACCTTAAATAAATCTTGGTTGGTCTTAAAGATACCACTGAGCTCTTTATTCCAAAGCAAACAGTGTTTACCGTCATTTCTACATGCAGTCATTGTCATTAATCAACAGCATCCTCTGCTTGATCGCAGCTGGGAAAATAATGTTGAACAGGTAAAACAATTCTGATAAGGATGCATCATATGAGGGAAGACCCTTGTAAAAGTAATTATTTTATTTACCTTGTTTACTTGTCTCGACAATGTACAACTAGAGTGGTTTTCAGTGTTCTTCTCCACTTCTCCATTTTATCTTCACCATAAACCTATGAGGTAAGTTAGTGTTGGGGCTTTTTTTTTCTGCTGGAGCCCACAGGAGTGGAGCTCCACCTGGGCTAGCCAGGGCTCTGGCTGGCCTGACCCAGTATGCAGCAGCCAGGTCAGGCAGTGTGGCTTAATGTGCAAATGAGCTCCTGTTTGGCTTTTTCTACAAAAAAAAAAAAAAAGCACTGGTTAGGCTGAAAGGGTACAACTGACCCAAAGTCAACTGGTGAACCTCATCAGCAGAGTAGGGATGCAGACCTAGACTAACCTCATTGTCTATATATCTCACTGACTGTCATGGCAACTTTTTATCATTACTTAAGACTTCCTTAGACTATATGATTCCACTTTTTACAACTTAACAATGTGTTAAATTTGTGACTCAGGCCCTCTATACATACACCTAGACTGATTTCCCACTTGCCTTACGCCGCTCTCACACTCCTCTTCTCAGTGGAGCTTCCGTCCAATTTCACACTGTCTGCCCCGAGGCTGCAAATAGCTTCAGCTTTTTCACGCGGCAAATAGAAACTGGTTTTTAGAGGTTTCTGTTTGCCGTGTGGAAAAGCCGAAGCTAGTTGAAGCCCTGGGGTTGCAGATACTGTGAAATCAGATGGAAGCCCCGCTGAGAAGAGGAACGTGAGAGCGGCGTAAGGCAAGTGGGAAATCGATCCTCCTTTATCTAATTTGCAACTACAGCAACCTGCAGCTAAGAGTTTGCATAATGAAATCCATGAGCTAAAGATATACATGGAAATCACTGGTTTGGGTCAGTACAATGATTTCCCAGAACAGTAATACAAAATTAAATACATTTTGAATTGTGGTCTTTTATAATAATTGTTTTATTCATGCTATAAGCCACCTTGAGTTCCACAAGGTAGAAAAGCAGCTAATAAATATTTTAAGTAAATACATTCTGGGGTTATTGGAATAATGAAAACTTTTCCTTGAAACACTGTGCTCCACCCCCCACCCCTCCAAGTTCACTTATCAGCAGTTCATCTTGTGCTTTTCTTTTTCTGATTCTGCTGATTTTCTGGGTATTGGCATTCCTACCTTCCATTCAGATCCAGTTAGGGAGGAGAACAGAGTGCTCCTGGCCTATCATCTTTGGAGACAAACTGCAGAGAGCTGCAACTATTTTTTGTTCCCTATCTTGTGGGGAACAGGACTCTTTTCCCCTTTGCAAATAGGGTGTCTAGGGGCACCTAGTGCAAGACCCTATAGAAGAGGAAAACCTTGGTCCAGTTCATTGGAAACTGGAGTGATCCTGAATGTACATGTAGTCCTTATCCCCTGCAACAAATAGATTCCAACAAGGAAGCATAGCAAACACAGTTTTCTGCAGAAAGGTTTTTTAAAGTATCAGTCACTTTAAAAGTAGGGAAATGAAATTAATACAGACAAGTGCTTTTGTTTTTGTTTTGTTTCTTGCTTGTTAATTTTGTGGGGGATGGGGAGTTAACTGCTTGTGGCTGGTGCCCTCCTCCCTTCATAGGAATCAGTAGAGAGAACTGAGCCTATGACAACAGGCAAATAGGTCAAACAGGCTATAAAATCAAACTTAGTGGTTTAATTCACTTCTGAGTTCTTTAGATTAGAGGGAGGAGTATGTTCTGTATATATTTAGTGCCATTATCTTTATAAACAGCTGCCCCAGAGCCTCCAGTAGATTCTTTATTGAAAGTAATGATCCTGAAGCTATAGAACCAGAATGACACACTGATTTGAATCCTGAGCTGAGTAATGTCCTATATGAACATAAGCAATTACCAATCCCGCCCCCACCAACCCTGGATATGAAGTATAACTATATAGCAGTAAGTACTGGGAAGTCCTATTGTATAGGACACTAAAAATAAAAGGAGAACTCTAGATGTACTGGGGATGTTCACCTACCCTCCTTTTGGTTGAGCCACATGTCACTCAAAGAGCAACCCCACCCTACAGCCCCAGAACAGAGAATTGGACCATTGGGGAAGTTGCCTTCATGTCGTATTAGCTCATCCTGCTGGCTCCTCCATTCTTACACTGCACTCACTTTCCCCTAGCTTTTGCTAGGCAACCATGTTTGGTTCTGTCAGTAGAAGGCAGCCAAGCTTGGCTGTGTCAGTAAAAAGTAGGGGAAGGGATCCTTTCCAGGCCTATTTTAACCTCTGAGTTCAGTTGCCAGGTCCAACTCAGAAAATACCTGGAGACATTGGATGGAGCCTGGAGCCTTCGTAGGTGGAGCCAGGAGACTTTCACATTCCCTAAAATAAATAAAAATACAGCAGTGCAGTTCCCCTGAATACAGTCATTTCCTTGTCCCCCAGTAGATGCACTTACACTAAACGAAAGTGAACACACACATACAAAGCAGCCAAAATAAACAAAGTTTGCAAGCACGCACTTTTGTGATCTTACTGGAGTAATTTACTCATGGGAGTTCCTGAGTGTAACCATCTGCTGTATTTCCACCAACTTCTTCAGACTAACATGGGAAACAAAACATTCTAGTTTAATCTTTACTATCTATTTTACTATGCAAAGGACTTCTTAAAGAATGTAAAACAAATGGAGGGACTGTGCTGGCTTCTCTTCCTTTCTCACAGCTTCACATGCTCACTGGGAACAGCCACATGGCTCTCCCAGCTTGCCCTTCCCCCGTTTATATTGCTCCTACTGAGATTTAAAGGCACACACACCTTCCAAGTTTCTTCTAAGCCTTCTGAGGTGGAAAGGCACATTGTGGTTGTTGGAGTGGGGCTTCCCCCCACTGGCCAGGTGGACTGGTGGTGGGGAGGAGCAAGCAAAACTGGAGGATCCCCTGCTGGGACCTGGGGACTGGCAAGCCTATCTTTGAAGGAGAACTCATTGGGCCCAGTCCTGACTAGGACTGCCAGCTCCAGGTTGGTGGGAAATTCCTGGAGATTTTGTGTTAGAGCGTACAGAAGCCAGAGTTGGGAGAGGGGAGAAGCCTCAGCTGAATATAATGCCAGAGAGTCCACCCTCCAAAGAAGTTATTTTCTCAAAGGGGAGAGATATCTGTTGTCTGGAATTCAGTTGTGGTACCAGGAATTCTTCAGGCTCCACCTAGAGATTGGCTGCCCTAGGCCTGGCAGCACCCTCTGAGTGACTTGATGCCACCTGACTGGCATGACTTAACTAGGTCTGGCTGCTTGCTCCTGTTCAGCAGCAGCCCCCCATGTCAGTCCATGTGACTTAGCAATTCATGCTTCAGAGCAGGATCTGCTAGACCCAGATTCTTTCTGTAGAAGCTGACTAGGTGATTTCAGATCAGTCACAGATGTTCACTCTAACCTACCTCACAGGGTTATTGTGCAGGTCAAAATAGAGAGAGGAGAATGATATAAGCTGCTTTTGTCACCTCTGTGGAGAAAGACTCCTTTTCCTAGGTAGAGGCTACAGGAATGGTTGAGCAAACACGTGGAAAAACACTGCATGATATTACTTATCTTGCATGTGTGATACTTTACACACATCTGTGTACACTGTAATACATTGTTACATATTCCAAAGCCTATACTGCCTGTATCATGGATGAACAAATGTGAAAAATAATTAGCTAGAGCAGTGGTTCCAATTCTAAGTGGATGATTTGAAAAAGGGACACTTTCTTGAAACATATTTATATTAAGGCCGGCAGGCATGTTATCACCCCCTACGGAGCGCAAAAAGAATCGCCACAGGAAACAGACCAGAATTTTGGAAATTGCCATAAGTCTTTATTGTGGACTCTTGCAACTGCATCTTTGTTTTGTAGCTGTTATGTATTCCATGTTTGTCGCTGTTGTTATGTATTCCATAGCTTTGGAATACATAACAATATATTAAAGTGTACACAGACGTGTAAAGTATCACACCCTCAAGATAAGTAACATCATGCAGTGTTTTTCCACATGTTTGCGCAACCATATATAGTTTTGTGTTGTTACCAAATATCCAGGTGAGGCTGGAGATCCCTCAGAATTACAACTGCTCTCCAGATGGCAGAGATCAGTTCACCTGGAGAAAATGGCTTCTTAGCAAGGTGGCTTCTATTATACTCTGCTGAGGTCACTCCATTCCTGCTTTGGTCCCCACTGTGGAGAAAGACTGTACTTTTTCTAGGTAGAGACTGCAGGGATGGGAGAGGAGACAGAAAACTGAAGTCAGATTAATTCCCCTACAGAAAATGGCTGCCTCAAGGTGCATACTCTATGGTATACCATAACGCAACCAGGCCAGGCCAAAAAACTCAGATCACGCCACAAGCACACACTCATGCTAAATGCCACAAGACCGAATACTGTAGGATATGGTGGCAACAACACACTGCAGACAAAAGGAATGCTGAGCTTCAGTGTCTGCATGATCATCATCATGCTATGACACCACAGCAAATTGATGCTGAGTGCCCAAGCCCAGAGCCTCTTTCTACAGCCCATTGTATTTATTTTCACAATGGGCTTTATTCCTCATGTTCATATGAGAATGACTGAGATCAGTTGCATCTATTTACCAATATATTTTTGTTTGTGTAAATCCAGAGTCGGGGGGAAGGTAAGTGGTACGGCCAAGCCTCGTCAGAATTTGGAAGCTATGCAAGGTTGATACTTGGATGGGAGACCACCAAAGAAGACTCTGCAGAGCTAGTCATGGCAAGCCACCTCTGCTTCTCAATCTCCTTGAAAACCTTTTGCTAGGGTCACACTAAGTCTTTTCGACTTGATGGCACTTATATAAATAAAACTAGAGTCACTCTGGAATGAATTTCAGTGCCACTAAAAAAAGAAATATTTCTTGGGAGAAAACTGACCCATTTTTTTCGCACATTACTAAGCAAAGTTCCTAAACTTTGTAATAAGTTTAGGGCCAAAAAAAAGCTTCAGCAGACAATGTGCAAGATGAACTGCAATACCAACCTCTTTGGCAAGCTTGTCTTCACATAGTCAAAAGCAGCAGTAGAAAGATCTGGTCTATAGCAAAGACGCTATTTAGAGAAGAGTTTTGTAATGCAGATAAAAAGTGGTTATGCATGAGCAGCTGTCGTGCTATTTAGCCCTTAGACGATAGAAAGAACAAACCACACAAAAATATAAAATGCCTGGAACTGGAAACCTCCCTACGAGAGAGAGAGAGAGTATAAAGTTAACAGTAAAATCTGGACAATAGACCACACTAGGCAACAGCCATTCATATGTTCTTTACTTTGAAACTAGACTACTCGGATGTACTTATGTGCAGGACTTCCCTGGATAACCAATGAAATGTAAAGTGGGTATAGAAAATAGCTCTCCTCAGGGAGATGTTTTGATAGGAATGCATGACACCTGTTCTTCAGCATCTGTACTCGCTTCCAGTTGTATTCTGGCAACCATCCCGTTAACTAGGTTCAGTATAAAGCCTTAATGAATAATAAATTAATCTAAAAAGAAAGCATAAAGGACAGTGTTCCTAAGTGATCATCTCATCCTTTCCCTTATGTCCTCCTGTCATTTGATTGATTCAGACTTCTGTATTTGAGTTCCTCTCTGCTTAAACTACTGATGAATCAGACAATTTTAAAGTTGACAGAAACGAAAGTTCTTCAACATTTTCCGTTCCTTAGCTTAATCATCAAGTGAAAGAGAGGGCGTTTTCCCACTGACCTTAATCGGCAGCGACGCCCCTCTTCACCATGCAGGATTTGAGCGGATTTCGCACCAATTGCTGCGGAGCACCCGGAGGAGCCGCAAAGTCCCTCCCGCGGCTTTTGCGGTGCAAATGGAAACTGGGTTTTGGCGGTTTCCATTTGCGCCGCAAAAGCCGCGGGACTTTGCGGCTCTTCCAGGTGCTCCGCAGCAATTGGTGCGAAATCCATGCAGATCCTGCACGGTGAAGAGGGGCGTCGCTGCCGATTAAGGTCAGTGCGAAAACGCCCAGAGACTAACCAAGAAATCAGAAGGGGATTGAGACTGGAAAGGGCAGCTATGGCACTATTCCTTTCCTCTCAGGATTTCCCGTCTGGTTTTCCTTCTCTTTCTGACTGGGCAGCCCCTTTATCTGTTTTCTTCTTATTTAGAGGTTTATGGCTGCTCCATCATGTCACATAATTATATTTTGATGCTGATTCAGCACAGGGGCTTAAAGGAAGGGACAAGATCACCTCCTTAACTTTTGAAAGAAGCTTTTGAAAGTTCAAAAATAAAATATTTTATTCAACATAGAGGGGGGAAAGGTCAGGTGATATCAGGGGTAAGTTCTCTGAGGTAGATCAATAATATCTCTGAGGTAACTTAGTAAGTTTGCAAACTCCAGTTAATGTGTTTACAGCAAGTGAGAGTTTTAAGCTGTTAAGGTCTTAGAATCTATGGCCGTTTTCGCACTAGCGTTTGCTCCAGCGTAGCGCCCCATTTACCTCCGGATCTTCTCTTGGATTTCGCACATGTTGCTCCAGCGCTGCAGTTTGCTCTGGCGCTTCAGGGATTTTACGCCGGAGTATGTTTTTCAGCATTCTGCCGGAGTTTCCGAAAACCTCCGGATCCACTCCGGATCCACTCAACGGAGTTTGCTGTGCGAAATCCATCCACGCCGGATCGACTGCTTTGTGGGCGTCACCCTCTCCCTTTCCGTCCTCCCACCCCATCCACCCGCTTGGCCAATCATCAGCCTTTCGCGGCGCTTCTCCAAAGTGCCGGCACGGCCATTTTTTTTTTTTTAAACTTCACAGTTTTGCGTAATAGCGAAATTTCGAAATTAACAAATAGAAATTAACACCCTCCTGGAATAGCCTCAAGTGACATTTCACTGTTCTTGCAGTTTCATGCTGTTTCTGTTTATGTAGTGTTACGTTGACTAAACCCATTTCGAAATGCGTTTTGGTGGAATTTTTTTTTATTATTACTGCTCGCTGTTGCGTAATTTCGCTGCCGCGGTGGTTCAATACAATTGTATCTGCGGCGCATTTTCACGGCTAGCTTTCCCCCTGCCCGCTGCTGCGTTATTACGCTACTTCGTAATTGCATAATCCAGAATACATTATACATTATGGTTGATACATTATGGTTGATAGGGTGTTTGGTCTCACGAGAAATTCATGGGTGTTGTGGCGATGGTCTCGCGAGAATTGCGACTGCTGAATGAGGATCAGGGAATCGCCCACATCACTGTTAATTAGCCAATGCTTGGAGGCTGCAAATGCTAGTGGCCAATCGTGAGGCGAGTAGCAGCTATCGTCACAACTTGCATGAGCCGAACTGGACACTGGGAGGAAGAAGGGACAGATTTGGCTGGCCGGCATTGATCAGCTTACTGCCTCCACCGCACAGCAGCTACGTGCAATGGCATCCAGTGGCAAGGCAATGGGGGCTCGTGGAGTTTCGTGGCGGGAGGCCGAAACAGAAGCCTTGTTGTCCATTTGGGTTGAGGATAAGATCCAGAATGCGCTGGCCTCTAACCGCAAAAACAGCTATGTCTACGAGGCTATATCTAAGGCCATGCATGACATGGGACACAAGAGGTCGGCGCTTGAGTGCCGAACAAAGACCAAGGGCTTGCGTGCGGACTACCGAAGATGCGTTAGCCACAATGCAAAGACTGGAGTATCCCCATTTTACTGCGCTCACTTTGATGTGCTGCACCGCATCCTTAAGGACGATAAGTCCGCGCGTCCCCCCGACATGAGGAGAAGCTGGATGGCGAAGTATTACAAGGCAAACAAGGAAAACCTGCCGATTCAAGGATCAGATAACATCTTTTCCGCTGACCTCCAAACAATCAACGCCGCTGATCTCCGGACGCACACCAATGTGTCACCTCCAGGTGAGTATCCAGGCTATGCAGTGCCCCTGAGCCCTGTACTTTTATTTGTATGGGGTTCCTTCTCGCCCATAAGGAAACCCACGCGAAGGCTTCCTCAGCATATATGTTTTTTTAAACTTTATTTCCCTGCGTAATATCGATACTTTGAACTAACGAAATTATCAAACATGCGTGGGTCGCTGTGGGTTCGCCGGTGATTGGGAGCCATGGGGAAAAGCTTAATGAAACCGCCCCTCGATGAAGGGAGATGTGGATGCTTGCCTCGCTGTACTGCGCACTTATTAGACTCGCAAAACTTCTCTGCCTTCTGCCTTAACACTGTTGATTTTCCCGCATTCCTATAGGCTCAAGCATCGTGACCCCAAGCGATGCGTCACAGGAGCAGGAACAGAGCCAGGAATTTACTGCTGAACATCCAGCAGAGGAGTCCTTGAGGGGGGGTAAGTGCCTCTGATGAGTCTTATGTTGAATGTGAAAGCTTTCAGTGGAACTTAGATGTATTGCCCAGCTTACAATTGCTGACACTGATGCTGCTCCTGAACACATGTTATAGTGAAGAACTTTAAGGTAGGCATGGGCTTTTCAGCACTTTGCATGTTAAGGAATGAGTGTTGTATCAATTTCAGATTGCTTTGAGGAGGAAGAAGGGTGCAGTATCCAAAATGGAGGATCTGGAGATGCTGTCCTCTCGGAACAGGAAGCAGAGGAAGGAGGTATGCTCCAGGGATTTCAGCGTAAACTGCAGCAGCGGTGCCAATGCCTGCAGTAGAGTAGTGCATGCCACTAATGGCAGCTTGTACCATAGCTAAAACAATGGGTGCATTGCCAGAGTTCTCCAGGTAATGTACTCTTTCCATCCTTCTTCTTTCAGATGCTTCAGGAGATCATCTGCCGGTGTCATCAGCACAGCAAAGAAAGGAAGAGAGTGTGCAGAACGAAGCTCAACGTCAGCGAAGGGTTGCCCTGCTGAATAATGTGGCTGAGAAGATGATGAATCAAAGCCGTCTGGATCATGAAGACACAATGGAGCGGTTTGACCGTATGCTTGAATCTGAAGAACGCAGGTTCGCAGTGCAGGGGGAGCGTGAGACAAATAACAGGGAGGCTTTGGTAAGGGCTTTTCAGCAGGCAACAAGGGAGACTGTGGATGTTATGAGGGCAGCTGTTGATATGCTAGGCAGCATTGCCCAAATTTTTAGGGAAGGTTGGGCACAGGGAAGGGTGGGCGAGATACAAGCCACTGCAACATCCTCCCCATATCCAGCATCTACACCATCCGTCACACGTAGGCAGCTGCACCTCGATTGTGACTGCAGCTATAATCGGGGCACTCTGCCTTCAGATATAGAGTACCCAGTTTTGGCAGAGGACTCTATCCCTGAGAGCCAGCCCCTCCTGTCTGTGCCTGAGAGTCATAGCCCCCCGTCTGTGCCTGAGAGTCAAAGCATCCTGCCTCCTGCACCCTGCTCAAGTGGCAGTGTGGCGGCCTCACGTAGGGGCAAGAAAAGATCCTGCACAGGGAAGCAGAGGGTGTATTTTGAGCCCTAAAACCACTCGCTTTGGAAGATCTGATGATGACTCCATTGGATTATTGTTAGGCTGCCTCTAACGTGCACTGCTGTCTATGACAGATGCTTCTTATTTTGCTGCGTTTTCCAGCAATGTCCCCTTCATGGGTACCAGAACCAATGCCCATCAAGGGAAGGTGTGAGTAGCAGGCATTGTTTACATGTTGTGCATGTTGTTATTTATGATGTTATTTCATTGTTTATACCTGCACGGGCAGTGTGCTCCTAGCTATTGTTTTGTTCTTCTGATGTTTACGCGCTTTTATTAAAGCTATGTTTGCACTTTTCCCTGTTCAGTGTCTAGGTAAAGGAAAACGATACCTTAAGGTTTCAACAATAACAATAATTTATTTGAACTAATAACACATTAACAAGAATAAAACTTTATTCCCCAACACCCCCACCCCTCCCAACACCCCCACCACTCCCAACACCCCCACCCCTCCCAATGGCCCGTTCAAGTTGTGCAAATCGCCGCTCGAATCGCCGCTCCATAGCATCCATCCTGCGAGTGAAGGCTCTGACTGCAATTTAGAAAATATTCAAGTAAGTGCAACGTCCTCCTTAATGTGCGCACATCTCTCAATCATTCCGTCACTCACAAGAACTATCCATCATGCAAAATACTGAGCACTCACATGTTGAGCGGCATAGGGCCTCTATCCACGCTATGGCTTCCAGCTGGGGCTCCAGTGCTGGGCCCACACGCTCGACAGCCGCTGCCCCTCCAGGCGGCCCTGAAATGCAAGCACACAATGCATATTACAAAAATTTAGGCATGGCTGCATTGTGTAGCAACATTACTGAACACTGGCCCGAGAGGACCATTAGCATTGCAGAAGGCACTGCACTCCTGTAATCATCTTACAGGGTGGTTGAAAAGGTTGCAGTGTGCTGAGCATCATATTGAATGAAACTTTGCACGCCATGCCTACTGATTTCTATATGCAGCTCAGCGAACCCACCTGCTTCTTCTGCGGCCTCTTGTTCTCCTGTAGGCTCAGCTACTGCCGGCACAGCTCCTGCAGGCTCTGCAATTGCAGGGGCAGGCTCACCGCCACCTAAGATTTGTGGAAATAATCATTAAGTGCTGGAGAAAGATCAACACACATCTGCATGACGCTATATGCATTCCAGCTTTGCGTCCTCTCGTGCTAAATTCCCGCCTCCATATGCAAGCTCCGTGGCTGCCACCCTTCTGACACTCCCTCCCTCCCTCCCTCATGCATTACTTAATCCCTTCCTCACCCCCTCACCTACCCTGATGAGCATGATAAGCAGCATTTGCAGCAATTCTGCACCGGCTTGCTAAGACACATATTATTATGTTCTCGAACCCCCTGCGCACATGGCTTCTTAGTGCCTTTAATGTGCAGTAACCCACAAGTGGCTGCTTTGTCAGGCAATGTACCTTCTTGCTCCTCGGCAACAAGCTGAGGACCCTCATCCTCCTCTTCCACCAGGGGTGGGCCTGGCTGCTCCACCGCGCCTCGTGGACGGTTGTCGACTGCGGTTGGATATAGAAAAGAAAAAAGGAATTAAACTCATGTGAATGAAAGCACACAGCAGATGTGAAAAATGCACTGGAATCTGCAGTGCCACTTATTGGACCAGTAAGGCTTATCAGAGCAGGGGAGGGTGGGCTTGGTGTTGGAGTCTGTGCACATACATGGTGCCTCCCCCTGGCACACATTCCACCAGTAAGGCTTATCAGAGCAGGGGAGGGTGGGTTGGGGTTGGAGTCTGTGCACATACATGGTGCCTCCCCCTGGCACACATTCCACCAGTAAGGCTTATCAGAGCAGGGGAGGGTGGGTTGGGGTTGGAGTCTGTGCACATACATGGTGCCTCCCCCTGGCACACATTCCACCAGTAAGGCTTATCAGAGCAGGGGAGGGTGGGTTGGGGTTGGAGTCTGTGCACATACATGGTGCCTCCCCCTGGCACACATTCCACCAGTAAGGCTTATCAGAGCAGGGGAGGGTGGGTTGGGGTTGGAGTCTGTGCACATACATGGTGCCTCCCCCTGGCACACATTCCACCAGTAAGGCTTATCAGAGCAGGGGAGGGTGGGTTGGGGTTGGAGTCTGTGCACATACATGGTGCCTCCCCCTGGCACACATTCCACCAGTAAGGCTTATCAGAGCAGGGGAGGGTGGGTTGGGGTTGGAGTCTGTGCACATACATGGTGCCTCCCCCTGGCACACATTAGAAGGGGGAGGGGGGAATTTTACTGTACTGCCATCAAGCAGTAATAAAGAAGGAAGGGGTCATTTGTGTGCTGTGTCTTGTGTGTGCGGCATTACTCACAATCATGATGGCGGTCCTCCCAACGGGGCCTCCCCGCCAACTCCCACAAGCGGACCATGGCCTCGTGGTAGGGCGTCCGGCCTGACGCCCTGGGGATACCGCCCCATGCCTGAAGGCTAGCCATGAAGCTGCAGCGGAGGCGTTTTATTTTGGACCGGCACTGCGCCGCAGTCCGTTCAAACCCCCTCCGCTGCAGCCTCCTGGCTATCGCCTCATAGACGTGGGTGGTACAGAGGTGGGTGCTGGACATTACTTCAGGAGCGTGGCCACCCCTCTCAGCAATGTCCAGCATTGCCAGCACCTCGTCTCGCTGCAGGAAAGTGCCTCTTCTCCCTCTGGCCGCCATTTCGAAATAACGCTCCTTCGATGTAGCGAAATAGCAACTTCCCCATTCTGATTTGATTTATCCAATCATGGGGAAGGCATTTCATGATCGACAAGGCAGAAACAGAGCCAGCCCAGAAGCACGTGTAGGACCACTGGTGCACCGAAATATCGCTCCCCCCCCCAACCTTAACCAAAGTAAATGAAAACAATGCAGTTTATAATGCCCAAAGCTTTATTCGCTGAAACCGGAAGCAGTCTAAACAAACGCAGGCATAATGTTAAGGCGGTTATACAGAGAACGGTTGAAACAGTGTAACTTCGCAGCGCCGAAAAAGCACTCTTTCATTCAAGGGCGGCGGCAGCGAGAGGCATGGGGGACAGAAAGTCAAAGAATCATCTCCTTTGATAAATATATTCTGCGACAGCATCCCGCACAATCCTCCCCCTCTCTAACTGCCTCCTGTTAATAACCCTAAAGTCCGGCTCTTCTGGGTCTGGGAGGAGTGTTATCTCCTTATCTGGAATGTCCAGCGTGACCGCATGTCCCTTTCCCTCGCAAATATTGTGCAGAGTCACAGATGCAGTCACGATGGAGAAAACACTCCGGTACTGTGCGTTCATTCGCGTTAGGAGGACACGCCAGCGAGCCTTAAGCCTCCCGAAAGCACGCTCCACCACGTTCCTGGCCCTGGCGTGCTTCTTGTTAAAGTGCTTCTGCACGGGCCCGATGGGTGTCCTGTACGGGGACAGCAGCCACGGCCTAAGGGGGTACGCCCCGTCGCCCAACACAAGCGCAGGTATGGTTACATTTCCCAAAGTCACCCTGGGGTTCCCTGGAACCCAGAGCCCTGCATCATTGCCAGAGCAGAGATGGCTGTTCGCGAAAACGAAGGCATCGTTGGTCTTTCCGCTGTGGCCAAACTCTGTATCCACGAAGCGTCCTGTGTGATCAACCGTGCCTTGGAGGATCACGGAGCAGAACATCTTCCGGTTGCAGAACTCCTCCGTTTTGCCCCCAGGCACCCGTATCGGGATATGCGATCCATCAACAGCAGCCACCGTATGCGGCATACCGAGTTTACCGAAACCATCCATAATCTGTAGAGAAATGGAGTACAATGGGTCAGGGTTAATTCAACTTCCACTGTGTTAGCAATAGAGAATCACATCATGTTCCGATATATCGATGTCACGTTATAACGCAAAACTAGGGGAAAAGAAAAAAATATATACACACCGTTCCGATGTCGTCACCGAGGCACACGACCTTTGAAAACAAACGTTTCTCGATGGCTTCGCAGACCTCCATCACAATCCCATGGACGGTGGAAACGCCGATCCCGAACTGCGTACCGACTTCCCGATAGGCGCTTCCGGTAGCGAGGTACCATAGTGCTACCGCGAGCCGCTTCTCAGGGTGGACCGGAGACCTCATCCGTGTGGTTTGCCTTTCCAGCTTGTCCTTCAAAGCGGCATAAATCTCCATAAAGGTCCCGCTGGTCATCCGGAAGTTATACAGCCATTGCTCGTCGCCCCAGTACACAAGCACAAAGTTCTCCCACCAGCCGAGTTCACGGGGGAACAGCCAATACCTGGGCGAGAACCGGATACCGGCTAGATAGTGCCATCTACGTTCCTGGCGGCGACTGCCACCTCTAATCAGCCGAAGCCGGGCGTCAGACTTCCTAGAGGTGACCAGAGGATTCGGTGATGTAAGTCCATGAGTGAGGAGTTTTTCTCCGGTGCGGAGGACTTGGCGCCCGGCGTAGAGACACAAAATCAGAAGCTCCACTGCTGAATAAAGCAGCGCCATAGTCTCGTCATCAGGATTCTCCATTGTGAACGCTTCTGACGATACAAGGCAGTGTGGAGGACGCCGCTGCTGCGGCCAGTATTAAAACAGAACCGTCACGTGATGGTTTGCCCGCGAAAAAGGGGATTCTCTATTTCGTTGTCGCGCTGTTACGTTGTTACGTAATTACGCAACTAGAATGGCGTTTAAAAAAAAATTGATTGACAGGGCATCGAACTCAAGTCGATGCCAGTGCGAAAACGATTTGAGCCGGGGCTTCAGGGGGGGCGACTCCGCAAAGAGTCACTAGTGGGAAAACGAGAAAAATGATCCGGAGATAATTGCGCCGCGGAAAAAGGGGAGCAAACGCTAAGTGCGAAAACGGCCTTTGAGATGAGAGGCTTTGGTTTCAGTGTCTGCTAGACACTCCAGTATAGGTTGTTAAGTTTAACTGACTCTTCAAGTTTCAGAAGGAAGGGATACACTACCAAGTACCCAAATTACATCTCTAAACAAACCATGGACCACTCCAGTCTTCAGAGCTATCTCCCCTTCCAACAGGTCAGGGAATTACTTGTCTAAACTAAAAGCTCTGTCTGTTTTCTGGCCTGAATGGGGGTCTTCAGTGATCCTCCCACTCCTCCTTGCCACCTTCCCAGTCAGTACTAAACTGAGTTTTCTTCAGAAGTCAGTTCCCAATTCTTTCTTCTCAACAGACTCTATCCAATGAAGTCTGAGCAGCTTGTCACTCAAAGGCTCTTTGTGAGGCATTAACCCTTCACAGTCCATCACATATGTTTACAGCACTTATGAGTTTTAAAGGAACTATTTAAAAAATCCCTAAGTATTATGAAGTGGAGATCAAGATCAAGATTATTCATACTATGGTATTCCCCATAACTATGTATGGATGTAAAAGTTGGACAGTGAAGAAAGCTGACAGGATGAAAATTAATTAATTTGAACTATGCGGCTGCAGGAGAGTTTTATGGATACTAAGGACTACCAAGAAGGCAAATGTGCGTTCTACGTCTATCAAGAAGGCAAATGTGGGTTCTAGGTCAAATCAAGCCTGCATTCTCCCTAGCAGTTAAAATTACTAAACTGACACTGTCATACTTTGGTCACATCATGAAAAAACAAGGCTCACTGGAAAAGACAATAATGCTAGAAAAGGTTGAAGGCTGTAGGAAAAGAGGAATAGCTAACATGAGATGGATCAGTTCGATTAAGGAAACCGTGGTCTTCAGTTTGCAAGATCTGAGCAAGGCTGTTAGTGAGGTAGTTAATTCACATGGTCACCAAAAGTGGGAAGAGAACTGATGGCACATGATATACACTGCTTGGTTTGGAATCCAATTTGGAAAGAGACTCCCTTTCATCACCAGTCAATACAAAGGCAGAGCAAAAGAATAGCTCTTGGGATGTTGTGATGATGATGAAGAAGAAGAATTGTCACTGTCAGGTATTTGACTGATAGAAGATGTTCTGCAGTTCAAGATCTAGCCAAGTTCTTGGGAACCGGAGATGTATCTTAGCAGGGTTATTGCTGTTCCAAGCAACACTGCCTTCTAAGCTGGTGTTTTGTTCAATGCCCAGAATGTCCAGTTATTTCTTGAGACTTTTAGTCACTACTAAAAGGGCTCCAATGGCATGATGGTAACTTTCTTCTCTCAGAAGTGTTCTGTCCATAGGTTTTGGTATTTCATGATCTTCTCCTGTTCTTTCTTTCTTGGAAACCAGAGAGCCAGTTTGTAGTGGTTAAGTGCGTGGACTCTTATCTCGGAGAACCGAGTTTGATTCCCCACTCCTCCACTTGCACCTGCTGGAATGGCCTTGGGTCAGCCATAGTTATCACAGAGGTTGTCCTTGAAAGGGCAGCTGCTGTGAGGGCCCTCTCAGCCCCACCCACCTCACAGGGTGTCTGTTGTGGGGGGAGAAGATATAGGAGATTGTAAGCCGCTCTGAGTCTCTGATTCAGAGAGAAGGGCAGGGTATAAATCTGCAATTCTTCTTTTTCTTCTTCTTTTCTATTCCGCTGTTTCCTAGTGATGCAATGTCTATGATCCAAACCCTGTTTCTCATTTCCCCCCTATATCTGTGTTATGTTATGCTCTAGGTGTTTATGTTTGTAATTGCAAGTCCTAAAGAATCTTTATTTCATTATTTTTCATGATCTTGTCTGGTTTATGCTCTCATGAGTTTCTGGCTGATGATATGCCATACATCTTGCAAATATTTCAGTTCAACCTAGCTGCAGCTTCATCATAACAATTCTTTTTACTTCAGGCACTGACTAGGGATGAGCACAAACCGTGTCATGAACCTAATTTTCTGATGAACATAATCAGTTTGTGGTTTGCGAACCAGAGGTTCATGCCTGTCCCTATGCATGATGCTCTACAACGTTCCATGCAGTTTCCACTTGGACTTCACTCATGCATGGTGCCTGCTTGCAAAAGCCATTTAAAGGGAATGTTCTCTTTAAGTGGCTTTTGCAAGATCTCTCCCGCCTCCCTCTATTCTGCTGGCCTTGAGGAGCCCCCTCCAGCAGAAAGGAGCAAGCCCCTGCAGAAAAAAGCTGCCCCAACCCTCACAAACCAAGACGAATCTCCATTTCCCCAGTCTAGGCCCTTCCTTAGCACTGACCATGTGGTCAATTGTTTTATCCTATGTCTTAAAAAGTTGACATTTGCTGTTATCACTGGTCTTCTGAATCTTGGTTTGTTTTGAGTGTCTGCTCTTGTGCAGCTAGAATGAGTCTTTCACTTTCTTTCTTCAAGTGCCCATTTTGGTGTTTTCACTTTCAACTTTGTTCTCTATGCCTTTCAAATATTGCCCATGCATGTGCTTTTCCTTCTCTGAGTACTAGTTCTTGGGGACATCAAGTATCCTGCATGTATAGCTCTCATGAACATCTAATGAAAGAAGATGCTGGACTCAGTGGTCCACTGGTGTAATCCAGTAGGGCTGTTTTCATATGTTGTTTTCTTTGGAGGCCCTGTTCCACATACACTCTGTATATGAGGTACAGGTATATATACTAGAAAGGCATTTCAACAGTGGCACTAAAAAATTCCCTCTGAAAAAAAGGTCCGTGTAACTTCTTCCCTGTTAGCATTTAGCCACCAGGCTGGTTCTCGTTCAGAAAGCCTTTAAGAATCACTGACTGTCTAGTAAGTGATGGTTACTGGTGATAGTTTTGCTGGACTTGTGATGCTTTTGAATACATTTCCACTGTGTTCTTGCAAGTTTGTTTATAATTTTGTGCTTTGTGCTGTGATTTTTGAGAACTTTAGTGCATTTGTTGACCAAAAGGTGGGATTTTAATATTTAAATAAATAATGTGTAATTAAGCAACTAGGAAGGCATCTTTCCCCAGATTAGCTGAATGGGACCACAGCAACATTTACAATATATAACAGTTCCTTGTGAACACAGATAGCCTGAGACAGCTTGATGAGTGGTGACATTAATTGTTTTCCCAGTGTATTCAAATTTTCTTTCAAGACCCTTTATGAAAACGCTTTGGGGTCATTATTATTTTAGCTGGATAAATTTTGCCCTCTGCAGTTCTAAACAGGATTTGTGGGAATTATTGTGTATGATATTTTTATTCATATTTGCACCTCATTCAACTTTGTCTAGGTTTGGACATCTTCCTTCTGCCAGGAAGGATTTAGAAGCCAAACAGGCAAGATAGGCAAACAGTCAAATAAGCTGTCAGAGGCAATGTGTGTCATATGGAAACCACTTCCACAATTGCCTTTGTAAGCAAAGCAGACGGTTCCATATGACAAAGAAAGCAAGAATCTGAGGAAGTGGGGAAAGGAACCTTAACACTGGGCATTTAGTTATTTATTTATAAAGGTTCCCTGACTGCACATAAACTTTGCACTATTTTCCTGGTCTGCCCTGCCATGTAAGACAAAGGTGGCCTAGCAGAATTAAATTGCTCATTGGGCCAACAAAATGTTAATTAGTTTTCATAAAAGATTCCTCTGTAGAATGTTAAGTGAAAAAATCTGCTTGAAAAGTGATGATAAAGCTCACTAGAGTACATTTTGCACTATGCGTGACTTGGTGCCACAAGTGGGAAAAGATTACTGGGGGCATACAGGAATAAAATGACTATGAAAAGATCACAGTCTTTTCTCATAGTGAAAAGCATTGGTTGCAAATGAACACTGCACTGAACCCTGCACAGAAAAGCAAACACAAATGGTTTTTATTATAGGCAGGGGCTTGTTTTATAGAAAAATAAGTGGTGGAGCTCATCCCGAGATTGTTATGCAGCTGCACCTACTATTCAATGGACAAGGTGGGGAGGAGGGGGGTCAGAAAGGTTCAGGAGCTGTGCTCCTGTGAGCTCCTGCTGAATTTGAGGCTTGATTATAGGAGAGAAGTCCATCTTCATGTCAAAAATCAATAGGCATGAAATCAAAACATATCAGGTACTGACAGGGGGGGAAATCCTCAAGACTGTTATCACAAATAGAACATCAGTAAAAGAGACTGCACATGGGATTATCCTCACAGCTAGTTTACAACAGGTACTTCCCCCCTCCCCCCAACTGCAAGCAATAATTGCCCTCAGCCGGAAATCTGTACACAAATCAACAGTGGTATAAATCAGAGGACACAGACCATGATGATTCCTCAGATTGCAGCAGCTGGAAACAATGTTGACACAATTGAAGAAATAATAGCCATTCTCTGTATTCTGTCATAAAGCACTTATATTAACGTCTCCCAAATCAGGACTGCTTCCAAATATCTCTTCATTAGGGTTGCCAGGTCTGTGTTGGAAAATACCTGGAGACTTTGGGGGTGGAACCAGGAGAGAGTGGAGTTTGGGGATGGAAGGGGCCTCAGCAGGATACAATGTCACAGTGTGTGTGTATATATATTTAGATCCATATTATATATATATGTGTGTGTGTGTGTGTGTGTGTGTATATGTATTTTTTTTTTGGGGGGGGGGGAGAGCATAGTCAGGTCTTGTCAGATCTTGGAAGCTAAGAAGAAGAATACCCAGACAAGAGGTATTTGCCTTGATAACATTTCCATTTATCAAAAGAATTTCCCTCTCCTTGGAGATTCATCAGACCAACAACCTGAATATATCTTGGAAGGCATTTGATGGCTTGAGGGTGGAAGGGCAAAAGGTTGGAAGGTCATATGAATTTGAAGTTAATTGTCGTTGTTAGATAGTATATGGCTACTTACTCTGTGCCCACAAAATGGGGCAGGATGTCAATTCAAAAGCAAGATAAAGTAAATGTTTACTATGCATGTCATGTTGGTCAATATAAACAGCAGCAGACAAAAGGTCAGAGGAGGTAGTTTTGTATTATTTGTTCCTTCCATCCACTAATGATGTTTATTATCTTCCCAGTAAGAATCATACACAACAAAATTCAAAAGAAGGGTGACATTGTACCTAAGGATGCTTCCAATTCAATCGCTTTCAAATTTCCACCCAGATATTAGAGTTCAGAGGAACAGTCTTGGGGTCTGATTAAATGGATACATTAAACAAAATATGTTTAACTTATGACCAGGCACTTACTCTTAAAATAGTGGGTTGGGGGGAGTGAAATCAGCTCACCAGAATGCAAAGTGGTGAGGGATTCATCATACCTGCCTCTCTACCCCACCTGCTTTTGCTAGTAGAAAAGGGCTGTGAGGAAGGGCTGTTTGTCTTGCTGCTGATTCCTTTATTTGCCTAGGAGACACATGTAACCTGCTACAAGACATATAGCCCCCACCCTGCGCAGCCCTTTTCTGCTGACAGAAGCACACAGGGTGGAATGATGAAGCTCCTCCTGCCTCCCTACATTCAGGAGTCAATCCTGTGAGCCAAAATGCCCTCAAAACGAGGTTGGGGAATAGTCAGGTGGGCACCTGGCTCACTAGGGATCTTTTACCTATGTATACAAGATTAACCGTCCAGAAAAGTAATGCTTAAGAATATTGGGGCTCTAATTAAGTAAAATTACAATTTATTAAGAAAAATATAGGCTTCCATACAAGATAAAATACTCATAAAATCACACATTCAGTCCTAGGAAATGTAGATAGAGAGATAGGTAAACACATGGGTAGACAAACAGGGTGATATTTACCTATTGTAGTCTTCAAGAAGGCTCCAATGGAGACGTAAGAGGATGGGGGAAATGGACCCAAAACTGTGGCCAGAATTGGGGATGGATCTAGACAGTGGAACTGGGGTACTGCTAGATGCACACATGTGGGGAGCTGTGTTACAGGTTATATAGACTACCTTGAGCCCTTAGGGGATGGGAGGCACAGGGATGGATGACAGGTGGTCAACTGGTACATGACCTCAGAAAAGGGGAGGCTCTGCAGTGACCATAAGGGCTGGACTTCTGCAGTAGCCAATAGCAAGTTAATTGGTGGCACCTAATTGGGTGCTTGCTCTTGACCAATGGACTTGCTTGGATCCTGGATACCTGAGTAAACTTTCAGGTTGAAATGGACCAGGGGGAGGCTCCAAAATGGCAGTTGGGGAGAAGAATAGACAGATTACTTGGGTGGGGAGATGCTTAGGACTATTGGACTTATCTAAAAGGGTGACAATAGAGAGTCAAATCATGGCCTAGGTAACACCCAGTTTGTACAAAGGAACTTGGCTCTGGCTGAAGATGGTCTTTCTCTTCTTTAGTCTTCTTCCTGGCACCAGTCTTTGTCTTGAGTTCCATTAGACAAAGGCTTAGGCGGTCTGGCAGGATCCATGCCTGGATAAGCTTGATTGCCTTATGCAGAAGTTGAAGCAGCTGTTGGATATGGAGTCAGGAAAACAAGATGGATTCTGGTGGTGTTAGCCTTTGGTTCATGGAAACAGGCTGGAAACTGTTTGCCTGTACAGTTCATTGGTGGCGTGGCTTCTTCCACTGCAGCGGCCAAGACTGGGCACACAAGGAACAGCTGGAAGCTCGTCTGTAGTTCTGGCTAACACCCATCCAAAGATGTAGAATGCTGCTGCAAAGCTGAGGCTTATAGTACCCACATAAGCCTTAGAAACCGTGAGCAAAGTCCACTTCTAAGAGCAGATGTGTGCGAGTCAAAACTCCAGGCACCCTGGCAACCATACTGGTGATCACGATGTCCATGTGTATGAAAAGTTGGGGGCTTTTCCTTACACTCCCCCTGTGCACGCATAAACTTTCTGTAAGCCAAATTGCCCTAAAAATTTGGGGAATTAGATTGGTTTGGGGAATTAGTTTGGTGGACAACTAGGCTCTAGCAAGATCAGGATTTATGTATACAGAAGATGTCTCCTTTGGAAACCACCCAATAATGAGATGTTGTCTAATAATCAGTGGTATTTATTATAAAATAAAGGCAATCATATAAGGGAATAAAATCTTTCAACACACATACAGACCTAAGAAAACAGAATGAAATATACAGGGGTAACACAAGGGATGGACAAACAGGGCAATACAATTACCTCTCATAGTCTTCAAGGAAGCTCAACTGATCAGGTATTGGGAGCGTATCTAAACAGCAGGGTAGGGGTATTGTCAGATGCACACCAGGGGGATGTTGGGACAGAGGTTATAAGGACTATCTTGAGCCCTTAGGGGGAGGGAGGTCCAAGGACCTGTGACATCGGGTCAGGTGGGTCATGATGCTGTGACACATGGTACATTACCTCAGAAACGGGGAGGCTCCAAAGTGACAGTTTCGGCAAGGCATGGGTTGAGGGGATTAAAACAAGCTATACAAAATTATCTAAAATGACAATAGAGGGCTGAATTGATATCTAAGGTGACACCCGATTTACACAATAGTGCTGGCTCTGGATTAAGACTGGTCTTCCTCTTCTTTCTCCTTGGGCTGGCATCGACTTTTGTTGAACGTTCCATTTGACAAAGGCTTGAACAGTCTGGCAGGATACACGCCTAAAATAAGCATAATGGCCTTATGAAGATGTCTGAGACAACCGCTGGATATGTGAGGCTCCCACTTCTCCCTCATGGAGTCTGGAAGTGCATGAAGAGGGTTGCTGGCGGTGTTAGCCTTGACAATGGCTTCCATGGAAAAGGGCTGAAAACCACTTGACTGGACAGCTCATGGCAGCGCGACTTCTTCCACTTTAACGACCAAGATTGTGCACACATGGAGAGGCTGGGAGATTGCTTTACTTCTGGCTAGCACCCATTCAGAGATAGAGTGCTGCTGTAAAGATGAGGCCTTTAGTATCCACATAAGTCTGTTAGGAAATGGCAGGCCAAAACCCAAGTCATAGCGCAGATGTGTGCGAGTTGAAACTCCAGGCAACCTGGCAACCAAACCAGTGATCACGATGTCCATATATAAGTAAAAATAGGAGGTTCTCACTCACAGCACACAAAATTTTAAGTTGAGTGCCAGGTCACATGTCAAACTCATGTTCAATGTATCATTTAATCAGATCTTTGTTTCCCAAGTGGAACTAATAAATTTGGAATTTATTATTATTCTGTTTCTTTTTTGCAAATTTTGGATAGGATTGTTGGCTACTTGTAGTTTACTACAGTTTTCACCTTTAGATCATTTGTTTTGTTTCATTTTTCCTTTGTATCACTGGTAGCAGCCTGAATGGCTCTGACTGATACGTATTTCTGTGCATTGATAAAACATTGCAGTAAACCAATTGTCATCACAACAATAAGTGGCAAGGTTGGTTTTATGCTTTGCATGTGCATATGATGATATGATTAAGCCAGTTTCTATTTATGTGTCATTTTATCGGTACGCATTGGTGCTTATGTGCACTGATAAAAAGAGGCAAATGCCATTTTGATGTGTTTGTACATACTATTATACCAAAAGTGTGCGATGTTTTACCAAGTTAGCATTGGTAAAAGCTGCACAACAAACCTTCATGAGATCATGTATATAACATCCACATAACTTTTTTTTTGCAGTGTATTATTAAAGCATCTGTATGCACAGAAAAGGGGGAAAATGTGAATGAACTCAAGAAACCAAAAGTACAGCACAGTTTACATGTTCCTCCAATTCCATAATAAATTCTGGGCATTTTTTATTTAACCTTGGATTCAGGAACAGTGACGTGGGGCAGGTTAAATCCATGGAATGAGGGAAATCTGGTTATCCTTAACTGTATTTCCTTTTTATTGCAAGTTTCTTGCTACTGGTAATGAATCTCTCCTTTCTCAGTTCAGGACGTTCACTCTTTTCGGACTCCATCCAAAACCTATTCCTCTTCCTTGTAAAGAGATTTATGATCTTGTGGCCTTGACTTTTATGGGGTGGTAACACTCCTGCCTTGATTTAGACTCTTTTCAAATACCATAGTCTATTAAAAGCATCAGTTCATCAAAGTCCACCATATTAATTTACCAGGAAAAGTCCCACAGGATTTTTTTTTCATTGTTATGAAACCAAGTTTCACACAACTAACAAAAATCTAATTACTAAAGGGAGCATGGCACTAATTAAACTACCTACTCTGGTGTTAGGGCTCCTTTGGGGATTTTATGGATTGGTCCACTGCCAGCTTGGATTGAATCATAGGGAAAGAGCTCCCAACTACACTTAAATCTATTTATTTCTCCTTCTTTCCACTCCCACTCTGAAGGTTGGAAGTCTGGAACTTCAAACATAACTGAGCTTTTGAAATCATATATTAATAGGGAGAACAGCAGTGGAATCACACAAATAATTATTGTGCGATAAAATAAAAACAGATGGATGTGGTCCAGTGGACAGAAATCTTAGCTAAAAAGTGCTTTTGGTTCTTTGCTGTCAAGTCAAAGCTGATTTTTGGTGACCCAATAGGGTTTTTAAGGCAAGAGACATTCACAGGTGATTTGCCACTGCCTGGCTCTGCAGAGCAACTCTTGACTTCCTTGATGGTCTCCCTCTTCCAAATATTAACCAGGGCCACCCCTGCTTAATTTCTGAGAACTGGCAAGACTGAGCTAGCCTGGCCTATCCAGGTTTAAAATACCCAAATTCAAAGCCCTGTATAATAATGAATTTAGTTGTGCCCAAGGTCAATGGAATGTGTAGGGTTCCCCCCCCCCCTTTTACCAGCAGACACCAGTTCTACATCAAGAACTACTTTTATTTATTGAAAACATTTCTATGCCTCCTTTCCACCAAAATATGGTCCCCAAGGGGGCAAACAGTAGAACTCATCCTTTCTGCTTGGCCATTGGTGGCCGGATGGAAGGGGGCTGACCTGATGTGCTGGATCAAGTTCCGGCCACAGAAGTCCTGGAACTCCCCTGATGTGAAGGCCATCCCATTGCTTGAGATGGTGTTCAGCAAAAACCTTGCGGAGGGCAGTAATAGCGGCCTGGGAGGAGGTGGATGCCACCAGGACTACCTCAAGCCAGAGTGGGAGTCCACTATGCAGAAAAATATCTGTCCTTGAAAGAGCCCCGTGAAGTCCAGATGAAGGTGGAACCACAGGTTACATGTGAACTCCCACTGCTGTGCCAGTGCTTGGGGGAGTGCAGCCCTGGCAAGTCCTTGGCAAGCAACTCGCCACCCAAGATTCAATGGTGTCATCGATCCTGGGCCACCAGACATAGCTGCAGGCTAGGGCCTTCTCTAGTGGTCTGGGTTGGGTCATTCCTCTCCTCAGGCAGGGTCCAAAATCCTTTGCGATCCCTGGAGTGGAGGGGCTCATCTCCCAGAACTCCAGTTTCTGGCCCTTCCTTTTGGCAGCAGGACCTATTCCATTGTGCTCTAAAGAGCACAGCGATTCCTGGAAACTTTTTAATGTTAGTTCTTTGTTTTATTGTCAGACCCAATCGTGGGTCTCCTTCAAGGAGCTGGGGAAGCTGCAAGGGAGCGGGAAGGACTGTGTCCGTCACCCAATCCCCCCTCCCCAATTGCTCATGCAGCCTCTTGAGGCAGTGGAGGAACCTGGAGTTCGTCACGGGCGGGGGACTCTTCCCTCAGCCCCAGAGCCTCCCAGGAGGGAATTCTGCATGGGGAAGGGAGTTTTCCCTCACCCCCCTGCATTCCCAGGAGAATTGCAGCCACGAGGACTCCAGCCTTTGGGCTAGGAGCTTCCCCAGTCGCCTTCAGAGGAACGGAGCAGCAGCGACAGAAAGCAGCTGGGAGGCAGCTGCAGCAAGGCGCTTTAGGCTTGTGCACAGCTCATAGTGCCTTCAAAGCTGACCATGGGCAGAGAGCCTCATTTGGTTGTGGAAATAGCCTTTCCCTATCCTCCTGAATCGCAGTAAGGCCAGATTCCTGTGAATCTTTCCTGGACGGGCTGTTACACATGCAAGAAAATGGATACAATTTTCACTTTTGTTTTCTCAGATGTATAATAGCAGCGTGGAGTGCTTCTCTACCCCACCCCCCGCAGGGAGGATGCCCATAAAGCTGGTTCCACCCCTCCCACCCGCCAAACCTTCCTTTCAAGTCCATGGATGGAAGAGAACTGAGGAGATTACTCTAGCAATCTATTTAGCGTATAAAAGAGACTTCTAGCTTTTCTTTTCCCATGCTAATTGGAGGACGCTAGCTTCTCTGGCAGGAGCCAGCTGCTGTATGGAAGGCGCTCTTTTCCCTTGCAATGGTGCTTCCAGGCTCCCTCCAGTGCAACAAGAGAGTCTGTTCAGCAGAGTGACTAGGAGCTGCAAACTCCATTGCATACTGCCAGGTTTGATTTGGCACTTTAATTCGGGGGACCCAGTGGATGACCTTGGGTCAGTCACAGTTCTCTCTGCCCTATTTAACCCACGGGGGCATGTGTTGGAAGAGGAAGGAACCTACCCTTAGAAGAGCGGAGGCTATCTACTAGTGGCACTGGGGACTTTAGTTCTTCTTTGGGCCATTTTTTGCAGTGGCTTAATTTTCTAACAGCTGTGGAGAAGCAGAAGCTTACAGGAATCTCTGCCAAAGCTTCTCCTCCCCACCCCAAGGCTTCTGTGGGGTGTTTTTTCTCCTGGTTCTTGTTCCCCATAAAGGAATGGCTTGTACAGGTGGAACCAACCATGATGGAGGAGCTGTGGCTCACTGGGGGAGCATCTGCTCAGTATGCAGACAGTCCCCAACACCTCTCGCTATCCAGTAAGTAGATGATGTGCAGGTCCTCAGCTTGAGGCCCTTGAGGATGGCTGCCATTCTGAGAAGGCTATACTGACCTTGATGGGCCAAAGCTCTGATTCAGTATGAGGCAATTACTTTTGGCAAAGCTTTTTTTCTGTTTTGCTGCCAGGGTTTCCTACGACAAGACCAGTGAGCATTCTCTGTGGCACTTTGATCTTGGGAAACTAGCACCAGTAACTTCTGTTTGGAATGCAGGAGGTCCCAGAATCATACCCTGGCAGCTCTGCCATACAGCGGTCATCAGGATTCACGGCATTCAGAGTTCCAGTTAGAATATTTGCTCACCAGAATTCTTGGCTGTGAGGACTGCAACCTATTCAGGGAAGATCCAGCACAAGCAGTAGGTTCAGTTTCCAAGACCCTCCAAGGGGTGAGGGAATCAGCTTGCAGAGTCCTGAGTAAGGGAACCACAGAACTCAAAGGAGTCACACAGGCGATGTAATCCAACACTAGGCTTACTGCAAGTTTAGCTATAGGAAAGCCAGTGATTACCCAAGTCCGTCAGACCTTGGTAGTAGAACAAGTGTATTTCAATGCTGTGGCCTAAATTCTCTCTACCGAGTGCATTCTAGTTCCTGACTCAAGTGGGCAGTAAGTAATCCAAGCCTGTCATACCCAACGACTGATCAAGTTTGACGCTGATTAGTTTACATATGTCAGATTGCCCAAGGTCAGTTAACGCTGAAAGCTAGTTCTGACCTAACTAGCCTGATTTTATTAGGCTTTGGAGACTTTAGAGCTCCATTTTGGATAATCAAGACTGGTCTGATCTTTGGTCTATGAAACTAAATGGGAAAACACCAGTTAGTGCTGGAGGTCTACTCAGTTTTGTTTTGTTTTTCACAGTCTCAAAGCAATGTTGGAAAGACTAGTCCATGGTGGTGCTCGTTCAGAGGGAGTTCTTGGATTCAGGGATCTCTCAGGACCTTTTATTTATTCCCTTCCAGGAAGTACATGGAAGTTGCTATGGCCTCATAGCCAGCACCAGGGACATCTGCAAGACACTGCTTATACTGGTAACAGTATGGGTGGGTCGGTATTTTTCCTTCCTGACCAATATCCTAACTGAGGTTCCTTCTTTTTAGCAGGGAACAATAGATGTCAGTGGAACACTCCCCTCCCTACAGAAGGGGATACAAATAGATATTGCTTGGGTCAAGAATCTCCCACTTAAGAGACATGGGGAAAGGTGCAAATGACTATTTCCATGGTTTCAGAGTCATACTGTAGTACAACCGCTTCCATGTTGGTGTCCTGTAGCAGGCACTGGTGATTCAGGGTCTGTCATACCCAGCCTCCATACAGTTTCTGACCTTTTTGTAGGATTCAGTTCTAATAGTTAATCAAAGTTCATGCAGACTATCAGTTTCACTACCTTAGGAACTCATTCCCTCCAGGATCCCTAAAAGGTTTTTCCAAAGGACCGGAGGAGGATCAGAAGGACTTCTGGGCACAAGTATTCTGAAGAGCTCTTGTACAAGGGAAAGGCAGAGTAAGTATATTCAGGAAGCACTGTTAACTGGAGCTCAGGCCTATTGGTGGGGAGCTGTATAGCAACCCGGGTACCAATAACAGGACAACATGCTGTGGTTCACCTGTATGGTGTTATGGTCAAAGCCTTTGTAAGCTGTCAAGGACACCAGGCCCCCTTTTTGGGCTCCGTTAGTGTGTGGATCCATGGCTCCTATCACAATGGGTGGAAAGTGATCTATGTCTCTACAGGTAGTGTAGATGACAGGACTAGGCAGTCTCTGGCAGACAGACTAACTCAGAGAGTTCTGCTATACTTGGAAGGATCAGAGAAATAGACAATCTTCCAACAGTTTGCCTGCATCTAGATAAGGCAAGCTTTTGCCCAGTAGCAGTGGTACTAGAAGACCAGCTTTTTCCTATCTTTCTCCAGTTTAGTCATTACAATGTATACTCCAGAGGGTCACCAATTGTGAGGGTGAAAGGAGCCCTGGTTACCCTTTAGATAGGGAGATGATGTTTTCAGGGTCAGCTGTGGCTGTCCTACAGAAGGGGCGCTAATAGCTACATAGCTGCCCTCCAAGCAGTTGATCTAGATTCTGTGCTTGGTCAGTGCTAGACTATTCTTATTTTGCCAAAACATTTGAATATATGAATATGAATATAATATGAATATATGAAGCTGCCTTATACTGAATCAGACCCTCGGTCCATCAAAGTCAGTATTGTCTTCTCAGACTGGCAGCGGCTCTCCAGGGTCTCAAGCTGAGGTTTTTTCACACCTACTTGCCTGGACCCTTTTTTGGAGATGCCAGGGATTGAACCTGGGACCTTCCACTTCCCAAGCAGATGCTCTACTACTGAGCCACCGTCCCTCCCCAGAAAGAGATATCTCCTGGTGTTGGCTACTATGGGAGTTTTCTTTCGGCCATTAGGATAAATTAAACATCCTGGCCAAGGTCTTTTGTTAAGTCTAGCAGCTATGTGGTCGAGCATTCACCTTTGGAGGTGTGTTTTTGTCTCTCTCTAAGTGGATTTCTAGTATGGGTATCAGGTGTCCAGTACTGCCTGGTAGCTTCAGTCAAGCCTAACAGTAAGTTATTAGGGAAGACTTCTGTTAACCTCAGAATGCCAAAATACCTGCTTTGGGCAGAAAGGTATGGTTAAATGGTTTATCATCTGTGCTTAAATCTATAAGCGGTGCCCTTTCTGCTGTTTGGGGTACTGGGAGAGGAACCCTTTTCCATAAATCACACTCAAGAAAATCATTAGAGGGTTGCCTTGGTTCAGCCTTTCCTGGTTCACTGTCCAATGTAGACCCTGAAGGTAGGAGCACTAGCATTCTAGGACTCTGTGGGGTAATATTTATGGCTTCCTTAGGAGGACACACACTCACACAAACTCAGACCATAATCTCATGGATGTCACTTTGGCTTGGGGATTGTCTGAGCTGAGGGATCCCTTAATACCTGGGATCTAGTTGATTTCTATTATGTAAGACGTGGTGCTCCCTCTTTGGATCTTGTATGCTAGGCATTTTAAGGACAGAATGGATAGTCCAGGCCATTGAGAGTAGGTTGATTGTCTATTGAGTAGACCTAAATCCTTTCCTTAGGAGGTCTCAGTTTGTATGGCTTCCATTGATCGAAGAGGGTCGGGGACACTATGAGTGATTTATCAGAGACTTTATTCAATCTTTGAAGTTCACACGAGGGTATCCTCCTCAAAGTGCTCCAGCCTCACTCCTAAGGGGGTAGTTCTTTCAGATGCCCTTCAGGGATATAATGGTTAGGTAAGGCGGCCTCAGTGGAGGCAGTCTTCAGATGGAGGGTGCCTTGCACACCCTTCTAGCTTAGGAGCCTTGTTTTTTCCCTCCCTGGGGCATATGGCTTTTTTACATCCCAGAAGTAAAGGAATGACCCAACCCAAACCACTGGAGAACGGAAGATTGTATAATTTATTGTGAATCTTCCTTCTCAGTGGTCCGGGGTGGGTCATTCCTTCCCACCCAGGATTGTTTCTTCAGTTTTGGCTCCTAAGGGTTGATAGGATCCCTGTGGGGTTACAGGATCTTATTTAGCTGATTTCACCAGTCATCCCATTCTGGGGTTGGTTCTTTTCCATGGGCCATGACAACATGACTGAAGGGCCAAGGCATCAGAATCAAGGAAAACCATAGGCCTTCCCATAGTTGGGAGTTGGTGTTCTGGTCTTTGTATGTAGGTGTGGGTTCATATCCCACTTATATACAGGTGCGCTCACCTACAGAGTTTTCTCAGAATCTGGAGTGGGTTCTGACTCACTCTAGTTGGCCTGGTACTAACTGTGTTTCTTTCCAAGTGGCTGATGTTTTTCTAAGGGGAGAGTTATGGCTTGTTATCAGACAGGAGTTCTGGGAGATGAGCCCCTCTCCTCCAGGGATCGCAAAGGATTTTGGACCCTGCCTGAGTAGAGAGAAGGAGCTACATCCCAGAAGTAAAGGAATGGCCCACCCTGGACCACCAAGAAGGAAGATTCACGGTAAGTTATGCAATCTTCCTTTCATCTGCACAATCCCCAGGTGGGTATCATGAAGTGTGGTGAGGAATCTCTGCCGCAGGGCCGGGGGCACCACCACCCTACTCCTCCACAACAAACAGCCCTCAGGCACTGAAAATTTGTCTCAGCAGGATGCAAATGTTGCAAACTCTGAGCCCACCCAGGCTGTGGGCCATCCCCTCCACATCCAGTTCAAAACTCTGGAGAGGATTTTGTCCCTGGGTGAACAGCGAGCAATGTCTTTGGCATGCACCAGGCGGTTCGGAAGGGATTCTAGCAGCATAATCTGGTGTGCTGGGGCCAGATCCGGGTCTCCAGATGGCAGCGGTAGCTGGCTCAATGCATCTACGTAGCCCCTCACTTTCCCCGGGCAGTACTGGAAGTCGTACTGGTACCCCGCAAAGAAAATGGACCACCTTAAAACTCAGGGCAACAATATCTGGGGCATTTAGCATTCAGGGTTGAACAGGCCTAAGAGGGGCTTGTGGTCTCTGAGTATAGTGAAGGGCTGGCCTTACAGATAATTGCAATTTTTTCACCCCCGCTACAATGGCCAAGCCTTCCTTGTCTATTTGCGCATAGTTGCACTCTGGTTTTTGTAGAGTCCTCGAATAGTAAGCCACTGGGACCTCGCAGCCATCCAGCAGCACATGTGCTAGAACTGCCCCCAACTCATAAGGAGATGCGTGGCAGGCCAAGGCGACAGGCAGCCGCTCGTCAAAATGCACCAGCAGACTGTTGGACATGAGGAGGTTTCTCCTCGATCTTATGTTTGAGGACAAAGGGTACGCGCCGGGCCTTCAGCCTTATGGACTGTACATTCGGGTTTAGTTGCAAAGACACAGGGGGCCCAGTGTACATTCCAAGAGTGCCATCAAACACGGCCAGGAACTCCCCACAGATGCTCTGGAAATCCTGCAGCCTTGCGGGGGTCTGGTGTATTGTTGGATTTTTTATATATATATGATGTTTCTATATGGCTGAAGGGCCCGGATTTCTCTAATAAAAAAGGACGGTTGGCCGACGGATGAACTTATCTGGGAAAATACATTTGATACTAATTAGCAGCTGGCCGGATAAACTTATCGGCAAAAGTATGTGTGGAGTCAATATCTTGTTATGTGACTGCATAATTGCACAAAAATGCTGTAAGCAAGTTTGTTCCCAGAACATTGGAAGATGGTAAAATAAACTTTGATAACGGTGTCCTCAACACATGGAGTACTAATGAGGATCTGGGAAAACAAGTCTATTAATCTCATTGTGAAAGAGGACTTTGACAATGCCCTTGTATGGAGCTCCAGTGCATCCAGCGTGAAGAAATACTGTTAAACAGCCTGAATCCTATAGAATAATATTATGGATGTTTGTCTATACCCTGTTGGGAAGAGATGAGATTGATAGGAGGCTGAAGTGATCTCCTATAGAGGGGTTTTTATAACAATGATCCCAACACCGTAGTGAAATGGAGAAAGGAGGGGAATGAGAGAGAGATTGCCAAATGGGGAAGCCAGTCAGGAATTCAGGCATGGACACAGAGAAGAGATTTTTATTAAATGAATTTGTTAAACTTTCCTAATAGGTTAGGGAACTATAGTGGATCTGATGGTTAGAAAATCATGCAGGGCAAGTATAGTGGCTATATAGAATCTTTGTGGGCTTTATATAGCTCTCTGCATGTACACACATACAGCCTTTCCTTTTCTATATATATATATTCTAGGAGCAATACTTCTGGTCTCATATGTGTTAATGTGATTGTATGCTTTATTATGATATATGTGTATTAAGGTATTGATTAGAATGGGTGAGATAGGTTTCCCAGGCTTTCATGGGAAAGTCTTTGGTCCCAGATGGGGATTTTTCCCTTTAGGGTTCAGTGGCCTATCTAGTACTAATTAGCAGAAATATTTGGCAACAATAGGTGGTTTTCTTAAGTAACAGGGGTTTGGGGGGCTTTCTAGCCAAAAGATGACAGAATCTGGCTTTCTGGATTCTGATTGGATAGAAAGAAAGGGGTGCTTTCTGGATTCTGATTGGATAGAAGAAAAGGGGGCTTTCTGGATTCTGATTAGACAGAAAGGAAAAGGGTGGATGCTATGGAGAAGGTATAATTGGGCTTACCAAGGAGGGCACGGTTGGTTAGTCAGTTAGCTAATTAACAGTGAGTTTAAGGGAAGCCACCTGGGAAGCAAACCCCTCCACACTTCTGCATAGACCACCACCTGAAGCCATAGGAGAGGAGAGGATGAAATGCTTTTTGCTATCTATACGATGGCTTTGCTTTTACTAAATGTAATAGGCTAAGGAACCTGAGCATAGGAAAGACTATAGCCATGTAACTAAGAAACTATATAATCCTGTAACCTTGGACCATGGGTCATGTAACCATACACCCATGAGCCCATGTAGCCATGTAATCATGTAACCTTGGGATTATACATTTGTCCCTGGTCTTGTCAGAATGCTGCAGTAATTAAGATTTAAATAAATTTTCAATATCTGTTAGAACCTGAAGTCTGGTGTCTTTGTCCCTGAGGGGTGTTCTTCCCAGAGTATTTGAATAAAGATCCCCTTTTGTTATACAGGGGCAGAACCCTGTATACTTTATCTGTTAACAGTATCCCAATCACTTGGATCCCCAGGGGCCTGAACCACACCTGGCCAAGCAAGCTGCACAAGTCCCCCCCTACTACAACCAGGGGCAGCCTCCTGGAGAATTGGCCATACTTTGCCCACAGAACTCCAACTCCCAGTACTGTGATGTCCCGTTTTTTATAGTCCCGGAAAATGAACGGGAATGGCTGCAGCTGGGGTTCCCCCCCCCCCGGGCACAGCTGCTGGAGGGTCCAGGCTGAGATTATAGTTTGTCCGGCCCCAGAGTCCACCTCCACTTTACATGGTTTGCCCTCAAATAGCACAGGGATTTACAATTTCCCCGAAGAGGGCAGGTGGAGTTGGCATACTTGTTCTCCTGCTGCCATGATGGAATGGAGCTCTTCTGAGAAGGTGGCCTCTAGGTGTCAGCCTTGTTCATGCAGGAGGTGCTTCCCTGGGTTGATCGCTTGGCTCTGGAGCAGCAGACCCTCGCCAGATGTTCCGTCTTTCCGCACTTGTGGCAGACAGTGTCTCTGAACCTGAAGGAGCATCGCTCAAGGGGCTCCCTGCAGCTGGCACACTCATGGGCAGGTGCAGTCTTGGTTGGTCATCTTGGCGGTTACTTCTGAGCTGCGTGCCGGAGCTTCAGCATGTCATCTTCCTCTGAGTCCTCCAATTCGGCCGAGAAGGTGGCAGTTCAATGCGTGGAGGCCGTGGCTCTCTCCTTTCTTGATTTTTTATATGCCGTCGCCTCCTTAATTGCCTTTGCAAGGTCGGTATCATCCTTACAGAGCAGCTTCCGCCGCAGCTTCTCCTCCCACAGGTCGAAGATGAAGCGGTCTCTCAGAGCTTCATCCAGGATCGGGAAATCACAGCATAGCAACAACCGGCGGAGGGCAGTGATGAAGTCAGCCTTGGACTCATTGGGTTGCTGGCGGTGCTTGGAGAATTCAAAGCAGTAGGCCAGGATTGCTGGTTGTGACGCGAAATGTTCCATGAGGGCCATGATGATATCGTCATAGTTGGCTGCCTTGAGGGTCATGGGCACCATGAGGTCTTGCAGGAGCTCCAGGGTGTTCCTTCCACAGGAGCTGAGTAGGAGCACCTTCTTCTTGTGGCCCGTGATGTTGTGATATTAGATATGGTTCTCCAACCAAGTCTCCCATCTTTCCGGGCTGGCCACATTGAAGGCTTGAATCATTCCTGGCGTAGCAACCATCTCGTCAGCGGTGGTGGTGCTGGATGCAGAGGCAGCAATGCACGATGTGATGCTGGCTGTTGGGGCCACTCCCCAGGATCCTCGTCACCACTATAATATAGTGGGTTCAGTGCACTCTTTATTAAGTACAGCATAAGGTAGCCTGCACTCTAAGACTGGAGAACTGGGCCAACAGGGCCAACTATATACCTCAGGGTTCCCGCACAAGCACGTTATTGGATTATTCAAACCAGCATTCAAACCACAGGGGGCCTGTGATTGGTGCAGGGCAGCAGGTATTTGGATCCTGCTGCCCTTTTTTCCCAAGTCCCAAGCTTTGTTCATATGGCTCCAATGAGCCAGACAGGAACACCCAATTCAGTTCTCACTTGAGTCCACATACACAACAATAATGCATACAATAGTTCAATAAAAACATAAACATGCAAACAACCACAACACCAAAAGCAAGGAACAGGGCCAATACATTATTGGGGGTATGCCAAACAAAACAAAAAGTCTTTATCTGCTGGCAGAAGACAGTGGTGGAGGGAGACAGTTGAATTTCCATGGGGAGAGAGTTCCAAAGTTTTGGTGCCATGACCAAGAAGGCCATTTCTCAACTTGCCATCCATCTATCCTCAGATGAGAGACATCCAAAGCAGAGCCTCTGGGTGGAAGCTGAGTTTTCAGGTAGCTGGCTTGAGGTTGACTCGGCCTTCCATCCTTCTGGGTTGGTAAAATGAGTACCCAGCTTGCTGGGGGGGAAGTGTAGATGACTGCGGAAGACAATGGCAAACCACCCCGTAAAAAGTCTGCCGTGAAAACGTTGTGAGAGTCGGAAACAACTGGTGCTTGCACAGGGGACCTTTCCTTTCCTAGGCTGTATAGGATTTTAAAGCTCAGTACTCAGTCCCAGCACCTTGAATTGAGCCCAGAAGCAAATTGTGGGCCAGTATAGACAAAACAAGACTAGAGTGAGTGATATGGTTCCTACTACAACCCACTCCAGTCAACATGCTGGCTGTAGCATGTTGTACCAACTGCAGCAGCCAAGCAGTTTTCAGTGGCAGCCCCACATAGAAAGCATTGCAGTAATTAATCTAGTTGTTACGGTGGAGAAACGCCATCTTAGTTAATGGTGGTGCTTGGTTGGGAGGGAACATAAAACTCCTAAGACAGGCTTTGTGGCCTAGCCTTCCCTTCACTCCCTCCCCCCTTCTGGAGTTAAACCATCAACTCTAGGGGGAAAGCCTCCTAGAGGGGCAGGAAATTCTTTTGTTTTATTGGAGTGAGGCGGGAAAAGGTCAGTCCTCGGCTGGCCCTCAAGGAGAGGGTTGTCTGTGGGCTCCTGACTGTGGGAGAGGCCTACTCAAGAGGAAGAGGACCCCTGGCAGTCAGACCGAGTAAGTCATCCACAAGGCAGGGCAAGTTTAGACCAGGGACGGGAGGATGCGTTTAAATCCACCTTTAATTTGTCATTCTGGTTGCTGTTCGGGTGCTGTGCTAAACTTTTACATGCAACTGCTTTTTTTTTTCTAATTAAATATTTTTACTGTTTTGAATGCTGGCAGTCAAACTTTGTACCACATAGATCCCCAACCACTTTAGACCATGCTTTATGAAGGGGGCCCCGGGGAAAGGGGGAAGGCCTGTGGTTGGATAAGGTGCCAATCCTCCAGGGGTTCCCCGAAGAAGTGCTGTGGTCTCTGTGATACCCAAGTACAGGGTAGCAGAGGACCTTGAGGCCTGGCCTCAGAGCTGGAGAGGGGGATTGGGAGTCCTGTTCCTCTCAATCTGAACCCCTAGACTAAGCAGGTGGTGGCAGCGAGCCCAAGTGGTTGGAGGAGAAATAGCTCCCTCCAAAAAGGGGAACGGGGTCTGGTAGGCAAACCAGGACCGTTCCGTCACAGTTACCAAGGCATGCACCATAGAAAATCAGCCTAGTAAGTAAAAGAGATGGGGAGAACCTTTCTTCCTGCTTCCCTAGTTCTTTATTTACGTGTAGGGTTTTTTTTTTTAATGCAAAGGACTATTCAGACTTGGAACCTGCCAGCTGCAGTCTGAAGTGGTAGAGTCCATTCCACCAAATCAGGGCTCTGCCTAGGGCTGCCAACTGACCAGTTCTCCACTGACTTGATCAGGTTGCCCCTCTTCTAGCCAGTTGTCAGCTATGGGTTTCATCATATAGTGGAGGGAATAGGCAAGGTTTTCAACTCTTTAATGTAAATAAAGTTGCTGTGCTATGCCTTTAAAATCTTTGAAGCAGCCATTTTTTTTTCATTTTCAGCTGGGCTTGAAAGCAGCTTCTCTAAAAGAAGATCTTAGTTGGTTCTTCTCTTCCCTTTCCTTCCTGCTATCTCCAGTTTGGTATAGTGGAGCCAGTTTGATGTAGTGGTTAAGAGCAGTGGCTCTAATCTGGAGAACCAGGTTTGATTCCCCACTCCTCCACATGCAGCTGCTGGGTGATTGTGGGTCAGTCACAGTTCTCTAAGAGCTGTTGTCTCAAGAGCAGTTCTTGAAGAGCTCTCTCAACCCCACCTACCTAAGAGGTTGAGGGCAGAGGAAGGGAAGAAGATTGTAAGTCACTCTTAGACTTGGGGCGAAGTGTAAATCCACTCTTTTTTTCTTCAGGCCCCAAATACCAGGTTGGTATTTAGATTGAGTTTGGGGGCGGCGGGGGAGATTTCTGATATTATTCAGCTTTATTATTCCTGATGGGGATTCTTTTCATGGGGCCAGAGGGCTGTTTTTAAGCAAACAGAAACAAAATTGCAGCAGAGCTGATGGTCCACTAAAGAACCTCCAAGTTCCAAGTGAATTGGACCAAGACGTCCAATTGAATGGGCCCCTGAACAAGGTGTCCCCAGCCATTCTCCATTGTTTCTTATGGGATGGAGAATTCCATGCTTTCTTCAGGGCAAAGGATAGCCAAAGACACAAGAACAAGCAAAACAACCCTGTGCCAAAAGCCTCCCAATGCAAACAGAAACTGAAAAACTGGTTTTTGTGCCCCATTTTTCTCTACCTTTAAGGAGTCTCTAAGCAGCTTCCCTTCTTCCCCACCACAGGCACCTTTTGAGGAAGGTGGGGCTGGGGACAGTTCTGGGAGAACTGTGACTGACCCAAGGTCACCCAACAGGCTTCTTGTGGAGAAGTGGGAAATCAAACCCAGTTCTCAAGATTACAGTCCATTATCTTGAACCACTACACCATACTGGCATTCACTGACGCAGACACACAGTAAAGAAGAATCCTGAGAGCCTTAAAGAAAACCCTTAAAGAAAAATGATCCTGAAAATGTCTATCCTTCCTAAAATAATGTTTCTATTCTAAACCATTCCAATACAGTTAAATAAGACTTTCTTCCAGTCATTGAATAAATTAACTAGTGAATTCGTGTGGCAGGGGAAGAAAGCAAGAATAAAGCGTAAACTTATGCAAGATTCCAGAGATAGGGGGGGATTAGCATTACCCAATTGGGAACTTTACTATAAAGCCAATATACTTGTTTGGTTGAAAGAGTGGGCCAAATTAGAGAACAAGAGAATATTGACGATTGAGGGCCATGATTTAAGAATTGGTTGTCATGCATTTATATGGTATGGAATAGATGGTCTCAAATACTTTAAGAATCATCTAATCAGAAAATCTTTAATCAATGTGTGGGAAAAGATAAGATCTTTATATAATAAGATTCCGAACTGGGTGGCCCCACGAGAAGCATTCACTCAGCCCCATCTGTCAATACATGAGAAACCGTTAACTTATGAAGTTTTGCTGGAGAAAGATGGGACTGTGAGAACAAGTACCCATTTCGCAGATCAGTATATTATTTTAGATTAGTGGAGAATGTCCCAATTAAAGTCGAGATACAACAAGGATAAAGAAAAAGGCTTTTATTTGAAAAAAAACTGTGTTTGACAAGCTTTCTAAAGATTGAAGTAAAACAGATTAATAAAATATATAATTTCCTCCTTCAATCAGAACTGCAGGATGAGGTAGTTAAAGATGAAATGCTTCAAAAAATGTTAAAAACTCATTCCTTTTCAGCCAGAGCTATTTCTATTAAATTTACTGCTGGACAAAATGGGGAAAGTTGAGAAACATTTAATAATTCATATTAATACAGCTGCGAGGATTTTGTTAGCACAGTATTGGAAAATAACTGAAATGCCAACAATGGATGAGTTAATAGTAAAAGTAATTGATACTGCTGAAATTGATAAACTTTCTAATTTGTTAAGAACCAGACCTAAGTCTGTTGATGTAAATTGGAATTTATTTTATGAGTGGTTAACAAAGGGATGATTCATTAAAAGTTGAGAGAGATAAATGAACATCGCCAAACCAGGAGATGACATATGTATGCTAATTGAGAGGTAGCAACCTATTTTCCTTTTTGATATAGAGATCTAGTTGTATTTAAGAATGTGAGGTTGTAGGCAAACATGTCTATAGTAAGTGCTGCCGTATCTCCTTTCCCCATTTATGTTTTTTACTTGTTGTATTTGTTTGTTTTTGTTTGTATTTGTTATTGTTCGTCACTGGGCATTTGATAATTAAAAAAAGAAAAGAAAAATGATCCTGAGAACCTTAAAACACTATTCCTGGTTATTCCCAAATATTTCTAGAGTTTTTCAGGACCCATTTACCAGTATTCCAGAAAATCCTGCATACTGCCTGGACACCCAAATATCTCTGGAAAATACCAATAAGGTATTTTTCAGATATTTACTCAGACCAAATATATCTGAATGTGTCTCCCTAAACCCAGCGGTCAGAGAGCATCAATGAAGTTCTGTCTGATAATATGCAATTTAATCTGAAAGTAAATCCCACAGGATTTAATGAGATTTACTCCCATATAACCATGCTGATGGGATTATGACCTTAGTCATATGAAGCCACCTTAAACTGAAGCAGACCATTGACTCATCAATCTCAGTACTGTATAATCTGAGTGGCAGTAAATTTCAGTGTCTCAGTGACAGATAGTTAGTTAGTTAGTTACTTAGTTAGTTAGTTAGTCTGATTTATATCCTGCCCTCCCCGCCAAAGCAAGCTCCTCGCCTTAGCAGTCCTGCTGTTAGATCTCCATTTACCAGGAGTTGCAAGCATTTAAATTTTGAAAACTTCCACATGCAACATATACTCTTTCTCTAATTTGTCTCCCGTCAATTTAATCTGGAAAAATGATTATCTGGAAAACTGGACTCTATGAACTCTAGCCATCTACAAATTGTTTGTATATAAGGTGCCACAGAACTTCTTGTTCTTTGGAAACTAGGCAGTCCTTTTCATTATGTAATAAATTTGTTTAAATAGGAGTTTCAAGGAAGAATTAAAACAGTGCCTAGCTCAAGCAAGTGTAGAAACTCTGGGTTTGGAAATACCTAGAGGCTTTAGGGGTGGAGCCTGAGGAGGGCAGGGTTTAGGAATGAGAGAGACTTCAATGGGATATAACGGACCATAGAGTCCACCTTCCAAAGCAGTCATTTCTCCTGGTGAACTGATCTCTGCCACTTGGAGATCAGTTGTAAGAGTGGGAGATCTCCAGCTACCACTTGGAGGTTGGGAACCCTAAGAGTATGCAACAGATTGCACATATCTGCAATATATTACTAAGGAATCATTTACTACTAAGCATATATTCTAGAAAACATTTTGGGGATCCTGTCTTGTAGGACATGTAAGTGCACAGAGTAGCAATGCATGTTAGTTAAACAAAGCATTTTTGGTTGTTGATTCTGCCATTTTACCTCCTCCTCTCTGCCCTTGTGCAAATACTCTCCCACTGGCCCTTGCTCTATCCCTGGGAAACTCTGCCAGATTTATTGCTTGCCAGAATAGCACCCTTTGCTCTGCCACTACATTTCTGTTTCATTTTTCTGCATGTATGAACCAGGCCTCAAACATTATACTGGGAAGGGGGCTACTTTTTTGCTTTTTATTACTGGTGATATATGATGCATTTAAGTCAACAAGTAAATATCATGAAATAGCAGGAGGGAATTTGCATAGTGTGACTGGCCCTATCTATGTATCCACAGAAGTTATTTAGAAATATGCTAATTCATGTGGGGCAAGCAATTTTTATTCTCAGCTCTTCAACCTGACTCCCTCCCTATTACAAATTCAGAATTTAAAGCATAACTCACATCCTTGTTCTGATAGCTCTGGTGGAATAGATGTATTTCTGGCATGGACTGCTGGAAAGAGATGAATCTTACAAATGGGTACAAAATGTAAATTTGGCTTCTTAAATTACACTTTGCAGAAACTTTCACTAAAGCTTATTAACTGCCCAGGAGACCAACTTGTGCCTGTTTCCTGAGGGAATTCACCAACAGGATTAAAAGCCATAGAAATCATTCCAGGACAGGGCCTTGGAAACCAGTAAACAGGAGGGTGAAGGAAACTGGAAATAGATATGGGATCTTTCTGACGAGATTACACAGCTTGAGGTGGAATGACCCTCAGCATGTATTACTCTCAGTCTCTTTCACTGAACTGTACTATTTCTCCGATGAGGCTATTTATATTGTCAAGGGAGGTAAAGAAGTCTTGAAGCTCTTCTATCTCCTGCCACTAGTATGGTTCTAAGGTCACAGCCCTCAAGTACCTTCAGCTGCCAAGGAGCCTTGTAAATTGTCATTAATTAGGTGGATGGGAGATTATTGATTGGTTGAAATTATATCCTGGATAACCCTCAGCCCAGCAGTTTGAGGAGTAGTTAGCAATCATCAAACATCATTTGATGTATATTATACAAAAAGTAAAACTGCAACTTGTGACAAAGCATAGGACTTAAAGCAATAAGGGAAGATCATACATCTCCATCTTCCCATATAATGCAAATTTCAGGCTTGTGAAGCCTCAATTTAACTCAGGTCATATAGTTCACCTGCCCTCCTGATAGTATTTTAAAGGACAAAAGACATGACATAGCAATGAAGAGACAGGTTCAGATAACTGTGAAAGATAAACTTTGGGGGTGGAGGGGGGAATGAGACAAGAGTGGTAGGAAAATGCATCTCATTGGCTGGTACTGCAGCTCCTAATGGGGAAGAGAAACAGTACATTAAAACTTCTCTTGTTCTTAAACTATGTTTCAGGAATTTGAAAATCTTGTAATTTTTATTCTTCCAGATGGCAGATCAGTTTATCTACCAATTAGTGTAGAAGGCTGCAAAAAAAAATTATTGTCTGGTTAATAAACTCTTCATGAACAATCACTTGAAATTTTTATGATGGTATTCATAGTATATCTAGATACATTTTACTGGGCCACTGGAAATTTCAGAAAACCGTTAAAATTCCTAAACTGCCCGCTTAAGCCAAACATATCTAAAGGGACAACCATAGTCATATATAAGTAGGAAGAAAACAAAGCTGAAATTTTGTCCACCACTGGACAAAACACAAGGTTAGGCTGCAACATCCTGAGGCTGTAATCTGTGCCAAATCAAGGGGGCCCTGGAGCATTACCAGAAAATGGTAATGTAGTAATTTGAGTGAGGATGCATTTAGAGACCTCTCAAAATCTGGGACCCTAAACTGTAGTTTTCTCATTGTGTGCTTAAAGTCAGCTCTGATAAAACACTACAGAGGTCTGGGACTACTTCCTTACCCACTGACCCAATAGACATGTTTTCCTAGATCTGTTATATTCAAGCTGTGCATTTCTTTGGCCCCATAAGTAGCAATCAGTGCTGTGGAATGTAGGATAGAAAGGCATCTCATGAGTACTCACATGATTCAGTGAGTACTCCTACATATGATGAGGGATAAGAGGGGAATTAAACACAGCAACTCTCTTTTTCTCTGGCAATAATATTTTTCCATGTTATTTAATTTTGTTTTATTTGAGTTAAAACAATTTTTATTTAGTAACATATGGTAACAATATCTTATTTCTGCATCATTAATAACTTATTTTTATCTATCCCATATATTACTTTCTAACCACCCCTCCCCCCGTTACTTGACCCCTGCCGGTGTTATTTACTTATAATACTAATATTAAAAGGTACCCTTAACTAATAAAAACAAAAATTTACATTCTTCTTCCTTCTAAGACTTAATCATTATCAACAATTGTCCAATGTCCTTTTATTTTCCACTCTATTTCTACATATTTTCTGAACTTTTCCCACTCCATCTTAAAAACTTCTAAGTCATAGTCTCTTAAAATTCTTGTTAATTTTTCCATTTCACTCCATGTCATAACTTTTACAAGCCAATCCCATTTCTCTGGTATTTTTTCTTGCTTCCACAACTGCACATATAATGTCCTAGCAGCTGAAAGCAAGTACCAAATTATAGTTCTATCTTCTCTTGGAAATTTTTCCGTTTGTAATCCCAAAAGAAAAGTCTCTACAATTTTCTTAAATTCATATCCCAAGATTCTAGAAATTTCTTGTTGAATCATCTGCCAATACTTTTTTGCTCTTTCACAAGTCCACCACACATGGTAGAAAGAACCTTCATGTTTTTTACATTTCCAACATCTGTCTGGCATCTTATTGTTCATCTTTGCCAACTTTTTAGGAGTCATATACCATCTATATATCATTTTAAAACAGTTCTCTTTAATACTGTGACATCTCGAAAGCTTCATAGAGTTCTTCCACAAATATTCCCAAGTTTCCATCTGTATTTCTTTATTTACATTAATTGCCCACTTAATAGGGTGGCCAGACCGTCCCGGTCTCCCGGGACATTCCCGGTTCTGGCCACCCAATCCCGGCTCCCGGGCTGCCTATACCGGGACCATTAAAGGTCCCGGTTTAGCCAGCCCCGGAGGCGGTGGGCCGCGGGCGCCGGCGGGGAAGGCGGCGAGTGAGGGAGGGAGCGTCCCTGCGCACGCGCAGGGACGCTCCCTTTTTCACTCGCCGCCTTCCCCGCCCGCGCGCGGGGCCCGGCGGCGGTGGCGGAGGCCTCCCCGCGGCCTCCGCTGGTCCCTGGAGGCCCTCCAGAGTCTCTGGAGGACCTCCAGGGACCAGCGGAGGCCGCGGGGACGCCGCGGAGCACCCGGCGCTGGTCCCGGAAGGCCTTCCGGGGCCAGCGCCGGCCAGCGAAGGCCTTCCCGCGGCCTCCGCTGGTCCCTGGAGGCCCTCCAGAGTCTCTGGAGGGCCTCCAGGGACCAGCGGAGGCCGCGGGGAAGCCGCGGAGCACCCGGCGCTGGTCCCGGAAGGCCTTCCAGAGCCTCTGGAAGGCCTTCCGGGGCCAGCGCCGGCCAGCGAAGGCCTCCCTCCCTCACTCGCCGCCTTCACCGCCGGCGCCCGCGGCCCACCGCCTCCGGGGCTGCCTAAACCGGGACCTTTAATGGTCCCGGTATAGGCAGCCCGGGAGCCGGGATTGGGTGGCCAGAACCGGGAATGTCCCGGGAGACCGGGACGGTCTGGCCACCCTAAAGTGGGCAATTAATGTAAATAAAGAAATACAGATGGAAACTTGGGAATATTTGTGGAAGAACTCTATGAAGCTTTCGACATGTCACAGTATTAAAGAGAACTGTCTCTGGAGGGCCTCCAGGGACCAGCGGAGGCCGCGGGGACGCCGCGGAGCACCCAGCGCTGGTCCCGGAAGGCCTTCCAGAGCCTCTGGAAGGCCTTCCGGGGCCAGCGCCGGCCAGCGAAGGCCTCCCTGCGGCCTCCGCTGGTCCCTGGAGGCCCTCCAGAGTCTCTGGAGGGCCTCCAGGGACCAGCGGAGGCCGCGGGGACGCTGCGGAGCACCCGGCGCTGGTCCCGGAAGGCCTTCCAGAGCCTCTGGAAGGCCTTCCGGGGCCAGCGCCGGCCAGCGAAGGCCTCCCCGCGGCCTCCGCTGGTCCCTGGAGGCCCTCCAGAGTCTCTGGAGGGCCTCCAGGGACCAGCGGAGGCCGCGGGGAAGCCGCGGAGCACCCGGCGCTGGTCCCGGAAGGCCTTCCAGAGCCTCTGGAAGGCCTTCCGGGGCCAGCGCCGGCCAGCGAAGGCCTCCCCGCGGCCTCCGCTGGTCCCTGGAGGCCCTCCAGAGTCTCTGGAGGGCCTCCAGGGACCAGCGGAGGCCGCGGGGACGCCGCGGAGCACCCGGCGCTGGTCCCGGAAGGCCTTCCAGAGCCTCTGGAAGGCCTTCCGGGGCCAGCGCCGGCCAGCGAAGGCCTCCCCGCGGCCTCCGCTGGTCCCTGGAGGCCCTCCAGAGTCTCTGGAGGGCCTCCAGGGACCAGCGGAGGCCGCGGGGACGCCGCGGAGCACCCGGCGCTGGTCCCGGAAGGCCTTCCAGAGCCTCTGGAAGGCCTTCCGGGGCCAGCGCCGGCCAGCGAAGGCCTTCCCGCGGCCTCCGCTGGTCCCTGGAGGCCCTCCAGAGTCTCTGGAGGGCCTCCAGGGACCAGCGGAGGCCGCGGGGAAGCCGCGGAGCACCCGGCGCTGGTCCCGGAAGGCCTTCCAGAGCCTCTGGAAGGCCTTCCGGGGCCAGCGCCGGCCAGCGAAGGCCTCCCTCCCTCACTCGCCGCCTTCCCCGCCGGCGCCCGCGGCCCACCGCCTCCGGGGCTGGCTAAACCGGGACCTTTAATGGTCCCGGTATAGGCAGCCCGGGAGCCGGGATTGGGTGGCCAGAACCGGGAATGTCCCGGGAGACCGGGACGGTCTGGCCACCCTAAAGTGGGCAATTAATGTAAATAAAGAAATACAGATGGAAACTTGGGAATATTTGTGGAAGAACTCTATGAAGCTTTCGACATGTCACAGTATTAAAGAGAACTGTCTCTGGAGGGCCTCCAGGGACCAGCGGAGGCTGCGGGGACGCCGCGGAGCACCCGGCGCTGGTCCCGGAAGGCCTTCCAGAGCCTCTGGAAGGCCTTCCGGGGCCAGCGCCGGCCAGCGAAGGCCTCCCCGCGGCCTCCGCTGGTCCCTGGAGGCCCTCCAGAGTCTCTGGAGGGCCTCCAGGGACCAGCGGAGGCCGCGGGGACGCCGCGGAGCACCCGGCGCTGGTCCCGGAAGGCCTTCCAGAGCCTCTGGAAGGCCTTCCGGGGCCAGCGCCGGCCAGCGAAGGCCTCCCCGCGGCCTCCGCTGGTCCCTGGAGGCCCTCCAGAGTCTCTGGAGGGCCTCCAGGGACCAGCGGAGGCCGCGGGGAAGCCGCGGAGCACCCGGCGCTGGTCCCGGAAGGCCTTCCAGAGCCTCTGGAAGGCCTTCCGGGACCAGCGCCGGCCAGCGAAGGCCTCCCCGCGGCCTCCGCTGGTCCCTGGAGGCCCTTCAGAGTCTCTGGAGGGCCTCCAGGGACCAGCGGAGGCCGCGGGGACGCCGCGGAGCACCCGGCGCTGGTCCCGGAAGGCCTTCCAGAGCCTCTGGAAGGCCTTCCGGGACCAGCGCCGGCCAGCGAAGGCCTCCCCGCGGCCTCCGCTGGTCCCTGGAGGCCCTCCAGAGTCTCTGGAGGGCCTCCAGGGACCAGCGGAGGCCGCGGGGAAGCCGCGGAGCACCCGGCGCTGGTCTCGGAAGGCCTTCCAGAGCCTCTGGAAGGCCTTCCGGGACCAGCGCCGGCCAGCGAAGGCCTCCCCGCGGCCTCCGCTGGTCCCTGGAGGCCCTCCAGAGTCTCTGGAGGGCCTCCAGGGACCAGCGGAGGCCGCGGGGAAGCCGCGGAGCAGCCGGCGCTGGTCCCTGGAGGCCTCCAGAGGCCCGCGCCGGTAGCGGAGAGGCCCGGCGCTGGTCCCTGGAGGCCTCCAGAGGCCAGCGCCGGCAGCTCCCTCCCTCCCTCGCTGCGAGGCCGCCGCAGGCCCGCAGGACTCGCCGCCGCCGCTGGACTCTCCGCCGCCCTGAAATCAGGTAAGGGGGCCGAAAGCGCGGGGGGGCGGGGGGCGGCCTTCCTTTCTTCCCTCCCTCCTCCCTCCCTCCCTCCCTCCCTCCCTCCCTTCCTTCCTTCCTTCCTTCCTTCCTTCCTTCCTTCCTTCCTTCCTTCCTTCTTTCCTTCCCTCCCTTCCCTTCCTTCCTTCCCTCCCTCCTCCCTTCCCTCCCTTCCTTCCCTCCCTCCCTTCCCTTCCTTCCTCCCTCCCTCCTCCCTTCCTTCCTTTCTTCCTTCCTTCCTTCCCTCCCTCCCCCCCTTCCTTCCTTCCTTCCTTCCTTCCTTCCTTCCTTCCTTCCTTCCTTCCTTCCCTCCCTCCCTCCCCCTTCCTTCCTTCCTTCCTTCCTTCCTTCCTTCCTTCCTTCCTTCCTTCCTTCCTTCCTTCCTTCCTTCCTTCCTCCCTTCCCTTCCCTTCCCTTCCCTTCCCTTCCCTCCCTCCTTATGTTCTTATGTGACACAGAGTGTTGGACTGGAGGGGCCACTGGCCTGATCCAACAGGGCTTCTCTTATGTTCTTATGTGACACAGAGTGTTGGACTGGAGGGGCCACTGGCCTAATGCAACAGGGCTTCTCTTATATTTTTTGTGACACAGAGTGTTGGACTGGAGGGGCCACTGGCCTGATCCAACAGGGCTTCTGTTATGTTCTTATGTGACGCAGAGTGTTGGATTGGATGGGCCACTGGCCTGATCCAACAGGGCTTCTCTTATGTTCTTATGTGACGCAGAGTGTTGGACTGGATGGGCCACTGGCCTGATCCAACAGGGCTTCTGTTATGTTCTTATGTGACGCAGAGTGTTGGACTGGATGGGCCACTGGCCTGATCCAACAGGGCTTCTCTTATGTTCTTATGTGACGCAGAGTGTTGGACTGGATGGGCCACTGGCCTGATCCAACAGGGCTTCTGTTATGTTCTTATGTGACGCAGAGTGTTGGACTGGATGGGCCATTGGCCTGATCCAACATTGCTTCTCTTATTTTCTTATGTGACAATACTGACTTTGGTGGACCCAAGCACTGATTCAGTGTAAGGGAGCTTTGTGTTTGTGACTGGAGTGGACAATACTGACTTTGGTGGACCCAAGCACTGATTCAGTGTAAGGGAGCTTTGTGTTTGTGTCTTCTGGTGCAATTGTGTTCTCAGATCCTGTATTTACTTCATCAGTATATGGGATAAGGCACTTTCTCAACTGTGCTGCATAATGCAGCCTATTTATTTTGTCCTGTTTGCTCTGTTGGCTCTATCTGCGCCACCTTCATCACTTTCGGGGTGCGGATCCCCCAGTGGGGTGGTCTCCTGACTCCCTCCGCCGGCTGTTTCTGATAGCCCTGCGCCCCCTCTTTCATTTGATATGTGTCCCGTGCGGGTGCCACCCTCCCGCCGGGAGATGCCGCAAAATGAGCCCCCTTGAGGCTTATGGCGGCAGGGCTCGGGGGAAGCGAGCTAGACTGCTGTTCTTTTGAGGGGTTATAGAGTGTTTCGAGCCCGTCCCTGTGGCATCGGTCCCATCGTTGTAGGGCCCAGGGGGCCGGCGCAGCGGCCTGCTGAAGCAGCCTGTCGGTCACTTCCGGGTTCCTGTCCTGCATCTCGACCTGTGTTATTAGTGACAGGCTGCTTCGGCGGGCCGCTGCGCCGGCCCCCTGGGTCCCACAACGATGAGACCGATGCCACAGGGACGGGCTCGAAACACTCTATAACCCCTCAAAAGAACAGCAGTCTAGCTCGCTTCCCCCGAGCCCTGCCGCCAAAAGCCTCAAAGGGGCTCATTTTGCGGCATCTCCTGGCGGGAGGGTGGCACCCGCACGGGACACATATCAAATGAAAGAGGGGGCGCAGGGCTATCAGAAACAGCCGGCGGAGGGAGTCGGGAGACCACCCCACTGGGGGATCCACACCCCGAAAGTGATGAAGGTGGCGCAGATAGAGCCAACAGAGCAAACAGGACAAAATAAATAGGCTGCATTATGCAGCACAGTTGAGAAAGTGCCTTATCCCATATACTGATGAAGTATATACAGGATTTGAGAACAAAATTGTTTCCGGCGGTGATATTTGGGGGATTTTTGGGGACGTCACAGGAAGTGCTGTGAAGTCACTTCCTGTTTCCGGCAGTGGCATTTGGGGGAAATGATGTCATTTGGGGGAAGTGATGTCAGAGGAAGTGATGTCACTTCCCGTTTCCGGCAGGTGACGCGGGGGAAATGATGTCACAGGAAGTGGTGTCACTTCCTGCTTCCGGCGGTGGCATGACATCACCGGAAGTGACGTCACTTCCTGTTTCCGGCGGAAGTGACGTCACTTCCACACCCCTACCTCCCCCCCCCAGGTGTCCCTGGCTGGCCTTCAGACATTATGGTCACCCTACCACTTAATCATTTGAGATTTCACTACTTCATCTTCCGTAGACCATTTTAAAAGTAATTTATATAGTTTTGAAATTAATTTTTCATTGTCTCCAAGCAGAACTTTTTCCATTTCTGTTTGCTCTTTTCTTATTCCTTCCGTTTTAATATCATTATCCACCAAGCTCTTTATTTGTTGCATTTGGAACCAATCATATTTATTATTCAGCTCTTCAGCAGTTTTCAATTCTATTTTGCCACTTTGTATTTTTAATAGTTGATTATATGACAACCACTTTTCTTCACCCGTCTCAGCTGTTATTTTTATTACTTCTGCTGGCACTATCCATAACGGTTTTCTCTCATCTCTATATTTCTTATATTTCATCCATGTGTTTAGCAAATTATTTCTTATATAATGGTGAGAGAAAAAAACATCCATCTTTTTTCTCCATAATACATATAAGCGTGCCAGCCAAATTTATTTCCATGACCTTCCAATGCTAAGATTTTTTTTGTTTAACAGCATCATCCATTCTTTTATCCACACTAAACAAACTGCTTTGTGATATAATTTTAAATCTGGTAATTGGAAACTGCCTCTCTCTTTTGCATCTGTTGAAATTTTCATTTTAATCCTTGGTTTCTTCCCAGTCCACACAAACTCTGAAATTTTTCTTTGCCATCTATTAAATTGTTTACTGTCTTTCACAATCAAACAAAGTGTTCTATTAAACTTCACAATCGCACAGATTTTGTTTTATTAAACTACATAAGTACTGCTTATAAAGATGGGTTTTGAATAACGTCTTTTTTGGTACAAATTGGTTTGGTGGTTCTCAAGCCTTCTAATGAACAATCATTGGTCATAGACAGATGACACATCCTGTAAGTGATGCTTGTCATACTTTGTTCGTTTTGCTTCAATGTGACAGCACAGCAATGCAGATGTAGCCTTAGAAATCTAGGGAGTGGCAATGCATTACTACAACACATGCTTGCAGAAACTCCCAGGTACAATCCCAGGCTCAAGGGTCTCAGCAGGTGAATCATTAGACAGCCACCGCCAGTTAGTGTGGAGAATGGTCCATCCATTGAGCTCTGCATTGAATTTAAGAGATTGAGGGCTTTTTAAATAAAGATTTGGTCTATGAGAGTGCTTTACAAACTTTCCATGAAGGTTAGTTGGCAACTGACTGTGCATCTTCATGGTGAAGGGAACAAATTTCTTTATCTTCCATCTTCTTCATGCTCATATCCCCTTCCTTCTCTAGAATCAGAGTTCATGATATAGAGACCATTCCCTCCATGGGTCGCTGGTCAACATTTTAAGACGCTAGTAACTTTTGGATTTCTCCTCAAGTTAAATGAAGCTGTGTAAACTGAGAGAGGCTTGTATATTACTATAAAAATGTTGTGTCAATATTATCATTCAAGTTGTGTCCTCTGCCTCTTGCCAGTATTTATGAATCTCCCCCTCCAACATCATCATCTTTCCCACCTCATTTGCCAATGGATTGGCAGCAGAGAGGCTAGATGGTAACCCTCAAGCTAGGTTTGGCAGAGAAGATGCCTCTTCCGTAGAAGCACATTACACCAAAATTCTAAAACCAAACAGCTTTTACTTGGGGGGGAAATGCATGACCTGAAAATGAGATTTATTTTACAGGATTCTGACTGATTTTTAGCCACAACTCAGCAAGCTTAATACTTAAAAAAAAAATGATTTGCTAGTTTTTATCAACTGCATCTTTCTGTAAAGCTAAAGAGGGTTCTACTACTAATTGTGACAAGGGTTAACTTCTCTCGGTGTTTTGGATACATCTACTGGCTATTTCAGTTTCCTAGAACAGAAACAGCAATCGCCATTGTAACATAATGGAAAGGGATGAGGCTAGTCTTGTCAATGGGGAATCATCTCGCCCATTGTTGTCTTAAATGGCAGCAGGTGTTTGTTGGAGTATTGGAGATGGTGATCACAGCCTTCAACAGCTACAACTACAACAAAGAGGAAACTGGCATCCCATTCAGAATGGCATTTGCAAACTAAGGATAGAACTGTGGAGGGGTACATATTGTGGTAATGGCTTTTGCATTATGGCACCTGCAATATTTATGCAGTTATGGTCCTTATGACAAAAGAGACAATTCTGGGGCTTGCTGAGTCAAGAAGTACTGGTTTCCAGAAACTACGGCTATTACATGAAAGATTATTGATGGGCAATGGGAATTCTTAATGGGGTAAACAGCTGCCTAAGTTACAAATGCATGAACATCTCCATATTTAAGTGAAGTGCTCCCATTTTTGTGAGCATCTCCACTGAACATATTCAAGTGTTTAACAGTGAGTGTTCTGACACTGTAAAATGCCAAAATGAATATTATTGAGTGATAGCAAATTTTTATGCTTTCTCACCCAGGACGGCCCTAGGGCACATGGCGCCCTAGGCAGACTGGCGGTCCGCTGCCCCCCTCCGCAGCACCCCGCCGCCCCCTCCACCACACCTCTTCCCTCCCTTCCCCGCCAGGTCAATTTCAATGCTTGGGAATGGGCAGTCAAGCACCACGCTCCCCGGCTATCTAAAGGTGCCCCCCCCCCACAATCAGCTGATCAGCAGGTAAAAATGCTCTGGATGCTTTCGGCTCCTATGCTGGCCCTCTCGTGCACTCACTATCAGTGCCAGGTTGAGGGGGCAGGCCAACAGCAGCAAGAAGGACCAGTGAGCCACTGAAAAAGCAGCAGTCACCACTGTCTCCTCCCCACTTCCTTCCCAATCCAGGAAAGAAGTGGGGAAGAGGCAGCGGTGGTGGCCGTTTTTTCAGCAGCTCACTGGTTGTTGGCCTGCCCCCTCAACCTGGCACTGACAGTGAGTGTGTGGCAGGGTCGGCATATAAGCTGGGAGCTTCCGGCATGGTTTTACCCACTGATCAGCTGATCGGGGGGGCGTCTTCAGATAGCCCAGGAATGTGGCGCTTGATTGCCCATTCCTGGGCATTGAAATAGACCTGGTGGGGAAGGGAGGGAGGAGGAGGCTGGGAAGCAGCCAAACTAGGCATTTTCCTAGGGGGGAGGTTGAATTTGGCACCCGCACCCTGCTGGCTCCCTAGGCAACTGACTAGTTTGCCTAGTGGGTGAGCCAGCCCTGGTTTCACCAAGGAACCTGAATGGGATGCCAATATATACATACTTTTTGACCACCTACAAGGAATGGCTCTTTAAATGGAAGATAAACTCTAACTGGGGCTTACATCTCCTGCAAGTTACTCCTCCAGAACTTCTATACCAGGGGTGTCAAACATGTGGCCTGGGTGCTAAATCAGGCCCCTAGAGGGCTCCTATCAGGCCCCGGAGCAACTGGCTGCCATCTGCTTCCTTCTCTCTCTCTATCTTGCTTCCTTCTGCATCACAGCTTGCTTTTCCAGGCTTGCAAAGGAGCTACAGAGCAAAATCTCAGTTTTCTCCATTAGCTGAGGCTCCTTCCTTGGGAAGGAAGGGGGGGGAGCTTGCTTTGCCAGGCTCTCTCAATCACACAGCACATCTACTCAGCTAAGCCTCTCTCCCTTCTATTGGCTGAGGCTCCTCTTCCTCCTGGTCCCCTGAGGAAGGAAGGAAGGAGCCAGAGCTGCCCATTTCCCTGGATCCCATGGGGCAGATACAAAGAAAGCACCATTAAGGCAAGTGCTAATGTTTTAACCATGTTTTAAGTTTTTAAATTTTTTAATTGTGTCTGTTGGAGTGATAACAGATGGGCATTTTGGGGCAGATGGGAGGCATCCCAAATTGGGACAGCTTAAAAAGAGCCATCCTGAAGCCTCCACATGCTCCCCAGCAAGCCATCCCTATCCCATTCATGGGGCGACATGGGCGTATTCAGACAGCTGTTGCACACCATTCGCGTCACTCAGCTTGGGTTTTCCCCCCATACATTTTCAGCTGTCATGCGCATGTGTATGCATGCGCTCATGCGTTCTGGACAGTTTTGTTTTTAAAAAGCCAGATGCGACTTGGGTCAGCTTGGTGGTTTCACACTGCCAAGATGCTTTGCTTGCACCCTTCCACTTTCAGACGCCAAGGAGGCAACTGGTGTGCAGCTCAGATATTTGCTACCACTTCAAAAGTGGTAGCTTTTTGAGACATACTGTGGAGGCCAGAGGACAGGGTGAGTACAGGACGAGGACAGGAAGCAGATGTTTGTGTATGGAAGGACGTTTTGGGTCAATTTCAGAGCTGTTTTTTGAGTCAGCCCGAAGTGCCAGTCTGTAATCGCCCTCTGCGTCCCTGATAAAGTTTATATATCCACTACCTGGCATTACATTTTATGACACATATTTCCTGACCCAACAAGGTCTCATTTATGTCAGATCCAGCCCTCAAAACAAATGGGTTCAACACCCCTATTCTATAGCATGTGGAAAGAGCATGTAGAAAGAGCAGTGCTGGTTTTCTGGAACCCTGATCTTTTGGACTGGATAACTCAGCCTGGCCTGACTTGGTAGCCTGTTAGTCAATACACTACCCTAGAGAGAGAGAGAGAGAAAAGGGAGTTGGGAACCCCTAGGAGGGCAGGGCACAATAGGGCCTGCAGGCCAGAGCAGGCACATTCTGCTATATTGATAAAGTTTAATTTTGACATCCAATATAGCGATAACTGAAGTACAGCAGATTATATAGTCAGTCATTTCTTAAACAGGACTTTAAAAAATCTCAAACCTGAATCATCATAAGAATAAAGCTAACTGGATCTCATTTCAGTTTTTCAGATCTCCACTAAGAGATCTCCAGTTTTAATGTCAAGTTTTTGCATGATCTTCAGTCAACAGTTCCTGCTTATCCTCTTTCTCAATTCTACAAAAGCTCCCATTCTCCACAGTGGGGTTCCTTCAAATGTAATTTACTTTCCAACGGTGTTATACACATGCAGTGCAATTGCATACAACTGTGTCTTTCTCTGTGCACTTAGGAAAATTGATTTTAGATTTCCTCCAGTGCAGCTGCTATTCCAGACTCCAGGCACAAGTCATCAGGGGGAAAAAGAAATTTAAAACACTGCGTTTCAATAGTTCTCCAGCTATGCTGAAAAGTCTCTTTGGAGAGATGAAGTGGGACTTTCTTCAGCTATGAAAAGGAAATAAGAATACAAGAAAAGACCTGATGGATCAGACTAAAGATGCACCTCATCCTGCATAGTGTTTTTTAAACTACTTCCCTTATCTGTATTCTTATAGCTACACTCCTTACTTTGGATATATGTACTTTGGATTGGGCTATAAGTGAAGGAATTAAACTGGGATATAAAATCATGACATTGAACAAAACTCTCACCCTAGCACCACAATGCTGTGCCTGTTTAGTTTAAATTAAGTCCCATGGATGGATAAGCACAACAAAACAACTTTCAAGAAAGTTTTCTTGGACAAAAGAATGCAACCATTCCACTTTGACAAAACACAGGAATGGACTATAGAAGAAAAGAATAGCTTCCACAATGCACTTCAATAAAGAACAAGGCTTAAGTGATGTCTTTACTTGCACCCAGTTTGAAAGTGGAAAGTGTGCAAGGTGGAAAACTGAAACTTCATCTTCCATAAAGCATTTCTGATTGGCTTTTCAAAAGTCCTGCCTCTGTAAGCCAAAATGCCCTCAAAACCGAGATTGGGGAATTGACAGGTGGGCACTTGACTTTAAAAGGAACAAGAGTCTATATATACAGGCTCCACATCCAGAAACTATTGCTCAAATATGCCAAGGACAGCAGAATTGGGATACTGCTAGAAGCACACCTGTAGATAGCTAGTCCACAGGTTATAAGGACTATCTTGAGCCCTTAGGGGATGGGAGGTACGAGGGAGGAGGAAGGTGATCAGCTGATGTATGACCTCCCAAAAAGGGGAGGCTTCGCAGTGACCATAAGGGCTGGACTACTGCGATAGCCAATAGAAAGTTCATTGGTGGCACCTAATTGGGTGCCCATAACTGACCAATGAACAGGCTTGGGTCCTGGTTACCTGAGTGAACTTTCAGGTTGAAATGGACCAGGGTGGGGGTGCTCCAAGGTGACAGTACAGAGAAGAATGGGGGAAATCACTGGGGTGGAGGTACATGGGAGTGGTTTGAACTGGACCGAGGTGATGACAATAGATGGCCAAATTGTTATCTAAGGTAACACCCAATAGGTAAAAAGACACTTGGCTCCGGGTGAAGATGTTCTTCCTCTTTTTCAATCTTCTATTGTCACCAGTGTTTTGTCCAAGGTTTTGCTGGACAAAGACAGTGGCGGTTGGACAGTTGGCCACGCCTGGGGTGGGTCGATTGCCTGCAATCACAGGTGACATCTGGTGAGTACATGAGCTGCTCGCTTCGCTGGAATGGAGTCTGGCATGGTAGGAAGATAGTTGTGTGTGGTGTTATCCCTCCACAGTGGATTCCATGGTCGGTGCTTCAAAACCGGTCGTGAGCTGCTCGCTTCGCTGGAATGGAGTCTGGCATGGTAGGAAGATAGTTGTGTGTGGTGTTATCCCTCCACAGTGGATTCCATGGTCGGTGCTTCAAAACCGGTCGCCTGGATAGCTCCTGGCGGTGCAACCTCCTCTGCTCCACGGCCAAGATGGACGTCATACAGAACGACGGGAAGCCATCTGTTCTCCTGGTGGGCACTCTTGTACCGGTCTCAAGTGCCTTTGTAGCATTATGGCTGCTAGTACTGCTTAAGTCCCTTTTGCCCCTGGATAGGTTTAATCACACTCTCTGGCCAGACGTGTGTGAGCTACTTCTCCAGGTGCTCTGGCAACCAAGTTGGTGACTACGATGTTCTATAAGGGGTTTTACCTCACACCTCTTTAGTCAGACCACATCACAAGGGGGGTGGGTGGGATGTCTCCACTCTCCCTACCCATCCTGGTTTCCTGGAAGATTTGATTCTCTCTGTTTCCTTTACACATTGTAGGCTCATTCAACTTACAAGCAGTGAGTCCAATTTCAAATAGCAAAAATGAGTGGAGGTTGAAGAATTAAGTACACTGTCCCTGAATGAACCTCCAATTTTCATTTTACAAAACTCAGGACTTGCAGGGGGTATTTCATTTTTTCCTCCTCCGCTATTTCTCCTTTCCCTTCCCTGACAGCCCTCATAGCTTCACCCCTTTTTTTCTTCTTCCTTCTCTCCTTCCCACTCACCAGACAAACTACCTTTACATTCCTGCCTGTCTTCAGTGTTCCTTTCCCTGTTTCCTCCCCCCTGGGAAAATTCTGGCCATGTTGTGAGGTACCAGCTGCGTCTGAACCAGCTGAGTGGTGGGAACCTTCTAAGACTTGGAAACTGCCTCACTTTCCCCTATATCCGCTCTCCACACCACTTCTTCTTGGCAACTCCCATACACTTTTTCATGTTTCCTTCTCCCCTTTCCACCCACCAGCCATCTACCTTCTTTCTATTCCCCAATCTTTCACCATAATAGGGACTCAGAGAAGATTCTTCATTTTCTTCTCCTCCATTTTATCCTCACAACATCTTGGTTTGGTAGGTTTGTCTGAGAGAGTGTGACTAGCCCAAAGTCATTCGGTGACCTTCCATAGCAAAGAGGGGATTTAATCCTGGATCTCTCAAATCCTAATCTGAAACTTTAAGCATTGCATAGCAATGACTTTCATGGAAAGGCTACTGATGAACAGAAGCAAGCAGCCAGGTCCTGGGTGAGTCATAGGGTTACCAATTCCCAGTTGGGTGTAAGGGATCCCCCAGTTTGGAGATGGTTTCCCCACTTCAGGGATATCAGAAAGCAGGAGGGGGGAGGAAAATGTCTGCTGAGCACTCCAGTATATCCTTTGGAGATTGGTTCCCATAGGATTTAATGGAGAATTGATCTGTGGGTATCTGGGGGGCTGTTTTTTAAGACAGATGCACCAATGTTTCAGCATAGCATCTGTTGCCTTTCCTCAAAACACCCCCCAAGTTTCAAAAAAATTGGATCAGGGGGTCCAGTTCTATGAGCTCCAAAAGAAGGTGCCCCCATCCTTCATTATTTCCAATGGAGGGAAAGGTGTTTAAAAGGTATGCAGTCCCTTTAAATGTGATGACCAGAACTCCCTTTGGAATTCAATTGTGTTTTTGCTCCTGGCTCCACTCACAAAGTCTACTGACTCCACCCCCAAAGGTCCAGATATTTCTTGAGTCGGACCTGGCAACTAGTGCATTATGCAAATCGTATGATAGAACTGGGGGCTGCTGGTGAGCCTGGCCCCAATGAGTCTTCCCTCAAAAGCCAAACAGCTCTGGAAAAGGCCCTGCCCCCTTCTCCTGCCTCTTGCTAGCAGAAAACAAGACTTTATGGCTAGCACTACTGCCACCAATGGCATTTGTTTCTTAAAGCTACAGCCATTCCTTTTATTATTTGTATTGCTTAAACCCCCCCCCCCCATTTTCTAAAGGTTTCCCTGCAAATCTAGACAGGGCTTTTTTTTCCTGGAAAAAGAGGAGCTGGAACTTTTGAGAGGGGAATGAAGAAGAAACCCACGAGTGCCCTTCATGAACCTTTAAACATTTTTTGAGAAATAACAGTTCTCATTATTATAAAGTACTAACCTAACATTTGTATATTGCTTTTAAATGTTCATAGTACTTTTCATGCATCTGTTTGTATTGTACAGTTCTGCTCAGATAAGTATTCAGGTGTCATTCTGCTCAAACTATTCAGTGAAGGAGCTTTTTTTCCATTGAAAGGGGCCATTCCTCCCATGGAAAAGAGTCTTCCTCTGGAGTAAGGCTACCTTTGCTTTAGGAAGACTCCACACTTGGCTAAGCAAAATGGGAGGATATTGTTTATCGTCTTGTAATGGTTACAGTTCTGTGATGTAGATGAGCATTATTATCCCCATATTGCAGTAGGGGGAGGCTTGCTAAGGCTTCATAAAGTTCATGCCATTGAAAAGAATTAAACCTATTCATGATTTTTTAAAAAAAACAAACACAAAACACACACATTGAGACCAAAAATAACATTTTTAGCATCTTCAGGTTGCTTCTACTGAACTACTTCCATGGAAGTATATAATACTATGTTGGAATAAGTGACATGTTGGTTACAGACGCATCAGATACTAATACCCCCACCCCATCCTGGTAAAGCACAATCTACAGTCTTTTCCCTTCCTTTTATTGTTTTCATTTCATTTTATAGCATCCCATTTCCAATGAAATTGTTTAAACTAGCATGGCTTTATATTTGTCAGCTGAATTTTTGTTAAATGAGTTCTTTTGAGTCTCCTGTCTCTGTCTTTTGTGGGAAAAGAAAGCAAAATGGACATGAACTGATATCACACAGCTCAGTGTGATTTCCCACACATATCATAGTCCCAGGTTGTGTTTGTATAAGATAAGAGCCATTTTTATATTAACAACAAGGTTTCATTATGTGGTCGTATCTGCTGTTCACAGCACCAAAGAAGTACAAAAGAATATGCCTAGACTTCAGAGGATGTCAGAATTTTGGACACTCCATGATCATCAGACTTAGAACTGCCACTTGATTTGTAGCATTTTTCAGTAGCCTATGTAGTGTCTTCCCTCAAATCTTCTTTAATGATTTGATACTGCTAACATTTATATATTGTTACAGTGAAGACATTTATAGACCCATCATATCACCTCAAGATGTGCTTTCTCTTTTTCGAAACTATATAAATTTAGGTTCCTCTGTCTCATGCTTCAAATCTGAGTATCATTTTTCAGTGACTTTCTTTGTACTTTCCTACTATCCTAGTGATTTACTTATCTCTCCATGAAATGGCCGCCAAAACTGATTCATGCTGTCATTACTGCATCTCTCTCTCTCTCTCTCTCTCTCTCTCTCTCTCTCTCTCCTCCCTTCCCCCTTTACTTTGTTCTTCCTGACATGCCCAGAGAATGTTCAAAATGAATTTCTTTCCATTCTCTCCTAACCCTATGTTACTCAAATTTTCAGAACTTGGACTGCTAAACTTACTTTACCTTATGGCTCTCCAACAAAAATCCAGACAATCCACATTCTGTTCCTCATATGAATATATAGAAATTCACTTTTTAAAAAGTAATATTTTAAAAGATTTTTTCATACATATATAAAAAGAATAAGAAACAATAGAAACAAAAAAGAAAAGGAGAAAAAAAGAAAAGAAAATAGAGCTTCAGGGCGCACTCACTTTGTAACTAATCAATCAAGTTATTGCTGTGCGGCAACTGGAGTGGGTGGTCAGGCAGTTTTTTTCTCATCATTTGCCCTCTGAGCAAGTGCTTATGGGAAGCAGCACTTCAAACTCCTGGTAGGATGACGGCTGGTGGCCAATGGGATCACAGGAAGAGGCTGCTGAGATATGTACATCAGCATGGGGAAAATGTTTCTGAAACTGCCTTGGAGATTTTCTTAAGAAAAACACAATCTTGAGAAGCTCTCATGAGACAGAGAGAGAGATGTCCGTAAACTGTAAATAATAAACACACAGTGATTGATGGCCCAGGAGTAATTATGCATTTATGTGCATGTCCATTAAGGTTGCCAAGTCCAATTCAAGAAATATCTGGGGACTTTGGCGGTGGCGCCAGGAAATATTGGGGGCAGAGCCAGGAGCAAGGGTGTGACAAGCATAATTGAACTCCAAGGGAGTTCTGGCCATCACATTTAAAGGGCTAGCACGTTTTGGGGGAGAGGCACTATCGTTCTTCATAGGGAATCATTGCCCAGTAGACATTTACCTCCCCCTCCCCCGGCCGCTTTCTGATGACCCTAAAGCAGGGGGGAGGGTCTCCAAACCTGGGGATTGGCAACCCTCTCTCTCTCACACACACACACTGGGTCTGGTTCCCCCACAATGACATCTGTAAAGAACAGATGCTCTCTCTCACACACACACACACACAGTTGCTCCGAAACCAAAGCAAAACAAACCAAGGGACTGTTTTGCTGACCCTCTCTCTCTCTCTCACTCACACACACACACACACTGTTTTGCTGACCCTTCCCATGAAGTACTTCCTGTTCAACTTTAAAGACACACAGACACACATATTTTGAAACGGACCTGTTTGCAGGTTTCTAAATCTGCTGGAGATCTAGAGCTGCATGGTGGCTGTGGGGGCGGGGCTTCCCCTGCCGGCCAGCTGACTGGAGGTGGGTGGAAGCCTGTAAAACTGGGGGATCCCCCGCTGGGACCTGGGGATTGGGAAGATTAATGTCCATTCCTGATCAAAAAGGGGGGGGGGTGGACAAGAAGGTTCACACTACCTAACTGGCTTCAGTTTGCAACAGGGGAGTTCAGCCATCCAGAAACACAAGATGAAAGTACTAACATCCATAAGGACCAGTCTTTTCCCCATGCCTAATAACTCTGCTTCAAAGGCAGGTCAGAACAGGATGCCAGTGACTGGGGAATGGAAGGCAGATGTCACTATCTGATCATGTGCTTTGAATCAAAATGCTTGTCTGATCACAGTGGAGATGGAACATTATCCTGATCCACCATGGCAGCTCTTATGTTCTAGCACAGTGGTGTCAAACATGCAGCTTGGGGGCCAAATTAGGCCCCCAGAGGACTCCTATCAGGCCCCCAAGCAAATGGCTGTCATCAGGCCTCGAATTCAGCAGGAGCTCACAGCTCCTGAACCTTTCTGCTGGTTCCTCCTCCTCCTCCTTCCCACCTTATCCATTGAATAGTAGATACAGCTGAATAACAATCCCTGGATGAGCTCCACCACCTATTTTTCTACGAAATGACCCGTCGGTCATCTGCTTCCTTCTCCCTCTCTCTTGCTTCCTTCTACATCACAGCTGGCCTTGCCAGGCTTGTTCAATAGCACAGGAGCTACAGAGCAAAGTCTCTATTTCTTTATTTTTTCCATTGACTGAGGTTCCTCCCTTGGGGAGGAAGGGTGGGGGGAAGGAATAGCTTGCTTTGCCAGGCTCTCTCAATTGCACAGCAGAGCAACTAAGCCAATCCTCTCCTCTATTGGCTGAGGCTCCCCGTTCCCCTGGGAAAAGAAGGAAAATTTTGCTTAGTTCCCTGGATTACACAGGAGAGATATAAAGAAAGCACCTTTAAGATCCTTGAGTTCTAATGTTTTGAGCATGTTTTATTTTAAGTTTTTAAAAATCTTTAATTGTGTTTGTCTGTGTCCTTTATAAAGTTTATATCTCTGCTACTTGACATTACATTTTATGACATACCTGACCCTGCCCAACAAGGTCACATTTATTTCAGATCCAGCCCTCATAACATATGAGTTTGACACCCCTGTTCTAGCAATTAGTTTAACAGCTGTTATCTACATCCACTTTCAATATTTTAATATAATAAACTTTTATTTATGAAGTCCCTACAGACATCAGTGGGAAGGCAATATAAAGATGATAGTTTTACTCACCAAAAAACTGACCACAATTCAAAGGTAATTGTGATTCAAAGGTAACTATCTAGTTCCTTTGTTTTTGGATGGATTCTTTATTTGCTACAATATGCTTTCATAGCAAAATATCAGCATTTTTTTTCCTTAATAGGGTTTCCGATCTGTTTTTCAGGTTCTAGCAACCAGGGTTTTTTGTTTTGCATGTTGGGCAATTTTAATAATATATAAAAGAATTAGACTAACGGTGTAATCCTATGCAAAGTTACTCCAGTAATAAATCTGTTGGTTTCAGTTGGAGTAATTCTACCTAGGATTGCACTGAATGTTAGGAAAACAATGTGACACTGCAATCCTATACAGAGGAGCTCCAGCTGTGAATCAGTTGAAATCAGTGAATGTATACTAAAGCAAATCTGCATGGGATCGCGCTCTGGAGAATTCCAACTGATTTATGGTGATGTTTCTCATTAGCTTTATATAGTATGCTCCAGTTCATAACACTATTCCAGTTCAGATGTTACCTGTGGTATTTGCATGGTAAGCTCCTTGCCCCACATTAGACAGAATTCATGAGCTGAGCTCTCCATATGAATACCAAGTTATGCAGAAGAAGCAGTCTGTTAACAGCAATGCAAAAAAATGGAAACAAAACTTTGCTAAGATATGTAAATGTTTAAATTCACTGCATAGTAGAGAGTCAGGATTGCACTGCCGCCACCCACTGCTCATGCCTCAGAACTCACTAACATTTCTTTAGATATCTTCATTGATAGAAACTGAATGTATCATATAATTTGTATGCTTCAAAACTGAAGAGTACAGTTCACATAGATAACTTAGCGTATTATGGGTACAGGGGTACAGCAAAGCAATTGTAGCCTACCTTCCACACTGAAGTTTCAACAACTGAGTAGAGGATACATCAGAAAGCAAAATATGATAAATGGTTAATTTTCTACCTTAAAACAAGTTGTGGAAATCTGGCCTTTGCAAACCACATCGAGGTGAACAGCACTGAAGCTCAGAACTTCCTTTCTCTTCAAATTTCAAAAGTTCCATACTTCAGTAATTAAATTTTACTAAGCCATAAAATAACCCTTGCATCTCTTGGCCTGTTGTGAAATCTGTCCCTAGACAGACTTGTTGACACTATTTTCTGACCCATATGGCAGAATGAGCGCTCCAAAGGAGCAGAAGCTCCTGGAACATATTTCAGCTGTTTACAAAATGAGATGATTTTTTCAGGGTATTAAAATGTGTATCATAACTCCATAAAGCCGGCACTGCCTCTTTATATGGGTGGGGATGCAATGCACTGGAGGAATATATCTGTATTTGGAGGAAACTGGCCTGTCTCTTAAGGTCTGAAATTTTATTTAACACGTTGATTCACTGTGCATTAATGATGTTTGTGAGTGAATGGTAAACTCGTACTGTCTGATCCTTGGGGAGATTGGAGCTGTCTGTAACCGTGCTAGGAGAAGGAGCAAAAACGTCTAAAGAAAGAGATTTCAGCTTTCAAGTGAGTGGCAAAAAAAAAAAGAACATGAGGAATACTCAGTCATTCTTGGCACACTATTAGGATTCATCGTACCAAGCTCTGCTCCTCCTCTTCTTGCAACCTTTAATTTTGGACTGCCACTAAAGCCAATTAAAAAGCATTTAAAATGCAGCAAGGGTCAGCACTGGATGGGCCAAATTAAAAATTAATCTACTGGGGGGGGGGATCTCTTTTAAATCATAAGACCATCTTCCTGTTTGCCACTGTTGATAATTAAAGTTGTGATGATTATCCTAGACTCTTCTGCTCTTCCTCATTCCCCCTAACAATTTCAGAGCTTATCATTAGGGTTCTCTCCAACATACACATTTTAAGACAGAAGGCCAAGTTTACCAGACCACAGACAAGTAGTAAATAAGAATGTGGCACGTTTCCCTCACAGTTCATCCAAAACATAGACAACTTTCCATCTTCAGCTTTGTCACCCTGCAACAACAGCTACATTGGAGTAATGCATCAACAGAGGCTATGGAAGTGGTTCTTGTGCTTCAGGGTTCCTTTAATTCTTTATCACGTATTTATAGGATGCTCCAGAATTGCTGTCATCCCTGCTGTTTTGACTCCCATTTCAATTTTGTTTTTGTGCAAAGTGAAATCATGAATCTTTATTTTTGTTTTATCTGTTTTCTCACAGTGATTTTTCTTGTGCATATGTTGCAGTATTCCTTGTGCTTTTATAAATCAGGATTAATATAGCTAATTATAAACATTGCCATATTGCTGGATTCTTAAATCATAGAATCATAGAGTTGCAAGGGGCCACACAGGCCAACTAGTCCAACCCCCTGCTCAATGCAGAATCAGCCTACAACATCCCTGACAAGTGTTTGTCCAGCCGCTGCTTAAATATTGTCAATAACAGGGGAGCCTACCATCTCCCTCAGTAGCTGATTCCACTTTGAACAACTCTTACTGTAAAATTTTTTTTCCTAATATCCAATTGATACCTTCCCACCTTTCATTTAAACCCATTATCATGATCCCTCTTCTTCTGCCAACAGAAACAGTTTCTGCCCTCCACTGAGTGACAGCCCTTCATAAACTTATAGAAAGCAATCGTGCTCCCTCGACCTCCTCTTCTCCAGACAGAACATTCCCAGGTCCCTCAGCCTTTCCTCATAGGGCTTGGTCGCCAAGCCCTTGTTCATCCTCATCACTCTCCCGCATTTGCTCCATTCCATCCACATCCTTCTTGAAGTGAGACCTCCAGAATGGCACACAATACTCCAGGTGTGGCCTGACCAATGTAGTGTACAGTGGACATCTTGTGATCTGGATGTTATGTTTCTGTTGATATGCACCAAGATGGCATTTGCCTTTTTTGTCACTGCATCACACTGACTGCTCATATTTAACTTATGGTCCACCCATACCCCAAAATCTTGTTCACACAGATTGCTACCCAGAAGTCTATCCCTCATCCAGTATGTGTGTTTCTCGTTTTTGTTACTGAAATGTAGACCTTGGCACTTATCCTTGTTAAATTGCATCTTGTTCACCTCTGCCCACTTTGCCAGCAAGTTCAGATCTCGTTGAATTCTGTCTTCTGATGTATTTGATGCTCCTCCCAATTTGGTGTCATCTGCATCCAGAGACATCAAGACAGACAGATCTTCCTACAAACCTGAGAAAAGGTCCATGTTTGAAGAAATATCTGAAATCTTTTTTAAAAAATTGGAGTTAAGCCCCTCACACAATAGCAAATAGTGTGTGCACCTTTAAGAAACAAATAGCTTCAGTGGTTATTGTAAGGGTTGCTAGACAGCCACAACAATACATCCAGCATTCAGACCTTGATTTCTGTCAGAAAAGGGCAGGGAAGGGATAGGGCCTTTTCCAGTGCTATTTTAAAGTCCTGGGCTACCCTTGCTTCCCTCCCTCCCACCCATCCTGGAAGAAGCCATCACTGGAGCCAGGCCTGGTAGCAACCACCAAATGATTCACTACCGCATGATTTGCACAACTCACCCAGGCCCTGTAGTGACTACCTGGGGACTCATTCAACAGCAGCCACATCATTAAAGCTAGTGTAGTGTGGTGGTCTTGGAGTCCCAGGTTTGAATCCCCAATCTGCTATGGATGGGTGACATGGGCCAGTCACTCATTCACAGCCTAACATACTTCTCAAAGTTGTTGTAAGGATAAAATGAAATCTGTCTAGGATCTGGGAGACACAGGATCAGAACATTTAGTGTTGCTCAAAGACTATGATTTTCAATAAACTCCCATGTTTACACTGGACTATACAGATTAGCGCATGTGCCATGCCAGTTATGGGCAGTTGGCTTTATGGACTGTTATGCTGAGCCAAGCCAGAGCATTCCTGCTGGAATTATTACACAGCTAGCAGCTCCTGTCCACCCAGCCATGCAGACTCCAGATTGTGCTTCACCTCCTTGGCTGCATAGTCAATGCAGACAAACAACCATCTTCCTGGAAACATAGGCAGCTTCAGACCATGGGTAAGTCATGCTTTTGGAGAATTTCAAAAGGACAACATATTTTCCTGCAAGCAGCCCTGAAGATGTTGTGCCTGCCCCTGTACTGCATTCCAGAGTCTTGCCTAACCTTTGGTTATGTGGATGCAATTGCCTTGCTATTAACAAAAGAACTGCTGTAACACTTGCAGATAAACAATAGACTCTTCCTGCCACCTATTCAGGAAATCATTTCTGTGGATGGATCATTGTTGGACTGACAGTTAGCCATCAGCCAGATCCTGTCACCCATCTTCTCAATTCCTTTGTTTCTCCAGTGTGTCCCCCAAGAGGTGTCACAATAGCACACATTAGATCCTAAATTGCCCAACATCTTTTTTTTTGGTTTTTGTTTTAGCATATAATCCACACAGAGAAGCTGTTATTACTCTCTGAGTATCTTTTGTTAAAACATCCTGGTAGCCATTAGTCTATCAGGAAGTCTCATCAAGGGCTCCTGCCTCAGGTTATGAATCTGGCTCCCAGGCAAACCTCTCTGCCATTCAGATGTGACTCTTTCCAAACCCATACCTTTGGTGGAAGAGCCATCCCCATTCCTGATCAGTTTGGATCCATTATTATGGGAAATGCTGGTCATCTCATGCTATTCTCCCCCTCCCTCTCATCTTCACTGAGGAACAACCTCTCTCCAGAAAAGGTAAAGTATAACCCCTCAACAGTATCTCCTGCAAATGCAAATGTCCCTATCTTTTCATATTTTTTTTCTTAGTTCTCAATTGTTTGTGTTGAATGTGTGTTTTTATCTTGCATGTTTGAAGTTTTCTCCAATAAATATCATTTGGTTTAGTTTTAAAAACCTCTCTTCATTGACTGAAATTGACTTTGGTAGACATAGGTCACTGCTCTCATGCTATTTTTGCCATCTTGCCCACCTTAACTAAAATTCCCCATATTTATTCAAAAAGGCAATTTGGCTAACAGATTAAGCTTGCAACACAAAACACAAACTAGGCCAGATTCAGTATCACCTTTCTGCCCGCTCCTTCTTTAATTTAAATTTTCCCTACTCTCTGCGTTATACCTGCTTGGTATGTATGTGGTCTCTGGTATGCAGGTCATGCCTTTGACACATCTAGTTCAGTCAAGATTAATCAGCACCAATGTCTTTCTTTGCTAGAATTTGAATACAAAATATCAGGAAAAAATAGCAATATTAGAGTTCCGGCAGTGGTTCCCCTGATTTTGGGGCCTCCAGCCCACTGTCATTGAACTGGCTGATGGGGGAACCCCACCCCAAAGAGAACTGGTGCACTGTGTTGTGCCTAGAGCAATGACACCACCCGGAAGTGATGTTATCACACCAGGTACTTGAAGAGGGATGCTCTACTATCTGGGAAAAAACTCTATGATCATAGATTTTTCGCAAACGCTAGAGCATTGATTTCCGAAATCAAATGGAGAATCTTGAATCAAATGGAGAATCCAATGGTGCTCTTGATTTCCCAAATGAAATGAAGAATCAAGGTGCATGCATTATTGAAATTTCTGTTTCTGTGTTCATTCCCATACCCTGCATCCAAACCAAAGTCTGAACTACAAAGTAATTCCCATTTGTGGTAGCCAACTCAATAGGTGTGAGCAATAATATCTCCTTCTAAGGAGCTACAAGTCCCATTTTTGTTTGTTTTTGAGCCACAGTGCAGCAGCAAGCTCTTTCATATATCACCAACTTAAGCAGTCCCCCTACAACCTTGGGTTGTGGTGGACATGTATCAGAGATGAGATTGTGGGCAGCAGCTAAGTAGCATCCAGGATGAGGAACCAGAAGCCAAGGATGAAGTCAAAGGGCAGTACTAGGGTCAAATGCCAGAAGATAAAATCCTTCAGAAGAGCTAAATTCATAAGGAATACAGGGAACAAAGCTCAGGAAAGCGAGGTAGAGGAATAACCAGAATACCAGAACAAGCAGTAAGATTATTAGTTAGAAATGAATCCACATCTTTTTAGCTGCTTCCTCCTTTAGGGAGCCAATGGACTATGTTCATGGATAGAGCCTCTTTGGGACTCAGAGTTTCTTATAGATGCTAGAAAAGGCTTGACCTGCCACCTCAGTGACAGCAGCACTCCTAATCCCAGGTCTGCAAATCTGAGCTTCCTGACAGCATAGGATAAAAACTTCTTCTGGAAATAGGATACTAGGTTTATATGCTGTCAGTCTCTGTGATGCATTAGGGGGAATGTTTCCAAGCTGAGCAGACCTGAGCTCTTAAATCTCTCATTAAGCTCTAGAGATAGCTGAAGCAAACATGAGCCCTCAAACCTTTCATTAAATACTAGGGGGTGACTGATGGCATGCAAGATTCACAGTGACTTTCTTTTTTTCTGGTATGATCACTTGTGCAAAAAAAAGACTTGTGCACATTAAAGCATGTTAAACATAATCAGACCCCCCCTCCCAAAAATGTTCTTTTGAAGACTAAATGAAATCTTTGAGAAGAAAAACAGAGTAGGGGGTGACATTACTTTCTTTTGTTGTAGCGGTGTCTCACACTGAAGCTGTGTTCCAAATCACACTGTCTGAGAATTGTGAGCAACAAGGAGATCAGCAAGGAACTGTTGCCTTCAGAGCAGCTAGAGGCCTACCAGTGAGCCTCTTCCTCTTAGTCAATCAGCAGCCAAGAGAGGTGTCCATTGCTTTTAAGTTTTTCCGTGTATCTCAGCTGAAACAAATGCAGCACTGACTCTTGGAGATGTGCCATCTGTGACAGGGGGAAGAAGAAGAGCTAGATCTGAGAAATATTCCACAACATGCACACTGGAGGGCACACACGTGTCTATTGCAGAAAAGAGAACATGAGAAAGAATGGGTATGCTCGAATGACTGATGCAAACTCTGTGTCAATTTTCATGACTCTTTACTTGTAGAATTCAGTAGATTAGCATTTTTAATTGGTTGTTTGCCTACACAAATGTTCTTGAGAATGCAATAAAATATTCCAAATCTTGGGTCCTGGTTTTATTTTTGTTTCAAAGATTTTCAAGACATGAGTAACGGTGTCACAAAGGTTGAAAATATTTTGGTATTGATCCAATCTAGCATTTCTACAGGCAGAAGGATTTTCGCCTGTGGAACATGACTTCCTTGCCTTGACCTTCCCACAGCAGACCAAACTACCTGGAAAAGGGGAAGCAAGAAAGTAATGTTCCATGGGTGCAAATCCTTCCACAATATAAAACTTTATTCTGATACACTATTATTAAAGAGAAATACATTGGAATACCGTGGATGTATAGCTATACTCACTGAGAGTGGGTTTAGCATATGTAATGAGATAAAAAAACCCAATATCCATGTTCGGTCCTGGGGAGGTGTTTGTTCCAAGTTTCATAATAATTTGTAATTCAGCAATTTCTCTCTCCATTCTGTTCTTGAAGTTCCTTTGCAGTAAAACAGCTACTTTGAGGTCACCCATTGAATGCTCTGGAAGGTTGAAGTGTTCTCCCACAGATTTCTCAGTTCTGTAATTAGAATTAGAATTAGAACATGCCTTGCTAAGAATAATATAATAATAATAATTTTTTATTTCTATCCCGCCCTCCCCGCCGGAGCGGGCTCAGGGCGGCTCACAACATAAAATAAACACTACATCGGTTTTACATTATAAAACATGGTTAAAACAGTTATAAATTATTAAAATTAACATAACATAACAACATGGCGTTATAAACATTAGATTTGGTAGACTTCTAAGAATAGGACATTAAAACATTTCCAGCAGCATGCCTAGCTTTGTCATTGATTCTGTCACTAGTTGAAGGCCATCCTGAAAAGGTGGGTCTTACAGGCCCTACGAAATTGATCTAAACATCTTAGGGCCCTCACTTCCTCAGGAAGTTGGTTCCATAGTAGTGGAGCAGTGACAGAGAAGGCCCGATCCCGGGTGGCCTTCAGTCTGGCCTCCCTTGGCCCAGGGATATTCAACTGGTTTTTCCCAGATGACCTCAGTGCCCTCTGGGGCTCGTATGGGGAGAGACGGTCCCTCAGGTAGGTAGGTCCTCGGCCATATAGGGCTTTAAAGGTAATAACCAGCACTTTGTAGCGAACTCGGTATACCACTGGCAGCCAGTGCAGCCCGCGCAGCCCCGGCTGTATGTGCTCCCATCTTGGGAGCCCCAGCAACAGCCTAGCCGCCGTGTTCTGCACCAGCTGCAACTGCCGAGTTCGGCACAAGGGCAGCCCCATGTAGAGGGCGTTGCAGTAGTCCAGTCTCGAGGTGACCGTAGCATGGATCACCATTGCTAGGTCACGGCGCTCCAGGAAGGGGGCCAACTGCTTCGCCCGTCGAAGATGAAAGAACGCGGACTTGGCAGCGGCCGCTATCTGTGCCTCCATTGATAATGAAGGCTCCAGAAGAACCCCCAGGCTCCTGACCTTATGTGCCGCTTTAAGCTGCACACCGTCAAGAACCGGCAAGGGGATTTCCCTTCCCAGGGCACCGCGACCCAAGCAAAGGACCTCTGTCTTCGTTGGATTCAACTTCAGCCCGCTCAGTCTGAGCCAACCTGCCACGGCTTGCAATGCTAGGTCCAGGCTTTCTGGGACGGAGCCAGGCCGGCCATCCATTAGTAGATAGAGCTGGGTGTCATCAGCATATTGATGGCACCCAAGCCCAAACCTCCGGGCAATCTGGGCAAGGGGGCGCATATAGATGTTAAACAACATCGGGGAGAGAACTGCCCCTTGTGGCACCCCGCATACTAGTGGGTGACTCCGGGACCGTTCCCCCCCAATGGCCACCCTTTGTCCCCGTCCTTCGAGGAAGGAGGAAAGCCACTGTAAGGCCAATCCCCCAATCCCCATGTCAGCGAGCCGGCGAGCCAGTAGCTGGTGATCGACCGTATCAAATGCGGCCGACAGGTCCAACAATATCAGCACTGCCACGCCGCCTCGGTCCAGATGCCGCTGGAGGTCATCCACCAAGGCGACCAGCACTGTCTCCGTCCCATAACCAGGACGAAAGCCGGACTGGTGAGGGTCTAAGGCGGAAGTGTCATCCAAAAAGCTCTGCAACTGTAACGCCACTGCCCTCTCTATAACCTTACCTAAAAATGGTAGGTTAGAGACCGGTCGATAGTTTGCCAATTCGGCCGGATCTGCTGTACTCTTTTTTAGGAGAGGGCGGACCATGGCCTCTTTCAAAGATGTTGGAAATTGCCCTTCCAAGAGGGATCTATTTACGATATCCCATATAGGATATCTAAGCTCCCTCTGGCAGGATTTAATTAGCCAGGAGGGGCATGGGTCAAGGTCGCAAGTTGTAGGGCGTACAGTTGAGAGGACTTCGTCGACTTCCCCAAGACTAAGCGCGTCGAAGTGATCCAAGATAACATCAGGAGACAGGCACGGAGCCCCGGGTTCATCTACTGCATTCAATGTGGCAGAAAAGTCCTGGCGGAGTGACGAGATTTTATCTGCAAAAAATTTCGCAAAAGCCTCACAGCCTATTTCCAATTCTCTCATATTTGGTCTTCCTTGGGGCAGAGTGGTCAAATTTTCAATTATCTTAAATAATTGTGCTGGGCACGAATTTGCAGATGCAATCCTAGCCGCAAAGTAATCCTTCTTTGCGGCTTTGACTGCCATCTCATAAGACTTCATAAACGTTCTATAGGATGTTCTCGTCGCTTCGTCACGAGTATGCCGCCACCGCCTCTCTAGTCGTCTGAGACCCTGTTTCAGTTGGCGTAGCTCCGGGGTATACCAAGGAGCCAGCCTACTTCGAGGGCGCAGAGGACGCCGGGGTGCAATTTCGTTGATAGCCCTGGATAACCTGTCATGCCAGGTATCTACCAGGTCATCAAGGGAATTGCTAGGGGGCCAGGGGTCCCGCAGAGCCCTCTGGAACCGCTCAGGGTCCATCTGACTCCGCGGGCGAGCCAAAATAGGCTCGCCGCCTATACAGGGTTGAGGAGGCGCACCCATACGAGCCTTGAGGGCTAGGTGGTCCGACCATGGCACCGCCTCTACTGCGATATCGTCCACCAAGATCCCGGACGCAAAGATCAGGTCTAACATGTGCCCGGCCTGATGCGTGGGGGTGGTAACAAATTGGGAGAGTCCTAGTGTCGCCATGGAGGACACTAGGTCCAGCGCCTGATTGGAGGCCGCGTCGTCTGCATGGACATTGAAGTCGCCCAAGACCATAAGCCTCGGGAACTCCAACGCCCAGCCCGCCACCGCCTCCATCAGGGCTGGTAAGGCGCCGGCTGGTGCGTTAGGTGGACGGTACACCAGCCAGATCGCCAACCCCTCCCCCACTTCCCACGCCAAACCAGCACACTCCAAGCCCTCGATCGTTGGGGCCGGGAGAGCCCTGAAGGAGTAACCCTCCCGTATGAATAGCGCCACCCCTCCCCCCCGGCCAGTTGTCCGTGATTGGTGAAAGACCGAGTAACCCGGGGGCGCCATCTGGGAGAGAGCCACCATCTCTCCATCCCGCACCCAGGTCTCGGTCACGCAAGCCAGGTCCATGTCCTGCTTAAGCAGGTAGTCCCTAAGGATTGAGGTCTTATTATTTATGGACCTGGCATTACATAACACCAATGACGGAGACTGGCTTTCCCTCTTAGCCCCACTACCTGCCACCCTCGGGATGGAACGCAGACCGGAAGAGGGCCGAGCACTACCTTGTCTCCGCCTCCTTCCCACATAATTCCGTCTGCTCCCACCGTCATACCTTCCCCTCCCCATGAGCACTGGGATCCCTAGGCCAGACATCCGCTCCATACCTGATCCTTCACTAGTGTCAGTTTGTTTACTGCCCAGTTATCTTCTCCAGAGCTTAACCACCCTCACCCTCCTTTGTTTCACAATTCCAATTTGCCTGGCCCTTTAATTAATTAATCTATAGTTAATTAAATTAAACCTCCCCCCACCTTATCTCCATAATTTAATTGGCTAAAACTTTAATCGTCTATGGCATATTAATAGATAATTAAATATACCCCCCTATTAACCTTCCAATTTAATCTGCCAGTAATAATAAATATGTAATCGATCAGCATTTTCTTAATGTTAGTATTTTTTTTTGGATAATAGCATTACTAGTTCAGGAGCATATGGGTTGTTTCTCAGCCTAACATTCAGATCCATTGAGAATTACTATGAAGAAGAAGAGCTGGTTTTATACCCTGCCCTATACTCTGAATCTCAGAGTCTCAGAGCAGTCACAATCTCCTTTACCTTCCCCCACACACACACACACAACAGACAACAGAAAATTCTGTGCCTCCTTTCCCCTGTAATGTAAACTCAACATGGCTTACACAGATACTACCAATATAAATGTTTCCATCAATAAACTCAGTTCCAGCTTCTTTCTCCCTCTTTCAATAAGAATAGAATTCAAGGAGGCCATTTCATTATCGATACTACTTCCCCTTAAGTAATTCTCACAATAAAGCTATATTTGCAAGGCCCATCCTCTCTGTAATTTGAATGCTATACTTCTGTTGGCTAAGATGTAGGTTCTGTTTTAAATTCCTCTGTTAATACTTTCTAGTCTTCATTAAGGTGATTCACCTCTGTCAGTGAGCAAAAGCAGTGCAAGAGGGGCTCATAGGTGCTTTTAGAGTGACATGAAAATTCCCTTAGACAATGTAACTACTAGGAGGTATCAACATGTATTTCTTTCTTTAAAATTAAGATTTCCCCCCATTTTCAAAACAAAAAAAATGTGTTAAAAAAAATCTCAGTTTGACTCAATGTGTCATTTTTTGTCTGTTTGACTCTATGGGCGTTTTCGCACTCACCTTCAGCCGGCGCGACCCCCCTTTTCACCGCGTAGGATCTGCGCGGATTTCGCACTAAACGCCGCGGAGCAGCCGGAAGAGCCGGAAACTCCCGGCGCAAAAGCCGCGCAAACGGAAACTGCTTTTTGGCGGTTTCCGTTTGCGCCGCAAAAGCGCCGGGAGTTTCCGGCTCTTCCGGCTGCTCCGCGGCGTTTAGTGCAAAATCCGCGCAGATCCTGTGCGGTGAAGAGGGGGGTCGCGCCGGCTGAAGGTGAGTGCGAAAACGCCCAATGTGTCATTTTTTTGTCTCAGAACTCAATGAGTTTAAAAATCCACTTACTACCATAGTCCTCCAGATAAATTTTTTGAAACCCTGTATTTTGAAAGCTTCTCACTCTGTCCCAACCAGTTTCTAATATTGAGAGATGGCTTTAATCTTGACATAAGTAGAAACAAAAGTATAGATGAGCTGCACAGATATGTATTGTACAGCAATATTAAACAACTAGGGACACCACACTGTGTTGCTCATTCTCTGCCACTAATCAAGGATTGAATGGGGGTGACACAGAAAGGTGAGTTGGGCAGGGAAGCACAGATTCCATCATGGAGCATCAGGGACCAACATTAGCAAAAGACATGCTTAGTTTGTGCCCGTGCCCCTGACCCTGTGGCCTCTGCTCTTCTGGCCCACCAACTGCCGCTCCACCATGCATCATTGAGCCCCTTACACTCCTTGATGCTGCTCAGCAGCAAAAGGTGAGCTGCGTAGTCTTCCTCTTTCCCAGGCACATACCCCATTGCTAGCTCACCATACAGATAAAGAAAAAATACATGGTATCAATCAACCTGAGCCCATTTGTTTAAATGCTTGTTCCTCCAGACCATAATGTTCCTCTCAACATTGTAATGAAACAAAACTTACTAGTATTTTTGATCAGACAAATTGCCATGACTTTCCATTTAAACCAGTTGCTCTCTGGAGTGCCCTTAGTGCCACTACTAAGCCTGCATGCTGAAGATGAATATAATGGACTTTGCAAAAGATAAATTGGCAAAGAGTATTGGAAGAAAATGAAAGTGTGATCCAGGGAGCAGACCATCAGAATGATAGACTGTGTTGGATCGCCAGGCAAAAGCTGTGACCTGACTCTGAAATGCTGCAGCTCTCTTCCTCTGTATCTTAAGGAGATGTTTAATAGCTAACAGGAGGCCTCCTTCATACACACACCTAGTAGCATGAGGGTTACTTCCCTGTAATAGAATCTTACCTTACTGGGGAACATATGTTGATGTCCCGCCCGGGCCAGGACTCTGTGGGGGGGGGGCCCGCACTCGCTAGCCTACCTCCCCACCCACCGGCACCTGGGCAGCTACCCGGGGCGACGCTGGCAGCCCCCACCATCACACCCCAATGTACCTCGGCCGGCAGCAGAGCAACACTGTCGGCAACACACCCCAGCCCCCACAGATGGGCGCAGGGAGATCAGCTGCCTCTCAGCATCGGTGACGGCCAGGGAGGAGAGGTGAGGAAGGAGCTTGATGAGGGAGGAGGCAAGGGCCAGCAGGCCGAGCTGCAGCAGCTGGTGCCACCGCGCCCCAACGTTCCACTAGGGCCAGGTATGACCCAGCAGCCCCAGAGAGGCCAAGGCTCGAAAAGCCTCTCCTCAGCATCCGGGCTTATCAATGGGGGCGGAGCTAGCCAGAGGTGGGACCCGGGGAGAGGGGAGGAAACTTGCTGGGGGACAAAAGGCAGAGGGCCTAGAGGTCGGGGAAGAAGATGGCTGATGTGACAGAGGGGCTGCCAACTGAGAGAGACAGGAGCCCAAACACAGCCGGAGGGGAAAGGGAGTCTGAGGTAAGGTAACCCACCCGCCCCAATTTCTGAGACCTCAAGGGGACACCAGCATGAGGTTTAAAAGGGGCGGCCGCAGGCAGGGGAGCGATGGCCACACCGTGGGACCGTGGGGGGCACCAGGGGTGTGACAATGTGGTGGAGGATTCGGGCACTGCCCCAGGCATAGGACGGCCCCGCCCCTATATACCTACCCCACTGGGTTGGCAACCCAACAGAACTGCGCCCCCATCCAGTGAGTCTTCTACAGACGAAGCAAGGGGCGACTCGGTGATAGAGGTGGAGCAGATGGCCGCCATGGATACCAACCCTTCCCCCCTCAACCACCAGGCTCAGCTTCTTTGCAATGTCACTCAGCAACAGCAAGTGGCCCAAGTGAAAGTCGTGTGAGGCCTCAAACAAGCGCTGTTGGCCCGACCCCGCTGAAGTGGCACCTTTTTGTCCTAGACAAACCCATGGCCCCCTCTTATGAAGTTAGGGGCAGAGGACGATGTGGAAGCCTACCTCGAGGCTTTCGAGAGGGTGGCCGAAGCCATGCGGTGGCTCAAGGAGCAGTGGACTTTTATTCTAGGGCCCTACCTGACGGGAGAAGCCCAGGCTGCCATGAAGGCCTTGGAGAAGACCCAGGCCATGGACTATGAGGCACTTAAGACGGCCATTTTTGACCACCTGGAGGTCATGCCCAAGGCCCACCGCCAGAAGCTCCGCTCATGGCTGTCAGCAGCAACGGTCCACCCCCGCTCGGCAATTGCAGTTCTCAAGGACGTTGCCACCCGTGGGCTTCACCCTACCACCGAAGATGAGTGGCACATAGTAGAACTGGTGGTGATAGAGCAGCTGCTGCAGGTGCTGCTGCCCCACACCCACCATTGGGTGACCTGCTGGAGACCAACATGCCTTAGCGAGGCCCGGGAGCTCTGAGAGAACTTCCAAGCAGCCAATCACAGAGACCTCCCACCCCGGACGGATGGCAGCAGGACTGGAAAGGGGGCAAGCAGCACCAGAAGGACCTCTGGGAAAGACACTGGGGTCAGTCGAACAGGATGGCCGCGCCTGGCCCCCGCTTGCCCGCTCCGTACCTGGATTGTGGGGGCCCTGGGGAGGACCCATGATACCAGGACCGGGAGTACAGCCTGGCAGTCGCAAAGGTGAAAGAGAGGGATGCCCTTTACCGGAGTGGTGGCGACCAGCGGGGGAAGTCGGCCGTGCTTCACCTGTAGTCAGTGGGGGCACCTCAAGTGAGAATGTCCCATGATGGAATGCGATGCAGGGTGGGAAGAAACCCTGCAAACCACGGAGGTGGGGTCCCGGCCCCCACCCTGGACTATTACCGTGGGGCTCAGAGGATGCTAGATTCAAGCCATGGTCGATAACAGCAGTTTGCTGTCCATGATATGGGCCAACCTGGTGTCCGCCCCCTTGCTGGTCCTTTGCAGCACATCCATCGCATGCATGCATGGGCACACAGAACGGTGCCCTGTGGTGTCCATACTCCTAAAGTACCTGGGCTGCTATTGGAGTGTACCAGTGGCCAAAGTGGCCTGTTTGCCCTATCCGATCCTGCTTGGATGTGATGCCCCATGCTTTGGGGATGTCGTGGAGGCAGCTAATCCCGAACAGCAAGGCTGGCCAGGCCCCGCCAACTACGATACTGGGGCTCTGGCTGTAGAGGAGGAGGCAGACCCGGGAGAGGGCCCGTCTACCTCAGACCCTCCCCCAACCGACGTGGGAGGTGTGGCCAGCAGACCCCCAATTCGTGGAGGCCCAGGCGGAAGACGAGGAATTGGACGCTCTGCGGCAGCACAAAGCAGTCCGTGATGGGGTTATCGTGGATGAGCGAAGGAGCCGGCGGCTGCCCCGAATCATCTGCGAGGAAAGGGTATGGTTCCGAGAGGTAAAAGGGCGGTTAGGCCCCAGTAAACAATTGTTAGTCCCCCACCGATACAGGCTGGATGTCCTTCAGGGAGCTCACGATCACCAGTGGGCGGGCCACCAAAGGGTTAAGAACACTCCAGCCAAGGTCCTGGCCCACTTCTTTTGGCCTTCCGTGGCCCTGGATGCCCAGGCCTACTGTCGCTCCTGCAACGTCTGCCAATGCCTAACGTCCTGAGCAGAACTCCAGGCTCCATTAGCCCCCTTGCCTGTAGTGGGTACCCCTTTCAAGTGGGTGGCCATGGACTTTGTGGGGCCCCTACCCCGAACGCCAAGGAGGGCATGGTATATATTGCTCCTAATGGACTACGCCACCCACTACCCGGAGGCCATCCCCCTGTCTAGCATGAAAAGTGCTGCCGTGGCCCAGACACTGATGCACTACTTCTCCCACATGGGGCTACCCCAAGAAATACTCACAGACTGGGGAACGCCCTTCACAGCTGGCCTTATGCGGCAAGTTTGTCAGACGCTGCACATTAAGCAACTGTTCACCTCCGTCCACCACCCCCAAACCGATGGGTTGGTGAAACGGATAAACCAGACCTTAAAGGCAATGCTGAAGAAGATGGTTTATGACCACCCCACTGCCTGGGATCTCTACCTGGACCCCCTGGTCTTTGCCATCCAAGAGACACCCCAAGCCTCACTCAGGTATTCCCTTTTCGAATTGCTGTATGGGAGGCAGCCCCTGGGGATCCTAGCCTGCTGGAGGATCAATGGGTGCAAGGTGGGGAGGGGCCCAAGGAGCCCCCAGAGTAGTATGTTAGGCGGTTACAAGAGCGGCTGGAGGACATACACCGGGAAGCCTGGGGCAACCTCGAAAGGGCCCAGGAAGTTCAGCGAAGGCGGTATGATAGGGTTGCCAAGGTCTGGGGCTTCCAGGTGGGAAACAGAGTCCTGGTGCACAGGGAGGTAATGGGCGAGAATCAGGGAGACCCCTGGCGAGGGCCCTTCCAGGTTACACAGGTACTGGGTCTCCTCACGTACGAGGTGCAATGTGGGTCCTGCCCCCGCCAAAAGAAGTCCATCCACATAAACAACCTAAAGGGGTGGATACGGCGAGAGCCACCCAACAAGAAGGGGCTTTTGGAAGAGGACCCGAGCAACCTATGGGATGGGTCCCTACCCTGGACTACCAGGGGACGTTGAGGGGAACCTCACGTATTTGGCACCTCACTTACACCGGAACAGCAACAGGCTCTCCCAGCGGTCCTCAGTATTCTCCAACAGGCCGGGCTTGACCACCCTGGTCAAGTTGTAACCTCCCCAGGTCAAGTGGAGAGTTGTAACCTCCCTGGGTCAAGTGGCTCGGGCCCGATGGAGGCCCATGCCGCAGAAGCGCTGGGACATCATCGCCCGGGAAGTGGATGAGATGCATCGCCTCAACATCAATGAACCATCCCAGAGTGAGTGGCGCAGCCCAGTGGTCCTCATGCCGAAACCCGATGGCGGCATGCGTTTTTGTGTGGACTATTGGGAGGTGAATAAGTTGGCCAAATTCAACGCCTACCCAATGCCCCATGCATCCTTATTGACCAGCTAGGGAAAGCCCAGTACCTCTCCGCACTGGACCTCAGCAAGGGCTATTGGCAGGTATCCATGTACCCGGCAAACAGGGAGAAGATCACCTTCGCCACCCCCCCAGGGACTCTTTCAATTCAAGAGAATGCCCTTCAGCTTGAACAGGGCAGCAGCAACTTTCCAGCGGCAGGTGGATAAGGCCTTGGCCCAGTGCGAGGGCTTTGCCCAGGCCTACATCGACGACATAATCATGTGCAACCCGACCTGGGAGGTCCACCTGATCCACCTGCACCAAGTGTTGCAGGCCCTGCATGTCGCCAGGCTCCGCGCCAACCCTTGGAAAAGCCACCTCGGAGCTCAGGTATCTGGGGTTCCTGGTTGGGAAGGAGCAGCTACAACCCCATAACTTTGGAGCAGCAACCACGCCTGTGCACCAAGAAACAGCTGTGACACTTCTTAGGGTTCGCAGGGTATTACAGTAAATTCATACCCAACTTCGCAGCCGTGGCCACCCCTTTGAGGGACTGCCTCCGGAATGCATGCCCGAATGTCCTCCAGTGGGGGGCAGCCCAGGCAATGCCCTTTGAAGCGCTCCGCACCAGCCTTTCCTGGGAACCGGTGCTGCAAAATCCAGACTTCTCTTGGCCCTTTGCATTACACACAGACACCTCAGAGACCAGGATCGGGGCGGCGCTGTCCCAAGGAGACCCCGGGGAAGACCGCCCGGAGTTGTTTATCAGCCGCGGAGCATGTTTACTCCACAGTAGAAAAAGAAGCCCTAGCGGTAAAATGGGCCATCGGGGCATTGAAGTTGTACCTAACCAATAATGCCTTCCGTTTGGTGGTCAACCACGCCCCCTTCTGTGGATGTCCAGGATGAAGGATAGCAACAACCACATCCTCAGGTGGTACATGTCACTTCTCCCCTTTTGCTTCACAGTGCAGCATCAAGCCGGGGCTGACCACCACATGGCAGACTACCTCTCCAGGCTCTTTGAGGATGAGGCAGAGAAGCAAGAAACACAGAAGGGGGTGTGCCCTGGCCGGGCCGGGACTCTGCGGGGGGGCCCCCTCTCACACTCGCTAGCCTCCCTCCCCACCCACTGGTGCCTGGGGGGCTACCCGGGGCGATGCTGGCAGCCCCCACCGCTGCACCCCACTGTACCTCAGTGGCTGGCAGTGGAGCTAAACTGTTGGCAACACACCCCAGCCCCCACAGCCGGCATGCCCGTCCTCAGGCGCGGGGAGATCTGCTGCCTTGCAGCATCAGTGGCAGCCAGGGAGGAGAGGCAAGAGAGGAGCTCGAGGAGGGAGGGGCAGCAGGCTGAGCCACGGCAGCTAGTGCTGCCATGCCCTGACGCTCCACTAGGACCAGGGACAACCCAGCAGCCCCAGAGAGGCCAAGCCCTGAAACGCCTCTCCTTGGCTTATCAACGGGGGCAGAGCTAGCCAGAGGTGGGACCCGGGGAGAGGAGAGGGAACTTGCTGGGGGATAAAAGGCAGAGGGCCAAGAGGTCGGGGAGGAAGCTGACTGAGAGAGACAGGAGCCCAAACACAGCCGGAGGGGAAAGGGGGCTTGAGGTGCGGTAACCCCGCCCCCCCTTCAATTTCTGAGATGTCAGGGGGACACCAGCACGAGCCCTAAAAGGGGCAGCCGCAGGCAGAGGTACGACGGCCACACTGGGGGACCGCGGGGGGCGCCAGGGGTGCGACAGTTGATATTATAAACAGGGTGGTGGTGGGTGGCGCAGGACCTATAAGGGCCATGCCAGAAATTAGCTGGGGAAAACTCATGTGATACTCATGCTGTAGCAAGTGCTAGGTTGGTGAATGCTATGGATGAAGTAAAACCTAGGGAACCCTTTGCTTTAAAGAAAAAATTTGAGGAACTACATTTATTTATTTTTATTTATTTATTTATTTGGGATTTATATCCCGCCCTTCCCACGAATGGCTCAGGGCGGCTTCCAACAATTAATCAAACTTAAAATTAAACAATTTCAAATATAAAACAGTTAAATAGTTAAACAGTTAAAATATTAAAACAGAGTAATTCAGTTTCCTATGAACAGATGGCTGGCCAGTTTCCTCAAGTTGTTATCCTAGCTAAATGTAGGCTAGGTATAGGCTAGCCGGAAGAGGGTCGTCTTACAGGCCCTGCGGAACTGCGCCAAGTCCCGCAGGGCCCTCACCTCTTCCGGCAGCTGATTCCACCATACGGGGGCCATCACGGAGAAAGCCCTTTCCCTGGTGGCTTTCAGACGGGCTTCTTTTGGCCCGGGGATAGTGAGGAGATTTTGTGTTCCTGACCTCAGTGCTCTCTGGGGAACATGTGGGGAGAGACGGTCCTTCAGGTAGGCAGGTCCCAGGCCATATAGGGCTTTAAAGGTAATAACCAGCACCTTGTACCGGACTCGGTATATCACTGGAAGCCAGTGCAGAGTCCGAAGACCCGGCTGGATGTGTTCCCACTTTGGGAGACCCAATAACAGCCGGGCCGCGGCATTCTGCACCAGCTGCAGTTTCCGAGTCCGAGACAAGGGCAGCCCCATGTAGAGGGCGTTGCAGTAGTCCAACCTTGAGGTGACCGTAGCATGGATCATTGTTGCTAGGTCGTCGCGCTCCAGAAAGGGGGCCAGCTGCCTTGCCCGTCTAAGATGAAAAAATGCGGACTTGGCAGCGGCTGCTATCTGAGCCTCCATCTTTAAAGAAGGCTCCAACAGCACCCCCAAGCTCCTGACCCTGTCCGCCGCCATAAGCGGCGCACCGTCAAAAGCCGGCAGGGGGATCCCCCTCCCCGGGCCGCGGCGGCCCAAGCAAAGGACCTCTGTCTTCGTAGGATTTAACTTCAGCCCACTCAGTCTGAGCCACTCAGCCACGGCCCGTAGTGCCTGGTCAAGATTTTCCGGGGCGCAGACAGGCTGGCCATCCATCAGTAGATAGAGCTGGGTGTCATCAGCATACTGGTGACACCCCAACCCATACCTTCGGGCAATCTGGGCAAGAGGCCGCATCTCTCGGCTTGGCTTCGCGAACGAAGATTTAAGAAGGGTGCAATAGTCCACGTTTGCTGCAGGCTCGCTGGTGGCTGACAAGACCAATGTGGGACAGGCAGGTCCGGCCACAGCGGCTGCAGGGAAAAGTCTGATTTGGGGTTGGTGCTGTAGCAGTGCGATTCTTCCTCAATCTCCTTTTGTCCTCAAGACCAGCTATGCGTGTGTTCTCAAAGGAAGAGACAGCCTGGTGGATGGTGTGCCTCCATGCTTTGCGATCTGAGGCTAGGTACTTGTCACCTGCTGGGAACAAGGCAAATTACCACAGGACTTTCGTGATGCAATCATCATCACCCTATACAAGAACAAAGGGGAAAAGTCAGACTGCTCCAACTACCGGGGGATAACCCTGCTCTCCATCGCAGGCAAAATCCTTGCCAGAATACTCCTGAACAGACTGGTGCCCACCATTGCAGAAGAACTCCTCCCAGAGAGCCAGTGCGGCTTCAGAGCTAACAGGAGCACCACCGACATGGTATTTGTTCTCAGGCAGCTCCAAGAGAAATGCAGGGAACAGAACAAGGGTCTGTATGTGACTTTTGTCGACCTTACCAAAGCTTTCGATACCGTTAGCAGGAAAGGCCTGTGGCAAATCTTGGAACGTTTAGGATGTCCCCCAAGGTTCCTCAGCATGATCATCCAGCTACACGAAGACCAGCGAGGCCAAGTCAGACACTGCAACGACCTCTCGGAGCCCTTCCCAATAGGCACAGGTGTAAAGCAAGGCTGCGTTCTCGCGCCAACTCTCTTTACGATTTTCTTTAGCATGATGCTTCAAAGAGCCGCAGTAGATCTAGATGAGGACGATGGTGTCTACATCCGCTATCGCACCGATGGCAGCCTGTTCAACCTGAGGCGACTAAAGGCCCACTCCAAGACAATGGAAAAACTCATCCGAGAGCTACTGTTTGCTGATGATGCTGCACTCGTCTCCCACTCGGTATCAGCTCTGCAGCATATGACGAGGCCGCATGTAGATGTTAAATAACATCGGGGAGAGAACCGCCCCTTGGGGCACACCACAATCAAGTGAGCGCCTCCGAGACAGCTCCCCCCCAATTGCGACCCTTTGTCCCCGACCTTCCAGGAAAGAGGAAAGCCACTGTAAGGCCAACCCCTGAATTCCTGCGTCGGCGAGGCGGCACGTCAGTAGCCGATGGTCGACCGTGTCGAACGCCGCCGACAGGTCTAACAACATCAGCACCGCCGAGCCACCCCGATCCAGATGCCGTTGAAGGTCATCCACTAAGGCAACCAACACTGTCTCCGTCCCGTGTCCCAGGCGAAAGCCGGACTGAAATGGGTCGAGGACGGAAGTGTCATCCAGGAAGGTCTGTAACTGCTTCGCCACTGCCCTCTCAATAAGTTTACCCAGAAAGGGCAAATTTGAAACCGGCCGATAGTGTGTCAATTGGGCCGGATCTAGAGATGGCTTTTTTAAGAGGGGTCGGACCACAGCCTCTTTAAGTGGCGTTGGAAAGTGCCCTTCCGTTAGGGATCTATTTATGATATCCCGCACGGGATATCTAAGGTCCCCCTGGCAAGATTTAATAAGCCAGGAAGGGCATGGGTCTAATTTACAAGTTGTTGGGCGAGCAGATACAAGAATCCTGTCAACTTCCTCCAGACTGAGGGGGTCAAAGCCATCCAGTATATAATCCGAGGACAGGCTCGGGGCCTCAGGTTCGCTAACTGTCTCCAAACTGGCAGGGGAGTCGGGGCGGAGTGATGCGACTTTATCCGCAAAAAATTTCGCAAAAGCCTCACAGCCTATTTCCAATTCAGTAGAATTTAACCTGCCTTGCGGCAGCGTAGTAAGTCCTCTAATTACGTCAAACAATTGTGCCGGGCGCGAAGTTGCGGATGCAATCTTAGCCGCAAAGAATGCTCTCTTTGCGGATTTGATTGCCATCTCATAGGCCTTCAAACTCTCTCTATAAGATGCTCGGGTCACTTCGTCTCGAGTACGCCGCCATTGCCTCTCTAGTCGTCTGAGCCCCCGCTTTTGTTGCCGCAGCTCCCGGTTAAACCAGGGGGACGGTTTCGGGCGGGGGCGCAGAGGGCGCCTGGGTGCGATCTCCTCGATGGCCCTGGAGAGCCCATTGTTCCAGGACTCTACCAGACCATCCAGGGAATCACCAGTGGGCCAGGTATCCCGTAGAGCCGTTAGGAACCGTTCCGGGTCCATCAGGCTCCGCGGGTGAGCTAAAATACGCTCTCCGCCTAAACGGGTTTTGGGTGATACCTCCATACGGGCCTTGAGGGCAAAGTGATCTGACCATGGCACTGCTTCCATAGCAATATCAGTCACTGATATTCCGGCCGCAAAGACCAGGTCTAACATGTGTCCCGCCTGATGGGTGGGTGTTGTGACAACCTGGGAGAGTCCTAGTGTCGCCATGGATGACACCAGGTCCATCGCCTGGCTGGATGCCGCGTCATCGGCATGGACATTGAAGTCACCCAAGACCAAAAGCCTTGGGTGCTCCAACGCCCAGCCCGCCGCGGCCTCCACCAGGGATGGTAAGGCGCCGGCCGGTGCGTTAGGCAGTCGGTACACCAGCCAGATCGCCAACCCCTCCCCAACATCCCACATCAGGCCAACACATTCAACACCCGGGATCTCTGGAGCCGGAAGAGCCCTAAAGGAGTAAGCCTCTCGTATGAAAAGTGCCACCCCGCCCCCCCGCCCGCTAGTCCGTGACTGGTGAAAGACCGAGTATCCCGGGGGAACGGTCTGGGAGAGAGCTACCGTCTCCCCTTCGCGCACCCAGGTCTCGGTCACGCAAGCCAGGTCCATATCCTGTTCAGTCAGGAACTCCTGCAGGACAGAGGTCTTATTATTAATGGACCTGGCATTGCATAACACCAGTGACGGAGGCGAGTAATTCAACCTGGCCCCACTACCTGTCACCGTCGGGATGGGACGAAGGCTGGAAGGGGGTCGAGCACTGTTGTGTCTCGATCTCCTTCCTTTATAATACTGCCTCGTCCCACCGTCATATCTTCCCCTCCCCAGGAGCACTGGAATCCCCAGGCCATTCATCTCCGATTAATGTCCCCTTAAATTGATGGAACCGTCCAGCTACCCTCTCTTCCACCCCCTCCTCCCAGCTGATCTATCTATTTTAACTAATCTGCCATTTACTAATTAGCTATTTAACTAAATCCCCTCTAAACTTCTCAACAATTATTAGCTAAATTTAAATTAATTTAATCTACAGGCTTATTAATTATAAAACCCTCCCCAATAATTATCTTCCTTAATCAATTTGCCTCAGATCAATTTTTTAGTTTCAAAAGCTCCTTAATCATAAAAAAAACCCCTCCCAATAAATTCTTCCTTAATTAATTCGCTATAAGTCAACTCTCACTTTAGCCAATAAATAATTTCCAATTTAAATAGCCTATAAACCACAACTAATAATAAATAATATCTCTCAATTGGCAGTTCAGATCTGATGGGACGGGGGTTGGGGACAGGGGGATGTAAACAGTTGAGTAACAAGCGATAATTTTAAAGTGCTAATGCCTTTAAGCAATGATTTTAAAGTGCTAATGCCTATGAGTGCAGTGTTCTTATTTTTGCCGTGTTCTTATCCTTTTCCTTCTGGCGTACTGGTATCCATATGGAGCCTGCTTCTTGTCGAGCGGTAAGGGGGGGGGATTGCCGAAAAACAGATAGCTGGGTAAGGGTCATTGGAATGTTCTTATGTTGGTTATACGGCCGACTGGCCGACCGGCAGACTCGGGCAGCCCTCCGTGCAGACTCAGGGGGCCCGGTGGGTATGAGCCCTCCGCGTCCCCTTCGTCCCGCGGCCTCCGCCCTAATCCGCCTGTCAGCAACTCAATTCAGCCCTTCCAATGTTCTTCAGACCCTTCAGTCACCAATCCGTCCCACACTCCCCCCCAGTCAAAGTCACACTCCCATACAGGGAGGGGGGGTGAGGGGGATCGGTCCTACAGTTAGAGATCGGTCCTACTATTTATTGGTGAGAAGTGAGATACCCAATCTGCTAGCTGAAGTTGTGAAAAAACTAAACATGCATGCAATCATGTTACTGACAAGGACTACTTTCCCAAGTAGACATGCACAGAACTGGGCAATGACAGCATGATAATGCCCCATTTATTACCACCAAATTAAACACTGTGAAATGAAAATAGTAAACGAGCTACTACATTTCACAGAATGCTATTTTCAGGCACAGGTTAACATTAAAAATCAGTGGCCACTTCAGGTATTAAATGTATATCATGGAACTATGCATTAGACAAGAGGTCAAACTGTGTCCCTGATGGTGGTGGGCCCTGGACAAATGACCCTTTTGACCTTGAGTAAAATGACCCTGTCTCCATAAATGGAGAAAATAGGAAGATGTGGGTTCTATGCCACTGGTTATGGCGATGAAAGAGGACCCCTAGCCTAACATTTGCACTGACATGGCAAGGTTTTAATACTGGATATAATTTCCACATGCCATGTTCTTCCTCTCAACATGGAGATCAGCTTAATCTTCAGTGACAAGTACGTATTCAAAAGATACTGTAGCTGTAAGACTTGTTGCTATGGAAACATGAAAAAATGATGACAACACTGTTGGAGTCAAGACTGCATAATAGGCATATTCACCCCAGAACTGTGCAATTTTCTAAAAAATGTTTCTTCTTAGGTTGCCACACTTCTCCACTTTCCCTCTGAAAGAAAAACAAATTACTGGCATTTTCAGATATGCTTTAATCAAATTCAGAACACAGATATGCTTTAGTCAAATTCAGAACAATCATCCAAAACTTTTACTTAACAAAATAAGTAACAAGCATAAGATGTACAATAGGGTTAACAACTACAGAGACATGGAAGAAATCTGTCTTCAAAAATACAATAATGAAAAAAAGGCCAAGCCACTGGCTATCAATCCCACAACCCTTGCTATTCAACTGACTCCATTTTGTTAATGTTACCCCTATTAAAAATGATTTAATTAAACTAACCATCATTAACTGACTGACTGAGCTGTGTTAGCTAGGGTTTGTAAAACCCAGCATGTGAAGCAAAGATGTCTAGTTCCGATACAAAGGTAAAAAAAAAAAAAAAAGTGAAGTTCTGACAGAGGACAGGAACCATTTCCACAGTGCACATTTTCCCCCTGTTGCTCATGAGTTGAATCTGTCAGATGCTTTCATTAGTTCCACAATAGGGCTTTAGATCCAGGATCGGACCACCCTTAGCATTCCGCAGTAACTTTGAAATGGGGCTCCTACTATGCACTGCATCATTTACATCATCTACAGAGCCTTCCTTTTTATTTTGCTTCATCCAGCCCACTTTCCCCACCTAGGAAGCCATGGAGACTCCCCCCCCCCCTTTCTTAAAAATGTTATTTTGGTTGTATTACAATGCTGTCATGTTAAACACTACACATTAACATCATTGAAACGGTCAAATTGTTTCCATAAATAAGGTTCTATGCAGTGATTTCCAATGAAAATGGCTGCTTTGCTTCTCTTCTGCTTATTATAGCCATGATTATCTGTTGGTTGCTCTTGCTTCTCTTCTCAGCAACTGGCACTGTGGCTTAGTGGTTTAAAGCACCTATCTGGTAAACAGGAGATCCTGGGATTGAATCCAGGGGGCAGGGGGAGAGTTCACATGATTCTGCATCATTTTTTTCTCTGTTACATCAATATGTTCCTCTGTGCCCTCTGTTAAAGACACAGGTCTATTTTAAAGGAGGTTTAATATGCATATGCCAAATTTCCAGAACCATCTCAGTAGTAGTGCCCATGTTTCCAAGCAGAAAGGTGCGGTGCCTATTTTGCCTTAGTTTTTTTTTCCCTGAAGAAGAAAATAGGACCATCTAGAAATGGTAGTAAGCAAGATATAGCATCAGGGAGGTTGTTGATAGGTACCTGGCTGCACTGGAACCCAGGACCAAGCTATACTTCAATAACTTGGCAAACATCCTGCTTCAAGGAAATCACCACCTCAATTTACATGGTGAGGAGACACATCCCTGTTAGAACAGACTGGCAATGTCTCTTGCTCAGTCCTCCAAGACTTCAAACACAATACTGTCAAGCATGGTAAAATTCCATTGATAATTGATTGTTTTAGGGTTCTCCATAACACTGGTCTGTGAAGTATCTTGGAGGACCAAGGTTTGTTAGCTCTGTTATTCTTTCCCCTCCCCCTTCCTGCTTTATTGCTTGCAAAGTAGAAGTAGAGAGAAACGAAATTAACTTGAGAAGAAGTAATCAGCACCTTCCCGTACATTCCTGGTAGGGAGTGCGACACATCTGGGGGAAGCAAGGACAGAGTCCTGATAACACTGTGAGAATGTAGATATTTATGATAGTTTATGTGTGAGAGCTATCCCTCGCCCCCACCTTTTCCAAATTTGACCATATCTGATGGTATACACAAGCTGTTCAAACAGAAAAGCTCTCTGTTGATGATGGAAAGAAAGACTGATCTCCCACTAAACTTATGCCGCTCTCATTCTCCTCTTCTCCGTGGGGCTGCTGCTGGATTTCACACAAACTGCCCCGGACCAGTGAGTTGCTCCGCCTCTCTTCAAGTTCCCTCTGCAGCAGACAGGATCCTCTGAAAACTGGTTTCTGTCTGCTGCGGAGGGAACTTGAAAAGGGGTGGGGCAACTCACCGGCTTGGGGCAGCTTGTGCAAAATCCAGCAGCAGCCCTGCAGGTAAAAGGAGCAAACAGACCGAAACAAGGTGAGTGGGAAATCGGTCAAAAACTAGACTCAGACTCATCTTGGCCTCTCTTTTGTAGGGCTGATGACATCACAGTATCTCTGGCCCTTCTCTGCTCTTCCTTCACCTCATCTTTACCCTTCCCTCTTACTCTACAAAGTGCAAGTACCCAAGTTCTTGCTCAGTACCACATGCTCCCTCTTGATATCTTTTTTTGCCATTTTGCCAGGCTCATCAATTGTTTCTGTTATTTTCTCCTTATCTTGCTATGCTGGCTTGGGGCAGGGGGAGGGGCTGTCTCCACAGAGAGGTTCAAGTGCGTTCAAGAAGCAGGCCTGTAAGCGTTTCAATGAAGCACAATCTCATAACAACCTATGTTAATGGGATCTATATTCCATGTCTCAAAATATGACCATTTATACTTCTTTTCTCTCACAAAGAAGCCATATCTTGAGCCATAGAATAATCCATACTTGTGCAATTTAGCATGGATCTGGTGGATGAACAGAGAAATATCTTGGGCCACATTAACATGCACTCAGAAGGACAAGGGAATGGGTTGGGGTGCCTCCTTGGCAGATGACACAAATAGTCTTGAAGAAGGACTCTTTAATGTCAGAATCTGCACTGGGCTGTAGAATCCTTTGTGAATACTCCTTATATATCTTTGAGGATCTTAGACCTGCTCTAATGCATGAGGCACCTCATCCTTTGATGGATAACAAACCCAGGAGACTGTTTCTCCCACCCAGGATAGATGGAGTGCTACATCAATGAGCCAGACAAGCCAGGGTGAAGGTGAGTTCAAAACAGTCATAAATCCTCCTTGTTGGGAAAAAGGACTGGTTACAAATCCTGTAATGATCCACAGTCTTTCTGTACCATATTATATCCCCCAACACGAAATGCTCTGATATGAAGCCCTAAAAGCCAAAGCATAACTTGACTAGAAGAACTACAATATTTTTTTTTAATTAAATTCATTGTTGACATTAATTTTAATACTATATTCAAACACTATATTTAATACTATATTCAAGAATGGCTAAAACAATGCAATTAAATAAAAACCTTTGATAGGCACCTAAAAGCAACTCCTTTCCCTGCATGTGTGAATCATGGCATGCCTCTGCTGGAAAGGAACTTTGTGATCAAGAATGGATAAATGCATGATGGAAAGACAAAGTCAGAAGGAAGATTGGGATAATAACAATTCGAAGGAAGAATACCCAGAAAGTGGGGTGGGTGATGCTGGGGTGGCCAGACCGTCCCGGGCACCCGGGAATGTCCCGGTTCTGGCCGCCTATTCCCGCCTCCCGGGCTGGCTATACCGGGACCATTAGAGGTCCCGGTTTAGCCAGCCCCGGAGGCAGTGGGCCGTGGGCGCCGGCGGGGAAGGCGGCGAGGGAGGGAGCGTCCCCACGCGCAGGGACGCTCCCTCCCTCACTTGCCGCCTTCCCCGCCCGCGCGCGGGGCCCGGCGGCGGTGGCGGAGGCCTCTCCGCGGCCTCCACTGGTCGCTGGAGGCCCTCCAGAGACTCTGGAGGGCCTCCAGCGAGCAGCGGAGGCCGCGGAGAGGCCGGCGCTGGTACCTGGAGGCCCTCCAGAGACCAGCACCGACCAGCGGAGGCCTCTCCGCGGCCTCCGCTGTTCCCTGGAGGCCCTCCAGAGGCCCTCCAGCGAGCAGCGGAGGCCGCGGAGAGGCCGGCGCTGGTCCCTGGAGGCCCTCCAGAGACCAGCGGAGGCCCTCCCCGGCCTCCGCAGCCGCCGCCAGCCCCGCCAGCAGCACCAGCCGCCCGGAGGAGAGGCCGCCACCCGCCCTGGATGAAGGTAAGCAGGGAGGGGGCCGAAAGCAGGGGGGGCGGCTGGCGGGAGGGGGCGGCCTTCCTTCCTTCCTTCCTTCCTTCCTTCCTTCCTTCCTTCCTTCCTTCCCTCCCTCCTCCCTTCCTTCCCTCCCTCCTTCCTTCCCTCCTTCCCTCCTCCCTTCCTTCCTTCCCTCCCTCCCTCCTCCCTTCCCTCCCTCCCTCCTTCCTTCCTTTCTTCCTTCCTTCCCTCCCTCCCTCCTCCCTTCCTTCCCTCCCTCCCTCCCTCCTTCCTCCCTCCCTCCTTCCTTCCCTCCTTCCTTCCCTCCCTCCTTCCTTCCTTCCTTCCTTCCCTCCTTCCTTTCTTCCTTCCCTCCTTCCCTCCCTTCCTTCCTTCCCTCCTTCCTTCCTTCCTTTCTTCCTTCCCTCCCTTCCTTCCTTCCCTCCTTCCTTCCCTCCCTCCCTCCCTCCCTCCTTCCCTCCATCCTTCCTTCCTTCCTTTCTTCCTTCCCTCCCTCCCTCTTCCCTTCCTTCCCTCCCTCCTTCCTTTTTCCCTCCCTCCTTCCTTCCTTCCTTCCTTCCTTCCTTCCTTCCTTCCTTCCTTCCTTCCCTCCTTCCCTCCTCCCTTCCTTCCTTCCCTCCCTCCCTCCTTCCTCCCTCCCTCCCTCCCTCCCTCTGGCCACCCCTGGAGTAGACAATACTGACTTTGGTGGACCCAAGTACTGATTCAGTGTAAGGGAGCTTTGTGTTTGTGACTGGACTAGACAATACTGACTTTCGTGGACCCAAGCACTGATTCAGTGTAAGGGAGCTTTGTGTTCGTGACTGGACTAGACAATACTGACTTTGGTGGACCCAAGCACTGATTCAGTGTAAGGGAGCTTTGTGTTTGTGACTGGACTAGACAATGCTGACTTTGGTGGACCCAAGCACTGATTCAGTGTAAGGGAGCTTTGTGTTTGTGACTGGACTAGACAATACTGACTTTCGTGGACCCAAGCACTGATTCAGTGTAAGGGAGCTTTGTGTTTGTGACTGGACTAGACAATACTGACTTTCGTGGACCCAAGCACTGATTCAGTGTAAGGGAGCTTTGTGTTTGTGACTGGACTAGACAATACTGACTTTCGTGGACCCAAGCACTGATTCAGTGTAAGGGAGCTTTGTGTTTGTGTCTTCTGGTGCAATTTTGTTCTCAGATCCTGTATTTACTTCATCAGTATATGGGATAAGGCACTTTCTCAACTGTGCTGCATAATGCAGCCTATTTATTTTGTCCTGTTTGCTCTGTTGGCTCTATCTGCGCCACCTTCATCACTTTCGGGGTGTGGATCCCCCAGTGGGGTGGTCTCCCGACTCCCTCCGCCAGCTGTTTCTGATAGCCCTGTGCCCCCTCTTTCATTTGATATGTGTCCCGTGCGGGTGCCACCCTCCCGCCGGGAGATGCCGCAAAATGAGCCCCCTTGAGGCTTATGGCGGCAGGGCTCGGGGGAAGCGAGCTAGACTGCTGTTCTTTTGAGGGGTTATAGAGTGTTTCGAGCCCGTCCCTGTGGCATCGGTCCCATCGTTGTGGGGCCCAGGGGGCCGGCGCAGCGGCACGCTGAAGCAGCCTGTCGGTCATTTCCGGGTTCCTGTCCTGCATCTCGACCTGTGTTATTAGTGACAGGCTGCTTCGGCGTGCCGCTGCGCCGGCCCCCTGGGTTCCACAACGATGGGACTGATGCCACAGGGATGGGCTCGAAACACTCTATAACCCCTCAAAAGAACAGCAGTCTAGCTCGCTTCCCCCGAGCCCTGCCGCCATAAGCCTCAAGGGGGCTCATTTTGCGGCATCTCCCGGTGGGAGGGTGGCACCCGCACGGGACACATATCAAATGAAAGAGGGGGCGCAGGGCTATCAGAAACAGCCGGCGGAGGGAGTCGGGAGACCACCCCACTGGGGGATCCACACCCCGAAACTGATGAAGGTGGCTCAGATAGAGCCAACAGAGCAATCTGGACAAAATAAATAGGCTGCATTATGCAGCACAGTCTCACTGGAATCTCACTGGAATCTGACTGGCTTCTCAGCATGGAACCCGTTCTCTCTAGTCTTCTCACTTTGAAAAAAGTAAAAAAAGAGTTTCATTTAACTTTACTTCCCCCTTTCCCTCTCTATAAATAATCTTGGTGTTTCCGGCGGTGATATTTGGGGGATTTTTGGGGATGTCACAGGAAGTGCTGTGAAGTCACTTCCTGTTTCCGGCAGTGGCATTTGGGGGAAATGATGTCATTTGGGGGAAATGATGTCACAGGAAGTGATGTCACTTCCTGTTTCTGGCAGGTGGCGTGGGGGAAAATGATGTCACAGGAAGTGGTGTCACTTCCTGTTTCCGGCGGCGGCACGCCGTCACCGGAAGTGACACCACCGGAAGTGACGTCACTTCCTGTTTCCAGCGGCGCATGCGCTTCGTGCACGCGCACCCCTGCCTTCCGCCAAAAAAAGGTGTCCCTGGCTGACCTTCAGGCATTATGGCCACCCTAGGCTCAGGTGCATGATCAGGCTCTTGCATGTGAGGGGAGATTGCATTTGTACAAATGCCACAAAAGAGGTGGGGAGTCCACAATTGCCAGTTATTAGTGCCCAGAATGCTGCACATCTATACAATCACAGGAGTAACAATTGGTTACAGCCAGTCAAAGACAGGGTTGCACGAACACGGGAAATTCCCTTCTACAGAGTCAGGCCATTACTCTGTCACACTCAGTATTTTTTACTCTGACTGACAGCATCTCTTCAGAGCCTCAGGATTGCCTTCGTGTCACCTGCTATCTGATCTTTTTTTAAAAAAACAGAAGTGCATGTGGGGTTGCAGAAACAGCCTGCCTGAGTACTGAAACATGCTAGTTTCTGAGGGAAACATAGACATTTCAGAATTACAGCTGCTGATGGGCGACAGGTAGATGATGTGACATATTTCTAAACAAATATGTGGAAGCATAGGTGAATCCACTTGTACTGAAGGTGCTGCCATGAGGGATTCTGATGACCCTACTTTGAATATGCCATGACTGCTCAAATAGCACAGATGGAATGAATTACCCCAACCCTATATTCAACAACTGCCACTCATTCAGCGGCTTCTGCCTCTCAGGAATTACCATCTCTCCTGCCAACATAGCCATTGAGGCCTCCATCAGCATCTGGGAAAGCAGCCCATAAATCAGAGACTGCACCAGAGCCAATAGATATACCCAGACCAACTGGGGGGGGGGGAATAGCAATCAGCCTGCCACTTCACCTTGACCCAAGATGCCAGGCACCCCCTTAGCAACCAAAGATCCTCAGAGTAGTTCTGGAGCAGAGTAAAATATTGCTTGATTGATTAGCAAAGGAATGTTGTTGACTGTCTGTTGCCCTTGCATTTCTGAGCTTGTGGTGGTTTGTGTTTTCATGCACAGAGGTTAAAATGTCCAGATTTTAATTTCCAGCTGTGACTTCTGATAAGACTAAAACCACCTTTTCATTTTTTTCCCTTCTAGGGAGTATGTGCATGTTAAAATGTTGCCAAGTTTACCTTCATCACATTGTTTCAGTTTCTGCTGCATAACTCAATATGCTTTTGCTTTCATTCCAGCACCACATGTATTATTCACTCTACAGCTTGTAACAAACAAGGGTCTTATCACCATTCTCAAGATACCTTAGGTTCAAGGTAATTTTTCTAGGTATTACAGTATCTGAAACAGCATGACATATAATAGCTTTGGCCAAAAGATGCTCTGATGGTGTCCCGGAGGTCCCTACTCCTAGGAAGAAAATGCAAAGGAATGGATGCTGAGGACAGCAAAGAACAATGCTTGCTTCAAATGAAAGACTCTCGCAAGCTCACAGCAGTGAACTGGTTAGAAACCCTATCTTGCAGTCCAAAGAGCAGAAGTGCTGGAAATGAGGCAGCTCCTTTCAAATCATGCAGAGACAGAATTGGGTGAAATGAAACATACAGAGTTGGGTGATATAGGCCACAGCTTTTTTGATTACAGGAACAAGAGCAATGGAGAGTCATACAGCATGGATCCCAGCATCAGGTGACCAAACTGCTCACCAATGGAACTCATCCACAGCCTGTTACTTGGAGGTAACCTACATTATTATTATTATTAGTCTATTGACTACTATTTGTTATATTTTTCTTTGCATTTATTCTGCATATAGACTTATTTATTTGTTTGTTAGTTTATTTATTCCATGTCCTCTGAGAGGTGTCGGGTTGAACCCTTTTTTGGCCCCAGAGCACACATTGCCAGCAGGAAAAGCAATGGGGCAGTTTAAGAAACTGCTCCCTCCTGCTGCAGCTCCAAAAAAAAAAAGAAAAAGAAAAGAAAAGAAACCCCAAAAACCCAAACAGGTGCTTGTAAGCTGGAAGCCCAAGAAAAAGTATTGGGGGAGGGGAGTGGTTTGCTAGCCTTGCCTGCTATTCCCCACACAAGTTAGAACACCACTTGGGAGCAGTTACCATAATGTTATTGATTTCACCATTGGTATAAATAGGGAGTTGCCCCAAAAGACCAACACAACCACTTTAAAAGGGGTAAATTTTCTGACACGAGGAGGCATGTGAAGAGGGAACTGAAAGGAAGGGTAAATAGGGTCAAGAAGTTCGGAGGCTATTTAAAACTACAGTCCTAGAAGCTCAGATAAAATACATACCACAAGTCAGGAAAGGCATAAATAGGTATTTTTTAAAAAGGCTGCATGGTTAACAAACAAAGTAATGGAAGCTGTAAAAGGTAAGAAGGATTCCTTTAAGCGGTGGAAAGCTAGTCCAAGTGAGGTTGATAAAAGGGAACACAGGCTGTGGCAAATCAAATACAAGATCGTGATCAGGCAGGCAAAAAAGGGACTATGAGGAACATATTGCAAAAAACATAAAGACCAAGAATAAAAATTTCTTCTACATTAAAAGCAGGAAACCAGCCAGGGAGGCAGTCGGGCCCTTGGATGACCAAGGGGTAAAAGGATTACTGAAGGAAGATAGGGAAATGGCTGAGAAGCTGAATGAATTTTTTGCCTCCGTCTTCACTGTGGAAGATGAGAACTGTTTGCCCACTCTAGAACCGCTGATTTTGGGAGGGATGTTGAAAGACCTGAGTCAGATTGAGGTGATGAGAGAGAGGGTTCTGCAACTGATAGACAAATTGAAAACTGATAAGTCACCAGGCCCAGATGGCATACATCCAAGAGTTCTGAAAGAACTCAAAGGTGAACTTGTGGATCTTCTGACAAAAATCTGTAATCTTTCGTTGAAATCTGCCTCCGTTCCTGAGGACTGGAAGGTAGCAAATGTCACCCCCATCTTTAAAAAGGGTTCCAGAGGAGATCCGGGAAATTACAGACCGGTCAGCCTGACTTCAATACTGGGAAAGTTGGTGGAAACCATTATCAAAGAGAGAATTAGCAGGCACATTGATGAACAAAAGTTATTGAGGAAGACTCAGCATGGGTTCTGTAAGGGAAGATCTTGTCTAACCTGTTAGAGTTCTTTGAGAGTGTGAACATGTGGACAAAGGGACCCAATAGATGTTGTTTACTTTGACTTCCAGAAAGCTTTTGATTAAATTCCTCATCAAAGGCTCCTTAGGAAGCTCAAGAGTCATGAAGCAAAAGGACAAGTTTTCTTGTGAATCAAAAACTGGCTAATTAATAGGAAACAGAATGAGTATAAATAGGAATTTTCTCAGTGGAGGATGGTAAGCAGTAGGGTGCCACAGGGCTCAGTACTGGGTCCGATGCTTTTTAACTTGTTCATTAATGATTTGGAGTTGGGAGTAAGCAGTGACGTGGCTAAGTTTGTGGATTACACTAAATTGTTCAGGGTGGTGAGAACCAGAGAAGATTGTGAGGTACTCCAAAGGGATCTGTCTAGGCTGGGCAAGTGGGTAACAATGTGGCAAATGAGGTTCAGCGTGGCCAAGTGCAAAGTAATGCACATTGGGGCCAAAAATCCTAAGGGGTGGGCAGGCCAAATGAATATTCACCTTCCACCCTGAACCAGGGCTGTAGCCACTGGCAGGGCACACAGGGTTCTACCCCTTTTGCCTCTGCAGTGCCCCTGCCCCAGCAGCAGTGGGCATACCTTCCATGGACCAGGATGTGCATTTGAAGGTGCCACAGTACTCCCCCTAGCTGCTGTGCACCTAAGAGACCTACAGCACAAGGTATGAAAGGCAGCCTGCTCCTTGCAGCCTCCCAGTGCACCAGCCCACCCCTGCTGCTGCTTCTCCTGTCAGCCCACAGGATTCTGCTGCAACCAAGAGCCTGCCACAGCCAACCCCCGCCATTTCTTCCTCCTGTCAGCCTGAGGCTCAGATCTCCTTCCTGGGTGAGCCCCCCACAGTGACTTACAAGTGGGAGGCACACCAGCCTACTCACCCACACTTCTCATCCACATCCTGAATGAGCAAACCAACAAGCCAAGGCTGAACTCCACACCCCTGGCTTGTACAGCCTCGCTTGGATGCTGCAAAGCCTGAACTTGGGGAGAGGAGTGCACAGGCTGGAGAAAGTCCAGTTTCGGAGGGCCAGGAGCAGAGCAGCAAGGCAGAGACCTTTAAGGGCTGGATCTGCAAAGGCATTCCCACACTATTTGTTAATTTTACTTTAGTTTAATTAAATTGGGGGGCCCTGGTACCTCCCCCCCATAAAATCCAGGCTACAGGGCTTTCCTAGACCATAACCTCACAGACATGACCAGACCAATAGCTGCATTGGGAATAAATGCTGCTTCTTATTCTAATTCATCATTTCCCCACTTGATCAAAACAGCTCTCCAAGCTGTACCCAAATCCAGAAGCAGATTAAGTAGCCCCCTAACTTTTGGCAGGGCAGTTCAATTGTAAGCCTAGATTGCTGTAATACACTTGAAGGTGATCCAGAAACTTCAGTGGGTGCAAAATGTGGCAGTCCATTTGTTAACAGAGGTCAGGTCTCAGGATAATGTTGCAGCTATTCTGAGGGCTCTTCATGGGGTGCCTGTTTGTTTCAGAGTCCAATTCAAAGTGTTGTTTTTTACCTTTAAAGTCCTTCTTGTCTTGTGGCCTACACAGCTGAGTTAATGCTTCTCCCTGTATTTTCCCTTGGGGCACCCTCACTCTTCTTAGCAAGGCCTATCCTCTTTTACCCCCTTGTCTACAATATACTCTGCAAAGGCCCTAGGTTCAGGCCTTTTTGGGGGGGGGAGGGGGGGAGGCTGCATAATGTTTGTGGAACAGTCCTGCAAAGGAGATCAGAGGAGTCTTCTACCCTCATGCCTTCCCACCACAGGTATAAAATGGAAATATTCCAGAGAGCTTTGGATACAGTCTGATCCTAGGAACAAAGGCATGTTTTCCCAGATGTAAACAGGTTGTTTTAATGTGATTTTAATGTATTTATTATTTTGTTTTGAATGTTTTAATGTATACAGTTTTAATGTATACAATTTATTGTTGTTATTGACCTTGGATTCCTAGTGGTCAAGAGAAAAGAAGGTATATAAATATAAAAAATAAATAAATAATAAAGTGCAATGCCTTCTTAGTCTGGGATGTCAAACAGAAGGCACTTTGAGGGTATGAGTATTTTTTTTGTTTTCTCATCAAAAGTAATTTACACTGGCAGCAATTGCTTTCCTTCCCACACAAAAGCTAAAAACAAAATCATCTCCCAAATATATGGTACTGACAATAGCAGGAGGTGGCAAGAATAAGTTAGAAGACAAAAATGGGGGAGGGATGGGCCATATGTTGGTGGACCTGCTATGATAGGACAGAACGGAGATGTCTGGCCAACAATGGATGTAATTATCTAATTGCCTGTGGTGGGTGTTAGCATAGTCTCATCCATAGCCATCCCTCATGATACTGCAAAGCTAAGCAGTTGGGAAAATCCAAAAAGTCTACCACCAAAGCACTGAATATACAGCTAATGTTTCAGTGCCCCAGGAGTGTCTTTATTCAAGCAGCCATGGCTGGGAGTAAAGACACAGTCTGGAAAATTACCCTTCTGAAATGTGTTGCATATTGGCAAAGGTGATGGAGAGAAAAATTCAGTCCAGCAGAGCACTTTTTGATGGAAAAGACAGTGGAGAAGGAATTGTAGAAAGCACAGCCACCTGGACTAAGGTGGTGGCTTGCATAATACAAGTTGGCTTTTCATGGACAGATGAAACTAGGAATTTTATAATCTTCTCAAAGTAGCTGCTAATGGAAGAACTGGACACCTCTATGTGTTGGTGGTCACTTGTGTTGCACAAAGGCCTTGGATGACTTGCAAGCAACCTGCAGGAGTTTCATGACCTTCCATATGTCTCAAGAGACCTTCACATATATTGCTGAGGTGATATCCTGCATTGCCAAAGTACCTCAAAAACCCTATGATGAGACAATCCAAAATGAAAAAAGATAGTGTTGGAAGATGGACCCTCCAGGCTGAATGGTAGTCTGTCAGCTACTGGGGAACAGCTGAGGATATGTACAAGTAGCATTATTCTTAATGACACAACTGGACTAAAGCCAAAAGGATGTTCAGCTATTGAACTGAATGGATGCCAAAGGAAAGTCCAAAGCTGCTCAATTAATATAATAAGAGCATGGTATGTGATAGGCATCAATCAAGGTAAGAAAGAAATCATAAAATGAGAAGTGGAATGTTTAAACATTGCAATCCTAGTAGCGAGTAAACTTAAGTGGACTGGATTAGCACATTTTCAGTCAGAAAACTACAAAAGTGTTTTACTTGGAAAATGACAAACACAGAAGAAATTGAGTTGTTCTAATATTGAGGTGAGATGTAGCTCGAGCCGTCAGGGCTATAATGCAAAGTCTGCTTGAATAATATCAATAAGACTTTGGCCAATGCAATGTACAGTGGAACTATGACATCTTGCAATCTGGATGTTATGCCTCTGTTGATACACCCCAAGATGACATTTGCCTTTTTTTGTTGCTGCATCACACTGGCTGCTCATATTTAACTTATGGTCCACCCGTACCCCAAAATCTTGTTCGCACACACACTGCTACCCAGAAGTGCATCCCCCATCCAGTATATGTGTTTCTCATTTTTGTTACTGAAAAGTAGACCTTGGCACTTATCCTTGTTAAATTGAATCTTGTTCACCTCTGCCCACTTTTCCAGCATGTTCAAATCTCATTGAATTCTACCATCTGGTGTAATTGCTGCTGCTCCCAATTTGGTGTCATTGCAAATTTAGTGAGTAGCCCCTCCACACCCTCATCCAGATCACTGATAAAAATATTGAAAAGTACCAGACCCAAAAAAGTACTGGGCCCTGTGGCACCCCACTGGACACCTCCTTTCATTCAGATGTAAAGCCATTGACAACTATTCTTTGAGTGTGGTTCTCCAACCAGTTCTTTATTCACCCAACTATCCTAAAGTCTAGTCCACAGTCCTCTAGTTTACCCATCAGAACATCATGGGGAACCCTGTCAAAAGCTATACTGAAATCTAGGTAAATGACATCAACAGCATTTCCTTGATCCAGTAAGCTCATCACTTGATCAAAGAAGGAAACGAGGTTGGTCTGGCAGGACCTGTTGGGGACGAATCCCCAGCTGCTCACTGTTTCAAGAGCAGTCTATGATTCCTCAGTATGGCTCCCCTGACTTCATGCTACCAGCAATTAATGATACATAAGTTGATGACACATCAAGACTGTCATCTGGGCACTGCAAATCAGACTGCGATAGCAGCCTGGTTTCTGCTTCAGAAGCAGGGAAAAGAGTAATGGTGCTAAAAACAGGATTTGGTAAGAAACAGAGATTCACGTGATCTCAGGCCAATTCCTGTTTTAGTTTTCCCAAACTAATTACAGTTAAAGTAAACCATGGTTTTATGTTGTATCTGAACTCATATACTCTTGGGAACAGGACCATAGTGTTGTTGATGCTGCTTATATTATTTTCATTCATTTCTTGAGCCTCTACATAGAAATGTGTCAGACCCTGCTCAGTGGCAACATTCATGGACATAGTACCTCTGTACAAGGAGACTCCATTTACCTATCATGGCTAGCCACCATCATAGACCTATTGTCCAAGCATCTTAACAAAAGAAACCAACAGCTATGAGAAGGCCATTCCTAAATTTGTTATGCTTGCTTTATATTTTGTATTATAATATCGACAGTACAATTGGTAGCACAGAAACTACAAATTATAAACAAATGGTGCCAGGAAATTCAGCCTACACACATAGTAGTTGTTAGAAATGTCAGAACACCAGTGCAAGAAAAGTGTGACCAATTTTGTTATTTCAAATAACATTACTGTATTTGGAGTAATGGTATTAAAAGTCTTGGGGTGAATTAGAAAATAATAAATGCTGCTTATTGAGAGTTCAGTTTAACTATATAAACAGCAGACTGTTTATATAGTTAAACTGTTTATATAGTTAGACAGACTGACAGGTTTTGTTTTCTAGAGGGTCCCCTGCCTATAATTATTTTCATTGTGCCCCTCTCCTGTAGTAAGAACATAAGAAGATCCCTGCTGGATCAGTGGTCCGTTTGGTCTAGCATAGTGTCTCACACAAATATCACCCAGTTACTTTGGAGGGCCAACAATAGGGCACAGGGGCCAATGTCTTCCCTTGATATTGCCTCTTGGCACTGGTATTCAGAGGTTTACTGCCTCTGAATGTAACAGTTCCCTTTAGTCACCATGCTAACAGGCACTAACAGACTTGTCTTCTATGAATCTATCTAATCTTCTTTTAAACCTGTCTGTCTTGAAATGCAGCTGCATACAAAACAATTAAAGGAAAGTAGCTTGTGGAAGAAGAGGTTTCCTTGAAATTAAGCACCAGGTCAACAGTTAGACAATGAGAAGACCACAGAAAACCAGCAGGTCAAGAATCTTGAAGAAACAGAGGGTTGGATCACCCATGAAGATTTCCACTATTAGAAGGTGGAGTGATTTTTGCCAGTTCCTCCCAATGTTATTTCTGGGGATTCTGTATCCTCCAAGAGCAGTATTTCAGAGGCATCTGGGGCTGCACCAGAAGTAGGCAGTACAAAAATCCTGCTCAATTGCCCTTAGTGGAATTTTTGTGTGGGATCCAACATATATACAGCAAAGAACAATCTCCAGTGCTTCCACACACAAAAATAAACCCAAGACAAGGGAAAGAATCAGGTCAATCCATTCCTTATAATAACATGTTTAAGAAGGGAAGAAAAGCAGTAAAAGGAGGCTTAGCTACTAAGCATTCTATTCCAATGAAGAACGTCACAGGCTTAGTGAGTCCCTTCTGTCCTGCATGTGACTTTGAAACTTCTGCATGTATCCAAGAGTGGTGGAAGAGGTAGCAACATTCAGCATATAGTGGATCTTGCCTGCCACTCTTTCCTGTGATGGTCCATTGGTTCCTCAGAATGGAGAGACTACAGTTCCAGTGCTACTGCTTTTCTCTGCATACTGACCTATCTGAACTAAAGATGGGCACAAACTGAATCACAAAGCAAAATTCATCATGATTTCTGCCATCTTCATGGTTCACAAACCAAAGTTTGTGATGAGTCTCCTGTCACAAACTTTTAAAGCAGTTTGTGCTGTTTCATGGAAGTTTGTGGATCCGGCAGAAAGCAGAGGTTTAAAAGGACTCAATCCCTGTAAATGTTCTCCCCCAAAAGCCGTAAAAACAGCTGAATGATGGGAGCAGGCATTCCCTGTTCAAGACAGCTCAAAACAGCTCCAGAGCAGGCACTCCCTGCTGCTCAGCAGTTTTTTGGACTTTAAATGGACTACACAAAACAGCCTGAAACATCTGTGTGCAACAGGGGGCAAGGTGCTCTCCTTCGTTCAGTGGTTTGTTGTTGTTGTTTTTTGGGGGGTGCTTTCTGCAAACCCTGTTTAAAGGGACTGTGATCCCTTTCAATTAGATTTGCAGGGTCAAAAACCCCAAACTGGTTTGGTTCACAAATGAACTTCCTGGTTTAGTTGTGGTTCAGTTCGTGGTTTGGCCAAAGGCCACAAACCAACACAAACAGCATTTTTCCAGTTCATACCTATCCCTAATCTAGACAATAAAATCACTTGTTTTTTTATTATATCAGTATCTTTCAGAAACCCACTCATGTATGGCATACATATTATGTCACTTGTCTTCTATTACATTCTTGAGTATCGATTACCAGAAAGATTACCACAGGTTGTCATTAGAGGAATTTTTCCAACATAAGAACATAAGAGAAGCCATATTGGATCAGGCCAACGGCCCATCCAGTCCAACACTCTGTGTCACACAGTGGCAAAAAATTTTATATATATACACACACTGTGGCTAATAGCCACTGATGGACCTCTGCTCAATACTTTTATCTAAACCGCTCTTGAAGGTGGCTATACTTGTGGCCGCCACCACCTCCTGTGGCAGTGAATTCCACATGTTAATCACCCTTTGGGTGAAGAAGTACTTCCTTTTATCCGTTTTAACCTGTCTGCTCAGCAATTTCATCGAATGCCCACGAGTTCTTGTATTGTGAGAAAGGGAGAAAAGTACCTCTTTCTCTACTTTCTCCATCCCATGCATTATCTTGTAAACCTCTATCATGTCACCCCGCAGTCGACGTTTCTCCAAGCTAAAGAGTCCCAAGCGTTTCAACCTTTCTTCATAGGGAAAGTGCTCCAACCCTTTAATCATTCTAGTTGCCCTTCTCTGGACTTTCTCCAATGCTATAATATCCTTTTTGAGGTGCGGCGACGAGAACTGCACACAGTACTCCAAATGAGACCGCACCATCGATTTATACAGGGGCATTATGATACTGGCTGATTTGTTTTCAATTCCCTTCCTAATAATTCCCAGCATGGCGTTGGCCTTTTTTATTGCAAACGCACACTGTCTTGACATTTTCAGTGAGTTATCTACCACGACCCCAAGATCTCTCTCTTGGTCAGTTCACACACCATCAACTTGAATTTGTAGCTGGGATTCTTGGCCCCAATGTGCATTACTTTGCACTTGGCCACATTGAACCGCATCTGCCATGTTGACGCCCACTCACCCAGCCTCAACAGATCCCTTTGGAGTTCCTCACAATCCTCTCTGGTTCTCACTACCCTGAACAATTTAGTGTCATCTGCAAACTTGGCCACTTCACTGCTCACTCCCAACTCTAAATAATTTATGAACAAGTTAAAGAGCATGGGACCCAGTACCGAGCCCTGCGGCACCCCACTGCTTACCGTCCTCCACTGCGAAGACTGCCCATTTATACTCATTCTCTGCTTCCTATTACTCAGCCAGTTTTTGATCCACAAGAGGACCTGTCCTTTTACTCCATGACTCTCAAGCCTTCTAAGGAGCCTTTGATGAGGAACTTTATCAAAAGCTTTCTGGAAGTCAAGGTAAACAACATCTATTGGGTCTCCTTTGTCCACATGTTTGTTCACCCCCTCAAAGAAATGTAACAGGTTAGTGAGGCAAGATCTTCCCTTGCAGAACCCATGCTGAGTCTTCCTCAATAACCCGTGTTCATCAATGTGCCTACTCATTCTGTCCTTGATAATGCTTTCTACCAACTTTCCCGGTATTGAAGTCAGACTGACTGGCCTGTAATTTCCCGGATCTCCTCTGGAACCCTTTTTAAAGATGGGCGTGACATTTGCTACCTTCCAGTCCTCAGGAACGGAGGCAGATTTCAATGAAAGATTACAGATTTTTGTTAGAAGATCCACAAGTTCAACTTTGAGTTCTTTCAGAACTCTTGGATGTATGCCATCCGGACCCGGTGACTTATTAGTTTTTAATTTTTCTATCAGTTGTAGGACCCTCTCTTCTGTCACCTCAATCTGACTCAGGTCTTTCAACACCCCTTCCAAAATTAGTGGTACTGGGGCGGGCAAAAAGTTCTTGTCTTCCACAGTGAATACGGAGGCAAAAAATTCATTTAGCTTCTCAGCCATTTCCCTATCCTCCTTCAGTAATCCTTTTACCCCATGGTCATCCAAGTGCCCCACTGCCTTCCTGGCTGGTTTCCTACTTCTAATGTATTTGAAGAAACTTTTATTGTTGGTCTTTATGTTTTTTGCAATATGCTCCTCATAGTCCCTTTTTGCCTGCCTGATCACAGTCTTGCATTTGATTTGCCACAGCCTGTGTTCCCTTTTACTAATTTCACTTGGACTGGTTTTCCACCGCTTAAAGGAGTCCTTCTTACCTTTTACAGCTTCCATTACTTTGTTAACCATGCAGGCCTTTTCTTATGCCTGTTTGTGCCTTTCCTAACTTGTGGTATGTATTTTATCTGAGCTTCTAGGATTATAGTTTTAAATAGTATCCAAGCTTCCCCAAGGGTTTTGACCGTATGTACCTTTGCTTTCAGTTTCCTCCTCACATGCCTCCTCATCTCAGTGTATTTACCCCTTTTAAAGTTAAATGCGGTTGTGGCGGTCTCTTCGGATAACTCCCTATTTATCTCTCTCTCTCTCGGCTTGACTTTGCGAACGAAGATTTAAGAAAGGTGCAGTAGTCCACGTCTGCTGCAGGCTCGCTGGTGACTGACAAGACCAATGCGGGACAGACAGATCCGGCCACAGTGGCTGCAGGGAAAAGTCTGATTTGGGGTTGGTGCTGTAGCAGTGCAATTCTTCCTTAATCTCCTTTTGTCCTCAAGACCAGCTATGCGTGCGTTCTCAAAGGAAGAGACAGCCTGGTGGATGGTGTGCCTCCATGCTTTGCGATCTGAGGCTAGGTCAGACCACTGGTGATGGTTGATGTGACAGGTGCCAAGGGATTTCTTCAAGGAGTCCTTGTACCTCTTCTTTGGTGCCCCTCTATTTCGATGGCCAGTGGAAAGTTTGCCGTACAGAGCAATCTTGGGAAGGCGGTGGTTTTCCATCCTAGAAATATGCCCTGCCCAGCGCAGCTGCATCTTCAACAGCAGTGCCTCGATGCTTGTAACCTCCGCCCTCTTGAGGACTTCAGTGTTGGTCACAAAGTCACTCCAGTGGATGTTGAGGATGGTGCGAAGGCAGCGCTGATGAAAGCGCTCAAGGAGTCGCACGTGATGACGGTATAAAACCCACTATTCGGAGCTGTAGATGAGGGTTGTCATCACAACCGCTTTGTAACCGCTTTGTGCCTTTTTTCAGATGCTTGTTGCTCCACACTCTTTTGTGCAGTCGGCCAAAGGCACGGTTTGCCTTTGCCAGCCTGTTGTCAATCTCCTTGTCGATCTTGGCATCTGAGGAGATGATGCACCCCAGGTAGCTGAACTGCTGGACTGTCTTCAGAACTGATTCACCCACAGTGATGCAGGGAGGGTGATAATCTTCCTGGGGTGCAGGCTGGTGGAGAACTTCTGTCTTCTTCAGACTAACTTCTAGGCCGAATAGCTTGGCAGCCTCTGCAAAGGAGGACGTCATATGCTGCAGAGCTGATACCGAGTGGGAGACGAGTGCAGCATCATCAGCAAACAGTAGCTCTCGGATAAGTTTTTCCATTGTCTTGGAGTGAGCCTTTAGTCGCTTCAGGTTGAACAGGCTGCCATCGGTGCGATAGCGGATGTCATCATCGTCATCATCTAGATCTACTGCGGCTCTTTGAAGCATCATGCTAAAGAAGATCGTAAAGAGAGTTGGCGCGAGAACGCAGCCTTGCCTTACACCTGTGCCTATTGGGAAGGGCTCCGAGAGGTCGCTGCAGTGTCTGACTTTGCCTCGCTGGTCTTCATGTAGCTGGATGATCAGGCTGAGGAACCTTGGGGAACATCCTAAACGTTCCAAGATTTGCCACAGGCCTTTCCTGCTAACGGTATCAAAAGCTTTGGTAAGGTCGACAAAAGTCACATATAGACCCTTGTTCCATTCCCTGCATTTCTCTTGGAGCTGCCTGAGAACAAATACCATGACGGTTGTGCTCCTGTTAGCTCTGAAGCCACACTGGCTCTCTGGGAGGAGGTCTTCTGCAATGGTGGGCACCAGTCTGTTCAGGAGTATTCTGGCAAGGATTTTGCCTGCGATGGAGAGCAGGGTTATCCCCCGGTAGTTGGAGCAGTCTGACTTTTCCCCCTTGTTCTTGTGTAGCGTGATGATGATTGCATCGCGAAAGTCCTGTGGTAGTTTGCCTTGTTCCCAGCAGGTGACAAGTACTTTGTGAAGTGTGCTATGTAGTACTGTGCCCCCATGCTTCCAAATCTCTGGTGGGATTCCATCAACTCCCGCTGCCTTGCCACTTTTCAGTTGCTTGATGGCTTTAACAGTCTCTTCTAGGGTGGGGATCTCATCCAACTCTGTTTTCACTGGTTGAAGTGGGGTGAGGTGGATTGCTGAATCTTGAACTACGTGGTTGGCACTGAAGAGAACCTGAAAATACTCCGACCACCGGTTCAGTATGGATGCCTTGTCTGTGAGGAGCACTTGGCCGTCTGCACAACACAAGGGACTCTGAGCCTGATATGATGGGCCATATACTGCCTTCAGGGTTCCGTAGAACCCTCTTAAATCACCAGTGTCTGCACACAGCTGGGTTCTCTCTGCAAGCTCGGTCCATCACTCGTTCTGAATGTCTCGAAGCTTGCACTGGAGGTTGCTACATGCAGCGCGAAAGATTGCTTTTTTCCCAGGACAGGAGGGCTGAGCAAGATGTGCTTGGTAGGCAGATCTCTTTTTCGCTAGTAATTCTTGGATCTCTTGATTGTTCTCGTCAAACCAGTCCTTGTTCTTCCTTGTGGAGAACCCGAGAACGTCTTCAGAGATCAACAGGATGGTAGTTTTTAGGTGTTCCCAGAGTGCTTCTGGAGAAGGGTCTGTGGGGCAACTGGGGTCCTCAATTCTTGACTGGAGTTTTGCCTGGAAGGCAGCTTTAACTTCAGCTGACTGAAGGCTGCCAACCTGAAGCTTCCTCTGAGGGATACCTCCTCTCCTGGGTGTGGGTTTAAAGTGAAGACGGAGATTGCAGCGTACAAGACGATGATCCGTATGACATTCCGCACTGGGCATTACTCGGGTGTGTAAGACATCTCGAAGGTCTCTCTGGCGCACCAGAATGTAGTCGATAAGGTGCCAGTGCTTGGACCGTGGGTGCATCCAGGTTGTCTTCAGGCTGTTTTTCTGCTGAAAGATAGTGTTGGTGATGGTGAGCTGGTGCTCCGTGCAGAATTCTAGCAGGAAGCGCCCGTTATCATTGCAGTTGCCCATGCCATGTTTGCCAAGTACTCCTTTCCAGGCTTCCGAGTCTTTACCTACTCTGGCATTGAAGTCACCAAGGATGATCACCTTGTACTCTGTAGGGGTCTTCTGTACGAGGTTGCGTAGATCAGCATAGAACTTGTTCTTTTCTGCAGGATCTGCTTGAAGGGTTGGGGCATACACACGGAAGAGTGTTGCATGCTGCTTGTTTTGAAGTGGGAGGCGCATGGACATGATGCGATCTGAGTGACCTGTTGGCAGATTTTCGAGTTTGGAGGCAATGGAGTTCCTGACCATGAAGCCAACGCCAGAAAGCCGGCTCTCAGCCTTTGACTTACCCGACCAGTAGAGGGTATAGCCAGCACCGTGTTCTTGAAGACTTCCTTCCTCAGGGAAACGGACCTCACTGAGAGCTGCTATGTCAATATTCAACCTGAGGAGTTCGTGGGCAACTAGAGCAGAGCGTCGTTCAGGGCGACCACTGTCTACTGTGTCAAGCATGGTTCTGATGTTCCAACACTCAAGCTTTAGTCTTTGCACACTTTGTGAGGCAGGTGCATGCCTTTTCTTTGTTGTTATTTTTTGACCACAAGTAAGGATGCCCGTTGACCGCACCTAGCCAACTGGGGGGGGGGAGATGAGCTTTGTTTAGGCCACCTTTTCTAGGTCCCTCTCCGTGCGGAGCAAGCAGTGCTGTCCCTAGATAAGACTGCTTGGTCATTCAGGGTGCTGCCAAAAAATGCTTTCGTTTCTGGGTCAACATCAGGTGACCAATACCCTGAACCACCTACATGCAGGATCAGGACTGCGCCTTCCCTATTTATACAAACGGTGAAATCAATAACATTATGGTCACTGCTCCCAAGCGGCGCAATCACTTTTACATCTCTCACCAAGTCTTGGGCATTACTTAGGACCAAATCCAGGATCGCCCCACCTCTGGTAGGTTCTGAGACCATCTGCTCCATAGCACAGTCATTGAGAGCATCAAGAAACTCAATCTCTTTCTCTCGACCAGAAAACATATTGACCCAATCAATCTGTGGGTAGTTGAAATCACCTATTACGACACAGTTTTTATGTTTAGCCGCTGTCTTTAAGCCTTCCATCATATTATAATCGTCCTCTCTCTTTTGATTTGGTGGGCGATAACAAACTCCCATAGTTAAATTTCCTTTTGGGCCCTCTATTTCAACCCAAAGCATTTCTAAAAGTGAATTAATTCTCTGAACTCAGTCTTACTGGACCGTATATCCTCTCTGACATACAGAGCCACCTCACCTCCAACCCTTCCCTCCCTATCCTTCCGGTATAGCTTATATCCAGGAATCACCGTGTCCCACTAATTCTCCTCATTCCACCAAGTTTCTGAAATTCCCACAATGTCTATGTTTTCTCCCAACACTAAACATTGCAATTCACCAATTTTACTTTGAACACTTCTAGCATTTGCATACAAACATCTATAATTTCCCAGGCAAGCTAGGCCCGCCACCTTCCTCCTGCCGCCTCAAGACTCTGGCAGACAGTCCATACTGTTTGTCACCTTCACAGTGGACAACTCTGGTCTGTTACCCGGTAGAAGAATAGCAGCTAACCCTTCATCTCTTTGAGACGAGTCCTCCCGAACCAGAGACATTTCATCTCCTGTCGGCTTTCCCCCAAGATTTAGTTTAAAAACTGCTCTGCCACCTTTTTAATTTTAAGCGCCAGCAGCCTGGTTCCATCTGGGGACAAGTGGAGACCGTCTCTTTTGTACAGCTCCCGCTTGTTCCAGAAAGCATCCCAGTGCCTAACAAACTTAAACCCTTCCTCCTTACACCATCGTCTCATCCACACATTGAGACTTCTAATTTGTTCCTGTCTCTCCTGCCCTGCACGTGGAACAGGTAGCACTTCTGAGAAGGCTACCTTGGAAGTCCTGGCCTTAAGTCTCCCGCCTAGCAGCCTAAATTTTTCCTCCAGGACCTCACGACTGCATTTCCCCACATCGTTGGTGCCAACATGCACCACGACCACAGGCTTCTCCCCAGCACTGTCTATCAGCCTATCTACTACACGTGTAATGTCCACTACCTTTGCACCAGGCAGGCAAGTCACCATACGGTCAGTACGCAGTTTCGCCACCCAGCTGTCTACTTGCCTAAGGATCGAATCACCAACTACCAACCCCCCCCCCCTCTCCCCCTGCTCAGGGATGGTTCCTTGGCACGAAAGGATTTCCACTCACCAACTGAAGAAGAGGTCCCTTCTGAGGGCGCATTCCCCTTATCCTCAGCACGATGCCCTGTTCCCTCTCGACTCTCACACTCTCTGGCAACAACGGGGCTGCTACGTTCAGAGCGGGGCTCATCTAATACGCCCCCGAGAGTCTTCCCCAAGTGCCTAACTGACCGTCTCTGCTTCTCCAGGGCAGTCACCTCGGCCTCAAGGGTACGAACTCATTCCCTGAGGACCAGGAGCTCCTTGCATCGAGCACACACCCAAGACTTCTGTCCTGTGGACAGATAGTCATACATGTGACACTCAGTGCAAAACACTGGAAAGCCCCCAACCCCCTGCTGGCATTCTATCTTCATTATATATATATATATATATATATATATATAAAAATATACAGACAACTATCTACATGTGCCATCATCATTTGTAACCCACAGCCAACACTAAGGAAAGAAACCTTATCTCACAAATTGAAAAGAAGTGCTCCGAGAATCCCACTTACCTTCCAGACATCATATCCCCTGTGCTTTCTTGTCAAAACTATTAGCCATGATGCAAAAAACTCTTAAGAGTCTGAAGCTACTTAAATTGACAAATTTCCCTATAAATTTCTCTATCTGTTCTAAAGCTGTGTCTCTTGAATTTCTGCTCTTCTGTAGCTAAAAGGTTAAGGAACTTTGTCAAGGTGAAAAAAGCACCAATGCTAACTATGGCCCTTTAAGAAACCATTCTAGCTCTGAAAGATGGCCCCATTTGTATTTCTTTCTGATACTCCAGCTATCTTCCTGTCAAATCACTACTGAAATAATATTTCTATTGCATTGACTCCTGGCTATTTCAGCTATAATCTTTTGCCCAGCCACCGCCACTACTCCTCAGCTAAAGTGCATCTAGTTACCTATAACCCCTGTTACTGCCTAGGAGATCTTGGTTGTTGGCAATAAGAGAGTATTGTTGAGAGAGCCTCTGGACCTCTGCTCATCCCATAAGCAAACAGTGAGTGAAGGAAAGGGCAGTGAGAGAGAGAGAGGCTTTCTCCCTGGTTTCCAGCCCTGATCAAAATGCTTTCACATGTCAGCACAATAGCAGCTAACTCAAGCACTGAAATACACTGGTAAGCGAACCTTATCTCATTAAAAGAGTGTCTTTTTAGGCTTGCTTCCTCCTTTAGAGGTTCAATAGGTTTCCACCTGGGACAGAGATTTCTCTGGAGCAGAGGGGGCTAGCGGCAGCCACAGCAGCAGCAGGGAGGGGGGAGGGAGGCAAACTTAGCACTTGCCTGGGCACTGGAGGGGGGGAGAGCCCAATTTGCCACCCCTGGCCTCTCGGCACCCTAGGCAACTGCCTAGTTTGCCTAGTGGGCCAGCTAGCCCTGGACAGAGGTTCATGACATTGTACAGAAAGCAGCAATCAGCACCATCCCAAATAAAAAGAATTTCAAGAAAGCAAAGTGGCTCTCTGATGAGGCTTTACAAATAGCTGAGGAAAAGGCAAAGGTGAAAAGGAAAGATTCACCCAACTGAATGCAGATTTCAAGAGAATAGCAAGGAGAGAAAAGGAGGCCTTCCTGAAGAAACAATGCAAAGCAATAGAGGAAAATAATAGACTAGGAAGGACAAGAGATCTCTTCAAGAAAACTGGAGAAATCAAGAGAACGTTTCGTGCAAAGATGGCCATGTTAAAGGACAAAAATGGTAGGAACCTAACAGAAGCAGAAGAGATCAGGAAGAGGTGGCAAGAATACACAGAAGAATTATACAAGAAGGATCTCAATGTCCTTGACAACCATGACGGTGATATCGCTGATCTTGAGTCAGACATCCTGGAGTGAGAAGTCAAATGGGCCTTAGAAAGCATTACTAACAACAAAGCGAGCGGAGATGATGGTATCCCAGTTGAGCTATTCAAAGTCCTAAAAGACAATGCTGTTAAAGTGATGCACACATTATGTTAGCAAATTTGGAAAACATAATAGTGGCCACAGGATTGGAAAAGGTCAGTTTATATTCCAATCCCAAAGAAGGGTAATGCCAAAGAATGTTCAAACTATCGCACCATTGCATTCATTTCACATGCCAACAAAGTCATGTTAAAGATCCTACAAGCTAGGCTTCAGCAATATGTATATCGGGAACTACCAAAAGTTCAAACTGGGTTTCGGAGAGGTAGAAGAATGAGAAATCAAATTGCCAGCATTCACTGGATTATGGAGAAAGCACAGAAGTATCAGAAAAAGGGTCAAGAAGCAACTGTCAGAATGGGATATGGAACAACTGATTGGTTTAGAATAGGAAAAGGAGTTCGATAAGGATGTATATTGTCACCCTGCTTATTTAATTTATATGCAGGGTACATCATGCGGAATGCCAGCCTGGATGAAGCACAAGACAGAATTAAGATTGCCGGAAAAAAATCAACAAATTCAGATATGCAGATGATACCACTCTAATGGCAGAAGGTGAAGAGGACCTAAAGAACCTCTTGTTGAGGGTGAAAAGGAGAGCGCAAAAGTAGGCTTGAAACTCAGCATCAAAAAAACCTAAGATCTTGGCATCCGGCCCCATCACTCCTTGGCAAATAGAAGGGGAAGACATGGAAGTACTGACAGACTTCACATTCCTGGGATCCAAGATCACTGCAGATGGTGACTGTAGCCATGAAATTAAAAGACGTTTGCTCCTTGGGAGGACAGTTATGGCAAACCTAGGCCATATAATAAAAAGTAGAGACATCACCCTGCCAAACAAAAGTCCGTATAGTTAAAGTGATGGTATTCCCAGTAGTAATGTATGGCTGTGAGAGTTGGACCATAAGGAAGGCCGAGCGCAGAAGAATAGATGCTTTTGAGTTGTGGTACTGGAGAAGACTTTTGAGAGTCCCTTGGGCTGCAAGAAGATAAATTCAGTTAGTCCTAAAGGAAATCAATCCAGACTGTTCCCTGGAAGGTCAGATGCTGAAGCTGAAGCTCAAATACTTTGGCCACCAAATGAGAAGGGAGCACTCCCTGGAGAAGATCCTGATGCTGGGAAAGGCAGAAAGCAAAAGAATAATAGGATGGCAAAAGATGAGATGGCTGGACAGTGTTACTGATGTAACTAACATGAATTTGAGCAGACTTCAGAGGATGGTGGAAGACAGGAGGGCCTGGCGTGACTTGGTCCATGGGGTCACAAAGAGTTGGACTTGACTGTCTGACTGAACAACAAAAAGCTTCATTTCAATCAGAATCCCAGATTCCTACTGCCATTTCCAGAAGTTCAAAATAGTGACCTGAAACAGTAATTTTCATGTATATTTTTGGCTTGGGAGTTCTGTTATTTACACCCCTATTCGTTAGTCTGTCAACTATTTTCCCTGTGATCTGGTGATGATTTCATTTTGTGAATGTGGTAAAAAAATCAAATTTACCTGTCTTAACCTGAATAATTCCTCTTGAACAGAGTACTCCATAAAATGAATTGCTATTTCAGTGTCAGTGGTAGTTCAGTTGTCAGCATCCATGATGGCTGGCAGGGCACCCATTAATGACACATGTCTCAATTTGCCAGCTTGCTTAGATTACATATACCCTAGGGCAGTGTTTCCAATTTGCAGGGTCGTGACCCGGTACCGGGCCATAGAAGCCTCACTACCGGGTCACAATAAAAGCCAAAGCTAGTCCCACCCCCAGCAACGCTAGCCCTGCCCCCAGCAAAGCATGACCTCTGCTCTGCTTCCTTCCTTCCCCCGTCTCTCTGTTGCGCAGAGAAAAGCTAGCCTTGAAGACTAACACAGGCTGCAAAGCCTGGGCTCCATTTGGCTTCCTTCCTTCCCCCGTCTCTCTGTTGTGCAGAAAAAAGCTAGCCTTGAAGACTGACACAGGCTGCAAAGTCTGAGCTCTGTTTGGCTTCCTTCCTTCCCCTGTCTCTGTGTTGTGCAGAGAGGAGCTGGGCTGCCTCTTCTTCCTTCTCCCCCCCTCCCAGTTAAGAGAAAAGCTGGAGTCCACTGGCACTTTAGACCCATGAAGTGTTCTTCAAGGTATGAGCTTTCATATGCCTTGCAGTATGCTCTTTTGGGAAGACTTCCCTGGGAAGCCTGGGCGGCAAAGAAGGGTGTGTGTGTTTTTTTCAGCCAGGAAGGGCATGGAGTGGGCATTCCAGTAACTGTTTTTTTTCCCAAATGACCCCTGGGCAGAATTGTTGCTGGCCGGGGTCATCTGTTGGTGAGAAAGGCTTTTCTTTTTCTCTCTCCCCCTCCCCTTCTTTCGTTCTTTCCCTACAAGTGATGCTCTGTCTGTATTCTTGGTGCTGGGAGGGGGGGAAGCAACAGTGGGAAGGCTTCTAGTGCCCTGGCCCCACTGGTGGACATTCTGGTGCTTTTGGGGCATTGTATGAGAGAATTTTGGACTGGATAGTCCTCTGGCCTGATCCAACATAGCTCCTCTTATGTTCTTTCTTTCCATGTCATCTTTTCTTCTGCTTCCATTTCATTCTTCCCCTTTCTTTCTTTCCCTTTCTTTCCTTCCTTCCATTTTTACTGGATGAGACTTTTCTGTTCATCATACTGTTGTTGCAAACATAGGAGCTCTGCCAATGAAAAGTTGGCACTCCCAGTTGTAGCCAGCTGGCCTATCTATGAGATTTCTGTGTGAGTGAGTGAGAGTGAGAGGCATGGGGCAGAAAGAGATTATTGGAGATTACTGCATTATAGCTCAATAGCACTGGAAGTGATGGTACTATGAACTTGGCAACATTTGAGTAGTCCTGCTTTTAACAGCTATCTGACACCAAAATTAAGCTCCTCCTGTAGATATTAAAAAGGATGAAAGATGTTTACTGGCTAAATATCTGCAAAACAGGTAGCTTTTAAAGGCATGGAAAACACAGCCAGTAAAAAGCTGTAGACCCCTCATAAATATCCTTTTTGAGATAACTACAGAAAAGCTTGTATGAACTCTATATAACTAGAAATTAATTCATCTGCTACCTTTCACAGCAATTTCCCAGTGTTTCAGCCAAAGAAAAGTATGAAAAATAGCTGTTGAAAAGATTTTCTTGAAACCAAGCAAGCTTGGTTATAGTTTGAGTCAGGGTTCCAGTAGTAGCAGCTGAAGGAAGGGCCTACTAAATGTTTCAGCATATTTTGAGGTAGAGCAGCTGCCAGGCCCAGTGTGGGTGATACACAGTGCTGTCATTCCTGATGGCAATGGCAACAGCACTCCCAGCTGCATACACTGGCCAGTGCTGTTGAGGAAGGGGTGTGTAGGTGGTGCAGGCAATTAAACATGGGCATTAGGAATGCTTGGAAGCTGGAGAAGAACACACAAACAGATAGGTGCATGCAGGTGTGGGAGTGGAAAGAGAGGACCACCCACTTTCCACCCCCATTCTGGCTCAGCATGAGTTTCAGAGAGATTTTTCTGAAAATGAATTTACTTCCGAAGAAGAGGCAGGTTTGGGGGAGTGCCCTGGAAGTGACATCACAGGAAAAGGAGGAGTTTTGGTTCAGTGTGCCCTGGAAGGGGCATCACTTGGCCCTTGACACCACAGGAAATGACATAATTCCTGTCTTCCGCCTCCACCCCCAAAGTCTCTTGGCTCCAAGCCTCCAACCCCAAATTTTAGTGGGCCACGAAGGAGAAGTGTAAAAATAACTGGGCCACAGGAAATAAAAGTTTGGGAAACCCTGCCCTAGGGTCATCATGATCAGGTGGCCATGCATCCTTTAAAATCAGCTATATGTTATATGGTATGTGATTTTTCTTCACATGCACTATCCATGCTTTCGTCAGCATTCTTTATGTTGGCACACACTCAGAACTTACTAGATCAAACTGCAGACCCCAGATGGCAGTGTGAGAACTCACATGCTGTTTGTGATTTAGTTTATTTGGAAAACATGAATGTGCTTATCTTTGGATAGTAAGCAGGCAAAATGGACAAGGCTGCAATACTAGGGAGACTAACCATGCAAATTTCTCCCTTCTATCATCATGCTAGCAGGATCAAGGCAACCTAGAAAAGAACTTTTTTATTGTTAATAGTCTCTGCTAGGTGGGCTAGACAAATAGCAAATACAGGAGGGGGCCAGTCACCGAAAATAAGTGGGAAAATGCAATACAATTAAAGCAATTATGAGCACTTTATTTTTATTAAAGTATTTGAGGATGCTGCTTGCAATTTACAATCAACATGTAATTTGACAAGAGGAACATTCAGACATCACTGCTGTAAACTGCTTTTTGGTCCTGTATTTTTAAATTGAATTATTTGATGTTTTAATTAGATTTTGGATTGAATTTTTAGTCCTTATGTAAGCCTCCCAGAGTATGAATGTAAATGGAATGGTGAGACATATTTTAAATAAACAAATTAGTGACATACACTTGTCTTTGCGTGCTTGTTGCTACTCTGGGATAATCTCTCCTCCAGCTAAAGGGTTGGCTCAGGAGCCATCATAGCTCTTTCCCATACTCCTTTCCCCCAATCAGTCCCATCAAACCCTAGAAAATAGATTGCTTCCACATGTCTGGTACAAGCTGAATCTACTCAGACAGCCATGACAGACCATGGTAGACCTCACTCTACATAGTTATTTATAGATTATTTTAATAAAACCAAATTTGCCTTGCATGCTTCTCAGTATGTGCCTGGGTCACTGAAAATCTTAGAGATGCAAATGAGAGGTTCTGTTGTAAAGTATCACAAATGTGATATATTTACAGTGCAGTCCTAGGCAAAGTTACACCCTTCCTAGTCCACTGAAGTCAAAAAGCTTAAAAGGGTACAACTGTGTTTAGGATTGCACTGTTAAATTCCAATTATATGTGCAAATTAGTCTTAGTTACTCCAACCTGACAGTAACTAAATTACTGGATTGCTTTTATTGTCTCTTTGCCTTCAAATATTTTATTGTCTCTTTGCCTTCAAATACTTTAAATATTTCTGTTCTTTTCTGCAAACAACAGTGATGGGAAGAGGATTCCATTCTGTAAACACGCAGTTGTTGCTCCTATAGGAGCAGGTGGCTTAGAGACCAAACTACTGCTGTGTTGCCAAGATCTATCTTCTCCTGAAAGAAGATGCTGCCCAGGCAAATCATTGGATGTTCCACATATCAGTTGGGGTTTCTGGGCTATGCATACATACTGGGAAGTTTTGCTGAATTCATTCTGATTTCCTACCAAGCAGAATGGTAAGGCTGCAGTCCTGCAGTCCGAACTCTCTGCTCACGACCTGAGTTCAATCCCGGCGGAAGCTGGGTTCAGGTGGCTGGCTCAAGGTTGACTCAGCCTTCCATCCTTCCAAGGTCAGTAAAATGAGTACCCAGCTTGCTGGGGAGAAAGTGTAGATGACTGGGGAAGACAATGGCAAACCACCCTGTAAAAAAAGTCTGCCATGAAAATGTCGTGATGCAACATTACCCCAGAGTTGGAAATGACTGGTCCTTGCACAGGGGGCTACTTTTACCTTAAATGTGGATAGACAGTCTCATAGGAAGCTTATGACAGTGATGGTGGCAAAAACACACTCATGCACTACCTTGCATCAGCTCAAACTGATCCCATTGAACTTTTAAAGACTGTCCAAGAATTTCTCAGTTGACCTGAGAAATTATGAAAATTGTGCTGTCCACTTTCAATTTGCTGAAGAAAAATTTCATAGCTGCTCTAATTTGTTGGTCAAGCTGGGGTTAATTCATTGGGTAAAGTTATAATGAAACCATATTCCTGTCAGCATCACACAGTGTTCATAGTCTTCAGCTAGGGAGACTTGAACTCAAGCCCTCCGACTGCCATGAAATGAATGGCCATAGGCCAGTTACTTCTCTTGGTCAAACCACTTAACAAGGGTTGTTGTGATCTTGAAATAGGAAAGGGAAATTCATAAGCACGACTCAACGCACCCTGGAGAAAGTGTGGAATAAAAAGGTACTAGACAGATTTCTGTGGATCATTTTAGAGTAATTTCCCTGTGTCATTGGGCTCATTGACGTTGTGGAAGTTACCACCTGTAAATTTGATCCTTACCTTCTTTGTTTATTATAGTCTGTCAAGATAGTCTTCTGGTGGTCCCTGGCCCCCAAAGATATCATTTTGGTCCTGGCCCCAACCTGGTGGAACTCTCTGCCAAGCCCCTTCAGGGCCCTGCGGGGTCTTATGCAATGCTTCAGGGCCTGTAAGGCAGAGATGTTCCACCAGACTTCAGGGCTGGCGCTAGGGGTTCTGCTGCTAGAGGCAGACCCCTGTGCTGCACCCCACCCCCTGCAAGCTCCCTTTAGGGAGCTCATTGCACACATGTGCTTTGCACATTCAGTATGATGATGTCACCAGAAGTGATGTCATCATGCAGGGTGGCAAGGGACAAGAGAGCGATGGGTGGTGCACAAGAGTGCTGCTGCACTGCCACTTTCCCCTGTACTAAGATCATAAGAACATAAGGGAAGCCATGTTGGATCAGGCCAATGGCCCATCCAGTCCAACACTCTGAGTCACACAGTGGCCAAAAAAATCCAAGTGCCATCAAGAGGTCTGCCAGTGGGGCTAGAAGCCCTTCCACTGCCCCCCCAAGCACAAGAATACAGAGCATCACTGCCCCAGACAGAGAGTTCCAACGATAAGCTGTGGCTAATAGCCACTAATGGACCTCTGCACCATATGCTTATCCATTCCCATCTTGAAGCTGTCTGTGCTTGTAGCCACCACCACCTCCTGTGGCAGTGAATTCCACATGTTAATCACCCTTTGGGTGAAGAAGTCTCAGAAGAGCATTCTGTTTTAGCATTGGCCGGCCACTTTCGGGTTGAAAGTGGCCGAGCAGAACCTTCTGAAGGTGCTGCTTGGCCACTTTCAACCCAAAAGTGACCAGCACCGCTAAAACAGTGCACTCTTCCGAGGTTTCCTTAGAAGTCTCTGAAGAACTTAGTGCGCTGTGCAGCACTCCTCTGATCCTGCCTTCAAGGCAGGCTGGAAGGAGTGCTCTGTGAGTGTAAGGGGGCACCTAGTGGAGCCCCTAGGTGGGGTAGTGCCCCAGGCCGCCATCTATCCCACTGACTCCCACACACCAGCCCTGCCAGACTTTTGGTTGAGGACAGCAATGGTTTCTATTCTGGATGGCATCCTTTTCTTGCTCTCCATGCTTGCTCTGCTCCTCTTTTCTCCTACCCATGAAATGGCTGGCAGTCTGGAATGGGAAATAATTGTGAAAATCACCATCTGATTGTTTTAGATTTGTTGTATTAGTATTGTTTATTTATTTTATCCAATGGTATTTGATGTTTTTTTCATATGTACATCACCCAGTGCCCTGCAGTAGCAGGAATTGGGCAATTCAGAAATTTAATAAATAATAATTTATCTTAAAGTTTGTTTGTTGTTGTTTAATTTGATTTATACTCCACCCTCCCTGCCAAAGCGGGCTCATAAAGTAAAGATGGTTAATAATAATTATTATTACTTTAAGATGTCCAGAGAAACTGGCATTTTTTGTACATGAATCAGACACAGCTTGACTAAGAAAATTACAGGATCATTAAACATAAGCCAAACCTGTAACACACCTCCCTGTGTTTCATCATTGGCGCTCAGTCATGCAAGATGTTGAGATTAATGCATCTGGATCCCATAAAAAAATTAAATATGCAATTAATTTTGAGTACATACTTTGTCCCTGTAACACTGAAAAAATTAAAAATATTGTTATTTTCATATTAGGCCACAACCCCTGATGCAGCTGGAACTGTATTCCTGTGTGTTCCTGCTCAAAAAACCCCCTGAGTACAAACATTAAGGCCGTTTTCCCACTGACGTTACTCCGGAGCGACGTCCCTCTTCACCGCGCAGCGTCTGCGTGGATTTCCCACCAACTGCTGCGCACAACCAGGAAGTGCCGTGGCTTTTGCGTCGCAGATGTAAACCGCTAAAAACCAGTTTACATCTGTGACGCAAAAGCCGCGGCTCTTCTTGGTTGTGCGCAGCAGTTGGTGGAAATCCACGCAGACGCTGCGCGGTGAAGAGGGACGTCGCTCCAGAGTAAGGTCAGTGGGAAAACGGCCTAACTCTTCTTCTCTCTGTCTAGTACTTGAGCTTGGTAGTTCCAAGCTATCAAAGGTACATTTAAAATTCATATTGCTGCTCTTTGGAATTTGAAGTTGGGGTTCAGACTCACTGGTAGAGTACATATTTTGTACACAAATGGTCCCAGGTTCAATCCCAAGCATCCTTAGTTTAAATGACCCTGTAGTGGATATGGGGGGCAACCTCTTCCAGGCTATCAGAGACAGCAGTTAAACTCACGTGGGGGGGGGGGGGTACAAATTCAGAAACATTTCTTTAAAAAAAAAAAAAAGGCATGACAATGTGTTTTCCTATGGGGCACATGGTGAACATATGAACATATGAAGCTGCCTTATTCTGAATCAGACCTTTGATCTATCAAAGTCAGTATTGTCTTCTCAGAATGGCAGCGGCTCTCCAGGGTCTCAAGCTGAGGTTTTTCACACCTATTTGCCTGGACCCTTTTTTGGAGATGCCAGGGATTGAACCTGGGACCTTCTGCTTCCCAAGCAGATGCTCTACCACTGAGCCACCGTCCCTCCCCAAATGGTAATGTGGATGGGGTTTTTAATAAATTAACCATATAACCAAAATGGCCATCTGCATCTATTTGAGTGCTAGGCCACTGAAAGGCATTATGAATTGGCCTGTGCTCTGAATTGTTTCGTTTAAGATATATGGGTTACTCTAGTATATAACCGGGAGCAAAGTTTAGTTCTCTGGATTGTAACTATCTTTATCTTGTTCTGCTGCTTGAAGGACGTTTTTCATGGATTTGTTAATCCTTTCATTGATACCACACAACCCATCTTTTATTCTGAGTAATCGCATACTTCCTATCTCTGTAATATTAATTTCTCAGCCTCCATCTGCATGGCCCTAAGCAACCATCTTTCCTTCTTTTGATACAGATCTCCCATTATTAGTAAGTCCCCTATTATCACAGCACTTTCCTTTCAGCTTTTAAACTGAATACATTCATACAGTAAATATTGCTTATAATCTTAAAACTGTGCCCCAGTAGCCAAGATCCTTTCCAACAGAGCTATCTATGTTTTTGAGCCATTGCGTTTTCAGTAGGGTAGCAGAGAAACAAAGAACACTAAGGACATCTAGTGGTGGAATACAGAGGAGGCATCTCCATGCAAATAGGTTTGATTTTATCCTCTTGCTAAAGATAAAAACAGCCACATGCTGACACTTGTGGTTGATGGGTGCAACTTCATATGAAGAACAGAACCACAACTGAACAGCTTGGTCCAAAGCCATATAGCTAACCCAGGCTTCCTTCTTCCACTGATCTCCTCCCATCTCTCTCTCTTCCCACTTTGGCTGACAATTTCATATTCTCCTTTCTGTTCCAATAGTCTGCAAGCACTACAGGTCAAGAACAATGTCACTTTCAATGCCAAGATAAATTACTCATTCCAAAGGCAATTTTCTCTGCAAATACCTGAAATTCTTGATTGCTATTTTGTGCAAAATCTAAAATAAATTATTGTATCTTCAGACATGGCATGACTGATCATGTCAAGCCATGCTTTGTCATTCCATAAGCAACCCTGAAAGTTTCTCAGGCCCCTTCTCCCTCTCCCTTTGAATACTATTCAATAATTAGACCAGCTTTCACAGCAGTTCTGGCATAGTAAATGTAGTAACTTATCCAGTCTGATCCTTCTGTTAGCATTAAAAGTCTAAATCAAGACAGGCCAGCATTGTTGTTCCTGAGGTTTACTGTTCTCCAGACTGGATCAAATGTCAAAAGTCTGCCACTCAAATGGAACCCTCCATAATTGTTCAGGCTCCATAACAAATGGTACAATCTAGAAGGTAAAGACACACACATCTACATATTTTATCTTATTTGGACTTTGTCTTAGTAAAATATAGAATATCTCTAAATTGTGATTTTTTAAAATTCTGTTCCTAATGAATGAAATTGTGCACCTGCTGGAATGTACCCTGTGTGCACAAAGTGCAGGGACTGTATCACATTGAAGTTATAGACTGAACTGGTTGAGAACACATTGGGAAAACAGACAGTTCAACAATGCCAGCAGGGAACCAGAAAGGAGATTGGCAACACTTTGGCCTGAGCCAGATAGTCCTCTGTGGTGTAAAAGACCCCCCCCCCCTTGCCCAAACACACCAGTACATCTGCAGCTCTGGGGCAGCTAATATCAACCTTCCATAGAATAGGTTGGGGCTGGCAAAAAAGTTATAAAGTCTTGGGGCTAATCTGTAAAAAGCAGGAACAACAACACAGTGTGGGGCAATGAAACATGTGGAAGGGGGAGAAGAGAAGTCAGGCTCCAGCAACCTGTTAACTTCTCCCTTGCCCAAAAAAGAGAAATGTATGTGTTGGTGTTGAGTGTTAGCCCCGTCCTAGTGCTGCCTTTACGACGAGCCTCAGCTGCATCTTGTGCATGTTTACAAAATGCTAACAGGCATAGAGAGACAGCTAGGCAGGCAATGTGTTGCTTTGTGACAGCCTCAGATCCACTGGTCTTCCTCACAGAAGGACAGCAGCAGGAGGCGGACCTGGGGGAGGAAGTTTCTTTCCCGCGTGGGATGTTTTCGTTTGCGTCCCGCTCTGCTCCCTCATGACCTTCCTTCATCCACCAGTGGAGGGAAGACATAAGAAGAAGAGGGGGGGGGATCTGAGAAGGAGAAAAAGAGGGGGGAAAGAAGGGAAGGTTGCTGCTTTGCTCTTTGCTTTGAGGTGGGGTGGGTGCAGTTGCTTACACTCTCTTGCTCCCCCTCCCACCTACCATTTTATCAGCAGTCCTTTCACGCTGCTTCACTATCCAGTGCCTGAGGAAGGAAAAAGAGATAGCTGGGGAAGAAGTCAGAGAATTTGCCTCGTCTTTCTTGTCTGTCCAAGTTTCATGTTAGGTTTCCTTTTCTTTCTCTCCCTCTCCAGCCCCTCCGATGGGCTTCAGCCACCCGCTGGGCCACAGCCCAGGAGGACCCTCAGGGGAGGTGGCAACCAAGGGCATGGGGAAGAGTGCTGCGATGGCTGGTCCTCTCCCAGCCCCAGAAGCCCCGGCCTCGAAATCAGAGCGAGAAGGATGGGGCAGGAGGGAGGAGAAGAAGAATGCAAGAGTGCACGGTTTCTAAGTCTTTGAAGGGCCCGCGGGAGGAGAGTTCGTTCCCCCTCTTTTCTGGAACTGGAAGTGAACTTCCCTATCGCGGGACCTTCAAGGCTTAGAAGCTGTGCGCAGCCACATTGAAGCTGGTAAGGACCAGGCTAGGCTGCGGGGGGAGGCGGGGCGAGTGGAGTGTGGTGCTGGCTTCCAGCACCGCGAAGGGAGGGAGGAGGGCAGCAGTGGGCAACCACAGTCGATCGTGCCAGTGGGAGGGAGGCGCCCCTGTGGGAGCTGGCACCCTAGGCTGTCGCCTATTTTGCCGACTCTCACACGCCGACCCTGTGGTCCCGTGTAAAAAATAAGATGCTAGTTGTTTGGGAATTGCACTACTTTGAGTGCTACAATTAAAACAGCATTACACTATCAACCACAAAACCAAGAAATAACTCAATTCTGAATCTGAGCAAAGTAAGGTTTTTAAGCAATCATGTTGCTCAGCAGTTGACCTCTGTGAAGTTCCAAGGTATGTCTTTGTTTGCTTGCAATAACATATTTTGAACAAAAATTTTACTACATCTAAATGTCTCAATCTAGGCCTAGGTCTGCCTATACATAAGATGAAACAAATGAAGGCACAGGGGTATCCAGCCTTCTCGAGATCCCAATAGACAGCATTTGACAGAAATTGCAGAGTAACAACAATTTAGTCCAGTCAAGGATGATTGAACACACTTTCAGAGACAATTATTTTAGGTAGCAGAAACATTTAAAATGGTTGGAATCTTGAAGTTAAAAAAGAAAACGCTGTCAATACTTATTTCTATTGTGGAAGCTGAGACAATCAATAGATATTAGCTGACACAGAAAGCAAGGTGGCATCACACAGAATAGCAGTAGGATAAAAATTCAAATCCTGGTTTCTCAGAATATGATGGCAACAGCTGAAAAAGGAGAAAGTCTGTAAGAGTTCCCTGATCCAAGGGGTCTGTTGTAGCATTTCTCAGCTTTTCTGTTTTAGAAGAATTCAGCTGTCTCATTAATTTCATGTTTTGATACAAAAACTTGTCTCAAACTGATAGCAAAAATGACATGTGATGTTCATGCATGAACTGCTTACTCAAGAAAGTAATTCATTCCTTATGCCCTTTCATCATGCATTATGGCTAACATTTGCAATAACGTGGATAAACAACTCCTGTTCCATATACTGAGTTGCCATGTCTGGATAGTTCCCTTGTGCTGAGATGGTGCCATATGCAGATGGAGCTGTTTACAGTCCTGAACATGTAGCTGGGATAAATTGGGATAAAATGGGATAAATTAGTCTTGAAGGCAAAAGAGAAAATATGGTAGAGTTCCAAAAACTGGAGAAAAGCTGAATAGGCTGGCTGTCCACAGAGGGTTTAAAATCTATGAATATTAGTCTCCAGTGGGGCTCAAAAAGTCACTCTGGGATCACAATGGGGCTCAAAAAGTCACTCTGGGATCACAAAGACTACATTTTGCCACCATTAATAAAGTTAAATACATATGCACACATGTGTGTGTTATGTGTGATTCTATCTATCTATCTATCTATCTATCTATCTATCTATCTATCTATCTATCTATCTATCTATCTATCTATCTATCTATCTATCTATCTATCTAAGAAATAGTTTCTGGATTATACAATTCAAAGATAATGAGTGTTCTCTCTCTCCCCCCCCCTCTCTCTCTCTCTTGAACAGGTCATCCAGGGTTTCCCATTTAGTAAAATCCTAAATGTCTTTCTCTCCTTGTGAGGGCAAGCCTAGACGCTTGCTCATGAACCCAAACAGGAATCATTTTCTTTTTATCTGTCATGCAAAGCTCAGTGAAACTGCAGAGAAATCCCCATGAATATTCATTTTTGTTTTGAAACACATTCTTTTGTGTCCTCTTTCTGCCAGTTCTTTTGTGTTCATGTTTCCTGGAACATGAGTGTGGCTGAGCATTACAAGAGCAAAACTATACAGAAAGTGAATAGTGGACTCGGATTATCACTAGAAACCATTTTAAATTTCCTGCTCATGTGAGTTTTGCAGTTCATCCTGTATGTTAAGGAAATTATTTCAAAACACTCTGGGTTTAGGGTGGGGGGGCAGTATCTTTGCTTGACATTTTGATCAGATATAATCTTGTGTAGTTATATAAGGTTTCTGACTGAACAATACTTGTTTGAATCAGGCATTAAGATTATTGGTTTTTGTTGGTAGCTTGTATTTTCTTCTGTTTATTAGCAGGGAGTTCTGACTCCTTTTACAACTACACCTGAACTCACTGTGCACAAATAACCTCAAATATCAATCTTTTTGTTGTTGTTGTTCATTTTATTTATTTCACTGTGTCTATGATATAGTGAAAATTGAACAAAGTACAAAGTGGGTATCATCTTGAACCTATAAAATACATTTAGGCCAGATTCATACATGAGATCACAACTGGCAACCATGAGATGCAACTCTACAAGGCAAGCATGTTATGGGAGCAGCTCTCCACAATGCAAATCACCAAAAAGAGGGGGTGCAATTTTGTAATTTCAAAATACCCAGGCTGTGTGGGCAAACAGCTCAAACAGGAGGTGGTGGGCTCTCCTTCCTTGGAGGTTTTTAAACAGAGGCTAGATGGCCATCTGACAGCAATGAAGATTTTGTGAATTTAGGGGGAGGTATTTGTGAGTTTCTTGCATTGTGCAAGGGGTTGGACTAGATGACTCTGGAGGTCCCTTCCAACTCTATGATTCTTTGATTCTATCAAATGTTCATGTAATTACCAGGATTGTTATGTTCTGCTGAGAATGGAGGATCCATGCATTCAGCAGGCTCTTTCCACTTCTGCTCAGATGGATGGCAGAAGAAAAATGATGGGGGAACCATGGTCAAACCATTGAGTTTTGGTCAAAGTGAGAGTAGATGGGTTGCAGGATATAGCTGATGACTGGTGATTTTCTTCAACGATGTTCTATTGAGCTAGAAGTCAGTCTTGATGGGTGGCAGGAAAATTATTTTGTTCAGGGAAAATGATATTACAGCATTCCTTTGTTGACAGCTATGCCTTCACATCTGCATTTCCATAAGAACATAAGAGAAGCCATGTTGGATCAGGCCAATGGCCATCCAGTCCAACACACTGTGTCACACAGTGCCCAATATATGTGTGTGTGTATACATATATATATATATATATATACATACACAAACACACACATATACATATACATACACACACACACACACACACACGTATATATACACACTGTGGCTAATAGCTACTGATAGACCTCTGCTCCATATTTTTATCTGATCCCCTCTTAAAGCTGGCTATGCTTGTAGCCGCCGCCACCTTCTATGGCAGTGAATTCCACATGTTAATCACCCTTTGGGTGAAGAAGTACTTCCTTTTATCCGTTTTAACCTGACTGCTCAGCAATTTCATTGAATGCCCACAAGTTCTTGTATTGTGAGAAAAGGGGAAAAGTACTTCTTTCTCTACTTTCTCCATCCCATGCATAATCTTGTAAACCTCTATCATGTCACCCCGCAGTTGACGTTCTCCAAGCTAAAGAGCCCCAGTGTTTTAACCTTTCTTCATATGGAAAGTGTTCCAAACCTTTAATCATTCTAATTGCCATTTTCTGCACTTTTTCCAATGCTATAATATCCTTTTTGAGGTGTGGTGACCAGAATTGTACACAGTATTCCAAATGAGACTGCACCATCGATTTATACAGGGGCATTATGATACCGGCTGATTTGTTTTCAATTCCCTTCCTAATAATTCCCAGCATGGCGTTGGCCTTTTTTATTGCAATCGCACACTGTCTTGACATTTTCAGTGAGTTATCTGCCATGATCCCAAGATTTTTCTCTTGGTCAGTCTCTGCCAGTTCACAACCCATCAACTTGTATTTGTAGCTGGGATTCTTGTTCCCAATGTGCATTACTTTGCACTTGGCCACATTGAACCGCATCTGCCATGTTGACGCCCACTCACCCAGCCTCAACAAATCCCTTTGGAGTGCCTCACAATCCTCTCTGGTTCTCACCACCCTGAACAATTTAGTGTCATCTGCAAACTTGGCCACTTCACTGTTTACTCCCAACTCCAGATCATTAATGAACAAGTAAAAGAGCATGGGAACCAGTACTGAGCCCTGCGGCACCCTATTGCTTACCATCCTCCACTGCGAAGACTGCCCATTTATATTCACTCTCTGCTTCCTATTAATTAGCCAGTTTTTGATCCACAAGTGGACTTGTCCTTTTACTCCATGACTCTCAACATAAGAACATAAGAACATAAGAGAAGCCATGTTAGATCAGGCCAATGGCCCATCCAGTCCAACATTCTGTGTCACACAGCGGCCAAATATATATATATATATATATATATATATATATATATATATATATATATATATATATATATATATATATATATATATATATATATATATATATACACACACACACACACACACACACACACACACACACTGTGGCTAATAGCCACTGATGGACCTCTGCTCCATATTTTTATCTAACCCCTTCTTGAAGGTGGCTATGCTTGTGGACGCCACCACCTCCTTTGGCAGTGAATTCCACATGTTAATCACCCTTTGGGTGAAAAAGTACTTCCTTTTATCCGTTTTAACCTGTCTGCTCAGCAATTTCATCGAATGCCCACGAGTTCTTGTATTGTGAGAAAGGGAGAAAAGTACTTCTTTCTCTACTTTCTCCATCCCATGCATTATCTTGTAAACTTCTATCATGTCACCCCTCAGTCGACGTTTCTCCAAGCTAAAGAGCCCTAAGCGTTTCAACCTTTCTTCATAGGGAAGGTGTTCCAGCCCTTTAATCATTTTAGTTGCCCTTTTCTGAACTTTCTCCAATGCTATAATATCCTTTTTGAGGTGCGGCGACCAGAACTGCACACAGTACTCCAAATGAGACCGCACCATCGATTTATACAGAGGCATTATGATACTGGCTGATTTGTTTTCAATTCCCTTCCTAATAATTCCCAGCATGGCGTTGGCCTTTTTTATTGCAAACGCACACTGTCTTGACATTTTCAGTGAATTATCTACCATGACCCCAAGATCTCTCTCTTGGTCTGTCTCTGCCAGTTCACACCCCATCAACTTGTATTTGTAGCTGGGATTCTTGGCCCCAATGTGCATTACTTTGCACTTGGCCACATTGAACCTCATCTGCCACGTTGACGCCCACTCACCCAGCCTCAACAGATCCCTTTGGAGTTCCTCACAATCCTCTCTGGTTCTCACCACCCTGAACAATTTAGTGTCATCCGCAAATTTGGCCACTTCACTGCTCACTCCCAACTCTAAATCATTTATGAACAAGTTAAAGAGGATGGGACCCAGTACCGAGCCCTGCGGCACCCCACTGCTTACCGTCCTCCACTGCGAAGACTGCCCATTTATACTCACTCTCTGCTTCCTATTACTCAGCCAGTTTTTGATCCACAAGAGGACCTGTCCTTTTACTCCATGACTCTCAAGCTTTCTAAGGAGCCTTTGATGAGGAACTTTATCAAAAGCTTTCTGGAAGTCAAGGTAAACAACATCTATCGGGTCTCCTTTGTCCACATGTTTGTTCACCCCCTCAAAGAAATGTAACAGGTTAGTGAGGCAAGATCTTCCCTTGCAGAACCCATGCTGAGTCTTCCTCAATAACCCGTGTTCATCAATGTGCCTACTCATTCTGTCCTTGATAATGGTTTCTACCAACTTTCCCGGTATTGAAGTCAGACTGACTGGCCTGTAATTTCCCGGATCTCCTCTGGAACCCTTTTTAAAGATGGGGGTGACATTTGCTACCTTCCAGTCCTCAGGAACGGAGGCAGATTTCAATGAAAGATTACAGATTTTTGTTAGAAGATCCACAAGTTCAACTTTGAGTTCTTTCAGAACTCTCGGATGTATGCCATCCGGACCCGGTGACTTATTAGTTTTTAATTTGTCTATCAGTTGTAGGACCTCCTCTTTTGTCACCTCAATCTGACTCAGGTCTTTCAACACCCCTTCCAATATTAGTGGTTCTGGGGCGGGCAAACACTTCTCATCTTCCACGGTGAAGACGGAGGCAAAAAATGCATTCAGCTTCTCAGCCATTTCCCCATCCTCCTTCAGTAATCCTTTTACCCCATGGTCATCCAAGGGCCCCACTGCTTCCCTGGCTGGTTTCCTACTTCTAATATATTTGAAGAAATTTTTATTGTTGGTCTTTATGTTTTTTGCAATATGCTCCTCATAGTCCCTTTTTGCCTGCCTGATCACAGTCTTGCATTTGATTTGCCACTGCCTGTGTTCCCTTTTATTAATCTCACTTGGACTGGTTTTCCACCGCTTAAAGGAGTCCTTCTTACCTTTTACAGCTTCCATTACTTTGTTTGTTAACCATGCTGGCCTCTTCTTATACCTGTTTGTGCCTTTCCTAACTTGTGGTATGTATTTTATCTGAGCTTCTAGGATTATAGTTTTAAATAGTCTCCAAGCTTCCCCAAGGGTTTTGACCGTATTTACCTTTCCTTTCAGTTTCCTCCTCACATGCCTCCTCATCTCAGAGAATTTACCCCTTTTAAAGTTAAATGTGGTTGTGGCGGTCTTTTTGGGCAACTCCCTATTTATACAAATGGTGAAATCAATAACATTATGGTCACTGTTCCCAAGCGGCGCAATCACTTTTACGTCTCTCACCAAGTCTTGGGCATTACTTAGGACCAGATCCAGGATCGCTCCACCCCTGGTAGGTTCTGAGACCATCTGCTCCATAGCACAGTCATTGAGAGCATCAAGAAACTCAATCTCTTTCTCTCGACCAGAACACATATTGAGCCAATCAATCTGCGGGTAGTTAAAATCACCTATTACGACACAGTTTTTACGTTTATCTTTAATCCCTCCATCATATTATAATCGTCCTCTCTCTTTTGATTTGGTGGGCGATAACAAACTCCCATAGTTAAATTTCCTTTTGGGCCCTCTATTTCAACCCAAAGCATTTCGAAAAGGGAATCTAATTCTCTGACCTCAGTCTTACTGGACCGTATATCCTCTCTGACATACAGAGCCACCCCACCTCCAACCCTTCCCTCCCTATCCTTCCGATATAACTTATATCCAGGAATCACCGTGTCCCACTGATTCTCCTCATTCCACCAAGTTTCTGAAATTCCCACAATGTCTATGTTTTCTCCCAACACTAAACATTCCAATTCACCAATTTTACTTCGGACACTTCTAGCATTTGCATACAAACATTTATAATTTCCCAAGCAAGCTAGGCCCGCCACCTCTCTCCTGCCGCCTCGAGACTCTAGCAGACAGTCCATACTGTTTGTCACCATCACAGTGGACAACTCTGATCCGTTACTCGGTAGAAAAATAGAAGCCAACCCTTCATCTCTTTGAGACGAGTCCTCCCGAACCAGAGACATTCCATCTCCTGTCGGCTTTCCCCCAAGATTTAGTTTAAAAACTGCTCTGCCACCTTTTTGATTTTAAGCGCCAGCAGCCTGGTTCCATCCGGAGACAAGTGGAGACCGTCTCTTTTGTACAGCTCCGGCTTGTTCCAGAAAGCATCCCAGTGCCTAACAAACTTAAACCCTTCCTCCTTACACCATCGTCTCATCCACACATTGAGACTTCTAATTTGCGCCTGTCTCTCCTGCCCTGCACGTGGAACAGGTAGCACTTCCGAGAAGGCCACCTTGGAGGTCCTGGCCTTAAGTCTCCCACCTAGCAGCCTAAATTTCTCCTCCAGGACCTCACGACTGCATTTCCCCACATCGTTGGTGCCAACATGCACCATGACCACAGGCTCCTCCCCAGCACTGTCTATCAGCCTATCTACTACACGCGTAATGTCCGCTACCTTCGCACCAGGCAGGCAAGTCACCATACGGTCAATACGCGGTTTCGCCACCCAGCTGTCTACTTGCCTAAGGATCGAATCACCAACTACCAAGACCCCCCCTCTCCCCCTGCCCAGGGATGGTTCCTTGGCGCGAAAGGATACCCGCTCACCAACCGAAGAAGAGGTCCCTTCTGAGGGCGCATTCCCCTTATCCTCAGCAAGGTGCCCTGTTCCCTCTAGACCCTCACGCTCTCATCTACCACCAGGGCAGCCAGAGCCCATATATTTCTTATATATACATACAAACAGCTGCATTAGAGTGACGTGATGACTCAGTCAGAGTTCCACATTTTTAGGAAGCACATTGCTTTGGGTTTTGTTAAGTTACGGGTTTGTGTTATTTTCAAATAGATATAATTAGAAGTGGCTTCACATTTACAAGGCTCACAAGGTCTCCTTTCTTCTCTAAGGAAATCATAACTTTCTTTCCATCATCATTTTATCTTAGTGGCAAAACCTGTACTGGGCATGGATTTCTGAAGCTCTGTGGCATCTCTGGGATGTATGGAACTACTGGTACTAACATGTAGAGTGTGGGATCTTAAGCTTATTCTACAACTTCAGTAAAGGGAGGTGATTTAATAAGTCCCCACAGCAGAACTAAAGGAGACACCAGAAATTCTTGTCAGCTAAATTATGGCGCTTGATGAAAAGCAAAATGATTGACTCCAGACTTATGTGCTCCTCAGTCCAACAGAAGTTAGATGCTCCAACTTCATCTTTGAGGTAATTTTACACACTTTGCTTTTCCCCAGTATCTCTTTCTCTCACAGTTGTCAAGTACTAATTGCATTCTGTAACGGAAAAAATCCAGTTGGTTATATGCCATGCAGACAATCATGTGACCTCTCTTCCAAGAACTAGTATAGGAGTCAGTTTTGTTTTGTTCTGTCTTATAACATCCCATTGTTTTCTTCTTGCCTACCTGGTGCTGAAAATAAATGCTGTTTCTCTTAATAAAGTATACATTCTGTGAGAATACATTTCTTGCTGCCTCTGGACATCTCTGCTGTCCCAGTGCAAGAAAAGATGTTGAGGAGGAACACCAAAATCAGTCAGATTTAATAATTAGTCCATTTTCAGACATCCATTTTTGACAGGCACAGCAAATCTCACTTCCTCAAGCCTGAGGCTCATTAAGCTACATGAACAGGAAAGTGCATTCTGTTGAAAATACAGCATGACTAAGGTTGCCAACTCTAGGTTGGAAAATTCCTGGATGTTTGGGGAGGGGAGGAACCTCAGAGGGGCAAACTGCCATAATATGGTGTCTGGAGATCAGTTAAAATTCTGAGAGATCTCCAGGTCCCACCTGGACATAGACAACCCTAAACCTGTATTGTTGTCCCCTAGAGTACTTACCTTTATGTTGTATGTGTCAGGCAGTTATGCTTTTGAAATTCTTATATACATTTCTCTCCACCTTTTGCATAGTCCAAATCATCTTGTTCTCCAAAAAGAACTAATACTTTAGAAAATCTCCTCTTTTTCATTTTTTTATTTATTTTATGGAGCCCTCTGTCACAGCTCTTAGTTGCTTCATATTTTCCCTTCTCCTCTACTACCAATGCAGACATTATGCACACTAATAAACTACACACATACAAAGGCTTGGGACTTTTCCACCTAAGTTTTTGCTGCAGCTTGGCTTCTTTATTGTCTCAGCCTTTCTGCTTTTTTATACACAGTATCATTTGTAAGTAATTGCTCTCACAGGGTTTTTTTCCTCCAAATTTACTCTGGGTTTTTCACACCATTGCAAGTCTGAGAAAACACAGGAAAAACTTTAAAACTGGGCAGCAAATGATACTGTCTGTAAGGGAGGAAGGCAGCTGAAGAAGCTGAGGTGCAACAAAAACTCAATGCAGAAAAAGCCCATCATATGATCATACAATCAACTGAATTAAAATTCTTTCGATGGCTGTATGTATGTGTAATGTGCATCTGTACTTATATGTGTTGATAAAACACCACACAGAAGTTACCTTGGTATAAGTGTCCATATGTACATTGTTTTCCCTCCTGTTCAGTTCTGCTACTGAACTGGAGTGCATATGTGCATCAGTAAATTATTATACAAAAAGAATCTTGGTGCAATCATAGACATGAGCATATCAAATGTCTTACAGATGTGTACATGCACATAAGCAACACAAATGCAAAAAAAAAATCTAAGTAAAGGAACAAAAAGCTGTAGCATGCTCCAAGCCAGGCATTAATTTTTAGAAATGTTCCTAATTAAACTGGAATTAAGGAGGACTGCACATCATAAACTTCCAGAACAATAAAGGAATGGAACCATGGAAGTCTGTTCATTGCTATTTTCAAATCTGATTTATATTCAAGGTGTCTGGTATTATGTGCATAATAATATTGAGCTTTCTACCTACTATTCTATTTACATTTAGAAAATTTTATTCTGCCTCTACCTCTCTGAGATGGCTTACCAAATAAAAATAATAAAAATAAAATATTAAAAAAAAAATTAATTAAAACCCAGAATTAAAAACCCAGCCCAGCATAAAAACAAATCATAAAAATAGACCACTGATAGCTTAAAATAATTTCCAGACTAAAATTATGTTTTTTAAAAATCAAACATCCTAAAATTATGAAACCTATTAGTAATTCATATGAAGCCACCTTATGCTGGCTTCAACTATTTATTTATTTATTTATTTATTACTTTACATTTATATCCCGCCCTCTCCGCAAGCGGACTCAGGGCGGCTTACAATATCATAAAAACAATCAATTCCATAAAACATATAAAACCATAATACACTTATCAGTTTAAAACTATTTGCGCTGTCTCAATCCAGTCTGGCGGTATTGGGTTCTGACTATGATCGCCAGCTTCTGTAGGATGTCCGGTGGCAGCCCATTTTCAATCAACCAGAAAAGCCTGTCTAAACAGTTCGGTCTTACAGGCCCTGCGGAACGCCGACAAATCCCGCAGGGCCCTTATAGCTTCTGGGAGGGTGTTCCAAAGTTCTGGTGCTGCCACTGAAAAAGCCCTAGATCTTGTTGCGCATAGCCTGGCTTCTTTTGGGCCAGGGGCAGACAGCAGATTTTTTGTCCCTGATCGCAGTGCTCTCTGGGGGATATATGGGGAAAGGCGGTCCCGTAGATAGGCAGGTCCCTGACCATAAAGGGACTCATTTAGTTTCATATTTGATACTTTGATGAATGAGGGCTCTCCCAGATGTCATGTAAAAGTTCTTCCCAATCCTGCTAGGAGAGGTCCTTTAGCCTGGGATGCTGAAGACTGAACCTGAGCTCTTATGCACACAAAACATGTAGTCTGTCAGTAAGCTATGTCTCTTCCCCTCCCTATCTTATATAGATAAGCAACTCACAAAAATAAACACTGAATAACATAAACAATGTTTTCTCAAGTCTAACAGTAGCATAAATAAGCTGAACTCAGGACATTAGCACTGGCTCTGTGAAGTGTTGCTTCCAGTCATGCACCTTGCTGAAGTCTCTCTGTCTTCCTGGGCTTTGCTGTCATCTCTTCTCAGCTATGGATAATAGCACCTACCTCACAGGGCAGCTGGGTTAACAACTGCAAAGCTCCTAGATGCTGAACTGTGAGTCTCTGTGGAAGGCAGAGCACCCTGCTCACACATATCATAAATAATAATTTTCTGAGAGCACTACTGCCCAAAGGATTTTTAAAGCCTGAAGATATAATTATTAATTAATCAAGCCCTATAGGGAAATAGTTCAGTCAACTGTACAAGTAAGAATGTCAACATTCCATTGACATTGTAACCAGAGGACACAACTAATAACTTCTCTGGGCAAAAAAGCTGTGTCATGAATATAATATGCAACAGATTTATTCCATTATATTCTGTAAAAAAACTATTTTTCATTTGCTTCAATGAGGTAAACAATTTGATATGAAAATAAATTTATAGCCTTGCCTAGCTTCCTTCTGGAAAGTATTGCAACACAGGGCCTATTTATATGGTTAGTTGATTGACAAGGCTGTTCTGATAATGGAATAGTGTGCATGCTTCAATATAATAAAGTCACAAAGGCTCATATATATGGAGGTCCAAAAGGGCCTTCATATACATATTTACTTTGTGTAATCCATCTTGAGTCCAAGTGAGAAAGGCAAACTATAAATAATGTAAATAAAATTTTAAAAGTTAATATGTACCTCTGATTAAATTAGGGTTGCCAACCTCCAGATGAGGCCTGGAGATCTCCCAGAATTACAATTGATCAAGACTGAAGAGATCGGTTTCCTTAAAGAAAATTATTGCTTTGGAAGAAGGAGGAGGAGGTTGGATTTATACTCCACCCTTCACTACCCAAAGGAGACTCAGAGCGGCTTACAATCTCCCTTCCCTTCCTCTCTCTATGACCAGGGCTAGCTCACCCACTAGGCAAACTAGGCATTTGCCAAGGGCGCCAGGAGGGGCCACCGAATTGGACTCACCTCCGGTGCCCCAGACAAATGCCTAATTCATCATGCCCCCCACCATGCTGAGAGGAGCAACACCAGCCTCCCCTTACCCACTTCGATGTGGGCATCGAAGCCAGTAAGGGGAGGCTGGCATTGCTCTTCTCAGCATGCCAGAGGGGGGGTGGAAGATGGCCTGCCCACCACCCCCACCCGGCACACTCAGAGGAGCATACCAGCCTCCTCTTACCCGGTCTGCTTCGACCCAGGCATTTCCGTAAAGCGTTCTCTTAAGAGAGAATGCTGTGTGACGAGGCTTCACTCTCTTTTGGCGTAGGTGGGCAGGCAGAGGGGAGGGACATCAAGGCTCGGCGCTGCAGGGTGCCGCCATGGAGGGGGCACAGCAGGGCAACTTTGCCTGGGGCATGGGCACCCTAGGGCCGGCCCTGCCTATGACAGACACCCTGTGAGGTGGGTGGGGCTAAGAGAGTTCTAACAGAAACTGCTCTTGAGAGAACAGCTCTGAGAGAGTTGACTGACCCAAGGTCACTCCAGCAGTTGCATGTAGAGGACTGGGGAATCAAACCCAGTTCTCCCAGATAAGAGTTCATGCACTTAACCACTACATACTAGTTCTCAGTTTGGGTAGACTCTATGGCATTATACCCATTAAGATTCCTCCCCAGTCCATGCCCTCCCCAGGATCTACTCCCAAAATCTCCAGATATTTCTCAGCCTGGAACTGGCAATCCAAGCTTAAGATGTACCACTCTCTCTCTCGGCTTGACTTCGCGAACGAAGATTTAAGAAGGGTGCAGTAGTCCACGTCTGCTGCAGGCTCGCTGGTGGCTGACAAGACCAATGCAGGACAGGCAGATCCGGCCACAGTGGCTGCAGGGAAAAGTCTGATTTGGGGTTGGTGCTGTAGCAGTGCGATTCTTCCTCAATCTCCTTTTGTCCTCAAGACCAGCTATGCGTGCGTTCTCAAAGGAAGAGACAGCCTGGTGGATGGTGTGCCTCCATGCTTTGCGATCTGAGGCTAGGTCAGACCACTGGTGATGGTTGATGCGACAGGTACCAAGGGATTTCTTCAAGTAGTCCTTGTACCTCTTCTTTGGTGCCCCTCTATTTCGATGGCCGGTGGAAAGTTCGCCATACAGGGCAATCTTGGGAAGGCGGTGGTTTTCCATCCAAGAAATATGCCCTGCCCAGCACAGCTGCGTCTTCAACAGCAGTGCTTTGATGCTTGTAACCTGGGCCCTCTTGAGGACTTCAGTGTTGGTCACAAAGTCACTCCAGTGGATGTTGAGGATGGTGCAAAGGCATCGCTGATGAAAGCGCTCAAGGAGTCGCAGGTGATGACGGTATAAAACCCACGATTCGGAGCCGTAGATGAGGGTTGTCATCACAACTGCTTTGTAAACATTGATCTTTGTGCCTTTTTTCAGATGCTTGTTGCTCCACACTCTTTTGTGCAGTCAGCCAAATGCACGGTTTGCCTTTGCCAGCCTGTTGTCAATCTCCTTGTCGATCTTGGCATCTGAGGAGATGATGCACCCTAGGTAGCCGAACTACTGGACTGTCTTCAGAACTGATTCTCCCACAGTGATGCAGGGAGGGTGATAATCTTCCTGGGGTGCAGGCTGGTGGAGAACTTCTGTCTTCTTCAGACTAACTTCTAGGCCGAATAGCTTGGCAGCCTCTGCAAAGCAGGACGTCATATGCTGCAGAGCTGATACCGAGTGGGAGACGAGTGCAGCATCATCAGCAAATAGTAGCTCTCGGATGAGTTTTTCCATTGTCTTGGAGTGAGCCTTTAGTCGCCTCAGGTTGAACAGGCTGCCATCAGTGCGATAGTGGATGTAGACACCATCGTCATCATCTACATCTACTGCGGCTCTTTGAAGCATCATGCTAAAGAAGATCGTAAAGAGAGTTGGCGCGAGAACGCAGCCTTGCTTTACACCTGTGCCTATTGGGAAGGGCTCCGAGAGGTCGTTGCAGTGTCTGACTTGGCCTCGCTGGTCTTCATGTAGCTGGATGATCATGCTGAGGAACCTTGGGGGACATCCTAAACGTTCCAAGATTTGCCACAGGCCTTTCCTGCTAACGGTATCAAAAGCTTTGGTAAGGTCGACAAAATTCACATATAGACCCTTGTTCTGTTCCCTGCATTTCTCTTGGAGCTGCTTGAGAACAAATACCATGTCGGTGGTGCTCCTGTTAGCTCTGAAGCCGCACTGGCTCTCTGGGAGGAGTTCTTCTGCAATGGTGGGCACCAGTCTGTTCAGGAGTATTCTGGCAAGGATTTTGCCTGCGATGGAGAGCAAGGTTATCCCCCGGTAGTTGGAGCAGTCTGACTTTTCTCCTTTGTTCTTGTGTAGAGTGATGATGATTGCATCGCGAAAGTCCTGTGGTAGTTTGCCTTGTTCCCAGCAGGTGACAAGTACTTTGTGAAATGTGCTATGTAGTACTGTGCCTCCATGCTTCCAGATCTCTGGTGGGATTCCATCAACTCCCGCTGCCTTGCCACTTTTCAGTTGCTTGATGGCTTTAACAGTCTCTTCTAGGGTGGGGATCTCATCCAACTCTGTTTTCACTGGTTGAAGTGGGGTGAGGTGGATTGCTGAATCTTGAACTATGCGGTTGGCACTGAAGAGAGCCTGAAAATACTCCGACCACCGATTCAGTATGGATGCCTTGTCTGTGAGGAGTACTTGGCCGTCTGCACTACGCAAGGGACTCTGAGCCTGATATGATGGGCCATATACTGCCTTCAGGGCTTCGTAGAACCATCTTAAATCACCAGTGTCTGCACACAGCTGGGTTCTCTCTGCAAGCTTGGTCCACCACTCGTTCTGAATGTCTCGAAGCTTGCGTTGAAGGATGCTACATGCAGCGTGAAAGATTGCATTTTTCCCGGGACAGGAGGGCTGAGCAAGATGTGCTTGGTAGGCAGATCTCTTTTTCGCTAGTAACTCTTGGATCTCTTGATTGTTCTCGTCAAACCAGTCCTTGATTTTCCTTGTGGAGAACCCGAGGACTTCTTCAGAGATCGACAGGATGGTAGTTTTTAGGTGTTCCCAGAGTGCTTCTAGAGAAGGGTCTGTGGGGCAACTGGGGTCCTCAATTCTTGACTGGAGTTTTGCCTGGAAGGCAGCTTTAACTTCGGCTGACTGAAGGCTGCCAACCTAAAGCTTCCTCCGAGGGATACCTCCTCTCCTGGGTGTGGGTTTGAAGTGAAGACGGAGATTACAGCATACAAGATGATGATCCGTATGACATTCCGCACTGGTCATTACTCGGGTGTGTAAGACATCTCGAAGGTCTCTCTGGCGCACCAGAATGTAGTTGATAAGGTGCCAGTGCTTGGACCGTGGGTGCATCCACGTTATCTTCAGGCTGTTCTTCTGCTGAAAGATAGTGTTGGTGATGGTGAGCTGGTGCTCCGTGCAGAATTCTAGCAGGAGGCGCCCGTTATCATTGCAGTTGCCAATGCCGTGTTTGCCAAGTACTCCTTTCCAGGCTTCCGAGTCTTTACCTACTCCAGCATTGAAGTCGCCAAGGATGATCACCTTGTCCTCTGTAGGGGTCTTCCGTACGAGGTTGCGTAGATCAGCATAGAACTTGTTCTTTTCTGCAGGATCTGCTTGAAGGGTTGGGGCATACACACTGAAGAATGTTGCATGCTGCTTGTTTTGAAGTGGGAGGCGCATGGACATGATGCGATCTGAGTGACCTGTTGGCAGGTTTTCGAGTTTGGAGGCAATGGAGTTCCTGACCATGAAGCCAACGCCAGAAAGGCGACTCTCAGCCTTTGACTTACCCGACCAGTAGAGGGTATAGCCAGCACCATGTTCTTGAAGACTACTGTGACGGAAAGCTAGGGGTTAACCAGAAACTGAAGACGCACAGGGCCTGCGTCAGGTGACCTGAGGGTGGGGGCAGAGTGCTCAGAACTCTCAGGGAGGGAAAGTGGTTGAGTGACAGGAAACTGCTGAGGCAGTCGTTCAGTCAGTTGGTGTCTGACAGAGTTGGGGCCTGACAGAGACTGAGCGGGTCAGTTCGCGCCGGACAGAGGCTGAGGGGACAGCTGATTCTGTGAAGGAGCTTGAGACAGTGGCGGGAAAGACTTCCAGAGGCTGCAAGCTCCACAAACCCAGCCAAGAGGGCTGTGTGTATGAGGAACCAGTGTGAGTCAGTCAAGACCTGAACGGTCACAGACACCTATAGACAACTCTGAAGATCTAGTGAGGTGGTTGAGGGAGTGGATGTGGGTCTGAGACACCAGAAGGGCTGAGAGGAGAGACTCCAGTCGTGGGGTGAGACTTGGCACATCATACCCAAGAGGCCAGCCTTTGCTAGAGGTGGAGAGAGCAAGATATAGGGAAACTGTGAACTGTGTAACAAAGAGACTCAAAAGAAAGAAAAAGTTTTTGAAAAGCCTGAAACAACTGAGCAACGTGTTAGCCTGTGTAAATATCTCCCATATCCCCAGTTTAAAGACTTTGTGTTATAATAAATCTGTGGTTTGAGTTAAAGTTCTTGAGAGCCTATATTTTTGGGAAAAACAAACAAAGCTGCTGTGGTCCCCTATGAAGTGAATTATATTTCCATCTAATAAACAAGTAAAATACCCCGAAGAGACTGAAATAAAGAGATCCAGTGAGGCCATGAGGCGGGCGCTGCTATAACTACCTTCCTCAGGGAAACGGACCTCACTGAGAGCTGCTATGTCAATATTCAACCTGAGAAGTTCGTGGGCAACTAGAGCAGAGCGTCGTTCAGGGTGACCACTGTCTACTGTGTCAAGCATGGTTCTGATGTTCCAACACGCAAGCTTAAGTCTTTGCACACTTTGTGAGGCAGGTGCATGCCTTTTCTTTGTTGTTATTTTTTGACCGCAAGTAAGGATGCCCGTTGACCGCAGCTAGCCAACTGGGGTGGGGGAGACAAGCTTTGTTTAGGCCACCTTTTCTAGGCCCCTCTCCGTGTGGAGCAAGCAGTGCTGTCCCTAGTTAAGGCTGCTTGGTCGTTCAGGGTGCTTCCGAAAGATGCTTTCGTCTCCGGGTCAGCATCAGGCGACCAATACCCTGAAACGCCTACATGCAGGATCGGGACTGCGGCTTCCAGTGGCATCTTCCACCTGCCGTTTCGCCCCTTGCCCATCGCTGCAGGACTTGGTGGGTTGTGGGTTGTGGATGTGGATATGCCCTTCAGGCCTGCGCAGAGGAATTTTTAGGTGAAGCACAGTGTGCGCAGTACTGGCTCCACCCTTTCACCTTGGGGTCATCTGCCATGGCCCAGTAAGCCGGGACGCCGGCAGCGAGTCCTCCAGGTGGTAGGTGTTACGTTAACGAGCTCTATCTGCCCGGGTTTGATGTTAGAGTTTTCCTTCTCTTGGCTGGCGAGGTTGGTGAGCCCAGCCTGCCCATCCGGTTATACCGCCGGACATTCGGTCACACCATGACGTGGCAAACTCTGTGAGAAACGGGGGGACCAGCGGGAAGGTGTTGCCACGGATGCAGTAATGCAGGAGAGGCCATTGCAGTGATGCAGGAGAGGCCATTGCAGATGTACCACTACCCTAAATGAAAACACAAGCCTAAACTAACTTCATTAATATTTGATCTACTTCAGTAAACAGCCCTAATTTTAGCTGTAGTTGCAGCTAACAAGAGTCTACCATATCTACCAGCATCTTGGCACAAACCCACAATGGCTCCAAACTTGGCCAATATTACCTCTGGCTTCATTTATCTTTTTTGGCAGGAAGTGCCATCAAGTTTCAGATGACTTATGGTGACCCTATAGGGTTCTCAAGGAAATAAATGGAATTTGTTTGCCATTTCCTGCCTCTGCGCAGCAACCCTGGACTTATTTGGTGGCTATCCATACAAGTTCTAACCTGGATGGACCTGGCTTAGCTTCCAAAACCTGATGAAGTCTGGCTAGCTTGGGTCATCCAGGTCAGGTCTCATTTATTCTTACTTGTATGTAAACAACAGTCAGAGATTTCCCTCTTTCAAGGTGCTGCTCCAGCAACTAAGAGCTGGGTTGATGCTGTTCAGCTCCAAGGGTATCCCTTCCTCAACCCATCCAGACACTTGAGCCAATTATGCATTAGCTTAGGAGTGGCCCTTTATTCTTAGATGCCTCAGGGAACCTACTAATTAACCCTACCATTTTACCGAGAACGCAACCTGTATTCAGTTCTGCTGACATCAGTGAGGCTATATTGGGAGCCCTTGGTAACAAGGCTCCTTGTTATTTTGATACATTGACTCATCTAGCACATTAGACAGACAAAGGCTCAGACATAACATGAAAACATGTTTTAATTAAGCTAACTATGGTTAATTTGAATGTTTAAATATAGGCCCCTTTACTAACTAACTAACTATATATACTATATATACTAACTAGTATCTATACTAACTAACTATATATAAGTAAAGGTAGTCCCCTGTGCAAGCACCAGTTGTTTCCGACTCTGGGATGATGTTGCATCATGATGTTTTCATGGCAGAATTTTTATGGGGTGGTTTGCCATTGCCTTCTCCAGTCATCTACACTCCCCCCCCCCCCCAGCAACTTCAGATTCTGGCTTCAGATCCAGGTTTGTTGGACCCTAACTAACTATAGCAAATGCAGACAATCACACTAACAGTACATTCCCAACCAGAGATCTTTGGATTTTTTTTTTAATTTTTATTTATTAAACTATTGTTTCATGCAATATCTGAATGAAGTCTCATTCTCATTCTGATACTATACTGTTTTTACAGTTGTCTGGGTCTGGAGTTATTCTTTCGTTTCCAGTTATGCAGTAAGTGAGATCAGGATCAAGATTATAATGCTGTATTTCAGTTGTATGCTAAACATTTGTTTATCCAAATGCTCCTGAATTTATGCCTTTTTTCACAGCATGCCACAATGACTAACGGAAACTAGGGTTTGGTCAAATAGGGCATATAACAGCATGAGTTTAACAACTTGGTGTTAAAAATGAGTCACAATGAATGGAGGCAGTTAGTTAGCACAGAACAGAATTATACCAAAGTGAAAACATGCAGTTTTTAATTTCTACACACACACAAATGTTCCTTCATATAAATCATGGGCAGTTCTGTTCCAATGCCGGCATATAAGTGACATGAATCATGTTGGTGAATCCTGGCACAACTTGCAGTTCTCAAAAATATTCTGCTGGTGCAAAGTCTGTTTATTTCAAGGTAGGCAAGCTCCCACATTATTTTCCTGAGATAGATTTTTAAAAATACAAATATTTAACATGAAAAGAGTAACAAAAAACTGTTTCTGAGGATAGCTGTAGATAGTGCTGCTTCAGGGGATCAGATGCTCTGTTTCAATACATTCAGCCACTCCACCCCACACATTATTTTCTGCCCCAATTCTTTTAGTGTCAGTCCATGTGGACAGCAGTGGCCCCTTCATAATATGAAACACACAGGGTCTGTCTAGTACTGAATTTAACAGAAACAATATTCTGTCAGCCATACTAAGATCTATGCTATCTTAATTAAACCTCACCCACACTCATATTGAAAGAAACCAGCGCCCATCCTAAGCTCCAACTGGAAATTGGCATTCCTGCTTATGCCTGCATATCCCCAAGATCTGTTAGTGTATCCTAAAAATGAAAATGGTGTTGGATGGAACCCTGAAGCCCCTTCTCTCATTTGCAGTGCTCAGAGATGCACCATGAGGTAGAACCCTTTGAAAAGGTGAATCCCCTTATTCACATGTGTCTGAAAGTCATGCCAACACGATTCAAAACACTTACAACATTTAGATAAGCCCTGATGCAATCACAGTGTGGTCCAAGCCTCATTGAGGGGGTCCTTCCCTGATTTCCCCTCTGCAGAACAACTATAAGATGCCCAGAAGTGATGCCAATACCACACCAGCATCAGAGTGGAGCTGCCCATGATTTACATAAAGGAACATTACATATTTTCATAGTAAATGCATGCCCATAAACTTGATCAACATGTGTGTGCAGTAATGATCTACTTTCTTAAGCAGCACAGAAGACATTTTGCTGTCATACTCTGTGACAAATGTAGTTGTGAAATAATGGATCTGCCATAATTCCACTCAGATCAAAAAAGTCTCCACATACTATCCTTGTTGACAAGTTGGTAAAATGTAGTTTGGATCCTGTTACCATTAGGTGGATCTGTAACTTGTTGACAGATCACACCCAAAGAGTGCTTGTGAATGGTTCCTCATCCTCTTGGAGAGGAGTGACAAATGAAGTGCCTCAAGGATCTGTCCTGGGACCTGTTTTGTTCAACATCTTTATAAATGATTTGGATGAAGGAATAGAGGGAATGCTTATTAAATTTGCAGATAATACTAAATTGGGAGAGGTTACAAATACAGTTGAAGACAGAAACAGGATACAGGAAGACCTTGACAGACTGGAAAACTGGGCTAAAACCAATAAAATGAATTTTAACAGGGACAAATGTAAAGTTCTACATTTAGGTAGGAAAAATCCAATGCATGGTTATAGGATGGGGGAGACTTGTCTTAGCAGTAGTAGGTGCAAAAAGGATCTAGGGGTCTTAGTGGATCATATACTGAACATGAGTCAACAGTGTGATTTGGTGGCTAAAAAGGCAAATGCAATTTTGGGCTGTATCAACAGAAGTATACTGTCCAGATCACGCAAAGTGATGGTATCGCTTACTCTGCTCTGGTAAGACCTCACCTGGAGTATTGTGTCCAGTTTTGGGCACCACATTTTAAGAAGGATATAGACAAGCTGGAACAGGTCCAGAGGAGGACGACCAAGATGGTGAGGGGTCTGGAGACCAAGTCCTATGAAGAAAGGTTGAAGGAGCTGGGCATGTTTAGCCTGCAGAGGAGGAAGCTGAGAGGTGATATGATCACCACCTTCAAGTACTTGAAGGACTGTCATATAGAGGATGGTGTGGAATTGTTTTCTGTGGCCCCAGAATGTAGGACCAGAACCAGTGGGTAGAAATTAAGAACATAAGAGAAGCCATGTTAGATCAGGCCAATGGCCCATCCAGTCCAACATTCTGTGTCACACAGCGGCCAAATATATATATATATACACACACACATACACACTGTGGCTAATAGCCACTAATGGACCTCTGCTCCATATTTTTATCTAACCCCCTCTTGAAGGTGGCCATGCTTGTGGCCGCCACCACCTCCTGTGGCAGTGAATTCCACATGTTAATCACCCTTTGGGTGAAGAAGTACTTCCTTTTATCAGTTTTAACCTGTCTGCTCAGCAATTTCATCGAATGCCCACGAGTTCTCATATTGTGAGAAAGGGAGAAAAGTACTTCTTTCTCTACTTTCTCCATCCCATGCATTATCTTGTAAACCTCTATCATGTCACCCCTCAGTCGACGTTTCTCCAAGCTAAAGAGCCCTAAGCGTTTCAACCTTTCTTCATAAGGAAGGTGTTATATCAAAAGAGTTTCCAGCGCAACATTAGGAAGAACTTCCTGACCGTTAGAGCGGTTCCTCAGTGGAATAGGCTTCCTCAGGAGGTGGTGAGCTCTCCTTCCTTGGAGGTTTTTAAACAGAGGTTAGGTGGCCATCTGACAGCAATGAAGATCCTGTGAATTTAGGGGAAGGTATTTGTGAGTTCCCTGCATGGTGCAGGGGGTTGGACTAGATGACCCTGGAGGCCCCTTCCCACTCTATGATTCTATGTTTCTAAGTCTGGAAGAAATCTTCCATGGTTCCAGTAGCGCTTTGGGCAGGTTTTTTTTTTTTTTTTGGGGGGGGGGGGTGTTTGAAGAAATATTGGTTGTTCTTATCACAGTTCTGCAGAAGTCAATTTAGGAACTAGGGATACCAGCTTCCAGGTGGGACTTGGGGATCCCCTTGAATTACAGCACATTTCCATTCTACAGATCAGGTCCCCTGGAAAAAATGGATGCATTGGAAGGCAGACTCTATGGGGTCCCTGTCCTTCCCAGTATCCATCTCCAAATATCCAGGAGTTTCCCATCCTGGATCTGGCAACCCTATCCCCTAACTTCTACTAGTGGGCAGGAGGGATGTGGCAACCCTACCTCCCCACTTTCCCAGTTGTGACCCACAGGGTTAAATTTGGAGCATGGGAATCCACACATTATATATACTCTGTGTAACTCTGTACATGACTATATTTTGTAAATGAGTGTAGATCTTTGTTTTCAAAACCAATATGGCAAATGGCCCTGATACTCATGCAATATAACTGGTTGAGAATTGGGCTGCATGCCCATTTTTTTCCTTGCTGTTTCAAAGGGTGGCTTATAATTGGTGTGACCCTTGACTGAAGCAATTCAATGAGAACTGTCTATGCATTCATTTATGGTTTTAATTTTAAATGTTAGCATGGCTGGGATTTTTTCCAATACATTTTGGTTACCAGCTGGATATTTAAAAGCAAAATTTATCATCAAAACATCTTTTTTAATTATTTGATCATTTGCTAACTTTTAATTTTTTAAAAGAAAACAGCAGGAAAATGTTAATAAACTATCTTTAAAATAAAGAAATAATAAATGCTACAAATCCAGTCCAGAAGACTTAGGTTAGAAAGGGTTATTGGTCTTCCCTTTCAGACTCCTGATAATCTCCTCTGACATTTCCTAGAAATGAAACCAACTTCTGTCTCATCCAATCTCTTTTTCCCACCAGCCAACATTAATCTGAGCTCGCTGCCCTCCATCTCTACTTTGTTGCTTTATATTTTACTATATACCTTTATCCCAGTTTGCAGGGATCTAAGCACAGAAGTACACATAATGGAGCCTTATACTGAATCACATCAGTCCATCAAGGTCAGTATTGTCTATTCAAACTGGCAGTGATTGCCCCCCCAGGCGGAATGACGAGACATACACCAGATTGGATTAAAGGGCCACTTTATTAAACACAACGGCAAGGGCAAACATGGGGAAGAAGGTAAAGCCAGGGGTCAACGCGACCACCTCCTAGACCTGAAACTGGGCGAGCCCCCTGAGCCCCGGGTATGAGCCAACTAAACGGCTCAGACCCGGCCGGCCCGGCAACATGATCACCGCACCTGAGTTCCGCCATCCCCACAGTCTTGCAGCCTAGGATGCGGACACTCACCGCATGCCGGGATCCCAAGACTTCCTGGGGCAACCTTGGGCCGTACAGCTTGCAGTTCCCCAGGGAAGCCATGCACCAAAACGGCGCGATGCAACAGGAGCTCACCAATCCCCAAAACATAACCCAACACAAATTGCCAGTGACCAACCTATAACGGCTCTGCCAATCCAATTGCCAGCACCGAACATCAGCAGTGCAAGGTAGGCAAAAACACCCCCAGACAAGGCCAATACGTCTGAGGGCGAAAAATTCCTACCCGGCCCCCTAAATGAGCGACCAGCCTCTGCCTGCACTGCTTGACGGGTGGGCGGGCGGGCCGACAACAGAAATAGAACTGCGTGTTTGGGGGCGGGAGCAGCCTTATAAGGCCGCTCCTCGCCCCCACCCTTGGAAAGAACCATTGCCTCTCCTCCGCACGGGGAGGCAATGGGCGGCCCCCAGCCTCAGCGGTCCATGGACCGCCTGGCTGGGGAAGGGCCGAATTCTCTATGTAGAGGTCTTTCCCACCACCTACTGCCCAGTCCTTTTTAACTGGAGATGCCTAAAACTGAACCTGGGATTTTCAGCATGCAAACCAAAGGTCACTGAGCCGCAACTCATTCCCCATTAAAAGATTACAGACAGCTCCTGCTTTCTTGTTTAGAGCTTCAATCCTCAAGAATTCTTTCCTCTTGCAAGACTTCATTCACAGTCAGCTCTGCTAAAAGGCAAAGTGAGGTGTCCTCCTCAAGCATCATATTGTGAGAGCATTTAAAACTGACAGATTGACTGTTATTATTGTGGTTTTGCTGCAAAGAGATACCATTTGGATCATCATCTCAGGAACCAAAACACCAGAGCCAGCTCTGAGATTATACTAGTTTATGATATGTATTATTTGTAATGTTATTTTGTGATTGTAATGCTGTTTACTGTTTTGTGTATTTAGATAATACCTTGGAGGTCCTGTCGTCTAATATCCTACAGTGTCCTCAACACATGGCCATCCAGGGCCTGCTAAAAGATCCCAAATGTTGGATTCACCATCTCCCAAAGCAATCTGTTCTATCCGTTTCTCTTAACATTCCATGCCTCTGGAAGCATGCTCAATCCTCACCTGTTTAAAGGAGCTCTTGGTTCAATGTGCAAATTCATATTTTTCTCAGTATCTTGGAAGTTCCTCAAGCATATAGAAACACTTAGCTTGCTGATGGTTAGTCTGATTTTGCTGCTTTCTTGATCACAATGTGCACCATCCACTTTATGATGATGGCATTACATTTGGCCCAGGATAGTAGTTATTTTAGGGGCACAAGGTTGCAGTAACACATCATTCTCTTTCCCATATACACACAGAGTGGAACAAGCAATCTGGACAATGACAGCTTGCTTTCCATCTGCACACCACTCTTATCATTAAAGCCCTTTTAAGAGCTACCTACAGAGATATTAACACCCTATTAACACCTCATCTGACATTTCATGGCTTCACTCAAAAAAACCCATCAAATAAATTGAACAGCTCAACAGTGCCTTATATGTCATTTATATAATTATTAGCAGACGGACTCAAGAATGCTCTAGTTCTTAAGTAAAAAACCCTTATGGAAGTCCCCAGAAGCCAAAAATAAATTATTGGGGTAATCAAATTCTATAAAATATGGCCTTCAGTTGGTGGAGGAATCAGCTGTCACTTGGGAAAGAGAACAGATTGAAGAGAATTCTAACACATTTTAGCATTCTGGGAGATTACATCCTTTAGGTGTGAAATAAATATAATAATTTGTTTTTGTTTCTGTTTCCCTAGAATTAATGGTCAAAAACACTTCTTAATAAAAAGCACTGAAAGAAATTAATTGTTATCACTTTGATGGGACAGAAATAATAAAAAGAAATCATCTGCACAGAAAAAGCAATGATGTTGGATGTTGAAATAAATTCACTTTATGAATGTGCCATTAAAACTTTTGAAAGAAAAAGCAGTAAAGTTGGACATGGCTAAGGGAGTGATCCTAAACAGGTCTACTATTTTATGCAATAGGGCTGTGTCTCAGGAAAGTGTTCATAAGATCACAGCCTCAGTCAAGTGTTCATAAGATCACAGCCATAGTCTATATGGAATATATAGGTTGTAAATTGTTCATGTCAGAGAGAAGGTGTGTCTGTACCTTCAATGTTCTTCTACCAGGTAAACTTACTGTAGTCTGGACTGTATCCCATTACAGTCATTAGAACAATGAAATACAATTACATGCTAAAAACTAATAATGCTTAGACGGATCTCCACTAAATTTGAATATGACTGGGCTGTCATTCACACCTTCCTTGAATGGAATTTAGTCAAGACTACATTTTGCCATATCATGTTATCCTCTGTAATCTAGGGGTTCTCTCACACTCCCAGCAGCAATCTAGTTTGAAAAGCCAAAATCTGTTCTTGGAGACCTATTTGGAGAACCTACTAGATGAGGGGACAATTGGCACAAGTAGTATATGGGCGTTTTCGCACTTACCTTAAGCCGGAGCGACGTCCCTCTTCACCGCGCAGCGTCTGCACGGTTTTTGAACTAATTGCTGCGGAGCACCTGGAAGAGCCGCAAAAGCCGCAAAGACGCTGCGCGGTGAAGAGGGACGTCGCTCCGGCTTAAGGTAAGTGCGAAAATGCCCTATGTCTCAATAGTCCACTAATCCCAAGCACAATATTCACTGGAACTGGAACACACACAGTACTGATTTAAGATAGATTCAGGTGGGTAGCCATCTTGGTCTGAGGAAGTGTGCTTGCACACGAAAGCTTATACCTTGAATTAAACTTTATAATACTGATTTAACGTGGTTGGTGCCCAGAAGTTGCATTTTTTGCTATGGATGCCTCCCAGTCCCAAAGACGCCGCCCTGAGACGCTTCGGTGAGAAGGGCGGGATATAAGTCCACTAAATAAATAAATAAATAAATAAATAAATAAAGAGTCAGGGACTGACTATACTTGGTTACCATGGGACAATTGGTCTGCAAATGACCAAAGGTGCTTCTTGTTGTATTTGAGCAGTGTTGGTTTTGCAAACAGTTTCTGTGGCCAATCCTTGGCTCTGGTGGAGATCATCCTCAGCCCTGGTTTCTGTAATGCTCAGCATGACATATCATGTTTTATATTAATTCCAGGATATTAGAATCTGGAGTAGTTCCAGTCCAGGTTTTAATCAGAGTCTGGAAAAACTGGCTAAAGGAACTGCCATGAAAGACTCTAATAGGCCTTGTGTTCCTTTATTGGTTTCTCCAGAATAAAATTACCATATGTTTATTTAAAAGACCGTTCACATCTTCCCAAATGATCACAGGATCTTAAACCTTCTACCCAAAATGTGAAAGCTCAGAACATCAACAGCAGAGATCCTGTGACTCCCAAAAGGGAAGGTCCAGAGAGCTAGAAGCACTGGACCACCATAAAGCACTGCCAACCACAGAAAATGATAGGCTAAAAAACATAGCATTGCTTGTTCTGCCTCATGCAAAATTAAAGCCATTGTGAGTGCCTGCCTCATTTTTGGATAAGCATTACAATCACAAAACTGAGGAAGCAGAAAACACTTTTCTAATAAACAACAACATTATCAGGAGTCTGATAAGCATAATACTGACCCCTTTGTGTTTTGCTAGGATTAAAGTATAAGTAAATATCATCAGACGAAGCTGCCAAAAGCAGAAACTAGAAAGATGAAAATTCAACATGAAACAGAAATCAGAGGTGAAGGGAAGTGAATGAGTCCAGCTGAGATAATATAGCAGGAAATGTTGTTTTCCCTCACTTATAAATAAAACATAGTATTATAATTGCACTCATAAGGTAGGAAGATGCTTAGGAAGCCAAAATAATAAGGTGTGTATCAGGAGAGCAGCATGAGTGGGTGAATATGAGATGGGTAACTTGGGAAATAGTCACCGAAGAAAGCAAAGATGGTAAGAAAAGGTCATGATTTCCTTTGTTTATGTAGATGGGGAACTGAGCACATGGAAGGTCACTGCAGTGCCACAGTACAATGCCTCATATAACATGAGAAAAAACAATTCAGGGGATTGGTTGTTAGGTACTGACAATTTGATGCTTTCTATATATTTTTCCTAGGCAGAAATGCAAAGTAACAAGAGCAGAAAAGGTTCCTATCATCAAATGAACCTGCTTCTGTTTGTAAACAACCAGCCAAAATAAGTGAACTGTCTTGCATCAAATTCTCAACCACTGGCATTTTAAAAGACAGGTACGTTTTCTACCCTACCAGGCAATTTTTTGAAAGACAAGGCAAGAAACACAACAATACCAAGGATTTCTGGATAAGCATGGTTGTGAATTAATAGGATTTAAAAAATAGGAGCCAGGTAAACAAGCCATTAATTGACAATCTTAGATCAAAATGTAAAGAGGCAGAAATTCATGCCCATTGGGAGAACAAGCATAATTTCAATGACATATACAAAGGTAAATTGATTCCATGGCATAATCCAGGAAATGGCAATATGCACTGCAGAAAGAAAGATTCTTGCATTAAAAAGAGCAAGGCTGTATAAAAGACAGACTGGTGATCAAAGAACACCGAGAAAGAGAGAAAATTCAAGATATAGGCCAAACAAATCCTTGTTAAGATTTGTAAGGGACTCCAGATTCTTAAAAATATCTTTTATGCATTTAAATTAGCACATTTATTTATTCCGTTTTTATCCCAGCCATCATCCAAAGAGGTCAGAGTAGTGGTAGTTCTTCCCTCCCTCTTTTTATCCTCACAATACTCCATGAGGGTTGCTAGCTCTGGGCTGAAAAATTCCTGGAAATTTAGAGGTTGAGCCTGTGAAGGGTGCAGTCTGGGGAGGGAAGGAATCTCAGCACGGTATAATGCCACAACCTACCCTCCAAAGCAGCCATTTTCTCCAATGGAACTGAACATCAGTTGGTGGCAATCATATTAAACTGAGAGACAGGACTATGAATACAAAACTCATTAGCTATTCTGTTGATCAACAGAGCATGTGTATGAGATAGGGTTGCCAGGTCCAACTCAGAAAATATCTGGGGACTTTGGGGGTGGAGCTGGGAGACATTGAGGGTGGAGCCAAGAGCCTTTCCTATTCCCTAAAACAAATAAATAAAAATACAGCAGTGCAGTTCCCCTGCATAGAGTCTTCATTTCCTCATCCCTCAGCAGCTGCACTTCGACAAAATGAAAGTGAACACCCACTCTCACAAAGCAGCCAAAATAAACACAGTTAATAAGCACACACTTTTGTAATCTCACTGGGGCAATTTACTCGTGGGAGTTGCTGAGTGTAGCCATCTACTGTATTTTAACCAACTTCTTCAAATTAACATGAAAACAAAAGCAGAGTAGCCTAGGGGGTGGAGTTTTCCTCCAAACAAACAGAGGGACTCAGCTGGCTTCTCTTCTTTTCTCAAATGCTTCACAGACTCACCAGGAAAACCCACATGGCTCTGCCTACTCACCCTGCCCATTCAGCTTTCCTCTTGCTCAGATTGAAAGGCACACATCATCTAAAACACAGTTTTCAGGCTTCTTTTAAGCCTGCACAGATTTAAATACAAAAATATCAAAAAATATTGTGCAAGACACACACTCTTGAATAGTTTATACAAAATTAAGTATATTGTATTGTGTCATATAATGAACAGCATACAAAAGTAGGCATACATTCATACAATCAGAAATTAAAGCCAAACAAGAGTCTCAAATACAGTATTTCAGGGAGGACCCCTCACAGTCCCTTAATTTCCTTCAGAAGCCAACAAGCAACGGAGGGACTCCTGTGGAACTTTATTATTGAGTCTTAGTACTCTATTTGGAAAATTAAGAGACTGTGAGGGGTCCTCCCTGAAATACTGTATTTGAAACTCTTGTTTGGCTTTAATTTCTGATTGTATGAATGTATGCCTACTTTTGTATGCTGTTCATTTTATGACACAATACAATATACTTAATTTTGTATAAACTATTCAAGTGTGCGTCTTGCACAATATTTTTGATATTTTTGTATTCCATATATTGTGCTGCCATTGTACTTTTGCACAGATTTAAAGGCACATAGTGACTGTTGGGGTGGAGCTTTCCCCTACTGGCCAGCTGGCTGGCAGTGGGGAGGAGCCTGCAAAACTGTGGGTTTCCCCCCCCTCCGGACCTGGGGATGGCAATTCTAGTGTGAGACAATACAATTGAGAGGGCAAATGATGTCTTACTAGTATCAGAAATGTGTCTTAATACTTTGGTTTCATCTCAGGCCACACATAAATAATCAGAGGGTAACAAGAGGATTTAAACTCTACCAGATAATGATGATAATGCAGTTAACAGTCCAGTAGCCATCAAATGCTATCTTAAGCATACTCTAGCTATTTCATCAGGTCCTCAGTAATTTTACTTTCGCCATGCAGTCTCAAACAGAGTTAAAATTCAGTGGGTTTAGAAGGTCTTAAGTCTTTTTAGGATTGCACTGTCAGACTCATCATTTTAATTTATTTTCTTGTATTAAATATATAATATAAAACAGGCCACAAATGCCTAGTAGTCCATATTACCTGAGTCTGCAATTTCATTTTTCAGAGCGGATAAGATGAACAAAAACAATTGTTTTCTACAAAACAACATATTGCTTTTATCCATTCCCCCCCCCCCCCGCTTCCTTAAAAAAAATGAAGACAGGACTGGTGGTTGAAGTGTCCTTAAAGATACCGTTCTATCTTCTTCATTGGTAGCTTCATTCTGCTTCATCTCTTTTGAGTACTGTCACAACAAAAAATAACTGGGATAAACTCCATTCATACTACATTTTCTGCTTTGGACTGAGTAGGCCTCTTTCAAGTGTGACCTCTAAGAGGTGATGGCAGCCTTCAGCAGTTCTAAGCTTCTCTAGCACCATTTGTCAAGGAGCAAATAAAACAGAACAGATAATGAAACCTGCGTTTATGTCCTGCTGTCTCTGTATGTGTCCAGGAAATGACAAGCAACCCATGCAGCAGAGGATGGCACCTAGAATGTGGCAATGGCCATCACCTTCCAGATACATGTTGTGTGGTGTGAGCTGAGTTGAAGTTGGGTAGCAAAGCAAAGAGGCATGGTCATCATGGGAGGAGGGTGCTTGGGGTGATATTTTTCTATAAAAAAAATAAACGCAGCTTGCAAGCACACTCTTTTGTGATCTCACTGGGCAATTATTCACTGGAGCAATTTACTCACCAGAACCATCTGCTGTATTTCAATTAACTTCTTAAGACTAACAGGAAAATGAAGGCAGAGCAGCACCAAACAAACAGAGGGACTCTGTTCACTTCTCTTCCTTTTATACACTCACCAGGAAGATCCAGGAGCCCTCAGTCAATTGGGGGAAGGCTTTCTGTGGCTGTTTCCCTCCTCCCCCCACCTTCAGCCAATGGAATGCAACAGACCTTGATTGATGCTTTGACGAGCCAAAAGTTGATGCAGTACAGTACCAACCAACCAACCAGGGTACTCCATTTTGCCACCACAAAAGAGTATATATATATATATCGGCTTGGCTTCGCGAACGAAGATTTAAGAAGGGTGCAATAGTCCACGTCTGCTGCAGGCTCGCTGGTGGCTGACAAGACCAATGCGGGACAGGCAGGTCCGGCCACAGTGGCTGCAGGGAAATGGAATTGGCAAGATTATCCAAAATACAACAGATGTCCTAGTAATACAGGAGGTTCATTCAACAGACATCATTTAAGGTTAAGAACAGGTCAAATTCCACAATATAAAAACTACTCTGAAGGCCATTTGGAATAAAACTAACAAGGACTGGGTAAATAACTGAGGCACCATCAGAAAAAAAGCTTGCCACCCAGTTTTCCTTAGAAGATGAATGCAAACAGAGAAGAGTTTCAGATGCTGACCTTAGTAGATGGGCAGCATGGCATGGGTAAGGGGTGTCTTTCAAGTGCACTGACCCTAATTCATTTCAGGCTTTTAAGATAAGAACCAGTACTCTGAATTCAGGAATGAATTACCAGTCATTGTAGATTTTTAAAGACTGTTGTGACATGTTCTCTATAACTGCTGCATGTTGTACTGTTTTAAATATCAGGATTGTCTTCAAAGCAATCCTATTTAAAGAGCATGATTGCAATTTAACCTGGATAGATAACAGCAGCCAAGTTTTACTTTGCAAGGAAAGACCACAGTTGGCTCCAGGCTCACTAATCCAAGCACTGGTAAGTGGCACTGTGCCCTATAGAGTAAAGGTATGCCTCCATCTAATAGCATTGCTAAACTGTGAACCTGCTCCTTCAAGGAGAATGTAATCTTATCCAGAACTGATGGATTCTTTAACATTAATCAACATCACTGAGCCTTATTTGTTCGATTTTCCAATCCATTACTACCTTCAAAAGTCAAATTGGGATTTCCACTGACTATCTTGATTCTGTTCTTAAACAGAAATGGAGCTGAATGTCACATGTGTACTGATAACATTTTCACTTCAAAGTCCCAGGCAACTTAATCCACTCAGCATTTTGAGGTACACGTAAACTGCATTAGGGGGAGGAGCAGTATTGAACCCTGTGTATTACATGCCAAAGATGGTCCCCTGATAACATCTTCTGGGATCCATAAGCCAGACAGGAAAAGGAGCATGTGCCTCACTCTTCATTTCATCCAGGTGGTCTAGAATGATACCATAATAGATGGTTAAAAAAAAGCCCTCTAACACATCCAGGAGAATTAAAAAGGACCCAATAAGGACACACTTTCCCTGACTGTCTCCTGGCAAAGGTCATCCAGCTGCCATCTGAGCAAGACAGGTTTAATTTTGGAAATGAACTAGACTGAAACCAGATTAAAATGAGTTATAATCATTTGTGTCATCCAAGAATGCCCAGAATTGTATGAGCGACACATGTTTAAGTGCCTTGCCCAAGAATGCAATATTCACCACCAAGTAATAGGTTGGATCCAGACTAAATGGGAAATTTCTACCAATTCCCTTTGTCTGCTGTAGACCCCACTCATGTTCTTCTATCCTCTAGGAGAAGGATTTCTTGGAGATCAATAGCCTGCTATGGGAGGGGACAGGCAGGAAATTTCCATTCTGCTGATAGTCTGACTCCTGCCCTAAAGATATCAGGTCCAAAAATAGTTTTTCATAACCACCTTCTTCCAGATCATTGGTACTGTTTCCTCCTTTAAGGAAGTACTTACTACTGACACAAAGTCACATGCCAGGATGGGCAAGGGTCAAGCATAAAGGCAGACCACACATCTCCAAGCAATTTGTCCATAGCCCAGATTGAAACTGATCCACCAAGCTATGACCAGACACTGTTCTGATAACATTCTGAAACTGACCTGTAGAACCAGTGGTATCCATTAGCACAGATGCATGCAAGGTTGACTGTAATATGCTTCATAAATATGTCACAGCTAGGTTTTTTCTTCTTCTCTTTCATTCCCTTTTAATTAGGTCTTACAAGTTCCTCTTCTTCAATTTATTCATTCTCCTTTTCATTCAGCTCACTTTATGCACTCCTCTCAAATACCACCTGTTCCACTTTTATCAATAAGATTCTTGCCACAGTAAGAAAGACAAAACGTGTTTTAAATTAATAACAATGATGTGCTGGTAGCAATGAGATCCAGAATTACAAATATCTTTAGAAAATTTATCTTGGCAGCAGGTTCTGACTCTAAAGGAGTCATTACCATCTTTAACTTGTAATCTGGCTGGCCTTCTCAGGTTCCCTGTGATAAGAATAATGGAGGCTCTAATCTTGATAAATGCTCTCTTACCTGGCTGATTTTACCACTAAGCAATCCTAAACTTTCTGTTTATGGATTGTAAACCAAAATGCTCTCAAAACGAGGTTGGGGAATTGACAACCTGGCAACCAAACAGGTGACTATGATGTTCTGGAAATAGGGGTATTATTCTCACAGGATGCTCAGATGGAAGAGCTTATCCTTTCTGTGATTTTTGAACCTATGCTTCTCAGTTTAGAAACAACAGAGGACAAGGAACTCATGAACAGTCTGATGCTATGGTAATGGAAGAAATTGCCAGGCAAAAGGCAAGAGAGAGCAGCAGTAACAGGAGAGGATGGTCAAAGAGTTAAGTGTGTGTCATTCACAGATAATAGTGCCAAAAATAAGTGCCAAGAGCTCACTCAAGTCCAAAATACAACCTGCAATGTGCAGTCTGTTGAGGTCCATTCAACAGCAGTTTCAGTCATCATTATTGGATTGTTATTTCAATCACTGGATTGGGTTAAGCTAAGAGGTAAAAATAGTCCTTTCATGGGTTTTTTTAAAAGGAGCAGTTGTAAGATGATACCACTCCAGATGGCCTTTAGTTGTTTTTTTTGTTCTGGATATGGCTATGGATTGCTGCTTTAATGGTCAGGGCTTTTTTTGTAGAAAAAGTCCACCAGGAATTCATTTGCATATTAGGCCACAAACCCCTGATACCAAGCCAGCCGGAACTGTGTTCCTGTGCATTCCTGCTCAAAACAAGTCCTGGCAATGGTGATGTGTATTGTGGTTTTATGTTTCATTATTATTATTATTATGTATGCTTTGAGCATACTTTTGTAAACTGTCTTGGGTCTGCTATACAGGAAAAGATAGTCAATAAATATTTTAATTAATAAACAGATGTGACATGGAATATCTCTTAACAGATTGTCCACTGTCTATTTTTAATTAAAAGCAGCCACTGAGAGCTGCATATTTGACTGGAACAAGAGGGGGAACTATGAGGACTTGTTTTGGGAAAGGGCAAGAGAAATCACCTTCTCCTTGTGGGCCCCATTTCACTCCCTCATCCACCTGTCCATTTGGTCGTTCTTAGGATTTCCAACTACTACCTCAATCCACCTAATTCCCCTAGTTTATCCAATTGCCATATTTCTCCCCCTTCTCCAAACATCACTACATTTCCCTTATTGCTCCCAAATTTCCCAAATAACCATATCCAGGGCTTTTTTTGTAGAAAAAGCCCAGCAGGAACTCATTTGCATATTAGACCACATCCCCTGATGTCACCATTGTTTTGCATAAGGCTTTTTGTAGAAAAAGCCCAGCAGGAACTCATTTGCATATTAGGCCACACCCCTTGACAGCAAGCCAGCCAGATCTGCATTCCTGCCTGTTCCCACTAAAAAAAAGCCCTGACGGCATCTCCTCCTCCTTTCCTAGTCCACCTAGCTGTCTGTAGGCCAAAGGCAGTTGTGATGGAGTGCACTTTATAAACTCATACATGCAGTTATAAACATGTAATGGGCTGTGAAGGATTAATGCCTCATAGAGCCAGACAGCCTTGAGTGACAGGCTGCTCAAAAGAATTTGATTGGTTAGTGTCAGTTGAACATAAAGTCTTGGGAACTGACTGTTGAAGCGAACTCAGTTTGAGTTTAGACCTATGTATAGAAAGTTTCACTCTGGCTTAGGAGAGTTTAGCTTTTACTGAAAACAGTCTCATACTGACTAAAGACAGAGAAGGTAGGCAAGGAGGAGTGGGTGGATCAATGAAGACCCCAGTTCAGGCCAGGAGAAGGGATAGAACTTTTAGTTAGAGAAGAGATTCCCTGCACAGTTGACAGGGAAATAGCGCTAAACAGGGTGGAATTCTAGTAGGAGCTCCTTTGCATATTAGACCACATACCCCTGACAATCCTCCAAGAGCTTACAAAAAAGAGCCTTGTAATGCTGTGGACCAAGATTATATATGGATCCTCTTAAATTTTAAGTTTGGGCAGGCTTGAGGCCTGCTTATAAATTTTTAAATGTTTTATATATATTTTTGGCAAAGCCCTAGAACCTAAAGGTCAGGCCCATTAGAAAGGGCCTTGAGTTGGTGCACCTGCAGATTTGTTGCCCAGGGAACTGAAGGGAGACACCTGTGGCTGACACCCATATCTGGGTCTCATTAATGTTATTTTGTGGAGTTGAGTTCTGATTGGGTTTTTCGAATCTACCCACGAGGGCTCCTTAAGAATAAAAGATTACCTTTTTCTTTGCTCTGGGCCCTCTACGGGACGATTGGACTAGACTCTGGGACCCTAGACTCTATGCTGGGGCTCTTTGTTTGTGGATTCAATGGACTTTGTTGCCTGATTTCTTTGGAACCATATGGTGCCTTTAGTTAAGTATATTTTGCAACGTTATTGTTTTGGCTCACTGCTCTTAATGATAATTTTTAAGCCTATCTTTAAATAAACTCTTTTTTGGTTTTAAAAAAGAGCTTTCTTGTCGCTTTGTGTGGGGGGTTGTAGCAACATGCCAAAAGCTTACTCGACCACCCCGAAGGTCGCCTAATCTACCAAATAAGAAAAAATACCTTGTCTGGGGAACTCCCGGCCACATCTGCTGTGGTTGGGCTTTCCCTGGTCTTAGAGGATAAAACTCTGAGGTTGGGCTGGGATCTCAGAGTGTAAAAAGTAATCCAGCCTGGTGGCAGTTTACCCCAGGATCCGGTTTTGGGCCTGGATATTTGGATTTTTGTTTGAGCCACCATTCTAACGGCCCACCTGGTCTCGGTCATAAGGGTCGGACCGTTACAAGCCTTGTAAGCTCTTGGAGGATTGGCTACATCAGGGGTGTGTGGCCTAATATGCAAAGGAGCTCCTTCTAGAATCCCATCCCTGGCGCTAAAAAGTGAAGTGCTCCCTGGTGTGCTCAGAGAAGGAATTTGGATGCTTGGTAGTGTATCCCTGCCTTCTGAAATCTGAAGAATCAGTTAAACTCAAGAAAGTATATTGGAGCATTTAGGAAACACCGAAACAAAGGCTTCTCATCTCAAAGATTCTAAGACTGTGTGAAAAGTTTAATACTCTCAATTGCTGAAAACATATGAACTGTAGTTTGTGAAAATATTGCTACCTCAGAGTTCTTATTGATTTACCACATACATTTTGCCCCTGATTTCACCTGAGCTTTCCCCCCTCTACACTGAATAAAACATTTTGTTTATTTTTGAATGTTATAAAGCCTCTCATGTTGTGCCATTGCCAAAGAGGGTGAACTTATCTCTTCCCTCAAGATCCTGGGCTGAGACAGCATAAAAATACAATAATGTGACAGGATGGGACAGGCAGAGATCCTCAGGGAAGAAGAAAATAGATAAAGGGACTGCTACATTAAGAAAGCACTGATCAGGAGAAGGGAGGAAAGTCACAGAAGGATTTCTTCTGCCCCCCCCCCCCAATACTTATCTATGCCTTTGTCAATAAACCATAAAGTTTCTCATTTGTTTTAATATTGTGTAAGTAGTATAGTACTGTATACATTTTAGTACATACAGGACATATTGATTTTACCTTAAGTCCAGAGTATCTTTGATGCACTCCGTGTCACATCCAATGACCTTCTATCTCACCAGTGTCATCCTGTTTGCTTCTCAGGATTGATCATACTGTCAGGTTTAGAAACTGGCTTTAAAATTGTTCTAGGAGGACATTGCCTGCTTCAAAGAGTGTCAGTGTGTTGAGAAATAAATGTTACTACGTATCATGCATCAATATTTTATGCTTAGTGTGTAACCTGTGCATCCTGAACAGTGTGACATGAAACAGAATGTTTTGATGTGACCAAGAGTGTAACGATAGCTATTATATTTTTCATTTCCTGTAATTTTGGGGCATTCTCTTATTTGTTGGAGTCATTTTCAAAGGCAGACCATAATAAAATATAATTGGAGTAAAAAAGAATGAAAATCTACTTGATGTTAAGCAGTTTTCCCAGAGATAACACAACACTCTTACAAGATTTCCCACCCAGATAATAGTCTACTGAAATTAAGTGCATCTGGCCTGGAGCTGGAGCTATGGGTCACAGATAGGAGAAGAACACTTCTGGAAGAGACTAGTGCAGGTTGCTTTCAAGTGAATTCTGGACCATTCCAGAAACATGCATTTCTTTGTTTATTTTAAACATTTCAGTTTCACAAACTCTCCAAATGATTTTGGCTCTTAATATGACTTAAATATATAGGTAAAACCAGGGCTTTTTTGCAGCAGGAACTCCTTTGCATATTAGGCCACACACCCCTGGTGTAGCCAATCTTCCAAGAGCTTACAGTAGGCCCTGTAATAAGAGCCCTGTAATCTCTTGGAGGATTGGCTAATCAGGGGTGTATGGCCTAATATGCAAAGGTGTTCCTGCTACAAAAAAAGTCCTGAGTAAAACAAATTATTAAAATACCAATAACAGTAACATGGGAATTAGGCATAGCTTCTCTAAGGATACCCTTTATCCTACCCACCTCCAGAGGCAAACTGGCCATTTAATTTTTCAGGATAGTTCCCAGTAAGAGGCTGGAGGTAGGATTAGCAGACATTCTCTTTTTGTGTGTCCATCCTATTTTGGTCTGTTTTTGAAAAAAAAATGATGAAAATGTCCTATTTTTCGGTTGGAAGGTTAGGAATATTCCTAGTTATTGCAGGTTGAATAGTAGGGGTATTTAAAATGAGATTTGTCATAGTGATCACTTGTTTGAAGTAGTCAGTTGGGAAATATGTTCTCTTTTTTGCTTTTCAAAATATGATAACCCTACTGGAGATAAGGTTGCCAACTTCAGATTGGAAAATTCCTAGAGATTTGGGGGCAGAGCCTGGGAAAGGTAGAGTCTGGGGAGAGAAGGCAGCCAGTAAAAGCCAAGAGCAGAGAGAATACTCAGCTCAGACCTGGGCTGTGGAAATGAAGAGACTAGGATAGTGCTCCCTTCCAAACCTTTCTGAAAGCCACAATGGGTAACCAGGGATTGCAGCTGGCTCTGGGAGAAAGTGTTTTCAGAGATGATGTTCTTTTGGTCCAGAAGCCCACTCCTAAAAGTGCAAGATCATGCCATGAGTAATAGTCTGCCTCAGTGAATGTGCAGAGCACAGCTAATCCTGAACCTCCCCCTGGGATTCTGCAGCAAGCATTTCTGAGCCCAGTGAAGAAAGAGAAAGGCTGGGGTGCCTCCAAAGTGCCAAAAGAGACTGGGAGATGGGAAGCAGTCTGAGGCAAAACCCAGCTCAATGAGGTGGAATAAAGCAGGTAAGTGAGGGAGCCTAAAGTTGCTTCTTGCCTGGAGGCCAAAGTAAATAATCTTATTTTAAATATAAATAAGACGAAGGAAATTATAGTGGATTACAGGAAGAGTAGTTTGGACACCCAGCCGTTGTTTATTGATGGTGTTATGGTAGAACAGGTGACAGAATGGAAGTTTCTGGGAATTACCATGAAACAGGATCTAACATGGGGGGCAAATACTTTAGCTCTAGAGAAAAAGGCCCAGCAATGACTATACTACTTAAGACTCTTAAGATCACTACAACTGTCAGGGAGTCTGCTGGTTGCCTTTTATCGTAGTTCCATTGAGAGCATTTTATCTTATTGCCTCTGCGCGTGGTTTGGGAGCTGCACGGAAGCAGAGAGAAGGGTGCTCCAAAGAGTGACGAGAAGAGCACAAAAGATTTGTGGATGTTCTCTCCCCTCATTGGTGGATCTGTATAATATGGCATGTAAAAGGAAGATACAAATGATCCTAAGGGACCATACACATCTGGGCCATTTGCTTTTTGAGATCTTACCGTCAGGTAGACGATATAGAGTGTTGAAGGCTAGGACAAACAGATTTAAGGACAGTTTCTATCCAAGTGCTGTGGTTAGGTTAAATGCAGGGTTATGAAGGATTATCTGTTTTAGATGTATTTAATGGTTTAAATGGTTTTAATGGTTTTATGAATGTTTAATGGTTTTATGAATGTTTATTTAATGGTTTAAATGGTTTTAATGGTTTTATGAATGTTTATCCGTTTTAGATGTATTTAAATGGTTTTAATGGTTTAAATGGTTTAATGGTTTTAGATGTATTTAAATGGTTTATGAATATGTGTGTTTGATGTGTTGGTATGTTTGTGGAAGAGCACCTCATTTCGTTGCTCTCTTTTTGTTGAGAACAATGACAATAAATTCATCTATCTATCTATCTATCTATCTATCTATCTATCTATCTATCTATCTATCTATCTATCTATCTATCTATCTGCTGTATTCTCCCTTCCCTACTGGCCTAGCCAAGACTTGCTAGCTCTCCTCATCCACAATTTATTTTTCAATTTATTATTTTATTTTATTTATAGGATTTATATCCCATCCATCCCGCCAAGGCAGGCTCGGGGCGGGTAACAACATAAAAACCTATACATTAGTTCATTTAAAATTCTAAAACCAACAAATAAAGTACAATTTAACAATATTAGTTAACACGGCTACATTCCATAATTCTGCACAAGACTTTTTTAAAAAAAAAATTATTTATATCCCGCCCTCCCCGCCTAGGCAGGCTCAGGGCGGCTAACAAACATGGTGATAGACTGGTGATAGTAGCTAACAACACAGATGTTCCAGATAATAAGCAGAAAAGGCAGGTCAGATCAATATACAGCAGGGGGGGGGCAGGTTGAGCCAGCTGTCCAGATCTCACCTAAATATCTTGCAGAAGAGCTTTGTCAAAAGTTTCTGAGTGGAGCAGAGAAGAAGGCAACTTTACCCAATCCTCTTCCCGGTAGACAGGCCTACTTGGCTTGTAAGAAAAGCTGACAAAGCCAAGCAAGAATATTTGCAACATAAGTGAGGTGTATCATTCCCTCTCTGGCTCTTCCACCTGCAACAGATCCTCAGGCTTGCGGTCCAAGGCATAAAGGACAGCAGCAGCCCCATCCCTCCAATAATCTCTGCTGGTTTGATTTGAAACATGCCAGTACTGGATTTGGAACATCAAGACCTTGAAGTACATTAAGAGGATTTCACTGAAAATGGTAGCAATGGCTGTAGGGCTGCCCAGAAAGTTTACATCCATGACCAATTGTTGCCATAGCCCAGGTCCAAGTCCAGGAGCACCTGAACCCTCAAAATCTCTCTGCTTGTTCCAGGGCAGTTTTAATGTCCCAGTCAATCCCTGCCCACCTCACATGCCTGGATTCTTTCTACTACCACTATGGGTCAGCAGTGACACCTTTTCCTGTACACTGGAAGTCTCAAAGCCTAGTAGGTTCTGGGACATCCTGAGTTTCATCTCTTACAGCCTGAGGGCTTCTGTATACTGAAGTAGCAGCACAATTGCCACCTCCTCAGTAAGAAACTTGGAAATTCTATTTTGGCCTTTTGACTCAGGTTGCTTTTTCTTTTCTCCATTGGTACTTACAGAACTGCTCCATGGAGGTATATAAATTGTTAATAATATATAATTGAGCCAGTGGTACTTACAGAACCAGTGTACTTACAGAACCACTCCATGGAAGTATATAAATTCTTAATAATATATAATTGAGCCAGTGATTAAGTGCCTATTTAAGACATGTCTTATATTGTTTGAATTTTCTCAGTGTGTGGGTTGCTGGAGGGAAGGAATGAAGGCTTTATTGTGATTTACAAGCAAATGTCTCCATCTAGCTGTCAAGCAGTTCTTTGTGTTTTAAACATCAAGAGCCAGTTCAAATATTTAGGAGGTCACCTAGTTTCCATATGGCCTTACCCCCTCCCCTAAATACATGGCTTTTAAAATTATTTCTTGCTCCTTATTTCTTGTTGTTTTAGTCATTTCTTTATCCACTGTTTTATCACTGTTTGATGTTGTGAATTTAATTCTATTTAATTACTCCATTTTTAATTTAAGCTTTGCTAAAATCATTTTACATTGCATTCCATTCATTTCCAGTGTGTTGCTTAGACTTTTAAAAAAATCCTTGGAGCAGTCATTTTAAGCACCTCACCGATGTGGAAGGCAAGATGGAAATCTTCTAAATAGGTAATAGCATATTGTAGCATTGGAAAAAGTGCAGAAAAGGGCAACTAGAATGACTAAAGGGTTGGAACACTTTCCCTATGAAGAAAGGTTAAAATGCTTGGGGCTGTTTAGTTTGGAGAAAAGTCAACTGAGGGGTGGCATGATAGAGGTTTACAAGATTATGCATGGGATAGAGAAGGCAGAGAAAGAAGTACTTTTCTCCCTTTCTCACACTACAAGAACTTGTGGACACCCAATGAAATTGCTCTAGGGTTGCCAATCCCCAGGTGGGTGAATGAATACACACCAGGAGAATCATGGACAGATTGAGCTAATTCTTCAGACCACGATCATTATAACAATCCAATAAATATAATTCACAAGCCTTTTACACCACAATCATTTCGATGGGGTGATATATACAAAACTCTGCTAGCACCTTTCACAATTCATCAATTACTATAATATCCAATATAACTATTTAATGTAAGAAAGTGCCAGTGCATAAAAGTGCTTGTCCAAATTTGTAAACTTGTAACTGGAAAACCTCTTCTTGTATACTGCAATCCTTATGAAATGGAATTTCTGTAGACTCCCCAGAGCCACCTCTGATGGAGCCAGAAACCGGCTGTTGTCTTGTCGTGCCATTCCCAATCTTGGTCAAAGAAAGATCTTGGAGAACATAGCAGATTCACAACATTTTCACGAAACAAAAAAATGCCATAACATCACTAACCTCATAGGATCTGGGTTTTTTTAGATAGAGGCATCAAATTTTCAGTATAGCATTCAGTGCCTCTTGCCAAAATACTTCCCAAGTTTCAAAAGGACTGGATCAGGAGGTCCAGTTCTATGAGCCCCAAAAGAAGATGCCCCTATCCTTCATTATTTCCTATGGAAGGAAGGCATTTTAAAAGGTGTGCGGTCCCTTTAAATGTGATGGCCAGAACTCCCTTTGGAGTTCATTTGTGCTTGTCACACACTTGCTCCTGGTTCCACCCCCAATGTCTCCTGGCTCCACCCCCAAAGTCCCCAGATATTTCTTGAATTGGACTTGGCAACCCTCAGTCCAGTAGCTCTTGTCACTACCATCTCCTCATCCTCCATCTCTGAGCCCACTCTTATCATGAAGCAGTGAAAGCTCCTTCATTCACTCAGGCAACTTGAGACACGGGCATATCAGGCTGCTCATGCCCTCTATGGCTCCCCAGTCCTTTATGAGATTCTTGTTAGTTGTTCAAAGTGGAGGCAGAAGACAGAGGCAGTCAGAGGGGATGGGGGCAGCAGCCTCAAGTGGCAACCCTTAGCTACTCCTGATGTATGATGGCAGGGCTTTTTCTGAGCAGGAATGCACAGGAATGCAGCTCCAGCTGGCTTGACATCAGGGGATGTGGCCTAATATGCAAATGAGTTCCTGCTGGCTTTTTCTACCCCAGAAAAGCCCTGTATGATGGAATAATTATAAAATTGTTGCTCTATTTAACCAGCAGATCCACATACAATCACCAAGAGAACAATACTGTATTTACTTGAAAGGAAGATGACCTTGAATGTAGGATGAAAATTATTATTGAGCATAACTCTATTATATGAACTAAGATGACCCTCCTCTTTTTTGATGGCATACCTGTGATAAAATCTAGTTCTGAATTTGTATAAAAGTAGCATACTCTGGAGAGTTTCTTAAGAGAGTGATCCTTACATGAATGGAATAACTATGTTGAAAGATGGGGGACTGTGTTTCAGTTTGAGTATTCTTATATTTGCTGAAGTGCAACAGAACATCAAAAGGCTGATAAAGCGTGTGGCGTAACAGATAAAATAAAGTCTCAATTGCCACAGAGGGTTCTGCAGTAAAATTGTGTATGTTAAAAGCACCAAATTAGGCTTCCTAGATCCTGCCCTAGAAGCAACATTTGAAGCATGCCATTTCCATCTCCTCCTATAGATGAGGGTGTATGAATTGCTTCAGTCACCACGCAAAGTAGCTTTAAGGGGAATTTATGAAGAATAGGAACTTTTCTCCCTATGTTACCATCATGGTGGCAGCAGAGAGTTAGGAATGACAGCTCATGCAGAGTTACAAAAGTGCTCTTCCATTATGTGACCAGCTCTGTCATGCACCTTTGTCACTGTGGAACATGGTGTTTGTTTCGGTATAAATTAGATGCTATGGAAAGAAAAAGTGAGAAAAAGCAAACTAGAAACCTAATGCCTCAGCCTGTAGATACATTTAGCTGTATCGAAGAATGGTCAAGCACCTGACAATTCAGCTCATGGTCTGTTCACTGGTTAGGTACCCAAAAGCTTGAAAAAAGGGGGGGGGATCTATGTCTAGAGTAATCAATGTCTATAGAAAAAAAGCTAAAATAATAAAAAAGCTTTAATAAAATTGCAAATATTAAAAAACATGCACCACAAAACCACAATATTTGGTTACATATATAACAAAATGTTTAAGTAACATTCCACTTATATACAAGGGGATTCACACAGTTACAAGCATCATTCCTATGACCAGGTACTTTTAAAAATTATATAAAATACATATTCACCATATAAAATAGACACCATACTATCAGTGGCCCAGATTTCTCCATAAGCCAGGTCAGGTGAATTTGGTTTTCTGTATGTGGATATACACACCATGGGGCAACACTTGATACTGACCTGGCTTATGGAGAAATTTGGGCCACTAACATCAGCTATCTAGATAATTATATTTAATGATACTAATAAACAACAAAATGAGATACTTACTTCGTCCTTTTAAAAAAAATTACATCTGAATGTTTAGTGCCTTGGTCAAGCTTGTAATGTTAACAAAAATAGCATATGGTAAGTATGACAAAGATTTAAACCACTGAGGAAGGGCTCACAGCCAAAATGCATTTGGTTTTGTTTGGGTTACATGTATGTGAAATCACTGAAATCTATCGTATTTAAAATTGTTTTAAGTCTAGCAGTTTTCAATTTGTTCCACATTTGGCAGTTTTCAAGTGTTTGGGGATACAATGCACTCTGTGCAGCTCAATCAAAAATAAAACTAAGGCATACAGACCAAAGGTGTATTTTAAAAACCAAAAACCTATGTAAACAGGTGGGTGAACCCATGGATGAATGCTTTTTACAATCCTTTCCAGCTGTATTGCTGTAATACAAATGTGTGACTGCTGTTCATGGCCCTTTATTGGAAAGCTGAAACAATAATCCCCACATACTACTGTGCTGCTATAGAACTGCTAGCATGCTGTGAAAAATTAAAAAGCTAAATGTTCCTGTGAATGTCCCATGTTGCTGATTGTATTGATTCACTCTGTGTAATCTGCCTTAAATCCAAGTAGGAAAGGTGGACTATGAATAACATAAATAATAATTAAAAATAAATAAATAGCCCATCTGCCCGCTCTGCGTCGTGTGTATGATTGAATTACTTAATCACTCCCAATACAGAAACTATCCAGTATATTTCTGCATGAGTTACAGCCCTGGACTTGCCTTTTTCCAATCAGAAGGCATAGCTGGCCCCTAGGTTGGTAACAAGCAAAAACATAGGCCATGAGCTTCTCTTGGAGCAGGTACTAGTTATTCATACACATTACGAACTCAAATTTGGGGTTGGTAGGTGTGCAAGATTAAGGCATGCTTTGAATTTTAATTAAGAAAATAAATGTACACTCAATTTCAAACATTTGTGGTGAGATTACATTAAGATTCTGGATACAATATAGTCAATTCACATTTTTTTTTTAAAAAATAACATTAAAAATACAGAATAGATCTTCTAAAGACTGTTACAATATTTCATCTAAAAATGTTCAACCTAGAATGTCAATTCAGGGGCACTTTTTATCTTTTTACAGTAGAGGTCAGGAACTGAAAGTGGAACAAATTATGCCCCTAATAGTGGGACCCCCATTTTTGTCAGAGTTTGTTTCCCTTTCTGTACACACGTACACCTCAGTGTGGGCCTAGGATTGCTAGTAGTAGCCTGAATTAAAATTATATCAAAGGGCAGCGAGTCATGCCAAAGGAGGAAAGGAATGCAGGGCAGTTCCCCTAGCAATCTTGTGAAAACCCACTCTAAAAGGGATTCAGTCAAGGGCCACTTCTCCCAAGGATTCTGGAAACTCCTCCCAGATTGGAGACATGACAGGCCAATGATAGGCTGTTGTTTTCCGCCACTGATTCCCTTTCTGACTCCCCATCTGATTCACTGGAGGACACTCCAGATCCTGTCAGCAGTAGGGTCAGGTTGCAGTCTTTCTCTGAAGCAGAAGCAGTCTTGGGTTGGTTGGCCTTTTTCTCCCCTGGTTGATCCTTCTTGGGCTTGGGTGTGTTGGTAGTCTTTGGGGGAATGGGGGCCTTGAGGTCCTTCGGGGCACTCATTGGCCAGCTGGTCCATGGCATTACACTGGTAGCAGCATCTACCGCCCAGTTTCTTCTCTATGCTCTGGGCTTTGGCTGACTTCTTTGATTCCGACATGGCCCCTTGGGAGACTGGGAAGTTAGATCGATAGTTGGGTACTTGTGATGCCTGAAGGAGGGTTGGAACATTCCTGTTTGATGTTTAGATATTGAGTAAATTCGTGAAATTTGCCAATTGCTCATTGTTTTAGAAATCTATGTCAGTTGATTGAAAAGGGATATGTTGATTGAAAAGAGATGCAAGAGAGAGGAGAGCTGCAACGGACTTGAACGTGGGTTCAAGCCTCATAAAGCCCTCAAGGTTCTGTCTCGGCCCTTTTACCCTGCAAGAACACAAAGCCATGTGAACTTGTTCTCTCAACATCATTATTTTTTTTTCAGTAACAAACAACTTTCCTCATTAGTAGAGATTGCTTTACCCTTGAAAAAGATCAATATATAAGAGAAAAACCTATCAATTATTAATCTTTATCTGTGGTACCTTATAAGGAGGCCTGTCCTCTCAAGAGACTTAATGTGGGGAAATAGACAGCTGAAGCTTTTGATGGCATGAAGGTAAATAATATCATCTGGTTAACAACAGCCCATTAAGAGCTAGATACAAGTCCAGACATAGGGTTGCCAATCCCCAGTTGGGGGCAGGGGATCCCTTGATTTGGAGGTCCTCCTCCCAATTCAAGGTTATCACAAAGCAGGTGGCAAGAAAGAATATGTCTGCTGGACACTCCATTATTCCCTATGGAGTCCAATCTCCATAGGGTATAATGGAGAATTTATCTGTGGGTATCTGGGGCTTGGGGGGCGGGGTTAGGTAGAAGCACCAAATTTTCTGCATAGCATTTGGTGTCTCTCCTCAAAAAAATCCAAGCTTCAAAAAGATTGGACCAGGGGGTCAAATTCTATGAGCCCCAAAAGGTGCCACCATCCTCCATTATTTCCAAAGGAAGGAAGGCATTTAAAAGGAGCACAGTTCCTTTAAATGTGATGACCAGAACTCCCTTTGGAGTTCAGTCATGCTTGTCACAACCTCACTCCTGGCTCCACCCTCAAAGTCCCCAGATATTTCCTGAGGTGGACCTGGCAACCCTCAGTCCAGTAGCACTTCAGAGACCAACAAGATTTCCAATGTATAAGCTTTCAAGAGTCAAAGTTCCCTTCATCAGATTCTGAAAAGACCACTGACTCTTGAAAACTTATACCCCAAAAATCTTGTTGGTCTCTGAAGTGCTACTGGACTGAGGGTTGCCAGGTCTGACTCAGGTGCTACTAGACTCAAATCTAGCTCTTCTACTGTCAAGCAGAACAGCTGCCCTCTGAAAACATCCCATTAACCCTTTGTTAAAGGAACAGGTAGTTGGCAGCTCTACCAGTGAGAAGTGATCTCCTTTCACAATGTACACATTCCTAAAGTTTCAGGTGAGAAGGCTCAAAAAATTATGGAACACGTACTTATGAGATTCTTTTGTGATCCACTATGCTGTATCAGCTTCTTTGAAACAATAGTCAAGCAGGTTAGAAGAGTGTCCTTGCCAAGCAGTTCTAACGAAGTCTCCCCTGATGTTCATTGGAAACCTGTTCTGCTGCAACTTGAATCTCTCATGCCTTGTACTATGCTAACAACTAATTTTCATTCCTTTTGAAACCATGCTGGCCAAACCACTTCTAAGCATTTAAGATAAAATGAAAAAGGAATCCAAGTTTGAACGAGTTGGCTTTGGGTTTTTTTTTTAAATAATAAGTTTTATACAGATAAATAAATGACTGTTGGAAAACAGATTAGAAGCCAAGAGAGGTAAGAGTTATCACTCACAGGGGTTCAGAATTGTAAAGATTTGTCTCAGTGACCTACAAACTTGAAATCTGCCACATGCAGGAAGTAGAGCAATACACTCCACTCATTATTACAAAATTTTGAAAACAGCACAATCCTACATTACAGTACATTTTGAACCCCCTATGCTAAGAACTGTTTTGTAGTGTTCAGACTTTTCTAGTACCATACCAAACCTTTAATGGCATAACAGTTGCAAATAAAAATACACAGAATATAAAAATTTAAACATTGGAGATAAAATCAAAATGAAACCAAGCTTACAGATGCATTCATACATGGTCAGATTTAAATTTAAGGATGTCAGCCAAAAATTTTGCCACAGCCTCGCTAACCTCCCCCTCAGTATCATTCAATAAATAATAACAGGGTGGCAGTATAAATAAATCTGGGGAGAAAGAAAGCTTGCAAAATAAATCTTTACGGAGATTATGATAAAAGGAACAATCAAGCAATATATGCTGAATTGAGTCGGGAATATTTGCTCCACAGGAACAGAGTCTGTCGCCTAAAGGGACTCAATGCTATCTTCCTTGTAAAACTTTGGAGGGAAACGCATTTAGTCTAGCCAACATAAATGCCCTGCGAGGACTTGGAATGGTTAAGTCTGATAGATAATGGAGCATTTTGCCTCAGAAAGCATAAAGACCTAAGGAAGCTGGGGAGCAAATATAAGGGTCTGTTGGATGTAGTTTCATTTCCTCCAACTCCAACAGTCTCAATTTAATACATCTGAAGAAATATGACTCGTCAGAAGTAAAAAAATCATCAACCTTTAACCCCAACTGGTTAAGTTTGGACATAAGAACTGCTGATCAGGATGAAATATATGGGTCTCTTTTCATACAATCAAGAAGGCTGTTAGGATCTGTTCTAAAGTAAATTTTGAGCCAGAATTTAAACATTGCAATCCAGGCTTTTGCCCCCACCAAAGACTGACCCACTTCAGAGTAGATAGCAAAGTAGGACACACATTTTGGCATACCAAGAATTTGTCTAAAGAATGAGGCTTGAATGCCCTTCACTTTCCAGGTAAATGCTGAGATCCATATAGGGATACCATAGAGAATTTGGGCTAGCATTTTAGCTTTGAACAGCTTAATTGCTGCCGGAACTAATTGGTTGCCCCTTGCAAAGAAAAACTGTTTAATTTGAGCAACCGAACATTTAACCAAGTTGACAGTGTTGTTACGATGTGAAACCCAGCTTAATTTGTGATTAAAAGTGATCCACAAGTATTTTAAAAAAATTGTTTGCTCAGTTGTTGAGTTGCCAATAAACCATCTCTGTGGGCGCCAGCAATTTGCAAAGACAACTACTTTAGATTTGGCATAATTGATAGAGAGTGAATTACAATTACAGTAGTCATAGAAGGCATTCAAATACCTTTGTAGGTCCACACTAGTGCAAGAGAGGATGGTAGTATCGGCATAAAGTAATAAGGGGACTGCTCGGCCTGCTAGTTTAGGCGGATGACCATTAATAGTGTTCAAAAATTGTACCAGATCAGTTAAAAATAAATTAAAAAGATGCGAGGCCTTTAACACTGGGATTTTGCTAGTCAAGTCACCACTAGAAGAAAATTTCACTTGGCAAAAAGTATTAGAATGAAGTTTCCTCAAGAGAAACAGCAGATGAGGGTCCACTCCCAGGTAACCTAGGTTAATCCATAGTTGGGCTCTTTTATTGAATCAAATGCGCCCTTCAAGTCGATGAAGGCAGCATATAATTTTTTTGTACCAGTATGCATATATTTTTCAGCAAGGAAGGCCAGAGTGCAGCAATGGTCCATAGCAGATTTGCCTTTGGAGAAGCCAATTTGTTCAGGACTTATGATGTTGCCTAGGCGCATCCAGTCAGTTAATCGGAGTTCTAAATGTTTGGCATACAATTTGCCCACTATAGATAATAAACTAATGGGGCGGAAATTTTCTGGTAACTCCAACCCCCCCCCCCCCTTTTGTAAATTGGGATAATTATAGAATCAAGCCAAGAATCAGGGATGGAGCCATGCAGATCAATGAAATAGAACAATTTTGCAAGGGGCAAGAGCCACCAATCGGCAAACTTTATGAATACCTCAGCAGGAAGGCCATCAGGGCCTGGTTCTTTACCCGCTTTTAAATTCTTCCATAAATCACTGATTTCCTCTAGAGTTACTGGAGGCCAGACCGGTATATCCGTAACTGTGGGGTTTGCTAAGATAGGAGGGGATACACATGGAACAGCAAAAGTATTAGAGAAGTAGTCAACCGATGTTTGCGCAGAAATATTTGGGTCAGTAACAGAATTGTTTTTTAGATTACCCGAAATGATTCTCCAGAAAGCCTTATTAGCATTAGATTTTATCGAGTGGTAAAGTTGGTTCCATTTATTCTGAAAGAAAACTTTCTTTTTGGATGTAATAAGCTCCAGGAAGGCTGTCTTACAAGCAATATAGGTCTTAATTTTTGTTGGATCTTTGGAGTGACAGGTCTCTTTAAATAGTGCTCTCAGTTCTTGTTTCCAAGCTAAACAATCTGTATCGACCAGCTAGAGAAACTGGACCTAGACAAGATCACAGGTTTAGCTTTAGCACTACAGTAACCAATTAATAATGAGAATCCTGAAAGGACTGTATCATCTGAATTGGAATTTATGATTGAATTCCTTAATCTGCACAGTGCTTCAGAGCCAAAGATAGAAGAAAACGTCCTTTCTAGGGCCGGGAACCACTTGATTTTTTTAGAACATTCTCAGAGGCCTTCACAGATTGAGAAGATTATACCATATTAACCTCCAGCTTCAATCTTAAAGATAGAATTAGGGGCAAGTAGTCACTTTCCGTGCACGAATCAATGTAAAAATTATCAATAGATGACAGAAGGTTGCGTGAACCCAAACAAAAATCTATCACACTGCAACCCCATGTGGAAAAAAAAGTAAAATCAGTTGCAGCCGGAAATTTGGAGACACCATTAAATATTGTGTGCTATGCAGAATTCAATTATCTAAGACCTGCCTTATTGGTTAAAGTATCTTTAGAACAACGGCGCAAACATAATTGGAATAAGTGGAAGGGATTCAGACGCTTCAAAGGCAAAATGAGAGATCCATTTCTGATTATTACTGCCTATCCGAGCATTAAAACCACCAAAAATCATGAGCTGAGCAGTATGGAATTTCCTAGATAAGGACATCACATAATCAGAAATTTCTCCCAGACAGCATCAAACTCCAGCTTTCCATTAGAAGGGGCTAAATAAACATTAATCATGATTAGAGTCAGTGCTGGAGAGGACAGCAATAAAGCCTGGGCAAATGGCAGGCAAGGATCCAAGAGGACCACCTTAAATGGTAAATTGGATTTCACCAAAGCAGCCAGGCCTGCTTTACTGCGACCTTTAGAATGAGTTCTATAAGCAGGGAGATTAAAAACTTTAAAATCCATCAGTCTAAAACTGTGTCCTGAAGGAAGACACAACCAAAGGATTTCAAAAAGTGCAAAAAATCTGAGTCATTCACTTTACTCTTCCACCCAGCTATGTTCCAGGAGACAATGTGGATATTCCTGATATTCCTTGTGGCTTCCCTAGCTGGTAGTGAATCGATAATGGATATCCTTTCTAGCACCCTGGCATCATCAGTGAAAATACAGCCATTATGTTGGGGTGCCCTTGAGCCAGTTAGAGAGGCTTCCATAGTTAGATCAATTAAGTCAGCTGAGGGGGGCAAGGGGACAGGGGGTTGCCTGCAGGATCCAGGTTGATTGAAGGAACTGATTTCCTCGGCTCTAAAGACCTTTGCAGCTGCCGCTTAGTACATTCAAGTCTTACAAGGATCACCTGTTGTTCTTTTGCTGGAAGGCTCCCAAATGACTGCAGAAGGTCATCTTCTATTGAAACATTAAGGGGACTATGCATCGCATCCATAGAGGGCTGCACTGATGACTCATTATCCAACTTGGGGGTTGATTGGAACTGACCAGAGCATGCTCTGGATACCTTAAAACACATCAAAGCCTTATATTTTGCTGCTGAAGTTGATGCCTTCTTCAAAAGATGAGGATTACTCTGTGTACTGTCCCTTGCTGACAGGTTAGGCAGCAAAGCATTAGTTTGAGAGTTAATAAAGGATCGCACAGGGAAAACCCCCTTCAACCACAAGTAATTCTTTCACCTCAAAATTAGTGAAGGAATGTTGGGGGATTGAAAGGTAAGCAGAATACTCTACATTTGAGACTGATCATTAAGAGATTCGATGGTAATCAAGTCAATTTTATGATAGTTCAGATGAAGAAGTTCACAGAGATGAGATTTAACTAAAAGTTTACTTCTCCAGCATGGGGTCTTCCTGCCATAAGGACAAACGTTATTGGGCTGTAGAACCAATTGTTGTACATTCCTTTCATGGCCCACGCTAACCTTAGACTCCGTAAAGGAGCTCTGGGGATCCACATCCTGTGCTGCAGATGGACACCGCTTTAAAGGGGTTAAAGCTCCAATAGAGGTATCATCCAGCTGGGCTAAGTGAACTTCATCCATTGTCTCTTTATTTCCAAAGAAAGGTCAAGAATTTGATCTTCTAATCCCTTTAACTTTTTAAAGATACATTCCACTGTGCTTGCAATCAGGGTAACTGGGGTGAACTCATCAGAAGACATGGATCTTTCTTCATTATCACAGCATATTTGTAACTCATGCTGTCTCTGCTGCACCTTTAAAGCCCCCACCCCAGACTGGAGTTGAGAGTCTACGACATCTTCGTGGTCAGACTCATTAGTCAGTTCCTCCTTTTCTGCTGGCTCTAACTCGTCTTCTAGAGGGGAGAAGTGATTTGATGTTTTAATAGCAAATGACGGCAGAGCAGATTTGGACTTGTTGTTTAAGGTAAAAAAGTCCTCTATCCTAAACTGTTTGCAAACTGGCAAAGAAGCAGATTCCTCCTCCACTTCTCTTGGCCACTTGCCTGATGCCATTAAGAGGGTTCTGTTGGATGGCAATTGGCACTGTTCTGATAAAAAAATAAAAAATATATAAATAAAACAAATACCAGACAACTAATGTCTTAAAACTTACAGATAAAAGCCACAACGTCTGCTAAGAATATCATGAAATGTCTTTAAAAGCCAAATTTGTCAGAGCCAACACTGTAGCCAACTGCAGTCCGCCATGTTGCTTTGCAGGAATTGACTTAATTTCAACCTTTAGTTAGATTCACAGTTCAAAAGAGACTCTAAAAAACCCTGTCTTTGAGGAACAACATAAGACTTTGTAAAACTTTATAAAACATCAGCTGTAGTTTGTTAGCTGCAGCAGCTTCTGAGTCAGAAAGCAAAAGTAGAAGCTTATTAAATGATTAAACAGCCAGAGCTTGAGAAAGATGAAACAGCTGCACCAAAAATTAAAAGTGAGGTGATAAGATAAGACTATTTAAAAACAATTCCTTCTATCAAAGCAAGACCAAAGAGAACAACTTAGCATTTTTAGGAGCGAAGAAACAAGCATCTGCCTTCCTCCGAGTCTCGACTTTTCTAGTAATTGAGTGACCTGCAGTAAAGTTCTAAGTGGAATTATAGCCTTCCAGATCCATTGAAGTTAATGGGCTTAGGACTGCAATACTGGACCACACAAGTATCAAATTGTAGGCTTTTAGAACATTGGGAAGTACAGTACCAATTTCTAACAATACAGGATGCTTGGAACTCTTCCCAGCATTTCAAATAGGGTTGCCAGGTCAGTGCTGGAAAATACCTGGAGATTTTGGGGGTGGTTCTTGGAGAGGGTGGGGTTTGAGAAGGAGAGGGGCCTCAGCATGGCACAATGCCATAGAGTCCACCCTTCAAAACAGCCATTTTCCCCAGGGGAGCTGTTCTCTGGAGATCAGTTATAAATGTGGGAGACCTCCAGGTCCCACCTGGAGGCTGGCAACCCTAAAAAACAAATAGGAATCAGCATAGGGCCATGGCACCACAGGAAAAGTGCTTAGCCCTTCAACTCTTGCACAGTTTTGCCAGTGCAATTTGATTCCTCTGCTCCCACTGACATTAGCCCTGGATTTAAAAAAAGAAAAAAGAGAGGCAAAAAGAAGGTCTTGTGGGAGAAGGGGATTCAACCCCTGTGGCATGGCTGTGATTCAAATCAGGATCTTGCTTGACTGCTATTTGCCTTTTAAAATTTTGGGATGATTACCCAACATCTTTTCTAGTTAAGCCTTAAATCACTGAAGGCTGCCAACTTTTTCTTTTGTTCCTGGCAAAGCTCCAATAATTACGGTAGCTGAACAGTGCTTCCAACCAACCAGAATCAAGCTCAGCAGTTTCCAGAATGCTGTCTGATAATCAGGGGCCGGTCACCAGGATCTTTTCTAGCAAAGCTGGATTCCCCCTCCCCCAAGAAAAGTCTGTAATGTGATATTCACAATACACCTTGTTGAATGGTAGACATGCACAACTAGATCAACTCAGTTGTTCAACTCACTGATTCAAACACAAGCAGAGTGTTTGAATGCAAATTCTAACTTGTCCTTCCCACTTCTCCAGCCCATTCAGTTGAGCCAGGCAGGGCAGGTAGTGACAAAGCAAAAGGTGAGAGCAGCTGGGCAGGGCTCGGAGAAGAGTGCACCTGGTCCCGTCTGGCTGCTCTTGCCTTCAAGAGCAGCAGGGATGAACACATTCTTCTCTGAGCCTGGCTTCCCTTGCAAGGGAAGCCGAGTTTGGAGGAGAATGCCTGCGAGTGTGCTCTTGGAGGCACTCCATTGCTTTCGAGAGTGCAGGCACGACTTGCTTGGAGCCCGCCTTCCCCTGCTACACCATGGCGCCTGCCCTCCCCAAGGGTGGGTGGCAGCAGCAGGGCTGACGTGGGTGGGGGGCCACAGGGGCAGGTGAGGGCCCGGGGCGCCTGAGGCCATAGCGCCGGAGGGGGGGCTGTTTCCAGGGTGATGTCATAGAGCTCTTTGAACTCTCCCCATCTGTGACTGAGTGGACTGAAAATTTAGATATTCATTTACGGGAATTGCCCAGTTGGTCTGTGTACCTGTTATATCAACTTAGTTACCTATCTCTGTTTTCTTAAATTTTGGGGGTGGTGCTAGTGGGCAGCTTGCCTAGGGCGCCAAAAACCCTAGCACAAGTCCTGGGTGGGGTTTGGGGAGGGAATGGATTTAAATGAGAAACTGATGGGTCTGGGTAAAAGTCAGATCTACACGGATCTTCATGAATTCATACGATTTTTACATTGAAATGAAATCAAACTACTTTAATCCTATAGATCCTGTCTTAGAGAGCCGGTTTGGTGTAGTGGTTAAGTGTGCGGACTCTTAACTGGGAGAACCGGGTTTGATTCCCCACTCCTCCACTTGCACCTGCTGGAATGGCCTTGGGTCAGTGTCCCGCCCAGCCCGGGCGAGGACTACGCAAGGGGGACCCCCGGCGCCTGCCAGCCACTCCCGGCCCCCGCCGCCGCCCCGAGAGCCTCCCACACCTTCCCAAGCCCCCGCAGCAGCCCCACCCCTCACCTGGGCTGACGGAGTGCCAACAGCCGCCCGAACGACGCCTCTCAGCCACCGCGCCCGTCTCCGGGTCCGAGGAGCCTGGCCAGAGCGAGATGTCGGGGAGCAGGAGGGAGAAGCTGAGCCCAGCGCTGGGCAGAGAGGAGGAGAGCCGCCTGACCCGTGGTGGCGAGAGACGCCACACCCCAGCACGCTGCAGAAGTCCGAGACGCCCGAGGCACGCCCAGGCAGCCCAGCCCCGGCGCGCCTCTCCCGGGCATCTGGGGCTTTGAAGGGGGGGAGGAGCCAGAGAGGGGCAGAACCCAGGAGGGGGGAGGACTGAGACGGGGGGATAAAGGGAGGGAAGGAGGAGGTCGGGGAGGAAGCTAGCAAGTGCACAGTGGGGCTGCCTCCTGAGAGAGAGAAAGGAGTCCGTGCACAGCCAGAGGGGAACGGGGGGCCTGAGGTGAAGTAACCTGGCTCCCACCCCTGTTTCTGAGACCTCTGGGGAACGCCCCAGAGTGCCCGGGAGGGGCGCCGGCGGCGCCGGGAGACCGGGAGAGGTACCCAGAGCGTGACAACGTGGTGGAGGAGGCGGGCACTCTCCCGAGCCTAAGACGGCCACGCCCCCATATTCCAGCCCTGCCCGGGTGGCACTCAGGTCGAGTGGCGACCCCACACATCGAGCCGGAGTCCAGCGACTCGTCAACGGACGAAACGAGTGAGGACTCCGTGATAAACTTAGAACTGACGTCCGCTATGGACACTAACCCCGCCCCCCTGGATTTGGCCCAATTTGGGCAGTGGCTGGCAGACCACCAGGCGCAGCTCCTACGGGAGGTCACCCAGCAGCAGATGGCGGCTCAGGCCACCCTGGTGCGGGACCTCCACCAGGCGCTCCTGGCCCACCCGGAGCCGGCAGGGCCACCACCATTTGGCGCCGGAAGGAGCCCTTGGCCCCCTCTGACGAAGCTGGGGGCGGAGGACCATGTTGAGGCCTACCTGGAGGCGTTTGAGCGAGTGGCTGAGGCCGCTCGTTGGCCCAGAGAGCAGTGGGCCTTTATCTTGGGACCCTACCTGACAGGGGAGGCCCAGGCTGCCATGAAAGCCCTGGAGCGGGCCCAGGCGGCGGACTATACAGCACTCAAAGCAGCCATCCTAGACCGCCTGGAGATCACGCCCGAGGCCCACCACCAGAAGCTGCGCTCCTGGCTTCCGACGGGGGAGACTCGACCATGCTCGGCGATAGCGACCCTCAAGGATGCTGCCACCCGTTGGCTCAACCCCACCACCAGCGACGGGTGGCGCATCGTGGAGCTGGTGGTAGTGGAGCAGCTGCTGCAGGTGTTGCCGCCGTGTACCCGCCGTTGGGTGGCCTGCTGGAAGCCAACCCACCTCAGTGAAGTCCAGGAGCTGTGGGAGAACTTTCAGGCCGCTGACCACCGCAGCCTGCTCCCCCGTGCAGAGGGCGGCAAACCAGGGAAGGGCTCTCCCCAGCCCGGCGGCTGGGCCGCCCCAGGAGCAACACCAGGAAAGGCGCCCGGGACCGGAGACCGCGGAGGCCGGGCGCGGCTGCTGCCGGCCCACGCCTGGATGGTGGGGGCCCGGAGGACGCCCGACGCTACCCGAACCGAGTCTACGCCCCGGGGGCTGCGAGGGGGAGAAGGAGGGACGCCCGCCGCCGGAGGCCCGCCGCACGGTGGGAGACATAGGGCCCTGCTTCACCTGTGGCCAGTGGGGCCATCTCAAGCGGGAGTGCCCCCTGATGGAGTGCGACGTGAGCTGGGAAGAGTCCTTGCAGGCGGCCAAGACGGGGACTCGCCCCCCCCCCGGACGATTCCGGTATCCTTGGGAGGGCGGCAACTGCAGGCCATGGTCGACAGCGGCAGCTCACTGTCCATGATACAGGCCCACCTGGTGACCGCCCCGCTGCCTGTCATCCGCACCGCCGCCATCAAGTGTGTCCGTGGACACATTGAAAGGAGCCCAGTGGTGTCCATCCCGCTGAAGTACTTGGGCTGCTACTGGAGCGTGCCGGTCGCCAAAGTAACCAGCCTGCCCTACCCAGTACTGCTTGGGCGGGATGCTCCATGTTTTGGAGACGTGGTGGAGGCAGCAAGCCCAGGCCAGCAGGGCCAGCCTGCCAGGGCCGGCTATGACGCCGCCGCCCCTGCGGGGGAGACAGAGGATACTGACCCCGGTGAGGGCCCGTCCACTGCAGAGCGCCCCACGACGGGCGGCCGAGAGACGTGGCCAGCGGACCCGCAGTTCGTGGAGGCTCAGGGCGAGGAGTTGGAGGTGCTGCGACGGCACGAAGCAGTCCGGGACGGGGTGGTCGTGGATGAGCGCCGGAGCCAGCGCCTGCCTCGGATCATCCGGGAAGAAGGCGTTTGGTTCAGAGAGGTAAAAGGGCGGCTGGGCCCCGGGAAACAGCTGTTGGTCCCCCACCGGTACAGGCCCGAGGTCCTGAAGGGCGCCCACGACCACCAATGGGCGGGCCACCAGGGGGTGAAGAGTACTCTGACTCGGGTGTTAGTCAACTTCTTCTGGCCTTCCGTAGCGCGGGAGGTCCAGGCCTACTGTCGCTCCTGCGACATCTGCCAGCGCCTTACACCCAGGGCAGAGCCGCAAGCCCCCCTAGCCCCCTTGCCGGTGGTGGGGGTTCCGTTTGAGCGGGTGGCCATGGACTTTGTGGAGCCCCTACCCCACACCCCTCAGGGGGCCCGCTACATCCTGGTCCTCATGGACTACGCCACCGGTTATCCTGAGACTATTCCCCTGCCCACCATGAAGAGTGCTGGCGTGGCCAGGGCCTTGATGCATTACTTCGCACATGTAGGGCTGCCTCGGGAGATACTCACAGACCGGGGCACACCCTTCACGGTGAGCCTCATGCGACAGGTGTGCCTGGCGCTGCACATCAAGCAGCTCTTCACCTCCGTCCACCACCCCCAAACTGATGGGCTGGTGGAGCGGATGAACCAGACCTTGAAGGCCATGCTGAGGAAGACAGCATACGACCACCCCACCACCTGGGATCTCTATGTGGATCCGCTGATCTTTGCCATCCGAGAGACGCCCCAAGCGTCCCTGGGGTATTCCCCGTTCGAGCTGCTGTATGGGAGGCAGCCTCGGGGGATCCTGGGCCTGCTCGGAGAACAGTGGGTACAAGGCAGGGGAGGGCCAGAGGAGACCCCAGAGGAATACGTCAGGCAGCTGCAGGAGTGCCTGGAAGATGTGCGGTGGGAGGCCCGGGAGAACCTCACACAGGCCCAGGAGGCCCAGAAGAGGCGGTACGACAGGGGCACTAGGGCCCGGGGGTTCCAGGTGGGAGACAACGTCCTGGTCCACAGGGGAGTGATGGGCCAGACCCAAGGGGACCCATGGCGGGGACCCTTTCAAGTCACCCGAGTCCTAGGCCCCCTGACGTACGAGGTCCAATGTGGGCCCCGGGCCCGCCAAAAGAAGACCCTCCACGTGAACAGCCTAAAGGCCTGGGTGCAGCGGGAGGCAGGGACTGAGCAGGGGCTCTTGGCCGAAGATCCAGGCGAGCTCCAGGATGGAACCCTGCCCTGGACGACCGCGGAGGGCGCCGGGGGAGGCCCGGTGTTGGATGCCGCCCTCACCCCCAGCCACCAGCGGGATCTGCAGAAGGTCCTGGCCGAGTGCCCGACGGTGTTCTCCGACCAGCCGGGCTTGACCACCCTGGTCAAGCACCGAGTAGTAACCCCCGCCGGCCAGGTGGCTCGCGCCCGTTGGAGGCCCGTGCCACAGAAGCGCTGGGACGTCATCGCCCGGGAGGTGGAGAAGATGTTGCGCCTCGACGTCATCGAGCCATCACAGAGCGAGTGGCGCAGTCCGGTGGTCCTGGTGCCAAAGCCCGATGGCAGCGTGCGCTTCTGTGTGGACTATCGGGAGGTGAACAAACTGGCCAAATTCGATGCCTACCCAATGCCACGGGCGGATATCCTGATAGACCAGCTGGGGGAGGCCCGGTACCTCTCCGCCTTGGATCTCACCAAGGGCTATTGGCAGGTGCCCATGCACCCGGCTGACAGGGAAAAGAACGCCTTCGCCATCCCACAAGGTCTGTTCCAATTCAAGCGCATGCCCTTTGGCTTGAATGGGGCTGCGGCCACGTTCCAGCGGCTGGTGGACAAGGCCCTGGCCCAGTGCGAGGGTTTCGCCCGGGCCTATATCGACGACATCGTGGTGTGTAGCCCCACCTGGGAGGCCCACCTGCTCCACCTCCGCCAGGTGCTCCAAGCCCTGCGAGCCGCCGGGCTCCACGCCAACCCGCGGAAAAGCCGCCTTGGGTTCCAGGAGCTAAAATACCTAGGATTCCTAGTGGAGAAGGGCCAGCTCCGACCCCTGCCAGAGAAGGTCATCACCCTGGAACAACAGCCCTGCCCGCGCACCAAGAAGCAGTTACGGCGCTTCTTGGGAGTCGCGGGCTACTACAGCAAGTTTATCCCCAACTTTGCGGCTGTGGCCACCCCGTTGACGGACAGCCTGCGGAAGACGTGTCCGAACGTCCTCCAGTGGGGGCCAGCCCAGGAGGCAGTGTTCGAGACGCTGCGCACTAGCCTCTCCCGTGACCCTGTGCTGCGCAACCCGGACTTCTCCCAGCCCTTTGTGTTGCACACCGATGCCTCAGGGACCGGTATCGGGGCGGCCCTGCTCCAGGGGAGTCCCGGGGACGAACGCCCGGTGCTATTCATCAGCCGCAAGCTCATGCCCGCTGAGTGGGCGTACTCCACCGTGGAGAAGGAGGCCCTGGCGGTCAAGTGGGCCGTTGGGGCGTTGAAGTTCTACCTCACCAACAACCCCTTCCGGTTGGTGGTGGACCACGCCCCCCTGCTGTGGATGTCGAGAATGAAGGACTCCAACGACCGTGTCCTTCGTTGGTACATGTCTCTTCTCCCCTTTTCCTTCACAGTGCACCATCAGGCTGGGGCGGACCACCGCATGGCCGACTACCTCTCCCGGATCTTCGAGGAGGAGGCTGAGAAGCAAGGGACACGGGGGGGGGGTGTCCCGCCCAGCCCGGGCGAGGACTACGCAAGGGGGACCCCCCGGCGCCTGCCAGCTACTCCCGGCCCCCGCCGCCCCGAGAGCCTCCCACACCTTCCCAAGCCCCCGCGGCGGCCCCACCCCTCACCTGGGCTGACAGAGTGCCAACAGCCGCCCGAACGATGCCTCTCAGCCACCGCGCCCGTCTCCGGGTCCGAGGAGCCTGGCCAGAGTGAGACGTCGGGGAGCAAGAGGGAGAAGCTGAGCCCAGCGCTGGGCAGAGAGGAGGAGAGCCGCCTGACCCGTGGTGGTGAGAGACGCCACACCCCAGCATGCTGCAGAAGTCCGAGACGCCCGAGGCACGCCCAGGCAGCCCAGCCCCGGCGCGCCTCTCCCGGGCGTCTGGGGCTTTGAAGGGGGGGAGGAGCCAGAGAGGGGCAGAACCCAGGAGGGGGGAGGACTGAGACGGGGGGATAAAGGGAGGGAAGGAGGAGGTCAGGGAGGAAGCTGGCAAGTGCACAGTGGGGCTGCCTCCTGAGAGAGAGAAAGGAGTCCGTGCACAGCCAGAGGGGAACGGGGGGCCTGAGGTGAAGTAACCTAGCTCCCACCCCTGTTTCTGAGACCTCCGGGGAACGCCCCAGAGTGCCCGGGAGGGGCGCCGGCGGCGCCGGGAGACCGGGAGAGGTACCCAGAGCGTGACAGTCAGCCATAGCTCTGGCAGAGGTTGTCCTTGAAAGGGCAGCTGCTGTGAGAGCACTCTCCAGCCCCACCCACCTCACAGGGTGACTGTTGTGGGGGAGGAAGGTAAAGGAGATTGTGAGCCGCTCTGAGACTCTTCGGAGTGGAGGGCGGGATATAAATCCAATATCTTCTTCTTCTTCATCATCATCTAGACTATAGGCAGGACCACAAAAATCATGCCTCCACGAATTCGTGGCACCTCAGCAGTGCAAAAACTGGCTTCCAAAGCACGGATCCTCATGAATTCATATGATTTTTATGGTGAAATGAAATCAAAGTCCATCATGTTGTAGATCCTCTCTTAGCCTATAGGCAGCACCAGAAAAATCATGCCTCCACAAATTTGTGGCGCCACAGCACTGAAAAAACATGTTTCCGAAACACGGATCCTCATGATTTTTGCTTTGGGCCACCCCAAGATAACCAGCCTGTGGCGGAACCGGCCCGATTCTGCCTTCAGACCCGGTCCCGTCAGCTCCCTATGGAGTCGCCAACTCCTGGAGGGAGCTATTTCTCCTCCTGCCCCTTGGGCTCGCTGCCACCACCTGCTCAGTCCCGGGGTTCAGATTGAGAGGAACAGGACTCCCAATCCCCCTCTTCCGCTATGAGGCTAGGCCTCCAGGTCCTCTGCCACCCTGCACTTGGGTTTCACAGAGACCTCAGCGCTTCTTTGGGGCACCCCTGGAGGATTGGCACCTTATCCAACTGCATGCCTTCCCCCTTCCCCGGGGCCCCCTTCTCCACACAGCGTGGTCTAAAGCGGTCTGGGGATCTATGTGGTACAGAGTTTGACTGCCAGCATTTAAACAGTAAAAATATATTTATTTAAAAAGAGAAAAAGATAGGAAAAGAAAAACAAAACAAAAACAGTTGCGTTTAAAAGGTTAGCACAGCACAGCACACGCACAGCAAACAGCCTGACAAACAAAATGTGTTATAAACGCGTCCTGCTGGCCCTGATCTAAACTTGCCCTGTCTTGTGAATTACTTACTTAGTCTGCCTGCCTGGGGCCTCCCAGGCAGGAGCCTCCATTGCTCACCACATGCTCGCTCGAGCGCTGGCTTCCAACTGCCCGTCTCTTCCTGCTAACACCCATGCCAAGAACAAAAACACTTCCTGTCTCTCTAGGAGATTTTCCCCCTAGCGTTGTTGGTTTGGCTCTGGAAGGGAGGGGGGAGTGAGGGGAAGGCTACAAAGCCTGCTGAGGGATTTACTGACCCCTGCCAAATGAAGCACCACCACTGACTAAAAGGGCGTTTCTCCACACAGCCAATCACATATCATGTCCATGGGCAGATGTTGCACCACAGAAATTGTGGATCCACGGCTTCGTGGCAGCGCCAGGGACCAAAAACTTGCTTTTGGACCACAGATACTCATGGATCCACGTGATTTTTGCCTTGGATCCCCCCAAGCCTTCCATCCAGTCACATATCATGTCCATGGGCAGAATTTCCACCACAGAAATCGTGGATCCACGGCTTCGTGGCAGCGCCAGGAACCAAAAACTTGCTTTTGGACCACAGATCCTCATGGATCCGCGTGATTTTTGCTTCAGATCCCCCCAAGCCCTCCATCTAGTCACATATCATGTCCTTTGGCAGAATTTCCACCACAGAAATCGTGGATCCAAGGCTTCGTGGCAGCAGCAGGGACCAAAAACTTGCTTTTGGACCACGGATCCTCATGGATCCACATGATTTTTGTTTCAGATCTCCCCAAGCCCTCAATCCAGTCACATATCATATCCATGGGCAGAGATTACACCACAGAAATCATGGAACCACGGTTCCGTGGCAGCGCCAGAAATCAAAAACTTGGTTATGAACCACAGATCCTCATGGATCCCTGCGATTTTTGCTTTGGATCCCCCCAAGCCCTCTATCCAGTCACATATCATGTCCATGGGCAGAGTTTCCACCACAGAAATCATGGATCCACGGTTTTGTGGCAGCGCCAGAAATCAAAATCTTGGTTATCAACCACAGATCCTCATGGATCCCTGTGATTTTTGCTTCGGATCCCCCCAAGCCCTCCATCCAGTCACTTATCATGTACATGGGCAGTTTCCACCACAGAAATCATGGATACACGGTTTCATAGCAGCGGCAGAATTAAAAAACTTGGTTATGAACCACGGATCCTCATGGATCCATGTGATTTTTGCCTTGGATCCCCCCAAGCCCTCCATATAGTCACATATTATGTCCATGGGCAGAGTTTTCACCACAGAAATCGTGGATCCACAGCTTCGTGGCAGCGCCAGGGACCAAAAACTTGGTTTTGGACCACGAATCCTCATGGATCCACATGATTTTTGCCTTGGATCCCCCCAAGATCACCATCCAGTCACATATCATGTCCATGGGCAGAGTTTGCACCACAGCAATCGTGGATCCATGGCTTCGTGGAAGCGCCAAAGAGCAAAAACTTGGTTTTTGACCACGGATCATCATGGATCCACATGATTTTTGCTTTGGATATCCCGAAGCCCTCCATCCAGACACATATCATGCCCATGGACAGAATGTGCAGCACAGAAATCGTGGATTCACAGCTTCGTGGCAGCGCCAGGGACCAAAAACTTGCTTTTGGACCACGGATACTCATGAATCCTCATGATTTTTACTTTGGGCCACCCCAAGCTCACTATCCAATCACATATCATGTCCATGGGTAAAGCTTGCACCACAGAAATCATAGATACACAGCTTCGTGGCAGTGCCAGAGACCAAAAACTTGGCATTGGACCACGGATCCTCTTGAATCCTCATGAATTTTGCCTTGGATCCCCCCAACTTCACCATCCAATCGCATATCATGTCCATGGGCAGAGCTTCCACCACAAAAATCATGGATCCACGGCTTCGTGGCAGCACCATGAAAGAAGAACTTGGTTTTGCACCATGGATCCTCATGAGTTTACACCCAGGAAATCATGGATCCTTGGCATCGTCGCAACATCATGGAGCGAAAACATGGCTTTGAAGCACATATCCTCATGGATCCTCATGATATCTGCATTGGCTCATCCCAAGCTCACCATCCAATCTCATGTTGCGTCCATGGAAAGAGCTTGCTCCACAGATATAATGGATCCATGGCTTCGTGGCAGCACCATGGATCCAGAACATGATTTTGAGGCACGGATTCTCATGGGTCCTCTTATGAGAAGATCAGAGTCTTGGAAAACAATTTCACAGTAGACCTTTATTCCTGGTTTAGCAGTGTCCCCAAATTGACATTCTACACCAGGGGTGGCCAACGATAGCTCTCCAGAAGTTTTTTGCCTACAACTCCCATCAGCCCCAGCCATCAGCCATGCTTGCTGGGCTGATGGGAGTTGTAGGCAAAAGACTTCTGGAGAGCTACTGTTGGCCACCCCTGTTCTACACTAAAATCATAGAATTGTATAGAATCATAGAGTTGGAAGGGACTTCCAGGGTCATCTAGTCCAACTCCCTGCACAATGCAGGAAACTCACAAACACCTTCTGCAAAATTCACAGGATCTTCATTGCTGTCAGATGCCCATCTAGCCTCTGTTGAAAAACCTCCAGGGAAGGAGAGCCCACCACCTCCCGAGGAAGCCTGTTCCACTGTGGAACCGCTCTAATGGTCAGGAAGTTCTTCCTCATGTTGAGCTGGAAACTCTTTTCATTTAATTTCAACCCATTGGTTCTGGTCCCACCTTCTGGGGCCACAGAAAACAATTCCACACCATCCGCTATATGACAGCCCTTCAAGTACTTGAAGATGATGATCATATCACCTCTCAGTTGTCTCCTCTCCAAGCTAAACAGACCGAGCTCCTTCAATCTTTCCTCATAGGACTTGGTCTCCATGTCCCTCATCATCTCCATTGCCTTCTTCTGGACATATTTCCTTATTAACCTGTGGTGCCCCAAACTGAACGCAGCAGTCTGGTAGGGTCCTAACCACAGCAGAGTAAAGTGACACAATCACTGAACATGATGTGGACACTTGGTTTTTGGAGATACAGCCCAAAATTGTGTTTGCCTTTTTGGCTGCCACATCACACAGCTGACTCATGTTCAGCGTGTGGTCCACAAAGCCCCCTAGATTGGTTTCATACACAGTACTGCAAAGATAAGTCTCCCCCCTGCTATAATGAATATGCAACTAGGTTCAAAAAAAAGAATCCTGCAGTTGTTTGAGACTTCGAAAATAAAACCCAGAACTGTAAATAGGAACTATAGATAGGACAGCCATCCACAAAACTGTTTTTATGTAACTTTAGCATGATCCTTATATTCTGCCCCCACTTACATCCAGAGAGCTCATGCATTTTAAGCTGCGCCTTGCCAAAGGCGCGAGAGCTAAAGGGCTCTTGGCCTGTGGCTCTTCGCCTGGGGGCTCCCTAAGGACCAGGAACCCAGATCCCTGATTTCCTTGTTCTCCCAATAAGGTAAGTTGACCTTCCAGAAGGGGAGCCACTTAAACAAACAGCATTTAAAGAGGACTGTATATTTTAAAATATATATATATCATGAAGATAGAATGCCAGCAGGGGGCTGGGGGCTTTCCAGTGTTTTGCACTGAGTGTCACATGTATGACTATCTGCCCAAAGAACAGAAGTCTTGGGTGTGTGCTCGATGCAAGGAGCTCCTGGTCCTCAGGGAACGAGTTCGTACCCTTGAGGCCGAGGTGACTGCCCTGGAGAAGCAGAGACGGTCAGTTAGGCACTTGGGGAAGACTCTCGGGGGCGTATTAGATGAGCCCTGCTCTGAACGTAGCAGCCCCGTTGCTGCCAGAGAGCGTGAGGGTCGAGAGGGAACAGGGCACCGTGCTGAGGATAAGGGGAATGCGCCCTCAGAAGGGACCTCTTCTTCGGTTGGTGAGCGGGAATCCTTTCGTGCCAAGGAACCATCCCTGGGCAGGGGGAGAGGGTGGGTTTTGGTAGTTGGTGATTCGATCCTTAGGCAAGTAGATATCTGGGTGGCGAAACCGCGTACTGACCGTATGGTGACTTGCCTTCTGGTGCGAAGGTAGCGGACATTACGCATGTGGTAGATAGGCTGATATACAGTGCTGGGGAGGAGCCTGTGGTTGTGGTACATGTTGGCACCAACGATGTGGGGAAATGCAGTCGTGAGGTCCTGGAGGAAAAATTTAGGCTGCTAGGCGGGAGACTTAAGGCCAGGACCTCCAAGGTAGCTTTCTCAGAAGTGATAGATAAGTATGGGCAACAAGGGTGATGGGTCACAGGGTGTTGGATGAGTGGATAATTATGAACGACGTAATTTTTGTTTGTTTAATTGTTAAATACTTATTATTACTATGGATCTGTTATATATGCTAATCTCAATAAATGATGAATGTTGGGGGAAAAAAACGCAAAAAAAAAAAAAAGTGCTACCTGTTCCATGTGCAAGGCAGGAGAGAAAGGCACAAATTAGAAGTCTCAATGTGTGGATGAGACGATGGTGTAAGAGGAAGGGTTTAAGTTTGTTAGGCACTGGGATGCTTTCTGGAACAAGCGGGAGCTGTACAAAAGAGACGGTCTCCACTTGTCCCCGGATGGAACCAGGCTGCTGGTGCTTAAACTAAAGTTTTTAAACTAAATCTTGGGGGAAAGCCGACAGGAGATGAAATGTCTCTGCTTTGGGAGGACTCGTATCAAAGAGTTGAAGGGTTGCCTGCTATTTTTCTACCGGGTAACAGACCAGAGTTGTCCACTGTGATGGTGACAAACAGTATGGACTGTCTGCCAGAGTCTCGAGGCGGCAGGAGGAAGGTGGCAGGCCTAGCTTGCCTGGGAAATTATAGATGTTTGTATGCAAATGCTAGAAGTGTTCAAAGTAAAATTGGTGAATTGGAATGTTTAGTGTTGGAAGAAAACATAGACATTGTGGGAATTTCAGAAACTTGGTGGAATGAGGAGAATCAGTGGGACACGGTGATTCCTGGATAAAGTTATATCGGAAGGATAGGGAGGGAAAGGTTGGAGGTGGGGTGGCTCTGTATGTCAGAGAGGATATACGGTCCAGTAAGACAGAGGTCAGAGAATTAGATTCACTTTTAGAAATGCTTTGTGTTGAAATAGAGGTCCCAAAAGGAAATTTAACTATGGGAGTTTGTTATCGCCCATCAAATCAAAAGAGAGAAGACGATTATAATATGATGGAAGGCTTAAAGATAGCGGCTAAATGTAAAAACTGTGTCATAATAGGTGATTTTAACTACCCGCAGATTGATTGGCTCAATATGTGTTCTGGTCGAGAGAAAGAGATTGAGTTTCTTGATGCTCTCAATGACTGTGCTATGGAGCAGATGGTCTCAGAACCTACCAGGGGTGGGGCGATCCTGGATTTGGTCCTAAGTAATGCCCAAGACTTGGTGAGAGATGTAAAAGTGATTGCACCGCTTGGGAGCAGTGACCATAATGTTATTGATTTCACCGTTTGTATAAATAGGGAGATGCCCAAAAAGACCGCCACAACCACGTTTAACTTTAAAAGGGGTAAATACACTGAGATGAGGAGGCATGTGAGGAGGAAACTGAAAGGAAAGGTAAATACGGTCAAAACCCTTGGGGAAGCTTGGACACTATTTAAAACTATAATCCTAGAAGCTCAGATAAAATACATACCACAAGTTAGGAAAGGCACAAACAGGCATAAGAAAAGGCCTGCATGGTTAACAAACAAAGTAATGGAAGCTGTAAAAGGTAAGAAGGACTCCTTTAAGCGGTGGAAAACCAGTCCAAGTGAGATTAGTAAAAAAGAACACAGGCTGTGGCAAATCAAATGCAAGACTGTGATCAGGCAGGCAAAAAGGGACTATGAGGAGCATATTGCAAAAAACATAAAGACCAACAATAAAAACTTCTTCAAATATATTAGAAGTAGGAAACCAGCCAGGGAAGCAGTGGGGCCCTTGGATGACCATGGGGTAAAAGGATTACTGAAGGAGGATAGGGATATGGCTGAGAAGCTGAATGCATTTTTTGCCTCCGTCTTCACTGTGGAAGATGAGAACTTTTTGCCCGCCCCAGAACCACTAATTTTGGAAGGGGTGTTGAAAGACCTGAGTCAGATTGAGGTGACAAAAGAGGAGGTCCTACAACTGATAGACAAATTAAAAACTAATAAGTCACCGGGTCCGGATGGCACACATCCGAGAGTTCTGAAAGAACTCAAAGTTGAACTTGTGGATCTTCTAACAAAAATCTGTAATCTTTCATTGAAATCTGCCTCCGTTCCTGAGGACTGGAAGGTAGCAAATGTCATGCCCATCTTTAAAAAGGGTTCCAGAGGAGATCCGGGAAATTACAGGCCAGTCAGTCTGACTTCAATACCGGGAAAGTTGGTAGAAAGCATTATCAAGGACAGAATGAGTAGGCACATTGATGAACACGGGTTATTGAGGAAGACTCAGCATGGGTTCTGCAAGGGAAGATATTGCCTCACTAGCCTGTTACATTTCTTTGAGAGGGTGAACAAACATGTGGACAAAGGAGACCCGATAGATGTTGTTTACCTTGACTTCCAGAAAGCTTTTGATAAAGTTCCTCATCAAAGGCTCCTTAGAAAGCTTGAGAGTCATGGAGTAAAAGGACAGGTCCTCTTGTGGATCAAAAACTGGCTGAGTAATAGGAAGCAGAGAGTGAGTATAAATGGGCAGTCTTCGCAGTGGAGGACGGTAAGCAGTGGGGTGCCGCAGGGCTCGGTACTGGGTCCCATGCACTTTAACTTATTCATAAATTATTTAGAGTTGGGAGTGAGCAGTGAAGTGGCCAAGTTTGCAGATGACACTAAATTGTTCAGGGTGGTGAGAACCAGAGAGGATTGTGAGGAACTCCAAAGGGATCTGTTGAGGCTGGGTGAGTGGGCGTCAACATGGCAGATGCGGTTCAATGTGGCCAAGTGCAAAGTAATGCACATTGGGGCCAAGAATCCCAGCTACAAATACAAGTTGATGGGGTGTGAACTGACAGAGACTGACCAAGAGAGAGATCTTGGGGTCGTGGTAGATAACTCACTGAAAATGTCAAGACAGTGTGCGTTTGCAATAAAAAAGGCCAACGCCATGCTGGGAATTATTAGGAAGGGAATTGAAAACAAACCAGCCAGTATCATAATGCCCCTGTATAAATTGATGGTGCGGTCTCATTTGGACTACTGTGTGCAGTTCTCGTCGCCGCACCTCAAAAAGGATATTATAGCATTGGAGAAAGTCCAGAAAAGGGCAACTAGAATGATTAAAGGGCTGGAACACTTTCCCTATGAAGAAAGGTTGAAACGCTTGGGACTCTTTAGCTTGGAGAAACGTCGATTGCGAGGTGACATGATAGAGGTTTACAAGATAATGCATGGGATGGAGAAAGTAGAGAAAGAAGTACTTTTCTCCCTTTCTCACAATGCAAGAACTCGTGGGCATTCGATGAAATTGCTGAGCAGACAGTTTTAAAAGGATAAAAGGAAGTACTTCTTCACCCAAAGGGTGATTAACATATGGAATTCACTGCCACAGGAGGTGGTGGTGGCCAGAAGCATAGCCACCTTCAAGAGGGGTTTAGATAAAAATATGGAGCAGAGGTCCATCAGTGGCTATTAGCCACAGTGTGTGTGTGTGTATATATATAAAAATAAAATTTGCCACTGTGTGACACAGAGTGTTGGACTGGATGGGCCATTGGCCTGATCTAACATGGCTTCTCTTATGTTCTTATGCAAGAGCAGCTGTCATTTCTGTATACTTCCCAAAAGCACTAAATCAAAGAATAGGTAGCTTTACTCCAGTCTGAATATCTGTAAGGAAAAGTATGGTGATTCGGTAACATCATCCAGTCCTGATTCAGCTAATGGGAGAGAGATGGATTCATCAGAATATCACACAACAGAGCAGGCCTTGAAATCCCTAGTCTCGTTTCAGAAATGAACCTATGAAGCTCTTTTGCCCTCAGGCATAGAAAGCAGAGTGCACAGCTTGCTCTTTCATGGGAAAACCACATATTATGCAAAGTCACTATGTTTTTATTGTAATTAAAAGAAGACTCAATAAGTTTTAATTCTGAGCAGGTAAGTGATATATGGAAAAAAGTCAACCCTTTGCCACTGACCCTGTTTCACTCTCAAGGTGTCCCATCAAGACACATATAACATATGTATGACAACACTTCTGTCCTCAGTCATATGCTCTCCAATTTGATGAGGGAAAAGGCCCAGCCACACCCTGCATTCCACATGTATATGGGAGGACTCATGGATGGATTCTCCTTTTGCATCTCATTCCATTAGTCTCCAAAACTACCTTTGTTTGCTGGATTTGTGTATGTATCACTTTTCTCCCCAATGAAAGCAAAGGGGCTGACATCATTCTCCTGTCCTCCACTTTTATGCTCACAGAAACCCTGCAAGGTGGGTTAGGCAGAGACTGCATGACTGTCCTGAGGTCACACAGCAAGCTTCCATGGGAGTCAGGATTTGAACTTAGGTTTACTAGATCCTAATGTAATATTCCAACCACTACACCATACTGGCTTTGCATGACCTGGCGAGCCAAGAGTACAGCATGTAGAACAAGGGTGCACGACTTGCCTAAGCCTTTCTGCATCTTTGGAATCATGACACTGCAACCAATAAAACGACTGTCACAAAACAACTGCTGCAGGGGCAAAAGAATGGATGCCACGTTTTACCTTCAGTCACACAGAGAATATCCTTGTACTGTTGGGAGTCAGCTGCTGCCAAAGCGACATCTACCAAAATCCACACAGTCAATCAAATGTACAACAACCAATCAGAAGCCAAGCTGGGCACAGTTTGCCACCTGATTTAAAAAAAACCCACTCCATTGTAACCAGGAAAGGTGCTCCTGGGCACCATGGCACCTATAGGCATCACTAGTTTGGAGACTCCTGCTTTAGAAGGCTGCATTAAAGAAGACTCTTGAGAGTCCCTTGGACTGCAAGAAGATCCAGTCAGTCAGTCCTAAGGGAAATCAACCCAGACTGTTCCCTGGAAGGTCAGATGCTGAAGCTGAAACTCAAATCCTTTGGCCACCAAATGAGAAGGGAGCGCACCCTGGAGAAGACCCTGATGCTGGGAAAGACAGAAGGCAAAAGAAGAAGGGGACGGCAAAAGATGAGATGGCTGGACAGCGTTACTGATGTAACAAACATGAATTTGAGCAGACTTCGGAAGATGGTGGAAGACAGGAGGGCCTGGCATGACTTTGTCCATGAGGTCGGTCGCAAAGAGTCAGACTCGACTGTGCAACTGAACAACATTAAAAAAATCTGTTGACCATAAGCAGTTGTGATTGCACCTACGTTAATGAGTACAAGACAAACTCACCCCTAAACAACAAACTGTCCCCCTTAAACCATTTACAGTTGAATTAATGTAAGAGCTTTTCATTATTAATGAAAATAATTATTAATGAAAAGTCCTATGAAGAAAGGTTGAAGGAGCTGGGCATGTTTAGCCTGGAGAGGAGGTGGCTGAGAGGCTGAGAGGTGCCGACGCAGGGATTCAGGGGTTGGCCTTGCAATGGCTTTCCTCTTTCCTTGACGGTCGGGGACAAAGGGTGGCGATTGGGGAGGAACTGTCCCGGAGACACACGCTTGACTGCGGAGTGCCTCAAGGGGCGGTCCTCTCCCCGATGTTATTTAACATCTATATGCGCCCCCTTGCCCAGATGGCCCGGGGGTATGGGTTGGGTTGCCATCAATATGCTGATGACACCCAGCTCTATCTGCTTATGGACGGCCGACCCGCCTGCGCCCCAGAAAACTTGGACCGGGCGTTACAGGCAGTGGCTAGGTGGCTTAGGCTGAGCGGGCTGAAGCTGAACCCGGCGAAGACAGAGGTCCTTTGCTTGGGTCGCTGCGGCCCGGGAAGGGAAATCCCCCTGCCAGCTTTTGACGGCGCTTCGCTAACAGCGTCGGGCAGGGTCAAGAGCCTAGGGGTGCTGTTGGAGCCTTCGTTGACGATGGAGGCTCAGATAGCAGCCACTGCCAAGTCCGCGTTTTTTCATCTTAGGCGGGCGAGGCAGTTGGCCCCCTTCCTGGAACGTGACGACCTGGCAACAGTGATCCATGCTACGGTCACCTCGAGGCTGGACTACTGTAATGCCCTCTACATGGGGCTACCCTTGTGCCGGACCCGGAAGCTGCAGTTGGTGCAGAACGCTGCTGCCCGGCTATTATTAGGGCTCCCTAGATGGGAGCACATTCGGCCGGGGCTCCAGAGTCTGCACTGGCTGCCAGTAATATTCCGAGTCCGGTACAAGGTGTTGGTCATCACCTTTAAAGCCCTATATGGCCTAGGACCTGCCTACCTTAGGGACCGTCTCTCCCCACACGTTCCCCAGAGAGTACTACGGTCAGGCTCACAAAACCTGTTGGTAGTCCCCGGGCCAAAGGAGGCCCGTCTAAAATCCACCAGGGACCGGGCCTTCTCAACAACGGCACCTTACTGGTGGAACCAGCTGCCGGAAGAGGTACGGGCCCTGCGGGATCTAGGGCAATTCCGCAGGGCCTGTAAGACAGTCCTCTTCCGGCAGGCCTATGACATTAACTGACAATGAAAACATCCTGGATGGAACAAAATGTATTTATAGGCCGCCGGTTTTAATTATCCTATTTTATCCTGCTTTTTATTAACCTATAGTTTAATTGTATTTTAAATGTTTCAATCTGAAGTTGTCTAATTTATCATGTTGTAAGCCGCCCTGAGACACTTAGGTGAGAAGGGCGGGGTATAAATCTTAATATAAATAAATAAATAAATAAATAAATATGATCACCATCTTCAAGTACTTGAAAGGCTGTCATATGGAAGATGGTGTGGAATTGTTTTCTGTAGCCCCGGAAGGTGGGACCAGAACCAGAACTGGTTGAGATTGAATCAAAAGTGGTTTCGGCTCAACATCAGGAAGAACTTCCTGACCGTTAGCGATTTCTCACTGGAACAGGCTTCCTCCTCTGGAGGTGGTGGGCTCTCCTTCCTTGGAGGTGTTTAAACAGAGGCTAGATGGCCATCTGACAGCAATGAAGATCCTGTGAATTTAGGGGGAGGTGTTTGTGAGTTTCCTGCATTGTGCAGGGGGTTGGACTAGATGACCCTGGAGGTCCCTTCCAACTCTATGATTCCATTATTCTAATTTGGTGGCCTCTATCTAGTGAGCAAGATGTTTTGCAGTCAAAGATAAGACCATTACAATATCTGCCTTGGATAGTTTTGCAACTCGGTGGCATCAGAAAGTTCAGAATGCTATTTGCAGTGAAAGGTATGGACATGATTTTGATTTCTCATGTTACTGTGGTGTTCATGGTATGGTAGAAACATTACAGATATTTTTTTGTTTGGTCATCCTGTAGACATTGGTGTGATATCATAATGCACAAACCTCAAAGTATTTGAAGCAGTGTTTGGCATCTTGGCAGTGTTCTGAGGTTTTCGTGAGTTATTCTGTGGTCATGGACGTGCTGTGTGATGTGAAAGAAAACTCAGGGGGACCATGCATGATGAGCCCAACTATTCAAAAATGAAAAGTCACAGAATTCATGAAGATTAAGTGTTTCAAAGTATGTAAGCACACTGTGACAGCATACAAGGTACTCGAAATCCAATTTGTATTTTGCAAACGCTGGACATAGATGTGACATCTGGATGGATAATGAGTGTGGTGAACAATAAAATTGTGAATGTGTGATAGTTGTTCAGCAAGCTATGACCATGGATATTACATGTGGTATAATGTCGAGTTTTCCTTGATCCAACGCAAATAACTTTAAGATCAAGAAGGATCCACACTTTGAAACCATATTTTGGCTCCTTGGTACTGGCACAAAGCCATGGACCTGTCATTCCTGTGGTGCAAGGTCTGCCAAAAATCATGGTGGAATCCAACGCAAAAATCATGTGGATCCATGAGGATCCGTTGTCCAATACCAAGTTTTTGTTCCATGGTGCTGCCACGAAGCCATGGAGCCATGATTTTTGTGGTAGATACTCTGCCCATGGACATGATATGTGATTGCATAGTGAGCTTGGGGGGATCCAACACAAAAATCATGGGAATCCATGAGGATCCGTGGTTCACAACCAAGTTTTTTGTCCTTGGTGCTGCCATGAAGCTGTGGATTCACGATTTCTGTGGTGGAAACTCTGCCCATGGACATGATATGTGATTGCATGGAGGGCTTGGGGGGGATCCAAAGAAAAATCACATGGATCCATGAGGATCCGTGGTCCAAAAGCAAGTTTTTGGTCACTGGTGCTGCCACAAAGCTGTGAATCCATGATTTCTATGGTGCAAACTCTGCTCATGGACATGATATGTGATTCAGTTGAGGGCTTGGGGGGATCCGAAGCAGAAATCATGTGGATCCATGAGGATCCGTTGTTCAAAACCAAGTTTTTGGTCCCTGGCGCTGCCACGAAATCGTGGATCCATGATTTCTGTGGTGGAAACTGTGTCCATGGACATGATATGTGGCTGTATGGAGGGCTTGGGGGGATCCGAAGCAAAAATCATGTGGATCCATGAGGATCCATGGTCCAAAAGCAAGTTTTTGGTCCCTGGCGCTGCCACAAAGCTGTGGATCCACGATTTCTGTGGTGCAACATCTGCCCATGGACATGATATGTGATTGGCTGGTTATCTTGGGGTGGCCCAAAGCAAAAATCATGAGGATCCATGAGGATCCGTGGTTTGGAAACATGTTTTTTCAGTGCTGTGGCGCCACAAATTCGTGGAGGCATGATTTTTCTGGTGCTGCCTATAGTCTAAGAGAGGATCTACAACATGATGGACTTTGATTTCATTTCACCATAAAAATCATATGAATTCATGAGGATCCGTGCTTTGGAAGCCAGTTTTTGCATTGCTGAGGCGCCATGAATTCGTGGAGGCATGATTTTTGTGGTCCTGCCTATAGTCTAAGACAGGATCTATAGGATTAAAGTGGTTTGATTTCATTTCAATGTAAAAATCATATGAATTCATGAAGATCCGTGTAGATCCGACTTTTACACTTTTCCGGAACGGATCTGTGTCATCTAGAGATCGGTTGTAATCCCAGCCAGCCACTATCTCGAGGTTGGTAACTCTGCTTGCAGATCAAACCCATAAAGGCACAGCCAGAGGGACCACCTTAAATGGGGTGCGGTGGGGACCACCGACAGGAAGGTTGTTGTCTTCATGTGCTGCTTTTTAAAAAAGGCATTCTATGATACTAACAAGCGAAAATTTAGTAGAAGAAACGTCTCCTATCCTACTGCCAGGTAAGAAAGTTTAATCAGTTATAGGAATTTAAGGCAGCTGTTAAATCGCAGAAAAAATGTCCTCACGTCTTACCAAGAAGAGACTGAGAGGGAAAAAACAAGTACATATAAACTAACAAAACCCCCCCCAAATGTATAAACATACCTTAGGAAACTTCCTCGAGAAAGCACGGTGGAATAAATATCGTGAAGCACTTCTAGCTAAAAGTGTTCCAAATCAATCCTGTTTTGTTGTGTATGAACCTACTATATTATATGTTTGTTCCAAAATAGCAAAAGGGAGCTAGAAATAATTGAGAAGATCCAACCAAGGAACTATTCTAAAGCCTTCTCAGCAGCAAATTGACTACAAGTCCCAAAATGCCTGGCGAAGAGTCCTGGCGGCGGAGGATTGTTATTGGCTGAGGGCGACCCTCCCTCTCTGCTCACGTTACTCCGGCCGGTTGGTATTCCCATGTTGCTGCTTGGTGAGGACAGGCGAAGGTATCTGAAAGTCGACACTTGTCAGGCTCCATGGCGGCGGCAGCAGCAGCAGCAGCAGCAGCTCACTGCGGGCGCCGGTGTTTATTCCTACGAACCGTCTTCCGCGGCCAGCTGGGCTTCAGAGGCTGCCGCTCCGGGGTGCCTGCGAGGCAGCAGCAAGCGCTCCAAGTTCCCTCCACCTCAGCTCAGGTGAGTAAAGGGGGCCGGGTGCAGGACTCCTGTTGAGGCCGCGTAGGTTAAACTTCTTGGAGCTTTTGGAACCTTGCGTGTTGAGTAGGAAGGAAGGGAAGGTTGATGGCGCAGTAGCGGTTTATTTAGAATGCCTTGAACTGCATAAGTAAAGTTGCTGGAACAGCGTTGATGATGTCTGCAGAAGAAGTATGGGGACTGAAACGCACCTGAAAGCCACATCTTGTCATCTAAAAGTATTGCCTTCCTAACCCTATATATGTGGGCTGAGGTGGAGAAGGAATCATACTCTGCCCATGTCCAGAAGCAGTTTCTTCTACATACTAATTTGAGCCTTCGGCCTTTAAAATTGATTCTGAGATCGAACCATAGTTGCACTATTGCCACATCAAATTGCAATCTACATAAACTAGAAGGAGATTACTGAGGGCAGGTGACTACTTGTTTATCCATATCTTGGTGGTAGGATGCATGTTTTCAGTGATATAGAGATGTCGATGTATGTGGATTGAAATGCGAAAGGCATGAAGGGCTGAAAGTTGGTCTGTGTTATCTAAAGCAATGCTTTTTTAAAACAGTGAAGGCAGCATTGTTTATTTGCAGTACTTTCAGTGAAATCCACAAGCTGACGTAATATTAGCTATATTGCATATGAACAAATGTTTTTCTGTGAATACTGGTATGAGACATGTGCTTTGTAGAGTGGCTGCTGGTTAAAATACACTCACATATATTCAGGGCTTTTTTTGTAGCAGGAACTCTTCTGCATATTAGGCTACACTCCCTCTTACAGGGCCTACTGTAAACTCTTGGAGGATTGGCTACATCAGGGGGGTGTAGCCTAATATGTAAAGGAGTTCCTGCTATAAAAAAAAAAGCCCTGCATGTATTTTGACAAGTGTGGAACTGGAGATATCATGGATGTAAGAACCAGTTTGTCAATTTCATAGTGTGTTGTGAGTGAAAGGAATAAATGTTAACTAATAAGAGGACAGAGATGCTGATTCTTTGTGTGAAATTCTTTTTGGAGCTGTTTCCCATATCACATTTGTTTTCTGCTTATAGCTGCAGTTTAGATCCAAGATTGTACTTCAAAGAGATGAAAGTACAAAGAAACAACTGTCTGGTTATTGCACAACTTCTTAATCTTCCCCCAGTGTGCCATGAAAGCATTACAAGTATGCCAGATCTTAGGTGTGAAGTCTATTATGAAATATAATAATAATAATAAATTTATTCTTATATCCCGCCCTCCCCCGCCGAAGCGGGCTCAGGGCGGCTCACATGGCATGGTTTACACCAGGGGTCCTCAAACTTTTTAAATAGGGGGCCAGTTCACTGTCCCTCAGACTGTTGGAGGGCCGGACTGCCGTTACTACACAAGGCCGCGGGCCGTCAGTTCTCCGTCTTCTGCATCTCTCTCCCTTCCCCACACCACACACCCCGGCCTGGGAACTCACCTCACCTCGGTATCACCTCACACTCTGTCTCCACCGCCTCAGCCCAGTGCCGGAAGTGTGCATTGCTAACACGAGTTTAGGTCGAACGTCACTTCCGGTCTGATTTTGCCATAACCCGGCGGGCCGCATAAACATCCTCAGCGGGCCGTATCTGGCCCGCGGGCCGTAGTTTGAGGACCCCTGGTTTACACCATGATTGCACTAATATCCATCAATACATTAAAACAATTAAAATAGTTAGATACAATTCAGATTAAGTTAATTAACAATCAAAATTTATCAAATATAAATTAAATTAAAGTGCCACAGTTCAGAATGTGTATAGGATGGCTAGGTATCATCTCCGGGTGCCATCTTAAATGCGAGTTGACAGGTGGTTTTGCAAGCCCTGCGAAATTGATTTAGGTCTCGCAGGGCTTGCACCTCCTCTGGTAGTTGGTTCCACCATTTGGGGGCCATTGCGGAGAAGGCCTGCTCCTTAGTTGCCTTCAGTCTGGCCTCTCTTGGTCCAGGGATTCGTAGTAGGTTTTGAGAACTAGATCTCAGTGCTCTCTGGGGAACATATGGGGAGAGGCGGTCCCTGAGGTAGGCAGGTCCTCGGCCAAATATCTCCTTGCAGCAAGCTGGAAGGTGTGAAGTTCATCTCCTAGAGAAAGTTATTTTTGCTACTTTTGTCATTTTAGGGATCTGGCAATGTCTAGTTGCCACTGAGGCACTGAGATACAGATTCAGATAACGTTCACAGAGGGCAGGGGATGTGTATTAATAGCACCAGCCCCCAGCCAAGATTTAAATGTTTATGAGGATAGTTTCATGTTCTCTGTTTAAATGGCTATATGACATTCTATCATGACTAGGCAGTTAAGTCTCAAGTAAGTCTTTGTAAATGAGCTGTGCTACACTGCTTGGGAGCGGGTTGAAGGGCTCCACACCAACGTTTCCTCTAAGCTGCGGAGCCTTGTGAGCAAAAATTCTACTTTGTGAGATACTGGTATTAAAGTTGTGAGCTACTGCATAAATTAGTGTGCTCTAGGGTCATCCTTCCTGAGCTAAGACAAAAATGTGTGAGCTAGAGGCTAAAAATCTGTGAGCTAGCTCACACTAACTCAGATTAGAGGAAACACTGCTCCACACCTGGGATTGCAGGAAGCAGAATTTACAGTACAGTGGTGCTGACCAGATGTGCACTTTTTGCCATTCAGTCTTGTGAAGAAAATATAATGTTGCACTTGTGGGAAACTGCTGTATTGGGAACCAAACTTACCACTCTCTCACTGGAAGGCTTTTCTCAAATGGATCAAGAAAAACAGAAAGAGCTTGCCAGTAGTAAAAATAGCAATTCCATTTTAAAGAATCCATCATTCCAGGGGTTGGGGGGGTTGCTTGCCTCTCTTGGAGTTTATAGTTATGTGGCCGGTTATTATGGCTCTTGATACCACTGTAATGTAAATAAAGAGTACAGAGGGTTATCCCAGAGGCACTGGGCCAGTTGAAAGAGGAACAACTGACTGAGATTAGAAGCACCTGCTTATAATTACTTAGTACAATCTTCTGTTGCATCAATCCTAGAAGTCTGAATGGCTCAATTCATAATAATAATAATTCTAATCCACGTGCTTTGTGAGTAACTGTGAAATGAAGCAAATATGCTCAGAATAATAAAGTGTGTGCGTAATGCACAAGTCTTTTAAGAGCTGCTGGAGCCGAAAGTATCAAAATCCTGTGTTTGGTTTAAGTAAAAACAAGATGATCATGGGGAGAAGCTTTTCTCTCGGCTTGACTTCGCGAATGAAGATTTAAGAAAGGTGCAGTAGTCCACGTCTGTTGCAGGCTCGCTGGTGGCTGACAAGACCAATGCGGGACAGGCAGGTCCGGCCACAGTGGCTGCAGGGAAAAGTCTGATTTGGGGTTGCCGCTGTATTTTTCGACCGCAAGTAAGGATGCCCGTTGACCGCGGCTAGCCAACTGGGGGGGGGGGGAGACGAGCTTTGTTTAGGCCGCCTTTTCTAGGCCCCTCTCCATACGGAGCAAGCAGTGCTGTCCCTAAATAAGGCTGCTTGGTTGTTCAGGGTGCTGCCGAAAAATGCTTTCGTCTCCGGGTCAGCATCAGGCGACCAATACCCTGAACCGCCTACATGCAGCTTCCAGTGGCATCTTCCACCTGCCTTTTCGCCCCTTGCCCATCGCTGCAGGACTTGGTATGTTGTGGGTTGTGGATGTGGATGCCCTTCAGGCCTGCGCAGAGGAATTTTTAGGTGAAGCGCAGTGTGCGCAGTACTGGCTCCACCCTTTCACCATGGGGTCATCTGCCATGGCCCAGTAAGCCGGGACGCCGGCAGCGAGTCCTCCAGGCGGTAGATGTTACGTTAACGAGCTCTGTCTGCCCGGGCTTGATGTTAGAGTTTTCCTTCTCTTGGCTGGCAAGGTTGGTGAGCCCAGCCTGCCCATCCGGTTATACCGCCGGACATTCAGTCACACCATAACGTGGCAAACTCTGTGAAAACGGGGGGGACCAGCGAGAAGGTGTTGCCACGGATGCAGTAATGTAGGAGAGGCCATTGCAATGACCATCTGCCAGGCATAGCCAGACAGTGACCACGCAGCGTTCACTACACCGGGAAAGGAGAGGCGATGTATTGCGCATGCATTTTCCCAGAGGGAGCCCGCCCCACCCCCCATGGGGAGAAGCTTACAGAACACAGAAAAGTAGCAGTACACAGAGAAATAAAACCACTTAAGTTAATGAAAGTACAAGTCATTAAAGTAATGACTTGTGAGCTACTGGCATTAAAGTTGTGAGCTACTGCATAAATTAGCCGGTTTGGGGCTTCCGGAAGATGGCGGAGTGAAGCGGAGCTCCTTTCTCTAGCTCGAGAAGGGACTCTGTTTGGGGGGCGACAGAGGGGGTTTCCCGGACGGGAAACACCCCTATCGGAGCTGTCAGGTGACGCTCCGGAGTCTGGAGGGCTTCTGGTTGATGGGGGGGAGCGGAGGTTCCCCACCCAGCGCCGGTTCCTCCTGGCCGTTGCCCCTCAACGCTTAGGCGCTTAACTGTGCTGCCGGAGTGAGGGAGAACGGAGAGGAAGCGAAACTCCCATTAGCTGTACCCTAAGACTGATCGAAGGTGGGTACAGCTAATGGGAGTTTCGCTTCCTCTCCGTTCCTGAATACTCAGCGGTTGAAGAGAAGGCTTTCTGGGTCGGTGGTCCGAGAGGCGCGGAAGCGGAGGTGAGGAGAAAACGGCGGTGAGTGGTGGCAAGTGGCGGCGCGCTTTTCGGGAGGCTGACCGAAGCCGCAAGCGGAATTGAGGGTGGATGTGGAGACGAATAAGAGCATGAGAGTGATCGGGTGAGTGGAGCTGGCAGAAGGGGTCTCAAAGATTCAAAGACAAGAAGAGAAGCAGGAGTGAGGAGGGGGAAAGGAGAGACTAGATCATTGAGGGTCCGGGAGAGGCATTTCCGGAAGTAAGCCGGAATGGCGGATGGAACTTACAGTGATTAAAGAGAAGTGTCAGTAACTCCCCGGGTCTGAAGAATTTCCCCCCCCCCTATTGAAAACTTCGTTTGGCAAGATTTGACGGTGCTTGGTGGTTGTTGGAACATATTTTTCTTTTTCTTGTTTGGTTTTTGTATCCGGTGCTGGAGTTGAACAACGTAAAGGGTAAAGTGGCGGTTCTTAGCGGCATCAGCCGCGGCCGTACTTTATCGAAGATCTAGGTGTTGTGTCTGTGTCGGTGTTGACAATTAACAGGAGCGGAGAGAACTTGGCGGTGGATTTATTTTGTTTTGTTGTAGCTTACTTTGGCTTTTTGCCCAGATTTTCTTTTCTCCCGTGGTCTTGCCCATAACAACTAGACTGTCAGAACTCTGGGGGTAGACTGAGTACAACAGAACTTAACAGGAACTATTTTTAAAAATTGGATTCAGCCTGATAGAACAATAGGACAGGACTGGGGACTCAGTGATATAGAAGGCAGAAGAAAAGAAGCAGGGGTAAGGAAGAAAGAAGGAAGAAGAAAAGAAGAAGAGGCAGACAAGAAGCAGGCAAGATAAGACTGTGAATAAAACTTTCATTCATCTGTGGAATATTTACAACACCACAATTGCATAACTGTTTTATTATTTCAGAAATTGTATTTTGCCATTGTTTTGAACTGATTGCTGAAAGGGTTTATTTTATCAAACAACTGAAGTTTCTAATCATAAAGTAATAAGAAATTAATTGAAATATTTGATCTATATTTTAATTGAACTGAAATATTGATGTTTAAGGGTTAATCTATTTAGGGGAGTTGATTTAGTATAACAGAATTTTGAATGGTAAATTAATGATTGGAGGGGACTATTGATTATTGAATTGGTATAGTTTATTCTTAATAAGAGGGGATCTGGTTTTGTCAAGAAGAAACTGGGAGATTGGATCGTATAGTACTCACTAGATCTGGTCCAGTAAAATTAGAATGACAGAAGCGAAGATTAAAAAATATCAGCAAGGTACCCCACCGGCGGGGGGAACAAAAATGACTCCAGGCTCGGGTAACCAAGATGCACTGGAAAAACTCCAGAAGAGTGTAACAGAGGGATTTAAGAAAAATCATGAAGCATTGGATGAGCTAAGAACCGATTTGATGAGTGAGGTAAAGAAGACAAATGACCAGTTGGCAGAATTTCAAAAACAATTGTTGGCAAATACGCAACAGGTCCATGGTTTAACTGCCAAAGTAGATAGAATGGAAGAACGGAGTAAGCAGACAAGTGAAATAGCTAGAGAGAACCAAAAGGAATTGACAGAGATGGAAGATCGTCTGATGAGACTTGAAATGGAGAAAGCAGCAACAATTCTGCGTTTCCAAAACATACCTGAAGAGAGGGAAGAAGATCTACCTAGTAAAATAATGGATATTTTAACAGTGGACAATGAAGAATTACTGGAGGAAGGCCCAAGAGACATCTTATGGGCCAAAAGAGTCTCATCAAGCTACATAAGAAAGTTCAAACTCCCCAGGGAGGTTCAAGTCAAACTTCTGCGATCTGAAACAACGGAAAGAGTCCTGAGAAAAACAAGAGAATGTGAAATTAACTGGAAAGGAAATAAAATAAAGATCTTAAAAGAGATACCTTGGAGTGTAAGGCAGAGGAGGTTTAAATTCAAGAAATTGTCAGTGTGGCTAATTAAACATGAAATTCAGTTTAGATGGCTTTTTCCACAAGGTCTTTTCTTTACATTTCAAGCGAAGAGGTACAATATTACCACTGAGGCAAAGATGGAAGAATTTTGGGACCAGTACGTGGAGCGGAGTGGATCGGAGTCAGGGGGCGATCAAGAGCTAGAAGGTGATGAGGAATCTCCGGCTGGAGGATCCCCAAAAAAACAACGAGAAAAGATGAAGACAAGACTTCAGAGCAGGAAGGAAGTCAAGATACCTGATAGTAAGGAACCAGCAAAATGAATTCCAAGGCAGAGACTAGAATATTTTCTTTGAACGTGAACGGATTAAATGAACCCGGCAAGAGGAAGAGGGTCTTTCAACAACTGAAAAAATCTGATGCACAAATTATTTGTTTACAGGAAACCCACATTCGGAAAGATAACGTAAAGTATTTGGAAAATAAGAAATTGGGAACTTTGTACGCATCATGTGATTCGCAGAAGAAGAAGAAAGGGGTAGCAATCTTTATTTCTCACCAGATTGAATCGAGCTGTTTGTATTCGGATGAGCAAGGAAGAACTCTTATCGTTGAAGTAGAATTAAATGGTCAGAAAACAATTTTGGCGAATATATATGCCCCCAATGAAAACCAAGAAAAATTTTACCAAGATTTGTACCTTAAGTTAAGAGAATTGAAATCGGACAGATATTGTATTATAGGAGACTATAATGCGATATTTGATATCAAACTGGATAAAAAATATGAAGACTCACAAAAGAAAAAGAAGAAGATCCGAAATTTATTACCCAACTCCTTCTTAAAAATGGCTGAGGAACTGAATTTAGTAGATGCTTGGAGAACAAGGAATTCGAGCACAGCCGACTTCACCTTCTACTCACAACCACATAAGTCTTGGTCAAGAATTGATATGGTCTGGGTGTCTCTAGATATGATGTTGGCAGTTAATCAAGTGGATATTCTCCCCCAATCGTATTCGGATCATAACCCAATCTCGGTGGCATTTCAGGAACAAAAAAGAAATTTTAGATGGTCTTTAAACTTACAAATTTTGAAAGAAACTAAATTTCTGGAAGAAGCTAAAAAAGAAATACAAGAATTTTTTAAATGCAACCTTGAAAAAGATACAAAGATTTCAATAATATGGGATGCATTCAAGGCCTTCTTTAGGGGGGTTGCCATCCGATACTCATCAAGGAGGAGGAGAGAACAAAGAAAGACTTATAATGAGCTTCTAACAAAGTTGAACCATTTCGAGAAACAACAGAAAACGGTGAACCCAAATGGGATCAAGACAAAAATTATAGCTGTCCAACATCAGATAAACATTCTTTTGGCTGAAGAAATTGAGAAGAAATTAAAGTGGACAAGACAAAATTATTTTGAAAATGCGAACAAAGTGAGTAGATGGTTGGCGTACAAATTGAGAAAAGAGAAGGAGAAAAAGATCATAAAGATGCTAAGGAATGAGGCGAAAGAGGAGATTTTTCAAAACTCTCAAATGAAAACCATTATCCAGAATTTTTATCGGAAACTGTATAAAAAACAGAAACTTGATCAACAAAAACAAGAGGTTTATATAAAGGAAGTGGAGATGCAACAATTAACAAAGGAACAACAAGCAAGCTTAGAAAATCCAATCTCAATGCAGGAAATAGTGGATGCCATAAAAACTCAAAAAAGCAACAAGACGCCAGGTACAGATGGACTGCCGATTGAATTTTTTAGAGCCTTTGAAGATGTGTTACTCCTTCCATTCAAGAAAGTATTGGAAAATGTTTATAATACAGGTGATATCCCAGAATCGTGGAAAGAAGCTCTAATATCTCTTATACATAAAGAGGACTCTGATCCAGCAGAAGTTAAAAATTATAGACCAATTTCTCTGCTGAACAGTGACTACAAGATCTACGCGACAATACTAGCAAATAGATTGAAGAAAGTCATTAGAAGTTTAGTTCATGAAGATCAATCAGGATTCGTTCCAGGACGCTTAATGAATCAGAATGTGAGACTGCTCTTGAACGCAATTGAGTACTATAGGGAACACCCAGATAAAGAATTTGCGGCGATCCTGATAGATGCTGAAAAGGCTTTCGACAATGTTAACTGGAATTTTATTAAAGAGACTTTGGCAGGAGTTGGGTGTGGAGAAAGATATTGTTCAATGGTTGAAGCAGTGTATACGAAGCAGACAGCGAAAGTTAACTTTAATGGAGTAATGACCGACTTAATAGAAATAGAACAAGGTACAAGACAAGGATGTCCACTATCTCCGCTACTGTTTATATTGACCTTGGAACCGCTGATTAAGAAGATTAGAGAAGACTCTCAAATTCAGGGGATTAGAATAAATAATACAGAATTAAAAACGTTGGCGTTTGCAGACGACCTGGTATTTACATTGGAACAACCCATATCATCGATTGAGCTCTTACAACAAAGATTAAGAGAGTATGGAGAAGTATCTGGATTTAAACTAAATGCTATCAAAACCAAGATTTTAACGAAAAATATGGAAAAGGACCAAACTGAAAGGCTGGAACAGCTGTCTGGATTCAAGAATGAAAAGAAGGTGAAATATTTGGGAATTTTCTTGACTAATAATTTAAAGAATTTATACAGAGATAATTATGAAAAAATTTTGAGAGAGATCCGGAGGGATCTAACTAATTGGAAAGATCTCCAAATTTCGCTCCTTGGTCGAGTCGCAACGATTAAAATGAACATTTTGCCGAGAGTGCTGTTTCTATTTCAAACGATTCCAATTACACTACCTAAATCCTTCTTTCAGCAACTTAATGAATTGACCAAAATGTTTATTTGGCAGAGTAAGAAGGCCAGAATTAAAATGAAAGTTATGCAAGATTCTAAATTAAGAGGAGGACTAGCTCTTCCTGACTGGAAACTGTATTATAAAGCGTGCAATATTGCGTGGTTGAGAGCCTGGTGTAAATTGGAAAATAAAAGATTACTGTCTTTAGAGGGCGATGGGTTAGGAGAAGGATGGCATAACTACATGTGGTATAAAACTCCTATCAAAACCGGACGCTTCCTTAGGCATGAAATAAGAAGATCTTTGTATGCAGTCTGGAGTGAAATTAAAGTGATGTACAAACACACTCCAAGATGGATATCCCCGATAGAGGCTGCATCACACCCCAAACTATATAACTGGGAAATCCAACAAGATTATGCTTACCTGCTAAATGACCAAAACGAACTGATTGAGGAGGAGATTTCAAAGTTATCTTGGTGGCTACAATGTCAAGTGAGATCAAGATTCCGGAAAGATAAAGAGATCGGCTTCTTGAACTCTTATTCGGACTTAGACTTGATCCTGGAGTCTAAACAAAAATTAATTACCAAAGTATATGACTGGTTGCTCCAAGTTAAGATGCAAGATGAGGTGGTTAAAGAAGCATGGATCAGATGGCTGAAGGACTTCGGCTACAATATAGATTTGGAAGAATGGGAAAAGCTATGGAAGCAAAATATAAAGCTAATAAAGCCGGCAGATCTTAAGGAAAATATGTACAAAATGGTATATAGATGGTACCTAACACCAGATAGATTGGCAAAGATATATCCTTCTTATTCTAACAAATGCTGGAAATGCACTGAAGTTAAAGGCTCTCTGTTCCATATATGGTGGCAATGTAAAAAGGCTAGAAAATACTGGACACAGGTCAACATCTGGATCCAAAAAATCCTACATATACAAGTGAAACATGTCCCGGAACTGTATCTTATAAACATCTGTAGACAAAACTTACCTGTGTCCAAGCTGAAACTACTGTTGTATATAGTCACAATTGCCAGAATGTTATATGCAAAATACTGGAAGGAAGATAGAACCCCTAATAGAGAAGAATTTATTATTAAACTTTTAGAAATAGCGGAATCAGATTTGTTGACTACCCGGCTGCGAAGTGGTAATGTGCAGAAATGCCGGGAGGAATGGGACCCTGTATACGAGTGGGTTAAAAATAGAGGTTTTGATATAAAATAATTATATCAACTTTAAAGTGGTGATGGAGTAATGAATGCTTTATGTACAAGCTTAATCCTCTCCCTCTCCTGTGGGGGGTATTTGTAGTTATGTTGTAGTTGTTTATAGTTAGAAGCTGTATGTTGTCATGTTCATTGTGTTTTGTGCCCTTTTTCGTTTTAGTGTTTTTTAGTTCTTTAGTGTTTTGTTTTGTTTGTATCTTTCCTTTTCTTAATAAAATTCAAAATTTAAAAAAAAAAAAAAAATTAGCCGGTTTGGTGTAGTGGTTAAGTGCATGAGCTCTTATCTGGGAGAGCTGAGTTTGATTCCCCACGCCTCCACTTATACCTGCTGGAATGGCCTTGGGTTAGCCATAGCTATAGCAGAGGTTGTCATTGAAAGGGCAGCTGCTGTGAGAGCCCTATCAGCCCCACCCACCTCACAGGGTGTTTGTTGTTGGGTTAGATAAAGGAGATTGTAAGCCGCTCTGAGTCTCTGATTTAAGGAGAAGGGCGGGGTATAAATCTGCAATTCTTCTAATAACTCTATAGCTGACACTGCCTTTCTCTACAATAATATGAAAATGTTAAAATTGGGGGGAGGGGCAGTGACTAAAGTAACTACCTGAGCATGAAGCATGACATTTTGTATCTCATTACAGTTGCCTTTGCTGATTCTTTGTGTGAAATTATTTTTGGAGCTGTTTCCCACAACAGAGTGGTTTTGCTTTCAGGTGTACAGCCAGCTCTCATAGGACTGCAGCATTAAGTAGCAAGTCTTTCCCCACAGTTGAACTCTAAGAGTATCTCTGTTAGCTTAACCTGCATGATGGGGTGACAGGATGATGGTGGCTGAGGCTGTGAAAATAGCATAACACACAGAGTTAACATGCACTCACACCCACTGCATCATGACTCTGGCAAATTTGCTTTTGGACACTGACCCCACACATGGCTAGTAGTAATGCTGGAGAAAAGTGTAGAGTGATCTTTCTTACTGAATTTACTAGGGCCACCAAGGCAGTTAAATGATGATTGAATAACTGTCATCCAAGATGTAATGTTGGCTTTTGGACTGAGAAACTTGAGAGCTGCAGAGCAACCAACTCATCACTGTTGATCTTAAACATAAGATGACATTGCTGTCCCTGCAGAGAAATGTTTGATCAAAGTCAGTTATTTATCATGTCACTGATTTTGATGGTACAAGTTCTTGTGTAAATACTTTTACATGCATGGGTATAGTTTAAGAAATCAGATAAGAAAAAATCTATGGAAAATATAACATTTCAAAAATATTCAGCAGTAATATTTCACTATTTGTCTCCCAATTCGTATCCACAATAAAAGACATGGATTCTGTCAGCTGTTAGAATAGTTGGGACAAGTCCAGGCTTCATATTATAAAAACTGATAAGCTATAATAAGGTAATTCCTTACTCTGTGTCTCTGTTAGAAATAAGAATATAATCTTTCATTATCTTCTATTGAAATCCTCTTATATTATCCCACAGGGTAGATTTGATTCAATTCAAATCACTAGTCAGTAAGACTAGATTTATATCATGATTTTCTGGTATAATCAGGGCTTTTTTTGAGCAGGAATGCACAAGAACGCAGTTCTGGCTGGCTTGGTGTCACGGTGTGGTCTAATATGCAAATTACTTCCTGCTGGTTTTTTTCTACCAAAAAGTCCTGTATGAACCAATGGTGATGTCAGGGGGTGTGGCCTAATATGAAAATAAGTTCCTGCTGGGCGGTTTTCCTACAACAAAAGCCTTGATTTACAACCATATGAATTTGGTTTCCCTCATAAGAGATGCTGCAAGAAAGCTGACCTCTGTGAAACCAGCAACTCATGTCCTAGTGGGCTCTGCTGGATTTATTTTGCCATTGAGTCCATGCATAGTTGGGAAATAGTAAAAATGGAGTTGTGATGAAAATATGGGCTTACAGGGAAAGTGAGCTGGCATTCATGTGTAGATGAATCAAAACAGCAGCAGAAATCTAATGAGAATGTATAGCCATTTTGATTATTTATTTATTACGTTCGACTTATATCCCGCCCTCTCCGCAAGCGGACTCAGGGCGGCTCACAACATCATATCCACACGATTAAACCAATAAAACATATAAAACCATAATTTACATTTTTCAGTTTTTAAAAACATATTACAATTTTTAAAACCATTATATAGTGCTGAATCCATACATTATAGGTGGCATTAAATTTCCAAACAGTGATCACCGGCATTCTGTGTGATGTCCGGTGGCAGCCGTCTTTTCGTCAAGCATCGAAGGCCTGCTTGAACAACTCGGTCTTACAGTCATATAGTCTAATTGCCCGGTCTTTACTTCAAAACTACCAAAGCATTCAAATATATGTTGCCCTGAGCTCTGTGGAGGACTCATAGTGTTAAACTACAAGAGCCAGGTCTACCTCACTGTAATGTAAGCCCATCATATTTGTTTTAGTCATTTGAAATGTGTGTCCTGTTGGCTTAATTCTCTCTGCCAAGGTGTTTTTGCATGTATTTTTATGGGTGCCTACAGAATAAGTATGATCTTTGGACAGAAAATCATGAACATATTTTGTCTTTTGGTTTTCAAGTTAATAAGGCCAGTGTGATTGAATTAGGTAAGCTCTCAGGTGTCATACAGTCAGAGTGAGGAACCAGCAGAGTTTGGAGCTGAAACAGTATATCCATGAGAAGTTTCACAGCCCTGACATCATCTCTTTTCAAGTGGTTGAAAGGCTTGATCCTGCTTGAGCTTTTTTGAAACTAGATCTTCAGGGTTACTTTGAGAGGGCTTGGCTTTTGTAGGGCCAGTTGCTGAGTGTCAGGAAGAGCAGACAGGAACAAGCAATGGGAGGCAGCAGCAGGGAAGAAATTTTCCCGTTGTGTATATTCTTCAGTAATAAAATTGCTTAGGTAGGTTTAAAGCAGGTATTTCCTTAGGCATGGGTGTTATATCTGTTGGAGCAAGAATCTACATAAACCCAGTCTGACAGCTACAGTATGACAGCTGGTGATCTAGCTGCCAGGCTAGGTCACAGTGACCTGATCAGCAGACCGGCTTGAGCCGGCAGAAGCCAAGTGATGCAATCTGCTGAGTCAGCACGGCCAGGATTGGCTGCTTGGACTATATATGATCTGTGTGTGCATCACACAGGTCTCTCCCTGTGAGATGGTGGTTAGGCGAAGCACTTTGTCCGTGGAGGTGATATTGTATAGACTGCACAAGAGAGCACTTGTCGTGTATATATGTTAATACACCTTTTGGCACTAGTTGCACGTGTCTGCCTGATTTTCTTTCCTGAAGCCCTGTGTCGGGCAAGTCATCTCCCTCACTCTGCTACTCCCGCTCCGACAGGGTTATGGGCCCAGCACGCTTCCGCTGCGCGGAGGAGAGAGTTGAGAGTTGAGCTGACTGTGAGTTTGGAAAGAGCCGGAGGCGAGGAACGCCGGTGAAGGACACAGAAGCACCACCGTTCTCTGTTTGAGAGCCAGAGGGACGTCGGCAGCCAGCTGTGAGGAGGAGTCGGCACGATGGCTCAGCAACAGCTTGGAGTAGCCGTTGAGAAGCTCACCTCAGCCAACTACGCGGTGTGGAGCCTGAGAATGCAACACTACCTCAAGCGTGAAGGGCAATGGCTGTTCGTGAGTAACCCCCCTGCTGACTTATCTCCTGCCGAGACTGTGTTATCGGATAAGGCACTGGCCAACATAGTGCTATCTATAGGAGATGACCAGCTGGTTTATGTGCGAGGGAAGGACACTCCCAAGGCTGCCTGGGACGCGTTGAGTGCGGTGCATGTTAGCACCACTGCTGGTTCCCTCATGGCCTTGACAAGGAGGATGTTCCGCACCGTTATGCCGGCTGGAGGGTGTGTGAAAGATCACATCAAACGGCTAACGGACTGTTTCGTTGAGCTGGAGGCAAGAGGCAAGACTGTAGCTCCAGACGACAGAGTGTACATTTTGCTGTCGTCGTTGCCACCTGAGTACACTCCCCTGATAACTTCTCTGAAGACGGTGGACGTAGCGACCCTGACCATGGAATACGTCTGTGCCCACCTGCTTGACTTCCAAGAGAGAATTGCGGCCGTGAGCTGTCCGGGGGTGTCGGCCAGGCAGCGTGCTGTTATCGGTGTGTCCGGGAAGACAGCCAAGAACGAGCCAGCTTTTGCTGCTGGCAGGCGTCCGAAGGTGGAGGAAGTGGAGCCGACTGCGTTTGCAGTCCGTCGCTGCTATGGATGCGGGTCGTCGCAGCACCTGCTCCGAGCTTGCCCTGAGAGGGAGAAGAGGCGGGGGCGTGTGCGGCGAGAGCGGAGGACCGCCAGCCCGTGTGAGGAAGCAACCCGGCTGGTCACGTCTGCAGTAGAGAGCACAGGGTCTGCTTGGATTTTAGACTCCGGGGCAACGAGCCATCTCTGCTGCGAGAAGGAGTTGTTGAAAAACATTGACAGTCCTGAGCATAAGTATGTGAGATTGGCTGATGGGACCACTGCCAATTCTGTTTGCTCAGGCAATGTGGAATTTCCTGCACTGAAATGTATGTTGCAAAATGTGTTGTATGTACCCTCACTGCAGTCTAACCTGTTGAGTGTTAGCACACTGTTTGACCAGGGATACCAGGTGAGATTTGAGAAAACCTGCTGCAAAATCCTGGGAGGTGGGGGAAAGTTGCTTGTGACAGGAAAGAGGGAAGGTAAACTGTATGTGGTCCAGAGTGATTGTGCCCAGGTGGCTCAGGTGTCGAATGAGCCTGTGCACAATAATTGTATACATTTGCTCCATAGGAGACTTGGGCACTGCGGATTTAGGGCGTTAAAGAAAACCCTGGAGCTTGTGCCTAGTTTGAAAGTAAATCCTTGCAAATGTTACTTGGATTGCCAGGTCTGCAAGAAGACCAAAAGCAAGGCGTGTGCTGTTGCTAAAGAAAGCTCAAGGGAAAGCACACGAGCCCTGGAACTAGTCCATTTAGACGTTATTGGCCCATTGCCAAAGAGTCTGTCGGGGAGGAGATACTGCTTGGTGGCCACCGACGACCACACGAGGTACGCGTGGGTTTTCACCATGGTGCATAAGTCTGAGGTGTATAAGACATTCACCAAGTGGGTCAAAGCAGTGGAGAGACAATTAGGGGTTAATCTCCTAGCTGTACAAACCGACAGAGGGGGGGAATTCTTATCTAACCAGATGAAACGTTGGCTGGAGAACAAGGGCATTGCCCACCGTCTGACGAACCCAGCAACGCCCCAAGAACATGGGCTATCCGAGCGAACAGGCGCCGTGTTACAAACATTAATGCACAGCATGCTCGAGGATGCAAAGCTGCCAATTCGTTATTGGGCGGAAGCGATGCATTGCTCGGCATACGTACATAATAGGGTTTGGTGTAAGCCTGTAAATGATTTGCCTTATAAGCGGCTATATAACCACTGCCCAGATTTGAGCTTTCTGAGGGTATTTGGAACCCAAGCCTGGGTGAATATTCCTCTGAAACATAGAAGGAAAGGAGGTGACCGGGCAGTGAGCCTAACCTTTCTGGGCTACCAGCCAGAAACCAAATCATATCGCTTTTGTGATAAGCGGGCGAAGCTAACCTTTAGTAGGTCCGCTGGATTTAGTGAGTCCAGCTGGGCAAGATTGCACTCTACGGAAAGAGACCTGGGAATGCTGCCAAGTACTGATAAGAATGTTGGAGCGCAGCCCAGAAGCCCAGCCCAGGAGGTGGCACCCAGTGGGGCTGGAGAAGGTGAGCCGAATCCTGGCACAGGGCCACGGGTGTCGGCTAGAGCCACAAAAGGCATCCCTCCTGCTAGATACGGGTTCCCAAGTGCAAACCAAGTCAGCACCCCTGAACCTGAACTACGCGCCTATGCTGACGCAAGCTGGGGGGACCGGCCCAAGGCAAAATCAACCACAGGAATTGGAATATTTCTGGGAGATGCCCTAGTAGTATGGAAAGCCACCAAGCAGACCCTGGTGGCATGTAGCACGTGTGAGGCAGAGTACGGTGCCATAAACGAATGTGTACTTAACCTAGAGTGGGCAGTACAACTGATGAGGGACTTTAGCATACCTGTAAATTTGCCAGTTTCAGTATATACTGACAACTCAGCAGCCAAAGAACTGACGGAGAACCAAGCTGCTCGAGGGAAAAGCAAGCATATACTTATCAGGTACCAAAATGTGAAGGAAGCAGCGGCTAAAAACCTCATAAAAATAATAAAGTGTACATCGGATGAGAATGCCGCTGATATATTCACGAAATGTTTAACTGCAAGTGAACATGAAAACTGTGTAAAGTGTTTGGGTATACTGGGTTTAAATAGATTAGGAGGTGTGTTGGAGCAAGAATCTACATAAACCCAGTCTGACAGCTACAGTATGACAGCTGGTGATCTAGCTGCCAGGCTAGGTCACAGTGACCTGATCAGCAGACCGGCTTGAGCCGGCAGAAGCCAAGTGATGCAATCTGCTGAGTCAGCACGGCCAGGATTGGCTGCTTGGACTATATATGATCTGTGTGTGCATCACACAGGTCTCTCCCTGTGAGATGGTGGTTAGGCGAAGCACTTTGTCCGTGGAGGTGATATTGTATAGACTGCACAAGAGAGCACTTGTCGTGTATATATGTTAATACACCTTTTGGCACTAGTTGCACGTGTCTGCCTGATTTTCTTTCCTGAAGCCCTGTGTCGGGCAAGTCATCTCCCTCACTCTGCTACTCCCGCTCCGACAATATCTTGAGCTGATAACTGCTTGTATGGCTAGTATGCTGAGGCAACATATGATATGAAAGCAGGCAGTTAATTCATCACTCACCAGTTTGTTATACTCTGTCTAGCAATTGTCCTAAGGCTTAATTTCTTCAAAGCAAGGCAGCCTTTGGCAGTTTAGTAACTTGTGATTTTGTTAATCTAAAATGTTCATTAATCACTACCAAAGCTGCCTTTGGAACAAAGGTGGCATCCATTGTTCTGAAGAAAGGCTGTGGCGCACTGGTAGAGCATCTGCTTGACTTGCAGAAGTTCCCAGGTTCGACCCATGGCATCTCCAGCTTTAAAGACCTCAGCTTCAGGTACTGGAGGGTAGATAGTATAGACCTTGATAAACCAATGGTCCCTGTGTTAGGCAGTTTCATGCTTGTGTTTGTATGAGCACTATTTACCACAAGGATCTTCAGGAGTGTGCTAAAACATCGTGCACATCATTCATTCTTTTCTTATTTCAGAATCTGTTAATCAGGTGAATGCCACTGTAGTTCATTTTGTCCTGCTCCTGCATCTGAACTACTGATATCTTCAGTCCATCTTCTTGTGCCTCCTGGGTGATCAAAGCTTCTTTGCATTCACAAGTCTGGGATAAAACAGGAGTCCTGCTATATGTGGGAAAGTTAATATGAATCTGAATAAAAAGAAACACATACTTGAAGTTGAATTTGATGGAGTTTAAATCAAGACCAGCCACATGTTCTGACATGTTGTCCTTTGTTCTAGAAGCTAAGCAGTTCCCTGTGATATATTCCATTTCATTAAACACTGGCATGGCATAAGAACAGTAGTTAATAAATCAACAAAAGGATTCACTGATCACTCCCCCTGACCTTTAGTATTGCACTCCTTGCTGTGTAATCTCTAACATGGACAAAGCTTCCCATGGAGACATGTGGAGTAGCTCCAGGTCTTGAATTCAGCAGGAGCTCAAAGGAGCACAGCTCCTGAACCTCCAGCTAGGGTCTCTCCCCACTGCACATAGATCCTGGGGCATATGCAAATGAGATATGCTACTGAGCTCCTGAACCTTTTTTTCTACAAAATAACCCCTGAGTAGCTCAATACTTAGCAAATAAGTAGCAGCCCTCATAAAGGTTAATAGTGACAGTTTGGGGACAATAGTCTGAGAGTTTTCTGTAACTTTACAAGGAGTACTTGAAGGATGTGAATTTGATACCTGTCGTGGAAGATTGCAAGAATAGCTGTAGATGTCCCAAAGAAAAATGATATTTAATTTGCTGAATGTCAAGGAGATTGAAATGTCCATGCTCACAAAAAAGGTGCACTTGAGTCAACAGTGATGTTATAAAGGCAGTATATTTCTCCCAAGCTTTGTCCTCAGAATAGGGTTCAGTTTCAACTGATTAATTGTTTGCAGGGCGGGTGGCAATAACTCTGTGATTTCTGATTCTTATTACTTTCTGTCAAAATTTCCAGCTAGGGTGCTGTTAAAATCCAGCCATTAATTTTGTGTAATGGGAGCTACTGTATAATTATAAATTGGGCTTCTGACTACTTCTACTTACTAAATTCTTTGTTATGACACAGATTACTGGACAGCTTTTGCATTTGCAAAATATCTTGAGCAATGTATTACGGTACTTTAAACATTGGGTAAAAGGTATTCTGAAGTGCTGTCCCAATTGAGATTCGTTCTCTCTTCAGGTTTCAGTCTGACACTGTTGTGATTAATTTTTGTGAAACTTCGAGAGGAGAACCAAAAAGTAAAGAAAATTCTCCTTCACATTTTCCCTCTGGAATGAGAATGCTAGATGATTTTTTAAAGCTCTGTGAGTGCCGGCTCCCTAGGGTTGTTAGCCTCCAGGTGGTATCTGGAGATCTCCTGTTACAACAGATCTCCAGGCAACAGAAATCAGTTTAACTAGAAAAAATGGCTTCTTTGGAAGGTAGGCTATATGGCACTATGCCCCACCCCTGCCCTGCTCAGGCTGCACCCCCAAAATTTCCAGGTATTTATTTCCCAGCCTGGAACTAGCAACCCTACTAGTTCATCCATATATAGCAAAAAGGGAAACAGAAGCCTATTCGAAACCTCTAAACATTTCTGCTTTCCAAAAAGGGCTAACTTAAAAGGGTATTCTCTGTGTTGTAACACATAAATAAGTTTTTCCCTGGGGCCACAGAAGTGTGATCCATGGTACTTGAAAAGCTTTTTGGTCATGGTGGTAGGGAGGAGAACTTGCCTTGGACTGCTCTTTGAAACTTGCATAGAACAGGCTTTGTCCAAAGAGTGGATCAAGGGGAGGACACTAAGATTCATTTGTGAAATCTACCCTGATGGGATTTTGCAATCCTCTATCGGGGGGAAAAAATAGCTGTTCTGTACTAGACAGTTTGTGTTTAATTTCAGAGAAATCTTACCATGTCAGGATGACACAGCTCTTAGCAGTTCAAATGATAACATGTTTTCAAGTGCTAGCATAGATTAAAAATTTGCAGGGAATCAACTGTACAAATAGGCAGTTGCACTAAGTTAATAGACCTTCAGTTAGGGAAAAGAGATGTCAATCTCATGTATACTCCTAGTAGATTCTTAGATTGTACACTGAAGTAGCCTCATTGCCTTTCTATTCTGCCACCTTGTTCTTGATAGCTTTTTTAAAATTGGTGAAAGGCACATGTGACAATAAAAAGAAGAGTGCTGTGCATTTTAGAGACATATAACTAGATATTTCTTCAGAGTGCAGATTAGGAACATGTATGAACCAAAAAACAAACCATAGTTTGAGCACAAACTGGGCTAGTTTGCAGTTCATTTTCTTTGGTTGCATCATTCCCGAACCTCAAACAAACTGCCTTTTCCTATGGAGGTTTGGGTGGTTTGTTTTTGTGGCTTGTTCTCCAGATAGCCTGACAGTGTGTCATGATCCTGGGCCTAGTGAGTCCTGCAGGCCCCAGGGAAGTCTGTTTAGGAGTACTGGGAAGAGCCTACATTTCCCAGGATCCCCTCTATCCCTCTGATTGGGTGGCAAGGGTTTGGGAGGGAAACTGACCCAGAGAAGGGTGGGGCCTGGGAGGAGAAGATAAAAGGGCCAAGCCCAGGAAGGGGGTGTCCTTTTCCTAGGAGGCAGAGCTGAGGAGGAGCTGCTGCCAGGAAGAGGCCCTTGTCCTTAGAGGAAGGGCGAGTAGTTTAGGTCTGACTGAGACAGTAGGGACAGTAAGTTCAGATGCATTAGGGCATTTGTTTATTTTTCCCTTCACTCCTTTTACTGCTTTATGCACTTTGTTTGTTATATTGCACTGACCTTTTAAATAAACCTTTTGTTGTTGTTGTTCACTCAGCCTGGTCCTCACACCTATTACTTGGCCTAAGCTAAGGGAGGCTTGGGAGGGTACTCTGGGCCTTTTCAAGGGAGACCCTTAACCCAGAGTGGTGGCAGCAATTGGTAATACCCCCCTGAGTTGTGACACAGTGATTCAGTCAATTCCTAGGCAGCGCTTGGAGGTGGTGACTTGTGGAGAGCCCTAGAAACACTCAAAGCAGTTGTCCATAGCTGAATTGACAGCTCTGAGAACCAACCACAGAGCTTCCATTCTGCTTTATGGGAATAGATTGTATACCAATATATTACCACACCCTGACTCAGCTGCTTTCACTTTACGGTATGAGGAGAGAAGAATTAGTTGTCATGAGAGCAGAAGAAGAATTGTTTGCTCTGTGGCTGATTTAGGGGAGGCTTTGAGGAACTCCTTCCCCCCCCCCCCCACGCACACACACATAGTTGGTCAATTTTTTAAACACCTCTCCCAGCTGGGAAGATATTTCTTTCTGTGGTTTCAGGGACCGAACCTGAAGCTAGAGCTGAGCTTTTTTTGGAGGCACATACTTTGCGGGGCTATAACTTGGACATCCCAAATCCAGTCTTTGCTGAACGGAGGGTGGGTGAAGAAGAGCCTGTTGAAGGCTCCTTTTGAGTTTGGCATCATGAGGGGGCTGTTCTACCACCTCCCAAACCAAATGAACCAAACAAACCACAAACTGGTTTGGGAAATGGAAAAGTTGATGTAAGTTTGTGGTTTGTGCATTCAAACAAACCATGAACCAACTCAAACCACCATTTTCTCAGTTTGCACCCATCCCTAGTGTAGACCCAAATAGGACAGTCAGGCATGAAGTAAGGACAGTCAGGCATGAAGTAAGGATTGAATCCTTCAGTTCAGAACAAGTGATGTTGAATCTTTCTTCCATCCTTGATGGGATCATCCCACTGAAAGAATTTTGCTGCATAGTACAATCAAACCTGATAGATAAGACCGTTATAATAGCCTTCTGTTAGAAGAATGGTGCCTGTGAATTAAAGCAATCCCTCAATAGGTATTCTGAGTGGAACGTGGAATTGGAATGCCTTTGCTGTATAGGAGTACAGCAAAGTATTCTTCAAGTACTTGAAGGGCTGTCATTAGAGAGGATGGTGTGGAATTGTTTTCTGTGGCCCTAGAAAGTAGGACCAGAACCAGTGGGTTGAAATTAAACCAAAAGAGTTTCCGGCTTAACATTAGGAAGACCGTTAGAGCAGTTCCTGAGCAGTTCCTCAGTGGAACAGGCTTCCTCGGGAAGTGGTGGGCTCTCCTTCCTTGGAGGTTTTTAAGCAGGGGCTAGATGGCCATCTGACAGCAATGAACATCCTGTGAATTTAGGGGGAGGTATTTGTGAGTTTCTTGCATTATGCAGGGGATTGGACTAGATGACCCTGGAGGTCCCTTCCAACTCTATGATTCTGTGAGTACAATACAGTACTGAATGCATAGCAGCACAAGTATAAGCTAGAGCAAGCAGTGATGAAGTTAAGCCTGCCTACTCTTCAGAGTCCAATGGAACTAATCACTTTCCAACTTCATTGCTGATTTATCTGACAGGCTCTGAACAAGTAAAAGATTTGTCTGCACAAAAATGGATTGGCTCTTGTGAATTGTCAGTAGAAGGTGTCATTATTGAGTAACTATTTCCTTCCCCCGTAGGTCCTCTCTAACCCTGGGAAACTTTACTCCCAGAGTCTAAAAGCCAGATGAGTTTAGGAAGCTGCAGTTGGGAGGGGAAAGGGAATGATTGTGCGTTCCAGCTCAGTGTCTCATTGAATCATGCAGTGTTGAATTACTGTTGATGACAGACAGCCCCTACTTTTGTAAGGATATCTATAGCTGCTGTTGTCATACCAATTCTGTAGACAAATGCAAATACAAAATTATCTAAAGTTTAAAATTAAGACAAGCCTATTACCAGGATATCCTTGGAGATTGAGGAGACGGGAGTAAATATTAAAGTAGCTGAACTGATGCCAGTAAGGCTCCCTATAACGTTTTTGTAATCCAATGAACAACATTTTTAGAAGGAGTGCACTGAAGAGAGAGGGGCTGTGGCTCAGTGGTAGAGGATATGCTTGGGATGCAGAAGGGTTCAATCCCTGGCAGCTCCAGTTTAAAAGGGCCAGACAGCAGATGATGTGGAAAAAAACCCTCTGCCTGAGACCCTGGGCAGCCACTGCCAGTCTGAGCAGACAATACTGACCTTGATAGACCAAGAGTCTGATTATGTATAAGGCAGCTTCATATGGGTTCATATTTGTTCAGAGCACAAAAGGGCTGGGAAAGCTGGGAATTCAGAGAACCTGCTAAACCTATCATTAAAATGGCCTATTGATACAAGTATGCACAAAGAATAGAAGGGGAGCTACGATGCCACTAATTCTGACAGCCCCCTGTCTTGAAAATCCTGATTATTCAAGATAGGTTTGGGGAGGAAACTGCCTCCATAACTGTGAAAACGCAGTGGGAGAGCAGATGTGTGGACAAACTGGGCCCATTATATCAGAAGGTTGGAGGGGAAGGGTTGGAGGTGGAGTGGCTTTGTATGTCAGAAAGTATATACAGTCCAGTAAGAATGAGAAGGTAAGAGAATTAGATTCGCTTCTGAAAATGATGTGGGTTGAAATAGTGGGATCAAAAGGAAGCTTCTCTAGGAGTTTGTTATTGCTGACCAGATCAAAAGATAAAGGATGATTATAAAATGATGAAAGAATTAAAGATAGCGGCTAGATGAAATAATTGTGTCATAATAGGTGATTTTAACTATCCACACATTGACTGGATTGAGTTTCTAGACAATCTCAATGACTGTGCTGTGGAGCAGATGGTCACAGAACAGGGGAGAGGCTATCCTGGACTTGGTCCTAACTAATGCCTAGGACCTGGTGAGATGTAAAAATGATTGAACTGCTTGGGAACAGGGACCATAATATTATTGACTTCAACATTTGTATAAATAGGGAGTTGCCCCAAAAGACCAACACAACCACTTTTAACTTTAAAAGGGGTAACTTCTCTGAGATGAGGAGGCATGTGAAGAGGAAACTGAATGGAAAGGTAAAAAGGGTCAAAACCCTTGGGAAAACTTGGAGACTATTTAAAACTACAATCCTCGAGGCTCAGATAAAATATAAACTGCTGGCTGGGAAAGGTACAAGTAGGTATAGAAAAAGGCCTGCATGATAAACATATAAAATAATAGAAGCTATAAAAGGGTAAGAAGGATTCCTTTAAGTGGTAGAAAGTTAGTCTCATTGAGGTTAATAAAAGGGAACACATACTGTGGAAAATAAAATGCAATTTTATGATCAGGCAGGCAAAAACGGACTATGAGGAGCATATTGCAAAAAACATAAAGACCAAGAATAAAAATTTCTTCAAATACATTAGAAGCAGGCAACCTGCCAGGGTGGCAGTGGGGCCCTTGGATGACCAAGCGGGTAAAAGGATTACTGAAGAATGATAAGGAAATGGCTGAGAAGCTGAATGCATTTTTTGCTTTTGTTTTCACTGTGGAAGAAGAGAAGTGTTTGCCCACTCCAGAATTGCTGATTTTGGTGTTAAAACAATTTTATTGGTAACATATGGTAACAAATCTATTTCTTACATCTTAATAACTTCTTTTATCTATCCTATATATTACTTTTAACCCACCCCTCCCCCCGTCACTTGACCCCCGCCGGTGTTATTTACTTAAAATGCTAATATTTAAAGGTACCCTTAACTATTAAAACAAAAATTTATATTCTTCTTCTTTCTAAAACTTAATCATCATCAAAAATTGTCCAATGTCCTTTTATTTTCCACTCTTTTTCTACATATCTTCTAAACTTTTTCTACTCCGTCTTAAAAACTTCTAAATCATAGTCTCTTAATATTCTTGTTAATTTGTCCATTTCACTCCATGTCATAACTTTTATTATCCAATCCCATTTCTCTGGTATTTTTTCTTGCTTCCACAACTGCTCATATATTGTCCTAGCAGCTGAAAGCAAGTACCAAATTACAGTTCTATCTTCTTTTGGAAATTTTTCCATTTGTAATCCCAACAGAAAAGTCTCTGCAACTTTCTTGAATTCATATCCCAAGAGCTTAGAAATTTCTTGCTGAATCATCTGCCAATACTTTTTTGCCCTTTCACAAGTCCACCACATATGGTAGAAAGAACCTTCATGTTTTTTACATTTCCAACATCTATCTGGCATCTTATTGTTCATCTCTGCCAATTTTTAGGAGTCATATACCATCTATACATCATTTTGAAACAGTTCTCTATAATACTATGACACGTCGAAAGCTTCATAGAATTCTTCTACAAGTGTTCCCAAGTTTCCATCTGTATTTCTTTATTTAGAAGATGAAGAAGATATTGGATTTATATCCTGCCCTCCACTCCGAAGAGTCTCAGAGTGGCTCACAACCTCCTTTACCTTCCTCCCCTACAACAGACACCCTGTGAGGTGGTTGGGGCTGGAGAGGGCTCTCACAGCAGCTGCCCTTTCAAGGACAACCTCTGCCAGAGCTATGGCTGACCCAAGGCCATTCCAGCAGGTGCAAGTGGAGGAGTGGGGAATCAAACCCGGTTCTCCCAGATAAGAGTCTGCACACTTAACCACTACACCAAACTGGCTCTCCATTTACATTAATTGCCCATTTAATCACTTGAGATTTCACTATTTCATCCTCCGTAGACCATTTTAACAGTAATTTATATATTTTTGAAATTAATTTTTCATTATCTCCAAGCAGAACTTTTTCCATTTCTGTTTGTTCTTTTCTTATTCCTTCAGTTTTGATATCATTATCCACTAAACTCTTTATTTGTTGCATTTGGAACGAATCATATTTATTATTCAACTCTTCAGCAGTTTTCAGTTCTATTTTGCCACTTTGTATTTTTAATAATTGATTATATGACAACCACTTTTCTTCACCTATCTCAGCCGTTATTTTTATTACTTCAGCTGGCACTATCCATAACGGTTTTCTCTCATCCCCATATTTCTTGTCTTTCATCCATGTATTTAGCAAGTTATTTCTTATATAATGGTGAGAGAAAAAAAGTCCATCTTCTTTTTTCCATAATACAAATACGCGTGCCAGCCAAATTTATTTCCGTGACCTTCCAGCACTAAAAGTTTTTTGTTTAACAGCTTCCTGATATAATTTTAAATTCGGTAGTTGAAATCCACCTCTCTCTTTTACATCTGTCAAAATTTTCATTTTGATCCTTTGGTTTCTTCCCAGCCCACACAAATTCTGAAATTTTTCTTCGCCATTTATCAAATTGTTTACTTTCTTTCACAATGGGAAAAGTTTGAAACAAATACATTATTCTTGGTAGAATATTCATTTTAATTGCAGCTATTCTACCCAGCAATGACAAATTAAGTTTGTTCTATTTTAACATCTTCATCCATTTTATGCCATAGCTTCTCATAATTACGGTATTTTTAAATAGATCAATATTCTTCATTGTTATCTCTACACCCAAATATTTTACCTTGGAGGTGACTTCACAGCCCGTTAGTCTCTGTAATTCTTGTTGCTTATTTATTTGCATATTTTTACATAGAAATTTTGATTTTTCTTTATTAATACAAAGTCCCGCCAACTTCCCGTATTCTTGTATTTTAGCTAACAACAAAGGTATGACTTGTATGGGGTTTTCATTTATAAACATTATATCATCTGCAAATGCTCTATATTTGTAAGTAAATCCTTTTATTTTTAATCCTATTTCTTTATCTTCTTGGATCTGCATTAGTAATCTTTCAAGAGTCATTATAAACAACAATGGGGAAAGCGGACAACCTTGTCTTGTACCTTTGCTAAGTATATCTTCTGTAAGGTCTGCATTTATACATAGCCTTGCACGTTGTTCAGTGTATTTTGCTTTTATCATTCTTATAAAGCTTTCTCCCAACTCCGATTTCTCCATTACTGCAAAAATAAAGTCCCAGTTTAAATTGTCAAATGCTTTCTCTGCATCCACAAAGAATAATGCTACTTCCTTTTCTGGATGTCTTTCATAATATTCTACAATATTTACAACAGTTCTGATATTGTCTCTTATTTGCCTTTTGGGAAGAAACCCCGCTTGATCTTCCTTTATAAAATTTATCAAATGTTGTTTAAGCCATTCTGCCAAGATTCTTGTACATATTTTATAGTCATTATTTAATAGTGAAATTGGTCTGTAATTTTTTACATTCGTGACACCTCTATCTTCCTTTGATATCAATAAAATAACAGCTTCCTTCCATGTGTTTGATATTTTCCCTTTTATTCTTATCATGTTCATCAACTTCTGCAATTTCGGTGTTAACTCATCTTTAAAGGTTTTAAAATATTTAGCTGGTCCAGGTGCCTTTCCATTTTTCATTGCATTAATTGCTGCTTCAATTTCTATTTTTTCAATTGGATCATTCAAAACTTTTCACATATTTTCTGTTAAGGGTTCTATTTTTATCTTTTGTAGATACTCATCCATCTTTTCTTTCTTTATTTCAACATCTTTAAACAACTTGGCGTAATACTTAAGAAATTCTCTTTTTATCCCCTCTTGGCTAACCACCCATCTACCACAATTTTATTAATAATTTTATTTTCTCTCTTTTTCTTCAGTTGCCAAGCCAAATACTTTCCAGGTTTATTTGCTCCCTCAAAAGATTTCTGCTGCAGTCTTTTCAAATTCCATTCCAATTCTATATTTAACAAATGTCTCATTTGCGTTTGTAATATTGTAATATAATTTTGTAATTATATAATGTAATGTATATTTACATTATAATGTAAATATAATGTTGTAATTATAATTTTCTTTTTCCCTGGCCTTTTTCTCAACTTCCCTTCTTTTTTCTTTATTTTATTTTGAATGTCCAACAGCTGTTTTTCTTTTGCTCTCTTATCTTTGTTATTCAAGGTAATCAATATTCCTCTCATTACTGCTTTATAGGCATCCCAGACCGTCTGAAATTCTATATCCTCTTTATCATTCATTTGAATGAAAGTTTTGGTTTCATTTTCTAAAAATGTCACTATTTCTTTATTCTGTAGTAAATCTTCATTCAATCTCCATCTTCTCAACTTCTTAGACAATTTTGTAATCCACATTATTGGGTTATGGTCAGCCCCAATTTTAGGTAAAATCTCTGTTTTCTTTGTTATAAGACCTAAATCTTTAGTGCCCCACAACATGTCAATTCTGGAAAAAGCTTTATGTCTTGCTGAAAAAAAGGTATAGTCCCGCACTTCTGGGTTAAATTTCCTCCATATGTCCTCCAAATTTTCTTGTTTGACCAATTAAAAAAAAGACTTTGGCAATTTTCCTTCTTTGTTATTATTCCCCCCCCCCCCCAGACCTATCCAAAGAGTTCTTAATTGTTCCATTAAAGTCTCCCATTATCAAAACTTGGTCATAAGTCAGTTCATCAAATTGTTGTATAATGTCTTTTAAAAAAGCATCCTTTGCATCATTAGGCGCATACAATCCCAATAACAATGTTTTTTTTGCATTTAATATTATTTCTACTGCTACAAATCTTCCATCTTTATCTTTAAACACTAATTTTGGCTCCAATTCTTGTTTAATATAAAAAATCACTCCCCTTTTCTTCTGTTCAGCCAATGAAAAAAATTCTAACCCCAATTGTTTATTCCATAAAAATTTGTAATCCTTTTGTTTAATATGCACTTTTTGTAAACAAACTATATTACAATTTTGCTTTTTAATCCAGTGAAACGTTGCCCTTCTTTTTTGTGGTGAATTTAGTCCATTTACATCTCAAGACAATAATTTGTAATCCATCATGGTGCAAATTCTTTGTGTTCTTCATAAAATCGACACAGTTCCTGTGCATTTGTAATTGTGATTCTTTTCCCCTGAAGTTCAAAGCTCAAACCTTCAGGTATTATCCACCTAAACCTCATTTCATTGTCCCGTACTTTTTCTGTCAGTTTTTTATATGTTCTATCATTTATCACTTGCCTTCGCAACTCCTTCATAATTCTTACTCTGCTGCCTCCTACTATCAATGTCTTTTCAAAGTTTTTATTCATGATCTTTCCCACCATTTCTTTTGTCATGTATCTTATGACAACATCTCTTGGTAAATTATTTTTCTTGGCATAGAGTGAGTTCACTCTATACATATAGTCATACATATTTTTAGTCTCTTCAGGATCTTCCTCTAAAAATTCTGCAATTATTTTTATTATATATTCTTTCAAGTCACCATCTTCCTTTTCAGGTACTCCTCTCAGATGTATCTGAGTCTCCATCAATTTGCAGTCATGGATTGTCACTTTTTCTTGCATTTTCAACAAGGTGGAATCATGTACTTTCATTCTCCCTTCTACCTCCTGCACTTTCTTAGATGTTTCCTCTGTTTCCTTTCTGAGATCTTCCATATCTTTTTTAATCTCTTCTATAATTTCTTTTTTTTTGATGCAGTTATCATCTCTCTCATGCCTTTCATCTTTCTGGCCTCCATTGCCTCTAACTGATCCTGCATTTTCTCCAATGAAGTAGCCCTTGTACAGGTTTGCTTGTGCTCTGACATTTAAAACACCGAAAATTTTGATCTCACCAATTTCAAATTTAACTATCAGATTCAAAAGATTAGAACTTGCTTTTTATAACAAGCCTAATTTCACTGTCCTTAGAGCTTCCCAGACCGAGATATTAATTTTTAAAAATTTTAAATCCTTCAAAATGGTGGTCGTGACTTTTTGCTTCTCTCTGCAACTTTTTTCCCTTTTTCTTTTAAAGGCTTCTAAAGTCCATTACAAACAATATGTCCAATAGTATTTATCTTCTTGTCATCTCAATTAATTCCAACAATTTTTAATGTCCCAAACACTTTAAAAACGTTATTTTAATTTTGACCTCCAAGCAATGGCCGCCACTGTTTCTCAATGGTATTATAGTCCTAGAGTAGGCTTTTCATCCGCTACTTCCTGCTTTACTTGCCACCAAATGTCGTTTTCACTGGTAAAGAGATCTCACGATGCTGGACGTACTTCCTGTGTTGATTGTATATGCTGCAAGTCTGTGACGATGGTGCTCTTTTTTCAAAACCTCAAGTAGACCAAACTATAAATTCCTTTCCACTTTTTAGCACTGTCCTTTAAATTTACAAAGTCCAAATTTCACCTCTTCCTCCCTTCTTCTTCGAAGCTTTCTAAAATTCCATTTCCCACCTTCTGAATTTATTCTGTTTAACTGTAAATAGTCCCGGAATGAAAGGTAGTAATCTGTACCGTTTCTGCCAATTATTCAGATACACACCGGTCTTGTGTAGCTTTAGATGTTTAGCAAAGCCCAAGAAGGTTAGGATTCTGTCAAGCTTATGTCAAATAAAAGACTCTGAGAACTTCTGCAGATGATGAAAATGCAACTCTTCTCCGGAGACCCCCTCAAAGGAGCTTTTCCCCCCCAGGACTCCCTTTTAGCCAAGGTAAATCTTTTCAAAGTTTCCTGTGCATATCTTGGACTAATCTCTAACTGAGAAAAGTAGGCAGTAGGCATTAATTTGCCTTCCAATACCCCAAACAGAAGTTCCAGCCTGCTCCCATTATGAGAAGCAGCTCAGCTCGGCATTTTCCTCCCCCGGAAGTCCAGAACTGCTGATTTTGGTATAAGAAAAAGTCTGCATGGTTAACAAACATAGTAATGGAAGCTGTAAAAGGTAAGAAGGATTCCTTTAAATGGTGGAAAGCTAGTCCAAGTGAAGTTAATAAAAGGGAACACAGACTGTGGCAAATCAAATACAAGTTTGTGATCAGGCAGGCAAAAAGAGACTATAGGGAACATATTGCAAAAAACATGAAGACCAAGAATAATTTCTTTTTCATATACTTTAGAAGTAGGAAACCAGCCAGGGAGGCAGTGGGGCCCCTGGATGACCAAGGAGTAAAAGGATTACTGAAGGAGGCTAGGGAAATGGCTGAGAAGCTGAATGCATTTTTTGCCTCCGTCTTTACTGTGGAAGATTAGAAGTGTTTGTCCACTCTAGAACTGCTGATTTTGGGAGGGGTGTTAAAAGACCTGAGTCAGATTGAGATGACAAGAGAGGTCCTACAACTGATAGACAAAGTAAAAACTGATAAGTCACCAGGCCTGGATGGCATACATCCAAGAATTCTGAAAGAGCTCAAAGGCGAAATTGTGGATCACCTGACAAAAATTTGTAATCTGTCATTGAAATCTGCTTCCATTCCTAAGGACTGGAAGGTTGCAAATGTCATCCCCATCTTTAAAAAGGGTTCCAGAGGAGATCCGGGAAATTACAGGCCAGTCAGTCTGATTTCAATACCGGGAAAGTTGGTGGAAACCATTATCTAAGAGAGAATTACTAGGCACATTGAGGAAGCTTCGGCATGGGTTCTGTAAGGAAGGATCCTGTCTCACTTATCTCTCTGTGTTCTTTGAGGGGGTGAACAATCATGTGGACAGTGGGGATCCAATAGATGTTGTTTACCTTGATTTCCAGAAAGCTTTTGATAGTTCCTCATGAAAGGCTCCTAAGTAAGCTCAATAGTCATGAGGTAAAAGGACAAGTCCTCTTGTGGATCAAAAACTGGCTAATTACTAGGAAACAGAGAGTGAGTATAAATGGGCAATTTTCACAGTGGACGGTGGTAAGCAGTAGGGTACCACAGGGCTCAGTACCAGGTCCGTTGCTTTTTTACTTATTCATTAATGATTTGGAGTTGGGAGTAAGCAGTGAAGTGGCTAAGTTTGCAAATGACACTAAATTGTTCCGGGTGGTGAGAACCAGGAAGGATTGTGAGGCACTCCAGTGCGATCTGTTGAGGCTGGGTGAGTGGGCATCAACTTGGCAAATGAGGTTCAGGGTGGCCAAGTGCAAAGTAATGCACATTGGGGCCAAAAATCCTAACTATAAATACAAATTGATGGGGTCTGAACTGGCGGAGACTGAGAGATCTTGGAGTCATGATAGGTAACTCACTGAAAATGTCAAGATAGTGTGCAACTGCAATTTTAAAAAGGCCAACATTTTGCTGGAGATTATTAGGAAGGGAATTGAAAACAAATCAGCCAGTATCATAATGCCCCTGTATAAATCCATGGTGCGGTCTCATTTGGAATACTGTGTGCAATTCTGGTCACCGCACCTCAAAAAGGATATTCTAGCATTGGAAAAAGTCCAGAAAAGGGCAACTAGAATGATTAAAGGGTTGGAACCCTTTTCCTATAAAGAAAGGTTAAAGTGCTTGGGGCTCTTTAGCTTGGAAAAACAACAACTGAGGGGTGACATACTAGAGGTTTACAAGATTATGCATGGGATAAAAAGATAGAGAAAGGATAACTTTTCTCTCTTTCTCACAATGCAAGAACTTGTCTCAATGAAATTGCTGAGCAGTTGGGTTAGAATGGATAAAAAGGAAGTGCTTCTTCACCCAAAGAATGATTAATAAATGGAATTCACAGCCACAAGAGGTGGTGGCAGCTACAAGCATAGACAGCTTCAAGAGGGGTTGGATAAATATATGGAGCAGAGGACCATCAGGGGCTATTATAGATGGAACTCTCTGGGCAAGTGATGCTCCGTATTCTTGGTGCTTGAGTGGACAACAGTGGGAAGGCTTCTAGTGTCCTGGCCCCACAGGTGGACCTCCTGATGGCACCTGTTTTTTTGGCCACTGTGTGACAGAATGTTGGACTGGATGGGCCATTGGCCTGATCCAACATGGCTTCTCTTATGTTCTTACATTCAAACTGATTCAAGAGTTTGCAGATCAACTGCCAAGAAAATCAGGAGCAAGTCAAGCATGCTGAAAAGCCTTCAGTTCACCAGCATCACCCAGTAGGCAAGCTCTTCCCATTGAGCCACCATACCACTGAGTACGCACCTCACTCCAGCTGCTCTCTTGCTTGCCAGTTTTATGCCTCCAGTCATTGCTGGGCTTCTGATGGCTGCCATTGCCTCCTAATATCATCCTCCTTTCTGTTCAGCCTGTCTTGAGCTGTCATCAGGATCCAGCTCTTCTGGAGCTCTGTGGCTTAGAGGGAAGTACTCTGCCTCGACATTCCCAATGGGGTGGCTTTGGCTGTTTCGCAGTCTTCTGGATTGGGGTGGGGGTGGTACAGAATAATAAGCTTGAGTATGTAGTAGACACATTTGATTAATTGGTGACTCTCATTCTCCATAGGTATCAGATATCCAAACTTTTGCTGTAATAGGTTCCTAATGCAAATAATTCAAAAGAGGATGGTGTATGGAAAACTTTCAGAGACAGAAGAGAAGAATTATGTTTGCCTTTTCTTGTAAATAACCTCACTTATTCTTCCCTCCTTCCCTGGATTTTTTTACACAGTATATTGCTTTTTCAGTGTAACTAATCCAGAATAGTTATAGAAACACACAAGTTGGTCATAATTAGTTTGTGGAATTCCTAGCCAAATAATATAGGTGTTATTTGTTTATGTGTATCCTAGCACCTGTCCCAGTATGCTTTCATTAGCTTTAATGGGTTTTGAAAAGAATTAGACAAACTAGTGGGTGCTGTTCTACTAATAACTACTAGTTCAATTGCATAGAAAGAAATATAATTCTGATTAACACATGCTTAGGAAAAATACAGGGGTCAGAAGATTTTCTTCATTTTTTGTCTATAGGCTTTTCAGATTCTTGATCAGATTCAAAATCAAGGCACTTCAAGTGAAACTCTTGAGGTCATTAACTGAAAGTTTTTCAAAGTTACAATCACCTGTGAAGGATCTTTAGACCCTAATTAAGTTGAATAGATAAGAGCGTGTTGGAATCTGAATCTTGATAGGAAAGCTTCCTATGGCTTCCTCAAATGACTCCAAAGTAGAATTTCAGGGTGGAGCATATCCTGAGCAGGGCATAACTTAACAGTAGCATATATATTTTGCATCTACTACATTGCTACTGCATTCCACCAGTTTGCTGTAGTGGTTAAGTGTACGGACTCTTATCTGGGAGAACTGGGTTTGATTCCCCATTCCTCCACTTGCACCTGCTGGAATGACCTCGGGTCAGCCATAGCTCTGGCAGAGGTTTTCCTTGAAAGGACAGCTGCTGTGATAGCCCTCTCAGTCCTAGTCACCTCACAGAGTGTCTGTTGTGGCGGAGGAAGGTAACGGAGATTGTGAGCTACTCTGAGATTTGGAGTGGAGGGCGGGATATAAATCCAATATCATCATCAACTTAAGTAAGTATCGCTCCTTAGAGGATCTCTACTTGATACTCTAAAAAGCCACTGCCTTGGACTAGATGGACCAGTGGGATGATACAATACAAGGCAGCATCATACATTTATGCTAACAATAAGCTATTCTTCATAGAGGAGCCTGCAGTCAGACAGTTGCATTAACATAGCTTAACTGAGCGATAGTTTCATCTGAACTGAGTAATTTAATCATTCTACTTATCTAGGGCAGCTCACTAGATGATACTTTGCTTTTTGTGCAGCCATATCAAATGTAAACTAGATGTTTTCTCTTTATTTCATTGCTAATAATATGTCTTTGGCAAATGATGTGCACAGAGAAAATCAGCACTGCTTGGAAGCAGAGTACATTTTCATGGTCAAGTATCACTTCTGGCTCCTTCAGGACTTTTTTTGAGCAGGAATGCAGTTCCAGCTGGCTTGCTGTCAGGGTGTGGCCTAATATGCAAATTAGTTCTTGCTGGGCTTTCTCTACAAAAAAAGCCTTGGTGTCCTTTATTTTAATTTTGATCAGGAGAATAGTTTCACTGTGTGTTTTATGTGGGATAAACCTGTAGAAGACATGTGAATTTGTGCTGGCATGGACATGCATTTGTGGGGGGAGGGGATAATGTAAGTATTTTCAGTCCTTTATCTTGTAACTTAAAGCAGTGACCCCACCCCGCCCCTGAAGTTATGAGTATGTCTAATTTTACCATGAGGTTCCTTTTGAGCCTTTAAAAAAAAGTCCTGGTCCACAATGTTGGTTTATTTTCAGTTCTAACCATTACTCTCAGAAGTAAAATGAGGCTGGCAATTGTGTGCCTTTGAGTCTGAATACTCAGAAGTAACCAGTGTTCTGTTTGTGAGAAGCATACCATCTTAGGCAAGTCAACTGAAGTAGTAATGACTATAAATGGTAGATTATTATGAGCAGAAGATAAAGAAGACACACTTACTTCTACCAGAGGACTTTCTTTTTCGTCAAACAGCTGAAAAAGTGCAACTTGTGTTGAGGTGCATAACACGGTGACATGGTTAATGCTCTACGGAAAGTGACAGTGAAAGACCTGTGCAGATCAGGAACCCCAAAAGGCACAAATTGCAGCAGTTTTTTCAGAGTTCCGCCAAAACAAACATGAGCAAAGCCATTACTGTGGCCTTCAGCACCTCTTGCTTTTACATTGGGCCTGTGCAGGAGCATTGTGCTGAAAGTTTCTTATTGAAATAAGGATGAGCTACAATAAGAATGCTCTTGATATTGCTTTACAGGGACACTGAAATGGAGGTTCTTATATTGCTTTCAGAGATCTTGGCTTTCATTAGTGCAGGATGGAGACAAAGGTAACTTTTACCTCCACATTATTTCAGTATCCCATCCCTCAGTTTCTATGGTTCTCTTGCACAAATTTGGGCTACTTCTGGGTGTGGAGCAGGTGTCACTGGTGCATGTTTGTGTGTGTGGGGGGGGAAGTATATGTGAGTTTCCTGCACTGTGCAGGAGGATTATGACCCTGGACTAGACCCTGAAGGTCCCATCCAACTCTATGATTCTACTTAGGGAAGGTGGGAAAAGATATGCTAACTTCTCCAATGAACTGTTCTGCTGGACTGAACTACTTATAGGATATCATCTTTAGAATGAAAGTGTGGTATTAAAAATATATGGCAAATTTTTTTAAAGGATCTTGATGTGCAGAAAAGGAAGTCAGTGCTATAGGCCAGTGATATGCTTTTGTTTTGTCTTCCACTTAACTCTGCTGCTTGAATTACAGATACTTTGGGTAGAGGCCATGTTGGTCTGTCCTGCTCTCTCCTAATCAGGAGTCATCAGTTAAAGTTTATTTAGGGTAGTAAAGATCCTGCATCTGTGCAGAGTAGTGATGGGCTCAAACCAGAAAAATGCATTTTTTGTTCATTTGTAGTCCTGCAAACCCTGTTGGAAGTGACTGCAGTTCCTTTAAATGGAGTTTCCAGAAAGCCAAAAAACCCCATCTGAGTAACAGGGAGCAGTTTGTTCCCCACCACTCAGCTGTTTTGGGACTGTTTACTTTAAAGGGACTTCAGAAGACAGCCTGAAAAACAGCTGAGCAGTGGGAAGGGCCTACCTGCTGCTCAGCTGTTTTTGCAGCTTTCACAGGGAACAGAATGCCCTATCAACAAGCCATCACAAAGTGCTTTAGTTCATAGAAGTTTGTGATGGTAGGCCCATCATGAACTTCAATTTGTGAACCACTAAAAAGGCAAAATTTGTGATGAATTTTGCTTCATGGTTCAGTTCATGCCCATCCCCAGTGCAGAGGCATCAGCTAGTTTCTAGTCATGCAATTATGTGGAAAAATGCATGTGACACGTGATAAATGCCGTTATTACCTGATAGAATGTTATAAAATTGTCCTCTGATTAGTTGCATGCTTAGCTGTTTCGTGTGTATGTTTCGGATGGTACCACTTACAAAGAGTAGCAGTAGTTGGCTACAAGCTTGTTCAGGATATTTATACTGCTCTAGAGTTTAACATTCATACTGAAGGGGGTGACATTTTGTATAATTCCTTATAAAACAGCAAATCTTTGCAAGAGTGTTCCTCTAGAAGCTGCAGTGTGCTATTTTCTCATCAAGTTGCATTTGCATAAAACTTTTGTCTTTGGGGTTATAGTTTGTACTATGGCAAGGAAGCAGCTTGGCACTCGAAATGCCAGGGGAGGATAGGCAAATGAAATAGCCTGGCTGCTTGATTGCTTCTTTATGAGAACAAGATTATGAATTGAAGGAATTTTGCAAAATGATCTGATCTTAAAAGTGAGCATAACTTTGTCTTCAATACAGGAGATTGCAAGAAGAAAGGGATTCTTAAGTGAACACATAGCCCCTTTCTCTGCTTTCTTGACTGATCAGTTTGGTCGCACGCACAACTACTTGAGGATCTCACTCACTGAGAAATGCAACCTCAGATGTAAGTCTCTCTTTTATAGAAGCATACTTGTAGAGTCCCAAGCTATGTTGCCATGCCAAGCAATTACTGAGCCTATCTTTAAATACAATGGCAACATGGCTTCCATTGAACTAACACTTTTGTGTGACTGGCTGTATACTGCTGTTAACTAAGACAGACAAGTGGCAGTCACATTGTCTAGCTGGCTTGTATGGTAAATTGCTATTCTAGTACCGTGCATCTCTTGCATTTTGGCTCTTGAAATGGAGATCTGTATATGATGTTCTGTAAAGCAGAGAGCCTAATTAAAAATCCAGTTGACTCACATGGATGACATTATGATGGTGAATCCTGATGATACAAAAGTGTTTTCAGTGGTAGCTACAATCACTATGGGAACACATAATTTGATGACAAAGGTAAAGCAGGATTATGCCTATCTGTTTCCTATCACAGAAGCAACTGTATTCCAGGTACAAACAAAATAATTTGTTGTCACTGGCTAGAAAAATTGCCTAGGAAAACACATGGAAGTATTGTAATAGCTGTTTGTTACTAAAGAAGATATTGGATTTATATCCCGCTCTCCACTCCGAAGAGTCTCAGAGCGGCTCACAATCTCCTTTACCTTCCTCCCCCACAACAGACACCCTGTGAGGTGGGTGGGGCTGGAGAGGGCTCTCACAGCAGCTGCCCTTTCAAGGACAACCTCTGCCAGAGCTATGGCTGACCCAAGGCCATGCTAGCAGGTGCAAGTGGAGGAGTGGGGAATCAAACCCGGTTCTCCCAGATAAGAGTCCGCACACTTAACCACTACACCAAACTGGCTCTCCAAAGTAAACCTTGGCTGTTATTCACATGGGTGTGTTGATCCATGTAAAACGGTGCTGTTTTCAGGAGCATCCACATGAAACTCTTAAATGAATCTTGCTTCTGTATTTTCCCTCACAGTCAAGGCAACTGTGTATGCTGTGTGAATGGTAAGGCATACATTTTTATGCCACATTGTGGGGGGAAACTGCTGTGTGGATTCAGTGGCAAATGAGTCTGCATTACAGCAGCAATGAGAATAAATGAAGGGTTTTAATTCTAGCAAAAAATTAGTAAAAACATGAATGTTTTATTTTGCTGTATATTTCAGGTCAGTACTGTATGCCAGAGGAAGGAGTCCAGCTAACTCCCAGGGCTGAACTATTGACTACGCAGGAGATAATCACACTTGCCAGACTCTTTGTGAATGAAGGCGTGGACAAGATCCGACTGACTGGAGGGGAGCCTCTGATCCGGCCCGATGTGGTTGATATTATAGGTGTCTTCCTTATACATTTTATATGTAATGTTTGTGAGGTTCTCTGGTGCACGAAGCTTAATTTACACATATTGTGCCATGCCATGGGAAACTTGTCACCCAGAGTATTTTTGCCGATTCATACAGCTCTGGATATATGCTCTGGTGGCAAAGTGCTGGCTGGATGTAGAAAGGACAGTTCTCCTGTGCACATGTGTATTTCTTTTAACTCTGTCCTAAAACAAGAATATCAAGACTGTGTCCTTAAGAATATTGGTCAGTCTTCTAAAATCCTTATGCATTAGTTATTGAATGTCCCAATTTATTGATTGTAATGACTCACTATGTGTTATCTGTCTTGAGTCCATGTGAGAAAGATGGGCTATAAATAATGTAAATAAATAAAATATATTCGGAAGGCAGGTATGTAAGCTTACGTCATTTTATTTATTTCATATAAAACAGCCACCTTTATCCCTTGTGGAACTCAGGGCAGCTTACAGTATAAATAAAACAACAACAATAAGAAAAACAATACGAATAACAACCAACAATTATAAAGCACATAAAATGTCACAATTTAAACATTCCGAATAAGATTGCCAATAAATAAAAACTAAATCAGTCAAATGCTGTCTTCTAAATAACACTGTCTTCAGCTGCCTCTTAAATATCAAACAGTTATTAAGCAGGTTTTGGGTAGTGAGAGAAAACACCCCTCTTAATATCAGCCCAATATTTGATGAGCACAGCACTATTTTATTCTACTTTTTTCTCTAATTCCAGTTAATCCATTTAGTCAGTTTTCTGACCAACATGTCATCCCTGCCTAAGTGTACATTTTGCCCTGTAAATGGACCACCCTCCTGCCCCAGTAATATGTGTTGTGCGACCACATATGCCTCCACTTTGTGGGTTTCTTTCCTCCACAAAGAAAACATTGACCATTTTTCTCTCTAGCTTTGCTACTTTTGGATTGGTAAATATCACCCTTCTCTAAAAAGCTTTCCCATTTCCTCCCTGTTTTTTCCTTAGTTAGCTCTTTTGTATGTTTTAGCATGTGTGTATGTGTTTTGCCCATTTCTATTTTTTAAAAAATAAAAACATTTCCAGTTGAACATCTGCCTAGTTTATTTGAGAGTTCTTTTAAGGGAGAAAGCCTGGTATACATAGATGGAGAAAATGGTCCTTCAGATACCTCAGTCCCAAGCCATGTAGGGCTTTAAAGGACAAAATCATCACCTTGAGCTGGACTTCATAGTGGATTGATAACCCGTGTAATTGCTGTGGTATCAGGGTGTCAAGGTGTACTGTGACTATTTCACATATCTGAATGCATGAGAAGAATAAATCTCATACTAGTCTTGTTTCCCATCAGTACAAGAGCTTGTGCATGCTCTATATTTTACCTTGTATTGAATGCTGATAAATGGGTTTTCAGATCTTTCCAGCACTTTTGGCAGATTGTAGCTGCCAAGAGCTTTGATTCCGATTAGTGTCCAAGCACTGGGAAATAGGCAAAATTGCCATCTATGCTCTGTTATCCCTGGAAGGGAAAAACAGGTGATGAAAAAGTATCACCCACTGCTGCAATTTAGTTTTCATAAACGTAACCAACATCCAGTCATAGGTTTTGATTGTCTCATCTGGCTTGATCATAATCTCTGCATTGTGGGGGTGGGATGGGGAATACCACATACTAAGCACAATCTGTGTTCTGCAGTACAGTGGCTATCCTCTTTTGTGGTTCTAGTGTTTGTCCATGAAGGTGTTGTTCCCCTTCATAGACAGAAATATCATTAGGATGTGGATGTTTTCATTGAAGCGTATAGGGGAGGAGATGGAACAGTAGATGTTGTCTTTCCAAGGAGACTAGGCAGCAAAACCCAGACTTCTATAGACATATTTAAGAACTTGGCCCACAGTAAGCACCTCAAAGTTTTATATGTAGGCTCATGAAAGTACCAGGTTGGAAATGTGTGATATAAATGGATGGACGAGATCTGACTGACCAGAGGGGAACTTCTTATCCAGCCCAATGTGGTTGATATTGTTTTATCCAGCCCAATGTGGTTGATATTGTTTCAGCCTCCCTGAGTTTGTTGTTTTGTGTCATCCAGGATCTGTTTCTTTCTGATACATCTAATTTTCTAGAATTAACAGCCAATCCTGGATATGTTCAGTTGAAAATAAGCCCCACTGTGCTCAGTGGGTCTTACTAGCAACAGAGAATGGAGGAGCGATTTGTCATAACACTCCCTTTCTTGTTACTCCTGTTTTCCAGCTCAGCTGCGAAAGCTGGAAGGGTTACAAACCATCGCCATCACAAGCAATGGGATCAATTTAGCCCGACTGTTGCCCCGGTTGAAGGAGGCCGGCTTGAATGCCATTAACATTAGCTTGGACACATTAGTCCCAGCCAAATATGAATTCATTGTTCGTCGAAAAGGTACAGTTACAGCCTTGCTGGATTTTAAAAATAATATTTGTGTAGTGTTTTATCTTTATATCCTCCATAGATATCAATCTGATTTCCCAGTGATGTGGAATGAGAAATTATCTCTTCCATTGCTAATGATCTTTTCCATTCTCTTTCACAAGCAAGACTTCTTTATTGTAGCCAGTACATGAAGATGAATGTATATGGCTAAAACACAGGATTATTCAGTCTTTGTGGCTGAGTGATCCTTTGATCTTCTTCGTGGTCTCTGTGCATCACACTTGTGGGATACTGCGCCTGCGCGGGTCCCCGATCGGTATCTGTAAGAAGCCCGGGAATTTTCCGCGGTCGGCGCCACTGGGCATGCGCAGGCGTCCCATTGCGCACGCCCAACGGCGCCACCGCGGTAATCCCGCCAGTTCCTTTCTGACCGCTGCGCGAAGAAGCTGCGTTTTCATCGTGTTCCCGGTCGGTGAGCTTCGGGGTTTTTCACCCTTTTTTCCCCCTTAGCCTCTGTATATATATTAGCCTGTTTATTGTTTTTCTTAGAATAGTAGTTAGTTCTTAGTAGTTAGCTAGTTAGTAAAAAAAAAAAAAAAAAAAAAAAGTTGTTTTTTCTCAGGGTGCGTGTCGCGGGGTTTGTCCTCCGGGACTCCCCCCCCTCCCCTGCTCCCTAAATTTTTTCTCCTCTCAGAGGACTCTGAGAGGACCCTCCTAGCGACCACTGTCTATGGACAGTCGCTGGGGTTTCTTCAAGAGGTGCCAGGCCTGCGGGAAGAAGATCGCCCCTCCCGACGGCCATTCCCTGTGTCTTCTTTGTTTGGGAGAGGCGCACCGCGTGGAGACCTGCCCACACTGCCAGCACTTCTCCAAACAGACAAGGAAGAACAGGGCGGCAAGACTTTCGGCAGCGCTAACCGCCTCGGCACTGAGACCTCCAGTTTCGGCTTCGGTACCGAAAATGGCAAATGCCCAACTGTCGACGGGTCCATCGGTCGATGCCCCCGTAGTCGACACGGGAACGCCGAGAGATCAGCACTCGGCGAAACGGTCCCTCGAGCTATCGACCGAGAAGCCGTCGAAGAAGCGACGCGAGGAAGCGGGCCGCGAGTCCTCCAAGAAGGAGAAGAGTAAAGAAAAGAAAAAGCGACCTCGCTCCTCTCCTCCGCCACCGGACACGGCGGCATCGACCGCCACTGAGCCGCGCAGAAGGGTTCCTCCCTCTCCGCTCCGCAGCCCCTCGACTCCAGCGGTCGGCGCGCATACGTCGCACAGCCCTACAACTCAGCGGGCTAGCGTCCATCGGCCGCGCAGTCCCTCAACTCCGAGGGCTAGCGCTCATCGGCAGCACACCTCGCCGATCCTCGACCCGAGCGCTAAGGGGCAGCACATTCCAGCACCAGAAGCGGAGATCGACCTAACCCGTCGATCCCCTTCGGTGGCCTCTCGTCGGAGGAGCATCGACTCGGCATCGGACGTCGAGCCCCTACCATCGGCTGACGAGGCGACGCCTGCAGCGCCCAAGCGACCGAGACAAAGGGACCCGTCGGTCGAGCGCGTGAGGCGAACCGACCCATCGGTCGAGCGCGTGAGACGAAGGGACCCATCGGCCGACCCGCGCCGCTTCCCATCTATGCCCCCCTGGGAACAGCACAGATGGCAGCCTTCGTATCCCTGCTGCCCGCCCTACCACTGGTACCAGCCACCGGAACACCAGGAATGGGAGCGTCGGTCCGATACGTCCTCCTTCTCTAGGACATCGCACCGACCCAGGCAACCATCGGCATCACTCTCGATCCCGCCGGAGGAACGCGCCGCCGCGACAGACCCCCCGACCCGACCGCTGACGCCGATCCAGCAGAGGGAGCCAACACCACCTCTGTCGACACACTCGGACTGTGAAGAGTCCGAGCCATCGGGTTCGGAGAGCGACGAGGGGAGGACCTGGGAACCCTCGCCCGACCCAAATACTGCGGAGGACCTCCCGGTTTCACCCTCCGAGGACCTGAGCTCCTATGCGGAGATGATCAAGAGGATGGCATCGACCATCGCTTTACCCATCTCGCAACCCAAGCCAGTGGTGGACGATAGCGTCTTCGATATCGTCCAACGCGACGCCTCCACAGCCATAGCCCTACCGATGACCAGGGTCATGTTGCAGGCACTCAAGGACCCATGGAAAAAGCCATCATCGGCACCGGTGTCCTCGAGGAAGTTGGATCACATATACAAGATCCAGGAGGCGGGGGCTGAGTTTTTATTCACTCATCCAACACCCAACTCAGCCATCGTCTCGTCTTCCTCGAGGTCGCGCAAGGTGCACTCTGCCCCCCCTGACAAGGAGGGGAAGAAACTAGACTCCATGGGCAGGAAGATCTATTCTGCAGCATCCTTGGGTGCCAAGGCCTCCAACTACACAGCCTGCATGGCGAGATATCAATACGCCATGTGGGAACAGTTGTCCCCGCTCCTATCCGCCCTGCCTGAGGACAAAAAAGCGGCTGCCAAGAAACTGCAGCAGGAGGGCCTGAAGGTGGCCAAGCAGCAATTGACAACTGCAAAGCACCTAGTGGACGTCTCTGCCTCACACATCATGTCCGCTATCGCCATCCGCAGGCACTCCTGGCTGAGGTCCACCGCCCTGCAGCAGGACACCAGGGCACTTATCGAGGACCTGCCGTTTGAAGGGGACGGGCTCTTTAGTTCCACTACAGATAACGCCCTGCAGGAACTAGATAAGAACCTTAAGATCTCCAAGAGCCTGGGAGTGCAGGCACCCTCCAGACAGCCCAGGGCTAGACAGTGGAGTAGATCCTGGACTAGGAAACCCTCCCACAAGCCGTCCACAGACCAACAGTGGCGCCCACGCCCTTCGCAGCCCGACAAGCAGGCCTATTCGGGCAATAACACTAACAGGGGGCGCTACACCACCCAGCATTCAGGCAAACCTAAGGGTGCCCGCCCCTCCAAGCAGGGACTTTGACTTTTCTGTCCCACGCATCGTCGCCCCTGCCCGCTGCACCATCCGCCTCCGCCCCTTCCTCCCTGCCTGGGAGCAGGTCTCCTCAGACAGGTGGGCTCTCTCCATCATCAAAGAGGGCTACAAATTAGACTTTGCTCAGATTCCAAACCAGTCCGTGGTGGTTACCACCCCCCCCTCCCCACCGCTGCTGGCAGAGGTGGCCACCCTCCTTCAGAAACAAGCCATAGAGGAAGTACCTCCAGAGGACAGTCCCGGGGGTTTCTACTCCCGTTACTTCCTGGTTCCCAAGAGGGATGGGGGACTGAGACCCATCATGGACCTTCGGAATCTGAACAAGTTCATCCTATACCGCAAGTTCCGGATGTCCACACTGCAATCCATCCTGCCCCTCATCAACCAAGGCGATTGGATGGCCACCCTAGATCTCAAGGATGCCTATTTCCACATCAGCATCCACCCAGAGTTCAGACGGTTTCTAAGGTTTGCGGTAGGCCCACAGCACTTCCAGTTCACGGCCCTACCATTCGGACTTTCCACAGCACCCAGGGTGTTTACAAAAATGATGAGCGTAGTGGCTGCCCACCTCAGGCTACAAGGGGTGATGGTCTTCCCATACATAGACGACTGGCTCCTGGTAGCCAGTTCAAGGGAAAGCCTATCTGCTCACATCACGTCCACGCTACGCCTCCTGGATGCCCTGGGCCTACAGGTCAACCTAGAAAAATCGAAACTCACCCCATCAAGGTCAGTGCAGTTTATAGGAGCAGTGCTGGATACAAACCTGCACCGAGCGTTCTTACCCGCCCAAAGGGCAAAAGACATTACCAGCTCTGTACAATTGCTCCAGAGGCAGGGATGGGGCACAGTCAAACAGATCCAGCGGATGCTGGGCCTGATGGCAGCGACGACAAGCGTGCTTCTCTTCGCGAAACTGAGGATGAGGAACATGCAGCTATGGTTCCTACGTCAGTTCCGCCCAACCAGGGACTCACCTCGAAAGAGGTTCACTATTCCCCCCATGGCGCTCCACTCGCTTCACTGGTGGGGGTCAAAGGACAACATCTGCCAAGGAGCGCCCTTCCACCTTCCGGCCCCCACAGTGACCATCACCACGGACGCTTCCCAGTGGGGATGGGGCGCTCACATGGAAGGACTGTGCGTGGGGGGCCAGTGGCCACCCAAGCTGGCCCTGCAACACATAAACTACCTGGAACTGTTAGCAATCCACTTTGCTCTGCGTTCATTCCGCCCGAAGCTGACGGGGAAGACGGTGGCTCTGCTCACAGACAACACCACCGCCCTGGCATACATCAACAGACAGGGTGGAACAGTGTCCCGTCGCCTTTGCGCACTGGCAATGGACTTATGGGCGGAATGCATCCAGCAGGACATCTTCGTCAAGGCCGCGCACCTCCCAGGGGTCCTCAACATACAGGCGGACTCCCTGAGCAGAGGGGGGGCCTCACCGCACGAGTGGGAACTCCAGTGGCGCTTCCTGCAGCCAGTCTTCCAGCTGTGGGGTTACCCTCAGCTGGACGCCTTCGCCACAGCACACAACAAGAAGTGTCCCAGTTTCTGCTCCAGAGGGGGTGCCGACCCGGCATCCCTCGGGGACGGCCTTCTCATCTCCTGGGAGGGCCGCTTTCTCTATCTCTTTCCGCCCCTCCCCCTTTTGACGAGGGTACTCAACAAGATAGCCAGGGACAGGCCACGCTGCATCCTAGTGGCCCCCTGGTGGCCACGTCAGAACTGGTTCTTCTCCCTACTACGCATGTCAGGGAGGAACTTCTACCACTTCCCAGCGGACCCAGACCTCCTGTCATCTCAAGGGGGGCTAGTGCTGCACCACAATGTGCCACACCTGAAACTGACAGCGTGGCTCATAGACCCCTAGACTTCTCCAGCAGGGTCCAGGAAGTCCTGCTAAATAGCAGAAAACCCTCTACCAGGGCTTCCTACGATAGAAAGTGGAAGAAATTCTCCAACTTTCTGGCCGACCGGCCAGGCACACCACAGAGGGCAGGCCTGCCGGCAATCTTCGACTTCCTATTGTCTCTAGTCGACGCAGGCCTAGTCTTCTCGTCCATCAAGGTCTACTTGGCAGCAATATCTGCCTTTCACGACCCTGTGGGCGGATACTCAGTTTTCGCCCACCCTCAGTCCAAAAAGTTTATGAGGGGACTATTTAGACTACATCCACCATCTAGACCTCCCACTCAGCTGTGGGACTTGACTCTGGTCCTAGACATGCTAACCAGGCGTCCCTTTGAACCTATGGCCACGTGCTCTCTGCAGCTCCTGTCCTGGAAGACTGCCTTCCTCGTGGCCATCACCTCTGCTCGTCGCGTGGGGGAACTCACGGCGATGCGCTGTGACTACCCCTACCTAGCTTTTACAGAATCTGGTGTCTCCCTGGCCCCAGATATCAACTTCCTCCCCAAGGTACCCTCCCAATTCCACCTCAATCTTGAGGTTTGCCTACCCACCTTCTTCCCTAACCCCTCCTCGGACGAGGAGCGGAGACTGCACTCCCTAGACGTCAGGCGTGCCTTACTTTTTTACCTAAAGCGCTCTAAAGCCTTTCGCAGGGACCAAGAGCTGTTCGTCTCATATACTTCGCCCAGGCTAGGGTCTAGGATCTCTTCACAGCGATTCTCGAAGTGGCTGACGGAGACCATCAAGACCTGTTACCTCCTAGCAAAGAGGCCGCTGCCGGGACCTGTTCGAGGACACTCCACCAGAGCAATGGCGACATCGGTGGCGTTCCTGAAAGGCGTATCCTTGGCGGACGTCTGCAAAGCTGCTACCTGGTCCTCCCCGCATGCCTTCATGAAGCACTACGCGCTGGACGTGCATGCTCAGCAGAGGACTCGGTTGGGGACTGCGGTGCTGCAATCTGTCGTCTCCGGTTGACCGTCTTCCCACCTCCAGGTACGCCTTGCTTGCTAATCTCCCACAAGTGTGATGCACAGAGACCACGAAGAAGATAGACAGGTTGCTTACCTGTAACTGTAGATCTTCGAGTGGTCATCTGTGCAGTCACACTACCCGCCCTCCTTCCCCACTGCTGACGGTCTCCCTCTTATGGGGGGCTTTTTTTTCAGCGGTCATGAAGGAACTGGCGGGATTACCGCGGTGGCGCCGTTGGGCGTGCGCAATGGGACGCCTGCGCATGCCCAGTGGCGCCGACCGCGGAAAATTCCCGGGCTTCTTACAGATACCGATCGGGGACCCGCGCAGGCGCAGTATCCCACAAGTGTGACTGCACAGATGACCACTCGAAGATCTACAGTTACAGGTAAGCAACCTGTCTTTAGCAGTGTCATTGTGTTAGGCAAAAGGCACAAGACACAAACGGAGCAGAGGAAGGGATGTTATAAAGGGCTGGAAAGAAAGAGTAGGTGAGTGTTTTAAAAGTGGGTGGTGTGGACCTCTGTAATAGCCTTTTCTGCAGGTGATGGGTTATGATTCTTGAAAGGATTTATGGGACATAGTTTGGCAAAGAGGGGCTAGGGGGCTGTTTCAGATAAATGAAGTAACACAGGGGTAGGAATATCAAGTAGGAGTCCCAGAGAATTCAGAATAAATTCACAGAAAAGGAAGAGATAATCAGGATCTGAATGGTAGAAACCTTCAAATGGTAAAAACTAGAAACATTCTACCTCTGAGGCTGAGGACATCTTGGTGGGAGGCAGGAACAAATTTTCAACTTCTTGTCCCCAGCTCATGGATGTTACCTTCTTCAGTTCTTTTCCTGCCTCGTAGGGAGCGCAACTTAGATTAGGCTTTGCTTTCACCTAACCTCTGAATTCTAAAACTTTTCTTACATTTCTACATTCTAAACTCATACTTGTTTATACAGCCAGTTTGGTGTAGTGGTTAAGTGCGTGGACTCTTATCTGGGAGAACTGGGCTTGATTCCCCACTTCTCCACTTGAAGCTGCTGGAATAGCCTTGGGTCAGCCATAGCTCTCACAGGAGTTGTCCTTGAAAGGGCAGCTGCTGTAAAAAGCTCTCTTAGCTCCACCTGCCTCTCTTAGCTCCACCTGTCTGCTGTGGGAGGGGAAGGTAAAGGAGATTGTGACTGCTCTGAGGCTTCTGAGATTCAGAGTATAGGGTGGGATATAAATCCAATATCATCATCTTCTTCATACTTACCTCTATATGTTATCCTATCTATATAATAAAACCCCTTTCATCTTGGCAAATCAGAGCTCCCTCATTGGTTGGGACTGTGGTGCATCAACCTTTGACCCGTCATCAAACCTTCAATCAAGAGTAGTTGCATGCCACTGGTTCAGTTCACTCCTCTCTCCTGCCTGTGGCTGTTGCTAGCCAGCAAAACTGATTCTGTCAGTAAAAGGCAATCAACCTTAGTTCTGGCACTTAAGAACATAAGAGAAGCCATGTTGGATCAGGCCAATGGCCCATCCAGTCCAACACTGTGTGTCACACAGTGGCCAAAAAAATTATATATATATATACACACACACACCGTGGATAATAGCCACTGATGGACCTCTGCTCCATATTTTTATCTAACCCCCTCTTGAAGCTGTCTATGCTTGTAGCCACCACCTCCTGTGGCAATGAATTCCACATGTTAATCACCCTTTGGGTGAAGAAGTACTTCCTTTTATCCGTTTTAACCTGACTGCTCAGCAATGTCAATGAATGCCCACTTCTTGTATTGTGAGAAAGGGAAAAAAGTACTTCTTTCTCTACTTTCTCCATCCCATGCATAATCTTGTAAACCTCTATCATGTCACCCCGCAGTCGACGTTTCTCCAAGCTAAAGAGCCCCAAGCGTTTTAACCTTTCCTCATAGGGAAAGTGTTCCAACCCTTTAATCATTCTAGTTGCCCTTTTCTGGACTTTTTCCAATGCTATAATATCCTTTTTGAGGTGTGGTGACCAGAATAGTACACAGTATCCCAAATGAGACCGCACCATGGATTTATACAGGGGCATTATGGTACTGGCTGATTTGTTTTCAATTCCCTTCCTAATAATTCCCAGCACGGCGTTGGCCTTTTTTATTGCAATCGCACACTGTCTTGACATTTTCAGTGAGTTATCTACCATGATCCCAAGATCTCTCTCTTGGTCAGTCTCTGCCAGTTCACACCCCATCAACTTGTATTTGTAGCTGGGATTCTTGGCCCCAATGTGCATTACTTTGCACTTGGTCACTGTCTCTACTTACTGTCTCTACCTACTCTCCTATTGGCTGAGCCACCTGTCTCACTGATTCACAGAGGAGAGAAAGAAACTCTTTCTGCAGCAGGCAGACAGAGGAGGAGGGAAACATCCAGAGAAAGGCTCCCCTTAACTGGCTGAGGACTCCTCCCTATTCTCCTCTGGAAATGGGGGGGGGGGTGGAATTGGCATCCTGTGGCAACAGACCAGATGCACAGAGAGAGAAATGGAGGGAAAGCAAGACGCAGAGAGAGATGGAAATCCTGGCGTGACTTACGTAGGCCTGGCTGCTTGCTCCTGTTTAGCAGCAGCACCTCTATGGCAGCCAATGTGGCATCGCAGTTAGCACTTTAGAGCAGGGTCTGCCAGACCCAGGTTCTTGCTATGGAAGCTGACTGGGTGATTTGAGACCAGTCATGGACTTTCAAGCCTAACCAACCTCATGGTTGTTGTGCAGATCAAAAGGGGGGGGGAGAGAGGAGAATGATGTAAGATGCTTCAGTTCTGACTCTCCACTCTGAAGAAGAGCTGCAGTTGAGGGGAGATGAAAAGCTGAAGTCAGATCAGTCAGTCAGGTGGCTGACTGGGAGAAGCAGAGACAGTCAATTGGGCACTCGGAGAAGACTCTTGAGGACTTGATAGATGAACCCCACTCCGAACATGTCAGCCCTATTGCTGCCAGGGAGCATGAGGGTCGAGAGGGAACGGCACCATGCTGAGGATAAGGGGAATGCACCCATAGAAGGGACCTCTTCTTCAGTTGGTGAGCGGGTATCCTTTCACACCAAGGAACCATCCCTGGGCAGGGCGGGGGAGTCTTGGTAGTTGGTGATTTGATCCTTAGGCAAGTAGACAGCTGGGTGGCAAAACTGCACACTGACCATATGGTGACTTGCCTGCCTGGTGCGAAGGTAGTGGACATTACATGTGTTGTAGATAGGCTGATAGACAGTGCTGGGGAGGGGCCAGTGGTTGTGGTGCATCTTGGCACCAACGATGTGGGGAAAAGCAGTTGTGAGGCCCTTGAGGAAAAATTTAGGCTGCTAGGCAGGAGACTCGATCTCTCTCTCGGCTTGACTTCGCGAACGAAGATTTAAGAAGCTCAATAAGTCATGAGGTAAAAGGACAAGTCCTCTTGTGGATCAAAACCTGGCTAATTAATAGGAAACGGAGAGTGAATATAAATGGGCAATTTTCTCAGTGGAGCATGGTAAGCAGTGGGGTGCCGCAGGGCTCAGTACTGGGTCCGATGCTTTTTAACTTGTTCATTGATGATTTGGAGTTGGGAGTAAGCAGTGAAGTGGCTAAGTTTGCGGATAACGCTAAATTGTTCAGGGTGGTGAGAAGCAGAGAGGATTGTGAGGCACTCCAAAGGGATCTGTCGAAGCTGGGCAAGTGGACGTCAATGTGGCAAATGAGGTTCAATGTGGCCAAGTGCAAAGTTGTGGCCAAAAATCCTAACTATAAATACAAGTTGATGGGGTGTGAACTGGTAGAGACTGACCAAGAGAGAGATCTTGGGGTCGTGGCAAAATGTCACTGAAAATGTCGCAACATTATGCAGTTGCAATAAAAAAGGCCAATGCCATGCTGGGAATTATTAGGAAGGAAATTGAAAAAAAATCAGCCAGTATCATAATGCCCCTGTATAAATCGATAGTGTGGCCTCATTTGGAATACTGGGTACTATTCTGGTCACCGCACCTCAAAAAAGATATTATAGCATTGGGAAAAGTGCAGAAAAGGGCAACTAGAATGATTAAAGGGTTCGAACACTTTCCCTATGAAGAAAGGTTAAAATGCTTGGGGCTCTTTAGCTTGGAGAAATGATGACTGAAGGGTGACATGATAGAGGTTTACAAGATTATACATGGGATAGAGAAGGCATAAAAAGAAGTACTTTTCTTCCTTTCGCACAATACGAGAACTCGTAGCCATTCAATGAAATTGCTGAGCAGCTGGCTTAGAACTGATAGAAGGAAGCACTTCACCCAAAGGGTGATAAACATGGAATTCTTTGCCACAGGAGGTGGTGGCGGCTACAAGCATAGCCAGCTTCAAGAGGAACATAAGAACATAAGAGAAGCTATGTTGGATCAGGCCAACGGCCCATCAAGTCCAACACTCTGTGTCACACAGTGGCAAAAAATTTTATATACACACATACACTGTGGCTAATAGCCACTAATGGACCTGTGCTCCATATTTTTATCTAAACCCCTCTTGAAGGTGGCTATACTTGTGGCCGCCACCACCTCCTGTGGCAGTGAATTCCACATGTTAATCACCCTTTGGGTGAAGAAGTACTTCCTTTTATCCGTTTTAACCTTTCTGCTCAGCAATTTCATCGAATGCCCACGAGTTCTTGTATTGTGAGAAAGGGAGAAAAGTACTTCTTTCTCTACTTTCTCCATCCCATGCATTATCTTGTAAACCTCTATCATGTCACCCCGCAGTCGACGTTTCTCCAAGCTAAAGAGCCCTAAGCGTTTCAACCTTTCTTCATAGGGAAGGTGTTCCAGCCCTTTAATCATTTTAGTTGCCCTTTTCTGAACTTTCTCCAATGCTATAATATCCTTTTTGAGGTGCGGCGACGAGAACTGCACACAGTACTCCAAATGAGACCGCACCATCGATTTATACAGGGGCATTATGATACTGGCTGATTTGTTTTCAATTCCCTTCCTAATAATTCCCAGCATGGCGTTGGCCTTTTTTATTGCAGACGCACACTGTCTTGACATTTTCAGTGAGTTATCTACCACGACCCCAAGATCTCTCTCTTGGTCAGTCTCTGCCAGTTCACACCCCATCAACTTGTATTTGTAGCTGGGATTCTTGGCCCCAATGTGCATTACTTTGCACTTGGCCACATTGAACCGCATCTGCCACGTTGACGCCCACTCACCCAGCCTCAACAGATCCCTTTGGAGTTCCTCACAATCCTCTCTGGTTCTCACCACCCTGAACAATTTAGTGTCATCCGCAAACTTGGCCACTTCACTGCTCACTCCCAACTCTAAATCATTTATGAACAAGTTAAAGAGCATGGGACCCAGTACCGAGCCCTGCGGCACCCCACTGCTTACCGTCCTCCACTGCGAAGACTGCCCATTTATACTGACTCTCTGCTTCCTATTACTAAGCCAGTTTTTGATCCACAAGAGGACCTGTCCTTTTACTCCATGACTCTCAAGTTTTCTAAGGAGCCTTTGATGAGGAACTTTATCAAAAGCTTTCTGGAAGTCAAGGTAAACAACATCTATCGGGTCGCCTTTGTCCACATGTTTGTTCACCCCCTCAAAGAAATGTAACAGGTTAGTGAGGCAAGATCTTCCCTTGCAGAACCCATGCTGAGTCTTCCTCAATAACCCGTGTTCATCAATGTGCCTACTCATTCTGTCCTTGATAATGGTTTCTACCAACTTTCCTGGTATTGAAGTCAGACTGACTGGCCTGTAATTTCCCGGATCTCCTCTGGAACCCTTTTTAAAGATGGGGGTGACATTTGCTACCTTCCAGTCCTCAGGAATGGAGGCAGATTTCAATGAAAGATTGATGTTTCTTTGTCTCCCAGGAGACTGGGAGCAGAGGTCCATTAGTGGCTATTATGGCCGAGGACCGACCTACCTATATGGCCGAGGACCGACCTACCTGAGGGACCGTCTCTCCCCGTATGAGCCCCAGAGAGCACTGAGGTCAGTAGGTAAAAACAGATTGACCACCCCTGGGCCAAAAGAAGTTAAACTTCGGACTACCTATGCACGGGCCTTCTCTACCGCGGCCCCATGTTTGTGGAATCAACTCCCAGAGGAGGTGCGGGCCCTGCGGAACCTTGATCAGTTCCGCAGGGCCTGCAAGACCACCCTTTTCAAACAGGCATTCATGAACGGCTGACCAAGTCCACAAAGAAACATCAAAATGGTCCAGTCTGAAGATCCGCCATCATTACACAAATTGACAGGCATAGCGTCGATTAATAATGGTACTGTCAGATTTAACTTAATGTTTTTAGACTTAGTAACTGTTTTAACTAATGTATTAATCGGTTTGGGGTTAATTTAATGTTTTGTTAAATGCATTATTATTTTGCTGTTGTTAGCCGCCCTGAGCCTGCTTGGCGGGGGAGGGCGGGATATAAATAAAATTTTACTTACTTACTTACTTACTTACTATTAGCCATAGCTTATTTTTGGAACTCTCTGTCTGGGGCAGTGGTACTCTGTATTCTTGGTGCTTGTGGGGGGACATAGTGGGAGGGCTTCTAGTGTCTTTGCCCCACTGATGGACCTCTTGATGATACTTGGGGTTTTTGGCCACTGTGTGATACAGAGTGTTGGACTGGATGGGCCACTGGCCTGATCCAACATGGCTTCTCTTATATTCATTTCTCCTACTGAAAATGGCCACCTTGAGGTGTCAGAGTCTTTTGTTACGAAGGCTAGATCTGACATAAATGGACTTTGTGTCATAAAATGTAATGTCAGGTAGTAGAAATATAAACTTTATAAAGGATTCAGACAAACACAATTGAAGTTATCATTTTACTTACAAACATGCTTGAAACTCCTGCAATACTTTGTCTAAAATGAACAGGTGGGGGAATAGTGGGATTTGGCAATGCAATTTTTAAAATAAAGCATCAAGAAAAAGCACAAGGATCACAGCAAGAACTAAAAATAAAAAATGCTCTAAATCTAGGAAAACATGAAATGGCTTAGCAATGCAAGCTTCTCCCCCCACTCCAGGTCTACTCAGATTGGCAATGACTCTCCAGTGTAATATCCCCCTTTGGCTGTGTGTTCCCAGGTTATACTCACTAGGCACAACTTCTCAAGTTCATTCAGCAGAGACAACCTGGCTCAAAGCATCAAACCTTTATTTGCGAGGAGACAACTGCAGTAAGCAACAGCTTCAACTAGCCGTACAAACACTGGAAAGTGAAACTACTCAAGCTCCACTCCATTGAAATATATTGTAGCACAAAGTTGCATGAAAACATGGAATAGATTTTTCATTAAGGTATCTGGTCCCAGATAGACTACTCTGGGATTGAAATGACAGCCCCCAGAGTGAAATGACAATCCTTGGGAGTGGCAGAAATGTTCTGGGATTGGATGAGGGCCTCCAAGTGGAATTCCATTCTCAGAATGCTGCTGCTACTCCCAGGAACTATCATTTCACTCTGGGGACTGTCTTTCCAGTCCCAGAACACAGATTCTTTTGCTAGGGATCGTCATTCTACTCTGGGGGCTGTTATTCCAGTCCCAGAGTAATCTATCTGAATGCAGAGACCTTAATCCATTCCACATTTTCTTTGCCGCTTTGCAAGTGCAGAAGAGCTTCCTGCTTCAGCCTGCAAAGACAAGGAAGAAGGAGCTGGAAACTTTGGCAGCCTCAGAGGTTCAAATGGTGAAGACAGGAGGGGGAGGGGGGGGGAAAGAGCTGCAGGCCTGATTAAAGCCCTGATTGGGCCAGTTGTGTCCCACGGGCTGTAAGTTTGACATCTGGGCTAAACAATAACATAACAATAAACATTTCAACATCAATATCAGTTTTAAAACTTAAAAAAAAGCTCTTCAGCATAAAATTGAAGTATCACTTGATAACACGTTGAAACATCCAATTTATAATAAACCTTTGTCAATGTATGAATTATTTTTGTTGGCAGCCAAAGCAAATGTAGCTAGAATTCAGTTGACCTTTGTTGTTGTTGGCAATCAAAAAAGTTTTATTGGTATGATTGCCCCTGTTTATTAATCGAAGATGGGAGCAATATATTGTATGGTTTCAGAACCTGTATTTACAGAACACCTTCTGTAACTTCTCCACTGGAGGTGTTGAGAACCAATCCAGTTTAATTTTTGAATGATATAAAAATTCTAGTGAATGTGTAGCTGTCCCTGTTTTGATCTAAGGGCCAAGCTAGACATTATATCTGACCTGTGAAAGCCAATGCCATTTTTCAGCCAAACTCTGCTATTTAAAAATACTACAAGGTTCTGATCTCAATAGAGCCCACAGCATGGTGGGATCAGGCGATCTTCTTTCTCCCCTCCTCCATGTGCCAAAACACTCTTTTAGGGCCTTCAGCATTCTTAAATGGCTTGGTCAGCTCTTAAATTGCCATAATGTCTAATTTTGCCTTAAATGGTATTCATATAGATATAGAGTAAGCCTTTTTCTACTCAGAAATGGCTGTTTACAGTTAAAAGACAGATAATATTTTCACAGCAATGATAAGCAGCATTGGAGTGTGATTAATATTTCAAAATCACATGAACAGCAAAGCTGAAACAAGTCTTTTGAAAGCAATTTCGACTCAGTGCCTCTCTTTAGCCACTAGAGGGTAGAGCAGTATCAGTTAAATCAACTGTACTTTAAAAAAAAAACCTCAGTCAGTAGAAATAGAAAAATAACTTTGATGGATTCAAGATGTTTGCATATTTTCATTATGCTTATATTTAGCTGATTCTAAATATGGAGTGTACTGCATAGGCAAACCTTTGAATACATGGAGAAACTTTTGATGACAGTCTATATTTGATCAATATATTAAAATTCAGAAAATGTATCATGTTCAAATACAGGTCAAGTAAAACTAATAATACTCCATCACTCCACTGTTGAAGAAAGTAATTCTGCATGTATTGCCAGACATAGAATCATAATTTGGTTAAATGGATAGAACTGGCAATCAAGCACAAGGGACTCCAAATTGCTTTGCTGTTCTAAAATTCTGACCCAACAAGAGCTTTGTAAATTATATGAATTCTTATGGATTGGAGTCTGGAAGCTGTTAAGATGTGTTGCCTTCCCAAAACTTTTGAGGGGTAGGGTTAACATAAGAGAAGCCATGTTGGATCAGGCCAATGGCCCATCTAATTATCAATTCTCGAGCAGGAAATTCCTGAAGGTTTGAAGGTAGAGGCTAGGGAGGGTGGGGTTTGGGAAGGGGGTTTTCAGCAGGAGTATAGCAGCCATTTTCTCCAGGGGAACTGATCTCTGTTGTCTGGAGATCACCTGTCATTCTATGAGATCTCCAGGCCCCACCTGGAGGTTGGTAACTAAGTTCAATTATTGATAAGTCATGATCACTGCTAATTGTTGAATGCAGAAATAAGAGGAGGACTCAGTAGATGAAAAAATGTCTTCCTCCTCTCTAAACAGTCTACTTAGGAGCATACTCCAAAACATTTGTCACATAGTATGTTATGCTTCTGGCTGCCATATATAAACTTCATCTTTACAGTGTCAGTATGAAAGTTGACTTTGCAGCTGATGTCATAGACTTTCAGAGGCACAGGAAGAAAGCATAATAAACTTTTATTTTAGTTTCTTTTAGTTTTATTACTGTTTCTGCGCACTCAAAATTATTCTTCCTGTTAACATATGAAGAGTCCTGCTGGATCAGATCACTGCTCCATTTAGTCCAGCATCCTGTCTCACACAGTGGCCAGCCAGTTCCTCTGGATGGCCAACAACAGGGCATAGAGGCCAAGGCCTTCCCTTGATGTTGCCTTCTGGCTTTGGGATTTGGAGGCTTAGTGCTGGTGGGAAGTTTGGTGATCTCTGTTTTGCTCTCTGCCTTCTCCCCAATAACAATGTCTCATAGATATGTTCCTTTCCTATGGGATGAGAATGGATTAATCCTTCTAGCACAGCATTGGCTTTGCTAAGAGTTCTAGAGAAGTGTGCCTGAAACGATTTCTGCACACATAGAAACTGCTGCATTGGTGTTCTTAAATAATCTGTGTTTGTAAAACTTTCCACACAATTTTTGGCTTCTCCAGGAGTAGCTCTGAATTTACTGCCCCATTACCCCGCATTTTCCAGATCCCATGATTTTTTTCCCCTCCAAGAATTAACTTGCAGTTTTCAAGTGTGGAATTCCTGATATTGAATTTTGTTGCCCACTGCCCCTTTTGTGGTGTTAGCATCACATGAACATCCTGCTCCTGTCCCCCTGAACAACAGACTGATCTTTAAGCGTAGTTTTGTGTTATGACACTGATTTTTTTAAACTTAATATAATTGTGCTGTAACCCAGGGACAAAATGAGCCGTGAGGTTTAATGTAGCTTTCTCCTTGCAGTTATCCATCCATGAAGTTCCTCTTTTTTTTTTTTTTGGTCACCTTGTGCTTGTATTTGTTTCTTCATTTACCCCACCCCTTTTCCTTTATACCTCCTGGTGTGTTTGATGACAATTCAGTCTTTTAAACATCTGGAGATAATGGAATTATGTAATTGATTTGATAATCATGGAAACTCAACTTGTGCCATGTTTTTATGCTTCATAATTATTCAATAACACTTATGAATTGATGTATCTACAAACGAAGTACCATTTTCATTTGGATTTTGTGGGAATCTTCGCTGGCCATTTTCTTAGTTGATGACTAAGGAGGAGCAGGGGAGACCTTTGAAATGGTGGCAGCAGTGCTGTTCCCCATGATACATCCAGCCTTTTTTTTTTTTGCAATGTTAAAGATATTGTAATGTTATGCACAAAAAAGAGGAGATTCCACTGCTGATGAAGAACATGACAACATAGCTTCACACCGTCTTTTTAAAAGGAAGTGCCGAACACATGGGGAGGGTTGGATCCAAATTCAAGAAAAAGTCCCCCCAAATAAATGCCCTTTTGCAGAAGGGGTGCTACAAAGTTGGAGATTCAACTTATTGAGAAACAGCAATAACACTGAGGGTGCAGAAAAGCTCCCTGTGGAGCATTTCCAAACAGCCTGAGTTGCTGTTCTAAAGGGATAAGCAGTAACTAAGGGACAATTCTCAGAAATAGGTTCAGAGGGTCCACTTGTATTTTCACATATGCTCATCCTCCTCTACTAGAAAACGTTCTGTTGACTTAACAGGCACCCTGCAGGGTAGAAATTCTGCCTCTGAGGCTCATCTTGTCAGCCTTTGATCTCCCTATACATGCTGCAAACAGAATGGAAGTGCAATTAGTAGTAATTATCCTGAATGCCTTTGATAGGCACACAAGTTCCGCATCACAGGCCATCAAATATCTACTCTGTAGCTATTATCCTAATGTAAATAAAATTAACTGTAAATTTTCAGTCTCTGGTTTTGAGATGGGATGTATTCAAGGGCTCCAGGAATTGTTCAGTATTATGGAATTCTTGAAACACAAATCATATAGGTGCTTGCTCATGTTAATATTTTGGTATAGTGGTCTTGGAGGATCAAAGTGACCTTGGCCAGTCATACACCTTTCTGTCACCTAAATAACAGAGTTGTTGTGAGAATAAAAAAAAAGATGGGAGAGTGATATGTGCTTCTCTGGGTGGGATTAAAATGTACCATAGGGTCAGATAGTCATGAAGCTATCCCCACAGTGTGTAGATGCTGGGGGAAGTGAGGGCAATCTGGAGATAACCCCTGATACAATTTGCTGATCTCATCCTATCTGGGAGTTCCCAAAGGCCATGGCAGCCCAAAGTGCACTTTAGTTACTGTGAATATGTTTAAAGAACATCTATCTCAAAAATGTTTCCTGTATTCTTAAGATGAAACTTACCACCTTTCCTCCCCTTGGGAAACAGGTTTTAAAAATGTTTTTTTCCCCTTGAAAAATGGCTAGGAAAACTTTAATTTTCTGTGCTCCACTCCTTCCCTTCATTGCGACTGAAACTTTGACTACTGCTTACTCGGATTGAATCCAATTATTTCCTTATGTTAGAGAAAGGAAACATGATATTATGCCATGATTGATTGATTGAAATGGAGCTTTCTAACTGGCCATTCATATGTTATTATCACTGCTTTGATATTAAGCAGTTTGCAACTGAACAGTGTTCATGCTATTCAGGAACATAATCCAAAAACATTGGTCATGCAACCTGAATATTTTTACTGATCTCTGTAGCCTGGAGAGGAGTTGTAATTCTGGGGGATCTCCTGGTCCCACCTAGAAGCTGGCATGTGGACATTGATAAATTCTATTTGGTCCTTTCTTTACTTATGCAAGGACACTATGCAAAATCATGTACTTCAAAACTATAGGCAGGATCCAAAGAATTATGCAGATAGTACTATGATCTCAAGGAACATCAGGCAGCCCCATGCCATGCAGTGTATCAGCTTTTTGAATGGAAAGATGATTCCAAATAGTTTGTGATAGGGCTTTTTTTGAGCAGGAATGCACAGGAACACAGTTTCAGCTGGCTTGGGATTGGGTGTGTGTGTGTGTGGTCTAATATGCAAATGAGTTCCTGCTGGGCCTTTTCTGCAAAAAAAGAAGAAAAAGCCCTGGTTTGTGATATAGTTTATATGGCAGGGCAATGCCATATCTTCATTTCAAAAGATCACTGTTTTAAAAATCTTTTATTGGAGGAAAAAAAATAGAACCAAATAGTAACAACACATACAAAATCTTAAAAGAAGAATAAACTATCAATACAACCATCATTCTGTTCCTTTCCCCAAGACATGTGCTATAATCTCCACGGCAAAAAATATTACATCGGTTGTTCTTTATAATACACATGTATGTTAAATTAAACTGGTTAAATATTATCCCAAAATCTATTCCAAAAACTATTTTTAAAAGTATGGTTTTTTAATCCTCCCAATATCCCATGTGATTATTATTTGCTTAGGATTCCACAAGGTAATGGAAGGGATCCACAAAGCCATTGAACTTGGATATGATCCTGTTAAGGTGAGATATGATCCATATTTTTAGTCTTCAGGCTCAATTTATTAATCACAGATCTATGCATGAAGTTTTCCCTTCTTATCCTTGAAACTAGGCAGCATTTACAAGTGGAAATTATGTATACTCTCTGATAATTTAAAAATACCTTTTAAGTGTTTGAAATACTGGGCTGGAAATTATTGATCTGGGGAAAAGAGGGCTGTGCCCCCTCCTTTTTTTAAGCAAGGAGGAATTGTTGCCCAGGCAAAGAGGACATAATTTGCAGAATATCCCAAATGCAGCCCTCAGCATTGACAGCTACTGCTAATCTGGTAACAAAATTGGGAAAGACCTCTGCCTGAGGCCTTGAAGAGCCAGTGCCAGTTGGAGTAGATGGTACTGAACCAGATGGGCCAATGATCTGACTTATAACAAGGCAGCCTCCTCTGTTTATTGTTCCCATTGTTCCCTGTGGCATGTACATGTCGTACACTGGCTGCTTTTGTGGCTTGGAGCAGGCTTTGTGTTTTCCATTTCTCGTCTCCAGTTCAATGTCAGAATCAATATTTGAGAATGTGTCTTAGGATAGCATGTTTAAAACTGTCTGCAAATAGTATAGCTGTCTTTAGGTATTTGCAGCATCTGACCAAACTTGAACATTTCCCAAATACATTTACTATTGTGGAGAGAGGTTTCAGTATTTAGATCTTGTTACGTTTGCAGTTGGACTGCATGTTAGCTAATAACTGGAAGAAGTGAACTGGAGATGGGTTACTGGGAAATTAGCAAAATCAAGATTTGTACTGGATGAACATAGAATCATCTGCAGATGCTGTTTGACGCTTACTTTATGGAGTTTTCAGATTTTTATTTTAGATCTTATATTTTAATTCTCTTATCTAATAATCAGTAATGTCTGTTTAAATATATTTCTGTGATTTGTTTAAGTTTTCAATTTGTTGCTTGAATTATCATTCCTTATTCTCAAATGGAAAACAGATTTAAGTATAGAGTCTTTATTTTATTTATTTTGTTCCATTTGTATCCTGTCCTCCCCACAAGCAGGCTCAGGGTGGGTTCCATCTATCCATTCCAAAATAAATTCCCAACACCCAGATTTTTAAAAAAAAAATTCTTCCAGATAGCTCATTAAAAATTGTCTTTTTCAGTTAACATGTTCATTTGTGTGGGAGGAAGGTGATGTTGTGTCCATGCCTATGTTCAATCAGCTGTTCTCCCCCTCCTCTAGGTGAATTGTGTGGTTATGAGAGGCCTCAATGAAGATGAACTGGTGGATTTTGTGGCTCTTACAGAGAAGCAGCCCCTGGATGTTCGCTTCATAGAGTACATGCCTTTTGATGGTGAGCATTTCAGCTTCTAGTTGTGCTTGGCTTGAGGGAGTGACTGGTACTAAAATAGGAAGTTTCCATTTCTCTCTCCCAGAATACAGTGATGAAATGTCAGCTTGCAGACTTCAGAAGTTTTTGTGACCTTTAAGAGGGTTTGATTTGGAAAAGGATAATACAAGTAGGAACCACTGGCATAGCTGGTGGCAGAGTAATGCTGTTTTGTGACACTGGGACATTTTATCATAAAGGCAGCTAGAACATTTAAAACAAACTGTTAACTAGCTTTATGCATTCCTTATTTGACAGTATTGTAGTTAGACTGAAGTTTAAACCCAGGCTCAGATGAAGAGGACTGAATTCATTGGGAGTTTCTCCTGCACAAACTGTGTTGAAATTAAAACAGCTTTCATTCACCTTAGTGGAGCCTGTGCCGGATTCCCCTCTGCCACTCTGTATGAAAGCTCGCACTACTGTTCTTCTGCAGGCCCCTTTTGCTACTGTAGCTGACTCAAAATTCATCAGACATGCAAATTTTGCATTGTGTTAACAGGGCTTAAATCTCTCTTACTACAAAATATGCTTTGTAGAATGTCTGGGTCCTCCTCTCCTTGTTGCCAGACTTGCTAACCAGTACATATGGTTGAATGTATGAAGCTGCCTTATTCTATGTCAGGCGCTCTGTCTTACTGGCAAAAGCTCTGTGTGGTCTTGGACTGGGAGGGGTCTTTCCTAACAGCTGCCACCTAAGATCTTTTCATTGGAGATAGATAAGAAATAGCTGGACCTTCTGTGTGCAAAGCATGTCCTTTAGAGTTGAGCTATAGCCCCTCACCAATTAATATTATGATCTTAATATATTCATCTTATTCTAGGCAATAAATGGAATTTCAAGAAAATGGTGAGCTACAAGGAGATGTTGGATACAATAAAGCAAAGATGGCCAGAATTTGAAGAGCTGCCTTGTGAAGAAGCCTCTAGCACTGCCAAGGTACTTAATCTCTTAGGTTGCTTTTGCTTGTGCTGTCAAAGTACAGGGCCCATGTCTGTGAGATTACCTCATATATCTGACAGTTAAAATTGTCATAACTAAAGAGTTATTATATAAGGAAGTCGCTTGAAGTCAGTCACAGCATCCAAGATAGTTCTGAAGCCAAACTCTATGTGGTTGTAGAGGTAGGGATGTGGAAGTAATGCAGATTGTAGACTGAGTTGAGGGCTGGTAACAAAAAAGGAATGAATGAGGTGTGATATCCTACAAACTTAGTTTGGGTATGAGAGGATAAGGTGACTATTTCCTCTCTTTCCCAGGGTATTGAAATGAATCTGTCACTCATGTGTCTTGTCCATGCTGGCCCTGGGGTGGAGCCAGGATTTTTTTGGTTGGCCACTTGTGACCACCTCTCACCTTCCAATTCTCTCAGCCAAACAGGAGGGGGGAGAGAGGTGAGGCCTCCTTGGCCAGCTGCGAGAGCACAAAGAGCTACCACAGCCGCCACCTCTTGACCTTCCCGCCTGCTTGGCTAAGCAGGAGGAGGGGATAAGAGGAAGCCTCCCTGGGCTGGGTCTTTCTGCTTTCACAGCCAGTTTCAAAACTGGCTGTAAGAATCACAAAGACCTGCCACCTCTCACCCTCCAGTCCTGCTTGGTCGTGCAGGAGGGGAGAGGTGGAGCCTGCAGGCTGGGCCTTCCTGCTTTCACACCTGGCTGGCTATGAGAGCACAAAGACCCACTGCCTCTCACCCTTCCATCTTGCTTGGCAAAGCAAAAGAGAGGAGAGAGAGGGGGCCAGCAGGCCAGGTCTACCTGCTTTCATATTCAGCTGGTTGCGAGAGCATGAAGACTTGCTGCCAAGCAGGAAGAGAGGACAAGAGGTGGCCTCCTTGAACCAGGTCTTCCTGCTTTTGCAGCTGGCTTTGAAGCTGGCTGAGGCAGCACAAAAACCCATCACAGCTTCCTCTTGTCCTCCCTTTCTGCTCCACCTGGTCAGGGACCCTGAGTTGGGGGGCCTCAACAGGAAGTTGGGGGTGGGGCCCCCAGAAGCTTTTCATAGCTATGGGCCTGTGCTGGCAGTTGAAATAAAGGCCATTAAGATATGGCATTTCCCCCTGTAAGATTATAAAAATGTAGACAACTATGTATATCAGATATGCATAGTGCATAGTGCATGTGGGGAAAACAATTTCAGTTTTTATTTTGTCCTAAGTAACATCCTCAAAAATCAGTGAAAATGATTTCACTGAAACTTCCACGAATAAAATTGTTTCAATCATCACTGCATTGTGTTTGCATTGCAGTATTCCATTTTTTTTGCAAGCAATTAAGCATATTATAAAGTCAGCTTTAACTTCAGTTAAACCAGGTACAACTAAGAGGGAAGGGATGGACAGAGAGACAGAAATCATAATTTGGCTGGTTACATCTTCAGTGCTTCAAACCCTGCATTTAGTAACTGCGGACCTTGAAGCTTTTCCTGGAGGATACATATAAGCAGTCTATATACTGCAATAAGGCACTTCATTATTATACAGAATGAATTTGCAGGTATGAATCTTGATGCCTGTACATGTGGTATGTAGACTCTTGGAATCCATAGCTAATTGTGGCTTTCTGGTGTCTGCACATATGCCAAAATATGTACATTAACCTCACTTGGGTTGTATGCTGTTTTCAGTGCAACTACTTTCTTTGTAAGTATTTTGAATTAACTTGAATCTGAGCACATTTTTACTCAAATATCACCAGAATTGTTACCAGAAATGCTGGGGGGGGGGTCTCCTTTTATGTGGAATTTAGCAGAAGCAGACCCAGGTAGAGCTCTTATGGAATAGAATCTCCACAAAGTGTATACCAATAATAACTTCAGAGAGAAAGGTTTTGGAATGACCAAACCAATTTAATAAAGAAAAGAAATTTTATTGAAAGAATAATTTAATAAAAATACACACAGAGAAAATTAAACTCACACACACACGAACACCAGAAAATAGGTTATAGCAGAGCAGATAGGGGATGTAGTTGGTGGGATGTGTGTGTGTAAGACTATATAGCTACCTGTGAAGTTTTGAAGTCTGTGGAGAAGAACAATAGAGTGGCCAGAGCTCTACTCTGGAGGTACCCAAACAGAATTTGGCGGTTTGAGTCTGAAGGCGCCAAGACAGAACACACTGAGCATGTCCAGAGTGACTCTTTAAATAGCCAAAAACGTATCCTGAGGCATAGGTCAGGATCTTCCTTGAAACAATGTAAGATTAGAGTATGTGGCTGTAAGACAGTGTATGCTAAGATGAGCAGATAGGTGTTGCTGAGACATGCAAAGGGTCTCTGGAAGCCAGGATGATGGATTTGGGTGTGATTACTAGGTGCTGATAGCCCTTTTGCAGGAGAAGTCTTGGGAGAAGAATGAAGGATGGTAGGGTAGTTAGATTAGGTGGGTGGGAAGTTTCTGGGATGGAGGTAGGTGGAATCAGAAATTGAAATTTGACAGAAAACATTGGTAGGTTTTTGACAGAGACAAAAGAGTTTGATGAGAGAACTGAAATTCCGGTGGAGAGACTTGTCTTAGTCTATTCATTTCTTGAAGATTGAGAGGATGATTATATTAGCTAGGTGTGTGTTTGCTCCTGAGTCCTGGGACCACACCTTAGCCAGAGTCAAAGAGAGGCATACTTAGTTGCTTGTATGTGCTGAGCCTAGTGGTTACAGCATGTTTGGAGTTGGGGCAGGTTGTCCAAAGTGTAGTCAGACTCCATTTTTTGGCCAAGCCTGGCACAGGATGTCCAGAGTACAACAGTGACACAGGTACCAAGTATTATTGACGGGTGTTCATGCCACGGGGCAGCCTGACTTGCCCTCCACAAAGCATGCGTATGAACAGGGCATATAGGTGGGATAATGAATAGCTGCTGTGTAGTCATCCACTTGTTCATTTTTTAAGCATAAACACACTTTACAGGGAAATGGCAATATAAGAAGATGTCAGTTAAAAGGTCACTCTTTGTAATGTTATCCCACAGTGAAAAAGTGGCATACCACAGGGAAAGAACCACGTAAGCAGGCATGTATAGTGAGTGGATATCTTTAATCTACCATGACCTTTTCCTTTAAAAACTGGCCTAAGATTAAGCTTAATTTTATGTTTATTTATACTTATTACTTATATTGTATATAATACGATTCAGTCTGGACATATGGCATTGGTTACCAAAAGTGCTGCTCTGTTGGCAGAACTGCAGTTCCTGCAAGAGAGCAGCACATAAGAGCCCTGCTGAATTGGACCAGTAGTCCAGCTTCCTGTCTCAAGTAGAGACCAACCAATTCCTCCGGAGGGCCAAGAGCAGGGCATAAAGACTGAGGACTTCCCCTGATGTTGCCTCCTGGCAAATGTTTGAGGTTTATTTTGAGGTTTATTGCCTCCAAATGTAGAGAATCCCTTCTGTTTGTGAAAGAGAGGGAGGTGGCTTTGACTCTTAAGTGTTCTCAGTAATGTATTCCAACTGCTGTCTCTGCTTTCTTTCATGCTCTCTGCCTTGGCCCCGCCAGGCTTACAAGGTGCCAGATTTTCAGGGACAAGTCAGCTTCATCACCTCAATGTCTGAGCACTTCTGTGGCTCCTGTAATCGTCTGAGGATTACAGCTGATGGTAACTTGAAGGTACTCACTGTTGTTTCCAGACCCAACCCCTGTATTTTTATGTCTGTTAATATTTCATTACATGAACTGAATCAAGCATGCTCAGAGGTGGAATTGCATCCAAAACCAATCCAAGAGTTATTTAAGGGATGCTTCTTAGGCATAAGCAGTGCATCATGTGACCATCCCTGTTGCATCCTACTGTAATCCCATTTTGTTGCCTGAAGGAACAACTGTGCTTATTTTTGCCAAGTTCTTCCTTTTTGAAAAGCTTTTCCACAGTCTCTGGTTTTATAATGTAGCATACTTGAGCTGTAAAACTAATTGGTAAGAAGCCGGAGATTAAACACACTGTTTAGCTTTTTATGTTATCTTAAATTGGCAACAGGCAAGCTGTTCCCAATCATGTGGCTAGGGACTGTGGAAGCTGGGCTTTCCCTCCACTATTCAGTTTCTCTGCATAGCTCTGCGTGATCTGTCAATTCAAACATATGTTGCACAGACTAAAAACTGTTGGGGGTGGTGGAGGGAAGGATGATCAACACTTCCTGCCATGTTAAACTGTTGTATATTTAAAATTAGTTTTCAGTTAAATGCTGGCACTAACATTCCTCCACTCAGCAATGACAGCAACTGTCTTATTAATGTTTTCTGACATCAAGTTGGAGTGTATTCAACAGCTTAACCTGATTACTGAACTAAACTTTAGCACTTGGGAATGTACAAGGCAGGGATTTCAGAGATACTGGGTATCTGTAAGACCTGGAGTGGATTTAGAAGTCAACAATTGTCCATAACTTGGTAGGTTGAAACTTCAGTTTGATTTGTTCACACTACCTAAGAAACACAGTAGCCAGAGAGAAGGCTTTCACATAATCAGATAATTGCTACACAAAGTAGCTGTTCAAAAGCATAGTGAATAGTTACTCAAAGGGCACTAATACTGCTTGTTTACTATCGGTCCACTTCAGTTGGTATTTGCTTTGACTGAAAGCATCTTTCTAAGGTCTCAAACAGAGAAGAGTCTCTCCGAATTGTTGCAGCCTCAGAAACTTTGCCAAGGGATTGAGCCTGGAGCCTTCCACATGCAAGGACCACAGTCCCTATCCTTGAACTAGCATCTGGCCAAGCACTATTACTCTTTTCTCTCCAACCCCTCCTCCCCCTTCTTCTTCTTTTAAAGGTGTGCCTTTTTGGAAATTCAGAAGTGTCCTTGCGGGATTATTTACGATCCAATGCTACAAAAGAAGAACTGGTTCAAATCATTGGTGCAGCTGTTAGCAGAAAAAAGAAACAACATGCCGGTATGGTATTCTAGTCTGAATTCTACCCATCATGTAAGAGCAAATTCAGACATCAGCCTATAATGGGATGCATGATATGTAGGACTTGATGGGACCCCTCAAAGAAAAAGATACTGTATTACAGTATAAAATGCTCCAAATGGCATTGGGTCACATTATACTTCTGTCCTGCATTTTAGATCCACCTGGGACCTTTAAGATACCTAGCAATATAAAAATACTTTGTCATGACACTATGAGGTTTAATTTTGGTAAGGTATTGGTGCTTGTGATTTTTTCCATTTTCCAGTTGCAGGGTTTTTTACCCCAGCAAGTGGCAAATAATTACGTTGTCTGTAGATTTGAAATACTGGAAGGTTAGGCAGAAAAAAATCATGTTCAGTAACACGTGACATTGCCACAGGGAAAAAGAACTGTATTTTGTGTGCGTGTGTGTGTGTGAGAGAGAGAGCTTTATTGCCATACCTCTCAGACGAGTGAGGTGGATTTTTGTGAGTAGATGCAAATGACACAGGGTGGTGGGTCTGAAGCTTTTCCTAGAATCTTGATATCCTGACTGGCCCAAAGGCCAGAATTCCTGCACCTTTCCTGCAAGTATAATACTAGTTGCATGTCTTGCACATACATTGTTAATATAAGCCCACTTTGTTTTGTTTTTGCATATAATTTGCTCTGAACCTAGATACTCTGAATGCCACCATCTGCACTGTTACATTCATTCTTCTATTTCCATTTATGGTAAAATACTTACACAGCTACAACTCTGTGAGAGTCCATAATTCTTGCCTATTCATTCCCTTATTCCCAGGCATGTTCAACATTTCTCAGATGAAGAACAGACCAATGATCCTCATCGGTGGGTGAACAGTGAGTACGTACTAAACCATGCCATTCTCCTGTCTCTTGGAAAGGAACTCAGGCTAACTCATGAAAAACTGTGACTGTACCGCCAACATAGACTAAGCATATTTGAATTCTAGATGAGATAGGAAAGTAAGCCAAACCAGGCAGAAAATACATAATTTAGCAACTATCTCAGAATGTTTTTGAGATAGATAGATAGATAGATAGATAGATAGATAGATAGATAGATAGATAGATAGATAGATAGATAGATAGATAGATAGATAGATAGATAGATAGATAGACAGACAGACAGACAGACAGACAGACAGACACTTGTCAATTCCATAAAAGTTTGTGTGCTGCTTTGCTTTTCTCCTTGTAATATCTGAGCATCTTAAAATGATCAGACCCTTCATTCTCCCTCAATCATTTTAAAAATCAATATGTAGTAGGGATTGAGAACTACGGGCACAGGAACAATCCACTGCTATTCCTTCCATGGTATATAAGAACTGTCTGGTAATAAAGGCTCCACTCTGCTAGCACTTTGAGATGTATTTGGGGCAGGGGGAGGGGGTTGCCTTTAATTGAGTGAGACATTGGGGGGTGAAAGAAGGAGCTAGATACAAAGATAGGGTCCCTCCAGCTGCTTTTGGAATGGCGTGCTGTCTTCCTATAGCCTTTTACGTAGCTCAGAACTGGATATGGTCTGACAGGCATGCATTCTGCATCCTGGGAAAACTAACCACTGGCATTCTCTGTCCAAACACTGTGGGTTCTGTGACCGGAGCAGAGGCAGGAGCCAGCTTTGTCTTGACACGCAGGCTAGCGCACCCATACAGAGAACAGCTAGAGAGGCTTCCTAATTTGGACTTCAGGCTTTATTGTATAACGAAGCCAGCTAGTGTGTGAACAAGCAGATAGAAGCGGGTGGGGAACACACTGGGGGTTGGGGGTTAGGGATGTGAGGGAATGTAGCCTCCATTGCACACAAATTAAATGCTATGAAAAGAATTAATTGTAACATATTGCCATACTTTCCTTCATTGTTTTAGCCAGATTATTTTAACTAGTCCGACATCAGTGCTTACTTTAAAAGATGTATTTTCCCCCTTGGTATGTTTTTATTGTACGTTAATTTGCACTTGTAGGACTTTGGCAAGCTAAAAAAATGCAGCTGGGAGTTGCTGCTGCTGTGTACAGGAGATAAGCCAGTGGGTTTTGTGAGCCAGCAATTCTGGACTATAGGAAATGGGTGCCTCATGTTGCCATAATCCTTCCTCTACCTGTGTTCATCCTAGAGGCATCTTTCCCTGCCTATCTGTGTCTCATGCCCAGTAAAGCATACTAATACTCTGTTTTTTTCTGTTCATGCCAAACAATCACTGCCTTGTCTCTAAGTATTGAGTATCAGGGTTCAACCCATTCTGTTCTGGATATGAGGACTTGTGGAGAAACCTGTGCTTGCTTTGGCAGCACACATACTAAAATTGGAAGGAGGTGTGGAGAAACCTACCCAAAAGCCAGAGTAATTGCCTAAATTTTAAGCATACGTTCAGGCCTGGAGCTAGGGGTTCTTGCGCCCCAGGCCAAAACCCACACCGCTGCCCCCCAAAAGCGGTATTATTATTATTATTATTATTATTATTATTACTTTAAATTTCTATCCCGGCCTCTCTGCAAGCGGACTCAGGGCGGCTAACAACATTCATATTCACAAGTTAAAACCAATAAAACATAATTACAATTTAAGATTTTAAAACCATTTCGTGGTTCTGTATCACTACAATATAAACGAGTTCTTCTTTTTTGATGGTGATCACCTAGTACTCTATATGATGTCAGGTGGCAGTTCTCTCCCAGTTAGATATCAAAGGCCTGTCGGAACAATTCAGTCTTACAGGCCCTGCAGAAAATGGAAAGATCCCTCAGGGCCCTTATGACCTTCGGGAGAGCATTCCACAATACTGGTGCTGCCACCGAGAAGGCCCTAGCTCATGTCAAATGCAACCTAGCCTCCTTTGGTCCAGGGATGGACAATAGATTTTTTGTCCCTGAACGCAGTGCTCTTTGGGGAACATGTGGAGAAAGGCAGTCCCGCAGATAGATAGGCCCCTGACCATAAAGGGCTTTCACGGTCAATACCAACACCCTGAAATGGGCTCGGAAGACAATAGGTAGCCAGTGCAGCTCTTTCAGCACTGGCTGAATGTGCTCCCATTGGGGGAGCCCCCTTAACAGCAATGCTGTAGCATTCTGCACTAGCTATAGTTTCCGAGTCAGCGTCAAGGGTAGCCCCATGTAGAGAGCATTACAGTGATCTATTCTTGAGGTGACCGTGGCGTGGATCACCAATGCTAAGTTGTCATGCTCCAGGAAAAGGGCCAACTGCCGCACCTCCTGGAGATGAAAAAAGGCGGATCTAGTAGTGGCTGCTACCTGGGCCTCCATTGTAAGAGAGGACTCAAGGAGCACCCCTAAGCTCTTGACCTTAGGGGCCTGTATTAGTGACACCCCGTCAAGAGCCGGCAGAAGGATCTCCCCCCCCCGGACCACTCCGGCTCAGGTAGAGAACCTCTGTCTTCGTCGGATTCAACTTCAGCCGATTGAGCCTGAGCCAAGATGCTACGGCTTGAAGAGCCAGGTTTAGATTTTCTGGGGTACAGTCGGACTGGTAACTCATCAATAGATAGAGCTGGATTTAAAAGAAATACAGATGGAAATTTGGGAATATTTGTGGAAGAACTCCGTGAAGCTTTCGATGTGTCATAGTATTAAAGAGAACTGTTTTAAAATGTTGTATAGATGGTATATGACTCCTAAAAAGTTGGCAAAGATGAACAATAAGATGCCAGACAGATGTTGGAAATGTAAAAAACATGAAGGTTCTTTCTATCATATGTGGTGGACTTGTGAAAGAGCAAAAAAGTATTGGCAGATGATTCAACAAGAAATGTCTAGGATCTTAGGATATGAATTTAAGAAAATTGCAGAGACTTTTCTGTTGGGATTACAAATGGAAAAATTTCCAAAAGAAGATAGAACTATAATTTGGTACTTGCTTTCATCTGCTAGGACATTATATGCGCAGTTGTGGAAGCAAGAAAAAATACCAAAGAAATGGGATTGGCTTGTAAAAGTTATGACATGGAGTGAAATGGACAAATTAACAAGAATTTTAAGAGACTATGACTTAGAAGCTTTTAAGATGGAGTGGAAAAAGTTCAGAAGATATGTAGAAAAAGAGTGGAAAATAAAAGGACATTGGACAATTTTTGATAATGATTAAGTCTTAGAAGGAAGAAGAATGTAAATTTTTGTTTTTATTAGTTAAGGGTACCTTTTAATATTAGTATTATAAGTAAATAACACCAGCGGGGGGTCAAGTAACAGGGGGAGGGGTGGTTAGAAAGTAATATATGGGATAGATAAAAAGAAGTTATTAATGATGCAGGAATAAGATATTGTTACCATATGTTACTAAATAAAAAATGTTTTAACCAAATAGATAGAGCTGGGTGTCATCTGCATATTGGTGACATCCCAGCCCATACCTCCTGACAATCTGGGCAAGGGGGTGCATATAGATGTTAAATAACATCGGGGACAGAACTGCACCCTGTGGCACACCACATATAAGTGGGTGTCTTTGGGATGATTCCTCCCCTATCACCACCATTTGTCCCCAATCTTGGAGAAAGGAGGCCAACCACTGTAAAGTGGAACCCTGAATCCCCACGTTGGCAAGGTGGCTCGTCAGTAGTTGATGGTCAGCCGTATCAAATGCGGCTGACAGATCTAATAATAACAGCACTGCTGAGCCACCCCAATCCAGATGTCGCATGAGGTCATCTATGAGAGCGACCAGAACCATCTCCGTCCCGTGACCTGGTCGAAAGCTGGACTGGAATGGATCATCCAGGAAGTGTCATCCAGGAATCCCTGATGCTGAGTTGCCACCACCCGCTCTAAAACCTTACCCAAAAAGGAAAGGTTTGATACCGGCCAATAGTTCGCTAATACGGCTGGATCTGCAGATGTTTTTTTCAAGAGGGGACGAACCACAGCCTCTTTAAGAGGTGTGGGAAAGATCCCTTCTACCAGGGATCTGTTGACAATACCTTGTAGTGGCTCACGTAGCAACGCCTGGCTAGCTTTTATAAGCCAGGATGGAAATGGGTCCAACCCACAGGTCATAGGGCGTACAGCAAAAAGGATCCTGTCGACTTCATCCAGGCTGAGTGGATTGAAGGAATCTAGAACTGGACCAGAAGACGCGCTCGGTGCCCCAAATTCTTTCACTGTATCAATTATGGCGGGAAGGTCACGTCGGAGCAACGAGACTTTATCTGCGAAAAAACTCGCAAAAGCCTCACAAACAATTTCCAATTCTCTAACGTTTGGTTTACCTTGTGGTAAAGTTGTTAGTGACCGAATTATACTAAACAATTGTGCTGGGCGCGAGGTCGCAGATGCAATCCAGGATGCTAAGTAAGTCTTCTTTGTGGCCCAGACTGCCATCGCATAGGTCCACATAAATGACCTATAAGATGTTCTCGTAGCTTCGTCGCAAGTGCGTCGCCAGTGTCTCTCTAGTAATCTTAATCGCCATTTCATCAATCGCAGCTCCGGGGTATACCACGGAGCGGATCGTGAACGAGGATGAAGAGGACATCGGGGAGCAATCTCATCGATGGCTGTGGAGAGCTGGTTATTCCAGATCTCTACCAGCTCATCCAACGAGTCACCAGAGGGCCAGGGATCTCGTAAAGCCATTTGAAGCCACAGAAGGTCCATCTGGCTTCGTGGGCGAGCTAAAACTTGCTCACTGCCTAAACGGGGTAGGGGTGGAATATGCCCCCCTGATGACGTCACCAATGATGCCACGCTTCCCAGCTTTGCCTAGGCTTCCCAAGACTCGGGAGGCCTCGGCAAAATCCAGAAGGGTTCTGAGCGCACTTGCTGACACACACACCCAACTCACTGCCACACACACACAACTTTGCTGAGGCCTCCCAAGCCTCAGGAACCCTTGGTGAAGTCCGGAAAGCAATGGGCACACTCAGAGCTGGGCTCTGAGCATGCTCATTGCCACGCCTCCGACTTCGCTGAGGCCTCCTGAGCGTCAGGAACCCTCGGTGAAGTCCAGAAGGCAGTGGGCGTGCTCAGAGCTGGGCTCTGAGCGCACTCACTGCCACGCTCCCCAACTTCACCGAGGCCTCGGGAACCCTCTGCAAAGTCCGGAAGGCAGTGGGTGTGGGGCGTGAGGAGAGGGGGTGTCTTGTGGTGCCCCTAGGCCAGATGGTGCCTACTTGGCCATGCACCGGTCCTGCATACGTAGCCAATAAGCGCATTATGTAGCAATGACTCCAAGCTACATGGGAGCCTTACTCTGTTGCATGCTAACCTGAGAAGAAATGTTAGCAGAAAGTTCTGAAGTGTCCCTGGAGAAAGATCCATTCCACATTTTCCTTGCAGCTTTGTCTGTAGTCTGCAGTGGTTTCAAATGGAGTGGAGATGGTTACATTTTCAGCTTTCCTATAGCTAACTGAAACTCATGCTTCCTGGAGTTGTGTCCTTGCAAACAAGGGTTCATGCTTTCAGCCAGCTTATCTCTCCTGAATGGACCAAACCTAGTGAGTACTCTAATGTGGGAACCCACAGCCAAAGGGGGATATTATACTGGAAAGGCTTTGCCAATCTGAGTAGACTGGTGGGGAGAAGTTTACAATGCCATTTCATTGTTTCCACAGAGTCAGAGTCCTGTGCTTTTTCTTGATGTTTTATTTTAAAAATTGCATTGCCAAATTCCGCTAGTCCCCCACCTTTCCAACTTAAACTATTGGAAGAGTTTTAAGCATGTTTGTATTTTAAGTTTTAAAAAATATCTTTTAATTGGGTTTGTCTGTGTCCATTATAAAGTTTATATCTCCACTACCTGGCATATTTTATGACACTCATGGCCTGGCCCCACAAAGTCCCATTTGTGTCATATCCAGCCCTCCTAACAAATGAGTTTGACACCCCTGGCTTAAGGTGACTTATAATTCTAAACACCAAAATGCCATAAAACCACTTTAAACCCCCTCCCATACTTCCTCAGGGAGCACTTTCTGCATGGTAGGAACCAGTACAGAAAATAATTAAGTTAAATTAAGTAGATACCAAATGAGTCTCCTTAAGCTGGACAGCACAGAGAAGGTAGAAACCAGGAGACTGTAGTTGTAGCAGAGCATTTTCAGCTAGGCCTCTAGAAATTCCGTTCAGTTCAGTTAGGCAGCCTTGAGTGTGGCACCTCAGTAGAGAGTGGTTGTTTCACCTTAGAGCAGGTTAAGAAAGGAATATCTTGGTGTATAAAAGGCATCTGCTCTACTGATCATTTGGGTACTCTGCTGATTTTTAAGTCTCCCCTCCCCCAAGTTCTTGGCTTCAAACTGCATCAGGAGAAGCTTTCCAGAGCTTAACTGGGGGCTGCACCTTTAAATGTAAGCTCAGGAGGAAGAGCACAAAGTATTGCAAGAAACTTCTGGCTCATGATCTGTGGAGGAGCTGGCTTCATAAATCCATAGAGTGGAAAAAGTTCAGAAACTGAAACAAGAATTGCTTTTTGGGCAAACTTTTCCAGAGTATTGAGTGGTTGGATGCTCCCAATAGGAACTGGACATGTTGAAATGACCAGACAGAGTTTTTTTTTTTCCCCCTGTAGTGTGCTTGCAATAGATCTAGGAAGACAACTGTACAGACTCCACATTGATTAGTCACAATTGGCCAGCGGACTTGCAAGTATCAGTCTTAGCTGACATACCTTCTGTGCCTCAGTTGCAGAGACTGAAGCATGCAGTGCTCCTGAGTTTCCAAAGCAGTACCACATTCCCCTTAGTCAACAACTGTCAAATGATATATTTAAATTTGCCTTTTATGTCTTCCTCTTAAAGAGCTGCTCTGTGACTCAAGTTTGTATCAAGCCTTGCTTAATTTCTGTAGATCATTATTAAGAGAGATTTAGCTATGGCTTTCTCTCTTCTTTTTCCTCTTCTGCTCATAAAGAGAATTGCTTCCACTATGTTTAACATGCTGCTTTGGAGTTGGTCCCTGGCACTGGCCTCTAGAATTGACACAGCCAAGGGATTAATGAGAAGGGCAGAGAGAGAGCCACTTCTCAGTGGACTTGGAACTTAAAATGGCACAATGCCCAGCCAGAGCTGAAGTAACTTGTGTCATTGAGGGAATCTAAGCTCTCTGCAGCAAAGCTCCTAGCATGGTGTGTCTTGTTGTTAGACAGCAAGAGCTGGCAAGAGCATGTGGCTCTTCTGAAACTGTTTCCTGTGTATCTTTGTCTGAAGCAACAGCCAGAAGTTTTGTTCAGAAGGTCTAAGTGTGATGTGCTGGAAAGACTATTGAGGTAGTTAGAACTGGTTTATTTCTGGTTCTTCGCTTTGAAAGAGGGGAAGTTGACTCTGTGATGTTCCTCTCCCATGCTTTGGTGTATATTAAGAATGGAAGTGGAAAGAGATCAGCCTTATGAGTGATCTGTCTGTGGGTTGCAATACAGAGCCTAATGGAGCTTTTCACTTTTGCCTTTGACATTAACCCACTTGTCCTTGCCTAATTGTCACTAGTCTCACATGAGTAAGGCCTTTCTGCTAATCTTCTAGGTTCCCACTTAGAATAAAGAAAAGCGGGTGGCAAAATAAACTGCTACCACTTCAGGGTTGATAGACTGACCATAATCAAGTCTATAACACTTATCCAGTTTTGCTTTGAGCACTTGAAGAATTTTCATGCTGTATAGTAATTTATAGAGTACCATATAAAAATTTTTAATACCTTTTGATGTTTTAGATTCTGGAATATTCTGTTTGTCATTCTTTTCCTAGAATCAGCATCAAGGTCATTCCCCCTGCTCCAAGATGCCCTACAGGACCGAGGAACTTCAAATGGTGGGGGCCACTGGCTGACTGCAAGAGCAAGTTTATTCCAGCCAGTGGGGAAAACATTTAAGAAAAAATTGTTTACAGGACATCATGCCCTGCCAGGATCTCACACAGCACGACAGCTTGGAGCAGGAATTCTGCAAGCTCAGCTGAGTAGCAATTGTGTTCTCCAAAAGAACTTGTGCTCTGGTTTGGACATCAAGTGCCTTAGGGCAGAAATATCTCCCTCCAAGCAGAAATCCTACAAGATTAGGGACATTCACACCCGTGTGAGAAACCAGCCTGAAGAGAAGGGTTCAAGATCTCTGTCCACTGCCAAAATACTTGGTGCCTCAGACTGCCTAACCCACATTGACCAGGAGGGCCGGGCTTCCATGGTGGATGTGGGCAGGAAGGTTGATTCTGAAAGGACCGCAGTTGCCAGCGCTGTGGTCCACCTGGGTAAGAAGGTGTTTGAATTGGTGCGTCAGAACCAGATAAAAAAAGGGGATGTGCTGGCAGTTGCCCAGGTTGCAGGGATTCAGGGTGCCAAGTTGACCAGTCAACTGATCCCGCTTTGCCACAACATCCCACTGAATCTGGTGGATGTTTCTCTGAGTCTAGATGAGAGCAGGCATGCAGTAGTGATCTGGGCTTTGTGCCGCACTTACGGGAAAACGGGTGTTGAGATGGAAGCCTTGACAGCTGCCAGCCTGGCCGCTTTGACGGTGTATGATATGTGCAAAGCAGTCACTCACGACATGGTAATTGAAGAGGTGAAACTGCTCAGCAAGGAAGGAGGGCAGAGAGGAAACTTCCAGCGAAGCTAGCAAGTATCTGAAGATTCTGACCCAAGAGGTCATTTTTGGCATCAAAGGCTTCAGCTGCACAAACTAGGGATCAGGGTTTTGACAACTGTGATTTGAACTCCCAGTCACTTTACTATAGAATTGATATCCACTTAAATCACTTGTTTTCCTTGTATAGAAAGGCCTGGATCTTGCTGGTTGGTTGCCTTCTTCTCATAGAGATTACTGGTTAGGAGGAGGAGATTACTAAGATTATTTGCTAAAGTATTCAGGTTTGTGGAATTTACTGAGGTGCAGCTGGACTGTACACCTCATGTATTGTCTTTGTACAGGGTTACAGTCTCACAGTCTTGGAGTTGTTCTCTTTTTCATTAGCACAACAGAATTTCAACTCTTTCTCTCTTTCATAGCACAACTGGATTTCAACTAGAATCCATTACTTAAGGGTTAGCTGTAAGGATTCTGACTGGAACAAAAATAGTGGAAGTTCGGATTCTTTACTGAGCCGTTATATGAATGCCTTGCTTAGGCCCAAGATGAGAAAATACAAACTAGGTGCTGTTTCCTAGACCACTTGGGCCCAATGCAGTTTTTAGTACACTGAGATGAGAGAGTGTTGTCCTCAATACAGGAAATCCTTTGTCCACTGGGGAGAGATGTATACTAAATAATCAAGACACAGTCCCCAGCTGTGTGTGTGGAGAGACTTGTACAAAAAATGGCACTCAGTGTTAATAAGGCTAAATAACTTGCACAATTAATAGTGTTTCTTGGCAATAAAATTGTGCCTAATATAGCCCAAAATCTGGCAGTGCTAGATGATGTCTCCCTCTTCCAATCTTCCCACACTTCTGGAAGCAGTATTCCAAGTTAATAGTCCTATTTGTCTTCTCTACAGCAGTGAAATGAATACTGTGCTGGGAGCCATACTTTTTGAGATGAAGCTACTCACAAGGTTACCTTTCCCAACATTATTCAAAATCATCTTCACTCTCTTTCCCTAGAACCTTCTCAACATCAGAATTTTCTCCAGCATTCCCTGATTTCTCCTTGTCATCCTTCTGTTTGTCTTGGCGAGCAAGGGCAGAGGTGGCAGGACAGTGTCTTTGATAGCTCCTCATGGGTAGTAGCAGCAGGTCCTTCCCAAAGGCAGCAGCAGCAAACAACAACAACAATGCCAGCTCTGTGGGACTTGCAACCCAGCAGGTGAGTCTCTACCACCTACTCGGGAGCTGCCCCAGTCCCTTCATTGAGATGTGAAGTGTGTGGCTAGTTTTAAGGCTGATAATGAGGAAGACTCATCCTGATTTTACATGGGTGATTCTTGAAACCTCTTGGCTGCTCTGAATGCATTCAGGCAAATATGACTGAGTATAAAGCAGTTTGAGGGCTGTGCTTAATAAAGGGCAGCTGTGACATTTTGGTGTCTTTTTCCTTTTGTTGAGCACACAACTCTTTACTTTCTGTATATACACTTCAGTTAACTGCAAATAAATTACTTTGAGATGATGATGGTTTGTTCTGGGAGTAACCAAGGAACTTTTCATAAAAGCATATGTTACATCTCAAGTTGCCTGCTGTGAGATATTTGAACAGTGTTGACATACCCATGAAGCAATTAGTGAGCGGCAGGGAATTATCTTAATAGGAGTGTATGGCAAATCTTGGCCCCTCAGTGTGCAACAAACAAGGATGTTCCAGGGTCTTGAGCCAAGAGGTTGAGCAATCTTTTTATGCTTTGCCCTATAGAAACCCTTAGAAAAAAATGTTTCAGTGCTTGTAAATAGTGCAGGGAAAAGTCAGGCTAGGGGGAGCTTCTTATCAGGAAGCTCCAGCAAACTCAGTACAGCTTGGCCCATGCCATGTTATGGTTGCAAACTAAACCAAGTGTAAACTAAACCAAGATCAGCATTTGTTTATGTAGCTCCATCTCAGGGTGGGGGGAGTGCTGTTATGAGGGGGCTGTGCTCCTTCTCCAAGGGTACCCAATCACCAGAGTAAATGCTCTTATAATATACTTTTGTTTTGTTAATCTCCAGTGTATCCAAGTACAGGCATCTGAATGTTGCTGCAAAGCTCTTATCTCTTCCTAAACCCTCAAGTGGTTTATTCTGCTTATAAATGGAAAATTAAACTTTATCAGAGTGTGTATGTCAAAAAGCAGATAAATTAGAGAGCTGAAAGCACTCTGATTCATAGGTGAAATCAGGATTTTATGCACTAAAGTTTCTATTTTAGGATACAGCTATTGCAAAATACTAAAGTGATTGAAAAAGCAGTTAATGATATTTAAAAGAAAAAAAACCTAGTTTCCTGTGTCTGTTCCTCCATATTCGTTTTTACTCCAGTTATCTTTCCGAACAGAAATAAGTAAGAGTTAAGTAAATAGGCCAGCCTCCTTGAATGGAAATGGGTTATCAAGATTGCTTTACATGTTGCATTATTGTCTACATAGCAATTTTTGATGTAGGAGGAATGTACATTGAAGAGCAGCACAGGTCTTCTTCCATGAGTACACTCCTTGGGTAGCTAAATAATACAGAGATCATCTGTAGCTAAGAAAGAAATGTGATATTTAGGCCAAAATTTTATTCTAGGCTCTGATGTCCTAGTCCTGATCTCCTCTGTCAGATAATAAATGCTTTGAATGCCTATCGGAAGCATACAGGATCCACCAGAAAGGGTTCCTATGCAAATCTGATGAAAGCCACAAGGAAGGGCTGTGCAAAGTCCTGATGACCAACCTCTGGTTCCAGTTAAAGAATCTGGAAGTAACTGATGTGTGAGACCTCTGCCTAAGACCCTGGAGAGCCTCTGCCAGTATGAGTAGAAAGTACTGCCCGTGGTGGACAAATGGTTTGAATCAGTATAAGGCTGCTGAGTTGCACAAGGATATACAAGTGGAGTTTCTATGAATGCTGCTCCCAGTGGAGTATTCTTTGTGGTTGATAAATTATCAGTGTTGATAAGTTATTACAAGAGTAACTTGTCCTTGCTCCAGAGCTTTTTTGGGGGGGTTCCAGTCCACCCCAATAGCACCACAAGAGCATCTCAGCTTAGACTGGGCCTACATCAATTATCTTTTCTTCAGCCTAGTAACGCATCTACTGCTGCCAGCAATCACAGAGGCCAGCTTGCTTCTAGCCAGCTAGCGGTAACTTTCCTGGTAAGTTTAAGGGCCAGTCTGCCCTGGTCAGTCTTGTCCCTGTTGCTTACAGATGGAAAGCTGCAATTCAGATCTGATTTCAATGTGTAACAAAAGAGCCATGGGCATGATGTGGAACTTGAACTTGCAAACATCACAAAGCTATGTTTAGTAGTGTTCCAAAGATTAGGTTCTAAAATGATCAAGATCATATAGTTCCCACATATGCCAAGGACTTCCTTTTCTCTATGAGAAACCTATAAAGGGTGTACATGTTGTGGGTTTTTAAAAAGTTTATTTAAATGCAGTGACACAACATCTTTTTAAAGGGCTTACAAATACAGTTGACTTCATGAAAAGAAAATTTAATGTAGGAACTGGCTCTGAACATGTTGAACATGTTGTGCATTAACAGTGATGGTGGCTCATGTGGGCCTTTCTTTGGTAATGGCTGAGTCTTCTTCTGGCAAAGACTCCTTGCATCAGAAGAAGGCACTGCTGTTAGCATGACTTGGATCTCACAAATCTATTCTATCAAGACATGAAGCTCTTTATTCAGTTGCACTTGAACTTTATCTGTCGATGAGTACATGGGGCTATATGGTTTAAGAATTTGGCAAAGTGACCTTCTGATTGGTGTCAGGAGGAGGCTATTTACTTTTCAAGTGACTTAATGGTGTTTTTTGATGCCATAACTGAACACTCTGATTAACTCTGGCAACTATGCACAACCATTTTGACATTAAAATGTTATATAGTGTAAGTATGTTTTCTAGATAAGTGATGGAATTGGGGAATAATTATTTACACTCAACTTTGCTGTGGTGATATTATTGAGAAACTTTTCTAAATTGTACTAGACTTTTAATAAATTGTACTTGCAATCAGTAACAGGACATGCATGCATATTTTCATATCTGTCTCTTTTAACTGTGAATGAAGCATCAAGCATATGAAAGTAGAAAGAAGAAGAGATTGGATTTATACCACACCCTTTACTACTTGACGGAGTCTCAGAGAGGTTTACAATCACCTTTCCCTTCACCTCCCCACAACATACACCCTGTGCAGTAGGTGGAGCTGAGAGAGCTCTCCCAGAACTGCTCTTGAGCGGAACAGCTCTGTGAGAACTTGTAACTGGCTCAAGGTCAGTGTAAAAAGTCACTGGGGGAAACAGTGACTCTGAAGACTCTACCCAGTGAGTATCTGTTTACATCCTTTTCCAAAACATCTTGAAGCAGCCTGTCTCTTTAGAACTAAGCAATATTTGTGGGTGTCTACCAACAGTATATCAGGTTGTATATTCTTGCCTATTGGAACAGCTGACTCAGTGCAGAATGAAGATAAGGATGGACTGTTGAAGTCATCATGGCCGGATTAATTGGTAGTCAGTAACCAAATGGGTAAGCCTCTGATGGTCTAGGAAAGACTATGGAAAAGCCTGAGGTGTGAGGAGATGCTAGCAATGGAAGTAACTTTACTTGATGGACAAGAAAAGGAAAGGTGTCCTGAGAACAAGGAGGAGCTCAAAGGTACAAAAAGGGACAGTGGGGCAGGTAAAACATCCAAACTTTTGTGACCTTTTCCATACCCCTCAGCCGGGGCTTTCAGAAAGCTTGAGGGGGGGGATCATAGTGATATGGTAATCAATTATATTAAGAGCTTCCTACTTTCTGAGCACTGACTAAAGCAGGGGTGGGGAACCTCTGTCCCAAGCAACGTATACAGCGCTCAAGGTCACTTGGTGTGACCCTTGGGGATTGCTGGACCAAACTGAGCCATGTGGCAGCCTCCCTGGGGCTGGCTGGCCAGCGAGGATCATGGGGCCCAGCTGCGCTGTGCAGCAGCCTCCCCAGGGCTAGGCAGGGATCACAGGGCTCAGATGTTCTGTGTGGCAGCCTCCCTCGGGCCTGGCTGGCCAGAAAGAATTGCTGCAGGGCCTGGAAAAGTTACTGTCACAGTTCAGTTTGCACTTGATTATCCCAGATGGTGTGGCCTAATATGCTAATGAGTATGTGATCTGATATGCTAATATTAGGGGATGTGGTCTAATATGCTACTTAGTTCCTGCTGTGCTTTTTCTATAAAAAAGCCCTGGACCTATGCATTGCCTAAGGCAGTGGGCCGTGTGTGTGTGTGTGCGCCAGATTAGGCTCTACCCACATGACTTCAAATAGAAAAACAATTATTTGCATTAATTTTATTGGCCTAAATCATTCTCCCTCGGTGGAGCACTGTTTTTTAAGTTGATAATTTTTTTATGGCCTGCGAATGATGTTATAAATATCCATATGGCACTTGGCAGAAAAAAGGTTCCCCACCCCTGGACTAAAGGCTAAATTTCTAGGGTTCCCAAATTGGTGGCTATAACATGAATATGTACTGTGTGGTAACTTTGTAAAGGATTGCAGCTCTTCAGGACATAGGAATATCTAATGGGGGATAGCCAGATCTACTTTTTAGTAACTTGCTTCAGCATACCCATGAGGAAGGACTAACAGTAAAAAAAATTCTACACGTTATCTCTGCTAAATACAAAGTTGTTGCTAAAAACTAGGGCTGAATTAAATATTCATGGGTGATTTTCATGGTCAAAATCTATTTAAGGGAGAACCATTTTGTTAAACAGCTTAATCAAAACTGTTCCTTTACTTAAATTTCATTAGTTTTTAATCCTGTCCTGGACACTAATCACACCTCAGTTAGAGGTTTGCAAAATTATGTGAAGACTGATTTTTAGTGCTGTGTGTAGATGTAAATATTTGCTCTTTGAGTTAGTAGAAACGGAGGTCCTGCTCTATCAGGGCCCTCAAGGTAGCTTTTTTGGGATTTTTCAAAGCTATGCTTGTGGTATAACCAGTTCTAAGACATGGATGAAATTAGTAAAATTTCAAGTAGGCACTCAAATGTACACTGAGAAACATGCAAGTTTGTCAATGGCGGCCAGACTGAAACTTGTGGTTGCTTTTTTGCTACTCCCGCCCCAAACAAAGGACATGGCCATTGCATGGATAGAATGAGCCCAAAATGCTTACAAAGCTTCCCTTATTGAGAACTCTTGCCAAGTCTTGTGTCTAACTGCCCATTCACAAAGCTATCTGATAGAGGTCAAACATTTGTTATGAGGACCGGATCTGATATAAATGTTGGGCCTGGCCATGCATACCGTAAAATGCAACACAAGGTACTGGAAATATAAACTTTATAAAGGTGATTTCAAATGGCAATAGTAGGTAAATGACAGTAGCAAGCTTGATTGGATTAGGTGTGATATGCAGAGGAGTAGTAGGCGTGGAGATACCAGGCGTTGGTAATGAGGCAGGAAACCTAGGTCTCAATTCCATCCAGGAGGAATTCAGTTCAAGAGGATGGAAATAATAAATGGACATAAGTTATGACATTACTAACTACAACATTCAGTTGCTGACCTAAGAGTAGCAATGCTCTTACAAAGGAATTTCAAAGGGAGGTTAGAGAGACTGATGAATTGCAATTGATAATGAAGCTCGACTTCCGGAATCAGAAAATGGCGAGCTGAGCTGCTTTCCTTAACGGGGGCAGGCTGGCATTTCTGTTCGGGGTAGTAAAAGGCAAACTAATGCCTTCTGCCTACTTTTCTCAGCTAGAGAATTGTCCAAGATATGCACAGATACTTTGAGGAGACTTACCTTGGCTGAAAAGGTGTCCCGGAGGGGGCTCCTTTGAGGGATCCCCAAGGAGAAGTTGCATATTCATCATCTACAGAAGTTTCCAATCATTTATTTGACTTAAGCTCGACAGGATCCGAGTCTTCTTTTATAATTTTAAACACTAATCTACAAAAGACTGGTGTCGATTTGGATAAACTACAAAAAAAAGGTATTGATTGCTATCTTTTCACACTGGGACTAACTAAAGCTAAACAAAACAAAATTAAAAGGTGGGAGTTGGATATATTGGAAGCCTGAAAGGAGGAGAAGAAAAGGGGCTAAATTTGAACGTAAATTTAAAAGGCAGTGCTAAAAGGAGAAAGGAATTTATTGTTTAGTCTATCTGCGGTTGAGGAAGTAGCCCCATTGTCATAGATCTGCAGCACCCACAGTCAACACAGGAAGTACGTAAGACATCGCGAGATTTCTCTACCAGTGAAACGAGACTTGGTGGCAGGAAAAGCAGGAAGTACCAGAGGAAGAAGAAGGAAGTAAGAAGTAAACAGCCTACTCTAGGATTATAATATTAGAAACATCGTCGGCCACTGCTGGGAGGACAAAGTTTTAACAACATTTTTAAAGTGATTGGGACAATAAAAATTTGTGGAGTTAATTGAGTTGGTAATTTTAAAATAAGGACTATTGGACAGTGGTGAAGAAGATCTGAATTGGATAAAGGGAAAAGAAGGAAAAAATTTTAAAGTGAAGTAAAAGTCGCGACTGCCATTTGGGGGGAAATAAAAACTTTAAACATTAATATCTGAGCCTTGGAGGCCCAGAGGATGGCGAGATTGGGTTCATTAGAAAGGGCAAGCTTCACTTTATTAAACCTGATGTTCCAAATTTAATTTGATGAGATAAAAATTTTCGATCTTTTTTACATGTCAGACCCGAAGCAAAGGTCTGCTTCAATGGAGAAAATGCAAGCCCAATTAGATGTAATGGAAGCCAGGATAATGAAGAGGGTGAAAGAAATGATAACTGCCTCTAAAAAAGAAATAAGAAAGGACATTGAGGACTCAAAAAAAGAATTAAAAAAAGAGATAGAGAATCTCAGAAATGAGACTGTAGTAATAACAAAAAAAGTACAAGAGGTGGAAGAGAGAGTGAAAACACATGATTCCACCTTGTTAAAATTACAAGAAAAAGTGATAATACATGACTGCAAGTTGATGGAGATACAGATTCGTCTGAGAGGTGTACTAGAAGATGAAGAATCTGATTTGAAAGAATACATAATAAAAATAATTGCAGAATTTTTGGAGGAAGATCCTGAAGGGAATAGAAATCTGTATGATTATAGGTATACAGTGAACTCACTCTATGCAAAAAAAGAACAAGAGATGTGGTTATAAGATTTATGACAAAAGAAATGGTGGGAAAAATCATGAATAAAAATTTTGAAAAGACATTGATAGTGGGTGGTAGTAGAAATAAGAATTATGAAAGAGTTGCCAAGACAAGTGTTAACTATCAGGAATGCATATAAAAAATTGACAGAAAATCTACGTGACAATGGAATGAGATACAGATGGATAATACCTGAAGGTTTGAGCATTGAACTTCAAGGGAAAAGGATTACAATTACAAACACACAGGAACTGCGTAGATTTTAGGGAGAAAATAAAGAATTTGCACCATGATGGATTACAAATTGATTTCTTGGAATGTAAATGGACTAAATTCACCACAAAAAAAGAAGGGCAACATTTCATTGGATAAAAAAACAAAATTATAATATAGTTTGTCTACAAAAAGTGCATATTAGACAAAAGGCTTATAAATTTTTATGGAATAAGCAATTGGGACTAGAATTTTATACATTGGCTGAACAGAAGAAGAGAGGAGTAATTTTTTATATTAAAAAAGAATTAGACCTGAAATTGGTTTTTAAAGATAAAGATAGAAGACACATAGCAGTGCAAATTTTATTGAATGCTAAAAAGACTCTATTGTTGGGACTTTATGCTCCAAATGGTGCAAAGGACATTTTCTTTAAAAATATTATGCAACATCTGGATGAAGTGACTTATGAGCAAATTTTGTTGATGGGGGACTTTAATTCAGAACACAATAGATAGAACTGGGAAGAAAAAAATTGATAAAGAAGGGAAATTGCCAAAATCTTTTTTTGAGCTGGTTAAACAAGAGAATTTGGAGGATATATGGAGGAAGTTTAATCCTGAAGTACGGGACTACACCTTTTTTTTAGCCAGACATAATTCCTTCTCTAGAATTGACATGTTGTGGGGTACTAAAGTCAGTCAGTCAGTCACATTTTATTTGTATCCCGCCCTCCCTGCCAAAGCGGCTCAGGGCGGCTAACAACAAGAACGCACAGATTTGGGACTTATAACAAGGAAGATAGAGATTTTACCCAAAATAGGAGCTGACCACAACCCAATAATGTGGATTACAAAATTGTCTTAAAAGTCGAGAAGATGGAGAATAAATGATTTACTACAAAATAAAGAAATAGTGACATCTTTAGAAAATGAAACTAAAGCTTATTTCCAAGTTAATGAAAGAGAAGATATAGAATTTCAGACATAATGGGATGCCTATAAGGCTGTAATGAGAGGAATACTAATAACACTGAATAATAAAGAAAAAGAGCAAAAGATAAACAGATCTTGGACATTTAAAATAAAATTAAGAAAAAAGAAGGGGAATTAAGAAAAAGGCCAGGGAAAAATAAAATTATAAGGGAGATTACAATATTGCAAACACAAATGAGACATTTGTTAAATAAGGAAATGGGATGGAATTTGAAAAAATTGCAACAGAAATCTTTTGAGGGTGCAAACAAACCTGGAAAGTACTTGGCCTGGCAATTGAAGAAAAAGAGAGAAAGTAAAATTATTAACAAAATTGTGCCTGATGGGAAAGAGATGGTGGACCAAGAAGGAATAAAGAGATAATTTTTAAGTATTATGCTAATTTATTTAAGGGTGTTAAAGTAAAAAAAGAAAGGATCGAAACGTATTTCCAAAAGATCAAAATAGCACCCTTAATTGAATATATGGAAAAAATTTTGAATGATCCAATTGAAAAAATAGAAATTGAAGCAGCGATTAATGTAATGAAAATTGGAAAGGCTCCTGGACCTTTAAAATGCTCATTATCTAACTCATTATCTAACTAGTAAGATCACAGAGATTTTAAAAGTCGATGAGGAAGAATTATTGGAAGAAGGTCCAAGAGATATTCTCTGGGCCAAAAGAGTCTCTTCAAGTTATATAAGGAAATTTAAACTTCCTAGGGAGGTCCAGGTAAAATTTGTCCGTCCTGAAACTGCGGAAAGGGTCTTGAGAAAAACAAGAGAGTCCGATATGAACTGGAAAGGAACAAGTATAAAAATTTTGAAAGAAGTACCTTGGAGTGTCCGGCAGCGAAGATTTAAATTTAAGAAATTGTCCAATTGGTTAATTCAGCACGAAATACAGTTTAGATGGCTTATCCCTCAAGGACTGTTCTTTACATATCAAACCAAGCGGTACAACATTACCACTGAGGCGAAGATGGAAGAATTCTGGGATGAGTGTGTTAAGCGAGATGGTTCTGAATCAGGAGAAGATCAGGATGGCGCCAGGAAATCCACGGATGAGGATTCCCCCAAAAAGAAGCGAGAGAAGGTTAGAACCAGACTCCAAACTAAGAAAGACGCGGCCAAAATACCTGGTAGTATCGATTCAGCAAAATGAACTCCAAATTAAGTACTAAAATACTTTCTTTAAATGTCAACGGCTTGAATGAACCTGGAAAGAGAAAGAGAATTTTTCAACAATTGAAAAAATCGGGTGCACAAATTACATGTCTGCAAGAGACCCATATTAGAAGAGACAACGTCAAGTTTTTGGAGAACAAGAAATTAGGTACTCTATATTCATCATGTGACTCTCTAAAAAAAAAGAAGGGGGTTGCCATATTCGTATCTCATCATATTAAGTCGAGTTGTTTATATTTGGATGAACAAGGGAGAATCATAATAGTTGAAGTGGAACTAAACGGTCTTAAAACAGTTCTTGGAAATATATACACCCCTAATGAAAACCAAGAGAAATTCTATCAAGCTTTATACCTTAAACTCAGGCAATTCAACTCAGATAGATACTGTATCGTTGGAGACTTCAATGCGATATTTGATATTAAAATGGACAAAAAATACGATGACCCGCGGAAAAAGAAGAAAAATCGGAACTTACTACCTCCTTCCTTTTTGAAAATGGCAGAAGAATTAAGTTTGCTGGATGCCTGGAGAACTAAAAACCCGACCACAATGGACTTCACTTTTTATTCCCATGCACATAAATCGTGGTCAAGAATAGATATGTCCTGGATATCCATGAGTATGATATTGTCGGTCAACCAAGCGGATATTCTTCCTCAGTCTTATGCAGATCATAACCCAATTGTGTTGATATTGCAAGAACAGCCAAGAAGTCTTCGATGGTCTCTGAATCTACAAATTTTAAAAGAGGCTCAATTTTTGGATCAAGCCAAGAAAGAGATCCAGGAGTTTTTTAAACTTAACTTGAAAAAAGATACGAAGATTCCAATTATTTGGGATGCATTTAAAGCCTTTTTCAGAGGAATCGCGATTAGATATTCATCGAAGAGGAAGAGAGACCAAAGGAAGGCCTATAATGATCTGATAACAAAACTGAAATACTTTGAGGGACAACAGAAGGCCGGAAACCTTAGGGAGCTACAGGCCAAAATTACTTTCACACAGCATCAAATAAACACACTCTTGGCGGAAGAAATTGAGAAAAAACTGAAATGGACAAGACAAAATTACTTTGAAAATGCTAACAAAGTGAGTAGATGGTTGGCTTATAAACTGCGAAAGGAGAAGGAGAAGAAGATAATAAAAATGCTGAAGAATGAAGCTAAGGAAGAAGTATTCCAAAATTCTCAAATGAAAGAAATCATTCAAGACGTCTATCGAAATTTATATAAAAAGCAGAAGATTGAATTATCTAAACAAGAAGAGTATATAAAAGGGGTTGAGATGAAACAACTAACAAAAGAACAACAAGCAAATTTGGAGAATCCTATTTCATTACAGGAGATAGTTGATGTAATTAGAACCCAAAAAAGTAACAAGACACCAGGTCCAGACGGACTTCCGATTGAATTTTTTAGAGCCTTCGAAGACTTACTATTGCTGCCTTTCAAGGAAGTAGTGGAGAATGCTTATAATACAGCTGAGATTCCGGATTCCTGGAAAGAAGCTTTAATCACACTCATTCACAAGGAAGGAACCGACCCTTCAGAAATTAAAAACTATAGACCAATCTCGCTCTTGAATAGTGACTACAAGATCTACGCAGCTATATTAGCTAATAGATTGAAGAAAGTAGTTGCGAGTTTAATCCACGAAGATCAAACTGGATTTGTCCCAGGTAGATTAATGAACCGGAACGTAAGATTGTTATTAAGTGCACTAGAATACTACAAAGAACATTCCGATAAAGAATTTGCGGCCATCTTCGTAGACGCAGAAAAGGCCTTCGACAACTGGCACTTTATTAAAGCGATATTGAGGGCAATTGGCTGTGGTGAAAGATATTCCAGAATGATTGAAGCGATTTATTCTAAGCAGACAGCAAAAGTGAGCTTTAATGGAGTATTGTCTGACTCAATAGAAATTGAACAAGGCACCAGACAGGGGTGCCCATTATCCCCCTTACTTTTTATCCTGACGTTGGAACCGTTAATCAAGAAGATTAGGGAAGATACCCAAATTCAAGGGACCAAAATCAACAACATAGAGTTTAAGATTATGGCGTTCGCAGATGATCTTGTAATTACTTTGGAACACCCCTCCTCATCGATTGTTCCTTTAAAGCAGCGGTTAAGTGAGTTTGGAGGAGTATCCGGATTTAGATTGAACGTTGTTAAGACCAAAATTTTAACGAAAAATATGGACAAAAATCAAATTGAAGTATTAGAGCATCTCTCAGGGTTTAAGCATGAAAAGAAGATAAAGTACTTGGGAATCTATTTTACGAGTGATTTAAAGTCATTATATAGAGATAACTATGGGAAAGTATTGAAGGAAGTTCGTAAGGACTTAACCAACTGGAAAGATCTTCAAATCTCACTTTTAGGTAGAATTGCTACAATTAAAATGAATACTCTTCCGAGGGTTTTATTCCTGTTTCAAACAATTCCAATTACTCTACCTAAATCCTTTTTCCAGCAACTCAACTCCATGATTAAGACTTTGATCTGGCAAGGCAAAAAACCTAGAATCAAACTGAAAGTTTTACAAGATAGTAAACTAAGGGGTGGCCTAGCCCTACCAGATTGGAATTTGTATTACAAGGCTTCCTGTATTGCTTGGTTGAGAGTTTGGTGCAAGTTGGATAATAGAAAATTACTGGCTATTGAAGGGGCCGGCCTGGGTGAAGGCTGGCATAGCTATATGTGGTATCGTGCTCCGGTTAAAACTGGTCTTTTTTTTAGACATGAAATAAGAAGATCTCTGTACAAGGTTTGGAATGAAATTAAAGATCAATACACTTATACTCCCAAGTGGCTCTCTCCGATAGAAGCTCTGACTCATCCAAACTTGTATAATTGGGACAATTTACAAGATTACACTTATTTGTTGAATGACCAGAATGAACTGATTGAGGAGGAGCTTCCTAAGCTAAGTTGGTGGCTTCAGTGTCAAATTAAATCAAGATTTCGTAAGGACAAGGAAAAAGGCTTCACGAATACGCCGATGGAATTAGATCTTATTTTGGATTCCAAACAGAAGATAATTTCTAAAGTTTATGATTGGCTATTGCAAACTAAGATGCAAGATGAGGTGGTGAAAGAAGCATGGATACGTTGGTTGAAAGATTTTGGTTACAGCATAGATTTGGAAGAATGGGAAAAATTATGGAAACAGAACCTAAAGTTGATTAAGCCAGCAGAATTGAAAGAAAACTTATATAAAATGGTATATAGATGGTACCTTACACCAGACAGGTTGGCTAGAATTTACCCCATGTATTCTGATAAATGTTGGAAATGTCATGAAGCTAAAGGGTCTCTGTTTCATATATGGTGGCAATGTAAAAAGGCTAAAAAATACTGGTCACAGGTTAATATATGGATTCAAAAAATTTTGGAAGTACAAATTAAGCATGTACCGGAACTTTATTTGTTAAATATTTGTAGACAAAACTTACCTCTGTCCAAATTGAAACTGTTGTTGTATATAGTTACTACTGCCAGAATAGTTTATGCTAAATATTGGAAAAGTGATAAAACCTCCACTAGGGATGAATTTATTAATAAGTTGCTGGGCGCTGCAGAATCTGATCTAATGTCCGCAAGATTAAGAAATGGTAATGTACAAAAATGTCAAGAGGTTTGGGATCCTGTTTATAAATAGGTTAAAAGTAGTGGCTTTACATTGGAGTAATCATGTTTTAGCTTTTCCTTTGATACTTAACCTCTCCACCTCCCAGTGGTATGGCTGGGCTTAGTTGTAAATGTTAATTGTTTGTATGTAGATGTTCTGATGGGATTTGTTAGGAATGTATGATTTTTCCTTTTTTGTTTTGTATGTCATGTCTTTTATTCTTTTTTCTTTGTATGTCTATTTTCTTAATAAAAAATTCTTCTCTCAAAAAAAAAATGCTTAAAATTTTAAAATGCTTAAAGAATTATTAGTACCGAAACTTCAAAAATTGATGAATGCGATAAGACTAAATGGGAAAATACCCAATACATGGAAAGAAGCTGTAATCTCGTTGATTCCAAAGGAAGATAGAGATGTCACGAATGTAAAGAATTATAGACCAATTTCATTATTAAATAATGATTATAAGATATACACAAGAATCCTGGCAGAATGGCTTAAACAATATTTAATAAATTTTATAAAGGCAAATCAAGCGGGCTTTCTCCCCCAAAAGGCAAATAAGAGACAATATTAGAACTGTTGTAAATATTGTAGAATATTATGAAAGACATCCAGAGAAGGAAGTTGCATTATTTTTTGTGGATGCAGAGAAAGCTTTTGATAATCTGAACTGGGACTTTTATGTTTGCAGTTATGGAAAAAATAAAGTTGGGGGGAAACTTTGTAAGAATGATAAAGGCAATATACTGAACAACGTGCAAGGTTATGTATAAATGCAGATCTCACAGATGAAATGAAAATTAGCAAAGGCACAAGACAAGGTTGTCCGCTTTCGCCATTTTTGTTTATAATAACTCTTCAAATCTTATTGATGCAAATACAAGATGATGAAGAAATAGAAGGAATGAGAATTAAAGGATTTACCTATAAATATAGAGCATTTGCAGATGACATAATGTTTATAAATGAAAATCCTATACAAGTAACACCTTTGTTAGCTAAAATACAAAATTTTGGAGAATTGGTGGAACTTTATGTTAATAAAAGAAAAATCAAAACTTTTATGTAAAAATATGCAAGTAAATAAACAAAAGGAACTGCAGAAGCTAATGGGATGTGAGGTTACCTTTAAAGTAAAATATTTGAGTGTGGAAATAACAAGAACATTAATTTGTTTAAAAATAATTATGAAAAGTTATGGCGTAAAATGGATGAAGATATGATAAAGTGGAGCAAGCTTAATTTGTCATTGCTTGGGAGAATAGCTGCAATTAAGATGAACATTTTGCTGAGAATAATGTATCTATTCCAAACTATCCTGATTGTGAAAGACAGCAAACAATTTAATAAATGGCAAAGGACGATTTCAGAATTTATATGGACTGGAAAGAAACCAAGGATTAAAATGAAAGTTTTAACAGACGCTAAAGAAAGAGGAGGAGTTCAATTACTAGATTTAAGACTATATCATGAAGCAGTTTGTTTGGTGTGGATAAAAGATTGGGTGACGTTATTGAATAAAAAACTTTTAACATTGGAAGGGCTTGGAAATAAATTCGGCTGGCACGCTTATACGTACTATGGAAAGAAAAAGATGGATGTTTTTTTCTCTCACCATTACATAAGAAATAACTTGCTAAATATCTGGATGAAGTATAAGAAATATGGTAATGAGAGAAAACCACTATGGATAGTGCCTGCAGAAGTAATAAAAATAACAGCTGAGTTAGAGAATAAATGGATGTCATACAATCAACTATTAAAAATACAAAGCGGTAAAATAGATTTGAAAACTGCTGAGGAGCTGAATTATAAGTATGATTGGATTCAAATGCAACAAATAAAGAGTTTGGTGGAAAGTGATCTTAAAACTGAAGGAATAAGACGAGAACAAACGGAAATGGAAAAAGTTCTGCTTGGAGATAATGAAAAATTAATTTTGAAAATTTATAAGTTACTATTAAAATGGTCTACGGAAGATGAAGTAGTGAAATCTCAAATGATTAAGTGGGCAATTAATTTAAAGAAATACAGATGGATACATGGAAATATCTGTGGAAGAATTCTATGAAACTCTCAACATGTCAGAGTATCAAAGAAAATTGTTTTAAGATGATGTATAGATGGTTCATGACTTCTGAAAAGTTGGCAAAGATGAATAATAAGATGCCAGACAGATGTTGGAAATGTAAAAAACATGAAGGTTCTTTCTACCATATGTGGTGGACTTGTGAAAGGGCAAAAAAGTATTGGCAGATAATTCAGCAAGAAATTTCTAAGCTCTTGGGATATGAATTCAAGAAACTTTTCTGTTGGGATTACAACTTTTCTGTAATCCCTTTTCTGTAATCCCTGTAATCAACTTTTCTGTAATTCAGAGACTTTTCTGTTGGGATTACAAATGGAAAAATTTCCAAAAGAAGATAGGACTTTAATCTGGTACTTGCTCTCAGCTGCTAGGACACTGTATGCGCAGTTGTGGAAGCAAGAAAAAAATACCAGAGAAATGGGATTGGATTGTAAAAGTTATGACATGGAGTGAAATGGACAAGTTAACAAGAACCTTAAGAGACTATGATTTAGAAGCATTTAAGATGGAGTGGAAAAAGTTCAGAAGATACGTAGAAAAAGAGTGGAAAATAAAAGGACACTGGACAATTTTTGATAATGACTAAGTATAAGAGGGAGGAGGATATGAATTTTGGTTCTTATTAATTAAGGGTACCTTTATTACTAATATTTTTAAGTATAGTACACTGGCGGGGGTCAAGTAACAGGAGGAGGGGTGGTTAGAAAGTAATGTATGGGATAGAGGAAAAAAGTAGTTATTGATGTAAGAAATTGAATATACTACCATATGTTACTAATAAAATTGTTTGAAACTTGCAATTGATAATGAAGCTCAATTCAGTGCATCCTCTAGAACTGCCAAATGATAATAGCACACATTGGTAAATGGGTAAATTGTCTCTCTCACTTCTCTGAAACACTGGGCAGGTACCACATTGTAGCATGATGACACTATGAACACAGAAGAAAACAGGGCAATTCTTGCATTTGCCCACAAGAATAATTGGATCAAACACTTCAATATTCAAAGGCACCTCTTGACATCCTGAGCTAGACAATGTTTGGAAATATTTAGATGAAGAAATGGGAAAGTTGCTTTCAAGTGTCCCAGGGTACAGAGATCCCTGGAATTTCTATTTACTTAGACCAAGCTAGGTAAGCAGTCCAATACTTCCATGAAGAGCCGCCTGGAGAGGAGGTGGCTAAGAAGTGATATGATCACCATCTTCAAGTACCTGAAGGGCTGTCATATAGAGGATGGTGTGGAATTGTTTTCTGTGACCCCAGAAGGTAGGACCAGAACCAATGGGTTGAAATTAAATCAAGAGAGTTTCCGACTGAACATTGGGAGGAACTTCCTGACAGAGCGATTCCTCAGTGGAACAGGCTTCCTCGGGAGGTGGTGGGCTCTCCTTCCTTGGAGGTTTTTAAACAGAGTCTAGATGGCCATCTGACAGCAATGAAGATCCTGTGAATTTAGGGGGAGGTGTTTGTGAATTTCCTGCATTGTGCAGGGGGTTGGACCAGATGACCTTGGAGGTCCCTTCCAATTCTATGAGTATCTCTGTGTTGCCTTTTATCCTGAAAAAATAAAATAAAATTTCTGATGGAGCACCTCAGTTTCTTTGTAGAAACATGCAGGCCAAAGTCTCCTATTAAAGTTCCCCTTTCTTTCCCCATTTCAATAATGTGTGCTTCTGCAACCAAGATGTGGTACTAAACTGAAATGTTTCAAGTCATCACTGTGTGTGGCATTGGCTGCTGGCTCACAGAGACTCCAAGAGGGAAAGAGGGCACAAAGTCCAAGCGTTAAAAGCAGTTGAGGGGAGGGAATAATTCTTGTTACCCGCAAAGTCTCGTGTCTCCTATTACAACTGGCAATTTGAGAGAGACAATTCTGTCCAATTTTTTTCCAAAGTTGTGATAAATGGAAAAGGCAAAATATTGCCAAAGCCTTGGTGCTTCTGGGTACAAAGAGAATACAGGCAAAGCAGCATTAGTCTTAACATTAGCATTGACAGAGAAAGCAAGAATCTGGAGAACCACAAGGGCTTAAAAATGTTCTTGATGTGAAGCCCAATGTCTCATAATCACACAGAAGTGGCATATCTTGAGAACGTCTCCATTCTGATGATAAATGAAAGGCAGAAAGCATCACGATTGCACATAAGTGCTACTGGAGTGTAGTGATTCCTTAAAAAATATTTTTATTTTCTATGAGAGACAGCCAACATATGCCATTAGGCTTTAGCTACTAGACAGTGATCTACACCAGGGTTGTCTCATGACTAAAGGCTGATTACACCAAAGCCAGTTTTTTTTTTTGTTTGAGAGAGGCATGACATTCAAAAAAATACCCTCAAATATATTATGTTCCTACCTCTTCAAAAACAAAAGTTCTGGGTTATGGTAATTTGAAGATAGCCCAGTTTTTAAACAATATAAGCATAAGGTGGCAAATCACTGCCACCACTCCAATAGCTAATGTGCCCCTATTTGTGCCACTTGATAAGGTAGTGAATAGACATGTTTGCAGGTTGCCTAGCAACTGTAAGACTACTTCCAGTCTGTTTGCAGGACAAGCCGGCAATGCCCAGAGCTCCAGAAATACTCATGATTTCCAGGAAAGTGCTTCAGAACACATTCTGCAATTTCAAATGTTGTTTAGACAATGACGGTAGTACTGGGAGAACAGATTATACAAAATCCAGATTTGGGAAGATTGTTCTCCCCAAAAGCAAATCGATATTGCATCATTGTATCTCTTCTAAATGTTGGTTTTCAGGATTTGAAATGGGAAGGGGGCTTCAAGAGCTGGCAGAAGAGGTGGTGGTAACACTGCTGTTAACCAGGGGCGCTGCCTACACCTGGGGAAGCACCCCACTAAGAGATGGGGGCTTCCAGTCTTTCACTTTGAACCATGATTCATTGTAAAAAGCAGGCCAAGAGAGAAAAGTCATGCTGGAATGGAAATACGGCATGTAGACAGTGCTGGTGGCTCAGTAGAACAGCAGCAGACCCTGGCTCTTGACCAACACAGAATTTCTTGACCAACACAAAGTTTCTTTCCCCCTACTCTGCAATGGAATATGTAGAACAAAAGAGTTCGAAGGTAAAGTATCGCTCATCTCTGGCTAGCAACTAATGGCTAATCTTTCTTCCTGCTACAATTTAGCATCTTTTACCTCCATGCTAATACAGACCCTGTTGCCGAAATCTTTTGTTTTCATTCTTGACTTCTCAGAGTATTGAAACCAAACTGATATCTAACATTAAGTCCATAATGGCCCTTCATGACAAACGTTAAGGGTCATTCTCATCCTTTTGTCTTAAACTGGGAATCTATTCATCTCACCCTGGCTCCATTCTCTGAGCAAACAGAACATTACACTTTTTGTCTAACACCTGGGAGAACTCAGACCTTGCTTTTGTTAAGATCTCCAAAAACCATCAAGGTATTGTTTAAACCACTTTACACACCCAGCCATAGCTCCAGGTTATGTTCTTTGCCTATTTAAGGAGACACTCTGGACATGCTAAGTGTGTCTTGTCCAGCTAGAGACTTGCACCCCCAAACACTGTTTGGGTCACTTCCACATTCACCACCTCTGCTTCATGGATCCCTGGACCACACCTAGTATAATTCCTAAAAATCTCTATTCCTCACCCCTGATTTCCTAGCCTCTTGATTGTGTGTATTTTGATTGTTTATGTGTGATTATATTTTTATATATTGTAAACATTTTAAATATTTTTAACTCTGGAGTCTTCCTTCTGAAGGTGGCCCCATGGCACAGAGTGGTAAAGCAGCAGTACTGCAGTATTGTGGTCTGAACTCTCTGCTCACGAGTCACAACCTGAGTTTGATTCCAGCAGAAACTGGTTCTTTGGTAGCAGGCCCAAGGTTGACTCAGCCTTCCATCCTTCTGAGATCAGTAAAATGAGTACCTAGCTTGCTGGAGGGAAAGTGTAAAAGACTGGAGAAGGCAATGGCAAACCACCCTGTAAAAAAGTCTGCCGTGAAAACGTTGTGAAAGCAACATCACCCCAGAGTCAGAAACGACTGGTGCTTGCACAGGGGACCTTTCCTTCCTTCTGATCCCGGACCTTCGTGTTATTGGTAAAAGATCAGCTTCCAGGCTGTACCTCTTGCTAATTCCCCCCATCAAAAGAGGTGACCCCAGCAATTTGGCTAACACTGCAGAACCATTGCATCTGTTTAACATGGTACCACATGGAGTTAACCAGGCCCTAACTGGTTGCTGTGCATCTTGCTGTATGGTTTTGAGCAGTCATTCCACATCAACAAGCTGTTATTTATTTACTTTGAAACTTGCATTCCATGGGAAAAGATGCCCCAAGACAGCATTATTGCTAAAATTAAATACATCTGGCAGGAATGCAGAAAGAGGGAGATCTACTCAGTGAACAGAACAAGGCCTGCAAAGATACTGCTGTTGCTTCTGAAACACATTTCTCTGCTCTGTATTTGCCAGATTGAACCCTGGAAAAAGAAACTCTGTCTTTAAGGTTTAAGAGGCTGCCTTTATGAAGCAGAATCAGGCCAATCAATGACTTCTCTGATCCTGGCCACAGTTTATCTGAGTTCCAGCTTTGCTGCTTAGAATTCCTGGGTTCATGCAATTTGAGAGTTCACAAATGCAACGCATGAGCTGAGCTCTGCATTCAACCATGGCCCTTTTAGTAATCTAAGGCCTGATTAGCATCTTTTATGATGGCAGATTTATCACTGCAATGAAATAAAAACATGCTAACGACTTCATGCTTCCTCTCCTCCCATAATGAAATCACTGCCAAAAGATCACATAATGCAACCAAAGAGAGGAGGATCCATCCATATTCCATACTAAGGAAAATCCTGTCTATAGAGTAAATGAAGCAAATTGGATTGCTTCATTTTGTGCAATTAATTCTGCTTGTGACATTACATGGGTGGGGGAATCAAAAGTATCCACATGAAGCTGTTGGGAGAGGATTGGGGACTTACATCTCATTATATATAGGATTCTCCACTTTGTGTTACCTCCCCTTCAGACATTCAGAAACTATTATTAAAAAATAACGGGCAGGATGAAGCCTGACAGACTGGAGCTCAATCCAAAGGAAGACCTGAGAGCTGGTGACATTGGTCCAGTATTCAGCCAGTTCTGGACAAAGGAGGTGTGACTTTGCTCCTGAAGGAGCAGGCATTTATTTTATTTTATTTTATTTTATTTACATCCCGCCCTCCCCGCCGAAGCAGGCTCAGAGTGGCTCACAACCTAAAATCACTACAAACAGTTAAAACAATACATATTATAAATTACACATTTTAAAATTACTCATTCTATAATTAAAACAATCAAAATTAGTTTGATGCTAATGACTTTGCTACTTGACATCCAGGATCAGTTGTACCCTCTTCAAGGGTCTGGCCACCATGAAATATGGTATGGCAAACCACATTCTGTTCTACGTGGGGCTGCCTCTGAAAGGTGTTTCAAAACTTCAGCAGGTAAAAAAATATGCTGGCAAGATTCTGCCTGTGGAGATGATAGTCTGCACTTTAGATTTGCTTTAGATTCCATTCTGTGTTGGTCAAGAGCTGGTAACCTTTTAAGTAATCTTAGCAGCAGAAAGATAGCATATCTCTTTTTGGTAAATAATGTGCCTCATCCCATTTGTAAAAGTAATTATTCAAAGGCAGTCTTCTGTGCTTGCTATTTAGTCTGTTCCTTTTTAAAACTGGAATTCATCTAGCTCCATTTGTGTGATTTGAGGGTGAAAAGACAATAGTTTTTTTTTTCAAGTTCATGGATTCAATTCCAGTTCTATTATTGAGATGGTTTTTCTGCTGCCAAATGCTTTTGTCCTTCCATGGAAAAAGAGGAGGAGCTTATCCCATCCTACTGCATCCTGGCACTGTGGAGCTTTATTCTGCCCTACTTAAGATAGCCAACTGATCAGGAAAAAATTATGTGGCTGTTTGTGCCTTCAGTAACAACAGGATCTGCCAAAATCAACAGGCAAACATTTTTATAATACTAATATCTATTGCTGAGAACTAAACTGCTAAGGTGAAAATTGCAGGGACTTGTAAAACAGCTGGCTACCTTACCACCAGTTCCTGAGTGTCTTTGGAGGTGGCAGAGAGTAATAAAGGCAGATAGGGTCATTCAGCCATTCTGAAAGTGCTATGAAGGGTAGAGGTTTGGATTGAGAATTGATAGGAATTTGACAATCTGTGATTCAGTCTCAACAAATTAATAACTGTTACTTAACTATTGACTCATTTAATTTTCTGTCTTAGAAAATTACTGGATTTACTCTCTGGCTTTGAGTTAATTTCCTTTGCACAATTTGGATCTGGAAGTTTCTGGTTTGGGTTGGCATTGCCTAACTAAAATGGCTTCAGTGCCTAACCAACTTATCCCTCCTGCACTCTATAAACTAATACACATCCTTGGGTCATGGGAAGGGGGAGACCCTTAATGAAGAAAACTGGCAGTAAGTAAAGGAGGATGAATTAGATTAAGTTTGCAGGTTTGGGGGCTTCTTCTATCAACACTGTTGGGTTATAGTTCTGTCTCAGTACCAGAATTTATTTGTTCACCAACTGTTTGTGCTTAGCAGTGGGTAAGGGATATGCAGACCGCTGTAGCTGAAACCTGAGATGACTAAGTTAGGAAAGAATAAGTAAAGAAGAATATCTTGTTTGGTAAGAGGTAGTGCTTCTCTTTGCACATATTCCAAACCAATTAAATGATTGAACCTTGGATTGCTGGTGAGACAGAGTATTCATAGACCTAGCAATGCCTATGTCTACCTTTATTTTCTGCATTCTGGAATCCTCCCTTGCTATGCCTCTAAACACTGTAAAAAGCACTGGACGTGGCTGTTTGGAAGTACATCAGAAAACTTTGTGGAAGATTATGAGGATATCTCGGAGAAAACTCTAGGCGGTCTTGATGCATTTTTTAGGGGAACTCGAGGAGAGAGTGTGTACATGTTTTGAGTTTGTATGTACTAAAGTCAGTAATAAATAATGAAATATAGAATATTTCAAAGTTCACCCTGAAAATGGTGATGTTACATAATATGATGCTTGAGTTGAAGAATAAAATAATCCTAGCAAGGGTACATGAGAGCTTATTGTTTAACTATGTTTGGTTCACTTAACAAAATAATTCACAGGAATGAAATAGGGACAATATATCTTTATTTTTTTTAGTATTACATTATATTCTTATAAAAAGGTGCAGATAAAAAGGATGCTACAGGTTTTCTACATTTAATTCATTTATATTTTTAATTTGACCAACAAATGAGGAGACACCAAAGCATTAGAGAAGCAAGACCATCCCACTGTAGGGCTTTCTTAGTGTGGAAGGAGACACTCTAAATATACAACATCACTTAAGGCAGGGTTATTAACCTCTGAGTACACTTCAGAAAACTGTGATTTTGATTTTTTTTTTTTTTGCTAATATAAATACATATGCATGGGCAAAATAGCGATGGAAGCCTTTGTTACTGCTTTTGAGGAAGATGGAACCAAAATGTTGGTATTAAGCTTGAGCAACTGAAGGTGAAATGAGAATGTGGTCATACCATGGTCTATTTCCAATATTGCATTATAGTACAGAATGTGGTGGAAAAAACAGGCTAAGCAGCAAGTCTTCAACATATTATGGACCTTGTAGATGTGGCTGACAGTTCTTGTCTCTCCTCAGTTAAGGCTAGAAACAAGCACCACCGCAAGGGACTCAGAGGCTGCTTATGCATTGTAGTATGCATTAGAGTGACACTGATACTTTGGATGGCCTCTACTGGATAGATGAATGGTTTCTGAAGCTCTTCTGAACTTGATAAACTTGCTCTTCAGGAGAAGCATGACCACACTCATAAGAGCAATATAACAAGTTGACATACCCACCCCCTCATCCAGCCTGTCTCAGAATTGCCAAGTACAACGCCCTACTTGCTTCTAATGCCCTGGTGTAGTCTCAATAGTCGTAGCTGCAATGTAACGTATACACAAAAATAGCAAACTATAATGCAAAATAAATAGAGGTGCTTCATTTACAGGTTTCCCCTAAAAATGTAATTTTTAATTAAAATGTTTTTTTAAAAAAAAACAAAAAAAAAAACAAAACCTGCATACATCATGTACATCACAGAACTATACAACTGTCCTTTCCCTTCATGGAAGCTCTTAAGCTATCGGACTAAATAGGAAAAAAGTCTACACAAAGTGGTGAATGTTGAGGAAGTAATCTCTAGAATAACCTCCCCTCTCACCCTTTCCTATAACCCTGGTCTCAAACACTGAACATGTTACTGAAGTGCTTCTGAAGGCCATGGAAACAGGACTTTTCTAATGACAAACTGAAGTAAGTACTTGCCACACTGTTCCCGGACCGGGGCGGGGGGGGGGGGATTTGGCTTTCTTGTTCCTTGCAGCACATGGAATGCCTTTTCAGAAAGACAGAATTGTTGTAGAAGATGGAAGGAATTTATTAATTCAGATCTCTCAAACCAGTAAATCTACTGGCTTGAATTTCTAGCATTCAGCTTTCACTATTAATCAGCAATACTTTAAGAAACATTTGACTTAATCAGGAGCAAACTTTCTGTAATTGTTTTTCTGTAATACAGGAGATCCCTTTGTGTCACTTGCGTGATTTGAAAAGCTGCATGTGTGATGGGGGCAGGAACACTAGCAACAATTTACACAACCACAATAATTGCAGGGCTTCATAGGAATAAATAAGTTTAGTTTAGTTTATATCCCGCCCTCCCTGCCAAAGCAGGCTCATTACACTCTTTGCCATGTTGTATCAGGTCTTCACTATTACATTACACTTTACACTTACCCTATTCCTTGTTAGTGCTATGATGTACTTGCCAGGTGTGTTGACATGATTAAAAAAGGGTAGACTGGATAAGATAAGATAAATATGTATTATGTCCTGTTTCTAACATATTTGTAGATTGTTACTGTACTTATACATGAGGTTGAAATAGTGAAGACCTGATACAACATGGCAAAGAGTGTAATCTGGAAACGGTGATTTCTGGTTCCTTTAGACAAGCAAATTGCCAATAGCTGTAAACCAACACCTACCCTCACAGAAAAGAGATTGCACCTGTCACATCCCATTATGAGAATATTGCCAACATATATGCAGCTATAAACTTAAATTAGGTGAGCTCTGGCCAAGTGGCACTTGTCTCTCCCTTTTCTTTGTCCAATTGTATCCTTGGCTGGTTCTGGCTTTCTTCCTGTAGCAAATGCTATCAGTGGACCTCTCAGTGAAGTCCAGTCTAAACATTACACTTACCTCATTCCTTGTTAGTGCTATGATGTGTGGTGTACTTGCCAGGTGTGTTGGCACATGATTATAGCATTTACTCATGTTTTCTTTTAAAAAAAAAATCCATTATCACGTGCTTTCTGTATCCTCTCTCATGAAATTCTGGCAGTTTGTATCCTATGAATCAGTACTAACTTCCTAAGGAAATCACTGAAGCTGCATCAAGAAGCCAGTGATTTTGAAAAGACCCACAGTCACAGAGATGGCAAAATAGTCTCTATTCTTTCAGAGGGTTTGGAGTCATAGTACAATGGCTCGGCAGAAAATCTGTCTCTAAAAAGGCCTTGTCTCCTCTGAGCATAATGTACACATATGCCATGGGTTAAAATAATCCTATCAAATCATCATGGAATTTTTGAGGTAGTAAGCGAACAACATAACATGCCAAATACATGTGGTAACCTCTACATATCAACAAATGTGGCACATGACAACAGAAAACTCCACAGGGTAAGTGTAACATTTAAACCAGGACTGAGATGTTGAGGAGGGTGCTGGTAGACTCCCCTTTCTTGAAGCTATGCTGAAAAGGAAATGGCGGAGACAGAATGTGTATGTAGGTATCCTGAGCATGGAATGCCACAGCTGTCATCTGTACTGAAGCAAAGTGATGGATTAGAACAGCCCTTGATGGCACTAAAATATTACTATACTGCTACCTTTCTACAAAGATACAAATGAAAGAATAGCTGCTGAGAAGTTAGCACTCCTTACACAATTTGTTTCACTTAAAAAGTAGATTTAGGAGGAAATGAAATTTATGCCTTATCCTTTATAGGAGTCAAAGGACAGCCTAGTCCGGAGTGATGCAGATGCTGTCCATCGCTTAGAAACTGACAACCAGAACTGGAACTCAGAACCACAGTTGCTAAGGTAGTGAGAAAGTACTATGAGTACCCTTGGTGAATGTCTGAGGGCCACTTCAGAAACAGTATAAGATACAGAATCTAGCCACTCAGAAAACACACCTTAGACTTTAGGAGTTGTCATCATGTGATCATTAGAAAGATTCAGGCTGGAAGAAGTTCCGCTTGGCATTAAACTAAGAGTCCAGTGAAAGGCTAAGTCTACAGCAGGTGAGAGAGATAAGATGTATGTTAACCCCTTCTAGGCAACCAGGAAAAGCCAATCATTAGATACTTTGGGGAAAACTCAGTAAAAATGGGAACTTTCCAGAGATGGACAGAGAAGGGCAATCCACTCTCCAGCTACAGAATGTACAACCCCCATCCGCAGAGAAAGAGTATTCAGAGTTAAGCTGCTATATTTACGCAAGTGCATGTGTTGTGGATGGCTTAAGTGATGTGGGCATATCAAAATAGCAAATGTCGTTCGGTAGTACTGATGGTCATTGTGGTTGCATCTAAGGCTGGAATTCTTACATGGTCATAACTTCTGCTGAAAGCAGCGGCACTTGCTCTCAAACAAACAATCTGGATGTTGTTTTTGGTCCCTGATAAGCACTCATGTCTTCTGTATTATAACTCAACTGCACCTACCTTTACAGTTTCTGACCCTCCAAACTGTTCATTCTGTTGGAAATGGTAGCTTAATTTTATGAGCTATTCATATAGGCTGGCATATTTTATTAATAGAGAAATGCCAGTCCAGCAAATTTTTTGACAAAAAAATGAATGAAACCTACAGTAAGCGTGATTCCATTTTAGCTGTACTGTTATACACATATTGCAAAGACTCTAACAAGCTCACTTAGCTTGACCCAAAGAAATGATCCATTATCCTTAAAACAGGGGTCACCAACCTTCTCTTTAATAAAAGCTATTTCTCAGAAATGGAAAATATTCCAAGCTATTGCCTACCACTATGCTACCAAGTTTTGTTCTTCCTAATTACAGAACTTGGGAGTATGGAGAGCAATAAAAATGAAGCTCATCAGCTAAGCAAAAATTCTAGGAAACAAAAGCCTTTTATAAAAAATGCCTAGAGGAGATCCTCTTACAATCTTTTCCTGGATTTTCTAGGGGATGCACAAGCTACCTGCTGGAGTCCCCTGCGATGACATCAATAGAAGTGCCATATAAACACTAGTTCCACCAACAGAACTAGACTGGAGCCCAGCCCAATTTGATGCAGATTGCTATGGATAGTGTAGGATATTGGGGGGGAGGGACCAGTTGAGGACTCTGGGCAAATGATAATGGAAACAAGAGCCTCTTGGGCATGACTTGTTGAATGGTAAAAAAATTGTGTATCCTCTGCAGAGCTGCATCAGTTGAAACTCACTGTGAGCTTAAGATGGTGTAAGTGTGCATAGAACTGTGGTATTAACTTGGTAAAAACCCTCTGGCTGTCACACAGTCCATCCCACTGCCTTGGCACAGCAAATAAGAATTGTGTAATCTGAGTAAGTAATTTGAGCCATAAGCAGTTGTTGCATTAGGAGAAAGAGCAAAATCAAATTAATGTGATACAGGCTTGGCCAGATTTTACTTTCTCCCTCTACTTACAGGAGACTTAAGTTGAGAACTTTCCTTCACAAATCATGTCTGTTTACAGGGCCTATATGGCTGGGAAGAGAAAGAAAGAAGCAGCATCACAGAAGAAAACACAAAAGTTTATGTTCTAGCAAATTTTAACCTTGCCTTGGCAAATATTGCTTCAATGCAATGTCCATGACACAAGTAGAAGCAAAATACCACATCTCTACTGCTGAGAGCAGCAAAGAGTTAAAAATACACTTTTTTCCTTTAAAAAACCACCCAGGGAAAAATATCTCAAAAAGCACAGACCTTCAAAATCTGGAAAAGTTTTTTTTCTCTAAAAGAAAGCTTTTAAAAAACCCTTTAAAAGGTGCCTGTCTGTTTACAAACAGAGGTTTTAAATGAGGTGTTTCAAATGAGGTCTCTTAAGAATAGAAGTCATGAAGTGGAGAGCAATGTGCCCAGCCCATGTACAGTCCAGCTCATCACCATTATATAAAGCAGAAACGTCCTGTTGTGGAATGTCATGAGTGGGAAGATTTAGAGGTGAGAAACTCAAAACACAGTATAAAAAAATTACAGTTTGGACAGATTATTATTTTTTGCTTATCCCCAGAGCTGAGTATTTGGTTACGTTGTATGATCAAAAATACACGCACCCTTACAGTCTTTAAATACTGTTTGCATAGAATACTGTTTGGACAGTGCTTGAGATACAGGAATTTGCTACTCTACAGACTCAAGGTTAAGCCTGAAATTAAATAACATTTGGAGACAAACTAAAGCAGGAGTTTAAAGTGACAATTTGAGCCTCTGTTGGATTCTCCAGGATCCCGTGGGTTTCCTTCTTTCTTAAGTGCAGTCTTTTGCTAGAATATGGTTGAAGTGTCTCGTATCCAGTCCTATCTCCCCTCATTTTCCTCTGGCCACTGGAGGGAAGATAATCTAATGTTCACATTAAAAAAGGAGCCAGGAAATCTTGCAGGGTCCACTTCTACTGCTGCATAACCATAAGAGTTCACTGAAACAGTAAGGAAATCCAAACCAAAGGCTCTTTCTCTGTTTTTCCTGTGCACGTTAGATTTGTGTGTATGTGTGTGTGTGTGCATAATCAATTATTACTGGATTTATTATCTGTGATCTTCAGAGTTCTTTTCAAGAATCACATTTAGGTCTTTCATCTGTTTTATTCTTTTTAGCCTTATCTCTCCATACCTAATGAAGAAGTCCTTCAGTTCCAGGGCTACCAACCAATAACTGCATTTACCATTATTAACGTTATGCAGCACTTGCCAGGAATTGTGAGCTTTTGAGATTGCCAGCCCATTAAATGAAAGCTCCAGTTCATCCCAGTGAAGTTATGGCTACCCAGAAATGACTACCACGTTCAACCATCCAACAGCTTCATTTGTCTATTTAATTCCTGTTCAATGAACAACTTTGTTGCACTAATACAAGTCATGCAGATTTGCATGTGGGATTATTCATGGACCACATTGCTCAGCAATGACAACAGATCTGGCTTGGACCAACTGTGGTGTCTCTTCCTTAAACACCAAGGCAAAACTTTTGTTTTAAAATATGTGGTTCATTCTTTCTCAATTTATCATAACTTGGCACATCCCTGAAGACTCAATATATCCCTGAAGACTCAAATGGTTCAGAAAAAAAGAGTTTTGCAAACAGTTTGTATAACTGTGAGCTAAACAGTTATATCAACTTCCTCTGACACAATAGCACTTGCTTTGCATATCATAAGTCACAACATCACGATCCATGAGATCAAAAACATTTCTCAGGTTCTGATCACTGGCCTTCTGTAAATCCAGTGGAAGAATGGAACTGTAGTACTCTAGAACCATTCCATCACTCCTGAATGCCAAGCCAAACTATGAATAAGGAGTATGGAGTTTCAGAACCAGCCTGAGATTGACTTGCATTTCTCAGCAAGACTGAGAGTGGGTTTTTAATATACTTTGGCACAGAGTAAATCATGTTCTTCCCATCCTCTTCACATTTGGCTTCCATGACCCAACAGTTTAGGGCTTAACTGAATTTGCACAGAAAGTGTCAAGAAGGTAAATGTATCCATCAAAAACAACATCACTGTGACAAATCCCTTGGACTATACAGAGGCACTTTTAGAACCATTTCCAATTAGTTGACTAAGGAAGACAGCAAAATGAGAGGACATGGAAAATTAAACAAAGCCATGGGTTAGCCACATCGCCTGGAAAAATACACTAGCCAGTCTCCATAATCTTGCTGGCTCTTTGCTGTGATCTTCTTTCTTTCATGGTTCTCTTGGCTTTTCCATCCTTCTCTTGTGCTCTCCTTTAATAATTGAGCTTAGTCACAGCCCGTTCCCGGCTTGTCTCCAAACTCTGGTTTCCTGAACGCTTGCGGTTACGCTTGAGCTTTGATAAGTCCTTGTCAAAGACCTCGCCTGACCTCAGAGCGGACACAAGATCATCAAACTCCCCTCCTCCTTCGTCAGAGATGCTGCTGCCCTTTGCTTTCTTTTGTCGCCTCTCCTTCTCTCGTTGTTCCTTTAGCTGTTGGGAAGATAGATGGATTGAGATTTCGCAGCAACTTAGCAGAAAACATACTGTTCTTCATTCCTTAGGATAGCTTTAAATGCCCTCCTATATTCACTGCCTCAGTTTAAAATTATTCCTAATGATCAACGTAATCTGGAGTTCTGCTCAAAGAGAATTTAAGAGAAGTCCAGCTGAATCACAAGAGCAGTGGTCACCTACTCCACCATCCTGCTTCTAGCAATTGGCCAGCCAGATAGCTCTGAAAGTTCACATATGGTTAAGGGCATTAAGGTGATGGCCATATCTTATTCATAAATAAATCTGGAAACTCCAGCTAGTGCAAAATGCAGCAGCATGCTTGCTATAACGTCTATGCAGGCACACATTCAGCCAGTGCTATGCCAATTGCACTGGCTACCAATTGAGTATCAGATTGATTTCAAGCTGTTGGTACTGACCTTTAAAACCCTATGAGGCCTGGGACCAACATATCTAAGGGACCATCTCTCCCCATATGTGCCCTGAAGAGTCTTGTGCTCGGCAGACCACTTTTCTGCCCTAGCCCTGGCCTGGTGGAACATGCTCCTGGCTGAGATCAGGGCCCTGGGGACATATTATAGTTTCAAAGGCCTGTAAAATGAAGCTGTTCTACGAGGCCTTCTGTAGAGGTGGTGGGCACCCAATTATTTGGCCTCCCTTGCTGAAGCTTTTAGCTGCATGTTGCCCCCATAAAGTTATACCTTATTGTTTTGATTATGGCCTAGCTTGCTTCCATTGATTTTACACTGCATAATTTTATTATCTTTGTACTACCTGTTTTTAACTGTTTAATTATTTATAGTTGTATAATTGCTTAATGCTCTTGTAAAATAGTTGTCTGTGACCTGCCCTGAGCCCACTTGCAGGGAGGGAGGGAAGGATAGAATTCTAAACAAATAAATACATGATCTGGAATTAGGGATGAGTAATGTAGTAGCCAAGTTTGCAGATGACACCCAGTTATTCAGGATGGTGAAAACCAAGGCTGATTGAGAAGAGTTCCAAGACGATCTCCACAAACTGGGTGAATGGGCAACAATATGACAAATGAAGTCATTGTTGGTAAGTGCAAGGTAATGCACATGGGTACAAAAAAAAATCCTGTCGTCAAGTATAAGCTAATGGGGTCTGAACTTGCAGAGACTGAGGGGGGAAAATATCTTGGTGTCACAGTATATAGTTCAATGAAAATGTCAACCCAGTGTGCTGCACTGGTAAAAAGTCCTGGTAGGGGTTATTATGAAAGCGATTTCCTAGATAGGTAGATGAAAAGAAACTGACTTCTAGTGGATCAGCTAGGAATTGGCTTCTGACCCCCATGCCCCACCCCCAATTTTGGTACAGACCAAAATTTCCCCAGTAGGAGATCAGAAGCTGACTCAGCTGGCTTTTTAATGGCTGCATGTAGCCTGCTCCTATGAATACACACTGACAGATTGCAAACAGTCCACTGAGTTGACTAATAGTTTCCCTGGACACCACTGGCAAATGGGAAACATAAGCCATGGTGACTAAGGGGAACCTTCACATTCAGAGGTACTGAGTCTCTCAATCCCAGAGCCAGGAGGCGACAGCAGGCGAAGGCCTCAGACTCTATGCCCTGCTGCTGGCCTTCCAGCAGAACTATTTAGCCACTGTGTAAGACAGGATAGATGGGTTATTGGTGTGATCCAGCAGGGCTCTTCCTAGGTTCTTATTGTTTGTCTTAAACACATATCATTCAAAGAAGACTACTTCTGGACTTAGAAATTCCACTCCCATAATTGCTGGCTTTTTAAAAAGGTACATATTCAAAAAGGTCATGTAAAAAGTCAGCGTTATTAAATATATCCACATTTGATTTTGAGAAAAGGGAGAGAGTAAGGAACAAGGTACCCTACTGAGGATTTGTGAGATTTCTGAGACATTAATGAGCAAAATGTTAACTGCAAAATGATCAAACAGTGGTACAACAGATCTTAATTTTAAATTCAGAGCAGGAGATACTCTGAGAAGCAAACAATACATAATGTGGGAAATTATGATCAGATCTTCAATGTTGCTGATTTTTAAGGTTTTTTAAAAACATTCAAATCAGCCATTTACAGTACATCTTTGTTTAAAGACGTGCCACTGGTGACAAAGGTGTTCAACACTTCCTCTTGTGTTATTTGCCACAATTTCTTCCCTCCCAAGCTGCTACTAGCTCAGGGAAGGGGGAAATAAAGGGACAGTCACTGTACTTGTATTTTCTCCATGTACTTAACAGCTTTAAAGGGAGGGAGGCAAAGCTGATTGGAGAAACAGGAAGGGGGAAGTGAGATTAAACCTCCTTTCCCCAACACTGCTTCCGTCATCAAATTAGCAACCCCAAAGGCAGCTTTAAAGTGAACAAAAAAAAAAATAATTCAAGTGATCTAATCAAAAATCTCTTGTTTCATATCTGCCTTGGCCCTTTAAAAATGCCAAATCTAAATTGAAAAGGCCTTTTGAAAAGATAATTCAGTCTGCAAACCACAGCCTATTTCTTTGGCATAAACTTTGTACTAAAGCCACTGGGATCACTCTTGGATAAATGAGTGGTAAATTATAGCTCAATTTGCAAAAATACACATCATTCCATGATGAAAACACAAAGAAGCAAGACCTTAAATCCAAGGCATCCCCATGAGACTGAAAATTTGACAGAAGAAGAGAATTAAGAAAATATTCCTCCTACCCACACAGGAAGTAAGTGGACGATGTGACCTGTTGACTTACTGAATTCAGTGGGAGCTTATCAACTGATTTCACTGGAGTAAAAAATGCATCCTAAATCATGACCCATCACCCTCCCTTCGCTGGCTATGCACAATTCTGCTCCATAACCATCTAACTGTCCTGTATTCCCAACCAATGGCCCCTCACTCTTGGGAATTAAATTCTGTTCCTGCACCCCAGCCGCCATATGTGGGTCATGCCAGCATTTATTCCTTGCAATGACTGTAAAACTGTTCATTATTATTGTACGCTCACGAACTGAAGCCAAGTCTTGACCTTTTATACTATGCACAATTGTAAGAGCATTCATTGTAAAAGACCTGCGGAATTTCTTGGAAACAGACTTCCCCGCCCAATCCTTCTGACTAAGGCAGAGGAAAACAGAGAAATTTTGGAAACACCAAGAAGTAGAAATGCAGCCCTCATTCTTAGCAAGGCTACAGTTATCATAGTTGTTAGGGTTAAAAGTGCTGATAACATAAAAGGAGGCAAAAGAATGCTGAGGAGCTGTTCTCACGCTTTGGGAAACCAGAAGGTTAGAAAAGGAGGTTAGTTAGTTCACATGAACCATTTCCCCCAGGGATCCAGGCATCAGAGCCTCAGCAGCAGAATCCACAAAGCAAATTAAGGAGCTCAGTAGAACTTAAAGAATTTGTTTGTTAGAGCCCCCAAACCACACACAGTAGCTTTGCTATTAAAGACAGCAGTAAAAAAAATGTTTGTTAGATGCTCAAAAGGTCATTGAAAACTTTTGTCCTACCCACACAGTGTGTCTAAGAGATCCAGCTCCAAACACTTCTACCTTCAATTATGGAAATGGGACGCTTCATGCTATGGAAAAAGGGTCACCAAATGGGATGCACAAGCATGGGATAAATGGGATTAGATGAGGGGAAATAGTTCCGGAAAGACGCATATTCTGTACAGTAGGAAGACAGGCAAGGGATACATCAAATTTAGGAGCTTCCTTCCCCATACAACATTCAACCCCATGAGCAGCCAGCTTTTCCCTCCCACTACTCCCTGCATAAGCTACTGTATAACACTAAGAAGTAGGAGAAATTCTGTTCGGAAAAAAGAGTGTGGACAGGTGCTTACTGCAGGCCAAGGACTGATATCCAATCCCTATTTTGCTCATAGTTCCCCAAGGCTAACTATGGTAACATGGTTCACCTATGCATTTAAGTTGTTTATATCAGCAGGTGATTCATTGCCTTGTTTCTGTTTCTGTTTTTGAATATCTGTCCGATACATTCAGCATGCTATGTACCTTATGCTGCCCAGATTCACCTTCATAAGGGCTTTTTGAGGTAGGCCACTATTATTTCCTTGTTACAAAGAGAAAAAAAGAGAGATTTGTCCAAAGCCATTCTGTAAATCTTTGGCTGAGATGTAAGCTAAAAATTCTTATTGCTGCATTACATTTTGCCAGTTTCAAAGAAGTGCACTCCTAGAGAAAGTGCCCAGAAAAAATCTCACTGTATGGGACATGAATTATTTGGAATTACTCTCACTTGTTGGCATCTCCAAGTAACTCTGTCAGTATTACACAGACACTGCCATGAAGAATTTCATTATATACAAGTAACGTACAGCACAGACCCTCAAAGCAAACTAGGTCCTAAAATAACTAGTCACAGATGCAATTCTCTGGAACCAATATTTCAGCTTTCATGTGCCAGACAGACTGAATATTTGGAATCTGGTAATGTCAAAAATGGCATCATTCACTTTTCACCAAGTGATTCAGGGTCAGTGACTGATTTCTCTGCTTTATTGCTCTTGTGCTTCCTAGTGCAAAGATACTGTATTCTTCCACTGGTGTCTACCTCTCCACTGCAACTAGTGTTATTTTCCATACTGCCTGCAGTGTACTCCTGGAGAGCATAGTCTCTTATTCACATGCAGCCATCACACTATTAGGAATGAGTGAAAGGAACAAACTATCCCAAGTGCTCTGTGTTGCCAAAGAATTAATGCAGCGTTGATGGAAACATGATGTAAACTCAGGTCAGGCAAGCAAGCAGAATAGCTGGCAGTGCAAAGGAAAGGTAAGTCCCTCTGTTTTCCCTGAGCTGCAGGAATACGTGGCTTCCCAGAAGAAAACAGAAGATTAATCTCTCTGTTCTACCCCAGCCCTTGAACCCTCACCATAGCTTCCATGCGTGCCCTGCGCTCCTCCTCTTCTTTCTTCTTCCTCATATTCTCCAGATCTTGCTTGGCTTCTGTGAATGACTGCAGGAAGGTGTCAAAGATGCCAAAAAATTCATCTGGCTGCATCCTACCATCACTCTCTCCAAAGTGCTTCAGCGCCTTGGCATACTGTTAGGGAAAGGAAGACAGGGGGCGGGGAGGAAACATATACACTGATAATTAGAACTAGAAAGAAAAAAAAGGCATAAATGCATATGAACTGGAACAAGTCTTGTATTCCTTTTATCACTGCTGAAGACTTGTTTTACTGCTCTGCAGCACAAGAGAGTTCACACATCGTTTTATGTATCTCTGCTGGGACAGTTATCCCCGTTTCAGAGAGATGGTATAAATTTAGAAAAGGCCATACAATAAGGACCCTGGCTAAGCCTGCAAGAAACAGCAAAATGCTTCAGTCAGGCAGAAGCACAGTCTGCAGGGTGGAATACTCCAGCAAATTTATTTAATTATTTATTCCATTTATATCCCACCCTCCCTGCAAGCGGTACAATGTCTAAACCTGGTGTTGGCATATCACTCCTTCATGTGCTAGGACATGAAAGGGAATATGTTTCACCACCAAATAGGATGGCCAGACCGTCCCGGTCTCCCGGGACTTTCCCGGTTCTGGCCACCAATTCCCGCATCCCGCCCTGGCTATACTGGGACCATTAAAAAGTCCCGGTTTAGCCGGCGGGCCGCGCGCGCGGGCGGGGAAGGCGGGGAGTGAGGGAGCCAGCGTCCCTGCACATGCGCACGGCGGTGTGGCGGGCTCTGCGCATGCGTAGGGCCCGCCACACAGCCGTGCGCGCGGCGCGGAGGCCCTCCGTCCCCTTCCCGGCTCCCCTAGTGGGTCGCTGGGCTGGCGCGGCGCCGGCCCAGCGATCCAAGGCCCTCCCTCCCCTTCCCGGCTCACCTTGTGGGTCGCTGGGCTGGCGCGGCGCCGGCCCAGCGATCCAAGGCCCTCCCTCCCCTTCCCGGCTCCCCTACTGGGTCGCTGGGCTGGCGCGGCGCCGGCCCAGCGATCCAAGGCCCTCCCTCCCCTTCCCGGCTCCCCTAGTGGGTCGCTGGGCTGGCGCGGCGCCGGCCCAGCGATCCAAAGCCCTCCCTCCCCTTCCCGGCTCCCCTAGTGGGTCGCTGGGCTGGCACGGCGCCGGCCCAGCGATCCAAGGCCCTCCCTCCCCTTCCCGGCTCCCCTAGTGGGTCGCTGGGCTGGCGCGGCGCCGGCCCAGCGATCCCAGGACCTCCCTCCCCTTCCCGGCTCCCCTAGTGGGTCGCTGGGCTGGCGCCGCGCCGGCCCAGCGATCCCAGGACCTCCCTCCCCTCCCCGGCTCCCCTAGTGGGTCGCTGGGCTGGCGCGGCGCCGGCCCAGCGATCCCAGGCCCTCCCTCCCCTTCCCGGCTCCCCTAGTGGGTCGCTGGGCTGGCGCGGCGCCGGCCCAGCGATCCCAGGACCTCCCTCCCCTCCCCGGCTCCCCTAGTGTGTCGCTGGGCTGGCGCGGCGCCGGCCCAGCGATCCCAGGACCTCCCTCCCCTCCCCGGCTCCCCTAGTGGGTCGCTGGGCTGGCGCGGCGCCGGCCCAGCGATCCCAGGACCTCCCTCCCCTTCCCGGCTCCCCTACTGGGTCGCTGGGCTGGCGCGGCGCCGGCCCAGGGATCCCAGGACCTCCCTTCCCTTCCCGGCTCCCCTAGTGGGTCGCTGGGCTGGCGCGGCGCCGGCCCAGCGATCCAAGGCCCTCCCTCCCCTTCCCGGCTCCCCTAGTGGGTCGCTGGGCTGGCGCGGCGCCGGCCCAGCGATCCAAGGCCCTCCCTCCCCTTCCCGGCTCCCCTAGTGGGTCGCTGGGCTGGCGCGGCGCCGGCCCAGCGATCCAAGGCCCTCCCTCCCCTTCCCGGCTCCCCTAGTGGGTCGCTGGGCTGGCGCGGCGCCGGCCCAGCGATCCAAGGCCCTCCCTCCCCTTCCCGGCTCCCCTAGAGGGTCGCTGGGCTGGCGCGGCGCCGGCCCAGCGATCCAAGGCCCTCCCTCCCCTTCCCGGCTCCCCTAGTGGGTCGCTGGGCTGGCGCGGCGCCGGCCCAGCGATCCAAGGCCCTCCCTCCCCTTCCCGGCTCCCCTAGTGGGTCGCTGGGCTGGCGCGGCGCCGGCCCAGCGATCCCAGGCCCTCCCTCCCCTTCCCGGCTCACCTTGTGGGTCGCTGGGCTGGCGCGGCGCCGGCCCAGCGATCCCAGGCCCTCCCTCCCCTTCCCGGCTCCCCTAGTGGGTCGCTGGGCTGGCGCGGCGCCGGCCCAGCGATCCAAGGCACTCCCTCCCCTTCCCGGCTCCCCTAGTGGGTCGCTGGGCTGGCGCGGCGCCGGCCCAGCGATCCAAGGCCCTCCCTCCCCTTCCCGGCTCCCCTAGTGGGTCGCTGGGCTGGCGCGGCGCCAGCCCAGCGATCCAAGGCCCTCCCTCCCCTTCCCGGCTCACCTTGTGGGTCGCTGCCCGCCCCTGTCCCACTCACCTGCTCGGCGGCTGAGCCCTCTGGCCCTGGCGCCGAGCAATCCCCGGGCTGGCCTGGCTGCGCTGCCCGCCCGGCCCCGCTCCCTGCTGGGTGGCTGGGCGCGGCGGCGCTGGGCGTGGCGGCGCAGGCCGCCCAGCGATCCCCGGCCTTGCCTGGCTGCGCTCCCCGCGCTGCCCTGCTCAGCAGCTGGGACCTTCCATTGAGCCAGCCACACATCAAATAGGTAAGTCTTTCTTCTCTTATGTTCTTATTATGGGACACAGTGTGTTGGACTGGAGGGGCCACTGGCCTGATCCAACAGGGCTTCTCTTATGTTCTTATGGGACACAGAGTGTTGGACTGGATGGGCCATTGGCCTGATCCAACAGGGCTTCGCTTATGTTCTTATGGGACACAGAGTGTTGGACTGGATGGGCCACTGGCCTGATCCAACAGGGCTTCTCTTATGTTCTTATGTGACACAGAGTGTTGGACTGGATGGGCCATTGGCCTGATCCAACAGGGCTTCTCCTATGTTCTTATGGGACACAGAGTGTTGGACTGGATGGGCCACTGGCCTGATCCAACAGGTCTTCTCTTATGTTCTTATGGGACACAGAGTGTTGGACTGGATGGGCCATTGGCCTGATCCAACAGGGCTTCTCTTATGTTCTTATGGGACACAGAGTGTTGGACTGGATGGGCCACTGGCCTGATCCAACAGGGCTTCTCTTATGTTCTTATGGGACACAGAGTGTTGGACTGGATGGGCCATTGGCCTGATTTAACAGGGCTTCTCTTATGTTCTTATGGGACACAGAGTGTTGGACTGGATGGGCCACTGGCCTGATCCAACAGGTCTTCTCTTATGTTCTTATGTGACACAGAGTGTTGGACTGGATGGGCCATTGGCCTGATCCAACAGGGCTTCTCTTATGTTCTTATGTGACAATACTGACTTTGGTGGACCCAAGCACTGATTCAGTGTAAGGGAGCTTTGTGTTTGTGACTGGAGTGGACAATACTGACTTTGGTGGACCCAAGCACTGATTCAGTGTAAGGGAGCTTTGTGTTTGTGACTGGAGTAGACAATACTGACTTTGGTGGACCCAAGCACTGATTCAGTGTAAGGGAGCTTTGTGTTTGTGTCTGCTGGTGCAATTTTGTTCTCAGATCCTGTATTTACTTCATCAGTATATGGGATAAGGCACTTTCTCAACTGTGCTGCATAATGCAGCCTATTTATTTTGTCCTGTTTGCTCTGTTGGCTCTATCTGCGCCACCTTCATCACTTTCGGGGTGTGGATCCCCCAGTGGGGTGGTCTCCCGACTCCCTCCGCCGGCTGTTTCTGATAGCCCTGCGCCCCCTCTTTCATTTGATATGTGTCCCGTGCGGATGCCACCCTCCCGCCGGGAGATGCCGCAAAATGAGCCCCCTTGAGGCTTATGGCGGCAGGGCTCGGGGGAAGCGAGCTAGACTGCTGTTCTTTTGAGGGGTCATAGAGTGTTTCGAGCCCGTCCCTGTGGCATCGGTCCCATCGTTGTGGGGCCCAGGGGGCCGGCGCAGCGGCACGCTGAAGCAGCCTGTCGGTCACTTCCGGGTTCCTGTCCTGCATCTTGACCTGTGACAGGCTGCTTCGGTGTGCTGCTGCGCCGGCCCCCTGGGTCCCACAATGATGGGACCGATGCCACAGGGACGGGCTCGAAACACTCTATAACCCCTCAAAAGAACAGCAGTCTAGCTCGCTTCCCCCGAGCCCTGCCGCCATAAGCCTCAAGGGGGCTCATTTTGCGGCATCTCCTGGCGGGAGGGTGGCACCCGCACGGGACACATATCAAATGAAAGAGGGGGCGCAGGGCTATGAGAAACAGCCGGCGGAGGGAGTCGGGAGACCACCCCACTGGGGGATCCACACCCCGAAAGTGATGAAGGTGGCGCAGATAGAGCCAACAGAGCAAACAGGACAAAATAAATAGGCTGCATTATGCAGCACAGTTGAGAAAGTGCCTTATCCCATATACTGATGAAGTATATACAGGATTTGAGAACAAAATTGTTTCCGGCGGTGATATTTGGGGGATTTTTGGGGACGTCACAGGAAGTGCTGTGAAGTCACTTCCTGTTTCCGGCAGTGGCATTTGGGGGAAATGATGTCATTTGGGGGAAGTGATGTCACAGGAAGTGATGTCACTTCCCGTTTCCGGCAGGTGACGCGGGGAAATGATGTCACAGGAAGCGGTGTCACTTCCTGTTTCCGGCGGTGGCATGACATCACCGGAAGTGACGTCACCGGAAGTGACGTCACTTCCTGTTTCCAGCGGCGTGCGCACCCCTATCTTCCCCCCCCCAAGGTGTCCCTGGCTGGCCTTCAGACATTATGGTCACCCTACCACCAAAAGAGCTGTGGGCTGAAAAAAACCCTTGAATATAGCATGTGATCCTGAGCCTACGGACTTAGATCTGATGGTGATTTCTGTCACACGCACACTCCTCTACAGTCCCCAACCACCCCCACCCCCTAATGGGGCCCTCAGAAACAACATTAGGGGGAAGTTTGGCAATATTTGCCTTCCCTTAATTCACAGAACTCCTTTGCTGGATTGAAGTCATCATCAAATATAAAACTTGAGTTGTTTTGTTTGCTTTGGAGAAAGACACATAGCAGCAGATCAGGTATTTTAATAGCCTGGATGTTAGCAGCTCTAATCCAGGAAAGAAGTGCTATTTATTTGCAAGGGGGGAGGACAATAATTCAGCAGTACCTTACTTCTTCCCGCGCCCCCAATCTCTGTGTCTTCAACATCAAGCAGGGGCAAAGCTAATTTTAAGAGATACTTTAACAATGTCTAATTGTCTTGGCACTCTGCCATGCAATCTATCACCCAAGTGACTTTATAGTCACTGCTTCCTAGGAGACATGATACAATGAACAGGTCATGCAGATGATGAGTGGAGAAGAGAGCACAGTACTCCCATGCTTACTTTTTTAAAAAGTGTGAAAACATCATTAAGTGGCCTTTCTTTTGCAAGGGCTGTGAGAAGCCTTTGGTAGCTGCCAACTGGCAAGACTTCACTCACAGGGCAGCCATGATTTGGAGTTTGTGAAATCACAGAAGCATCAGTCCTCTGAAATGCACATGCATCCACCTGTGTGGTTTAGACTTGGATGCAAATATTCAAACTCAAAGGCTTTGTTATACCAAGATCATAATACAAATACATTCCACATCATATACCTTCCTTAAACCATTTCAACTGTATGCAACCAAGAACAATAATGTAACTAATACTTGCTATGTTTACAAGGCCACAGTAGGACACTTGCAATGTGGCAGTCATTGTCTTGCCTGCAGGTTATTGTGGCCTGTCTTGCCAGGCAAAATCAGTTTGATGGTCACATGCTTCTACATGGCACAGAGCTGATAGATAGCTATGGACAGATCACAGATCAGCCGCCCTGAGCCACTTGTGGGAAGGGCGGGATATAAATCTTAAATAAATCTTAAATAAATAAAAATAAAAAATGGACCATTTTCCCTTAGCTGCACATACAAGTGCATGCCAGTTATTTCTTTATCATTTCCAAAGAACCCAGAATGTCAAAAACAACAATACTAACAGGCTTATTAGGATTGTCAATAACACTACAAAGTCATATGCAAGTTTTTCAGTTCTCTAGAGCTCTTCTTTAGACTGGATGTTCAGATTTGTAACCTCTCTTCCAACACCACTAGGAACAGCACATGATACTTCTCAGCTATGAGCTCACTGAACAAGGAAGCCCCAGTGACAAGGAAGTATCATGGCAACAAAACATCTGGGATAAAAGGCTAACAGGCATGAGTGTTAAGCAACTGTGCAAGTCTATCAGCAGGGTAAGGAAGTCAGAGCATTAGACTCTGCTCTGGGAGGAAGGAAGTCAAACAGCAGTTGGTCATACTCAGGTGGATAGAGAGGGCATCTCTCAATTTCAGAGCCATTAGCCAAAGGCTATCTTTTCATATGTTTTCTGCCACCTGGAACTCTGTTTTACCCCCTTATATGATAAGGTGCCAGTCCCAGGCATCAAAAACAATGGTACTGTGAGGTTCCGTAAGAATAAGTGTAAGGTGATGTACAGTGTGGCAAAATAACTTTCAATATACCGTGATAGGGTCTTTGAGCTGGTGATGACTGATTAGGAAAGATTTTGGGGTTGTGGTGGACAGCTCACTGTAAAGGTCAACTCAGTCTGCATCAGCAGTAAAATAAGCAAAACCTATGCCAGACATTATTAATAAAGGGAAGGAAAACAAAACAGCCAGTATTGCAATGTCCTTGTATAGATCTATAGTGCAGCAGCATTTAGGATACTGTAGTAGTGCCAAAAAGAGCAATCAAAATAGAAGAGCTGGAGCACCTTTATGACAAAGAAAGGCTAAGCAGTTTAGAACTTCTAAGAGAAAAGATGACATGACGAGAAATTATGCATGAGGGGGAGGAAGTGTATACAAAGAACTATTGCTTCCTTTCCCCTTATACTAGAATTCACATGTACCCTATTAAGCTGATGTACAGTAGATTCAGGATAGACAAAACAAAGTAGTTTTTCATACCAAGATTAACTAAGTTGTGCAATTCACTGCCAGTGGATGCAGTGATGGTCACTAGTTTATTTGGCTGTAAAGGACAATCACAGTGCAGGCATACATGCCTAAATAATGCAATTTCAATCCACTTCAGAAACAAAGTGGATTTTGCCATTTCACACAGCAAAATCCAGTTGGAAAGTGCCTTGAAAGTGCATTGTTTAGTTTGTGTATGACCACACTCTTGGTCAAATTCATGGAAGGTAAGTTCCATCGGTTACCACTAGTCACAGTGACTAAATGTAGCTTCCATGTTTGAATATCAGTAACAGCAGGGGTCATTTTGGAGAAAAATAGGTGTTGGAGCTCATCCAGGGATGCAGCTGCACATACTATTCAATGGACAAGGAGGTGGAACTCTTAGAAGAAGGAGGTGGAAAGCTCAGAAAGGTTCAGGAGCTGCGCTCCAGTGAGCTCCCACTGAATCCGAGGCCTGAATAACAGGGACCAATAACAGGGGTAGGCATTAACTTCCACGGTCTGTTTGTAGGCCTTCCAAGGGCATTTGATTAGCTGCTGTGTGAAAAAGGATGCTGGACTAAATTAACCATTGTTTTGATCTAGCATGGTTGCTCCTATACCAGTGTTTGTTCCAATAACAGCTTGGAAGTAAAATCATTAAGCATAAACAGGTCTCCTTATCAGTCTCTACATATCAACTTGGTAACTCGACATTAACTCTGAGATGATGTGTGCATTATACACATACTGAAAATAACATGCCAATCTTTATTGAGATTGTGAACTATGCATCTTATACTTGAGACAGCTGCAATTAGTCTCTTGACTCTGTCATTCCTGCTTCTTATCTCTGAAACACTGAGGGAGGTTATGATTCTGAAGCCATGTTGAAGAAAAATGGTTGGACAATAACTAAAAAAATGCAGAGGGAGAGACAGTTAGGTCCTGTCAACTTCTCTCCTAGAATAGACTTCATCGGTGCTCATTTTAAAAACAAACATACTTTTAACTGTAAGTGCATGTTTTCCTCTTCTTTCCATGGTCCTCTACGTTTTCTGTTATGTGTTATTAGACTCAACCTAGATGTGATGTTAAATGGGTGGAAAAAATAGCAGCTACACATCTATCACTACTGTTAATTCTAGTACAAAATATCCTATTACGATACGATGGCACTCAGTGTTTCCCCAGCATGTTAGAAGTAGCCAGTGTAGTGGAATGATGCATGGATGTAAGTGCTACTAGAAAAGAAGGAAGGAGGAGGGAACTAGATGCTTGGCTGCTGTTTTGGTGGCAGTTATGTATTAAATATTTGTCAGCCTATGTCTCTATTGGACCATATAATCAGCCAAGCTGATCTAGCCCTGAAAAGTTATGAAGTTCATGGATTCCTGTTTGATAGATGTACTCTGGGTTTTGTGTGTTATGTGTACACCTCTACAATACACTGCTCCTGAAATAAGAGTTCTCATTCAGTCATCATGTCTATATTCTATCCCTCTCCCAAATCTAGACATTGTTTTCTTGGCCAGTTACTGTGTTATATTCAGCCATTGTTTGGGATGGCTATAGTTGGATGGTTACTCCACTTACTAAGAATACTTATCAAGGAGAATCTTTACCAGTTTGGATTTTGTCCTGTGCATGGCATGTGCTTTGGGAGGAAGATCTCATAGTTAAGATTGTTATAGAAACGTGCACCCTTATAACCATGAATATATTCAACAATATAATGTTAGAACCGACAGGTTTGTACTAGTAATCCAGGAATTGGTGACCATCTCTCTTGCCACTGTTCTATTCTCTTGACTCAAGAAGACGTGCTGAACACACCCTTCTGATTGCCCCTACCTGACTGATTCCTTTACTCCAGCATCCGTTCTCAGCTCCCCCAGGGGGAGAACAATTCTTTTACCACCATGTCCTGACCTATCATCCATGACTAGAAACATAGCAAAATGTAACACAGGATTCATGCTGGTTTACTTTGTAAAACAAGAGAAGTAGATATATTTTTTGTTAAAGTAAATTAATTTCCTCACGTTATCACTCCCCCATCTGATGACATAACAGGTCTGTAGTTCAGTGCCAGCATCCCTCCCACTGCCAAACTTTCCACTGAATTTCCCTTTCAGCCAAAGCAAATAGTTTAGACAGTTGTTTATTTTATAAAGTTGTTTCAACAAGGAGATGGAAAGTGGAATAGCAGCACATGATCACGGCTACTCCTGCCAATGAAATTAAGTGGCTTCAGAGACTCTATTTGAGATAGCCAGAAGGGGGCCCATCTAACTGGAAGGAAAAGAGCAACGATGGAAACAGTCCCACAATGCTGCACTGTTACTTGGGGTGGGAAAGGAAAGAGAAGAATGACACACACAGCATCTTGTCTAAACAAACTGAACATTCCTCTGATGAAGGGAGCTTTGATTCTCAAAAGCTCATATGCTGAAAATCCTGTTGGTCTCTAAGGTGCTACTGGAGTCCAATCCAGCTATTCTGCAAACCAACACAACTACCCTCTGAAACTACCGATGGTTCTGTTTTTTAAAATCCATTTTGATGATCCAGAAGTCCAAGGAGACCTTAAATCGTATAAGTTCCATGAAGCAGCTCATGTAACTATTCATCTGAGTGGTCATGTGAACAGTGTAATGACAGTGGAAGGAACTCATGGAAGATGGTTTCTGGGAGAAAGGTGGGCTTCTAAAACTTGCAGTTAAATCTGTAAGAGAGTGGCTCACAAAAACTATGTTTAGCCCACAGGTAGATGGGAGATGTTAAAATGGCCTAGGATCAAGCCAAGTCAGGCAGCTGTAGTGAAGACAGCCACAGGCTTACCTGTAGCCTTTTTTTAAGCCACCAATGTTTGGGGCCAAGTAAGCCAATGGTGTCATAAGATCAAAAGGCACTGGAGGAGCTGACAGGTGAACCTACAATCTGCCATTGCTGGCTGGGTCTGAATGGTGCTGCCAGTGCCCCTGGGGTACAGCTTGGTTGCTCATTGGTGCCAGGAGCCCTCCTGGACAGCAGCCCCTCCCCCCAATAACTCTCTCAGCAAATTTAAAGATCAACACACTTGTTTGGCCCTCAGTGGCCAGCTATGTCAAGTAGGCTCAAGAAATAAATATTTCAAGAATGATGCTACGAACTGCTTTGGTTGCCCACAAGATAGAAGTGTCTAAATACATGAATCTGAACATCCCGCCTACATTAAAATATAAATGTGTCAAAAAATTAAAAAGTATATAACATTTTATTCCCCCCCCTCAAATATTTGCTGCATGGATTTTGTTTAAATACTCCTATACTTGAGTCAAGCACACCTTCCTCATACATGTCCTTTTTTAATGGACGGATGCATTCTTTCTTACATGGTGCAAGTGTTTTGATGCCTTCTCCTGCTTCAGTTTAATGGCTGGTATAGGCAAAGGACTTCCTGGGGTCACCACCTACCTCCCAAAGATCACAGACAAGTATCCCTGGCCAATCCATTTGCTGGCCCCAAAAGAAGGACAGTAACTGCCTGTTTGATCACTGTGGACTGGCCAGAACCAAGCACAAGTGTACAATATGCTGAAAGTTATTTGCTTGCTTCTGCACAGGCAGCTTGGGGGGGGGGGGTGGTCAATGCATATCTCTACCACTGCAAAGACAAGGGTGCAATGAAAAGCTGCATATTAAATATGGGTTGAACTGTGCACTGGGTACATTGTGAGTAGCCATATCATTGCTTCTTGATGTGCCAAACTTGTGCACAGGTCCATTCAACCCAGATTTTTCCCCACACAGGTACCTTAGTTGTGTAGCATTAGCTTTCTGTTAATGAGATCAGGTTTGTCAAAATAGCCAGTAAATTATTTACAAAGTTATCTCCCTGCTCTCTGTTTTAAACCAAACTATTAAAAAATGACTTCTCATTATGCCTTGACATTCATTTAGTTAGGTCCATATTTAGAAAGGTATTTAATCCCAATGGCTGTCATTGATTGTCAGTTTAATGGCCCAATGGTTTCCACTGTGATAATGCATATTTGTGTGTGTGTTGTTGCTGAAACCTTAAGAGGACCAGGATTATGGAATTTCTATGTATTCTGGCCTCCTCCCTTACTGGCCCTGTTCTAATAAGTTTCCATGGCAGGGACAGCACTCGTGATTCAACAAACAGAGAACCCATTGAGGAATGGAGCAGTTTTGGGCCCTGAGAAGCACATCTGGTTTGCTAAAAAGGAAAAAGGGAGGAGGCAGATGAGGGAGAAGAGAGGAAAAACAAAGTGAGCATGAGAAATAGTTTCAGTTCGGAGAATTCCTATTCCAGGCTCCAAAGGCAGCAGCTCAAGACTTGATGAAGAGCGAAAGCTGTGAGCTTCTCCAGCAGAAGCCAAAGAGGAACTAGGACAAGAATAGTAGGCGTGCGCATGTTAGAAAAAGATAGTACAACCCCCAAAATTGAAGGGATGTTAGAATAATTAGAATTAAACATCTCTAGTAGAAACCATGCTTTTGGCAAAAATGTAAAAGTGTGTGCAGCCACTTCCAGATGTGATTTGCTTTTCTGAGAGAAAACTCTTCAATTAGCCAAGCAGGAATGTTTTTTTCCTTTTTTGGTACAATTAAATCCTGCTTTAGAGGGGGGGGGAGGGAATCACACTCCACTCAATTCCTAACCAGTACAGTCTCAAAAAACAATATGCCCAATGTTAAATTTGGTCAACAGATAAAATCAAACCTTTCAGGGAACTAAATTTTGGCTAACTATTTGTCACTTCCTTTTTCTTGTTGGGTATAATTTATTTTCTCAGGTCACTGGTTATAGACAGAAATAGAAGCAAGAAAACAACCCAAGAACAAAGGTCCTGTTAATGAAGAAAAACCAAACAAAACCTGAAAGGTCTGGGAAGCAAACCATTAAAACACCATCAGTATCCAAGCCTATATGATAGTAACTCAGGTTCCAAGACAGATATCTGACACTTGAAACAACAGGCTTGTTATTTTAAGATAAAATACATTAATTCTGAGTAAAGCCAAGCCAGATAAAATTATCTTTACATTTAATTTTTATAACATTTCCCTGTCCCCCTCTTAAAATTCCATTCCCTTTTGCATTCGCAGAGATCTTGTGATTTTTTGTTCGCTGTAAGGCAAAAAACTTTAGCCATGAAAAACAGATGCTGTCAAATAGAAGGGGTAATTTTGAACTGTAAAGGCAGAGCAGATCTGTGGCATAACAATATGAAATAATAAACACAGAAAGCAAGTGTATGTATGGTAATATATAAAGGCATAGCTGGCTTAAGCAACTGGTTAAGTTTGCTCTGCTTTTAAGGTCAATCTGGGGTCCATTTTTTGGTGTAATTGTATGAAAGAACCACTGGGTGGAGAATGGAGCTGTCCTGCTAAACTCCTTTCAAATTACCCACACTACTTAATTCTTTGTCTTTCCTATCATCTTCATGGTAGCAGAGCAGTAGCCATGGTTCCAGTGGTGTGCACCAAGCATTTAAAAAAAGCCAGTAGCAGGTAAAGAAGGAGGAATACAACAATAATTTCTCAGACCAGTTTAAAGTGCTAGGTTTTTACCTTTAAAGCCCTAACCAAGTAACTTGAAGTTCTGCTTTGTCCTCTGCTGTCCAGCCCACCATTACAATCCTCTACCCAAGGCTTGCTTTCTGTTCTCAGTCTGCTGAGATAAGGCAGACCAGGACCAGAGAAAGTGTTTTTTCAGTGCTGACACCTCACATTTTGAATACTCTCCCCCTAGAGCTGGGGTGTCAAATGTCCAGCCTGATCTGGGCCCCAGAGGGCTTTTATGCAGCCTGCTATGGTCTGCTTCCTTCTCCCTCTCTCCTGCTTCTGTCGTCACCATTTTTCTCCATGAGATTGAGGCAGCTGAGCAAAGCAGCCTCTCCTTGCTCTTTCCCTCTTCCCCCTCCCTCTTCCCCAAGGGAAAGGGAGGGAGAAGGAGTCACAGCAATCGGAGAAGCTTGGTTCCGTAGCTCTGCTAAGTGATTGAGAAAACCTGGCACAGCTAGAGCTGTCTCAATAAAACCTAGAGCTGTGCCAGGCTCTCTCAATCGCACAGCAGAGCTACAGAGCCAAGCTCTTCCATTGGCTGAGGCTCCTCTTCCGTTGGGTAAAAGATTTGCTGGGCTGTCTCAAACCCACTGGCAAAATAAAAAAGCACCTTTAAGACCAACACAGTTTTATTCAAGGTAAGTAAGAATAATAAGAAGTCAGTGAGGTGGAGACTGAGGATTTTGACCTTAGGCTTCCCAGATTGTAGGCTGACACTGACCATTATACATTCTGTCTCTCTGTTTTTACACTGCCTTGTAGGAGCTGCAGTTATTTTTCTGGGGAAGACTATAGCTTTGTAGATAAACTGTGTCATAGTGCCTTCACATGTTCTCGACCAGCACACAAAGCAACTTACGCAGAAAAGCTCACAAGTGCCCAGCCATTTCATGTTTTCCCCTGGCCCTTGGGCACAGAGATTTCTGTAATAAATGGCAATAAATCAGAAATAGGTTTGAAACTTACAGATACACACCTGAACAGCATACTCAAGATTGCTAAAGCACAGATATTAACCGTTTTCCCACACAGCTTACCTCGGAGTGACGTCCCTCTTCACCGTGCAGCATCTGCTTGGATTTCCCACCATCTGCTCCGTAGAAGCAGGAAGAGCCGTGGCTTTTGCGTCACTAACGTAAACTGGGTTTTAGCGATTTACATTTGCGACGCAGAAGCCCCGGCACTTCCTGCTTCTGCGGAGCATATGGTGGGAAATCCGAGCAGACGCTGCGCAGTGAAGAGGGACGTCACTCTGAGGTAAGCTGTGTGGGAAAACGGTTCTTGTCTCCAGATTTTGATGCAATAATTCAGAGCAAATGGTGTCAGTTATCAGAGACTGTTAAATAAACAAAATATTGCAAGAGTGCTAATCTTCTAAGCATGTTTTAAGTTTTTTAAAATATATATATTTCTGTTTTTCTGTGCCCTTTATAAAGTTTATATCTCCGCTACCTGGCACTACATTTTATGACACGTATGACCCAGCCCAACAAGGTCTCATTTATGTCAGATCCAGCCCTCATAACAAATGAGTTCGACACCCCTGTCCTGGAGGCTTGCCTGGCATCTATTTTATTACTAAAAAAGTGATGCCTACTACCACCAAGTGTTTTTAGAAATTGGGAGTGGCTAGAAGAGTCCGTTGTCCAGCAGGGCTTCTAACTGGCCACTGGAGATGTAATTAACTGAGAAGGTTTTTTTAAAAATGTTGCTTTAGCAGAAATTGCCACCATAGCATAAGGATCTTTACTCCATGACTGAAGGCAAGCAGTTTGTATGCAAGGAAATATTTTTAAACAATATGCTCATTTTAAAGGGCAACCTGTTAAATACAGCTTCTGCCTGAAACGTTAAAGAGCTACACCTAACTACAATAACCTCTATTGTGGGCAGCTCTATCTCCTGTGGCAGCCATTTTGGTACTGCACCTACCACACTGTGTCAGGATTCCACTCAAAAGGTTGGGGACCAGTGCTTTAAACTCTCAAAAGGTTTCACCATGGATATGATGTAATCTATCTACAATGGAAGCCTGGAATCCCATCTCTTTTGCTGGAACATGGGGCATTTTCGCACTGACCTTAATCAGAAGCGACGCCCCTCTTCACCGCGCAGGATCGGCGCAGATTTCGCACTAATTGCCGCGGAGCACCTGGAAGAGCCGGAAAGTCCCGTGGCTTTTGCGGCGCAAATGGAAACCGCCAAAAACCAGTTTCCATTTGCACCGCAAAAGCCGCAGGACTTTCCGGCTCTTCCGGGTGCTCCGCGGCAATTAGTGCGAAATCCGCGCCGATCCTGTGCGGTGAAGAGGGGCGTCGCTGCTGATTAAGGTCAGTGCGAAAACATCCATGTGGAATGGAATGGCCTGAAGTTAAATTATCAGAAAGTCATGAAATCCAGCAACTCAAAAAAAGATTAATGCCTGAAGCCTCCACCTTTTTTCAAGTTACTGACAAAAGAGGAGGAAAATGGTTGGAAAATGGCATATTTACCTAGTTCTATTGACTAGTTATATCACACCAACCAAGCAGGCTAGGTTTGCTGCTTATACACCCTGTTTACATTACAGTTCCTTCTCTTTGAAATGCTTGCTTTGCCTTTATTATCATTTATTGCAGGTTCATTCCCCACTCCAGAGACTGAGGGCTTAGTGCCAACTTCTAGTCAGGAGCAAATAAACTGAAGGCCTATCGTCCAGGCTACTTTACTTTTTTGGACATGGTGTCCATACTGTTTCCTGACATATGTGTTAGCTATCAGGCCAGAGAAAAAGGAGCCATTTTGCTGTAGTTTCTGGGAAGCTGACATCTGCAGCACCATCTCAATCTATGTACCCTGGAAGAAAACAGACCTTGCTCTACACACTGAAACTGATCACACTAGCAATTAAAAGGGTTTTTTTAATGTGTTCTTCACTTCAAGTACCTTACAAATTGTACACTTGGGGCAACTGAACATATCTCGGCTAGCAGGAAACCTGCTATTTTGGGAAGTGGGGTAGGAAATGGAGAATGAACATTTCCAGTTGTTACTGGAGGAAGCATTTAGTTTGGCAGGCTGCAGCTATGTTTGGCTAGAATAGTAGGTCTCTCCAATACTCCTAGAGTAGGCAAAATGTACCATACAATCATTAATTACCTGCAGACTCCATTATTCCTTTTCAAGTTCCTAAGGATTCAGAGCTTCCTAAAACAATTCCACAGCACAGATTTCTAAGAGAGCAGTACTGAGAGAGCTACCCTTTAACTTGTTTAGAATGTAACATTTTCCGCAACTCATCTGGCAAGCATCCCTGCTGCATTCTATATTCTGCCACTATAGAACAGAATTATGCTAAAAAGGCAATGGGCAGTATCTGACCAGGTTTCTCTAGATCCGCAACACCTTTAAAAGTCCCTATTAGATAAAACTGCTGTTTTCATTTCTATGTTGCATAAACACTAAGGGATATATTTATTTATTTTATTTTAGTAAATTTCTATTCCGCCCATTCCCTGTAGGGCTCAGAGCGGAGTACAACATATAATAAAACAATAAAATACAATAAAAACATTTTATAAACAGACAGCTCAACAGCACTCAGGTTACCCTGACATCACATATTGCCCAGCCTAGCTATCTCACATCATGATATCTCATAGAGATGGCAGTTTTTATTCCATTTCCTAGCACAGATGACAGTGCTGGCCGGGGAGGCCAACCAGATCAAGAATAGATCCTCGAAGCCTCAGCTAAAAGCCTGGCAGAACAGCTCCGTTTTACAGACCCTACAGAAGGCTAATAAGCCAGGTAGGGCCCGGATCTCAATAGGGAGCTGATTCCACCAGGTCGGGGCCAGGACTGAAAAAGCCCTGGCCCTAGTTGAGGTGAGGTGGGCGTCTCTTGGGCCGGGAACAGCCAAACGTAACGACCTCCTGGGCATATACGGAAAGAGACGGTCCTGCAGGTATGTTGGTCCCAGGCTGCGTAAGGTTTTATAAATTAGCAATAGAACCTGGAACCAGATCCAGTACTCGATGGGCAGCCAGTGCAGACTATGGAGCGCCGGCCAAATGCCCACCCGTAAAGGTGGTGCAGTCAGCAGGAGAGTCGCCGCATTCTGCACCCGCTGCAGTTTCCGGATCAGTCTCAAGGGTAAGCCAGCATAGAGCGAGTTACAGTAGTCTAGTCTGGAAGTGACCATTGCATGGATCACTGTAGCCAGGTCCTGGGGGGATAGATATGGTGCTAGCTGCCTGATCTGCTGAAGATAATAAAAGGCAGACCTGACAACCATCGTGATCTGGGCCTCCATGGAAAGGGAGGCATCCAAGGTCACTCCTAAGCTCCTCACCTTTTGAGCTGGCACCAATGTGGCACCATCCAAAGCTGGGAGCTCGATGTCCATACCCACCCCACCCTGACTCAGGTACAGGACCTCCGTCTTAGCTGGATTCAGCTTCAGCCGGCTCTGTTGCAACCACCCAGCCACGGCTCCCAATGCCTCGGACAACTGGTCAGGGGTGGCGACTGGTCGGCCACTCATCAACAGATAGAGCTGGGTGTCATCAGCGTACTGGTGACAACCCAGCCCATAACCTCGGGCAATCTGGGCAAGGGGGCGCATATAGATGTTAAATAATATTGGCGAGAAAATGACTCCCTGTGTCACTCCACATATAAGGAAGTCTGCTCGCCAAGCACCACCCTTTGTCCATGTCCCCAGGGAGAAGGAGGAAAACCATTGTAAGGCCACCCCCTGAACTTTGGCGATGGCTAGGCAGTGGTCGTAATTGACCGTGTCAGATGCTGCTGACAGATCAAGAAGTATCAGCAGCGCTGACCTACCTTGATCGAGATGCCGTGTTAAGTCATCTGTGAGAGCGACTAGGACAGTCTCCATCCCATGGCCCGGGTGAAAGCCAGACTGGAATGGGTCCAAGGCGGATGTCTCATCCATGAAAACTTGTAACTGCTCCGCCACTGCTTTCTCAACTACCTTACTCAGAAATGATAAATTTGAAACTGGGCGGTAGTTGACCAAGACCCCAGGGTCTAATGATTTTTTTTCAAAAGCGGACAAATCACTGCCTCCTTCAATTTCTCTGGTAAGGTTCCTGTTGAAAGGGACAAGTTGACAATATCACCCAGAGAATCCCTGAAACCATCCCAACTGGCTTTCACCAGCCAGGATGGACAGAGATCCAGAGGGCAAGTGGTAGGCTTCACTGCAGCCAGGATCCTGTCCACATCCTCTGGTAAGAGCCTGTTGAAGCAGTCCAATATAGGACCAGAAGATGGCCAAGTGGCTTCCAGCTCATGTACTGTATCAATCGTGGTGGGTAGGTCCTGGCAGAGAGTCAGGATTTTATCTGTGAAATATGTCGCAAAAGCCTCAGAGCCAATATCCAATTCTCTACAATTTGGATTGCCTGATGGCAAGACTGTTAATGACCGAATTACTCGAAAAAGTTGGGCTGGTGTGACTTTGCAGACTCTATGGAGGCCGCATAGAACTCTTTCTTAGCGGACTTCATAGCCCCTTCATAGACCTTCATAAATGTTCTATAAGAGGTTCTTGACTCTTCGTCACCAGCACGTCACCACACTCGCTCTAGCCATCTAAGTTGCCGTTTCATCCTCAGCAGCTCCACGGTATATCACGGGGTAGCTTTGGTGCGACAATGAAGAGGGTGCTGGGGAGCGATGTCATCGATGACAGTGGAAAACCGGGAGTACCAGTCCTCCACTAACTCATTCAATGACCCGCCAGGGTGCATCGGATCCCGCAGAGCCTCCTGAAACCGTTCTGGGTCCATTTGGCTCCGCAGGCGAGCATAAATCCACTCACCGCCTAAACAGCAAGGAAGTTTCAGGTCTAACTGGGCTTTCAGGGCATAATGATCTGACCATGGAACTGGCTCCGCCATCACCAGATCTGGTAATATACCTGCCCCAAAGACCAAATCCAGCGTGTGACTGGCCTGTTGTGTGGGAGCCGATACAAACTGGCTGAGTCCTAGTGTCTCCATGGACGACACCAGGTCCTGCGCTTGCTGAGATGCTGGATCATCAATATGGACACTGAAATCTGCCAGAACTAATAGCCTGGAGAAGTCCAATGCCCAGGTGGACACAGCATCCAACAGGGCAGGCAGGCTTTCTGGTGGTACAGTAGGCAGTCGGTACACCATCCAGATTGCCAAACTCTCCTCAGCTTCCCACACTAGGCCAACACACTCTATGCTGACAATGTTTGGGGCAGGAAGCGCCCTGAAAAAAAAATCCCAGACAAACACAGCAACTCCCCATCCCTCACCGCCCATTTGTCTGAGACTGGTGGAGGACAGAGAACTCCGGCGGTGTAAGCTGGTTCAAGGCAAGAGTGTCACCTTCCTGCACCCAGGTCTCCATCATACATGCCAGGTCCACTTGCTGCTCCATGAGAAAGTCTCGCAGAGTAGCGAACTTATCATTGATGGACCTGGCATTAATCAACACCAGTGTCAGAGATGGGATCTTCCTAGCCCCACAACCAATATGCCTTGGGATGGGACATAGGTGGGAAAGGCTCAAGCATTTCCATATCTCTGGCCCCTTCCTTGTCTTTACACTCTATGCCCACCGCCATACCTTCCTTGCCCCTCAATGACCAGTATCCCCGATCCTAACATGGCCTTTCCAGCGTAGTGCTATCAGGCCAGGCAATGACTCTGCTAACATTTACTGGTAGGTCAAAATGTGGGCCTTCTATATCTCTGCCCACTTTCCTCCTATACCCACTCCCCACCGACCCCTGACAATCACAATCTACCCTTCTCACTCTCCCAACAAATTCAATGCACTAGCTAGCAAAAACCACGTTACAATCTATACTTAAAAATCTAATTTGATCCCATTAATATGTACAATAATTAATTAATTAAACAGTTTCCACAGCTAAATTTCCCTAGTTATAATCTATCTTATCAATTAACTAACTAACCACTAAAAATTCCAATATAAGCAGCAGCCTTGATGGTTCATATCAAGTATTCGTCCAGTCCACTATCATTCGTGTTCCAAAAACCAGAAGAGGCAGAGAGGCCAAAGCCTCTGCCTGCTGTTATCCTTCAACAACTGGGTTTCCATGTGATTCTGTTTCTGAATAAGTAGCTTCTATTTAACTGTTGTGGTGAACATTCATTGATGGAACTGTCCTCCATTAATATATTAACCCCTTATTAAAGCCATCTAAGCCATGCCCAGCTGCAGTGAAGTTTTTAAATTGTTTTAATGGGTTTGTGTGTGTATTTTTTCTTGGCTTTACTTGTATTAACTGTGATGGTTTTATTCAGTTTCAATGGCTTTTAAGACAAGTTTTTATTATGTATGTTTTTAATAGTTACTTTTGCAGTTCTGATGAAGGCAGAAAGATACACATTTTGTAAATAAAATAAAATAATGCACTGTGCAAAGTAGTACTTTGTTTCATCTGTCCCAAATCCACTGCCCATCAATTTTAATAAAGGACTACAATTTCTATTATAGGACACAGAGAAAAAATAACTGTGTTTGCTTTCTCCACATCACTGATTTCTTTTAAAATGATGAACATAAGAGAAATATCTGCTATATGAGACAGGCAATTAAAGAAGAAATCCTCTTGTCATAATGAACTTCAATATTATAGAAATTTAGAAGCGTTTTCCTACCTTATCCCTTGCATCATTCAAAAGGTCTTCTAGCTCTGAAAAGCTAAAACTGGCTACAGTGATGAAGTCACTCAAAACAGGAACAAACCTATCACCGGCTTCCCGCTTACGTCTCTTTTGGTAATCTAGCTCCTGAAGAAAGAAAAGTTAGAACAGTTGATTGATAGCTAGTAATAAAGTACAGCTGATGCAATAACAATGCTTAATCAAGCAATTTCTCCTCCAATGCTTAATAGAAATCTGTCATAACAAAAACACTAGGAATCTACATGCTCAGTTGTAATACAGTCCAAGATCCATTTTTTTTTTTTTTTGGAACAACCATTAGCCTGCTGGAGTGTGTTCTGGATGAGCAACTACTGGAATGTATGAAAAGGTGCTTCCTTAGTGTTTCTAGCTGAGGAACACAAAATTATATATGGCAACTGAACGTGCAGAATCATTTTTTTAAAAAAATGCAAATTCCCAGTGTAGCCAAGAACTGTAGTGATAGGGGAGTTTGCAGGGGCCCAATTGTATCACAGATAATAATGAAGATTCAGTTTTATTTTATTTATTTGTTTGTTTGTTTTAAAAATCAAAGTTTCTAGCCACTTTACTTACAGGGAAAAGAAGCAAGCCCATACAAAGTTTCTGCTGTTCTAACCAGTAACGGAAAATGCCCTGGGACTTCAGCACTTGTTTTAATGCTATTAACCTTTTTTAATGACTTACCCGTTGAAACTGTAGCTATGGTCCTTTTAATGATGGGTAGAACATTAAAAATAATAGATTGTGCAATTGATTTCAGACATGTGTATCTTCCATTACTAGGAATACTTTATGCCTTTTTCTATGTTAAAGGTGGTGTGCTGATCTTGTAAGCCCCACCCCACCAGACAAATGACTGTCATCAGGAAATAAAATAAAATCGGTGCTTCATTATGCTTCATCTTGGTTCAACTCTTTCAGCATTTTCTTGGAAATCAAAATGTCATAGTAAGAATAGCAGTGCAGTAACTGTTAGGACCAGACACCATTCTAACCACATCTGTAGAGTATACATCTCAGAGGTAAAGCATATGTTTTACACACAAATGTTCCCCAGTTCCTACACCTCCATGGAGAAGCTCTCAGCAGGGCTGGTAAAGACCTGATTGGCACAGGCAATATTGTAAAAGGTGAGCCTATAGCGCAGGGGTGGTCAAACTTGTTTAATGTAAGAGCCACACAGAATAAATGTCAGGTGTTTGAGAGCCACAAGACATGAACATCAGGTGTTGAGAGCAGGCAGGCAGGCAGGCAGGAAGGAAGGAAGGAAGGAAGGAAGGAAGGAAGGAAGGAAGGAAGGAAGGAAGGAAGGAAGGAAGGAAGGAAGGAAGGAGGAATAGAGAGGTGGAAAGAAAGCAACTTTAACTTTAAATACATTTTTCCAAGCCACTAGCTGGCTTGAAGAAGCGATTTAAAGAGAGAAATGCATTCCAAGTCAGCAGATGGGATGGTAGGGGCTTTGAGAGCCATGCAATATGTGTGAAAGAGCCACAAGCTGCAGTTTGGCCACCCCTGCTATAGTGTGACCCCATGCAATGTATATATTCATACTCATGCATCTTCATTTAAGTGTTACACATGCTAGGTGATCCTTGTGAACATCTAGAGCTTCTCACATTGTACTGAGACAGCTAGCCCTACAATGAAAATATATGAGGTGACATAATTTCGTTCTTAGGGGAGAACAAATGTTCAACATAATTTATTTCAGACTGAACACCCTTTCTTCTGAAAGGCCCACCTGTAATGTGATCTGCAGAGCCTGGATGTTTCTTAAGAGCTTGTCAGTGCTTTAAATGACCTCAGGAGGTCAGTCAAGCACAGTTATCCAAGTATTCCTTACCACTCAGTTCAAGTCTTCAAGACTCTTGCTCCCATAGCAATTTTAATACTTACTCTAACCCCCAGAACTCCTGCTGCCTTCATGTGTACAGTGCATTAATTTTCTCCAAGCCAAATAAAATGATTGTTCATCATGTTCAGTCATCTCTTCCACTTATTTTGAGATACAACTGAGTTACTTGGTAATTAAGTAACAATTTGCTATCAGCCATCAAATATATTGTCCTCAATATGGACACACTTGCTGGTGTATACTGAATTTCTCCTCAGTAGCAAAGGTTATTTACCAAATGTAGCTATTTTTCTGAAACAATACTCCATGTACAGGGAACTGGATATGACAAATCTACTAGTGTGCAGACTGAATTATGAACTCTTTTGTATCTTGTATCTGTATGGTGTTATGAAACAAAAAAGTATATTAAAATAATATTTAGTCCAGGAGGACAGGAAAAAAACCCTTTAATTTCGTTAACAATTAGTTACTCTTGCTCCTCTTTTCCCTTCCACCCCATCCACCTCTGCTTTTTCGGTTTAAATTTATTTAGTGCATCTTTTTCCTGCCTTCTTTCAAGGAGCTCAGTGTGGTGTACATGAGTCTTCATTTTCCATTTTATCCTCACAATAACCCTGTGAGTTAGATCAGGCTGAGAAAGCATGACTGGCCTAGTACTGACCCAGTACATTTCATAGCAAGAAGGGATTTGAACACATATTTCCACAGTCCAAGTCTCTTGGGGCACTCTCAAGGCAACACTCTTATGCTCTGCTGAAAGATCCCATATGCATGTACATTGATATGGATTATATTGGCCTGAGTTGTGCCCCCTTTAAAAGAAACCAATGCATCAACTTGTTCTGGGATTGCTTGAGACATTATTACCTCTAACTGAGAATGAAAATTAAGAATGGATATTCCATGGTAATGTGTTGAACCAAAACTTGTTCAATTTCTCTCCCAGATTAGGTTTAAGACAGAAGCTGGGACAATAGGTGGTACTGACAACAAGGCCCAAGCCCTGCTGGCAAAACAGCAGTGCAAATTTACAACTTTTCATTTTGTGATACTAGCTGGCTTCACTCTGGGAAGTTTCTGAAAGCTGGACTCACATCTCGTCATTTTTAAATGGTGCTGCCAGCCCTTGGAAGCAAAGGATTACAAAGTGCCTCTGTGAGCAGCTGACTGTGAACCTATTTTTAGTCTTATGTTTGTAATAAGGGGCCTTGAAGAAACCTCTCAGCAGCCAGAGCCAGGACTGTGGCGAGAACATACTGGAACACAGTCAAGAGTTGCACCTTTTTTCTTTCTCCCCTCCTCCCGTTGTCCCCTCCCAACAAGCTCTTTCATTGTTACTATAGTGCTGCATTTGTACATGCCAAAAATGCAAAATGAACGAGCAAGGGTAGTGAGGTGGAGGCTGCCAAGGCTAAGAAAACTTTTTTTTTTTTTGGGGGGGGGGGGGGGGACTGGTACATGAATGAGAAAAAAGATCTTGTTCAGGAGGAGGGACTTGCAAGGATACTGGGCAAACAGTCCACAAGCTGAAAACAAATCAAAGCAATGGTTTGATCACTTGAAGAAGAAGAAGAAGATATTGGATTTATATCCCGCCCTCCACTCCGAAGAGTCTCAGAGCGGCTCACAATCTCCTTTACCTTCCTCCCCCACAACAGACACCCTGTGAGGTGGGTGGGGCTGGAGAGGGCTCTCACAGCAGCTGCCCTTTCAAGGACAACCTCTGCCAGAGCTATGGCTGACCCAAGGCCATGCTAGCAGGTGCAAGTGGAGGAGTGGGGAATCAAACTCGGTTCTCTCAGATAAGAGTCCGCACACTTAACCATTACACCAAACCATTACACCAAACTTATCTCGGTTCTCCCAGATAAGAGTCCGCACACTTAACCATTACACCAAACTGAAGAAGAAGACTGCAGATTTATACCCCGCCCTTCTCTCTAAATCAGAGACTCAGAGCGGCTTACAATCTCCTATATCTTCTCCCCCATAACAGAGTCTCAGAGCGGCTCACAATCTCCTTTACCTTCCTCCCCCACAACAGACACCCTGTGAGGTGGGGGGGGGGCTGAGAGGGCTCTCACAGCAGCTGCCCTTTCAAGGACAACTCCTGTGATAGCTATGGCTAACCCAAGGCCATTCCAGCAGGTGCAAGTGGAGTGGGAAATCCATTCCAGCAGGTGCAAGTGGAGTGGGAAATCCAACCCTGTTCTCCCAGATAAGAGTCCACACACTTAACCACTACACCAAACTGGCGGCAACTGTCTTGCAATGCCTAGGCTGCCTGAAGCAGCCAGCACCAAGGCAAGAAGGCAAACAGCTGTTTTTCCATGAGAAAACCTATGATGATGAGAGAAAGCGTGTGGCAAAGGGTAACCTTGTCAAAGGATAAGGTTGCCATAACTTCACATGAATGAACCCTGTGATACATACGACTACTTGATTAAAGTGCACAAGCACATGTTTAAAGAAGTTTAAATACTCTATAAGTTCCTTTAAAATTCTCTTCATGCTCACATTTGAAATTGATAGATTTTCCCCTACCCTTCCCAAGCATGTTTCTGAATGACATGGAGATTCTTAGCTGCATTCCTGACTGCAAGCACCAGATCTGGGTCTGTAATTAAGTTCAATTCCACTTGGAATACACATGAAGCTGCCTTATAATGAATAAGACCATTGGTCTATCAAGGTCTGTACTGTCTACTTACACTGGCAGCAGCTTTCCAGGATCTCTAGCTGAAATTTTTACCTTTTTAAATGGCAAAGTCCTTTTTAAATGGCAATGCCAGGGACTAAACCTGGGACCTTCTGCATGCAAAGCAAAGGCTCTTCCTATGAGCCACAGTTGGCAGAATTCTAGACTGGGGCAGTGGAATCTGGGATAAGAACATAAGAGAAGCCACGTTGGATCAGGCCAATGGCCCATCCAGTCCAACACTGTGTCACACGGTGGCAAAAAAATTTATATATATAAATATATATACACACACACAAATATATATATAATGCCACATTGTTAATGTTAATTTTAATAATTTGTAATTTGTTTTAACCATGATTCTGTAAGTATAATTGATGTACAGTGTATTTTATGTTGTGAGCCGCCCTGAGCCTGCCTCAGCGGGGAGGGCGGGATAGAAATAAAAAATTAATATATATATATACACACACACACACACACACACAGTGGCTAATAGCCACCAGCGGCCCCCAACCCTCAGGGCCAGCAGGGTGGGGGCACCAAATTTGGCCTCCCCTGCGGCGCCTCCGCCTTCCTCCGTTTTCCCAATTTTAAGGCTGGGAAGTGGTGGTGAGGCGCTTCCTGGGCTCTTTAAAGGCCAAACCTCTTCTGCTGCAGCGGCGAGCAACGGCTGAAAAAGTGGCACCACCCTTGCCTCCTCCCCACTTCCTTCCTGGGCATGGGAAGGAAGTGGGGAGGAGGCAAGGGCAGCGCTGTTTTTTCAGAGGTCGCTCGCCTCTGCTGCCACAGTTTCCCCTGCTGATCAGTTGATGGGGGGGAGGGTCGGCCTTTAAAGAACCTGGGAGGCATGTCACTGCCCCTTCCTCGGCCTTAAAATTGTAAAAACGAAAGGAAGAGGAGGAGCTGCGGGGGGGGGGGGGGTGCGGCGCGGCTGCGCAGCCTGCTTGCCAACAGGCCACAGACCGGGACCAGTCCACAGCCTGGGCGTTGAGGACTCCCGGGTAGGACAATCTACCCTGAGGACATGCAGAGGGGCCACTGCGGAAGGTCAGTTGGGTCAAAATGTGTCTGGTCAGGGTTTGGGTCAATATTGGGTCAACACTTGGGTCAATATTGTCACTTTTGGATGTCATTGTAGATTGTTAATGATAACTGAGACCACTGTAAGGGCCAGTATCTGTTTTTAATCTATTGTGAAATAAATACATGTATTTTCATGTATTTGTTAATATCTGTAACTTAGTTACCCTCATCCTTTCAACTGTCTTCATATCTATTTATTGCAGAGACTTTGGCAACTCTGGTGATGGACCTATTCAAAAGTTTATGTTTACATATTTAAGCATTCACAAACCATTATCTAAATTAAGTTGTCTGAAAATTCAAAATAGGCATAAACCAACCCCCACAGAGGCAATCCCAACATGCCTAAAACAATCCCCAATGCTAATCCATCCAAACTTCTTATCACTAAAATATTCCCAAATTAGCACAACAAATTGCTTCAAGGTTCATGAAATTATGATTGTCATTTAAATGGCCATTAGCAAAAAACTCTGGATTGAAATGTGTATTTTAATTCAGCCAATAGTTCTCTTGAATCGGCAAGTGAAATGATTTATGGTAACTAGTTACCCTCAGGGAGGGAGAAATATAATTCAGTTCTGCGGCTGACAGGTGACCTCTGTCTGCGAACACAGAACTTTTCTTAATGCATATCTAGCAGGTATACATAACAGACCAACCCTGAGTAATTGCCAAAACTACCTGGAACATTAATACCTGCCCTCCAATTCAGCACCTACATAACACTATTCTCTCTCCAAAGTACTGTATACATAGTTACTCATACATAGCTGACCCTGTTAGGGAGGTCATTAAAGGCCATCCCAATTTGCAGGTGGGAGAGGGAGAGAGAGTGACTCACTGAAGGCCACACAGAGAGCTAGTGGCACAGCCAAGATGAGGAAGGAGGTGTTCTTGGCTCCAAATCCTCCATTCAGCCCACCAGACCACAATACCCTGGAGAATACCAGTATGACTGAACCTTTCTGTTTTGCAAGAGCCTATTTGGCTTCATTTCTTTTTCTTTCTTTCTTTCTTTTTTGCCTACAAGGTAAAAAGCCTATAAAAATGAGGGGTGAAAATAAGAGGATTTTTAAAATTTAGGATTATTCTCTAGTACATATATAATTCTATCTAAGCTTAAGTACAAGATTTCTTTGTCATTGAATTTTGTATGTAAGGTCTACTGAGTGAGCAACACACAGTCCTGTGCACTGCGGTAAAATGTACAAGTGAGATATTGGGGCAAGGCAGAAGTTGGGAGCCATGGGTTTGTTTAGCATAAATAAACAAATGGAAATTCCCATGCTCAACTGGAAGCATAGGACAGCAGCCATGGAAACAGAGAGCACTCCATATAGCAATATGTAAGCACAAAGGCTGAATAGTGGCTGCAAAACCAGTGGTGGCCATTGCGCAGCTGCCAGCAATTGCCCGCCTTCCACTCCCTGAGATGGAATCTGCAGGGCCTTAACTCCCCCGGTTCTCCTGTTCTGGGGAAAAGTGGCTGGCCATGTTATGTTCCCTTCCTTCCTGGGCCGTAGGGTGTCGCTGCCCCAGTTCTCCTGCCCGCGTCCTGACTCTCCTGTGCTGGGGAGAAGCAGCCTTCTATATCAGTGGCTGTTCAGGCTCCTGGTGTGGGCCATCGGCAGCCCATGGGGATAGTTGCAACTGTGGGCCAGTGGCTGAGTGCAGCAGACAAAACGGCCAGGGGTGGCACCTCACTTTGTGGTGACAGTGGACACTTCTGGACCCTCTTCTGTGGCCCGCAGTGGGGTCCCTGCACAAGCCACAAGACAAGCACATTAGGCGGTCGGCAGGAGCAGTGGGGACAGAGCACAAGGCAGTGCTCACCCCCTCTCATACTTCAGCTGGCTCTGAGACCAGTGGCACGCCACGGGCCACAGATGTTGATAGCGACCCCTTGCCCACTCCATCTGGGGAGATGTGGGGGAGAGAAGCTTTCTCTTGTGCCTGGCCATCCTTACAGCAGCCCATGAGGCTTGCAAGAGAGATTGGTCACTGGGGCAGGGTTAAGGCGCAGTGTGGGATATTGGTGCCCCCTTCTCTCTCTTTCTCTTCTCCTGGCCATTGGACACATTCAGCATCTCTTCCCAACGAACCCAATTTGGCATTCCCCCCATCCTCCCGGAAACATATGCCTTGCATTTATAGCTCTCTGCTAAGGGCAAGGAGTTCTGGATGGCACCATTCCTGGTTGCGGTTACTGTAAGGAATTGGGGAAGGAGGCCTAGGGGGACTTGCTAGATGTGTGTTGACTTCCATGGTGACAGTAATGGGATATCTGGTTAATACAGCAGTGTCTGCCCAATTAGAGTAGCATGTTTCTAAGTGCAGTAAATAAATCTCCCAAGATATATATTGCACAAAAGATAAATTTGCATTTATTCAAGTGGTTTTCAGTTCCCATTCAGGTTGCAGTCAAAGGAAGAGGACGAAGCCTGATCTGAAGAGTACTTTTCCTATAACAAATGCCTGCTTACCCAGCATCATGGGGGTGGGAGTAAGTGGGTATTTTATCTATGGGAGAGACCTGAAGAGACATGGGTTTCTGTGGCAAGCTGGTCTCATGAGTGTTTATGAGTCTCTTCTTTTCCAAGGGAATAGATTCTAGCTGCTTGGGGGCAGGGGGTGGTTGTACATTTAGTTTTTAATGTTTCATCCTCTTGCCCCATCAAGCACAGTATGTGAAGGGAGCTCAGTCATCTCCAGGTACAGCCTGAACTAGAGCTTTCCTTGCAAACCGTATGGGGCCAGAGCTCATCTCATCCAGACTGAGGGACACTGCTCTTTCTTGGTAAAGCATTATTTAATTCCAGCGAATTAGGGTATACATGGGCTGATTAAAAGGTGCCTGCAAGGTGTGTATATCTGCTACATACTGAGCTCTTCAGTTTGAATGCCTAACATACAATATGACAGTTTAATTAAGTGTCTCTGGACACAAAAGCCATTATAATGCATGTATAAGATTCAATGAAACGAAGGTTTCATTGAATCTTATACATGCATTATATGGACTTTAAAAGTAAAGGTAGTCCCCTGTGCAAGCACTGGTTGTTTCTGACTCTGGGGTGACGTCACATCATGACGTTTTCACGGCAGACTTTTTACGGGGTGGTTTGCCATTGGCTTCACCAATCATATAATGTACCCCTTTTTGATTACCTTGTTTGAAGCATGCTGTGTTAAACATCTGGTGGGAGCTCGGAAGGGGTTGGAGCTATGTGCCTGGGGTGAGGACCAGCAGCTGCCATTGGGAGCGCCATGAGCAACTGAGCTCCAGCAGCAACCTACAGAAGCATGCTACAACAGGCCAGGTTTGACAAACTGGAAGAACCATCAGGCCTTCTACAGTGCCCTGTTATAGGTGCCTGGGGTTAGAAGGGGTCTATGTGCTCACTGACCTAGTTGGCGCACTAAGCATTAGAATCAGAGGACAGCATCTGCCTTTGCCCCCATCCCTTTACAGCTCTCCAATCTCATCAGGCAGTCGCAGCCATCAGGATAGCTCTGCACTCAGCATTCATCCCATGGTGTGGTGCCACTATAGTCTGCTGCTGGGTGACCATGTGACATGGCCTACTGAAGTCCCCTTCATGCTTCCCTCAGCAGTAAGGTGGCCACAGGTAGCAATGTGCAGAAGGGGGGTCCTCTGCAGAAAAGCAGACCATACATGTTTTGGCCCCTTAAGGCCTTCCCCAGGGCCAGGGTCAATATTTCTGTTATAAAACACCACACATCCAGAAGTATATATATAGGAAAAGATTTTCTTGCAACTCGGGTGGTGCTTTCTCATATGTTGTACAATTACTGAAAGTTTACTGCAGGCCATAGATATTCTCTCATAGGAACCACACATGCTCACTAAATGGTTCTGCACTGGTATCAAATATACAATATGTGTGGATGGGTGTCACTTCGATTGAAAGTAGCAATCAGGAGTGAGTGCATCCAACTTCTGGCAAAGCTAATCCCCCCACCCCGCACTTGAAATCACTATTGAGACTCACTGTTTTATACTTGGTTGCTGTTTTCCACAGGTCACTCTCATGCTCAGGTGGCAGGGGAGACCACTTAGTGGTGACCACCCTGGTGGAATTCCAGATACCTGCTCTTCCATGGGCTTCCCACCCCTAGCTAGAGGCTCATTGACTAGCAGAAGGATCAGTTGATGCTGGATCCATAGGCTCATGAATGCTACTTACAGCTGTAACTAATGCAAGTTGTGACCATTTTATTTTACATTTATTCTGAATGTTATGTGTTTGGGTTTTAATGGGACAAGGGACAGTGGATAGGGTCCCTAACTTCACTGCACCTCCCACCACCAAATAGATGCTGGGGCTGCAATTCTTTCAAAAAAGTGGATGGAAGTGTTCAGCATTTTTTTATGCTTACCATTTGTCAGACTTCTGTTTCATTCTCTCCACCCCCACCCCCTGCACCCCAGCAGCAGATCAAACAAGTGTCTTGTTAAGTGGCACATCTGTTAATATCATCAGCCTGGCCTTTCTAGGGGAGACATTAAAATGCTTTCAATCCTAGGGAAACAGACTGTGCTTGACAAAGAAAGAAAGGCTCCTTCTTCTGTCACCAAAAATACAGTGCCCCAGATCCCAAGTGAGGAATTTTTTTTTAACATGGAGTATTTGAAAACGATTACATACTTACTGCTTCAACAGCTTTCAATCCAGTCTTTATATTATTAACTTCCTTCTCCAGCTCCACCAAGCTAAAAGGAGACAAGACATGGCAGTTAAAACAAAACGGGCAGTGTTACATGTGGATACAGGAATTGCTAAAGCAAAAAAATTCCCTGGTCCATCGTCTGGTATCCTCCCTCCGGCACCAGCTCCAAACCAGATGCACAGAGGTGGGAGGAAGAGTCCACTCTTCTTTGAACTGGATTTTAATAGGTTTAAGACCAACTTCTCTCACTGCTTAGAGAGACATTAAAGATCTCATCCAATTTAGAATAGGCCTAAGTATTTTAGCCACAGGCCATCTGTAAAAGGAAAGCAAGATGCCAAACTTATAAACACTGGATGCTTTAATAAGTTGTGCTAGCCACATGGCCAGTCTTACATAAGTGCCTAACCCATATGCAAAAAACTCACTACCAGAATATCTATAACAATCAGATTAGATTCCTCCTCCTCCCCACATGCACCCTATTCCATTCTTCTCCCTCAAACATGCTAACAATTTATAAGTTGACTACAGTTTACCCTTTTGATGATTTCTAAAGAAACTTATCTTTCAAGAAGTCTTATCAATGGTCATCTTCAAGGCTCTTCCCATTAAATTCTCCCTTCTGCTGCACAAGCAATTACTCATGTTATGGTTTTAAAGTATCAATTTCTTCTCATGGATTATACATTTGCTTTTTTAAAAGGGGGGAAGAATGAAAAATGATTCCTTTGAGGCCAGATTTTACATCAGAAACCCAAATTTCACACATGTGCAGCCAACCCACTTATGTGTAGAATAAACCTAGCCTTGGCAGTTAAAACAGCTAATCACAACAAGCCAGTCAACACCTGTTGAGTAAGCCAAACCTGCCCAATCAGTTGAATAAAGAGTTATTACAGAAGCCCTGACCTGGATAGCCCAGGCAAACCCAATCCTGTCAGATCTCAGAAGCTAAACAGGGTCAACTGCGGTTAGTACTTGGATGAGAGATTTCCTTGAAATACCCAGTCAGGAGGACAGGCCAATCTCTCTGAATATCCTTTAGGCCCCCACCAGAGGTCAACATGACTTCCAGGTGGCGACACATACAAATATTTTTTGTATTTTTTTCTCCCTCCAAAAAAATTATTGTGGATCAGTACAGTTATCCGAAGAAGTGAGCAGTGACTTGCAAAAGCTCACACCCTACAACAAATGTTGTTATTCTTTAAGGTGCTATTGAACTCTTACTCTTTTCTATGGTTACAAGATTAATGAAGAATGATAAATGTCTGTTAGCTTTCATCCACCAGTATACCAATCAAGAGTCCATGTCACATGAGAGTCACATGACAGCCAGTTAATTCCTTGATGTGTTTATTAACAAAGACTAGGTAAGACACAGCCCAAAGTTCAAAGGGACAGGTTGTCATGTGGCTCTCATGTGATACTGCAGAGTCTGTAAAACCTTCCTTTTTAAAAGATATAATTGGGGTGGGCATGAGTTGTGCAGTGGACGTTTTTAGAGCAGATCTGCTACTTTCGGACTGGAGGTGATAAAGTTTTTTACTAACCAGAATGGCATTTAGTAGAATGTTCAGTTCTAGTCCATTATTTATTTATTTTTCACTTTTCATGAACTGCCTTGAGCACAAGAAAGGTAGGGTACAGATCCCTAAATAAAAAAAAAAAACACGCAGACACAAACATACTTACTTGACTTTCGCTGCTTCTGGAAGATGTTGCAGTTCTGACTGTATGTCCAGAATATCTATGTAGTTCTTCTCAAAGATCATAATTAAGTAGTGCAGAAGTGTAATGTTCCTATGGGCAAAGAGAGGCAAAACCAGACAGAAACCAAAAGCAGGGAGGGGGTTAGTTGCCATCAGATACAAAGAGTTTGTGAAATCAGGCTCAACCAGCCAGAGTTTCAGATGTATGTATCAGCATTTATGTCTATCATATAAAAGCAGTGGATAACAAATAATAATTTCGGCATTTATGTTTATCGTATAAAAGAAGAGTGGATAACAAGTAAGAAGAGTCCATATAGCACCAAGTTCTTTTTGAAAGGTCTCATGCTTGTCACATCCCTACATGATTCAAAAGAGCACAATGGGCACAAAACTGATCCACGTCTTATCCCTCAATTCCTCACCCCAACAATATTCCCCATGTAAAAAAGAATGTGATTTTCAAACCTACTTATCTATGCTAGATTTGGTGTCAGCTATTTTGTTCAGGCTGGAGACTTTAAAGCCAAATGCATTTCCTCTTTGGCCCTTGTTCATGTAATTGCCAAAGGCTAAAACAACCTCTAGAAGATGCTTTAGGCGCTTGCTACGGATAAGCTCTTTGGAGGCCAGAAGAATTGCTGAAAGAGAGACACAGGAATCTGTAGATTAGCATACATAACAATCTATAGGGAAAACATTTAACACATCAGGTGGCAAAAAAAGAATACCTCTAACAAATTAATGTTATTCAGTTTTATTGCACTGTTTGATATATGTATTATTTTAGCCTTTAAAAAAATGTTCTCTAATTCTATAGACCTCGTCTCAATGAGAAACACAGACCATACATGAAGTAAGTAAGTAAATATATAAATAACTATGATTTTCTGAAACCAGGATTCGACTTGCAAATGATCCACTCAAATACTGGTTTGCCTTTGTCCCTTTCAGGTATGTCTGTGGCCAGGGAACACACAAGGGTGGTGCTGAGGAGCAAGCATGAATTTGGCAGCAAATGGGCTTAGCAGGCAAACATTCAACTTCTATGACCCTCATAAGTGAGACTCCAGTCTGTTCCATTTGCTATCTTCAAAATCAAGCAGTAACCAACAGTTTTGAGGATACAGATTAGCTGTGGTGATGGAATTTCATTTCCTTGCCTTACAGGCATTTTTGGACCTGTGCATTAGATAAAACTGTGCAAAAAATTTACAGTACATGCACAAAATAATTTTGATAACACTTTCTGGCCCATGTCCTACCAGCAAAAACACTGGCATAAGTAAAAACTCAATGGCAGTGGGGAAGAAAGCCTCTCTCCCCTACTTGTCTTCTGCCTTGCCTACACAGACTTAGGCGAACACCTGGCAGTAAAACTTTTCATCATTTTATCCTCATAGCAACCCTGCGAGATAGGTGACTGGCCCAAGGTCACCCTGAAGCTTCAGGGCAAAGCATGGACTGAGCCCAAGACTTTGAGATCATAGTCCAATGTGCTGACCACTGAATCATATGATTGCGTTGACCACAGTAAATTTAATTAAACCATGGGTTGGCGTGATTTCTGAACTGAGCCCCAATCAGGGATGCCCTAAATACACATCAAAATGCAAGGTGCAAAAGTGCTACCAAAGGACTATTGCATAATATAGGGAGGAATGGTTCCTATAGAAAGTACTGCCAGAGAAGCCTTGGACTTCTTCCCTTCAGTCCAGGCTTTAAGTTAGCCAGGAAATTTCCTAGCATTTGCTGCCAAATGAGGTAGAGCTGTCCAGGATGCTGCTCTAGCTACCAAGAGAGAATGGACTTGGATTACTCATCTAGTAATATAAAACTCTTTGTTTAATGATCTATTTTGCCAAATATGCCTCTTGACAGACTATCAATAATAAGACGTTCTATAGGAAGACCCTGGAGTTACCTTCCACTTTTGGCTTGGCTTCTGCAAGCCTCTCTGGAAACTTCTTCTTAAAGAACAAGGCTTGAAGTCGTTGCTGGTAGTGATCAATTCTGAAGAAGAAAGAGGAATCAGAAGACTTGGATTATCTCACAATGAGAACCTAAAAAGGCAGAACAACTACAAACTCCAACTGGCCTTATATTACTATAAAGGTTGCTCAATGATCCAGTGATTAGAATCAGATAGACTGTAGTGGCTTGGTTATAATTTTCTTTTCTTTTTTTTTGGGGGGGGGGGGGGAGAATAGATGTTTTAAGCAAATATAAGAAACTTTACTAGCAACTTTCATTTGGACACAAGGACTCACTGCAGTATATTGCAATACATTGTAGCCACTGCTTAACAAATCAGGTTGAAGTTAAATCATACTTTGCAGGTAACTCACTGAACAGCTGGCCAAGTCATATTTTTTTTTTATTTGTAGTATAAATTTTATTTAATTAAAAGGAATCACGATTCATGGTATTAATTCATAATGACCATTACAACATGTTCAAAGAGAAAATGGAAGATTCTGAACAAAATTCCATTTTATATGTAATACTGTGCTTTTATGTTGTTTTTGTGTTTCATAACCTGTCATGCAGATCAGTTACAGAAAGAGACAGTAGGGTATAAATGTTTTTAATGTCATTTAAAAAACAAAACAAGAAAACCCTGTTCTCTGTCTTTCTTACAGGCACACATACCTGCTCATTTCATAAAGGAAACGGTCTGCCCGAGCCATGCGGTCAATTTCATGCTTATGTTCTTCGAGAAGGTCAATATCACTCTTCTCTGGAACAAACTTCAGTAGCTAGAACCACAAGTGCAAACAAAACAAACAAAGCCCAGCATGAGGGAACCAACCAGAGAAGGGAGGATGCAAGCAAGAATTGCTGTTGCAAGAAAGGACTGCTCCAAATTCCCCATATGAGAACAGTTGCAAAGAATGCAGCTGTAGTTACAAGAGTGCCCTTTCTGAAACATCTGGTTGCTCTTCTGTCTTCACCCTCCTCTCTATGACTTCATTAAGTAGTATAGGCAGCACAGTACTGCAGAAGTCTGTACAGAGGTCTGATCCTGCATTCCAAGCACACTAGCTGAAAGACAGGAAAATGGCCAAAAGGGAGAGAGGGTGAAAGCAGGATGTCCCACAATGAGAAGTGAAGAACAGGGACTTGCCTGAAGTCAGCTAGTAAGTTTGTGGCCAAGTCAAATTATCAACTGAGGCTGTCACTTAGTTACATACTATCCGACTCTATTGCAGAACACCATGCAATAACCAGCTTAAAATAAAGGTGAGAGTGCTTCCTTTGTTCCTTAAATTTAACGTCTTTTTGCGCATAGTCTTTCTCCTTCTTGGTTTATCAATCTCAGGTCTTATCCTTCTTCAAAAGACAAAAATAATGTAATACCTTTTAATAGCATCAAATAAAGTATTACAAAATAGTGTGTGGGTGTTCAAGTTCAGTGCTTGGATAACAATATTGGCCTTATCATACAGTGTATGGCTTAGAGGCTGAACAGTCGCAGAGGGATTCCATGGCAAATAACTGAATTTCCTGTTGTGAATATGCCTAGCTAGAAAAATTCCATTGCTACATCATTACATTCCAAAGCTATATTCACACTTACCATAAGGCACAGACCATTCCTTCAAAGACATCTATGTTGCAGCTAATGAATAAGGTGCTATGAGTGAAAAAAGAGGAGAATGTGTTCCTTTGCAGCCAACATTTTTAAGAGTCCTTGAAAGTGACTCACCTGCTCAAGCATATCTTTAGCCAGATCTTCTTCTTCATCCATTTTCAAGATTGCCTGTCGGATTTCTTCATTAGATAATTTCAACCTGAATATTAATGGTGATCCATTACTTGGATTGCACAAATTCAATCAACATTTCATTGGGGGAAAATAGATTCCTGGAAACAAATCCCATTACAAGGTTTACGAAGAATATTTCTCTATCATACAATTATTGATAGTTAATACACATAGTCCTTCCAATACATGGCTGAAACATGAATAGTGATGTATAAACATATTTATTGTAGATTACCTTGTCGTGAATGGTGTGTCATACAGAAAAGTTTTCATACAACTGTATTTTGAAACATCCATTATGCTGCCCATTACATACGTGAACTGGGCTAGCATAGTCACTCAGTTTGTTATTACAGTCATTGACCAGAACATGTAAGTCATTTAGAACAACCTTAAAAGTACCTTATAAAAAGTCCCACAAAGCGTCTACATATTAAGATTTGATGACCTGGGGGTTATAACAGTAAAAAAGAATATAAAAGATTATTATTTAACCCTTTAAACCTTTTTAAAAAGTCACTTTAAAATTTCTTAAAAGATTTACAGTTTGGCCTATTTGTCTGGCTTTTTACGTTCTTTATGTGAACTGGGCTAGCATAAGGAAATATCTATTAGAGCAAGTAAGAATTCTTAATGATTTTTTTTTTCAAAACCTATAAACTGTTGTATAGTAAACAGAAGGGAGGAGGCTACTAATGAAACAGCTACCAAGAAACTAATAGAATATCAGATGTTCTGGCATCTTTTGGATGCGATCATGAATTTTTGAACATTTTGAATGTTTCAAGTTAGGCTGCTTCAGTGGACTCCATGGCTGCCTTTGAAGACTGTCTAGAAGTTTGAACAGGACCAATGTGTGACAGTTAGGGTGCTCACATATATAGGTTACAAGGATCACATTTTCTCCTGTTTTAAAGATCTTGACTAATTGCCAGTATCATTTTTTAAATACCAGCTATTACCTCTAAAGTCACAGGGACCAGAATTCTCAAATGGCCACTTCCTCCTGCATGAATCTGTCCACCAGTTATTACCATTGTCAGAAGTCCTGCTGTGTGTCAGAGGCAAAGTTGGTGAACATGAGAGAGAGAACTGTTTTTGTTCAGGGCACCAAAGTTTTGGAACTCTCTCCAGCTTCCATCATGCTGAACTTACAATCTTTTGAGGTCTAGCAAAGAAAATGTTATCCCCTGAGGTTTTAGCATATTATTGCAATATTTGGTTAGTGTTCCCCCCCCTTCATGCAGGAGGAAGTGGCCATTTGAGAATTCTGGTCCCTGTGGCTTTAGAGGTAATAGCTGGTATTTAAAAATCTTTTAAATAGTGTTCCCCCCACTTGCTTTGAAGAGCCAGTTTGGTGTAGTGGTTAAGTGTGCGGACTCTTATCTGGGAGAACCGGGTTTGATTCCCCACTCCTCCACTTGCACCTGCTAGCATGGCCTTGGGTCAGCCATAGCTCTGGCAGAGGTTGTCCTTGAAAGGGCAGCTGCTGTGAGAGCCCTCTCCAGCCCCACCCACCTCACAGGGTGTCTGTTGTGGGGGAGGAAGGTAAAGGAGATTGTGAGCCGCTCTGAGACTCTTCGGAGTGGAAGGCGGGATATAAATCCAATATCATCTTCTTCTTCTTCTTCCTAGTGCAGAGTTTTTAGTGTAGTTTTATTATTTCAGTTTTTGAGTTATTATTTGCCTCTGTTTTACATGTTTTTACCTACTGCTGCTTTAATAGTTTTAGCTGATTATTTTAAAAATATTAATAGCCCAAACCCAAAACAAAAACTATTAAATGTTTAAGCAGTGGCTGTTCTTATATATTTATTATTCTACTGAATTATCATGAGTAACCTCTAACATTATATACAAAGAGGCAGGATATAAATATTTCAAATCAATCAAATAGCATTTAATTTTTACACACACAGGAAACAGTAATAACATCTGAGAAACTTCACATGTTGTAATGCTGTCTGACATAATTGGCATCTGGAAATTAAAGTATGAAATTATATGTTACAACCAGTTTCTTAAAGCTCTACTCCTTCCAGATATTAAAAAAATATAAAGATACATTTGTATGCTCAGTCAATCAACGCTAAGTGCAGTTCTAGTTTGAGGGCCCAGGGACAAGTTAAAGCTCTAGAACAAGGGCATTTGCTTGTGCTTGAGCAATGACTCAAGAATCATGCACTGAAGCCAAGAGTATGGCTGTCAGAAGACTTTGCTACTATTCTAATTTTGCCATTTCTCTTTGTCCAAATATTTCATACTGAATGGATAATGGTTGCTGCTTCAATGTGGAAAAAAACAGCATATCCTTCCAAATGGCATTAGATTTAGTAAACACTTGAGAACTTTTTCAATTTCTATCTCTGGTAATCAGTTCTGTGACTCCATCAGGTTTCCAGCATCACTTTGTTTGGCACTTTTGCAACTAGTTGGTTAACTAGAAAAATGGTTTACTACAGTGAAAAGATAAGCAGCAGTCCAAGAAATCAAAATTTGAGGAAATGTGCATAGCAACTGCTTTAGGAAACACCTGGTTTGGGTGCCTTGTCCTCTTCTCAGAGGGAATCACACTGCAAGCCTACAGGGGTCTACAAAGGGACTGCAGTATGCCTCCAAAATCACAGAGATCCAGCTACATTTTTCCAGAACTGTCTATACCAGTTTACCACACAGTCACAGTCCATAGCAATAACCCAGTAACAGCAAGACATTGGATGAATAACCAGGCCAAAGGACTATTAATCAAGTGTTATCCTATTCTCATTTTTTCAAAACTCCTTACCAACTGTGCAGTGGACCTCAAAACAGCCAACAGTAACAAAAAGCAGATGTGTGACTTTTAAAACAAAAACAGGTGACTGGAATGAACAAAAACCTAAAACAAATCCCTAAAATCTTTCCACTCAGGCTGAAGGAAGATGACTACTGGTGTGTGTGTTTGGCTTTAACACTGATGCCACATTTAAAATATGACTGTGACCAGAAGAGGAACGAAATAATTTATCTCTCATTTGTGGGGTATGCATCATCAATGATTTCCCTGCTAATCATGTAAGAACTACATATAATTTTGTCTTAACTGACAAACTCAGAGCTGTATACTTAAACTGACAAACCCCAGGCTGTATATTTAATTCAAACACCATCTCTGGTTCACATTTCTTTTCATGAAAAGCATGGAGTACAAAAACAGTTAGACATTTCTGCTGCTGACAAAGGTAGAAGGCAGAGAGTAGGCCTGCTTCTTGCACTCATCTTTTTACTAAAACATGCCCCCTCTGAGCATTTTTAGGAGATGCAACATGCCCTCTTGAAATATGTTACTCTTTTTTCACTATTCCTCTAGTGCCAATTTTGAGCACTTCTTTGTCCTCAGAACACGATTGTAATCAATCAGGGATTATGTACTGAGTGTAGTGATGTCACAATGCTATACTGTTGATTCTATTTAGCTATGTTACAAAATGATGAAGCCATTTCAGAGTAAGAGTATTTTTTCTGGGTTAAAAGCCTTTACAAGAGGGTTTCCTATTGCTGCTGAGTCTGACTAGGTCTAAAATAGCACAGTCCCTTATCTGCATTTTGTGAGCCCTTTGTGAAGAGACACCAAGCCCGCAGAGAGAAGCAGGAGCTACAGTACTGTATTATCTTCCCAGGTTCATCATCACACCAACTACCCACTGGTTCCCCCCGGTTTGGGACAACTATGAAAAAAATGCAGCTCAGGCTTCAGCCGCTGTATCACCTGCATGATTTGTTGAGTTCTTAGGTTCTCTGGCTCACTTGCTTATTCTGCAGTCTTTCTGTACATCTGCTTCCCCCATCCAGCCTCAGATTCTTGCAAGATCTGTAACAGCATTTGCCACTGACCTTTGGACTCATTCAGATGGGATGCATAACTCCAGCACTGTGTACTTATGGGTATCTCAATCATTCATTTTCTTTTGTTCACTGGAACACTCTCTGAGGGAGTTGTTTGTTTGTTTTTACTTTCAATTGCAGTGGCACAGGGTTTTTTTAATTATTGTTATTTCTAGCCTTAGCCTGATATGTTCCTGAAAAATCACACATTAAAATATTCCCTTCCTCTATTCCATCACAACTCATGCTGGAGTGAGGAAAGTCAAATGTCTGGGTAATCTTCATGCCACAATGAAGCTGCACGATTATAAAATGGTTTCAAACATGATACTTATGCTGGTCCCCTCCCTTGATCCCCTCAAGACATATAAATGATCCCTATTGACTCTGCAGACTCATTAATCACTAATCTTCTTAGGACACCTCAACTGATTTAACACCAGCAGACATCAAGTGACTTATTGTTTGGCCATCTCAGAGATAGAGAGAGAGAGCCTCTGGCTTATTCCAAACATGACAAGGAGACATACTGTATTTTTGGCATAAATCTTGTTTCAACTCTCTAATTTTCCTCTTTAAGGATGGCAACTGGTTTGGCTTAAGCTAACACCCCAAGTTTAGGCCAGAAAAGACTCGCCTTCATCAACCATATATCCTCAGAAAGAAAGAAAGAAAAAACACTGTGCTATGAAACTTCATATTTCCAGTTTTGCTCATGTTTCATGGAAAAGGTCCTGTCACAAATGCTTTTAGGACGACTGATTCAAGAGTTACCTCCATTTTCAACACCATCAGAAAAGAGAACTTTGTTGCTTTTAAATCCACATAATAGGAAAAAATATTATTTAAAATTGAAATCAATATATTTGCCTTACTATCACAAAGCCAAATAATCAGAGTCAATAGCACTAAAACCAGGCAAAATTTTGATACACATAGCCTTTTACCAACATACCGCAATGAGCCTTGATTTTTATCCACAAATGTCAGAGAGGTGGTAGAATGGGCAACCTCATACAGACATTTTTCAAAGTATTCCTACACTAATAACTACCTGCAGGCATAAAACTAGCGCAGTGCACAAAAGTCTAGGCCAGAACTTTTTTTTTAAAACTTCCTATTAAAGTGTTACATAGGGGAGCATCAAATTGTTATACCTTGTCTAAAGTGGTCCAGACTGTATTCTACCATGTCCTTCTGTTGCATATAAGAAGATAAGAGATGTTGGATCAGGTCAATGGCACATCCAGTCCATCACTCTGTGTCACACAGTGGCCAAAAAAACCCCAAGTGCCATCAAGAGGTCCACCAGTGAGGCCAGAAGCCCTTCCACTGTCCCCCCCACCCCAAGCACAAGAATACAGAGCATCACTGCCCCAGACAGGGAGTTCCAACAATAAGCTGTGGCTAATAGCCACTGATGGACCTCTGCTCCATATGCTTATCACTACAACTGTCAGGGAGTCTGCTGGTTGCCTTTTATCGTAGTTCCATTGAGAGCATTTTATCTTATTGCCTCTGCGTGTGGTTTGGGAGCTGCACGGAAGCAGAGAGAAGGGTGCTCCAAAGAGTGACGAGAAGAGCACAAAAGATTTGTGGATATTCTCTCCCCTCATTGGTGGATCTGTATAATATGGGATGTAAAAGGAAGATACAAATGATCCTAAGGGACCCTTCACATCTGGGCCATTTGCTATTTGAGATCTTACCGTCAGGTAGACGATATAGAGTGTTGAAGGCTAGGACAAACAGATTTAAGGACAGTTTCTATCCAAGTGCTGTGGTTAGGTTAAATGCAGGGTTATGAAGGATTATCTGTTTTAGATGTATTTAAATGGTTTAAATGGTTTTAGATGTATTTTAAATGGTTTATGAATATGTGTGTTTGATGTGTTGGTATGTTTGTGGAAGAGCACCTCATTTCGTTGCTCTCTTTTTGTTGAGAACAATGACAATAAATTTATCTATCTATCTATCTATCTATCTATCTATCTATCTATCTATCTATCTATCTATCTATCTATCTATCTATCTATCTATCTATCTATCTATCTATCTATTCCATTCCTCTCTTGAAACTGTCTATGCTTGTAGCCGCCGCCACCTCCTGTGGCAGTGAATTCCACATGTTAATCATCCTTCGGGTGAAGAAGTACTTGCTTTTATCAGTTCTAACCCGACTGCTCAGCAATTTCATTGAATGCCCACAAATTCTCATACTGTGAGAAAAGGAGAAAAGTAATTCTTTCTCCGCCTTCTCTATCCCATGCATAATCTTGTAAACCTCTATCATGTCAACCTGCAGTCGATGTTTCTCTAAGCTAAAGAGCCCCAAGCGTTTTAACTTTTCTTCATAGGGAAAGTGTTCCAAACCTTTAATCATTCTAGTTGCCCTTTTCTGCACTTTTTCCAATGCTCTAATAACATTTTTGAGGTGCGGTGACCAGAATTGTACACAGTACTCCAAATGAGACCGCACCATTGATTTATACAGGGGCTGATTTGATACTGGCCAATTTGTTTTCAATTCCCTTCCTAATAATTCCCAGCATTGTGTTGGCCTTTTTTATTGCAACCGCACACTGTCTTGACATTTTCAGTGAGTTATCTATCATGACCTCAAGATCTCTCTTGGTCAGTGTCTCTGCCAGTTTACACCCCATCAACTTGTATTTATAGCTAGGATTTTTGGCCCCAATGTGCATTATTTTGCACTTGGCCACACTGAATCTCATCTGCCATGTTGACGCCCACTCACCCAGCCTTGACAGATCCCTTTGGAGTGCCTCACAATCCTCTCTGGTTTTCACCACCCTGAACAATTTAGTGTCATCTGCAAACTTGGCCACTTCACTGCTTACTCCCAACTCCAAATCATTAATGAACAAGTTATTCCCAACTCTAAATCATTAATGAACAACGGATTTAGGGGTAGAGGGTGGGAATGCATACATGAAGTTGTTAAGGTCAAAAGTGTTCCCTGCACAATTAGGGATGTTTTTTTTGTGGGGGGGGGCGGACCAAAGAGCATTCCCTGGCTCACAAAGAGGAAGGCCTGGTGTAGTGGTTAAGTGAGCAGGCTCTTATCTGGGTTTGATTTCCCACTCCTTCACATGCACCTGCTGATGTGACCTTGAGTCAGTCACAAGTTCTTACAGAGTTGTTCCTCTCAATAATAGTTTCTGTTAGAGCTCTCTCAGTTCCACCTATCTCACATTGTGTCTGTTGTGGGGAGGGGAAGGGAAAAAAGATTGTAAGCTGCTCTGAGACTCCTTTGGGTAGTGAAGGACAGGGTATAAATCCAATCTCTTCTTCTTGCAGAGAAATACTGTGAAATCATCAGAGCCCCCCTCCTCACTACATGTATGCTGGACCATAGCTTTAACTTCCAGGATGAACACTGTTTTCATAAACTGTTCAGTCTCTTTCATAATGTTCAACAAGGGACCATCACAAAGCCACATTTGCCTCAAAAGAAACAATTATGTGGCTGATATGTACAAGTACAAGGAAAAATATGGTGCAACCTTTACTTCAGCCAAGATAGGAGACTGTATGCCTGAATGATCCCTCAGATTGGGGGGGAGGGGAGGTAACAGGACTGAGATAAGATTTATAACTTGGCCTGGAATGACACCCTTCTGTGTAGGGATTCTGGCAAAGGATCAGGGCCTTTCTTTCAAGTACTGTAAAGGGACATACTGATTTTCTCCTACATTTCAAGAAAGAAGCAGTCCTCAAAATATCAGGAAAGCAAAACAGGCAATCTGGCAAAAAAAAGCACATGCCCTGATTACAAGACAACCTGTTCATTTGGCGACCTTTGTAATAAAAATAGCTTAGAGCTGAATCCTGGTTATATAGCTAAAAACAAATTTTCAAGTGATTGTCGATTTTCTTTTCTACCATTTCCATACACCTTGTCTTCACACCTGAAAGTCTTTTCTTTGCAATCTTAGAAGTCAGTTTCTTCCTTTGCAATAGCCATGCATAATATAAGGATAAATACCAGTTTGCTTACTGGAAGGTTTGGCAGCACAATCTCCTGTTCCCAAGACCACTTAAGACTGCAAAGGAAAGCTGAGCAGAGGGCTGCAAACCACCAGCTAATGCATTCTTAAAATTCCCAATTTGATATAGCTCAGTTCATCTCACAGAGAAGAGCAAGCTCGTAGCCAGAATTTGACAGATTGCAGAAAGGGGACCGTAGTGTCCGATGGGCAAATGTTATATGAGTCATATAGTTATTCAAAAGATACCTTCACTATCTCCCAGTGTTAAAAATGTCTTTATTTCATCTGATTTATGAATGACTAAGCATAGGATCAGAGAGCAGAATATGGGGGTTGAGAGAAAGGAAAAATTGTCACTGGGCCTTCATATCTCACCACTGCTCCTTTGGCTCTGTGCCTGCAAGAGCTATTTGATGGGAAAAAATATATTGAAAACCCATGGATTTTACTACAAATGTTACAACAATAATAGCAAGAACTAGGTAGTCATAAAGCCTTATCACACACAATGTTCCCTCTAAGCTGCAGAGTCTTGTGAGCAAAAATTCTACTTTGTGAGCTACTGGCATTAAAGTTGTGAGTTACTGCAGAAATTATTGTGCTCTGGGGTTATTCAAACTGAGCTAAGACAAAAATGTGTGAGCTGGAGGCTAAAAATCTGTGAGCTAGCTCACACTAACTTAGCTTAGAGGGAACACTGATCACACAATAGATTCACGGGGGTAGGTAAAGTTAGCTTAGTACCCTTCCTACAGGAAGACACAGGTGCACTGCTAGGGGTAGGAGGGAAATAATTAACACTGGCAGGTTTTGTGTGTGTGTTTTCAATTGTTTATGTATATTCTTATATTTGCATACATGTCACTAAGAGGAATACTTCCTTAAGCTGTGTTCATAAAATGAGGATTAAACCATCATTAGCCAGAATTTTCCTTTGATCTGCAAATGCTCCCCTTTCATTTTCTTGGCTCCTATGAACCAAGTGTCAGAAGACAATTAGATAGATAGATAAATAGAGAAGGGGGGAAAGAAAGGCTGAAAGAGAATTCAACTCTCACATGTGAAAATGCTCACAGAATGCTTGGAGCAGTGTTTTAAAAGGAACAGAGAAACAATGCTTGTGGAAGTACGGGAAAGTCCTTTTTGAGGGGAAAAGAAACCCAGCTGGTGATAATGGTAATGGTAATAGTTTTAAAAACACAATTCAGAAAAGAAAATTAAACATTTCTTAAAATGGTATAGGTTTGGTGCAAACAACATGCACTAGTAACCTCTAATATTTAAGTCAGGGATGGGTTACTGCCCTAGATATTCACTGATGTCCAGGAGCACATAGAGCCAAGCCCCAGCCTCAGGGCCTACTTGTCTCAGACCCTTCATCTTAAATGGGAATTCATAGAATCAAAGAGTTGGAAAGGACTTCTAGGGTCATTTAGTCCAACCCCCTGCACAAAGCAGAAAATTCACAAATACCTCCTCCTTCAATCGACTGTTTCCTCCCTCACTGCTGCCAGGTTGCTGGAGGAAGCAATAGGTACTGGTGCTACTGAGCTAAGTGACCCTTGCTGTACTGGCTGCCCAGCCTGGAATGCTCCAGGGCAGGGCCGGATCTACATGTTTTTTGAGGAGGAGCAAAATAAAAAAAATGTTGCTCCTTTTTGGGCCATTCTATCTTATGGTCCCATAGAACACAATGGACTCCATACCCAATTTGGTGCCCCCTCTCCTGGGGCAAGCACCCCCCTCTGCCCCTCCCTAGATCCGGCCCTGCTCCAGGGCCTTGCACACTCCTGCTGTCTCGCCACCACATGCAGTATACCAGGGGTGGCCAATGGTAGCTCTCCAGATTTCTTTTTGCCTACAACTCCCATCAGCCCCAGCCATCGGCCATGCTGTCTGGGGCTGATGGGAGTTTATAGGCAAAAAACATCTGGAGAGCTACCATTGGCCACCCCTGCAGTATACAATTCCAAGCAGCAGTGGATATAGAGTGGTTAAAGGCAGGAGATGTTTCGGGGTTTTTTCCTGCAACTTTAGGCAATTTAAAAAGCCTTTTTTGTGAATGAATCGAAAAACAAAAATATATACTATGATCTATTGCTTGACAAAGAAATTAGCATGCAGGCTACTTTCATTCAGTGGAACACTAAGGGTGGGATATACACATTTACAATTTTACAATAAAAAAGAATTCATTTTTACTTCTACATCAACTCATTGGTGTACCCACCCTGGCCACGAATCTATCAAGGTAAGGCAATATTCAAATCCTGTCTTCCATTCCCACCACAAAAAACTTTTCCACTCTCTGGCTAGACTATAGAAATGTTCTGAGTCCTGGGTCAAAGTTGATCCCTTAAGTGCCAATTGAAAAAAAAAATCTATTGAATTGTGGAGCAAAGTAAGGAAGTTCAAAGTAAGTCTGGGAAATTCAGAACTTCCCAGACTATTACAGACTCAAATGGGAATTAAAATTACATATTATTTCAGGCAGATATTATTGCATCAGACTCACTTTGTTTGAAGACCTGAAGTCTGTAGATGATGCACAATCCATTATCCTTCCTCTTGGTCATCTCATGCCAGGACCAGTCATTTTTGCCTCATTTTTAATTTCAGCTTGTCTAGTTTTGCCTTTGGTCCTCTGGCTCACATTGTGTGTGTGTCTCTCTCTGCTACATAGCACAAGCCTAAGTAGGTTTGTGATATATAGAGAATAAAGCTGAATGCACAGACTGCTGTTAGAGATTTAAGACAGGATAGTTCCATATGGTATGCTCGATTTAACCAGACAGTTTATTGCACACTGAACTTGAAATAAAGTCAACCCCCCCCCCCCCCAAGTTTTCAATGAAGAAGAAAAAGAAAGAAAGAAACCATCTTCCAGTAGCCAGCCCGCTTGTAATCCATCATTCGCCAATCAGTGCATCTCATATATACTATGTTGGCTCTTATTTATTTGACGTGATTTGTAGACTGCCCTCCCCTGTACACAGGGCTCAAGGCAGTGAACAACATTTCAGTAATCACATTTACAAAGCAGAATTTAAAATAGAAATTCTCAACTCTTATTCTTGGGAAAATGGTCTGACAGCCCGGATTCTCAAAAAATGAGTAGAGAAAGGCTCAATAGAGTATGGCAGGCTCAACACTGAGCAGAATAGTGTGGTTTGCTTCAGATTATGAAATTTAAAAGGACTCTACACTGGACCAAAAAACCTAGTTAACAACAGTAACTCCATTTTACACTAGCTGGGATCCAACAGGCACTCTATCCCACTAGCTAGGATCCAAAGCACTATGTCACTAAGGTCCCATGCCCAGAGGGACTTTGGACTTGTATATCTTAAATAGCACTCGATGCCAAAGGAAGTTTCAAAAGCAGTTTGTGATGTGACATGAGAGGTTGCTATTTAAGGAAAATCAATTTGAAGAATCCCATTTGGTATGAACAAGTTTTTAGGTGTAGCTTTTGGAATTCCAACATTAAATGTCAAGAGGCTGTGTGATCTGCCCCAACAATTTTGTACACCTCTTTATTGCATGCTGGGATGGCATCAAGATATCATCTCATCTTACTCTTCCTTTCCCATAATCTTAGTTTCCTCCTCCATTCCCAAATTTCTTCTCATGACCTACCTCCTGCAAACAATTTCCTAACACAACCTCATCTGCTCTCAGACTTCCCCTCCCAGTCCCATTTCTGTGTTGTAATACTGCCTATTATTCATTCCACCTGAACTATAGGCTATCTTGGAGTAAACACAGAAATATCTTCTGAACAGATATAGCAGATCCCTGGTATCAAAAGTGATACTATCATTATTGATAGTGAAAAAACCAGATCTGAGAGGTAAGCATACTTCCAGATACTGGATGAGGTAACTATATTCCTGTCACCTACAAAAGAGGGGCTTTTGTGTCAAAGCAGCTGTTTCTCTTTTAAAAGTAGTGTTATTAGAAATCACAGCTGAATTACTGGCTTCTCTTGCTGTTATACTGATATCTGATGATAACATACTGATTTTAGTGTGCAATGGAGAGAGTAGGGGGCTTGATGACCAAATACATGGATAATTGATATGGAGAGAAGCTGGTTCCTACACCTTTTATTTAAAAAGTAAGAATGTGTACATATTGAACTGATTTGCAAAACTACACTGACCCAAGTCAATGCCTTAGGCCAAGTCTCAGCTTCATTCTTTCCCAATCCCCTGATACTGCCAAAATAGCAGATTTCTATCCAGAGATGTGCAGTATTTTTTATCTGAAAGTGATATGTGATACATTCTAAAGGTAGCTTATATTACTTAAGCAAAGCAAAACAGAATGTAATCAATGTCAATTAAGTTCTGTTTGGTTTTGCTTAAATAATATAAGTCTTTGGAAACATCATGTACACTGGGTCCACTAGAGGAAAGGTAGGGTAACCATGAGCAAAATAAGCACAGCTGATCACCACAGTTTATGCAAGCATGCAACAATTGCCTACCTGTTCATGGGTGTGGGAGGGAATACCACACACAATAGACTCCCAAACCTTTTTCAGTCTGCCAGCACCTTTGGAATTCTAACATAAGGTGGTCAGTATAACCACTAAATGGCTGCTGGAGGAGACCCAGCCAACTCCAAATTGGCTGCCACAGGAGGCAGAGCCAACCACAAAATGTCAGAAACTGAGGTCATGCATAATTCTAACATCTCAGTATTTTAATCTCTAACAGGATACCTTTTAAAATAAATGTATTGGTTAAAAATATTGCAATACATAGCATGCGATACATAGCTAAAAACTGAAAAGTTATGCAGTGAAGATCCTTGTATGGTGGTAGCAGCTGCTGTGGAAGTAACAGTATTTTGATTATGTTCAGTCAATCAGATCTCGAAAGGCCAATCAGGCTTGTTGGGGAAAAGCCCTGCCTGGCCCCACTCACTTCCTGAAAATTTTTCGGCAAACACTAGGAAAGGTGTTGGCTGGTGCAACTGTGGAAAAAACTGGGAAAACTTACAGGCTAGTAATGAGCAAATGTCAATCAATTCAGAACTAGTGTGGTTATTACAGGTTTTCTTGCCAAGCATTTGAAAAAAATGTGACTGTTTTCTAGATCTCCCTCTTGATTTGCTATGCTGGCACTTGCACCTATGGGCTGAATCCTATGACTCTCTTCCACTATTTCTGCCTTCAACAGAGAAAGACTTCCTGCAATGAAAAATGCCTTTTTCTAAAGCAGGAAATCTTCCTTTGATGGAAACAAGCCTTTTTTTTATTGTTGGAAGTCTTCCTCTGTTGGTAAAAGGGAGCTGAGTACTGAGCTCATTCCTTTTGGAAGTTCAACAAAGCCCCCTTCTAAAACAAAATATTTGAGAACAAGAGAGAATTTTAGCTCTAAATGTGGCTCAACAACCAAATCAGATACTTGCAATAATCACACTGAGAGAACTAACTAAAGTAGATAAGACAGTCACCAAACAAAACGTGGGTTGGATGGTGTGGTCACATAATTTCTAACTATTTATATGGTATCATTATTAAAGAAAGTCTGGCTTTGTACTTCACAGTCACACATCAGCTAGAGCTTCACCAATAATAAGCAGCGTAACCTACTTTTGTGCACATTCCTACGAAGTATCTGGTTTTGACCATCTGGTTTACTGACTGGCAACTGCACATACACAGAACTTTATTTTATGTTATGATCTAGTGAAGAGACTCTGAGGCAAAATGCTGCTCAAACTGTAACACAATTGTGCATTACAATCTCATCAAATGTGTATTCTAAGCCAAGTAAATTACAAAGTTTGGTAACACTGTGGAAATATCTTGGGATCTAAGGAAACTGCGATGGAACACAAGTGGCTCCAAATTATGAGCATATGCCATGGGAGGAGTCCTTTGCAACATCACCTCAGTAGCATCAAAAAAGCAATATGGCCATTTTAAAAATCTCTTTACAACACAAGGTTTTAGCTTGAAGTTACTAGCTATTTAACAAAGAGTAACCACTAAGATATTTTATAGATTTCATTTTTTCCGTTGCGCCAAGAGTGAGTAGGCTTAACTACCTGTGGTCCTCTTTTTTAAAAAAAATGCTATTTAAGTGTGGCCCTCTTTTTTAAAATTCTATTTAAGTTGCACAAGTTTCTGTCTCCCCCTCCCCCCACATACTTGTAAGGAAATGCTAGAAGGAAACTGACAATACATAAACATTTCTAGATGTTAATATTAACAATCTGACCAATCATATTGAATGCTTGCAGAAAGGCAATTTATAAATGTGAACATAATCACAGAAATAATTGATACAAGCAGACGTATGCACACATACAGATGCTGAAGACGGTGTGCATGTGTGAAACAATTTCACAGTATGCTTGAGCAGAAGTACTTGCTTGAGAACTAAGTAACATGCAGTGATGCATTACTTTTCAACTCCTTGAAAAGGCACAACTTGAGAAACAAAAAGGGCAGCTCTGGAAGAAAGCTATAGACTTATCTCAGCATTGATACAGCCCAGCAAATAATCCACCCTGGTCAATGCCTTCTCACACAGCCTTGTTAAAGAAAATGCAGAGATGGTTACTTCCCACTCCAGCTAGCTTTTAGCTTCTTCAACCCTATGAAATATGAGCCCTGCATGACCCTTTCTAAGACAGTGTTAGTAAAACAAAAACATTTTAAGTAGTTGAGGGGAACCCCTCTGTAGAACCATTTCCTTTAAAGGACAGCACAGTTTAGTGTAAACAAAGAGTAAGTAAGCTACAAGGATATATGCAAAGTTACAGTCAATTGAAAACAGCTGCTAGAACAGATGAGGGGGCAACTTGAAAGCACGGCCTGATATTCAGAGTTAGAAGTAACTATTCACTTACACACATTTGCATTTTCACGGAGCCCCCCCTCCCCCCCCCCCCCCGCAGATGTCATCTTTCCCATGGCCATAGCTGTCACATGTCAATGAATAACAGAAAGAGAAAAGGAATCAGCAAAGAGAGCCAAGGAAGTCAAGGAGGTGAGCAATTAAGTCATCATACAATTTTGTTGCCTACCTCTCAGGTCTCTTCAGTGTGTAAATCCCTGATCTTATGGATAAGACCACCCTGGCTCCAAGCCCTGAGCCATCACATGAGTACATTCATATTCTAACATATTCAGACTTCCCTTGTTGAAATATGGACTAAGCCAATGAGATGCACAAGGTGTCAAAAAAGAACTCCCACATGAGACTACATGGAGACACTATCTTTCTTTGGCTGCATATCCCCATAAGGATGCACTCAAAATTGATTCCTGGCTGCTTGGAAATAAGATAAATATTGGCAACAGAGGAGGAGTCCCTGCACCAAAATGAGAAAGCTTTCTCTCTTATGGATGAAACTACACAGGACCACATGAAGAACTTAAGGCTAATCACTCAACCAATAGTATCTTGAGGTCGGAAAAGAATGAGTTGAGAGTAGCTGGGATAATGAAAGGACCAACTTTATTTTGATCAAAGGTGGAAAATGCAGGGCACACAAGCCAAAACCCCATTCTCAACCTAATTGCAGTGTGGGTTTGTAACTGTTGGGATGAAGAACAGTCAGGCCTCCTCAGTTTGTGAATCCCTGATCTTATGGATAAGGCCACCCTGGCTCCAAGCCCTGAGCCATCACATGAGTACAGTCATATTCCTCCTCGCTAAGTCTCCTTTAGTGCTCAGGGGAGATGTGCCACATTCTCTCCCTCTAGCCACAAGGTCTATGAGTCAGGTATAATAGCATCCCTCGAGGGTTCCTGTCGCAGGTCCATGAACGCATAGGGGATCAAGTCTTCTAGCCCCTTCACCTTCTAAAGTGCTCATCTAAGCTGTACCATGTACCACTCAACCAACATTTTCATGTACTGCTACTGCCATAGTGGGATATTGCTGACATGGACTTCAAAACTGCCACTTATGCCAGATAAAGGTGTTCCACATATTGGAATTCTAGATGTTATGGACAATTTCATTCAGCAGCCTAACAAAGTAAAAGGATACAATCTTCTGCTAAACTTAACACACTAAACTGAATGATGCTGACTGAGCATCTTCAATAGTAACTGTCTTTAAATATAAAAAGACAAGGAATACTGACATCACCGAAGTGCCATTCACTTCACCCCACTCTAGTTTATGATACAATAAGATAAATGGATCTACTGTATCAAAGGCCACAGTCAAATCAAGTAGGATCAAAACTCCTTCTTCTCGCCCTTCCCTGTCCTCTGCTTTTTACCTGAACCTTCCTGCAACCCCCCCTGTTGGATCATAATATATAACTAACACATAATTACCTGCATCTTTTCTGCTTTGGAAAATCTGGAAAACAGGTATACCTAAACCTAGTATTTGACGCTTCCCTGATCTGCAATATACAGATTTTTAAAAATATTAACACGTAAAACTTGCATTTTGTTTCTGAATCACCTTGACACCAATTTGGTTTTTTGGCTCTGAAACTCCAGCACCTTCTAGTTCAGTTAACACCCTACTCACCAATTACAAACAGAGAGCCAATCATCAGATAAGCTTTGGATATGTCTAAACAAACTTGGATGTGTTCCTTTTGGAATTACTATCGAGGTGACTAAATTAGGATCTTGCTTGTCTTCTAAACTGGGAGATTGCTTGACTTTCCTCCCTTCTGATTACAAGCAAGGTAACTGCGCTCATGTCAAAGTTCATGCCATGCCTAACCTTAATTTTCCACTGAAAATTAGTACACAAAATATTAATTTCCAAATTCAAGAGCCAAATCATGTTACTCACTTCTAGAACTCTATTGCTTAAATTAGTTTCAGTCCAAGTTTACTGCTCTGGATTCAAGTGAAAGAATCAAGAATTAAAGATAAACCATAGCATTCTTCAAATCTCTTTTCCTTTTTTAACTTTTAACTTCTGAATTTGAAATTGAAATATTTACAACAACAGGGGATCCTAAACAGGGAACAGGACTTATACAAAGACATGAATCTTTTGCACTATTTTAAAAATAGTACACAAGATCTTACAATTAAGTATTTTTCAGCAGTGCCTGGTACTGCCATACAATACAAAATAACTATCTCTCTCTCTCTGTGTCCTTAAAGTTAGGTGGACTTAGACCATATCTTTTCACTGATTCTGCATATGAAACAAAGATGAGTCATTTTTCTTAAGAGTTCAAGATATTATATTTCTCCATATTTTTACTTGTCTTGAGATCTTGTCAATTATCATGATTTTCCAAATTTTATTACACTAGTGTAATGGAAGGCAGTTTTTTGCCACTAGGAATCAGGCTGCTGTTAATAACAATACTAGGAGTTCTCTTCTGATATGTTTCATGGCCTAAGACTCCCAAAACCATGGCTTTTTTTTTTTTGTAGAAAGAGCCCAGCATGAACTTATTTGCATATTAGGCCACACCCCCTGACATCACCATTGTTTCACATGGGTTTTTTGTAGAAAAAGCCCAGCAGGAACTAATTTGTATATTAGGCCACACACCCTAATGCCAGACCAGCTGGAACTGCTTTCCTCTGCTTTCCTTCTCAAAAAACGCCCTGCCCAAAACCATTACATCGTTGCAGGAGAATTAAGTAACCTGTTACCTTACTGACACATTATATGATTACGGTCCCAAAAGAAAGAATCTTAACAGTCTCATCAGGTATGAAAACTAGAACGAGTTTTGTCATTCTTCTCCCAGAAAAACAATGGATATTGACTAGTAATGTGATGCAGTTTGTCTGAAATTAAGTATCATGTAATACGTAATATGTAGTAAGAGCCCCGTGGCGCAGAGTAGTAAAGCTGCAGTACTGCAGTTGGAACCTTCTGCTCACGACCTGAGTTCGATCCCAGCAGAACCTGGTTCAGGTAGCCGGCTCCAGGTTGACTCAGCCTTCCATCCTTCCAAGGTCGGTAAAATGAGTACCCAGCTTGCTGGGGTGAAAGTGTAAATGCCTGGAGAAGGCAATCTGGGGCTTGCAGCCTGCAGCATAGCTGCTAGGCTGCTTTAGCCTGGTTTGCCTCCCTGGGAGGAAGGAGTCAGGGTTCGCCTGTTTGGGCGTGCAATATTGGTGGCGGGGTCTGGCTGTTTTTAATGGCCAGATCCCCGCTCCTTTCTATAAGTCAGGAGGAAGATCGGGCTTCTTCAGGACTGCGTGCGGCTCCTTTCTCTTCGTGTCGGCCTTGGGGAGGCGTGCTGGGGTCGCGTCATCGTCGGATGTCTTGAGGGCTGCGTGGGAGCATGCGGAGGCCTGGCTCGTCGGCGTTTGAGGAGTGGACAGAGGCTGAGTGGTTCCTAGGGGGGCTTCTTTAAGCGGACATCTGGGGGGGGTCTTTCCTTGGGCTGGGGGGAGTCTGCAGGGGACTCTGGTTTGCTTGTGGGTCCAGCCTGGGGTGGTCTGATCTGTGGACGGAGGCTGAGTGGTTCCCTGGGGCCTGGCGATCCTTCTGCAAACAGCTAAGGGTTTTTTTCCTTGGGCTGGGGGGAGTCTGCTGGGCCCAGTCTGGGGTGGTCTGCCCTCTTCCTTCTCTGGGAAGGAGGATTGGGGTGGTAGGCTAATGGCAAGGAGGGTGTGTAGCGGCTGGTCCGAGTCACACAAGGGTGTGGCTTGGTTTTGGTCTTTGGGGCCGCTTTGCTGTGGAGAAGTGTATGTGGCCATTTTAAGTCTCTTTCTCTGGGAAGGGTGGTGTTGGCCATTTTAGGTCTCCTTCACTGTGAAGGGTGGTGTCAGCCATTTTATGTCTCCTTCTGTTAGAAGGAGTGGAGGTAGCCATTTTAATTCCCTACCTTTTCATGGGGTGGGAAGAGAGGCAGCTATTTTGAGGAGTACTTGCGAGATACCATTTTAGATTTATTTATTGCCTGTGACCATGTCTGGTGGTAAGGGGTCTGGCAGATCCAAAGGAAAGAAGCCTGCACCTAAGACACCTAAGGCACCTGCTAAAAGGCCCTCACCCCATTATCCTCATCTGACGAGGAAAGGGATGTGGTGGTTGAGGCCAATATTTTGAGTAGGTTGCGGGCGTTGGAGCAGGCGTCGGGTATTCCCTATCCAGGAGGGTTGGAAGGGGATAGGGCCTCTAGAGGGGGCAGCAAGCTAATATTCTAACTGTTTATTCTTGAGGGCAGGTCTGGTGGAGTGGTAGTGGACAGGGATGCTGGTTCCAGTGGTGCAGATGCGGGTGCGGTGTCGGCGGCTGGAGCATCTGGAGTTGGAGCATCTTTGGTTCCCTCCGGAATTGTTGGTAAGTCAGGGAGTAACTGGCAGGCTGGAGTGGGGCAGGCGTGGCTATGGGGACCATGGGGTCCTGCCTTGACGGCTGGGCAGGGTTATCCTGCTGTGAGTCCAGGGGTGCCTGCTTCCTTCGGGTCGGGGTCCCTGTTGAATAGGACTTGGCCTAGCGGGCAAGGTGGCCCTTGCAGGGGTTGCACGGGTGTTGGGCACCTGGGTATGGCAGGTCCCTTCATGGGCGCACCTTCTCCGTATGGGATGGTGCCTTTTACATCTTTGCCCTTTGGGGATGTTGACTTACCGTTAGGGGATCACTTGCTTCCTGCAACCAGGGAAAAAATCCTGAAAGGGGAGTATGTAGACATTTTTTCTCTGCTCTTTAGGGAATTGGAGAAAACAGATAAGGAGGAGTTGGATGAGAAGGAAAAATTTAAAAAGCGTAAGGTGGATAGGACCTGGGCAAACTGGCTTCCGGGGTTTTGTATTTATGCCGGTGTGATTGCCTGGGCGCAGCTTTGGCGGGTGGCTGCCCTTTACCAATATTTGTATATTATTTACAAGGGCTACATGGCCTTCAGCGGCCCCGCCTGGCTGCAGTACGATGAGGAGTTTCGGATGAGGGCTGCCCTCTTCAGTGGGACCGTATCCATCAGCAGCTGTGGCTACAGGTTATGTCCCCGGCTAGGCCTAACTTGGGTGATCGCTCTGACAGCGGTCACCTGGTGAGCAGGTCAGCTGCATCGTCTTCGACTTCATCTAGCTCTCCCCACGGTTCAGCGGGGCAGGCGGTTCAACCCCGCTTGCTCTGCTGGGAATTTGGCTCTTTGGGAGTATGTAGCAGGAAGGCTTGCCAGTTCAAGCACGAATGCCCCATGTGTGGTGAGTCACACTCCTTTGATAGCTGCCCCAGAGCTCGGGGACATAAGAACGCAAAGAAGCCTGGTGGGGGTGGTGGATCCTATCCAGCTAAAAAAGGGGCCCAGCCCGATAAGGGTGGGGCCTCTTGAGCATTGGCTGTCGAGGTATCCTCGAAGGGCTGACAGTTTGTATTTGTTGGAAGGTTTTAAAGTTGGTTTTAGGATCCCTTTTCAGGGGCCTCGGGTTCCTTTTATGTCCGGGAACCTTAAGTCAGTTGAGGGTTTGGAACATACTGTTAGGGACAAGATAGCCAAGGAGTTGGCGGAGGGTAGGATCTTGGGTCCTTTTTCACATCCTCCAGTGGGTACTCTTAGGGTTTCGCCGTTAGGTGTAGTGCCAAAAGAGGCGCCTGGTGAATTTCATTTGATTCACAATCTCTCTTTTCCCAGGGGAAAGTCTGTGAATGATGGGATTCCTGAGCACTTATGCTCAGTTAGGTATACTAGCTTTGACCATGCTGTTGCCGTGGTGAGACGCTGTGGGGTGGGCGCAGAGTTGGCAAAATGCGATGTTAAATCTGCATTTCGCCTTCTACCAGTGCATCCCGATAATTTTGAGCTTTTGGGGTTTTCTTTTGAAGGCCAATTTTACATGGATAGAGCACTGCCAATGGGCTGCTCTGTATCATGTTCTGCTTTTGAGTGCTTCAGCACATTTTTGGAATGGGCTGTGCGGGAGAAAGTAGGTTTACAGGACATTGTTCATTAATTGGATGACTACCTTTTCATGGGTCCCAAGGGGACTGGGTGTTGTGGGCAGCTCCTGTCAGGCTTTATTGAGCTGGCGGCGGAGTTTGGGGTCCCTTTGGTCCCTGAGAAAACGGAAGGTCCGGCCCAAAAACTGACCTTTTGGGGGATTGAGATTGATACTGTTGCGCAGCTGTCTAGGGTACCTCTTCAGAAGATAGCTGAATTGAGGGCTAGGATTTTTGCCTTCTTAAAAAGGTTACCTTGCTGGAGTTGCAACAGCTAGTGGGACACCTCAACTTTGCGTGCAAAGTGGTTGCTCTGGGGAGGGCTTTTCTCAGAAGGCTTTGTGATGCTATGGCAGGTTTACGCTTGCCTCAGCATAGAACTGGGGTTACCTGCAGCATGAGGGATGATTTGAAGGTTTGGCAGGAATTTTTGGAGTCATTCAATGGAGTTTCCTTTTGGAGAGAGGACATGAGGCTCTAAGCTGAGCTCCAAGTCATGTCTGATGCTGCTGGGTCTTTGGGTTTTGGAGTCTATTTCTGCGGACACTGGTGCGCAGAAAGTTGGCCTGACTCCTGGGTAAAGGTAGGTGTGAACCAAGACCTTACATTTCTCGAGTTCTTTCCCATTTTAGTCGCGGTTTGGCTGTGAGGGAAGGATATGGCCAATCACACTGTTCATTTTTGGTGTGACAATATGGTGGTAGTCCATGTCATTAATTCCCTTTCATCCAAATCCTGGCAGCTTATGAAGTTGGTGAGGGCCTTCACTCTGCGTTGTTTGCGGCTTAATATTTTATTTTTAGCCAGGCATGTTCCTGGGGTGAGGAACGGGGTGGCTGATGCTCTCTCTTATAAACAGACGGAGAGGTTTCGTCAGCTGGCCCCTGATGCCGACAGAGAGGCGGTGCCAATGCCCCAGGAGTTATGGCTGATTGGAGAGCCAAGGCCTGCAGAGTGATAGCCATTGCGCCCAGCACCAGGAAGGCTTAAGAACGGGCTGTGTGGCAGTTTGAAGACTTTAGGGCTGAGGTATGGTATTGCATGGTTTGGCCCCTCCCGGTGGAGCAGCTGCTCCATTACTGAGTTTCGCTGCGAGGTAAGGGATTGGCCGTGCGATCCATTAGGGGGCGCCTGTCTGCATTGGCTTTTGCCAGTAAGGTGCTGGGTTATAGGGAGGAAATAGCTGACTTTCATCTTTGAAAGATGCTGGAGGGGTGGGCCAGAGAGGCCGGACCCAGAGTAGACACACGGAATCTTATGTCTTCGTCGATTCTGTGGGGTTTGAGAGGGGTTTGGATGTGGTGTGTGCTTCTTCTTTTGAAGCATGTTTGTTTCATTCCGCATCTTTAGTAGCATTTTTGGGGGGCCCTTAGAGTCAGCGAGCTGGTGGCACAGTCCAGAAACGATGTTTCTGGCAGGGCTCTATTGTTGAAGAATTTAAGGCTATCTGAGGGTAAGGCAGTGATTACTGTCCATCGCTCTAAGACAGATCAGTTGCAAAAAGGTGCTGTACTTGAGTTGGGTAGTTGTTCTGAGCTTGAGCTGTGTCCAGTTATCGCATTGGCTGCTTATTTGGCAGTCCGGGGGCCCAAGGAGCGGTTTTTGTTTTCCCATTTTGATGGTAGCTCGTTGACAAAACATCTATTTTGGGCGGTGATGTCACGGGCTTTAGGTGAATTGGGGTTGACTGGGGTGCGGTTTAGAATTCCTTTAGAACTGGGGCAGCCTCAACAGCTGCTGCCATGGGGTATCTGTCCTCCGCCATTCAGTGCTTGGGCCGCTGGCGTTCAATGGCCTACAAGTCTTATGTTCAACAGTTCCTCAGGCCTTAAGTAGCTTGTTTGTTGGGCTGTTTGGTTATGTTCTCATTTAACTGTTTTTTCTCTTTAGATGATGTTGTTCCTGGCCAGAGGAGCCGAATTCTCATCTATGGCCATAGCCACGTGTTTTGGGCCGTTCATCAGGCATGGAGAATGTCGGTCAGCTCTCAGCTGGAACTTAGTCAACATATTTGTATCAAATGGCGGGGGCACTGGGGCCTTCAGTGGCCGGGCCTGCTGCCCTTGTTATTTCAAGATAGTGTGTGTCCTCCTCCTCAGGTTTTAATTGTTCACCTGGGAGGCAATGATCTGGGGCTTTTAAAGGGCAAGGCCTTAGTTTGGAGGCCCATGATGATTTTCAGCACATCAGGGAGCGATGGCCTGGGACCAGCATAGTTTGGTCAGCCATGCTGCCCCGCCCTGTTTGGTGCTATGCTTGGGACCCTGCAGCTATTGAGAAGGCTCAGTATAAGGCTAATAAGGAGATTAAGAAGGTGTTAGAAGGGGGGTTGGGCCACTATTTGCCCCATCCGGACATTTCGTCGAAATTTCCTGACCTCTACAGAGGGGATGGGGTACATCTCTCAGGGTAATATGTTTTTTCTGAGAGATTAGCGGCAAAGGTTGTGGGTGGCTTTGGGCCTCCCGGTGGGCGCTAAGCCCTAAGTAGAGACTTGGCCTTAGTAGTGGCAGGTTTTTGGGGTTTAGGGCACTATGCAGCTAGGGAGGACTGTGAAGCATCCCCCTTTTGGGGAATTAGGGGTCTGGCATGATCAACCTTGGGGTTTGGTGACCCCGGATGTGGAGAATGCAGACCGTCCTGGAGGCTCAGCTTGAGGGTGCCTTCCGTCGAGACGTGTGTCTGGGTTTGGGCCCTCTGGTGCGTGCCTCCCTGCTGGGCCTGCCTGGCGGGAGCTGAGTCAAACAGCTCCGGCTAAGGGGCTGGGTCTCTCGCCCGCTAATGGCAGGGGAGAGGTCGCGGTGACCCCCAGTCCTGGCCAGGCCACTGGTTGGGTGCCCTTGCCGTTTATTATGATATTTAACAAAGTGGCCCAATTTTATACCAATGCATTGTGTCTGACTCTTTATTCCGACCTTGGGGGGCAATGGCAAATCACCCCGTAAAAAGTCTGCCGTGAAAACCTTGTGAAAGTAACATCACCCCAGAGTCGAAAACAACTGGTGCTTGCACAGGGGACTATCTTTACCTTTTAATACGTACTTTAAATATTCGCTCTCTTATGTTAATGGCATTTCAGAGAACTTTCTATCAGAACATCTGTGGGTGGGCTGCTAAATATCAGTTTACTTTGCATAGTCTCTAAACACCCAGAAACCAAATCTCAGACAAATGCAGGATTACGAACACTTACTTAGAAAGCAAGATGACACAATTTTGGGCCCTCCGGCCATCAATCACAGAAAGCTCTTTGACTTTTCGACTGGACAGGTACAGGTCTTCAGTTGATCCCATTTCCTTCTATAAACAGTTAAAGGACATGAAAATCAGTGCCATGGATTTTTCTCTCCTAATTTTCCCTTTCTGTGCACAAACCAGATGGACAACTTTATTAGATAACCCCAATGCTCTAAGTCCAAAGAACTGAGCCTGTGAAGAACCTGTAATGCTACAAAACAAACATTAAAAGGAATATTAAGGCAACACATGATGGTTCTCTTGCTCCTAGTTCATAGTTAAGTCAAAGATATATTTACTTGTGGTCACTGCTCCAGTTACACACAGTTCTGTGTGAATGTGCCTTTACTGGGGTCTGGTTCTCATCTTATTTCTACCACTGTAGACAGGACTGTCTAAGCCAGCTGAATAAAATTTTATAGCATAATTAACATTATAGCATAAAATAAAACCTTTTAAAAAGTATCATGCATATGGTGCAGTGCGTGCCGTGCATCTCACGAAACACATTGCTCCTCAGAAAATCTGAAACAGCTGTGTGGGGGAGACCCCAGCTGGGGAGCTTGAACAATTAAAGTCACTACTTAGGAGCAGTGATACCTCTCCCCTTCTGTCCAATGAGTAAAAAACACAGTCATATCCTTCACATTTTCTTGGTATTTCTCTCCATTCCTCATGGATTCAGGTAAGTGAAAGCACAGTGACCATTTTCCATATTCCTCTCAGAAATTCATGCAAGCAAAACCATGTTATCTCCGTCCCACTATAAACAACCCACTTTAGTGCACATAAAAATTAAATGTTATTCATGCAGTAACCAGTTTGTGTGATCAGTACTGCCATGTGGTATCTTAATGTAAACTACTGGAATAAAATTTCACAAGCCAGACAGGAGACAGGCAGTGATACTTACCTGCTTACAGGAGGAAGGGTTAGTTAGCAGGTCCTATACAGGTAGCAGTCGAAGATAACAGAGAAGGGAAATGTGCCAACAGTTAGCCACAGCAGTAAAGGTACAGAGTTTACCAAAGCTAACAATATTGAGCACTGTATGGTTTTCTAAGTGATTAAGAGCTCTGAAGAGGAACACATTGGGGTCTGTTCTCCTTTCCTTATATATGTATAATGGATATAATTAATATGTATAATGGACAGTCAATATAATCATAATCAAGTAATGTAATATTGTGCTTAGTGCTTTTTTGCAAGGTTCCCACAAAACATAATTAACCATTGCTTCAATTTGTTCTACAATTATATAATAAGTCTTAAAAATAAACATCAGTGAAGGGGTTATGAGTTCTTCTGTTTGAATGGTTGGACAATCTTGCTTCATCCCTGTATAACTAACAGCAGACACCATTTCTCAGGAGGGGAGAACAGACCCATTGTCTTTTCAAAGAAAGAAGAAGGAGTTTAACAACTAAAAGAAACTGGAAAACCATATTAATACCATGTTAATTGTAGCAGGAGAAAAATGTCTTGTTCATGCTCTCTTTCTGAAGAACAAAAGAATAGGGATTTGCATTGACATTTGGATTTGGGTGCATTTGGTTGAAGCTAAATAGTTGCAAATTCTGGGTTAGTAATTACTGGCAAACTTTGGAAAAAATGAGAAGGGAAACAATAAGAATGGGAAACTTTTTGTCAGATTTTTAGTTGAAGAACAGATTTTGATGTTTTGCTCCTTTTTTCTTTCCCTCCAAATGGTCAATGTATACTTTTAATTATCACATCAGTTAGTTAAGGTTTCAGTTGCTTCAAGGTAAATTTAGATGAAACACAGAATAAATTTCTGTTTTAAAAGGCAAATGGTGTCAAACAGAAACAAAAATGTATATGAACATGTGAAAATGCCTTTGGAGAAAGGTGGGCACAAATAAATTATAAATAAATAAATATCAGGCTATAGCACTGGTCTGTCTTGCTCTGTATTTCATTTCTGACCAGCTGAGCTACTCTAATGTGAAAGAAACATTTGAGTTGCTAACGGGGAACAGTCAGTCATCAAAGCATAACATTCAGGGAACTACATTTGGATATAAATTAAACAAAACCTAACCCCCCAAAATGTGCTGATGTTCATAAAAATTATTAGGATTGAAATGGAAAATTACTGACCATGATATTCAAGAAAGTTTGAATTTGGTCATTAGTCAGGCACCCTGCATAGCCCTGACCTGGATAGCCCATGCAAATTCATCAGAACTCTAATGGAACTCTAATGGAAACAAAGCAGGGCCAACCCTGGCAAGTATTTGGATGGGGGACTACCAGAGAATACCAGAGTTAGGAGGCAGAGGCAGGCCATTTCTCTGAATGTCCTCCATGGCCCAGTAGGAATCACCAGAGGTCGCCATGACTTCCAGGCATGGACACATACACATGTGCACACACAAAAAAAAAATGAAAAAAACCACCAAAAAGAAAAAAAAATAGACACCTTGCTTAAAGTTCACACAGATCAGTGTTGTGTGTGGAGAGAGGATGTATGCTGTAACGAGTGATGCACAGATGGCACCAACACATATGATCAATGAGAAGCCCGCTTGAAAGCTACAAGAGAAAGGGCCTTCTCTGTTATGGCCCCTACATGGTGGAATCAGCTACCGGAAGAGGTGAGGGCCCTGCGGGACCTTGTTCAGTTCCGCAGGGCCTGTAAAACAACCCTCTTCCGGTTAGCCTACACCTAGCTTGAGAATTTTAATGCAACCTGCCAGATCTCTGTAAATATTGGAATATTTATTAATTTTTATGGTTTTATCTGTTTTATCTGTTTTAAAGTTATTCCCTTACATGTTTAAATGTTGTTTAATTTATGTTGGATCTAATGCTGGAAGCCGCCCTGAGCCACTTGTGGGAAGGGCGGGATATAAATTCTAAATAAATAAATTAAATAAATAAATAAATAAGGGCATCTCAACATCTTTGGGGGCCAAAATTGGATTGGGGTTGTGTAATGGGGTCCATGTCCTATTTTTTTAAAAAAGAAAAATGTACCCACACCCCACAGCTGCTATTACCTGTAATAATGAGTCTTGTGTTCACATTTAAAGCAGTTGATAGCTACACAAAAATGGATTGTTTAGATGAGGAAAGCTAGCCACCAACCCCTTTTTCAAGCAACACTGCCTGACCTCTGTTTTAGCATTTTTCTCTCAGGAAGGTTAACTTCCAATACTGGAGCAGGACTGGGAGGGGAAAAAAGATTCAAGCACTAGATGATAGTGAGATGAAATGGAGTAGCATTTTCTTCTCCTAATTTGTGTTCTGTCTCTTTCCTGGCTAAATTCAAGGTACTATAAAGTTCTTCAAGACCTGTAACTTGCATACTTGAAGGCTTCCCCATCCTAGATATGCCTTCATGCCAGCTAAGGCTGGTACAATACTTTCTGTAAGTGGTTCCATCCTTTCAGGAAGTCCATTTTGTCTTCAGTGAGAGCCATAGCTTTCTCCATAGTAGTATTCATTCCACTGAATGGTATGCCAAAGGAGACATGTAGGGCACCTTCTCTGGTGAAATTCAAGAAGCCTTGATAAAGAACTTTATTCCCATGAGCCTTTGGATATTGATTTGATTGATTGATAAGTTTTGGTAATGGGTTTTTTAGACTGTTAGGCTAGGTGGCCTTTGAACTTTTTAGAACCATTCAAGGCAAGTTCTCTTTTTGCTATGGTTCTGAATATATAGTGCGTTGTGAGTTCATTGTTAAAATGTAATTTTTATTGAGGGTTACTGTAGTTTTTTTTCTAAAGCTATGTAAATTGTTTTGCACTTTGAAGAAGTGGACAATAATAATAATAATATTTTCTTAGGTGGCCAGTGCCTGCTTTTCTCTGCTGAGAAAGCATCAATTTTAATTCCTTTTAAGATGAAAATGTTTTTTCCAATTTGTCTGAAATTTGGCAGGTAGGATTCCTGGGGTCAGGCACAATCCCTGTGAATTTTAGCCCAACTGATGGGGAGGGAGAGACTTATTTACAGTGCAAATGTGCTTACCAATTGAAACCAATATAAATGAATATTAAAATAAAATGAAAAAAAAAACTTATTCAAACCTAAAAAAAAATGAACAGTAATAATTTTTTTACACATCCCTTAAGCCTGTCAGTGCAGAATGCCTAGGAAAATAAGATCTCTTGGTTCATCTTTGGGTTAAACACTGTGGAGAAACACAGGACTCAACAATGGATGTTCATGCAAAGCAGCAGACTAGGTTGTGCAAAGAAGCTTTGGAAGAAAAAATGGCCTAAACAGAAAGGGTTGTGTGATGCTGGGTATTAGAGACAAGGAGAGGCACCTGGGTCTGTGAAGACTGGGACAGTGAGAGCTACAATCCAGGACAAAATGGAAATGGATCATTTTCCCTATGATACCCTCTACCTGTGACACACTCCAAAAAGACTATTTTGAGGACAACTAAAAGGTGTTGTAGTTAGGTTAGTAGAGGGTCTGATGTTTTTCATTGGTTCCACTTGGACAGGGCAAAATGCTGCAGGATAAAAAGTTCTACAATTATAAGTTGTAACTTGTTTGTAATACAGCATAAAAAGGAAAAACAGTTTAGTGTCCCAATTAAACAGTACTGGCTAAATGTTTATTAGACTCCAAAGCAGCTTTGGGCTGTCATTTTAACAGCAGCAGGCTGCTTCAAGAAGGCTGGAAAAGATCAAGCCTGCAGAGTCTACTCCAATAATTTGAGGGGGGGGGATTCTGGAGGGAAAAAGAGGGGTAATAAAAAAACCCGGCTCCCTTCCAGCTGAATCTCATTCATCAGATACCAACAGAATGCAGGTGATTTGCTTTCCAAGAAGAGTAGGGGGGGGGATTAATAAATAGCTGCTGTTAAAATATGTTGTCAGTGTCACAATCTGTAACTCAGCCAGGTTTAGCTAATAGAACTGTTGGAAGGAAAAAGAAAGAGAAGTAAAACAAACAAAAAGAGTTTGGTTAATCCAATTATACTACTCAAAACTCTTTAGTTGCTTGGGAAATTTTACTCAGGATGAGTGGGGGATGTCAGGGTAAATGCGCTGGGAAAGAGGGAAAAAATAACAGCACAAGTTACAAAGCAACTAACACTCTCCAAACAAAATTGAATATTACCTTCCAGGTTTCAGGATATACATTTTTATACTAATGACAAAGGCAACTGCAGGTCAGAGTTTGAGCTAAAGCAATAACCCAGTCGTTTAGCTTTGCTCTCATCTTTACTTTGAAAGCATTAAATCCATGAAAGAAAACTCTTCCCCCAGTCAGCTCTCCTCAAGTGTGCACCAGACATTGGAAGTAATTCTGCCCAGTATCATAGGGGACTCCGAGTCTATGATAATAGGGGGTGGGGGGAGGAACTCCTTACCTGGTGTCTCTGATATGCAGAGAACATTTTTTCAAAATCCTCCAGATCCAACATCTTGAAAGCTCTTAAATCATCGATTTCATGCCAGATTGTGCCATTTATCTTCTCCTGCGGTCAAAAGAGATGAACGCACATTCAGGGGACCATACAATGAAACCTTGTTGACAAAAGGAAACTGAGGTCAGCCAATAAAGATATTCAGAGGGTAACCATGTTGGTCTGCAGTAGTGTAGCTAGATTCCAGCCTAGTACCAATAGCTCAGAACTACTGGGGAGTTTTCTTAGCAGGAGGAGAATAATATGATCCTGTAAGACTTCTCCAAATTTCTTACTCAGACACTGTCAATGTTACATCTGTGAAAATCTTGTAAGTACTTTAAAGGGTTCATTCAGATGTCATGATAAACCAGTCTGATCAAGTCTCCACATGATTAAGTCTCTAAATACAGGCAGGCCAACAAACCAGGGTTTTCAGATGGCTTCAAAAAAGGGATTTCAAGTGACAGTTTGTAGTCACTTGTTAACCACATTTAGTACTATTGCTATGACATCTGAATTCACAAACCACAGTTTGTTGAGGGGCAACATATCCTGCTTTGGTTTGGCCACAGAGACAACAGTATAGCAAGATGACTTCTCAATTGGTAAACTGAGAACAGGCAAACCAGGGTTAGGTACAACTAGGCTTCATTACTCACATAAGGTAACCGGAATTTAGAACAAAGAGTAAGGCTATGTTCAGACATCATGAGAAACCATGATGTCTGGGCATAGCCTTACTCTTCGTTCTACCATCATTCTTCAACATCAGCTGAAGAGTTGTTTGTTTTCTGGGTACCTTTGGAAGACACTTTTAGTACACTATTTTCTTCACTCAACTTTTTAACATCTTAAAATATACTTTATAAATGAATATTGCATTTTATTGTAAATTACTGTATTCTTCATAAAACTTCTGAAACATCAATAGTTTAAGAGTAAAATATAATAAAATAATTATTACTTCTATGCTACAGAAGTGGTTGCTTTAGTCCTTTTAAAAACATGAAAAGAAACAGAGGAAATCCAATTGGCAACCAGGAAGGCCTTCACAGCAGGTGTTGTCTTGTAGTCCAGAAGAAAGGATTACTAAATGACAACAAAGAGACCTCTCCTGGGCTGCAGTTCCTGAAGTGCACTCATGCAGCAAAGTACATTAACACTTCATTACTGAACTAATTAGGAACAGTCTCCATTTCCCACTCACAGACATTAAAGAGAGCAAGAGAAATGTGTTACTTAAAACAGACAGGACACGGACAGAGCAAAAAGCAGGGTTGCTGGATGGAGGGAAGAGATGATCAAAGGAAGGGGGGAAATCTTGAGGGAATCCAGGACAGGCATTTTTAAAAAAAACAAACAAAAAAACACCAGCAGTGCCTTGTGTTGATTCTCTTGAAGTGGCATGTCATTATATGAAGCTGTGCTGTATAAGAACAAGGAGTTATCAAAAGTACTGTGAAAACTTCTGGTTTGCCCCTATTGGAGAGCCAATGTGGTGAGGAACATTGGGGGAGGGCCCTATTGAGTCTCACCTATTGTTGTTGCTAAGATGATTCCTTTTGCTCCATAAAAATATTTATAGTCCCTAACCAACAATTTAAAAATAAAACAAAACTTTTTAAAAATATATATATATATTACTTCATCATTATCAGTATATCTTTTTTTCCTTCTTCTTAATGAGAGGTTTCAGTTCCAAGTGAACCTAGTCAAGTTACTTATCTGGTTTCTCTGCTATGCAAAAGTCATAGTCCATTATGAGAAATCTGACCTGCGAACAATATTTCCCAGGATTCCCCAGAGATTGTCTAAGACATAAGGGGGAAAGTATTTGGAGCACATGCAATTAGCCAGAGTTTGTCTTTATAAGGAACTGGCCCTTTTGAGAGCATCTGTTCCCTAAATGCATTATACAATCACACCGTAATCATGTCATTCTGCACTTAAATACTAGAACTGAAGCACAATTCACTGAGAAAGAAACCAGAAACATGAAGCACGAAGAATGGCCATCAACAGGGATTCCCCCCATTTGTTTCTATCTGGCATTACAAATCAAAGCCAAACTCCCCATGAATAAATGATGCCTGAATCATCTCCTCTTGTTCACAGATGAAGAGAAGGATGAATTTTGCTGGTCTCCCCCTTTCCAACCCCCTTGATGCTCCTGAGGGATCCACTGATCTACAGAAGCATATAGGTAGGCACAGAAAACTTCAGCAAGATGGAGCAGGCAGGAAAGTTGCTGCTTACACATTACAGCTTCACTGGCATTGCTTTAGATGAAAGTCATTGCTTTGAAGTAATTTTTTAAAGTAGGACTATTTTGCAATAGAAGAAAAACCATGACACTTTAAAAAATCCTGAAATATATCCCCACTTTCCATTCTAAAGAATATAACAGCATTATCAATTAGCTTTCTACCTTATTAGACAGCATGAGAAATCTGGCACTTAGCCCAAGAACCTAAAACTGTCTTTTAGACATTTTAGCCATGCATACATTGGGAGGAGGTCTACACCTGCTTCACACCAACAAAAGATCTCACAAAGAGAAGCTGCCGCTCCAGCTAACTCTACAGATCTTGCATTTCAAAAGGATCCCTCTCTTGTACACAAACTCACACTGCTTTTCCTAACATCTTTTCTTCTCTCAGCAAGACCTCTGATTTCAAAGGTCTTTGTATTCAACTTTGTAATCAATGGCACCTTTAAGAGTTTAATGTGAAATGTATAGGTTGCCTATCTTTCTCAGAAGCAAGTGAGAATTATTATTGTAGCTCACTTAAATACTGTTTCTGTTTCCCAGAAATTAAAAGGCATTTGCAAGCTAGCTAGCATAAGACTTCCAAGCATCCAATAGGTAACAAATAAACATCTCAGAGGAAATTCACAAATTGTCACAGTCTCCTCTTTAAAAACAAGAATATCCTCCTCCCAACACTCTTCCTGGTTTCCCTCTCAGCAGGCACATAACTCTATATTATCAAATGCTGCATCAACAAGAGCTGGAAACTGCATTAAAAAAAAAACCCCACACACACAATGTTATTTTTTCCTTTTTTTGTTAAATATTAATCTTGATAACGGCCGAAGTAAGGATTGCTACCTGTACTAAACATGCTCATTGTTGTTTCTAAACTAACAGCAACAGAAAAGGTTTTGGACTGCAGTGACAATTTATTTTGGGCGCATCAGGCCCACTTAAAGATATTGGGAAATACCTCTGCCTGAGACCAGGGCCCCAGCTAGAATAGGGTCAGTGGCTACACATCCCCACAAAGAATACTGATTTGCTCCATTTAAGAGAGGATTTTTTTTTTTAGAACAAAGCATTGGAATGTACCTGAAGGTTTGTTCTCTTTAGTGGGACAAAGTCATCCAAGCTAGTCATGCCTCCTCTCGCTCCAAGCAGAGTTGTGCAAATTTGTGCAGACTGTACTGGCTCAAGAGTGAAGCTGGCCCTCCAGTCTTACTATAGCCCAGCTCCACAACAGATTTTGTGTGACGAAGTTGGGGGGGGGGGGTTGTAATGAGATGTGGATGACTTTGCCTCACTGAAAAGAAGCCTTCAGGTACGCTCCAATGTTTCATTCTCCTTTAGTGGGGGAAGTCATGCAAGCCGAAGAGCCAGTATGGTGTAGTGGCTAGGAGTGTGGACTCTAATCTGGGAGAACTGAGTTTGACTACTCATTCCTTCATATGCAGCTACTGGTGTGACCTTGGGACAGCCACAGTTCTCACAGAGCTGTTCTCTCAAGAGCAGTTTTCTGAGAGCTCTCTCAGCCCCACCTACCTCACAGGGTGTCTGTTGTGGGGAGGGGAAAGGAAAGGAGATTGTAAACCACTCTGAGCAAAGGGTGGGGCCTAAATCCAATCTCTTCTTATTCTGGGTACATGCCCAAACTACAACTTGGATAGAATCCTCAATCTTATTTATATTTTGTTCCACCACTATGTTGCACACCTTTCTACCAGATGAAGCTTCTTCAGACTTCAACTGGTCCCACCTCTAGTGTTTCATACAAGTATAAAAGGCAGACCAGGTTGCAGCTCTACAGATTTCTTTCACCAGATCCCTGATGGAAAAAGTCATTGATGTTGCTGCAGATCTGGTAAAGAGGGTTGTAATATCCTCTGGAGATTCCAGGCCTTGCATTCCATATGCCTTTTAGATACATGGCTTAATCTGCAAGGTGATAATGGATTTTGAGACCTTTTTACCTAGCAGCTGTGAGCTGTGAGACACAGACAGAAAATCCTTTAGCCTAATCTGTGCCATCCTATTTAAGCAAATGCATGGAGCCTTGCACATGTCTAGTTAGTACCAGACTCTCTCTTTGGGATGACATGGAGTAGGACAAAAGGACAGTAGTATCAGACCTACCAATATGATAAGGGGAGAATACCTTTGGCACAGGGGAAGGATCCATCCTGAGTACCACCAAGTCCTTGTGAAATATACACAATTCCTTTCTGGCCAATAAAGCCCCTAATTCAGAAATCCTTCTTGCAAAAGGATTTTTTCTCCATAAGAAAAAATATGTCTTCTGAGAAGGAAACTTTAGATTCTGATGATCTGAAAGGCTCAAATGGAGGCTTGCTCAAGGCCTGTAACACTTTAGAAAGGTTCCCAGTAGGCAACCCATGCCTAATGGGAGGTGCCAACTGCATGGTTGTCATGGAAGTCTATTGCCAATTGCTTAACTTGGAAGGCCCAATCTTCTAAATCCACCTGTTCAATCTCTAAGATGTCATCTGGAGACAAATGGAACCTGGGTGGCAAATTGATTATTGTACAAGGAGAACCTATTTGCTTGGCAATCCCTGATTTAGTGTAGTCATTAAGAGTTGTGAACTCTAATCTGGAGAACTGGGTTGAGTCCCCACTCCTCCACATAAAGCCAGGTGACCTTGAGTTAATCACAGTCCTCTCAGAGCTGTTCTTTCAAGAGCAGTTCTCTCAGAGTTCTCTCAGCTTCACCTACTTCACAGGGTGTCTGTTGTGGGGAGAGGAAGAGAAGCAGATTGTAAGCCACTCTGAGACTCGGAGTGAAGTGTGGGGTATAAATCCAACTCTTCTTCTTCTGAGATACTGACATATTCTCTAGCTCTGAAACCCAAAAAAGTCTGTGACTGAAGAAAATCACCTCAGTTACCTCTTTTGACACTTTGTTCAAGCCTCTGCTAATCAGTGTGGTCTGAGGGAAAGCGTACAGTAGACCACTGGATCAATAGCAAGTGCATGTCCTCACCCTCTGCCCTGGGATTGTAGAAACCTAGCAACTTGATTGTTGTTCAATTTTGTAAAAAGGGATCCCAAAACAATTTTGTAATATAGGGATCCCAAACCTAAGTGTGATTTTGCCAGAAGATCTTTTTATTTAGACACCATTCACCTGGATCTAAGTCTAAATCCTTCCTGCTCAGTCAATTGCCTTGGAGGTTTGTAAGACCACGTATGTGTTCCACTTTCAGACCTACCAAATTTTTCTCTGACCAATCAAACATGATTTTTGGACTCCTGGAAGAGCACCATTGATCTGGTGCCTCCTAGCCAACTGATGTGTGCCTTGGCTGTAGTATTGACTGTATGCACTAGCACACACTTTTTCCTTGATAGGTTCTGGAAGGCAATCAATGCTAGTCTGATTGCCCCATGATGCAGCCAGTTCATACTGTTCATTTCTTCCAACAGGTGCCATCTGCCTTGGACAATCTGATCCTTGCAGTGTGTTCCCCAGCCCCTTCTACTGGTCTCTGTAATTACCATCAAGTAAAGAGGCTGGAGGAAACTGACTCCCATTGTCAGATTTGGTCATGAAGATCACCAGCTTAGTCACTACTGGTTGCATATGCACAGGGTTTGGGGTGTTTTCACTGATTAAGATGAAAACTTTGATTTTTCCTTCAGTCCTTTAAAGTCACATCCAATAACATGGCAGCCCCATAGACCAAGGAAGGCTGGCTAGGATTTTGCCTGAGACCTTGGAAAGCTAGTGTCACTCAGAATAGACAGTACTAGACAAGACTGATCAAAGCTCTGACTCAATATAATTCATATATTCTTAAGATCTAAAATTAGTAATATTGTGAGATGCTTTGATCAATGGTAACGAGGTATCTGGCTTCTCAATAACTGGCAGTAAACAAGTGCCACTAGACAGTGGCCAAGTCTTTCACATGACAAACCAGAATCAAACCTATTGTTTTCAAAAATGAGCCACATCTCATGAATGTGCTGTAGTGGACCTCTTTCAAATATGAATTGCAGAGATGCATGACTGAAGTTCCCCCACAGTAAAACAAAAACAAAAAAAAGACTTGTGGAATATAAAAGATGCAAAATATACCCCAATAAACAGATACACTGAATTTCTGTCATTAGAATAGCCACCAGAAGTTATAGCGTATTCACTAGCCGGGAATGTTAATCATGGCATACTCAACTGTATCCTTCCTTGCAGCCCCAAAACTATTCTGCATGCTTCAAAATAGCATTTTATTCACCTCCCAAATCCCCATTTATTAACACAGCTGCCTCCACTCTTAACCAGGGAGAAAAATAAGTCTTTGGTTGCTGTACACTAAACAGAAACACCTGCATCCCTCTTAATTTTCTCCCTCCCCCCGCACACACTAATATACCATACATATATATTTATATATGTAGTTATTATAACTTTTCTTCGAAGCACTAAGTCTCATGTTCCGAAAATGAAAATAAATCCCTCTCTTACATTCTCTCCCACAGCCCCATGTGGCTCTGACGGACAAGAACAGGCGGTGCAGAAAATATTTCACTTCATCTTATTTTAAAAGAAAAGGAGAACAAGAGAGAGAATTCTTTTGGCATTCCGAAAGTCCCAGGACACTCATTCCAAATGCCTGAGTTGAGCCCTGAGTGACTTGGAGTCTTAAAAAGAGCGTGGATTTCTAGGCAGCTGTCCAAATTCAACACAGACAGTATTCTATCTGTACTCTTTTAGCAGCCAAGAAAGAAATAGGGGTAGTGGGGAGTATAAGAGTGGGAGAAGTTGCTGAGCTGGGAGAGATGGAGCAAGGCATGAAAAAAAATCAGTCTGGGTACTCCTCCAGAAGGATGTGCTATGGATGCTCTATGAAAAAAATAGAAAAAGAGGGTGATTGTGTTCAAATATGGGTATGCAATGAATGAGCTGTGTGTCAATGCTGGATTTCTCTTAGAAATTGTTCTTGGAATGCTTATAGCCTGAGGGCTGGTTCAGATATTACTGCCATCATTAGATCACCATCCCAAATAAATTCCTCCTGGAAGTACTAGAATCTAAAAGTTGCTAGCCTGCTTACATACAGGCCACATCTGAACACCAACACCTTCAATCTCCACAGAAGTACAGCACTGGTGGGGATTTCTATATGTTCAGATGATATTAAGATTTTAAACATAACCATTTCCACATAGGAGGGCTGCCATGAGGAAAAACGTTTTTCGCAGTAGAAGGATGCAAAGGAAAGTGAACAGATAAAAGTCTAGTTTGCTACAGTGGTATAAGTCAGGGGTGGCCAATGGTAGCTTTCCAGATGTTTTTTGCCTACAACTCCCATCAGCCCCAATCATTGGCCATGCAGGCTGGGGCTTATGGGAGTTGTAGGCAAAAACATCTGGAGAGCTACCATTGGCCACCCCTAGTATAAGCTAACAATATACAGTCTTTGATGAAAAGCTATAAAGACAGGGTGTACTCTACCCTTTCATCCCTCCCACACCCAGGTTGCAATTCTTCACCTGAACCCTTTATAAGAACATAAGAGAAGCCATGTTGGATCAGGCCAACGGCCCATCAAGTCCAACACTCTGTGTCACACAGTGGCAAAAAATTTTATATACACACATACACTGTGGCTAATAGCCACTGATGGACCTGTGCTCCATATTTTTATCTAAACCCTTCTTGAAGGTGGCTATACTTGTGGCCGCCACCACCTCCTGTGGCATTTTTGGTCTCTTGGTCTCATATTCTTGGTCTCATGATAATCCCTCTAAGATGCAACATAGCACATACACCTTCTGCCTAGCTTAATATAGCACGTGTAGGATATGGCTGAGTATTTGTACTGTAATATTTGCAGTACTACATTTAAGTCTGTTGGTACATCCATGTTTTATTCAACAAATATGACTGCTAAAGATATACTGGTGTTACATTTGGTGTTCCCTGAAACATGCACATAAAGTATGGATGACATTACATGCACATGAAGTATGGATGGTGGTCTTCTATCGGGAGATATTTTGCACCTTACGGCGATAGGGAAAAGGGTGTTTGGTAACAGCCTTGCTAACCTAATAAGGAGGACTTTAAACTAAATTGTATGGGGGAGTGAGACAATAATTCAAAGCCTCGTATGATGCCAGAAACTGGGGATAAGAACATTAAAGATTTGCAAAGAGTGGCGCATACGCTAGGTAATGTTAACTTGCAGGCTTGTACGGAAACTAAACCCTCAGGATGCATAAAACGTGGATTCCGATGTCTCTACACTAATGCACAGAGTATGGGAAACAAACAGGAGGAACTAGAAGTCCTAATAAAGGAAGGAGACTATGACATAATAGGCCTGTCAAGCATGCATATTTCTGTAACATAATGGTTCCTTCGACGAGGAACAGGTCACGCATCCTCCACTGCTCCCCCTTCCTTTACAACCTTTGGGCAAGTAATAAATCCATGTTTACACTACAGCCTGGCTGATACCACTTTCATGCTGCCTCTCCTCCCAGGTTCACACAGACAGTCTGAGCTGAAAGAAGTATGAGAAAGGGAGATGTTTTTAATAGCCTAAATTCTTTAGCAGTAAAAGAGATAGTATGTAGTAACCTCTGAACCCGTGACTCAAGCTGCATCTGTATGATACCCTTTGAAGTTATCCTATGTAGCAACTATGTAACACTGTGAATGTCATTACTTCCAAGGCTTGTGTCCTTGGTAAAGCTTCTGAGTTTCTTAAATAAAGCAACTTTTGATTAAATAACAAAAGACTGATTATTGAGAAATATCGATGCTTGACAAAGCCTTACTGAAACTTGGTGGGATGACACAACTGGAATATTAGGATTCAGGGGTACAATTTATTTAAAAGGGACAGGCAAATGAGAAAGGGCGGAGGCATTGCAGTATATGTGAAGGAGGTATATACTTGTAAGGAAATATGTGAATCTGAGCATGGCAGCTCAGTTGAGAGTCTCTGGGTAAAAATAAAAAGAGTAAGAAATAACAGTGATATTATTGTGGGGGTCTGCTATAGACCCCCAAGTCAGACAGAGGACTTGGATGAGATACTACTACAGCAGATTGCAAAGTTCTCCAAGAAAAGGGATACCATGATCATGGGAGATTTCAATTACCTGGACATCTGTTGGAAGTCCAACTCTGCTAAAAATGAAAAGTCAAATAGATTCCTGACTTGTCTTGCTGACAACTTCCTTTTCCAGAATTGAAGAAGGAAACAAGGGGATCTCCTATCTTGGAACTGATTCTCACCAACAAGGAAGAATTGATTGAAGAAGTGGAAATAGTGGGCTCCCTGGGCAGTAGTGACCATGTGATTTTGGAATTTACAGTCTTAGGGAAGGGAAAAGTCAGACTTATAGGTTGGACTTCAGAAAGGCAAACTTTGATAAACTTAGAACTATGCTGGGTAAAATCCTTAGGAGGAAGGGGGTGCAGGAGGGGTGGGAGTTTCTTAAAAGCGAAATACTGAAAGTACAATCACAGACGATTCCTGTGAGAAGAAAAAATGGAAAAAGCCTAAAGAAGCCAAAGTGGCTCCATAAACAGCTCTCTAAAGACTTGAGAAATAAAAAAGACTCCCTTAGGAATTGGAAGGAGGGCCTTATAACCAAGGATGAATATAAACAAATCACCAGTGCTTGTAGAGAAAAAGTTAGGAAAGCTAAAGCTCAGTATGAGCTTAGGCTGGCCAAAGATGCTAAAAACAACAAAAAAGGGTTCTTTTCTTATGTTCAGAGTAAGAAAAAGAGAAAGGACATGGTGGGCCCATTGCGAGGGCAAGGAAGTAAAATTGTAAAGGGTAATGAAGAGAAGGCGGAACTGCTCAATTCCTACTTTTCCTCAGTCTTCTCTTCTGAGGGAAACAGTGCTCAACATGGCAAAAACAGAACATATAAGGAGGGTATGAAGTTCCAACCTAGGATCAGCATAGGGGTAGTACATAAACACCTAGTTTCTTTAAATGAAACTAAGTCCTCAGGGCCAGATGAATTGCATCCAAGGGTTCTGAAAGAGCTTGCGGATGTAATTTCTGAGCCTCTGGCTAATATTTTTGAGAATTCTTGGAGAAGTGAGGTGCCAGAAGACTGGAGGCAGGCGAATGTTGTCCCCATCTTCAAGAAGGGGAAAAAAGACGATCCGGGTAACCACCAACCCATCAGCTTGACGTCTATACCTGAAAAAGATTTAGAACAAACTTTGGAATAGTATAATTATAAGAAAGCTATTAAACTGTCATATTTTTGTTCCAGTCAGTCCTGGAACATTTAGAAAGAATGGATGTGATTACTAAGAGCCAGCATGGTTTTCTCAAGAACAAGTCATGTCAGACTAACCTGATCTCTTTTTTTGAGAAAGTGACTACCTTGCTGGATCAAGGGAATGCTGTAGACATCGTTTATCTTGACTTCAGTAAGGCTTTTGATAAGGTTCCCCATACTATCCTTCTTGACAAGTTGGTAAAATGTGGTTTGGATTCTGTTACCATTAGGTGGATCTGTAACTGGTTGACAGATCACACCCAAAGAGCGCTTGTGAATTGTTCCTCATCCTCTTGGAGAGGAGTGACAAATGGAGTGCCTCAAGGATCTGTCCTGGGACCTGTTTTCTTCAACATCTTTATCAATGATTTGGATGAAGGAATAGAGGGAATGCTTATTAAATCTGCAGATGATACTAAATTGAGAGAGGTTGCAAACACAGAAGAAGACAGAAACAGGATACAGGATGACCTTGACAGGCTGGAAAACTGGGCTAAAATCAATAAAATGAATTTTAATGGGAATAAATGTAAAGTTCTGCATTTAGGTAGGAAAAATCCAATGCATGGTTATAGGATGGGGGAGACTTGTCTTAACAGTAGTAGGTGTGAAAAGGATCTAGGGGTCTTAGTGGATCATACGCTGAACATGAGTCAACAGTGTGATGTAGTGGCTAAAAAGGCAAATGCAATTTTGGGATGTATCAACAGAAGTATAGCGTCCAGATCACTTGAAGTGATGGTATCGCTTTCCTTTGCTCTGGTAAGACCTCATCTGGAGTATTGTGTTCAGTTTTGGGCACCACGTTTTAAGAAGGATATAGACATGCTAGAACGAGTCCAGAGGAGGGCGACGAAGATGGTGAGGGGTCTGGAGACCAAGTTCTATGAGGAAAGTTTGAAGGAGCTGGGCATGTTTAGCCTGGAGAGGAGACGGCTGAGAGGTGATATGATCACCATCTTCAAGTACTTGAAGGGCTGTCATATAGAGGATGGTGTGGCATTGTTTTCTGTGGTCCCAGAAGGTAGACCAGAACCAATGGGTTGAAATTAAATCAAAAGAGTTTCCGACTCAACCTCAGGAAGAACTTCCTGACCGTTACAGCGATTCCTCAGTGGAACAGGCTTCCTCGGGAGGTGGTGGGCTCTCCTTCCTTGGAGGTTTTTAAACAGAGGCTAGATAGCCATCTGACAGCAATGAAGATCCTGTGAATTTAGGGGGGAGGTGTTTGTGAGTTTCCTGCATTGTGCAGGGGTTGGACTAGATGTCCCTAGAGGTCCCTTCCAACTCTATGATTCTATGATTACTGTCTTGAAGCACCAATGTCCACATGTCTAGTAAAACTTGACAGAACTACAGATCTTTTACAGGAATCACAACTGCATAAATTACAGAGCCACCTAAGGGAGTAATGGAACAGTACAATTATAAGAAAGCTATTAAACTATCAAATTTTTGTTCCATAACCACATTAACAGTGACAAGATTGTCTCAAGCACTGGACACACATAAATACACATGGCTGCCACATACTGAACCTGACCCTTGGTTCATCAGTACTGTCTACTCAACAGCTCTCCTGGATCTCAGGTAGAGGTGTTTCACATCATTGATTGATTGATCTTTTTAAAAGCTGGAGATGATGGACCTTTTGCATGCCAAGCACACATGTTCTACCACTGAACCACAGTCCACTCTAATCAGCAGCACAAGTTAGACTCTTACCTCACTCAGCTTGGACCAGTTGAAGGACTTCAGTGGATGAGATGGCTGTGGGATTGATTTTTTTTTCAGACTTGTTCCACTGGTGCTGAACGCGGTGGTAGAAACTGGAGGCATCCCCATGTTGAAAAATGGGGGAGCTCCAGGAGGAGGAGGGGGACCTCCTGGAGGAGGTGGTGGAGCTGGTGGAGGGGGACTAGAGAAAGAAAGAGGCGGCGGAGGAGGAGGCAAAATCTCTGATGATGGTATATCTGAAGAAAGAGCAAATGGGCCACCTGGAGGCAGTTGAGGAGAGGATGTGAAGGAAATGTTGCCACCATGCTGGGAGAGAAAGATGACATTTAGAATGCATATTTTCAGTATATATCACATTGTTTTGTTGACATAACACAGTCCTTCATATTCTGCTTCCACCACAGTACCAAACATTAATTATGGTTAATTCTAATTGAGCTTTCTGACTCTGAGGTATATTTTAACAGAAGCTGGAGTTTTCATTCCTTTATTTTTCTTTTCTGTGCTGAAAGGGGGAAAGGGTACCAAACTGCCATAGAATTGATTTGGAATTTTCAATACTAACTTCCTCAGTGGAAGAGCAAAGGAAAGCAGCAAAATAAAGATGAATCCATAACATCTGGACAGGTCAGGAAAATTACCCATTGGAAAGAAACCTTATAAATAAAGCTAATAAAGAAATTACATATAGCCACCCTGAGCCTGCCTCGGCGGGGAGGGCGGGGTATAAATAAAAATTTATTATTATTAGTATTATTATTATATATAGTTCAAATACCTTTTTCACGAGTGTTTTCATAGAGGTTGGGTCCTAGCTGAATTCTGCTTTACATGCGGTAACTTTTATTTTGCATGTTAACAGTTAATTGATTGAATCCTTTTGGGATATTGCTCTATGCATCTAATTACAATTAATCATAGCATCCAATTTGTGGTACAATATAATGTGTGAAAAATCCCAATAAAGAAAGATATCCACTAGAGACAGTGAAAAGAAAGAATGGAAAGCACAAGTTCTGTAGACACTGATCCCATACTAGGGCATTTGTGAACTTTCCTGCAACCTTACGCAAATTTGTTTCTCCATTCATAAAGGGTACATGCACAAGATTACAGCTTGGTTGTCTCTGTTCTCTATTTGATTTTATAGATTACAAAAGAAGGAAACGTCCCATATCATACCGAGAATTCACTGAGTTGAGCTACAAGGTCAGTCATTTGGTCCCGGGTTTGGCGTAGCTCCAAGGCTTCTTTCTGCAGCTTGTCCTTCATTTTATTTAATGTCTTCATCATTTCATCTTTTTCCTGAGTCTTTATATCACACTCCCTTTCTTTCTTTTCTAGCCTGCTCATCAGCTCAGTATGTTCTGTGAACAGCAATGGGGACAAGATTGAAAAGTGATGGATTATTTCAGGCAATTTAGATGACTTCAAAAGCCATGAATCATCACCAGAAGAAACTACATGTAAGATGCATAACTGCAAACATTTAAAGGAGTTAATTGTCCTGGGAAGGAAGGGGGTTATACTAAAATTAGGAATGACAGGTTATTATTGAAAGATGGTTTGGGTGAGAATTATCAAATACCTTCTAACAATGAGTCTTTCAAATCTACAGTAAGATTGCAGAGAAAAACTAGAAGCTTTATCAATGTTGTGCATTTAAACTCCAGCTCACCCACAGACTCACTGGAAACCTTAGGCAACTCACAATCCTCCTGCATCTGTTCACCATCTGTAAAATGGCAACAACAATGACCTGTACAATGCAACAGGCTGAGACCTTATCCTTCCATCACATTGGACTCAGTGGTTCAATTAATCAATCTATCTATCCCTCTGTACTATTCAACAACCCTAAATGGCCAAATACCTTTCCGAAATTTTTCAGCTTGATCCCTCCACTGCTTCACTTCATTCTCATTTACCAACCTAAATGGACATACAGAAAGATCATTTGAGATCCATTCCAAAACAATTAAATACGAAAATATTTCCATGGCATTAGAAGAAAACAGAATACCACAAAAGCACAACTGGCATTCTATCTGTTATTTGAATATAAATTGTACTACATGTAAATGAAAGTCTGAGACGATAAGGCAGGATAGAAAAGTTTTTGTTAAAAAAATAATAAAACCAATACACTATTCTGCCTAAAGATTATCGCCATGTAGAGGAAATGTCACATATAAAGGAGTTCTTATATTTAACACATTGTGTAGCTGAACTATAGCAGCAGTTAACAGGATTCTTACATCTTAATGATGTTCTTGACATTGAAGTTCTCCAAAGCAGCTATATCTGGATCATCACCTCGCTCATCCTGAAGAACAATTTGCTGAAGTATCCTGTCTAACAGCTGCCACTGTTGAAAATTTCCCCCATTCCGTTTATCTACAATGAAAAATATAATGCGCAATGAAAAATAGCAGTAGGGATGCTAAAAAAAGGACAATGGCTTTGCTAGTGACATAATTACAGTCCCTTCTGGCTTCTGTTGAACTGACGTAACAGTAAAGTTCCTTTAGCTTCTAGATACCTTCACGTTTTTCCATTTTCTGAGTTGCCAACCACTGTTTTTTTTCCAGGGGTTGTCAGTTTCAGTCATTTTGGATGGGATGTTTTTGGGTTTTATTGTGATTTTACTTTAATAACTTATATTTCAATTTACTCATTATACATTTTGAAGATCAACTGGGTGGCAAGATAGTTCATACACATTAAGTAAAATAAATTAATAAAATAAAAGGATAAGGATGCAGATTTGTACTTCCAGTTCCCTATACTTTTCTACTGTATTTGAAGAAAAGTTCTGTTTCTCCCCTTTGGAAAGACATGCAGCCTTCTCACTATGAACATCTTGGTGCTGGGTGGGATGAAGAAAGGTCAGCTTTCCCCTAGATTAAGATAAAGAAGCATGAGGTACAAGTAAATTCTGCTTCCTGAAACAAACCTTTCCATATGACACAATCACCCAATTACATTAAAGGTATTCTGACTGGGGAGAGTGAACACATATGGGAGCACGGCAGGATTGTGGTGGCAAGCTTATACATAATCACTAGAACAAGTTTTAAGAGCCTAAATATATACAACTATAGGTACATAAGGTTTGTTTGCATGATAAGAACCTTGAAAAAACAGGCTTCATGGTTATGCAAAGAGAGCCATATGTGTGAGCAGATCTGTCCATTCTTGGTAAGGAGCTTCCTTCATGATCCTACTTTCCCCACCCATATATGTATTCCTTCTCCCATTAGAAAAGGATTAATCCGTCTGCTTTAATAAAACTATCCTGGGAGATGCAGAGAGGTGACATAGGTCCCTAACATGTAGTTTAAATTAACCTGCAGTTTGTTCCCTGTATTAGGATGAGATGAAAGATACTCAGGTCAATCTTATTTAGTTAGAATTCCTCCCCTTTGTTCTGTACACTCTGCAGTCATGGTCTCCAGCAGTCAGTGGATCCAGATATAAGATGGGAATGAAGTGGAGATCTACACTAAAAATATGTCCTTCATTAAGCAGAAGCACCTTTTGCAAGCTATGAAGGAGATTAGGATCTAAGTCATAAAACTGATCATTTTACCATGTATTGGAAATCTTTTATTATACTTGGTTGGAAAGAAATAATATGCAAATATACTTGCTATTTCCATGTTGTCCAGTAAATTAATTATAATAAAAAGAACATTTAAATTCTTCAACAGATTTATCCCTGATTCCACTGTGATAAGTGTGCTTTTGTGACATAAGATTGTATTTTGACATCTTAGACCTATGGACCAGCTTTAGCTACTACGGCTCATATGGTGGCAAGTAAAATGGAATCCTGCATAAGGCATGAAGGAATCTGGCAATCAGATTTTGCTGCTTCGTAACACAACAAAGCCAAATCAGAGTGACAGCAATACTTCCTCCCTTTACTTGGACTGCCTAGAAGCAAAACATTCATAGCTGTTACTGGATTATTAAATCAAATAGCTTTAATAGCCCCAATTTGTATCATGTTCCTTGAAGAGAAACTGCTAATTTGATTTTCCAATTAGGGCCTGAGAACCTCCAGCTTAAGTATTCCCACAAGGTGAAGCAAAATGTGAAATTTGCTCTTAATGATAACAACAGAGTTTTACTTGATGGGTTTACAGAAATCCTTATTCCATGTCAATTTAAAACAGCACCTGTTTCAAGAGCTCTCAAAGGATAAAGTTCTTTTTTTCTTGTTAAAAACTAATAATTTAATAAAAGGGGACTTTGTTTCCAGATGGACAGTATTCAGCTATTCACTATTTAAATGCTATTTAAGCAAGGAAGAGCCATTTAAGGGGACCTTCAATGGAAACAAAAACCAATGCAAGGAAAGCCTGCTGTCTGTCAACTCCAACTCTGAGGTTAGCTCAGCATTAGTATACCCATAGCTTCCCTATAACTGTGCGAGCATCATAACATTCATGGCCATACTAAGTAGAGTTACACTCTTCTAAGCCCACTGATTTCAATGAACATAGAAAGGTTTTACTTTGCCTAGGATTGCATTGTGTATCACCAAATCATACAGATTAGCACTTCGTGAAAAGTCACAGCTATTACATGTTTTTAAGCACTAATATGATTATTTTTGTTTAAGCATTTCAGTGCAGCTGACTACCAAGTACAGTTCAAATCCACTGGATGGGTACCAGTCTCCACTCTCAAGCCACTGAGGGATCTATCAAGGGACATTTAGGATGATGTCTTCAGTAATGTGCTAAGCATGCACAGTTTTGACATTATCAAACAGCTGTTCATGTTTGTTGACTTATGTTACACATCATTTTATGTAAGTTTCAACTGACTGTAAGTTGCTCAAATAACACGCACCAGAGGGAAAAAATCCAATACCAAGATCAAACAATAACAGAAACAGGGGTTTAGTTACAGGTAACAGAAGCCCTACATGGCTGGAATTCCCCCTTCTTAAAAAAAAATCAACAATCATGGGAAAATTCCCATTCCTAACACTGGTGTCTCATCTGTCTCAATAGTCTGGTGACCCTGGGTGCTTTGCCTTTTACCTTATGTGAATTGACACCATGGATGTCCTATGTTTTCAGCTAAGAAACATCAATGCCTTCTTGCCTAGCATCATAGTCTTGAGCCCCAACCAGTTGTTCCCAAGCAATGGGGCCATCCAATAATGGATTTTCTCAGGGGTCATTTTGCAGAAAAATAGGTGGTGGAGCTCATCCAGGGATTGTTATGCAACTGCAATACTATTCAATGGACAAGGAGGCGGAACTCTCAGAAGGAGGAGGAGGAACTCTCAGAAGGAGGAGGAGGAACTCTCAGAAAGGTTCAGGAGCTGTACTCCTGTGAGCTCCCATTGAATCTGAGGCCTGGATTTTCTAACATCTTGTCCAGTTTAGCCTCCAACTACTCCTTCGCTTTTAAGATTCTGCTATCAAAATGCCAGGTATTCTTAAACTTATCTTCATAGTCATAAGGGGTAGATATTCTTTTAAAGGAAAGAAAATGTTGAGATTCTAATGAAGCTGAACTTTGTACCCTATATCAAATTCTGTATTTTCCCCCTGCATTTGTGCAAAATCACACCATATAAACACACCTGGATATTATTCTCAAGTAAGGAAATGGAATACGAAAGTTGGAGAAACTGACTATCAAACAGGCAACCTTAGGTACACTCACAAGGCATTTGCAAGCAGTGTTGAAGGACAGACAACAAATATGGATAAGCATCTGTGTGTTTCAACTTCTTCTTGATAATCTCAAACATCTGTGAGGCGCTTTTTGTGTCAATGTGTACCTGCAACAAAAAAGAAAGTGGAAAAAAACATAAACAGTGTTAACAAAGTGCATGTTAAGCAAAAAGTGAGGCAATCTGAAAATGTGGGAAGCCCCTCCCTGGAGGGCAGACAGGGCTGATGATGATTTTTTATTCCAAAGGGGAAGGGCTTCTCTCCCAAACTCTCAGGCTGGTTTCAAAGCAGTCCATCCCCCATTCACAAGTATTACAACAGACAAAACACCAAACCAACAACCAACCAAAATATTCATTCCAGAACTGAGTGCAAAGAGAACAACAAATAAAGATCAAACAGAGGACCTGCAGGGTATCCTACAGACAAAAAGGTCATTCCTAAAACTGATAAGGCTCTTCCCCTGGGAGGGAAAGAGACTGCCTCAGTCTAGGATCACCAAGACAGGAGATTCACAGTAATTGGTTGAGACCTTCCTAGATGTGACTAGGATGTCTATAACCTTATCCAGCCTCCAGGCTTTGAGGATTAGCAATTCAGGCTGAGGAGGGAGGAGGGGCCCTTGACGAAGAAGGCCCTTCCTGATTGGGAGGCACCATAGTTCCTTGGAGGTTAGTCTTACCAGGTCTTGGAACCATGACTTGCATGGACAAAATGGAGCTATTAAAATGACGTCTGCTTTTAGAGTTACAGTCCTCTGAATCACTCTTTGAAATAGATAGGAAGGAAGGCATACAAGCAGCTGGTCTGACCAAGCACAGCTTAGAGTGTCTGTTCCTATGGCCTCCAGACATCTCCTTCTTGTGATGAACCTGGGTACCTTATGGTTGAATTCTGATGTGAAGAGGTCCACTTTTACCATGTCAAACCTGTGGCAGATCTGATGGAAGGTTTCCTTGTTCAGCATCCATTCTGACTGATCCAGGAATCTCCTACTGAGCCAGTCCACCAAGGTGTTAGACATCCTTACCACGTGAACAGCTTTGAGAGACTGTAGGTGGGTCTCTGACCGCTGCAAGATCTGTGTCACCTCTGCATGCAGAGAACTGGATTTCATGCCCTCCTGATGGCTGATGTAAGACTTGACAGTAGTATTATCTGTGTGGACTAGGACATCTTTCTTGACTAGGAGATCCTGGAAAGCTAAGAGATCCCACCTGATCTCTCTAAATTCCAGGAAATTGATGCTCTGAGTGGCTTCTTCTTGGGACCAGGGCCTTTGTTACTTTCCCATTGGAGTGGGATTTCCACCCCTGAAGGCTGGCATCCATAGTCAGAAGCATCCTGCTAAGTTCAATGAGAGGAGTCCTTTCTAGCAATCTAGACATGTATAGCCATCATTGAAAATCCTGAAGCAGAGTGTCTAGAAGCCTGATTGAATGCCTTGTTTTCTGGGTTTCCCTTCCTTTTTTCATGTGCATCTCTTTGAGTGAGGGGAAGAAGAAAGGTCCCTGCTCTCCCCCCTTCCTAGATCCAGAAATAGAGGGTGAGTGGTAGAGGACCTAGCAGAATCTCAAAGGATGAAGACCTCCTTTTACATTTCCCCTTAATCCAGGCTAACAAATTAGAATGTGCATTCCCCCCCCCGCCCCCCCCCCGAGAGATCCAGGGCAGAAGCTTCTAACACCTCTGATCCATGAGAGGAGGCCTTTGGAGTGACTGGGGATGCTCCTGACCCAAAGTTCTTGACTTGTGGATTATCTCTCCTAACAAAGAGGACCAAAGGCAAAAGGCGACTGTCTCACCTAAGCAATATCCTGCATCAACTTGCCCTGAAGGACAATTCTGTTCCCCTTGCAAATGGTCCTCCTCTACTCCAGAGGAGGATCAGCAGTGAGGGAGGAAATTCCCTGAGGCAAGTTCCCTCCCCCCAGCCAGCTGCAGGAGGCAGCTGTCTCCCTGCTATGACTATCCTAAAAGCAAAGGAAGGGGTTAGAGGGAGGGAGACTCAACAATGAGAAAAGGGAGGGGGGAGAAAAAAGGCCGTCAGTAATAAAATCGTGGCACTCTTACAAGAGTGTAACCAGAGACCCCTAACTGCTCTGCAAGCAGGACCGACTTGGGGAGCTTGCGAGAGAAGCCCCTCACCTACAGAATCAAAAATCATCAGCAATTGACTACTTCCCACATGTTCAGACTGCCCCGCCCTAGACCACCAGATAATTGAATGTACATTTAGGAAAAACCCATCTTATTACAAGCAATTAAAAGGAACACAGTTCACATAATTATATAATAGAACCTGTTGTATGTTACAAAAAAAACCCTGTAAAAAAGATGATGACAAGGAACCAGGTCTTTTCAGTGATAGCAACTTTGCTTCTGAACTATTTCTCCTAAAGAAAGTCATCAGATAAGCTCTCCAGTTAATTTTAGAAAACTGGTAAATACCTTTCTTTTAAAGAGAATCTTTGGGGAACAGTTGTGTTTTCTAGTTATGTAAGCTTAATACCATTTTTATGCTTGTTGTTTTAAACTGTAATAATTTCTTCGTGGTATTTGATATTGTGGTACTGTTATGAGCTATCCTGATGACTCACATGGTTGTACAATAAGATATAAATGCAATAAATAAAATAAAATATGTGAATAAAGGAAGGAATCATGGAAGCAGGGTTCAAGACTTATGTCTTTTTCTAAGCCACACCGTATTTATAAAAGGAAGAACCATACAGAACCATACATCTGACTATACAGTTTCTTCAATATACACTTTCTTAGAATGAGGAAGGATCACACAAGAGGGAACCAGTCTCCACACCACTTTGGTTACATGTGAATCAGTTATGAATGGAACCGCAGTATAAATATTCATGCATGTGTGACCTGATCCTTTACCCTTTTGCTGCTGAGGCATTTTGCTGCAGTTATATGCGATTTGCTACTTTAGCTCATCACATTCTAGAGCTTGGGTGTTAAACATGTGGTTTGGGGGCCGAATCAAGACCCCAGGGCTCTTATCAGGCTCGTGAGCAACTGGTGGCATCTGCTTCCTTCTCCCTCTCTTGCTTCCTTCTGCTTTGCCAGGCTTGCTCAATCACACAGGAGCTACAGAGCAAAGGTCCTCCTTTGGGGAGGAAGTGAGGGAAGGAGAGCTGGCTTTGCCAGGCTCTCTTAATTGCACAGCAGAGCTACTCAGCCAAGCCTCTCTTCCTTCTGTTGACTGAGGCTCAACAAGTTAGTGAGGTGGATAAGGCTGAGTGTGTGTGTTTGTCCGTGTCCTTTATAAAGTTTATATATCCCCTACCTGGCATTGTGTTTCATGACACACATGGCCTGGCAGCCAAGGTAACATTTATGTCAGATCCGGCCCTCATAACAAATAAGTTGAACACCCCTGTTCTAGAGCATCACTTATTACTTTTACCCTCCCACAGACTCTGAATTGCTTAGGAAGCCAAAGTATTCAAAGCTCGTTAACCTTAATACAGTTTCCATTACCTTGTGTTCTTTTGATCCTTAACATCAACTTTATATAAAGTAATCTTAGAAAAAAGTAAGACTCCAGTATCACCTGGAGTAATCTTAGAAAAGATCACAACCTATTTAAAAGCAGCAAATTGTAGTTCATACAAACAGGCTTAGTAGTACCTGAAATGGTTAAACTATCACAGGATGTGACTTTAGTTTACTGACCATTCCAAAACTCTTAATCTGCAGACTTCCTATTAAAGGGGGTGTTCCCATAGGAGACCAAAATCCGATCTGGGAAATCTACCTGCTTGCCTCAGAGAGCAGGGAGCTGTCCATTGGGATCCTAGAACAGATGGTGCTGAGTTTGGCAGCAGCCATGAACTCTTGATAGGGTTACATGCTGGAATCCTGAACCACAGTCAGAAAAACTGGAGCAATGCCATTTTAGGCACTGTGGCCTATAAGCCCAAAGGCTCACTTATTTCAGACTATCTCCCAGCTCCAGGTTAATAAATGCCTCAATACAGTTTGAGGAATAACATGGATACAGAGATCAAGAATCTATGCAAGTACTAGTTTCAAGATGAGGAGGGCGGGATACAAATAAAATAAAAAAAATAAAATACAGGCAGAGTGCAAAAATCTGGGTACCACTGCGCAGAATACGATCAACCTGAAGACACAAGCCAGAAGCCTGAGATGTTCAAGTGTACTTGGATACTCTAAGAGTCTTCCTTACAGCTAATTAGTATATAAGCCGATTGACAAGGAACAACTAGTACTAAATAGAGATGCTCAAGTGTTTGCCAGTTCAGCTCATGTTTCTCACATATGAACAGTGAGTCAATTGTTTAGGAAACAGTTTGGGTTGCTCTCAAGCCTCTTTGCTGCATTACTTTCCATGCAGGCAGGCATACACTGTGCACAATGACACCTAATAGCACCTATTACTCATATTTGCAATAAATCTTGCCACACAATCACTGTCTCATAGAACAGTCCTCCTCCTTCTCTTCACTGCTTGAACTGGGCAGCAAACATCAAAGACAAGATGAAACCACCCAAGGTTCAGCTTGTTAGTTATCAAGAACATGATGTTTGTTGCAAAGTTCTCAGCAAGCATAGTGTTGAGGCACTTTAAAGTCATGAATGCCACAGAGACCCAGCTGGGAGACATACTGTTGTCTAAATTCACAGTGCCACCAATTAGGTCTGTTAATCCCTATACTATAATTTAAAATAAATCTCATTCATCTTTAATGTAGGAAAATAGGGTCCTTGCCACAGTGAAAATGCATAGATATTTACACTCAGTCAAAGAAACAGGCAAAAGAAGCCTTTCTAGAATAGAAACTCACCACATCAAATCTTTTGGCAAGTTCCAGGTCATCTTCATTTCTGACCATCTCAAAGAAATCTAAGTGCCTAAAGGACAGAGAAAAAGCATGACAAATCCATAAACCCATCTCTAATTTAGAGTGGTGATAGCTGGATGATGGGTGTAAATCCTTTCTCTACTAAAGAGTGGGATAATGATAGGTGAAGAGATCCATTTGAGTTGATCAGCTTCTGAGGATTTGATTTTCATAAAATTAGTCTCACAGGATTAAATGTTGAAAGTGCTGACCAAAATAACCTAAAATTGATATTCTCTCAACAGAGGATGAGTGTTCTTGCAGAAGTTCAGAAATATCTAGTGTGGAATAGTATTCATCCAGCTCATAATACATGGCTATATAATATGAATCAGGAGGCTGTTCCCAGCTGATTCAGCATGTAAAACTGTCCTGAAAATGTGCTTGTTCTTCTCCATCCAGGTTATAACCAGGAGTGGGGAATGAGATCACTTGGTACGTCCTTTGGGGATTGCTGGTCCATGCCAAGCCACATGGAAGCCTTCCTGGGGCCTGGCTGCCCAGCAGGGATTGTGGGGCCCAGCCACACTGCATGGCAGCCTCCCTGGGGCATGGCTGGCCACCTAGGATTGCTGCAGGGCCTGGTAAAGTCACTGTCACGGTTCAGGTAAGTTTCCCCCTTATTTCTTTATTTCCCTTTCTTTCTATTTCTTCCCATTTCTTTATTTCCCTGAATTCCCCTTTCTTACCCTTTCTTTATTTTCCTTTCTTCCCCCCATTTCTTTATTTCCATTTATTTCTCATTATTCTCCCCATTTCTTTATTTTCCTTTATTACCTTTTCTTCCCTCCATTTCATTTCCCATTTCTTTCTTTCTCTTTCTCCCTTCCTTCCTTATGTCCTGGACCTAGACATTTGCCTAGGGCAGTGGGGTCAGGGTGTGTTCGTGCTAAATTAGGCTCTCCCCACATGACTTCAAATAGAAAAAAATATTATTTACATTAATTTTGCTGGCCTAGATTGTTCTCCCTTGGTGGAGCACTGTTTTTAAAGCTGATAATTTTGTATGGCCCGTGAATTATGTTATAAATATCCAAATGGTCCTTGGCACAAAAAAGGTTCCCAACCCCTGTTATAAACCTATCTCTTGATCCCATATACAGTACTTTTCAGAGGACTGGTGTTTTTCATGTGACCCTCTGTCATCAGTTTTACTGAAACCGCAAGGTGCCAAAGTATAGATATTAAAAAAAAAGAGCAAACAAATCAGTTGGGTACCACTGAGAATTCCTTTAAAAATATCACTATAAGCATCAATAGATAGTAAAAACTAGAGGAAGTTGTAGGCAACTGAAGGTGCCTGTGTGCAGGATATTTTGGAGTGAGAGGAATCAAATACATTCCCTTAAGCACTGAAACAGCACAGCTCATTCCCTTAAGCACTGAAGCCTTGTAATGCACAGCTCATGTTGACCCCCCCTTCACCATTCAACTTATGGCAGTCCAAAGTGTGATGTTAATACATGTGATCTCATATCATGTGTACCTCCACAACAGATGCTTCTTACCTGTCTAATGTTGCATTCTCATGTCCCCTTAGCTTGTCAATAACGGGCTGGATACCCAACATTAGGAATTCATATCGTAAATGCAAACGGAATTCCAAATTTTCCTAAAGGAGAGAAAAATAAATTAGTCCATTAGGTTCTGAGTCTTTTGTATTATTTCAAAACAGCATCAGAAGAAGCTGAGAGAGAAGAAGAAGAAAGCAAAGACTTTGCATTGAAGACTGAGGTTATCTTATCAGAATCCTTAGTTGTAATAATGGGAGGAATTCACTACTTGAAAGCTTGAAGACTTATTGCTTATCTGAATAAGAACATCAGAGAAACCATGTTGGAACAGACCAATGAATCATTGTGTCACATGTTGGCCAAAGCCCAGGTGCCATTAGGAAGTCCATCAGTGGGGCCAGAACTCCAGAAGCCCTCCCGCTATTGCTTAGAAAACTTAGAATACAGAAACCAAGTGGCTTCTGGAGAAACCAACATAGTGGTGCATCTATACCTTGTGGCTAAAAGACACCAATGGACAGACTAACATGGTTACCCATTTTGATCTTACTCTTTGGGTAAGTACTTCCTTTTATCTGTTCTAAGCTTACTGCTCATTAATTTCATTGAGTGCCCATGAATTCTTGTATTGTGAGACTTCTTTCTCTACCTTCTCTATCCCGGTAACCGGAAAAAAAGCCAAAGGGGAAAAAAGCCCAAAGAAAAACCCCACAGACATAAATGCTCACAGGAGAAAAGCCCCCATGGAAATAAATCCACATGGAAAGAAGCCCACATGGGAAAAAAGCCCATACTGAAAGAAGCCCACATGAAATAGGGTTGCCAAGTCCAATTCAAGAAATATCTGGGAATTTTGGGGGGTGAAGCCAGGAGACTTTGGGGGTGGAGCCAGGAGCAAGATTGTGACAAGCACAACTGAACTCCAAAGAAAGTTCTGGTCATTACATCTAAAGGGACCAAGCTCCTTTTAAATGCCTTCCCTCCATAGGAAATAATGAAGAATAGGGACACCTTCTTTTGGGGCTCATAGAATTAGACCCCCTGGTCCAATCCTTTTGAAACTTGGAGGGTATTTTGGGGTAAGGCACTGGATGCTATGCTGCAAATTTGGTGCATCTACCTCAAAAAATAGCCCTCCCAGAACCCCAGATACCCGTGGATCAAGTCTCTATTATACCATTTTTTTAATTAATTCCAACTATGTTTATTGTTTTCTTCCTTCCAGATACTTGCCAGATACTTGCTTAGCTTCTTAGATCTATGAGGCCTTATCTACTTCTGTTATTTAAGAAAGAGAAGCTATCACAGAGCAGGGAGTAATTTGCCTAACCCCAAAATCATACATTTTTACATTCCTGAAAAGTATAGGCAACTGATACTTCACAATCCCAGTGTGGAAAAATCCAGACAGAACCCTGGTTTTAGGTGATAGAGATCTTATGCTTGAATTAAACAAAGATACCATCTATAGAGATGGCACCATTAATAAAGTGTCAAATATGTTTTACCAACTGTACATATGACATGCCAAGGTGGGTAATTCATATCCACCATGTATTTACATTTTATTTATTTATTTATTACTTCAAAAAAAGAACATGGACACCTATAATAGAATGTTTGAAATAATTAAGCTATTGATTCCACATATGTCACCGCAAAAGGTTTTAGTGGATTTTGAGAAGGCTTCTATGAATGCATTGAGGATTGCCTTTCCTCATGCTGAGGTCAAAGGGTGTTATTTTCACCTGTGTCAGAGTCTTATTAGGAAAATCAACAGTGTTGGCTGGAAGACTGAATATGAAACGAATATGAACATAAATACACTTAAATCTTTTGCTGCATTAGCCTTTGTCCCAATCAATGATGTGAGACCTGTTTTTTATGCCACATTTCCAGATGACGACAGCTACAATGCAGTGCTCACATATTTCTTTTTGACATATATTGAGGGTGCAGCAGGTAAAGATCCTCAGTTTCCTATAAGAATATGGAACCATCATGATGCAGCCCTGGAATGGTCACCAAAGACTATAAACTGTTGTGAGGGATTTCACAATGCTCTTAATTCCTTGTTCCATTTCAGTCATCCCAGTGTGTGGTCTCTATTCGATGGACTGCAAAGGGACCTGGCTTGTCACAAACTAACGTTAGCTAATGCACAGGCAGGTCGCCTAAGGGTGAAAAAGAGGAAATATGAGATGCTACATTACATGGTTGCCACTTCTGTGCAGCAATATGAGCAGGTGGAAGATAAACTTAGTTGCTTAAAGAGTTGCTCATTTGCAATGAAGAATTATATTTGAGTTATTATTGTTGTTAAATAATTGTTGCTTTTACTATTAGGGTTAGATAGCTTTTTGTCGTAGTCACTAGGTGTACCACAATGTATTCTCTCTCTCTCTCTCTCGGCTTGGCTTCGCGAACGAAGATTTAAGAAGGGTGCAATAGTCCACGTTTGCTGCAGGCTCGCTGGTGGCTGACAAGACCAATGTGGGACAGGCAGGTCCGGCCACAGCGGCTGCAGGGAAAAGTCTGATTTAGGGTTGGTCCTGTAGCAGTGCGATTCTTCCTCAATCTCCTTTTGTCCTCAAGACCAGCTATGCGTGCGTTCTCAAAGGAAGAGACAGCCTGGTGGATGGTGTGCCTCCATGCTTTGCGATCTGAGGCTAGGTCAGACCACTGGTGATGGTTGATGTGACAGGTGCTAAGGGATTTCTTCAAGGAGTCCTTGTACCTCTTCTTTGGTGCCCCTCTATTTCGATGGCCGGTGGAGAGTTCGCCATACAGGGCAATCTTGGGAAGGCGGTGGTTTTCCATCCAAGAAATATGCCCTGCCCAGCGCAGCTGCGTCTTCAACAGCAGTGCCTCAATGCTGGTAACCTCCGCCCGCTTGAGGACTTCAGTGTTGGTCACAAAGTCACTCCAGTGGATGTTGAGGATGGTGCGAAGGCAGCGCTGATGAAAGCGCTCAAGGAGTCGCAGGTGGTGACGGTATAAAACCCACAATTCGGAGCCGTAGATGAGGGTTGTCATCACAACCGCTTTGTAAACATTGATCTTTGTGCCTTTTTTCAGATGCTTGTTGCTCCACACTCTTTTGTGCAGTCGGCCAAATGCACGGTTTGCCTTGGCCAGCCTGTTGTCAATCTCCTTGTCGATCTTGGCATCTGAGGAGATGATGCACCCCAGGTAGCTGAACTGCTGGACTGTCTTCAGAACTGATTCACCCACACTGATGCAGGGGGGGTGATAATCTTCCTGGGGTGCAGGCTGGTGGAGAACTTCTGTCTTCTTCAGACTAACTTCTAGGCCAAATAGCTTGGCAGCCTCTGCAAAGCAGGACGTCATATGCTGCAGAGCTGATACCAAGTGGGAGACGAGTGCAGCATCATCAGCAAACAGTAGCTCTTGGATGAGTTTTTCCATTGTCTTGGAGTGTGCCTTTAGTCGCCTCAGGTTGAACAGGCTGCCATCGGTGCGATAGCGGATGTATACACCATCGTCATCATCTAGATCTACTGCGGCTCTTTGAAGCATCATGCTAAAGAAGATCGTAAAGAGAGTTGGCGCGAGAACGCAGCCTTGCTTTACACCTGTGCCTATTGGGAAGGGCTCCGAGAGGTCATTGCAGTGTCTGACTTGGCCTCGCTGGTCTTCGTGTAGCTGGATGATCATGCTGAGGAACCTTGGGGGACATCCTAAACGTTCCAAGATTTGCCACAGGCCTTTCCTGCTAATGGTATCGAAAGCTTTGGTAAGGTCGACAAAAGTCACATACAGAGCCTTGTTCTGTTCCCTGCATTTCTCTTGGAGCTGCTTGAGAACAAATACCATGTCGGTGGTGCTCCTGTTAGCTCTGAAGCCGCACTGGCTCTCTGGGAGGAGTTCTTCTGCAATGGTGGGCACCAGTCTGTTCAGGAGTATTCTGGCAAGGATTTTGCCTGCGATGGAGAGCAGGGTTATCCCCCGGTAGTTGGAGCAGTCTGACTTTTCCCCTTTGTTCTTGTATAGGGTGATGATGATTGCATCGCGAAAGTCCTGTGGTAATTTGCCTTGTTCCCAGCAGGTGACAAGTACTTTGTGAAGTATTAAAGTATTAACATTAAAGAGTTTGACAAATTGTAAATTAATAAAGTTAAAGTATTTAATTAAATATATTTCTATGTAGAGTTTAATTTGCATTGTTATTGTTTTTCCTTAATAAAGTTCATTGATAACAAAATGGTCACTTCTTGTTGCATATAAATATGACATATTTTACTCCTAAAATAACAAGATATTATTAATGGTTATCAACAATTATAAAAATCTATGGTGCTTTACATATTTTTCCATGGCGGCTTTTTCCCATGTGGGTTTTTTTCTATGTGAGCGTCTTTCAGTATGGGCTTTTTTCCATGTTGGCTTTTTTCCTGTGAGTATTTATGTCTGTGGGGTTTTTTTTTTCCTTTGGGATTTTTTCCTAGAACCCTCTATCCCATGCATAATTTTGTAAACCAATATCATGTCACCCCTTGATCATTATTTCTCCAAGCTAAAGAAGTTGAACTTCTTTAAATAAATTACATTGTACTAGATGGATCTTTGGTCTGATATGGTGTAAAGGCAGAGACTGATATTAACATTTAAACAGCTTCTCTACTTTAGTGATGCTGTTGAATTAAACCAATACTGTGGTGGGATGGAGACAGTGCAGTATAGATCTTGGGGGCCAAAAGATTCAAGCACTTCACAAATCATTACATAAATGATTTGTTAGTAATTTCAAATATAAACATAAAGTACAAAAAAAACCCCCCGAAACCATTAACTATATGAAAGATTCTAGCAGAGATACTTACCTCACCAGTGCCAGCATTCAAAACAGCATTAATAAAAGACATGATAGCAGTTTTGAGATTCACCTCATCTCGATAGCGCCCCATGCTTCTATCTAGCTCATTGAGCAATGACTGCAAAGCAACAGGAGTAAGAATCACACAAACTACCATGGTAATATTGTCTCTTCAATACAGACCACATGAAAAAATGTTATTATCAAGATAATAAAGACTGCTTACAGCTCTGGTTGCCAAGTTCTCGGCTGAAGCTGTTAAAGATAAGACAAAAAAATTCTGTACGATTTGCCTTATTTTGCCGTCTCTGTAATGCCTTCTTGCTTATGTTTTTATCCTACCATGTATTTTACTGATATGCCATTAAAGGTATTTGAATTTGAATTTAATAAAGGCTGCAAGAAAGGCTTAAGCATTAACCTACCCCTTTAAGACCAGGAAAAGGGGGAGGTGGAGTTTGCCCATAATGCACAGGCAACTGGCTACAATAGTGTTTGTCTGGAGACAATTGTCCAGCCCCCAATCATTCTCCAACCCCACCATTTTAATACATTAGGGATTCATCTTTCTAACTGGTAAGTTAACCAAGTGAAATTTTAGCTAGATTATCCATTACGGATCAGTTTTTACTTTGACAGGCAAATTTTAATTGCTGAGTTACCGGCATGACTGTTCCTTTTTTATGTCTATTACAATTTTAATGGCTTACAATAAGAAAGAACAGAACAAGAAAATATCAAAAATGGGCCTCTCTTACTAACAGTAACACAGTTTAGATGTAATGAAAATCCCCTGGGGATTTTTCATTACATTCATGAGTTTGTAGGATCTATGGCTCTGAAAATTAAACACTCTGTGTTCACAACAATCTTATGCTTACAGACTGCAGCGTAGCTGCTAGGCTGCATGAGCAGAGTTTGTTTCCCTAGATGGGAAGAGTCAGGGGCCGCCCGTTTCGGCGCGCAGAGAAAAAGGCGGGATCTGACAGTCTAACTGCGCTCCTCGTCAGCTCCTTTGTCTTGGCAGACGATCGGCTGAGGCTTTTCTTTTGTTGTTTTTGGTTGGCCGTCGGGGTTTGTTGGGGCAGTCGACTGGGCAGCGGCGGGTGAAGCATTGGCTGGAGCATCGGCTGCAGTGCTGCGGGCTGGCGGCGGCATTGGAGACTGTGGAGGACGTGGCGTTGTCCTTGTTGGCTGAGGATTTGGCTATCGGGAGGCGCTGTTAAATAGGCAATCACTTTAGTGGCAGGTTTTTGGGGTTTAGGGCACTATGCGGCTAGGGGAGGACTGTAAAGCATCCCCCTTTTGGGGAATTTGGGGCCTGGCATGATCAGCCTTCGGGTTTGAAGACCCGGGTTTGGAGAATGCAGACTGTCCGGGAGGCTCAGGTAGAGGGTGCCTTTCTGGCGAGACGTGCGTCTGGGTTTGGGCCCTCTGGTGCGTGCCTCCCTGCTGGGCCTGCCTGGAGGGAGCTGAGTAACACTCAGCTCCTGCTGGGGGGGCTGGGTCTCTCGCCCGTTAATGGCAGGGGAGTGGTCGCGGTGACCCCTAGCCCTGGCCAGGCTGCTGGTGGGGTACCCTTGCTGTTTATTAGAGTATTGAATAAAGTGGCCCAATTTTATACCAATACTCTGTATCTGACTCTTTATTCCATCCTTGGGGAGCAAACTATGATTTCTCATTTTATATTAGCCACAAAATACAATTAGTTCTCCCTTTGGAAATACAGTTTGGAGGTAAGAAAACAATTTGTGGTTCAGAGGAAACAATAAAGTCTGGTATGCCAGTTTCACCAGTTACTGATTTTGTGAACAGGTCACATTTGTTTTTTGTTTTTGTTGTATACATCTGGGTTCTGCATAGAAATCTGACTACATTTCGATTTTTTTAAATCTATAAAAGAACCCAGGCCCTTATACACACATGTGTATATCCATTTCCCAATTAATATTCACATTCATCAATCTGACAAAGTGGGCTTTATGTCCATCAAAGATTATACTACACAACAAAAATTTTAGCCACAACTTTGCAGTTGATATACTGGTTCCTATAAAGGTAATAGAGAATCAGCTACATCTTCTATTTAGAGAACCCAGCTGGCAAGTTAGATAGTATCACTCCATATTAATCCTCTTGCAAGGGAGTCAGATCAGATAGGGCAGTTCACAAATCCTTAGAATGATAAAACATCAAAAGAGTAAATTGTACTACTTTTACTTCTCACCATTTTCAGTAACTGGGAAGTTTACTGTTAATATACAGCATGTTTCTTCAAAGTTGACTTGGAGAAGCAGGAGCACTCAGTCAAATTACTGATAGTAGAAAGTCAACTACTTTCTCTAAATACTTCAGAAGGAAGAGGGATGTTGTATAAGGGTTTTTTTTTTAATCTCTGCTCAGTTTTTCTTTACCCTTGCTACTGTCTGATTTGACAATGGTATTCCAACATACTGGTCTGTCTGTTGCCAGGACCCTGATATTACTGTTTCCCACTGTTTTAGAGAGGTTTTCTAATACTGTAACTTTGACACTTCCCCTCTGCACTGTTCTAAGAACAAGAAATATTATGCTGGATTAGACTAAAAGTCCTTTTTGTCCGGTATTTGACACTGGCAAGCCAGATATTTCCAAAGTTACAAGCAGAACATAGAAGCAGCATCTCTCTCCCACTGTATGCCTCCAGCACCAAAAGTAGTTTCCTTCTGAAAATGGACAGTTCCATTTGTCTATCATAGCTAATAGCTATTGATAGTTTTAAAAGGAAATTAAAACAAATTCATGCAATCAGTATAAAATCACAAATCACAATAAAATCCATAAAATAATTAAACTTTTTTTTTGGGGGGGGACTCTTATTTTCCATCTTGAATCTGCTACCAGCCAGATTCACAGGTGACCCCCTGAGTTGCAGCACTTATCCATCCCTTCTTCCAAGGAGTTCAGGCATACATGGATCTCCTTGCCTGCACACCCCTCTCTATGAGAGGGGGCTGCAACCTATAGCTCCAGAGTCAAATGTGACTCAGTACAGAACCAAATATGTCTCTTCAAAGATGAAAATGAAATCTTTAAGTTAAGATATACCAGAGGTAGGTGGGATGCTAGAAAAAATATTTGAAGAGAATGGCAGGCAATTTTTTTTAATGGAGGTGGGAAGACCATGTAGGCCATCATGAGTCCTTTGGACACAGGGTATGATAAAAATGTGGGGGAGATAACTCTTTCAAAAAGTAAAATTATGGTACCACTTTGAGCTGTTCAAGTACACACCAGCACATTCTCTTCAACAGATTTCACTTCCACACAACTTCAGATTTCACCTTTAAGCCTGTTCCACAAACTGTGAATGTTACTTCTGTATTCCTCAGTGAGTAACTAGGAACAAGACTGAGTAACTAGGAACAAGACAATTTGTATTCACTGCCATCCAAAATTCCTCTGAACCAAGCTATTTGGTCTTTAACCAAATTCAATATTTTTCCATTAGCTGCAACCGTTTGTTCAAGTTGTCATTCCTGCTTGGTAGTTTAAGAATAAAAGAGGAGAAAGCAATTCAAACAGTGTAATTCAAGTAAAAGTAACTGATTCAGCAAGTTGCAGTAACGGCAAGAGTGAGCCTGAGAGCCAACAATCTTCCTGTAGACTCAGTAAAAGGTTTCCAGTCTGGGAGTCTCTTGTGGAGGCCAATTACATGACTATGGATCAGCCTCCCTCAGGAAAATGTGCAAAATTTTTGTACAAAATATAACTGAGAAGAAATTATGGTGCGGAAGCAGCCTCTAAGAGCTTAACATCATGTACACACCTTCCCCATAAGGTACAAATTTGAAATACAACATTACTTTTGGAAAAACAGAAATAGTTAGAAGGCTCTTGCACTAGCATAAGCTGACTGCAGATTGGCTTCAAATACTGTTTCAGTTAATCCCCAGAATCATTAGCCAATAAGAAAAATACATGGACTGATGACTTAGCAATGCTTTCCTTTTATTTCTTAGGCACATTGTGCTCTCTTCTACCCCCACACCCAGGTTCCGAAAGAAGGAACACACAAGTCAAAGCTTAAAATATACAGACCATATAGGACTGCCTAATTTTTCTCTCTGTATAGAGCATATTATTACATGAAATATTTCTTGCATGGAGAATATGGAAAGATCTAGGGATCATACATAAGGTCCCTAATTCAGTTCTACCATCGTTAATTGTGAGGATACCAGCTAGCATGGCTGAGGAAACGTCTGAAACTTCAAGGATCTGCCACCAGACAGAACAGACAATACTTGACAATACCAAATCAGTGTTCTAGCTCTGTATAAGGTAGCTCCATGTAAACAATTTAAGAAAAAATGAACACCTTACTGTCTAAAGTGCCACGAAGGGGCACAGCTGATTCCACAGTAAAAGACAGGAAAGGGAGAGAGGCATCAGGAAAGTGAAATCATAATTTCCAAGCATGCACACTGAGAATGTATGAAATTTTGTAGAAATGTCGAGAATTCATACAGCAATTTCAGTTGGTAAAGATGCCTTTACAGTATTATCATTATTAGAATCAGCCAGGATTTGCTTTGGTTTGAAATAAAATTCCTTGCAACTAAGATGGATCAAGCTGGTAGTAAACAAAGAAAGTCATCCTCCCCTTACTTTGAAGATCCTATTTTGTCTTCTAATTTGACAGCTTCAAATACTCTTGGAGTACTCCCACAGGCTTTCAAAACAGTTTGTCACTTTCACCTGTTCATGTAAGAAGGCAGAATTCCTTGATTTCTATTAAACCAACCCACAATTTCATCTTTACTCATGAAAACAAAGCCAAAACAATTCACTTCTACTTCTGCTATTCCAGCAGAGAGTTTGCTTTTTATTAATTTTTACTTTTGAAGAAGAATGTTGTTAACGTATCTTGCTATCAATAGCAGATATATGTTGTAGGTCCCAGGCTGATATTTGAGACTGAGACAATGTGGGGCAGGGGGAGGAAAACATGTTTACTGATTGGAATCTGCTTCAGTCTGCAAGATTCCAAAACCCTTTGGACACTTTTTGGGGTGAATCTAGATGATATTGTTCAGATGACAAAAGACATTTCGTCTCAGAGATGTGAGGGGATGTTCCAGGTATTTACACAACCTGATCTACAACAGTCAAACCTCAAAAACCAGGGAGATGATTCATGAGAAAAGTGTCTGCGTCAGGATTTTATACAGGAATGATTCTCTACCTAGTACACTGACTGGTTTTCAAGTGCCATCCCAAAACCCTGTATGTAAGAGTTTTGAACCTCAGATGCCATAAAATTGTCTTGATTTTGACCTGCTTGAACAGGAACTTCAGCACACCCCCCCACCCCCTTGAATTAATAAATATGGTTTGTGGGAAGTAGAACTGTACTCAGGACAAGTGTGAGATATATTTTTACCTCAAACACATTCCTTGCCAAAATTTATTTGAGAATGCCACTAGACTTCTTTTTATTCCTAGCTTCAGATTTATTATTTCTTCAGGACAGAAGGCTTATTTCGATACAACAATTATATTAATCAGATGACTTCCAATCCCAAAGCCTGACAGTCGCCACTAGCATGTTAGCAGAATGACACAAAGACCTAAATAATCAGATTAGAATTCCCTGCACCATTTATTACCAAAGCCACTAGAGACACTAAAGAAAGGAAGGTTGAAAGCTTTCACATAATTTTGGAAAGAAGAGCACTTTAGTTTTAGTCTCTTGAAAGTAACTACATGGAAAAGACAATTCTGGCATCTGTACCCAAAGCACTAAGGGGAAAAAACAGCAAACAGAAGCACATCCTCACTGCTCTTAAGAAAACAAGGAGACAAACATTAATCTTTAATTCCTTTTCCCTATCCAAAAAACATTGACAGGGTAATTATTTGTGCATTCCACACATTCATGGATGAGATAGTAAGTTGGTTCCTTAGAGGCTTATAAAAGCTTCTGCAAACTATTAGCAGCAACTTATTAAGGCCCTGCTGTACAATGTATGAATTGTGCTACTCTATACGCTAGCTCAGAAATTACTTATCTCCCAAGTTATTTTCACTCTGTTGTAGACTTTAAAAGAGAGAAAGACTTTGAGATATGGAAAAGGCACTTCAGCAAGGTCAGACTCACAGCAGCATACGGATTTATTTGGCATAGCAACCCGGTCAAGTTGGGACAAGGGATTAAAATCAGATGGAATGTTATCAGGGCCATGCACTATTAAAACTCCCTGTCAGGCATGCAAGGTCAGCCTGTGCCACCTTTCAAATAAACAAAGACAAACTTCAGAAAGATTACCTCAAACTAACCAATAAACAAGTAATATTTGTGGCCTCTGAGACATAGAGTATGTAGTGGGGAGAATTCCATGTTAGCCCAGGTATAGTTAGAGACAGCACCAACAAGCTCTCTCTTGCCTTCCTGCACTCTCTCTGCCTTCCCTTGCATACTCCAGCCTGGAGACCTCCAGAACTGCTATTCTGTCCTCTTACGTTCTGCACACAGTTTGCACCCTCTGTCATGAGAAAGATAACTCTGGCCTCGCCTTTTCCTGTCACAAGACTATGGGGTCATGTGACTATTTGTAATGGCATTCAATGGGTTCTATGCTGTCATCCTTAAAGATAGGTCTCAAGTTTGTTTTCATTGGATTTGTCACCTCCAACCACACCATAATTTCAGTTTTTAAAAAAATAACATTACATTCAGTTTCTGCTGCTACATCTCTGGCCTTTTTGCCTTCTTCACATAAATTGGAATACTGCCTGCATGTGTTAGTACACACAAAACTGTAGCAATGCTAAACACACAAATTCATACCAATGAAAAAGGCTCCTCTAGCTGGAGAATTCCACTAGCACCATACAAAAGGGGGTGGGGTTGCCTCTCAAGAAAGAACAAGTACATTGCCAGAACTAAAGCCTTGTAACTATATCCTAAATTTTGTGAACCATCTTGTTCTTAAATGTAATATACAAGTAAACATACACAAGTATTCTAATGGATAACTGGTAATGGTTGCTTAACAAAGCAAGCCCTGTTTTTCACAGAAAGGAGATGAATCTCTGGGCTCTTATGCCATTTGGCTTACATGCATATGCACGTTGTGTTAAAGTAATTTAAATAGTAGATATTCTGGAGCAGATTATTTATTATTTATTCACATCACATTTGACCCTAGCTTCTCATATTGCTACGCATGGGATTCTAACTGATATAGCACATACATATCCTCATTACTGTGATTCTAACTGCACATACTGTATGACCATAGCCTCTCTCTGCATACCTTATATGTATGCACTGTGCTTCTAAGGTTGCCATCAGGCTCTTTAACAGAGTCTTAATGTTCAGAAAGCGGCAGGTGAAGCTTTTCATGACATTCACTTGGTGAACAGATTCCTCTTAACAGGCTTGCCAGGTAATGCTTAGCAACCGGCAGGAGGGTTGTAGTAGGGAGCAGCTTCACCGGAGAAAAATTAAAAAGAAAATTAAGGCCTTGTCTACTTACAGGAAGTTCTGACCACAGAATTCCTAGTTACTGCTAGAGCTATCCAGAAGTGACAAGGGTACCTCTAGCAATCACCAGAAACTAATAGCCAGGAACTCTATGGTCAGGACTTTAAACAGGCAAGGCCTTATTCTCTTTTTAAGGTTTTTCTCCAGGATGATCAAACCCTGGGCCCCAGTTTCCATGCACTGAACAGCTGAGCATCGGCAGGCAAGTACTGCAATTGGCTAGACTACAAGGGCTACATTTACCATAAGCGGGTAAATGGAAACCCTACCTGTTAAGCTTCTATTAAAGGGATACATTATTTTCTCCAAGCAATTGGCATTCCCTATGTGCTTTGCTGCAGTAGAAAACCATGCTGATTTTCTATACATTCAAAATATAGAGGGTTTTGTTTGCAGTATCTGAATACACACGACACTTACAGATTAAACATTGTTATGTGTTTTACTGTATTTACTCAAAAGGAAGTTGACACTGATTATAAGGCAATTCCCCTAAACAACAGTTATATACAAAAGTTTTATTATTATTATTATTACTACTTATACTATTATTACTGTAACTTGTATAAGAATATAAAAAGGCTCTTTTTCATGACAGCAAATGTGGAAAACCTCCTAGATTTTCTTTTACATAAATAGGTACTCATGCATCTTCAATTCACATTAAAGAAAAAGAAAAACCTTAACAACTTTATTATTGCATAACCCCAAACAAACAAATTGACTCAAAACTCATCAAAAAAGTCATATGATTCTTTGATTCTTCAATCAGTTGCATCATCGCTACATTAAACTCATTGTAAATGATTCTTTATAACAAGAGTTGTCCATAATGAAGAGGAAAACCCAGGAACCTTACAAAATGTATTGTATAACTGCTAAACTGTTACTTCATTTCTGTATATCACATTCTGCCACAGAATTAATTTGCAAAATTTTACAGAACTCCCAAAAAACCTTTATGGTGGCAACAAATAACAATAGCAAAGTCAATAATCAAGTTGTGCTTTTTCCTGTATGGCTCACTTGGATAAAGAAGGCTGTTCTACCACAGCATTGGATGGACAAAGACCACATATGATTTCATGTCATGCAAACAGTCTGAAAGAAATCTAGCAATCTAGAACCTAAGACTATATAGTGATAACTTACTCTATTTAGAATTGTTTCCAGTTTTACTTCAGGTGAACTATTTTTTACTGCCAAGAAGCTGAGCAACTTGAGCAACTCTTTTGTGCATTTCTAAGGATATAAGTCATTATCAAATGCATGTCAAACATCTGTGTCTAATTTACCAGAGATGGATTGATCTGATTTTTTTAAAAAACAAAACAAAACCTTAACCTTATCTTCCCCTCCAGAAACTTTTGTGTGTGTGTGTGTATGTGGCAAGCATTGTATAAAATGGCATTATAAAACTGTAATTTGGGGGTACACTGATATAGAAATGAGAAACATAAGGGAGCACAGAAGGTGCCTAAGGAGTATACCATTTCAATAACTGTAGTTATTACATGTAATTATATTTTGACATTTTGAAATTCAGCATTCATTCAGCCACAGTGCTATTCTTCACATATTAGAACATAAGAGAAGCCATGTTGGATCAGGAAATGGCCCATCCAGTCCAACACTCTGTGTCACAGAGTGGCCAATATATGTGTGTGTGTATACACACACACACATATATATATACACAGACACATAGTGTATATACATGGCTAACAGCCACTGATGGACCTCTGCTCCATATTTTTATCCAATCCCCTCTTAAAGCTGACTATGCTTGTAGCCGCCACCACCTCCTGTGGCAGTGAATTCCACATGTTAATCACCCTTTGAGTGAAGAAGTACTTCCTGTTATCCATTTTAACCGGACTGCTCAGCAATTTCATTGAATGCCCACGAGTTCTTGTATTGTGAGAAAGGGAGAAAAGTACTTCTTTCTCTATTTTCTCCATCCCATGCATAATCTTGTAAACCTCTATCATGTCACCCCGCAGTCGACGTTTCTCCAAGCTAAAGAGCCCCAAGCGTTTTAACATTTCCTCATAGGGAAAGTGTTCCAAATCTTTATTCCTTCTAGTTGCCCTTTTCTGAACTTTCTCCAATGCTATAATATCCTTTTTGAGGTGCGGTGACCAGAATTGTACACAGTATTTCAAATGAGACTGCACCATCGATTTATACAGGGGTACTATGATACTGGCTGATTTGTTTTCCGTTCCCTTCCTAATAATTGCCAGCATGGCGTTGGCCTTTTTTATTGCAATCGCACAATGTCTTGACATTTTCAGTGAAATCTACCACGACTCCATGATTTCTCTCTTGGTCAGTCTCTGCCAGTTCACACCCCATCAACTTGTATTTGTAGCTGGGATTCTTGGCCCAATGTGCATTACTTTGCACTTGGCCACACTGAACCTCATTTGCCATGTCGACGCCCACTCACCCAGCCTCAACAGATCCCTTTGGAGTGCCTCACAATCCTCTCTGGTTCTCACCACCTTGAACAATTTAGTGTCATCTGCAAACTTGGCCACTTCACTGCTTGCTCCCAACTCCAGATCATTAATGAACAAGTTAAAGAGCATGGGACCCAGTACTGAGCTCTGCGGCACTCCACTGCTTACCGTCCTCCACTGCGAAGACTGCCCATTTATACTCACTCTCTGCTTCCTATTAATTAGCCAGTTTTTGATCCACAAGAGGACCTGTCCTTTTACTCCATGACTCTCGAGCTTACTAAGGAGCCTTTGATGAGGAACTTTATCAAAAGCTTTCTGGAAGTCAAGGTAAACAACATCTATTGGGTCCCCTTTGTCCACATGTTTGTTCACCCCCTCAAACAGGTTAGTGAGGCAAGATCTTCCCTTACAGAACCCATGCTGAGTATTCCTCAATAACTTGTGTTCATCAATGTGCCTACTCATTCTGTCCTTGATAATGCTTTCTACCAACTTTCCTGGTATTGAAGTCAGACTGACTGGCCTGTAATTTCCCAGATCTCCTCTGTAACCCGTTTTAAAGATGGGAGTGACATTTGCTGCCTTCCAGTCCTTAGGAACGGAGGCAAATTTCAATGAAAGATTACGTATTTTTGTCAGGAGATCAACAAGTTCAACTTTGAGTTCTTTCAGAACTCTTGGATGTATGCCATCCGGACCTGGTGACTTATTAGTTTTTAATTTGTCAGTCACTTGTAGGACCTCCTCTCCTGTCACCTCAATTTGACTCAGGTCTTTCAACACCCCTTCCAAAATTAGTGGCTCTGGAGTGGGCAAACACTTCTCGTCTTCCACAGTGAAGATGGAGGCAAAAAATGCATTCAACTTCTCAGTCATTTCCCTATCCTCCTTCAGTAATCCTTTTACCCCTTGGTCATCCAAGGGCCCCACTACCTCCATGGCTGGTTTCCTGCTTCTAATATACTGGTATTTGAAGAAATTTTTATTGTTGGTCTTTATGTTTTTTGCAATATGCTCCTCATAGTCCCTTTTTGCCTGCCTGATCACAATCTTGCATTTGATTTGCCACAGCCTGTGTTCCCTTTTATTAATCTCACTTGGACTAGTTTTCCACCGCTTAAGGAGTCCTTCTTACCTCTTACAGCTTATATTACTTTGTTTGTTAACCATGCAGGGCTTTTCTTATACCTGTTTGTGCCTTTCCTAACTTGTGGTATATATTTTATCTGAGCTTCTAGGACTGTAGTTTTAAATAGCCTCCAAGCTTCCCCAAGGGTTTTGACTGTATTTACCTTTCCTTTCAGTTTCCTCTTCACATGCCTCTTCATCTCAGAAGAAGAAGAAGAAGATTATGATATTGGATTTATATCCCGCCCTTCACTCCGAAGAGTCTCAGAGCAGCTCACAATCTCCTTTACCCTCCCCCACAATAGACACCCTGTGAGGTGGGTGGGGCTGGAGAGGGCTCTCACAGCAGCTGCCCTTTCAAGGACAACCTCTGCCAGAGCTATGGCTGACCCAAGGCCATGCCAGCAGGTGCAAGTGGAGGAGTGGGAAATCAAACCTGGCTCTCCCAGATAAGAGTCTGTGCACTTAACCACTATACCAAACTGGCTCTCCAGAGAATTTACCCCTTTTAAAGTTAAATGTGGTTGTGCTGGTCTTTTGCGGCAACTCCCTATTTATACAAATGGTGAAATCAATAATGCTATGGTCACTGCTTCCAAGCAGTGTGATCACTTTTACATCTTACTTAGGACCAAATCCAGGATCGCCCCACACCTGGTAGGTTCTGTGACCATCTGCTCCATAGCACAGTCATTGAGAGCATCTAGAAACTCAGTCTCTTTCTCTTGACCTGAACACATATTGACCCAATCAATCTGCGGGTAGTTAAAATCACCTATTACGACACAGTTTTTACATTTAGCAGTTATCTTTAATCCTTCCATCATATTATAATCATGCTCTATCTTTTGATTTGGTGGGCGATAACAAACTCCCATAGTTAAATTTCCTTTTGGGCCCTCTATTTCGACACAAAGCATTTCTAGAAGGGAATCTAATTCTTTGACCTCAGTCTTACTGGACTGCATACCCTCTCTGTATACCCTCTCTGGACTGTACACCCTTTCTGAAATTCCCACAATGTCTATGTTTTCCCCAACACTAAACATTCCAACTCACCAATTTTACTTCGAACACTTCTAGCATTTGTATACAAACATCTATAATTTCGCAGGCAAGTTAGGCCCGCACCTTCCTCCTGCTGCCTCGATGGGATAATAGGGTATGATATTAAATGAATGAAGCAAGCAACAACATTGACATCTACTCTTTGAATTGATCAGAAAAAGCAAGTGTTGTTCATTTTGTTTTGTACAATAAGATAGGATACTGATATCACATTTGCAATGTTTGCTCAACATGTTGGTTTTACCTGGAATCTTGTCCTCTCTGCTGCATAGACCTGGTAGTGAAGCATAGCCTGCAGAACTTTTTTGTGACCTCCTGGCACTAAGCAAACTGCCCCAAGGATCTCCAACACAGCAATCTTGGTTTTGATGTTCTCAGTCCGTAAACTCTGAGAGATTATATTGATGCTTTCTGGATGGGCCAGTACATGTGCCCGTCCCTGGGAGTTGTTCATCAGAGCTTTGATGCATCCTATAACGGATGTGTGTATGCGGCTCTCTGAGGTCTCATAATCCATACTCTTGAGAAAGTTCAACAAGCAGGTCAGGCCATCCAGCTCAATAAACCTTGTCACAAATCTGAATAGATGAAAGAGAGGAAAATAGGATGAAGCTCCTTGCATAGGAGGCATCAGGTTAGTGGAACAGAGGACTAAACAGCTGCTTCTCATATTACTTTTTTAAAAATTAAGATACTCAGGAGCCATATGTACACCTCAAGATCCTTGCCAACATTTTATCAGAGTTACACCATACATGCATATTTTGAAAAGACTGCCACTCATGTGCTTTGTATTAGAAGGGAATATGCATTTTGATCCCAGTATTACATTACTGAAGATATTCAAGAATGGGTGCAAAATTATATGAAAGTAATTTGAAGAACTAACTATTTATCTAGATTACACAAATAGTTAACATAGAGATTGGTCTAGCAATCATGTAGGGACAAACTAAAGAAGACACTGAAAGATCTATTAAAAGGCTTCCTATGCTTTTTTCGTTGGTAAACAGCAGACGGGGGGTTCAATGTACATGGGACAGCCAATGTGTTGTAGTAGTTAAGAGTGGCAGACTCAAATCTGGAGAGCTGGGTTTAATTCCTCAGTCTTCCACATAAAGTCTGCTAGGTTACCTTGGGTCAGTCACAGTTGTGTCAGAACTCTCTCAGCCCCATCTATCTCACAAAGTGCCTGTTGTGAGGAGAGGAAGGGAAGGCAATTGTAAGCGGCTTTTAGAGTCCTTAAGGTAGAGGGAAATGGGGTATAAAACACAACTTCTCTTCTTTGTCTGGGGCGGACACATACAAAAAGGATTCCCTCCCCAATTTAAAATGGTCCCCTAGAGTTGCTTTTTGCTTCACTGGAAGTATGTGTCTTATGTCTGTGTAAGGAGGAGGGATAGAGGTAACATAAAAGTGTGGTATTGTGGTTACAATACCGGATTAGATTCAAATCCCCACTCTGCCATGCAAACTTGCTGTGTGACCTTAGGCCAGTCACTCAACCTCAGCCAAACCTCAGAGTATAATACAGTATAGTGCTTTGGGTCCCCACTGGGGAGAATTGCAGATATAAATGAAATGAATTAGTAAATGAAGGGAAAAGGAGCTAAGCAGTTCTGCAATGGTTCAGCTCAGGAAACTATTTTTATTAGGGACGAAGTCTTTCCTACACCAATTGTTTTGGTGCCCCAAACAGATATGTTTGCAAGTGGTGTTCTGGTTTCCCCCATGTCCTACAATTCTAGCCCAACTGCATTTTTGTCTTCTTGGAACCTTTGCTGTTAGTTTCAAGTGCTGCCATATCGTCTGATCTGCTTATGCACTAACTGAAAGGGTGGGGTGTTGCTGTTGTTTTTTAATCATGCTTGTAATCTGCCTTGGTCCCAGTGAAAAAGACAGACTATATATGAAATGAATATGGTAAATTACTTAAATAAATCAACTTTTATATTTTTATGTATTTATTATTTAAAATATTTTTATGCCACCTAACATTTATTCAGGATCCACAATGTGGCAAACATGAAAACATTTAAACAACTCTCTCTCTCTCGGCTTGGCTTCGCGAACGAAGATTTAAGAAGGGTGCAATAGTCCACGTTTGCTGCAGGCTCGCTGGTGGCTGACAAGACCAATGCGGGACAGGCAGGTCCGGCCACAGCAGCTGCAGGGAAAAGTCTGATTTAGGGTTGGTCCTGTAGCAGTGCGATTCTTCCTCAATCTCCTTTTGTCCTCAAGACCAGCTATGCGTGCAATCTCAAAGGAAGAGACAGCCTGGTGGATGGTGTGCCTCCATGCTTTGCGATGCCACCTAACATTTATTCAGGATCCACAATGTGGCAAACATGAAAACATTTAAACAACTAAAATTGAATTAAAAACACAAACAACGTAAAATTGAATTTAAAACACAAGCAACACTAGAAGGAAGTCCAAAGACCATTAGTAGGGGTATGCCAGAGAAAACAAGAAAATCTTCACCTGCTGGCAAAAGATACTGGTAGAAGGAGACAGATGAATCAGTATGTTTTGCCTGAAGATAAGATGAGTGAGAGGTGATATGATCACCATCTTCAGGTACTTGAAGGGCTGTCATACAGAGGATGGTGCAGAGTTGTTTTCTGTTGCCCCAGAAGGTCAGACCAGAACCAACAGGTTGAAATTAAAACAAAACAGTTTTTGGCTAAGCATTGCAAAGAACTTCATGAGTTAGAGCAGTTCCTCAGTGGAACAGGCTTCCTCAAGAGGCTCTTCTTCTTTGGAGGTTTTTAAACAGAGGCTAGATACACATCTGACAGCAATATTGATTTTGTGAACTTATGCAGATCATCAGAGGGAGGGCAGAAAGGGCTGCATCAGTGTTTTGTTCACATGGCCCTTTCTTACATGCCCAGGATAATGCTGCTTGCCACTTTGAGGTCATGAAGCAATTTTTCTCCAAGCCACTTTGGCAAGGGATTCTGGAGGTTTTTTGTCAACTTCTGGGAATGGAACAAAGGTCACTGGCTGTGGGTGGGGGGGTCGTATTTGTGAATTTTATGCATTGTGCATGGGGTTGTACTAGATGACCCTAGAGGTACCTTACAACTCTATAATTCTATGAATATCCTTAGGGAAGGAGTTTTAAAGTTTTGGTGTCATGACAGAGAATACTTTCTTGGGTAGCCACCTAACTAGCCTCGGACAGCAAGGGCAACCAAAGAATGGCATCCAAAGATATCTGAAGAGAATCGAAAACTAAGATTATAGCACCGAAATATTTTATGTATTTTATGGTTTTTATATTATTCTACGGTTTATGGTTTTAATGTATTACTGTGTTTACTCATGCACATGCATGTCTATGTGAGCTGCCCTGAGCCCGCCAAGGCGAGGAGGGTGGGATACAAATAGAAATAAATAAATAAATAAATAAATAAATAAATAAATAAATAAATAAATAAATAAATAAGTGTGGGTGGAATAAGACTGGAGTGATATAGTCCATATGACACATTCCAGTCAACATTCTAGCCACAATGTTCTGTTACCAACTGTAGCTTCTCGACAGTCTTCAAGAGTAGTGCCTCATAAAGCGCATTACAGTAATCACCACAGTGGCAAGAGTTTTTCTGTCCAGGGAGGGCCGCAGTTGGCTCTACAGCCAAAGGTGCTGAAAGGCACCCCTGGCCATCTCTGCCACCTGTTTATCCAACAGGAGGCCTGGGTCCAGGAACACTCCTAAGGTATTAAGCTGTTCCTTTAAGGGGAGTGCAATCCCATCCAGAACAGGGGATAACAATTTCCTGGGTCAGATCTTCCTCTCACCAATAGCACCTCCATTGTGCTAAGTTTAAGTTTCAACTTGTTTGCCCTCACACATTTCAAAACTGCCTCCAATTTTAATAGTTCCCACAGCCACCTTGATATCTGCTAGTAGCATCTGCATACTAGCAATGGCTCAGCCCATATCTTCAGATGATATCTCCCATTGGCTTTACAAAGATGTTGAAAAGCATGGGAGACAAGATGGAACCTTGGCTAACTCCATAGGCCAGCAGACAAGGGGCAGAGCAAAAGCCTCAGCAGCACACTTGAAACCTATCCTTGAGGTAGGACCAGAACTAGCACAGAACAGTGTCTCCCAGTCTCATTCCCAAAGGAGGAAAAGGAAAGGTCCCCTGTATAAGCACCAGTCATTTCCGACTCTGGGGTGATGCTGCTTTCACAACGTTTTCACGGCAGACTTTTTACAGGGTGGTTTGCCATTGCTTTCCCCAGTCTTTTACACTTCCCAAAGGAAGTATCAAAAGCTACTGAGAGTTCCAGGACAGTTAAGAAGGTTGCACTCTCTGTGTCCATCTCCTGGCACCAGGGCAACAAGGCAGTTTCAGTCTCATAACCAGGCCCAAACCATGTTGGAATGGAGCTAAGCAATCCACTTCATTCACTAATCTCTGAAGCTGGCCAGCCACCATTCATGGAATCATCTTGTTCAAAAACAGTACATCTGAAACTGGACAGTAGATATTCAGCTCTCCTGATAATCTGATCCTGCTGCTGCTAACATAGAGCCCAAGCTGGAATGGGTGCAAGAGATTTTATTTGCAAAGTGCTTGGCAGAATGCTCATAGCAGGCTGCAGAGCACTCCACCTCCTCCCACTGGCCAAAACCCAATACACCCCTGACCACCAAGAAGGCATTGTTTTTTTGTCACCATCACTGCCACCAGGTAGGCTTTAAAATGAGCTCTAGCCTGTGCCTTAAGAGATTCATCCTGAATCTTTCTACACTGTTGCTCTAGCCATCTTCCCTGTGCTTTCATAGTCCACAGCTCCTCTGTACCGAAGGGGCTACACAGGTTCATCAACATAAAATAAGGTGTCTAAGTGCAATTGTGCCAATTGTCTGGGTCATTTCCCCATTCCAGAGGTCAACTAGGGCATGAACAGAACCACCAACCATATCAGCAGTAAATCCCCAATGCCATCTGAAAACCTATTGGATCCATCAGGCTACAGGAGCAGATCATCTTGATTGATCCTCCACCCCTGAGGAGTATTGGTATCCCTGTAAGTCTAAACCACAGCAAGTAGTGATCTCTTCATGACATGTGTGGGAAATGAAGAAGGGACAGTCTTCATTCCCCACACATTCAGACTACCTTCTTCCTGCCCGGAACAAAACTCCAGATCAAGAGTGTGACTTGCACAGTGTGTAGGACCTATTTTTACCCGAGGCAAGCCCACAGTTGTCATGGAAACCATGGAACCTTGAGCCATTCCCAACAAGGTAGCCTTGGCATGAATGTTGACGTCTTCCCAGACAACTGGCCTTACTTTCCCAATGAAGCAGTCAGCAGCTCAGTTAAGCTGTTTGAGATTGGGACACTGACCTCAAAAACTCTGCATAACCCAAACCAGGGGACCTGCAGCTGCTTATAAAATCCATTCATGGATTTTGCAATATCTCATTTATTTTTACCCTCCATACACACTAAAGTCAGTCATGTTACTTTTTAAAGAATATCTACTTTCTTGCACTTACCCTTAGTTAGGGTTGCCAAGTCTTGCCTGGCTGCCGATGGGGGGACTTCCCTCATGCGCACAAAGCATGAGCAGCACAATGGCACCACCCGGAATTGACATGATCACACCAGACACACTGCACAAGGATGCTCTAATATTTTCGTAAAAACTTATGATACTATAGAGTTTTTAACCAAAATGAAAGAGCATCCCCAGTGCAATTACATCACTTCCAGGTGACGTCATTGTGCCGGGCATGTTGGGTGCCAATGGAGCTCCTCAGGGTGGGGTTCCCCCCCCCCACTTACTGGACAATCCTGTGCTGGTAGGCTGGAGGCCCCAAAATCAGGGGAAACCCTGCCCCCAGCAGGAGGCTGGGAACCCTGTCCTAGGTACCTGAGTAGCCTTCTTGTGTGCTGTTAAACAATTCTATATTCCACAAGTACAGTTACTGGAGGGTTGCTGTTTGGTTAAAATATTGATTCCGGTGGAAATTGACACAAAGCTGAAGGCCTGGTTTTATAGACTCTTCTTGAGATTAAACTTGCATTGATGCTAAAAAACTCCCATAACACTTTCCAGACTATTTTTGTTATCTACTGACATAAAACAAAAAGGGGCAAGATTTGAAGTTCTTTTAAAAGACAGCATGAAGAAGAGTTGAATTATACCCCACCTTTCATTCAGAGTCTCTGAGTGGCTAACAATCTCTTTCCCTTCCTCTCCCCACAACAGACACCTGTGAGGTAGGTGGGGTGAGAGAGCTCTGAGAGAACTGCTCTTGAGAGAACAGCTCTTTCAAAAACTGTGATTGACCCAAGGTCACCCAGCAACTGCATGTGGAGGAGTGGGGAATCAAACCCAGTTCTCCAGATTAGAATCCTCCGCTCTTAACCACTAAACTAAACCGGCTCACAGATAATCTGCAGAAATATCTGCGTAAGATGTGCAAGCATTCAGACACACTTGCTCACAGTGACTAGTGTCTTCAGTGCAAGACAATGCTGTTGACAATCAGGACCTCCGGGAGATTTGAATAGGTCTATGGTCATACTGTTTCCTGGGCTACTCTCAGTGATGACTGTTAAAAGGATGGCTGGTGAAATGAAGGGTTAAATACTGTGAAGAGATTAGTCTGAGCACTGCACAGTATATTTTCCGGGGGGTGAGATAAAGAATGAAACCAAACTTAGAACTATGGCCAATTAATAAAATGGTAAAACTATGCTGGGATCGTACCTTTCTCAGGTTCTCATTGCAGTTGCCACATGTTGGGCCCATACTGGGGTGGGGGGGGAGAACTTTAGAGAGCCAGTTTGGTGTAGTGCTTAAGTGTGCGGACTCTTATCTGGGAGAACCGGGTTTGATTCCCACTCCTCCACTTGCTCCTGCTGGAATGGCCTTGGGTTAGCCTAACCAAATACAGGCCAAGACAACACTCCATCTAAATGGGTAGAGTGGACCCAGTAGAGAGCCTGGTTTGGTTGGTTTGGTATTGCAGGAGTTGTCCTTGAAGGGCAGCTGCTGTGAGAGCCCTCTCAGCCCCACCCACCTCACAGGGTGCCTGTTGTGGAGGGAGAAGATAAAGGAGATTGTAAGCCGCTCTGAGACTCTGATTCAGAGAGAAGGGCGGGGTATAAATCTGTAGTCGTCTTCTTCTTTACAAAGAAAACAAATATGTCAAGGGCTGCAAACAGTCTATTTGCATAGACTAGTTCTATGCTTTTAGATGGGGATTCCACTTAGGAAGACAAATGTGTGATGTGTTATGACAAGAGCCACAACCATGTAAAATGTGCTTTGTTTCATAAGGCTAAGAACCAATTTGTGTTTGGTAACATTTATGGGCAAAGCCCCTCCAGATGATATGGAGAGAGGCAGGTAGCTTTATTCTCATTGCAGGCAAAAGGAACAACTGGTTATAACTTATTGATAAGTTCCAAATAGAAACCTGAACAATGAAGCATTTCAAATACCAGGTGGAGCCAACACAGTGTCAATGAACCACTGGCATAGCTGCAGCTTCTGTATAGGGTTGTGCTGTATCTGATTCACACTTCTGCAGTCTACAGATTTGGCAGCATTAAGGCACAAAGCTCCCAACATACTATTCTTTCAGGGGTACTGTCTTAACATAGTATTTATGAGCCTTGCAGTAGTGTATAAACAAATGATAGACAAGTAGAATGAAGGCTAGATCTATATATAGTTCACTCTTAAAAAAAGAATTTGAGAACTTATATTGAATTTGGGCCAGATTTATTGGAGGGTCCATTATCCCCCCCTTTAGTAACTTCATCCAATTGGCTTTGACCAGAAACCAGGAAAAACCAAGGACATAAGTAAGAAGGGAATTCAGTATGAGGTTTGGTGCCTGTTCAAATCTGAATTTTAAAGTTGGTCCATGCATGCATGCTTGAAGAATGAAGGCAGCACACCACAAATGGTTACAGTCAAATGTGTTAAATGGCAGTGCTCTTTATTGGAGCACAATAAGATTTTTTTCCAACCTTAGCTGACATAAGCAAGGGGGAGACCATAAAAAAAAAAACTTTCTAGAGTTACATTTTCCATCCCTAGAAAAATCAACAATTCGGAATACAAACCAAGGCTATTCAGTGCAGCATATGTATTTAGTAACACTTCCATCTTTACATTCTAAGGCTGATGCACATCTGTGCCTTTATAGATGTGTGCATATGTATCCTTTTGGATACAGCTGCAAACTCCCAGAGATCAGTGTTGGATCACTGCATTCTACAGCATGAACATTTCCACATATTGCTACCATCTGGCATATCCTACAGTCAGCCTGAGACAAGGGTGCTAAAAGTTTTCCTTGGTAGAATCACAGCCATGTAAATGTACTGTAGGAGGGTGTAGGCTCTTGGCTAAGACCCTAGATGTCTCCATCTGGGGCCTCCACTATAGCCTTTAGGTAAAATAGTTGATTAAACACCAGTGTGGAGTAGTGGTTAGAGTATCAAACTATGATCTAGGACAGGGATGGCCAAGGGTAGCTCTCCAGATGTTTTTTGCCTACAACTCCCATCAGCCCCAGCCATTGGCCATGCTGGCTGGGGCTGATGGGAGTTGTAGGCAAAAAAAAACATCTGGAGAGCAACCCTTGGACACCCCTGATCTAGGATACCCAGGTTTAAATCCTGACCATGCCATGGAGCTCACTGGACCCTCTGTTCTCTCTCATGCTTGCCTAATTACAAGGTTGTTTTTGTGAGGATAAAATGGAGGTGAGGTGAATATTGCTGTTTTGGCTTTGTTTTAGGCTGGACTCATGACACACTTTTGAGGGGAAAGGTTGGCTACCCCTGTTCTATGCACATTGTCTGATAACTAGCAGCAGGTTTTCCACCCTTCAGACTGGTTTCCCAGTCTAGCTGAGACAAGTATCTTTGGATCAGAAGGTACTCCCATCATTGTCAATAATGAAGGCTGGATGCCTGCCTATAGAAGGAAGTGAGATAGGTTTTATTTACCAGAGATATTAGAGGTTATCAGAACCATGACAAGACAAAACCAAGCCAAAATAAAGGAGGAGACAGGTAAGCTAGAGAATAGAAACAGTTCTAAGCAAAAGGAAAAAAATATTTTCTTGAAATAATACTCTTGCCCGTTTTCTTAGAACTTTAACAAATCTCTGCTGAGATCCAACAAACTTTTGTTTGCCTGTTGTTCCTTACACTACTTTTCCCAGATCAACTGACATCTACTAGCAGTAATGGCTTTTGCAGTTGTTTCTAGCCTGACATTTTAATATTCAAAGTTGTTTATGGGTACAATCCACAAGGAAGATTTCTCTTCAGTCCAATCATTTTGCCAAGGATTTATCCTTAAGCTGTGCAGTGAATGGTCAGGTTATTAAAGAACTGAATCTAATCACTGAAACACACCTACAGAGGCTTATGTTCTACAGTACAGCTGTTCTCAATTGTGTCAAACATAATTTCAAAAGACAATATTATTCTTCTCAATAGACTTGTCTGTTCATTACTTTTGAGGGAGAAATCACAGCCTAGTAAGACTTACAGGCTCTCTGTCACAGACACTCGAATAAAGTAAGAAGTGAACCCAGTTGTACCATGTTGATCCAGACATGGTTGCTCTCAGACAATCTGCTCCAAGAAAGAATAAATGGATTTCATTAGCGTGGGCAGTGAGATATTCCCTTCCATACGTACTTCTTCTTTTGTTCCTGGACAGAAGAAGTCAGAGGAAGACGTACGCCCAAGGTTCATCTCATATCCCAAATAGTGATATGTGTGACTAAATCCATGAGGAAATGACAGGAGACACAATTGGAAATAAATCAGGGCTGAACTTAGAAAAGAACTTGGTACATTTGGTAAATGCTTCAAAAGCAGAAAGTGGTATCCTGTGTGGGGTACTGAACTTTATTCCCCTTTGCTCTTAAGAGGCTGTTTCTGTTCCTGATGCCTAAATTTTCATTTTTTCCCTCTATCTTACCTTTTGCTTCCCCAAAACTAGCCCTTTGGACCCTATCACCTTGGAAGCAGAGCAGAACCAGCCAATGTGCTTGATTTGCTGTATTTATTCACGATTTAAGTTTTTTATTTGCTTTTCTGGCAAAGTTTGCACAGTCCCAATCATAATAAAGGTGAGTCACATAACCCCGTTAAGAACTTTGGCAATTATTACACGAGGATTTATAGGTGAAAAAATTGTACTAGCAATAAATATATTCAGCCTTCCCAACCACTAGATGATTCAAAAACATGCACATCTATCAATCATCACTGATATTTTCATTCCCCTTTCCCTGTGTGGCTTTATGGCTTCTGAATTGGCAATACCATCATTTGATGAAGGGACACATATTTCTTACCTAATTCTAAAACTTGTATTTTGAAAACCCATGTATGGAGTTGCTTACGAAAAGGATTTGATATAGCCATGGGCCCTTCTCTGCTGCATCCTTTCCTTCAAAGAGGGAATTGGCTCACTCATCAGGCATTGGCATATTGCCCACTTGGCAACTAACAAATTGAGTCGCTGGAAATTAGTTGAGACATGGGGACTTAACTCAAAATTTGGCTTGGCTATAGCTACACGGGGGGGGGGGGGCGCCGGGGGGAGTTCTTAGCACTGCTGCCAGCAAATTTAAAGCAAAGGCTTTATGTGACAGTTCGTGAATGCTGGTGCTGACACTCATTAGGGCTATTATAAACAGAGGAAATAAATGCCTGCTGTCAGAGGTATCCAGCAAAAGCAATACAGGGCTTGTTCAGAGAAACCTGGCCTTGAGAAAGAGATTTCCCATACTCCACTCCTGCAGACCCCCAAAGGGGGGCCGTCATACTAGATAAGACCTTTCTGGTATAATTGAATAGGACAGGGAATTAAGACTGCGAAGGGTATGGGCCACATATTTATTATAATGACCAGAGGATTCTGGCATGCAAAGTGGAAACATGTTCTTCTCTCTTGAGCATGGCAGAACAACTGATGGAAACTGTGGAAGCTGATTAACAGTTAGTTGCAGCAAGATACAGCTGTAGCAATGAGCTGTGGCAAAGTGTAGGCTACAACACCTTTAAAGAAAACTACAAAAATATTGCAGATTTTTTTTTTTAATTTACAAACTTACATGATTACTCCACTGTAGCAAACACGGTTCCTATCATAATGTTAGTCGATCTTGCTCAAGATTATCTGATATTATTTTGCATCTTACACAGCACAGTAGAGAGACCTTATTTGGCTCAATGCTTTGATTTGGTGGCTGTAAAATTATGAATAAGAATTTACACAGCAAAACAATAATGTTCTGATAAAAGCTCACTCCAAACTGATGAAGGGAGATTTGACTCTCAAAAGCTTATACCCTCAAAATCTTGTTGGTCTGAGGAGCTGCTGGACTCAAATCTAGCCACTCTACTACAGACTAATATAGCTACCCTCTGAAACTAACTCGAAACTGAGTTTGGCTTGACAATCTATCTCTTTGTCATGTGTTTTAACTCCTTTTTGATGAAGTGTACATTTATGCTGTCCATTTTATAATGAATTCCTATGTATTTATATGGCCTTTATTGGTACACTGAGTATTATTTACAATAGTATGCTTGTCACTTTTTTCATATTGTGAATTCAGGTAGTGTTTTTAATCTGTGGTTTACAATGCACTCCTATTACTGATATACCTTCTCATGCTTTTTTATACTTCAGTTTTGCTGTCATTGATTTATTCAGAAAATTTTAATGCTGTCTCTCCTTGAACTTGCCCAAAGTAGCTTACAAAACAACCAACACCCTCCCCATTAAAATATATTAATTATACTCCAGCATTTTTTTTTTGGGGGGGGGGGGGGAGGCAGCCAGCACAAAAAACACAGACCATGGAAACAGACCACAGACAGCTTAATATAAGTATCCATAATAAAATAGTGTTTAAAAAAATCAACCTTTTAACTAAAACCCTTGGTGAACAGGCTTGGCCTAATGCCTAAAAGAGGCAACATAGGTGCCAGGTAAGCCTCAAGGGGAAGGGCATTCCACAAGCAAGGTGCCACAACTATTAAAAAAAAAAACCCTGAAGGTGGGAGCACCAAAAGCAGAGCTGGGAAGGCAGATCTTACTAGGCGGGCTGTTAAGGGAGGAGGTAGTCCTTGAGAATGCTCCTTATTTTCTCTCTTGCCTTATGCCTCAGATATTTGGTGAGGGAAATACCACTTTTTGTGTCTTTTAATATTCTTATGCATGGGTATAACAAGAACCACCCTTAAGATAGGCTGGTCTCAGACATTTAAGGATATCCCCCCCCCCAGATTATTTCTGTGGCACAGAACTGGCAATTGAGGCCAGGGGAGCCCCAACCTCTGGGCCAAAGGCAGAAGCTGCTCCAGAACAGAGTGAGGCACAGCTGAGATGGCAGTAGCAGAATGATGGCCCCTGCAGGAGTTGGGAGTGAAACACCAGCAGGAGAGCTCATCTCCACCAAGCAGTTGCTGAGCAATATAGTATGTGAAATTCCATTGAAGCCAGTGGGGTTTAAGTATGCAAAACAATTTTGCCAGCTTTCAGCCTAAAGCTATATTGCACATCAATGCCCAAGGTGTTGGCTGGGGCACATAATAGGAATACTATCCGCAAGTGGGACCTGGGGATCCCTCAGAGTTACACCTCATCTCCAGACTACACAGATCACTTCCATTGGAGAAGATGGCTTCTTTGGAAGGTGGCCTCTATGGCATTGTACCTCACTGAGGCAGGTCTCTGTCCTCCCCAGGCTCCATCCCCAAATCTCCTGGAGTTTCCCAACCCTATACGCACCATCCCCTGCCAATGGCCAGGGTCTCTGGCTAGCCCTATGCAAACCCAGCTATGGCAGTGAAAGGCAAGGAAGTTGTTAAGAAATAATTCAGATTCAGAATAGATTCAGAGAAGGGAGAAGCAGTGCTAGGCTTGGCTCACATGGGTGGAACCCCAGGGATAAGAAGGGAATTGTTAACCAAGATGGGGAAGGAGAGAAAGATAGGCTGGCTGGGAAGGGCTGAGAAGGGAGAAAGACAAACCAAGAAAAGGAGCTGTGGGGGGAGGAGGAGAGTTGGATTTATACCCTACCCTTCACTTGGCTTCTCCGAGTGGCTTCCTCTCCCCACAACATACACCCTATGAGGTAGGTGGGTCTGAGAAAGTTCTCAGAGAGTTACCAACCTAAGGTCAGCCAGCTGGCTGCATATGGAGAAGTGGGGAATCAAACCCTGTTCTCCCAGATTAGAGTCTGCCACTCTTAACCACTACACCAAACTGACAACCAGATCTGCTCAGGCCTGGTGAAACAACCCATGCCAGAGGCACAACTCAGTTCCCCCCCCCCCCAAAAAAAAACAATATATGATAGGTTTATTGAAATTTCCAAGTTGTACCGAACTTTGTTGAATGAAGTAGTATCAAGTAAATTAATTCCACATATAACAAAATTCTACAAGCACAACTCAGTTTGTGAGGTTTTAAAGGGACAAAGCAGACAGATGGAGGGAACCATGCTCCTGTGGACTTGGTTCTTTGTCATAAAGGGAACCTCAATGAGCACCACTGATTGTGGTGAAAAACTCACCAACCATGAAAAAAGTACACAGTCCTGCTGCCCCCCCCCCCCCCCGTCCCCTCATTGAAGGCTACAACCTCCTACACAGATTTCTTTTGAGAGGTGGTACCTGTTGGCTCAGACTCAGTCAGTATCAACAATAATGAAGGTAGGCTTCTTTGTCACTTACTGTCAGCCTACCACTGGCTAGATCCAAGCTGAACAGGCGCTGCCTGCATTACTAGGATTTGGCTTGGTCTGCCTGGCCACCAGTGTTCTTGAGAGTTTTCCTGGTATTAAAGGTATTAAAGGATTCTGAGCACACTCCAGTCAAAGTTAAGAATTTTAATTCACCTGAAGACTGAAAGAGTAGTCAACGAATATGATAGTCAATACTGACATTAAATATATATATAAGGAAAAGAAAAGAAAAAAGAAGTGCCATAAGGAACCTGTAGAAAAGGCATTTTACAGAATTTTCCTGAAAACAGCGAACAAATAGTCAAGATCTTGACAATATATACATTTCCACTAAGCCAATAAAATGTGTTTGTTATTTTAAGTCTTTTACTTTATCCCCTTTCGGTGTGTACATATTCTCTAGTTTGGCTTCCATCAGAATGTTATATATTTGAAATAATCACTTCTCTAAAAATTTTGTGGTAGAGAACACAAACTGCTCCTTTTCAATTTATTATATGCCAATTTTGGTGTAGTTTGGTGTAGTGGTTAAGGGCACAGTTTGGTGTAGTGGTTAAGTGCACGGACTCTTATCTGGGGGAACTGGGTTCTATTCCCCACTCCTCTACATGGAGCTACTGGAATGGTGTTGGGTCAGCCATAGCACTCGCAGGAGTTGTCCTTGAAAGTGCAGCTGCTGTAAGAGGTCTCTCAGCCCCAACTACCTCACAGGGTGTCTGTTGTGGGAAGGGAAAAGGTAAAGGAGATTGTGACTGCTCTGAGACTCTGAGATTCAGAGTATAGGGCGGTATGTATATCCAATATCCAATATCCAAATGCCAGCCTTGAAATTACTGGGAAAAAATGGTCTATTGATTGGACATTTTCCAAATCCATGGATGGTAGCAAACGGGGGCTGACAAGATATAACAGGGTCACTTTAATTGGAAGAGATTCCCTGTTTCTGCCAAGAAATCCACTACAGGTAAGAGCTCCAAACCTCCCACCCAACTAAATCCCCCAAAAGGCTGCACACATGTGCTTTCACAAAGTGTAGATAACAACTACTGGAACTAATGGTAGTAAGTCATGCAGTCACATTCAGATGCACCAGTGGAAGCGAAAAGGACATGAAGGAAACCAAGGGAGAAAGTGGTAGAGAAAGAAGGCAGAAAGGAGGTTTGGAGGATGCATGAGTTGGACAACTAGGAACAGAGCTACAGAAATTGGATGGATTTACTCAATAAGCTTTAAGGGAAAGGTCAAGTAATTTCAGATTAAAGAAGTTTATAAAATAGAAAGTTTGAAAAACATGGCCCTGTAGAACCTGGAGAAAGCTGCTGGTTTGAAGGTACAGTTACAAGTTCTCTAAACTCTGTACTGGCTAACTTAAGACAGAAATGAAAATATGATGCCACTTATATGACAGACATAGATTCTCTCCTCTACCATTGTGTGTGATTTCAAGACAGCACCTAGCTGCTTTCAATTCAAGAAGTTCAAGTTCAGTTCAAGAAGAACACAATGTGGGCAATGGGAATAGATAATTACCTCATGGGTTGTGTCCGAAGAGCTGTCTTCAAGTCTTCAACTATTTTATTCCTCATTTCCATTTCTTCTTCATCAAAAGCATACAGGGTCTGCATCTATTTGAAAAAGACAGATAAATTATTACTAATCCAGCACCAGATCAGAGAAAATTGAGACTACTGAGATCACTGAATTAATCAGCAAAAGCCATCTGACAGGCTAAATTGGATATGCAGTTGACGTGTTCCCTAAGAAAATAGAATGTACAGTAATAAAGCTGGGTAGGGATGGTTCTTAAACAGAGATTTTGCTTTGCTCAACTACTATAGATGTTTAATATAACTAGAGACTGGCATTCTAAAAATGCAGCATGTAGTAAAAGATACTGTATTGTCATCAATTACAGTTGTTGGTGTTGATCCTATAACTGTCCTACCACTCAGCACAGCAAAGTCTGCCAATCCACTCTGAGACTATTGTTAGACTCAGGCAGTTGCAAATACCTAAACAGGACTAGCAAATAGTTTTGCTTAACAAACTTGATCCTTTAAGATACACAAAATTGCTCAGTAGAAAATCTAACTCCTCTTCCCCACACAACAAAAAATTGTAAACCTTGTTTTGAAAAGCCTTGAACAAACTGATGTGTTTGTGCTGCAGTTTGGTTGAAATCAGTTGAATATATTCTATCTCTCAGTAGTAGACCCTATAGAACACAGATGAACAAAATGTCTCAGTAACAATTCAGTCAATGATGGAATTCACTGCCAGGGGAGATAGTGATGTCCATGAGCACAGATGGCTTAAAAGGCAATTAGACAGAATCATGGCAGATAGGTCAACTGCTTGCTATAAGCATTGGTGAGTAAAGAGGCTAAAAACTGCTAAGACCCAACACAAGAGGCAACATCAAGGAGGAGGGGGGGGAGAAAGAAAGAAAGAAAGAAAGAAAGAAAGAAAGAAAGAAAGAAAGAAAGAAAGAAAGAAAGAAAGAAAGAAAGAAAGAAAGAAAGAAAGAAAGAAAGAAAGAAAGAAAGAAAGAAAGAAAGAAAGAAAGAAAGAAAGAAAGAAAGAAAGAAAGAAAGAAAGAAAGCTGAATCAGAGTCTCAGAGCAGCTTACAATCTCCTTTATCTTCTTCCCCCACAACAGACCTGTGAGGGGGTGGGGCTGAGAGAGCTCTCACAGAAGCTGCCCTTTCGAGGACAACCTCTGTGAGAACTATGGCTGACCCAAGGCCATTCCAGCAGCTGTAAGTGGAGGAGTGGGGAATCAAACCCAGTCCTCCCAGGTAAGAATCCGCACACTTAACCACTACACCAAACTGGCTGTGGCCTCTCTGGCCTCACACAGAGATTTTGCCATTTGAGTTTTGTGAAGGTAACTGGTTGTCTGAATAACCTACAAAGGAATTTCTATCATTACAAAGCCTCAAGCTCTTCACTTCTACCACATGTCACAAAAGGATGAAATACAAATGCAATAAATACAGTGTTTAATATGAACATTGCGATTATCAGAAGGCTCTAAATACAGAACAGTCCTCATCTCACCCAAATTGCTCAGGAGAATTAAGTGATAATGTCCAAATGGGGCCCAAGTAGCCGTTTTCCCTCCCTGGTGTCATGTGACTTGTTAGTGGTACAAGGTATCAGATGTGATGGGGGAGCAGATTATCACTCTCACTCCCTCATACTGGTCACTGGAAGTTCCACATGGCACCTCATGGCAATGAACTCTCTGAGGGTCTGAAAAAATGAATTGTTGCTCTACATAAAGATGGCCTAGGCTATAAGAAGATTGCCAAGACCCTGAAACTGAGCTGCAGCACGGTGGCCAAGACCATACAGCGGTTTAACAGGACAGGTTCCACTCAGAACAGCCCTCGCCATGGTCGACCAAAGAAGTTGAGTGCCTGTGCTCAGTGTCACATCCAGAGGTTGGCTTCGGGAAATAGATGTATGAATGCTGCCAGCACTGCTACAGAGGTTGAAGGGGTGGGGGAGTCAGCCTGTCAATGCTCAGACCATATGTCACACACTGCATCAAATTGGTCTGCAGGGCTGTTGTCCCAGAAAGAAGCCTCTTCTAAAGATGATGCACAAGAAAGCCCGCAAAAGGTTTGCTGCAGACAAGTACCGTTTTCGCACACAGCTTACCTCGCAGTCACAATCCTGTTCCCTCCGCAGTGTCTGTCGGATTTCCCACCACCTGTGCCGGAGTTACAGGAAGTGCCGCAGCTTTTGCGTAGCAAACGTAAACTGGGTTTTAGCGGTTTACATTTGCTACGCAAAAGCTGCGGCACTTCCTGTAACTTCAGCACAGATGGTGGGAAATCCGACCGGACGCTGCTGAGGGAACAAGATTGTGGCTGCGAGGTAAGCTGTGTGTGAAAACGGTCAAGCACACTAAGGACATGGATTTCTGGAACCATGTCCTGTGGTCCGATGAGACCAAGATAAACTTATTTGGTTCAGATGGTGTCAAGCGTGTGTGACAGCAACCAGGTGAGTACAAAGACAAGTGTGTCTTGTCTACAGTCAAGCATGGTGGTGGGAAAGTCATGGTCTGGGGCTGCATGAGTGCTGCTGGCACTGGGGAGCTACAATTCATTGAGGGAACCATGAATGCCAACATGTTCTGTGACATACTGAAGCAGAGCATGATTCCCTCCCTTCGGAGACTGGGCCGCAGGGCAGTATTCCAATATGATAACGACCCCAAACACACCTCCAAAATGACCACTGCCTTGCTAAAGAAGCTGAAGGTAAAGGTGATGGACTGGCCAAGCATGTCTCCAGACCTAAACCCTATTGAGCATTTGTGGGGCATCCTGAAACGGAAGGTGGAGGTGCGCAAGGTCTCTAACATCCACCAGCTACGTGACATCGTCATGGAGGAGTGGAAGAGGACTCCAGTGGCAACCTGTGAAGCTCTCGTGAACTCTATGCCCAAGAGGGTTAAGGCAGTGCTGGAAAATAATGGAGGCCACACAAAATATTGATACTTTGGGCTCCATTTGGACATTATCACTTAGGAGTGTACTCACTTTTGTTGCCAGCAGTTTAGACATTAATGGCTGTGTGTTGCGTAATTCTGAGGGGACAGCACATTTACACTGTTATACAAGCTGCAGACTCACTACTTTACAATGTAGTCAAGTGTCATTTCTTCAGTGTTGTCACATGAAAAGATATACTTAAATATTTACAAAATGTGAGGGGGTAAACTCACTTCTGTGACATGCTGTATATGACATCAACTGCAAGTTACTGGAACAGTAACTTTCTAGCTCAGAATCTCAAGGAGCATGATTTGTTAAGAGTTTTCTGCCCCCTCACCATAAGCCAAAAAAGCTAAGGAATATAAGGATAAGAGGAGGAAAAAATAAAACAAAGCCTTTGCCTTTGGGGATTAAGGATTTTCTAAGAGCTTGGTGAGACATGTCCTGGATTGCACAACCTTTTTTCTCTGAGATTCTAAATAACTCATGGACTTCTCCAAAATCCCACTATGGAGTTATGAAAAGTAACTCTTCTATGTTGCTCCCGATGCTGGGTTGTTGTGGTGGGTTTTTTGTTCTTGGGTGGGTGATTTTTTTTGTCTAGGATTTGAGCTTTGTATAGACCTAGGTTTAAAGGGGAGGGGGGATGAGGGTTGTTGTCAATTGTTTTTGTCTGTTTGTTTGCAACAGAGGAGTCCTTTGTAAAGAGAGTAGAGCTCCTACATGTAAATGGTGGAAAAAACTCAATGATTAGATATAGATATTTCCTGACTGAAAATATCTGAATGTCAAACTATAGCCTTGTGCTCCACTGATCAACATTTACTGGTTAACCCTGGCCCAAAGGACATCCACTTAGCTTCAACCAGGGCCAGGTTTTTTTCTGTCCTGACCCCTACCTGGTGGAACATGCTCCCACCTGAGATCAGGGCCTTGTGGAACTTACTGTAGTTATGCAGGGTCTGTAAAATAGAGTTGTTCCTTCAGGCTTTTGATTAAGGCAGTAGACACTAATTATCTGGCCTCCCTGTATAGAAACTGCCCTGACCATCCACCTTTTGTGGAGTCCTAATATGACATGAGTTAGTGTGACTCCCATTGCCATATGTCCAGCATATGAGGGGGGTGGATTCTGAATTCTTGCATCTATATTGCCATCTTTTAATTGTCTAATTGTTTTATTGGCTTTAATGATTATGTGATGACTGGGTTTTAATGTTTATATAATTTGATGTTACGTGTCCTGAACCCACTTTGGGAAGGGCAGGGTATAAATTTAATAAATAAATAATAAAGCAAAAATAGCCCTGGAGATCTCTTTTTTCCTTTTAATCTGTCTGTGCGATAAATTACGGATGAAAAGAGTATCATTTGTAGGTAGGTATTAGAAAGTTATCCAAGTATAGTTAACATTCAGCTGTAACATGTGCTGAAAGTTATATTTTCCTTTCTATCTTATCGTTGTGCTTCACAAAAATTATTTCCAACACAAGGAAAAGTGATGCATCAATCACACTTCATTGATTACCTCTCTCACACACACACCCATGCACACACAGTATGTACAACTGAGTATAGCTTTAAACTCTGAATAATTGCTTTTGAAGCTATCATTCATTTGCAAACCCTTCTATAGTACAAATATATATACTGAGTGCAAATACTGACAACCATCCAAAAGCAACAATGTGCAATAGAAGTAGCTTTCTATTCCTCAGTAAAGTAAGGAAAGGGTTTATTTGTGCTGTTAAACTTTGATTACTAACCATAGAAAGAAGAATGCATGAATCATTCACATGCTCACCCTGCTGAAGGACGAAGAAAGAAAGGAAAGGAGGCAGGTATAATGATTTTCATATGCTAAAACCAGCCAAGAGAAGCCAAGATCTGTTCTCCCAGGATGACCATGCAAGCAGTATAAAGTAGTTGGGTCCACTTCCACTTTTTCTCTGGATTAAGGCTATAGGAAGATGATTAAATAAAAGGCATCCTTTGTAGCCTGTCTCTTTGTTGCCCTCAGCTGCATTAGGAAAGAACATCTCTTTTTTTTCTGCATTACCAGCCTGGAAGAGATTGCTATGGCACTTGAATAGTTGAAGGTTGTTGATTTGTGGAACCACAACCGGGGAGAGCTAAAAGGCATAACCTCAATAAGTAGTAAAACAAGATATCAAAGATATCTCACCTCGAGACTGGACTACTGTAATGCCCTCTACTTGGGGCTGTCTTTGTCGCAAACCCAGAAACTTCAGCTACTGCAGAACGCAGTTGCTAGGCTGCTATTGTGACAGCCCAAGTGGGAGCACATACAGCCAGCGCTGCAGGAACTGCACTGGCTACCAATAGTGTACCAGATTTGTTACAAGGTGCTGGTTATCACCGTTAAAGCCCTATATGGCCGAGGACCTGTTTACCTTAGGGACTGACTGTCCCCACACGTTCCCCAGAGAGTACTAAGATCTGGATCTCAACATCTCCTAGTGATCCCCAGGCTGAAGGAGGTGAGATTGTCGACCACCAGGGATCAGGCCTTTTCAGTGGCAGCCCCCTCCTGGTGGAAACAATTGCCGGAAGAGGTTAGGGCCTTGCGGGACCTCGCTCAGTTCCGCAAGGCCTGTAAGACCGCTCTCTTCAAGCAAGCCTTCAGTCAACCGTAAGAGAATTCTGGAACTGTTGTCCTGAGAATATGAGTAACATGTAATTTGTTAGCACCAACTGTATATTGTTTTAACTTATATTGTTTAATGGTTTTATTGATTTTATTATTGCAATCATAGTACACTATGATTTTGATGTAAGCCGCCCTGAGCCCGCTACAGTGGAGAGGGCAGGGTATAAATCAAATTAAACATAAACAAAGATCCTGCTGTTTTTCTGAGAAAGTTTTCACAATGAGAGGGATACTCACAGCAGCCATGGAATTGATACGGTCTATGTAATAGTCTGGCCAGCTTGTAGCAAGTTTATTAGGATCCTCTTGTTCCTGAAATAGGAAAAAAATCATTTAGTTAAAACACTGCCAAAGCTCAAGGTAGCTTACAAAATCAACAATATAAAATCAACAATAAAGAAAGAACAAAACCATTACGAAATAACAACTTGCTTGGAGGTTCTAGCAGGAGGGTGCAGCTAACATATACCCTTGACCAAAGAATGGTACACTCCTAACTAGAATGGTCGTCCTCTTCCACCAAGTGTGCAGCTTTGGGAGGGACGCACATGGAATGGTGAGGGAGGTAGAGGACATCTGCCTAGCCAGCCAGATCAGCCAAATCAACCCTGGTGATCAATGGGGTGACACATGTTGCAGCCAGATCGCCCTCACATCTGAAATAACTTCACATTAAAAGGTGGACATCTTGCATCCACCCTTTTCTAAAAGAAGATAAAGAGGAGAAGCCATGGATTTCTGGGGACAGTCCATTTTACAGATGCAGGAAACTGCTGTCAAGACTCTGCTTCTCAACAGAACAGACTGAACACAAAGGAGTACCTGGCTCAAGGTCCACAACTAGCATGGTGGCTGTCAAAAGGAGAGGCAGTCTTTAATATACATGGAGCCTATGCTACAAATGTTCTCTAAAGATTAATTCCAGCATCTTGAATTACCGGTATGTCTGGATGTATACTGGCATCCAGGTTATATACAGGGCTTTTTTAAAAGCAAGAACACGCAAGAACGCAGTTCCAGCTGGCTTGGTGTCAGGGGGTGTGACCTAATATGCAAATGAGTTCCTGCTGGGGTTTTTCTACAAGATGAAGAATTGCAGATTTATACCCCACCCTTCTCCCTGAATCAGAGACTCAGAGTGGCTTACAATCTCCTATTTCTTCTCCCCCCCACAACAGACACCCTGTGAGGTGGGTGGGACTGAGAGGGCTCTCACAGCAGCTGCCCTTTCAAGGACAAGTCTTGCAATAGCTATGGCTAATCCAAGGCCACTCCAGCAAGTGCAAGTGGAGGAGTGGGGAATCAAACCCAGACTCCCAGATAAAAGTCCGCACACTTAACCACTACACCAAAAAAGCCTTGGCAATAAATGTTTGTGTTTGTAACATTTGTCATGTATTCAAGAAGAATACATGACAAATGTTAAATTATTTAATTTTCACTGAACTTCTTTGGAATTCTACACTAATTTCTCTTTCAAAGACTGGCATTGCTTTTTGTACACACATTTGTGAAAGATATTATATTCCAGCTAGTGCCAAGATAGCAAGCAAGTCCCTATTAAAACACACACCAAAAATATCTAAAGGCAAGAGTAGCATGAACTGAGTGGGACAAGGCTGCCCTTGAATGCCATTCTATTTATTTATTTATAATCCATAGTTCTCAATTGGTAACTCTATTCTCCTTAAAAACACAAAGAAAGCTCTGTAGGCAAAGGAGGCAGTAGTAGTTAAACCACCATTTTCTGATTATATCCTACATTTAGAGATGATTTCAAATTTCTCATGCCTGCTACTTTGACCTCCATAACCTCAGTTTCAATTTTGCTCCTTCTTCATACAGAACATCATTTTCTTTGTCCCTGCATCAGATTTTCCCATAAAATGTAGAGATTTTTTCAACATTCTTTGTAAATCAATATACAACATTATATTGAATGAATATTGTGCCTGATATACCTTGTTTGTATAAATACTATGAAATTTTACCTCAACACTATATAACTTGCACACACACTACAAAGAAATGTGCAAGGGAAAAGCTGGGAATAGTTAAAATATAAAACAATATTTAAAAACTACGATAACAGAAAACATTTGTTGATCCCTAATAGTACTCCACATAACATTCTGTAGTGGTTTTAGAAAAATATTAAAGCAAAGCATTGGAGTTAGACCAGATAACTGCATCTCCGAAAACTTCACAAACACTCCATCAATATTTAGTGAAATTTTTGTGAACATGATTCTGCAATGGCTGTATATCTTGTTAAAATTCAATAAAAAACAGAGAATTGAAAAAAATATTTTGTGCAGCCTAAGGACATCCTGCTTCATGCAAGAACATTTACTATTCTACCCCATGGCACCAATGAACACTGAAGATGGTGTGGAATTGTTTTTTGTGGCCCCAGAAGATAGGACCAGAACCAATGGGTTGAAATTAAATCAAAAGTTTCCGGCTCAACATTAGGAAGAACTTCCTGACTGTTAGAGCGGTTCCTCATTGAAACAGGCTTCCTCAGGAGGTGGTGGGCTCTCCTTCCTTGGAGATTTTCAAACAGAGGCTAGATGGCCATCTGACAGCATTGAGTATTGTGAATTTGGGGAAAGGCATTTCTGAGTTTCCTGCATTGTGTAGGGGGTTGGACAAGATGACCCTGGAGGTCCCTTCCAACTCTATGATTCTATGATTCATGAGTTCAACACCCCTGCTCTACACTAAATACAATATACCCCCTTTGGCAAATTCAAGAGATGTTCTGCCAACACAGGAGTCTGGGATGTATTCGAGAGTGAACTACTCATCATCAGCTATTTGAAGATGGCTCATTCAGCCTTGGTGAACATTTTCAAACTGTCAGAATTTGTCGGGAAAGGCCCCAAAATCAAATTAAAACTACTGTTGTAGAGAAATGGAACACACAAAACTTCATTCAGTTTTCTAAATCAGGAAGAAAAATCTTATGTCAAATGGCGGCAAGACAACTTAGTATGGGTGAAAAAATCCTTTCATGCTCCAGGAGATGCTGAAGGAATGCAAGGGTGCTACTCTCCAAAGCCACATAGGCGTGAATGCATGGAAATAATTACCCAATTGTATGAGTAGACTACATAAGGAGGAACATATTAGAGCCAAGCCCACTTTAGCTCCAAGTGAACAGTGTAAATATTAAATTCAAAAACAGATGTCAATCTGTAGGATTTTATAAGCAGCTGCCTCATTCTTCACCAGAGCAACAACTCCATAACCACCATGAGAACAGTTTTCCAATATCATTCAACTGTAATGCAGTCAACATATTCTACAAATACGGCAGCTAATTTTTTTTTAATTACAGGCCCCAACCCAGCATGGAAACTAGGAACAGAGAGTTAAATTACTTCATCTAAAATGGCGATTCATAGAGTCCCTCAGATATTCAGAAGAACCATAACAAATAAAAAAACCAATCATCTGACCATTGCTCTTTCAGGCATTAATATTTTCTCCATGATACCTGGAATATTCAAAACTTTTAAAAAAAAAATCAAGGCAACATCATCACTGGTTAAATTTAAGGCCAACAAAAAATTAAAGTCAGTATCACAATCTTGACTGCAGACTAAAGTAGACAGAAATGAAGAGATTTGGAAGGTCAGTTGAATTCTCTGTGAATGTGGTGATTTTTCTCTTCTTGTTTATCTCTACTTAGTCCTGCTCACTAGGTGAAATGGGGAAAATGATGAAATCCCTGACCTGCCCACAGAAACCACAAGTATTTCAGGTTCTGTGGTGTTCTGAAGATGGCCTTTTTAAAGCATATAGCAAATTCTTGGAACAACAGAGCTTCCACGTTCTGGATCTCTGTACTTAATCTTTTACCATGTAAATGATTTCCATCTCCCCACCTTGTTTCCTTTTACCAGCCTCTCCCATACCTCTCTTTCTCATCTATTTTTCATGTCTGGTATCACTGCTAATCTGGATTACTGGAGCCAATACTATTTCTCCTCTTCATCATATCTGGTCAGCCTGCAGCACCAGTAGAGCATGAGTTCCTTACTGATATGTAGCACGGGCAAAGGGAAGATGGAAGAAGCAGGAGAAAAGATTTTTCTTTGCAATATAACGTTATACTCTGTCATGTGCAGTTCTCAATTTATATATGTGCAAGGCCGAGGAGAAGACTTCAAACTTGTCCAACAAAGGACAGAGACTAGTTTAGAGATGTTCTCTATACTTCCCACTCTTTTATCAATCTGTAGACAGGAATTCTAGGTACTGCAGTGCTTCTACAACCCCCAACTTAGTACAGGAAGAAAGACTCAGCAAATAAATGTTTTTAAAATTATCTTCCAGGCAGCCAACTAAAACAAATGTCACTTAATCAATCAGTCAATTCTACTTTTAAAGCAGAAACAGTTTCCATACATTTAGAAAACAGCCCATACTGCTAGGCAGTGGCTGCTACTAGGCAACTAACCTTGCTTCTCTCAGTAAAAGGCAGTGGGAGAGGCCTTTGAGGAAGAACTAATTGGTTGGCTAGGTTGGCTCCTCCCTCCCACCCGTGAGGCTGTTGCTAGTCAGCCAAGCTTCTTCTGTGAGTCAAAGGCAACCAACCTTGGTTCTGGCAGTTTACGGCTCTCCCTTCTCTCCCATTGGCTAAGCTGCCTGTTGCTCTGCTTTGCAGAGGAGAGAAAGAAAGTTTTCCTTCTACTGGCTGAGGAAAAGAGGAGGAGGGAAAGAGCCATAAAGAAAGCCTTCTCACAATTGGCTGAGGGAGGAGGATGGAAGGCTTTCTTCCAATTGGCTGAGGACTCCCTTGATTGGCTTAGGACTCCTCCGTATCCTCCTCTGAAGGGGAAAAAGAGACCGGGGGGGGGGGTGGCATCTTGTACCAGCTGGCTAGATACAAAGAGAGAGATAGGGAGGGAAAGCAAGAGACTAGAGTTGCCAATCCCCAGGTGAGGGCAGGGGATCCCCCAGTTTGGAGGCCCTCCCCTGCTTCAGGGTCATAAATAGGAGGGGGGAGAGAAATGTCTGCTGAGCACTCCATCATTCCTTATAGAGACCGATTTTCATAGGATATAATGAAGAATTGATCTGCAGGTATCTGGGACTCAGAGAGGGGGGGGATAAAGACACCAAATTTGCAGCATAGCATCCAATCCCTCTCCTCAAAACGCCCTCCAAGTTTCAAAAGAAGGTGCCCCTATCCTTCATTATTTCCAATGGAGGGAAGGCATTTAAAAAGTGTGTAGTTCCTTTAAGTGTAATGGCCAGAACTTCCTTTGGAGTTCAATTATGCTTGTTACAACCTTGCTCCTGGCTCCACCCCCAATGTCTACTAGCTCCACCCCCAAAGTCTCCAGATATTTCTTGAATTGGACCTGGCAACGCTACAAGAGACAGACTTAAGTCCTGTGCTTAAGACCAAAAACATTATCAGAGAGAGAGTGTTGGTCTGAAAGGTATAATTAAAGGCCTCTTAGGGAGAGCTCACTGGGGCCTGTCCTAACTATGGCTGCCAGTTCCAGGTTGGTAGGAAGTTCCTGGAGATTCTGTGGTGGAGTTTGACGAGGGCACAGGAGTTAGGGCAATGTCGAACCCATTTGTTAGGCGGACCAGATCTGACACAAATGGGACTTTGTGCGACCAGGCCATGTGTGTCATAAAATGTAATGTGAGCTAGTGGAGATATAAACTTTATAAAGACCATGGACAAACACACTAAAAATATTATTTTTAACTTAAAATACGTACATGCTTAAAACTCTTGCAATATTCTGTTTATAATGGAAAGTGAGGAATAGTGGGATTTGGCAATACAATTTTAAAAATAAAAATCAAGAAAAAGCACAAGGATCACAGCAGAAACTAAAAATATAAAATGCTCTGAGCCTCTAAAAACAATGAAATGGCACTGCAAGCTTCTCCTCCACCCTCTCGGAGTGTACCTAGATTGGCAATGGCTCTCCAGTGCAATATCCCCTTTTGGCTGTAGGTTCCTAGGATAGAGCACTCACTAAGCCAGGTCCATTGAGCAAAGACAAGTTGGCTCAAAGCATCAGCTCTTTATTTGGAAGGGCACAACTCCAGGAAGCCAGAGCTTCATCTGTCCATATAGGAATTTGAAACACATTGCAGCACAGACAAAGCTGCAAAGAAAACATGAAATGATCTTCCATCAAGACCCCCGGGCCCTATCAATCTGGACTCAGAGACCTTAATGGAAAATCTACTCCATGTTCTTCCCAGAGCTTTGATGGAGTGTCCGTTCCACATTTTCCTTGCAGTTTTATCTGTGTTGCAACCTGCAAAGACAAGGCAGAAAAGGCAGGTGTCATGAGCCCTGACAAGGAGGAGCTGGAAGGGTTAACAGACCTGGAAGAGTTGCCAGCCAGTTCCTCAGCAGAACAAACAACAGCTGGCCCAGCAATCACTCCCCAGGCAGCAGTGTCAGCTGTTGACGATCAATCTCCTCCAAGCTCTCCCCCTCCCATCTCAAGAGTTCGAAGCAGGCTCTGGAAAGAGCGAAGACAGAGTGAAGACATGAGGCACACTGATGCTTCAGATCTCTCAGCTCTGTTCTAGCAGAGTCACTGCTACCCAGGGAGCAGGCTGATTGAGGCTCCCATATAGCTCCAACCCAAGACCTGGTAACCTTGTGGAAGCAACAAGTCTATTCTCTGGCTTGCATCCATGCTCCTTCCTGATCCTGACCTGCTGGATTTCCTTGGCACCCTGACCTTTTGGCTTTTGGACATTGACTTCTGATTCTGGTTTGTGATTCTGCATTGGTGACTTGGCTCCTGCTTGACTTCCTGGACTTTGACCTTGGACTGGTTTTGGACTCCTGCCTGCCTGCACCCTGAGAACATGACAGCAGGGAACTGAAAGAGCAGGGAACTTCCTCAGCCTTGGCGCTTCAAACGGTGAGGACAGGAGTAGGGGAGAAGGGAGAAAAGAGCCCCAGGGGGCTGCTAAAGCCCTGGGTAGGCCAGCTCTGGCTCGCAGGCCAGACATTTGACACCCCTGAGTTAGGGCTTCAGAGCAGGGTCTGAGAGACACAGGTTCTTGCTATGGAAGCTGACTGAGTTATATCGGACCTGTCACAAAGTTTCAGACTTTCAGTCACTGACTTTCAGCCTAACCTGCCTCATAGGGTTGCTGTCAAGGTCAAAGCGGGGAAAGAATAATGTTAGATGCTTGGTCCCCACCACTGTGGAGAGAGACTGTGGAGGCAAACTGTGGAGAAAGAGTGTCCTTTTCTAGCCAGTTTGGTGTATTGGTTAAGTGTGTGGACTCTTATCTGGGAGAACCTGGTTTGATTCCCCACTCCACAAGCTGCTGGAATAAGAACATAAGAGAAGCCATGTTGGATCAGGCCAATGGCACGCTGTGGCTAATAGCCACTGATGGACCTCTGCTCCATATTTTTACCTAACCCCCTCTTGAAGCTGTCTATGCTTCTAGTCGCCACCACCTCCTTTGGCAGTGAATTCCACATGTTAATCACCCTTTGGGTGAAGAAGTACTTCCTTTTATCTGTTTTAACCTGACTGCTCAGCAATTTCATCGAATGCCCACAAGTTCTTGTATTGTGAAAAAGGGAGAAAAGTACTTCCTTCTCTACTTTCTCCATCCCATGCATTATCTTGTAAACCTCTATCATGTCACCCCGCAGTTGACGTTTCTCCAAGCTAAAGAGCCCCAAGCGTTTTAACCTTTTTTCATAGGGAAAGTGTTCCAACCCTTTAATCATTCTAGTTGCCCTTTTCTGGACTTTCTCCAATGCTATAATATCCTTTTTGAGGTGCGGTCACCAGTAGTGCACACAGTATTCCAAATGAGACCGCACCATCGATTTATACAGGGGCATTATACAGGAATGGCCTTGGGTTAGCAATAGCTATCGCAAGAATTGTCCTTGAAAGGGCAGCTACTGTGAGAGCCCTCTCAGCCCCACCCACCTCACAGAGTGTCTGTTGTGGGGGGAGAAGATATAGGAGATTGTAAGCCGCTTTGAGTCTCTGATTCAGAGAGAAGGGTGGAGTATAAATCTGCAGTCTTCTTCTTCCCTAGGTAGAGACTGCATGGATGGGGAAGGCGATGGAAACCTTAAGTCAAAGGAGCAGATAAAGGGAAAGAGATAGGGGCTGATGCTCTATGCCTCCCTTTCAATGGAGGCCCTGGTTACAAAGCTGGTCCAAAGCTGGCATTTTACCATCTTCGCCAGGTTAAACAGTCGGCCCCATACCTGTCGCCCTTTGACCTCTTAAACTGTAAACTGTATACTGTTTTATTGATTTTATTTTTTATTAACTTATGTTGTTTCTAAAAGGGTTTATTTTATAGTCATGAATTGCTGTCACCCACTCTGAGCTGGTTTCAAGGACAGTGGGTTAGAAATCAAATGAAATAAACAAATACCCTCAGACCAAGCCAGACAGTTCTGAGAAGTTCCCTTTGGGTAAGAGTTTTGTTATACTAGGGTTTAAAAATATATATATATATATATATCTTCAAACTGAATTTTACAGTGAAGATGTTCTTGAATCAAGCATCCTGATCACACAATGAGGGGTTCTGGGTTGTTTTTGCAAATTAACATTTTATTGTATAAACCAATAGAGTAACATAGATAACCATAAAACAAAGGGATATGGCAAAGTTAAGCACATTGTGGTGAACTAATCAGTTTTTTTTAATGGTTAAGTGCATGGACTCTTATCTGGGAGAACCAGGTTGGATTCCACATTCCTCCACATGCAACTGCTGGACTGACCTTAGGTCAGTCATAACTCTCTCAGAGCTGTTCTACTCAAAAGCAGTTCTTGGAGAGCTCTCTCAGACTCATCTACCTCACAGGGTGTCTGCTGTGGTGAGGGGAAGGGGAAGGAGATTTGTAAGCCACTCTGGGACTCCTTTGGGTACTGAAGAGTGGGGTATAAATCCAATTTCTTCTTTTTCTTCTGCAATAACCATTAAATATGTAACAGTAAACACTAAATTAAAAAATAGGTAAGAGAGAGGATCCAGAAAGGAGAAAACAAATTGTATTGTACATAAAGAGATTTGTTGTATTTGAGCATGTTTGCATCTTTCACAACCATTTTTGAAGTTGAGACCCAATGAAGTTGATAGGTGGTAGATGCAGAACTGACCAAAGGAAATACTTCTTTACTCATTGTTTAATTAAATGGTGCAGTTTGCTGCCAGTGGATATAACGATAGCAACAAGCATAAGATTTATTATTTTATCAGATTTATATCCCGCCCTCCCCTGATGGGCTCAGGGAGGCTAACAACAGTTAAAAACAAAAAACATTAAAGAATATGTAATAAAAGCATTTCCATGCATATTACAATCATCAATCCATTTGTTAAAAGTCCAAGGTGGCAAGTTTCTGATTTCCATTATGTCTCCCCGATATTGTTTAACATCTTTATGCGCCCCCTTGCCCAGATTGCGCGGAGGTATGGGCTCGGTTGTCATCAGTACGCTGATGACACCCAGCTCTATCTATTGATGGAAGGCCGGACTGGCGATGTCCCTATAAATTTGGACCGGGCGTTACAGGCCGTGGCTGACTGGCTCAGGCTGAGTGGGCTGAAGCTGAATCCAACGAAGTCTGAGGTCCTTTGCGTGGGCCGGGACGGACCGGAAGGGGAGATCATTCTGCCGGCTTTTGACGGTGCGCCACTGATACCAGTGCGCAGGGTCAAGAGCTTGGGGGTGCTACTGGAATCCTCGCTATCAATGGAGGCCCAGATAGCCGCCACCGCAAGATCCGCCTTCTTTCATCTTAAAAGGGCGAGGCAGTTGGCTCCCTTCTTGGAACGCGACGACCTAGCAACTGTGATCCACGCAACGGTCACCTCAAGATTAGACTACTGCAATGCCCTCTACATGGGGCTGCCCTTGTGTCGAACGCGGAGACTCCAGGTAGTGCAGAATGCGGCGGCCAGGCTGCTAGCGGGACTACCTAGATGGGAACACGTGCAGCCTGTGCTGCGGGATCTGCATTGGCTGCCGGTTGTCTACCGTGTTCGCTATAAGGTGCTGGTTATCACCTTTAAAGCCCTATATGGCCGAGGACCTGCCTACCTACGGGACCGCCTCTCCCCATATATTCCCCAGAGAGCACTAAGATCCAGCTCCCAAAACCTTCTACAAATCCCTGGGCCAAAAGAGGCCAGACTTAAGATAACCCGGGAGCAAGCCTTTTCACTAATGGCCCCTCGTTGGTGGAACCAACTCCCAGAGATGGTGCGAGCCCTGCGGGATCTGAATCAGTTCCGCAGGGCTTGCAAAACCCATCTTTTTCAGCTCTCATTTGGAACAGGACCTGACCAAACTGACTAACTATCGTAATTTTAGCCACTTTATGTTGAAATTGGAACTGATGTATGACAATATGTAAACTATGACCGACAGAAATATAGCACCTATTTCTACCTACTTTATATTTTTATATCTTTTAATCTCCTATTCTCTTATTTTTATATTTTTAAACTTTATTAATTCATGTAATTGTATTATTTAAACCATTGCTGTCTATTTTAACCGAATCATGCTTGTCATGTCTGTGAGCCGCCCTGAGCCCGCCTTCTGGTGGGGGAGGGCGGGATATAAAAATAAAATTTGCTTTGCTTTGCTTTGCTATGTTAGTTCAGTGAGATTATCGGTGCTGTGGAATAATAGCCACCTCCCCATTAACTGTTGAAGGCAAATTTGAACAATTCAATCTTACAGGCCCTGTGGAACTGTGGCATGTCCCGCAGGGCCCTGATGTTTTCAGGGAGGGCATTCCACAGAGCAGGGGCTATTACCGAGAATGCTCTGGTGGCAGACAATCAAACTTCTTTTGGTCCAGGTATCTTAAGGAGATTTTGAGCCCCCAAATGTAGTGTTGTCTGATGTACGTTTGGGGAAAGGCAGTCCCGAAGGCAGACAGGTCCCAGGCCATATAGGGCTTTAAAGGTTATAACCAGCACCTTGAAGTGAATCAGGAGCACCACAGGCAACCAGTGTAATGCTTCCAGCACAGGTTGAATGTGCTTCCGAACAGGTAGTTTCATTAACAATCTGGCTGCTGCATTTTGCAACAATTGCAGCATCCGAATTTGAGTCGGGCAAATCCATGTAGAGGGCATTACAATAGTCTATTCTCGAGGTGACCATCGCATGAATCACTGTTGCCAAGTCATTATACTTTAGGCATAGAACCAACTGCCTTATCCACCTAAAATTATAAAATGCGGATTTGGCAGTGGCTGCTACCTGGGCCTCCATTGTTAGCGAAGGCTCCAGGAGCACCCCCAAGCTCTTGACTGTTGATGCTGGTGCAAATGATTTATTTATTTTTATTTATTTGATTTGATTTATATCCTGCCCTACCCCACCGAAGTGGACTCAGGGCAGCTCACAGCATAAAACTTCTAACAATAAAATTCAAAATTAAAATACAATAGCATTAAAATACAAAAAATACAATAGCATTAAAATACAAAAAATACAATAGCAATTTACATAATTAAAACATTAATATCAATACATCAATCCAACAGTGTGCTATCTATAGACTTCCTTCAGTATTTTGGTGCCGGTCAGTTATAAGCCAACCGGAAGAGGACTGACTTACAGGCCCTGTGGAACTGTCCAATATCCCGCAGGGCCCTGACCTCTTCCAGTAACTGGTTCCACCAGCAAGGGGCTGTGATTGAGAAGGCCCTGTCCCTGGTTGACTTCAAGCGGGCCTCCTTTGGCCCGGGGATTACGAGCAGATTTTGAGAGCCAGATCGCAGTACTCTCTGGGGGACATATGGGAAGAGACGGTCCCTAAGGTAGGCAGGTCCTAGGCTATGTCCCATCAAAGGCCGTCAGAGGGATTTCCCTACCCAGGCCACCATGACTTAGGCACAGAACCTCTGTCTTTGCTGGATTCAATTTCAGTCGACTCTGCCTGAGCCATTTCACTACAGTTTGCAATGCCAGGTCCAGATCTTCCAGGGCACAGCTGGACTGGCCTCCCAACAACAGTTAGAGCTGGATGTCATCCACATACTGGTGACAACCCAGCCTGTATCTCCGGACAATCCGGCCCATCTCCGGACAAGGGGGCACATGTAAATGTTAAACAACATCAGGGAGAGAACTGCCCCCTGAGGAACACCACATACAAGAGGGTGCCTCTGGGACGATTGCTCCCCTATAGCTACCCTTTGTCAGACTCCTGAATCTCCACATTGGCGAGGTGGCAGGACAGGAGCTGGTGGTCAACTGTGTCAAATGCAGCCAACAGATCAAACAACGGCAGCACTGCTGAGCCGCCCCAATCCAGATGTCTCAAGAGATCATCTATGAGAGCGACCAGCACTGTCTCCGTCCATGGCCTGGCCGGAGGTCGCACTGAAATGGGTCTAAGACAGAAGCATCATCCAAAAATCCCTGTAACTGTACTGCCACTGCCCTCTTAGTAACTTTACCCAAACAGGGCAAGTTCGACACCGGCTGGTAATATGGCCGGGTCCAGAAATGGTTTTTTGAGGAGAGGGCGTACCACTACCTCCTCAAGGGTCATGGGAAAGGTTCCTGCAATCAAAGACCTGTTGATAATCACTTACAGTGGGGCTTTCAATTCCAACCAGCAAGCACATATCAACCAGGACGGACATGGGTCCAGATCACAGATAGTGGGGTGTACAGTACAAATGGCTTCAAATTGAGACAGACAGATTCATAGACGACAGGTCCATCCCTGACCAGCCACAGATTTCTTCAAATTGGTCCATCAATGACCAGCCACAGAGACTAAAGGGAATCTCTCCGCATTCACAGGCTGCTGTCTTTAAAATATCTATGCTAGCAGGCAACATTAGAGAAAACTGGGTCTCCATGCCATTTGCTGGCCTTCCAAGACAACTGATTGGCTGCTGTCCTGACAGTTAGAGCAGTTCCTCAGTGGAACAGGCTTCCTCGGGAGGTGATGAGCTCTTCTTCTTTGGAGGTTTTTTTTGGAGGCAAGATGACCATCTGACAGCAATGCTGATTCTGTGAACTGGGATTCCGGCAGAGTTTTATAAGAAATTTGAGGAAGTATTACCACTGCTTTATAAACAACTGTTGGAGTGTATAAGTGAAAAAGGAGAAGTACCAGATACATGGCGAGAGGTGACTATCTCGCTAATTCCTAAAGAAGGAACTGATTTATGAGAGGTGAAAAATTATCGACCTATTTCTTTGTTGAACATGGACTACTCAATTTTTGCAACAATTTTAGCCCAACTGTTAGCCAAATTGCTACGGATCTCCTCTTTTGAATGGGGGAATTAGCAGAGGGGAACCTGGCAGAGCATAGGAGCAGATCTTTTACCTATGATATGGAGGTGCAGCTTTCATAAAGGAGACTCCAGACTAAATATATATTAAAATAAAAATGTTTACTATAGAAAAATATATATAAAAACACAATCACACATAAACAATCAAACATTCATACACAACAGAACTAAGGAAAAATAGAGATGAAACATATAGGGACATTTAGGAAAATTGCAGAGGGGTGGGGTTTGATACAACCTGATCCATGGATCCTTGAAGCAGAAGACATGATGGTGGAGAGTGGCCCAAACAGAGTTTGGGGGGTGCAAGTTGTCAGACCCCAAGACATGCCATCCTCCCTTTAGATAAGCAGCAAGCAACAGGTTACATCAAAGGCAGCATAGCTAGCACAAGCATAGCATTGTATAATTGGATACATATGACAGGAGGAACAAAATGGAATGGCTCTTGACACAAGTCTGTGGTATGGTGAGACAAGACACACTGAACTGCCATGTGCTTGGCCTTATATTACCTGATTTGTTCCCTGAGGGGATGAGGTCATATGACAAGGAGGCCAGCTGATCTGTGACACTGCAGTGATGTCAGAACATGTGACTGCTGATGCCACCAAGAGGGCCGGACAGTGGGAGGTTCCAGAGCTTAATGGGGTTAGTGGGACTGGAGTGGTTTAAACAAAGAAAAACTACCTTAAACAAAGAAAAGGAATCGGTCAATTTAGAGTCACATTGTTAACCTTCTGTAACACCATAGCTACCACAATGGGGCTCTCCTGCAGGATGGGCTTAATTCCCAGCAGCAGTTACTTCCTTGGGCTAATTCTTTGTTTCCAGTGATCTTCTTAACACTGACAGGAACAATTCTTTTTTATGTGAGGGCGTCGTAGCAAGTCCTTTTGTTCAGCTGTGGGCCACTCCTTTTGCATCTGGCTTGACCCACCCAGCATATGTGCTGCTGCTGTTATAACTTCATGGCTGTACAAGAACAAAATGGATTCAGGGCCTCCTTCATCATGGCTCCTGCTGAAAACTATTCTTATAGGCTGTCTTCCTTGGACAGAAGTGCAGTTCTATTCTGTGTACCTTGGGAGCTCCTTGGGGAAGCCTGATCTGAAATCCTTCTATGCAGGAGGAATGCATAGTTACAACACTGGCAAGAACAAGCAGGGAGGCCTCTTAGTCAAGCTGTAAAGTTTGCTGCTTGGTTCCACAGAGTAAAATGTCTATATTGAAGCTGGCACAGTTGCTAAATGCTTAGAACCACACATGACCTATAGACACTATGCAAGTGGGTATTTGTTATTGACGTCCATAAATGCAGTTTGCCTGTGTTTACATAATAAAAGCTCATAACAATAAGAGTCCTGTATCTCTGATACTAGGCCAGAGTTAACTTAGTCCATAAATTGTGACAAAAAGGGGGTTCACGGAGTCTGGAACAGGGCTAAAGTAAATACAGTCCATTTAAAGATGGAGGAGGGAGCTCATGCTCACACAACATAGGAAAAAAGTCTTATAAGCAGTGATACATTAAGACCAATCTGGTTTTTTACGGAGAAGACAGATGAGAAACAATGTAAAATCAATATGGAATGTTTTGGAATATTACCAACAACATCCAGATAAACAGATGGCGATAATTTTTTTAGATGCGGAAAAGGCGTTTGATAATGTGAATTGGGAATTTATGCTATGTCAACTGGGAGTAATAAAGTGTGGAGAAACCTTTATTAGACAAATTTGAATGATATTTACAAACAAAAGGCTAGATTTACTGTGAATGGCGACTTATCTGATCCTATCAGGAATGAGAAAGGTACAAGACAAGACTGTCTTCTATTTCCTTTACTATTAATTTTAGTATTAGAACTACTAAATATTCAGATCAGAAAAGAAACAATAATCAAAGGATTAAAAATTAGACATGAAAGTTACAAATTACTGGCTTTTACAGATAATTTAGCACTGGTGCTAGAGGATCCGTTATTATCTGTGACAACTGTGAAAGAAAAATTTGAAAAGTTTGGAGAAGTGGCTGGTTTGAAGATAAACTACCAAAACCCAAAGTTCATAACTAAGAATATGACAGAAGGACCTATAAAAGAATTTGAAGGAAAATCAGGATTTAAATGACAGATAAAAGTAAGATATTTGGGCATTCAAATCTCTGCAAAATGTAGAACACTAAAAACAGAAAATTATGATAAACTGTTGAAAGAAATAAAAGGCGATTTAGAGAAATGGAAAGACAAATTCCTTTATTAGGAAGAATAGCAACAATCAAGATGAATATTCTACAAAGAATACTTGTTTTATTCCAATTAAACTTTCTAAGATCTTCTTTCAAGAGCTGAACAGACTGGTGGCTAAATTTATTTGGCAAAATAAGAAGCCCAGAATAAAACTGAAAGTGTTACAAGATTATAAATAAAGAGAAGGTTTGGCCCTCCCAGATTGGCAAATATATTATAGGGCATCAGCTTTGGTTTGGCTACAAGACTGGAATTTGTTACGAAATAAAAGACTGCTGTTACTAGAAGGTTCAGACCTGAATTTGGATGGAATGCATTCCTTTGGTATGCTAAACCAGAAAGATATAAAAATTTTAAAAAATCATGTAATAAGAAGTTCTTTATTTAATGTCTGGAGATGGCTAAACTTCCAAATATATAAAGATGCCCAAATGGTTTTCTCCCATAGAAGCATTTACCCCACCAAACTTATTGGATTTTCAAAAAATATGGAGATACGAGTCCCTCCTTTCAGACACAGATGACCTGATGATGAATTAAGCCGACAAGATATATTATTAGATTGGTGGACGAAGCTTCAATAAAATCTGGATATGCAAAGGATAAAGTGATAGGTTTTACCAAAAAACAATCTCCTTTCAATAAGATAATGATAATAAGATAATAACAACGATGTACAACTTTCTCTTAAGCCTAAAGATGCAAGATGAGAATTTAAAAGACTGTATGGTTAAATGGGCTCAAAACGTGGGACATAATATAGATTTGGAAGTCTGGGAGAAAGTTTAGAAACATAATATAAAAATGACTAAATCAATGGACTTAAAAGAGAATATTTACAAAATGTTTTATAAATGGTACTTAACTCCAGACAAACTAGCAATTTTATCAGAATATGTCAAATAAGTGTTGGAAATGTAAGACTGCAACAGGAACTTTTTATCATATCTGGTGGTAGTGTGATAGAGCAAAATCTCATTGGAAGATGCTACATGGACAATTACAAAAGATTTTGAAGATACACATTAGATTCACACCAGAACTCTTCTTATTAAATATGCTCCCAGAGGATTATTACAGACAGATTAAAGTGTTTTTGATACAAGCGGTGACTACAGCCAGAATGACCTTTACTAAATATTGGAAATCATATGAAAAGATGAGCTGTTAGCTAAACTACTAGACCTTGTAGAAATAGACACCTTATCAAGAAGGTTGAAAGACGTTAATTTATATGAAACAAAGAAAACATGGAAACCATTATATAGCTGGTTACAGTATACTACATAAATTCCTAAAATAAGATAAAAATGTGATGTGCATATAAAATATATTCTTGTCTTAGTAGGAGTTTAAGAGATGTTAATGATTAATGAATTACAAGATGAAAATGCAGAAAAAACTTTATAAGATGGTTGACGATAACTGTAGAGATATGAAAGGAATAATGTATAAACAGAAATACTGTAATAATATTGAATAATTTCCCTTACCTTTCCCCCCTTTCCCTTTACCCCCAATCATATTTTACCTGAAAAAGACAGGTTGCTTACCTGTAACTGTAGATCTTCGAGTGGTCATCTGTGCATTCACACTCATGGGATAGAGCGCCTGCGCCGATCCCCAAATCGGTATCTGAAAAGCCCGGGATTTTTCCACACTTGGCGCCAATGGGCATGGGCAGGCGTCCCAGTATGCATGCTCACCGGCGCCAGTGCAGGGATCCTGCCAGTTCCTTCCTGACCACTGGAAGCCCCTACTGGAAGGAGACCATCAGCAGTGGGGAAGGAGGGCGGGTAGTGTGAATGCACAGATAACCACTCAAAGCTCTAAAGTTACAGGTAAGCAACCTGTCTATCGTCTTCGCGGTCTCTGTGCTTCACACTCATGGGAGATTAGCAAGCAAGACATACCTGGAGGTGGGAAGACGGTCAACCGGAAGAAACAGCTTGCAACACCGCAGTTCCCAACCGAGTCCTCTGCTGAGCATGCACGTCCAGCGCGTAGTGCTTCATGAAGGCATACGGAGAAAACCAGGTGGCAGCCTTGCAGACATCAGTAAGGGACATGCCTTTCAGGAATGCCACTGAAATAGCCATCGCTCTTGTGGAGTGTCCACGAATATGCCCAGGTAACGGCTTCTTTGCCAACAAATAACAGAGTTTAATAGTCTCAGTGAGCCATTTTGAGAGCCTCTGAAACGAAACCTGGAACCTAACTTGGGGGCAGCATATGAAACAAAAAGCTGCTTGTCCTTACGAAAACTCTTTGAACGGTTCAAATAAAACAGCAAAGCACGCTTTACGTCCAAAGCATGCAACCTACGTTCCTCATCCGAGGAAGGGGTAGGGTAAAAAGTGGGCAACCAAACTTCTATGTTGAGGCGGAACTGGGAGACGAAGAAAAGTAATGTCAGGAGCTAAGGAAACTCCAGCCTCCCGAAAAACAAGATAGGGATAATCACAACGCATCGCCGTGAGCTTCCCTACACGACGTGCTGACGTGATAGCAACCAAAAATGCAGTTTTCCATGATAGAAGCTGCAAAGAGCATGTGGTCATCGGCTCAAAGGGGCGACAAGCTAGTTTGTCCAGCACTAAAATTAAGTCCCACAACTGTGGGGGCGAGCTTGATGGTGGATGCAGCCTAAACAAACCCCTCAAAAACTTCTTGGAATGAGGGTGCGCAAAACCAGAATATCCCTCCATTGGATCATGAAAAGCAGATATTGCTGCCAAATACACCTTAATGGAGGAGAAAACAAGGCCAGCATCCTCTAGGGATAACAAAAAATCAAAAATTACTGACAACCCCACCCTGCTAGGTAAGACTGAAGGGTCAACAAAGAACTGAGTGAATTTCCGCCACTTCCTGTCATAGGAAGCGCGGGTGGAGGGTTTTCTACTGTTCATGAGGACTTGCTGGATTCTGTCAGAGAACCCCAAGGGTTGATAAGCCATGCTGTCAGCTTCAGGTGGGGCACGTTGTGATGGAGTACGTGACCGCCCAGAGCTGACAGAAGGTCCAGTTCTGCCAGAAACTGGTAGAAGACCCTCCTTGACAGTTGGAGCAGGATCGAGAACCAGTTCTGGCGAGGCCACAAGGGAGTCACCAGGATGCAGCGTGGTCTCTCTCTTGCTATCTTGTTGACCACCTTCGTCAACAACGGCAGAGGCAGAAACATGTAGAGGAACCAACCCTCCCAAGGAAGCAGGAGACTGTCACCAAGTGACGCTGGATCCGCTCCCCCTCTGGAACAGAACAGAGGACATTTCTTGTTCTCAGTCGTGGCAAAGACATCCAGCTGCGAGTACCCCCAAACCTGGAATACAGTCTTGAGAAAATGCCACTGCAGTTCCCACTTGTGTGGGGAAGCCCCACCCCTGCTGAGGGAGTCTGCTTGCATTTTGAGGACCCCTGGAAGATGTGCAGCCTTCACAAAGATTCGTATTGTAGACACTCCAACCAGAGATCCATCGCCAATGCGCAGAGCTGGCGAGAAACTGTCCCTCCCTACCTGTTGATGTAGCACAGGGCAGTGGTACTGTCCGTGAGTAATGCCACGATCTTCCCTGCCACCAAGGGGCGGAAAGAGCGCAGGGCAAAATGAACCGCCAGCAGTTCTAGGTAATTGATGTGGCATTGAGTCAGTTTTGGCGGCCAAGAGACAGACCTTCCATGTGGGCCCCCAAACCCCACAAAGAAGCATCTGTTGTGATAGTCACAGTGGGAGTCGGGAGATGAAAGGGAGCTCCCTGAAAGATGTTGTTCTCTGACTCCCACCACTGCAGCGTCTGAAGAGTCACAGATGGGATGACGAACCTCTTTCAAGGTGAGTCTCTGAGTGGACAAAACTGGCGAAGAAACCACAACTGTAGGCCTCTCATCCTCAGTTTCACAAAAAGTAGCACCCTTGTCGTCGCCGCCATCAGCCCCAGCATCCGCTGCAGCTGCTGCGCCCCACTTTTGCCTCTATAGAAGTCGTACCAGACAGATAATGTCCCTCGCTCTCTATGGAGGCAGGTATGCGCGATGCAGGTTCATATCCAGCAAAGCCCCTATGAACTGCACTGTCCTTGACGGAGTAAGGTGAGATTTCTCCAAATTGACCTGCAACCCCAAGGTGTCGAGAAGACGTAGAGTGATGGCAATGTGAGCTGACAAACTTTCCCTTGACTTCGCAACAAGGAGCCAGTCGTCGATGTATGGAAAGACAACAACTCCCTGGAGACGGAGATGGGCAGCCACAACGCTCATCATCTTCGTAAACACCCGAGGTGCAGTGGACAGGCCGAACGGAAGAGCTTTGAACTGGAAGTGTTGAGAACCCACTGCAAACCGAAGGAAACGCCTGAACGCCAAATGGATGCTGACGTGGAAGTAGGCATCCTTGAGGTCCAGGGTTGCCATCCAGTCCCCTTGATTGATGAGGGGCAGGATTGTTTGCAGAGTGGACATTCTGAACTTCTGGTACAAAATAAATTTGTTCAGATTCCGAAGATCCATGATTGGTCTTAAGCCCCCGTCCCGCTTGGGGACCAGAAAATAACGAGAGTAAAAACCTCCCATCCTGGCCTCCATCGGAACTCTCTCTATGGCTTGTTTCTGTAGGAGGTTGTTCACCTCCGCCAGCAGAGGTGGGGAAGGGAGAGTGGTGATTACCACGGATTGTTTCGGAATCTGAACAAACTCTATTTTGTAGCCCTCTTCTATGATGGACAGTGCCCACCTGTCTGTAGAGATCAACTCCCAGGCAGGTAGGAAAGGGCGGAGGCGGATAGATGTAGAACCAGTGGGGACGATGCGTGTCACGAGAAAGTCAAAGGCCCTGCTTTTGAGGGCGAGTGCCCTTGGATTTGCCAGTGGCCTGGGAGCCATAATGGTTCTTGTTGTTGCCTGAATATGAGGGCCTACTATCAGGTTGGGCCAAGCGAGGTCTCCATTGCTGCTCAGGTGAAAACTTTTGATACGTCTTCTTGGCCCAGGGTTTGTGCCACTGCTTTGCCTTGGGAGCTCTGGAGGTGGCCTGAACACCAAGTTCCTCGAGGTCTTTAGGCTCTTGTCTATCTCCTGTGGTGGTGCTAAAAAGGTCGTCTCTGTCATGGGTGCTGGGGGCCCTGCAGAAGAAGCCGAGCCTGCAGAAGAAACTGTGCCCCTGCCACCTGCACCATTGCCCCTGCCTCCTGCTGGAGAAGATCCAAGCCCCCCTGCCTCGCCCTCTTGGGTGGCTCGTGTGCGTGACCGCCTTCGTCAGGACCTCAGGGATCGGAGGAGGGCGGCACGCTCACGAGCAAGATGCTCCCTGAGCCCTGAGTTTTGAAAGGATTCTGGCCCTTCTAGGAGCGAGGGTGCTTGAGTCTCAGCAGGATCCTGGCTGCCCTCTGAGTCAGCAATTAGCCCAAATGGGCAACAGACAGCAGAGGGCTATATAGCTGTGGGCTTTGAGAGAAGGCTTTGTGAAAGCAACTAGTCACTTACCTGACGTTCTAGCATCCACTTTGGCTTCTGGACCCCCTGACTCTGGCATTGACTTCTGGACCCCCTGACTTCGGCTTCTGAACCTCTGACCTACGATACCTGGACTGCGATTCGGTTTTGGCGCTTTGGACCCTCCTTGCTACCCAGCTACAGACCTTGGACTGCCCCTGGACTTCACCTGGCCTGGCCCCAGCCCGTGACAGTCTCCCTCAAAGGGCAAGTCCTCAACAAAGGCCCTAGTGTCCTGCTGAAGGGCTGTTGATCTTAGCCATGAGTTTCGACGGAGGCACACAGCGGACGTGATGGTCTTTGCAGGTACATCCACCATGTGCTTTGCTGCAGTCAACTGTTGCTTGGCCACAGCAAAGCCTTCTTTCTGCAGCTTCCTGGCAGCAGCCTTTTTGTCTTCACTCAGGGAAGAGAGGAGAGGGGTGAGTTGTTCCCATACAGAGTATTGGTATCTAGCCATGCAAGCAGCATAGTTAGATACCTTTACTCCTAGGGCCCCTGCAAAGTAGACCTTTCTTCCCATGTTGTCCAGCTTCTTCCCTTCCTTGTCAGGTGGGGATGAGTGGACCTTACACACCTTGGAGGAGGAAGGGACAACCACTGAGTTCGGCTTCAGGTGGGCGAAAAGGAACTCGGCACCCGCCTCCTGGATGCTATACATGTGGTCCAGCCTTCTAGATGACACCGGCGTAGAAGATGGTTTCTTCCAGGGCTCCTTGACTGCCTGCAGAATCACTTTGGTGACCGGCAAAGCGATTGCTGTGGATGTATCCCTTTGCATAATGTCAAAGACATTATCACCCACGACGGGTTGTGGTTGCATCACAGGCAGGGAGAGAGAGGATGCCATCCTCTTCACCAGCTCACCATATGACTTCAGATCTTCCGATGGCGAGATAGGAAGATCCTTGGCCGTATGGGACACTGGCGAAGGTTCCAAGGCTCTTTCCTGGTTGTCGGTACCGCTCTCAGAGTCCGACGAGGAAGACTACCTCTGTATGGAGTGCTCGGAGAGGATCGGTGTTGATTCAAACGGATAAAAGGAAGTACTTCTTCACCCAAAGGGTGATTAACATGTGGAATTCACTGCCACAGGAGGTGGTGGCAGCCACAAGTATAGCCACCTTCAAGAAGGGTTTAGATAAATATATGGAGCACAGGTCCATCAGTGGCTATTAGCCACAGTGTATGTGTGTATATAAAATTTTTTGCCACTGTGTGACACAGAGTGTTGGACTTGATGGGCCGTTGGCCTGATCCAACATGGCTTCTCTTATGTTCTTATTCCTGAATGGGTGAACGGATTGATGCCGATGGACGCCGATGAGTTTCAGCTGTTAGCGCGGTATGCCTCTCCAGAAGGATTGATGCGGATGCCAAAGGCCTTCTGGAATGGTGCAAAAGCCTCGATATGTAAGACGCCTCCGTTTGTTGATCCCACTCCGCAAACTCCTTCGGTGGAAACCATTGATATGGTGGAAAAGGGTACGGATAGGTGGGTGGCCACTGACGCTGCTCCCATGGTGGTATCGGTGGGAAATGGCATGGTGCCATGGAAGCCTCCAGATCTCGTCTACCTCTAGGTTCCATTGTCTGCCTCTAGGTGCCTCTACTTCAGAGATCGAACCACTCCCACTTCGTCGCTTCGACCCGGAAGAAGAGGATCGCTGAGTGAGATCGATCTCATGTTCGGACATCGAGAGACGGGATTGATGAGCGCTGCCTCTCAATGCAGATGGGCTGCGGCACGGGGACGCCAGGATCTTCCTCGGCGGAGCAGAAGTCATTGGTGCCGAAACGTCGCAAGAAGGTGATGGAGTGCGGGACGTCTTCCACTTCTCTTTGGACTTTGCCTTCTTCGGTACGGATGCTCGGGTCCCCGAGTCATCTCGACGCTTCTTGGCGGGCGTATCCACTGATCCTTCGTGGGATCATTTTGTGGAGGAGCCTCGCTCAATTGGCATTTTGGTCAAGACCAGTGCTACATCGGCCGATGTGACTGTCAGGGCCGCAGTGTCTGCCCGATGCCGATCTTTGAAGTCAAAGTGCCGACTCAGTTAAAGCAGCCGAAAGCTGCGCCGCCCGGTTTTTCCTCGTTTGCTTGAAGAAGCAGAGGCAATGCGAACAGGACTCCACGCGGTGCGCTTCACCCAAGCAGAGAAGACACAGGGAATGGCCGTCTGGGGGGGGCAATCTTCTTCCCACAAGAGCGGCAGCGTTTGAAAAAACCCCAATGTCTTTCCATAGATGCCAAACACAAAAAAACCCACTCGGAGTCCTCCGAGGGGAAAAAATTGGGGGGAAAAAACGAGGGGGGGGATCCCCGAGGGGCAAGTCGAACAACCACAAACTTTTTTTTTTAACTAACTAACTAACTATCTAATAACTAACTATCTATCTACACTAAGAAAAACAACAAACGGGCTATATACAATGATAAAGGCAAAAAACCAACTATCTCACTGACTGGGGACACGAAAGGTAGATCCTCTCCGCGCAGCGGTCAGAAAGGAACTGGTGGGATCCCCGCGCTGGCGCCGGTGAGCATGCGTACTGGGACACCTGCGCATGCCCATTGGCGCCGAGCGCGGAAAAATCCCGGGCTTTTCAGATACCGATTTGGGGATCGGCGCAGGTGCTCTATCCCATGAGTATGAAGCACAGAGACCACGAAGAAGATCCTAATATAAACTGATTCTGTGAACTTAGGAAGATTATGAGAGGGAGTGCAGGAAGGGTTGTATCTGTGCTAAGATTTGGTGGGGGTTTTTTTTCTTGGTCATCTTCTGGGCATGAAGCAGGGGTAATCCATAACCACTATGCTGAGCTCCTTTGAAAGCAATAAAGGATACCAGCTAGTTATATTTTGAATTCATTAATGAGAATTATAAATGATAGTACAGGGGTGTTAAACTCATTTGCTATGAGGGCCGGATCTTGACCTTGTCGAGCTGAGCCATGTGCATCATAAAATGTAATGCCAAGTCAGGGTGCACACACACTCAGTCTAATCCACCTCACTAGTAATAGTAAATACAACTGGAACCGGTGTGAAGATAAACAATATAAGATAACCACCAGAAGCAATGAAACTTTCATGCAAAGCGCGTAAATATGTGTATTTAGTGAGATTAAACAAAAACAGAACTAAGCAACACCGACCATTCTTGAAATTTTTCCCACAAAGTCTCTCAACACTCACAAAGAAAAGGACTCCTCAGCAGCAAATTAGAGCATGCGTGGATCCATTTTGTAAAGCTTAGAGCTGTGGCTCCTTGTAACATTGAGAGAAAGAGGCTGAGGAAGAACTAACTATTGAAACCATGAGGAGTCCTTTTAAAAGTGGTTTCTTATTCTCTCCACACCATCACGAGTGGAACACTAAGAAATTAAAGACTTCACCCACGTCTTCACTAAGTCCTATTTGAAGAGGCTATCATTCTCTGTGACTGTTGAGAGACTTTGTGGGAAAAATTTCAAGAATGTTCAGTGTTCCTTAGTTCTGTTTTTGTTTAATCTCACTAAATACACATATTTACACGCCTTGCATGAAAATCTCATTGCTTCCGGTGGTTACCTCATATTGTTAATCCACCTCACCGGCTTTCTGAGCCTCAATCAACTGAAGGAAGAGAGGCTTGGCTCACAGTAGCTCTGCTGTGCAATTGAGAGAGCCTGACAAGAGCCCTCCAGGGGCCTGATTTGGCCCCCAGGTCACATGTTTGACACCCCTTTGACAGTATCTATTTTAAAATTAATTTATTTTTAAAGCTAGATTTAAACATGGTTGCAGGAAAAAATCAGGGAGATATTTGCAACTTGTGATTATGAGATGATCCAAACCCACAGGAGTTTGAGTATGCGATCCTGAGCTCCTGGGGGAACACAAGATGCGAGAGAGAGATGCCTTTCTCTGTAAAACAGAGGAAAATACAAAACGATAAAACTTATCTCTGAGTTTTTCTGTTAGGGACCTTCCCATAAAGTATTGAGACAGGACAATAAGCGCTAAAAAGAGATCACTTTCTCCAAAATACAGAGGCAATGAGTATACATAAAATGCAACCCACAGTTATCCCAATTTTATCCCAATTGCTCCTTAAAATTCTTCTCATCACATTTTCCAGAACATGTTGGTTGACAGTTATGCATTGTTTCAAGATTATACACATGTACAATGAGTTCAACTCTTACATTACTTAATCACAATTCTGTCTCAAATTAATTAGTTCTAACTAGCCAAAATATAAATAAAAGTAGTCCCTAACCCTCAAACATGCCTAAAAAAAAAAGCAGGCTTGTCTAACAGCCAAGTAGGCTTCAGAAAAAGTTCTGCATCCCAGTTCTAGATGGAGCTAATGTCTGGGTCCATTATGAGAAATTTGAAGACTAGGGTCATATTTTCATAAAACCAAGCAGAGACCCTCAGACATTGATTTAAGTAAACTGTATAATTGCAGTTTAAATCAGACTTAAACTTTACAATCACTGTATCTGGGTGCAGACCCTTCTATAGGTTTTCAGATACAATCCCATCTTAGGAAACTTTTAACTACTGCAAAACTGCACTCTGTATTTTACTTTCTAAAAGTCCCTCACATACCAGAGTAGAGCATAATAGAAGACACACTGGACAAGAACAATGGTTCATGTAATCAGGAATCCTGCTTCCCACAGCTGCCAACCAAACATCCCCAGAATGCCTACAACCAGGACTTGGAAGCCAAAGCCTCCCTCCATTCTGCTGTCCCTAGCATTAGGGCCGTAGCCAGGATTTCATGTTTAGTGGGGCCCATAGCAGAATTTGTTATTTGGGGAGGCCAGGGGGCCATCCAGTTTGGCGGCCCTAGTCTCTCAGCATTGTAAGCTACCTTGAGTTCCACAAGCTAACCCTCCCTTTGCCTGGACAGTTACAGCAGCTCTGCTCCCCCCACCACTTTCTTATGTGCCCCTCTCATGGCAGAGAGACCAGCAGCAATGCTACTACTTGTTCAGAGTGGAGGTGAGCAAAGGGGACAGATTGGGGGCCCTCCAATGGAGGGGCCATACAGTTAGAAGGGGGGTTGAAAGGATAGGCCTTTACCCCCTCGGCCCACTGTAGCTACAGGTCTGCCTAGCACTGGTATTCACAGTTACCACTTCTGAACATGGTTGGCTACATTTAGTCGCCATCATTCACAGCATGGGAAGAAGTACCATTTATGAATATGTTGAATCTCCTTTTTAAATCCAACTGAACTAACAGGCATCAGCACATCCCCTGGCAGTGAATTCCTCAAGTCAATTAAAGAAAGTGGATAACTAACACATCAACCGATTTGCGAGGTTGACATAAATCAGAACACACTGGGGCAACTCTACATCTCACGCAGCAAATAGCTGCATTACATGCCTATTTCTTGGACTGCATGTATCTTTCATCCTCTATGACATGTTCCTGAAAACACTGGCTCATTCATGGACACATGCTTAAAGATGCTGGTATGTCACTGAACTTGATACGAGAAATCAATATTTAGACCCAGTGATAATGCTTTCTGCATAAACAGTACAGCTGCTTTTAGAGACTGCCTCACCCCATGTGTTCCCTCTTTACCCTTTCCACACATTAAAAAAGGATAATAAAGACACCAAGAACAGTTATTGCCAACAGCTTTCTGTCTCTGGAACTGCCCCGTTAGAAGGCATTTTCTGCAAGAAGCACTAAGCAATATAGTTAAGCAGAGGTTCACTGTATAGATGTGGAAACGGCTGACACTGGGATTTTTCTTAACTTTTAATTTACTACCTCAAAATGCTTGTTTTTTAAAGTCTCAGAAATCCCTCCTGCTCTTTAGGTAAAGCGCAAATTAGAAACATGAAAAATATGGAATTGTAACTTAATTTGCACTAGTCTAGTTTACATTAGTATCTTTCAGGCAGACAATCCATGCACATTCAACAGAGGCAATAAAAGGGAAACTGGTTGCAAGATAATAACCAGTGGGGAAGGGACATAGGTCAGTGGTAGAACATCTGCTTGGCATGCAGAAGGTCCCAGGTTCAATCCCCAGTATCTCCAGTTAAAAGGACAAGGCAGTAGGTGATGTGAAAGACCTCTGCCAGAAACCCTGGAGAGCTGCTGCCAGTCTGAGTAGAAAATACTGACTTTGATGGACCAAGGGTCTGATTCAGTATATTACGTGTTAATATGTATTCTAGTTTGTTTCAGATAAAGTTGTCCCAAATTTGTAGTTAAACCCTTCCCCATACAGAACTAATGTTGAATTTGCAAATACTTTTAATGCAGAAGAGTTTAAAGAATTTGATCCCCAACCTATAGTCTGAAATGCTTCAGTATAGTAACAGATGCATCAAATGATCACATGGTCCAGTTCTTTAAAAGTTCTTAATCTTGTTAAGATAGCACACAAGTGTTCATGACAACCATATATAACATGTACTGGAAATTTACTTCACTCACTTTCTCTGACAGCAACATGTCCTGTTAACCACTTTCCCTGCCAACATGCTTCAAATGCTGGTCTTGACCTGCCCCGTGTTTCTCTCCTGCTACATTTCCCCAGATAATAACTTCTCTGGCTTCCAGAACAACCTCTGCTTTGATGACATCAAAATTTCCTCCTCCACCTAATCCTACATCTTCAATTGCCTCTCTAAAGTTTCAATCCAGATGATATGCCAACACCTTCAACTCAATATGTATACAACCAGAACCTCTAATTTTATTCTTCCCTTCTCTGCTAACTCTTGCCATTAACATCACTTCTCAGCTCCATACTCAATTCTACAGCCTCATTTATATTTATAACACCAGAACAAACACCCATCCTTTTCTGCACATTTTACTACCGAGCACATTTTAACTGTGAAAAACATCTTCCACGTGATCTTCCATTATTGCCCCTTGTCATATCCATTTACAAATCAGCTACTGGCCTACTCACCTGGCTTGTTGCTTAGAACACATGAAAATTCACCTTGCTTTTTCTAGTACTGGCTCAGAACAGATAACAAGCTTGGAAGCCCAAACAGTTAATCCCCAAATTTGTAGTTAATTTCCAGACTTCCCCATCATTGTTATTTGTGAGGCTACAGAATCCGACACATTCCTGGAACTCCCAGACAACACACTAAAGCAGCAGATGCTGTCTTGGGCATCAGCTTGCCACTGCCCTTAGGGATGAAATACAAAGCTTTTAATACCAAAAGTACAAGCTTTTTAAGGGCAGTTCACTTGCAGTATGGGCAGTATGAAATAATACAAGCATTTTAAGGGCAGTAGGGCAGTATGAAACAATGATTCCTGGATTACATTTTGTGCCACAGAATATTAACTATAGTAATTATAATTTATAATATCAATGGGAGTGTTGGTAGTCATAGCCTTTTTGCTTTGTAACTATAATTTCAAATCATTGTTATTTGGATCATTCATATGTTATGCTCATTAATGTGTGTCTTCTCTCCTGCTACTCCCAGTAACAGATTGCGTTGGTGTTGCCAACAACATGACTGCATCCCATAGATGCCAACAACACTGGTGCAGGAAGTAACTGCTGTCACTCTGTATGGTTAGCTTCCTTCAAACGTTACCATGAGTGTCAAGGAACTGACCACCTGCAGTACTATAAACAAACACAAATTTATCTACCCAAATTGAAATCATTACTTCATGAAGGCTTACCAAATCATGCTAACCAACTATGTTCATAGCTTGGAACTATATATTTAGAAACCTGACCCAAACTACTAAGAGAAATTATTCCAGTGACTGAAATTTTTCAGATAACTGTAGCACTGAGTTGTTTAAAAACAAAAGCAAAGAAACTACAAATGTTTTCTGCTTTTCCCATGGCATAAAAAGACATTCTTCAGATTTAAAAATAAATATATAATTTCAAGGGATTGACCCTCAATGACCTCTATTCTTAAAATAAACAAATGAGCCATTACAGAACAGAAACTGTGAGTTAAGCTGAGAAAGTTAGAGAATGCAGGAGAAAAAACAGAACTCTCATCCTTCTGTTGTTCTCTCGGACAGGGTTAACATTTTAGACTTTTATCCAAGAATAGATATTCTCCAGTGCAATGTTGGCAACTTTAGTGGAATTTTCAGGAGATCCATAACATCAGCAAGCATACATTGACTAACTCATGTAGAGCGCGCCAGGAAAATATTTGTCCTCTTTTACTCAAGCCGTTTGCATATACAACATATGTACTTTGGGATGAGGAGAAGAAGAAACAGAATTGTGGAAGCAGTTTTCATGCTATAACTTACATGATAAGGAACAGAAAGCGCAGGGGTCCTGAGCCTGAATCCTGATTGTGTAGAAGACCTATAGGGCAGGGGTGTCAAACTCATTTCTTATGATGACCAGATCTGACATAAATGAGACCTTGTCAGGCCAGGCCATGTTGGGCTGGCCCATGTGTGTACCTATTTAAGGTTAGGTAACAGAGATGTAAACTTTATAAAGGACACACACACAATTAAAGATATTTTAAAAACTTAAAACATGCTTAAAACATTAGCACTCGGTCTTAAAGGTGCTTTCTTTGTATTTCTCCCATGGGATCCAGGGAAATGGGCAAAGGAAGCTTTGGCTCTTTCCTTCCTTCCCCGGGGAACCAGGATGGGGAGGAGCCTCAGCCAATAGATGGAAGAGAGGCTTGGCTCAGTAGCTCTGCTGTGGGATTGAAAGAGCCCAGCAAAGCAAGCTCTGCCTCCCCACCCCTTCCTCCCCAAGAGAGGAGCCTTAGCCAATGGAGAAAACAGAGGCTTTGCTCTGTAGCTCCTATGCAATTGATGGAGCCTGGCAAAGCAAGCTGTTATGCAGAAGGAACCAAGAGAGAGGGAGAAAGAAACAGATGACAGCCAATTGCTTGGGGGCCTGGTAGAAGCCCTTCGGGGGCCTGATTTGGCCCCCGAATGATACCCCTGCTGTAGGGTCTATGGACACACTCCAAGGAACATAGGTAGGTGAAGAGTTTATAGTGAAGAGTTCATCTTGCTGCCTTTTTCATACCTCCTCCACACTTGCATTCATTGCATGTGCTCTGAATATCTATAACATTTATATACTGCCCTTTCTCCAAGGAACTGAGAAAAAGAGAGACTGACCAAAGGTCACGCAGCAAGCTTCATAACTGAGTGCTGATTTTGAACCCTGGGTCTTACGTCAACACCCTAATCACTGTACCACACTGGCTTTCTATCTAACAAAGGCTTTAATAACAAAGTGATCCAAATAATCTAGGTTGTACATTTGAGCATTTGTCTCATAGAGGCAGACCTGCACTTTTAAAAAATGATTAGATCAGTGGTTTTCACAATGCCAGATCTGGATCTGAGTAATGCTGGCCCCTAAGAACATCCGCAGCAGCCACCAGTCTGGGAGGAAGGATAGGAAAGTGAGATGTAGCTGTTCCTCCTAAGCACCATCAATGGTTTACAAGAAGCAATAGCCACTCCTTTATCTATTTACTTTATTTATACCCTATCCTTAATGAGGGCCCAAAACAACTCACATTGTTCTTCTCATCTCTATCTTAACCTCACAACCATCCTGCATGGTAGGTTAGGCTGAGAGTATACTACTAGCCCATGGTCACCCAGCAAGCTTCCATGCCAACGAACCTCTTTAGCTGGCTGAGCCATTCTGTTGGAGGCATGCATGTTGCAGCAGCCTACTTTTTAGGCCTTCAGCTCTCTATTGAAAGCAGCCACCAGCAGCTGCACTGTGAGGCAGAGCTATGCCAGAGTGGGGATCCAGATCCTAGTCCAACTATTCAATAGAACACAATGGTTTTCATAATTTGTATCTAGGCCACAGCTGTATCTGGAAGTGGGAATTACAGGACTGAAGGCCCCCAAAACATGGAACTGGCCCCAGCTTGGAAGCAGGCAAGGATTTGAGGAAGAGAAGAAGGGAGAAAGGATGGACTCATTCCTCTGTCTTGTACCTTTTAACAACCCAGAATACGTCTCCATTTCACTCCATTCAGTCCACAAAGAGTAACTGCTTGCTTGTTTTTTAAACAAAGATAAAAAGTTTTTAAAGAAAATATTTTCATTTTTTAAAAAATCTTAGCAATTTTTTTAATCAGTATCAGACTATCTGTTTTGTTTTGGAGAACGCCTGCCAGTATTCCCTCTTCCCTGACAGTAGAGCAATGCGGGGAGGGGAATGAGGGGGGGGAACAATGTTGAGTAATGGTGATGTCATTTCTGGCTGAAGATCATAGATACTTGTAGCAGTAGAATAACGAGGCCGCACACTTACTGATTGAAAACGAGGTATTTTATTATTTGGCACCAATAGAAAGGTTCATTTGAGCAGCAAAGCTCCCAAAAATAATGAACCCCCGCTCACTTCTCAAACCATCTTTTTTAAGCAAAGCAGGCCTGCGGGCTGGCCCTCATAGTTATCAGATTCACTTCCCCCCTCCCCTTTCTCCCTGGTAGTTTTCCAGTGTGTCTACTTATCTATTCAGCAAGGAGTTTCCTTATAGAAATGTGTCTGCCATCAATACACATCTGTGACTCACACTCATTTGGGCTGTCTGGTTTCTTATCACATTGCAAATTCAACATTACATCAGACGCCCTTTTTGCTTTTTAAAGACAAGAGCATATTTTCATTTATTATTATTATAGAGTTATTCATTAATTATTCAGGGGTCTCCCCTTCATACTGGGTAAATTCCTAGACCAGACACTTCTAGGTCTTCATCTGAAAGCAATTTCTCCACAATATGCAATGCTTCTCCACTCCAACAACCACCCTTTAATTCAGTGTATTTCAAGATCTCTCCCATTCAGTATAATCAGAAGTCACAGTGGTTATAAGAGCAGAAGCCCAATAAATTACTGCGGGCAATCACAGGTTGCCAAGATACTCCTAGCAGAGAAGAAAAATAAGTTGTGAATATGTAGCCCAAATACATCAGGAAGAAAATCTGTTTAGCATGCAGACTCAATAACTGATGCTGTGCAAGTCCTTTTAAAAATGACAGCTAGATGTTAAAACCAAATACTGAGGCACTCAATATTTATTGTGTATCCATATTTTGTTTGACAATGGGCAAACATAATGGAAGCCACAGTTTCTCTGTAAAGGCCACAGAATCCAAAACAGACAATACATTAATAAGTTTCAGTCACCCACATCTCCCCCCCACACAGATGTAATGACAGAACAGATGTGACCTTCATCTGGTTCATTATGCCTTTAAACAAGACTGGTTGAAAATCTAGGCAATTCTTTTGAAATCTCAGTGGGAGACATGCTTTAAGGAGGGATTTTATGAGAGTGAATACTGGGTTTTAGGTTATTCCTACAAAGACAATTGCATAACCAGGGCTTTTTTTGAGCAGGAATGCACAGGAATGCAGTTCCGGCTAGCTTGGTGCCAGGGGGTATGGCCTAATATGCAAATGAGTTCCTGCTGGGCTTTTTCTACAAAGAAAGCCGTGTGCATAACTATTGCTAACACCTAGAGCACCATAAACAACAAACATCACTGTTTTACCTCAAGCATCAATCACACCACCAAACATAGTAGAAAGACCCATGTTGTCACTCAAGGTTTAGACCTGACATCTCTCTTATTATCAGAATATTGAGATCCAAAAGTTCACCCTGCCTTCAACTACATAATTGATCAATGTGGCTGAAGCTGGAAGTGTTTGAATTTACATACAGAAATCTGGGGATGAATGTCCACAAACATACACACATATATACTTATTAGTTTTAAAGGTAACATCTACCATTTTGTCCTAATTCCTGCCTTGTTCAGGCCTCTTCTCCACCGAAGCATCACAAAACTTACATGGCTCAGTCATATCCTATAGTCAAAGTACACTGGAACACAGAGTTGTTACTCAATTAAACCAAGAAACAATACCTTCTTCTTGCTGCAGTAAATCTGCCATTTCTTCTCTGGAGGGAGTGCAAACATCGCCTCTCTGTTCTTATCTGTGAGATCCAATTCATCCTGTAGATGATAAAAAAAATCCCATGCATAATCAATGGTTGTAAGAAACTTCCAGACCCTAGTCTTTGCAAAGTACTCAGCTATCTCCAACCCTAACGGCTTATTCTCATGTATATATGAATTACCTCATTCACAGTGAACTCAGTACCTCTTATAAAAACATGACTGAAAACAAAAATGAAAGACTGGGCAGACTGTTAAATCTTCCAGTGTTTCACAAAACCATCTTCTCAAACCACTATTTCCTCCCAATTCCTTCCAGACACATTTCAGACAAATATATAAACTAAAGATTCCATTGTTTTTGGTCACATAGCATTTATTAAGTTCTACTGTGTTGATGTATATTGACTGCCGTGCTGGATACTGCGGTCTTGCTACAGAAAATTTGCTGTTTCCTGAATTCCTATTATTTCATTCTACAGAAGTCCATTTTTGTAGAAGGGAGATACAGCAAGGGGAAGCAATATTAAAGTGACATTTGTGAAGTATACTGAATTGTTAAATAGTGGACAATAAAGCAGGGACAATACCTCCGTAAGACAGCTCCACAATGGCTCATTTGAAAAACTTTCTGAGTTGAGAAACTTGTGAAAACAGTGAGCTAAAATTGCATACTGAGCCTGGTAGCGGCTGCTGACAGATTTAAAGGCCCACTGAGATTTCATCCGCAGAAAGGTACAAAAGAAACACAAACAGTAACAAGGTTAGGTCATTGCCAGCAGCCCAAGGTGGAGGGGGGATTTACACACACACACACAGAGAGAGAGAGAGAGCGCTGTAAGTGAAGAGGGCAAACCATGTGGGAATATTTAGAATGAGCTTCGAAACAAGAAGGCAGCCAAGCAAGGCAAGGAGTTTTATTCTTGCAATATACAATTAGAAAACTTGAGCCAGGATCACATTCTTTGGGGCAGGAGCAGCAGAATTGCATATAAGGCATTATGAACAGAATGCTGCAGAAGGCCAAGTGTGTGGAAAGGAGTTGGACTGGTGAAGATGTGGATATCGACCCTGCATGCTTTCTTATAAACTATGAGCTGGGACTGCCTCAGCAAAATTCTTCACAAAGGCATCATTGCTCTATGGAAATAACTAGCCAACTTATTGTTTACTTGGCAAAGAGAGACAAGAAACAACTAACTGGATTTTATTCTGTATGCAATAAAAACATAGGAGAAATTGGCAGCATGCTACACAAACAAGAGTTTTATTGGGAAGCTTAATTCAGCTGCTGAGAGCAAGTCAAGAGTTTTCATAAAGGTCCAGCCCACTGTTAGATGGGGAGGAAGAGAATTCTAATGACAGAATACCTAGCCAATAAGACATCAGTTAAAACCTTAAGGATTGACCAGCTGTTCTTAATGGCAGAGCACAACTTGATGACTATTGTTGTAATCCAGTCTCCACATAGTATAATGGAGCACTCAGTGGACATCCCCACCCCCCGCTTTCTGATACCCCTGAAGTGGAGGGAGGGCCTCCAAACCAGAAGTCATTTTGCCATAGAGACAAATATCTGGTTAGCAGCCCTAGCTGCCTGGCTAATACATTCAAATCTTGGGAACTTTGGTGGAGTTGGGCCTAGGAGGGGAAGTGTCACAGACAATGCGATGTTATTCCTAGGTAGGGTTGCCAAGTCCAATTCAAGAAATATCTGGGGGCTTTGGGGGCGGAGCCAGGAGACTTTGGGGGTGGAGCCAGGAGACATTGGGGTGGAGCCAGGAACAAGGGTGTGACAAGCATAATTGAACTCCAAGGGAGTTCTGGCCATCACATTTAAAGGGACAGCACACCTTTTAAAATGATGATCTGTAACATTAGCCAATCCCAGAGGTTTGAAGGATGCTGTTGGAATGACTGTGTTAGTGGAATCAATGAAGTTCAGAGAAGCGCAGAATATCCCTGAGAGGATGTTACTGAGATCTTTCCATGCCTTGTTGACATCAGCAACAGAGTCCTGAAACTAGACCCAGAGTTCAGCTCCAGCAGGAGTTGTAGGTATGGTTTCCCCCAACTGTGTGTTCGGCAGAAGCCCTGAGTGAAGGAGAGATGCAACTCGCACACTGAATACTTAGAGATGAGCTGGCCCAAAGCTTTAGGAATAGCCTGTAGTGAGAAACGCCCTCCCGCTGCAAGTCTGAGTCCCAGCGCGTCTGGAACTGAAAAGTGGCGGCCAGGTCACCGGAAGGGAGGGGACTAAGCAATAATTCCTCTCTCAAGGAATCGCGGAGGGGCTCAGCCGCTGTCGCCGCAAGCGCCGGCACCAGGAGCAAAAGCCCCAGCAGTGCCTTGCAAACCCCCCCCCCCCAGGACCGGGTGGAAGAGGAGGAGGAGGGGGGGGCAGCCCCACAACAGGCCCAAGCGCGACGCCCCCTCGGGCATTGCACCCCACACACACTGCTGCAATGCCATCTCTGCCTCCCCCCCCCAGCCGCTCCGTGCAAACAAACAAAAAAAAAACACGCCTTCCTTCCTCCTGCATTTGCAAAGCCCCGCCATTGCAAAGGCGCGACCCGCTGAAGAGGGCGCTTCTTCCTCCCCGCCTCTTTTTTTGCAATGCTCTTTTTTTTCTTTCTTGCTGTACCCACCTATTTCCTCAGGCCCCGGGGAGGGCGGGAAAAGGGGGTTGCAAAGCTCGGCCCTGTTGCGAGGAGGAGGCGGCGCGTTTGGCTGCCTCTGCTTTGGGTGGGGGACGGGTTGCGCCAGGAGGCTGTCTCCTCCCACCCCCAGGTCAAGGTGAGGCGCTGGCAGCGTCGGCCAACTTTCCCTCCCACCCCCACCCCGGGCCTGGAGCCGGGAAAAGAGGCAGAGGCGGCGGCGACAGAAGTGCCGCCTGAATGCCTCCACCCTCCCCTTCTCTAATTTTACCTCAGAGGGGAGGGGAGCGGAGCCGGCGACCCGCTGCGCTGCTGCCGCCTCTTCTCGCCTTCACCTTAGCTGCTGCTTCTACAAGACGGGCTCAGCAGCCTCCGAAGGACCCGGACTCACCGTTCAGCACGCTCCTTGGTGCTGTTCCCCCCTCCCCCCGCTTCTGTTTTTTTGGAGAGCGAGGGAAGAGGCTGTGAATCAGGGGGGCCCCCACCAGGGCGGGAGGTTTGGAAAGCCTATTCCTAGGTGCTCACACTCACGCACCACAACACTCTAGGCCACGGGTGTTAAACTCATTTGCTATGAAGGCCTAATCTGACATAAATGAGATCTTGTTGGGGCAGGCCATGTCAGGCTGGGCCATGTGTGGACCTATTTAAGATTAGGTAGCAGAGATATAAATTTTATAAAGCACACAGACAAACATAATTAAAGACTTAAAAAAACCCCTTAAACATTAGCACTCATTGGTCTTAAAGGTGCTTTCTTTGTATTTCTCACATGGGGTCAAGGGAACTGGACAAAGGAAGCTCTGGCTCTTTCCTTCCTTCCCCAGGGAACCAGGAGGGGGAGGAGCCTTGAACAATAGAAGAAAGAGAGGCTTGGCTGAGTAGTTTCGCTGTGTGATTGAGAGAACTGACAACAGAGGAAGTCGTGAAGTGAAACAGAATGGGAAAAAGCAAAGCTCATGGCAATATTTACTGACAAATGTTTAAAGCCTTATGCGGCCTGGGACCAACATACCTGCTGGACCATCTCCTTCCATATATGCCCAGGAGGTCTTTACGTTTGGCCTCCCAACATCTGTTGGCCGTCCTTGGCCCAAGAGATGCCCGCCTCACCTCAACTAGGGCCAGGGCTTTTTCAGTCCTGGCCCTGACCTGGTGGAATCAGCTCCCTATTGAGATTCGGGCCATAACTGGCTTATTAGATAGATAGGCTTTTTAAATGGTCCCCAGATAAAACCAAGGAATCTCACTAAAAGCATTATCATACACACATGTAATGGAAGCATAATTAACATAGCAGCTTTCACGGAACAGCCCAAACCCAAAACAGAGCAGCCACAAGGAATGACAAAAAATTTATCTGACTAGAGTAAGAACAGGAAGAGTGAGGACACTATATTGCAGGCCTCTACAAAGCCAGGACACCAGAGAGACTTGATAATTGCATTGAATCTGCAGTTTCTCTCCTGCCTTATTCCTTCATTTTTGATGTCCTGTTCCACCAAACTCTTAATTTGTTGCAGTTGAAACCAATTATATTTATACTGTAGTTCTTCAACCAATTTTAATTCTATTTTTCCTCCATTTATTTTTTATAATTGTTTAAATGTTAACCGCATCTCATCTTCCGTATCTAATGATAGCTTTATTACTTCCGTTGGCACAATCCATAATGGCTTTCTCTCATCTTCATATTTTTTATATTTTGACCAAGTATTAAACAAGTTTCTTCTTATATAGTGATGTGAAAAAAACCATCCATCTTGTTTTTTTTCACAATACATATAAGCATGCCAACCAAAAACATTTCCATGACCTTCTAGAACCAATAATTTCTTATTTAATAACATTATCCATTCTTTGATCCACACCAAACATACTGCATCATGATACAATTTTAAATTCGGCAATTGGAAACCTCCTCTTTCTTTTGCATCAGTTACAATTTTCATTTTAATTCTTGGTTTTTTCCTGGCCCATACAAATTTTGAAATCTTCCTTTCCCATTTACTAAATTGTTTATTGTCCTTCACAATTGGAATTGTTTGAAATAAGAACATCATTCTTGGTAGAACATTCATCTTAATTGCAGCAATTCTGCCCAGCATAGACAAGTTCAATTTATTCCATTTAATTAAATCTTCATCAATTTTACTCCAAAGCTTCTCATAAATATTTTTATACAAGTCTGTATTTTTCATGGTAATTTCCACGCCTAGATACTTTACTTTCATCGCAACTTCACATTCTGTTACACTTTGTAATTCTTCCTGATAGCTCTTTGTCATATTTTTACACAAAATTTTTGATTTTTCTTTATTTACATAAAAACCAGCCAATTCTCCATATCCTTGTATCTCACGAAGCAGCAATGGTGTTACATGTATGGGATTTTCGTTGATAAACATTACATCGTCAGCAAATGCTCTGTATTTGTACGAAAAACCTTTTAATTTCAGTCCCTCTATTTCCTTATCTTCTTGTATTTGCATAAGCAAAATCTCTAAAGTCATTATAAATATCAATGGAGATAGAGGGCAACCTTGTCTTATTCCTTTACTAACTACCATTTTTTCTGTCAAATCTGCATTTATACAAAGTTTTGCTTGTTGTTCAGTATATATTGCCTTAACCATTCTTATAAAGTCTTCTCCTAATCCCAATTTCTCCATCACTGCAAACATAAAGTCCTAATTCACATTATCAAAAGCCTTCACTGCATCTGCAAAGAATAATGCCACTTCTTTTTCAGGATGTTTCTCATAATATTCAACAATATCTATAACAGTTCTAATATTATCTCTGATTTGTCTCCTGGGAAGAAATCCTGCTTGCTCCTCTTTAATAAAGTTATTCAAATGCTGTTTGAGTCATTCTGCTAGTATCCTAGCATATATTTTATAGGCATTATAAGTAATGAATAGTTTTTAAAATTTGTAGTGTCTCTATCTTCTTTCGATATCAATGAAATCACTGCTTCCTTCCATGTATTTGGTACTTTCCCATCAATCCTTATAGTATTCATCAACTTCTGAAGTTTTGGTGTTAATGTCTCTACGAGGACTTTATAAAATTTTGCTGTAAAACCATCTGGACCCGGTGCCTTCCCCATTTTCATTGAATTTATTGCAGCTTCAACTTCAGTTTTTTCAGTTGGTTCATTTAAGACCTTTTCCATATTTTCGGTTAAGGGTTTTACTTGAATTTTCTATAGATATGCATCTATTTTCCTTTTCTCCACCTTTTGACCTTGAAATAACTTAGCATAATATTTATAAAATTCCCTTTTTATTCCTTCTTGGTCAACAATTTCTTTGCCTCCCGATACAATTTTATTAATAAATTTATTTTCCCTTTTTTTTCATTTGCCAAGCCAAGTATTTTCCAGGCTTATTTCCTCCTTCAAAGTATTTTTGTTGCAACCTCTTAAGATTCCACTCTACCTCTTTATTTAACAAATGTCTCAATTGATTCTGCAATATTGTAATCTCCCTTATTATCTTCTTTTTCCCCCATCTTTTTTTAAGTTCCCCTTCTTTTTTTCCCAGTTTCTTTTTGAATGTCCAGCGTTTGTTTCTCTTTGGCTCTCTTATCTTTGTTGTTCATTGTAATTAAAATACCTCTCATTACTGCTTTATACGCATCCCACACAGTTTGGAATTGAATGTCCTCCTTTTCATTTAACTGAAAGAAAGCTCAGGGAGGCATGACGGTGGTCATACAGACACTGAAGCTCAGCATTTCCTTTTGTTTGCAGTGTATTGTTGCCACCTTTTCCTGTAATATTCAGCCTTGTGGCATTTAGCATCAGCATGAGCTTGTGGCGTGATCTGTGTCTTTTGGCCTGGCATGGCTGTGTTACAGTATACCATATAGTATGAATCTCAAGGTGGGTGTTTTCTGTAGGGAACTGATCTGACTTCAGCTTTCCATCTCCTCCCCCCTCCCTGCAGCCTCTGCCTAGGAAAAGTGCAGTCCTTCTCCACAGTAGGGACTAAAGCAGCTTACAACATTCTCCTCTCCCCATTTGGATCTGCACAACAACGCTGTGAAATATGTTAGGTTAAAAGTCTGTGACCTGGTTGTGTACCAACAGCATCTGGCTAGCAGCTTCCCCAGTGGCCCAATCTTTGTCTATCCTGGGGCGAGGCTGAGGAGAGGAGAGAGGGAGTGAAAGGAAAGAAGTGGCAGCCATGACCTCTGAGGAAATGCTCCTGGCAGGGCCAGGCCTTGCTCCCTAGTCACATTACAGCGGGGGTGGCAGCTCCCTAGCTATTTCGGTGGGCTTCAGAGGCTGCGTGTGCTGGGAGATCATCTGTGTGGGCTGTTGATGGGGCGGCAGAGGTCTGTTACTGCCACGGGTTGTGACACCTTTTGTGAAGCTGCAGTAGAGCAGCAGCCCTTTCTGAGGTGAATTGACATAGAGGGCACAGAGAAGCATTGGATATGTGTTGGTCTCCAAGGTAAGACTGCTTTGGCAGTTTGTTCAACATTCCCAGGCCTGCAGTAGGTGGGGGCAGGGAAGCCAGCCAATGGGAACCAAGAGATGCTGACTGAGTCAATGTGATGGGCCAATGGTTTATGAATGGAATGTACCCCTAAGCCAATGGGAGAGTTCCATTTGGCCACCTCAACAGGGCTTTTATATGTAAAGGATTTTAGGGAATGGCAAAATCTCTGGCTCCACCTCCAAAGTCCCCAGATATTTTCTGTGTTAGACCTGGCAACTCTAATCTTGCTGTTTTTAAATTTGTGTTGCTGTTTTCAACTTTTAAAAATATTTTAAGCATTTGTTTTACACATCTTCACATTTGATACTCATTTAGAAAGAAGACACTGAAGCATAAATAAAAAGCTAAATAAAACTATATCCATTTTACAAGTTTTCTAATAATTTACTGCAGTCTTTCTATCAAAATATAGACTATTCTGTGTTTTGTTTATAATTAGATTAATAATATTTACTAAAATTAAGTATCTGTAAGTATTTAACTTCTTTGCATGGTAAAAAGATTTTTTATAAATAAATAATGAACCAAATGTCTCACTTGGAACCAGCTAGAGGTGACTCATACACCACCCAAAATACTGTATTTGTTATGGCTGACTAGCCCCCAGGGGCCATTTCATAGAAAAAGAGATACCAGAGCTCATTAGCACAACTCATTGGCACATGCCACACACCCCTGACATCACCAGAAGGTGTACTAAATTATATCAGCTCAGCATCTACCTTAAAATGCTTCTTGAATTATAATTATCATAATAAAACCTTACTCTCATCATACTTTTTAAATTACTTTCTCTTATGTGGCCACAGTGGCATGATGACAATTTCAATCTGTCTGCTTTATGTGTTTTGGTTATTTACTCATTTTTTGTGGAGAAAAAAAAATTAGAAAGTTTGTCAAATTGTAGAGATCAACAAAATTCTTACAGGGGGTTTTCCCAGAAGCAAGCATGAGGAGGGGGGTTAAGAAAGAAAGAGCACAATAAAATTTAGAGGTTCCGGAGCTCCGTTCCTGTGAGCTCCTGCCCAAAATGAGGCCTGCTTGCCCCTAAAAATTTTGAGCTGGCTCTAGATCCAAAGAAAATTTATCAAGGCTGCTATAGCTTATACAGCATCAATTTTTAATACATGTTAATAGTCCAACACTGCCTCTGATTACCATGTATGGGGTTCTTCAGCAATCCAAGGGCTGGCCAGGTGCAGACTTGATTGGGTTTATAGACAGTACCATACTTACACAAAAGGAAAATGACCCTAAATGTAAGGCAACTCCTCCCCAAAATGTTATGTTTATTTTTACAAAATTTTTATTCCAACCATCTGCCTTCATTAGGGCCTCCAAGGCAGCTAACAAATTAAAAACATACATAATAAAATCACATCTGAAAAAAAAATAAAACCAACAGAAAACTCACACACATTGTTAGAACAATTAAAACCAGAGCTAAGATACACATAGGGTTGCCAATCCCCAAGTGGGGGCAGGAGATCCCCTGGTTTGGAGACCCTCCCCCCCGCTTCAGGGTCATCAGAAGGCGGGGGGAGGGAAGGAAAATGTCTGATGGGAACTCTATTATTCCCTGTGGAGATTTATTCCCATAGAAAATCATGGAGAATTGATCTGTGGGTATCTGGGGCTCTGGGGGGGGGGCTGTTTTTTGGGGTAGAGACACAAAATTTTCAGTATAGCATCTAGTGCCTCTCCCCAAAATACCCCCCAAGTTTCAAAAAGATTGGACCAGGGGGTCCAATTCTATGAGCCCCAAAAGAAGGTACCCCTATCCTGCATTATTTCTTATGGAAGGAACGAATTGAAAAGGTGTGCCGTCCCTTTAAATGTGATGGCCAGAAACTCCCTTTGGAGTTCAATTATGCTTGTCACAGCCTTGATCTTGGCTCCACCCCTAATGTCTCCTGGCTCCACCCCCAAAGTCTCCTAGCTTCACCCCCAAAGCCCCCAGATATTTCTTGAATTGGACTTGGCAACCCTAGATACACAAACAAAAAATAAAAGCAACAATTGAAACATAAAGCAGTAAAGAGGGATCATTGAGGGAATGCCAAATGAACCCAGAAAGTCTTCATCCACCGGCCAAAAATGAAAACAAAAGGGATCAGATCTCCCTGGAAAGAAAGTTCCAGAGTTTCGGTGCTAGTGCTGAGAAGGCCCTCTCCCAGGTTGCTGCCTGTCTAATCTTGAAAGGTAGGGCACCCAAAGCAGGGCTTCTGAAGTTAACAGCATTTAGTCAGGTAGGTTTGTAAGGGATAAAGTCAAGGGTCCTTAGGAATTCTTGCAGAGTTGGTCAGGTAGGTTCATAAGGGATTAGGTCAGAGCACCTTAGGAATTCTAACACAGGATGGTGGGTGCAACCACAAAATGGCTGCAAAGGAGGTAGGGCCACACACACACACACAGAGGGGAAGTCTAAGTGGAAGGGACAAGAGGAATAATTTAAAAATACGCCTGGAAAGAGGAGTCAGCAAAGAACCAACATTGTGGTGGCAGCTCAATCTGCATTGCCAATCAGAAGCCCTAATGGTCAGGAGCACACCTGGCCCTGCCCACTTTCTAAAAACAGTGGTGATTAAGAAAGCTGTCCATGGGCACCACCCATGGATTAGGTGGTCCCCCAAGCATGTTGGTCCCAAGCCATAAAGAACTTCAAAGATGAATACCAGCACCCTGAATTGTGCCCCAAAACAGACTGGGATTCAATGGATGGTGCAAGACTGTAGTGACATGGTCCCTACAACCCACTGCAGTCAGCATACTGGATGCAGCATTCAGCACCAGCTTAAGCTTCTGAACACTTTTCAAAGGAAGCCCCACATAGAGAGTATCGCAGTAATCTAACCTAAATGTAACCAGAGCATGCAGCACAGCAGCCAGATCTTTTCTGCCCAGGAAAGGCTACAGATGGCTAATCAGATGAAGATGGTAAATGGCCCTCCTAGCCACAACTGCTACCTGCTTATCCATCAGTAGGCCTTGGTCCAGGAGTATCCCCAAACTACAGACCTGTTCCTTCAAGGGGAGTACAGTTCCATCTAGAAAAGGTGATACCTTAAATCCTTTGCCAGACCTTCTGCTCACCAGTAGCGTTTCCATCTTGTCAGCATTATGTTTCACTGTATTATCTCCCATTCACTCAAAAACTGCCTCCAGATACCAGTTCAAGGTTTCTGCAACTTCCCTGGGATCTGCTGGAAGCATACTATAGAGTGGAGGGTCAGTCCTTTCCAAATTTCCAGATGATCTCATCCAACATTTTGATGTAGATGTTGAATAACACAGGGGACAAGATGGGAATCTTGCAGACCAAATTCCAAGGGGCCAAGCAGCTGTGCCCCAGCATCCACTACTACAAAACTGTGCCTCCCAAGTCCCAGCCCAAAAGCACTGTTCAGAAGGATACTGTGACTGATTGTCTAGAAAGCCAGTAGAAGGTCCAGGAGAATCAACAGAGTTGCTCTGTTCATTTTCCAGTGCAAGTCATCCACCAAAGTGACCAAGCCTGTTTCAGTCCCATAACTAGGAGTGATGAACTCCACTTTTAAAAGATTCAAAGTGCAGAATAAAGGACAAAGAGTAAAGGTCAGTTGGTGAGCGAGAATCCTTTTGCGCCAAGGAACCATCCCTGCGCAGGGAGAGAGGGGAGGTCTTGGTAGTTGGTGATTCAATCCTTAGGCAAGTAGACAGCTGGGTGGCAAAACCGCGTACTGACCATATGGTGACTTGCCTGCCTGGTTCGAAGGTAGCGAACATTACGCGTGTAGTAGATAGGCTGATAGACAGTGCTGGGGAGGAGCCAGTGGTCGTGGCACATGTTGGCACCAACGATATGGGGAAATGCAGTCGTGAGGTCCTGGAAAAAAAATTTAGGCTGCTAGGCAGGAGACTTAAGGCCAGGACCTCCAAGGTAGCCTTCTCAGAAGTGATACCTGTTCCACATGCAGGGCTGGAGAGACAGGCACAAATTAAAAGTCTCAATGTGTGGATGAGACGATGGTGTAAGGAGGAAGGGTTTAAGTTTCTTAGGCACTGGGATGCTTTCTGGAACAAGCGGGAGCTATACAAAAGAGACGGTCTCCACTTGACCCCAGATGGAACCAGGCTGCTGGCGCTTAGAATCAAAAAGGTGGCAGAGCAGCTTTTAAACTAAATCTTGGGGGAAAGCTGACAGGAGATGAAATGTCTCTGGTTCGGGAGGACTCGTCTCAAAGAGATGAAGGGTTAGCTGTTTCTTTTCTACCGGGTAATGGATCAGAGTTGTCCACTGAGATGGTGACAAACAGAATTGACTGCCTGCCAGAGTCTCGATGCAGCAGGAGGAAGATGGCGGGCCTAGCTTGCCTGGGAAATTATAGATGTTTCTACACAAATGCTAGAAGTGTTCAAAGTAAAATTGGTGAGTTGGAATGTTTAGTGTTGGGAGAAAACATAGACATTGTGGGAATTTCAGAAACTTGGCGGAATGAGGAGAATCAGTGGGACATGGTGATTCCTGGATATAAGTTATATCGGAAGGATAGGGAGGGAAGGGTTGGAAGTGGGGTGGCTCTTTATGTCAGGGCATACGATCGAGTAAGCCTGAGGTCAGAGAATTAGATTCCTTCTAGAAATGCTTTGCGTTGAAATAGAGGGCCCAAAAGGAAATTTAACTATGGGAGTTTGTTATCGCCCACCAAATCAAAAGATAGAGAATGACAATAATATGATGGAAGGCTTAAAGATAGTGGCTAGACATAAAAACTGTGTCGTAATAGGTGATTTTAACTACCCGCAGATTGATTTGGTCAATATGTGTTCAGTTCGAGAGAAAGAGATTGTATTTCTAGATGCTCTCAATGACTGTGCTATGGAGCAGATGGTCTCAGAACCTACCAGGGGTGGGGCGATCCTGGATTTGGTCCTAAGTAATGCCCAAGACTTGGTGAGAGATGCAAAAGTGATTGCACCGCTTGGCAGCAGTGGCCATAACGTTATTGATTTCACCATTTGTATAAATAGAGAGTTGCCCCAAAAGACCAGCACAACCAGGTTTAACTTTAAAAGGGGTAAATTCTCTGAGATGAGGAGGCATGTGAGGAGGAAACTGAAAGGAAAGGTAAATACAGTCAAAACCCTTGGGGAAGCTTGGAGGCTATTTAAAACTACAATCCTAAAAGCTCAGATAAAATATATACCACAAGTTAGGAAAGGCACAAACAGGTATAAGAGAAGGCCTGCATGGTTAACAAACAAAGTAATGGAAGCTGTAAAAGGTAAGAAGGACTCCTTTAAATGGTGGAAAGCTAGTCCAAGTGAGATTAATAAAAGGGAACACAGGCAGTAGCAAATTAAATGCAAGACTGTGATCAGGCAGGCAAAAAGGTACTATGAGAAGCATATTGCAAAAAACATTAAGACCAACAATAAAAATTTCTTCAAATACATTAGAAGCAGGAAACCAGCCAGGGAGGCAGTGGGCCCGTTGGACCAAGCGGTCAAAGGATTACTGAAGGAGGATAGGGAAATGGCTGAGAAGCTGAATGCATTTTTTGCCTCCGCCTTCACTGTGGAAGATGAGAAGTGTTTGCCTGCTCCAGAACCACTTATTTTGGAAGGGGTGTTGAAAGACCTGAGTCAGATTGAGGCGACAAGAGAGGAGGTCCTACAACTGATAGACGAATTAAAAACTAATAAGTCACCAGGTCCAGATGGCATACATCCAAGAGTTCTGAAAGAACTCAAAGTGAACTTGTGGATCTTCTGACAAAAATATGTAATCTTTCATTGAAATCTGCCTCCGTTCCTGAGGACTGGAAGGTAGCAAATGTTACCCCCATCTTTAAAAAGGGTTCCAGAGGAGATCCGGGAAACTACTGTCCTTGATAATGGTTCCAAACCCCTTCCAAAATAAGTGGTTCTGGAGCAGGCAAACGCTTCTCATCTTCCACAGTGAAGGCGGAGGCAAAAAATGCATTCAGCTTCTCAGCCATTTCCCTATCCTCCTTCAGTAATCCTTTGACCGCTTGGTCCAAGGGCCCCACTGCCTCCCTGGCTGGTTTCCTGCTTCTAATATATTTGAAGAAATTTTTATTGTTGGTCTTAATGTCTGACTTCAATACCAGGAAAGTTGGTAGAAACCATTATCAAGGACAGAATGAGTAGGCACATTGATGAACACGAGTTATTGAGGAAGACTCAGCTTGGATTCTGTAAGGGAAGATCTTGCCTCACTAACCTGTTACATTTCTTTGAGGCGGTGAACAAACATGTGGACAAAGGAGACCCAATAGATATTGTTTACCTTGACTTCCAGAAAGCTTTTGATAAAGTTCCTCATCAAAGGCTCCTTAGTAAGCTTGAAAGTCATGGAGTAAAAGGACAGGTCCTCTTGTGGATCAAAAACTGGCTAATTAATAGGAAGCAGAGAGTGAGTATAAATGGGCAGTCTTCACAGTGGAGGACGGTAAGCAGTGGAGTGCCGCAGAGCTCAGTACTGGGTCCCATGCTCTTGTTCATTAATGTTTTAGAGTTGAGAGTAAGCAGTGATGTGGCCAAGTTTGCAGATGACACTAAATTGTTCAGGGTGGTGAGAACCAGAGAGGATTGTGAGGAACTCCAAAGGGACCTGTTGTGGCTGGGTGAGTGGGTGTCAACGTGGCAGATGAGGTTCAGTGTGGCCAAGTGCAAAGTAATGCACATTGGGGCCAAGAATCCCAGCTACAAATACAAGTTGATAAAGTGTGAACTGGCAGAGACTGACCAAGGGAGGGATCTTGGGGTCGTGGTAGATAACTCACTGAAAATGTCAAGACAGTGTGCGATTGCAATAAAAAAAGGCCAACGCCATGCTGGGAATTATTAGGAAGGGAATTGAAAACAAATCAGCCAGTATCATAATGCCCTTGTATAAATCGATGGTGCGGTCTCATTTGGAATACTGTGTGCAATTCTGGTCACCGCACCTCAAAAAGGATATTATAGCATTGGAAAAAGTGCAGAAAAGGGCAACTAGAATGATTAAAGATTTGGAACACTTTCCTTATGAAGAAAGGTTAAAACGCTTGGGGCTCTTTAGCTTGGAGAAACGTTGACTGCAGGGTTACATAATAGAGGTTTACAAGATTATGCATGGGATGGAGAAAGTAGAGAAAGAAGTACTTTTCTCCCTTTTTCACAATAAAAGAACTCGTGGGCATTCAATGAAATTGCTGAGCAGTCGGGTTAGAACGGATAAAAGGAGGTACTTCTCCACCCAAAGGGTGATTAACATGTGGAATTCACTGCCACAGGAGGTGGTAGAAGCTACAAGCATAGCCACCTTCAAGAGGGGGTTAGATAAAAATATGGAGCAGAGGTCCATCAGTGGCTATTAGCCACAGTGTGTATATATATAAAATTTTTGGCCACTGTGTGGCAGAGTTTTGGACTGGATGGTCCATTGGCCTGATCCAGCATGGCTTCCCTTATGTTCTTATGTTAAAAGCAAAGGTATATTTGGAACAAATGAGCGCCTAGACCCCACAGTCCCTACTGCCCAGCTGCTCCTATCTACACCTTCCATTCCCTGCTTAATCTGCATCACCTTTTAAAATATCAGTCCTCAGTAGGGATGTGGGAGTTCAGTGGGGCTGTGGTGCCATTGATTTTTCCTTCCCATGCTGTCATTTTCTCCAGGGGAAGTAATCGCTATCAATCACTATCAATTGCTATAGATGTTGAACTGACTGTTAGCTGCCCTGAGTCCGCTCGTGGAGAGGGCAGGACAAAAATCTAAAGTAATAAATAATAAATAAATATCATTTGCTGATCAGTTGTAATTCCCCCCTCATCTCCTCTGTCATTGCCTTGCTACAATCGCGTGTGTGTGTTTTCTAGTTTTGTTTTTGTTGTTGTTGTTGTGCTCGTTTGATTGGGGGAGAGGAGTTGTGGCTCAGTGAAGAGTGTCTGCTTGACATCCAGACAGTTCTAGGTTCTATCCCTGACACGTCCAAAGGACCAGGCTGTGGCTTAAGAGAAAGACTTCAGCCTGAGAATCTGAGAGCTACTTCAATTCTGAGAGGGTGGGGGGAGCTCGCAATGCCCAACCATTTCATGTTTTCCCCTGAGTCCTAGGTTCACTGCATTGATCATGAGAGTGGGCTAGGGAAGGGGCTTGCTCCCCACTCCAGTTTGACCCTGTGCTGTACTGCTGACTCTCCAGTCTGCCTATGTAAGTGCAGTGAAACCCCCTCTTCCCTTCCAAGCACTGAAAGGGGCAGCCTTCTCCAAATGATAAGGAAAAATAACACCTTTAGCTGTGTTTGTCTGTGTCCTTCATAAAGTTTATATCTCCACTACCTGGCATCACATTTTATGACAAAGTCCCATTTATGTCATATCCAGCCCTCATGAGTTCGACACCCCTGCTTATAGACAAGCCTCAAATGCTGCCATTTAAGTAGCCAGGAAAGGCAAGAGTCATATAAGCAGGTGGTAAGATTTAAGCCTCAATCTGAATAAACCAATAAGAATCTGCTGGACCTGGAAAATAGGCCATGTCTGTGAGGCAGAACCTGCCATTTTAGTCTCTATTGTCACTCTGTAGTTTTAGATTTTATATATTTTAAATTGGTCTTTTATTGTTTTTATTGTTGATTGTTTTTATGGTGTAACCCGTCCTGAGCCTGTCCTACAAGAAGGGCGGGCTAAAAATCGAATAAAATAAACAAACAGCTGGACAAGCTGGCACTCTGGCACCATCTGACCCTGCTACTGCTAATGTAGAGTCCAAGTCTATATGGATCATAGTGGGCCAACCAAGGCAGTCCACCTCCTCCTTCAGGCCAGATTCACAAAGAACGATTTATTATTATTATTATTATTATTATTATTATTATTATTATTATTATTATTATTATTATTATTATTGGATATAACTGTACTTTATAATACAAATTTAAGATACCGCCCCTCTTGATGGCCTCCCGGAAAGAGGGAGGGATTAGTCTTAAATTTGAGTAAATTACAGGACTACATTAAACACTCCCACGTTATTCCTTAGCTCTGCTGACTTTTGTGACCTTAACAATCATGAAAGCAAAGCCCTTGTGATCCTGTGAATCAGTGAATACACTTGGACTTCAGGTTCTATTTGTTGCTCTGCCATCTGCTCACCTGAATCTTGGACAAGTTTCTTTCAGCCTCTGTATCCAGACTTCAAACAGACATCACGAGGACTTTACTCATACCCTTGATCTAAAGGGAAAGACTACAAAGCACTTACAGTGCAACCCTACATAATGTTATACCCTCCCAAGCCTATTGACCTCAGGGGCTCAGAAGAGTGTAACTCAGTGTAGCACTTCATTGTTAGTCAATTAAGTTGCTGGTCTATGATGATGATTATTATTTTTTTTAAAAAAGGAAGGCCATGCTTTTGAAGCCATCATCAGTACTGTTTGAACTCTGCCTTCCCCAAGCAGAATTCAAGGAATTCACTACAGGGTTGGCAAGTGTTCTTTGAAGGAAAAGTAGTGGTATAAAACAGATTAATAATGTTCTGAAATGGTGACTTAAGCATGAAGGTTTAAAAGCACACAGGTAGGCCATGTTGGTCCCAAATAAACTAAAATCTTGTTTTGTGTTGTTATGTACTTTGGAGTAACTCTGAATGCTAAATCAGCACATAAAGGGTTTTTTAGCCAATTAAAACAAAATAAGAACATAAGAACATAAGAGAAGCCATGTTAGATCAGGCCAATGGCCCATCCAGTCCAACATTCTGTGTCACACAGCGGCCAAATATATATATATATATATATATATATATATATATATATATATATATATATATATATATATATATATATATATATACACACACACACACACACACTGTGGCTAATAGCCACTGATGGACCTCTGCTCCATATTTTTATCTAACCCCTTCTTGAAGGTGGCTATGCTTGTGGACGCCACCACCTCCTGTGGCAGTGAATTCCACATGTTAATCACCCTTTGGGTGAAGAAGTACTTCCTTTTATCCGTTTTAACCTGTCTGCTCAGCAATTTCATCGAATGCCCACGAGTTCTTGTATTGTGAGAAAGGGAGAAAAGTACTTCTTTCTCTACTTTCTCCATCTCATGCATTATCTTGTAAACTTCTATCATGTCACCCCTCAGTCGACGTTTCTCCAAGCTAAAGAGCCCTAAGCGTTTCAACCTTTCTTCATAGGGAAGGTGTTCCAGCCCTTTAATCATTTTAGTTGCCCTTTTCTGAACTTTCTCCAATGCTATAATATCCTTTTTGAGGTGCGGCGACCAGAACTGCACACAGTACTCCAAATGAGACCGCACCATCGATTTATACAGGGGCATTATCATACTGGCTGGTTTGTTTTCAATTCCCTTCCTAATAATTCCCAGCATGGCGTTGGCCTTTTTTATTGCAAACGCACACTGTCTTGACATTTTCAGTGAATTATCTACCATGACCCCAAGATCTCTCTCTTGGTCTGTCTCTGCCAGTTCACACCCCATCAACTTGTATTTGTAGCTGGGATTCTTGGCCCCAATGTGCATTACTTTGCACTTGGCCACATTGAACCGCATCTGCCACGTTGACGCCCACTCACCCAGCCTCAACAGATCCCTTTGGAGTTCCTCACAATCCTCTCTGGTTCTCACCACCCTGAACAATTTAGTGTCATCCGCAAATTTGGCCACTTCACTGCTCACTCCCAACTCTAAATCATTTATGAACAAGTTAAAGAGGATGGGACCCAGTACCGAGCCCTGCGGCACCCCACTGCTTACCGTCCTCCACTGCGAAGACTGCCCATTTATACTCACTCTCAGCTTCCTATTACTCAGCCAGTTTTTGATCCACAAGAGGACCTGTCCTTTTACTCCATGACTCTCAAGCTTTCTAAGGAGCCTTTGATGAGGAACTTTATCAAAAGCTTTCTGGAAGTCAAGGTAAACAACATCTATCGGGTCTCCTTTGTCCACATGTTTGTTCACCCCCTCAAAGAAATGTAACAGGTTAGTGAGGCAAGATCTTCCCTTGCAGAACCCATGCTGAGTCTTCCTCAATAACCCGTGTTCATCAATGTGCCTACTCATTCTGTCCTTGATAATGGTTTTACCAACTTTCCCGGTATTGAAGTCAGACTGACTGGCCTGTAATTTCCCGGATCTCCTCTGGAACCCTTTTTAAAGATGGGGGTGACATTTGCTACCTTCCAGTCCTCAGGAACGGAGGCAGATTTCAATGAAAGATTACAGATTTTTGTTAGAAAATCCACAAGTTCAACTTTGAGTTCTTTCAGAACTCTCGGATGTATGCCATCCGGACCCGGTGACTTATTAGTTTTTAATTTGTCTATCAGTTGTAGGACCTCCTCTTTTGTCACCTCAATCTGACTCAGGTCTTTCAACACCCCTTCCAATATTAGTGGTTCTGGGGCGGGCAAACACTTCTCATCTTCCACGGTGAAGACGGAGGCAAAAAATGCATTCAGCTTCTCAGCCATTTCCCCATCCTCCTTCAGTAATCCTTTTACCCCATGGTCATCCAAGGGCCCCACTGCTTCCCTGGCTGGTTTCCTACTTCTAATATATTTGAAGAAATTTTTATTGTTGGTCTTTATGTTTTTTGCAATATGCTCCTCATAGTCCCTTTTTGCCTGCCTGATCACAGTCTTGCATTTGATTTGCCACTGCCTGTGTTCCCTTTTATTAATCTCACTTGGACTGGTTTTCCACCGCTTAAAGGAGTCCTTCTTACCTTTTACAGCTTCCATTACTTTGTTTGTTAACCATGCTGGCCTCTTCTTATACCTGTTTGTGCCTTTCCTAACTTGTGGTATGTATTTTATCTGAGCTTCTAGGATTATAGTTTTAAATAGTCTCCAAGCTTCCCCAAGGGTTTTGACCGTATTTACCTTTCCTTTCAGTTTCCTCCTCACATGCCTCCTCATCTCAGAGAATTTACCCCTTTTAAAGTTAAATGTGGTTGTGGCGGTCTTTTTGGGCAACTCCCTATTTATACAAATGGTGAAATCAATAACATTATGGTCACTGTTCCCAAGCGGCGCAATCACTTTTACGTCTCTCACCAAGTCTTGGGCATTACTTAGGACCAGATCCAGGATCACCCCACCCCTGGTAGGTTCTGAGACCATCTGCTCCATAGCACAGTCATTGAGAGCATCAAGAAACTCAATCTCTTTCTCTCGACCAGAACACATATTGACCCAATCAATCTGCGGGTAGTTAAAATCACCTATTACGACACAGTTTTTACGTTTAGCCGCTATCTTTAATCCCTCCATCATATTATAATCGTCCTCTCTCTTTTGATTTGGTGGGCGATAACAAACTCCCATAGTTAAATTTCCTTTTGGGCCCTCTATTTCAACCCAAAGCATTTCTAAAAGGGAATCTAATTCTCTGACCTCAGTCTTACTGGACCGTATATCCTCTCTGACATACAGAGCCACCCCACCTCCAACCCTTCCCTCCCTATCCTTCCGATATAACTTATATCCAGGAATCACCGTGTCCCACTGATTCTCCTCATTCCACCAAGTTTCTGAAATTCCCACAATGTCTATGTTTTCTTCCAACACTAAACATTCCAATTCACCAATTTTACTTCGGACACTTCTAGCATTTGCATACAAACATTTATAATTTCCCAAGCAAGCTAGGCCCGCCACCTCTCTCCTGCCGCCTCGAGACTCTAGCAGACAGTCCATACTGTTTGTCACCATCACAGTGGACAACTCTGATCCGTTACTCGGTAGAAAAATAGAAGCCAACCCTTCATCTCTTTGAGACGAATCCTCCCGAACCAGAGACATTCCATCTCCTGTCGGCTTTCCCCCAAGATTTAGTTTAAAAACTGCTCTGCCACCTTTTTGATTTTAAGCGCCAGCAGCCTGGTTCCATCCGGAGACAAGTGGAGACCGTCTCTTTTGTACAGCTCCGGCTTGTTCCAGAAAGCATCCCAGTGCCTAACAAACTTAAACCCTTCCTCCTTACACCATCGTCTTATCCATACACCTCATGTCTCATCCACACATTGAGACTTCTAATTTGCGCCTGTCTCTCCTGCCCTGCACGTGGAACAGGTAGCACTTCCGAGAAGGCCACCTTGGAGGTCCTGGCCTTAAGTCTCCCACCTAGCAGCCTAAATTTCTCCTCCAGGACCTCACGACTGCATTTCCCCACATCGTTGGTGCCAACATGCACCATGACCACAGGCTCCTCCCCAGCACTGTCTATCAGCCTATCTACTACACGCGTAATGTCCGCTACCTTCGCACCAGGCAGGCAAGTCACCATACGGTCAATACGCGGTTTCGCCACCCAGCTGTCTACTTGCCTAAGGATCGAATCACCAACTACCAAGACCCCCCCTCTCCCCCTGCCCAGGGATGGTTCCTTGGCGCGAAAGGATACCCGCTCACCAACCGAAGAAGAGGTCCCTTCTGAGGGCGCATTCCCCTTATCCTCAGCAAGGTGCCCTGTTCCCTCTAGACCCTCACGCTCTCTGGCAGCAACGGGGCTGCCACATTCAGAGTGGGGCTCATCTAATACGCCCCCAAGAGTCTTCCCCAATTGCCTAACTGACCGTCTCTGCTTCTCCAGGGCAGTCACCTCGGCCTCAAGGGTACGAACTCGTTCCCTGAGGACCAGGAGCTCCTTGCATCGAGCACACACCCAAGACTTCTGTCCTGTGGGCAGATAGTCATACATGTGACACTCAGTGCAAAACACTGGAAAGCCCCCACCCCCCTGCTGGCATTCTACCTTCATGATATATATATTAAATATACAGTCCTCTTTAAATGCTGTTGTTTACGTGGCTCCCCTTCTGGAAGGTCAACTTACCTTATTGGGAGAACAAGGAAATCAGGGATCTGGGTTCCTGGTCCTTAGGAAGCCCCCAGGCAAAGAGCCACAGGCCAAGAGCCCTTTAGCTCTCGCCCTTCGGCTCGCGCCTTTGGCAAGGCGCAGCTTAAAATGCAAAGAGGGTGGAGCAGACCACTCCTAAGCAATCATCAACAATTACTCTCAATCAATCAATCAATCACTTTCACCTTTAGCCCACTCACCCAAACGTACAGCAGTTCCCCAGCTATCACAACTCAGCCTTTTCAGCAGTCACCCAAGCCTCAGAATGAAGTCTTTCAAAACGCAGAAATTCTTAGCAACTTCTCCAGCTGTCTCAGCTTATCAGAGCTGCTCTGCTCTGTTCTGTTCCTCTCAGGCCTCTCTGAGATGTGCTCAGCCTTTGGCAAGGCGCAGCTTAAAATGCAAAGAGGGTGGAGCAGACCACTCCTAAGCAATCATCAACGATTACTCTCAATCAATCAATCACTTTCACCTTTAGCCCACTCACCCAAACGTACAGCAGTTCCCCAGCTATCACAACTCAGCCTTTTCAGCAGTCACCCAAGCCTCAGAATGAAGTCTTTCAAAACGCAGAAATTCTTAGCAACTTCTCCAGCTGTCTCAGCTTATCAGAGCTGCTCTGCTCTGTTCTGTTCCTCTCAGGCCTCTCTGAGATGGATTTTGCCCTTCAGCTTTAATTGTGCATTTTAATGTAATATTTTGCCCTTCAGCTTTAATTGTGCATTCTCTTCCAACTTCAGGTTCACCAACCAGTGTGAGCCCTCAAACATCCTGCAAAGTTCTCTCTCTTTACTTCATTTGGGAAAATTTCTAGCCCACCCATCTCTGATATGATTAAAAACAAATTATGATTAAAGGTGTAAAAAACAGCAACAAGAAAAAATAACAAAGCATATACTCACACATTTTAGAAATCTACCAATAAAAACCAAGGAGCTACAGGAATCAGCTTGCCTTGTCTTTCTGCCAGAAGCCACTGCTAGTGGAGAGAAGAGGCATCCTAAAATTCCAATGCCTCCCTCACCCCAAGGACTGCCTCCTAGGATTCATAGACTTAACCCTATTAAGAATTACTAATCTAATTACTAATCTTTTTGTCTACCAAAAAGAAATGACCATGAGAACCATCTTCTCCCTCCCACTCCCAACATGTAATTTCTACATGATAAGTTTACAGATCTCTTTAGCCACTTCAAGTTGGGCTGCCCAACAACCACAATAGTACAAAACAACAACAAATAAAGAGGTTTTCTTTACACACCAAAAAAGACACCCCAAAACATTCTTCTCCATTTGTCATGGCAAATTCCAAGAGTATGTTAACTTATTTCCCACATCTTGAGTGGAAGGCTTCATTCCAGCAGTTTGTGCCAATTTGCAGGCTGCCTGACTCTCAAGAAAGCACTTCAAAATGCAAATGCTATAGTAAAGTGCAGATTAAAAAGACATTTGCTGCGATAGCCCCAGGGAGATATATTAAAAAGAAAGGTCCAGTTAATGTTCTTTACATTTGGCTCCATTTTCTGTTTCCTTGTTTTAAAAAAATATTTACTGAGAGACATGGTCAGTTAATTTCACTTTTTATATGGCCACATTTTACTGACAGAGGTTAAATTTCAGTGATAAAACATCTGAAACGTTTGAGCGTTGCACAGTGTTTCCATTTCTGATTTCCAAGCCAGAATAGAAGGTGGCCTTGATTCAAAATGGCTGAAAAACCATGCACTCAAAAGGACAGACATACTGAACAGGCAAGGAAATACTGAAAGGTCTTTGGAAGGATTTAAAGTTGCTTTAAGTCTTCTGCTTGGGGGATAATAGCTTTGGTTATCTGATGAGAACATGTTCTTGAGCAGGATCACAGTTTTGGCTGGTTTGGTAACAGCGGGTATGCCCTAATATGCAAATGAGTTCCAGCTGGGCTTTTTCTACAAAAAAGCCCTGAAAACATGTACAAATCTTTCAGCTCCACTGAGAAACATTTATTTATATGAAATAACAAAACAGTATAAACAAATATTCTGTAAGGCAACAATTATTTACTTAATTTATGCCCCCTACGTTTCTCCCCAATGAGAATACAAAGCAGCTTACATTGTTTTCCTCCCCTTTATTGTATCCTTACAAAAATATGAGGTAGGTTAGTCTGAGAGTGTGAAACTGTCAGCATATGCTTGCTGCTTGGTAAGACTTCAGGCTGGAGTCTAATGCAAGTGATCTATGACAGTTCCTGACAGCTTCTCTTATCTGGTTCATACCGATTCTGTCCTGAGTAATTGTGCCAATCAGGATGACTCAGCACTGAGTGCTGATTGGTGCTTCTGTATAGCTGTATGTATATAACTGTGAATAGCTGGTACAGTTAACCTCTGCACTCAAACATGTTGTCCGGCGAAGCACTTTGTCAAGTGTACACCAGAATAATTATAAACTTGTAAATAAATGTAAATAGTTAGCACAAGTCAGTGTGCAACAGTTGCTTTCTTTTATTCAGCCTCACAACTCCAGAGCATACCAGCAAATACGCCTACAGGGTTATGGGACCAGCATACTTCCGCTGCGCCGTGCTCTGGAGGTTCTGAACGAGGCTGAACTGCTGTGGTGACCTGTGACTGAGTGGATGTCTGCAGCTACCACTTCTGGAGCTGAGGAGGAAGACGTGCTCAGCCAGGCTTCTGATAACAGATCGGAGGACTGGAGCGATTCTGAGGACTAGCTGCTGGACGAAGACAGCATGGCCCAGGCACCAACTGCTCTGCTGGTGGAGAAGGTCACCTCTACTAATTATAATGTGTGGGCTCTTCATATGGAACATTATCTTAAGCATGAAGGTCTGTGGTTGTATGTCGAAACTCCCCCAGACCCTCCAGCTGCTGGAGACAACATCAAGGATGAAAAAGCCCTCGCGACCATCGTTTTGAGTGTGGCAGATGACCAGCTTGTGCATGTGTCTGGTAAAACTAAAGCTAAACAAATGTCGGACAGTGGCAAAGCATGGCTGGGTCTCTGATAGCAATTACCCATTGCATGTACCAGACAGTAATGAGACTGGGGGAGTCTGTGAGGGCTCATCTAAACACTCTGGCTGAGTGCTTTCAGCAACTGGAACAGCGTGGAAAAACTGTGCCGGATGAGGATAAGGTGTTTATTATTCTCAGTTCCCTGTCGGTGGATTTTAACATGCTGATAACATCACTCGAGTCTACTGAAGCTAACAGATTAACCTTGAATTATGTCACTAGACGGCTGCTGGAAGAAGAAAACAGGCAGAGGGAGTCGAGCTTCTCGGAGACATGGCAACGTTCCAGAGTGGGGGAGGTGACTAAGGCCAGCTGCGAAACCAGTCAATCAGAGAGCTCAAAGCAACATGGAGAGATGTCTCAAGTTGCTCTGAAAGTATGCAGATGTTTCTGCTGTGGCTCTACAAAGCACCTAAGACAATCATGCCTGGAGTGGAAGAAGAGAGGCAGACCTGGGGGGCTGCCTCACAACTCTTCACACAGCTAGGCCACATTGGTGGTCACTGATGTGGCTACTGAATGTGGGGTGTGGATTTTAGATTCAGGAGTGTCTCAGAACTTTTGCAGAGACGAATACCTGATACATGACAGTCCTTAACGTTGCAGCATGTGAGTTAAGCTGACGGCAGAAACTCTGAGGTGCAGTGTCAGGAAAGTGTCACATTCCCAGCACTTCAACACACATTCAAAGAAGTGCTGTGTGTCCTTGCTCTTGAAAACAATTTGCTAAGCGTGCTTGCTTTGGACAAAGCTGGCTTTACTGTCACTTTTGCCAGCAACTCTTGCAAAATAATGAAGGGTGGCTGGGTGTTTGCTGTGGGAAGGTTGCAAAACAATGTCTATGTTATTGAAAATTTATCCATGGGAGCACAGGTTGTAACTAACACAAAACCTCATGATGATTGTGTACATTTACTCCACCGAATGCTGGGGCATGCCAGTTTTAACCAGCAAAACACTTGCTATAGTGGGGCAAAAGGAAGTGAAGGAATGCAAAGTGTTTATTGATTGTGAAGTGTGCAAACGCACAAAATTAAAAGCATTCCCGGTTGCCAGGAAAAGTGAAAAGTGAGTGTCTGCAAAACCGTTGGCTTTGGTGCATGCAGATGTGATAGGACCTTACCCCAAAAGCCACTCTAATAAGAGGTTTACACTAATCTTGGTTGATGATTTTTCCAGATTCTCATGAGTATATGTGCTCATAAAGAAGTCTGAGGTGTTCACAAGAGTAAAATATTATGCCCGGAAGGTACAGAAACAACTGGGTGAATTGTGTGCTTTGCAAACTGATATGGGAGGCGAATTCATGTCTTCTGAATTTACCAGATGGTTGCAAGCACAAGGTATAACCCACAGAGTGGCAAATGTGTCAACACCGCAGGAAAACGGTGTGGCTGAAAGAAAGAGGGAGTATTGCAAGATATGATGCAGTCTATGCTTAATGACGCTGGTTTATCTGTTACTTACTGGGCTGAAGCATTAACGGCTGTTGCTACATAAGCAACAGGATTTTATCAAGGTCCATAGATAACATTCCTTACAAGGTGCTGTACGATAAAAACCCCAGTTTGGAACATTTAAAAATTTTTGGCACCAAGGCCTGGGTGAATATTCCTTTAAACCAGAGGAGAAAAGGGGGAGCTTGCTCCAAAAAGCTTCTGTTCCTAGGTTATCAAACAGGAATGAAAGCATACAGGTTTGCTAATGAACATCAAACGCTAAGCGTTAGCAGGTCTGCCAATTTTTGTGAAGACCAGAATTGGCACAGAGTGCATGCTAATGAATTGCCTCCACAGGTCGCATTCCCCTTATCAGAGGAAACCGAAAGTGTAAAACAGGGGATAGTCTCTCTTAGGCAACAATCCTCTGAGAGTGAACAGAGTGAGCAACAGGTGCCTAGAGTTTCTACCAGAAGTACAAAGAGTATACCACCAGTCAGATTTGGGTTTGATACCACTACTGTAAATCATGTGTATGTAAAAGAGTTGAAAAGTTATCAAGAGGTGTTGACCTTGCCTGAGTCAGAAAGGCAAGCTTGGCAAACTGCCATGCAAGGAGAACATGATTCTCTTTCTGAAAATGGAGTGTTTATTCTGACTAATTTACCTGCTGACAAAAATGTTATCAGTTGCCGCTGGGTATTCAAACTGAAATCCTTACTGGATGGAGGGATGCAAAGGAAAAGACAGGTTGCTTACCTGTAACTGTAGATCTTCAAGTGGTCATCTGTGCATTCACACTCATGGGATAGAGCGCCTGCACCGATCCCCGAATCAGTATCTGAAAAGCCTGGGATTTTTCCGCGCTCGGCACCAATGGGCGATCTTGATGGTGGATGCAGCCTAAACAACCCCTTCAAAAATTTCTTGGACTGACGGTGTGCGAAAGCAGAGTACCCCTCAACCGGATCATGGAAGGCAGATATTGCCGCCAAATATACCTTGATGGAGGAGAAAATGAGGCCCGCATCCACTAGGGATAACAAAAAATCAAAAATTGCCGACAATCCCACCCTGCTGGGTGAGACTGAAGGATCAACTAAGAACTCAGTGAATCTCCGCCACTTCCTGTTATAGGAAGCGCGGGTGGACAGTTTTCTGCTGTTCATAAGGACTTGCTGGACCCTATCAGAGAACCCTACTGGTCGATGAACCACGCTGTCAGCTTCAGATGGGGTACGTTGTGATGGAATACATGCCCGCCCTGAGCTGACAGAAGGTCCGGTTCTGCTGGGAACTGGTAGAAGACCCCCGCTCCCCCGACAGTTGAAACAGGATCGAAAACCAGTTCTGGCGAGGCCACCAGGGAGTCACCAGGATGCAGCACGGTCTCTCGCTTGCTATTTTGTTGACCACCTTCGTCAACAACGGCAGAGGTGGGAACATGTAGAGGAACCGGCCCTCCCAAGGAAGCAAAAGCCCGTCTCCCAGAGAGGCTGGATCCGCTCCACCTCTGGAACAGAACATGGGACATTTCTTGTTCTCGGCCGTGGCGAAGACATCCAGCTGCGGGTACCCCCAAAGCTGGAATATAGGCTTCAGAAAATGCCACTGCAGTTCCCACTCGTGTGGGGAAGCCCCACCCCTGCTGAGGGAGTCTGCCTGTATGTTGAGGACCCCCAGAAGGTATGCCACCTTCACAAAGATGTCGTATTGGAGACACTCCAACCAGAGATCCATCGCCAATGCACAGAGCCGACGAGACACTGTCCCTCCCTGCCTGTTGATGTAGCACAGGGCAGTGGTATTGTCTGTAAGTAGCGCTACAGTCTTCCCCACCACTAAAGGGTGAAAAGAGCGTAGGGCAAAGTGAACCTCCAGCAGTTCTAGGTAGTTTATATGGAACTGAGTCAGTTTTGGTGGCCACTGGCCCCACACACATACGCCTTCCATGTGGGCCCCCCAACCCCACAAGGAAGCATCCATTGTGATAGTCACAGTAGGAGTCGGGAGATGGAAGGGAGCTCCCTGACAGATGTTGTTCTCTGACTCCCACCACTGTAGCGTCTGAAGAGTCCCGGATGGGATGACGAACCTCTTTCAAGGTGAGTCTCTGAGTGGACGAAACTGGCGAAGAAACCACAACTGTAGGCCTCTCATCCTCAGTTTCGCAAAAAGTAGCATGCTTGTCATCACCGCCATCAGCCCCAGCATCCGCTGAAGCTGCTGCACTGTGCCCCACTTTCGCCTCTGTAGCAGTTGTACCAGACAGATAATGTCCCTCACTCTCTGCGGAGGCAGGTATGTGCGATGCTGGTTCGTTTCCAGCAAAGCCCCTATGAACTGCACTGTCCTTGACGGAGTAAGGTGAGATTTCTCCAAATTGACCTGCAACCCCAAGGTGTCAAGAAGACGTAGAGTGATGGCAATGTGCGTTGACAAACTTTCCCTCGACTTCGCCACAAGGAGCCAGTTGTCGATGTATAGAAAAACGACAACTCCCTGGAGACGGAGATGGGCAGCCACAAAGCTCATCATCTTTGTAAACACCTGAGCTGCAGTGGACAGGCCGAACGGAAGGGCTTTGAACTGGAAGTGTTGGGAACCCACTGCAAACGGAAGGAAATGTCTGAACGCGGATGGATGCTGACGTGGAAGTAGGCATCCTTGAGATCCAGGGTCGCCATCCAGTCCCTTTGATTGATGAGGGGCAGGATTGTTTGCAGCGTGGACATTCTGAACTTCTTGTACAGAATAAATTTGTTCAGATTCCGAAGATCCATAATTGGTCTTAAGCCTCCGTCCCTCTTGGGGACCAGGAAGTAGCGAGAGCAAAAACCTCCCATCCTGGCCTCCATCGGAACTCTTTCTATGGCTTGTTTCGGTAGGAGGTTGTTCACCTCCGCCAGCAGAGGTGGGGAAGGGGGAGTGGTGATCACCACGGATTGGTTCGGAATCTGAACAAACTCTATTTTGTAGCCCTCTTCTATGATGGACACAGCCCACCTGTCTGTAGAGATCAACTCCCAGGCAGGTAGGAAAGGGCGGAGGCAGATAGATGTTGAACCAGTAGGGATGATGACGCATGCCATGAGAAAGTCAAAGGCCCTGCTTTTGAGGGCGACCCTTGGATTTGCCAGTGGCCTGAGAACCATAACAGTTCCTGTTGTTGGCTGAGTACAATGGTCTGCTGTCAGGCTGGGTGGAATGAGGTCACCATTGCTGTTTGGGTGAGAACTTTTGATAAGGCTTCTTGGCCCATGGTTTGTGCCACTGCTTCGCCTTGGGAGCTCTGGAGGTGGCCTGCACACCCTGGTTCCTGGAGGTCTTAAGGCTCTTATCTATTTCCTGCAGTGCACTGTCTGTGGTAATGCTGAAAAGGCCATCCCCTTCAAAGGGCAAGTCCTCAACAAAGGCCCTAGTATCTTGCTGCAGGGCTGTTGACCGTAGCCATGAGTGCCGACGAATGCACACAGCGGACGTGATGGCCTTTGCCGACACATCCACCATGTGCTTTGCTGCAGCCAATTGTAGCTTGGCCACAGCAAAGCCTTCTTTCTGCAGCTTCCTAGCAGCAGCCTTTTTGTCCTCGCTCAGGGAAGAGAGGAGAGGGGTGAGTTGTTCCCATACGGAGTATTGGTATCTAGCCATGCAAGCCGCATCCCCTTCAAAGGGCAAGTCCTCAACAAAGGCCCTAGTATCTTGCTGCAGGGCTGTTGACCGTAGCCATGAGTGCCGACGAATGCACACAGCGGACGTGATGGCCTTTGCCGACACATCCACCATGTGCTTTGCTGCAGCCAATTGTAGCTTGGCCACAGCAAAGCCTTCTTTCTGCAGCTTCCTAGCAGCAGCCTTTTTGTCCTCGCTCAGGGAAGAGAGGAGAGGGGTGAGTTGTTCCCATACGGAGTATTGGTATCTAGCCATGCAAGCCGCATAGTTAGATACCTTTACTCCTAGGGCCCCTGCCGAGTATACCTTTCTTCCCATATTGTCCAGCTTTTTTCCCTCCTTGTCAGGTGGGGATGAGTGGACCTTGCGTGCTTTAGAGGAAGAAGAGACAACCACTGAGTTCAGTTTCGGATAGGTGAAAAGGAACTCAGCCCCCGTCTCCTGGACCCTATACATGTGGTCCAGCCTTCTGGATGACACCGGTGTTGAAGATAGTTTCTTCCAGTGCTCCTTGACTGCCTGCAGAATCACTTTGGTGACCGGCAAAGCGATTGCTGTGGATGTTTCACTTTGCATAATGTCAAAGACATTATCATCCACGACGGGTTGTGGTTGCGTCACAGGCAGGGAGAGGGAGGTTGCCATCCTCTTCACCAGGTCGCCATAGGACCTCAGATCCTCCGATGGCGAGATAGGAAGATCCTTGGCCATCTGGGACCCTGGCGAAGGCTCCAAAGCACCTTCCTGGGTGTCGGCACTGCCCTTAGAGTCCGACGAGGAAGACTCCCGCTGCACCGAGTGCTCGGAGAGGATCGGCGTCGATTCCCGGATGGGCGAACGGGTTGATGTCGATGGTCGCCGACGAGTTTCAGCCGCTGGGGCGGTGCGCCTCTCCGGAGAGATGGATACTGATGCCGATGGTCTTCGGGAATGGTGAGAAAGCCTCGACATGCAGGATGCCTCCGACTGTTGATCCCACTCCGCAAACTCCCTCCGTGGAAACCACTGATACGGAGGATAAGGATACGGATAGGTGGGTGGCCACTGATGCTGCTCCCACAGTGGTAGCAGTGGGAAACGGCGTGGTGCCATGGAGGGCTCTAGCTCCCCTCTGCCTCTAGGTTCCATCAGGATAGACGGGTCCATCAGCGCTGATGCCTCTACTTCGGAGATCGATCCACTCCCACTATGACGCCGCGACATGGATGACGAGGATCGCTGAGTGAGGTCGATCTCCTGCTCAGACATCGAGATACGGGGCTGCTGAGTACTGCCTCTCGATGTCGATGGGCTGTGGCACGGGGACGCCAGGATCTTCCTCAGCAGAGCAGAAGTCATCAGTGCCGAAACGTCACGAGAAGGCGATGGAGTGCGGGACCTCTTCCACTTCTCCTCGGACTTGGCCTTCTTCGGAGCGGATGCTCGGGTCCCCGAGTCATCCCGATGCTTCTTGGCGGGCGTGTCCACTGATCCTTCATTTTGTGGAGGAGCCTCGCTCGATCGGCATTTCGGTCACAATCGGGGTCACATTGGCCGATGTGACCATCGGGGCCGGAGTGTCTGCCATGGTCAATGCCGATGGGCCCGATGCCAATTTCTGAGGGTGGAGTGCCGATTCAGTTAAGGCAGCCGAAAGCTGCGCGGCCCGGTTCTTCCTCGTTTGCTTGGAGAAGCGGAGACAGTGTGGGCAGGACTTCACGCGGTGCGCTTCACCCAAGCAGAGAAGACACAGAGAATGGCCGTCTGGCGGGGCAATCTTCTTTCCACAAGAGCGGCAGCGTTTGAAACCCCCCCAACGTCTTTCCATAGACGCCAGTCGCCAAAAAACCCAGAGTCCTCTGAGGGGGAAAAAACTTTTGGGGGAAAACAAACAGGGGGAAGGGCCCCGAAGGGCAGTCCAACAAACACACACACAAACTTTTTTTTACTAACTATCTAAACTAACTATCTAACTACATACGCTAAGAAAAACAACAAACGGGCTATATACAACGATAAAGGCAAAAAAAACATTATCTCACCAACCGGGGACACGAAAGGCAAACCTCTCCACGTAGCGGTCAGAAAGGAACTGGTGGGATCCTGCGCTGGCGAGCATGCAATACTGGGACACCTGCGCATGCCCATAGGCGCCGAGCGCGGAAAAATCCCAGGCTTTTCAGATACCGATTCGGGGATCAGCACAGGCGCTTTATCCCATGAGTGTGAAGCACAGAGACACAAAGAAGATGCCATGCTAGTAGCAAGGGTTTTTTTCCAAGTTGAGGGGCTTGACTATGATGAAGTGTTTGCTCCTACGGTCAACTCTGATACGCTAAAAACAGCATTGTGCAAGGCCGGGCTTGATAAGATGCAGGTGCACCATTTCGATTTCACTATTTAAACGCCCAAATAGAAGAGCTCCATGAGGAGCAAATTCCAGGGTTTGAAAGCACTAACCAGAACCTTGTGTTAAAACTTAACAAAGCCCTGTATGGGTTAAAGCAGAGTGCAAGAGCATGGAATCAATGTCTGAGTAAAGCTTTAACTGATCTTGGGTTCACACGGGGAATTGCTGACCCATGTATGTTCAGCAAAACCATTGGGAAAACTAAATGCTATCTGTTTGTATTTGTGGATGATTTATGTTTTCTGTTTCATGATGACATGCATCTGCAATGGTTTACACATACAACTCAATGCCTGTTTAAGATTAAACATTTGGGCAACATTCAGCATTACTTGGGTGTAGACATTACAAGGAACACAAATGGATGTTTTGAGCTCAGTCAGGAGCATAAAATAACAAAGCTGCTTGAAGAATATGGCAAATGCAAACTGTGTTACTACACCAATGACCACGGGCTATGGAAAAGAGCTTGATGACAAAGTGTTTGAAAGCAAGGCATTGTATCAATCACTAATTGGATCCCTATTGTATATAGCAAGTTGGTAAAGACCAGATATCTGAAATTCCGGTTCATATGTTGTGTCAGAAGTGTGCATGCCCTTCTATGAAAGATTGGACTGCTGCAAAAAGGGTACCGAGGTATCTAAAAGGTACTGCTGCAAACAAATTAGTGCTAGACACTACTTCAGCACAAGTAACAGCTTACAGTGTTACAGGTGGTTCAAGCTGGGGAGATAGAAAAGATGGAAGGTCCACAACAGGCTATGCTGTGTATATGCATGGGGCTCTTGTGTTGTGGAAATCTTTGAAACAACCACACATTTCAACAAGCACTTGTAAAGCAGAGTTTTCTGCATTAAGTGATTGTGTTGTTCAGCTGCAATGGTTGTATCAGCTACTAATAGACCTGAACATGCAATGTAATTTACCTATATGTGTATTTTGTGACAATACTGCTGCTCAACAGTTGGCAAATGCATAGGGTGTCAAAACAAGAAGTAGACACATTAACATTCACTATCAGAATGTCAGGGAGACTGTACATAGAGGTTTGATCATGCTACAGTACTGTTCTTCTGATGTTAACGTAGCAGACATGTTCACTAAGTGTTTGAGTATGGACAGATTTGTAACTCTGAAACAAAGACTGGGACTCACCGCCTGAGTCTTAGGGGGAGTGTCAGCATATGCTTGCTGCTTGATAAGACTTCAGGCTGGAGTCTAATGCAAGTGATCTATGACAGTTCATGATCCATGACAGTTCCTGACAGCTTCCCTTATCTGGTTCATACCAGTTCTGTCCAGAGTAATTGTGCCTATGCAGGATGACTCAGGACTGAGTGCTGATTGCTGCTTCTGTATAGCTGTATGCATATAACTGTGAATAGCCGGTACAGTTCATCTCTGCTCTCAAATGTGTTGTCTGGCGAAGCACTTTGTCAAGTGTACACCAGAATAACTATAAACTTGTAAACTTGTAAATAAATGTAAATAGTTAGCACAAGTCAGTGTGCAACAGTTGCTTTCTTTTACTAAGCCTCACAACTCCAGAGCATACCAGCAAATATACCAACAGAAACAGACCAAAAATCACTCAGCAATTACCCAGGGCTCTGATGCATTTATTGTATAAATTATAATAGAACAGTATGTTGTTTCCCTCTCCCATACTTCTCTGTGTTGGTTTAGTCAAATGAGATGGAATCCTTGATGGTTAGGTTTGTTAGAATTGTAAACTGCATGAGCTCCTTTCTCTTGCAGTCCTCCCATCCGTTTATCTTTTTGCTAATACATGGGTATTGTTTTGAACACACTCTTCTCTTGTGTGAACCTAAGAGCAGGAACCTAAAGGACTACCCTATTCCTGATTTGCAAGCAAAAGGGAACATCACGATGGCAGAGTGGGAATTCAAACCTGGATCTCCCAGACCCTATTAAGGCACTCTGACCACTACACCATTCTATCTTTACAATGTACCACACAGGAACATCCACTTTCCTGCTCAAATAACTTCCCCACCACCCCAGATATGTAGAGAAAAATACTTCTATGGCACATATGATCATTGCCTGACAAGATTATATTGCATATTATTCACTCTTTCTCCAAAAATGTTCAGGGTGGTGTGCCTGGGTCTTCCTACAACAGCCCTGTAAAACACTATGCTCTACCACTTCCTGTATTTATTCTGAGATTGAATCCAGTTTAATGTGCTATACCTTGAGTACTTTGGTCTCAATCCAAGTCTAGCATCGTATTGCTAATCACAAATTACTTCCACAATCCAGTGTGAGGTTTTCTTCTTTTTGCATTTTACAGCTGTCCTTGATGTACAAATTATAGTCAGCAGCATCCATGCTGGGATGGATCCCAGCATCCATGGACTAGGAAGAGGCATCTTAAAAGCTAAAAGTTCTTAAAAGCTAAAAGCTAGGAAGTTCTCATGTGCAAGACCCACTGAAATGACTGGGAACTGTGTCTATTGTGTTGAGTTTTACTTCATATCCTTTTACCTTCTGCTGCAAACAAGAATGATTATATGACTTGTCCAGAATCTCAACACATTCTATTTTCTAATTTTAGTCAATATTTTTATTATTTTTATATTTTAGTCAATATTTTTTATTATTTTCCTTCTACCAATCATAGTTGCAGCTCTTGTTCAAAACATATTTTTCATGTTTGGGAACCGTGCTATACTTCTGTCAACCTGGTATTCTGCTTGTGTTGAATGACTATTTATAGGTGGTTTTGACACAGTGCCTACTAGAAGAAGCTACTTCTTGGACAAGTTATTCCACTTTTAATGAGTAGTTTTTATGATTACATGGTCATTTTCTGGAGCCTAGGTGACGCTTTGGAAAGGAGTTCCTGGACCAGCTTCTGAACATTTATAGCCTCAGAGGCAACTAGTTTCATAGAGCTGCTCCAACCTGAAAGATCCACTTCAACTAACATTGTCTTTTAGCCAGTGCTGGGGGTGATCCAGGAAGATGTTATATGAAGTCTCATATAAACATAAGAAGCTGCCTTATACTGAATCAGACCCTCGGTCCATCAAAGTCAGTATTGTCTATTCAGACTGGCAGCGGCTCTCCAGGGTCTCAAGCGGAGGTTTTTCATGCCTGCTTGCCTGGACCCTTTTTAATTGGAGATGCCGGGGATTGAACCTGGGACCTTCTGCTTACCAAGCAGATGCTCTACCACTGAGCCACCTTCCCTGTTCTTTGGTTCTTCTAAGATTTTAATGGACTGGATCAAATGGCTTCCTGCTGCCATATTGTATCCAATGATTCATTTTTGTGAAGTCTTCTTCCACTGGATCAAGACTTCCTCTTAGGGTTGCCAACCCACAAGTGGTGTGGCAGGTGCTAGGAAGGGTATGAAAATAAAATAAGCTCTGAAGTGATTATTGATACGTAGTAGGGTAGGATTAGAGTTATTTAGGCAGATGGAAAGCAGAAATTTGCTTACAAAGCAGCATAAGGACGCCTTAACTGAATGTGAAATATGTCTGTGGTTAGCTAGCTAGCAAAACTGATATTACAACACATAGCTTAAAGGAACAGAAGTAGATGTATTGCGACCCAAGAGGATGGATTCTTGGAGGCTGTTTATTGAACAGGAAGATTGCAGTTTAGCTTATATGATGATTGCAAATAATGTTCCCATGTTATGCCATGTATGGAATGTACCGAAAAGTCCCACTTGTATTGTGACACATTTCCAGTTTGTGACGCATTTCCAGTTTATGATGCGCTTCCAGTTTATCTGATTTTGCTGATGTATAACTTTAAAACAGTATAAAAACTGGTGTCTTGCCTGTAATTGTCATCAGACCCATAGCTTTTGGCATGAGCCATTTGGGCCTGATCCATGCGCATGTTACTTCAATAAAGAGAAACCTGTTTTCCTGATCTTGCCTCAGGCCTCATCTGTCACTGAACCAACCATTAACTGCTCAATGCAGAAGTTTCCTGCTACAGTGGTATCTGGAGATCTCCTGCTATTACAAATGATTTCCAGGTGACAGAGATCAGTTCACCTGGAGAAAATGGCTGCTTTGGGAGGTGGTCTCTATGGCTCTGTACCCTGCTAAGGACCCCGCTTTCCTCAGGGTGTACCCCCCAAAGTCTCCAGGTATTTCCCAACCTGGAGCTGGTTAACCTACCACTGATGGAGAAAGACTTAGTAAAAAAGGAGACATTACCAAACCTAAAACATCATAAAACTAAAAACAAGTTCTCAAAGTGCACAACTGTTGTGTGAACAGGCCCCAAGATGGAACAAAACAGCACCAGCATTTGTGACACAACTATATATATGGGTTATGTGAACACATATAGAGATACAGTTAATGAATTTATAAATGAGTGACCATGAAGATTGTGGGGATTTTCAAATTACCCAAAAATCCCCCAAGGATTTTATAACCTATCAGGTGCTTAAACAGGATAATTTCATCTCCCCATTTTCCACTTTAACTGATGTTCAGTTGCTCTCCACATTCCATATCTCCTGGAGTATACTCAGTCCTTAACTGGCAGGGGTTTTGTTTGCTTGAGGGGAAAGAGTTATTCTGGTCATATTCCAATATAAAGTCATATTTTTCTGCATACCTGCACATGCAAAATCTCTTTTCCATCAGTAGCTTGGCTTTACTATTTGTGTGATCATAATGAAGGCCAGCCACTTTACATGGAGGCAGCTAATTGTAGGGAGCAGTACTAGTTTCCTGAGATGTGTTCATGTTACTTAGAAGTTAAAATTTTAGGAGTGTAAAGTTGTAGAGGGGTTACCTATTTAAGCAACTGTCTCCACCACACCTTTCTTGCAAACAAAGTAAAAACGAGCAAGCAGTTTGCACTTCTCTCTCTCCTGCCATTTGTTATTAATATAGATCAGGGGTGTCAAACATGTGGTGTGGGGGCCAGATGAGGCCCCCAGAGGGCTTCTATCAGGACCATGAGAGAGAGAATGTGTGTCTTCTTGGCTTGTTATGTCAGGACTGTCCTGGGTGTAACTGTGTTTTGCCTTTTCTCTGCATTCATGTCTTCATGATCCAGTCTTTCTCAGTAGGAAAGCAATGTGAACTATTTAGATGAGGAATAACAACAAGCTAGTGAGATGGATTAGACTGAGAGTGTGTGTCCAGACAAAGTTCACCCAGCACATTTTCTTTGTAGACTGGGGATTTTAACCTAGGCTTCCCATACAAGTAGGCTGATACTAACCACCATATGTTTCTGTCTTTCTATTCTTACACTGCCGCATAGGAATTGTAGTTATTTCTTTGGGGAAGACTATAGTTTTGTAGACAAACACATAGCCCTCAGTCTGGGTCATGGCACCTTCACATGTTCTTGACTAGCACAAGAAGCAACTTATGTACAAAAGCTCACAATGATCAGCCATTTCATGTTTTCCTCTGATATTAGGCTCAAAGCATTGACCATGAGATTTCTGTAATGAATGTCAACAAATCAAAAGTAGGTTTCCAACTTACAGATAAACACCTGAATAACATTGCTACAGCACGGACATTGTCTATTTTGATACATTAATTCAGAGAAAGAAGTGTCAGTTATCAGAGATGGTTAAATAAACAAAACATTGCAAGAGTTTTAAGCATATTTAATTTTGAGTTTTTTAAAAAAAATCTTTAATTGTATAGCCTGTGTCCTTAATAAATTTATATCTTAACTACTTGGCATTGCACATGGCCCAGCCCAAGAAATCACTTATGTCAGACTTGGTCCTCATAACAAATGAGTTTGACACCCCTGCAATAGATGCAGGGGTGTCAAACTGTGGCTCAGGAGCCACATGCAGCTCTTTCACATATATTGTGCAGCTCCCAGAGGAACATTATGCAGGCTTACTCTCAAGTAAGCATGTTTAGCATCAGGACCTCAGTTATCCTCTGAGTGTTGACCAATAGGTAGGCTATTCCTGCCATGTGTTGTGGGGAAGGAGGGAGAAATAGGCAGGCTCTTCTCTTCCACTACAGAGGTCACCTGGAGACCTAGAGAGGGAGAAAAGAGCACAAGAGCCAGGGAAGCCACTAAAAGGACGGACAGAATTAAAGAGGGCAGTTCAGGGTCCCCCCTTAGTTTCATAGCTCTTGTAAGAGCTGTATTTGCTAACATTGGTGTCAAAGCAAAGAGAGATGCATAATGATGCAAATGGTGGTCAGTGATTTATGTGGTGCATGTGTGTTTCCTTCTCCCACTGGTGCCAAAAATAATTCCCTAACCTTACCCTATACTGGTCTTGTGGGGACTGTTATTCCCAGCTTTTGTTTTTTTAAAAAGTCTCCTTCTAGCATGGTCATGTTGTAAAATGCATACATATATGTATTTCTTCTTTCTGTTCAAAGAAAGTTTTAAGAGTTTAAACAAAGACATATATGTAATATTTTTTTCATGTCTTGTGGCTCTCAAACACCTGACATTTATTCTATTACATTAAACGAGCCCCCCCTCCCCCGGATTTGCAAGCATTTTCTGAAGTAAGTTCTTTCTCACAGAACCTTATGCTGTAATAAACTCTTTTAGTTTCTGAAGTGCCACTAAAATTCTGTGCTATTTTGTTGCTAAAGAATAATATGGATACCCAACAGGAAATGATGGACTACTCCACAATTGCCCTATTTTGTTTTGTTTTTCTTTGAACATGGTCACAGATAACAGAGGAAAGCAGAGTGCCATGCCTCATGGACTGGCAGTAAGACGTCCTAATGGAACATATATAATATTTATATGCCACATTTCCTCTATATACTTAGCAGCTCAAGTGACTCAAGTCTGAAAAACTGAAAAATACATCATAAAATTGATATAAACAACAAAACTGTAAAAGCTGAAAGGAAAATCAACAGAAAATAAATTATTAAAAACACACAGGAACTAATAAAAACTAATAAAAACCAACCAAATCAACGTATGGATAGTAAACAGTTGCAAACAACTATCTTGGCCATCTGCTAAATAGAAAATAGTGACTTCTTTTAAAGTGAAGTGGGATGAGCTCAGGTGAATCCCCAGGAACAGAGAGAGAATTCCAGAGCCTGGCGTCAGTGGCTGAAACTGTTCTGCCCAAGTACCTTTAACTTCCTTCTCTCCTGCATCTATCATACTTTCCAAACAAATTTATTTCCCTTCCTCCGTTCTCATTCATATTGTATACAATCAGCCTCCTCTTCTTCCCCTTGCCTTTCAACACACACACTTCCTATGACCAAGATTCACAGTCTAACATTCAGTCAATTTAGAATATTTGGCAAGCAAGGTCATGGCTATTCCTAGTCATGGCTTCTATCCGAATATTTTAAAGGGACATATATGATATAACATATGCCTCACTTTCTGTACTGTAAGAACATCTTTGTTTCAAAGGAAGTATCATTGAAACACTCATGCTAAATGTTTGTAACTGCTTTCCCAGTTTCATGTACCATGGAGCAGCAAACAATTCTTAAAATCTTTATTAAAACAAACAATACAAAGAAATATAAAGATACATAAAATACATAACCATCCCTTTCCACCCTTACATTTATGGACACAGACACACTTTATCTGCTTACAGGAATTAACGGTATTAATTCAGTTGGTTCTATTAATCTCCATAGCCCTTGACCATAGCAGGTGTAATTCAAGTGTGCCCCTGCTTTTCTGGTATTGTTAATTTAAAAAGGGCATAGATATTTATTTTCAACAACCAATCTTGTAATTTAGGCCTTGCAAAAACCTACCTGGCAGCAGTAATCATGTGTAAGGCAACTATTAACTGGTCACTAGGGATATCAGGTAGATAATTTAGCAGCAGTGTCTCTTGCTTGTGGCGTAGCTGGTTTCTCATTCCAGTTGATATAATTTTCATAACTTTCATAATTGCTGGAGACATGCATACATACCACATATTTTAAAAGTTTTCTCCATTTGCTGGTTTCAGTCTTATAGATCTTAGCCAACCTTAAAGGAGACACATGCTATCTGCAAATCATTTTACTCAGATTTTCTCTAAAGGAGACACAAACTGTAAAGTAGTACCATAGATGAAGATTAATTTCTGTTTTAAAGTCATCAAAGTATCTAGGTTTTTGCTTAAGTTTGGCAAACATATGTATTCGTCATTGTTTGAACAGAAAAAAAAAAGACCAACAGAAATGCCAGTCTTTTTTTTGAAGTCCCTAAGTGGCAAGGCAGAGTGTTTGGCTAGCGAAGTTGCTGTATTCAACAATCTACTTCCCCCAGCTTCCCACCCTACGACCACCATGACCACAAAGACTCAGGGGCCCATGAACAAGTTCTCAGCCTTGTCATTTATGGGGTGCCTTGGGGTTAATGAATGCTGACTAAACCAAGCCCTGACATTATGGGGCTTAGAAAAAGAACAGAAATTAGGGAATATAATGTAGAAAAGTGCTGTCAACAGTGTTCTGTGGTCCTTCCCAAAATAGGATCCAATCCAGAAAACTGTTACAGTGTTAACAAGTCAACTGAGTAAGACCACATGGTGAATACATGATTTAGTCTGCCTAGCAGCTGCATTCTTGCATTAGTAACAAACCCAGGAACATTTCCCTTCAAAGAGTGTTATGATCCATGCCACTCCCATCTCCAAGATGTAGACTGGAGAGTTTATTTGTGATGGTGACTACAACATCCTCGCAGTAAATGAACAAGACATAGTGCGTTAGGGGCACTCAAGATCAGGGCCCTGTGGGACTTACTACAGTTCCACATGGCTTGTAAAACAGAGCTGTTCTGCCAGGCTTTTGACTGAGACAGCAGATGTTCAACCATTCTGGCCTCCCCCATTCATGGCCCCTCTCCAGGGCCCTGCTGTTCTGGATATTATTTGAGCACTGGATAGGCTTGCCAATCCCCAGGTCCCAGCGGGGGTTCTTCCGCTTTCCCAGACTCCTTCCCACCCCCAGTCAGCTGGCCAGCGGGGGGAAGCCCTGCCCCCAGAGGACCATGTGCCTTTCTACCTCCAGAGGCTTCAGTCTCCAATTGAAAGGCTTCCTCTTAGGATGGTGTGTCTGTGTTACTTTGAAGAAGTTGGCAGCAACTCGTGAGTAGAGAGGACAATCGCTCGCCTCAGAGTCACCAGAAAGGGGGGGGGGGGAACGTCTGCTGAGCACTTCATTATTCCCTATGTGGAGATCAATTCTCATAGGGTATAATGGGGAATTGATCTGGAGGTTTCAGGGGCTCTGGGGGAGCTGTTTTTTGAGGTAGAGGCGCCAAATTTTCAGTATAGTATCTAGTGCCTCTCCCCAAAGTACCCCCCCCCCCAAGTTTCAAAATGATTGGACCAGGGGGTCCAATTCTATGAGCCTCAAAAGAAGGTGCCCCTATCCTTCATTATTTCCTATGGAAGGAAGACATTTAAAAAGGTGTGCTGTCCCTTTAAATGTGATGGTCAGAACTCCCTTGAAGTTCTATTATGCTTGTCACACCCTTGTTCCTGGCTCCACCCCCAATGTCTCCTGGCTCCACCTCCAAAGTTTCCTGACTCCACCCCCAAAGTCTCCTGACTCCACCCCCAAAGTCCCCAGATATTTCTTGAATTGGACTTGGCAACCCTAGCACTGGAGTCTCTTGGGGTACCTATTTCTGCCTGACATGAGCCATGAGTCTTTGTTACTGTCCACTGGGCCATTCATTGTTTTATTGTTGGGGGGGGGGTTGCTTGATTGGTTTTATGTTGTAAGCTACTCTGAGCCCATTCATGGGATAGGGTGGGGCATAAATTTAATAAATAAATAAATAAATAATCCTATATTAAAGAGAAAATGTTTTATCCAACACTAGGAGTTGATAGTAGTCCCTCCCTCTTTCTTCAAAAAAATCACTGGGAACTGATCTAAGTATGTGTGTTAATTTAGGAATCCCATTCATACATTGTCTACTCATTTCCATTCCAGTTGAATCATATACAGACAATACCTGTTAGATATTCACCTACATTCTAGAACTGTCTTCTAATTGTAGACTTGCCAGCCCCAGGTCCTGGCAGGGGATCCAATAGCTTTGCAGGCACCTCCTCATGGCTAGCCAGCTGGTGAGTGGGCCATCATGTGCCTTTAAAATCTCGGCAGGCTTAGAAGCAGCTTGGAGACTGCTTGTGTTTTGTGTGTGTGTGCCTTTAAATCTCAATAGGAGGAAAGCTGGATGGGGGAGGGGGGACAAACAGGCAGAGCCACGTGCCTCTTCCCAATGAGTGTATGAAGCTGTGAAAGCACAGTCCCTCTGTTTTTCATTCATTTCAGAAGTCATTTGTATAGTAAAATGAAGTTAACTAAAACCTGATTAAGGTATGGCGGAAAACTCCACTTTCTAGGCTGCTCTCTTTTCATTTTTCTGTTAGTCTGAAGAAGTTGGTTGAAAAACAGCAGATGGTTACATTCAGCAACTCCCATAAGTAAATTGCCCCAGTCAGAACACAAAAAAGTATGCTTGCAAACTGTTTATTTTGGCTGCTTTGTGAATGAGTGAGTGTTCACTTTCATATAGTGTAAATGCAGCTTTCAGGGGATTAGCACATTTGTTCTCCCCTCCTCAAAGTTTCCTTGCTTCCTTACTGGATTTTGATTTCTAAACTGAGAGGTGGCAAGAATCAAGCCTACTCAAAAAGCATTCCCACCCTTCCCCTTATGTCACCAGATGCAGAAAAACTGAATATCATTCCTCAGTCAGGTGGGGGAAATCTCTTTTTATACAGTTCCTTGATTTTTTTTAAGTGCATAGCATATTCAAAGGCTGAATCCTGGCACTAAAATATGATAAAGCCATAGTGAGTTTGCTGGCTCCAATTAAATTCTAACTGTTCTCATAAATATAGAACTCTTGCCAGTCACATCCCCTGCCTTCTGCTATGGCTTCTTTTCATTCTCCCAATTGCTAGTTAAGAACATAAGAGAAGCCATGTTGGATCAGGCCAATGGCCCATCTAGTCCAACATTCTGTGTCACACAGTGGCCAAAAAAAATTATATACACACACACATATACACACTGTGGCTAATAGCCACTGATGGACCTCTGCTCCATATTTTTATCTAAACCCCTCTTGAAGCTGTCTATGCTTGTAGCCACCACAACTTCCTGTGGCAGTGAATTCCACATGTTAATCACCCTTTGAGTGAAGAAGTACTTCCTTTTATCTGTTTTAACCTGACTGCTCAGCAATTTCATCGAATGCCCACGAATTCTTGTATTGTGAGAAAGGGAGAAAAGTACTTCTTTCTCTACTTTCTCCATTCCATGCATTATCTTGTAAACCTCTATCATGTCACCCCTCAGTCAACGTTTCTCCAAGCTAAAGTTAATCTGTGCCCCTCCAATCTGTCATTTTTGGAAAATGCTGTATGTTTTTCAGTATGCATTTGGGCAGGCAGAGCCCACTAGGCTGCACTCTGACTGGCTGCAGGCATGGGGAGGCAGAAACTTTGGTGGCTGGCTAAAATACCCACCTTTAAAGAAGCCGAAATCCAGTACTGGCAGAAAGGCAGATGTGGAAGGTTTATTAATTCAGAACATACACATGGACACCAGGCATAGTCTCACTTGTGTCTTTCTCTGTTCCAAGTTCAGAGGGCAGCCATTACAGGCACCATTTGCTTTGGAAGAAGAGAGGGTGAGGGTGTCTTTATAATATTCTGTTTGTAAGTACAAAAAGTGAGCAGCATGTGGGGATGAAACACTAAGTACACAGGAAAATCTGTTCCTACAACAAAATTGCTCTAGCCCCGAGTATTCAAACTAGCTTGCTAAAAGTTGTTTATTTCAAAATATCAAATGTTCACCCATGTCCATACTACCCTATAAAGAACTGATGGGAAGGGAGTTCAGCCTGTGAATGATGCTTCAAAGTTAGAGCCAATCTCTAATTTCCAGGTACATCTAGATTGACTGGGAGCAGTTCAGGAATGAAGTGCAGACTCCGGGTGTAACAGAGCCAAATTGTTGCCTTTTATTGGAGACTTAGTTGCTAGCTCAAAGTCCAAAACAGGGGCCCCAGAGCTCTCAGCCCAGCAGTTCCAGGAATCAAAAATGTGTTGCTTATTTCTATGTGCCATTACAGTTGAGCAGTTCTCTGATGCAAGGAGCACATCTAACAATACTGGGCTTTGAACACAAAGTGGTGTTGCCTGATCTCACAGAAGCCCCTGGACAATAATAATGTAGTAGAACAACATCTGCTGTTTCAGTAGAAATCTTCTATTTCCGCCCTTCATTTCCTTTTTCCCCCTCAGCCTTCCCTCATTCTCCTTCCCGCCCCTCCCTCCCTTGTTGTTTTCTTATGCCGGAGCCCTTCAGATGAGCCCTTATTAGGGAAACTAGGTGTGGGAAAGGTTATTAGGAAATCGCCACTACTTTTCTGGCTTCCCTGCCCCCACCCTCTTCCTCTCTGACAACCTTTTTCTGCTCAGCATTAATGTTGATAAGTTCAGAAAAGGCTCAGGCAAATTCTCACTTTGGCTGCAGCCAAAGCACACAGGCACACACCCCTCTGATCACTTCCTGTTCAAACAAAAGTTTGCTGGCTCATGGCACTGAACATGGGCCAGGAAAGGCTTAGGGAGGGAAGTCAATCACAGTATCCTAGCTAGGGCCCTGTGCCAGAAGCAGGCTGTATTTCCTGGGCAGGACACTGGTGTCACCCTCTCACTTCCTCAGCAACTCAGTCCCCTTGCCTGAATCCTATTTACTAAATAACTGCTGAGCAAAACACTCGCAGTAGGACATGGCCTTGGGTGACCCCTAAATATCTCCAACAACATTTCGTAAAAGTGCTGAAAGGAGACTGAGAGGTCTAATAACGGTTATCAAAAGTGAATTAACCAGTCCTCAGCAGGAGAAATCCATACTATTCTATAATCATTACTGAGAAATGCAGCCATCATATAGGCTAATAGTAAAGGTGACCAAATTTGGGGATAGTTATATCTGGTCATTGGAGCTATGAATGGGCAAGAACTTTCCACAACTAAAACAATGTCCCAGGTTTGCAGAAAAATCTGAAATTCAAGACAAACAAACAAATGTTAGGGGATTTAAAAAAAAAAAACCAAAATGACACAAGGAACACCTGTAACTTTAATAAATGTGTTCCCTCGGGCTGTTGCTAGATAACCACAGTATTCCAAGGCATGGTTTCTTTGAGTAAAAAGCAGGGGGACGGTAGGGGTCCTTTCCAGGGCTGTTTTGGCTTCTGAGTGAAAACTCATCAGAGCCAGGTCTGACAGCAACCACCAGGTGACTTGAGACTACCTGACTTGCATGTCTCACCTAGGCCTGACTGCTTGCAACTGTTCATCAGCAGCCACCTTATGAAAACCATATGCCTTATTTATTTATTTATTTGGTTAATTTATATTCTGCCCTTTCCCAGGCGAGCTCAGGGCGGATTACACTCAAATAAAAGCAAGCAAATACAATACAATAAAACCAATAAAATACAATTAAAACAGCAACACAACACAGTACAGTATACAAAGGAAGGTGGGCTCACAGTGTAGGTCAGAGTATAATCAGTGGCCCAGATGCAATCATCCAATAACAGATCACTGTGAGGGAGGATAGTAGATAATATAGGCAATAAAACAAAGGGCGTCCACCCGCCTCAACCAAACGCCTGGTGGAACAGCTCTGTCTTACAGGTCCGATGGAAAGGTAGCAAATCTGGTGGGACCCATATGAAAGTGGTGGAGCAGAGCATCAGAGCAGGCCTGTGTAAAGCAGTGGGTTCAGATGCTAGAGTGACTTCAGCATAGCTCTTTATTAGCAAAAACACCACTGAAAGACACATGTGGCAGGCCGATAACTATATACACCTAACTCACCACCAAAACTCAGAATACAAACCCACCAAGAGAAACATCAGGTGCTGTGGAAATCCTATCTGTTAGAGCATTAGTCCACAGAGGTTACCTGATTGGCTGGCTCCACAACAGCAGCCAATTTGAGCGCAGCTGCAAGGAACCTCTCAAACAAAGACCAATTTCCCACTAGCGTTACCTCACTCTCACGCTCCTCTTCTCTGCGGGGCTTCGGTCGGATTTCACACTGCAACTAGCTTCACCTTTTTCGCGCAGCAAACAGAAAATGGTTTTTAGAGGATCTTGTTTGCTGTGCAAAAGAGGCAGAAGGAGTTGCAGCCTCAGGGCTGAAATCCGAGGGAAGCCCTGCTGAGAAGAGGAAAGTGAGAGTGAGGTAAAGCTAGTGGGAAGTTGGTCAAACTTGAAGTTCTCAATACACTACGGTCTGGGAGCTCCAGGTTTGAATCCCCATTTTGTTGTGGAAGTTCAGTGGATGATTTGGGGCCAGTCACATATTTTCAGCCTAACCTACTTCACATGGTGGTTGTGAGGAGAAAAAAGGAGAAGAGGAGAATAATGTAGCTGCTTTGATCTCCACTGTGGAAAAGGGTGGGGTATAAATTATGTAAATAAATAACAAATATAGCTGAAGATGGGAGGAAGATAAAAGGTAGGCTGGTGAATGGTGAAGATGAAGTTCTCCCATTGGGAGACAACTTGCACCTCATGAGGGTAGGAAAATGTCTTTGGTAAGAGCCTTACAAGCCTAAATCTTATGGGGGAGCAAGACAAAAATTGAAAGCCTAGTATGTTGCCAGTAACTGTCAACACAAAAGATTTTCAGGGAGTGGCACATATGCTAGGAAACAGTGTAAAAACAGCCGAATCCATAGTTTATATGCCCTGAGGTTTTCATTTCTTTATTTACCTGCAAGTTAAGTAAAGAAATGAAAACCGCAGGGCACATAAACCATGGATTCTGCTGTCTCTACACTAATGCACAGAATAAGAGAAACAAGCAAGAGGAACTGGAAGATCTAATACAGGACTATGGCCTAATAGGCATTACTGAAACTTGGTGGGATGACACTCATAACTGGAATATTAGGATTGAGGGGTACAACTTGTTTAAAAGGGACAAACAAGGAAGGGCAGAGTAGTAGCTTTATATGTACTTGTGAGGAAGTACATGAATCTGAGCATGAAAGTTCATCTGAGAGTCTGGGTAAAAATAAAAGGAGTAAGAAATAATAGTGATATTATGGTAGGAGCTTGCTATAGACCACCAAGCCAGGTAGAGGACTTACATGAGACATTCCTAGAACAAATTACAAAGTTCTCAAAGAGATTGGACACAGTCGTCATGGGAGATTTCAATTATCCAGATATCTGTTGGAAGTCCAACTCTGCTAAAAATGAAAGGTCAAATAAATTCCTGACCTGTCTTGCTGACATCTTTATAAATGATGTAGATGAAGGAATAGAAGGAATGCTTATGAAATTTGCAGATGATACTAACTTTGGAGGGGTAGCAAATACGATAGAAGACTGAGTCAGGATACAGGGTTATCTTGATGATAGAAAACTGGGCTAAATCAAATAAAATGAATTTTAATGGGGATAAATGTAAAGTTCTGCATTTAGGTAGGGAAAATCAAATGCATAATTATAGGATGGGGGAGACTTGTATGAGCAGTAATATCTGCAAAAAGGATCTAGGGGTCTTAGTAGACCTTACACTGAATATGAGTCAGCAGCATGATGTGGTAGCTAAAAAGACAAATACGATTTTGGGCTGTATCAACCGAAGTATAGTGTCCAGTTTATGCAAAGTGATAGCAATGCTTTACTCTGCTCTGGTTAGACCTCACCTAGAAAATTATGTCCAGAGGAAGGTAACGAAGACAATGAGGGCCCTGGAGACCAAGTCCTATGAGGAAAGGTTGAAGAAGCTCAGAATGTTTAGCCTGGAGATGAGATAACTGAGAGGTGATATGATAACCCTCTTCAAGTACTCAAAGGGCTGTCATATTTTCTGTTACCCTGTAATGGGTTGAAATTAAATCCAAAGATTTTTTGACTAAACATTAGGAAGTACTTCTTGACAGAGCAATTCCTCAGTGGAACAAAGCGGTTCCTCAGTGGAACAGGCTTCCTCAGGAGGTGATGGGGGGCTTACCATCTTCTGGGCATGAAGCAGGGGTAACTGGGAGTGTAAGGGGGAGGTATTTGTGGATTTTCTGCATTGTGCTGGAGGTTACACTAGATGACCCTGGAGGTCCCTTCTAACTCTATGAATGGCTGAGAAGGAGAGAATGAGGCAAGGAAAGGGGAGAAGATATGCAGGTTGACAGAAAGAGGAAAGTAGGAAATAGTGTGAGGAGGAGGATATAGGGGAAAGTAAGGTACCCCCCATGAGTCATTGTGGGTTCCCTACCATGCACGTGACCAGCACCACACAACTGGGCCATAGTTTTCCTAAGTAGAGGCTGCTGGGGATGGGGGAGAGAAACACCTGAAGGCAAACAGCAGATAAATGTAGGTTGGCTGTTGGGTGGGAAGGGGAGAAGGAAGCACAAAAAGAAGAGACTACGAAAATTTATTCAGGAAAGGGAAATAGGAAATATTGAGGGAGGGGGATATGAGATGTCTCCTGTAAGTCCTTGCAGGTTCTCAATTATTAGGCTCTAATAGCTGATCTAAGAATCCAATAAAACAGGAACACAATGTGGCACCTTGAAGACTTAACATTTATTCCAGCACAAAGTTTTGTAAGTCAGATGCATGAAGGGTGCTTTGGTTCTCAAAAGCTTATGCTAGTATAAATTTTCTTAAAGTGCTACTGGACTGACACTGGTAACCATCTGGAATTACAATCAAAGAGCCAGCATTGCCGGAATCCTCACAAATGAGCCTCTCATTTTCAGTTTTTGCTCAAAATTGTCACATATACTGTAACTTTAATGTAAATAATTGGGGAAATATCTGTAAAACCCTAAGAAAAACAACTATGGGTCTCCTGCAGTGCTCCAGTAATATTTAAACTACAGTCCCAAAGAGAATTACTCGGTAACAAGTCCCATTGTTATGTAATATGTGACGGAAAGCTAGAGGTTAACCAGAAACTGAAGACGCACAGGACCTGCGTCAGGTGACCTGAGGGTGGGGGCAAAGTGCTCGGAGCTCTCAGGGAGGGAAAGTGGTTGAGTGACAGAAACTGCTGGGGCAGTCATTCAGTCAGTTAGTGTCTGACAGAGTTGATGCCTGTCAGAAGTCTATCAGTGTTGGGGCCTGACAGAGACTGAGTGGGTCAGTTCGTGCCTGACCGAGGCTGAGGGGGCAGCTGATCCTGTGAAGGAGCTTGAGACAGTGACGGGAAAGTCTTCCAGAGACTGGAAGCTCGACAAAACCAGCCAAGAGGGCTGTGTGTGAGGAACAAGTGTGAGTCAGTCAAGACCTGAACGGTCACAGACACCTATAGACAACTCTGAAGATCTAGTGAGGTGGTTGAGGGAGTGGATGTGGGTCTGAGACACCAGAAGGGCTGAGAGGAGAGACTCCAGTCGAGGGGTGAGACTTGGCACATCATTCCCAAGAGGCCAGACCTTGGCTAGAGGTGGAGAGTGAGTTATAGGGAAACTGTGAACTGTGTAACTGAGAGACTCAAAGAAAGAAGGAAAAAGTTAATGTAAAGCCTGAAACAACTGAGCAACGTGTTAGCCTGTGTAAATATCTCCCATATCCCCAAGTTTAAGACTTTGTGATATAATAAATCTGTGGTTTGAGGTAAAGTTCTTGAGAGACTATATTTTTGGGAAAAACTACAAAGCTGCTGTGGTCCCCTACGAAGAGAATTCTATTTCCATCAGATAATACAAAAATAAAATACCCCGAAGAGACTGAGTTAAAGAGATCCAGTGAGGCCGTGAGGCGGGCGCTGCTATAGTAACAGCGCCCACGCACCAGGCTAGGCATACATTAGACCTGATCTTTGCGGCGGGAGTTGGAGTGGATCAGATTTCTGCCAAGGCGGTGCCATGGTCTGACCACTATGCCCTGAGGGCTCATGTGACTATGCCACCTCTACCCCGTCTAGGCAGTGAACAAGTTTTAGCTCACCCATGTAGCCAGATGGACCCTTTGCGGCTTCAAATGGCTATGCGACTCGTTGGATGAACTGGTGGAGAACTCTCCACGGCCATCGACGAGATCGCTCCCCGATGTCCTCTTCATCCTTGTTCACGATCCGCTCCATGGTATACCCTGGAGCTGCGATCAATGAAACGGCGATTAAGACGACTAGAGAGACAATGGCGACATACTCACGACGAAGCTACAAGAACATCCTATAGGTCATTTATGCGGACCTATGAGATGGCAGCCCAGGCCACAAAGAAGAATTACTTTGCATCCTGGATTGCATCTGCAACCTCGCGCCCAACACAATTGTTTAGTATAATTCAGTCACTAACAATTTTACAGCGTGGTAAACAAAATATTAGAGAATTGGATATAGGCTGTGAGGCTTTTGCGAGCTTTTTTGCAGATAAAGTCTCGTCGCTCCGACATGACCTTCCTGCCATACTTGATACAGTGAAAGAACTTTGGGCACCGAGCACGTCTTCTGGTCCAGTTCTGGATTCCTTCAGTCCACTCACCCTACAACTTGTAGGTTGGATCCGTGCCCGTCCTGGCTTATAAAAGCTAGCCAGGCGATGCTACGTAAACCACTGCAAGGTATCATCAATAGATCCCTGATAGAAGGGATCTTTCCCACGCCCCTTAAAGAGGCTGTGGTCCGTCCCCTCTTGAAAAAACCATCTGCAGATCCGGCCGTATTGGCGAACTATTGGCCAGTATCAAACCTTCCCTTTTTGAGTAAAGTTATAGAGCGGGCGGTGCCAATTCAGCTACAGGGATTCCTGGAGCACACTTCCGCAATGGATCCATTCCAGTCCGGCTTTCGACCAGGTCACGGGACGGAGACTGTTCTGGTTGCTCTCATGGATGACCTCCTGCGACATCTGGATCGGGACGGCTCAGCAGTGCTATTATTGGACCTGTCAGCCGCTTTTGATATGGTTGATCATCAGCTACTGACTGGCCGCCTTGCCGACGTGGGGATTCAGGGGTTCGTCTTACAGTGGTTGGCCTCCTTTCTCCAAGATCGAGAACAAAGGGTGGTGATAGGGGAGGAGTCATCCCAGAGCCACTCACTCACATGTGGTGTGCCTCAGGGTGCGGTTCTGTCCCCGATGTTATTTAACATCTATATGCGCCCCCTTGCCCAGATTGTCAGGAGGTTGTGACTGGGTTGTCACCAATATGCAGACAACACCCAGCTCTATCTATTGATGGGTGGCCAGTCCAACTGTACCCCGGAAAATCTGGACCTGGCTCTTCAAGCCATAGCATCCTGGTACAGGCTGAGTCGGCTGAAATTGAATCCAACGAAGACGGAGGTTCTCTATCTAAACCGGGGTGGTCCAAGGGGAGGGGTCCAGCTGCCAGCTCTAGACGGGATGCCATTGATACCAGCCCCTAAGTTCAAGTGCTTGGGCGTGCTCCTTGATTCCTCCCTTACAATGGAGGCCCAGGTAGCAGCCACTATTAGATCTGCCTTTTTTCATCTTCGGCAGGTGCGGCAGCTGGCTCCTTTTCTGGAGCACAATGACTTAGCAATGGTGATCCATGCTACAGTCACTTCATGAATAGATCACTGTAATGCTCTCTACATGGGGCTACCCTTGACGCTGACTCAGAAACTACAGTTAGTGCAGAATGCTGCTGCATGGCTGTTAATGAGGCTCCCTCGATGGGAGCACATTCAGCCAGTGCTGAAAGAGCTGCACTGGCTACCTATTGTGTTCCAAATCCGTTTCAAGGTGTTGGTATTGACCTTTAAAGCCCTTTATGGTCAGAGACCTGTTTATCTGCGGGACCGCCTTTCCCCATATATCCCCCAGAGAGCACTGCATTCAAGGACAAAAAATCTGCTGTCCACCCCTGGACCAAAGGAGGCCAGGTTGCGTTTGACACGAGCCAGGGCCTTCTCGGTGGCAGCACCAGAGTTATGGAATGCTCTCCCGGAGGCCATAAGGGCCCTGCAGGACCTTCCTACATTCAGCAGGGCCTGTAAGACCGAATTGTTTCAACAGGTCTTCGATACTTAAACTGAGAGAGAGCTGCCACCTGACATCAGCTAGAGTTCCCAGTGACCAACTATCTGAAAATCAGAACCGCCAACATAGTAATGGTACAGCACCGTGGAATAGTTTTTAAATTTTAATTGTAAGAACATAAGAGAAGCCCAGAGGTCAAAACTGACTTGTAGAGCTTTTAAAATTAGTCCTTAGGCATATGAGGAAAACTAAGGAAAATGATACCATGTGCTTAGGGTTCTGAGTTTCTTGAAACCCATTTTGCTTTCACTGTTACTTTAGAGTTTCCTTTCAAGAAAAATGCCACTGTGAACAGCATGGGATAAAGGGACAATCAGTAAGGAATGAGGTTAGCAGTATGCATGCTGGCTGTATATTTACACTGTCCTCAGAAGCCTGTTATATGCGTGACCTAGGCTGGGTAGAGGTGCTGTCATGTGATCATAGATTCTTTAGCTATTAATTAGAATGTACAGCTGAAGTGAAGTGTAGAGGCTGCAGGACAAAAACAAATTCACAAAAATTGATTTCAGAGACTGGAGCCAAGCATTTCCAGATCTTGGGAGGCAGGGACCAGTAGAAGAAAAGAATCATCATAATGCATGCATATTAAGCATAGACCTGTATAAGTAAGGCTGCCACTCAGTTCAAAAAATCTTAGCTGCTTAATTGTATGAGTCCTAACTAAACCTTCATAAATTTCTATATTATGAAGAGCATTGCAATTCTCTTGTTATAGAGGTGCCACAGGAGTTACTATTTTAAAAGAGACAGTTTCTCCTGTCCAAGTTTTTATAAACACTGGTCTTTAAAATAATTTTTAAAAAATGTGCTGCCCAATTATTTATTTATTTATTTTATCTAAGATTTATATCCCGCCCTTCCCACTAGGTGGCTCAGGGCGGCTTACAACATATAAAACTAACATGGAATCTAAAATTAAACATTAAAATAAACATTTCACAATTTACAGTTAAAAATCTAAACAATTGTTATATACATACACATTAAACTCAGACGGCGGTCCTACAGCTACACTCATCGGTTACAAGTTCAGTATTTGATGTTCAGTCTTCGATATTCAGTACTCAGTGCTGATTAGTTGTGGGCCAGCCGGAAGAGGGATGTCTTACAGGCCCTGCGGAATTGAGTAAGATCCCGCAGGGCCCTTACCTCTTCCGGCAGCTGGTTCCACCAAGATGGAGCCATTACGGAGAAGGCCCGGTCTCTTGTAACTTTCAAGCGGGCTTCCTTTGGCCCGGGGACAACCAGGAGGTTTTGGGTTCCTGATCTTAGTGCTCGCTGGGGAACGTGTGGGAAGAGACGGTCCCTCAGGTAGGCAGGTCCTAGGCCATATAGAGCTTTAAAGGTAATGACCAGCACCTTGTATCGAACTCGGTAAGATATTGGCAGCCAGTGCAGAGCCCGAAGTCCCGGCTGAATGTGCTCCCACCTTGGGAGCCCTAATAACAACCGGGTGGCGGCGTTCTGCACCAGCTGCAATTTCCGGGTTTGGCACAGGGGCAGCCCCATGTAGAGGGCATTGCAGTAGTCCAACCTCGAGGTGACCGTAGCATGGATCACCGTTGCTAGATTGTCGTGCTCCAGGAAGGGAGCCAGCTGCCTTGCCCGCCTAAGATAGAAAAATGCGGACTTGGCAGTGGCTGCTATCTGGGCCTCCATTGTTAAGGAAGGCTCAGAAGTACCCCCAGGCTCCTGACTCTATGCGCCGCCTTCAGCGGCGCACCGTCAAAAACCGGAAGGGGTATTTCCCTTCCCGGACCCCGACGGCCCAAGCAAAGGACCTCTGTCTTCGCCGGATTTAGCCTCAGCCCGCTCTGCCTGAGCCACCCAGCCACCGCCTGTAATGCCCGGTCCAGATTTTCTGAGGCGCAGACTGGCCGGTCGTCCATAAGCAGATAAAGCTGGGTGTCATCAGCATACTGGTGACAACCCAGCCCGTACCTTCGGGCAATCTGGGCGAGGGGACGCATATAGATGTTAAATAACATCGGGGAAAGAACAGCACCCTGAGGCACCCCGCAATCAAGCGAGTGCCTACGGGACAGCTCGTCCCCAATAGCGACCCTCTGTCCCCGACCTTCAAGGAAAGAGGAAAGCCATTGCAAGGCTAACCCCTGAATCCCCGCGTCGGCGAGGCGGCGGGCCAGCAACCGATGGTCGACCGTATCGAACGCTGCCAATAGGTCCAACAGTATCAGTACCGCCGAGCCGCCCCGATCCAGATGCCGTTGCAGGTCATCTACTAGGGCGACCAGCACCGTCTCCGTCCCATGGCCCGGGCAGAAGCCGGACTGAAGGGGATCAAGGACAGAAGCGTCATCCAGGAAAGTCTGTAGCTGCGACGCCACTGCCCTCTCGATAAGTTTGCCCAAAAAGAGCAAATTCGAGACCGGCCGATAGTGTGCCAATTGGGCCGGATCTAATGATGTTTTTTTCAAGAGGGGGCGACCACCGCTTCTTTAAGCTGTGTTGGAAATTGCCCTTCCGTGAGGGATCTATTTATGATATCCCGTACAGGATATCTAAGCTCCCTCTGGCAGGATTTAATAAGCCAGGAGGGGCACGGGTCCAATTTACAGGTTGTTGGGCGTGCAGATAAGAGGATCCTGTCAACTTCCTCCAGGCTGAGAGGGCTGAAACCATCCAGAACATAGTCCGAAGACAGGCCCGGAGCCTCGGTTTCGCTAACTGCCTCCAATGTGGCAGGGAGGTCGAGGCGGAGCGACGCGATCTTGTCCGCAAAGAAGTTCGCAAAAGCCTCACAGCCAATCTCCAATTCTTTACAATTTGGTCTGCCCTGCGGCAGTGTTGTTAGACTCCAAATTATATTAAACAGTTGTGCTGGGCGCGATGTTGCGGACGCAATCTCAGCCGCAAAGTATGTTCTCTTTGCGGTTTTGATTGCCACCTCATAGGACTTCATAATCTCTCTATAAGATGTTCGAGTCACTTCGTCTCGAGTACGCCGCCATTGCCTCTCTAGTCGTCTGAGTTCCCGTTTTAATTGTCGCAACCCCTGGTTATACCAGGGTGTCGACTTCAGACGGGGGCACAGAGGACGCCTAGGTGCGATTTCTTCGATGGCTCTGGAAAGTCTTTCGTTCCAGGACTCTATCAGGCCATCCAAGGAGTCGCCAGGGGGCCCAGGATCCCGCAGAGCCGTCAGGAACCGTTCCGGGTCCATCAGGCTCCGTAGGCGAGCTAAAATACGCTCTCCGCCTAAACAGGTTTGGGGTGGCATACCCACACGAGCCTTGAGGGCATAGTGATCCGACCATGGCACTGCTCTGGCAGTAATATCGTTCACTAAAACTCCCGCCGCGAAGACCAGGTCTAGCATGTGCCCCGCCTGATGGGCGGGCGTTGTGACAACTTGGGAGAGTCCCAGTGTCGCCATGGATGACACCAGGTCCAACGCCTGAGTGGAGGCCGCGTCATCGGCGTGAACATTGAAGTCACCCAAGACCAACAGCCTTGGGTACTCTAACGCCCAGCCCGCCGCGGCCTCCACCAGGGATGGTAAGGCGCCAGCCGGTGCGTTAGGCGGACGGTACACCAGCCAGATCGCCAACCCCTCCCCAACGTCCCACATCAGGCCGACACATTCAACACCCCTGATCTCCGGGGCCGGGAGGGCCCTAAAGGAGTAAGCCTCTCGTATGAGAAGTGCCACTCCTCTCCCCCACCCACTAGTCCGGGACTGGTGAAAGACCGAGTATCCCGGGGGCGCCGTTTGAGAGAGAGCTACGGTCTCCCCGTCGCGCACCCAGGTCTCGGTCACGCATGCCAGGTCCGCCTCCTGTTCCAGTAGGAAATCCCGGAGGACAGTGGTCTTATTATTAATGGACCTGGCATTACATAACACCAGTGTCGGAGGTGGGTAAGATCGCCTGGCCCCACTACCTGTCACCATTGGGATGGGACGCAGGCAGGAAGGTGGTCGAGCACTGCTATGTCTCGACCTCCTTCCCCTATAGAGCTGCCTGCTCCCACCGTCATACCTTCCCCTCCCCAGGAGCACTGGAATCCCCGGGCCAGCCATCTCCTACAGGTGGAGATCAGCTCCTCAACCAGCAGTATGCAACCTATTCCTCTTCCCCTTCAGCCCTATTGTTGCCAATAGCAATTCACCTTCCACTAGCCAACTACCAATGATCCCTAGTTATTTAATTTGAATCCCTCTCCCAAAATCACCTATAACTCTTTAGCTAACAATAATTTAGTTAAACATCTATTGGCTCCTTAATTTAAAAACCTTACCCACCCTCTATCTCCAATTAATTTGCCATAATAAATCCGCTTAATCAATAAATACGAATCAAATAACTAATAAATAATTTAATTACAGAATGGCAGTTAACTAATAAATAATCAGTCACAAAAATTGGCAATTAAAATTCTCAGGGTTGAAGGTGCTATAGTTTAGGAAGATGTTATAGTTTGGAAAGTGCCAACAACAATAGTCATAAAGTGCAAGTTCTAGTTCTTGTAGTTAATCAGTTTTCAAAGTGCAGCAGTATTAAGGTGCATCAGTGTCCGTAGGGTTCCTATAAGGTACAGGGAGCCCTTCGTTCTTACTATTGAGAGGAGGGGGGGAGCTAAGTTCTTACTCAGAGTGCAGCGTATTGTCAGACCGTTTTGCTCCTCTGACTGTAGCTCACCCCGCTGGCAGTCACAACTCCAAGTTCTTTCCACAACCCTCGTTAGGGGGAGGAGGAGAGGGGGGTGGGGAGATGGGGGCCGTCGTCCCACTAGCAGCCCAGCTGCCGTGGTATTTCGTCCACCGACCTGATTACAGCTCACCCCGCTAGCAGTTCCGGCTCCAAGTTCTTTTCCACAACCCCAACGGGGGGGGGGAGGAGAGGGGGGGGGAGATGGGGGCCGTCGTCCCACTAGCAGCCCGGCTGCCGTGGTACTTCGCCCCGTCTTTCTCTGCTGCGTCGCCCCATCTCTCCTTGCTGCCGGCCTCGTCTGGTCCACCGACCGCGCCCAGCGCTCACTTGCGCCTAGTCCCCAACCAGTGAACTCCGGCTCCAGGCGCCCCAGCAGCCAGCCCACAGTCACAGCTGGTCCCGGTCAACCTGCGTCCTCCGGCCGCGCTGGTTCTCGCTCTCAGGCCGTGCCGCCCTTCCCCGCTTCGGCATCTGTTTCGGCGTTGGCCTCAGCGGTTTCAGCGTCGTCCTGGCGTTGGCCTCGGCTGGTAGGAGGTTTCTTGTTTCTTTCACCGGTTGGGAAGGCAGGATGGACTCTAAAGTCGTCTCAACTTTCCAAAGTTAGTTAGGTGGAATAGGTGTTTAGAAAAGGCGTGTAGCTCGAGGTTTTTTCGATATTGTGGTGTTATGGTGGGAGCTTCAAAACGGAGCTCCGCGCCGCCATCTTTACCTAATCTAGAGAATTCTCTAGAGGGCCACTTTTTAATGAGGGCCACTTTTTTAATCAATCAGAAGTTTTACAGTTACCTTATCAAAACATTTTACCCTGCTTTTCAGATTTAGAAGGCCCTTAGAGCAGTGGTCAAAGCAATAAAATATATTAAAATGATCTAAAATCAGGTATTTTGCAGCATTTACAATCTGCCTTTTACAGCCTAATCAAACAATTAATTGTCATACCTTGCTTTTAAAGTAATAAAGATTTCTATATGAGAAGGGAGGTTTCCTGGGATCCCCATTTAAATTACTCTGAGTTTCCTAAAAGCGGAATAGAATAGAAATGGAGAAACCATAGCATATGCCTTATAGCTGGCAGGTTTTTCTCTCCATCAACCCATATTGGCTCCATTCAAAAGAAAGGTTTGTAACAAATAATCAATGGGTAGAATTACCGACGTGGGGGTGGGAGTGTCTCAAGTGAACACGGGGCCAGTAGCAAAGCTACTTACATTACATTTAATGTCCTTACTTGCTTGATGGACCACAAAAAGAAAGGGGAAAAATGATTTCTAAACCACTGAGAACCCTTGATACCATTATTATGGTTTAGCTTTTGTTCCACCACTGATGTTTATGAAAAATGTGTCCTGTATTTGTACTACCAACAGCCTATATTTCATTTCTTGCTTGCTTTCTTCAATTTTTTTTTAAAAGAGAAAACTCAAAGTTTTGACGGAAACAGATATGTTATTGCCAGAAGGCCTAGGAGTATAAAACCTTAATCCCTGTTAATCTTAATCCTTACACTTTGCCAGTCTCTTGACACCCAGTCCTTCATCAAGAATCATGCTATATTTCTGGGTTGGCTACTAAAGGACATTCCTTGCCATTGAGTGACTCAAGTCTGTAAGTCTTTCATACTTCAGTCCACTGGAGTAAGTGATCAACTCAATTTGTGAGTACTGCAATACCCCAAAGATCTCAAAACAGTAAATTCTTGTCACAAACATACATATCCCCCCCATGGCATGAAAAAAAAGAGTCAGCCCCTCCATCAATTATGTCCTCTTATAGCACCTTCAATGTTGGAGAAAGAGGCCAGGGATTTGGGGAGCAATTCTCTCTCTGCTTTGTGGCTGATCTTAAGAGTTCTTCCAGATTTCCTTCTGTTTCCTGCTCAGTCAATAAATCTGTGCAAAGAAAAACATATGCTCTTACAATAGCCCACATTGCCAGCAGGCACACAACCAGCTTGGCCCATGCTCTGTAGACCACCAACTGCAGCAGCACTTCATTACAAGCAGAATGTGCGGTGCCAGATGGGAAAAGAAAAATGGAGAGGAAGCCAAAGCAGACTGGAATAATGGCTGTGGGCCAGTTTCACCTTTGATGGGGTACATATCTACCATACCAGCATTCCCTAAAGTACAGGGAGGCCTTACTTATTTATTCCACAAAACAGAGAGAGAAGGGGGGAAAGGAAGAGGAAAAAAATACTAACTCAAGCAGATCATTCCACACAGCCTGTACAGATATGTAGCCTGTGTCATGTCCGCAGAATAGACTGAAGTACAGAGAATTCAGATAAAATTTCAAATGGTTATCAATCCCCCCACCCCCTAGGATATGGAGAGAAGTGGCAAACTCAAGGATGACAGTTTACCCACAGGCAATGCTAAAGCATTTTGAAATGCAATCTTGTTACTTGAGTCACAAATGCCAATGCATGTATTGAAGTATACAGCCCAAGATATAAGATCAAATCATAAACAAGATGTTTAGAATGCTTAAAGACGTATACTCAGTAAAACATAGCAGACAGAAATTATCCCTTGCAGGTGCAAATGACTAGGTTAGAAACTGGCCAGAGATTGGGGATGGTGGGTAGTTTTATAGTCCATACTATAAGCCAAAATGCCCTCAAAACGAGGATGGGAAATTGTCAGGTGGGCACCTGGCTTAATCAGGATCTTTTACCTGTGTATACAGGATTCCACGTCCAGAAATTAATGCTTAAAAGTATTAGGGACTCTAATTAAGTAAAACAATTAAAATTTATTCCAAAAAAAATAGGCTTACATACAAGATAAAATATTCATAAAATCATCCATACAGTCCTAAGAAAAATAGAGAGAGATATAGCGACAACACATGGGTAGACAAACAGGGTGATAATTACCGATCGTAGTCTTCCAGGAAGGCTGCAATGGCAACGTAAGAGAACGGGGGAAATGGGACCCTCAACTGGCCAAGAATCAGGGATTGATCTAGACAGCGGAGATAGAATACTGCTAGATTCACACATGAGTAGAGCTGGGTCAGAGGTTAAATAGACTACCTTGGACCCTCAGGGGATGGGTGGTATGAGGGAGGCGAAAGAGGAGGCTCTGCAGTGACCATAAGGGCTGGACTTCTGCAGTAGCCAATAGCAAGTTAATTGGTGGCACCTAATTGGGTACCCATGACTGACCAATGAACAAGCTTGGGCCCGGGTTACCTGATTGGCTGTACAGGTAACCATGGGCCAAGGAGGAGGCTCCAGAATGACAGTTGGGGAGAATGGGAGAAATTACTGGGTGGAGAGGTGCTTAAGATTATTAAACTTATCTAAAAAGGTGACAATAGATGGCCAAATTACTACCTAGGTGACACCCGGTTTACACAAAGGAGCTTGGCTGTGGCTGAAGGTAGTCTTCCTCTTCTTCTGTGTTCTTCTTGCCACCAGTCTTTGTCCTGGGTTCCATTGGATAAATGCTTGAGTGGTTCAGCAGGGCCTACACCTGGATAAGCTTGATGGCTCCATGGGTGGGTAACATCTGTTGCGTATGTGTGCTTCCCGCTGCGCTGAAATGGAGTCTTGGCACTGCTGGAAGATAGCAGGTATTAGCCTCCCAAAGTGGATTCTATGGTCAAGGCTGAAAACCGCATGGCCTGGATAGCTCCTAATGGCGCACTTTCTTCCGCTCCAAGATAGAGATGGTGTTCGCCCGAAGCAACTGGAAACCATCCGTTCTCCTTGCTGGTGCTCTTCCAGGGACACGGAGCACTGCTTTAGCATTGTGGCTGTTAGTACTCATAAGTCCTTTCCATTCTGGTAGACAAACCCACGTCCTTCTGGCAGATGTGTGAGAGCTCTCTCTCCAGGCACTCTGGCAACCAGACGGGCGACTATGATGTTCTGGAAATTAGGGGCATTTCCTTACAGTACTACATTGTCATCACTTATTAGAGGATATGACATATATGTGACAAGTCATAAAATTTGGATTAGCACCAGGAGAATCAAAATGATGGTATAGCAGAAGAAATAGGTAAACTAGGAGACAAAAGGGATGAGAAAAATTCTCAAAAGATAAACAAAAGAAATGGGAAACTATAGCATGTTTACACAGGATAAAGTACCTAGTGGCTTAATTTCCCATCATATGATCTGATGCCTCTCAACAAGCATAAAGAAGCAGGAATGAGATGATTTTTTTAAAAAAAAAATTATAATCCAGGGAAAGGCACGGACTTGAGCAGTTATGCAGAAGGGCAAAAAATCTGTCCTCTGATTAAAAGATCCTGGATTTCATAGCAATAGTTCCTATTAACTGTCAGTCTTTAGGGCATCTTGATTACTATATGCAGAGGAAAGAAAATGTGTTCCTCTTCCATAGAGTAAAGTTTTCATAGTCTATGCAAGGTTTTGTGGAGAAGTAAACTGATAAATACAACAGAGAAAAGATATTGAACTGGTGTAACATATCCTACCACAAGAAGAGTTGATTTAGGTTTTTCCAGGAACTCAGGTAAAACATCAGACTACACAATGTTTATGGGGCTCTTCTAGTACAGTTAAGTTAGGGTTTTGTTGACATGGTAACCAAAAGGTAGAAGCACTTACCCACATTTTAGTGCTTAGTGCCGTATATTTATGACTTCCGCAATTATAAATGCCATACAATGCAGCAGTATTTTATTTTGCCTTCTTTTTTAAACCAAGAGATGGCAGATATCAAAAACTGTAGCCTCTGGGCACAGTTCAAGAGGCCCAGCAAAATTCTTGGCTTACTAGAGATTCTCTGTCAGCATCTCAAAACCTCCTCTATGTAATGATTTTGCAATGTATACTCATACACATTAGACTGAGTTGCTAGTATACAATGCATGGCTTTTTCAAACATTTCCAGGTCACCAATTTACACTGGCATACTCAAACTGAACCCTTCTAATTCAATTAAAGTCTCAGGCCAGCCAATCAATACAAATGTAGCCTGATTTACTTTAATATCTACAAAACAGCGGACACAGTTAAGGACAAGCCAGGCCCAGAAGGCAAGCTCTGCAACCTACAACACTAGTTTCCATTTCAATCTACCACTGTAAACATTTGCTGCTTTTTCCATTTGGATATAGTCCAGGTTACAATAATAGCTAGAGGCTGCTTCACATGTGACTTTTTCCTACATGGAGATCATCTTAGTATAGAGGAAAAGCCCACATAAAATATGATTTGAGAAATACAAATAGAGCATGAGTATTCTAAATGTGACAAAGCTCATACGAACTTGACAGTAGAGGCTTGGCCAGTGAAGCGATGCTGAAGATTGGAGTTTGCGTCAAGTAAACAAAATGCTACTGTCTGTCTAACCAAAGGTCACTTTTAGGCTTGGATATTGTTTGCTCAAAAGAAATTACTCTAGCTGTTCTTGCAGAAGCTGTTGTTATGAAGAAACTAATGCTTTCCTTAAGCTGTACACTGAGCAAAGCTGGACTTCTGTTAAAGAAAAGATAAACTCCTATTTCATGGAAGAACTACATAGGAATCAGAAATATGCGTCTGCCACCCAAAACAGTGGCCCTGTGAAAAGTTCCCCCACTCAGTAATTAATATGGCATGTTATGACATTCCTGTGTATCTCCCTATCCCTACTACACATTGCCAGCTGCAGGTTAAGTCAGAGAGGCTTTCCATGTGATGATATCAAGGAGCTGAGGTCAACTGACCTACACATGATATGGAGGTCTGCCATTTTGGTCACAGTACCATGTTTCTGATATTGTGCACTTTGGCTCTCAGTTCAATAGACTAATGTTGAGCTGTGTGATGATATTCTGGGAAACAGCACAAAATTGGATTCTGAGTACCAAGGGTTCATTTTCTAAACAAGAGACCCTCCCTCTTTGTAAGAGTTGGTACGATTTGTGCTTAATGACTAGTCTCCCAGCTGCTGAGTTTAAGTTGTTCTCCTGGCCTAGTAGAAGCAAATGATATTCACATGAACTTGGTCTTCACTGGAATGGGTAAGACAATATTCACATGAGTTCCCCTTACCATGGAAAGAGAGGCAAACTTACCAAATCACCTATGGATGTCTTTTGACTATGACCTCCCATAAAACATAAGGATCAAAGCAAAAACTCACCACAAGCTCAGAGAATCTTGCATTGAGCTCTTCTGCAGGTGGAACTGGCACAGAGAATTCCAAGAACTGCAAGGGATTGTTATCCTTAAGGTTAATTTCAGGAAGATCGCTGCCCCCAAAGCAGCAAAGAAACCCCAAAGCATGACGATTCCTTTTCCTCGGAGCCATGATCATTGTGGTGTAGAGTGCTATCTAACAATCATGATCTGCAGGGGGGAGAAAATAAGATTTTTTTCAATATAACCAAAAACTAAAAAAAAAGTTGCATGTGAGTGTGAAACATGTGTCTTAAAACTGATCACACAGAATGACAAATTCAGCTCCTTTTTAAACCAACATTTCTGTTACACTTATCAAAGTAATAGTAGGCTCTTCAAGGGTTCATTTTCTAAACAAGAGACCCTCCCTCTTTGTAAGAGTTGGTATGAAATTAAGTATAACAAGTTTTAGAAGAAGAATTGCAGATTTATACCCTGCCCTTCTCTCTGAATCAGAGACTCAAAGCGGCTTACAATCTCCTATATCTCCTCCCACCACAACAGACACCTGTTGGGGCTGAGAGGGCTCTCACAGCAGCTGCCGTTTCAAGGACAACCTCTGCCAAAGCTATGGCTAACCCAAGGCCATTCCAGCAGGTGCAAGTGGAGGAGTGGGGAATCAAACCCGGTTCTCCCAGATAAGAGTCCACGCACTTAACTACTACACCAAACTGGCTCTCTTACATCAAGTTGGAAACGGAGGGGGGGGAAGCAATCAAAGGAGGTCAATGTAACAGGTGCAGTAATAGACATACTGATAGCTTTCATAGATTATAAATCCTGTGGTAAAGTACAAGTCATATAAAAACTCTAGAAACAGAAGCTCCAATAGTTATGATGATTGTTTTCAGTCTTTTAGATGCTTAACAGCAGTTGAGAACATCAAAGCTAATAAATACATGTTTAAGTACTACTCTTCCTTCCTAAAAATTCTGATCATGCTAAATTATCTATGACCTCTTACGCCAAGCATGATCCAGTAAGCACTTGCTTCTAATACTGACTTAAATAGAAGTTGATCCAGGTTTCTTAAGTATTGACAATAACAACTCAGTTTGCATACTGCTTGCAAATATGATTAAAGACAAAGTCTGAATAGTACGAGATGCACAGAAAACTACTAGCAATATAGCATTTCCATTACTGGGAGATCTTTTGCAATGAACATGCACACATGAAAAAAATGTATCCCACCTAAAAGGCCCATGGATTTGTTAGGAAAAATTTACAAGCAAGTCTCATGGTTTTGTTAGGAAAGATTTATAAAAAGTTGTAGTAGATACAAATCAACTACCGCTCGAGGATTTTCCCAAATCAGTGATGCAGCAGTATTATAATATAAACACTTTGGAAATATAAAAATAATATAAACACGACTTTGCCACAATAGCCTTTTGTAGCAAGATCTGTGTGCTGCTCTGCTGACTAGTAAACAACCCTGTCAATAACATCTGAATCACACTGTCCTCACTCCCCGCTTTCCTCTGATCTTGAATTCTGCCAAATGATCAGGTATCACAACAACAGTTAGACATCAAGATTTCCAAGTACTACCAACCATCATTAATTTTTTGCATTTGGATTAGCTATAACTACTACCTCCATGAACAGCATCATTGTCATTACTGGTTTAGGTTAGCTGATATATGAATGCACATCCTCAGTCTCCATGCTTCTAACTATTCCAGAGAAGAAAGAAAGAAAGAAAGAAAGAAAGAAAGAAAGAAAGAAAGAAAGAAAGAAAGAAAGAAAGAAAGAAAGAAAGAAAGAAAGAAAGAAAGAAAGAAAGAAAGAAAGAAAGAAAGAAAGAAAGAAAGAAAGAAAGAAAGAAAGAAAGAAAGAAAGAAGCCTGTTCCTGTCACTCTGAGAATGTTCAACCGTGACCGTTTTCGCACACAGCTTACCTCGCAGTCACAATCCTGTTCCCTCCGCAGCATTTGGTCAGATTTCCCACCATCTGTGCCGAAGTTACAGGAAGTGCCGCAGCTTTTGCGTAGCAAACATAAACCGCTAAAACCCAGTTTACGTTTGCTACGCAAAAGCCACGGCACTTCCTGTAACTCTGGCGCAGATGGTGGAAAATCCGACAGACGCTGCGGAGGGAACAGAATTGTGACTGCGAGGTAAGCTGTGTGCGAAAACGGTAACAGTAAAGTTTCTGCTTTGTTCTGCAGATAAATCACAGTCACATTGCCTGTGGCAGATAACTCTGGGCTCCCCCCTGCAGTTCTAGATACAAGAAAGTCTTCAAGCCACATGCAGTCATGTGACTTATGCCAATTTCTTCAGCACTCCTCAATGCACATACAAAACTGGAGGTTACTGCATGGCTCAAAGGTCTGACAATGCTTCGCAGGGCTAAGATGAGATGTTCAGCGCCTAACATTTTAGTGCTGGATCTACACTTGATGACCAGGCATGAGGAGTCCAGTCTGCTGACAGAGAGGGTAGGAGGGGGCAGAGAAGGAAGCCCTTAGATCTTAGCACACAACATTAGCTGTGAGCCATTCATACAAACAGGAAGTCTCCTGCCAGGAGTTTGAAAGGAAGGATCTGTGCAGTCCATACAAAAGCTGCATATTTTGCCCTTTTAAGGGACTTGTTGTTTGACAGTTTGAAAGTTTATTTGTATTATTTTTTCCAAGGAGCTTCATCTTTTTCACTTAATCTGCTGAATAAACCATATTTTGAGAGTAAATAATTACAGTGTTCTTTCAAAAGTACAAGGGAGGAAATGGAGGAGGCTGTCAGACATTGGAGAGTATTACCGTGTCATTATGCTGAATGTATTCTCTAACTTGTTCCTTGACATGACTAACTCCATTTTGAACTCCTATTACTAACTATGAAGCAGAAGACCTTGCATATCAAACGGTCTTAGAAATGTTACTAACCCAGGCTGTGAATTCCTCTGCATAACACTAACAAAGCAACAGCTCTTTGAAGATAGCAAACCTCAAGGAGAGCCAGCAGGGCTCCTCTGTGAGAAAGGGAGACGCAAGCGATAAGAAGGAGGGAAAGTGTTACTGGCAACATTAGAGTGTGAGAATGTAGGGTTGTTTATGAATGCTTTGATGTAAGGCCTTAAAACCCATGTATGTTTCAATGTTTGCTATCAGTTCCAATGACTGCCCATTCAGAACTTTGAGATACCAAATAAACGCTACTACTTTTGCAACAAAAGATGGTCCGTTTACTTTGAGCTCCAACGTCTGACAGAGGCAGAAGATGGCAGGTGAGCAGAGTCACTCTCTGGCATATCAACAGCAACACAGCTGAGTTTTGTCAGGCAGGGTGCCCTTGTTGGTTCACCCTAACCTGCCCCAGGACACACTGTCTTGTTTATCTGCTTCAACAAGGCTGCCTCGTGCACTCATGAAAGCAAAGCACACAGGCTAGAAAAGTTAGCTTCACAGTAGTATTATTTATTATTTATTTATTACTTTAAATTTCTATCCCGCCCTCTCCGCAAGCGGACTCAGGGCAGCTAACAACATTCGTTTTTACAAATTAAACCAATTAAAAAAAAACAGCACTAACATACCCCACTGTGAACTGCACCCCAGGGATAGCCAAGTATGCCAGCTTTTCAAAGTGCAGCCATACTCTTATTTGACTCAGCTTCTCTGACCCATTCTCCATAACCCACCGTCAATATACCCTATGCTTCTTTACTCCATTCATAAACATGAGATCGCCCTGATCTGGATAGCCCAGGACAGCTGAGCTTGTCCTCTTGAAAACTAAGCAGGGTGGGCCCTGGTTAATATCTGGATGGGAGACCTCCAAGTAATAGCAGGGGCACTACGCAGAAGCAAGTAATGGCAAACCATCTTTGAACATCTCTTGCCTTGAAAACTCTGTGGAGTCATGATAAGTTAGTTGAAACTTGATTGCAAAAAAATCCCTACCAAAACACAGGTGACACGTTTATACAGTTAATACGAAAGTCATAAAACCTAATCATGCCTAAGTGTGGTTCATTGCTTCAAGGCAGCATGAATGGTTTCAGTGGCTTTCAAGGCACATTCTTACAAATCTGGGAAATGAAGTGCAAAAAACTCCAGAAATCATGATTTCTCCAAGAACCCATACAGAAAAATGCATAGTGCCTCTGTTATTATGCAGTATTGTAATATAATGTGTGCAGCTAGGAAGGGAAAGAGAGTACTGTTTCTTTCCAATTACAGATGGCAATTAGTTTTCTGCCCTTCTGTGTTTCTCCTGGACAAATGGAAACAAATGAACACACTTTGGTCCTTAAGGGCTGCTACATAATGGTTATCCTTTAAAGATAGAATCTTCAAGAAGGACACTTGCTAATATAATCAGACTCTCTGCTGCTATGTATATTTGAGTTTACTCTGATGTTGTCACACCAGTTATACTTACTAATGGCATTACAAGTTTGTTTTCTTCTGTTATCCTGGGGGTCACTTGCTCCAAGGGTCCAGTTTCCTCACAGAGTTAATGGAGAGTAGTAACACTGATGGAACTTAAAAGAAGACATCCCCACTTGAGTTGTTACTCTGACTAGCCAAATCTGGAAGCAGTACCATGGTCAGTACCCCATGTGAGCAGAACATACTCTACAGTTCACAGCAAAAACTCTTAAGTAATCACAGGCAGAAAAGCAAACTGTGAGACTTAGAACATACTAAATAGATGAACAACTCCACCTCATAAGCAGTACTTTCCAGATCATGTGAAGAAGTATTATGTGGAAATGTGCTTTGTTTCTGTGCACAAGTTAGTATTTGACAATGGGTAAGATAGAATGTACAGGGAACCTTCTGGAAGCCATAATTTGGAAGTGTGATGAACCAAAATGTAAGCCTGAATTTAGCAGACCCCATTTCTTGAGTCCATATTTTATATGGACTCAAAAGATCACAGGGCCTATTGTAAGCTCCAGGAGGATTGGCTACATCAGGGGTGTGTGGCCTAATATGCAAAGGAGTTCCTGCTACAAAAAAAAGCTAGGAGACAGACACATAGATCGATAGATCTAGTGGATGCTTAAGATCACTGAACACCATCTTAATCTGTACTGAAACTAGCACCAAATTGTTCTTAAACTGTTCTTAATGTTTTCAATGTAAATGTTTTATTGTATGCCACATGTTGTGAGCCGCCCTGAGCCTGTTTTGGTGGGGAGGGCAGGATATAAATCCAAACAAACAAACAAATAAATAAAAGATATAGACACACACACATATACACCCTGATCTTCATCCTGGAACCTGAGGCAACATCCATGGGTTTCCCCTCTCCAGGCACCAACCAGGCCATGATCTGGTCAGTCTCAGAAAAACAACCACATCAAGGGTACAGAATATAGATCAAGGGTGTCAAACATGCAGCCCAGGGACTGAATCAGGCCCCCAGAAGGCTCCTATCAGGCCCCTGAGCAACTGGCTGTTGACTGCTTCCTTCTCTCTCTCTCTCTTGCTTTGCCAGGCTTGCTCAATCACATAGGAGCTACAGAGCAAAGTCTCTATTTTCTCCATTGGCTGAGGGTTCTCCCTTGGGGAGGAAGGGGGGTGGGATAGTTTGCTTTGCCAGGCTCTCTCAATTACACAGCAGAGCTACTGAGCCAAACCCATCTTCCATCTACAGGCTGAGGCTCCTCCACCTCCTGGTTCCCTGGGGAAGGAAGGAAAGAGCCAAAGCTTCCTTTGCCCAGTTGCCTGGATCCCATGGAAGCAAGCCCGTAGCCAGAACATTTTGGGTGGAGAGGCCCGGGAGATTAAAAAACTAGTGGGGGGCCTGCCAGGCTCCAGCTCTCTCTCCCCTCACTCTCTCACTCTCCCACTCCTCCTCCAGGCCAGCTCCGCCGAGCCCTATTTCACCCCATAAGGTGAGAAAGAGAACAGCAGGAGGCCTGTCTGAGCTCTTGCCCAGCTCTCTCTCTCCCTCTCCCCCTCACTCTCTTGCTTGGAAAGTGCAGCAGGGGCACCCAGAGAGATTGGGAGGAGGACCCCACAGACCAGAGGTGCAGCCGCCAGAAAGGAGCCCAGGAGCAGGGGTGAATCTGGGGTGGGGGAGATGCAGGAAAGGGCCCAGGCAAGCAGAGACAGAGGGCAGGAGCAAAGTGTGGCTGCCTCTGGGGAGGCAGTACACTGGTCAGCTGGTCGGGGATGTCCAGCAGCCGCTGTGGCAGAGAGGCGCACCTCCCATCCCCCCAGGCACCTCCTCCACTCTGGTGCTAAGTATGGGGGGGGGGAGGACAACGAGGAGGAGGAGGATGAGTTGGGGTGCGGCAGCAGCACTGGAGATGCTATGGCAGGCCCCAGAACATGACAGGCACCGCTGGAATGAGGGTGAATCCGTGAGCGAGGCCCTACTGGGCTTCACAAGGGAGGCCGCTCCATCCTTCCCCATGTTCTCTCTCGCGCTCTCTCTTCTTTCCAATGGAGAAGCCCTACAGAGGGAAGACGGGTTTCAATAGAGTGGCCAGCCCCCCCCGCCAAGACCCCTGTAGCTACAGGTCTGTATGTGAGAGACACAAAGAAAGCACCTTTAAGACAAATGAATGCTAATGTTTTAAAGCATATTTTAAGTTTTTTAAAACAAAATCTTTAATTTTTGTGTGTGTGTCCTTTATAAAGTTTATATCTCTGCTACCTGGCATTATATTTTATGACACACACACGGTCCAGCCCAACAAGACCTCATTTGTGTCAGATCCAGCCCTAATAATGAATGAATTCAACACACTTGATATTGATCATTGTTCTGGGGAAGTTCAAATCTGTCAGGACATGCATGTCCTGACAGAAAAGAATGATATTGTTAAGGCTCCAGTACCAAAACCCACACGCAGCTGAGGGATGTTGACTTACAATGACTCATGGATCTTGTGGACTTTCACTATTCATGATCCCAGAGAGCTCCTAAAAGAAAGGTTACAATAAATACAACCTTCAGCAGAAGCTGTAAGAGATCCATAGCACTGCTAGGTAAAGGGTCTCCTGTGCCACTGCCACTTACATAAGTGGAGAGTTATTTTGAAGAGGTACATATGTTTGGGGATTGTAGGAAAAGCACTGCCCCTTATCCGGCATTCCTAGATTCATGCTGTGAGACAGGCCTGCAGTCTGGCCCCAGGTCTAGCATCTGCCCTTATATTTCCAGGTCTCAAGGGGAAAGAGGTAGGGGGCGAGGAGAAGGGAAGGACATAACACTTAATTTTATGCCACTGGCACCCTCTAGAGGATGCCAGGTCTGTGCCTGCCAGGAACAATGTAAATTCCTTCATTTTGCTTTCCAGAGTCATGTGGCTACTTGCAACAGTAGCAGCTGTTAAGGTGTTGTGGAGCTTTTGAGCCCTTATGCTCACTCCTGTGTGCCCATCTGTACCCCTGGGAGAGACACCAGGTTGGCCTGCAGTAGATGCGATTGAAGATACAGTGCTATTGCACACTGTCACATTGCAGGGTTTTTCCCATCTAGGCCACGCTGATTCCCAGTCTTGGCATCCTGTGCCACTCTCCCCCAGCCTGCAATTCCTACTGTGCATCCAGGGCTTGTGCTCAAGGGGAGGGGCTCAAGCACATCAGACTCTCTACAGCAGCACACAATGGGGAGGAACAGGGTGTTCCCATCCTCTGTGGAAATGAGACTGTCCATAGCTTCCACAAAGTCTGTTTTCTTTCTGCTGCCTCAGCTTGATAGCTCTACAGAAGGGAGAGGGAGCATGAGGAAAGATAGAATTAGAGGGGGGGAACTATGTAGAAGAAGAAAATGGACTTTGGGGGCCCAACTTGGGAGCTCCCACCAAAAAAAACCCCTGCACTCCTTGGCAGGGAATGAACTGAGGAGTAGGATGATCCTCACCTGCTGGGACAGGCAGTTTGAAACTAAGACCTTAACTGATTGGTGGGAATTGCCAGGCTAAAAATGCCCTCCCCCTCAGAATGAGAATGTGAGCTCAGCACTGAAGAGATTCAAAAATGCCTTTTTCTCATGAGTCTTTTACAATCCAGGTAGCAACAGCACAAGGTTCTCCATGCAAGCTACAACAAACTTTATCATGCCAACACCAAGGTCTCAGTCTAGTCCTTGTTCTCCTTCCATCTCCAAACTGTAACAGTTGTCAAAACTTTGAATCATTTTGTCTCTCTTTTTTTTGTATCTTGCAGATCACTACAGGCATCTGCACTGACCCAATTAACCTTAAACAATACCAATCCTGATCCATTTCTTCCTGGATACCTGGCAGTGGAAGGATCCACAGCAGCCCCACCTCTGATACTCTATCTGCTCCTAGTTCCCAAGCTATTCACCTATTCCTGGGAAGGACAACAGAATCACGGTCCAAATCTGAACGGAGTTCTGCATGGAGTTCACATCTGCAAATTGGTACATCAGATTCCAGCAGTTTTTAATCACTATAGAATAAAGGAGAATATGGACATGGAAAACGATGTAGATAAGTAGCATGTGGCTATCTGGCTTAGAGTAAGTGTTTTTATAGCCATTTATTGGAGAAAAGTCTACAAAGCTCACACAAGTAGCACAGTTACTGCAAGAAGCAAAGCTATAAAGTCTTCACAGCATCCTTCTCTATTACATATCTATATTTAGGAAACACTAACATTTTCCAGCATCCAGCCCACCACCACACTAAGACTCAGCATTCACTAGGAAAAGTATAACCTTTTGACTGTTGTAAAGCGTAGGCATATAAGTGTGTGTCTGGGGGTTTAAAAATACAGACCACTGGAGGAATCACAGGGTGGAGTACATTACTGGCAATGTATGAATGCAAACAGATTGTGTAGGGTTACACAGTTTATAATATGTAATGTCCCCCAAAAATGGCTGGTTAGAATCAAAATAATGAACATGTCTATATATTGTAAAAAGGGAAAGAGAAATATACAACACACACACACTCTCTCTTTGCAGAAGCAAGAAATCAAACTACTACAGTACAAAAAATGTGGTTCTGTGAGGAGAGATTTTTAAAAAAAACCCTATAGACTCTACTAACAGGTTTTGGTTAAAGAATAATGTTTGTGAAACCTGAACAGATGTGCATACTAGCTTGAGAGCCTCTTACTCATCCTACACATCCCTCTGCAAATCATAGAAGGTAAGTTGTGGTGGCTATGGGATGAGAGGCATGCCTTCTGGAATGAAGACTATCCAATTCATTCCCCCCCCCCCCACGCACACAGCCTCTCCTACAGATTCTTTATACCCCACTTTCCAACATCATTGAGAGGGCAGTGGCGTTGCAGCTGCAGAGGTTCCTAGATGACGCTTCCATTCTCGACCCGTGCCAGTCTGGGTTCCAACCGGGCCATGGGACGGAGACGGTGCTGGTCGCCTTGGTAGATGACCTTCAGCGACATCTGGATCGGGGAGGCACTGCGGTACTGATGTTATTAGACCTGTCGGCGGCATTTGACACAGTCGACCATCAGTTGCTAAAGCGCCGCCTCGCCGACATAGGGGTTGGGGGGCTGGCCTTGCAATGGCTTTCCTCCTTCCTCTCTGGTCAGGGACAAAGGGTGGCTATTGGGGGTGAGCGATCCCAGAGGCACACACTTGATTGTGGGGTGCCTCAGGGAGCAGTTCTCTCCCCAATGTTATTTAACATTTATATGCGCCCCCTTGCCCAGATTGTCTGGAGGTTTGGGCTGGGTTGCCATCAATATGCAGATGACACCCAGCTCTATCTGCTAATGGACGGCCGGCCCGGCTTCGCCCCAGGGAATCTAGATCGGGCGCTGCAGGCTGTAGCGACATGGCTCAGATTGAGTGGGCTGAAATTGAACCCAGCGAAGACAGAGGTCCTTTGTGTGGGTCGCGGTGCGCTAGGAAGGGAAATAGCTCTCCCAACCTTCGACGGCGCACCATTGAAACCAGTGCGCCAGGTAAAGAGTTTGGGCGTTTTACTGGAGCCTTCATTATCAATGGAGGCCCAGATAGCAGCCACTGCCAAGTCAGCATTCTTCCACCTGAAGCGGGCGAGGCAGTTGGCCCCCTTTCTGGAACGCTGCGACCTCGCAACAATGATCCATGCAACGGTCAACTCAAGATTGGACTACTGTAATGCCCTCTACTTGGGGCTACCTCTGTGCCGGACCCGGAAGTTGCAGCTGGTGCAGAACGCGTCGGCCAGGCTACTATTGGGGCTCTCGAAATGGGAGCACATACGGCCGGGGCTGCACAAACTGCACTGGCTGCCAATTACCTACCGAGTCCAGTACAAAGTGTTGGTTATTACCTTTAAAGCCCTATATGGCCGAGGACCAGCCTACCTAAGGGACCGTCTCTCCCCATATGAACCCCAGAGGGCACTGAGGTCAATGGGTAAAAATAAAGTGACCATCCCTGGGCCGAGAGAGGTCAAACTTCAAAACACCAGAACACGGGCCTTTTCAGCCGCGGCTCCGGCACTGTGGAACCAACTTCCGGAGGAAGTGCGGGCCCTGCGGAACCTTGACCAGTTCCGCAGGGCCTGCAAGACCGCCCTTTTCAGACAAGCCTATGCCGATATCGACTGCTGAGTTGCTAAGGATAAAGAACCGCCATCTATAATACGATCACGGAACTATCTAAACTGGCAGAACCAGCGCCAAACAATTTTATTGCTGCCAGATATATTTAATGTAATTTGAATTATGTATTTTAACTTAATGAACTGGTTTTTATGTTTACTTTCTTTTTAATTGTTAAATTTAAAGTTTTATCTATTTATGTTAATTGTGTGAAATGTTGTTAGCTGCCCTGAGCCGCCTAGGCGGGGAGGGCGGGATATAAATAAAATCTATTATTATTATTATTATTATTATTATTATTATTATTATTATTATTATTATTATTATTATTATTATTATTATTATTATTATTATTATAAAGAGGACACAAACTTTTAATTAAAGATCAGTACTACACTCTGTTCCCTAAAGGTCTCCTATTTGGAAACCTGTCACACTAATGCTGTACATATATGTGAGGTAAATAGAGACTTCTACTTCTTAAATTTTTAACTTGACAGCCAGTCTTGGAGATGAACAGCAAAGATTTATTTAACAGAAAATAAAGTATTTAATAAGGTAAAAATGAAGTGTGTAAAACGTAAGTGATTCTCAGATAAAGTAAATAACCCCTGAAAGGAGATTTGATTTACCTTTCTCTGGACAGTTTACCATAGGAGGTTCAAGGTTGCTCTTTTCTTTCACAGAGCACCTCATTACAGAATTTACTCACACCACTAAAATCAGCTTTCTTCTCTAACCCAACTCCCAAATCCTAACTTAAAATCCAAATACAAGCCTAGCTGTGTTCTTTCCAGAGCCACAAAATCCCTAGCCACGGGGGGGGGGGGGGGGGTGTCTTTACCCTTCCTAAGCTGAGGCTGGCTCACCCTCTCCGATCCAGTGGATTACCATATGCTATGATTGGCTGGCAATCACTTGCATTTGCATGAGGCCTAAATCATAAGGACAGGGTTCAGAGCCCTGGAGAAGAGGGGAGGACTCTTAGGAATGATTGCCAATCACCTATCTGAGTGACTTCTCCCTAATTTTCTGTCCTGCACTGAAAGCCAATTGGGATAGGGTAGTAGAAGAGAGAACCTTGCTACAGAAATTATTTTGCTGTTGGGATTAAAGAGGAAACAAAAAAAATTCTCTCTGAAACAAATGTGGAATTTACTGCCAAAGGAAGTAGTTGCAGCTACACGCATAGATAGCTTCAAGAAGGGACTGGATAAACATATGGAGGAGAGGTTCTTCAGAGGTTATCAGCCGCAAGATATAGATGGAACACTATCTGAGCAGTGATGATCTATATTCTTGATGCTTGGGGAGCAACAGTCAGAGGACTACTGGAGTTCTGGCTCCACTGGTGGACCTCCTGATGGCACCAGAGTTTTGGGCACTACATGACACAGACTGGATGGGCTATTGGCCTGATCCAACATGGCCTCTCCTACTTCTTAAAACTGTTAGGAAAAGGGACAAATTAAAGGTGAAGTGTGTAAATCACCCAGATTTGTGGTTCTTTGTACAAGGCACTGAGGCAGGTTTTCCCATCCAAGGCTGCTCCAATCTACAGCATATCTTAATTGTATTTATTTATTTAAACATCTATGTATAACCTCTCCAAAGTCTGAAACAGTATGTAAAAAATCAGGAATGTATTGTTCAGAGGCATGATCCAGAAAAATGTTTCCAGGGGTGGAAACACCACTGGCCTTGGAACACAACTTTCTTGGCTCCCCTTTCCCACGATACCCCAAATATCAGTGATGAGTACCCAGCTTGCTGGGGGGGAAGTGACTGGGGAAGGCAATGCAAACCACCCTGTAAAAAGTCTGCCATGAAAACGTCGTGATGCGACATCACCCCAGAATCGGAAACGACTGATGCTTGCACAGGGGACTACCTTTACCTTTTTTTTTTTTTTTTAAATCTCAGGATACCACAGGAGGGGGGAGCCAAGAAAGTAACCCTCTGCAAGCAAAAATCCTTGCACCTGCAGAGATGCTTTGCTAAATCCATCTGCATATTATCAGTAAAATAATTCAAAACAACAAACAAGTGGATGCAGCACCAGATAACAGAGTTCACAAAGTAATGGTGGTCAGGCATCACCCTCACCACTCTTCTCCAAATTCTGTCTGAAGCAAACTAGCCTTATGAGCACTGCAGAAGGCAACAAGGGATGGTGCTCTATGGACTTCCTCAGAAAGGCCATACAAGACATTGAGGGGCATAAAAGTAAAGGAGTGAGATCTTGCTAAGATGGGACCTGACCAGATGAAAAGTTGGAACTGTTGGATGGAATTCTACTTGAAAGCTAACCGAAAGGAGATTCTGTAATATCCCCACACATATCCGTCCTAATTGGTTCTCTTAATATTTACTTGAAGCCTACCTTCCTGCAGTTTAAATCTATTGAGTATTGCCTCCCTCCAATATTTTTGCATCTGAATAATGTCCAGAAATCTTCTTTTAAAAGTTTTCCCTAGTCCTTCAGTCTTTCTTCGTATGGTTTATCATTTAGTCCCTTTGTAATCCTTGTTGATCACTTTTAAGTTACTTCCTCCTTTTTTGTAAATTCTACTGTTTATTTGATTTTTGTATTTTAAAAACAATAGTACCAAACAATTATTATTTTTAAGGACACCAAATGTCCAGAACAAGTTAATACTGTAAACAGAAAAACACTGCTGAATTTGGGGAGTATTTGATATTGTTCATACTAATAAGATAAGAACTTCACCAACTGTCATCTATGCAAATTAAAAGCTTCCTATGTTGCTCCAAGAATGTTTCATTTCCCCCAAAATTTGGCTGTTTAATATTTGTTCCTGTCAAAATAACTGGCACTCGTTTCCACTGTGGGTATAGGAGTGATGCATGCCTAAAGCACTTATGAGTTTTATTTCCACCCACAACTTTCTAGAAATATAAGCAATGGGAATTCCCTCTGGAAATGTCTGTTTACTATAGGCACCTCTGAACTGTTCTTGGCTCCATAGTCTTGTGTTCCTTTCAACACACAACAGCTCACTGCACTTGGGCTAGCATTTCCACCCTTTCTTAGCCTGTTATTTCTCAATCTCAGCCAAGACTATGGACTGGCCCAGGTCAGCCTGAAGCCTGGACCTCTGCCGGGTTCTAATTATAACAACATCCTCTTCCTCTGACATGGAGTACGTGTTCATTTCTAATCCAATTGGCCCAGTGACCAAATACAATTAGCTTAATGCAATTTCCACAAGGCTTATCAGATGGTTTAGCCACATGTGACGACAGCCATTCCAAGTGCCCATAAGAGCAGGGCACTTCCACTTCTGACACCACCCATATACCCTAGCCAGAAAACAAAATTATCTTCTCTTTCTTAGAACTGACCATTCATTAGGAATTCTCCACTACACCTTTCTTGAAGTCATGGCCTTTGAACAACACAACAGTTTTATATAAAAGATGCTCACCATTGTTTAGTTTGGTCATTTCATTGTTTAATTTGACCATTTCAGCTACCACCCAAGTGTTTTGTGTTTTTGGAGTACCCCTTAATGTGATGAAATATTACATATTTGGATGTCTCATGCTCTTTAAATATGTTGAGAAGGTTCAGAGTCACAAATAAGAGAGCCATCAAAAGGTTAAGAACATGGCAGAGGTTTTTGACATATGACCACATAAATGAAAGAACATCAAAATAAGTACAAAACACTTATGCATGAGTTATCCCTCCCCCCACCCCCAAAAAAATTACCTGTTGCTATATTAAGCCTGTTTTCTAGCCAGCATGACAGGAATTGGTTACAAAGAAACTTTTAAGTGAGAGAAGTATAAACTGTAACCTAATTCCAGATCCAGGTTTATCTGTGAGTGTTAAGACAATGACAAGGGTATGAATTTGTACATGATCACATAGTGCTTTACTTGTCCATCACTATCTGATTAAATTAATGCTTGAACAGGTCTTGCTTCTCTCTAAGTGGGAGAAAATTAAGGAGTGCTTAAAGACCTATTAATAAATATGGAAACACTGGACTCCATTATCTCAACAAAGCCCCTTTAATTCTTCAGAAAAAATGGCTTAAATTAGCCTCTTCACTCCTTCAGATAGCCAGTTTGGTGCAGTGGTTAAATGCACAGACTCTGATCTGGGAGAACCAGATCTGATTCCCCACTCCTTCACATGTAATTTCTGGAGTGACCTTGCTGCAGTCACAATTCTTGAAAGAGCTCTCTCAGCCCCACCTACCTCACAGAGTGTCTGTTGTGGGGAGAGGAAGGGAAAAGAGATTGTAAACCCCTCTGAAACTTTGAGAGAAAGGAAGCAGAAATCAAGTTACACCTTTGAGACCAACCAATTTTTCTTCAGAACGTAAGCTTTTGTGCGCTCTCTTAAACACACTTCATCAGACGAGGGGATCAGGTATTGTGAGCTGAAATACAAGCAGTCTGGCAAACGAACTGATCACATGGTCACATAAAACAGTGTGGCTAGGCCATTTGGTCTGGATAGATACAAAGAAACTTGCACAGGTACAGACTGATATTTCTTTTCTTACAAAATGCAAACACTTGGAAATTATACCTAAGGGACTGAGAATTAAGAAACCTCTACAAAACACTTATCCTACAAACTATGCAGAAAGACTATGTCTCACATTGTCCAAGAAATAGGGTGGCCAGACCGTCCCGGTCTCCCGGGACTTTCCCGGTTCTGGCCCCCAATTCCCGGCTCCCGGACTGGCTATACCGGGACCATTAGAAAGTCCCGGTATAGCCAGCGGGGAGCCGGCGGGACGCGCGCGCGGGTGGGGAAGGCGGCAAGTGAGGGAGCAAGCGTCCCTGCGCGTGCGCACGGCGGTGTGCGCATGCGCAGGGATGCTGGCTCCCTCACTCGCCGCCTTCCCCGCCCGTGCGCGGGGCCCGGCGGCGGTGGTGGAGGCCGGGAAGGCCGCCGCGGGTCCCTGGAGGGCCTCCAGAGGCCCGCGGAGGCTTCGGAGAGGCCCCCGCGGGTCCCTGGAGGCCCTCCAGAGGCCCGCGGAGGCAGCGGAGAGGCCCCCGCGGGTCCCTGGATGGCCTCCAGAGGCCCGCGGAGGCAGCGGAGAGGCCCCCACGGGTCCCTGGAGGGCCTCCAGAGGCCCGCGGAGGCAGCGGAGAGGCCCCCGCAGGTCCCTGGATGGCCTCCAGAGGCCCGCAGAGGCAGCGGAGAGGCCCCCGCGGGTCCCTAGAGGGCTTCCAGAGGCCCGCGGAGGCAGCGGAGAGGCCCCTGCGGGTCCCTGGAGGCCCTCCAGAGGCCCGCGAAGGCAGCGGAGAGGCCGCCGCTGGTCCCTGGAGGCCCTCCAGAGGCCAGCGGAGGCCGCGGAGAGGCCGGCGCTGGTCCCTGGAGGGCCTCCAGAGGCCAGCGGAGGCCGCGGAGAGGCCAGCGCTGGTCCCTGGAGGCCCTCCAGAGACCAGCGCCGGCCTCTCCGCCGCCTCCTCGGCCTCCACAGCCGCCGCCAGCCCTGCCAGCAGCACCAGCCGCCCGGAGGAGAGGCCGCCACCCGCCCTGGAACAAGGTAAGCGGGGGGGCAGCTGGCGGGGGGGGCGGCCGGCCGGCCTTCCTTCCCTCCCTCCCCTCCTTCCTTCCTTCCCTCCCTCCCTCCCCTCCTTCCTTCCTTCCCTCCCTCCCTTCCCTCCTTCCTTCCCTCCCTTCCCTCCTTCCTTCCTTTCTTCCTTCCCTCCCTCCCTCCTCCCTTCCTTTCTTCCTTCCCTCCCTCCTCCCTTCCTTCCTTCCTTCCCTCCTTCCCTCCCTCCCTCCTCCCTTCCTTCCCTCCCTCCCTCCTCCCTTCCTTCCCTCCCTCCTTCCTCCCTCCCTCCTTCCTTTCTTCCTTCCCTCCTTCCCTCCCTCCCTCCTCCCTTCCTTCCTCCCTCCCTCCTTCCTTCCTTCCCTCCCTCCCTCTGGCCACCCCTGGAGTAGACAATACTGACTTTGGTGGACCCAAGCACTGATTCAGTGTAAGGGAGCTTTGTGTTTATGACTGGAGTAGACAATATTGACTTTGGTGGACCCAAGCACTGATTCAGTGTAAGGGAGCTTTGTGTTTGTGACTGGAGTAGACAATACTGACTTTGGTGGACCCAAGCACTGATTCAGTGTAAGGGAGCTTTGTGTTTGTGACTGGACTAGACAATGCTGACTTTGGTGGACCCAAGCACTGATTCAGTGTAAGGGAGCTTTGTGTTTATGACTGGAGTAGACAATACTGACTTTGGTGGACCCAAGCACTGATTCAGTGTAAGGGAGCTTTGTGTTTATGACTGGAGTAGACAATACTGATTTTGGTGGACCCAAGCACTGATTCAGTGTAAGGGAGCTTTGTGTTTGTGACTGGAGTAGACAATACTGACTTTGGTGGACCCAAGCACTGATTCAGTGTAAGGGAGCTTTGTGTTTGTGACTGGACTAGACAATGCTGACTTTGGTGGACCCAAGCACTGATTCAGTGTAAGGGAGCTTTGTGTTTATGACTGGAGTAGACAATACTGACTTTGGTGGACCCAAGCACTGATTCAGTGTAAGGGAGCTTTGTGTTTGTGACTGGACTAGACAATGCTGACTTTGGTGGACCCAAGCACTGATTCAGTGTAAGGGAGCTTTGTGTTTGTGACTGGACTAGACAATACTGACTTTGGTGGACCCAAGCACTGATTCAGTGTAAGGGAGCTTTGTGTTTGTGTCTTCTGGTGCAATTTTGTTCTCAGATCCTGTATTTACTTCATCAGTATATGGGATAAGGCACTTTCTCAACTGTGCTGCATAATGCAGCCTATTTATTTTGTCCTGTTTGCTCTCTTGGCTCTATCTGCGCCACCTTCATCACTTTCGGGGTGTGGATCCCCCAGTGGGGTGGACTCCCGACTCCCTCTGCCGGCTGTTTCTGATAGCCCTGCGCCCCCTCTTTCATTTGATATGTGTCCCGTGCGGGTGCCACCCTCCCGCCGGGAGATGCCACAAAATGAGCCCCCTTGAGGCTTATGGCGGCAGGGCTCGGGGGAAGCGAGCTAGACTGCTGTTCTTTTGAGGGGTCATAGAGTGTTTCGAGCCCGTCCCTGTGGCATCGGTCCCATCATTGTGGGGCCCAGGGGGCCGGCGCAGCGGCACGCTGAAGCAGCCTGTCGGTCACTTCCGGGTTCCTGTCCTGCATCTCGACCTGTGTTATTAGTGACAGGCTGCTTCGGCGTGCCGCTGCGCCGGCCCCCTGGGTCCCACAACGATGGGACCGATGCCACAGGGACGGGCTCGAAACACTCTATAACCCCTCAAAAGAACAGCAGTCTAGCTCGCTTCCCCCGAGCCCTGTCGCCATAAGCCTCAAGGGGGCTCATTTTGCGGCATCTCCCGGCGGGAGGGTGGCACCCGCACGGGACACATATCAAATGAAAGAGGGGGCGCAGGGCTATCAGAAACAGCCGGCGAAGGGAGTCGGGAGACCACCCCACTGGGGGATCCACACCCCGAAAGTGATGAAGGTGGCGCAGATAGAGCCAACAGAGCAAACAGGACAAAATAAATAGGCTGCATTATGCAGCACAGTTGAGAAAGTGCCTTATCCCATATACTGATGAAGTATATACAGGATTTGAGAACAAAATTGTTTCCAGCGGTGATATTTGGGGGATTTTTGGGGACGTCACAGGAAGTGCTGTGAAGTCACTTCCTGTTTCCGGCAGTGGCATTTGGGGGAAATGATGTCATTTGGGGGAAATGATGTCACAGGAAGTGATGTCACTTCCTGCTTCCAGCAGGTGGTGCGGGGAAATGATGTCACAGGAAGTGATGTCATTTCCTGTTTCCGGCAGGTGGCACGGGGGAAATGATGACACGGGAAGTGATGTCACTTCCTGTTTCCGGTGGTCGCATGACATCGCCGGAAGTGCCGTCACCGGAAGTGATGTCACTTCCTGTTTACGGCGGCGCGCGCGCCCCTACCTTCCCCCCCCCCAAAGGTGTCCCTGGATGGCCTTCAGACATTATGGCCACCCTACCAAGAAATTACTTAAACATCTAATCAGTGTTCTGTACCAGAAACAGAAGCTGATCAAGGACAAACTCTCTGAACTGGACATTTCAACAAGGAATCAACCTACTTGGCAAAATTTCTACAAGACAAGCCATCTACCACTCCCAACTGAAACTGCTGAAACGATGAAAGAATAAAAAACTTTCTAACTTGCAGACTGCTAAAAACAACGACAAGAACTCCAAGAATATTGTCAACCTGTCACAACACAGACTCAGCCCTCCAGAGGAGTCAGTTCCTTCACGTGGACTTTCATTCTGCCCCACCAAATCCACACAAATGATTCAGCTTTGTGGGGACCTAGAAACCATTTTTCATCATCTTCGCCTAAAGGAATATTTCCAACATACGCATGAATAGAACAAGGAAGAACATGCTACGTCTTCACAAAATATCAATACACACTCCACTGGAGAACACTTAACGTCCCTCCAACCCAACAATGAACAGGATACCTGCCACACCATACTAATAAAACATTACAAGAAAAAAAACTCCACATGGACTCCGCCTGAGGGTTGCAGTGCCACACTGGATCACTACATTGAGTGTTTTCGCCAGAGAGTTCAAACTGATGTGATCAACAAACACCGCGCACAGCAGAATCTCAACCATCTGAAAGGAAGGCCATAGACAGTCTCAGGAACAATATGGATATTACAATTAAAGAGGCAGAGAAAGGAAGAGCTGTTGTCATCATGAATACATCAGACTACATCAAGGAGGCTCAAAGACAACTCTTTAATACTTCACTTTACAAACCACTGGACTCAGACCCCATACAGGAATATAAAAAAGAACTAAACAAGATTACAAAGGAATTACCACTGAGCATTCAGGAACAGATCCTGTCAGACACATCATAGGAACCTCGACCAAGTACTTTATCTTCTACCCAAAATACACAAACCAGGCAACCCGGGACGTCCCATAGTGTCGGGGATAGGCACTATCACTGAGGGGGTATCTGCATATATGGACTCTATTATAAGACCCTATGCCATCAGTGCCCCTAGTTATGTTCGTGACACTACAGATTTTCTGAGGAAAATACAATCTTTGAACAACATTCCAGAGAATACTATCTTAGCCACCATGGATGTGGAATCTTAGTACACCAACATCCCACACCGAGATGGATTATAAACTGTAAGTAATATAATCTCTGATAAAAACATAGCTGACTTTGCCACCAAACTGTGCCATTTAGTTTTCACCCATAACTACTTCAGATATGGCAATGAACTTTTCCTACAGATCAATGGTACAGCCATGGGTACCCGCATGGCCCCACAATATGCTAACTTCTTTATGGCTGACTTGGAGCAGTGCTTCCTAGACTCCCACCCACTCCTACATACCTTATACCTGCATTACATCAATGGCATCTTTATGGTCTGGACACATGGTAAAGAAGCCCTGGATGCATTCCACCAGGCTTTCAATGACTTTCACCCCATCATCAACCTGACAATGAACCAGTCTATGCAACTGTAAAAATAAACAATGGACGCATTGACACCACCTTATACCGGAAACCTACTGACCGACAAACATACCTGCATGCCTCCAGCTACCATCCCAAACATACCTAACGATCCATTGTATACAGTCAGATTCTATGCTACAGCCGCATTTGCTCCAATCCTGCTGACAGAGATTCTCACTTGAGAGATCTACAACAAACCTTTTTGAAACTTAAGTACCCACCTGATGAAGTCAGGACACAGGTGAACAAAGCCAGAATGATACCCAGAGAAAACCTGTTACTAGACAGACCCAAAAGAGATAATAACAGAACACCACTTGTGGTCACCCACGACTCTCGACTTAAAACAGTTCAACCTATCATCAACAACTTACAACCTCTATTGGACAGTGACAACTCTCTTTCAAAAGTACTGGGGGGTAAACCTTTTCTTGCACACAGACAGCCATCTAATCTCAAACTCCTCCTCACCCACAACAATACAGCATCACAACTGAGCATGGACACTGGTACCAAAGCTTGCAATAAACCCAAGTGCCAACTTTGCTGCCACATACACCCAGACAACACAATCACTGGGCCTAACAGCATTAACTACACAATCTCAGGCTCATTCACTTGTTCATCTTCCAACATTATATATGCCATTAAATGCCAACAATGCCCTTTAGTTCTCTACATTTATCCTACGCCAAAGGATAAATGGACACAAATCTGACATTAGGAATTACAAAACTGAGAAATCTGTGGGAGAGCACTTTAACCTTCCAAAGCTTTCAATGGGTGACCTCAAGGTAGCTGTTTACTGCAAAGGAACTTCAAGAACAGAATGGAGGGAGAAATTGTTGAATTACAAATTATTATGAAACTTGGAACAAACACCTCTCCAGGACTGAACAGGGACATTGGTTTTTTATCTCATTACATATGTTAAACCCACTCTCCGTGAGTATAGCTATACATCCACAAAAATTCCAATGTATTTCTCTTTTATAATAGTGTATCAGAATAATGTTTTATACTGACATACTCAAATAAGGGATATTGGCTATTTATCTCATTACATGTACTTAACCCATTTTCATTTTATGTATTCTTGTTTTCTAATGGCAGACTAGAATGATGTTTAATGTGTATAGACTGATGTTGATAAGTTGATTGGGTGGACTACAAGCTGGATATACATGTCCTTTTGTGATTCACCTAGATTTGCAGAAACACCATTTGGCAGAGAATTTTATTACCTTTTATGGCTATCCAGACCAAATGGCCTAGCCACACTGTTTTATGTGACCATGTGACCAGTTAGATTGCCAGACTGCTTGTATTTCAGCTCACAATACCTGATCCCCTCGTCTGATGAAGTGTGCTTAAGAGAGCGCACAAAAGCTTACGTTCTGAATAAAAATTGATTGGTCTTAAAGGTAAACTTGATTCCTGCTTTGTTCTACTACTTCAGACCAACACGGCTGCCCACTTGGATCTATCTTTGAGAGAAGAGAGATTGTAAACCCCCTGAGAGTGAGTGAAGGTGGGATATAAATCCAATCTCCTCTTCCTCCTGACTCATGAACTATGAATAGTGTAAAAAGAGTGCAAGAGGCCACTTCTGAAAGATTATGCCCCTAGTCATAATCTTAACCCACTACAGAAAGCACAAGAAGTCATTCATTCTGAGGTGGAAGTTATTTGCAGCATAATGATTGAACATATAGATACACATGAGTATCTAGATAGAAAGAACTGAAAATAGAAATCTGAAAATGGAACTACTTGTAAAATAATTTGATTGTTCAAAAGTTTTACTCAAACATTCCAATAGCCTGAGACATTTCCATGTCACACTAAAATCACCTATTGGTGTGGCACATGTATTAGTTTGCAGTGTTGTTAATATGCTACGTAAAACTGAAAATAAGTGTTTTATATTGTGCGACATCCTAAGCCAGGGGTGTCAAACATATGGCCCGCAGGCCGGATCAGGCCCATAGAGGGCTCCCATCAGGCCCTCCAGCAACTGACTGTCGTCTGCTTCATCTTCCCTTGCCTGCTTTTTTCGGTCGCCATTTTGTGTTTCTTCCCAAATAAGCCGGAGCAGCAAAGCAGCCTTTCCCTCTCCCCCCTCCCTTTTCCCAAAGGGAGGAGGAGGAGGGAGGAGCAGCCTCAGTGAGGGAGCTTGGCTCTATAGCTCTGCTGGGTGATTAAGTTTGTCGGGCTCAATTAATCACCCTGCAGAGCTACTGAGACAAGCCTCTCTTCCTTCTAATGAATGGCTGAGGCTCCTCCCCCTTCTCCTGCCCCGGTAGGCTTCCCAACCCTCCCGCCCTGGCGGGGGACCCCAAGCTTTCCACCCTCTTCCCCCGCTCCCCCAAAAAATGGAAGCAGGGGAGGGGGAAACGGCGCCGGGGAGCATGGCGAGCCACCCGATCCCGGAGCGGGCGAGGCCACCGCACCGCACCGCTGCTGCCCCCTCCCCACCCACCGCAGCTGCTCCTCCGAGATGGGCCCAGGCTGAGCCCATCTCGGAGGAGCAGCCAAGAGGCGGCAGCAGCGCAGGCAAAACCAGAGAAGGAGAGGGCAGAGGCAGGCCAGGAGCATGGTGAGCTGCGAATCTGGGCCCTTCTAGAACCCTGACTCGGGGCTCGCCACGCCCCCGGCCCGCCTCCACCCCCCCCCTCCGATTCCACCCCAGAGGCAGAGCGGGCAAGGCCGCCGCGCCGCTGCCCCCCCACTGCAGCTGCTCCTCCGAGATGGGCTCAGGCTGAGCCCATCTCGGAGGAGCAGCCACAGCGAGCGGAGAAGAGGCGGCAGCCGCGCAGCGGCGTCGCCCGCTCTGAGACGGGGCGGCTCGCCACGCTCCCCGGCGCTGTTTCCCCCCCTCCCCCTAGCTCCACCCCAGTGTCTCCTGGCTCCACCCCCAAAGTCTCCTGGCTCCACCCCCAAAGTCTCCTGGCTCCACCCCCAAAGTCCCCAGATATTTCTGGGATTGGACTTGGCAACCCTATGCCCCGGGGAAGGAAAGAAAGAGCCAGAGCTTCCTTTGCCAGTTCCCACCATCAAGAGAGTTACAAAGAGTGCTTTTAAGACTAGCAACGTTTTAGTGAAGGTATGAACATTTTGCCTTGCTACAGAGAGAAAAAGAGAGAGTTTTGTTGGGCTTGTTATGGTTGTAACTGGGTTCCCCTCCTCTTTTTCACTGTACTCATGCCCTCCAGTCTTTCTCAATAGGAAAGCATGTGAACTATTTAGAAGAGAAATATCGGCATTAGGCTGAGTGTGTGTTCCACCCCAGGTTTACCCAGCAAATTTTCCTTATTTTTTCTTTCACATTTTCCTTTGATGGCAGGTCTTGAATTTAGACATCCCAGACAGTAGCCTGACACTGACCACTGTACATGGCTGTCTCTCTATTATTGTAGCTGGTTTTTTTGGGGGGGGGGGAGTTGTATTTTTTTTTTAGTTGTCATTTTTCTGGGGGAAATGATAGTTTTGTAGACAAGCACATAGTCCTCAGTCTATGCCATGGTGCCTTCACATGTTCTTGACTAGTATGTGAAGCAACTCCTGTACAAAAGCTGACAATGCCCAGCTGCTTCATGTTCCTCTGGGTCTTAGGCTCAAAGCACTGACCATGAGATGCCTGTAATGAATGTCAGTGAATCAAAAGTAGATTTGCAACTTACAGATGTGCACACCTGAACAACACATATTCAAGACTGGTACAGCACAGACATTGTCCGCAGTTTTTGACGCAATAATTCATAGCTAGAGGTGACATTTATCAGAGACTGTAAAACAAAATATTGCAAGTGTGCTAATATTTTAAGCATGTTTTATTTTAAGTAAAAAAAATCTTTAATTGTGTGTCTGTGCCCTTTATAAGGTTTATATGTTCTCTACCTGGCATTACATTTTATGATACACATGGCCCAGCCCAACAAGGTCTCATTTATGTCAAATCCGGCCCTCATAACAAATGAGTTTGACACCCCTGTCCTAAGCAATGCTGCTATTTCATTCAATTTACAGAAACTACAAAACAGAACTACAAAAATTCATTTAAGAATCATTCGTGGAAACTAAATATCTGTTACATTTATAGCCCACTTTTCTACCTAGGATTCCATGGTGCTGCACTTCATAATCTCTCATTCAATTTTCTACTAACAACAACCCTGTGAGGTACATTAGCTGAGAGACAAATAGCCCAAGATCATTCAATGAGAATAACGACCAAGTAGGAATCTCAACTATTTTCTTAGTCCTAGTAGCCTACACTATACCAACATTCAAAGTGCCACTATTGATCTTTTATATCTTTTAGTCCTTGTGTGAGGAACATATATGTAGGAGCCTTGTCTTTTCATGCAGTTAGTTTGATCCTGTATAATGAATACTCAATGGTCATTTAATACAAAACCATCCAATACAAAAACCATTTTGTAGAACACTGTTTTTCAAATACCATCCAGTACAGCGCTATTAAGACAAGACAGAATATGCATCATTGGATTACTCATTTATGCCAGCACTGCAGCAGTAAGCTGCAAAAAAGTCATGTCATTAAGAGATCAATGGAGCATTCTATATTAAATTTTAAGTAATTTTTATTGAGCTTCCAATGTCATTCAAGGCAGTTTCTCACACATTTATGCAACACAATGTGGCATCTATCACTGCCACCAATTTCCATTTCAAACAAAATTTGAAAGTCAACTTAAAAGAAATGAAGCAAAAAAGGGTTTATTTTTTATTTTAAATAAAATACAAGGAAATAATTTCAATAAGTGAAGCTAAATGTATCTGGTCAGGTTCTGCACATCCTACTTTTAGGACTAGAATCTTAAAGCACCTGGAAGGCCACCAGTTTCTTCTCTTGCAGAAATAATTAAACCTTAAATCTAATTGATTCAATGATAAATTTTGTCAAGACAGCAACATATTCTAGGCTCAGTCTGTTTCCTGCCTGACAGAGAAGCAATTCTAGCTACAAAGTGTTTGCACTATTTCTACTTGAATGAATATAGACTGGAGCTTCCATAGTCAACAGCTATTCATGATTGTAATGGCTGCAGGTGGAACCTAAAAGTTGAAGAAGGTGTCTTTACCGAAACCGGTCCTGAGCTTCTTGATTTGGCTGCAGCATCCATTCCTTTATTATTCTTCAATGATCCACTTCAGGATAATTTTGGAATAGTATTGGACTGTACATTGATATTGTTCATGGACATTATTTGTTTAATCTTACGGACAGTGCCTATTTGTCAAATACATTTATTTTCTTTATTACAATATATTACAGGTTTGATACAGAAATTGTTGTCATAATTGTTCCTTATTGACAAAGTATTATCATGCTACACAGTTTCCCATTGTTTACCAACAATTTCAAACTGTGGTTCTTACTTGGTTTTGAACGATGTCATGCTACACATAAACAGCAGATATAGTCAAATACAATCACCTAAAATTGTAACCACTGGGGATCACACCCCTATAATGACTTATTGTGAGAAACAGAAATTAACAGAAATTATATAGCAACAAGTTCTGTATAAAGTCAGTTTACATAATGCTTGGAAATAGTTTCATGCTTTGCAATGGAAAGAAACTAATACAAGTATTGTCATGGCCACATATGTCAAATTGATTTAAATACCAGGCACCCACTGAATATGGTTGCTGTTCTCCCTGCAGGACCTCTGTGTTTGAGGGATCACTGAGAACAAAACACAAATAAATGAGAGGAACTCCCACAGATCCACAGATGCTGCCTGATGGCTAACCCAACCTTATAACAGTCATTACAAGCAATTGAAGTCAATTCAGGTGCTCTCCAGAAAAACAGAATCTTTTGACTTGAAGCAAGAAATCTTGTGGCAAAGCCATAATTCCCATAGGTTTAACATACAGACACAAACAAGCCTCTGCAGTTCAGTTGTTTGCTACCCATTCTCCTTTGGACATCCTTTTAATGCCTAAATGCATATTATATACATCTTTGATGGAACAACTTTAATGACAACCACCCTGAAAAGGAACTGAAACGGGTAATATGCAAGGCTCCGTCAATATATCAAAAGTCATTTGCTTTTTGTTATGAAAACTTTGGCCTGTGTAATTCACACCTCCCATCTGTTTATAAAATGTTTTATTGTATTTTACTGTTTTATTATATGTTGTACTCCACCCTGAGCCCTATGGGGAATGGAAAGAATAGAAATGTACTAAAATAAAGTCATGTAACCTAGCACATAGAGTTCACAAAAGTAAACACTGTAATTATCACCCCCCTCCCCCCCCCCCAAAGTTTTCCCTGCCTCTTGCTGCATCAAAAAGATTGTAGACTGTTTATTTAATTTATCAACCACTTTCTGCATTGGACCAAGGCTCAGGGCAGTGTACAACACAATCTCATAAAAACACCAAATAAAACAATAAAAGCATAGCAGTGTGCCTAAAGATGGCACTAAACCCACAGCAGTGCCGCTATCTCACCAGGAGAAGAGGGTAGAGGGATGGGAGTGCCAAGATAGGGCTACGTCTCTCCTCAACCAAATGCCTGACAGAACATCTCTGGCTTGCAGGGCATGGATATTGTTCATTAGAGTTCCACCAGGTTGGAGCCAAGGCAGAAAAAGCCCCTGCTCTGGACAAGGACAGCTGGATGTCTCTTGGGCTGGGAACCACCAGTAAGTTCTGATCTGTCAAGCATAATGCTCTTCTAGGAGTATACCAGGAGAGGAGGTCTCTGACTGTTAAAAGCCTTAAAAGCCAATACCAACACCTTGAATCTGATCCTGTATTCCACCAGAAGCCAATACCACTCATATAGCACAGAATGGATCCATGCACTACATTCTGTATCAGCTGGAGTTTCTGTGTCAGCCTCAAGGGTAGGCCCACATAGAGCAAGTTATAGTCATACAGTCTGGATTACAGTTGCTAGAGATCAATGCAAGACAGGTAGGGGAGCAGCTGTGTCTTGGGCTTCCATTGTCAAGGGGGCATCCAGGATCACACCCAGACTCCTGATGGTGGTTGCCAATCTCAACAGCATACCATCAAGAGCTGAAAGTTGACACCCCAAGCTCGAATCTCCCTGCCCCTGCCCCAGCTGCAGAACCTCTATCTTACAAGGATTGTCTCAGTCAACTGTTTTAGCCATCTCACCACAGCCTCCAATCTCTCTGCCCAATTTTCTAGGATGGTATCTGGCTGGCCGCCCATCAACAGGTAAAGTTGGGTGTCATCAGTATACTGATAAAATCCCAGTCCAAACCTCCACAGTAGCTGGGCAAAGGGGCCCATATAGATGTTAAATAACATCCAGGAGAGGACTGCCCCTTTATTATTATTTTAGATTTATAACCCGCCATTCCCACAACTGGGCTCAGGGTTGATAAGGTGCTTTACCAAGGTGATTCCTGTCACATTTTAATAAGGGACTCAACTTTCTGAATATTCTTTCCTAAAGAATGCTGCTCTAGTAAAAGACTAGGGATTCAGAATGAGGTAGCATGGACCTTCTTCAAGCAGGAACATGCCAAAAGGTTGTACTTAATACTCACCAAGATCCCTTTTCACCTAGCTACAGATAACTGCCCAGAAGGATAGAATAGTTTCTGAAGACAAGGCCATCAACTGTTGAGCTATAGCTAAGAGGAATCTACATATCCTTACCATTTATAAGGTCAGATGACTTGAGTAAAAGTGCAATAAACTAGCATTTTTAGACCACCCACTTAAATCAGACAGGCAATTTCTTTCAGATCAGCCAGATGAAGATCTAGCATCAAGATACATAACAACAAAAAAGCAAATGACACAGTTGGGTCTCTGAACCTGGATCTCCTACTCTGACTCTTGAATAACCAGTACCTTGACAGCTCTCAGATGAAGGTAGATTTTTAACTATAACATCTTCCTTCACTGGGAGAGTGCAAAGCTATTGAGGGGTTGGCCCATGCTGGTTGTTTGCAGTGAGAATACAAACTTTCCCTCTCCTTTGCAACTGGAAATATGGCTTACCATCAGATTCATGCATTTTCTGGTCTCAGTTGCTACTTACTTGATAATTACCTGCAATACTTAAGACAAAATACATGTTCTGTATGATCTGACTTGAATTGCCAGGGGTGGGACTTGATTTTTCTTTTGGAAATATTTTCATTTTATGAAAATTCTGTTTTGTGCCAACTCTCATCCTACTCTCATTGAAAAGAAATGTTTTGTCTTTCCCCTTCCTCTCTCATACAGCCATGGAGCTAGGAGAGCTATTCCTGAAATCCACTGGGTTGAGAGCTGCCAGCTACACTATGAAACTTTGAATAATATCACCAGACATCTTTTTGTCCACTTAAGCAGAAGCAGCAAGAATTCAATGAACTGGACAATCTATTACCTCAAGACAATCCTAGATGCTATTTCTGCATATAAAGGCAAACAAAACATATCTAAGGCTCCATGTACCATCAAGTATAGCCATAGCTTTAATAAACAGAAAATGCTAACATCCAAAGCTCTCAAAATGAGAACCAACTCTGCATTCCATATACAAATTAAACTATTAAGAAAAGGTTAAGCAAAGCATTTTATTGCACAGTTTTTTATTTTCACTGAGCATTCTGACAAGGGATAATCTAAGTTCAATGACCCTGAAACCTCAATATTATGCAAGCAAGTTTAGACTTAAAGCCAACAACTTGGTAAAAATGTTGAACTTTTAACCTAAATAGTCTTGGTGATGAATTGTTGGTTGCAAATGTCCTGTCAAATAGATTTAGACTTGCATTGTCTGTATACGAGGGAGTGGGGAGAGAGTTAAACAAAAATGTTTAAGTCTCCTGGGCAAGTTAACTGGCTGGGCAGCAAGTGACAGCTGCAATTAGAGAGCCAGTATGGGATAGTGGACTGAGTATGAACTACAATCTAGTCAGTCTAGTAGACCCAAGTTCGATCTCCCCTCTGCCATGGAAGCTAACAGGTGACCTTGGGCCAGTTTTATACTCACAGCCTAACCTATTTCACAGTGTTGTTGTGAGGAAAGAAATTGAGGAAAACAATCTAAGCCATTTTGGGTCCCCACTGGGAGAAAGACAAGGTATAAAGAAAGCAAAATAAATATTCACACTTACTAGGGAGGAGATAAACATGCATTGGATTCAGTTGCAAAGTTTGTATTATAAGGACATTTGGTATTTTTTTTAAAAAAGTTTGTTTTTGATTTGACTTTGTATCTGTTGGAGTACACTGACAATATACATTCCAATTTTGGTTTTGCAAACTTATGTACTAACAGGAGGCTTATTGGTACAACAGACTGTATTTACAATACTCCCATAAAGTCTCCCCCTCATCTTCTACTATTTCCACCACACGATGACATGGAAACCTTCCTCAGACAAAGTAGGAACAATTCTGTTTCATAGTTACTTTCAGGCATTATCAAACACAGTAGTTTCCTGAACAGTTCCTTGAAGGGCTGCCTCTCCTAGAACGAGCCTATGTACCAGCTTCAGTCTTCCCAGGAAACTCAACTGGTGATCTTCTCAATCCAGCAGGATGGCAGATACGACCTGCTCTATTTGTTATACCACACTCCCAGTGATCACTGTTTTTCCTGAGGCAAGGAACCTTGGTAACACAAATATAGTTTGAACTACAGAGAAATAAAAATAAGCCACAATATATAGTTTCTTGCATCCTTTTTGGTCACTGGGAACTTCTTACAATGACTTCTCTTCCTATAGATCCAAGTGCCCAGTCAAGACCCCTTGCTATGGCTTCCTCTGCCTCTTTTATACTTTTCACCCTGGTTAGGTGCAGCCTACCTGGCACTCCTTATTGGGAAGCCTAAAGTCTAGGAGGAAGTAATCCAGAATGAGTAAAGGAGGAAGTAAAGCCAGAATAAGGTCATGACACCACCATTTCCCTAAACCTCTTGAGGGGGATGGGCGGTTCTTCTGCAATGGCACTACAATTATACAGTGATGTTCCAGATGAGGTTCAGGAGTCCCACTGTGACTCCTCTTCACAGGATATGCAAGACTCTTCTCTTCCAAAAGGCATTCAGCCATTAATGGGTTTATTGTCTCTTTTGTTGGGAACTATGTTTTTGTTTTAATGGTTTAATGTATAGCTTCTTTTATGAATGCAGGAGAGAAAGGAAAACATTTTCAGCAAGGCCTTTTTTATTAAGAGATATTACTTCTCCCCACTCTCAACAGCTTAAGAACACAATGTTGTCTCCACACTCAAACATGATTCTCATGATAAATTATGGTTTGTATATTCCATGGCTCATGCGACACATCCTGCTTCGTCTACGAAAAATTTGAAGCATAAAAGAATTTGAAGCATATAAAGAATCTGTGCATAAACCTGGTTATTCTGCCTCTTGTCCTCCGTGCTGCAAAGCTGGACAGCAGGCATATTACTATACTTCTCTCTCAGTCCAAGAAACCACACATCATCATCAACTGCCCATCCACGTGCATCCTCTGTTAAGGCCCCCACCTTGTGGAATGGTCTGCCTGAGGTGGTCCTGAAGGCTCCAACACTTCTTTCATTCCACAAACTATGTAAAACAGACTTGTTCAGATGGGGCATTTTTATAAAGGGAAAATGGCTATATTATAATAAAGCCAATCAATAAGGTGCTTTGAGAATGAGACTTTGACCTATACCTCTGAGTATAGTATGCATTATCTGTTTCCTTTATGTATTATCCTACTCTTGATGCATTGTTTTTATGTAACAATGTTTTCTGCATTGTTTCACACATAATACTCTATACTGTATTTCAAATTGCTGTAATCCCAGTCTTATTAAATTTCTTATCAGAAGTCTCATCCTACTGACTGCATTGATTTGCACCACGTATTTCACCCTGAGTCTCAATGAGAAAGGCAGGCTATGGATAAAGTAAAGAGAAATTGCACCATTTGTCAAACCTTAGTTTTTAGGACCATCTATATAAAAAACACAACTTACCACGATTCAGTCAAATTTCATTTTATGAACCGTGGGTTAATGTGACTGACATCTTGGCAATGATGTTTCCCAATATCTCAAATGAGTGATACTCCTGACCAAGTAAACAAACTGCCTGAAGCAGAACAAGTGCCTCAAAGGAATGAGGTCACAAAATATATGGGGGGGGGGATAAAGGAGTTCTTAGCCATGCTGGTCCACAAGAAGAATCAAAAACCCAAACACAGCCTACATAATACCTTTTATTAGGACCAACCAAATGACACAGAACTGCATACAATATCTTAAGTTCTCCAGATATCTTCTTCAGGATAGATGTTAACAAAAAAAAAAAGGAAAATAATGGAAAATAAAGATGCTGGGACATAATGTAAAATCCTGGTACAGCCTGCATTATGTTTAGATGTTAATGTACATCTGGTTACATTACACAGAGAAAACAACACCATGGCTCCAGCATCTCTCTCTCTCTCTCTTTTTAGGAGAAAGCTAAGAACACACTAAGCAGTATTTTATGGCCTGCTGCTCATAAAGAAAGCTGGATATCAGCACCAGATCTATATCAAATATCTAAGGACAATGCAAGCTACACCAGGACTTTACATCATGTCCCAGCATCTTTATTTTTCTTATTTTGCTATTAACAGCCAGCCTGAAGAGGAGTTTTAAAGAACGTGAAAGCTTGCACACTGTTTGTCATTTGGTTGGTCCTAGTTAAAGGTGTGTGGGTTGTGCTCTGTGCTTTTGAAAAAGAGAAGCCATTTATCCACAGGCAATTATATCAAAGGGAAATAAGAAAAGATCAATTATCAGGTTGGCAAGCTGCTGCCCTTAATGGGGATACTGCAGTCAGACTTTTTTCCCTTCCACATGTGGAAGTGACACAAATGGGTCAAATAAGCCTCTAGTATAAATCAGAAATTGACTTCATGACTTTGCAATAAGATCTTCAAATATTTAGGCTAAGGAAGTCTGCCAGGGAATCCCTTATCTAATCTCTGGATTAATGCTAAGAAAGGGGATACTTCTACGGCTCTCAGATAAATTATAATCAGGCCTCAGATTCAGTGGGAACTCACAGGAGCACAGCTCCTGAACCTTTCTGAGAGTTCCACTCCTTGTCCATTGAATAGTATGTGCAGCTGCATAACAATCCCTGGATGAGCTCCACCTCCTATTTTTCTACAAAACAGCCCCTGGTTATAATAAAAACTTATTATAGTGTTACTAAATTTCTAGGGATCCCAGATAAGTTATAATAAAGAAATTATACACACTTAGAGAGACCTCTTTTCTGCTCATGATTTTTCTGAAAACTGTCCAAGTTTTGTATGACACAAAGAAAATTTATATCAACAATAAACTGTGTGCCTACTCTAGACTCCCCTGTATTAATGATGTGTCACCATACAGCCCCAAGATTTTACTATGTTTGTTTTATTTCTATGGTCTTTGGAGAAGGTCAGCACTAGAAATGGGGCTACAGTTAACTTACTTTTTAACTCCAAAAGGAAGCCAACTCTGTCTTCAAATTGATGTGGGATAAAGCAAAAAGAAAGAGGGGGGAGAAAAAGAAATGAACATGGGGTCCACTATCTCAACCCTCGACACCCTTCAAAAATAAGATAATGTGGTACTATAGAAATGCTCCAAATAGTACTACACATCAGATGAGGGGAAAAGTTAAACTAACTCCACACCACAAAATAATAGACTAAACTGAAGGACTGCAAAAATACAAAAAGTTTTAGCCAACCTCCTAAAAATTTGAAGGGATGATTCAGAACGGGGAAGCCATTTCACAATCATAGCACTGCCACCAAAAAGACCCAATCATATATGGACACTTAACAAATGTCTTTTGGCAGTATTACGAAGAACAATGTTTTCACCATCCCATAGGAGAACGCAGTCCCACAGGTAATTTGATACCTAAACTGTCAAAAGATCAAAGCCATCCCTTTGAATTGAGTCCATTAATGAAGTGGGAGCCAACAAAGGTGGCTCAAAATTGGTGTTATATGATTGAAGCAGTTGTCCCCAGAGAGTAAATAGTTGGACACATTTTGAAGTGTTGGAGAGCATGAAGAAGATAGCCCCATGCAGACTGTGTTTCAGAGTATGCTGCTGTGTTACTCTTGCTAGTTTCAGCAGCCAGTGCTATTCCATGCAACCCTGTTTTTGACTAGATGTAGACATGTGAATGATGAATTTAAATACATGTTTAAGGCAAAGGGAGCTAAAAAGAGAAGGAATTTCTCAGCACATTGTTTTGCAAATGCTGCTACATTGTATTTTAACATCAAACAGCCAAAAGTCAGTCATAGGCTTTAAACAAAAAAAAAAAAAACCTGGGGTGGGGAGGTTCATGGAGCATGGCAGTTCAGTAAAGACTGCTGAAGGGGAATACAAGATCAGATATGACAAAAAAAATTGCACACTTGAGGACAAAAGGGCAGGATATGATGCAAGCAGCTGCATGAAGGACTGTGTGACAGAGTGTTGGGCTGATCCAACATGGCTTCTCTTATATTCTTATGACAGAAGTCTTCTGGTTACTGAAACTAAACAGTGGAGAAATACCCATAAATTCCTACTGAGACAGAAATGTTACTCTGCAACTATTGTGAGAGTAGCTGGTCTAGTAACTCCAAAACTCCATCATACTTACTACCAGGGCTTTTTTTGTAGAAAAAGCCCAGCAGGAACTCATTTGCATATTAGGACACCCCCCCTGACATAACTATTGTTTCACACAAGGCTTTTTCTACAAAAAAAAGCCTAGCAGGAATTCATTTGCATATTAGGCCACACACCCCGACTCCAAGCCAGCTGGAACTGCGTTCCTGCTCAATAAAAGCTCTGCTTACTACTAATAGAACATATAACTTGTTCTCATTTATTTATTTATAGCTTGGTTTTATAACCCACCATCCCCTGCACAGCAGGGCTCAGGGCAGGCAACAACAATAACTTAGGTTTAAAACCTTTAACATTTGAAACAACTCTAAAATTTAACGCAATCAGTAAGATGGCACATTAAGAGAGCACAAATACTGCCTCATATCCTGGCAGTAAGAGAGGGGGGAAAGGGGGAGAGAAAAAGGAAGGAGGAAATCAACCCAATTTAAAATTGTCACTGTCCTCAACCATAGACCTGGCGGAACATCTCCATCTTACAGGCCCTGCAGAACTGAATCAAATTCTACAAGGCCCAGACCTTGCTTAGTAGAGAGTTCCACCAGACCAGGGCTGAAAAAGCCCTGGCTCTGGTAAAGGACAGCTAAACATTCTTTGGGTCATGGATCACCAGCAGATTATTGTCGGTTGAGCACAATGCTCTTTGGGGGATATACCAGGAGAGGCAGTCCTGTAGTTATGCTGGTTCCAGACCATTTAGGGCTTTAAAGGTTAATATCAAAACCCTGATCCTGATCCAGTTTTCAATGCAGTTGGCGGAGCACTAGTTGGGAGCACCTGCTGGGATTCCAGTAAGAACCTGTGCCGCTGCATTCTGGACCAGCTGGAGTTTTCTGGCTAGCCTGAAGGGTAGCCCTGCATACAGTGAGTTGCAGTAGTCTAATCTAGATGTGACTGTTGCATGGATCACCATGGCTAAGTCAGAAGGGAACAGGTAGAGGACCAATTGCCTAAACTGAGATAGGTGATCTGGGCCTCCATCAAAAGGGAGGCATCTAGAATCACACCCAGACTCTTGACTTCAGTGTTAGTGCTAATAGCACACCATCAAGAGTAGGGAGTGAATGTGAATCAAATAAGGTGGAAATAAATGTTTTTTAAAAAAGAAAGGTCAGAGGAGTACTTATTGGGAGCTTAAAGTGGACCACTGGTATATTTGAACTGGATGATTTTGAGCAGAATCTCACAAGTATGTCTTTGCGGTCTCTGGAGCATACAGGATTACCAACCTCAACTGACTGCAGAGGTCAGTTCCCTGGAGGAAACAGCAGCTTTGGAGGGTAGACCATGGTATACCGTAGGGATCACATTCCCACTGAGCTCTTTCTCCTCCCCAAACTCTGTTCTCCTAAGATGCCAAGCCTAGGAGGATATGCAGTTCAAGCAAATACTGAATTGTGTCACACAAAGAAAAGTGCAGAAAATGGAAGAATAGAGAGTACTCTAGCAGTGGTATTACCACAGTAAGCTGGATATTTCTGAAAGACGCACTGCAGAATTTATTATGGAGATATGCCCTGCTTGCAAGCAATTTTCAGGGGAAGTGACATCTTTTAAGGCATTTCTTATATTTCCAATGTCATAAAGTTATCATTTTTCTCTTAGATGTTCATTTTCCTCTGTGCAAGATTTTCACATTGATGTGCTGAGACTATTATGAGGTCACTTCTTTCAAAATTACCATGGATAAAGTTTTCTTCAGAATGCACTGTAAGGCATGTGGAAAGTTGTTATGCCTCCAGTATGTGATAAATAAACTAACAGGGTGAAATGGTCTCTTTAAGTTGCTTTAACATTACAGCATGGTCTTAACACTAGCATGAGGTAAACTCATTTTGTCATCAGTGGCCTCTCTTACCATCTTTGGGTGCTGATTTTGTGCATTATAAGTAGCTATTTATGAAAAATCATGCCAAATACAACAGAAGAAGCAATAACTTTACGGTAGACATATAAGAAGTTTTAAGTATTTCTGGTTTTCTCCAGGTTTATTTAGTTTTCCTTTAGCCACATGAGTTTTCCAACTAAGCAAGCAGTGTACTTCTGTTTGCTCAAATAATAATAATAATAATAATAATAATAATAATAATAATAATAATAATAATAATAATAATTACTAGAATATCATAGGTAACAGCTGATTTTAAAACACTGTCTATTTTCAGTTATTCCATTCTCTAATTTGAGCCCACCTCAAGTTCATTTGAATCTAAACCGAGTTAAAGGAAATATTCTTGCCTAGGAACAAGACACTGGAAAGCTTCAAGCCAGCTGATCAAGTGTCTCCCACTCTGTGACCTCAGAATGCTTCACAGACTCAATCCCTGGAAACTGTCAGTGTTGATGTGAGCCACCCAATGACGGCAGCAAAGAAAGTAGCCACCCTTTCCAGAGTTCAGGCCCTGATGTCCAAGAACAGTGTGTTTGGCAGAGCTTAACTTGAGCTTGCTGTGTAGAACACAAAGAATGCAAGTGATTTCCTGCTTAGTGGCATTTACCTCCCCAACTATTTAACAGTTTATGTAATCAAGACTGATTCCACAGAAATATCATGAAAGAAAGACCAGAAGCCTGTATTTTTCTAGTAAACTGACCTTGTTCTCATACTTCCCAAACTCTTTCCAGCATTCTACCAAGGAAGTAGCTGAAGCAGTCTCCCTAAACTACCACTAAAGGATACTCTGCTATAATCCGTGGGAGTGGGGGAACCATACTAAAGGTGTTCCTGTGGGTATCTTTAGGCAGCTAGTGTAGTGAAGTGGTTAGAATGTCAAACCAGAGCCCAAGAGACCTGGGTGCCAATCGTCACTGCCAGAGCTCGCCCAAAAATGTAAGACTAACAAAAGTGCCTCCAATATGTGCAGGGTGCATTTTTCTCTCTACTTGGTAGCTACAGTTTGCTCAAAAAGTGCTGTTTCTAAGCAAATTTTTGTTAGTGTCTGAAGCACACATATCCTGATGTTCTCTGAATTACTGCTTTTTTGGAATACTCGAAGCCATCTTTACAGTGAAGACTTTGAACTGAGAGGTAATAGTGAGTCATACAGAGGGTTATAAGCATGACACTATACATCAAAAAAATCCTGATACCTTCAGTAGGCTTTTCTACCAGGCCACTGAAAACTCTTTACCTTGTGTTTTACCAACAGCCTAATGTATGAATTCATGACCATTTCCTGTCCTTCAAAATTAGCATCCAAATATGTCCTGTTTATATTGCAGATATAGTAGGAAATAAACATTGTAAAGCTGAGCTATTCCATCAACAGAACTCAAACACAACACTGAACAGGATGTTGAACATACTACACTTTTATTTTTCCTTTCTACCTTCCTCTTCAACATTGGGGGAAATAAGAACTATTGCTTTGATTCAGATATGCTGGACAAATACATCCCAATTGCTTCTGACAGCATGCAAACTATGTCAGTTTATATGAGTGATCTCAAGGGCTACTGGTGAACTAAGAAAGTTATTAAGTTTTTTAAAAGTCCAATATAGGAACAAGAAGATGACATTAAAAGTGTGGGTAAATTTAAAAGGCCCTTCCTGGATTTCGATCAGTAACTTTTGACCTAAATTCTGTATGAAGAAACTGGCTTACATTCTACTCTAAACTGCTTTAATTCCACATGTAAAGGTGCTCCTTGATCATAAAACAAAGTACTGCTACAAAACAAAAATGCTAATACTTCTCTCAATCACAAGGAATTTAATTTAATTCTCTTGACTTTCTTAATGTTGCCCCATGACTTTAAGATCAGCAATACCTGAGAAGATCTAGATGCTTGTGTAAAAAGTGGAGAAAAGAGCCTAATGAGCAATTTATATTCTACAACATTTCATGTACTATAATTAGAGAGGGGCTCTGGTTTAGTGACAGGGCATTTGCTTTGCACACAAAAAGTTCCAGGTTCAGCCCCTAGCATCTCCACTAAAAGGATCTCAGGTAGTGGGTGCTGGAAAAGACCTTGCTCTGCCTGAGATTGTAAACAGCCACTGCCAGTCAAAGGAGACAATACGAAGTTAACTGAACCAACAGTATGACTCATATGTTCAACAGTAATAGGAAAGTCACTTGTTTGTATCATGGGGATTACTTATGAGGAAACATGTGCAAGATTGTCTGCTTGCTCCATGTTTTCTGCCATCAAACTTGAAAAAGAGATTTCTGATTCGTTTTTTTTTCTCCTCTATATCTTTATTCCAAGTACTGCTGACAATAGCACTTTTGCATGTTTCAGTGCTTTTAGATAAATTCTGCCCGACTGCAAACTTAAAATACGTTGAGAAGTAATAATGATCAAACATACATGAATGGAGAGTGTCAGCTACTGGCAGACTTCTACCAATATTAGGAGAGTACTGGCTGTGTTCATTACATTATCCAAAATTCCCCTGAGCCATTGGATACAAGTAGTTGTTGCAGATTTTCTGGTATGTATGGCCATACACAGCCATACAGCCCAGAAAATCTACAACTAATGAACTCCGGCCGTAAAAGTCTTTGACAACACATTGGATGCAACTTGAGGCTTTCCCCAATATTGTATTGAACCACAAATAAAACATCACATTTTAACAGAAATCCATAGTGCCTTCATTCATCACCCTGTATCTCTGCCAGCATTTCATGAATCATTTGACAACCAGAAAGACTAAATTACGGTATTTTACGCTCTATGTCCTACTGAGTGACCCAGCACAATGGGAACTTTAAATTCAGTATTAAAACAGAAAATGGTAGTATGAGTCACATCAAAACCACAGACAATCCATGTGGGAGGAAAGTTTTGATATAGGGTTAATCAGAGGCTGAACAAAGAATATTTAAATCTCTATTGCCTTTGATTCTTCTTTGTTCCCCATATTCAGGGATTTCAGATTGCTTCTTCAGAAAAAAATATGGCCCTTTCTATACCTAATTATCATCACTTATGTCTTCTTAATTCTATCGCTAGACTACTATAATGTGACCTCTTCTTCAATATAGAGAATCCACATTAGGCAATGCAAGTAAATGGGCAACAAAAATACAGCAAATGGCATTCCACCTAAGTACAAAGTTATGAATTATCCTCAAGGTGACAGTGCTGGTCTTGACCTAAAACATGAGCATCTGGGACCATTCCCATCCTTAAATTCTACTTTAATCTCTATGATCAAATAAAACTGCCCACTTAAGCATGCTCCGCCATGATCTATGATCAAAAAAGCTTGCCCTCTCCTCTCCAAAATGAAAGTGCATATACTAAGTCATTCTGAATGGCTGCCTTTCAGTTTCATTCCTATAAGACTCACTCCATCTTTAAATCTTCTGTGCCTCCCCTAATTTTAGCAGGCTTTAAGTTACCTGGAATGTGAGGATATTAAGTAGGCTTTCAGGCGATGGCTAGAGATCTCCTAGTATTACAACTGATCGCCAGGTGACAGATAATCAATTCACCTACAGAAAATGGCTGCTTTGGAAGGTGGATTCTATTGCCCATTATACTCCTTTGAAGTTCCTCCCCTCCTCAAATCCTGCCTCCTAAGGTTTGACCTCCAAAATCTCCACGTACTTCCCAACCTGAAGCTGGCAAGACTAATATTAATATATGTGTTACTCTCGCTGTGGAGTGGCCAAATGCAAGTCTCCCATTGGCTGAGGGATGTGCATCAACCATTACCCCATCAACTGCCACTCAAGGTCTGTTGCGTTTCATTGGCTGAGGATTGAGGCACTGCTTCACAGAGCAGAGAAAACCTTTCCCAGATTGGTTGAGGGAGAGGGGGGAGGGAAGCAGCCACAGAAAGCCTTCCCTCAATTGGCTGAGGGCTCCTCCCCTCCTCCTCTGGGGAACCAAACAGCCAAAGAGATATAGGCAAAAAAAATGGCATCCCTTCCAAGCAGAACAACGTTTTATTGCAGATACAGAGAGAGAGGGAAAGAGAGAGAGAAAGAAAGAGAGAATATGGCATCCTGTGTTTAATATTGGGGAAGCTGCCTTCACTTTCCCTTCACTGTTGTTAGCCAACCAACTTGGTTCTGTCAATATAAGGTGGGTGGAGGCCCTTTCAATTTTGGCTTTTGATGGAGAACTATTTTGGCCTTTGAGGGAGAACTATTTTGGCCTTTGAGGAAGAACTATTTGGGCCACTCCTGATTACAGTTACCAGCTCCAGGGATGGAAATTCCTGGAGCTTTTTCCATTGGAGTCTGCAGAAGCCACATTTTTGGGAGGGGAGAGGCCCTGCCCTCCAAAGTAGTTATTTTCTCCAGGATGGGGGGACAGATCTGTTGTCTGGAGTTCAATCATGATACCAGGAAATCTTCAACCTCCACCTGGAAGTTTCCTACCCTAAGCCTGGCAGCATCCTCTGGGTGACTTCATGCCATCTGACTGACAAGATTTAACCAGGCCCTGCTGGTTGCTCCTGTTCAACAGCAGCCCCCTTATGACAGCCACTGTGATGTGACAGTGCTTCAGAGAAGGATCAGCCAGACCCAGATTCCTACTGTGGAAGCTGAATGAGTGATTTTGGACCACCCACATACTTTCAACCTGACCTACCTCACCGGGTTGTTATGCAGATCAAAAGGGAGAGAGGAAAATGATGTAAGCTGCTTTGGTCCCCACGGCAGAGAAAGACTGTCCTTTTCCTAAGTGGAGGCTGCAGGGAGGGGCAGATAAAGGTAGGCTGATGGTTACAGCTGCCTTCTCAACATACCTTGCCTCCCTCTAGCTTTCCCTTTTCTCCCCAGTTCCCCCAAGGCCATAACACTCACCCATAGCAAATTTCTAGCATCCGTATTTCTCCCCACAACAGGCATTATATTAGTTTTATATTATTAGTTTTATATATGCATGCAAATGGCAAACTGAATATATGCACTATACAAAAGTTACATGATCTGCATTGCAAGAGACAAAGATTATCCACTGTGACCATAAGAGAAACTATGTATTGATTCCTGTCTTCCTATCAACGATTCTCTGTTCTAAAATGTATTAAAGCTCCAGTGTACAGAAGGCAACCTGAACACTATTAATATCTCTAATGACAATGGTAAGAATGCCACAGTGCTGCCAAACTCAGCAATTTGGGGATTCTCCAGAGGACTGGACTTTGCTTTCGTGACAGACACAACCAGGTGTAAAACTATATGCAATATGAGCATGCAACTAAGTCTTCCAATTGAATGGAGGCAGAAGCATCCCTGGCATTCTGCCCATGGGCTGGGTTTTCTCCACCTCTGTCATTTAATGTTAGCATGTGCTATGTTGGGTGTTTTTTTAAAAAAAACAACAACAACACAGCAATAAAAATGCTCAAAATCGATGGGAAAATGTCATTTCCACTTGACCTAAACCATACATAACACTTCAGTATCTCGAAAGGGGGCTTTATAAGTGTCTGCTGTCATACCACAGATGTTTATGATCAATGTAAAGCATGTATGTTGCATTTCAGGTCTCACAATCCTCTCTGTGATTCCCTAACCAGCTGGCAATAATCAAAATCTGTCAGTTGTTTTAACAGAATGATTATGAAGAGAATGGACATGGAAATTTGGGGTACATTTGCTCTACTAGGCTTAAAACTGATACCTCTCTTCCTCCAACAAACTGTGGGAAATGTAGTTTGAGGGTGGGCTGTTGGATACACCTGGCCACCAGCAAGGTCTAGCATGTTCCTTAGTAGACAGTTCAATTACAGTTATCAGTAAAAGGTAAGCCTAAAATTACATCAGAGCAAACTTTAAGTCCAGCCTTCCTCTGCCTTAATACCTGATAATACTGAATTCAGTTCATATTAATAATTGCATCGGGAACACAGATAAAAACTAAATGGAGAAGAATTCTTATTTGGGAAAAATGCCAGTGAAGACACCATTTATAGTCATTCTTGCCACTAAAGAGGATCATTTTTATAAATATGCTGAAAACCGGACATGAACTAACTGGTTAACAGCTCCCTAATCGCAAGGGTTTCCTCTGCTACACATTTTTCCTATTTACTCAATGGCTTCTGTTTTTCATCTAGCTTGCCTAATGGAAGGGAAGGGGGAGAACTTACTTAAACTGATCCAGCAGATGCACAGTATTGAGGCCTCAGACACTCAAGCCTCCTTTACTGATGAAAAAGCATTTCAGCAGATTCTCTCTCTCCCCACCCCCTAACTTTCTGGAGAAACTATAGCAAACAGAAAACACATTATTTTTTTTCTGTCCAGAACCACGTAAAATAACTGCAGTACAGATGCCTGCGCTTTATAGGGTGAAAGAGAAAAATCATACATTGATGGAAACTTCCAGTAAGACAGGATGAAAACAGCAAACTAGCAAGCTTCTCTTTAAATTTACAGTAAATAATAATAAAAACAAACAATTACAATATTTTGTTCCTGAATCAGAAATTATTTCATAATCATAACTAAAGATAGCACCCCTCCAAAGAACTGTGGCCTATATTTTAAGAAAGCATGAAAAAGCCAATGGAGAGAACGTTGGACGTAAAGCTGGTTTGCATTGTCGTTCAGACAGAGACTCACAGCATTAAAACAGGCATAAAGCATCTCATTTGGTCACATGACCTATCCAAAACCTTGGGAACTGTATTTCTAGAGCACCAAAAGAACTAAGTTTGAGTCCAGTCACGCCTTCCTCAGATACAGTGCTTGAACCTAAAAGTTTATATCTCGAATAAAACTCCGTTGGTCTTAAAGGTGCCACTGGATTCAAACTTTGTTCTGCTGCTTCAGACCAACACAGCTACCCACCTGAATCTAGAGCACCATACACACACACACGTGTGCAACAACAACAACTTTACTTCAGAGGCTGTGCCCATTTCTTTATACTGGGGATTCAACAGCCACCATATGCTCCCAACTCAGTACTTCCTTTGTAAGATTAAGGTGGGAACTGGAGGACCCAGTAAGGAATTACTGGCAGGGGCAAGAAAGATCTTTACCCTCCCCATCAACTTATTTTACTCTAAAAGATTGTAAATGCCCTCTAAGTAATTTTTACAGGCTTTGTTCCCTCAGCAATACTCCAACACTGGAAGTAAGCCATCTGGGTAGAACAACCTGCCTCAAAGATTATTTGTAAATCAGCAACTGCAGGGAGATATGTACCCTCCCTTCTGCCTGCCTTATCTATAAATACCTTAAGTGGGGCCATGGCTCATTTGTAGAGTATCTCTGCTTGGTATGCAGGTCCCTGGAAAAATTCTCTCACTTAAAAGGATCAGGTAACAGGTGATGAGCAAGATATCAGGAAATCTGGAAAGCTGCTACCATTTAGACAGTACTGACCTTGATGGACCAATGGCCTGATTCAGTATATGACCAATTTACTAAGAAGTATATAGAAATCAGTCCAAATGTCCAAAACATGTATATTCAAGTCCCAAAGTAGTGTGGTGACAAAGTAGTATGTTGTATCTGCTGTGATATAGTTTGTGGTGTTTGTATCTTTTAGTATGTTGCATTAGAAATATGTTACTTTACCTTTAAGAGGTTTGTGTAATGGCAGCTGTAAATGAGATGTTTGCCTTTTTAAACATGTTAGTTGCACCATTAGGGTGCTCAAGAAGCCATATACTGAGCTGTAGCCGATGTGAAATTGCTGCTGGAGACGCTTTGCGTCCTCCTTTTTTGAAAACTGTGTAAAGAATCTATATAATTGACTCAATATGTAAGTATGATATATTTTTTCACTGGAAGAGGGTTGGTGGTGTCTGAATGTCCTTCTGATATTTTTGTATAATATTTTCTTTTGTTAGTGGTCCCAGGTCTGATGAAGACTGGAAAGAAACAAGTACTTAATCGATTGACTTGTCACCACACTACTTTGGGACTTGAATATACATGTTTTGGATATTTGGACTGATTTCTATATACTTCTTAGTAAATTGGTCACTAGCTTGCATTTTTGGTTGTGTAATCCATTATAGTGACCTCTCTCAGATTGTATTCTGATTCAGTATATGGCAGCTTTGTGTGCTCGTGTGTCTCCCCATCCCTGTATTCTTCATTGTCTCAGCAAAAGGAAGGAGACAGTGTGTTTGCCTGGCAATCACTATTTCTGAGAGACAGAGGCAGGCAGACAGAGAGGGAGAAAGGCAGAGAGAGAGTCACAAGCATGCAAAAAGATGGAGAACTCCTTGGTACCTTTCACAGCTACTTTAACAAAAGAAGTGACCTTCAAAAAGGAGGATATTCAGCAAGCGATTATCTGAACTGAGGATCTGACTGGTACAGCAATGAAGTCAACAATCAGCATGTACAAAGTAGCTGTTTTCAAACCAGCATCTCCTAACTTATCTGAATGATTAGGCCATGTCTAACTCCTAGGAAGCAAACGCAAGGAAGTGGCAACTGCACCAGCTGCTGGTGTCCTTGAGGCCATCAAAGCACCTGATTAGCAGTCAAAGAATCCCTCTTGCTTAGGCCATGATTCTGAGGAAAGAGGGCAAGAGGGGAAAATATTAACAAACCCTGCTTTTTCATATTCAAATAATTCTGCCAGAGTACAAGAGGAGTGGTCCTTGTAATTCCTGAGAACTTCCTTTAATCATCCAGGAGATGTTATAACTGAAGGCAATCTATATTTAATTTTGGCTTGTACTGCTTTGCTATTTCAATTCAGGGCTGAAATGTATGTGTGTTAAGTGCCTTCAAGTCACTTCTGACCCCATGGAAAAACCATATGAATTTATGTTCTCCAAAGCATCCTATCGTTAACAGCCTTACTCTGGCCTTGCAAATTGAGGGGTTTGGCTTCCTGATTGGGTCAGCCCACTTCCTCTTTTCCTGCTGCCTTCAAATTTTCCAAGCATTATTGATTTTTCCAGAGACTCTTGCCTTCTTATAATGAGCTCTTCTGCACTCTCATTTTCATTGTTTGTGTGTTTCCCTATTGCTTTGGTTTTCTTTTTCTTTTCCACATTTGTTTTGCTCCTTCTAGTGGGCACTTTGATATTACATTGCTATATCTCTGGCATATTTCACAGCAGTTTTAAAGTGTAGGGAAATATGCTGGAGATGCAGTGATATAATATTGAAGCAACTACTAGATGGAGCAAAACACATATGAAAAAGAAAAAAAACTGGAGTAATGGGGGCACACAAGCAATGAAAATGAAATTGCAAAAGAGCTCACTGCAATGAAAGTTTGATAGCCTCAGGTTGGTCATTTTGGGTTCTATGGAGCGTTCAGGTTTGATTTTGTCTAGAACCCACTTGTCTTTTTTGGCCATCTGTAAAAGTTTCCTCCAACACCACATTTCAACTGAATCAACTTTCTTCTGAAACAGCTTTCTTCATTGTCCAACTTTTTCATCCATATATATCAGCCAGTATCATAATGCCCCTGTATAAATCGATGGTGCGGTCTCATTTGGAGTACTGTGTGCAGTTCCGGTCGCCGCACCTCAAAAAGGATATTATAGCATTGGAGAAAGTCCAGAAAAGGGCAACTAGAATGATTAAAGGGCTGGAACACTTTCCCTATGAAGAAAGGTTGAAACGCTTGGGACTCTTTAGCTTGGAGAAACGTCGACTGCGGGGTGACATGATAGAGGTTTACAAGATAATGCATGGGATGGAGAAAGTAGAGAAAGAGGTACTTTTCTCCCTTTCTCACAATACAAGAACTCGTGGGCATTCGATGAAATTGCTGAGCAGACAGGTTAAAACGGATAAAAGGAAGTACTTCTTCACCCAAAGGGTGATTAACATGTGGAATTCACTGCCACAGGAGGTGGTGGCAGCCACAAGCATGGCCACCTTCAAGAGGGGTTTAGATAAAAATATGGAGCAGAGGTCCATCAGTGACTATTAGCCACAGTGTGTTTGTGTGCGTGCGTGTGTGTGTGTGTGTGTGTGTGTGTGTATATATATATATATATATTTTTGGGGGGGGGGCCACAGAGTGTTGGACTGGATGGGCCATTGGCCTGATCCAACATGGCTTCTCTTATGTTCTTAAGGGGGAATACTAAAGTTATATTGGATTGATTGTTTTTATAATGTTGTAAGCCGCCCTGAGTCCGCTTGCGGACAGGGCGGGATATAAATGGGAAGTAATAAATAAATAAATAAATAAAAATAAAGTATCATTTTGATTTTTGTCATCACAGTGACACATCCTTACACTTAATTTTTTCTAGTTCCTTCATGTCTGCCCTTTCCAGCCTCAATCTCCTTCTGATTACTTGATTGCAGTCTCCTTTTTGGTTGATGATACAGCCAAGGAGTAGAAAATCTTGACCAATTTCAATTTCATCATCAATCCTAAAGTTGTGTAAGTCTTCAGCAATCATTACTTTTGTTTTCTTAGTGTTTAACTGTAATCCTGCTTTGGCACTTTCTGCTTTAACCTTCATCAATAGTTGTTTCAAATCTTCACTATTTTCTGTGAGTAATATGGTGTGATCTGCATATTTCAAATTATTAATGTTCCTTCCACCAATTTTCACCCCACTTTCATCTAAATCTAATACAGCTTTCCTTGTATGTTGTGCATATAGAATGAAGATATAGGGAGATAAAATACATCCTTGTGGGTCACCTTTGCCAACTGGAAACCATTCTGTTTCTCCATATTCTATCCTAACAGTAACCTCTTGACTAGACCATAGGTTGAGTATCAGAACAATCCAAGGTTGTGGCACAACATTTCTTTTTAGATCAACTGTAATTTTTCATGATGCACACAGTCAAAAGCTTTGCTGTAATCTATGAAACAAACTTATTTTCTTCTGAAATTATCTTATATGCTCCAGTAAACAATGTAAATTTGCAATATGATCTCTACTACCTCTTCCTTTTCTAAACTCAGTTTAAATATCTGGAATTTCTCATTTCATATATGGTAACAGTCTTCACTGTAAGATTTTGAGCACCACTTGCCTCATGTAAGAAATTAATGTGATGGTCTGATAACTGCTGCAGTCTTCGACATAACCTTTTTCAGAACTGGAATACATTGAGAATTTCTAGTTTTGTTTTCCATAACTGGCATATTCTTGTTAAGATTTTGATGGACTCAATTTATGTGGTTTGAAATAATTCTAATGGTATCCAATCTACTGCTGCCGATTTGTTTTTTCTTATTGCTTTGAGTGCAGCTTTCAATTAGATTTCTAATCTTCTTCAAAAGATTCTTCTTGAGAGGGATCTGTCACCCTTTCATCTCTTCTGAACAGTTCTCTTCAATGCATTGTTTCCATTTTTTATTTTGTTCTGCTCAGTTAATGTATTTTCACATTCATCTTTCAGCATGCCTAATCATGCTTTAAATTTCCCTTTGATTTCTTAGACTCTGAGAATCCAGCTTTTCCTCCTAAGCATTTCATAATGTGATAATAATCATTAGATCTCTTTGTGTCACTCTAGAAAAGGGAGAAAGCAAGAGCAGAAAAGGTCACCATGATGCAAGGTCTCTAGAGGTGGGTGAGGCAGCAATATAAGCTGGAGAGTGTAGCAAGCCCAGTAACATCTATCCCCCTATGAGAGCACAACTGAGAAATTCCACCACAGAACTGTCACTGCCTTTGAACAAGCCCCACCTCTCTCACACAAAATACTTTTCCCAAAGGGGGTGAATAGATGAACAACACAAGCAAATGACATTTCAAGGATTTCTGTGCTACTTTGCTCTACAGTTGCTATGTTTTACCCACAACTGGCCCAGCTGTGAAGAGTAAAGATAATTTTAGAATCATTTTTGTTTCATCTTTCATATTCCAATATTAAGTTTGCGTACAACCCTTCAACCTATAGTTACATTTTAATCATTCACCAGTGTTGTTTGTTAAGTTATCATGCATCATACATTCTGACTACCCAAGGCTCTTTTCCCACTTTGCAACATGTAGCAGAAAAACACATGTGCAAGGGACACGTGATTCTGCTTTTCACTACAAATACCGTATTATCCATAAAAAGAAAGGCTTATGTTCCCCAGCAGAGCAACAACATAAGTTCCTCACATGCACTTCTCAGTTAAACAAAATCCCTTTTCAGACATCATACAGCAATAAAGGGAACTGTGAAGAATATAAGACACTCTTCAACCCTGTACTATAATGTATTAAAGAACCCTAACAGATGAAAAGTTCTGAAATAAAACAAGTGAGTTACTTCTAAGGAGTCTTCCCAGCATGTTTCACAGCTCCCAATGACACTGAGTTGGATCCAGACTAAATTTTCCAAAAGAGGAACACAGCGTTCCTGCCTGCCCCCTCCCTCTGCAGCCAACAGATCTGCACTAAGTGCTGTTCCTGGGGAGCTGGGGTCACAAAGAATGGTAGGAGGGTGACTGCAGTGGGAAGGGGGATCAGTGGAAACTGCAAGTTTAGTCTAGATTCACCTCACTGTGAAATATAGAAAATAGATGTGTGTGTGTGTGTGTTGTGCTATCCAGAAGCCTTGGGGTTCAAACAGGGCCTCTAGATAGAATGTGAAGATGGAATGGATATCAACACCAGACCTGGAAGGAAGGAAGAACAGTCTTGCTTATCCTGTCAATGCTTTGAAAGTCTAGATAGGCAAAAAAAAAAAACCCTGTGCATTAAATAAACAAAAATATCACTCTCTGGCTGACCCTTTGTGCGTGTACTACACACTCCAGCCCCATCTGATTTGTATGTGTTCAACTATAATTTAGTGGAAGGTGTCAGTATGGGACATGTATGGGCTAAGTTAATAGAACCATCTGGGGCTCCAGCCAATCTTCTCCCCTAGCACTCTCTTTTAACAGAAGCTAAGTGCTCTTGGCTTAAAAAATAAATTTAAAAAACTGGGGTAAAGGAAACAGCCCACTTACAAAGCAATACATCCCATCTCACATTCTTTAAAACTGTAAATAGTTATATGTAATTAATGTTATAACACTTAATAAGAAAGCATTTTCTATTGGTAGGCATATGTACCCTTTGGGGCCAGGTCATCAATAACTGTTCATTGATCCCATGCATGCATTTTGATTGTAATGAAACAAGCAGTATCTGGTCCACTTCCTGTCCTGAATCATGGCATCAGGACTTCATCTGCCTTTCTCTGCAAACAACGCAAACTCCCTAGAGAAAGCAGGAAAGTTTTAAAATAAAAATCATACCAGTACATGATTTCTTGAGCATTAAAGGAAGCTAGGTGCTCAGAGAGTGCTTGTGGGAAAAAGAAGGGAATATTATTATGGTCACTTTAGAGAAGCAATGAAAGCCCACCAGGGATTCAAATGTCACCTTTGACTATCTTTCCCAGAAGATTCTGCAAATGTCCAAGAATGCCACAAAGATATGTAGTACAATTGGTTTGATTGAATGATTCTAAACTGGCTCAGAAGATGGCTCCAGAGTAATATGCTAAGGATAGGCTTAGCGTAGGAAAAAAAACCCATTCTTTGATAAAGGGATTTCATCTTCCTCAGTTGAACTAACCAGAGAGCAAGCAACATGTTCTATCTATGCATAGTTAAAATAGCTTCAGCTGTCTATGTGAAAAAGTAGAACTCTATCTATGACTGACAGCAGAAAATAGCTCAATTTGCAAGAGTGCCATTGTACTTAGTTTTCAATGCTCTTTAGATGTAAACCACCGGAGCTGAAATATAACATTTAACTCAAAACAACATGCATTTGAGATGTGAATTGTGCCCTCAAATTCCCCTTTGGTCAGAAAGCTGCAAGATTTAGCATAATTATTGAGTGCCTTAGCAGAACACATAAATTTTGTCTCAGCAAGTTCTGGAGGAGCTCTGCTTTTTCCTCACATGCAGGACAGAAGCATCTCTTGCAGCTGTCTAATAGGCATCTGTTAGCATTCTTTACCTCATTTTACTCCTTTATACATTCCCCTCTGCAACCAGTAGCAGAATCCCAGCTGAAATGTAATATTAATAGGGTACTCACATAAGTGGTTACATAGTAAAGACAAATGATGGATGCTTTTCCTCATTTACACTCCATGGTTTTGGAACCATAGGAGAAAATGTGACATCTATACTGGTGGGACTGCCAACATTTCATACATCTGGATGAATCCTTGATTGTACTTGTTCTACCACCACAAAAGTCAACATGTCCTAGCAAGGGAGACAATCAGAAGACACACCTTGGGTAAAATCAGGATGTGAGTCAGAGTTGTTCAGAACCAAAGGTTCAATTTCTAAACTAGAAACTGATTTCTAAACTGAAAACTTCCCAACATCTTGAATTATTTCACATTGTTCCCTTCTAAATTTACTCTCTATTTTAAAATCTACACACCAGCTGTGTGAGCTTTGTTATGTTTTATTTACCCCTCAAAATAAGGTATGCCAACTAACTAGAAACATTTGGGAAATTATAGGGTTAGATTCAGACTAAATTTTTTATCAGCTAACTAGAACGTTCTTCCCCGCCCTTTCCTTCACGTGCAGCCCACTGATGCTGATCCTGGTGGATAGGGACCCTGAAGAACGACAAGAAAGGGGCCTTCAACTAAGAACATAAGAGAAGCCATGCTGGATCAGGCCAATGGCCCATCCAATCCAACACTCTGTGTCACACAGTGGCCAAAAAAACCAGGCGCCATCAAGAGGTCCATCAGTGGGCCCAGGACACTAGAAGCCCTCCCACTGTGCCCCCCCCAGCACCAATAATACAGAGCATCACTGCCCAACACAGAGAGTTCCAACAATACACTGTGGCTAATAGCCATTGATGTAGTCTTTTAGGCAGCCTCCAAATAAGTCAGACCTACCGTACTTCAGCTTCAACAGCAGCACAACATCGTACCCTGGACCATCTAAGTCTTCATCTTGTCTTCTCCTCATGAACACATAGCACTTCTCTACTTTTTTTACAACCCAAAACAACATTATTCCAACAGAAGGCAATGGTGCTATACCAGCTACGGCATGCAGAGTAATTCTACAATGCATATCCTATCCTTATGAGGGAAGCACATCAATGGAGCTCTTATCTCTGCTGGAAGCATCCTCTCTAAAAGGTAGTATGTGGCTTGCCCAGAGGCAACAGAGCACCCTGCATGTCCAAGAGCAGCAGTAGCTCATCCCAAACTCAGTGGTGATCCTTAAGGTTCTCTTTATTGCAAAAAAGCAAATTCCACACATGCATCCACATGAAGGATACCCACTTTGGCCCATTAAAACCTCAGGAAGCTGAGCTGTGCCATCATGAGACAGTGGTTAGGAGTGGAAGACTCTAATCTGGAGAGCAGTGGATTGGATTCCCCCTTCCTCTAGATGAAACCTGTGGGGTGACCTTGGGCCAGTCACAATTCTCCCAGAACTCTCTCAGCCGCAACTACATAACAAGGTTGCCGGTTGTGAGAAAAAGAAGGGAAGGCAATAGTAAGCTGCTTAGAGACATTCCTTCAGATAGTGAAGGGCAGGGTATAAAACCAACTCTTCTTTCATGTGTCTGTGGGGGACAGTTTCACCAGGCCCGCCTTCTTTTCTGCAAGACCCAAAACTCCTCCTTCAGGCTCCTCCTCCTCCAACTCCCTTCACAGTCTTTCCTAGTTAGTTTTGCCTCTTCTCCTCCCCCATCCTTCTGACATCTCCCTTTTTATCCCTGGGGTTACACCAATGCTGGCCAAGCCCAGCACCACCCTTCCATCCTCTGTGCCTTTTTTACCTCTTAACTCCTTCCTTACCTTGCCCTATCCCACCTGGGTTTGCATAGGCATAAACTGAGGTCCTGGCTGTCCCCATGCCCCTGGCTGATGCCCTGAGCTGGCAAACCTCCTGCCCCTGCTGCTATGCTCAGCCGCTGCCTGGTGTGGGGAGGACTCTCCTGCAAGTGGTGAATCCCCACTCCTGCCGGGACCATCAGACTGCTACTGTCTTCTTGACTGATGCCTTGTCCTGTCCTGAAGCAACTGCTGCTTTTGGTTCAATAGGTGGGGCTTCATCTGGCCTTACTGCCATGCCTGTGAGGCACAGTGTTCTCAGGGCTAATTTATAAGTTAGATGTTGCATGTGTTCTTAAGGGTTCCATGAAAAAAGCCCACAGGATAAACCTCACGGTCATAAATGCTCACAGGGAAAATGCCCACACAGAGAAATGCCCTCGCTGGAAAATGCCCACGTGGAAAAATGCCCATGCGGAAAAATACCATGTAAAGCATTGTAGATATTTATAATTGTGGATAAGCATTCACCCTCATTTATGAGAATAAACAAGTATTACTAATATTTGATGCTGTTATTGTAGGATTAAAATATGTCAGATTCACATGCAACAATTTGTGTTGTGATTTTATCAAGTATAATTAAATAATAATTTTACTATGTTATTATATTAATTCATTACTATACAAAAGTGGCCTGTATGAAGAGGGTTTTAATGCTCCTGAGTATAAAGGTTTGGAAGGGAAAATACAGGAAATAAAAGTGAACATTTTGTTATCAATGAACTTTATTAAGAAGGAAAAACAATAATAACTGAAATTAAACTCTATATTGAAATATTTTTAAATAAAATTAAATATTGTAAATTAATAAATTTAAATCCACCAATCTTGGTACCCAGCTCTGCAAAACACCCTACAGACTATAAATTGCAGGAAGTCTCAGAACAACCAGCAAATTCCACAGAACAATAAGCACAGTCAACAACCATCTTCCTTATCTTCAAACCCCTTCCAACCTTCCCAGCAATTAACATGGAACAATGGTCACATTCAACAGCCAGTTTCCTTATCACTACCCTTCCAGGAAGCCCCACCTAACAATGGGCTCATCCACAAACCAATTGCCCTTTCATCACACCCCCTCCAGCCTAGAAATAGCAGCTCTCCAGCAGCCCTGGCCCCACTCAATGCACAGCAGCCAAGAAGGTCTGAGCGCCTGCTCCGGCTGCAACGCCACTGAGGATGTTCTCCGCAGCTGAGAACGAAACGTCTGGAAGGAAAACTTTCTCCAGTAGAACACGGCACTTGATCCCGAAAGATTCTACAAACCCTAATGATGTTACCAGCCGTGAAAACCTGAAATCCCTGAAATCTTTAATAAATTTAAAGTTTGTCAACCTTTTTAATGTTGGTATGAAGTAATTTCTAAAGTACTGTCTAGTATTCACAGCTTTTGAATAACTATATGGTTTAAAATTTTTCAAATAATAATTTACTTATTTTGTTATTAAAAATTAAAACCATAAGATAACATTAAAATAAGTCAATTTCCTAGCTCAGTTTCCCTCCACTTATATTTTAACAAATACAATGTGGCACACCCAGTGACCATAACAAAAGACTAAAAGCAACAATTATCCCAGAACAATAACAACAATAATAGCTCAGATATAATTCTTCACTGCAAATTAGCCAGTCTCCTTGAGTAATTAAGTTTATCTTTCACCCGCTCATATTGCTACACAGAAATGGCAACCATGTCATGTAGTGCCTCATATTTCCTCTTTTTCACCTCTAGGCGACCTGCCTGTGCATTAGCCAGTGTTAGTTTGTGGCAAGCCCAGGCCTGGCGCTAGGGCCTCAGGCACCCCAGGCTGACACCTGCCCCGACACCCCCCACCTGCACCTACCCTGCTGCCACACCCCTGCCTGCAGGGAGGGCAGACGCAGTGGTGCGGCAGGGGAGTGCAGGGAGGATTCTGGGTGAGCCACACCCATGCTCTCGGAAGCAATCCAAGACTGCCCTTCTTAGGGCAGTTTTGGAACGCCTCCAAGAGTGCACTTGCAGGTATTCTCCTCTGAGCTCGGCTTCAATTGTAAGGAAAGCTGGGATCAGAGGAGAACATGCCCCACCCAGCTGCTCTTGCCCTGAAAGCAAGAGCAGGTGAGGCCTGGTACATTATTTTCCTCCAAGCTTGGCTTCCCTTGCAAGAGAAGCTGAGCTTGGAGGAGAAGAAGGCACCCCACTTGGCTGTTCTTGCCTGTAGGCCGGGTGCACTCTTCTCTGAGCTCAGAGAAGAATGTGCCCTGCTTGGCTGCTCTCACTTTCAAGGCAAGAGCAGCTGGGTGGGGTGTGTTCTCCTCTGAGCCCAACTTCTCTTGCAAGGGAAGCCAGGCTCAGAGGAGAGCCCCGTCAATGCACCATCCAGCCACTCTCAGCTCCCAGGTCTGTGATCCAGGAAGCCAAGAGTAGCGGGGTGGGGGAAGGGGCACCTAGCAGCACCCCATAGGTGAGGTAGTGCCCCAGGCCACCGCCTACCTCACCTACTCCCACATACCAGCCATGGGCAAGCCAGGTCCCTCTGCAGTCCACCAAATATACAAATAACTTAGCAAAATTATTATTTAATTACACTTGATAAAATCACAACACAAATTGTTGTATGTGAATCTGACATATTTTAATTCTACAATAACAACATCAAATATAGGTAATACCTGTTCATTCTCATAAATGGAGGTGAATGCTTATCCACAATTATAAATATCTATGGTGCTTTACATGGTATTTTTCCATGTGGGTTTCTTTCCACATGGGCTGTTTTCCATATGGGCATTTTTCCATCTGGGCTTTTTTCCTGTGAGCATTTATGACCGTGGGGGGGTTTCTGTGAGCTTTTTTCCTGTGGGCTTTTTTCTGGGTACCGTTCTTAAGGCATGGTTCACTGTCACGTGACAAAAATCTATAAATCTATCCTACATCACACCAACAGAAGGTTTGAATGGTCTTTATTAAGCCCAAAAGACTGGGATCAGGTCATACTGCTGCCACAACTGCAGTTATTAAGAAGCTGTGTTAGTGAAATAAGCCTTGCATCTGATGTTATGTAATATATCATATATGCCAACTAGAGATGAGCACAGAATGGGAAAATGTTGGTTCATGGTTTGTTTGACTTCCTGAATCAGTGCTTCATTTTGTTTTATGATTCATATGGTTGACTGAACCAGTTTGTGGTTCATTGGTTCATTGGTATAGAAGCTGTACAACTCACCAGGAGCCTTCAGCAGGCTCTCCTCCACTGGCCCTCCAAATCTGGCAAAAATTTAATTTGGGATGTCCAAATTATAGCTCCCCAAAGCAGGTGCCCCCAGGAAAGCACAGCTTCAGCTCTCAGAACAACTAACTCTTCTCTCTTCATGCAGCAAAGTGAAAGCAGCGGAGTCAGGGTGTCTGCTCCCAGAGAGCAAAAGGGGAGTTCTGTGACTGGCTCCCAGAGCTTACAATCAAGCTATGGACAACTGCTATGGGTGTTTCTAGGGCTCCCAAAAGTTCACCCACAGCGTTGCCTAGGAATTGACTGAATCAGCACCAGGCTGTCTGGGAAAATGAACCAAATGAACCACCAAGGGAAAAAGGCAGTTTGTTTCCCAGTTCAGGCATGGCATGAGCAAACAAACTAGTCCAAAACAAACCACAAATCAGCCCAATTCATGCATAAATTGTGATTCGTGGATCGGTTCATGTCCATCCCTAATGCCAACACTATTCACTATGTTTCTGCCCACAGACCTGGCAATTGCATTGGCCTTTCACACCTCCAGCATCCACTGACTCATGTCAATTTCCTACTACCCTAACTGTTCAATTTGTTTTTTAAAAAAATACACATATATCTTACTCAAAAAATATATCTTGTCATCAGTTTAAGGAAAGTTATGAACTATCATTGCAATTAAACATTTCACTACAACAAAGGAACTCTTTAGCACTGCTCTGCTGTGAAGTACACAGTATCAGAAGATAGAACTGATATAAAAATAATATCTACAAGTGTCTGTCAGCTGAACACCTTGTAAATATCTTCATTAAGACTTTCTACACTTGTCTATGTGGGTCTTCATTGATAGGAGAGTAGTTTACATCAACCCAAGTAGGATCACTTGTTATCAACTGTTTCTAGTGACAGAGGGGTGGGGATTTTCAGGATAATTAGACTTGGCCAAGAGTATTTCCAGGCACAATTATTCACTGCATTGACAGACATGAGTCTTGTATCTGAAATGCCATACTCCAGGCAGTTTGCACATTCCAGTTCAATACTCTTTATGCTTAATATGACTTTGGCTTCTGCACAGCTACAGCAGTATCTGGTAGCTGAGGACAGAGCTGGTATTTGTCCATATGTGGGAAAAGTCTGATGTGGCTAGCTATTGGTCATCCCACAGAACATACTCATAAAAGGGTTGTCTGGGAGCAGCAACTGTATCATCTTTTGTACCACATCAACCAACCTACTAGTTAGAGCTTGATAACCAACAATAAGAATGACTTTGCATGATGACATTCTTTTATGAGATTCAGACAGCATATCAAATGTACACTGACCCTAAATATACTCTCTTGTGCTCTCAATGTAGTGATCAGTTACAGCAGTTGCTGGCTCTGAAGGATTAACTTGCCTTTGAACCCAACCTCACCCATTGTGCTCACATTACCATAGCAACACTTTCTTGCAAAACCCTAAACAGGAGCCACCTGAGGGTGCCATCCTGAGCTTGTCACACACACACACACAAAACTTATAGCCAAAAGGTCAAAGAAATCAGTTAGCCACAGACAGTTCAGTTACTACAATGGTAAACTGGTAAATTTGCATTGAAAATAATTTGATCATAACTCCATAACAACAATACTCTTCATGCCAGGAATCTAGCTCTGAAACATAAGCAGTGGAAGGCATCCAGCTTCAGGAGCCTATGGTATATCTATTTACTGCTGAACTGAATCTGGTTCCTAAAAGACAAACTGTACTTTCCCAGCCACTTACCCATCTGTCAGATTCTCAGGGGATTCCAGCTGAGTAACTGAAAAGAAAAATGAAGGCTTCCTCGTTTTGTTTTATTTTGATTTTAAAAGCTTCTCACAAAACAATTTTAAAGAGGATTCCTTCCACAAAAATTTGGACAGACTGTAATTCCCATCTCTAAGCTACTCTTGTTAGGCTTCCCAACCCTCCCGCTCTGGCGGGAGTCCCCTGGGTTTGCAGCCTCATCTCCCGGTCTTCAAGAAGTGGGAAGTGGGGGGTGGGGGTGGGTGGGGGGTGGAGGGGGGGAGAACATACCTGTAGGCTTCATTATAGAGCTCCTCAGCCATTTGTAAAATGTCTGCCGCTTTAAGGCTGGGCAGGGAGCAGGAAGGGCTTGGGAGAACAGCCCCGCCCTTTCTTTTGCTTTCACTTTCACAGCAAGAGTTCTCCGGAAGAAGATCTGGTAAGAGTGTGTGTGTGTGTGTGTGTGAGGGAGGGGGCAGGGGATTCCCTGGTTTGGAGGCCCTCCCCCCTTTTAGAAAGCGTGGGGGGGGGAGGGAAATGTCTACTGGGCATTCTATTATTCCCTATGGAGAACGATTCCCATAGGGAATAATAGGGAATTCATCCGTTGGTATTGGGGGCTCTGGGGGGGCTATTTTTTGAGGTAGAGGCACCAAATTTTTAGTAGAACATCTAGTGCCTCTCCCCAAAATACCCCCCAAGTTTCAAAACTATTGGACCAGAGGGTCCAATTCTATGAGCCCCAAAAGATGGTGCCCCTATACTTCATTATTTCCTATGGAAGAAAGGAATTTTAAAAGGTGTGCTGTGATGTGATGGCCAGAACTCCCTTGGAGTTCAATTATGCTTGTCACATCCTTGTTCTTGGCTCCACCCCCAATGTCTCCTGGCTCCACCCCCAAAGTCTCCTGGCTCCACCCCCAAAGTCCCCAGATTTGTCTTTAATTGGACTTGGCAACCCTAACTCTTGTGTCCTGTGACATTGTGGAGTCTTGCCATGATGAAGATAAACCTCTATAAACTACAATTTCACACTTTAAAAAATGAAGTTATTTTCATAATCTTCTGGTTTGTGTTTGCTCTTGTTTTGCAGCTCTTCCCCATCACACCTCTCCCAACATGCATCCCTTCATTTTACGTCATCTCCCTCCCTATTTCTTCTGTAACAAAAACAGCAGAAAGAACAGCATTTTTTAAAAGCATCCATATTATGTCAGGAATGGGATCCTTAAATTTCATATTACCAGAGTTGAAGGACAACCAAAAATTAGTATAAAGTAGCAAATACTTGGAAAACTACATGTCAGACTTTCAAAAACAAAGAACTCTAGGCATAATCCTAAACTCAAACCAATTCAGCAGCACAATACTGAATTTCAGTGAGGATCTTGATTAGGGATGAGCACAAATCAGGAAACAGTGTTCAGTTCATGAACCATGAACCATCACAAAAGTCTTGGGGCTAAATGAACCAACTCAGATCATGAGGTTCATGACATGGTAAGAAAAGTCTCCCGGTGTGCTAGAGACACCAAACTCACAGGAGATCTCCTGCTAACTTTCCTTTACCTCTCCGCCAAGTTTTGTGAGTACTGGATTTATGGAGTCTAAATTACTAATTTACAGCCCCCAAAAATGTTTTGAATGTTTTAAATGTTTAAATATCTTAGATACCTAACTTAAAAATTTTTGTTTGATTTTATGTTTAAAATTTTATGTTTGATTTAAAGGAAGGGCGGGATATAAATTATAAATAAATAAATAAAAAGAAAGTGGCCCCAGGAAAGCACTTTCTGGGGAAATGACAGGTGCAGGTTCAGGAGTTTCAGAAATGTATAGAATGGACTCTATGCAAGCTAGAGTCATTAAACACACAGGGCACCTCCCCCTGATACTCCTCTAGATGCCCTCCATATCATGTGCAGATTGGATTTAGGTAGTCTGAGTTATGCCCCCCCCCTCCAAAGAAGGTACCCCAGGAAAGTTTTTGGGGAAAATGCTTGCAACTTCAAGTCTCCAAAGGCAGGTTTTGAATGATATAAAGGCAGACATCCCAAGAGTTCTGACAGGGCTCCCCAAAATAACCCCATGGCAGCTTGGCAGGCACCCATGCCACACCACACAAGCAATGGAACTGTGCCCACAACTCTCATAGCCCCCCTTTCAGGGCTGAAACACACAGGTTCAGAGCACACCCATCAGCTGCAGTGGTCTGAGTTATGGTTCCCCAGAGAAGATACCTGCAAGAAAGTGCTTTTGGAGAAAAGGTCAGGCACAGGTTCAGAAGTATGGGTCCTTAGCCAAGGCACCCAGCAACTAAGCCCCCACTGCTCAGTGTGAGCAAAGAGAAGGAGCGGCTCAGAGATTAGTTACTCTGTAAGAAATGGCAGCTTTGTAGGGTGGGCTCTATGAAATAAATAATGCCAGCAAACTCTCCCCCACCCACAAAAAAAAAAATCTCTATCCTCCTCAGGTACCACCCCCAGCTCTCCAAAAATTTCTCAAGCTGGAGTTGGCAACTCCAATTCTCAACCTATTATTTTCCATCAACCTCACTGTAGCCTGATTAAATTACCAGGTGGTTCTAAATGCTCCAAGAACTTGGATTTCAGCTCTAATAAAATGAATGTTTTGACTGTACAAAATAAAACTGTTCAAAATGAAATTTGAAGAAAGCAGAGGAGTGGCTTTTAACACTTTGTAATGCACAAACCATATTTTGTGGTACTGGGAGCAATCCTAAGAGCACTGCTGCTGTACAGTTTCCATTCATTCCTGTGAGATTCTTCACACAAGACCCATTGAAGTGAATGCAAGTTAAAACTTTATGTTGGTTTTGTGCCCTTGCCAGTTGTAGAATAATGGAAATAATTCAGTTAGAAGTTTTAAAAGGCTGCTTCCATTTGTTCGGAAATATCTCAATATAAAGGTAAAGGTAGTCCCCTGTGCAAGCACCAGTTGCTTTCGACTCTGAGGTGACATTGCTTTCACAACGTTTTCACAGCAGACTTTGCCATTGCCTTCCCCAGTCATCTAACTTTCCCTCCAGCAAGCTGGGTACTCATTTTACCGACCTTGGAAGGATAGAAGGCTGAGTCAACCTGAGCCGGCTACCTGAACCAGCTTCCGCTGGGATTGAACTCAGGTCGTGAGCAGAGGGCTCCGACTGCAGTACTGCAGCTTTTTCCACTCTGCGCATCAGGAATCTTTTTATCTCAATATATAGCCATATAAAAACTAGATTGCTTTTATTCAGGGGGAATCATAGTTTTCCACTAATCCTTAGTGATGCAAACTGTGTTTAGTGATGCACTAATCCTTAGTGATGCAAACTAGTGATGCATAATAAAGGCAGACTGTTTACAGTTTCTTGCCCAACCAAGTGTTTATGGATTGAAGTGCTGATGCATGTTCATAAACAAAACTAATATACAGGGACTATGTTCCTAAGTAATAGATGCACCTCTAGGGTTGCTTCCATTTTGGATGTTAGGACTGGCTCCTCAATAACCTCCTGAAGTTGGGAGTGAATTACATTTCTGGGATCCCAGTTACAGACCCCCCAAAATGGCCTCCCATGTTTATATCCTCCTACCCCTCCTGAGTGTGAACACTTCTGTGTGCCATGAGGGTGAAAGTGGATGCAAGGGGTACTCATCATGGGAAGAAGTCCTCCACCCCCTGAGTACCAGAGACCCCCATCCCAGGGCACCAAACCCATCCTGCCAGGCCACTGGAGCCCAGTCCTAGCAAGGCATCACCAGAGGTCTTGGAGCCTCCTTTCTGATCTGTTTAGGGCTATCTACAGAGGCAAAAGAGTTGTTAGCATTGCCCAGAAGAACCACAAGTTGCTAACATTCTTTGACAGCAGTGAGGGTATGGGAGAACCCACAGTTTGAAAACATTTCCACACCCTCCCCAGTGACCCCTATGTGGCAGAGTGCCATGTGTGCCACATCCCTTTCCAGAGGAACAAAAACGCCCAACATTTGTCCTCCGCCACCTGCTGGCACCTGCAAATGGAACACCATTTGCCACTGGAGGGAAGGGGGCAGACGGAGGGAGGAAGAAGTGATTTGAGGTCCTGGAGGAAAAATTTAGGTTGATAGGCAGGAGACTTAAGGCCAGGACCTCCAAGGTAGCCTTCTCAGAAGTGCTACCTGTTCCACGTGCAGGGCAGGAGAGACAGGCACAAATTAGAAGTTTCAATGTGTGGATGAGACGATGGTGTAGGGAGGAAGGGTTTAAGTCTGTTAGGCACTGGGATGCTTTCTGGAACAAGCGGGAGCTGTACAAAAGAGACAGTCTCCACTTGTCCCCAGATGGAACCAGGCTGCTGGCGCTTAAAATCAAAAAGGTGGCAGAGCAGTTTTTAAACTAAATCTTGGGGGAAAGCCGACAGGAGATGAAATGTCTCTGGTTCGGGAGGACTCATCTCAAGGAGATGAAGGGTTAGCTGTTACTTTTTTACCGGGTAATGGATCAGAGTTGTCCACTGAGATGGTGACAAACAGTATTGGCTGCCTGCCAAAGTCTCGAGGCAGCAGGAGGAAAGTTGTGGGCCTAGCTTGCCTGCGAAATTATAGATGTTTGTATACAAATGTTAGAAGTGTTCAAAGTAAAATTGGTGAGTTGGAATGTTTAGTGTTGGGAGAAAACAGACATTGTGGGAATTTCAGAAACTTGGTGGAATGAGGAGAATCAGTGGGACATGGTGATTCCTGGATATAAGTTATATCGGAAGGATAGGGAGGGAAGGGTTGGAGGTGGGGTGGCTCTGTATGTCAGAGAGTATACGGTCCAGTAAGACTGAGGTCAGAGAAATTGATTCCCTTCTAGAAATGCTTTGGGTCGAAATAGAGGGCCCAAAAGGAAATTTAACTATGGGAGTTTGTTATCGCCCACCAAATCAAAAAATAGAGGACAATTATAATATGATGGAAGGATTAAAGATAGTGGCTAAACGTAAAAACTGTGTCGTAATAGGTGATTTTAACTACCTGCAGATTGATTGGGTCAATATGTGTTCAGTTTGAGAGAAAGAGATTGAGTTTCTAGATGCTTTCAATGACTGTGCTATGGAGCAGATGGTCACAGAACCTACCAGGGACGGGGCGATCCTGGATTTGGTCCTAAGTAATGCCCAAGACTTGGTGAGAGATGTAAAAGTGATCGCACCACTTGGGAGCAGGGGCCATAACGTTACTGATTTTACCATTTGTATAAATAGGGAGTTGCCCCAAAAGACCAGCACAACCACATTTAACTTTAAAAGGGGTAAATTCTCTGAGATGAGGAGGCATGTGAAGAGGAAACTGAAAGGAAAGGTAAATATAGTCAAAACCCTTGGGGAAGCTTGGAGGCTATTTAAAACTACAATCCTAGAAGCTCAGATAAAATATATACCACAAGTTAGGAAAGGCACAAACAGGTATAAGAGAAGGCCTGCATGATTAACAAACAAAGTAATGGAAGCTGTAAAAGGTAAGAAGGATTCCTTTAAGTGGTGGAAACCTAGTTCAAGTTCTTATGTTCTTACTTGCCTCATTATCTGCAAGGTTATTGCTCTGGATGGTCAATCATTCTCTCTCATTGAAGATGTAGCCTTTCGCTAGCTGCAGTGGCAATGCTCAAGGCTCAGGTCTCCACAACCATGCACTTTATGGCACACCTCTGGAGCAGACTGCAAGACTGTCAGGGCACGACCTAGGCCACAGGAGAGGACAGTCCTGTGACCAGAATACAAAGTGGTTCTGCTCTATGGTTAGGGAATGGATGCAAACCGCACAACACAAAACATCTCCACTGTGTGATAAAGATTAGCCTAAGGGAGTGGGTGGATGGCAGCAACATCATCCACGGCTATATGGTCACAGACGCTGGTGCCAACAAGCTGAGGAGAGGAGAACAAAACAACTGTGCACACAAACTGCAAAGAAAACAAACTTGTTTACAAACTTATAAATATCAATTTCATTTTTTCATAGAACCATACAAATTATATCAATAGTTTCAGCAATTCATGAATGCACTCCCAGGTACAGAGGAAACAGCTTCAAGATGCTGTATGATCTTGTGCCAGAGGAAGATTCAGTTGAGAATTCTATGGTGTGCACTGGAATGTAGACACTGTAAAAATTTGTGAAGTTTGCTAAGGAACAACTCCTGAGGAAACTCATCTGTGAAACACTATCCTGAGCTGGCAGAAGTCTCAAGTAAGCAATCCTTCAGTTGTAGAAACTAACGTTCCTGGAGTAAGCATGATTAGTTCCAGTTGGAATTTCACTCACATCTATATTGGAAACTTTTATATGGACCTTTAGCGACTTCATGATTAATAGAAAATTCCCTTGAGATGTGGTCTTTGCTCAAGACCTGGCCACTCACTTCTCATACAGCATCAAGTCTGCCCATCTGCTGCACAAGAGACAGGGGGTTGAGAAATACCACCTACACTCTGTTTGTGCATTTGGTAGAACAGAAGACTGACACCCAGGATGTCATCTCCTCCATAACCATCCTGCTTGGGGAAAATGGAGCTCAGCATCAGCTCCAACAACTGGCTGACCCTCTCCCAAATGGAGTGTGTCCTCAAGCCTTTCCAAGACACCACCAACATGCTGTGTGCCCATACTGCCAGTCTGGGGCAAGTCATCCCCCTGATTCAAGGGCTGGATTGGGCAGGGGCCTCTGCACTCAAGTCGACTGTTCTCCATGTGTCAGTGCCATGGGTCAGAGAGATTCCAGGTAGGCATCACCACCAGGCTGCATCCTTTCTGCAATGAAAGATAGTACAAGCTGGCCTGCATCTGTAAATCCCGTATAAAAGACAGCATTGCTCTCCTGAAAGCAGACTCTGGGTTTAGGGATTCTTCAAGTATGATTATAACCTTAGAAGAGATTCATTAAAAACAGGATCTGAGCTAGGGTTGCCAATCCCCAGGTGGGGGCAGGGGATCCCCCGGTTTGGAGACCCTCCCCCCGCTTCAGGGTCATCAGAAAGCGGGGAGGAGGGGAGGGAAATGTCTGCTGGGAACTCTGTTATTCCCTATGGAGATTTATTCCCATAGAAAATCATGGAGAATTAATCTGCAGGTATCTGGGGCTCTGGGGGGGGCTATTTTTTGGGGTAGAGGCACCAAATTTTCAGCACAGTATCTAGTGCCTCTCCCCAAAATACCCCCCAAGTTTCAAAAAGTTTGGACCAGGGGGTCCAATTCTATGAGCCCCCCAAAAAGGTGCCCCTATCCTTCATTATTTCCTATGGAAGGAAGGAATTGAAAAGGTGTGCCGTCCCTTGAAATGTGATGGCCAGAACTCCCTTTGGAGTTCAATGATGCTTGTCACAACCTTGATCTTGGATCCACCCCTAATATCTCCTGGCTCCACCCCCAAAGTCTCCTGGCTCCACCCCGAAAGTCCCCAGATATTTCTTGAATTGGACTTGGCAACCCTAATCTGAGCCTGGTTTAGATGGGTTCACATCAAGAGTTTTACAAGCCTTATACAGATATTTTGACCTGCCATCTTCTTACTCTATTTAATGAGATCATGGAGGAATCTCCATAGTTTCCTTCTTGGCTGGAAAATAAATTAATTTGAATACTTAAATCAGATAAGGATCCTATATCTAGGGAATCTTATCACCCAATTTCATTGATGAATATAGACTATAAAATCCTTACCAAGATATTATGTTTCAGATTGAGAGCTTGTATTCCAACATTTGTAAGTCCAGATCAGTATGGATTTATTCCTAAACACTTTACTGCAGACTCAGGAAGGCTGTGGGTCTTCTGTTTCACTCCAACAAAGGGGAGGAAAGAGTTAACATTAATAGTTCTGGATCTTTATAAAGCCTTTGATTCAATTAATTGGGATCAGTGCTTTTTTATAGCAAGAACTCCTTTGCATATTAGGCTACACTTCCCTGATGTAACCAATCCACCAAGAGCTTATAGTAGGCCCTGTAAGAAGAGCCCTGTAAGCTCTTGGAGGATTGGCTACATCGGGGCGGGGGGGTGTAGTCTAATATGCAAAGGAATTCCTTCTACAAAAAAAAGCCCTGATTAGGATTATTTTGAAAAAGTATTACATTTGTATTAATTTGAAAATTAATTCAATAATGCCATGTCAGCTATTTATTCACCATATAGTGATAGCATAACAGTAAATAATTGTGTTTCCGACTTAGTAAATATTGTGGTACCAAACAAGGATGCCCACTCTCCTCTCTGCTTTTCATCTTAGCTTTGGAGCCTTTGGTTAATAAACAAAGATCTAACCAAGATATTAGATGGATTAAATGTGGAGGAAAAGGACATCTGTTAATGATGTACGTGGATATGTTGTTATTTCTAATAAATCTGACAGAAGCTATACAATCTTTAAAAGAGGAACTTTTAAAATTCAATCAAATTTCTGGCATCAGGGTAAACCTTTGCAAAATCTAATATGCTATGTTGTAATATTCCTCCTACAATTCAGTTGACATCCTCTTGTACTTTAAATATAACATTTTATATATGTTGGAATATCCACTCCAAAAAACCTAAATAAAATATATCAACATAACCATAAAAAAAATGAAAGCAGAGAAAAATGGTTCTAGTTAGATGAGCAAAGCAGAAAACAGCTGTGATTACTAGAGGTACAAATAACTATGGTTCCAGGTGCAGAGATTCTTTTCTTAATCAAATAACATTAATGATGCAAATATTACACTCTTAAATAATGGTGTTAAACTCTGGATTGAAGAAAGGATTCCTGAAGGGACTAGATGGCTACTGAAACATCAAATTTTAAGTTTTCTTTAAAAAAAGAAAATTTAAGATCAAATAGACCATTAACCAAAATTGAAAAATTAATTCAAAATATAAATAACGAAGAGGAGAAATTAATTATTTATATATACACACACACACACATATATACAGGGCTTTTAAAAAAAAAAAAAAAAAAAGCAGGAACACACAGGAACGCAGTTCCGGCTGGCTTGGTGACAGGGGATGTGGCCTAATGTGCAAATGAGTTCCTGCTGGGCTCTTTCTACAAAAAAAGCCCTGTATATATATATGGTACTATTAAATCAGGGACAAACTCTCATGCAGACAATTAAAAAGAACTGGGATATAGAACTGAAAACTACATTTAATAAGGACTGGGTACAAACGTTTCAATGCTTGCTTTTCAAATTAATCTCAAGAGATCTATAGAGCATGCATTAAAGAAGTCTCAAAGGTGGTGTTTCACTCCTGTTAGGCTAGCCCGCCTAATGAAAATAGATAGTAAAACTTGTTGGAGAGGCAGCAGTGAACAAGGGATGTTTATTCATATGTGGTGGCCTTGTCTAGTTATAGCAAAATTTTGGAAATCAATATCAGAGATTGTTAAAATAACCTGGAAACAAATAAACCCTATTATTGGACCCTGCTCAACTTATTTATCAATGAAAACTCCCAATGTAAACAAAAGTGTCTACTCTCTTTTTAGTCTCATCTAGGATACTTATTACTCAATGGTAGAAGAATGCTAAAGTTATTTCCTTCGGCAAGTGGCACACTAAACTAAGGAATATAGTGGTACCTGAAAAATTAACAAATAAGATTAGATTAATTCAGGGAAGGAAAAAAGAAATAAACTTACAATCATTTATAATAGTTTTATAATTTATTTAATGGAATTTCCATACTATAGCTTGTTAAAGAATTTTCTTGAATGGATTGATTGGACACTCTTACCTGAAAAGTTGAATAAGGCATTGAATAGTTATATTAGAAGATACTGTTTATCAGAAACAGAATTAATGAAAATTATGTAAAATCCAGCCCACTTGGATAGAAGCACTCCCCCACTCCTTTTTTTCCTTATCTTCCTTTTTATCTATCCAAGCACAGCTAATCAAATTCAGCAAGATAGTGATTGTTACCCCTCCCCCACTATAAAAGTCTGAAAATTCACAACCATTATTAGGTGGAAGTTGATGAAAACTGTAGCCATGCCAAAAATCCTTCCATGAGATACTAATAATGGTTCTTATGTTGGTGCATTGTTTTTCCTGAGGGGCAGGAATACAGTATAAAAACAGGACCAGTCTTTTACCAGGGGTGTCAAACATACAGTCCATGGGCTGAAGCAGGCCCATCCAGGGCTCTTAAGCAATTAGTGCTGTTCTCAGCCTGTGAAGGAAAAGGGGTTGCACGAAGACCAAAAGGACCCCTTAGAGGTATGGGAAACAGGCTCTCCATCAGATCTTCCCCTCAGCCCTGCCAGTTCTATGGGAAATACAGGAGAAGATGAGAACTGGGGGTGGGGGGATCTAGGAGAGCCAGGCTTTTGTGGGTTCCCCAGTAAATCAATTGCTTTCACTGCTAGGAACCAATTGCTTATATCTCCAGAACCTGGCATTACATTGTATGGCATGCATGGCTCAGCCTAATAAACTGACATTTATGTCTGATCCAGCCCTCATAACAAAATGAGCGTGACACCCGTTTTATACCATGGTATCACACTGAACAAACCTGATTTGAAAGTTTAAAATCATAAAGCATAAAAATAAGAACAAACATTGAAGAATGCGCTGGAAGACACTTGGCTCCCCCTCCCTTCCAGTTCTGGAAAGGAGGGGGGAGAAGCATCCTCCAGTGCATTTTTCGAAGAACAATAAGATGCATGCTGCATTGCAACCAGTGGGCTGAAAGCACTGCGCGCTGTGATCACGGGGGGCAGTGCTGAGGTACGCTCTGGCGGGAGGCACCGAGGCATGCTCAGGCAAGGGGGCGACAGCAAGGCACGCTCGGGCAGGGGGGTGGGAGGTGCCGCCGAGGCATGTTCTGATGGGGGGGCGACAGAGGGAGGCACTGCGTTGCCAGTCCCTGGTGCCAAAAAGGTTAGGGACCACTGTCCTACATAGTATGAGTTCCTTGTTTTTATTCTGTAATCTGCCTTGACTCTCAGCAAAGAAAGCAAGCTATAAATTTAAAAATAAATAAAGGTGACTGTCTCCAGTTAGTGAGCTTTCTTTTTTAGCTGGCATCAGCAACATTCGTTTTATAATTTCCTTGGCTCAGTGTTTACTACTATTTATCAAGCCCTCTTCTTTCCCCTTCATCCACCACACATATTGCCATATTCCATGTTAACCATTGTAGAAGAACTCAAAAAATCAAAATCCCAGCTTCTCCCATAAGCATATCCTAAAGCAAGCTTGGGCCACATGTGGCCCAGGATGGCTTTGAATGCAGCCCCAACACAAACTCATAAACTTCCTTAAAACAGCACCTGGAATTGTGTTCTGCAGCGGCAGCAGATCCTGGGACTGAGACTACATCTCATTGCTTTTTTCTCCTGCTTGCTTCCCCCCCCCCCCCCCCCCACCATCAGAGAGGGCGCCAGAGCTGACTCAGGGCATTTGTGTGTGAGTGCTCTTCCTTTGCTCCTGGGTGCTCTCCAGCTCTTCTTTCTTCCTGCTGTGCCCCCTCTGGATCTCTCACCCAGGACAAAGAGCCCTTGGCTGTGCTCTGGAGGTATCAGGGGTGGCTGTGGGCCCCTCTTTAGGAAAGTTGGGGAGTAGCACAGCCAGTCTCCCAAACTCCTGGGTAGACTTGTGGGGTGGGAGTTTTCCTAGTTAGGGGGCTGCTGGCCCCTCTCTGTGAAGGTTGGAGGTTCCTGCTTCAGCTCTGGGCCATCTGCAACAGGACTTGGAAGCAGAAAGGACATTAAGGCCCTGTGTTTCTGGGAGGGATGGAATGATTTTTTTTTTACTGATTCCGCCCCCGCTTCTGCTTATATGTGGTGGCAAATATCATGAAAATTATGCATGGGCCTTTTAAAGCTCATCATCAGCTATCGGCGGTTAGGCTGCTATTAGGGCTCCCGAAGTGGGAGCACATACAGCCGGGGCTGCACAAGCTGCACTAGCTGCCAGTTGTATACCGGGTTCGTTACAAAGTGCTGGTCATTACCTTTAAAGCCCTATATGGTCGAGGGCCTGCCTACCTTAGGGACCGTCTCTCCCCATATGAGTCCAGAGAGTACTGAGATCAGGGGGAAAGAACTGGTTGACAATCCCTGGGCCGAAGGAGGCCAAATTGGAGAGCACACGAGAACGGGCCTTTTCAATCGTAGCTCCACATTGGTGGAATCAACTTCCAGATGAAGTCTTGATCAATTCCGTAGGGCCTGCAAGACTACTTTTTTTAAAATGGCCTTCGCCTAAATATAGACATATCCAGCCACCAAACTTACTGAAGAAAACATCTGAGATGTAGCACCACAAATGTTGATTTTAATTGTAAATGATGGTTTTAAATATGATGGGTTTTATTTAATGAATTATCTATCTAATTGTACTGATGTTTTACTGTAAATTGAAACTTATATGTTGTGAGCCACCCTGAGCCTGCTTCGGCGGGGAGGGCGGGATATAAATAAAATGTATTATTATTATTATTATTACCGTTAGTGTTTGTGTATTTTATATGCGGCCCAAGACAATTCTTCTTCCAATGTGGCCCAGGGAAGCCAAAAGGTTGGACATCCCTGTCCTAAAGCATCGGGAAAAGTCTTTTTTTGTGTTCACATTCAGTGGCAGAGAGTTTAAAGGGTGATAAGGAGCAATTAATCTGTGTTAAACTCTGGGAAACCCTCTTAGATGATAGAAAAAAATTCCAGCGGCACCTTTAAGACCAACAAAGTTTTATTCAGGGTATATATAAGATTTTGAGTGCATCATACACATGAAAACTTAAACCTTTAATAAAACCTTCCTTAAAGGTACCTCTGGACTCAAATTTTGTTCTGTTGCTTCAGACCAACACGGCTACCCACCTGAATCTACCTGTTAAATGATGGGCATTCTGGAACACAGATTGTGTCACTGCATTGTTCTGCATGGTGTCTTTTGTTTATGTTTAGCAAACAAATAGTAGCAGCTGCACTAGTCACTGAAGTATGAGTGTTATGCTGTTCTGTCAACCATCTGGCTCTGTGCTCTGGTAAAAGATAAGAGGGTGTGCAGGGTGTTTTATGACTCTGGCAATGCCTGCATCAGTACAGTCATGCCTTTATGGCTTGGCTCCTATTTCTAGTAATGGTTTTGCAAGAATCTCCGTTTCAGTTGCCCTCAGACACGCAGTAATGCCAGTTCCAACCACAGAAAGAAAAGAAGGAAACTTACAAATAGAAACCAGAGAGGGGTTAAACAAAACCACAGGTAAGAACATTGTACTTGGCTGTACAATTAACAAGCAAATATGGCCTCTAGAGAAATGTTCTGGATTATCCAGAGTAAGTAATAAAGACTTTCATTCAGGAAAACTGGACATTGCTAGAGAATGAAGCACTCAAAGTTTCTGCATTAATTCAGTGCAAATGTTGGGAAGATTCTGTATTCATATCCATATAAAGGTAAAATGAACTGTTCATCCAACCAGGCATGTATATGCATTTGCATTACTTCACTTTGCAAATAGATTATTTTTGAAAAAAAAACCCCATAAAGCTAGCAAGGCAATACAAACGCCTAATTAAACAAAAAGCATTATAAGAAACTTGAACATTATGCATCAAAGCTCCTCATTCTCTCAATAAACAAGTAAGGGATTTACGTTGAGGATTTTATCTTAGGGATCCCACGGAACCTCTTTGGTTCCTTTACTGTTCCTCAACTTTGATGTGTCCTGAATTTTATTCCTCTATATTAACTAGGAGAACTTCTAAAATGAATCCTGGAATCGAAGCATCTGCAATTTGTCACAGTTTTCAAGTATTATTTGTACTACTGAGGCTTTTGCAGCATTTCATCACTCTAGATATGATCATACACAAAAATTGTATTGAAATTATTTTGGAATGGTGTTTTAGTGATATGTATGTGTGCTTCTGTGCACATCTAAAATGCGACACTAAAATAATATTGACACAACAGTCCATACAATTACAGCAGGATTCTTTTGATTTCTCCTGACCAAAACAAAAGAATGTCGATACACAGATATGATCACACCAAGACTGCTCTCTGCAGTATTATATCAAAGTGCTCTTGCACAACAGTCGATGCAGATGAAGGGAAAAGACAAGAATGACTGAAGGAAAAAAGTTGCAGCAAATGATGACATAGATAATTCAGAAACAAATAACACTAAAACTGAGAGTTCCTGATGCACCAGTTCTACTACAGAAGTAAGATCAGGTAATTCAGAATTGAATTCCAGGCAAAAAATCAGAGAAGAGAAATGTCTGAAGCACTTCTACTGTAGTTCTACAGCACCCTCAAAGTTTAAAATGAAGAGGATAGTCTCCACCCAGCTCACAACATTTTATGAGACTCTTGTGGAGAAGGGAGCAGCAGCAGGAATTCAAAACCACCAGAAAGGATGCATCAAATCATCCCCAAGTGCTCAGTGCACTGTGTGACTCATGCTCATTTCATACACTGTGAAAAATCAAGGCATATCTATTGCATTCACACATTACATTTTCAGGTGCACAGTATGCATAAAACATCTTAGCTGTACATCTAAAAATGTAACATGGGATGTGACCTACAATAACAGCACAAATCACTTGGAGAAGTTTCATGCCAGAGTTTATAGTGAGACATTTCCCCAAACTCTTTCATTCACACATTTTACTCACATTCTCTGACATAATGAGGGCCCCACACATCCGCAAAGATGAGCTCACAGCTGAGGTTGCTGTAAAGGAACCTGAATCATAGGGCTTGCTGGACTCCTCAGTGCATCCCTTGCAAGCTTCTTTACCAGTGAAATTTTCTACCTGCAAAGTCTCAAATCTTCTCTCATCTCTCTGCTCAACTCATGCTTAAATGAAGTTTTAAACATTTTTGTTACAATACTTGTTAAATAGAGCTTGATGTCCTTTTGCCAAGGCAACCTTACTACTTCTGTCACTGACAAGAGGGTATCAAGAACATCCCTTGTCCACAATTCCAATGATGGTGAGAGACAGGAGAGATATGACAAAGGGGAAAGGGAATGTAAAATCAAAGCATAGAATGCACTTACAAGTCTCACAGCGCTCTTTGGATCTCAAAAAGATATTTATCACAGTGCATTTCGGATCTCATGCTATAGCATCTGCATCACTTTTTTAGCTAGACACAGCATAAAACCCAACAGAAAACGATACGTTTCACAGCAGACAGGCAGACTGCAATGCAGAGGTTTAGGAAACAAAATCACATTTTCCCTCTGTCACTTCTGTTTAGAAAAGAATGACAGAAGCACTTAGGAATCTGAGCTATGGGCTGAGAGCAATAATCTTCTAGGCCATGTCCTCAAAAATGGGCTCTCTAGAGTGGCCCAGCTGGCTGCTAGGACAGGAGAAACAACATATACATATCCAAACAAAGTAAACAGTAGTTTGAGTTCTATAGCTATGCTGGTACATCAGTGCAAAACTGACTTAGACAATAGGGAGAATGAAAACAAAGTGAGGAGGAACAGAATAGATCCAACTGGCTATACTGGTAGAGCAGGGAAACAGTATTCCAGTTTACCTTTTGCATGCCTACTTCTTTCAGTGTCTGTGTCTAACCAATATCTTATTACACAGAAAAATTTCCTATTACAGATTCATCATCTAGGCTTCTCTCAACTACCCTTTCTATTTTTTAATTTTCAAACATGGAAATTGTTACAATTATCATGTGTTAGGCCTTTCTTATCTACCAGGTGCATTCTACCCGTAAGAGAGCCCAGCAGAACAAAACTGAAGGAGCAGGTGCCACTTCACTGGGAGGCACGATTATCTGATTGTTTCAGTTTGTCTTGGATATGCAACCTCACAAAATCCTGGTCAACTGAAATATCAAGGGTAGCTAAATAGAAGCTAGTTTAAATGGTCATTTAACATGTGGTTGTTAATAGTTAACACACAGTGATTTCTATGTTGGTGGTAGTCAGATGGGTCATTTCAAAGGAAACCTCTAGTTCCAATTTCTCTGTCCATCTGGGGCTTTATATATGCAGAACACATCAACAGTGCAGAAGTGAGATACTAGCTCCCTAGTAACTGCATCTGGGAATGTCTGTTATAAGAACACTGGGATTAAAGAGAGATTGTAAGAGAACCCACCCTCATCTTCATTTGGTAACCCAGGCTGGCCAGGTTTCTGCAGAAGTTACAGGATATGACACACTTAGAAAAGCAGCAGCATGAAACTGACAATTCTTCATCAGAGTAAAAACCAAAAAGAAACAAGTCTACTAGAAGGTAACTAGGGTTGCCAATCCCCAGGTGGGGGCAGAGGATCCCCCGGTTTGGAGGCCCTCCCCCCGCTTCAGGGTCATCAGAAAGCGGGGGGAGGGGAGGGAAATGTCTGCTGGGAACTCTTATTATTCCCTATGGAGATTTATTCCCATAGAAAATCATGGAGAATTGATCTGTGGGTATCTGGGGCTCTGGGGGGGGCTGTTTTTGGGGTAAATTTTCAGTATAGCATCTAGTGCCTCCCCCCAAAATACCCACCAAGTTTCAAAACGATTGGACCAGGGGGTCCAATTCTATGAGCCCCAAAAGAAGGTGCCCCTATCCTTCATTATTTCCTATGGAAGGAAGGAATTGAAAAGGTGTGCCGTCCCTTTAAATGTGATGGCCAAAACTCCCTTTGGAGTTCAATTATGCTTGGCACAGCTTTGATCTTGGTTCCACCCCAATGTCTCTTGGCTCCACCCCCAAAGTCTCCTGGCTCCACCCCCAAAATCCCCAGATATTTCTTGAATTGGACTTGGCAACCCTAAAGGTAACTGAATTCCAGATTTGGTAGCTGTGACCCTGAACTCCATTTCCCATAACATAAAGCAAGGAATGGAGACCTATTATCTACAGGGCGCAAAATAAAGTCTCCTCAAATACTCTATTATATCCTTTCTCAAGGAATCAGGAGACACAGATATGAATTTCCAGATTTTAGTCTCAAAACCCAACCAACCCCATACATCTTGTTCTTTTCTACGAGAAAAAAACTGCTCATACACAAGTTTCCACTGCACACACAAAACATTCCAAAATGCTGTGTACGTTGGAACTCCTGGATTACAGCTCTGGCAGACAAGAAACTATGTGTAAGAACAAAATGCAATAAACATTTTTAAGAACCAGCACAAGCAACAAAGCTTATCACCCAGTCAACATCATAAAAACACTCGGCCCATATGGCCATCATAAAGAATGTAGTTCCTGGAAACACTGTGCTGAATCTCCTGTTCACATACATCCTATCAATGGTACACATTCAAAGAAAATGGCCAGATCCCATGGATGTCTTGCAAGGATCACTCCTATGTCTCAGTCAGGATATCTCTGTATAAATTGGAATGCCTGATTTGATGTTTGGGGGGGGGGGGGGGACAGCATACAATCAGATTATTTTCTAAGATTTAACATACCATCCCTAAAATATTTTCTATGGTTTAGGATCTTTGTTTAAGATAACATCAAAGGAATGTATATCCATCCTTGCAGACTGGGATACATTTGCCATTGGTCTGTAAATCCTAATTTAGAATAAAATGCCTGAGCACATTAAACCAGCTGTGCAAATGTTCAAGCTTATACTCCAAATATGTTTGAACGCATCAGTGCATTTGACAGACTTCACAAGATGATGTATTGGGTATTACACATATAAGACCATTCATAAACAGGAAGGACAGGTGATATTCTACAGCAGTGTTAATCAGATGTGAGATTATCTCCCATCTTATTTACCTACCAGTAACATGACCTTTCTATATTCACATCCATAGTATGATAAGGAAATATAGCCACAAAGACAAAGAAACAAATAGCAACAAGCAACAGAAAACAGGAGAAGATGCAATGGTATTTGGAGGAGGAAGGACTTTGAGATCCAGAGGGGCTCAGTGAGCCCAGTAAGGGCCCATAAACCCCCTTACTAAGGAACATCATTCCATAGATTTTTAAAGTTTTCCTACAAATGTTGGCACATAGCACAGGCAAGCAGTAATAGCTCATTCCAGAATATAGCACTCAATTCATTTCTACAGGGGCAAGGGAGCAAAACATGCACTAGAGTGGAACATAAATGCCTAATCACAGGGTGAACATCTTCCAAGAGAAATCTTGAAAACCCATGGTCTCATGAACTCCAATAGCTCAAAACCACAATGAGGTAATTTGTTAGCTGTGAGCAAGGTAGGCTCTAATCCAGTTTGCATTTGCTATATTAACAAACTGGGACTTTTGAAATTTATCATGTAAGCCAGTCATTTTCTGATAAAAACAGAAGCGGTTTGAGCACATTAAATTGTATATGACACTATCAACTGCAGGGTGTCAAATGTGTGGCTCAGGGGCCAGATCAGGCCCCCAGAGGGCTCCTGTCAGGCCTATGAGAGTGCATATGTGCTTTGTGGGCTCATTATGCCAGGGCTCTCCCTGGGAGCAGCTGCGTTTTGCCTCTCCCTTTTCTCTGTAGTCATGCCTTCATGATCCAGTCTTTCTCAGTAGGAAAGAAATGTGAATTATTTAGATGAGGAATAACAACAAGCCAGTGAGGTGGATTAGGCTGAGAGTATGTGTCCAGACCAAGATCATCCAGCACATTTCCTTTGTAGACTGGAGATTTTAACCTAGGCTTCCCGTATAAGTAAGCTGATACTGACCACTTACACAATGATGTCTCTCTATTTTTGCACTGCCACATAGAAGTTGTAGTTATTTCTCTGGGGAAAACTATAGTTTTGTAGACAAACAAACAGAAGAAGATGATATTGGATTTAGCCCTCAGTCTATGTCATGGTGCCTTCACATGTTCTTTATCAGCACAAGAAGCAACTTAAGTACAAAAGCTCGAAATGCCTAGCCATTTCATGTTTTCCTCTGGGTCTTAGGCTCAAAGCATTGACCATGAGATTTCTGTAATGAACGTCAATAAATCAAAAGCAGGTTTGCAACTTACAAATGCACATAAGAACATAAGAGAAGCCATGCTGGATCAGGCCAATGGCCCATCCAGTACAACACTCTGTGTCACACAGTGACCAAAATAAACCAGGTGCCATCAGGAGGTCCATCAGTGGGGCCAGGGCACTAGAATCCCCCCCCCACCAAGCATCAAGAATGCAGAGCATCACTGCCCCACACAGAGAATTCTAACAATACACTGTGGCTAATAGCCACTGATAGACCTCTGCTCCATATGTTTATCCAACCCCCTCTTGAAGTTGTCTATGCTTGCAGCCGTCACCACCTCATGTGGCAGTGAATTCCATGCGTTAATCACCCTTTGGGTGAAGAAGTACCGTATTTTTCGGTCCATTGGATGCTCCGGACCATTAGACGCAGGTGCCTGGCTGGGAGACAAGCGGCGAGATGGCTCCCTCCGCCCCACCGCAAACCCAGCACTTCGCAGGGAGCGATCTCGCCGCTTGTCTCCCAGCCAGGCACGCAGGCGCGGCTTGCTTCCCCCACACCTGCATGCCTGGCTGGGAGACAAGCAGCGAGATCGCTCCCTGCGAAGTGCTGGGTTTGCGATGGGGCGGAGGGAGCCATCTCGCCGCTTGTCTCCCAGCCAGGCACGCAGGCACGGAGAAAGCACGCTGCCCCCTCCACAGCCGGCGCTCGCGAAGCGCTGGGTTTGCGGAAGGGGTGGGTGATTCCTCCATGCCTGTCTGCCTGGCTTCAGCTGCTTACAGCAAGCGCCAGGATCGCTCCCTCTGCCCTACGATCCCGGCGCTTGCTATAAGCAGCAGCTGAAGCCAGGCAGACAGGCACAGTGGAAGCACCCGCCCCCTCCACAAACCCAGCGCTTCGCGAGCGCCAGCTGTGGAGGGGGCGGCGTGCTTTCTCCCTCCCTGTTTGCATGGCTTCAGCGCTGATGCTTAAAGCAAGCGCTGGGATCAGAGGGCGGAGGGAGCGATCCTGGCGCTTGCTGTAAGCGTCAGAGCTGGAGCCATGCAAACAGGCAGGAAGAAAGCACGCCGCCCCCTCCACAGCCGGGGAAGCGCGGGGACAGAGGCAGCGGATCGCCCCCCCCCCCATCCCGGAGGAAGGTACGTACGGTACCTTCACTCCATAAGACGCACACACTTCCCCCCCACACTTTTTTGGGGGGGAAGTGCGTCTTATGGTGCGAAAAATACGGTACATCCTTTTATCCATTCTAACCCGACTGCTCAGCAATTTCATTGAATGTCCACGGGTTCTTGTATTGTAAGAAAGTATTTCAGCCCTTTAATCATTCTATTTGCCCTTTCTGCACTTTTTCCAATGCTAAAATATCTTTTTTGAGGAGTAGTGACCAGAATTGTACACAGTATTCCAAATGAGGCCACACCATCCATTTATACAGGGGCATCATGATAGTGGCTGATTTGTTTTCAATTGTAATAATTGAAATAATTTTCATTTCTAATAATTCCCAGTGTAATGTTGGCCTTTTTTATTGCACGCTTTTTCAACATTTTCAGTGAGTTATCTACTACAACCCCAAGATCTCTCTCTTGGTCAGTCTCTACCAGTTCAGACCCTATCAACTTGTATTTATAGTTAGGATTTTTGGCCCAATTGCATTACTTTGCACTTGGCCACTTTGAACCTCATTTGCCACATTGATACCCACTCACCCAGCCTCAACAGATCCCTTTGGAGTGCCTCACAGTCCTCTCTGGTTCTCGCCACCCTAAACAATGTAGTGTCATTTGCAAACTTAGCCACTTCACCGCTTACTCCCAACTCCAATCATTAATGACCAAGTTAAAAAGCATCAGACCCAGTACTGAGCCCTGCAGTGCCCCACTGCTTACCACCCTCTACTGCAAAAATTGCCCATTTAAACTCACTCTGTTTCCTATTAATTAGCCAGTTTTTGATCCACAAGAGGACCTGTCCTTTTACTCCGTGACTCTCGAGCTTTCTAAGGAGCCTTTGATGAGCTTTCTGGAAGTCAAGGTAAACAATATCTATTGGGTCTCCTTTGTCCACATGTTTGTTCACCCCCTCAAAGAACTGTAACAGATTAGTGAGACAAGATCTTCCCTTACAGAACCCATGCTGAGTCTTCCTCAATAACTGAGTCTTCCTCAATAAGGTCCATCAATGTGCCTACTAATTCTTTCTTTAATAATGGTTTCCACCAACTTTCCCGGTTTTGAAGTCAGACTGACTGGCCTACACAACTGAACAATACCTGAACAGCATACTCAAGATTGCTACAGCACAAACATTGTCTCCAGATTTTGATGCAATAATTCAGAGCAAGAAGTATCAGTTGTCAGAGACTGTTAAACAAAATATTACAAGAGTGCTAATCTTTTAAACATGATTTATTTTATTTATTTTTTTAAAAAATCTTTAATTGTGTAGTTTGTGTCCTTTATAAAGTTTATGTCTCTGCTACCAGGCATTACATTTTATGACACACATGGCCTGGCCAGACAAAGTCTCATTTATGTCAGATCTCATGCTCATAACAAATGAGTCTGACACCCCTGAACTAGAGCATTAAAAGAACACAGTGGATCCTGAATGTGTCCCATGCTCTTAATCTACTTGGTGGTTAAACTGGAGCTCAATGGCCTTCTTCCTGTGATAACTCCTTTTCTTTCACATTTATTTTTTCTGCAGCCATCAAATAAAACAAAGGCTGTAGAGGCCATCTATTTAAAACAAGGAATTAGAAGCTATAGCCACAAACCCTCTGTTGGTTAAAGGCCACTCCAGTTAAACATTTTGAAACAAATTTAAGATACGTGAAGTGTCTCCGTCAGAGACACATGCAAGCTCAGATCAAACCACACACAAAATAAATGGTTAATCTGTAAAACCAGGATTCATTTCACAGACACACAAATGCTGGTTTGCTTTGACAAAGTCTGGTTTCATTGCCTTCTCTGTAGCCTGAGGGGGCAGGCACAAAGAAGACGCCAGGGTGTCTGCATTCATACATCATGTAAAACACTATCTGGTGAATAAACCAACTCCAGATTCTGGCTTGATGAACCTTAATTAATCATAGTTACTTTAATTAAACCAAGGTTTCACACCAAATCTGAACTGAGCCACAGATGCATACTTTTTTTCTGAAACTGATGCCACAGATACTGTTCCTATCCTGTTTGGAAAGCATTAAGCACCAAACAATAAGCTTCACAGACACTATCATAAGTAGAAGAGCCTTGACACAATGATTGATAAATGGAATAGCCTTATTGGATGGAGCATTTATTACTAGTCAGTATGTCATATTGCTTCACTATAAACGAAGAAAAAGTCACTACAGATCTTACCAGTCATTCAATAATTAATAAATGAATCCCCAGTTCTTACCCCACTACACCTTAGTGGGGGGGGGGGTTTCAGTGTCCCTAATCACGCACTCATACTTGCTGTTTCTGGACAACAGGTCCAGGATGCGCTTGTGTCTTTGGGGTAGTCATGTTGCATAAAAGCACTGTTGAGAAAGTATTTGATCTTATCTTTAAGAGGTAGACCTTTTTTAAAAATGTAATTCTTACAATTACGACTGCAATTCACTCTCCATGTAACTGTTTCTAAAGACTACCAAGAGGCTTCAGTTAGTGCCAAAGTGGCCAGCCTTCTCCCTATTAACTAATTAGCCTCCTCACTCTGAACTAATTACCGTATTACAGCAGAGGCAAGCTATGGTGCTGCATGAATAACTCAAGATGCTTTTTAAAATCTATATTGCAATTCAAACAACTCTATTGATAGTAAGTAACAAGTTTAAAATAAAATCTACCTAGAATCTGGTGTATAATTCTAATATTAGGAAATGAAGTGACTAAATGAGAGAAGCATTTTCATTCATGTCTTCAAAAGGGAAAAATAATATTTGATAACTTTCAGTAATATATATATATATATATACATATATATGCTATTCTGCCATGTGGATGCCAGGCAATCCCCCTAAATATTAATATCTAGATTTTCAATCCACTCAAGAGTTCAAAAAGCTCCACATCTCCCAGGAAAGCACAATACTCACATTCCTGTGACAGATGGAAAATAGTTTGACAGGCCATAGCACAATCGCATTTGAGTCCTGGTATTTTTACCCATTTAAACAACAGTCTGCACAACTGCAAAGTCTGTTCATATTCCATTAGCCATCTTCCATACTGTATATGGCAAGTCAAATCTGAGGGCCTTTCATTGGTGTTTATCAGGTTACTGATATCAGGTGGAACAGATTACCTTCATATTCACAACCATTCATTCCCTAGATCAAAATGTTGTGGTTGCAGGATTTCTGAGGATCTTATTGCTTGGTATCAGGATGTTACTGGAAATGCTGGGGGTCTCTTCTTTTTATGGGGGGAATTAGCAGACGAAGAACATAGGTAGAGCTATTTTGTAGCAGGGATCTTTTACCAATGATATGAAGATCCTGTTTCAGAAAGAAAACTCCAGAGCTAAAATATAGTTTTAAAAATATTTACTAAGAAAAATATGTAAAGCAGGGGTGGGGAACCTCCATCCCGAGAGCCATATATGGCCCTCATGGTCACTTGGTGTGGCCCTTGGGGATTGCTGAACCAACCCAAGCCATGTGGTAGCCTCCCTGGGGCCTGGCTGGCCAGCGAGGATCGTGGGGCCCAGTTGCGCTGTGCAGCAGCCTCCCCAGGGCCAGGCAGGGATCACAGGGCTCAGATGTACTGTGTGACAGCCTCCCTAGGGCCTGGCAGCCTGGCTGCCTGGCCAGAATTACTGCAGGGCCCAGAAAAGTTACTCACAGTTCAGTTTGCACTTGATTATCCCAGATGGTGTGGCCTAATATGCTAATGAGTGTGTGACCTAATATGCTAATATTAGGGGATGTGGTCTAATATACTACTGAGTGTGTGTGTGCGCGCGCTCCAGATTAGGCTCTCCCCATATGACTTCAAATAGAAAATCAATTATTTGTATTAATTTTGCTGTCCTGAATCATTCTCCCTCAGCAGAGCACTGTTTTTTAAGTTGATAATTTTTTATGGCCTGCAAATGGTATTATAAATATCCATATGGCTCTTGGCAGAAAAAAGGTTCCCCACCCCTGATGCAAAGAATACAATCACACACACGCAGGCAATAAATACAGAAACACACAACCAAGAGCTAGAAAAACAGATATGAGTGATAGGGAATTTTACGGAATGTTAAAGAGGGTGATATTACCTGTTCCAGATGTGCAGACATCCATTTAGAAATTAAAAATGGAGACATGCACTGCCATTGTGCCATGTCTGAGGCCCATTACTTAGAGTAATGGGGGAACAACCCATGTGCCCAGATTGAACAAGGAGGTGTGGCTTACTCTCATGTTTAAATAAGGTTTGGAGGGGTGGAGACCCTCCCAGAGCTATGATGGCTCTTAATGGTCTTCAGGAGTGGAATTCTAGCAGGAGCTCCTTTGCATATTAGGCCACACACCCCTGATGTAGCCAATTCTTCAAGAGCTTACAAGGCTCTTTTTTGTAAGCTCTTGGAGGATTGGCTACATCAGGGGTGTGTGGCCTAATGTGCAAAGGAGCTCCTGCTAGAATTCCACCCCTGATGGTCATAAATGTGTCTTTCCTGGGTACCTGAATGAATTCCCAGCTCGACAATAACTGAAGATGATGGGTTTAATGTTGGTATTAATTTAGTTTTAATACTCTGAGGGGTCAGAATAGAAGACAAAGAATTTAGCAGCATGGTCTATATTAGCATAGAGGTAAACAAAAGAAGCTCAGTTGTAGCAAGATAGGAAGATGGGCCATTAGCAGCTAGCCAGTGATTAGATCATGAGTCATACTTTACCTGAGGACTCCATTGTTATGAACATTCTGTTGGGAGGGGGGAGAGGAGCCAGCCAGGAGGATACCTTATGTTGTAATTAGAATAAGCCCAGACATGTCTCTCGGACCCTTTGCAGAAAGTAGTTTCACTTGGCCTGTTTCTGACAAGCAGCATCCATTTTGGTTCCAAACTGGGAACCCCACTACTCTTTGCAGGGTTCTCCCACAGAAGCAGGCAGAGCCTCCTGGCCACAAGGATTTTAGTCTGGAATGGCCCATGTCAGCCAAGTTGTTGTGAATCGTCAACTCTGTTTTCAGTGCTCTTTCTATACTCATGAAGAAGAGCATCTTGTCTTCAGTGATGTGGGGAAGTGATGTGACACAACATGGGTAGCCAATATGTTGGGGTGAGTTTAATACATCAGCTGATAGTTCTCACTGTTGTATTGAGTTGGGCATCAAGTTTGTGGACATGGGAGCTGTTGAGCCACACTGAAGCACCATATTCCACAGTATTATTACACCCAACCCCAAACCTGAGTATCTTAGTGTTGTAGCAGACGCACCCCAAGTTGTATCACATAATTTTTGGAGAATGTTTTTCATATATGTATTTTTGCTGCTACACTGGGAAGATGGTGTTTATAACTCAAGGTCCTGTCCAAGGTACTTAGGTATATGGTTGTGTTTAAGCTGGTTGCCATTAAGGTGGGCATTCAGCTCACAGTTGGCAATATTGTTATTGAGATGGAAACAAGACCATTCTTTCTTCCTGGGCCTGGGATAATCCGCCATTTACGATAGTAGTCAGTCAAAAGTCTGAGGTCCTAATCAGTATTTCCTCAGTCCTTTCAATTGATTTGTGCCTCACTGCAATCACCATGTCATCAGCATAAGCAAAGCATAAGCATAAGTTTATAGATTTATAGATCATGGAAGTGAAAGTGATGACATGAAAGGAGACACAAATTAGTAGATAATATAACCAATGTTCCTTCTAAACTGTGGAGTCTTGTGAGCAGAAATTCTACTTTGTGAGCTACCAGCATTAAATTTGTGAACTACTAGTATAGCAGTGGATCAATAATTAATACCAATACCTAATCAATATAGCAATGTTAGAAGTATGTAAGAGTGCTTTTGAGAAATAATCTTCTATAGCAGCTTGAAACAAAGGAGTGTTAGCTTGCAAAAAGGGAACTGTGACAGGTCATTGACCTTGTTAAAACCACAAGCTGAAAAACATAGAACGAAACCTGAAATGTTTCCAGAGAAAGAGGAACCAGGGTTTACAGAGGCCCTAGGAAAGGCCCTAATAGAGGCCCTGACGGTTGAAAAACAACCCGAATTGTGGTGAAAAATGTGACGTAGTATATTTGTGACGTAGTATATTGAGTTGGCAATTGGGGAGAAGAAACCCAATAAAAAGAAGCAGAAATTTGTAATTCGCTGCTCAGAGCTGAGAGTTCAGACCCTCTCTCTGATGCCCGTGTATAGAGCGCTTATGCACGTTAAATAAAGAAGCTGTTTTCCTGATCCCTCGTGTCCGCGGCCTCCGTTATTGATCCGGCAGAATTTGGTAATGTATAAATAGGGTTTCCCTGCTACATATTGTGGTGCATTGGGCCGGTTCTATTAGCCTGGCCGACTGCGGCTGCTGCTGACTGGTGGGACTAGAGCAACGGTAGTGGCGCCACCAGCCCTCTTTTGGGCTGACCGTCCTCAGTCTCCCCCGTCGCCGGCTGCCTTCGACCACGCCTAATCGACCTAGCGGAACGGGGCACCAGGAACCAGCCCTGCTTAGAAGACCCCGGGGCGTGAGTCTTGAACCCCAACCTAGAACCTTGACCACAAGGCCATGACAACTTTGTTTTCGGCCCTTGTGCTCAACGTAGCTTTTTCTGTATCATCCTCTGACTGCAGTAACGAACCTCGTCGAGATGGTCGGGTAGGTGACCATACCGGGTCGCCTGACAGCCCACCTCCGTTGAGGGGCGGGCAGGAACACCCCGCTTCAGCAGCGCTCGCAGAACCCACAGAGCGGGAAGGGACATAGTCGCCTTCCGCCTGCGGCCTCCTAACAGTGTCTGATCGACGGAGAAGGGAAGGTATTAGCCCCTTCTGCCGGCGGGCCTTAGTCGGTTCCGCATGCAGCCGCTGCACTAGGCTACGGGCTGCATTCGAAGAGGGGAAGGGACGATTTCGACCCTTCTGCTTCCTATAGGTAGGGTACTGGGTGAAGAAGAAAAATAAAACGGCTGAGTCACCCGCCAGGGAGCGGCCGCCTCTTCTTCCATTTGGGGAAAATTCTGTGTTTAATGTTTAGGGAAACTGTGTGTCCAATATGTCTTACATGTTTTGCCTGTTTGGTTAACCATAACTGCACTTCTACTCTGGGGGACGCCCCTGCTGTTTTTTGTGTTTGCCATCCTGCTATAGGTTTTTGGCAGGGTGCCCCACTCTTCTTTCAGAGCTTTCGAAAAGTGGGGAAAGAAAGGAGGGTTTTTGTGCCTCATCATTACTTAAGAAGGGATAGTGGATCTGTCAGTACCGCGTTTCCCGCCTGCGTAAGCACGGTGGGCCGGGACCACAGAGAAGTGGCTGAATAAGCTCCCATATGTGTTCTCCCTCCCTTACCAGGGAAGAGGGGAGGCATTTCTACGATTGGGAAGATTGTGACTTTCGGGCTCCAGGCGATAAGTTCTATTATATAGTTCGTCCCTGGGTGCGCACCCCAAATAAATTGTCCCTCTGTTGGGAAGAGGCCCTTTGCCCCTACCTTCGGGTCCAATTGTGGGAAGGGTCCAACGATACAACCACTGGGTGGCTATTTAAGCGACGAGCGAAGACTCTCGCTGGGGGGGGTGGCACCTGGGCGCGGTGGTATTTTCTTAGACAAAAAGAGGGGGATCGCATCTGTGCCTGGAAGATTAAGTCCCAAACTGCCCATCCAGTAATCAGTAAGAGGGCGGTGAATTGGTCCCCTCTGATTGCCCAGCACCCACTAGCTGTGAAGGATTTTCACTCACGAAATTGTAAGCGCTGCTCTGAAGGAGAGAGCTCACTTAGCCTTAGCTCACAGGTCGAGCCTGAACTGGCCTGGTACATAGCGACTTTGGATGCTGGATGGGACCCCTTTAATACCAAAGCGGTGGTCTGCCAGTTAGTCGGCCAGTACCTCGACGATACCTCGCTAATACAACCGCATGAACCCCTCCCCAGACTTTCAGTTGCAGGACCAGCCTCACTGGAGCCCCCGTCGGAGGTTCCGTAGGTTGGTAGGACCCTGGGTCTACACTCCTGGATTACTGACCCTCTGCTGGCGCACTCCAGCGCCCCGTAGGCACAGGCATAATATCTGCCTGTGGGCAGGAGAACAGGGGGAGACGACTGCTTGGTTGCTAGGAGGTCAAATCAGGGGCCCGACTGGAGGCGTAGGACGCACACGGTGGTGCTTCCTAAGGAAAACTGGGGAGGGTCCCCTACTGGCTTGGAAGATCAAAGGTCGGACAGCCACCCCAGGGAGCTTAGAGGTTGAGTTACCACCCAGCCTTGGGCCGCCTTTAAGGATTTGACGAGTCGCCTTTTTGGTTTATTTCAAACTCAGACTAATGCAGTCAAGGGCAGCTTGTCAAATCATTGGTCTGAGTTTGGGGTGGATTATAAATAGGACTGTGGCATAGATAGACTCCTGGAGGAAAATGAGGAGTCTGGATTTTTTAGATGTCCCAGAAGGGTCCCCGCAGCAGCGTACAGCAGCTGTGGGCTCCCGAAGTGTATTGTGGAAGAAGTTTTTAGCAGTCCCCGTAGTGGGTGCAGTTCTGCTTATAACTATCATTGTAATGGCTGTCCAAAAGACACAGCCTTGCTCACCATGCCCCTTTCTTGGCATCACTGCCTGCCCACAACATTGGATTGGGTACCATGGGAAATGTTATTATAAATCTGAAGATGAAAGGGATTGGAATAGCAGTGAGACTAAATGCTCTGCATTTGGTGCCACTTTGGCATTGATTGATTCACAATGGGATCTGAGTTTCCTAGTGAACCTGACTCGCCCTGTACACCACTGGATTGGCCTCTCCAAACAGACAGGCCCAGTGTGGAAATGGCAAAATGGCACAGAGTTTGCTGATCAGTTTCTTGTGCGAGGAGATAATGTATGTGCTTATTTGGATGATACTGGTGTAAGTAGTACCAGGTGTTCCCTGGAGAAAAACTTCCTCTGTAGCCAGGCGGATGCCTGTGCTGGAAGTGTAGGGAGACATTAAGATCAGAGTCAACCTCACATTACTAGAAGCAGCAGGGCAGTGTAAAAGGCCGCTTGTGGTGATGTGAAATATTTCTGCAGTATTGCGTAACCCTCCCTTAGAAAAACGGGAAGTGCCAGTATGAATCAGTTATCTAGCAACTGGCAATGAAAATGTATGTGTTTTTACCCCAGGAGATTCCTGGAGAACCCCAAAGATGCTATCTGTTAACCAGGAAAACTATGCTTTACTTTGTTTTATGATTGTAATGGGATTGCCATGCTCATGTCATAGGGATCCGGCGGCTGCGTATTACTTGAACTTGCACATCATTAATTGAATATGGGTGTGTAGCTTGAGTGGTATGCAGTTGCCGGGTGTGGCATCTCTGAATGGTCACCTCTTGGACAAGGCACTGTAGTTAAGGAACCCCTTGGGAATTAAATTTAAGACATGGAGCAGTGTTTTCTGCTGCCCTCAGTTGTAGGGAGCTGGTCCTTTAAGCCCAATGCAAGGCTCCCCGCCTTTTTGGTCCTTCAGACCCCTGCCCCTTGCATCAGTTGGCACAGGAAACCCACGTTAGTCATGTGATGCCCTTTCCCAACTTCCGACCCATGATTAGGCTTGGAGGCATTCAGGGCAACCTCTACCTCCGTTAGGCATGTATCAGGAGGTGAAGGAAGCCTTGAGTATTATCACCTTTTACCTGTACGATTGGCTCCCACGGAGAAGGGTTGACCATTTTAGGGAAGAATTAGAGCAGCTACTTGAGAGGAAATATGAAGGCCACTGGTACCCAGAGACACCCCTAAGGGGGTCCGCCTATCGCTGTATTTGGATAGGGAAGACCAGAGACTCTGTAGTAGAATTGGCTGCCAGAAGAAGTGGACTGACTGTAGAGGATGTCCAGGACAGCATTCCTGCAGAATTGACTGTGTGGATTGACCCATTTGAAGTCTCCTACCGATTTGGGGAAGAAGGGCCAGTCGAGACCGTGTATCTGAAAGACAATAAAGGCTGCAGCACAGCCAAGGGACAGAGCAAAAGCAGAAGCAGGCTCAACCCTGAGGCTCCGGCTTTTGTCCCCGCTAGGAGTCAGACAACCTTCTTGTCCGGCTCCCCACCTCCATCTGCTGACCAATCTTCTGGTCTGACTTTCACCGTGGCTACTTTTGCAGCTACCAAGTTTGGCTCCACAAAAGTGAAGAAAAGCAGCAAAAGGCTGAATTGGGGTCTTGCTTGCCCAGGAAAATAAAGGGCTGACTGTGAGAATTGTTTAAATAAGCTTCTTCTCTTGTACAGTTGCTAAACGCCATTGCTGGAGGAGTGGGAGAAGATGGCACCGTCCCCTCCGCCGCAGGAGGCCCAGATTGACGTCTGCCTTGACTGGAACCAGGAGCTGGAGGAAGATAGTCCCCCTAAAGTTGGTCGTAAGGGACGAGCCAGAAAGACAGCGGCTCCAGCTGGGAAGAAGCACTGGAAGAAGACCATTGCGAAGACCTTCGGCACTTACGAGGGTACCTATAACCTCGAAATCAAGGGTCATGAACGGTTTCTGATGTTTAAGGAGCTGAATGAAGCCCTAGAGTTTAAAGATGCCCAGGAAGACCTCGAAACGGGGAAGAAGACCTCAAAGGGTCGTGGTAGAGGCAGAAGACCCCCAGACGATCAAGAAGAAAAGATGCCCCGACCTCCGGGTAGGCCCAGGGCTATGAGACCCTCACTGGCACGCGACGAGTGCGCCTTTTGCCGCGGGAGGGGGCACTGGATCCATTCGTGCCCAGACGCCCCTCCCCAATTCCGCGACAGAGGAAGAGGCCGAAGGGGAGTGCTCGACCACCACTGGCATGCAATGCGTGAACCAAGAGTCATGAGAGTGGCCACAGGATGGTATCTAGCCCCCTACAAGCAAAACCACACAGCTTGGAACGAGGTCTCAGACGTAAGAGCTGCAATTGAGGCGATACCAGAGAGAGACGAGCACGGAAACGGAGAAGACATAGACGAAGCAGCCGGCCTGGCCCCTGAGATAGATGTGAGTCCACAAGAGCCTCTCCAGGAAGAAGCAGCGGCTTCTGCCCTTTTGAACCTCAAGAAGCTTTTCCAAGAAGAAGAAGGCTTGGAGGAGGATCCACCTGTTAAAACCCTGATGTGAAGTCACGAAGAGGGGACCCCTTTTGAAGTAGTTTTGATTCATTTGCTTTCTGCGCTTAAAATAATAATAATAATAAAGAGAAATATTGCCTTTCCTTTGCTAGCAAGAACTCGCCACAGAAGAAGGGAAAAGGTAGGTTGGTCCCTGGGAAGAGTTAAGTAGTCAAAATGTGTTCTGAGCTAGTTTTAGCTTGACACATTGCTTAGTGCCTTGCTCATATCTTGTGATGCTTAAGTAAGAAAGAAGGTTTAGTTCTTTGTGATTTTATTCATGAGAAGCCCTTTGGAAGATTGTTAAGATGAGAAAACCCAGCCCTGGAAAGAAATGTTACGATGATAGGATAGGCTTGTATTGAACTAGATTTTGTTTTACTATGCAATTTTAACCAAAGCTTTCCTAGATAGGCTTTCTAGGTGCAGCTTCGGCCCCAGACGTGATTGCTTGAAGCCCGACCTCTGGACCTCACTCACCGGCAGTAGTGAGGTTCCACAGGCAACGCCCTCTGGATCCTGGCCTACCGGAAACGGCAGGATTCCACAGGCATCAGAAATGACTCTCCCTTGGCGTGGAGCGGTCAACTCCTGTGCGGTTGCAGCTAGGGAGCTCGATTGCTCTACACTCCGGGAAGAAGAAGAAATTCCTCGAGCAACAGCCAGCTGATTGATTATCAAATGTATTATGGGTTTGATGTTTGGCTTTAAGTAGGTTGATTTTAGTATGTGTGTGATGGTTTGTGGATGTAATGATAAGTAATCAAACTCCGTTTGAAAGAGGGGAATATAGCAGTGGATCAATAATTAATACCAATACCTAATCAATATAGCAATGTTAGAAGTATGTAAGAGTGCTTTTGAGAAATAATCTTCTATAGCAGCTTGAAACAAAGGAGTGTTAGCTTGCAAAAAGGGAACTGTGACAGGTCATTGACCTTGTTAAAACCACAAGCTGAAAAACATAGAACGAAACCTGAAATGTTTCCAGAGAAAGAGGAACCAGGGTTTACAGAGGCCCTAGGAAAGGCCCTAATAGAGGCCCTGACGGTTGAAAAACAACCCGAATTGTGGTGAAAAATGTGACGTAGTATATTTGTGACGTAGTATATTGAGTTGGCAATTGGGGAGAAGAAACCCAATAAAAAGAAGCAGAAATTTGTAATTCGCTGCTCAGAGCTGAGAGTTCAGACCCTCTCTCTGATGCCCGTGTATAGAGCGCTTATGCACGTTAAATAAAGAAGCTGTTTTCCTGATCCCTCGTGTCCGCGGCCTCCGTTATTGATCCGGCAGAATTTGGTAATGTATAAATAGGGTTTCCCTGCTACACTAGCACTAAAGTTGTGAGCTACTGCATAAATTAGTTTGCTCTGGAGCCATTCTTCATGAGCTAAGACAAAACTCTGTGAGCCAGAGACTAAAAAACTGTGAGCTAGCTCACACTAACTCAGCTTAGAGGGAACACTGAATGTAACTGACATTTTTCTGTCAGCTGAGTTAGACAGATACTGCCTCCAATACTGCACTAATATGCCTGATTTCCCAAAGTGTTTACATAAATCACATGGCTGACATTAGTTGGGGAAAGCTTGGATTTTTTTATAACTAGTGCCAGTTACACATGTGTAGGTCCTTTGCAATTACACTGCAGCACGGGTTTTATGTAGAAACAATTTAGTAGGTCTTCATTTTTGATATTATAGAAGTTAACATGAAAAGGGCCAGAACATCATTAGAATAATTAGAGTTTGCCATGAAGAAGTTAAAATGCACATTAACAAAATGTATTTTGAAATAGAGGCACAGAATTTTTAGAGGAGAATCAGCAAGGGTTTTCAGATGGCACAGAATAATGCCAAAGTTGCTGGGTAGCCAAATGATTTCTCATTATCTAAAACTAAAATTGCACACATACATAAAGAAGGAAAAATTGAGGCAGAGGGCGACGCGGAAGATGGTGGACGCTTGAAGCGGCAGCTCCCGGCTCACAGTCCCTTCCCGCTTCTCCTGCTCCCGTTCCCGTTCCCAACTATTTCTTTCACCTGGCATGGGCAAACGAACTGCAGGGAACACCAAGGCAGCCAAGAAAACTCCTGCGAAAGCCACACCGACGCAGCAGGTACTAAACTTTCTTCCAACGAGCCCCGGGCCCTTACCTCTCTCTGAAATGGAGTCCAGCCCTTCCCCCGGCCCTGCTCAGGAAGAGGGCTCTTTATTAACGACCCAAACATTTCAAGCGGCGATTTCACGCTTGGAGGACTCAATAGGGGTCACAATGGGGGAGAAGATCAGCAAAGCTATTACCCCCTTACAATTAGAACTAAAAAAAATTAATGAAACGCTTTCAGCAGTCACTCAAACTGCAGACTCAGCGCTGGAAATGGCTACGGTGGCCCACGAGGCTGTACAAGCCCTGCAAAGCTCAGACCTATGGCTCCATGAGAAGGTGCTTTACCTGGATAACAGATTAAGGGCTGCTAACCTGAAATTTAGAGGCCTGCCAGAACAGGCGGAAGAGAACCAGGAGGTAAAAATCTTCATTGCCTCATGGCTTGCTTCAGCCCTCCACCTCCAAGATGGAGTCGCCCCTCTTATTGATTCTGCCTACCGTCTGGGGGCATTACAGCCCAAGTCAAAAGACTTTTCAAGAGACATACTCGCCACGGTTCCAGACTCCAGGACCAGAACCCTGATTTCACAGAGAGCCCGATCTGAAGAGGGTCTACTCTACAAGGGAAAAAAGATCCTGGTTCTAGCTGATCTTTCACCGGAAACCCTGCAGCATAGAAAAGAAATGAAGCCGATTCTAAACTCACTATTTGAACACAAAATATGCTTCCGCTGGGCTTCTCCTATCCAGATACTGGTTGTTCACCAGGGCCTTCGGCTAACAGCTTCTGATTTCACCTCCGGCTGTGATCTTCTTAAACAACTAAACATTGACTCTCCTTCATCTCCTGACTCAAGTAGGGCTACTTCATCTCGTTCAACCAACCCACCGTTTTCTTTCAAGCCAAGAAGACGACGCTGACTTCTCCACGGACGTTCAGTTCACCTCCTGCTACTTCCATCTCCTGCTTCTGAACAGTTGTATTTGCACTACCCATGCCATCTTGTTCTGGTTTAAGGGAGCGGGGTCTTTCTTTCCTCTTATTATGTCACATTGTTAAGGGAACAGCCGGGATGTTCCTTCTTTTTGCTCCCTCCATATTAGATTGTATATTTCTTATATACTGAGTAAAGTTGCATTGTTTCCTGGTTGGAAACAATGAACAGTTTAGTAAGATTTATGTTGTTAATATTGTTGATTTGTTTTTTTAAGGGGAAAAGGTACCTTTTACTGGTGTTTATTTATGGCCCTTTTCAGACGGTGCTTTTTGACCAGCACTGGTATGTTCTGGTATACTCTGGCCATGATCCACGAACTCAGTGGATCCCTTTAGCGGTGTTTGGGGTTTTGGAAATTTTTACATTTATACTGAAAAGTGGTTTGTGTTTGTTCAATTTGGTTCGGACAAATATGGTTGCCGTTGGGAACCTAGATTTTTGCAGTCAGGTCACCAATCCTGGTACTCCCACCCCAAAGTTCTCTCTTTGTTTATTCTGTGTTGTGAGAACAAGGGAAATCTGGTCATTGCTACTTGTTTTTTCTACTTCTTCTCATCATTGTTATACAGAGCCCCAGTCCGGGTTCTACAGGCGTTATATGGATCTTAACAATGTTTTTTTTTACTTTAATGTACCTAAATTATGTCTGACTTAAAGTTAATTTCTCTCAACTGCAGAGGCCTTAACAACATTATTAAAGCCAAGCGGCTTTCTTCCGCTTTGACCAAATTACAACCTGATCTTCTTTTCCTACAAGAAACCCACATTAAGTCGGCAAGCTCCACCATACTTCAATCTAAATGGTTCCATACACAGTACGTAGCTCCTGGTTCTTCTAAATCATGCAGAGTCGCCATTCTACTTTCAAAAAATACCCGGTTTGTTTTGTCGGCTCAAGAAGTCGATCCCCAAGGACGTTATATCTTTATAAAAGGTACACTTAATGACTCTCCTTTCACTCTGGTTTCTCTATATGCTCCCAACTCCTCACAAATTACCTTTATAAAAGACACGCTTTCTAAACTTGCCCTTTTCCAAGAAGGGGCAGTCATTATAGGGGGGGACTTTAACCAAATCATAGACCCCAGGTGGGACAGATCCTTTAAGCCACACTCTCCCCCGACTTCTTCCCCAGCACCTATGCAATCTGTCCTTCAAAATTTTAACCTATGTGACGTTTGGAGACTGCATAACCCGGGGGTTAAGGACTACACCTACTTCTCGGCATTACACAATACCTTTACAAGGATTGATTATTTTCTTATTTCTCCCTCCTTATTGAACCAGGTTTCTTACACCAATATTGGCCTCAGGACACTTTCCGACCACGCCTGGTTGGAGTGCACACTGCATGTTGGTTCTCAGGACAGGCCTTCATTTAATTGGACATTAAATAAATCACTCCTTCTGAACCAAGAATTTTGTACACAATTAGAGCAAGAGATTAATCTTTATTTCAAAAACAATTTGGATTGTGGGGTTTCCAAAGAAATTGTGTGGGACGCAATGAAAGCTGTTCTGTGAGGCAAGTGTATCTCCCTGCATTCGGCCTACAAAAAAAGAAAATTAGAACTGAAACAACTTATTTTAGACAATATTAAACACTTGGAACAAAAACACAAGCAAACCTGCTCTAATAAAATTTACCAAAAACTTGTTCTCGAAAGACAGAAACTAGACTTATTGGAAACATCTAATATTCGAAAAAATCTACTATTCGTGAAACAAAAATACTGGTATAACCACCCCCGTTCGTTGAAGCTACTCTCGTGGAAACTCAGGAAAGAGCTAGGTGAGAGACAGATTAAATGTCTTAGAGGCAACTCTGGCAAAATACACTCATCAAATAAAAAAATCTTGGACACCTTCCATCAGTTTTTCCAGCAGCTATATACCTCGTCCAATCCTCCTTCTCACCTAATAGACCACTTTTTTCAAAACCAGAAGATCCTTACCCAACTCTCCCATGAACACCAAGCCTTTTTAGATTCTCCGATTTCTTCCCTTGAAGTCGTTGACGCCATTAAGGCCTCCAAAATCAATAAAACCCCAGGTAGAGATGGACTACCTTCAGAATTTTATTAAAAATTCAATCTTTCCCTGGTACCTCACCTTACCACTGTTTGCAATCTTGTTCTGGACTCTGGCTGTATGCCTCCCTCCTGGTCCCAGGCGAAAATACTTATGATTCCCAAAAAAGACAAAGACACATTAAATGTTAAATCTTACCGCCCCATTTCTTTACTAAATAACGATTATAAAATATTTACTTCCATTTTGACTGCTAGATTGAACACAATCATAGGGCTCTATATTCACACCAACCAATCAGGATTTATTCCGAATCGCGATATCACGGACAATACTAGAGAAACAATTAACTTAATTCAATATTGCACTTTTCAGCCATACGACTCCTGCATTCTTGCCTTAGATATAGAGAAGGCCTTCGATAGTGTAGAACCTCTCTTCCTTAAAAAAGTCTTACATCACATGGGTTTCGGACCTAGGTTCAGAACGGTTATAGATTCTTTGTATTCCTGTCCATCCGCGTTTATACAAATCAATGGTCAACAGTCCCCTTCACTTATCCTAGAAAGAGGGACTCGTCAAGGGTGCCCCCTATCACCACTGCTATTCGCCATTGTCATAGAGCCCTTTGCAAATTTGATACGGCTTTCTTCAGAGATCTCTGGTATCTCTGTCCAAAATTCTACTTTTAAAATAAGTTTATTTGCCGACGATATAGTCTTATATATTACAAATCCACTACAGTCTATTAAAGCCGTTTCCTCTCTCCTGTCTGATTATAGTAAACTTTCAGGTCTTTCAGTTAACCACTCGAAATCAATTCTCTACCCGATTAAAATTTCCGATACTTCTAAAAAAGACATAGTTGCAAACTACCCCTTTCATTGGGTCTCTGATTCCTGGTCCTATTTGGGGCTGAAAATCCCCTTAAATATAGCTGGCCTATTAAAAACTAACTACACGGCCACGGCTTCTGAGATTACTACCACGCTAAAGCAATGGGATAAGTTGCAACTATCCTGGATGGAAAGAATCCATGTAATTAAATCCTTTATTTTTCCCAAGTTTTTACATCTTTTTCGGGCTCTTCCTATTGAGATCTCTTAGCCTACCTTAAAATCCTGGCAACAAATACTGACCTCCTTTATCTGGAAATATAAAAAGCCTAGAATCAAAGTTTCAACTTTATGTCGATCAAGACAAAAAGGTGGCCTAGCAGTTCCCGACATTGCAAAGTATTATAAAGCTACTATTTTATCCCAGATGACCAAAATATTGTACTAACATCCCCCGCCGCCGTGGACGCCCATAGAGGAAGCTCACTTTACCCCACTGAAATACTACGAACTATTATGGCTCAAGAAAAATGAACGCCCACCGTGGCAATTCATGAACCCATTCCTCAGGGCACTCTTGTCAGTATGGGATTCGGAGCGTCATTTTCTGGCTCCAGGACTCTCTACTATCTCATCTTTTATAGGACAAAAATATTTCCTTCCTGCCCAACTACCCTTTTCTTTCAAGGTCTGGAGAGACTCCTCAAACATTTTTTTCTTTAATCTTCTTTCATCTTCTAAACAACTTCTACCTAAAAATGATCTAGACCAAGTTTTGACTAAGCCAGCACCTTGGTTTGAATACTTTCAAATTAGGCACTTTCTTCAGGACCCTAAAGTGATCTCTTCATTTTCTCGCCCTTCATCTGACTACGAACATCTGGTTCTTCATTTTCACGAAGAGAGAACGCCTAAAAGTCTCATTTCACGGCTGTATCGAATCTTATTGTCTAAACTCGAAGCAACCTTACCCTCTTACACCACCCAATGGCATAAAGACTGTGGCATCATCCTTTCTCCCGACCAATGGGACTCTATATGGGCTAGTGATGCCCTACAATCTACCATTATAAATATATCTCAACAAAACTTTAAATTGATAGCACGTTGGTACCTTACTCCTAACCAGTTCTTCCATATGACCCAGTTAGGCTCTTCAGACTGCTGGAGAAACTGTGGGCTCAAAGCCTCTTATTTTCACTGCTGGTGGGACTGCCCCAAAATCAGACCATTCTGGACCTCAATTTGTGCCCATCTCTCCTCTTTAACTGGGGTCTTGATCCCAGATGAACCAACAAGGATACTTCTCAATCATTGGTCCGATACCCGTCTTTCATCTTCTAAAAAATCCTTGATAGTTAAACTCCTGACAGCTGCTAAAACCACGATTGCGCAGTCCTGGAAAAACTCATTGAATTTGACACTTGACAACTGGCTACTTAAAGTCTGGGAACACATTGTAATGGATAAAATTCAGGCAGCCATAGACCACAAAGACCCATACCAAGCCTACGCTAAATATCTGGCAACTTGGCTTCCCATTCTAGAAAAGCTTGACACCGATCCATTTTATGCTAACTCTTATTCTAAAAATAAAATGTATAAGGATTTCCTTTTGCTATAAAATTCTCTTAACAAGTTAATTTCAAGTTATTTAAAGTGTATTATATCTTCCTTTTTCCTTTCCCTGATCTTATTTTATTTTCAAATACTGTGTTATTATAATTATAATTACTATTACCTTCAGTTTGTATTTTGTTTTTAAAGGTTATTTTTGCTCTGTATTCTGTCTATTAAGCTTACGATGTTATTTCTGTTAATCTTGACGGTAAACTTCTTGCGCTATGGATTGTAAGCTACTTTTATGCCTTAATAAAATGTTTAAAGTTAAAAAAAATAATAATAAAGCAGCTCCATATGTGCAAAAAAAAAAGAAGAAGAAGAAGAAGAAGGAAAAATTAACTAATCAATCAGGAGCTCTTAAAGCAACAAGAACCAGTCATTTATTTGAGGATCTCCTCTAACTAGGCAGGCTTCACTCATTCTCCATGTAGGTATATGTTAAAATAATATAGTTCCCAAATATTCTGTACCCTATGGATTGCAAAGAATGCAGGTAATGTTTGAGCACAAAGAAGGAAGAAGAGGAAATTAAACATGGTCAATGCTTTCTTGAAGTTCAGTTTTCCCCATCAGATCTATATCTTTTCTATGGTGGATCACAACTCCAGACTAGTCTCACAGGGGGAAAAAAGCCACACGGGGAGATAATTGTCAGTTTCAATTTTTGAAAACCACAGAGTCTCATATTCCTTGTTAGCAAGTGCTCTGATGTAAGACTATCACAAAGCCTTTCTGATTAATAGCCAGCCCTGTAGGAATCAGGGAGAAAATAACAGACTGCAGAGCTCTGGGGCTTAGACCACTTGAAGGAATGGGCCAACCAGAAATTATGCTCCCAAATAGGAAAAACAACAGTCAATAAGTCCCACAGTGATGTACAAAAGATCCAGTAAGCATCCAAATAACTCACATAAGATTTCCCATAAGAACTCTCTTCAGGGCAGAAGATAAAGAACACAAGCCCACAGTCAAATATATAACTGGCTGCAAATGGTACTGATGCCAGCTCCAAGAACCACAAATATCATCCAAGTGGTACTACCAGCTGCTATCTTCCAGGCAGAACAGTGGCGTTGGTCTGAGAGGTGACAAAAAGTGTAAGCCATGCTCATCACTTCCCCCTATTCCACCACTGTGTGGGAGTTAGAGCCAATTTGGAGTAGTGGTTAACTGTGCTGACTCTTATCTGGGAGAAATGGGTTTGATTCCCCCCTCCTCCACTTGCACCTGCTGGAATGACCTTGGGTTAGCCATAGCTATCACAGGAGTTGTCCTTGAAATGGCAGCTGCTGTGAGAGCCCTCTCAGCCCCCACCCACCTCACAGGGTGTCTGTTGTGGGGGGAGAAGATATAGGAGATTGTAAACTGCTCTGAGTCTTTGATTCAGAGAGAAGGGCGGGATATACCGGTAAATCTGCAGTCGTCATCTTCTTCTTAGCCTCACTGCCTCACTGGATTGCAGGGCCTCAAGTGGTTGCTTGGGTAGTCTGAACCCTGAAAATGTCCTGCTCTCTGGCCCTGGCTATACAATACTAAGGAATGTACCATGCTGCCTGCTGTGAGCTAACTCTGGTCTTTTCCATTCTTTCTTGTGCATATCCCACTCACACATACCCTTTCCCATCCCATTCCAATGCAAAACTCTAATTCTCCTTATAGAGGCGGCATATTTAGTGTTACAACAAATGGTTAAATGCAGCTGTAGTTCTTGGGACAGACCTTCATTTGGGAAGCTTATGGCCTCCCCATGCAGACACAAGGGTGGATTTGTTAAGGTAAGTTATGCTGTCCCCATGGCTGTCTGCCACAGAGCATGCACACTGGTTTGGGTGATGTGAAAGGGCTGACTGGCCATCACTATCTCTGTGCATGGTTAATGTGGGAGTGTAGCCAGTGAATAATGTTGTAGGTGATGAGTGACAGCCAAGCTTTCACAGATACTGTTGAAGTTGGTGCTGCTCCTCAGGGCCGTAGTCAGAAAATTTTGGGTGGAGGAGTCCAGGAGAGAAATGTTAAGGTAGTGGGGCCAGCAGGAGCCCGCATCCAGTGGCAGGGAGCTCCGCAGTCTCCACCGCCACTCCGCCACCATCGCCCCCCCAAGGGACTCACACTGCTTGAGCAAGCAAGCTAGCGGGTGGGGAGGGGAGAGAGATGGCTTTTCGCGGCCCTGCAGGAAGAGGCAGAGGAGAAAGAAGACACTCCAGATCGAGACCCCCAGGCTGGTGCACCAGCAACGGAGGCATCAAGAGCTCCCTCTCCCCACTCAAGCCAGCCATCCGGGGCCCCAGCAGCACAGCCAGCTCAGCCCTGCACCATCAACAGCTGCCATGAGGGAAGCAGCAATGCTGGGCAGGCCTGGCAGCAGGGGGTGGGGAAGCGGATGGGAGGGAAGGCAGGAGGGAGGGAAGGAAGGGGAGACTCTCTGCCAGGCAGCCCTGTGCTTGTTTGGGGGAAGAGAAAGGAATCTGGCATGTTCCCCTGCCCCTGGCAGGGATGGCTCTGCTGCTTCCACTGCTGCTACTCCTCTCAAGTGGGTCTGGCAGCAGCAGCACTTGCGGGGGGGGGGGGGGCAAATGGGAGGAAAGGCGTGAGGGAAGGAAGGAGACCCCCTCGCTTGCTTTCCAGCTTGATCGCCAGCACCCTCACTCGGCATGCTCCCTGGCCCCCATGCTCGATGGGCTCCGATTGAAGGGGCCCTAAGGTTCAAGCAGGGGGTTAATTGGAGGGGCTCAGCCCCTCAGGTCCTCTATAACTATGGGCCTGTGCTCAATTAACTTTTATTTCTATAGCTACTGTGAACTCTGGTATGAGTACATAACATCACAAGTGATATTAGCTCTAGTATAAATGGCTACTATGTGTGGAAGGACCATAGGACTGCCCCGTTATGTAAATGTGTGTCTGGGTGATTCATTATTTAAATGACCACTAGCATTAGCCCTCTACTCATAAAGCCCAATGCTTCCTCCACTCATTCCCTGCTAAGTGATAACAGAACATAAGACTACAAGTTATTTTCATCTCTCAAACACATTCAAAAATGGAAACCCAAGCACTTGTTATCCCCTCTCCTTCCACATACCTCAATGCATCAATCTGTTCTGCTCTTTGTTCTACATTATGCCTAGGCAGAACAACTTTCCTCTCCCCACCCGCACCCCGAAGAAAGGCAATACTGGGGTTAAGAATAAGCAGGCTTCTGCTCGTGTCCACTGAGATGAAGAAAAGAGATACTCAGGGAGCTGGAGTGGCTACCAGAGGAGTGGAGAAAGTAGATAAAGTTAGCAAGGCTTGATGGCAAATCTCAATGCACTCAATTTCTCCAGAACTCTCAGATATTTCGTGTAATAAAAAAATGATTTGAACATCAGCAGTACAGTGCATCTTTTTGCACTGAAATGTGGCTTGAGTCACAGTTACCCATTTGTTTTATTTTGACTAGCCACATAAAATATTTTTTATATGACAAATGGCATTAAAATTCAATATAAATGTTCCTCAGAAGGAGATTTAATTGAGCAGAGTCCATTAGTGAGGGTCACCAAGCAGCTTCCTGCCTCCTCTCCAAAAGCCTCTTCAATGGTAGTGGAAAATGCCTATGACAACACACTTTGTTAAAGACTACTCTGAAAGGCCACCTCAGTCCATAGCTCATGCAAGACACTACTGCCCTCTGTTTTGAAGATTTTGGAGTATGTCTGCAAACGTAGTCTCCATAGTTGACACATACACACAGATTCTCAGCAAAACCCTGCTGTGCCTCATTCAAGCTGACAAGACAAACAGAATTTCCTTCTTCAAGCTTTTGTTGTATATTGTATTACCCACTGGGACAGAAATTATGGGGCAAAAGGTTTACACTTGCTGGGGATTTTGTTAGAAGTTATTTTGCTATATTTCTGGCAGAGTCAGATCTGAGCGAGCACATAATTTAATGAAAGGAGGGATCATAGCAGGCAGAGTCAGGCTTAAAGGGGAAAATAGCCTTGCTGGTTTTCTTGAGAGTTCAAGTTTACACTACTCCTTCTCTTTCAGAGCACGAATAAAAGAAAGTCCTGAGCCATAGGAGGCAAAAAGCCAAAAGCTACACAAGAAGATATTCCAAAGAAACAAAACGCACAGAAATTCATTTGACTTCAGCTAGTTTAAACCACTGTTCCCTTCGTCTTCCAGACTCCCTCTACTTTTGGATATTTTCCTTGTGAATTTAAAAACTTTGTTCGGATTTACCAGCAGTTCAAAAAAAATTCCCCATTTATCCCTGGAACCAGTAGCAAAACCTTGCCTTTCTCAAGATCAAATACCTCTCCAGGAGGGGGTACTGTTTGACCCGTTGCCCTATGCTGTTCTTTAGATAGATACCAAAAGGAATACATATCCATTAAGATACAGATCTTGCTTTGCCAGGAAATGGAAACAAAAACATATTGCCCAATATTCAAGATTGGCTGTTGAAAGTAAAAGATTCACATTTTGGTGAAATTAACATCTAATGAAAAACAAGACTGGCCCATTATATTCAGGAGTTGTACAAAGAATGGAACTGGCAACAGCATAGCTCGAAGTAAAATGAGAATCACTCAGTGCTGACATTCTTGTTTTATGCTTAATTGGACAGTATGCAATGGGTAAATCCTTTTACAGTGTACTTACTTGGCATGGTTTTATATCTTTTCTGTCTCTTTGGGATACTGTAGTTCAATAAATCTTATTTCTTTTTTCAAGATATAGATCTTGCTGACAGCCATTCAGAATGTAGAGACCAGAAGGGCAATGCCTGCAGCTTCTCTCTGGACCCTGAACTGTCTCGCATTCTTTTCACAATCAACTTTTGCCTCTGGGTCAACATAATCTAGGCTGAAATGCAAAGTAGAGACCACCAGGGAGAGGTTCAGTGCACTACTCTTTGACAGTACTATGCATCAAATTTACCAGGGATGGCTATTTATTATTCAGGGCTTATTCTTGCCCTTCTTACATGATCAGCTGTCCTGGGATGACACACGCTGAACTCGCTGCAAGTCCTGATTTCTTTACATATCCAAGAGATGAGGCAGACTGAAGCAAACAAAGCTAATAAAAAATCTCATGCACAACCAGAAACTTTTCACCCATTTCTTTTTCATTCTAACCTAAGTGAAGTACAGTGACTTTAGAAGTGGATTCAAGAAGTTTGAGAAGCATAGCTTTGAATTCTTTTTTTTCTGTATCTTTCCACTGTCTGGAAAAACCCTACAACCATAAAGATTTGGACTATAAACAGAAAAGGCCTTTCTCTTGCCTGCAGAATGGAAGGCTGTTTTCTTGTGGAGTTCACATTTGTATTTACGTATTAAATACCTTATTCCACCTGTCCCTCCAAAGAGCTCAAGATGGAGTACATCATTCCATCCACGTCATATTATTATAATAACCATCCTGTGAGGTAGGTGAGGCTCAGAGTGATGAGTCCAAGATCACCCAGCAAGTACCACGCAGAGTGAGAATTTTAGTTTGAATCATCCAATAAACTACCAACCATTATATCACATAGATGATGAATATGCAGGTAGGTTGGGTGAATGTAATTGTTACCCATTCAAATCATGAAAGAAGAGCCTAGTCACTACTGAATGGAATAACTGTCAAAAGGAGAGAGACAAGGAAGATAAGAAGCAAATTATACTTTAACAATTCTTGGTGAACAGAAGGCTCCTAGATTAACAACATAAGAGAAGCCATGTTGGATCAGGCCAATGGCCCATCCAGTCCAACACTCTGTGTCACACAGTGGCCAAAAAACCCAGGTGCCATCAGAATGTCCATCAGTGGAGCCAGGACACCAGGAGTCCTCACACTGTTGCCCCTCCCAAGCACCAAGAATACAGAGCATCACTACCCCAGAGAGTTTCAATAATACACGGTGGCTAATAGCCACTGATGGACCTCTGCTCCATATGTTTATCCAAACATGTTTCAAGATACATTGATGCTGAAGCATAATGGGAATGGGAATGTGCCACCAAGAAGACACCTGTAGAGTCAGCCCCTTTCTATTCTACTGAGAAATTCAAGACAAGAATCCATCTAAAAATCATAATACTATGCATGAAAGCCTTCTTTCTCTTTCTGTAGCAGAAGCACGCAACATCCATTCTTCCATGCAATCTCAAAGCTACAGTCCTATATTACACATTTCATTTTCAGGCATTTAAACCAGACAAACATTCCCAAAAGATTGGCAGAACCACCTACACTGAACTGTGGTTCTGTTCTGGGTCACCACACAGAATAGCTAATCAACATTTTCAGACACTAGGAAAAGAACGGCTCGGTAAACCAAGTATGTACAGTAATTTCCCATGCCTTCCACTCACCCGTACTCATACACAATGCTCTACAAACCACCATATCCACCAGTGTCCTTGCCAAAACCTTACCACACCTGCATATTTATAACTACAGCAATACTTAACCAGTCATTGTGCAATTTAAATATTTTATAAAGACAATCAGGCCACTTGCTGCCATTCAAAACTCAAAGCAAAATTTTCACAGGAGTGGAAATGCAGATATGAAGATGGAAAAAGTATTTTTGGCTGCTTTGTTTGGAAGCATAGCCCATAAAGCTTTTCCATTTTTGTAGCAAGAAGTGTTCCCCAGGACCCAATCATGTTTGGGAGAGATTACTGTGCAGTAGAGTGCAGAGTGAGTTGTCAGCAATCTCTATCATGGCAGCAGCTGGAAACAGGACAGCCATCATCTCTGAGATGGTTAGCTGACTTGCTGCATTTGTTGTCTGGCATCTACATGGTTGAGTCAACTGGTCCCAGTGCTGGCATACCTCACCACAATTCATGTCAGCACGCTCTGTAATGCTGGACAGTTTTCCTGAAAAATCATCACTATAAATCTCTGCAATTTACATTCTACTCCAACTGTGGGTCATCGGCAGCACTAAATGCAGGTCAATAATTTGAATCAGAATGGTTTTCCTTCACTTTTTCAATTAAAAGCCTATGGGAGAAGTCAGGGTTGAGATTCATTAGTGAATGTGCCTGTGAGACTACAGGATGGACGTTTCTTCTGATTAACTATAATATAGTGGGTTCTATGGATCGATGAGGCGAGATGGTAGTGAAGTATCAGCTCTTTATAGATTACATAGTAAGGCTAAGCATAAGACTGATGAACTCGGCCCACAGGGCCAACTATATACACACCCGTGTTCCAGCGCAAGCGTTTGATTGGTCCATTCAAACCAGCAGGAGGCCTGTGATTGGAGCAGGGCAGCAGGGTTTTGGATCCTGCTGCTCATTGTTTCCAAGTCCCCAAGCTCTGGTTGTCTGGCTCCAATAAGCCCGGCAGGAGCACGCATTCAGTTCTCACTTGAGTCTGCATACATTACATTAACTGAGCATGAGAGTGCCATTCTATGTAAGTGGTGTTTGTCTATCAAGATAAATTCCACCATTCCTTGTTTCTTTAAAATGCAAATTTAATTTTTTTTTTTAGCTTAGGACAAAAAAGGCCCAATTACTCAGGCCAAACTCATTTTACTGGTATTATCAGCTTGCTACACAAACGTTTTGCTTCCTTGCCCAAAGATAAAATTGATCCTTTAAAATATTTCCATCAGAAACTGACTTGAAGGCTAAGAGTTTCCAGTTCATGTTCTCTGGATTTGGCCACTTCTTAAAGCTCTAGTCAAACACACATTTAATAAGCCTGGAGGAGAAACAACTTATTTTCCTCTCTCCTCCTCAGCCACATTGTAAAATGCTGACAGCACTCTCCTGGAAGGGCGGGTAGCCAGCACTGAGCTTAAGCAAGATATACAGTATTTGTAAAATTGTCCCTATCAGGGATTTGAAGGTTTATTTTTTAATTAACTGAAAATGATAACACCAAAGCATGTCATCTGGGGAGTGTTCTAGCTTCATCAGCTGCTGGAAAAATTTCACTCCAAGAGCTGAACTTGCAGGACTTTCAGCAGATTTCAAAATAAACACAGCCATACGATCGTGCTGCAGAGTAGCCAGATCTAGGTAAGGTTACCGGCCACAGAGCTATATACACTTCGGCACACCCCGCTATATTTTGCTACATGGCACCCACATTGTGTATTTGTTAAACCACTAAATGCCAGGCTCAAGCCATGCAGCTGACACCAATGAGAAAACCATCCAAACAGGAAAGAGGTTCCCCCCCCCCCTTCCCAGCCTGTCCTTAGCCTACCTTATTGTGCATGGATATTGCATTAAGCATTGACAGCAGAGCATTCAGTGATCAGAGAATCTTTCAACCACCTAAACTTCTCAGCTCTGCCAAGGACCAAATGTGAGACCCCGGAGGGAAAGGCCAGGAAGCAGAAAATTATGCATGATGGACGGTTCTGGCCTGAAGTTGTGTTTCCTATATGCTCCGCATCACAAGTCAGCAATTTTGCTATAGCTACCTTAAATAATAACAAACAGGCCATTGAAACGGGGAGGTAAGTCTAAGCGAAAAATGTCAGAACTGCTCCTCCCAATAAGAGGCCACTGGATCCAAGAAGCAGAGCTCTTTAAATTCAGCTACCACAAGTGAGGCATTAAAGTCCAAAGAGAATGGTGGTGTGGGTAGCATGGAAGACCGGAAGGAGACAGGGGGAAATTGCTTCTTTCTAAGCCTTCATCTGGAGAAGACTCTGCCTGGCCTTGATATGCTAGAACTTTTTCTACTGGGGGAACTTCAGTAAAGAAAAACTTGCTTCATCTAACAGATCACCTCATTTAGAGGAAAAGGGGATTTTTCCCCACCAGACAGACTATGACCAATTTCCCACTAGCTTTACCTCGCTCGAAAGCGCCTCTTCTCCATGGGGCTTCCATCAGATTTCACACTATCTGCTCCAGGGCTGCAGCTAGCTTCGCCTTTTTCTGGGTGCAAACAGAAACTGGTTTTTAGAGGATCTTGTTTGCTGCGCGAAAGAGGCGGAGCAAGTTGCAGCCTCGGGCAGCTTGTGCAAAATCTGAGGGCAGCCCCGCTGAGAAGAGGAGAGTGACAGTGAGGTAAAGCTAGTGGGAAATCGGTCTATGTGTAGCAACTATTCCTTATTTAAGTGCCTCTACAAGAGCACGTTCTTTGCTCCTGTTCTTAGGAAACATGAGTTTCTCTGCTGAGGGAGAATGCAGGGTAAATGAGCTGAACAAAGGTGGACCGGTAGGTAGAGAACTATGCCCGAATGCACAGAATTATACTCTGCAACATCCAGATACTTTCCAATAAAGTGACTTAAACGGGTATTTGGATGGGAGAGAAAAGCACAACTTGATGGATTGACCATTGGTCTGGAAAGACTGCAGTCACTTTTACAGAATCCTGTTCCTCATGGAAAAAAACACATTAAATTTGCTTTACTCATCTTTTCATTTTATAACACTCTGCCAAAAACAAAGTCTAAATATTACTTATTCTGATATGCTAATTTTCTGTGCTCAGAGGTGGGGGTAATTATTGAAGGAGAGCTTTTAAATATGGTCCATCTGCATTAAAAAAACCCTCAGAGTGACTGTACCCAGTGATATTTCTGAAGAGACAGTTTGGCTTTGAGGTGTGCGTCTGCCACTCAAACAGAGGACAGGCTGGTCTTCCCATCAGGGCCAAGTTCTCAGCAACTTCTTTTTTTTTTTTTTTTTTTTTTTTTTTTTTTTAAGATTTTATTTAGAGCACAAAATACTTTATCTAAATACATTACACGAATTGAAGTTGCTTGTGGCGTATACAGACATAGATAATTCCAACATACATTATCTTAGCAACCATTTCAACATTTCAATCTTCTTATTACACTCTTTCCTCATTCATTTTAATAAATCAAGCCAATCATGAAATTTTTTCCATTTGTCAATTGCCTCTTTTTTTGATAAACCTCTGATCATGTTAGAGAGAATATCCATCTCCGCAATATTCAAAATTTTTTGTATTAATTCATCCCTTTGGGGAATAATTTTTTGTCTCCAGACCTTGGCATAGAGGATTCTGGCGGCCGTTAGAATGTAAACTGTGATATATTCGTCTTCTTTTGGTACATTATCCCGGACTAAAGATAAAAGCATTATCTCAGCTTTTAGCTGTATGTTTTCCTTTAAGATCTCTTTTAATAAATTATAAACCATAACCCAATATTTTTTTGCTAGTTCACATGTCCACCAACAGTGGAAGAAAGTACCTATTTTAGCTTCACATTTCCAACATTTTGGTGACATTTCCGTCTTCATTTTACTCAACCGGGACGGAGTAAAGTACCACCTATGAAACATTTTAAAGAAATTCTCTCTATAGCTGACCGGTTTGATTATTTTGTAATTGTTTTTCCATAAAATGTCCCATTGGTCTAACATGATGTTTTTCTCCAGATTCTGCGCCCACTTTATCATTGTGGTCTTGACTGCTTCCTCTTCTAGTTCCATATGTAAAACATAATTGTATACCCTTTTAATTAATCTATATGAGCCTGATAGTAGCAGTTTATCAAAATCATAATTCGGTCTAGTAAATCCTGAAATTTTATCTCTGTTAAATTTCGCGGTAATCTGCATCATTAACCACCAGTCAATTTTCACTCCCTGGTTGGCCAACTCCTCGTTATTTTTTAATTTATCCATATCATCCAAAAGATCAGTATATCTAATTGGTTTTGTGACTTTCCATAAGCTAGGCTGAACTACTGCTTCCTCCGGTGATAACCATCTAGGGGTCTTCCCCCTATAAATCTTATTTTTGATTTTCATCCAGCCTTCCAAAAGGGACTTTCTAATCAAGTGGTTTTTAAAATAAGTCTGTGGCTTCCCCACATACCAAAGGTTAGCGTGCCAACCGGCCTGGAGATTGAAGCCTTCTATTGCTAATATCCGCCTGTTCTCTAAAAGAACCCAATCTTTAAGCCATAAAATCGTGCAGGCTAGGTGATATATTTCCAGGTCCGGGAGGGCTAAACCTCCGTTTTGCTTGTTATCCAACAGAATTTTCCACTTAATTCTGGGTTTCTTACCCTGCCATATGAAAGATCTGAACTGTTTATTCATTTTAGCAAAAAACGGCTTCTTAACAGCGAAACACACCGTTTGTAACAGAAATAGAATCTTTGGTAAAATACACATCTTAATCAGTGCTGCCCTCCCCATAAATGATAGTCCTAAATTATTCCACTTTTTAAGCAGTATTTCCGTTTCTTTTAACAACGGTATAAAATTATTGTCATAGATGGTACTACATCTATTTGTGAGGTGTACACCTAAATATTTTATTTTATGTTCTAATTTGCAGCCCATCTTCCTTTCTAATTCCAAAGATGCTGAACCAGGCATGTTTTTCGTTAAAATTTTTGACTTCTGTTTATTAACTTTTAAGCCTGCCACCTCACCATATTTAATTAATTCTGTTAAGGCTTCCTCAGCTGAATCAAGAGGGTCCTGCAAAATCAGAACCATATCATCTGCGTACGTCAAAATCTTGTACGCCTCTCCTTTAACTTTAATGCCTTTAATTTTATCATTCATCCGAATCGAATTACTCAGGACTTCCAAAGAGAAAATAAATAGCAGAGGGGATAACGGGCAACCCTGTCTTATACCCTTCTCGAGTGTTATTTCATCTGTTAGCTCTCCGTTCACCACAATCCTAGCCAATTGTTTGTCATAGATCGCTTGAATATTTCTAAAAAAATCTCCTCCACACTTAAGTTTCTTAAAGGTTTCAAATAAAAAATTCCAGTCAAGATTGTCGAACGCCTTTTCAGCATCAATGAAAATAAAAGCAGCCTGCTTATCCCTACATAAATCCAAATATTCCATAATGTTAGCAAGAATACGAATATTATTACGTAAGTATCTGGATGGCAAAAATCCCGTTTGGTCTGGGTGGATTGTGGTGTGTAAGATCTTTTTAAGCCTGTTAGCCAAAATTAAAGAATAAAGTTTATAATCTACATTCAACAAAGATATTGGACGGTAGTATTTAATGTCATCCAATTGTCCTTTCTCTTTTGGTATGAGTGTCACATTACTGCATCTCCAGGAGTCCGGTATTTTTGCCGAACACCAGACCTCCTGTATTAGACTTTTGAATTGATTAATTATCAGGTCTTTAAAAGTAATATAATATTCTGCCGGAATACCATCCGGGCCAGCCGCTTTATTCTTCTTTAACTTAGACCAGGCTTCCTCTAATTCAAACATAGTAATTGGCTCATTTAAAGTTTTTATTTTATCTTCCGGTATTTCCATCAATGGCTTTTTATTCAAGTAAGCTTCTTGTTCTTCCCTACAAATATCCGCCTTTTTATATAACGCTGAATAAAATTCTTTTATTATCATCTTTATGTCTTCCAAACCGACTTTAGGTCTTCCTTCTTTATCCTTTAACACTTTAATTATTCTTTTTTCCCTTTCTATCCTTATTCTATGGGCTAACCATTTTCCTGGCTTGTTAGCGTTGTCAAAATACTGTTGCTTAGAATATGCTATTTTCTTTTCCATTTCCTCCAACATCACTAAATGTAGTTTATGTTTTAGGTTCTTAATTTCCTCTTTAATTCCCCTTTGTAGGGGATTTTGCTTAAATTGGGTTTCTTTGTTTTTAATTAGATCAGTCAGCTCGGTTCTTAATCTTGCATCTTCCCTTCTCTTATTTGCCAGAAAATTAATAACCAATCCTCTAAAGTAAGCCTTACTTGTTTCCCACAACGTCGTTTGAGACACCTCAGCCTGTGCATTTACTTGAAAGAAGAACGCCATTTCTTTCTGTATAAATTCCACAAACCTCTTATTATTAGTTAAATTATGGTACATTCGCCAACCAGATCTCCTCTCCTTACTTCTCATTTCACACATTAAGGGACAATGATCTGCAATCGTTGAGGGAAGGATTTCTACCTCTTGTAATGTTTTGAGCATACCCGCTGAAAGCCACATCATGTCAATCCTTGACCAGGAATTGTGCCTATTTGAAAAGTATGTGTAATCCCGCCTGTTTGGGTTTAATATACGCCAAATATCGGTCAAGCCATAGTCTTCGGCCAAATTAATAAAATTTTGAGGGAGGACACTACTTCCTTTCCTTTTAGTTTTCCCCCTATCCTTGTTCAGAACACTTCTGTCCAGCTGTGGATCTTTCACAGCGTTAAAATCTCCAATAATAGCTATCTTTTCATATTCACAATTTCTCACCTTATGACATAAATCTCTATAGAAGGTACCTTGTGACTCATTGGGTGCGTAAACATTTATTAGAAGAAATTTATCATGACTAACAATCTCAATGCCCTGAAAACGGGCATCCTTCCCTTCAAAAATTAATTCCGCTTGTATATCACCTGAAATATAGGTTACCAATCCTCTCTTTTTTTTACCCTCCTCAGATGTACAAATAGCCTTCCCTAAGCCCTTATTCAATAATAAATGCTCATCCTTCTTTTTTATATGCGTTTCCTGTAGGCAGATAATATCTGCCTTAAATTTTTTGAGTTGATGAAAGACACGTTTCCTTTTTTTGGGGCAGATTTAAGCCGTTTAAGCCGTTTATATTAACTGAGATTATTTTCATTATGTTCAGTTAATTCTAGCCTTTAATTTATTTTTATTATATTTTTAAAATTTGATCTTCACTCCCTCCACTGAGATTTTTTCTTTTTCTGCAGCCTAGTTTCTCTATAATAGCCTTCTTCTTCTTGGCCCACTTCTCCCTCTTCCCGCTCTTTTGAGTACTGATCAAATTCAAACTGTGGGGTTCCCTCTTGTGGTTCTCTATGATTTTTTGACCAGCCCTTTCCCTGGATATTCTTTGCATATTTATTAATGAATTCTTCCATCTCCGAAAGTGAGTCTATTCTAAATCTGGAGTTGGTGTATGTGAAGGCTAGTCCTTCAGGGATTAGCCATCTATAAATTATACCTTTCTACTGCAAAAATTCAGCTAGTTTTGAATATTCTTTTCTTCGAGTCCTTATTGCCCATGGCACTTCTTTCATAATTTTGATTTTAACTCCTTTTATCGTTAGTTGACGATCCCTAAGTTCCTTCCAAACCTTTTCTTTGATCACTCTTCGGACAAATCGCACATGTATTTCACGCGGGAGATCATTCTTTTTGGCATATAATGTGTTGACCCTATAAATACTATCAATCTCTTTTCCCACTTCTTCCTTCTCTGTACCTACACTACTTGTTAATGCATCCGCCATCATTTCTAGTAGACACTCACTTTTTTCTTCAGGCACATTTAAAAATCTGAGCACATATTCAGCCTGTCTCATCTCCATCTGGGCTATTTTATTATTTAATTCATTCTGTTTCTGTTCCAGATCTCCCATTTTAATTTCAGTCTGTTTCATTTTATGTTCTATTGATTTAGTTATCTTAACCACTTCTGCTACATCTTTTTTGGTATCCGTAACTTTATAGTCTAGGCCATCAAATTTTTCTCCCAGCGCTTGTATCTGTTGAGACAGTGAAACTTGTACTTGATTAAGTGCCTCGGCAAAACTCTGCTGTAGCTCTTTAATTGAGTCTTGTGCAATTGCAGCCCCAACCGTTTTAGGTTGCCCTGGAGAGGCTTTAAATTTCCCTTGTTGAGACATCCTATCAATCTATAATCACACTTTATCAGCGCTAGTCAAAATAAATTCTTTTAACACTTATTTTTTTTTTTTTCCAATTAATACCTCCCACAATACTAAACGCGCTAATCGTACTCAATAGTGCAATAGTACATTTAAGAATTCACAGTCTTAACTTATAAACTTATAACACAACCAACATTCAGTACAACAAGCAGGGTGGACTAAACCCCACTGCCACAGCTCACTAGAGCTTTCTTATATCTTGTACTTCCCACTAATTTTATCAAGTAAGTAATGTCCAACCAGCAGCGTAATGTCCAACCAACCAAAATAACTTCACATAACGTCACACAGCCTACTTATAAAAAAAAAAAAACAAAAAAAAAAAAAAAACTTATTTTTGGTAAAGTCCTTTTTCTTGTTCTATAAACCGATAGTCCACTTGGCAGATTTATTCCTTAAAGTTCCTTAAAGTTCCTTCACCGGCTCAACAAATCACTGTCCTATTCTCTCTGCTCTTCTCGCTTCAAAGTGAGCTCTCCGAGCCACCGTCGCCTCTTCTCTGTTACTTCCGCATTCCAGCCAACGCCCCAGATAATCAGCCAAAACAAACAAACCAGCATAAGTCCAAGCCGCTCCTTCACCGCCGACTCCAAATAAGCATAAAAGCCAAAGGCAAGAAACGAAGGGAAAGAAAGGAAAAAAAGAAAAAAAAAAAAACCGAAGAGTTCTCCTGCACGTTGCCTTGTCGCGTTGCTCCACGGCAGCTCTCCCACGCCGCCTCCGCCCAGCTCTCACTCCGTTCTGAAGTCTTTCCCAACACAATCAGACAAGAAGCACCCGCCAAATAGCATGGCCCCCACTTTCAATCAAGTCCAGAAAAAAAGCCTTTATAGAGGAAAAGAAGAAAAAGAAAAATTCATGCCTCTTCCATCCGACCTCCACGCACAACCTCCGTGACCAGTGGCTGGAGCTAAAACGTCTAGCGACACTTGCTGCCTTCGGGAAATAAGGTATGGGGAACACACGGAGAGCCAGCCTGGTTCTTCCTTCCCCTCGCCCCTTCTTTGTACTATCACCCTCCGACGGGGTGAGTACGGACCTTCGGAGAGGCCCCCCTGAAGGCTAAAAGTCGGCAGGTTTCAGAGCTAGCCCGAAATCCTGCCGCTCCGCTCCGCCATTTTGGTCGATCTGATCTCTTCTCAGCAACTTCTGAGGGGAAAAGCTTTGGTGACCTCTAAGGTCTCAGCACTAAGGGAAACCATTCAAACAAATGTCAATCTATGATACTGCACACCAGTAGAAAATGAAAAGGTGTGGTGTTTTTGAACTTATCAACACAATCCCCAGCAGGGAGCAACATTTATTCTACACTTGCAGACTTATGGTGATATCTGTGGTACTACAGAACATGTTAAATCCAAAGAGACGCAGCTTCCAAAATCTTTTTCTAGGAAACTATAATCTATTCTTTTGCTAAAAATACAGCTCTTCAGTGGACAGAAACCTGTAGCCAATGCCTTTGCTATGATCAAAACAGTACTTAAGAACAGGACTGTAATAAAGGACACATACAACAATAACCAGCAGGCAAGTGAAGAAAACAGGTGGTGGGCTGCAAAAAGTAAGGATTTTAAATTGATTCTTTTCAGGGCATAATGTCAAGAAACAAGTTGCTCTACATATCCTTATTTGGAAGAACAATCAGGCTGTTAAGACTAGTATCAGCAGGAGACACATTCAAACACAAATTCAAACACAGAAACATGCAGCTGGAAGAGACGTCAAGGGTCATCTAGTCCAACCCCCAGCACAATGTAAGAGATTCACAACTACACCCCCCACCCCCCCAGTGACCCCTGCTCTATGCCCAGAGGAAGGTTTAAAAGTTGCAGGATTCCTGGTCTATTCTGGAGGAAAATTCCTTCCTGACCCCAAAGTGGTGATCACCACTACCCTGGGCCTGTAAGAAAGAGCCATGAGACCCAAGCACTGACTCATCCCTTTATGCCTTCCTTCTAATGATCTGCCTAAATCCACCCAATCAGCATTGCTGTCAGATGGCCATCTAGCCTCTGCTTAAAACTTCCAAAGAAGGAGAGTTCACTACCTTCTGAAAAAGCCTGTTCCACTGAGAAATCACTGTCAGGAAGTCCTTCCTAACATTTAGCTGAAAACTCTTTTGATTTAATTTCAGTCCACTGGTTCTAGTCTGATCTTCAGGGCAACAAAAAACAACTTCGCTCCATATGACAACTCTTCAAATACTTGAAGATGGGTATCATATCACCTCTCAGTTGTCGTGTCTCCAGGCTAGACATACCCAGCTCCTTCAACTTTTCCTTGTAGGATGGTCCCCAGACCTTCACAATCATCATTGCCTTTCTCTGGTCACATTACACCTTGTCAACATCCTTCTTAAACTGCAGAGCCCAAATCTGAATGAAATACTCCAAGTGAGGTCTAACTATGACAGAGTAAAGCAGGAGTGTCTAACTCATTTGTTAGGAGGGCTGGCTCTGGCACAAATGGGACTCTGTGGGGCTGGGCCATGCATGTCATAAAATGTAATCCAGGTAGTGGAGATAAAAACTTTATAAAGGACAAATTCAATTAAATATATTATTTTTAACTTAAAATACAAACATGTTTAAAACTCTTCCAATTTTTTTTACCGGAAAGGTGAAGAATAGTGAACATATGAACGTATGAAGCTGCCTTATACTGAATCAGACCCTTGGTTCATCAAAGTCAGTATTGTCTTCTCAGACTGGCAGCGGCTCCAGGGTCTCAAGCTGAGGTTTTTCACACCTCTTTGCCTGGACCCTTTTTTGGAGATGCCAGGGATTGAACCTGGGAGCTTCTGCTTCCCAAGCAGATGCTCTATCACTGAGCCACCGTCCCTCCCAAATCTGGCAATGAGATCTGGCAATGCAATTTTTGAAATAAAACATCAAGAAAAAGCACAAGGATCACAGCAGAAACAAAAATATAAAATGCTCTGAGCCTGGGAAAACAATATAATAGGCACTGCAAGCTTCTCTCCCCCCCTCCCTCTCCCCGAGTCTACTCAGATTGGCAATGGCTCTCCAGTGTAATATCCCCCTCTGGCTGTAGGTTCCCAGGTTAGAATACTCATTAGGTCAGGTCCATTCAGCAGAGACAAGCTGGCTCAGAGCATCAACCCTAGACAAAGTATGGAAATGCAAATGCGGTCACATAAATGATCAGATAGCTTCGGTAAAAGAACAAGTATAGCTCTGGTCAGCTATTAGTTTTAAAGCAGGACAACATTGAGAAGGGATTGGAGGATGGTGATGGGGTGAGTACTGTTGCTATGCCTACCATTCCTATGGCTTGGTATATGGACTGGGAAAAGTGGTCCTTCCCAGGGACTGGGTCCAGAGTACATCTCCCCAGTTTGTGGCCTGCTGAGGATGGGAGAGCACCCAGAAAGACTTGGGTTGTTATGCACAGGAAGGCAATGGCAAACCACCCCTGCTTGTCTCTTACCTTGAAAATCCCATGGTCCTGGGGCTACAAAGGGATGCTGACAGCTTGATGGCTTGCACTTTTACTATTAATCCAAAAGTAACTCACCAACTATTTATGTTTTTCCAGCGTGGGTTGACAAGTCTCCCGTCTGCTTTCAACTACAAAAGCCAAGAGCTTATCAAGCCTCTGACAGACCACAGCACATGCCTGGTGGGCTACCTTGAGCTTAGTGAGTGCAACATTGTGCAAGTATGTTTAAGAATCTCTAACTGATGATCTGCAAGGTAAAAAGGCATAGAAGAAAGGCACAGCTCTTCCTTGCCAATATAAACATAACAGATCACATCTAAAGAGAGCTTGTGAATGGTTCCTCATCCTTTTGGAGAGGAGTGGCAAGTGGAGTGCCTCAAGGATCTGTCCTGGGACCTGTTTTGTTAAACATCTTTATAAATTATCTGGATGAAGGAATAGAGGGAATGCTTATTAAATCTGCAAATGAAACTTGTTGTATATGTGATCTGAATTGTGACTATTATATGGAGTTATTGCCTGGCTCATTGGAGCATGTAGGACTGAGCTTGGGGACTCAGGAACAATAGGCAGCAGGATCTAAATCCCTGCTGCCCTGCGCCAGTCATGAGTCCCCTGCTGGTTTGAATGGTTCAATAGCATGCTAGCACAGGAACTTTGAGTGTATATATAGTTGGCCCAGTCTTCAGTCTTTGAGTGCAGCGCTATACTATGCTGTATCTAATAAAAGAGCTATGATCACTACCACCTCACCTCATCATCACATGGAACCCACTATATTATAATATTACATTGGGAGGGGTTGCAAATACAGTAGAAGACAGAGACAGGATATAGAATGATCTTGACAGCACTGCCTACACAGACTGGCAGCAGATATCCAGGGTCTTAGGCAGAGGTCTTTCACATCATCTGCTCCCAGATCATTTTAACTGAAGATGCTGAGAATTGAATCCAGCACCTTCTGCATGCCAAGCTGGAAAACTGGTCTAAAACAAGTAAAATGAATTTTAATGGGGATAAATGTATCAAATGCATAATTATAAGATGGGGGAGACTTGTCTTGACAGTAGTATGTGCAAAAAGGATCTAGGGACCTTAGTGGACAATACACTGACTATGAGTCAGCAGTGTGATGGGGTGACTAAAAAGGCATATGCAATTTTGGGCAGTATCAAGAGAAGCATAGTATCCATATCAAGTGAAGTGATGGCATCATTTTACTCTGCTCTGATTAGACCTCACATAGGGTATTGTGTTAAGTTTGGGTCACCACAATTTAAGAAGGATATAGACAAGCTGGAACATGCCCAGAGGAGGGCAATGAAGATGTGAGGGGTCTGGAGACCAAGTCCTGTGAAGAAAGGCTGAACGAGCTGGGTATGTTTAGCACAGAGAGGAGACAACTGAGAGGTGATATGATCACCATCTTCAAGTACTTGAAGACTGTCATATAGAGGATGGCGCAGAATTGTTTTTTGCTGTCCCAGAAGGTCAGACCAGAACCAATGGGTTGAAATTAAATCAAAAGAGTTTCCAGCTAAACATCAGGAAGAACTTCTTGACAGAGCAGTTCTTCCAGGGAACAGGCTTTCTAGGTAGATGGTGGACTTTCTTTCTTTGGAGATTTTCAAACAGAGGCTAGATGGCCATCTGACAGCAATGCTGATTCTATGAATTAGGCAGATCATGAGAAGGAGAGAGGAAGGGTTGCATCAGTGCTTAGGTCTTGTGTCCCTTTCTTATACACCCAGAGAAATGCTGATTGACACTCTGGGGTCAGTCAGCAATTTTTCTTTAGGCCAGTTTTGCCAAGGATCCTGGAGGTTTTTTGCCATCTTCTAGGCAAGAGTCACTGAGGATGTATGTGTACAAGGAGGTATTTGTGAAGTTTCTGCATTGTGCAGAGGGTTGGACTAAATGACCCTGGAGGTCCCTTCCAACTCTATGATTCTTCCATAAGAAGAGGAAGTTTAAAACATCATCTCAAAAGACCAGTTATTCACAACATGGATGAAAATGTGACAGAAGTTATGGTTCATCTAGTTCCCAATATACCTCTGATTAGCAGACATCAGCATGCCAAAGTCATTTTTTCCTCAGAACTTCTTGTGGTGGCTTCCAAAATTATCCTTCCTCAGCAGTACAGAATGAATAAGTTCCAGAATCCAGATACACACATTTCTTTAACATCTAATAAACCTGGGTAGGCTTGAACTTATTCATCTTGCTAATTTTCTATACACAACTGAAAGGATGTCTGTGTCCAGACTAGCCTGTGCATGAGTGATCCAGCAGCCATAACGAGCAGCTTGAAAAATCTTCAATGAATCACTAATTCTAAGCATCTGAATGAGCCGATCTCATAAAATATTTTTATCAGCTTTTCCAAGAATGAGAGACAACCTGCTCATGCTGTCAACAGTGACTCATAAATCCACTCCCAATTTAGTAACTTTAAAGCTTGACACACATCTAAAATGTCCTAGACAGGCTTGTCCCCAAAACCTCTGATCCTGCAACAGCAATTAAATTTTGATGGCCTATTTTAAGTCTGTAACTCTGGATGCCTTTTCCTACTAAGCAACTGCAGCAACAGTTCTTTGGGGTTCAGTTCATGTGAGTATCTCTCAATTAATTCATGTCTACAATGAGGATATTTTTATTCCAGTCCTCAATGGTTTTTGCATGAAAGGCCATTTGTCTACTGCTATAAATCATGGAATAAAATACTGGGTGTGAGGCTTATTTCAAAGGAGAGGAAGCAGACAAAAAGATTGTTGCCCAAACATCACACCATCAGGAAACCTAAACACAAATCAGGATAGAGCTGCAGAGCGGGACCACATCTCAAGTGTGCTTTACATGTGCAAAGCCTCACACACAGGCAATGGAAAACATCTCCTGCATGTCTGCATGGGTATTCAAGATCACCTAGTCAATCAGATTTGGCAATGCAGAGACAAACTGTTCATTTGTCTACCTTAACAAAAGGCATATCCTTCTACTATCACACTTCTCCCCATCCTCAAAATATGTAGTTCAGTATCCTTGAGAAAAATATCTGTTGAGCTATTAACAAGCCAACCCAAGAGTCCTGATCAACAATGCAGCCACAAAACAGTACTACAGAAACACAGTTCTGGTTGCTCCTGTGCAGTCCTCCTTATCTCCATGGAGAGCTGCTTTGATGGGCCTTGAGATGCTGCAGTTCTGTGTGCAATGCTGCATAAAGGTTCATGAGAATTCTCAAAGTCCTAATTAAATTCTGCTTAGGCTGGTCAAGGCTTCCTTCCCATGACATTTTCAGAGGACTTAGTCTACTAAAAAATTGTGAATGGGTTGCCTTTTGGATGCTGCACCAAACTGCAGAGCTTGCTCAGCTGATGAATCATTCCTCTACCAGCTTATCACCACTGAATTACTCACTTAACTGAGTTTTACCAACTTTCCAGGCCATTTTACAGAGGATTATCGCTAGGCACGGCAGCAGTGCCCTCTATCCGATGCACGTTGGAACTGCACCTAGACGCTCTTGTCCCTCCCCACTCCCCGGTCCATGCGTTCAGTTCCGCCTATTCCAACTGCGGTCACAGATTAACCTCTAGGTTATTTGGAAATCTGTTCACGCTCTTGATTGCACATAATCTGTATCTGCTTCACCAATTTGCAACTGCCCTTTCGGGGGGGGGGGGTGTCGACATACGATTCAACATTTAAGGACGAGTGGCAAATTGCTTTACAGCAAAGCCGCTTAAAATAGGTTTTTTTTAAAGCAACATATATTGTCTGAACTTCAGCATGAAGCGCTTTGCTTATCACCTTCTCCCTGAACCTGCACTTGTCCTCTTTCCCTTCTGCGCTCTTGTTGCAAAAGCTTCATAATGTAGAGAGACCATCTTTAAAAATCAGGAGGAAAAACAAATGCCTAAATCTCGACTCTCCCTCGTGTTTTCCCAAGCGCTCTGCTCAGGAGAGAATAAAACTGTCCGCGAGAGAGATCATATAATAAAATAAGAAGACACTTACAAGCAGAAGTGCGGGGAGGAGGAGTAGAAGGTGACTTTCCTGGGACTGACTAACCTTATCCGGCGGTGTCACTTTCCTGAAGGCTTTTCCCAGCAGCTGAACTCAGCGCTCAGGAACGACCATCCCAGAGCAGGGAGCCAGACAGTAGGCACCCGAATGCTGCTCTCCCTCCACGCGGGATGTTAATCGCCAGCGAAGTGGGGACGTCGGGAGGCTGCGTCTGCGTGCGCCGCGTACGGCTTCGCTATTCTAGTGACCGGTTCCAGTGCAGCGCATTCAGTTAGGCGGCAGGACTTGCCTCTGCTGCTACCGTGCTACACTTTCTTAAAGAGACAAGCTACGACTCAACGCGGCGCCGCGGATACAATTACATTTTCAGCCACCGTCGACGACGGATGCTCAGGTCGCTCGCGGAAAAATAACGGGATTTTCAGCAGTCCTGGCTGTTCAGGATCACCCCATGGGGATGGCCGGTATGCTTCACTCCTTCCTTCTGCCAGCCCCCGATTGGATCAACCTTGCCATTCTGGTTTAGAAGAGTAACTAATGGAGAGGTGGGGCAAAAGACTTGAGGTAGGAAAATGGATTGTGCCGCCTCCCGCCTTAGACTGCTGCTGGAGAATCGCATTTTGGATTCTTACAAATTACTTAATCCACTTATACCCCACCTTTCTCCCCCAGGTTGGGGGGGGGGGCAAAGAGACTTACCTCATTCTCTTCTTCCATTTAACCCTTGCAACAACCCTGTGAAGTCGGCTGGCTGAGAGTGTGTGACTGGCCAAGACCACCGAGCAAGCTTCCATGGCATGTGTGGAGATTCGAACCTGAGTCTTCCAGATACTTCCATGACACTCTTAACCCCTACACCACAGTGAGATGCTCCACTACACCTCCATGCTGATAGGAAACAAACACGGAGCAGCCAGAGAGATGCAGAAGTTTTCTCCCTACCATGCTAGTTTTCTAGTGCATGGCGATGGAACATGCAGAGTTGGAATTCATCACCTGCAGGCTGAAGTGGTGTTGTTCATTCTTCCACTCCCTTACAATGTCATTCTCTTGTATGTATGCACCAAGCCTTATTTCCCTGTGTCTTTCACAGCTGCATGACAGGCAGAAAATCAACAGAAGCAGCTTTCTACAGCATGGAGCATCTGACATAGGGGAACAGTTCTTCTAGGCTTGCAAGGCCTGCTGAAAACCAACCATGAAAATTCTGTCCCCTGTGGGCCAATTTACATGAGCATTCTTTGGCTTCCCTCAACCAGATTGTGCCATCCCTGTGCTGCTGGCCTTCTCAGGATTGCTGAGAGCCACCATGGGGCCCCAAAAATTCCTTCTAATCTCCCATGTGACCCTGATCAAAAGCAAGTATTATCAGCTGCCCATTACCATCCCTTAAAAGAATACTAATTCTTTGTTAGGAAGAAACATTAAAGGAAAATGGGTAGGATTATTAAAGAACAGATTTTACTTATTTACGCAGAGCACATTGTGATTTTTTTTCAAATAGCAACCACCTAGTTTATGTCAACATTAAATGGGATGAGACAAATGTGAAGAAATCTAGCTCACATACTTTGCAAACTCTCACACTCTCTTGCTTCAGAAAAGGAGGGAGAAGCTGATTAGAGCTAACAGGTGTATTGTTTTTCCCCCACTGGCATTCATAGGCACCATGGCATCCATAGGTGTGTTTCTTAGCAAGCACTTTCTTCTTCCTTTACAGTCTCTCTTTTCTGAAAAAATGAATGAGTCCTGGCAGATGATCAGAATCCTGCATCTGCAGTCAGCACCAGTGCTAGGGTGCTGGCACCCCAGGCAAGGTGCCCCCCTGCCCCTGACTTCTCACGCGCCCTTCCTCCCCCTTACCTGAGTGTGGTGGTGGCAGGCCCCAGTTGGCTCACTGGAGTGCACCTGCCACTGTGCTGTGCTGCCCTGCCACCCCCATCAGGAAGAGGCAGGTGGTTCCTCTCTTGCTTCCAGCCTGCTTCCCTCTCTTGGCAGTGGCAATGGCAAGAAGAGGCCCCTCCAGCTGCCAATGCAGCCAAGGCAGGCAGGAAGAGGTGGAGTGGTGGTGGAGAGGAGCCAAGAGTCGCAAGGCCAGGAGGGCACGGTGCTTCCTTCCCTCCGCACCGCCTCTTGCCACCAGCTGTTTTTTATTTACGAGCTTACTCAACACAGTTGGGGAAGCCGTGCTGGTGGCTCAGTCTCCCACAAAGGCTGCTTGAGTGGGGAGGGGGTGCCCAGTGTCCCTGTAGGGCAGGTGCCACTCTAGGCAGCCACCTACCTGGCCTACTCGGACATGCCAGGCCTGTCTGCAGTGGAAGAATCAGGGAGAAGGAGGGAATTTAAGGCTACAGTCCTGTGCATATTTACATGCAAGTAAACTCCATCACAGTCACTCTTTGCATTAACAAGAGCAGGAACTAGAACAAGGTCTAAGAATAAGGAACATGCTTGATTTTTAAAAAACAAACAAACAAGAAATCTTACACTCTGGCCAGGAGAGAAGGATGGGGTGGTCTCTTTCTGTTCTCTTCTTTCTTTTTTCCTTCTGTTTAAGGAGGCAGCAACAGAGGGGAAGGGGAGAACTGGAGCCCGTTAGCTTTCAATATCCCGGGGCTAGAGTCGCTTTCTAAAGTGCAGATGCGGACTCTGCTATAGTGCTAAACCAATATAGTTAGTGCCTCAATGGTGTCAAGGCACTTTAATGGTGCAGCTTTAACACTGAAGTGCTATATTGGTTTAGCGCTATAGCACTGAACTTACAACATTCGAGGGGGGAAAGGATGAGGAAGATCGTACAGTGAAAAAGAAGAGAAACAGAAGAGGGCAGTTTCCCTCAAAAAACAGCTCAGGCCCGCTTTGCTAATAGGATGCAAGCAGCTTTGTATGAAGTTATAAGTAATCTGTGCTTGTGTTTGAACTGACACAAAAAAACTATTTGCAACCTGTTACTAAAACAGATTACAAAGGCTGTCTGAAAGAGGCCAGAGATTGCAACCGAAAGGGTAGAGCAGAGTCATTCCAGGGGAAACTAAGTTGTACTGTGTTGGCTGTCAGAGAACCCTTACTGGGGGCCCTCAAGCTGACACTGGCCTCCCAAATTTTGTCCCCCCAGTCACCCTCTCAGCCTCTCTCTAGGCTTACTGAAGTGTTTCTTTTGATGACAGCCATGGTTTTGATTCCAGCCAGGAAAAATGCAGATCCCTGTCAAAAAAAGTAGATCTGACAAGCTCTTCACTGTTTACAGGGTGCAGCTCAAACTGAGGGAGATGCTGGGTTATTCTCTGAGACTGAGAAGGGCAGCCATGAACCAGAAAATATTCTTAAATTTAAGGAAGTATCACTGGAGACCAAGTTCAAGGTAGTTCTTGCCTTTATTTCCCATTACTACAGATGGGTAGCTGGATAATGAAGAAAGCTGACAGGAAGAAAGTTTATTCATTTGAAATGTGGTGCTGGAGGAGAATTTTACAGATATTGTGGACTGCCAAAAGTCAAATAAGTGGGCTTTAGATCAAATTAAGCCTTTCTCCCTAGAATCAAAAATGACTAAACTGAAACTATTGTACTTTACTCTGATCTGGATAGCCCAGGTTAGCCTGATATTGTCAGATCTCAAAAGCTAAGCAGGGTGGACCCTGTTTAGTATTTGGATAGAAGACCTCCAAGAAACACCAGGGTTGTGATGCAAGGGCTCTGAATGTCTCTTGCCTTGAAAACCCCATGGGGTTGCAATAAGTTGGCTGTGACTTGACAACAAAAAAAAATCATATTTTGGTTACACCATAAGAAGACAAGAGTATCCAGAAAAGATAATACTTCTTGGAAAAGTAGAAGACAGTAGGAAAGGAGGAAGATGGATTGACTCAGTCAAGGAAACCCATGGCCTTCAGTTTGCAAGACCTGAGCAAGGCTGTTAATGATAAGATGTTCTGGAGGTTTTTTATTCGTAAGTCAGAAACAACTGGATGACACATAACACGCCTGTCTTTAAAGGTTATTTATTTATTTATATTCCGCCCTATCCCAAGCGGGCTCAGGGCGGATCACATACATATAAAATCAACACATAATGCAATAAATGCAATGCAATAAAACCTATAAAAATCAATAAAAACCAATAAATACAATTAACATAGCACAAAATACAATATAGTGTAACAAAGTGGCAGACTGATAATACAGATTGGGGTAAATTAGTGGCCCCGATATGGCAGTTCAGATCACTGTGGGGGAGGATGGCTAATGGTACAGGCAGTAACCCAGGGGCGTCTGCCTGCCGCAGCCGAACACCTGGTGGAACAGCTCCGTCTTACAGGCCCTCCGGAAAGGTAACAAATCCGGTAGGGCCTGTATCTCCACCGGGAGCTGATTCCACCAGGATGGGGCCAGGGCCAAAAAGGCCCTGGCCCTGGTCGAGGCAAGACGGACGTCCCTTGGGCCAGGGATGACCAGAAGATGTTGATTGGCAGATTGTAGCTGCCTTCGGGGTTCATATGGGGAGAGACAGTTCCTCAGGTATGTCGGTCCCAGGCCACGTAAGGCTTTGAATGTCAATACTAAAACCCTGAAGTGGATCCGGTACTCAATTGGTAACCAGTGCAATGCGCATAGCATTGGTCGACTGTTTGCCCGTACAGGCAATCCAGTCAGAAGCCATGCCGCCGCACCTTGCACCCGTTAGTTTCCAGATCAGTCTCAGGGGCAAGCCTGCATAGAGCGAGTTACAGTAGTCCAACCTGGAAGTGACTGTTGCATGGATCACTGTAGCTAGGTCCTGAGAGGCCAGATAGGGTACCAGCTGCCTGGCTTGCCGAAGATGGTAAAAGGCAGAATGCGCAACTGCAGTGACCTGGGCCTCCATGGAAAGGGAGGTATCCAGTATCACCCCCAAACTCCTCACCTGCTGCGCTGGCACCAAAGGGGAACCATCTAAGGTGGGAAGTCAGATGCCCGATCCTGCCCCCCTTCCCCCCCCCCGACCCAGGTACAGGACCTCCGCCTTAGTTGGATTAAGCTTCAGCCGGTTTAACTGCAACCATCCTACCATGGCTTCTAAGGCCCTGATCAGAAGGTCTGGGGCAGCGTCCGGCCAGCTGTCCATCAACAGATAGAGCTGGGTAATTGAAATCTATGGTGCATTTAAAAGGGATGCATTTGAAAGGGGAACTCAAAGAGTGAGACCTGTTGCTCTTCACCTGGGGCGCACAGCTGGAATGCATGAGTGGAAGAAGGTCTGGCATTACTGGTAAAAGAGAGTTTCACCAGTTAAATAGCAGGTACTGACATAAAACTACACTTGTTGGATAACACTGACATCAGGACACCATGACTGGACTCCTGGTCTGTTGTAGCAGTTCTGTGCAGTCACTAGCATGTTGACTTGAAGGGCTGTCTTTAGAGGATGATGTGGAGTTGTTTTCTGTTGTCCTAGAAGGCTGTACCAGAACCAATGGGTTGAAATTAAATCAAAAGAGTTTCCAGCTAAACATTAGGAAGAACTTCCTGACAGAGCGGTTCCTTAATGGAACAAGCTTCCTTGAGAGGTGGTGGGCTCTCCTTCTTTGGAGGTTTTTAAACAGAGACTAGATGGCCATCTGACAGCAATGCTGATTCTGTGAACTTAGGCAGATCATGAGAATAAGGGCAGGAAGGGTTGCATCAGTGCTTAGTTTTTGTGGCTTTTTCTTACGCACCCCAGGAAATGCTCATTACCACTTTGGGGGCAGTCAGCAATTTTTCTCTGGATCAGTTTGACCAGGGATCCTGGAGGGGTTTTTTTGCTGTCTTCTAGGTATGGAGCAGGTATCACTGGGTGTGTGCAGGGGGAGGTATTTGTGAATTTACTACACTGTGCAGGGGGTTGGACTAGATGACCCTAGAGGTCCCTTCAACTCTATGAGTCTATGATTATTGACATTTAGATGGCTTATAGTTTTGGAGGGCAATCTTTACTTTTAGCATAATGTCTGATTAACACAATATTTCAATAATAATAATCATCTTTTATTTATATCCCGCCCTCCCTGCCAAGGCAGGCTCAGGGCGGCTCACAAGACATGGAGTGTACCATGATTATAATAAATACAATTACCGGTATGCAATAAAATACAGTTAAAACACATTAGATAAATAAATTAAAACCACTACAAATTAAAAGGTGCTACAGTACAGTGTGTGTGTGTGTATATATATATATAAATATGGTTAGATGTCACTTTCAGGATTCCATCTTATAAGCCAGTTGAAAAAGGACAGTTTTACAAGCCCTGCGGAACTGATTAAAGTCCCGCAGGGCTCGCACCTCCTCTGGTAGTTGATTCCACCAGTGGGGAGCCATTATTGAGAAGGCCTGTTCCCTTGTTGTTTTCAGTTTGGCCTCCCTTGGTCCAGGGATTTTTAGAAGATTTTGAGAACTAGATCTCAGTGCTCTCTGGGGGATATATGGAGAGAGGCGGTCCCTAAGGTAGGCAGGTCCTCGGCCATATAGGGCAATACAGTTGGGCGCTAGAAGATATTGGGATGAGGTTTATCAAAGAAAGCTAGTATGTGATAACAAGGCTCGGCCCTTCCCAGCCAAGCCGGCATCGCCGGCGTTCAGGCTGGGGGCCGCATTTGCCCTCCTGGAAGAAGGAGAGCAGGCATTGACAGCCCCAGCCCATCCGGGGCTTGAGCGGGGCGTGGCGCCAGGGCTATATAAGCCCTGGCCCCGCCCGACTCAGTGCGGCTGTCGTTTTGGCTCTCTGTTGGAGAGCCTCGTGCGTGTGCGGCGAGTTCTGGTGGCCTGCGGAGCGTCGTTTGACGGTGGTGTCGGCTCGGGCGGTGGTTCAGCCGAGCGGCGCGGGCGAGGCGGCGCGAGCGGCCGGTGATCGTTTCCTTTCTGGGGGGAGGCAGCGCGAGCAGCCGGAGATTGTCTCCTGGGAACGCGGTTTGACGTTTGGGGGGCGAGCGGTCGATTGCGCAAGCGGCGGCTGCTTCCAAGGAACCTTTTCCGGGGGCTAGGAGGCTGTGTATGGCGGCAGCGGCCGGGCTCGGCCAGCAGCGCGCGCGGAGGCTGCTTGGCGGGGAAGGTGTCCCTTGCGGTGTGGGAAGCCTCGTGCTCTGCATAAGGCGCTTGCGGTGGCCATTTTAAAAAGGCGGGCGTCGCTCCCTATTAGTCCCTGTCAGCAAGCACAGAGCTATTCACAGCGCGTGCGGCAGACATTGCACTGACTGCAATCCTTGGGCAGTAAACGGGGAGCTCCGTGATTCCCCACGGTGGGCACGGCGGCCATTTTATTGACGGCTGTTCGGGCGGCAGGGAGACGTTCGCGGCGGCCATTTTCCTGAGACAGGCGGTTTGGGCGGCAAGGAAGGGCATGCGGCGGCCATTTTCTGGGACCGTTACAGCGGCCATTTTAGGTGGTGCTACTGGTCTTTTAGTGGGCCTGTGGCGCAGCATCTGTTTAGCGGGCTGGGGGTGCTTAGTGAGCCCCTGGGCATAGCCAAATAGCTTGGTATAGCCAGCTACCTTGTTCTGCTGGTTTAAGGGGTATATATCTGCCTGTGGTCTTGTGGGGGAAGGGCTGGGTAGCAGTCCTCTTTGTTTGTTGCCTCATTGAAGGTCAAGGTTCTTAAGATGGCACCTAAGAAAGGTCAGGATAAGGGTAAAGGCAAACAGCCCGCTCGTCCACCTCGCGTGCGTCCAACTGAGGAGCTTGAGCAGGGTGAGCAGGTCCGTTTGGCCATTATTAGCCAAGTGGAGGCATTGGAACAGCAGCGGCTTGCAGTGGGGGCTCCCATTTGGCAGGGTCGTCGCCGCGCTTCTGGGCGGTCGGCGCGCCTTACGTTTGAGGCGGAGATGCTTGCACGACTGTCTGCATTACAGGGTGGAGTGCCAGCGCCTGAGCAGCAGCTGGAGCCGGAAGACGAGGAGGACCTTGGCGAGGGACCATCAGGGGGACAGCAGGGCAGAGGTATACCTGGAGGCGCTCTTCTGCAGAATCCGGAAGATGGTGGAGCTCCCGCTGATGCTGGGGGTAAGTCATTGGGGCAGCAGAATCCGGGATGGCCCTGGGGACCTATCCAGTCTCCGGCTCTCCCCCCAAGTTTAGGGGGGGGAATTGGGGCGTAGGGCAGTATGGTACACCCGCTATTCAGTGGGGGCGGGGTTTCCTTGGCCTTGGGGCATGCAGAACCCTGTTACTCTTGGACCTGGCGTAGGTAGTGCTGGCTTACAGACAGTGGGTACACAGGCAGTAACGGCGACTTCTGCAGCTCCCGCTGCACCGCCTCCCCAAGGGGTTCTGCCCTGGGGGGGCAGCAAGTTGCCCAGATGCATGGAATGGGCCCTACGGGGCTGGGGGGCGGGTGGTTTTATCCACCTAACCCTTATACAAACATCCCATTCCATGCGTTCCCATATGGTGACACTTCGTTACCTCTGGGCGATCATTTGACGGGAATTACCCGTGAAAAGATCTTACGCGGGGAGTATGTGGATGTTTTTGGACTTCTCTATAGAGAGCTCGAGAAGAAGAGCAAAGACGAGCTCGATGAGAAGGACAAGGAGAAGCTGAAGCGCCGAATGGTCGACAGGACCTGGGCAAACTGGCTGCCTGGCTTTTTGATCTATGCGGGGGTTATTGCCAGGGCACAGCCGGCCCGGGCGGCCGCCCTCTTCCAATACATCGATATTATTTATAGAGCTTATACGGACTTCGTCGGTGCAGCATGGCTGCAATACGACGAAGCGTTCCGTATGAGGGCCGCTGTTCACCCGGGGTTGCCTTGGGACCAAGTCAGCCAGCAGCTCTGGCTGCAGCTGATGTCCTCGGCGAAGCCTAATGCCGGAGACAGGTCCGACAGCGGACATCTAGTCCAGAAGCATCAGCAGCAGCTCACAACAGGTGCCCGCCAGTCGGCGGGCCAGCCGGTTCAATCCCGGCTGCTTTGTTGGGAGTTCGCTTCCAAGGGAGTGTGCCCCAGGAAGCAATGTAAGTTCAAGCACGAGTGCCCGCTTTGCAGCGGGCCTCATGCCCAGTCCGCCTGCAGTAGGTCTAAACCTAAAGCTTGGGGCAAATGCCCCGGGGGAGGCGGCAGCGGTCAGCAGCCACCTGGAAAAGGGGCCCAGCCCCATTCAGCTGAGGGTTCTCAATAATTTATTGAGGAGATACCCGCGTAAGGCCGATGGGCAATATTTGTGGGAGGGGTTTTTCTTCGGGTTCAGGATTCCTTACCAGGGGCCTAGGGCCCCTTGCTGGGCTCCTAACCTTAAGTCAGTAGTGGGTCTCGAGCATATCGTTCGAGCGAAGATCGCCAAGGAATGTCAGGAGGGGAGGGTCCTTGGACCCTTTGATTCGCCTCCAGTAGCAACGTTGCGGGTGTCTCCCTTGGGGGTGGTGCCTAAGAAGGCTCCAGGAGAGTTTCGTCTCATCCATCACCTGTCCTATCCCAAGGGGACGTCGGTTAATGACGCCATCCCGGAGGAACTTTGTTCGGTGCGGTACACGTCATTTGACCAAGCGGTCAAGGTAGTGCGGGGTTGTGGCATTGGGGCTAAGATGGCGAAATGTGACATCAAGTCAGCATTTCGTCTCTTGCCAGTGCACCCTGAGGATTTCGAGCTCCTGGGTTTTTGCTTTGAGGGCAAATTCTATATGGACCGCGCCCTCCCCATGGGTTGCTCGGTATCCTGCACCGCATTCGAGCATTTTAGTTCCTTCATTGAGTGGGCACTGCGGGACAGAACAGGGTGCAATGACACGGCGCACTACCTGGATGACTACCTTCTGGTTGGTTCTCCAGGCACTGGGCAGTGCGCTAGGTTGTTGAGGGCCTTTCAGGAGTTGGCCGGTGAGCTTGGGGTCCCGTTGGTGCAAGAGAAGACTGAGGGACCCAGTTCAGTACTCACTTTTCTGGGCATTGAGCTGGACACCCACGAACAGTCTTCTCGGCTGCCGGAGGCTAAGGTTAGGGACCTTAGAGCCCGGTTGGCTACTTTGAAAGGCCGGCGCAAGGTTTCGTTGCTGGAGTTGCAACAGTTGGTGGGTCACTTTAACTTTGCGTGCAAAGTGGTGGCCCCAGGCAGGGCTTTCTTGCGGCGTCTTTGTGACGCTATGCGGCAGTTGCGTTTCCCCCATCATCGCGTCCGCTTGACCGCTGGAATGCGTGCGGACCTTGAAGTTTGGGAGTTGTTTTTGGAGGCGTTCAATGGCATTTCCTTTTGGAGGGAGGAGTTGAAGATCGAAGCCGAACTTCAGATCTCCTCGGACGCCTCCGGATCCACCGGGTTTGGTGTGTACTTTAGGGGGCATTGGTGTGCAGAGCAATGGCCTACAGAGTGGCTGGACAGTGGGCTTAGCAGGGACCTGACATTTTTGGAGTTTTTCCCTATCCTAGTTGCCGTTTGGCTCTGGGGTGAGCAACTTGCCAACCACTCTGTACTCTTTTGGTGCGATAACATGGCAATAGTACATGTTATCAACTCCTTGACTTCGAAGTCTCTGCTGGTCATGAACCTGGTTAGATCTTTTACGCTGCATTGCCTCCGGTTGAACATTGTGTTCACGGCTAGGCATGTACCCGGGGTCTGCAATGGGGTGGCGGACGCTCTATCTCGCCAACAGATGGAGCGTTTTCGGCAGCTCGCCCCAGAAGCGGACTTGCGGCCGGAGCGGATGCCCTTGGAGCTATGGCGGCTTGGGAAGCTGAAGCCGGTAGGGCCATTCAGTTGGCTTTAGCGCCTAGCACAAGAAGGGCTTATGATAGGGCGGCCTCGCAGTTTCGGGAATTTAGGAGGACTGCTGCGCTGAAGGATTGCTGGCCTATTCCCACGGCCCACATTATGCAATTCAGCGTTTATCAGAAACAGAGGGGTTTGGGGTTAAAAACTATTAGAGGCCAACTGGCGGCGTTGGCCTTTATTAGCAAAGCCCATGGTTTTGAGGACAGCACGGCTGATTTTAGGATCAGGAAAATGCTGGAGGGTTGGGCCAGGGAACGCGGCCCGCGCGTGGATGACCGGCAGCCCATCTCCCCTGCTGTTTTGAAGGGTTTGTTTGGCGGCTGGCCGGCCATTTGTTCTTCCCCCTTCGAGGCCGCTTTGTTTCACGCGGCTTCGCTGGTGGCGTTTTTCAGGGCCCTAAGGATCAATGAGCTGGTGATGCAGTCCAAGTCGGACGTTTCCATGAGGGCGCTCCAGGCGGGAGACGTCAAAATTGGTCAGGGGCAGGTAGTTTTGTCAATAAGGCGGTCCAAGACCGATCAATGGAGGAAGGGGTCCGTCATCAGTATTGCTGTAAGACCCCTTTTTTGTCTTACAGGTGCTGTGGCTCGTGGTGAGAGGCGGCGTATTCTCATCTGCGGCCACAGCATGGTGTTCTGGGCCACCCATCAGGCTCGGCGGTCGTCAGTTGGCACCCAGCTGGGCCTCAGTGCATGGGCGGTCGTGGAATGGCTTGGTCGGCGAGGCCTGCGGTGGCCTGGTATTATGCCCTTATTGTTCAGGGAAAGGGCTGCTCCGCCTCCACACATATTGGTTGTTCACCTAGGTGGTAACGACCTTGGGATGCTGCGAGGGAAGGCTCTCTCGCAGCAGGCGCTGGCTGATCTCCGTGAAATAAAGCGGAGATGGCCTGGGGTGATCCTGGTGTGGTCAGCAATTCTGACACGCAGGGTGTGGAGGTATGCCCTTTCTCCTGGTGGGATCGAGCGCACTAGGCGCAAGGTTAATAGGGCACTACAAAAAGCAATGGAAGAGGGCTTGGGAATTTTCCTCCCTCATCCGGCCATACGGGTCGATGATGCAGACCTGTATCAGTCGGATGGAGTTCATCTGTCAGAGTTGGGCAACCGGGCCTTTTTGGATGAGATTCGGCAGGGTTTGCGGTCGGCTCTGGGCCGCCCGTTGGGGCGCTAATGCCTAAGCAGAGGCTTGGCATTGGCGGTGGCCGGGGATGTGTTGGCCACAGTGTTTCAGGGGAGCACCTATGGCCTAGCACCTTTGGTGCGTGTGGTCTGTATGAACCGCAGATGGGCTACACGGCTCAGTGCGGGGAATGCAGATCACGGGGAGCCTCACCTGGGGCGGATCTTTCCATGGGGGATCGATGCTAGCCCAGGTGGAGAAAGGCTGGAGGCCTGGCCGCTCAGTTACAACCCAAATACGGCGGGTTTGTGCTGGGGGCAGGGTTGCTCGCCCTTTGGACAAGGCGGGGTCCGTGGGTGACCCCAGGGGCTTGTCTGGTTAGGTCTTATCCCTGCCGAGTTCACAAGTTAATTGAGTTTAATAAAGCGGCCCGGTTTAAACCCAATACTTTGTGTCTGTCTCTTATTTCGACAAAGTTCTCTGCCTGTCTAATCGCCATACCCTCCCAAGCACTGCTAAAGCAGAGGGCAAAATCAACTCTCTATACATTTGCCTTCTCTGTTGTGGCCCCCACCTTGTGGAATGGACTCCCTGAGGTCAGGAAGGCTCCTCCTCTCATGGCTTTCTGCAAAGTATGCAAAATTGAGTTATTCAGTAGGATTTTTCTACACAGGTAATAGGGTAGACCTGCACAAAATGAGTCACAAAGTTACTTGGATAAATTATTAGGGACTGTGGTCTACACTACTGTGTATAGTTTAATGTAAATTGGATTCCAGTGTGTAATCTTGCATCATGTAATGTGTCATGTGATCTCACCTGCAATAATAAACTACTTAACACTAACACAGACTCCGGTACCAAGGCCTGGAACAAACCAAGATGCCAACTTTGCTCTCATATAGATCCTAGCAAAACCAGTTGCGGACCCAGCAACGTCAGCCATACCATCTCAGGTTCCTACTCCTACTCATCCTCTTAGGCGTTTAAGCCATCAAATGTCAGCAATTCCCTTCCACCCTCTACTTTAGACAAATAGGCCAGTCCCTACAACAAAGAATAAATGGACATAAGTCTGACATTAGAAACCACAACATTAAAAAAACAGTGGGGGAACATTTTAACATTCCAGGACATTCAGTTGCTGACCTAAGAGTAACAGTTCTCTTACAAAGGATTTTCAAAGGGGGATTAGAACAAGAACATAAGAGAAGCCATGTGGGATCAGGCCAATGGCCCATCCAGTCCAACACTCTGTGTCACACAGTGGCCAAATATATATATATATATACACACACACACACACACACACAAACACTGTGGCTAATAGCCACTGATGGACCTCTGCTCAATTTTTTTATCCAATCCCCTCTTGAAGCTGGCTATGCTTCTAGCTGCCACCACCTCCTGTGGCAGTGAATTCCACATGTTAATCACCCTTTGGGTGAAGTACTTCCTTTTATCTGTTTTAACCTGACTGCTCAGCAATTTCATCGAATGCCCACGAGTTCTTGTATTGTGAGAAAGGAGAAAAGTAGTTCTTTCTCTACTTTCTCCATCCCATGCATAATCTTGTAAACCTCTATCATGTCACCCCACAGTCGACGTTTCTCCAAGCTAAAGAGCCCCAAGTATTTTAACCTTTCTCCATAGGCAAAGTGTTCCAAACCTTTAATCATTCTAGTTGCCCTTTTCTTCACTTTTTCCAATGCTATAATATCCTTTTTGAGGTGCAGTGACCAGAATTGTACACAGTATTCCAAATGAGACTACACCATCAATTTATACAGGGGCATTATGATACTGGCTGATTTGTTTTCAATTCCCTTCCTAATAATTCCCAGCATGGCGTTGGCCTTTTTTATTGCAATCGCACACTGTCTTGACATTTTCAGTGAGTTATCTACCATGACTCCAAGATCTCTCTCTTGGTCAGTCTCTGCCAGTTCACACCCCATCAACTTGTATTTGTAGTTGGGATTCTTGGCCCCAATGTGCATTACTTTGCACTTGGCCACATTGAACCTCATCTGCCACGTTGATACCCACTTATCCAGCCTCAACAGATCCCTTTGGAGTGCCTCACAATCCTCTCTGGTTCTCACCATCCTGAACTATTTAGTGTTATCTGCAAACTTGGCCACTTCACTGCTTACTCCCAACTCCATCCAAATTGTTAATGAACAAGTTAAAGAGCATGGGACCCAGTACTGAGTCCTGCGGTACTCCACTGTGAAGACTGCCCATTTATACTCACTCTCTGCTTCCTATTAATTAGCCAGATTTTAATTCACAAGAGGACCTGTCCTTTTACTCCATGACTCTCGAGCTTACTAAGGAGGCTTTGATGAGGAACTATCAAAAGCTTTCGGTAAGTCAAGGCAAACAACATCGATTGCGTCCCCTTTGTCCACATGTTTGTTCACTCCCTCAAAGAACTGTAACAGGTTAGTGAGGCAAGATCTTCCTTTACAGAACTCATGCTGAGTCTTCCTCAAAAACATGTGTTCATCAATGTGCCTACTCATTCTGTCCTTGATAATGGTTTCTACCAACTTTCCCGGTATTGAAGTCAGACTGACTGGCCTGTAATTTCCCGGATCTCCTCTGGAACCCTTTTTAAAGATGGGGGTGACATTTGCTACCTTCCAGTCCTCAAGAACGGAGGCAGATTTCAATGAAAGATTACAGATTTTTGTCAGGAGATCCACAAGTTAAACTTTGAGTTCTTTCAGAACTCTTGGATGTATGCCATTTGGACCTGGTGGCTTATCAGTTTTTAATTCATCAATCAATTGTAGGACCTCCTCTCTTGTCACCTCAATCTGACTCAGGTCTTTCAACACCCCTTCCAAAATTAGTGGTTCTGGAGCGGGCAAACACTTCTCATCTTCCACAGTGAAGATGGAGGGAAAAAAATCATTCAGCTTCTCAGCCATTTCTCTATCCTCCTTCAGTAATCCTTTTACCCTTTGGTCATTCAAGGGCCCCACTGCCTCTGTGGCTGGTTTCCTGCTTCTAATATATTTGAAGAAATTTTTATTGTTGGTCTTTATGTTTTTTGCAATATGAGGTGTATCAAAGAAAGCTAGTATGTGATCCATTACCCAGTAGAAAAGTAACAGCTAACCCTTCATCTCTTTGAGATGAGTCCTTCCGAACCAGAGACATTTCATCTCCTGTCAGCTTTCCCCCAAGATTTAGTTTAAAAACTGCTCTGCCACCTTTTTTGATTTTAAGCGCCAGCAGACTGGTTCCATCTGGGGACAAGTTGAGACCATCTCTTTTGTACAGCTCCCGCATGTTCCAGAAAGCATCCCAGTGCCTAACAAACTTAAACCCTTCCTCCCTACACTAATTTGTGCCTGTCTCGCCAGCCCTGCACGTGGAACAGGTATCACCAACTGAAGAAGAGGTCCCTTCTGAGGGCGCATTCCCCTTCTCCTCAGAACGGTGCCCTGTTCCCTCTCGACCCTCATGCTCCCTGGCAGCAACGGGGCTGCCATGTTCAGAGTGGGGCTCATCTAATATGGCCCCGAGAGTCTTCTCCGAGTGCCTAACTGACTGTCTCTGCTTCTCCAGGTCAGTCACCTCGGCCTCAAGGGTACAAACTCGTTCCCTGAGGACCAGGAGCTCCTTGCATCGAGCACACACCCAAGACTTCTGTCCTGTGGGCAGATAGTCATACATGTGACACCCAGTGCAAAACACTGGAAAGCCCCCACCCCCCTGCTGGCATTCTACCTTCATGACAGCTTTTTTAAAATATACAGTCCCCTTTTAAAGCCTGTTTGTTTTTGTGGCTCTCCTTCTGGAGTGTCTACTTACCTTATTGGGAACACAAGGAAAATCGGGATCTGGGTTCCTGGTCCTTACACAGCCTCCAGGCTAAGAGCCACAAGCCAAGAGCCCTTTAGCTCTTGCCCTTCAGCTCGCGCCTCTGGCAAGGTGCAGCTTAATAATGCAAAGAGGGTGGGGCCTCAGTCTGTCCCAGGAACACAGCCACTCCTAATCATCTTCAGCCCACTCAAACCAAACAAACAGCAGTTCCCCAGCAACCACAAACTCAGAATTTTCAGCAGTCACACAAACTCAGAAATTCTCAGCAACTTCCCCAGCTGTTTAGAAAGCCAAACCTCACCCTAATAGCACTTCTTATCTGCTTTCTCTCAGAGCTCTCTGAAATGTGCTCAGCCTCTGGCAAGGCGCAGCTTAAAGAGATTACTGAATCACAACTGATAATGAAGCTCAGGACAGTGCATCCTTCTGGACTTAATTGAGACCTAGCTTTCCTGGCTCATCATCAATGCTGATTTCTCCACACCTACTACCCTTCTGCATATCACACCTAAGCCTATTGTCATTCAGCATCTGTAATCACTCTACTCTCACGACCCAGCACTGGGCCACACAGGCCTCAATGCCGGGTTGTGGGGCCTCCTGTACATATCCCCCTGACTAGCAAAAATCAGGGGACCCAGCTGTGCTTGCGCGGGAGCCTCCAAACCAGCACGAGGATGCATGGCGCCCTAGGCAGACTGGTGGCCTGCCACACATCCCTCACCTCCCCCCACAGCATTGCACTCCCATAACTCCTCCTCCCTCCCTTCCCCACCCCAGGTCAATTTCAATGTCCAATCAGCTGTGGGCTGTGTAAAGGCACCCCACCCCCGCCGATCACCTGATTGGCAGGAAAAACTGCACTGAGCGCTCACTCAGCACCAGGGCAGGCTAGTGGCAGCTCAAACCAACCATGTCCAGAAAGGGCACCACCACTGCTCCCTCCTCCGCACTTCCTGGATGGGAAGGAAGTGTGGAGGAGGGAGCGGCACCAGCGCCCTTTTAAGATGTCATTGGTTTGAACTGCCACTGGCCTGCCTGGGCACTGAGTGAGCGCTCAGTGTGGTTTTCCCACCAATCAGGTGATTGGAGGGGGGACCCTTTTATACAGCCCGTAGTGGCTGATCAGACATTGAAATTGACCTGGGTGGGGAAGGGAGGGAGGAGGAGGCACCGGGGGGGGGGGTAAATGAGGTTTGACTTCCCCCTGGCCAGGGGAGTTCAGGAGACCCAGCCGTGCTTGCATGGAAAGAGTCAGCAGTTTAAAAGGTGAGTTGGTCCCATCCCGTTTCTTTCCATTTTTCCTTTCTTTTCTTTTCCTTTCTTTTCTTCCTTTTGTCCCTCCTTTCTTTCACTCCTTCCTTCCCCTTTATTTCCTTCCTATTTCCTTTCTCTTTCTTTTTTCTTTTTTCTTTTTTCTGTCTATTTGTTTCTAACTCCATTCATTCATTCATTCATTCATTCATTCATTCATTCTTTCATTCATTCTTTCAGTCAGTCTTTCTATTACCCTATTTGCTTTATTTTCCACTTGCCCTTTCTTTCTTTCTTTCTTTCTTTCTTTCTTTCTTTCTTTCTTTCTTTCTTTCTTTCTTTCTTTCTTTCTTTCTTTCTTTCTTTCTTTCTTTCTTTCTTTCTTTCTTTCCTTCCTTCCTTCCTTCCTTCCTTCCTTCCTTCCTTCCTTCCTTCCTTCCTTCCTTCCTTCCTTCCTTGGCATTGCTAATCTGCGTAGACCAGGAGGTGGGGATGGGAGGAAGCTTGAAATGTCCTGCCATTCCATGTTTTCTGCTGTGTGATCCTTGTGCTTTTTCCTGATGTTTTATTTTAAAAATTGCATTGCAAAATCCCACCATGCTCCTACCTTTCCTAAACAAAATATTACAAGTTTTAAGCATGTTTGTACTTCATTTCCTGTCTCCCGGTTCCACCCCCAAAGTCTCCTGACTCCACTCCCAAATTTAATGGGCCACAGAGGAGAAGTGTAAAAATAACCAGGCCATGGGGGCAGGGGGGAGTTTGGGAAACCCTGCTCTAAGGTATAAGAACAAATACATTCTAGCTGTATCTGAAGAAGTGAGCAGTGGCTCATAAAAGCTCATACCCTGCCACAAATTTTGTTAGTCTTTAAGGTGCTACTGGACTCTTGTTCTTTTCACTGCTACAGACAGACTAACATGGCTACGTGCCTTCAGCTGTTTTCATGTTATCGGTGCAGAGGGGAATGTGCATTCACATCTTTTTCATTAATGCACACAAAGGGCTGCTTCCATTCCATGCACATCCATCTTGCTTTATCAAGGTAATATTTTAAAATATTTATCCCTTAAATGAATTTATACATTTCCTGTTAAATTAGTGGAAAGAGTTTCTCAGATAACATACATTCTAATTCTGCAAGATCTTTTCTACTGATAGTCCTGAGTTGACTAAATCTGCTGCTACTACTGCCCTTTTCTCATATGGTGAAGGCACTACCCAATATCTTTCTCCAACACTTTTAGCAGCAAATAGGCCACTGTCGTATATTAGCCAGTTATACATCATAAGGTGTGGATAAGCAATGTCTATGATAAGAGGGCTAGGCAGCTGCCATTTTCAATAGCAGTGAAGAAGGATGTGACCAAAAGTGGCTGTTTGGAAAAACTAGCTGCTTATAGAGTCATTTTGGTTCACCTCTAGATATATAGTTACAGGCATCTGAAGAAACGATAGCTGTTGGAAATATTTACAACTTGGAAATATTTACAACTTGGAATAACTTGGAAACTGATAACTGATGGACGGCCGGCCCGCCTCCCCCCCGGAAGGCCTGGATCGGGCGTTACAGGCTATCGCAACGTGGCTTAGACTGAGTGGGCTGAAGCTGAATCTGGCAAAGACAGAGGTTCTCTGTGTGGGTCGCGGCGCTCCAGGGGGGGAAATATCCCTCCCGACCTTCGATGGTGTGCAGCTAAAGGCGGCGCAGCAGGTGAAGAGTCTGGGTGTTTTACTGGAGCCTTCATTATCAATGGAGGCCCAGATAACAGCCACTGCCAAGTCAGCATTTTTCCATCTGAGGCGGGCAAAGCAGTTGGCCCCTTTCCTGGAGCGTCGGGACCTAGCAACGGTGATCCATGCGACGGTCACCTCACGATTGGACTACTGTAACGCCCTCTACATGGGGCTGCCTCTGTGCCGGACCCGGAAGTTACAGCTAGTGCAGAACGCGGCGGCCAGGCTGTTGCTTGGTCTCCCAAGATGGGAACATGTACGGCCGGGGCTACGCGAACTGCACTGGTTACCGATTGTATACCGGGTCCAGTACAAAGTGCTGGTTATCACCTTTAAAGCCCTATATGGCTGAGGACCAGCCTACCTGAAGGACCGTCTCTCCCCGTATGAACCCCAGAGAGCACTGAGGTCAGTAGGAAAGAACAGACTGACTACCCCTGGGCCAAGACAAATCAAACTACAGAACACTCGCTCTCGGGCCTTTTCGGCCGCAGCCCCATATCTCTGGAACCAACTTCCAGAGGAGGTGCGGGCCCTGCGGAACCTTGATCAGTTCCGCAGGGCCTGCAAGACCACCCTTTTTAAATTAGCTTATGAATAACTGAATTATACTGATAACGAAGAAAATCCGCCATCAGCATCAACTAGAAGAGCGTCAAGGATAGCGTTATAATATGTTTTAGTTAATTGTTTTAATCAGGTTTTTAAGGTCAATTAATGTTTAATGTTTCTAATGTAACTGTTTTATTGTTGGTGCACCATTGGTCACCGTATTGTTAGCCGCCCTGAGCCTGCTTCGGCAGGGGAGGGCGGGGTACAAATAAAAAATTATTATTATTATTATTATTAAATATTTACAAAGGCGCTTAACTGCATTCAGTCTTACAAGACCACTCACAGGGCATATAGTTAGGTGTTTATAAGCCTTTGAAGCATAGGAGAATTAAGGGATGTAAGATAAAGTTAAAACTTGCATGCAGTTTAGAATTGCACTACTCATGGAGATAACAAAATCTACATTCCATATAGTTTTTTACATTGCTTGCTTATTACTACATCTTTGTCCTTCCCAATTACAAAAAGATATAAAATGAATACCCAGCTTGCTGGGGTTAAAGTGTGGATGACTGGGGAAGGCAGTGGCAAACCACCCTGTAAAAAGTCTACCAAGAAAACATCATGATGTGATTTAACCCAAGGGTCAGTAACAACTTGGCGCTTGCACAGGGGGACTACCTTTACCTTTAATAGTAATAAATTACTTTGGGAACCAGGTTTCATGGCTCACATCAACAGCTATTAATTAATTTACACTGAGATGTTACTGAAATGACCCTACAAAGCTCATGATGGATGTTATACTATAAGGATCGGGGTGAAAAGGTTCAGGGGCAGAAACATGTTTTAAGGGCAGATTATGCCATAAAAGGGAATTGTTTTTCACATCAAGTGTTCTGCAAAACCTTCTGTATCAGCCTTTGGTAATCTAAATCGTTGGTTAGATCAGTTGTCAAAACAAAGGAATGTGAGCATTGTTAAACTGAGGACAAAGGTGCTTATTGTGTACAGAGTTTCTGTGCCAGGCTGCTTGTTCCCTCTGACAAAGAAGTTAAACACCATGTTGTATAGATAGGGGCTGGACTGTAAGCCATGCCCAGTGTTATTATTAGAAGGCGTAAATGACTCTTACATCTGGCATACACTGGCTACATCTTCTGTTTAATCCCAGCTCTGAAGTGACTGCAGGAGGGTAGACTGAGGAAGAGTAGATCTTGACTTCACTGAAGCCAAGGGAATTTAATTTCAGAGCTATGCCCAGAAGATATTATGAATGTGTCTTTAATTTGGTGGGTTTTGACCATATGAAATCTGGGTTTGTATCACATACCAACCATTTGCTTATGTGAAGACATTAATGAGTCACTATATCCCTATCTAGAAAACAGTATCCCTCAATATCCCTATCTAGAAAACAGTAACAATAATGACTAGAATGTGTTAAAACAATGGGTAATAGATGCGCTAACAAGCAGCCATAAATGATTACTTAATTTTTTTAAAAAAATAATATTTTGTTAAAAACATTTTGTTTGATCATTGATGTTTCTGTAGTTTAACCACTAAAAGAGACCCTGAATATGGTAGTTTGGGCAGGCTCAGAATGCCTCGTCTGTTCATACTGTGAATGCCTTATTTCAGCTGAAAGGGAAACAACATTAAATCAAAGCTGCAGACAAATCTAATCTAAAATAGTAAATGATTTGAGGTTTTCCATTATCTATCCCAATGTCCAGGCAGTTAGAACCACTGTGCTACTAGACCATAAGTGGGGAGGAGGAGGAGATGAAGGAAGAGGTGTCTCAGAGTGGCTTACAATCACCTTCCTTTCCTCTTCCCACAACAGGCAACCTGTGAGATAGGTGGGGTTGAGAGAACTCTGAGAGAGCTGTGACTGACCCAAGATCACTCAGTTGGCTTTATGTGGAAGGGTGGGGGCTCAAACCCAGTTCTCCAGATTAGAATCTGACCACTCTTAACCACTACATCATGCTTGCTGTCATGAGAGAGCTGCACAGCTCCTGACTTCATCAAAGAGCACTTCAGTCCTGCAAACCTGCTAAACTACTATGCTTGGCAAGCTCCTCAATGGAAACTCACTGTACCAGCCTCTCTTTCTTTATGTTTATCTATGGGTATAGTAGTTAACATGTTAGACTAGGACAGCGAGGACTAAGGCTCAGATCTCCACTTTTGCCATAAGGCTCACTAGGTGACCTTGGAGCAGACACTTTGTTTCAGCCAATCTATTTCACAAGATTGCAGTAAGGATAAAATTGAAGAGGGGAGAAACTCTGAGCGCTTTGGGCAAAAAATCAGATAAAAATGCAACAATAATGGTCCTTCCCCTTTGAGTCTCACCCTCTGAAGGTATCCAGAGAATGCACCATGAGCCAACATAAGGTAATTTTGCTGACAAACAGCAAGGTTAGTTTGCGTGGATTTGCTATCTGTGCCTACACTTTTAAAGTGTCTTTATCACATGTGTATTCTAAACTGTCTCCAAGTAGTTCAAGTAAGCATAAATGCACTTATCCTGTTTCTATCATAGATTGAAAACTCTGTAGGGAAAGTTAGGCTGTGAGATAATGCCAAAGCAAGACAAGAAACTTCATAGCTGAGCAGGGATTAGCACCCAGGTTTCTCTTTCCAAGCACTATGTTCTATCCACAATAGTATTCAACTCTGTGGCTCAGAGTGGTAAACTGCAGTACTGCAGTCCAAGCTCTGCTCATGACCTGAAAGTGAAAGCTGGGTTCAGTCAGCCTTCCATCCTTCCAAGTTCTGTAAAATGAGAAGCCAGCTTGCTGGGGGTAAAATGTAGATGACTGGGGAAGGCAATGGTAAACCACCCCATAAAAAGTCTGCCGTGAAAACATCATGATGTGATGTCACCCCATGGGTTGGTAATGACTTGGTGCTTGCGCAGGGGACTGCCTTTACATTTAGTGAATTACATTAGTGGCTTTACTATGATTCCACTCATTGTTCTTTGTTTTGCTTAGAGTTTTTAAAATGAAAGAGAAAGATGTGGCATGGGGGAAGAATAGTGAACAGGAGACGGTGAGAAATAGGGAACAACAGAGAGAAGAAGATGATATTGGATTTATATCCCGCCCTCCACTCTGAAGAGTCTCAGAGCGGCTCACAATCTCCTTTACCTTTCTCCCTCACAACAGACACCCTGTGAGGTGGGTGGTGCTGGAGAGGGCTCTCACAGCAGCTGCCCTTTTAAAGACAACCTCTGCCAGGGCTATGGCTGACCCAAGCCCATTCCAGCAGGTGCAAGTGGAGGAGTGGGGAATCAAACCCAGTTCTCCCAGTCCGCACACTTAACCACTACACCAAACTGGCTCAGTTACTACCAAACTGTAGTAAAAAATCATGTTGCATTTTGGATATCTCAGAAGCAGCATTGGCCTGAGGGTGCATGGCACCCTAGGCAGACTCACAACCTGCCTCCCCCTTCCACAGTGCCTCCATGCCTCCCCTCCTCCCTGCCGCACCTCCTCCTCCCTTCCCCACCCCAGGTCTATTTCAATGCCTGGAACGGTAGTCGAGAACTGCTCCCGAGCTATCTAAAGGCATCCCCCCCACCGATCAGCTGATCAGCAGGTAAAACCATGCTACACACTCACTGTCTGTCAGGGCTAGGGCAGGCCAGCAGCAGCACGAAGGACCAGCATCCTGAAAGGGTGCCGCCTCCTCCCCACTTCCTGGAACGGAGGAGTCAGCGATGGCACTGCCCTTTCAGGACACTGGTCCTTCCTGCTGCTGCTGGCCTGCCCTGGCACTGACAGTGAGCGCAAAGTGCAGTTTTACCCGCTGATCAGCTGATCGTCGGGGGGTGCCTTTAGATACCCCGCGAGCAGTGCTCGACACCATTCTGGGCATTAAAATAGACCTGGGGTGGGAAAGGGAGGGAGGAGGAGGCTGAGGAGCGGGCAAACTAGGCGTTTGCCTAGGGAGGAGGGGGGAAGGCCGAATTCAGTGCCCTGCCTTGCTGGTGCCCTAGGCACAGAAGGTTGAACACCACTAAAAAATAGTTTGGAATATATTAGTCATTTGTCATATAAACTTTATGAGAGACAGGGTTGGGTGTGGTTGTGTAATTAAAAGTTATTTTAAATAAATTATTTTTAGTGATGGGATACAAAATACTGAAATTTCTAAAATAATCCAATTTCAGAGGGTAGCCATGTTGATCTGCAGTAGGACAGTTAAATCTGAAGACAGGAGCACTTTAGAGACCAACAAGGTTTTCAGGGTAGAAGCTTTTGAGAAACAAAACTCTTTTTGGCAGACATGAAGAATCTCAAATCTTTGGAAGTCTGCAGTTAACACTTGCGGTTTTCTTTCTGTATCTGCCAGATTACAGAGCAATCCTGGGGGTGGGATCAGAATAGGGAGTCGACTTACCCCCACACCAGCGTAACTCAGACATATGCAAGGATCATATATGCTGGTGGAGGGCACGAGCAGTACTACACAGTGCACTGGCACTGACACAGCTTCACTGCAGCCACATGCTGGTGGAGTGACAATGCAAACCCCTATGCCAGTGGAAATGTGGGCATGCCAGGGGGCATGGTACCAGTCAGTCAGCTTCCAAAGCATTTTCAGCATGGGAATGCCCCCAGAACAGGTGCAAAAATGCTGATACAGTCTATTGGTAGCTATGGTGACTCCAATTCACCCCTCCCCCCACTCAGCTGCAGCCAAACTTTTTGGAACCCAAAAAACTCAGGATATCGACCAAAATTGCTCCCAGTCAGTATGCACCCCCAAGCCAGCCCTGCCCCTCCATGGCACCAAATGATGGCCCTACTCACCCTACAAATGGTTCCTGTAGATTGTCCCACAACTCCAGATGTAGGGTACACAGCATAGGATGCCATCTGCCTTCCCCAGCCAAAAGCACAAACTGCATGCTGAAAAACTGCAGGGCTGCCCAATGAACTTTTCAGGATCAGTCAGGGGGCACCATGGGGGGAGACGTCCTGCCTCAGCAGTGAGCACAGATGCAAATGCCATGGGTGCTCCCTAATGGATCAGCCATGGTTGAGGTCCCTAGGCCCAGGGGGCCAGCATGATCCGAAGACCAGAAACTGTTCTACAAACAATGCTATTGGTTTAAGGGGCCAGCACCTCAGTGTAGCTTGGCAGATAGCATTCGGCACTGGTGAGTGGAAATGGTTGATTTCAGAGGGCAGTCCCCTATAAAAGCTAATTTTGCACATCTGGATCCCAGTTGTTGTAGGGATATTTGCATATGCAAATGAGGGGCTTGGATGGCACATAGCGGTGGCTATTGGGCAACCTCAGCCACTGACAGCAAAACCAGGGCACAACGGTCAATATGTGCATCACCCTTCCTGTTGGCTTCCCTGCATGACTACTACCATGAGGTAAATGCTGTTGCTGTCAAGCCACATCCCAGCCACCCAAAACTATCACAGGGGCCAGTGCTCACAGAGTTAAGAGCATCCACCCATCACCGTGTGGATGCAGGGGGCTTGCACCATGGAGGGATCAATCATTCCCATGGATGTGCAGTCCCTTTCATAATCCTCAACCTATTGTTCTTACAAAACTGGTATATCTCAGTGGTCCCATCTGGTGGAAATTCCTAGCTCTGTAACCACTGCCATCCTTTCCCCTGTTAGAGGATCCTAAGCAATGTGAAAAACAGAATGGCTAGGGGGCCAGAAGACACAGCCCCCATGGCAGCAATCCCGCCAAACCCTCTGGATGCCAGAGTCCACAATGGCTCTGGCAGTTCAGCCATGGGTATGTGGATGCAGATCTGACTAAGCCCTGATGCTGGCCGGTTGAGCCGAGTAATGCCACTGTGTTCACTCCAGTGTGGTTAGCAGGCCACCCTGTCAGTTCTGATGACTTTCAAATGGCATCATGTACTGAGGAAGTCATATGGAGCCAGAGGTGCCCCAAAGGCCCATGGTAGAATTTAAGCATCATGGGTGGGCCACTAATGGCTCTGCTATTTCTCAGCAGCTCTGGAAAAGAAAGCAGGAAAAGAAAATTGCTCATGGACTGGATCTGAGCTCTGCTGGGGCCAGATATGGCGCACACAGGGCTGGTGCCAGGTTATTTGGCACCCTAGGTGAGGCTACCTACTTGCAGCACCCCCTTTTGGTACCCTAGGCAAGGCAAGGTGAGGGTGGGCAATAAAAATGGTGCTTTCACATATGCTAAATATTGCAGTTTCAATTCACTTCAACGACCACTTGTAAGTGGATTTTGCCAACTGAAAGTGCATTATTTAGAGCAGGGGTGTCAAACAGCATGTCAAATCAGGCCCCTGGAGGGTTCCTATGAGGCCCTGAGCAACTGGCTGTCATCTGCTTCCCTCTCCCTCTCTCTTGCTTCCTTCTGCATAACAGCTTGCTTTGCAAGGCTTGCTTAATCACACAAAAGCTACAAAGCAAAACCTCTATTTTCTTCATTGGCTGAGGCTGCTCCCTTGGGGAGGAAGGAGGTAGGCAGAGCTTGCTTTGCCAGGCTCTCTCAACTGTACAGCAGAGCTACTGAGCCAAGCCTCTCTTCCTTCTATTGGCTGAGGCTCCTCCCTCTCCTGGTCCCCTGGGGAAGGAAGGAAAGAGCCCAGTTCGCTGGATCCCATGGGGAAAATACAATGAAAGCACCTTAGCTAAGTGACTCATCAGCTAAGTTCTATAGCATTTTAATTATTCAAAAAGTCTATTTATTTATTATTTTATTACTTTACATTTATATCCCGCCCTCTCCGCAAGCGAACTCAGGGCGGCTCACAACATCATAAAAACAATCAATTCAATAAAACATATAAAACCATAATTTACTTATCAATTTAAAAACTATTAGCGCTATCTCAGTCCAATCTAGGCGGTAAAGTCTAAAATATGAATAAAAGCTAAGTTTTATTATGGTAGAGAGACCATTAACCATTGTAACGGTATCACTTTCATGGAACTAGATAGTGCTGTAATTATTTGCACCTGGAATACCAAGTACTGTTTAATTAGAAACCAGAAATGGCTTTGAGTAAAAGATTGTAACCCATAATGGAAGATGTAAGAGTTAGCAGTTTCTGATTAATGAGATATTGCTAAGTGAACGTAAAAATACGTAAAGGGTTTTTCCAGGGGATATATATTTGGGAAATGATTTGGTATTAATGTGTATATTATTATTCAGCTTAGAGGAAGTTTACAGTGAAAATGAGTTCCTAATATTCCAGAGATGCTCATTTAGCTGCTTGGTGAGCTGTTTGATAGCACCAACATTAATATTAACAGTATTAACAATAGCACCAATATTAACAATATTAACAATAGCACCAACATTAATATTAATTTTACCGTTTTTAGAATTTTAATAGTTTTTAATTAACTGTAGTTTAATATTGTTAAATATAGCACAATGTATGTATTGAATTTCTGTTGTTAGCCGCCCTGAGCCTGCTCCGGCGGGGAGGGTGGGATATAAATAAAATGTGATGATGATGACGATGATTTAGCTGGACTGCTGTCCCAAGAGGAATAATTTACCAGCGCGGCTGGAATAGAAGACTTCCTCCAGATTGAAGAGCATTTGTTTCACAGTATTAACAACTTACCTGTTGGACTAAGAGTACTGCGTCTGTTCCTTGCTGTAGTTGTTCCATGTATATCTGTGTGAATTTTTTGTTGTATGCGAATATTGTTTATAAGTGTTCATTAATAATTTGTGAATATACAGAATTGGATGCAGTACTTATTGAGACTGTTATGCACGGAGGCGTTGCTTCACTCAGTTGCCATCTCATCTGTGTTTCTCATTTTTGTTGTCATAATCCCCAGTTGGGATTCCCCCGCTTCACGGTTATCAGAAAGCGTGTGTGTGTGTGTGAATGTCCTCTGGGCACTCCCTTATACTTTATGGAGACTGGGCCCTATAGCAGGGGTGGCCAACAGTAGTTCTCCAGATGTTTTTGACTACAACTTCCATCAGCCCCAGCCATTGGTCATGCTGGCTGGGGCTGATGGGAGTTGTAGGCAAAAAACATCTGGAGAGCTACCATTGGCCACCCCTGCTATAGGGTATAATGGATTATTGATCTGTGGGTATCTGGGGCTCAGGGAGGATTGCTTTTTGAGGTAGAGGCACCAAATTGTCAGCATAGCATTTGGTGTCTCTCCTCAAACCTCCCCCACAAAGTTTCAAAAATATTAGACCAGGAGGGTCCAATTCTATGAGCCCCTAAAGGAAGTGCTCCCATCATCCATTATTTCCAAGGAAGAGACAGCATTGAAAAGGAACTTGGTCCTTTTAAATGTGATGGCCAAAACTCCTTTCGGAGTTCAATCATGCTTGTCACAACCTAGCTGCACCCCTAAAGTCCCCAGATATTTCCTGTGTCGAACCTGGCAACCCTAGTATACAAACACTTTAGATTCCCTCCCCAAAATAATTGGGAATGTATTTCTGAAGGTATCTACATGTGGAGCCCTTTGGATTACGCTAGTTACTGGTACTATCTGGGAGATTCTTATCTGGACAACAGAGGAAGAAGAAAAATGAAGGAATGATTGACAGGAGGCAGCAGGAACTTATAGGAGGGACATGGGAGCAACAATACAAGGAAAGAGTTTACTGTTATTTGACTGTGAAGATAAAGCTTCCCTGTAATTGATCCTGCCTGGCTCCAGTCCTACTTAGCCACTTGTAGTCTGTGGATCAGCTCCTATACATCCATCTGCCATGTACTGCATGGCTCTGTCCTTGACAGTCTGCTTCAATGACATATTTGGTGCAGGCCTGCTTAAACAGCATTTTTGACAGTATAATTTTGGCTACAGTGCTTACATCTAATATTCAAAAAAAGCAAAAACAAGAATTGCTGTTAGAAATCATTTTCTGCTAGTGAGCTATCTTGATTTTGAAGAGAAACCCAAACAATTATGCTCGGAGACATTCCCCAACTCTCTTTGAGAAAATATTGAAGTGACCTGCTCTTGAGTCCAGAGCTTTTCAGTAGATGATAGCAGAAGGCCATAGGAATTTATTTTCTTTTAGTATTTCTTGACATGTTCCGTGGTATTAAACAGTCTTCCAGGAAGTTATGATAAAATAAAGGTCCAGAATTTCACAATAGTTCATCTTCAATTTAAGAGCTTAAATGAGCCCTGAATTTTTACATCCAGTAAACTAGTTTTCCCCTCAATATCTTTGAGGGTGTATGAAATTCTGATCCTTTCACAGTGATGGCTCCACTGCTGCTATCAATATTTTTCTACTGTTTTGTGTGCATTACACTCTTTAAAAACAAACTATAATTAACAACAAAACAACTGTCACTTACATATGATCTTACGTGAAGTCTGTTGCTATAGATTTGTTTTGGGGAGTACATTGCTTGGAATTTACCACTCAATAATCTGGGCCAAATGTCACAAGCTGAAGAATGTATGTGATTGCCATGTATTTATTTGTGCAGCTGAATAATTATTAAAGGTTCTTCTAGTATAATCTTTCTCTTACTCAAGCTTATTCCAGCCTGTTTTCCAAACTGCTGAATCCATACAAACTGTTAATGTTATCTCCCAGGCAACCACAGAGGACATATTGCCCATGTACCATGGTGTCAGCACTCTGAAAGAAGAATTGCAGAAAGCAGTTCCCTATCTTAACAGGGGTGTTTCCTTAAAATAAATTATCTGGGAACCAGCATAATCAGAATTCTAAAAATTCAGATTGCCGATTTCCAGTTTTTAAAGATGATTATGGAAGACAAAGAATGGTCAGGAGTTGTATCAGATATACTGAGAGTCTACAGTCAAACTTCTGAGGGGAAATGGTCAAGTTGGTGTCAGGTTTATGACTTAGAAGGTGAACAGGCAACAGGAATGAGGTAATTTTGTATAAATACAAAAGTTTGTGACAAACAAGTAGCTGTTTTGTTATACAGATAAGTCTCCACAACTGAGTAGTGAGATTTCTTGGCAGTTTCTGCTTAAATAAAAAAGCATAAGCTTATTTGTCTCAACGATACTTAAGTTGGTAAAGGCAGGAATATTTACACAAGTATCCCTTTGTATCCACTTCTCAGTGATCACACATATCCTTTTACTAGGAGCTATTTTCCTCAGACTTGATAGAAATCACCCTCCTTTTCTAGGAGCTGTTTCCCTCAAGGAAGGGTCACTTGTCACAGTTTCTTACCTCAGTATCTTTTTTGATCCTCTCATGCCGCTTAACTCCTTTCACACTCCAGTCTCAACTGCAGAATTCCATTTAAATCCCCTGTCATTCAGGGTTCTCAGACCAGGTTAAAGCATTAACCATTTATTGCCCATCACACTTCCAAATTGCAATTTAGCAAATAAACAGGGGTTAAATACTTAAAAGTACAAGAAAAATAATAACTATAGTGAATTACAAGTCTACATCCTGGACTGACCTGGGGTGCGCAGGGCAGGTTTACTTAGGGCAACAGGCTAAGAGCAAAGGTCCAAGAAGACCCCTTTGTCTCATGCCAAAAGGCTCATTCCTCTGGCCATGTTCAATACAGGAAACATAAGCTCTGCACAGATCTGGTTCCTCAAGTGTTCTTTGCAGCACAGTCAACATGTGTAAATAAAACACCAATAAGACTTTCAACAATAAATGTTAAAATATTTGTATTCATCTCATGGGTAAAAGGAAGGTAGTGGCTATGAAATGTCTAAGTTTCCCAGTGATGTAAACACATTGCATTGTTCTGGATCCCGCAAGTCTTAGAAACCTGGCAACCCCAACCAGACAATATGAGTTTACAGTTCTTGATGTGAGTCATGACATCAGAACCTGATACTTCGTCTTGTACCTGAACTTCTGAATGAGTCACTCCCCCTTTTTTGACAATGGACATAAATCAGTTTTACTAACTATATCAAATCCTCAGTTATCAAAAAGCATATTATACATTCCACACTATTACCCAAACCATCGTTATGATCACCTATCATGTCCCCTGTCCAGTGGTTTTGTTTCCACAGCAATTGCATGTTTCAGAGGCAGAAAATGGAAAATGAAAAAGGCAAACTAAACTAAGTAACCAATAGAAATGATATGATGTGTACACAAAGGGCTTTTTTTGGAGATAAAGCCCAGAATGAACTCATTTGCATAGTAGGCCACATCCCCTGATGCCAAGCCAGCTGGAACTGCATTCCTGTGTGTTCCTGCTAAAAAAAGAGTAATGTGTACACAAATAATTGTATTGTCATTTAGTTCCAAAGATTTGCATGACTTGAACATGATTTTGGCCATTTGTAAGCACTGTGGTAATCTCTAACACAATGTAAACTCAAATGATATTTCATTTTCTACACAGGCAGCTTCACTTCAGCATAAAAAACAGCTAACATTTTTTAAAAAAGTAAATCAAGTTTTAAATATTTGGGTTTTTTGCTTTCTACTTAAAATAGAACTGAGTAATTCTGTTTAGAATAAAATAAAGCTCCAGAATTTTACAATTTCATTCATCTTATATAAGACAATACACTGTTTATTTAAGACAGTATTATTATTATTATTATTATTATTATTATTATTATTATTATTATTATTATTATTATTTAATATTTGATTTCTAGCTCATCCTTTCCTGAATGGGCTCTGAGCAGGTAACAACAATCAATAATACAAGGTTAAAATCAGATTCACATAATAAAACAATATAACACTACTGGGTCCCATGCTCTTTAACTTGTTCATAAATGATTTGGAGTTGAGAGTAAGCAGTGAAGTGGCCAAGTTTGTGGATGACACTAAATTGTTCAGGGTTGTAAGAACCAGAGAGGATTGTGAGGAACTCCAAAGGGATTTGTTGAGGCTGGGTGAGTGGGCGTCAATGTGGCAGATGAGGTTCAATGTGGCCAAGTGCAAAATAATGCACATTGGGGTCAAGAATCTCAGATACAAATACAAGTTGATGGGGTGTGAACTGGCAGAGACTGACCAAGAGAGAGATCTTGGGGTCGTGGTAGATAACTCACTGAAAATGTCAAGACAGTGTGCGATTGCAATAGAAAAGGCCAACGCCATGCTGAGTATATTTAGGAAGAGAATTGAAAACAAATCAGCCAGTATCATAATGCCCCTGTATAAATTGATGGTGTAGTCTCATTTGGAATACTGTGTACAATTCTGGTCACCGCACCTCAAAAAGGATATTATAGCATTGGAAATAGTGCAGAAAAGGGCAACTAGAATGATTACAGGCTTGGAACACTTTCCCTATGAAGAAAGGTTAAAACGCTTGGGGCTCTAGCTTGGAGAAACATCGACTGCGGGGTGACATGATAGAGGTTTACAAGATTATGCATGGGATGGAAAAGGTAGAGAAAGAAGTACTTTTCTCCCTTTCTCACAATACAAGAACTCGCGGGCATTCCATGAAATTGCTGAGCAGTCAGGTTAGAATGGATAAAAGGAGGTACTTCTTCACCCAAAGGGTGATTAACATGTGGAATTCACTGCCACAGGAGGTGGTGGCGGCTACAGGCATAGCCAGCTTCAAGAGGGGGTTAGATAAAAATGTGGAGCAGAGGTCCATCAGTGGCTATTAGCCACAGTGTGTGTCTGTGTGTGTGTGTATATATATATTATTGGCCACTGTGTGATAGAGTGTTGGACTGGGTGGGCCGTTGGCCTGATCCAACATGGCTTCTCTTATGTTCTTAACATCTTAAAAACAAACTGTAATTCTGCAGTTGGTGGTATCAGTTCCCTCCACTCCTTCCATACATCCCCTAGCTGGTATAGACAAATGGCTAGACAAAGTTATTTCATCGGGGACCCTGCTCCTTATTGAGAACATTGCACAGAATAACACAATAGAATTCAGCACTTTACAACTGTAGACTGTGGGAGAAGGAGTCAAAATCTGAATGGGTTGGATCACATCAGCCTGATCTCTCTTCAGATCTCAGAAGCTAAGTAGGGTTAGCCCTGGCTAGTACTTGGATGGTATTCCAGGGCGTTATGCAGAAGCAGGCAACAGCAAACCACCTCTGAAATGTCTCTCTTGCCTTAAAAACAAATATTGCTCACCACCTGGTGGTACAAAATGCTAAAAGAGCTATAACTTCTGGCTGCCAGACAATCTTAGAATCTCCTGGCGATACTACACACACTGCCATACAATAATTATTTATCAAAGATTTCAGGTTTTCACGGCTGGTAACATCATTAGGGTTTGTAGAATCTTTCGAGATCAAGTGCTGTGTTCTACTGGAGAAAGTTTTCCTTCCAGACGTTTCGTTCTCAGCTGCGGAGAACATCCTCAGTGGCGTTGCAGCCGGAGCAGGCGCTCAGACCTTCTTGGCTGCTGTGCATTGAGTGGAGCCAGGGCTGCTGGAGAGCTGCTATTTGTAGGCTGGAGGGGGTGTGATGAAAGGGCAATTGGTTTGTGGGTGTGCCCATTGTTTGGTGGGGCTTCCTGGAAGGGTAGTGATAAGGAAACTGGCTGTTGAATGTGACCATTGTTCTGTGTTAATTGCTGGGAAGGTTGGAAGGGGTTTGAAGATAAGGAAGATGGTTGTTGACTGTGCTTATTGTTCTGTGGAATTTGCTGGTTGTGCTGAGACTTTCTGCAATTTATAGTCTGTAGGGTGTTTTGCAGAGCTGGGTACCAAGATTGGTGGATGAAAATGCCTTCTTCCTTTCTGTTAAAATTGTGCTGGTGTTTGTAAACAGAGAAGCTATTGAGATTTACAAACACCAGCACAATTTTAACAGAAAGGAAGAAGGCATTTTCTCCAGTAGAACATGGCACTTGATCCCAAAAGATTCTACAAACCCTAATAATTATTTAATTCTTCCAGGCTCAAAGGGAAGAAGTACCTCCAGGGATTATTAAATAATTAAATAATTATTGTATGGCAGTGTGTGTAGTATCGCCAGGAGATTCTAAGATTGTCTGGAGATTCTAAGATTTTGAGTATGAACACATAGGAACACAGTTCCAGCTGGCTTGGTGTCAGAGGGTGTGGCCTAATATGCAAATGAGTTCCTACTGGGCTTTTTCTACCAAAAAGTCCTTTGTGAAACAATGGTGACATCAGGGGAGTGGTGGTCTTAATATGCAAATGAGTTCCTGCTGGGCTTTTTCTACCAAAAAAGCCCTGGGTACCTCTTTTGATTCTCCCATAAGTCTATGCCCAGATTTGTAGAACCTAGGGTTGCCAGGTCCAACGCAGAAAACATCTGGGAATTTTGGGGGTGGAGCTGGAAGAGTTTAGAGGCGGAGCCCGGAGACTTTTCCATTCCCTAAAATAAAAATACAGCAGTGTAGTTATCCTGAATACAGTCTTCATTTCCTCATTCCCCAGCAGCTAAACTTCCACTAAATGAAAATGAACACACACTATCCCAAAGCAGCCAAAATAAACAGTTAGCAAGCACACACTTCTGTGATTTCCCTGAGGCAATTTATTTACATGAGTTGCTGAATGTAAACATTTGGTGTATTTCAATCAACTTCTTCAGACTCATAGGAAAATGAAACAACAGCCTAGGGTGTGGAGTTTTCCTCCAAACAAAGAGAGGGACTGAGAGCAACATGGATTTGTCTGCTCACCCCACCCCCCTGCAGCTTTCCTGCTGAGATTTAAAGGCACACACACATTCAGAAACACAAACAGTTGCAAGCCTCTTCTAAACCAATAGGTTGAAATTAAATCAAAAGAGTTTCTGGCTAAACATTAGGAAGAACTTCCTGACTGTTAGATCGATTCCACAGTGGAACAGGCTTCCTTGGGAGGTGGTGGGCTGTCCTTCCTTGGAAGTTTTTAAACAGAGGCTAGATGGCCATCTGACAGCAATGAAGATCCTGTGAATTTAGGGGGAGGTGTTTGTGAGTTTCCTGCATTGTGCAAGGAGTTGGACTAGATGACCCTGGAGGTCCCTTCCAACTCTATGATTCTAAACCTGCTGAGGCACATGGTAGCTGTTATGGTGGGGCTGGCTGTCAGCAGGGAGGGGCCTAAAAAACTGTGGGATCCCCCTCCCAGACCTGTGGACTGGCAAGCCTAGTAAAACCCATGTAGCTAAAAACTTGTGGGATAGGTGGTAGATATGGAGGGTGATTGGATGAGAGTATCACTTTTTTCCTTGCACCAACAGAAAACCTAGTAAGATCCAACCTAATGCTTTTCCATGTAAAAGAAAACCTTTCTGCATGTAGTTGATTTGCAGAATGAGGGAGAGGCCTTTTCTGGGCTATAGTAATTTTCTATTTGTACCTAATTTCTTGTATAGATTCATATCCAGTCTTCCAGTTGCAGCCTGAAGTAGAACACCTAACAAATCTGTCACAGACCCATATCCAGAAATGTTATGGTGCACGAGCCTAAGTGCCCACCAGAAAGGGGGATTGGGGAAAATTAACAAAACAGCCAAAATCTAAAGAAGAAGGTGGTAAACATTCTTTCAGTGAGCAGAGCTCTGCTCTCAACAGTCTAGATCCAAACAATTGAGCAGAATATTAGAAGACAAGAGCAAGTGCACTTCTTAGTGAACAAATATGTAGAGAAGGCAACTGTCTACACAGCTCTTCTTACATATTACAAATAATAAAAAGTCTAGAGACTTAGCTACTTTTTAAAAAAGTAAAAGCTGAAAATTTAGGGAAAGGATGGCACTGGAAGGCCTCTTCATGCCTGTAGCCATGCGCTGCTAATTCATTCTACCACCTGATTCAGTGTAATTTATAGAACAGCTCTAAAGCTGTAAACATACTCTGGAAATCTTACTTAACTTGGAACTAGTTTTGCTTCTCAAAGTTCAAAGTTTCATGCTCTCATCTTTCCCAATGACTCCAATCAATAGATGGAAGCCTCATCAGAACAAGTCTTCTAATTTTTAACATTTATCTAGCATCAGTAATTTTCTGGTAACTGAAAGATGTACCATAGTTTTTATCACTGTGAAATCTGTTAAGTTAAATCATCTATATGCCATAGGGTTGCCAAGTCCAATTCAAAAAATATCTGGGGACTTTGGGGGTGGAGCCAGGAGACATTGGGGGCAGAGCCAGGAACAAGGGTGTGACAAGCATAATTGAACTCCAAGGAAGTTCTGGCCATCACATTTAAAGGGACAGCACACCTTTTAAAATGTCTTCCTTCCATAGGAAATAATGAAGGATAGGGGCACCTTCTTTTGGGGCTCATAGAATTGGACCCCCTGGTCCAATCATTTTGAAACTTGGGAGGTTCTTTGGGGAGAGGGACTAGATACTATACTGAAAATTTGGTGCCTCTACCTCAAAAAACAGTTCCCCCAGAGCTCCCGAAACCTCCAGATCAATTCCCCATTATACCCTATGAGAATCAATCTCCACATAGGGAATAATGAAGTGCTCAGCAGACGTTTCCCCCACCCTGTTTCTGGCGACTCTGAAGTGAGGGATTGGTCTCTCTACTCACGAGCTGCAGCCAACCTCTTCCAAGTAACACAGACACCCCATTCCAAGAGGAAGCCTTTCCAATTGGAGACTGGAGCCTCTGGATGGGGAAAGTCACATGATGGCTTTGGGGGTGGGGCTTCCCCCCCACCGGCCAGCTGACTGGGGGCGGGAAGGAGATGGGAAAGTGGAAGAACCCCCGCTGGGACCTGGGGATTGGCAAGCCTAATATGCCATATATATAGCTGCTGTGCCAGCTCCTGCAAGACCGGCTAGTTGGGTTATGTTGAGATGAACCAATCATGTTAGGAGCTTAGGGGAAAAGCGCAACAGATAAAAGAAAATTTAACTTAAACAGCTTTAGATGCTGCTTTACCAGTAATAGCACATGTCTTTCTGAGGTGTTTTGCATCATTTTTTGCAAGCAAGGTACTCTGCTTCCCTGGAATAATTGATATCAAGCTTCTCTGCTTGATACAACAGATGTATTTTGTTTAAGGAGCATTCAACTTGCCTTTGAAAAAAAGAGGAAACCTTTAAGAAAAAGTGGGAGGAAGAGGAGAAATGTAAATTACTTTATATAGTCCTATGACAGCAGTGGCTTATTTATAGCTGAAAACCAGAGGGCAGTACTCACATGGCTATTGAAAATGAAAACAGTATGTGGGGGTTTTGTTTTGTTTTGCGTTTTTGCAATTAAAATCTCTCTTTGCATTCCCCAAACCCCCTGTTAGTGTAACCAGAGCCATATTTCACATTGCTACAATTAGGGGCTATGTAAATTCCAAGGATTTTAACTGAAAGGCCCTGCACACTGTGTGTTTGGCCACAAAGAAGTTGACACAAACAGTTATGGACAACTTCTTGAGATGGATGATGAAGGTGCTCAAATAAACAGAAAACAGATGGGAAACAGCTCAAAATTCAGTCCGAACTGGAACCAAATGCCTTTGGGAAGTTCAGATAAGTACACTTTTGTTATAGTCTTAATGCTTTCACTTTGGTAGGGGAACTTTAGAGAAGCTCTGAAGTTATAAGGAATCTAATGGGACACATTATCATGGTATAACACATTGGTTTCAGTGCACCTAACATAGACTAATTAGTCAGTTAGCTGGTTTACAATGAGATGATTTTTTTATAGACTAAAGACCATCTGGAAGGTCAAGCCAGATCATTATCTCACCAAATCATAAACTCCCTGTTCCTACATATTTATTGTATAGCACTGTCAAAGTACACGATACTTTACAAAGTATATCAATATCCCCTGCATGTGGAGTCACACGCTAACAATCCAAAAGCTCCTTTAGTTTTATTGATAAACAAAAAATTGCGAACTTGTATTCTTAGTTGAAGGATTTTTTGGAACCAATGATTTTCAGCCTTTCCAGACCTGGGACCTACTGAAGTACCAGCACATTACAACAGAGCCATGGGATTGGGGTCATTGAAGACCCTTTCCTCCCAAACTCTGCCCACCTCAGGCTCCATCTCCCAAATCTCCGGGTATTTCCCAACCCGGAATTGGCAGCCCTATTGCTTCATCAACATTGAGACAGCAGGCCAAAAGAACTGCAGACAGAGCACACAAACCATTAACCAAGAGTGTACCATGGATCAGAGCCATAAAGAATCCCTTCCAGTGTTGATTAATCTTGTTTTCTTGTCTTGCTGATCCTCTCACTGTGTAGAAGGAGAAGCAGGAGCTGTGGTGCCTTTGCTCTTTATGCATGCATACTAGTCTCATATCTTTCCAAAAAGCATTCCACTAAACAGCAGCTCTAGAAAGACTCCAGGTCCAGTAGATAGGGCTTTGCAATACATCTGATTTTCCAAGCCATGGCTAAAGACCGCTGCTTTAAACAGGTGACAACAGAAGGCCAATAAAGGGAAGGGAACAGACAAGATGCGATGAATTTCACATACCTAGCAGACACTTTCGAGGTTGGTAAAATGAGTACCCAGCTTGCTGGGGGTAAAGTGTAGATGACTGGGGAAGGCAATGGCAAGCCACCCCATAAAAAGTCTGCCAAGAAAACATCATGATGTGACATCACATCATGGGCCGGTAATGACCCGGTGCTTGCACAGGGGACTACCTCTGCATCAGAACCGAAAGAATCAGCATGCCTGACCTTTATAGCAGTAAAATATGAAAAGAAGCAAAAAGGGCATGACTATATCTCATAAGGAGAACAGCACAAGCTGGCAGGTCCCCTGAATAGTTATTGTTTACTTGTTCACTAAGAATATCACAGGAAAAGGGGGAGAAACAATTTAGTAAAAGCATTCATTAACCTATGAAAAACACATTTTAACTGGCTCCTGCTGCAGTTGCAAGGCCTCTTTTGTGTTTAATAATTTTCAAGAGAATGGGAAGACACCATTTCAAGAGAATGGGAGGACACAATAGGGATAACGGTCAGGTTTTGGATAGGCTGGATGAAGGCAATGATTTTATCTAACAGGGTTAGATAGTCTTGCATTATTGAGAGGGACAGCAGGTCCCCAACTGTGGTAGTCAACTGTAACCCCTCAGCTAGAATTATTTTAAAAAGCACAAACTCACATACTTGCTGTTGTTACTTGAACAACTAGATTTGAGTCCAGTAACACCTTAGAGACTAACAAGATTTTTGAGGTATAAACTTTTGAGATTCAAAGCTACCTTCACCAGATGTTCTGAAACTATTTGATAATCTGAATATGTGGAATGGTAGTCATAGTGTGCCTCTTTACAGAACCCTGGTTCTGGTTACCGGCAGGCTATTGTATCCAGTAATGAAAACCAAGCTGAACAGGGATGACTGGGGTTGCCAGCTACCAAGTGGTGACTGGAGCTCTTCTGGGATTACAGTTGATCTCCAGGCAACAGAAATCAGTTCACCTTTAGAAAATGGCCACTTTAGAAAGTGGACTCTAATGCATTATACCACACTGAAGTCCCTCCCCAAATCCTACCCTTCTCAGGTAGGGTACAACCAAGCTTGCATGGTTTCAAGATAATCCAAATATCCCCCAACTTGGAGCTAGCAATCCTAGGGATGATGGACTAGCTGCTATTTTAAACTGAAAGTACAATAGGTACCATAGAGTTTCCCCTCCCAAATGGCTAGAGTGTCTGGGAAAACCATAGTTTTTCCGGAAACGCCTAGAGTGGCCACCACGCACCATTGCCAGCATGATGATGTCACTTCCGGGTGACATCGTGCCGACGACGTTGGGGGAGGTTCCCCCCGACCAGCCCAATGTGGGTCAGTGGGTTGGGAACCTCCCAGGTGGGGCAACTCCTGCCGGACTGGGGGCTTGGCAGCCCTACTTGGAGGCCCTTCCCCTGATTCAGGGTTATCAGAAAGTGGAGGGGGGGACTGTCTACTGAGCACTCCATTATACTCTATGGAGACCAGCCCCCATAGAGTATAATGGAGAATCAATTGTGGGTATCTGGGGCTCAGGGGGGCTGTTTTTTAAGCTAGATACACTAAATGTTCAGCACAGCATCTGATGCCTCTCCTCAAAACCCTCCCAAAGTTTCAAAAAGATTGGACCAGTAGAGGTTAGTCGGGCTGAGATACTAATATAATTTTAAATTGGCAGAAGATAAGAAAAACACTTTGAACAGGCAGGCAGTGCCTACTGGACAATAGGAACACTTTGCAGAGTTGATGGTCTAGCCCTATTCTTAGGCTTCACAAATAATAAAAATAATAAATTACATTTACTCTTTTCCACACACACTGAGGACTCCTGACTTGTGCCAGATCAATATTCCCTCACAGACATACACACCAGCATTCAGGATTCACACTTTTGAGAGCTAATTTCCAGCCCCTCACTCCTGTGTGTCCCACCCAGCTAGATTTCTAGTCTGTATCTTGGGATTCCTTCTAGCCACAAGAATCCAATCCTCTCTTCAATGTTAGAGTGTTCTCAGTTTTACTAAAAGTCTGTCCTGTTGTGCTGACAGACCTCCACAGAGAGTTTTGCCTCACAGAAGGTGCCTGGCTGTGACCCCTCTTCTGACCAAAAACTCTCTCATTAACAGAAGCTTTTTATTCAGCTCTGTCCACACAAGGAACTCAGCCCCACTAGCTGTTCTCAGCTCCTTCCAGTTGCTTCCCACAGCAACTCAACAGCTTAAGTACCAAGTCTCCACTCCCCTGTTCAGTACTCAAGCTCCAGACTGAACAGAATCTAAAACCCTGAGGCATTTTACTTTCCTCCAAGCTTTTCTAAATTTGCTACATTTTCATTTCTGTAGCTGTTGCCCAGCCAATCATTGCAAGGCTGTTCCCAGCTTCCAGGTTAACTTGCCAGAGTCCATCACAGACAAAAGTAAGGGGGAAAGGGAGGAGCAAGAGGAGAAGGGAAACTGTGTGTGTGTCTGTGTGTGTGAGAGAGAGAGAGTAAAAGAGAGGGGGAAGAAAAAACCTCATATATTGGGAGTTGTTCAGCTTCTGCTCTAGAACTCGCACATGTGCGTGTGAGGCAGGGAGAGAAGAAGCCTCAGAGATTTGGAGCTGTGCAGCTTGTGATCTATGAGGCATGTGTCTGTGCATGTGAGAGAGAGTGAGAGAAAAATAGCCTCAGAGACTGTGCTGCTCTCAGTGAGGCATGTGTGTGTTTGTGCAGTGGAGAGAGTGTAACGTGCTGAGACAGGAGACGTTGATAGGGCAACATGCTTTAATGGAGGCACATTACAAGAGAGAGAGAACACGCGGGCCGGGTCCCGCTTATGTACAACTCCGGGAACCTCCCTCCAGACAGGCCAGTCCAATCCTGGCCTGTTGAACTTCCCGCCATAGCTGGTGATTGGCTGGGAGTTCGTGCCCTGCGCTGAGCAGCCCGGGGACAGCCCAGTCGCTCCGCGCAGGGTCGCGCTGGCTGGTTTTATGTTATCGCGTTATTGCGTTGTATCGTTATCTTGATACACTACAGAGAGCACAATCCAAAACACATCACACAACATTTTGTTGTGGGGCCCCTCTCATCATATCTAATCTGCTGTCTAAGCATGGATAGAAATTGTTAGGCAAGACTTCTACCCCACTGTCAAAAATTGACCACTAACAAATCACATTGTCCATGCTTGTCCGGCACTCTGTGATGGGTGGCTTTGGCCTGTGTGCATCCGTAAGTGTTATTTGTTTATCCAGACTGTAGCTTGTGCTGCTCAGCTTCCCCCCCCCCCCCACATAGTCCACAAAAAGGAAAAAACATAACAGTCTTTTTAATTAAGCAAGTTTGTCAGGGATGTGCCCTCAGCCCAGGTCTTAAAAATGAAACTATATCTTACTGACCTCAAACAGGCTAAAAGTTTTCTCATTAGGCTTTGTGTGAATTTTAACCTGTCAGGAATTCATGGCCTATAAAGGTAGTGATCAAACAACTGAAAGCATTTTTCTTTCTTTCTAAACAAGAGAGTGGAGGGGGGTGGAATAGAAGATATAGGCCTGATAAGTGCAGAATCACAACAACACATGCAATAAAAAGTGCTTTTCTAGTTTACTATTTAAAAATTCTATAAAAGACAGTAACAAAAAATAGGAAGTGCTGGGGCTCATGACTAACATGATTTAAATAGTCTTCAAAAAGCTTCACTGCCTAGAATATACGTTGTCTGCCTGTGAGTCATATTGGGACACAGTTAAGAAAAAAAGGATCTTCTTGAACAAAAACAAATGTCAACTTCAAAGCCTAGGAACAGAAATGCTGGCTTGCAGGCGGATTATAGCTTTAAGGCTAGCAAATGTGGAAAGTAAGTAAGTAAGCAAGATTCCCTCTTTGATGCCAATATGTGACAGACACTGAGATACTGAGCCAGTGTTTACCCCACTTCTTCGCCCCTTCTAGTCCTATCAAGACTGCTCTTTGATCATTCCTACCATCTGGGGGTGAAAGATCTCTTTAGCTCATTTTTTTTAATAACCCTAAAAGGCCCTGGAGCAAATTTAGGAGAAAATTATTAACCTCTGAAAGTTCCATAGATGGTTTCTATGGAGTCTTCCACACAGCAAGTTATGTTGAGAACTACTTTTGGTCCTGAGGACAGCAATTTGTACACAGGTGTTATTAGATAGGCAGGGGGCTCACTCACTATTAAGGTGATATTCTCATGTTACATTTTAAGAACATCCTCCAGAGAAGAGAAATGGCATTTTCAAGCACAAGGTACATTATTATCTTTTATCACACCTTCTTCTAAGGAGCATATTGATGTATATGGTTTCCCTTTACCACCATCCATGTAACACAGGTTTAGGATTGCCAGCGTGACCAGAGAAAAATAACCTGTCTCTTTAAGAGAAGATTAATGTATAGAAATGAGCAACTATGGAAGCTTTATGTATAGAATTCCATGGCTGTTCACTATTAGTCTAACACTACAACCCTTTCCTAGGATTGTTCACGTGGTAACAATTAGATCATAAACTTTTATGTGTTAGGCTCATACTCATTCATCTGGAACAGCCTAGCAGACTGAGTGCACACTCTGTCTTCAGGAAAGCTTGTAAGACATACAGGGCTGGTGCATGGAAATAGGCGAACTGGGCAATTTCCTAGGGCACCAGCTCCCAGCAGGGGAGGAAGGCAGGCGCCCCCTCCCCACTTGTGCCATCCCTGAGCCTCTGCTGCTCTTTTGGCTCTGAGGGATCCAATTAGTGGATACAAACGAAAGTGACATTTCCCTTCCCCGGCATCCTCCAAGGGTGCTGGGGAAGGGCCAAGTGTTCTTTGGACTCTGAGGGATCAGAGGAGCTTCCCTTGATCCCTCAGAGCTGAAAGTGGTGTTTCCCTTCCCAGACATTCTCTGAGGGAGCTGGGGAAGGGAAGCACTGAGCACCCAGCATGATGATATCACTGTGATGTCATCATGCCATGCGGGCACTTTGTGTGCAAGACCTTTTATGAGGGGGAGCGCACGTTGGGATTCTGCCTTGGGTGCCAGAACCCCATGCACTGGGCCTGAAGACACAGGGTTGCCAGTCTCCAGATGCATTGAAGTGAGATGGAGCATGTCTTGCGACTGCCAGTATTTGAAGTATTGGTATTGGATTATATAAAGCTCGTCAAAGCTGGAGTGAAACAAGGATACAAGTACGGTCTCGTCGCTGGATATTATTGCCAAGCTGCATTGAATTCAAGAAATTTGCAACTGAAACACTGGACTCTTTTAAGAATATTTATTTGAGAAGCTTCCTCCCAATCCTCTTACTTGATGAAATTGCTATGGTGCCATCATAAAAGACTGGAATTTTGTAAGGGGAGCAGATGTTATTGTTTGTATGCACTAATATTCATGTGTCAGATATGAAAGTATTTATTATTGATGGATACATTATTTATTTTGTGAAATTATTTTGAAACTGGTTAACGTGGAGGCTTTTGCCTTTTTTTCTCTACCCAGATGGGGGCAGGGGATCCCCTGGTTTGAGGCCCTCCCCCCACTTTGGGGTTATCAGAGAGTGGAAGTGGGGAAATGTCCACTGAACACTCTATTATACCCTATGGAGATCAGTCCCCATATGCTATAATAGAGAATTGATCTGTGGGTATCTGGGGCTCTGTGTTTTGAGGTAGAGGCACAAAATTTTCAGCATAGCATCTGGTGTCTCTCATCAAACAACCCCCTAGGTTTCAAAAAGATTGGACTGAGGGTCCAATTCTAAGAGGCCTAAAATAAGGTGCCCTTATCCTCCATTATTTCCAATAGAAGGAAAGCATGTAAAAAGAATGTGGTTCCTTTAAATGTGATGGCCAGAACTCCCTTCGGAGTTCAGTCCTGCTTGTCATAACCTTGCTCCTGGTTCCAGCCCCAAAGTCTCCTGGCTCCACCCTCAAAGTCTCCAAATATTTCCTGAGTTGGACCTGGCAACCCCAGTAAGACAGTTTGGTTCCTGAGGGTATCTGGGGACTAGATGTGTTTATAAACTCTGTGATTGAATTGTTAATTGTATATTTATATTGTTTTCAATCTTGATACTGGACACTTTTGTTGGTCTTATGACTTTGCAGCTATCACAGCTTTGTTAGCTGCCTTACATTGGAAAAGATAAGCCGGGAAATAAATATTTTAAATCATTAATCATTATACCACCATGGCTTTCAAAAATGCAATATAATTACATTGAGTCTGAAATTTCTGCTTCATGACAAAGGAGTACTTTGATCAGAACAAATCAATATTGCACAAACCATGAACTTGCATTAGGTTTTTTTTGTTTCCTAAACTGGCCTGTGCTCTGTTTGGTTCAGGAGGTAGTAGAACAGCCCCCTTGTGAGTTAGAGATGCCAAGCTCACAGGGAGTATTCAGCAGGTTCTCTTTCATCCTCCTTATGAGTTTAGTGAAGATTGGATCTGCAATGTCTGAGTTATAGCCTTCCAAAGCAGGTGCCCCCAGGAAAGCTCAGTTCTAGCTCCAGGTTCGGTCCCTGAAACCACAACAAGGAACATCTTCCCAGCTGGTAGAGGTGTTTAAAAATTGTCCCACTGGGGGTGTTTGTGTGAAAAGTCCCTCAAAGCCTCCTCTAAATCAACAATGCAGCAAACAGTTCTTCTGCTCTCATGACAACTAACTCTTCTCTCTTCATGCTGCAAAGTGAAAGCATCTGAGAGAGGGTGTGATATTATACTGGTCTATAATTTGCTCTCATAGAGCAAAAGCTTAGTGGTTGGCTCCCAGAGCTGCCAATCAAGCTATGGACAACTGTTTTGGGTGTTTCTAGGGCTCTCCACAAGTCCACCCTCAGCACTGCCTAGAGATTGATTGAATCGGCGCCAGGCTGTCTGCAAAATGAACCACAAAAATGCACCTCCCAAACCTCTACGGAAAAAAGGCAGTTCATTTTTGGGTTTAGGAACAATGCGACCAAATGAACTGGTGCAAACAAAGCATGAACCAGCCTGGTTCATGCTTGAACTGTGGTTCATATTTTGGTTCATGCCCATCCCTAATATATGTAGTTATGAGAGGTTAGTGAGTCTAAAGAGCAAGGCAAGTGGGCAGAAGTATCTTTCTATTGCCTGACAATTGCACTCCCATACTTCCTATCATACACAAATGTCTATAGATAGATATGTATGTTAGTCTCTCTCTATCTCTCTTTCTCTCTCTCCATGTCTATCAGTTCTATCTGTCTGTTTGCACTTCCAGAGTTGGTACTCTAGGTGACCATGGACCAGTCTATCACCCTACGAAATCTATAGATAGGATTGTTGTTAAGATAAAAATTGTGGAAAAAACATATTTACTTGATCTGGATAGGTAGGCATAAGTGAGAAAGAGAGATGAGAATCCATGTAGAAGACTTAAGTGAGTACTGCAGTCATTAACAGACCAGATTAAATGTCAAGGACATCAAATATTTTAAAAATGAAGGTCTGAGGGAGGGAACCTGTTCAGAAAACATTAATATGAGTATATGTGTGAAGAAACATATGACAATCAGACAAAATATTCTGAGTAAAAATAGAGGCTCCAGGATTTGTTTTTGGGGTTTTTAAAAATGGGTTTGAGAACATTTTGTTCTAGTCTTTATGGGTTATATCTCCATAGTGCTGACCTAGGTTTGAGAAGTCACAGAAATTTAAGCTTTGGGATCTATAATTAGTATTCTTCCTTTCACCTCTTGTGCCAGGAAATAGGGTCCTCCAACTAAAATACAGAGTTGCCCTGAAATGACTTTACATTCTTCTGGAATTCCAGAATCCTCTGGAAGTCATCCAATAACCATGGTTAACAGATCAGTAGTAGTCATGACACATCTGGAAAATGTCTAGATGAGGCTGTGTAAATCTGGCATTATCTCATGCACTATTTAAGTAATAAAAAGTGGTTTAGAAAGAAGGCTAGAACTGTAACCAATATTATTTTGGATGGGGAAAAATACTGAGCCCCCAATTCCAAAATATTTGTGTTCCAACCCCTCCCTCAAAAAAGCCCTATCTAAGGAATAGGAAAATAAGCTATAGAAATAATGTATTAGGGATTCATGAGACACAATGACACATACACATACTCAAAGACTGACATAATGTTTTAAGGACAAACTGCCCATCAGACTGCCCTCCAAAAAAAACAAGTGCAATGCAGTCATCCTTTATAATAAACTCCCCTTTGTCTTGGCAAACCCAGGCTTCCTGATTGGTTGGGACTGGGAAGGACTGTGGTGCATCAATCTTTGGCCCGTCAAACTATCGATCAAGAGTACTTGTGTGCCACTGGTTGAGTCCACTCCTCTCTCCCACCTGAGTGGCTGTTACTAGCCAGCAAAGCTGATTCTGTCAGTAAAAGGCAACCAACCTTAGTTCTGGAAGTTACTGGCTCTCCCTACACTCCCACTGACTGAGCTGCCTGTTGCACTGATTCATGGATGTGAGAAAGAAACCCTTTCCTCAAATGGCTGAGGGAGGGAGGAGAAGGGAAACAGCCAGAGAAAGGCTTCCGTTGATTGGCTAAGGATTCCTCCCTATTCTCCTCTGGAAAGGGGAAAACACTTTGTCCTTTGGAAACAGGCCACCAAGTGTAACATTTCACAATAGCCACAATCCTGGATTCCAAAATAGATACTGTCTCTTTAAATCACCATGAAAGCTGCTGTGGAGAGGCCTGGTAAATGACACTATACTTTCTCGCTGCACTCTCTCTCTCTCGGCTTGACTTCGCGAACGAAGATTTAAGAAGGGTGCAGTAGTCCACTGTGGAGAAACGCCATCTTAGTCAATGTTGGTGCTTCTTTGGGAAGGAACTTGAAACTGCTAAGCAGGCTTCGGCCTAGCCTTCCCCTCACTCCCCCCCTTCCTTACAGAGCCAAACCAACAACTCTAGAGGGAAAGTCTCCTAGAGAGGCAGGAAGTTCTTTTGTTCTTGGCATGTGCTAGGCAGGAAGGGAAGTGAGTTCTCAGCTGCAGCTCGAAGGAAGAGGCTGCCAGTGGGAGAGCTCCTGCCTGTGCATGCGGCCTATTCAAAAGAGAATGAGGCCTCCAGGCAGTAAGACAAAGTAAGTCATCCAAAAGGGCAGGGCATGTTTAGATCAGGGCCAGCAGGATGCGTTTATAATCAACTTTTCTTTGTTATGCTGTGTGCTGTGCGGGTGCTGTGCTAACTTTTTAAATGCAACTGTTTTTGTTTTGTTTTTCTTTCCCTTTCTTTTTCTCTTGTAAATAAATATTTTTTCTGTTTTAAATGCTGGCAGTCAAACTCTGTACCACATAGATCCCCAACCGCTTTAGACCACGCTGTGTTAAGAAGGGGGCCCCAGGTGAAGGGGGGGAAGGCATGCAGTTGGATAAGGTGCCAATCCTCCAGGGGTGCCCCAAAGAAGTGCTGAGGTCTCTGTGAAACCCAAGTGCAGGGTGGCAGAGGACCTTGAGGCCTGGCCTCACAGCTGGAGAGGGGGATTGGGAGTCCTGTTCCTCTCAATCTGAACCCCTAGACTGAGCAGGTGGTGGCAGCGAGCCCAAGGGGCAGGAGGAGAAATAGCTCCCTCCAGGAGTTGGCGACTCAATAGGGAGCTGACGGGACCGGGTCTGAAGGCAGAATCGGGCCGGTTCTGTCACATCCACGTCTGCTGCAGGCTCGCTGGTGGCTGACAAGACCAATGCGGGACAGGCAGATCCGGCCACAGTGGCTGCAGGGAAAAGTCTGATTTGGGGTTGGTGCTGTAGCAGTGCGATTCTTCCTCAATCTCCTTTTGTCCTCAAGACCAGCTATGCGTGCGTTCTCAAAGGAAGAGACGGCCTGGTGGATGGTGTGCCTCCATGCTTTGCAATCTGAGGCTAGGTCAGACCACTGGTGATGGTTGATGCGACAGGTGCCAAGGGATTTCTTCAAGGAGTCCTTGTACCTCTTCTTTGGCGCTCCTCTATTTCGATGGCCGGTGGAAAGTTCGCCATACAGAGCAATCTTGGGAAGGCGGTGGTTTTCCATCCTAGAAATATGCCCTGCCCAGCGCAGCTGCGTCTTCAACAGCAGTGCCTCGATGCTTGTAACCTCCGCCCGCTTGAGAACTTCAGTGTTGGTCACAAAGTCACTCCAGTCGATGTTGAGGATGGTGCAAAGGCAGCGCTGATGAAAGCGCTCAAGGAGTCGCAGGTGATGACGGTATAAAACCCACGATTCGGAGCCGTAGATGAGGGTTGTCATCACAACCGCTTTGTAAACATTGATCTTTGTGCCTTTTTTCAGATGCTTGTCTCTCCACACTCTTTTGTGCAGTCGGCCAAATGCACGGTTTGCCTTTGCCAGCCTGTTGTCAATCTCCTTGTTGATCTTGGCATCTGAGGAGATGATGCACCCAAGGTAGCTGAACTGCTGGACTGTCTTCAGAACTGATTCACCCACAGTGATGCAGGGAGGGTGATAATCTTCCTGGGGTGCAGGCTGGTGGAGAACTTCTGTCTTCTTCAGACTAACTTCTAGGCCGAATAGCTTGGCAGCCTCTGCAAAGCAGGATGTCATATGCTGCAGAGCTGATACCGAGTGGGAGACAAGTGCAGCATCATCAGCAAACAGTAGCTCTCGGATAAGTTTTTCCATTGTCTTGGAGTGAGCCTTTAGTCGCCTCAGGTTGAACAGGCTGCCATCGGTGCGATAGCGGATGTAGACACCATCGTCATCATCTAGATCTACTGCGGCTCTTTGAAGCATCATGCTAAAGAAGATCGTAAAGAGAGTTGGCGCGAGAACGCAGCCTTGCTTTACACCTATGCCTATTGGGAAGGGCTCCGAGAGGTCGTTGCAGTGTCTGACTTGGCCTCGCTGGTCTTCATGTGGCTGGATGATCATGCTGAGGAACCTTGGGGGACATCCTAAACGTTCCAAGATTTGCCACAGGCCTTTCCTGCTAACGGTATCGAAAGCTTTGGTAAGGTCGACAAAAGTCACATATAGACCCTTGTTCTGTTCCCTGCATTTCTCTTGGAGCTGCCTGAGAACAAATACCATGTCGGTGATGCTCCTGTTAGCTCTGAAGCCACACTGGCTCTCTGGGAGGAGTTCTTCTGCAATGGTGGGCACCAGTCTGTTCAGGAGTATTCTGGCAAGGATTTTGCCTGCGATGGAGAGCAGGGTTATCCCCCGGTAGTTGGAGCAGTCTGACTTTTCCCCTTTGTTCTTGTGCAGAGTGATGATAATTCCATCGCGAAAATCCTGTGGTAGTTTGCCTTGTTCCCAGCAGGTGACAAGTACTTTGTGAAGTGTGCTATGTAGTACTATGCCCCCATGCTTCCAGATCTCTGGTGGGATTCCATCAACTCCCGCTGCCTTTCCACTTTTCAGTTGCTTGATGGCTTTAACAGTCTCTTCTAGGGTGCGGACCTCATCCAACTCTGTTTTCATTGGTTGAAGTGGGGTGAGGTGGATTGCTGAATCTTGAACTACGCGGTTGGCACTGAAGAGAACCTGAAAATACTCCGACCACCGGTTCAGTATGGATGCCTTGTCTGTGAGGAGCACTTGGCCGTCTGCACTACGCAAGGGACTCTGAGCCTGATATGATGGGCCATATACTGCCTTCAGGGCTTCGTAGAACCCTCTTATATCACCAGTGTCTGCACACAGCTGGGTTCTCTCTGCAAGCTTGGTCCACCACTCGTTCTGAATGTCTCGAAGCTTGCGCTGGAGGTTGCTACATGCAGCGTGAAAGGTTGCTTTTTTTCCCAGGACAGGAGGGCTGAGCAAGATGTGCTTGGTAGGCAGATCTCTTTTTTGCTAGTAATTCTTGGATCTCTTGATTGTTCTCGTCAAACCAGTCCTTGTTCTTCCTTGTGGAGAACCCGAGGACTTCTTCAGAGATCAACAGGATGGTAGTTTTTAGGTGTTCCCAAAGTGCTTCTGGAGAAGGGTCTGTGGGGCAACTGGGGTCCTCAATTCTTGACTGGAGTTTTGCCTGGAAGGCAGCTTTAACTTCGGCTGACTGAAGGCTGCCAACCTGAAGCTTCCTCCGAGGGATACCTCCTCTCATGGGTGTGGGTTTAAAGTGAAGACGGAGATTGAAGCGTACAAGACGATGATCCGTATGACATTCCGCACTGGGCATTACTCCGGTGTGTAAGACATCGCAAAGGTCTCTCTGGCGCACCAGAATGTAGTCGATAAGGTGCCAGTGCTTGGACCGTGGGTGCATCCAGGTTGTCTTCAGGCTGTTCTTCTGCTGAAAGATAGTGTTGGTGATGGTGAGCTGGTGCTCCGTGCAGAATTCTAGCAGGAGGCGCCCGTTATCATTGCAGTTGCCAATGCCGTGTTTGCCAAGTACTCCTTTCCAGGCTTCCGAGTCTTTACCTATTCTGGCATTGAAGTCGCCAAGGATGATCACCTTGTCCTCTGTAGGGGTCTTCCGTACGAGGTTGCGTAGATCAGCATAGAACTTGTTCTTTTCTGCAGGATCTGCTTGAAGGGTTGGGGCATACACACGGAAGAGTGTTGCATGCTGTTTGTTTTGAAGTGGGAGGCGCATAGACATGATGCGATCTGAGTGACCTGTTGGCAGGTTTTCGAGTTTGGAGGCAATGGAGTTCCTGACCATGAAGCCAACGCCAGAAAGGCGGCTCTCAGCCTTTGACTTACCCGACCAGTAGAGGGTATAGCCAGCACCACGTTCTTGAAGACTACCTTCCTCAGGGAAACGGACCTCACTGAGAGCTGCTATGTCAATATTCAACCTGAGAAGTTCGTGGGCAACTAGAGCAGAGCGTCATTCAGGGCGACCACTGTCTACTGTGTCAAGCATGGTTCTGATGTTCCAACATGCAAGCTTTAGTCTTTGCACACTTTGTGAGGCAGGTGCATGCCTTTTCTTTGTTGTTATTTTTTGACCGCAAGTAAGGATGCCCGTTGACCATGGCTAGCCAACTGGGGTGGGGGAGACGAGCTTTGTTTAGGCCACCTTTTCTAGGCCCCTCTCCATGCGGAGGAAGCAGTGCTGTCCCTAGATAAGGCTGCTTGGTCATTCAGGGTGCTGCCGAAAAATGCTTTCGTCTCCGGGTCAGCATCAGGCGACCAATACCCTGAACCGCCTACATGCAGGATTGGGACTGCGGCTTCCAGTGGCATCTTCCACCTGCCGTTTCGCCCCTTGCCCATCGCTGCAGGACTTGGTGTGTTGTGGGTTGTGGATGTGGATATGCCCTTCAGGCCTGCGTAGAGGAATTTTTAGGTGAAGCACAGTGTGCGCGGTACTGGCTCCACCCTTTCACCTTGGGGTCATCTGCCATGGCCCAGTAAGCCGGGACGCCGGCAGCGAGTCCTCCAGGTGGTAGGTGTTACATTAACGAGCTCTATCTGCCTGGGTTTGATGTTAAGAGCTTTCCTTCTCTTGGCTGGCGAGGTTGGTGAGCCCAGCCTGCCCATCCGGTTATACCGCCGGACATTCGGTCGCACCATGACGTGGCAAACTCTTTGAGAAACGGGGGGGACCAGCGGGAAGGTGTTGCCACGGATGCAGTAATGCAGGAGAGGCCATTGCAGTGACCATCTGCCAGGCATAGCCGGACAGTGACCACGCGGCGTTCACTACACCGGGAAAGGAGAGGCTATGTATTGCGCATACACTTTCTCTGGGGGGGGCAGGATACCCATGAGGGAGCCCCCCCTCCCCCCTCTAGTTGGTGTGTAAACTATATTTACTTCCCAAACAGTCAATGCTTGTGTCAGAGTGATCTTGAATCAATACTTAACTTTAGCAATCAAAGGAATCCATGGAGACTGGAAAACAGGATCTACAGAAGACAGAGAGGACTCACCTTTTCTGAAACTAATGGGTGGTTTTGAATGTCTTTCTCAGCTCTATCTCTCTTTCAACAAAACACTTCTTCACAGAGCCACAGAGAATAATCTGTTGGTTTGGATTAATGTGTACACTTCTGGTCTCTGCAGGGCTGGCCCATCCATTAGGCAACCCTAGGGCGTGGCCCGCAGGGAGCACTAATATGGGCCCTCTCCCCACCCTTGCCTCCTCAGCAAGGGAAATAGGCAAGCACAGTGAGGCTCCTGTGCCTCAGAGCGCATGTGCCACTTGGCCATCGTCACTCAGCCTCCTGGGTTTGGAAGTGCAGACCTGGGCGGCTGAGTGACAGCAGCCAGGCAGCATGTATGCTTTGAGGCACAGGAGCCACGCCACTCCACCGCAGTGGCATTGCCCCTTGCCAGGGGCAAGGGTGGGGGGAGGAAAGGTATAGGTGGCAGAGCAGGACCTTGCCTTAGGCACCAGACGTCCTGAAGCCAGCCCTGAGTTTCTGCACGCATCAGTCAGTCAAAACTGCCCATCAGTTCCGGAAAAGGCAAGTCCTCTCTCTCTCTTCTGTAGATCCTGTTTTCCAGTCTCCATTGATTCCTTCAGTTGCTAAGGTTAAGCCTTGATTCAAGATTGCTCCATCACAAGCATTGACTGTTTGGGAAGCAAATAAAGTTTACACACCAATTAGAGCATTGGAGAAGTATAGTGTCATTTACCAAGCTTCTACACAGCAGCTTGCAAGGCGATTTAAAGAGACAGTATCTATTTTGGAATCCGGGACTTTGGCTATTGTGAAATGTTAAGCTTGGTGGTATAAGATTGTTTATTTAAAAGTTATATAAGTAGTAAGAGCATATTTGGTTGTATATGTGTATGGAAATTTAGAAAATATATAATTGATATTGTGTTTGACATTGTTTCTTCAATGTTTACTTCTTCAATCTCCAGGTGAGGGCTGGATATCACTCAGAATTACAACTGTTCTCCAGATGGCAGAGATCAGCTTCCCTTGAGGTGAGGGGGGGGGAGTGTATGGCTTCACTTGGGTGGGTGGGAAGACAGTGGGGGGGGGGGCACTTACCCAGAGCCTCTTTCTAGAGCCCGTTGTATTTTTTCTCCACAATGGGTCTCATTCCTAGTCAAAGAATAAATCCCAGCCAAAGCTTCTATCACCACTTTAATATCAGTGGCAGTGAGAACATAAGCACTGGTGGTTGTTTCAGTGGAGAAGTCCTGATCCAGCAGTGGGATCATGAGATTATAACCAATGTACACACCCATCCTCAGCATACAAATATTTTCTACCCACCAGAGAGTTATTTATACTGTGTGTGGCTTTAAATAGAACAGCCTAGTATCAATTTTCCCATTTAAGATTTTTGCAGTTCAAGGAGAAGATCAGAATCAAACTGTAAAATTGCAATACTACTGATATTGTAGGGTTGCCAACCTCCAGTTGGGGAAAAAATAAAGCACAAAGCTTCCACGATTACCAGACTCAAACAGAAATCAATAAACACTATTATCAAAACAGTTATATTATAAACCACACTCAAGGCAAAGTCAATGGAGTTGGGAGTAAGCAGTGAAGTGCCCAAGTTTGTAGATGACACTAAATTGTTCAGGGTGGTGAGAACCAGAGAGGATTGTGAGGAACTCCAAAGGGATCTGTTGAGGCTGGGTGAGTGGGTGTCAACGTGGCAGATGAGGTTCAGTGTGGCCAAGTGCAAAGTAATGCACATTGGGACGAAGAATCCCAGCTACAAATACAAGTTGATGGGGTGTGAACTGGCAGAGACTGACCAAAAGAGAGATCTTGGGGCCATGGTAGATAACTCACTGAAAATGTCAAGACAGTGTGCGATTGCAATAAAAAAGGCCAACGCCATGCTGGGAATTATTAGGAAGGGAATTGAAAACAAATCAGCCAGTATCATACACACATATTTTGACCACTGTGTGACACAGAGTGTTGGACTGGATGGGCCATTGGCCTGATCCAACATGGCTTCTCTTATGTTCTCAATGCAATTACTTAAACAAAACGGAACATCATAAGAGAACCATTGGAAATTAAGTCCAATCCTAAAGCAATCAAATGCTGTTTTCTTGCCAGGAAGTCCGATGATGAACTGAAGAAGATTGATGTCCAAGTTGATCCAAGTTCCAATTTATAAGGCAGTCAGCAGTCCAATCATTGATTTGCATTGATTTGCTTGGAGAGACTTGATTTTTTGGCGTTCACACCTAGATATTTGAAATGGATTTTTGAAGATTGAAGAAGCAATTGTGAAACAAGGCATTAGTACATCCTTGTCACAATGACTGGACTGCTGGCTGCCTTATAAATTGGAATTTGGATCAACTTGGACATCAATCTTCTTCATCACTGGCAAGAAAACAGCATTTGATTGCTTTAGGATTGGACTTAATTTCTGATGGTTCTCTTATGATGTTCCCTTTTGTATAAGTAATTGCATTGACTTTGCCTTGAGTGTGGTTTATAATATATCTGTTTTGATAATACTGTTAGTGTTTGTTAATTTTTGTTTGAGGCTAGTAATCACGGAAGCTTTGTGCTTTATTTTTTTCCTACCTGTTACCATGATTCTCTTATGTGATTGCTTAGCCTCCAGGTGGGAGCAGGTGATCCCACGATTTCATGGGCTCCTGCCTGCTGCCAGCCAGCCAGTCAGCAAAGGGAAACCCAACCTCCAACAGCCACCACCCAGCATGATGTTCCCAGCCTGATGACATCATGCAGAAGTGACATCATCATACTGAGGATGTTGTGCAGTGACACGCTAGTATTTTGGGCAAAACTCTATAGTAGCCAGAGAATTTTGCCCAAAATACCAGAGCCAAAAACCCAAAAGAAAACTGTGTCCTAAGGATGCTACACACAAAGTTATGAAAACAAATGTATATTCAAAGAAGGTTATATATAATACAAATAACTATTATTACAAAAGTCCCAAATGCTAAATAGACTCCTCTGTAAGCGTTGTGTCTTTGGTAAAGTCTCTATAGACCCAAAAGCAATGTTCTTGAAGAAGAAGGTAAGCAGCTTTCTTGGGTAATCAGACTTTCATTCCCAAGTCATATAAGGAGAATGTTATATAAATCTGATGTGTCAAATCTCAATATGAATATACAACGCAATTTCCAGATATCTATGCATTTCAGGGATGAAGCCTTTCCTCAGGTAAGTGTATTCCAGTAAAGGGCATATCTTCTGCCAAGAGATTTTTTTACACTCCAGTAATTATTTCTTAACAAGATCCCGATCGAAAATTTACAGCAGCACAGCTCACATAATTCAAAAACTCAGGCAGTATACAAGAGCATTGCCACACAACATCACCAGTGTGATGACATCACTTCTACATGATGTTATAATGCTGGGGATGTCATGCATGGTGACTTCGCTCCCCCACCCCACTCCTGTAAAGCTCTCTCCCACCCATTGCCAGCAACAAGGTAGAACTTGGCAACCGTACATTATATGTCATGATCCCCTTTGACCAGTCCAGTAACTCAGACTCAGAGTTATCATGGGAAGAGCCTAAGGAGCCAAGGCTGGTGGCTGAAGAAGGCCAAGGAGGATCATGCAGCGTCTGGCACCACTGAGACACCTGCTGACAGTGGCCTAACAGCACCAGAGGCCTTCCTTGCTGAGCCTGCAAGGGAGGTCCCACCACCAGCCCTTGAATATTCACCAGGCCTCTGTTGGGCAGGATGCGAACTTGGGCCAATAGCCCCCCAGGGAATGCTCCCACTCTGCAGGAGCAGTGATGGCTGAATGCTGGGGCCTAGGTGGCCCAAAAGAGACAATTGCTCACCTAGCTCCATTCAACCCCATTCTAGAGCCAGGTACTGTGAACAATAACTCTTCAGAGGCTTCTGGCCAAAGTCCAGTGCAGCCGCAGGAGCTCAACATCTGCCAGCAGAGCAGCTGAGTCTGATTACTTAAGCTGAGGCTTGGGAAAGCTGCTATGCTGGATCAACCAGTCTACTAGGCTCAAGCTTTTGTGCCAGCTCCAGTTCCTTGCCTCCTCCTTCTGGCTGCCAGCACCAATTGATTCTCCTAAAACTTGCTATCTAGACCTGAGGGCACCATTCCATAGAATACCCAATTGGGCCAGCCTGCAGATAGGGATGCCTGTCTCCAGGTGGGCCCTGGATTCAGACACGCAAAGTTCAAGATACAAGACAATACGATCAAAATAAAAAGCTGCAAAATAAACTCCCTACATAGAGAATACAGTATTATCAACTGAAGGTCCCCTCCCCCTCTTATCATTACACAAACAAAACCAGCCCTGTGCTGTAAAGTTGCTATAAAGACAAGCAGGACTAACTGACTGAATTTGAGACCCTGACAGCCTAATCAACTTCATAATGCTGCATGACAGCTGAGGGGCATTACCCCCTCTGGGAAATCCCAGGGGACTTTAATCCTGCAGCACACTCTCCCCATTTGAAACAAGGTTTTCAGTGTATTCAGGTAATTGTCAGCTCCTTTCAATGGGCATACTTCAGAGGTTGGAGAGTAATGCAGTGGCAAATTACAAAGTTGCAACATGATGGTTTTATGGAGTTATAAAAAATTCAACTAAAATGTTATTATGATATGTGTTTGCAATACCAACTAAGCTGCTGTCAGGGGTGTGTGTATGTGCATGAACCAGCGATCCTTCTTATATTTTTTCAATTTAATCCAAATTATAGCTCAGTTCTGGAACATCTTTTATTGCCAAGTTTCATACCAGAGATTTCAGAATTCAGCCTTGAAATACATGATTTAATCATAAGAAGAAGGGAATTGCAGTGGCATGCATCTTGCCACTTCACTGAGCAATGAAGGAGCCACTTGAGTTGGAAGAAGGCTCCTTGGGGTGGAGGAAATTCCTCCAGTCTATGGTTGGATATGTCAAAGTGAGTGGGAGTGGGAGGATACTGAATTCAAGTAGTGTCACATAAAGGCAGGGACGCGCCCTAACAACATTCTTTCTAGAATATATAAATTGTTCCATGGCTTGTAGATACCTTTGATTCACCATTCAATATGATAAAAATCTTTTTTTCATAATCACTGACATCTGGTACAGTCTTGTAACTAAGCAAATGAGCCGTGATCCTGGAGGTTCTTAATTTAAATCTCACAATATTTTAACCCTCATACAAGTCACTCTTTGTTAGCCCTCCATCTGCAATGTCTTGGATTATAGAACTGAGCCACCTTACAACACAACAATGTCTGAGGACTACTTCGTACACACTAATAAGTACTGTTGTCATACCAAAATTCTCATACCCAGCCAGCCCGAGTTAGATATTCGGGGGTGTGAACTCTAAGTGCTGAAAAGTGTAATGAATATCAGCTAACATTTCAGCTTCTTATTATGGAAAATATGGTTTGTCACTAACAGTATGTTAACCCTATTTTGGAAGATTTTTGTTTGAGGTGTCAGCCAGCCTTCTCAATTAGCCCATTATGAAGCAGTTCTTCTAGGAAAAACTGACGCCTAGTTACTGGAAATAAGCCCCACTTAGAAATAACGACTGAATAACTGCTGTGTTACTCCTTTGCAAATCCAGATGTATTTATATCACTGCCAAGACAAAAGTTTTGGAACACAGTACATGTGAGCAACCACATAGGCACATGTATGCATATACATACATATAATCACATTCCTTTTCAGTGAGATTCTTTTTCCTTCAATACATGCAAGCTTAAATGGCAAGTCATGTTAGATTTTGCCTTGGACATTGGTCCACTAAAGCATTGCCCCCATTCCATGAGTCACTGCAGTCATTATTCCATATACCACCCACATCAACATAGGAGATTCCTGCAACTACTTAAACTTACATGTCTGTAGTCAATCCATTCTTTTGACATAGCATCTCTCCACCCAACCAATACACTTCTCTACTCTGCAACAATTTACACTCCTACACACAAAAAGCAAAAAGTATTTGTAGCTTTGCAGCATTACAAGAGCATCAGCAGCCTTGAAAGAGCCTCTTTTGCGGTTGCCAGTTTGTAGAACACCATGACCAGCATTGTATAATTCATTCCTGTTCTTCATCCTCACTCCAGTTCAGTATTTTTATGCCTTATGCCTACTCATTAAATTGTGTTGGCTTTGCTAGAACAGCTGTATTAATGAAACTCTTAACATCCCCCAACACACACACACACACACACAAAGTAGCTTGTTAAGGCAATCCAAGATCATGAAGCAGGCAAAGCAAGATTTTATTTTACATGCCTTGGGGGACAGAAGGAGAATGTGGGAAAGGAGTAGAAGGCAAGTAGCTGTATATGTAAACTAAAAGCAAAGGAGATCATCAAACTGAGCTCCTTGTTTTAGTACTGACCTCTGTCAAGAAAAATCATTCATGTTCCAGATAAATTCACATACCATGAGGTAGCTCTGTTTCTCATACAGTCATGCTACAGTGAAAATGTAATGATCTTCTCTCTCTAGCAAATTAAAACAGACCACAATAACTCCCCTATTGCTTCACTTTTAATCTCACTGGTCACATGAATTCCAAATTTAATTCAGTTTAAGGACAGAGTGGCTAACCATGCTGCATGAGAGACAAACAGCAGGATCTTGTTTTTCTTTAAAATCTGTATCCAGATTTCATTTTACTGTAGTCATAGTAGACTTTTTAATCATGCACTTTGTTTGTATTAGCAGAAAGCCATTTCACTTCTTTGGGTTAAAATTGTTCTCTCCCTAACCTTCTTATTTATTCTTTCCGAGGATATCCATGCTTCCAGTCAGTTCCTTCCATAAGAAGTCATGATAAGTGTCTCAAATTAATGCTGAGCTCCTTCCACCAGGGTTGGTTGTCAGTCTTTTCAGATATCCAGCAGCCTAAGGGTATGCAGACAGATTCAAAGTGCTGAGAACCCCAGACTTTAGGAAACATTTTTCTTCAAGAAACCATTTGGGATAAGCCTGACATACTGGATTCAATTTTCCAGTAGGAAAAACCCCACCTGGAAATTGATTTAATGCATTTCTTCACAGGTGCTTTGAGGAGATGTCAGAATGATAGTGTTAAAATCAGATGAGAAATTCTTAATATTTGGGTTCAACTGGGCTACTGCTTAGGAACACAGTTGTAATTTCCACCTCTTAAATGCTTCATATGATGAGGGAAAGTAGAGACAAGCAATCTATTATCTCTTCTATCTTGGTGGAATCCAAAGTTGGATGTACCGTATATGTATGTCCTCAAACAGGGATGCAGCCCTGGGGCTTTAAGTCACAGATCCCTCCCAATTTCTTTCACTCACTACAATCAGACAGTAACCTGAGAGTCTTCTTGCTGTCAGTTCCTGTATATAACAGTTCAGAGAAACAAACCATTCAACCTAAGTCCTCCAACATCCCAGAATATTCTTGAATTGTTTAAAAACAGAAACTAGAGCTTACCCTTTACTTTTATTTTCCTGTCAGGAATGAAGAGAGTTGTTGCACTAGCAACACTTGCATCACACTGTTTTCATTCCCTGTGCCTTTCTGCCTTTTTCCTTGCAATCTTACAGTCCACACACAGAGCACTACATGTCCGGCTTTCCTTTCACTGCCTGTTCTGTCCTCAGAAGTGAACTGCTGCTGTTTTCACTTTCAGATCAGCCTTCCTCTCCAAGAGCCTCTGACATCAGGCTGCCTCTACAAGGTATTTATGACTCAAATGCTTAAGGTTTCCCTAGGTAAAGTTCAAGATTGCTGCTCTGTGGGATTTTCACTTTCAGATGGCAATCTTTTCCAAGGGAGAGAGTGGGATCAGATGAGCACTTTGATCCATTGGCATTGCTCCTATTGAATGGATTTGAAGTCTCCAACCAACCTAAGGTGCCGGCAGGGCAGGGGCAACAAATTCAGCCTTCCCCTTTTCCCCCTAGGCAAACGCCTAGTTTGCCCACTCCCCAGCCTCCTCCCCCCTCCTCTCCCCATGTCGATTTAAATGCTGGAATGGGCTCTAGCGCCACATTCCTGGCTATCTAAAGGCGCACGCCCCCCCCCTCACCGATCAGTGGGTAAAACCGTGCTGCATGGCCATGTTCACTGTCTATCAGGACCAGAGTTCTAAAAGGGTGACCCTGCTGCTGCTGACTCCTCCCCTCCCCACTTCCTGGATGGGAGAGGAGTCAGCAGCAGTGGGGCCACCCTTTCAGGATGCTGGTCCTGACATGACAGCGAGCATGGCTGTGCGGCGCAGTTTTACCCGTTGATCGTGGGGGGGGGGGGATGCGCGTTTAGATAGCCGGGAGCATGGTGCTAGAGCCCGTTCAGCACAGAAGTCCAGCATTGAAATTGGCATGGAGTGGGAAAGGGATGGGGAGGAGGAGACACGGCGGGGAGGATGGAGGTGCAGGGAGGTGTGGGGGAGTGCAGAGCCACAGGGGGAGGTGCAGGGGGTGCTGTGGGGGGTGCCAGGCAGCGAGTCTGCCTAGGGTGCCATGGGACATTGGGCCAGCACTCCCAACCAGACAGCAACATCTGGTTTCCGTCCTGCAGTGGTCACCCTCCCATGCTCATCCTTAACTTTCCCAACACCATAGAAAGTCTGGTATTTACAGATCCTACTGGTTTCACAGCACTTCTGTAGACGTCTGGTTGCTCTCTCGTGGGGTAAAGCCTTTTGGGAATTAAAATTGCTCATTTCCTCTTTCATTATCATTTCCCCCTGAGTTATCGATGCGTGCATAAGCAGCTATGCGCTGCAACACACTACTTGTGCATTTTGTCACCTGCTCCATTCACCCCTCTCCCCTCCAGCTGAACAAAAGAGAGTCCCCTCCTCCCTCCAGAGCCGCTATCTCACCTGTCCCTTCCCTGAACTAAGGCAGCTGCATGTGTGAGACAGTTAGCAAAGCACTTATACACGTGCTCAAAAGACAAATTATTTTAAAATGCCCACTACCCCACTTTGTGGCTGCCATGTCTGATCAATCAACCATGGGGTGAAAACACATTGAAACAGGTTAAGGGGCAAATGTCTGATCAAAACTCTCCATTACAAAACAACAACAACCCTTGATCAATTAGAAGCAGGGCCACACTGGATCAAACTGCATGTCTGATTGCAGTATATATGAGATGGTGGAGTCAGGACAAATAGGGAACATAGGTGTTTCAGACTGCACAACAGAAAAGTGCTGCATCTTTTCTCTGTCTCTTATAAATAGGAGGCAACTTCTGTCTCCCAACTGGTTATATATAGGGTGAGGAAGAATTTGAAGAAACACAACTACCATATTCCTTAGGTCATCACCTCAGAAAGCAGTGATTCTTGCCATACCCATTGCCATTTACACCTAATCTTGCCCTGGGCTAAGAAAAATTATGCTAGGGCCTGCACACACATCAACTTCTTCCACCCTCTCCAAAAACCCATTCATATATTCAGCACCAATGCCAGGCTATAAAGCGCCCCAGGCGAGGCTTCCCTACCACCCAGTCTCCACCCCAACCTTCAGGCAAAGCATGTCCCCCATCACCTGATCTTCCTCCCCAAAGGCACCTGGCCAGCCTTGCCTTGCCTCAGCTGCCTTACCTGAGGGGTGTCTGAGAGGTGGGGCAGAGCTCCCTTCCTCGCCATACCCCAGTGCAGTGCAGCCTGGTTGCATGAGCTGTGATCCGGACACATGATGCCTTCACCTCTGCCGCACTCTCCCTCCCAAGCAATTTAAAATGCACAGGAGGGCGCAGGTGAAAGGGCCTGCCAATCAGCTGATTATCCTCAAGCAAGAAGGGCAGCGGCTCTCCCTTCCTTGCTAGCTTGCTTGCTCCCCCCACCCACCGCCCAAGAGGAGGGTGCTCAATTCAATACCCCTCCCCCCCCAGGGCTGCACCCATAGGCAACCACCTAAGGTCGCCTAATCGATACTGCAGCCTTGCATACATTCTTTTGAGATTTGCCAGCCACACTAGGAATTGTTACAATTTGGGCAGCAAAATTAGTACTGCACCAAGTAAACATTTGTGCAAAAAGAGCAGAAGTAAAAACTGCTGTATGTCCCAAATTGAAATATGGGTCCCCAACTTTTTGAACATATTCAAGAAATCTCTACTGATCATAAGAACATAACAGAAGCTATGTTGGATCAGGCTAATGGCCTATCCATTTCAACACTCTGTCACACAATGGCCAAAAAAACCCCAGGTGCCATCAGGAGGTCCACCAGTGGGGCCAGGACTCTAGAAGCTCTTCCACTGTTGCCCCACTCCCAGCACCAAGAATACAAAGCATCACTGCACCTTGCCCATTTGTGACAAAACTGAAGCAAAAGGACTATTAGTCAAAGGCTGGATACCAGCATTTTGCTGTAAAGCAGTAATGCTTTAAAAGGCTCTCCTCACACCTGCCTACATGTCAGTCCATCAATCAAGATTCTCCTTCCAAGATCTTCTATGCTCTTACCTGTAGAAGTCAGGTAGGTGAAACTGATAGACAGGCTTTCTTTCAGTGTTGGCTAGGAATGCTATAAATAAGATCCTACCAATGGTGTGACTGAATGTCCATATTATACAAATAACTAATTACATAAACCTAGCACATGAACTGTTGTGTTATCTAACACCTGCCTTGTATATCCTCCTGTTAACTACCACAAAAACAGAGAATGATAATACACCCATTGCTCATACCAAAATTTGCTCAGGAGCTCTTCTATGACAACAGTAAACAGCTTGCCTGGGAGAGATAAAGGTGCAGCAAGACAATGTGCCCTATGGGCCCTGGTTTTGTTCTTCCAGCAGTTCATGGTTCTGTATCTGTGCTCAGTTATTGTACAAGCAAGAGTTCCCATGAAGGACGTTCTTATTTGTTTTTCTGCCAAGTCTTGAACCCCTGACAATTTAACTATACATAAAAAATATGTATAAAAAATACAGCTTGTAGCAGTCACTCTTAAGCAGTAGGAATGGGTAGTCCTCATGGCCACCCAAAGTAAGATTTGGGCTTCTATTCAGTGCACATCAATCTTCTATTGATTTTAGTGGAGTTTCACTGGTTTCCATTAAATTAACCATCAATGAAGTGTGAACAGGACTAGAACTTTAAAGTCTAATCCTAAATTACTCTGAAGTAAATCCTATCCATTAAACTGGATTACTTTTCAAGCAAGCGTGCATAGTAATGCAGCCTTAAATATTTCAAATATCTCCCAACAACACACAGTAATATAGAATCAAAGAATTTCTCTGTGCAAAACATTAATGAACTATAAAACTCCAGATAGGTTTTGTGATCAATTTGTTTCATGATCCTATTATCCTTCCTTTAAACATGGGGAGCTGAGTATGAGAAAATGGCTAGTATATTTGAAAAGAGGTTTGAACCCAGACCTTGGTACTCTTAAAAACTTTGGGTCTCCTATTATGTTGTACCATGTGAACACTAGCACTGCAAAATTGTAGTCAGTATGACTCAGTGGGAAAAGGAAGGACACTGGGGCAGCTAAAGCAAGAGGCACCTAAAAACACTCATTCAGAAATAGATGCACCACTTATACTTACACTCCCTCTCCCAAACAAGATACACATTCACAACCAAAAATATGGCTCTTGCTGACAAAAAGCTGACACTTGCCTTTTTTCATGCCTAGCCACTTATATAACTCTCTCAGAAGAGCCTTTGTTTCATCCTCTGATGTTCTGATTCATATGGCACTGTTGCATCGTAGGAGTAGCTTTCACATCATTTGGTCCCATGCCACGCACATGGTTTGGGCAAATTACATGGTACTTTCCTATGCCTTTTTGGAGCAACTGACACTGATGAGGGAAGAAACCACATAATTTGTACTATCTACATACTTGTTTTTATACATATTATCAATGTGGAGTGGACTGTATGGAAGTGTCTCATGCACAGTAACATGAATTACCCCTCAACCATATCAGAAGAAGATGCTCGCACATTTTTTTAAATTTATTTATAGTAGTTATATTCGGCCTCTCTACTCATTAAGCACTCAAGGCAGCTTGAATCGTAGAATATTTTTTCATATAAATGTTTATCCTGTCCTTTGTTCAAAGATCTCAGGCTCATGGCTAGAGATGGGCATGAACCAGGAAAATATCCTTTGGTTTGTGGTTAGGGATGGGCATGAACAGGCTCATGAACAAAAGCTCATGATGAATTTTGGCCAGTTTGTGGTTAACATAGTGGTGTTCATGAACTGAACAGCCACCACAAACTTCCATGAATTTTAAGGCAATTCATAGCAGTTTCTGGGCATTTAAACCCCTGCTTTCTGCTTCCTTCCACTCAGCTGTTTTTCACGGGAACAGAAAGCAGGAGTTTAAATGGCTCAGAGCCATTAATGGCCTGCTTTCTGCTCACTGCCACTTTTTGCAGGGAGCAGAAAGCTGCAGTCACAAACTAATATCAGCTGGTTTGGTTCATGAATCAACCTCACAGTTTATATTGGTTCATGGCTTGCTTTGTGGTTTGGCCATGAACCACAAACTGAACCACAAAAATGTGTTTCATGCCCATCCCTATTTGTGGTCTGTGGTGTGCCAATTTGTGACGCAGAAACCATCATGAATTTTTAGCCACCAAACAAACCAGTGTAAGAGTGTGGCCATGGATTGCATCACTAATGTTGACACTTTCATGAACATGCACCTGGCTGAAGAAACATTTACGGACCAGCATAGCTGTTCCTTCTGGGTGGACAGCCTCTTTGTGACAGGAAGGAACATTTGCTACATCCACATCCTTGATGATGTGAATATCACGATCACAACTGAGAAACAGTTGCAGTTCATCCACAGAGTTCACACCTTTGGTGGCCAAGACAAGAAGAGGAAGTTTGTTCTTAGGCCAAACGACAAATGAATAGGACTGGCAGTGTGCCCTGATGTTGTTCTGGTTGTTTTTCACTGAAATCCACTCTCTTGAGTTAGGGCTTCACTATCTCTCCTTTGCTGGCTATACCTTATTTGGTGTTTCAGGGATTTCAGTATTTATTTTTTTTAAGGAGAAAGGTACTGAGTCTTTTGTACATTAAAATTCTCTGAAGTTTCTAATATGTTGTGCTTCTATAGCTGTAGTTCTATTTTGATAAATTCTGGTTTTGTTTGTTATTTTTCAAATACATTTGTATCAATACCTTTAAAGTCACAGGGAACCTCCCCCAGACACTCCCTGTAAGTTCTGTCCTCCCTGTTGCTTTGAAGTTTGGTAAGCATTTAGACTGAGCAGAGACAGTCTGTCTGGAAATATATCCTTTCATAAACCACCACAAACAGTTAGAAAGTTCATGGAAAATTTGTGCCTATTAACCTCCCATGAACTTTACTTTGCAAACCATGAAGTGTCCAAAATCTATCATGAACTTTAGTTTGTGAGCTGGTTTGTGCCTATCCCTACTAAGAGAGCCAGTTTGGTGTAGTGGTTAAGTGTGCGGACTCTTATCTGGGAGAACCGGGTTTGATTCCCCACTCCTCCACTTGCACCTGCTAGCATGGCCTTGGGTCAGCCATAGCTCTGGCAGAGGTTGTCCTTGAAAGGGCAGCTGCTGTGAGAGCCCTCTCCAGCCCCACCCACCTCACAGGGTGTCTGTTGTGGGGGAGGAAGGTAAAGGAGATTGTGAGCCGCTCTGAGACTCTTCGGAGTGGAGGGCGGGATATAAATCCAATATCTTCTTCTTCTTCTTCATCATCTTCTACTAATGGCTCTTTCCCCATGTTGTCCTCATGACAGCCTTACAAGGCTGGTTCCTTATAACAACCCTTTGAGATGCAATGGCTGATTCAAGGTTACCCAGTGAACTTCATAGGCTAGGAAGCTGGGTGCCCCAAGTCCTAGTTCACCATTCTAAACCACTACACCACAATCTGTAATTCATATATATGACACATAATTTATTTTATTTGATATATACAGGGCTTTTTTGTAGCAGGAGCTCTTTTTCATATTAGGCCACACACCCCTGATGTAGGCAATCCTCCTGGAGCTTACAGTAGGCCCTGTACTAAAAGCCCTGTAAACTCTTGGAGGATTGACTAAATCAGGGATTTGTGGCCTAATATGCAAAGGAGTTCCTGCTATTAAAAAAGCCTGAACATATAAGGCGAAAACACTAAACCAATAAATAATTATACATTAAAAAAACAGCATCAGTGCAAGAAAAGATACAACTTATTCAAATATAAATGAGGCCAAGCCTGCTCTGTCTCCAGGAATGGTCACAGTTATCAAACTAGCCTAAATAGTTGTGGTGTTTTTAAAGAACGTTCTATGGCATGGACTCTTAAAGGGCTGTAGGCTGTGACCACTGCCAGTCAGTTAATGCAGTATTACAGAATGTTGTCTGGAAACAAATTTTCTTCCTTTAGAATAGCAGATCTGTCAGAAAAAAAAAAACAGGTTTATCTTCTAGAGTCTAGGCAACAGGTTACATTCTAGGTTCTGTAAATTCTAACCATATGACTGAATACTATCTGACATCTGCTATTTCCCTGTGTTTGTCATCCATATACAATAAGTGGTTAGCATGTCCAACTAGGATCCAAAATACCAAGGTTCAAATCCCAACCCCATCATGAATGTTGCAGACCAGGGGCCAGTCAAAGTCTCTTGGCTAACCTATTCCACAGGGTTTACTGAGGATAAAATAAAGGAGGGGGGAAATGACACTGGAAGCTGCTTTGGGCCCCCACTGGGGAGAACACAGCATTTAAATGTCTACATAAATAGTTTTGGTGACCAACCATGAATTATAGTTTAAAAAATCTCTTGTATGAAACCAAAGGCTAGGTCCAGTCTGTTGCCTAATGATAGTTCAATGGGGGCATAAATTGGTTTCCTGCGAAGAATTATGTTCAGGAGACTTTCTGTACACATGAGTTATGTTCTCTTTTGAACTAGCTCACCACACATAATCCGTATAAGTACACAACAATAAAGAGTACTGTTTAGTGCTGGAAATGAGAAAAATGTCCAGAATGACTCATGCATAATTCTCTCAGATTAATTAGTAAGAAGACATGCTGTTCCAGTCCCCAAGAGAAGGGGGGGGGGGGAATGTTACAAATCACAAGGAATCAGTGCACAACTCTGAATGGCCAACTCTGGCGCTGGTTTGCTTGCAGATGTCATTTCCTTGTTTTTACATTATTTTGCTAGTCATTGTAATTTAAGGTGCCATCTCACAGGAATTATCCACGATTCGGAATATCAGCATTTTAACAGTCAGGAATCCACATGCTACTAAAAATAAGACTGAATACTTGAGGAATTGTGATCCATGGAGCTCCTCAATCAATGATTCATATATCTACATTGGCCTGAAGATTTATAAAGTGACTGGATATATGAATCTAAACTAATTTTTTCAACTGGCTGTTTGGTTATTAAGACCTGGTCCATAAATTACATTGGTGATGTAGTTACTATAAAGGAGACAACGGGAACAGACATCCAACAGCATGGTTGGTCTCTCTGGAAAGCAGCAGCAGCATTCAATGGGGAACATGACTATAAGAGATTTTCCTGTAGTGAAATAAAAAATAGCCTACAGTATCTTCTTGTTGAAAACCTTGTTCAAACATGCTCAGAACAATCACAACCGTTTGAGTGACAGTTACCTAAGTGGCTATTGTAGAAATTAAGAATACTAGTAAAAGATGCTGCACATGTAGGGAAATATTAGATTTATTGATGTTAAGGGAAATGCAGCTATACAGCTGGTCATGCTACTGGAATGTTATTGCTAAAGCAAGGTAAGTTTGTTCCAATGGAAAATAACAATAAATGAGTGTTATCAACTATGAAATCCCCCTTGGCAGAAAGAACTGGAACCTCTAAATCATTAGGGGAGTAGCCTGAACATGCTCTTTCTAGGTTTTCGTATACTCTATGTACACCAGGTGACCTCTTAATGGCTACAATAGCCCATAGGAATAATATTTAGCTAAAGAAAACATTCTGTAAGATACCTACCACCAGAGTGGGAAATGCTATAAGACCAATTTGTCTCATCTGAGTTAAAAATATGTGTGCACTAAAAAGAGTAATTTGAATTTGGCAAGAGAAAAAGAAAGCTCAATGGTTTGTTTTACAATTTTAGAGTCGCCTATTGTGACTACACATGACTAACTATAGTATTGCTTCCTAAAAAGGAAATTAAACCACAAAACCTGCAATCAAACATCACAGTCATACCATAGTAGATCTCCGTCTGGTATGCTGCCTCCAGCAACACTAAAATACCTGGCAATTTAAAGCAAGCAGAACAAAAAGGATAATGCACCTGGCCAGTTCTGGAAGGAAATTTCACAGATGGAGTTGTGGTGTTAGGAAGAAAATGCTTTTTTAAACTCCCTTGGCTGATCAATTACTCCCTAAAGTAAGAGGCCTCTGCTACTGAATTTCTTGGTTTCTCTAGAAACCCATTTGGAAACCTATTAGAACAGACTTAAAGCCAAATTATTAGAAAATTTAAACCAGAGGCTTATGGTAGTAGGCATTCAGGGATCTGATATAGAGGCCACTTTTTGCTTAAGAGCTGACAAGACAACTTCCAAATATCGATTTAGGCGCTGTACAAAACAAAGAAAGGCAATATCTTTGCAGAGAGAATCCCATCACAATATACATTGGGAAGATGAGCCAAGGGAACAATCAGGGAGTCATTTTATGCTAAAAGTGTCTATCTTATGGCTGTCTTGTAACAAAAATGGTATTGTTTCTTAATAATTATAGAGATATCATCAATGGGCTTTAATTGTTAAGAAATGGTGTCCAAGCACCCGTCAGGACTTGGATGAGTTAACCTCTTTTCTAAGCTCAAGAGACGAGGCAGGTATGTGCTTGTGTGAAAAGAAAGAATGGTTTAGGTTCTGGACTATACAAAGAGAGAAGCAAACCGATACCACTGTAATTTGGGGGTGTAGGATCTCTCTTTTTTCTGCAGGGTATTATGAGGGGTAGTGAATTTCCTGCTCTATAAGAGCACCTCTGCCTGTATTCTACATACATTTATAAATAAAGCAAATACCACAAAAACACCATGCGTCTCCAATGCTCTAAGGGAACCATACAATATGCTGTGTCTAGAACTCTTCAACTTGGGAAGTGAGACACAAGTAACACAGATTAGTACTGAACATATAATAGAAAAGATTCTAATGTCTCTGGGTGAACATGCAAAAATAAGTATAATTTGTCAAATGCTTTGCTAAAATTTGAGTCTTTAGGAACTATTTAAAGAAGGGAAGCAGCTTAACGAACAAGGTATAAGGAACTTACTGTGCCAAGTAGAGTTACACAGCTTTCTAAGTCCATTGCAGTCAATAGACTTAAAAGGGTGGAACCCTGATTAGGATGTCACTGATAGTGGTGCAAATACAGGAATCTGAAAAAGAATGATTGCTGTTGGGGAAATTTACTACCCTTTTAACCTTGTTCATCCCTTCTGTCCTGCAAAGTCCCTTTTTAAAAATATACAAGTATCCTTGATAATAAACCACACCTCTCAGGAAGATGGTGTTGGCTGTAGTTCCTGATTAAGAGTATCCACGTAGATCTGCTATGTATTAGGCAAAAAAGGCACAAAGTGAGGATCAAAAGCCTGAAGTGGATGTGGAGTGTGACTAAAAGCCAGTGAAAGAATGTAAAATATGGGATGACCATGATCAAAGTACTGGAAGGAAATCAATGCATTTTGCAGATGAGCTGTATCACCTGGAGAAATTCAGTAGGCTGCACAGCATTAGGAACTCACAGCAGTCTAGACAAAAGACAAAACAAGCACATGGGGAAAGTTGCAGCAGTTAAGTGGATAGAGGAAATCAGTCTTGGAGGTGTTGGAAAGGAAGAGGTGGCAAGATTTAAGGATCATTTGGATGTGGGAGGAGGAAGTACAGGAGCAACATGACTCTAGCCAGAATGCCACCATGATGGCAGCAGCAGCAAAGTGTGAGTGGGCATATCAGTAGGTTTGCTTATTTTATGTTTAATTTCAGATATGAGAAGAAGGCTCACTTCGCAACTTTTATTGTGACTCCTTTCCCAAATACTTCACTCTCTTTCCTCCATGTAGGCTTCCCAATCCCCAGGTCCCAGCGGGGGATCCCCTGGTTTTACAGGCTTCCCCCCTCTCCCAGCCAGCTGGCCAGCGGGGGAAGCTCCACCCCCATAGCCATTATGCACCTCCAGGAATTCCCACAGGGAATGATAGGGAATTGATCCGTGGGTGTCAGGAGCTCTGGGGGGGCTGTTTTTTGAGGTAGAGGAGCCAAATTTTCCGTATAGCATCTAGTGCCTCTCCCCAAAATACCTCCCAAGTTTCAAAAAGATTGGACCAAGGGGTCCAATTCTATGAGCCCCAAAAGAAGGTGCCCCTATCCATTATTTTCTATGGAAGGAAGGCATTCTAAAAGGTGTGCTGTCCCTTTAAATGTGATGGCCAGAACTCCCTTGGAGTTCAATTATGCTTGTCACACCCTTGCTCCTGGCTCCGCCCCCAGTGTCTCCTGGCTCCACCCCCAAAGTCTCCTGGCTCCACCCCCAAAGTCCCCAGATATTTCTTGAATTGGACTTGGCAACCCTACCTCCATGGTAGTCTCCAGGGTCTAAGCATAGGGAGAAGAGTACACTTTGCCAGGAATGGGAGATGCATGGAGGCCTGGCTAGGCCAGAGAGCATGTAGGAAGAGAATGAAGCTAAAATTGCAGATTATGTGTGAGGATATTTATGGTAACATTTCCTTGTCACCACCAGATATGAAAGAATGAGCCCTTTCCTTCTGCCACCTCTTCAACAAAAGAGGAGACGATGTGGGATACACATGGTACAGTTAATTTCTTTAAATGTTACACAGAGAGAGAGAGAGAGAGAGAGAGAGAGAGAGAGAGAGAGAGAGAGAGAGAGAGAGACATTCCACCTGAAACACTGTCTCGCCAAAATATGTATTGGAATTAAAATGGAACCTCATGGATGTATGCAGCTTGTATGCTTCTACTTTCTGTTCAGTACTCTCACAGGCAGATACTATGCTGCATATATTTTGAAAGAAAGAATAGTTTCTAAAAGAAAGAAATTGGCAGAAACATAAATTAAAAAAGGAATATGAATTTTAGCAGATTTCTGCTTTCTTCCTAAACAACTAACAACATTGTCCCTGAGGACAGTACTGTTATTATCTAAGTATCTAGGTCTTAGGTAGGTTTGCATGTATAAAGCCTTAAGCATGTATAAAACCTTGGTATCTTCCATAAAAGAATCTTAGTAGTAAAGCTGAAAAGCAACATTGTCTACGGCAGAGGTGTCAAACTCATTTATAGTGAGGGCTGGATCTGATATAAATGAGACTTTGTCAGGCCGGGCCATGCAGGTCATAAAATGTAATGCCAGGCAGTGGAGATACAAACTTTATAAAGGACACAGACAAACACAATTAAAGATTTTTTAAAAACTTAAAATAAAACATACTGAAAACATTAGCACTCTTGCAATGTGTTGTTGTTTATTTAACAATCTCTGATTACTGACACCTCTTGATCTGAATTATTGCATTAAAATCTGGAGAGAATGTCTGTGCTGTAACAGTCTCAAGTATGCTGTTCAGTGTCATGGGTGCTGGGGACCCTGCAGAGGAAGTTGAGCCTGCAGAAGAAACTGTGCCCCTGCCACCTGCACCAGTGCCCCTGCCTCCTGCTGGAGAAGATCCCAGCCCCCCCTGCCTCGCCCTCTCGGGTGGCGCGTGTGCGTGACCGCCTCCGTCAGGACCTCAGGGATCGGAGGAGGGCGGCACACTCACAAGCAAGACGCTCCCTGAGCCCTGAGTTTTGAGAGGATTCTGGCCCTTCTAAGAGCAAGGATGCTTGAGTTGCAACAGGATCCTGGCTGCCTCTCTGAGCCAGCAATTAGCCCAAATGGGCAACAGCCAGCAGAGGGCTATATAGATGTAGGCTTTGGGAGGAGGCTTTGTGGAAGCAACTAGTCATCTCCCTGACGTTCTAGCATCCACTCTGGCTTGACTTTGGTTTCTGGACTCACTGACTTTGGCTTGTGACTTCTGGACTCCCTGACCTCGGCTTCTGGACCTTGGACCTGCGATACTTGTACAGTGATTTGGATTTGGCGCCTTGGACCCTCCTGCTTACTGGCTACAGACCTCGGACTGCCCCTGGACTTTGCCTGACCTGGCCCCAGCCGTGACATTCAGGTGTTGTTCAGGTGTGTATCTGTAAATTGCAAACCTACTGTTGATTGACATTCATTACAGAAATCTCATGGTCAATACTTTGAGCCTAGGATCCAGAGGAAAACATGAAATGACTGGGCATTGCAAGCTTTTGTACACAAGTTACTTCATGGGCTGGTCAAGAACATGTGAATGTACCATGACACAGACTGAGAGTTATGTGTTTTGTCTACAAAACTATAGTCTTCCCCAGAGAAAATAACTACTACTCCTACAAGGCAGTGCAAAAATAGAGAGACAGCAATGAATAGTGGTCAGTATGAGCTGACAATCTGGGAAGCCTAGGTTAAAAATCTCCAGTCTGCAACAGAAATGTGCTGGGTCAACTTGGTCTGAACACACACTCTCAGCCTAATCTACCTCACTGGCTTGTTGTTATTCCTCATCTAAATAGTTGACATTGCTTTCCTACTGAGAAAGACTTTCCTACTGAGATCATGAGGGCATGAATACAGTGAAAAAAGGGGAGGCAAAAGAAGGCAAACCCCGTTGCACCCAGGAGAGCCAGTTGCACCCAGGAAAACTGCTAATGCCAAGGATGCTGATGAGGATGCCGGGGATATTGCTGAGGATGCTGCTGAGGCTGAGGATGCTAAGGCCTAGGATGCAGAGGATACATATGCCAAGGATGCTGAGGATGCTGATGTTGATGCTGAGAATGCTGATGCCAAGGAGGTTGATGTAGATGCCAGGAATGCTGAGGATGCTGCTGATACTAAGGATGCTGATTCTTATGCCAATGCCTAGGTTGAGGATGCAGATGCTGCCGATGCTGAGGTTGTCAATGCGGATGATGCCAGGGGTGCCGATGCCAGGGATGCTGAGTATGCTGCTGATGCTATGGATACTGTGTATGCTAAGGAGGAAGCTGCAACTGATGCCACAGATACTGAGGAGGAGGATGCCGCCTAGGATGCCAAGGATGCTGTGGATGCTGAAGAGGATGCCGAGGATGCTGATGCCAAGAATGGAAAGGATGCCACTGAGGATGCCAAGGATGCTGCTGATGTTCATCTTCAGTGAGTTATCTATTATGAATAGAGTTATCTATTCCTTTCTGGTTTGAAAGGTTTAAATGTATTTATTCCTTTGCCTCTTGCTAGATCATGCTTGTGTTGATTGCCCATTAACAACAAATGAACACAAGTTGTTTTTTTTTTAAATTCCTTTACCAACTGTAGAAGGTTCAAAGTTTTGACTCCAAATAACATCAACAGGATAGGGAGAAAGAAATATGGCAAGAAGCCCGGGAAAAGGCAAGTTGAGTAGGAATGGGAATTGGACACAGTAAGCCTCCAAGCCAGTCTTAAATAGCTTTATAGCCTTTGGAGAAGAATAATGGTGTAATATATGATATGTGGAGACTTCTGAATGTTATTGGGAGTATTATACAAAGAAATATAAATCTGTGGTATGACCACATTCAGAATACTGTTGCTATTCTAGTCTCTTATCTCAGTAATGGTATCACTGAGGTGGAGAAAATACATAAAAGGGCAACTATAAGAACACTCAAAATATTGGAGTATTCACATTAAGAAGAAAGGTTTAAGCAGACAGGACTTTTTACTTCAGAAAAAGATCATGCTTTATGGCATTATGAATGCTGTAGAATCAAAAGAGAAATAAATTATTTTCTTTGAAAACAACAGAACATGCTTTCTATATTTTATTCTTTGGAAATAAAATGGCATGATAAATGAGAGCCAGCCCTAGCTATTACTACTATAGTTAGAGCTGCCAACCCACCGAAACAGCCTAAACTTCTTTGATACTCCTTGCATGGCAAGATGAGCATTATCATCTGCTTATGTTTGCACACGTAACTATTGCTAAAAGGAAAGCAGATGGACTGTTCAGTAAAACTGGCAATCCTAGTTGTGATAATAGAAAAGAGCAAGAATCCAGTGGTACCTTAAAGACTACCCCTGAAGAAGTGAGCCATGTCTGAAGTGGTATCTGAAGAAGTGAGCAACGACTCACAAAAGTTCATGATATTATATTTAGATTTTTAACTATTGTTGATATTATGTTTAATTATTTTGCTGTATTGTATTTTACCATGTGATTGTAACCTATCCCAAGCCTTGTGGTGCAGGGGAAAATGGGCTCGAAATCAAATAAATACCCTGCCACAAATTTTGTTAGTCTTTAAAGTGCTACTGGACTCTTGCTCTTTTCTGCTGCTACAGAAGAACATGGCTACCCATCTTGATCTAGCTGTGACAATAGCTTATGCATCATGTAGAGAGCCTGAGATTGCAAGTAGTCACCTTCAACCCAGAGCCAAATCCCAGGCTCCCATAGAAGCCATCATGCTGTAGTGACTAGAGTGTAGAAAGACCCTGGTTCAAATCCCCAGAGTGTTAAGCTTGCTGAGTGAATTTGGACCATTAATTCTCTCTCAGTATAACCTACTGCCAGCACAACTGGCATTGGAAGCTGAGTGTAGTTTTGATAGACTGCTGTTATATGTTTTATTATTTTACTGTTTTAACTGTGTAAGATGTTTTAAATTCAAAAATTATGTTAGATTTTTATGTGTTGTGAGCTGCCGTGAGCCACTTCGGTGGGAAGGGCGGGTTATATATTTAAATAAACTTGAAACTTACTTTACAGGGTTGTCATGATGATAAAATGGAGGAGGGGAGGACAGTGTACACCACCCTGGGCTCCTTGGAGGAAGCGCAGAAAATGTATTAAATAACTAAAACAAAAACCATATAACAAAATGTACCACATGGCTTTTGTTTTTTTTGCTATAGAGTAGCTATCAGGCATACTATCAAATCCTCTGACATGGAGAGCCCAGGCTACCTTGATCTTAGCCGATAAACTGCATCAGCTCTAGTGAGTATTTAGAAGAGACACCACCAAGGAATACCAGAGTCATGACGTTGAGGCTGGCAATGGAAAACCACCTCTGAATGTCTATTGCCTTGAAAATCCCAATAGGTTGCCATATGTCAGTTGTGGCCTGATGGCAATAAATAAAATATAAATAAATAAATAAATATTGATGGCAATAAATAAAAAAACAAAGACCAACAATAAAAATTTCTTCAAATATATTAGAAGCAGGAAACCAGCCAGGGAGGCAGTGGGGCCCTTGGATGACCAAGGGGTCAAAGGATTACTGAAGGAGGATAGGGAAATGGCTGAGAAGCTGAATGCATTTTTTGCCTCAGTCTTCACTGTGGAAGACGTGATGTTGCCTGCTCCAGAACCACTAATTTTGGAAGGGGTGTTGAAAGTCCTGAGTCAGATTGTGGTGACAAGAGAGGAGGTCCTATAACTGATTGACGAATTAAAAACTAATAAGTCACCAGGTCCGGATGGCATACATCCAAGAGTTCTGAAAGAACTCAAAGTTGAACTTGTGGATCTCCTGACAAAAATATGTACTCTTTCATTGAAATCTGCCTCCGTTCTTGAGGACTGGAAGGTGGCAAAAGTCACCCCCATCTTTAAAAAGGGTTCCAGAGGAGATCCGGGAAATTACAGGCCAGTCAGTCTGACTTCAATACCGGGAAAGTTGGTAGAAACCATTATCAAGGACAGAATGAGTAGGCACATTGATGAGCACAAGTTATTGAGGAAGACTCAGCATGGGTTCTGTAAGGGAAAATCTTGCCTCACTAATCTGTTACAGTTCTTTGAGGGGGTGAACAAGCATGTGGACAAAGGGGACCTAATAGATGTTGTTTACCTTGACTTCCAGAAAGCTTTTGATAAAGTTCCTCATCAAAGGCTCCTTAGAAAGCTTGAGAGTCATGGAGTAAAAGGACAGGTCCTCTTGTGGATCAAAAACTGGCTAATTAATAGGAAGCAGAGAGAATATAAATGGGCAGTCTTCGCAGTGGAAGACGGTAAGCAGTGGGGTGCCGCAGGGTTCAATACTGGGTCCCATGCTCTTTAACTTGTTCATTAATGATCTGGAGTTGGGAATAAGCAACCGGGTGGTCTTCAATCTGGCCTCCCTTGGCCCAGGGATATTCAGCTGGTTCTTTCCAGCTGACCTCAGTGCTCTCTGGGGTTCATATGGGGAAAGACGGTCCCTCAAGTAGGCAGGTCCTCGGCCAAATAGTCTCTCTTTTCAGCCAGGTCATGTGGCCTGGGTTAGCTTGATCATGTCAGATCTCAGAAGTTATGCAAGGCTGGCCTTGGTTAGTATTTGAATGGGAGACCAACAACAAAGGAAGCAGAGAGTGAGTATAAATGGGCAATTTTTGCAGCGGAAGATGGTAAGCAGTGGTGTGCCGCAGGGCTCAGTACTGGGTCCCATGCTCTTCAACTTGTTCATTAATGATTTGGACATGGGAGTAAACAGTGAAGTGGCCAAGTTTGCAGATGACACTAAATTGTTCAGGGTGGTGAGAACCAGAGAGGATTGTGAGGCACTCCAAAGGGATCCGTTGAGGCTGGGTGAGTGGGCGTCAACGTGGCAGATGAGGTTCAACGTGGCCAAGTGCAAAGTAATGCACATTGGGGCCAAAAATCCCAGCTATAAATACAAGTTGATGGGGTGTGAACTGGCAGAGACTGACCAAGAGAGAGATCTTGGGGTCGTGGTAGATAACTCACTGAAAATGTCAAGACAGTGTGCGATTGTGATAAAAAGGCCAATGCCATGCTGGGAATTATTAGGAAGGGAATTGAAAACAAATCAGCCAGTATCATAATGCCTCTGCATAAATCGATGGTGGGGTCTCATTTGGAGTACTGTGTGCAATTCTGGTCACTACACCTCAAAAAGGATATTATTGTATTGGAAAAAGTGCAGACAAGGGCAACTAGAATGATTAAAGGTTTGGAACACTTTCCCTATGAAGAAAGGTTAAAACGCTTGGGGCTCTTTAGCTTGGAGAAACATTGACTGCGGGGTGACATGATAGAGGTTTACAAGATTATGCATGGGATGGAGAAAGTAGAGAAAGAAGTACTTTTCTCCCATTCTCCCAATACAAGAACTCATGAGCATTCAATGAAATTGCTGAGCAGTCAGGTTAAAAGGGTGATTAACATGTGGAATTCACTGCCACAGGAAGTGGTGGCGGCTACAAGCATAGCCAGCTTCAAGAGGGGATTGGATAAAAATATGGAGCAGAGGTCCATCAGTGGCTATTAGACACAGTGTGTGTGTATAGGCCACTGTGTGATACAGAGTATTGGACTGGATGGGCCATTGGCCTGATCCAACATGGCTTCTCTTATGTTCTTAAAATAAATAAAATAATAATATTTTATGATTTGGTTGATTTTAAATTCAATGTTACTAGAATAGACTCAGAGGAATCAGAGAGAGAAAGGAGTAATTCCTTATAAGGTGAGTGTTCCTATTGAAAGGAAAAGAACAAGGTCTTAGATAGCCAATGTAATACAGAAAAGGTAAAAACATTCCGGAAGGATGTATGTGAAAGGCCCCCCCCCACCAATTTGCAAAGCCTGGATTTTATCCACAAATAAGTAGATCCAATTAAAAACGAAGTTACTAAGTTTTATTTTCCATGCCTGGCATATTTTTTTAACCCTGTTTTGTCGTACACTAACAAACACGGATCCCTATTGGTGATTCGTTTAATCTGCTAAAAACATTCCCATGATCCCACACTGCCCACTTATATTACCTACTGCTACTTCCCTTTTCCATTTTGTCTGATGAAGTCTGCTTAAGAGCATACGAAAGCTTACATTCTGAATAAAACTTAGTTGGTCTTAAAGGTGCACTTGTCTACTGCTTTGTTCTATAAACTGTAAAGGAATTTTTACAAAACACTTGAGCACCTTTATGGTGTCACAAGACCATTTCTGATGTTCTCTTTTATTGGTTAGGAATTACTTCCCAACATTTACAGAATAATTCTAATAGAGTTTTTCTATTTTATGTACATTTGACTTCAATAAATTTAGAAGGGTATAATGCCACTTAGGATGGCACTGCTAGGAGTTGCCTTTGTTTTGCCTAAGGCAAATTTAGAGGACTTTAGCTCTAGTAGTTAAAATAATATTGATAAGGGTAGAATATAAAGCAGAGCTGTGTGGATTGTACACTAATTTTTAAAGGAAAGTTAAAGAACATAGGGTGATGTTCCTTTCACAACGTTTTCACGGCAGACTTTTTATGGGGTGGTTTGCCATTGCCTTCCCCAGTCATCTACACTTTACCCCAGCAAGCTGGGTACTCATTTTACTGACCTCAGAAGGATGGCAGGCTGAGTCAACCTCAAGCCGGCTACCTGAAAACCCAGCTTCCACCGGGGATCAAACTCAAGTCGTGAGCAGAGTTTAGGACTGCAGTACTGCAGCTTTAACACTCATTTTAGTTTAAAAGAGATTATTTAAATCTTTACAGACTTTTTCAAATCTGAAGTGTGCTTGCACATGAAAGTTCATACCTTGAATAAAATTTTGTCTTAAAGGAGCCACTGGACTCTTAACTTTGTTCTGTTGCTTCAGACCACCACAGCTACCCACTGGATCTACATGGCACTTAGTTGCAGTTACTGATTCTAGAATTACACCTCCCTATGGGATTACAAAAAAGTCTAAGTACTATATACAAGCAGCTGCTTGTTCAGATTGTTAGCAAGAATGCTAAACACGATCAGAGAGCTTAAGTAGATCCTTGTAGTTTATCTGAACATCACTCTTCTGCCTGCCGTATGTTATAACATAGATTTTCTCTTTATGATCCACTCCCCATTGTCCTGTCATGTCCGTGACTTGGGGGGGGGGGGAATAGTTTCGTTTGTCTGACATGGGTATGATAGTTCAAATTAATAACACCAACAATCCTGAATTGCAAATGTGTTACTTAAAGCCCACATATTTCACACACATTGCTTCATCATCCACGAAGGCTGCAACTTCATTTCAAAACGGAGCAGCTGGAATATTTTGCTTACATTAAGCCCTCTATCAGAGGCAAGAGAGGATACTAGATGGAAAGGAATCCCATGCCTGCTGGAAGAAAGGTGTGTGGAGGGGAAGCAAACCTTCACCGGTTTCTGTTAACAATGAAAGATAAAAGGAAAAATGCATTCCCTAATTGGTCAATGGAACCTCCACAACCAGTTAAAAACATGAAAAGGGTCACGACAAAAGACTCTTTCCTACAGATCTACCCAGACCGCCCTTACCTCTTGCCCGCGCAACTTCCTAGAGGTTTCCTAAACACCGAAGCTGGGGCGCAAAGCATGCTGGGTAGCGTTCCTTGGTTACTGTTGCTAGGAAGGGCCTCGCGCCCCTTCGCTGGTCTCCAACTGGCAGAAGGTTTAATTTGCAAAGATGGTGAAGCAAACGATCCAGATCTATGCCCGAGTGAAACCTTTGGGCAGGAAGCAGCCGCCGGGGGTAAGTGCGGGAAAACAACAGACATGGGCAAGGAGCGAGTAGCTCGGGGAGTGGGAAAGGTCTACAAAAGGCGAGAACTGGAGGTTTCTGTATGGGTCAGAACAAAGTTGGAGTCGAGTTGCACATTTAAGACCAACAGTTTTATTCATAGTGTCTTAAATCGTCTTAAAGTTGCTACTGGACTCCAGCTTTGTTCTATTGCTGCAAGCCAACACGGCTGCCCATCTGGCTCTATCTGTGTATGGGTTAGTGAGGGAGAGGGGGATACAAATAGTAGGGAGCTTGAGGTGGTCCTAAGTGTTTGCATATATCTAGGCAAGAAGGTGATTCAGGGAAACTGCTTTGTAGGATTGCCGGCCTAACCGTGTGGTATGGAAGGTATTACTTGCACCCATGAGGAGGTGTAGACGTGGATGCTCGGAAAGTAGGCGTGTAAGCTGCATTTGGAAAGGCAGATGCACACGACCATGTTGTTTATGTGATTATTAATCAACAGCTAATTTCTGGGTAGTCAGGCCATCACCCCCATTAAAGTGTGAGTTTTCACTGGACAGTGAACTTCCGTGTAATCATATTGTACTATCACCATGACAATGGATTGTAAAACAGGTGAAGTTGAATCTCCATGACAGGAATTGTACTGTAAGATTTAAGTCAGATTTTTTTTTTAAAGGGGTCATGGTCTGTATCTGTGGCATTGTTCTCTAGAATGGCCATGTAGGCTTTTTTTTTTAGAGGGGAGGTTACCAAATTTTATTCTATCATGGCATCTGTGATTCAAAATAGTAATAATAATAGTAATAATACTTTTTATTTATATCCCGCCCTCCCCGCCAGGGCAGGCTCAGGGCAGCTCACAATATGCGAGTATAAAATACAATAAAACCATACATAGTAAATTACAATTTCAATAATAAAATCATCATTAAACCATTAACAACTATATTAAAATTAACATTGTGGTGCTATGACTTAGGTCTTAATAAAATTCAGTGGCTAAAACATGTCCAGCGAAACTTTCTTGGCTCGGTATTAGGTGAAGGCTAGTTTGAAGAGGTAGGTCTTGCAGGCCCTGCGGAACTGATCTAAACATCGCAGGGCCCGTACCTCCTCCGGGAGTTGATTCCACAGCAGTGGGGCTGCAATGGAGAAGGCTCGATCCCGGGTGGTCTTCAATCTGGCTTCCCTTGGCCCAGGGATATTCAGCTGGTTCTTTCCAGCTGACCTCAATGCTCTCTGGAGTTCAAATGGGGAAAGACGGTCCCTCAAGTAGGCAGGTCCTCGGCCAAATAGTCTCTCTTTTCAGTCAGGCCATGTGGCCTGGGTTAGCTTGATCATGTCAGATCTCAGAAGTTATGCAAGGCTGGCCTTGGTTAGTATTTGAATGGGAGACCAACAACAAAGGAAGCAGAGAGTAAGTATAAATGGGCAATTTTTGCAGCGGAAGATGGTAAGCAGTGGTGTGCCGCAGGGCTCAGTACTGGGTCCCATGCTCTTTAACTTGTTCATTAATGATTTGGACATGGGAGTAAACAGTGAAGTGGCCAAGTTTGCAGATGACACTAAATTGTTCAGGGTGGTGAGAACCTGAACTATGATTGGGGTCATAGTCAGACCCCAATACCGCCAGACTAGACTGAGATAGCGTACTAGTTTTTAACTTGATAAATGTTTTATGGTTTTATATGTTTTATGGAATTGACTGTTTTTATGATACTGTAAGCCGCCCTGAGTCCGCTTGCGGAGAGGGCGGGATATAAATGTAAAGTAATAAATAAATAAATAAATAAACCAGAGAGGATTGTGAGGCACTCCAAAGGGATCCGTTGAGGCTGGGTGAGTGGGCGTCAACGTGGCAGATGAGGTTCAACGTGGCCAAGTGCAAAGTAATGCACATTGGGGCCAAAAATCCCAGCTATAAATACAAGTTGATGGGGTGTGAACTGGCAGAGACTGACCAAGAGAGAGATCTTGGGGTCGTGGTAGATAACTCACTGAAAATGTCAAGACAGTGTTCAATTGCAATAAAAAAGGCCAATGCCATGCTGGGAATTATTAAGAAGGGAATTGAAAACAAATCAGCCAGTATCATAATGGTGCGGTCTCATTTGGAATACTGTGTACAATTCTGGTTACCGCACCTCAAAAAGGATATTATAGCATTGGAAAAAGTGCAGAAAAGGGCAACTAGAATGATTAAAGAGTTGGAACACTTTCCCTTTGAAGAAGGGTTAAAACGCTTGGGACTCTCTAGCTTGGAGAAATGTTGACTGTGGGGTGACATGATAGAGGTTTACAAGATTATGCATGGGATGGAGAAAACAGAGAAAGATATAAATAAATACAGAAAATTTTATCAATATAAAGGTAATTTACAGGGGCTACATATATGTTTTACAGATATATTCAGTTGGTGAAGATGAGACATCAGCATTCAGTTTGGAAATTACTGTGCCCCGTGATTTGGCAGATGGATTTGTTAATAATAAACGAGAAAGCTACAAGTTCAAGTAAGTTAATATTCCACAGGGTTTCTTTCTGTTTAATTAATTTTAGAGATTTTATATTATTTAAATGGTAGAACTTGATGGTTTTTGTTGTATATGTCACCAGCTCCCCCCCCTCCAGTTTCTATACGCAAGAAAGGCGCTCTTGAGGATGTGATGAGGTCTGGAGAAGCCTTAAACCTCTTTGCCCTCTAACATACCTTCTCCTGCCCTCTGCCCTTTCACAAGCCAGAAAGAGAGATGCTGTTGTCCATACAGTCCTATAGAAGCAGTACTCTGAGTGCCAAGGTCTCTTGAGATTAGTTGTCTCATGGCTGCTGTGGTGCTTAGTAAGAAGCCCTGAGAAACTACATTTCCTAGCAGTTTTGGTATCCATGATCATGTTCCAAGACCTAATGATGGCCACAGTAACAGCCTTTTTCATCTCTATCTCTAAAACTAGTTAGGTTTTAGAAGTAAACATTTGGGTTTGTTGGTGCTGGGACTTAAGAATTAGTACTATTTGTTTGTTTGAAATAAATTAGTTCAAACTTCATAGAATTTTGGTCACAGCTTATAATTAGCTTGAAGTTCTTAACCCATGAAGCTTCTGCTTCAGACTCTTAAATCAGGGGTCCTCAGCATCATGCCCATGGGTGCCATGGCATCCTTTTCTGGCAGCCGTGGAGTATCTTTTGGAAGTTATCAGGGCCAGTAGGGCTTTTGCCCAGCAAGGCTTCTGATTGACTATTGGAGATCTGATTGGCTGTGCAGCTATTTCAAAATATTACTTGGCAGCAGCTGGTATCACACAACAAGGATCTGCACTGTGTCACCAAAAGTTAATCTGCAGTAATCATATATGGCTGGGCTGGCTGCATCTCCCACAGTAGCACTTTTGTGACAGCTGTTTTGTTGCTGTCCCCACCTTGCCATTTCAGAATTCCAAATGTACCTACAGGCTCAAAAGGGTTGGGGACCCCTGTCTTAAATTGTAATCATCTCTCAAAAGAGTCAGATTATAAATATTCTCTTATAAGGAACCACTACAATGGGGAGCTTGCATTTCACATTTTATATGCAGCATTGCTTTCTTATCAGGATCTGTTGCAAGTGTAAAACCACTCTAAAGAAGTAAAATTTAGTTATTCATTTGTATTAGGTAATGGAAGTAGAGCAAAATTGCTTTTGAAATGTTTGCTCCTCTTCTACAATAACTTTCCTACTGACTTTCTTAAGAGAAGAAAGTGAAAATAGCTGATGTTGATGCACTCTCGAATTTTAAAGTTGCTTATACAAGTTTCTGTGTGTGGCCCTTTGGAAGCACTGAGCCCCTTGACAGTAGTAAAATACAGTTGTCTTTTTCTAAGCAGTATTATTTTTATGAGAGGATTTTATTGTACAGATTTTGTGAAAGCAACAGTGTTTACAGTCTTTTGTGGATACAATAGCACAACAGCATAGTGTGGTAAAGACTACAGGGAAAACATTGTGCCGGGTTATGTAAGTCTAGTGATGTAAACATTGACTTAGTTACAAACAGATTTTTAAAAAAATGAATCAAGTAGTGTCTTAAGATTCTGGATGACTAATTGTTGATAATTTGAAGATTTCAGAAAGTTTTTGATCAGGAAGCAAAACAAGATGAAATTTTTGAAGCCATTGCCAAGCCAGTTGCAGAATGGTAAGTCTGATTCTTTTAAATGAGCAATGGTGTGAGATTTCCCATTAAATATATTGCTGATAATTGCCTATATTATTGTTTGAAAAGCTATTTATACATTCAGTGGTTTATGTCAGGCAGTGTTTTGCAAGAGTGTCAGATTAGGATCCGGGAGATCCCAGTTTGAATCCCTACTCTGTCATGAAAACTTTGCTGGGTGACCTTGGGCCAGTCACACACTTTCTATCTAACTTAGCTCATGGGGTTGTTGTGAGGATAAAATGAAGGAGAGGAGAATGACATAAACTGCTCTGTGTCCCCATTAGGGAGAGATGTTAAAGGTAACTGAAGCAAAGTAGGAGAGAGATCGTGTAGATGACTTTATATTTAGAGGCAATATATTCTAAGCAGCCATCATCTTTAGGCTCCTAAATCTCTATTGGCTATGCCTTCTTTGCTGCTGATTCACCTGGCTTGTTAGGAATTGGGCTTTTTTCCCCATTGGAGTGTCATTGCTTTTTAATGGCTTTCCGGAGGCTATATGTTAAATCTCTTTCCTATTAGCTTGTTGATGGGCCTGTTATTTTGGAGGACATTCTGTTGAGAATTATGGAAATACATGGGATTTCTGTTACTGCAGAAAAAGAATTATGGTATTTTATATCAGAATTTTATTTATTCATTCATTTACATTTCAATGATATATGGTCCCTGTGACCCACTACAGTCAATATTCTGGTTGCCGCATTCTGTCTTCAATGGCAGCTTCATGTAGAGTACATTGCGATAATGTAATATAAATGTTACCAGGTATGATGGACATAGGCTTGCCAGCCACAGGTCCGGGTGGGGGATCCCCTGATTTTGCAGGCTCCTCCCTGCTGCTGGGTCAGGGGGGAAGCCCTGACCAAGCAGCCATGATGTGCCTTTAAATCTCAGCAGGATGAGAGCTGCATGGGGGGGGGGGGAGCAGGCATGAGCCACATGGCTTTTCCCGGTGAGTGTGTGAAGTGTGTGTGATAGGAAGAGAGCACAGGTCCATCTGTTTGTTTTGCATTTGTTTCAGGAGTTGTGTGTATAGTAAAATGGATAGTAAAGAGTTAACTAGAAACTGATTATGAGATGGAGGAAAAATCCATCCCCTAGACTGCTTCCTTAATTTTGGTTTTCTCTGTTAGTCTGAAGAAGTTGGTTGAAATACAGCAGATTGTTACATTCAGCAACTCCTCTGAGTAAAGCGATTTATACCATTGTCTCAGTGAGATTACAAAAGTGTGGACTTGCAAACTGTGTTTGGGAAAGCACAAAGGCTGCTTTGTGAGTGTGTGGGTGTCCCTTAATAAAGCCATGTTTGGAAATGCTGCCAAAGCCTGACAGGGGAGTTGTGGTGGTATGAAAATTGCACTTTCATTTTGTGGAAGTGCAGCTGCTGGGAAACCCTTTGAGGCCAAAAAAGAGGATGAGGAAATGAAGACTGTATTCAGGGGAATGGCACTGCTGTATTTTTATTTATTTATTTTAGGGAGTGGGAAAATCTCCAGGCTTCACCCCCAAAGTTCACAGGTATTTCCTGAGTTGGGACTGGCAACCCTAAACAGGCTAGGCTCAGTCTCTCCCAATTAATAGCTAATAAGAGCTGACAGAATACTGAGACTGTAAGACTTTAAATTAAAGGAAGCAATTGAAAAATGACAGGGGTTAGCAGCAGAGAGCAGTTGACAGCTTGGGCACTGAGGTGAAAACAGGTTTTCTGACTGACTGGAACTATGTAGAAGGCTTGTGACAGGGTGAAAATAGTAAATTTGTAATTGAAGGATCCAAGTTGTAGGAATAGGACCAAAGTTCCAAAGTGCAATGGAAGTGAAGTTTTATTCCTTGTACTTTATTTTTCTCAGTGTTTTGTTCATATAATAAATAAAAGTTTTCTTGTTTGATTAACCCTGTGGTCTGTGTGTAATCTATAATGATACTTCTTTTAGAAGTTTTCTAGTTTTACCAAAAAATATTTTTTTCAGAAATGCCCGTCTTCCTAAGCTGTCTTTCTCTGCCAAATAATCTGTCAAAGAAATATCATTTTGTGCTTTCCTTCCAGCATGCTGTTGCCTGTACTGGGATAGCCAGCTTCATATCCTTGGGAACCACTCTGTTCTCTAGTCAGTGGTTCAGGAGCCAGGAGTGGTCACTCCCAAAATAAAGTTGGTACATCTAGCAGTAGAACTATAATTATACAATACATGTTGTCAGACCTAACACTGCACCTAAAAAGTGTACATTTGCAGAATCTGAAGGAGGAATGTAATAGTTAAGTTTTCAGTTGGTCTTTTTAACAACTAAAAAAAAATTGGTAGCAGCCTGATCTAGATTATAAGCTTGACTGGGGCAGGCACATTTATTTTGTGGTAAAGATGGAATGTGATAATTTGGTAGTCTGGAGTATCTCTGTTGATTAATATGGATGGGATACCTTTTGTCATGTAAGAAGTACTACAGTGATGATTCGCACATGATAATCCTGCTAAGGAGCATGGGCACAGCGTGGTGGGTTCTTATTTATTTTTTGACACTTCTCCTGTGAAGAATAAATAACTGCTAGAGGCAAGAAGTTGGACAGATGTAGGAGGCATGTTGAAGCTCCCCTTTTCTCACAATAGCCATTTATATATCTGTACATGTACGCACAAAAATAAAGGTGGAAATAAAAAAAGATGAAGGGAACATCCTCCATGTGTGGTCCTGCGCTGTTACTGGGACTGGATGGACCCCTATGTCATAATCAGCAGGTGAGCTGAATCCCTCAGTTCAGCTTTTAACTGACAGCATTAAATTTTTCTTATTAAGTTGTATGTGGATCCTATTTTTACTTGTTTCTTTTTCCCCAATATGGTTTTACACAATGTTTTGGAGAAATAACAAAATATGTGTATTAAATTGCCAAATCCACAGCCAGCAACAGGACCTCTTCTTATGTTTATGTTCTTTCTAAACTATGTTGTAATTTACCCCTTTGTTCTGAACTTATGCTTGTTTCCAAATAGTTAAGTAACACTTTTGTTCTATTTTTTGTCTTCAAAATACAGGATGTTTTTGCTTGCTGGTAATTGCAGTTATATTGCAACATGGTTTATTATTTAGCAAAGTGATATTTTTATAAGCCTGTTGATTTTAAAGAACTTAGAAAGGTGTAGCATTGTTTAGGATTGCACTGTAAGTGTGCTTTGTAAGTATATGTTAAAAACCAGCAACTCCTGTCTGTGTACATTTCCAGAATGTACACTTCGAACTGTGTTCATATTCTAAAGTGCTCTTCATTTAGTAGTCCTTCAGCTGCAGTTATATATATTTCACTCTGTAATTTAGTATGCCAAAATTCCTTTATATTGTGTTAAATTAATTTAATTATTACTATTTTAGAATCATGATTCATAATAATGTTTTTGTTACCTTAAAAAAACCAAAGGCCAACATGCTGTTTTGGCAGATGATTGCTTCTGGAAGCTGAATTGGACATATTCTTGAAGGGAAAAGTAAAGCTGTAAGTAGAGAGTAATCAGTCTCACTGATGTGTTTCCAGAAAAGTAATACAACAGAAAACACCAGTGAAGTTTTTCATCAGCATTTTAAAGTTGCTTGTCATATGATTACATGAAAACTAAATTTGATATTGCAACAGAATAAATCTGTTGAAACAATAAGAGCAAAGAACACATTTGATGCTAACTAGAAGTTTCCAGTGCCTTGCTGGCAGGATGAAGATTTAAATAATTTTTTTATTTTTGTCTTTCAGCATGAGCAGTAACCAGGGTTTGCAAACCAACTTTGTATCCTGGTTTCATACTCTGGTTTATGAGGGCATATTAATAATTATTTGGCATTAATATGCACACTAAACTATGATTAAAGGAAACTGTGGAAGGAAAGATGGAATTCAGATGTGTGAGGGCAAAAGGGAATTAGGGTACCCTATGGTATCCTTCCATTCTTCTAACTATGGTTAGGAGATTGGAGCTGAATTCTAAGCACACTTACTAGCATGTAAACCTCATTTAACTCAATAGGGCTTCTGATTAAACAACTTTTTTTTAAAGGCGGGAGTGTTACATCTGCACTGTTGCTTTAAAATTGCAGTGTATTGGACCCAAATCATTGTGCAGTGGAAATTCACTTGTATGAGAATTCTTTCTGCAAGCAGCAACTTAAAGTTCCACCCCACGCCTTGAATAGAACCCAGTAGGTTTTTACTAGGCATCTACATTTAATGAACTACATTTTAGATAAATATTACATGATTTTATTTTTGCTTTTATTATGTATGTTTTTGTGTAGAAGAATGTGTATTACCATTCTTTGCCTTCTCCCACAAAGAATGGCTATTGCCATTATTCTTTGTTCATTGTTCTAGCCGTTCAGCTGTGGTGTAGCATGTCGCATTTTCCATCCTCTATGACTCGATTGAGTGCAGCTGCAGCATGTTGATTCTGGACATGTAGGTGCTTTTTTCTGGTGTAGTAGGTTGCTGGGCAATCTAACTGTCAGACAGAATGTTTTCCAACACTGTGGCTGTACCAAAAGAAGCCTTTTAAAACCCATTTATGCTACCTGAATACTGAAAAGGAAGATATTGTCAGTTTTCCTGTGTTAGATCATTTAATGCTTCTGCTATTTGAGACCATAAATTCTTTGGCACAAGAATTGTCATTTAGTTTTATGTTTATACAGCATCTGGAACAGCATGTTCTAATCTGGAGTAGTGTACTCTGTTTTATATATTCTAACCAAAAGATTTACTGTTGAGGTTTGTAAAGTTTTGTGTTATTGTACCTTACTTTGAAGAATGCATAACCACAGTAACTGTAAGACACATTTATCTTCTTTGGAATGCACAAATTAAGGTGGAAAAGCCAGATTGATCTTTAATGCATCTCAAGGGTATATTACAGTTATCCAGTTTGATTATCAAAGTCTTGGAATGGGTGCCTTGAAAACTGACAGGATGAAAACTCCTACCTTGGAAAAGTGGACTGGCAGCAAGTTCTTTTTATGGTATCATTGCCACATCCTTCCATACCCTTTTCTTGTTGGTGGGTCCCCCCTCCCCCCCCCCCCCAAAAAAAAGAAAGAAATTTCAGGGGTCCAGGATTGTCCCTGGGCCCCTGTTGGTCCCTGGGAATTTTTATTCTTATGCACGTACTCTAAGATATTGAGCAATTTAAGACTGAAATCTGATATTGAAATAGGGTGCGTTTCAGATGCTACTTCCTTTAAGTGAACTGCAACTTGAAATTTGAAGCATTAACCATAAATGAATAATAAATGCAATATTCCTGTACTCCATAAAATCAAAACTTGAGGCAGAGGCAGTGTGGTATAGTGATTAGAGTGATTAGAAGAGACTGAAGCTCAAATCCCCACTCTGTCATGAAATTCACTAACAGTGCAATCCTGTGCAGAGTTGCTTCAATTTAAGTATGACATGACGTCCTCTGCCCAGCCCCCCGTGACTTTGTCTCCAGGTCCTCAGGCAAAGAGACTGAGGAGGACCAGAGAGACCAGTGATGGCCCAGCACTGCGGAGGTGCCTGCTGCCAATGTTCCAGCAGAGCCAGAGGCCCTCCTGTGACAGCCTGCAAGGGAGACCTCACTGAAATAAATTCCAGGCAGGATTAGAGGCAAGCCTCAGCCATGCAGTCCATAGCTCCACAGGGGATGTTCTCACTCTGCAGGAATGGTGACAGCAGAAGGCTCAAGCCGAGGTGGCCTAAAGGAGGTGAAGTGCTCAACTGGTTGCTTGCAAACCCATCCCAGTGCCAGGCAATGAGAACAGGTAATACTTCACAGGATCCCGGCCTAAGTATAGTGCAGCTGCAGGAGCTCAACACCTGCCAGCAGGGCAGTTGAGCCTGATTACTTCTCAGACTAATTAAACTGAGGTTTGGGGAGGCTGTGTTGCTGAATGAACTGGTCCATGAGGTGCAAGCAGTTCCTGCTTCAGCTGCCAGCTTTCGTTGAAGCTCTCAAGCCTGGCTACCTACTCCTGCTGATGCTCTCAAGCCTGGCTAGCTATCTGCTCATGAGGAGACATATTGAAATGAATGACATTAGACTGGAGTAATTCTGTGTAGGATTGTACTGTGATGGATCTTGGACCATATTGTGTCCAGGGTTTTGTGCACCCAAGCGCTCCTGCGGTGGCCCATTGGAGCCGATGGACTGAACTTGGAACTCTCATAACAAAGGAAGCAGGATCCTAGTCTCTGCACTTCCCAGACCAATCACGGGTCCCCCTGCTGGTTGAAACAAGCCTATGTCATGCCAGTGCGGGAACCCAATGTGTACATAGTTGGCTTCATTGGCCCTTGCCAGTGAGTTCAGTTCTTACTCGTTATGCTGTAATCACAATAAAGTGAGCTGATCACTATGCTATGTGCCTCCTTGTGAATCAAACCCAGTATTTAACAGACCATTTGCTCTTTTTTTAGCATAATGTACCGTGACAGGTTAAAATGGGAAGGGGAAATCATGTATGCTGCTTGAGCTCCTTTGGGGCATGGGGGGATACCTGGTTGAAGTCCTAGGGCAGGAAACAATGTGTATTCCTACTTTTACATAAGGAGGCAAGTGTCAACTATTTTGGGAGTCAAGTAGTCTTAGAGAACCAATTTCTGTACAGCCAGTGTAGCAAGTACAAGATAATTTATTCTTGCTTCCAGATAGAGAATGTGGACTAATTACCTTTCTAGGAATTAATCTTTTAAAACCATTAGCTCCAAATACCTCCGGGATCTATCATATTGAAATTTGTTTGCAACCTTTAATTTTTTGATAGTACAAATTAATTAATTGTGAGTTCTGTTCTTTGAATTAATACCAGAAAACCAGACAAAAACCTTCAACCAATGATTATCTTTTACTGAAAAAAAATAGTTCTCTTTATTAGATAATTTGTTGGAAAATACAAGTATGTGAAAATTAACTCTACAGGTACTGCAAAAACAAGTGCAAGAACTATCAAAGCTCCTATGATTTCTCTACCATATTAGGGTAAGTAAAATTTAAAGCAAACTAGGTTTTGGATTATTGACCTAAACTCCTTTTAGGAGTTTTTGTATAAACCCAAGTCCCTGACAAACACAGAAATCTCCCCTAATCTCTTCTGAGAGTTCCATCCAGAGAAATCTAATTTATTTATTACATCAGTGCATTTACATAGAAAAATAGCAATCTTATGCTAGATCTTTTCTAACTTACATATGTGGTTTTCATCTAGATAAATGGTTTATTCTTAACTATTGATGAAATAATCACAGTTGCACCTAAAAGTACATCTTCTAAAGCAAGATCAGAAGGCTAAATGCTTTATTAAAAGGTAATAAATCTAGTATTTATGTAACTTTTTAAAATTAGCTGTCAAAGATAAAAGAAAAACCTTATGCAAACAGAGTTGATCAATAGTTGAATCTGGCATGAGCTCACAAATACAGGAATACATGCATGATCAGCAAGAAAACCTGTGATATTGTCAAAATATTGCTATACCAGTCACTAAGGACTCATTCACAAAGTCCTTGTCACTGCTATGAGGACTTTGAATTAGATTTGTGTTGGGAATTCTGTGATTCCCAAGAGTATGCAGGCCCAATTTGGAACAAGACCCTGATGTGTGTGGAGAAGGGACTTCAGCTTCCTCTCTCAAGCTGAAGAGGGTTTTCCTGACCTGCAATGGCCCTGGGGACTATTTCTTTGGGAAACTTATGTGCAGCCATCATTACATGTAGTTTTTTTTGCCACAGAGCAAATAGATGTTCCCTGGAGCTGTTTTGGAAGAGAGGAAGGGTTAGGTTGAAGCTCCTCCACGTGTATCCAAGTGTTTGGGATGCACAGAACCTTCAGTGTATGTGTATCCAAAGTCTTCATGTTGTCCTCAAGGATTTGTATGGTATGAATGAGCTCTAAATTGCAAACTGCTTTTCTTGCTGCATTTTGTCCTGCATGGCAGCTATGCAAATGGGCTTCTGGTGAGGCCACAAGAAATGTAGCTGAAGCAGTTCAGATCCAGCAAGCAGTTCAATTCAGCAAGCAGTGGCCCTCATAGTAAGTGAGTGCTGCTAGTGGCCATCACAGCAAAAACTAGCAATCCAGAACCTTAGTGCCAGTTGCAGCTGGTACCATCTTAATACTGCTTCATGTTCTAGGCCTTGCTATAGATAACCTTTTTCTTGGCGTGCCTAGGCTGAGTAGAATATACAAGGCATTCTAGCACTGAGTGGCTGGCTGCATAAAAATGGAGGTTAGAGGTTGGGGACCATCCAGCTCTTCCCCAAAAGCTTGCTTCATGATTTAATTGTTGAATTGGAAGTATCCAGTCCCTGCAGTGATAGGTGCATATGATACGCTCTGTTTAGGAGAACAACTCACATTAGTTACCATTTCTGTTAAATGGGAATATGAATGATCTTGAATATGGACTGTAGCTGGGCCTCTCAGATTAAAATAATACACCTCCCCAACTTGGGAGCCGGTAAGAAGTTGACTGGGAAACGGCCAGTGGTTGAGAAACAATTATGTACTGGAAGGAATGATCTTTCTTTATCTTTTTATATCTTTTGGTCCATATGGTGGGTGGTGGTGAGGCTTTGTAACAGATAAGCATGCATCACATCTTTATTCCTATTAATGTGGGTGACTTGACACAGAGATCTGTAGGATCTATTTGCAGGATGGTGGGTGAAGAAAATAACACCCTTTTTGAATGCCAGTTTGCCATGATTATAGGATTTTGTTTAGCATGCTTTAAGTTTGCTTTCTATTTAAATTTGGTAAAAAATTATGTATCAGAACTGCAGCAATTAAAGTCTCTCTTTAAAAGTCTTCCAGCTGTGGAGCACAGATCTGGACTTGTGTAAGAATCTGTTAACTTTCTATTAAATTGCTATTATAGCACACAATATCTTAAGATTCATTTTGACATAAATTACATACTTTCCTTCTATTAAAGTTACATATAGATTATAATATGATGTCTGGCATTTTACCAAACACTTGGTATATAACATTTCAATCAAAAATTGTTTTACTTTTACAAGTTTACATAGTGTTAAACAGTTCAAATTAAACAAGAAATGTCACATCTCTCTTTTGAGGCCAATTGTCATAAATTTCTACAGGAATGGATGTATCCTGTATGGGTTTGGTCCTAGAAAAAAAATCAGTGCTGTTAGAAGTATTTAAATGGATATAACTATGAAATGGGAGGGGGGAACCCTTTGCTAAATTGGTTTTATGCTGCATATCTGCGTAAAAAAAGTAATGCTGAGACATTTTGTTTATTTTTGTTAAACAGATTTTTATCTTTGAATGAGAACATATTTAAGTGCAAATCTTCTCCAAAGGGAGAAGAAAAAGAAAATTTACCCTCATTTAATCCTAAACAGTGGGACTTGAGACTTAAACTTGCCTGCCATTTGTCAAATTTCATTGAGCATCTATGATGGATTGGATATTATCAAAATACTCTAGACTAGATTACAGTTTCTTTACCAGATTGTTTTCCCTAAAGAAAAGCTAGTGTATGCGTTGTTTTTTATTTTATTATTTCTGGGATTTCTATCCACCCATCCTGCCAAGACAGACTCTGGGCGGAATACAATATAAAACAGGATCAGCCTTTTCCAATGCTCAAACCTATGGGCCCTCAAGGTTATCTACACACAAGAAGCCAGACTTTGGTGAAATATATGAAGGTTTCTTAAATACTTGAAGAAGTAGGATATCATTGGGCAACACAATCTCTACAATCCTGTAGCAAGAAAATAAGAAAAGCTAATTTTTCTATCTAATATTTCAATACCTGGTATTAGACCACACACTTTTTAGACTATCAAAATTAGAGGCTTAAATGTTTTCTATGTCACAGGCCATTGCAGTGAGACTTGATATAGTCAGAACCCCAGAGCCATGGACCAGTACCGGTCCGTGGCCTATTAGCAACTGGGCCGCGGAATGAGGCAGAGATGCTGCACTGCCCCTTTTGCCCGTCTGAGTCCCAGGTGGATAAAAGAAGCAGCACAGACTCACTCTGAAGCACCACCTCTTTCAGTCGCCGAAGTCCCAGGCAGGTGGAAGGGGCAGTGCGGTAGTGACCTTCACCTATCTCTCATTTAAAGACCCCCATGGGAGGGCAGGGAGGGGGTGGGAGCAGCCTGGGACAGCAAAACTCCCAGCACCCCCACCCCCACCAGTCCGTGGAAAAATTGTCTTCCACAAAACCAGTCCCTGGTGCCAAAAGCTTGGGGGCCACTGCTCCAGAATATGATGACATCCGCTCCTGCTTCCCTCCTCCCATTCAGTTACAAAAGTGAACACAGGTTCCCATGATTAGCCAATTACTACATTCTTGAATCCAGCCTTGAAAGAGATAAGGATGGCATAGGCAGGGAAGGTATTACTTCACTCTATTCTGGTTAGACCTCACCTAGAGTATTGTACTCAGTTTTGGGTACCACAATTTAAGAAGGATACAAACAAGCTGGAACATGTCCAGAGGAGGTAAATGAAGATGGTGAAGGGTCTTGAGACCAAGCCCTATGAGGAAAGGCTGAAGGAGCTCAGTATGTTTAACCTGGAGAGGAGATGACTGAGAGGTGATATGATCACCATCTTCCAGTACTTAAAGAGCTGTCATATAGAGGATAGTGCGGAGTTGTCTTTTGTTGCCCTGGAAGGTCAGACCAAAACCAACAGGTTGAAATTAAATCAAAAGAGTTTTCAACTGAACATTAGGAAGAACTTCCTGACAGAGCAGTTCCTCAGTGGAACATACTTCCTTGGGAGGTGGTGGGTTCTCCTTCTTTGGAGGTTTTTAAACAGAGGCTAGATGGCCATCTGACAGCAATGCTGATTCAATGAATTTAGGCAGATCATGAGAAGGAGGGCAGGAAGGGTTGCATTAGTACTTTGTTTTCATGTTCTCTCAGGGAATTGCTGTTCGTCACTTTGAGGTTAGTCATCAATTTTTCTCCAGGCCAGGGATCCTGGAGGGTTTTGTTTTGGGGTGTTTTTGCTATCTTCTAAGCATGGAGCAGGGGTCACTGGGTGTGGGTGGGATGGGAGGTATTTGTGAGTTTCCTGCATTGTGCAGGAGATTTGACTAGATGACCCTGAAGGTCCCTTCCAACTTTGTGATTCAAAGCCCAGTTATGGACACCTGCAAACCAGAGCAGGCCAGCTAAACTTCATGTTAATCCATGGGCAAGGAATCAGGGTATCCTCTTGCCTCACAAAGTGTTATGCCCTTCTAAGTTCATTAAAATAAAATCCACTAAAATCAATTGGCTTAGAAGAGTGTAACCCTGTTTAGGATGAATCTGTATATATTTAACTGTTTCAGATATACTTAAGGTAACTTACCTAGGCACAGTACAGAACAAGCTCTGCTCCTATGTTCTCTAAATCTTTAGGAGGTTTTAACTGAAGGAATATTTCTCTCCAGAAGTGGGCGGGCGGGGGGGGGGGAGACAATGAGTAATCTTTTATTCAGTCGATTAATCAGACTGCTGACAGCCACCATGGGCCCCCAGGCAAAGATTCTGCCTGCACCCCCATATGGCTTTGGTCAACAAAACAAATCACTTGGCCTGCTGTTACAAGAATTGGCCTGTTTGTCCATCTGTCCATTCATCTATGGCAGACATAACGCATCGTATAATAAAGCTAGGAGACTCAAAATTAGCTACTAGCTTCTGGATGGCTGTGGGGGTTCCATGGCCAAAAGTGAAAAACATAGAAATATCCTAGCCCAGGATATTTCAAGACACATCCCTCATACTATTTGTAACAGAAGCTAAGGGTCTCCATTTCTTGCAGACATAACTTATAAGAAAATAATGCTTTATGTTTAAAAAACAACCCTAGAATGATTATGGAAGTTACAGTGCCAAAAATGAAGGGAAATAGAACCCTAAACTAGGTTATCTTCATGGTAGACAACACGTAATAACAGAGCTTTTAAGCAACCTGTTATGTGTCTCTAATATTCAGGTCCCCAGAGAGGACCTTCTCGGTTACAGCTCCCTGCTGGTGGAACCAGTTGCCAGAAGAGGTACGGGCCTTGCGGGACCTTAACCAGTTCTGCCGGGCCTGCAAGACCGTCCTCTTCCAGCTGGCTTTTTAATGTGGAATTATTATACCATCGCTACGCAAGCTATGCTATATTCGTAGCACCAAAGTAATCTGTGGTTTTAAATTCTTGTTTTATTGATGTTTTAATGTTGAACTGAGAAATAATTGTAAATTGGGGTATTTTATTTTGTTTTATTATTGTACTACTGTAATGCAGTATTTTGTTATGTGAGCCGCCCTGAGCCTGCTTCGGCGGGGAGGGCGGGATATAAATTAAAAAGTATTATTATTATTATTAAGCTTAGGAAATGTGCTGGGTGGATTTGGTCTGGACACACACTCAGCCACACTCACTGGCTGGTTCTTATTTCTCATCAAAGTAGATCACATTGCTTTCCTACTGAGAAAGATTGGATCATGAAGGCATGAAAAGGGAACCCAGTTTCACCCAGGAGTGCTCTGGCATAATAAGGCAGCAAACCACACAAACAAACAAAAAGCTCATATCTTGAATAAAACATTGTCTTAAAGGTGCTTTCTTTGTATCTCTCCCATGCAGTCAAGGGAACTGGGCAAAGGAAGCTCTCACTTCTTCCCCCCAGCCCAGGGATGAGGAGGGGGAGGAGCCTCACCACAATGAGGTCACACCATCAAGCTATACAGGGGCATTACAATATCTGCCATTTTATTCTCAGTCCCTTTCTTAACAGTCTGTAACATAGAATTTGCCTTTTCCACTGCTGCAGCACACTGGTTTGACCTGCATTGAATTATCCACTACAACTCCAAGATTTTTTCCTTCTCTCAGCAAGTTCAGACCTCATTAGCCTATACTTGAAGTTGGGATTTCTTTTACAATAGAACCAATGTAAATGTTTGCTGATGACTTTGATTCTGATTTCTGATCTTGCATGAAAATAAATTTAATGTTAATGTACATTAATGTACAATGACTGTAGTAGCTATCAGCTGTGCTAGCTTGTCCTGCTCCAATACTGCTTTGGTTGATGGGCTTAGCATGATTTGGTAGGCAAATTTGTTTCAGTCATGAAGAAATGCAAGTCTAGCCAGTAGCCAGAGTGCCTTTTTCTGTGCTCAGACTTTATTGTGCTCCTGGTTGCTGCAGCAGGATCTGCATTAAAAGTAAAATATATGGAAAGGCATTTGGCTGGATGCAGTATAATGCATCCTTCAGGGGCTCTCTGGTGACTTGTGTCCTGGAAATTGTCCCCTAAGTACCTCCAGCTCAGTGGCCCTGCCATCAACAGCTTAGCCTGGCATACATTTGTGAAGTTCTCTACATAAAGTTTTGTAATAAAAAAGTTTGCTGCAATTTGTTTCAGCAGGGTCTCTCTCAGATTATGAGTCTTGAGTGTGTTTTGTTTGAAATACCAAAGGGAATTAACAGTGACCAGTTTATCAGCTCAAGGGTGTTAGAGAAAAAATTCTGGTTTCTAATTCCTTTTTATGACAGCTTAATATGTAGTTCCTATTGTCAAATGCGACCAGGATACTCTGGTTACTTGGTTCTCTTTTTCTTGTACACAACCATTTTTCCTGATATTGTTAGTTTTTCTTCCAGTTAAGTTCCAGGCTACATGAATGCTTGAAATGTATTTGTGTGAAAGAGACTGACTCTGTTCTGGGGTTTTGCATGTTCCAGATTGGTGGTGTCTAGAGAGATACTAGGGGAAAGCAGCCCTGTTCTAATGTATATGGCTTGTAGGAATGTGATAGGTTTTAGGTGTCTCAGGTAAATCAGGCAGACCTAGTAGGAGACAATTCTAAAGTGCTTCCATGTGCAGCCGTGAACTTACTAGGAGTCCAGGATATGGAGCAGACAACACTGGCATCTCTTAACACAGTCATCAAATGTCCTCTGTTCCTTGAGTAGCTCTGTGAGAGAAGCAGGAGAGCAGACAAATCTAAAAGTGATCAGTGGATATTGGAAGGCACAGCTCCAGGCCCAACACAATCCCACCTACTGTTGGCAAAAAGGCCACATGCAAGGAGGGCTTGTGGAGTTGCTGGATCTAGTGTTGGGGCAACTCAGCAAGGCAGACTCCTCAGGGCTAGTCATAATAAAGGTTGCACCCAACCAGCAGCTGTCATCTCCCTTTGCTTTCTTGTGCAGGGTTAATCACACAGGAAGCAGGGACATGTGATGATGTGGGCACAGCCAATTGTGCCTGCTTTGTAAAGGCCAGGGACTTAGGCCAAGAGAAGCCATGTTGGATCAGGCCAGTGACCCATCCAATCCAATACTCTTTGTCAGACAGTGGTCAAAAAAACCAAGCACCATCAGGAGGTCCACCAGTGGGACTAGAAGCCCTCCCACTGTGCCCCCCCCCCCAAGCACCAAGAATACAGAGCATCACTGCCCCAGACAGACAGAGAGTGGCTAGTAGCCACTGATGGACCTCTGCTCCATATGCTTATCCAATCCCCTCTTGAAGCTTTCTATGCTTGTAGCCACCACCACCTCCTGTGGCAGTGAATTCCACATGTTAATCATCCTTTGGGTGAAGAAGTACTTCCTTTTATCAGTTCTAACCTGACTGCTCAGCAATTTCATTGAATGTCCACGAGTTCTCGTATTGTGAGAAAGGGAGAAAAGTACTTCTTTCTCTACTTTCTCTATCCCATGCATAATCTTGTAAACCTCTATCATGCCACCCCACAATCAATGTTTCTCCAAGCTAAAGAGCCCCAAGTGTTTTAACCTTTCTTCATAGGGAAAGTGTTCCAAACCTTTAATCATTCTAGTTGCCCTTTTCTGCACTTTTTCCAATGCTCTAATATCTTTTTTGAGGTGTGGCGACCAGAATTGGACACCGTACTCCAAATGAGGCCGCACCATCGATTTATACAGGGGCATTATGATACTGGCTGATTTGAAGAAGAAGATGATATTGGATTTATATCCCGCCCTCCACTCCGAAGAGTCTCAGAGCGGCTCACAATCTCCTTTACCTTCCTCCCCCACAACAGACACCCTGTGAGGTGGGTGGGGCTGGAGAGAGCTCTCACAGCAGCTGCCCTTTCAAGGACAACCTCTGCCAGAGCTATGGCTGACCCAAGGCCATTCCAGCAGGTGCAAGTGGAGGAGTGGGGAATCAAACCCGGTTCTCCCAGATAAGAGTCCGCACACTTAACCACTACACCAAACTGGCTCTCAATTGTTTTCAATTCCCTTCCTAATAATTCCCAACATGGCATTGGCCTTTTTTATTGCAATCGTACACTATCTTGACATTTTCAGTGATTTATCTACCACGACCCCAAGATCTCTCTCTTGGTCAGTCTCTGCCAGTTCACACCCCATCACCCCATCAACTTCTGGAGTGGGCAAACACTTCTCATCTTCCACAGCGAAAATGGAGGCAAAAATGCATTCAGCTTCTCAGCCATTTCCCTATCTTCCTTCAGTAATCCTTTACCCCTTGGTCATCCAAGGGCCCCACAGGCTCTCTGGCTGGTTTTCTGCTTCTAATGTATTTGAAGAAATTTTTATTGTTAGTCCACATAGTCCCTTTTTGCCTGCCTGATCACAGTCTTGCATTTGATTTGCCACAGCTCATGTTCCCTTTTATTAACTTCACTTGGACTAGCTTTCCATAGCTTAAAGGAATCCTTCTTACCTTTTACAGCTTTCATTGCTTTATTTGTTAACCATGCAGGCTTTTTTAAAAATACCTATTTGTGCCTTTCCTAACTTGTGGTATGTATTTTATCTGAGCTTCTAGGATTGTAGCTTTAAATAGCCTCCAAGCTTCCCCAAGAGTTTTGACCCTATTTAACTTTCCTTTCAGTTTCCTCTTCACATGCCTCCTCATGTCAGAGAATTTACCCCTTTTAAAGTTAAAAGTGGTTGTGTTGGTCTTTTGGGGCAACTCCCTGTTTATACAAATGGTGAAATCAATAACATTATGGTTGCTGCTCCCAAATGGTGCAATCACTTTTACATCTCTGACCAGGTCTTGGGCATTACTTAGGACCAAATCCAGGATCGCCCCACCCCTGGTAGGATCTGTGACCATCTGCTCCATAGCACAGTCATTGAGAGTGTCTAGAAACTCAATCTCTTTCTCCCGACCAGAACACATATTTTGTTTAAAACCATTTTATTAGTAACATATGGTAACAAAATTATTTCTTAAATCTTAATAACTTTTTTTTATCTATCCCATATATTACTTTCTACTCCCCCCTCCCCCCATTACTTGACCCCCGCCGGTGTTTTTTACTTAAAATGCTAATATTTAAAGATACCCTTAACTATTAAAACAAAAACTTATATTCTTCTTCTTCTAAAACTTAATCATTATCAGAAATTGTCTGATGTCCTTTTACTTTCCACTCTTTTTCTACATATCTTCTGAACTTTTTCCATTTCTTCTTAAAAATTTCTAAATCATAGTCTCTTAGTGTTCTTGTTAATTTGTCCATTTCACTCCATGTCATAACTTTTATGATCCAATCCCACTTCTCTGGTATTTTTTCTTGCTTCCACAACTGTGCATATAATGTCCTAGCAGCTGAAAGCAAGTACCAAATTACAGTCCTATCTTCTTTTGGAATTTTTTCCATTTGTAATCCCAGGAGAGAAGTCTCTGCAACTTTCTTAAATTCATATCCCAAATTTTTAGTAATTTCTTGCTGAATCATCTGCCAATAATTTTTCGCTCTTTCACAAGTCCACCACGTATGGTAGAAAGATCCTTCATTTTTTTTTACATTTCTAACATCTATCTGGCATCTTATTCATCTTTGCCAATTTTTAGGAGTCATGTACCATCTGTACATCATTTTAAAACAGTTCTCTTTAATACTATGACACGTCGAAAGCTTCATAGAATTTTTCCACAAATATTCCCAAGTTTCCATCTGTATTTCTTTATTTACATTAATTGCCCACTGAATCATTTGAGATTTCACTACTTCATCTTCCGTAGACCATTTTAACAATAATTTATATATTTCTGTTTGTCCTTTTCTTATCCCTTCAGTTTTGATATCATTATCCACCAAGCTCTTTATTTGTTGCATTTGGAACCAATCGTATTTATTGTTCAACTCTTCAGCAGTTTTCAATTCTACTTTGCCACTTTGTATTTTTAATAATTGATTATATGACAACCACTTTTCTTCACCTATTTCAGCTGTTATTTTTATTATTTCAGCCGGCACTATCCATAATGGTTTTCTCTCATCCCCATATTTCTTGTACTTCATCCATGTATTTAATAAGTTATTTCTTATATAACGGTGAGAGAAAAAACTGTCCATCTTCTTTTTTCCATAATGCAAATACGCGTGCCAGCCAAATTTATGTCCGTGACCTTCCAACACTAAGAGCTTTTTGTTTAACAGCGTTATCCATTCTTTTATCCACACCAAACAAATTGCTTCCAAATATAATTTTAAATTCAGTAGTTGAAATCCACCTCTCTCTTTTGCATCTGTCAGAACTTTCATTTTAATCCTTGGTTTCTTCCCAGCCTACACAAATTCTGAAATTTTCCTTTGCCATTTATCAAATTGTTTACTTTCTTTCACAATGGGAATAGTTTGAAACAAATACATAATTCTTGGTAGGATATTCATTTTAATTGCAGCAAATCTACCCAGCAATGAGAAATTAAGTTTGTTCCATTTTAGCATATCTTCATCCATTTTACGCCATAGCTTCTCATAATTGTTTTTTAATAGATCAATATTCTTCATTGTTATCGCAACATCCAAATATTTTACCTTGGAGGTAACTTCACAGCCCATTAATCTCTGTAATACTTGTTGCTTATTTAATTGCATATTTTTGCATAGAGATTTTGATTTTTCTTTATTAATACAAAGTCCTGCCGACTCCCCATATTCTTGTATTTTAGCTAACAACAAGGGTGTAACTTGTATGGGGTTTTCATTTATAAACATATCATCTGCAAATGCTCTATATTTGTAAGTAAATCCTTTTATTTTTAATCCTTCTATTTCTTTATTTTCTTGAATCTGCATCAGTAATATTTCAAGAGTCATTATAAACAACAATGGGGAAAGCCGACAATCTTGTCTTGTTCCTTTACTAATTATCATATCTTCTGTAAGATCTGCGTTTATACATAGCCTTGCACATTGTTCAGTGTATATTGCTTTTATCATTCTAATAAAGCTTTCTCCCAACTCCATCTTCTTCATTACTGCAAACATAAAGTCCTAGTTTAAATTGTCAAATGCTTTCTCTGCATCCACAAAGAATAATGTTACTTCCTTTTCTGGATGTCTTTCATAATCTACAATATTTACAACAGTTCTAATATTGTTTCTTATTTGCCTTTTGGGAAGAAACCCCGCTTGATCTTCCTTTATAAAATTTATCAAATATTGTTTAAGCCGTTCTGCCAAGATTCTTGTATATATATTTTATAATTATTTAATAACGAAATTGGTCTGTAATTTTTTACATTCGTGACATCTCTATCTTCTTTTGGTATCAACGAAATAACAGCTTCCTTCCATGTGTTTGGTATTTTCCCTTTTACTCTTACCATATTCATCAACTTCTGCAATTTCGATGTTAACTCATCTTTAAAGGTTTTAAAATATTTAGCTGTATATCCATCTGGCCCAGGTGCCTTTCCATTTTTCATTGCATTAATTGCAGCCTAAATTTCAATTTTTTTTCAATTGGATCATTCAAAATTTTTCGCATGTTTTCTGTTAAGGGTTCTATTTTTATCTTTTGTAGATACTCATCCATCTTTTCTTTCTTTATTTTAACACCTTTAAACAACTTGGCGTAATACTTAAAAAATTCTCTTTTTATTCCCTCCTGACTAACCACCTCTCTTCCATCTACCACAATTTTATTAATTTTATTTTCTCTTTTTTTCTTCAGTTGCCAAGCCAAATACTTTCCAGGTTTATTTGCTCTCTCAAAAGATTTCTGCTGCAGTCTTTTCAAATTCCATTCCAATTCATTATTTAACAAATGTCTCATTTGCGTTTGTAATATTGTAATTTCCCTTATAATTTTCTTTTTCCCTGGCCTTTTCCTCAACTCCTTCTTTTTTCTTTATTTCATTCTGAATATCCAACAGCTGTTTTTCTTTTGCTCTCTTATCTTTATTATTCAAGGTAATCAATAATCCTCTCATTACTGCTTTATAGGCATCCCAAACCATCTGAAATTCCATATCCTCTTTATCATTCACTTGAAAGAAAGCTTCAGTTTCATTTTCTAGGTATGTCACTATTTCTTTATTCTGTAGTAAATCTTCATTCAATCTCCATCTTCTCAACTTCTTAGACAATTTTGTAATCCACATTATTGGGTTATGATCAGCCCCAATTTTAGGTAAAATCTCTATTTTTCCTTTTTTATAAGACCTAAATTTTTAGTGCCCCACAACATGTCAATTCTGAAAAAAGTTTTATGTCTTGCTGAAAAAAAGATATAATCCCGCACCTCAGGGTTACATTTTCTCCATTTATCCTCCAATTTTTCTTGTTTGACCAATTCAAAAAAGGACTTTGACAATTTTTTTCTTTGTTATCATTCCCCCCCCCCCCCCCCGATCTATCCAAAGAGTTCTTAATTGTTCCGTTAAAATCTCCCATTATCAAAATTTGGTCATACATCAGTTCATCGTTGTTGCGTAATGTCTTTAAAAAAAATCCTTTCCACCATTAGGCGCATACAATCCCAATAACAACGTTTTCTTTGCATTTAATATTATTTCTACTGCTACAAATCTTCCAGTTTTGTCTTTGAACACTAATTTTGGCTCCAATTCTTGTTTGATATAAAAAATCACTCCCCTTTTCTTCTGTTCAGCCAATGAAAAAAATTCTAACCCCAATTGCTTATTCCATAAAAAATTGTAATCCTTTTGTTTAATATGCACTTCTTGTAAACAAACTATATTACAATTTTGTTTTTTAATCCAATGAAACGTTGCCCTTCTTTTTTGTGGTGAATTTAGTCCTTTTACATTCCAAGACAATAATTTGTAATCCATCATGGTGCAAATTCTTTATTTTCTTCATAAAAACTACGCAATTCCTGTGCATTTGTGATTGTGATTCTTTTCCCCTGAAGTTCAAAGCTCAAACCTTCAGGTATTATCCACCTAAACCTCATTTCTTTGTCCCATAGTTTTTCTGTCCTTTTTTAATATGTTCTTCTATCATTTATCACTTGCCTTGGCAACTCCTTCATGATCCTTACTCTGCTGCCTCCCACTATCAATGTCTTTTCAAAGTTTTTACTCATGATCTTTCCCACCATTTCTTTTGTCATTTATCTTATAACAACATCTCTTGGTAGATTATTTTTCTTGGCATAGAGTGAATTCACTCTATACATATAGTTATACATATTTTTAGTCTCTTCAGGATCTTCCTTTAAAAATTCAATTATTTTTATTATATACTCTTTCAAGTCACCATCTTCCTTTTCAGGTACTCCTCTCAGACATATCTGAGTTTCCATCAATTTGCAGTCATGGATTGCCACTTTTTCTTGTATTTTCAATGAGGTGTAGTCATGTATTTTTATTCTCCGTTCTACCTCCTGCACTTTTTTAGATGTTTCCTCTCCTTCCTGAGATCTTCCATATCTTTTTTAATTTCTTCTATAATTTCTTTTTTTTTGATGCAGTTATCTCTTTCATACCTTTCATCATTCTAGCCTCCATTCCCTCTAATTGGTCTTGCATTTTCTCCAATGAAGTGGCCCTTGTATGGCCTTGCTTGTGTTCTGACATTTAAAAACACCGAAAATTTTGATCTCACCAACTTGAACTTGAACTATCCAGTTCAAAAGATTAGGGCTTGCTTTTTACAACAAGCCTAATTTTGCCGCCCTCAGAGCTTCCCAGACCAAAATATTAATTTTTAAAATTTTTAAATTCTTCAAAATGGTGATCACAACTTTTTGCTGCTCTCTGCAACTTTTTCCCCTATTTCTTTTAAAGGTTTCTAAAGTCCATTACAAACAATATGTCCAATATGTCTTCTTATCATCTCAATCAATTCCAACAATTTTTAATGTCCTGAATACTTTAATTTTAACCTCCCAGCAATGGCCGCCAATGTTTCTCAATGGTGTTATAATCCTAGAGTAAGCTTTTCTTCCTCTACTTCCTGCTTTACTTGCCACCAAATCGCGTTTCCACTGGTAAGGAGATCTCACGATGCTTGACGTACTTCCTGTGTTGATTGCATATGCTGCAGGTGTCAAGTCTGAGTTATGCTTTAGTAGTATAGATCTAAACTCTGGTTCAAACTTTGGTTCAGGAAATGACTCCTGGGTAAAAACCATACTGTATTCAAGTGCTGCTAGCTCAACCTCTCCCTACCCCCCTCCTTCCCTTTGTTATGTAGCAAAGCTCTGCAACTAGCTATGAGAAAAAGATTACTGTGCCTTCTCAGAGATAATGGGTACCAAGGAAGCGCCCAAGGCCAGCCAGGCCTGAGAACGATAAAGTAACAACGAGGTGTAAATGTGCTCGCTTAAGAATACCCCCCCCGGTAGGAGTTCCTCTGATCTGTACCTTAAATGTTTGCCCTCTGTATATGCTCGCCAGTTCTCTCAATCTCTGTCGACCAGTCTTGCAATATGTTACAATAAACTTGAAACTTTTATCAACAAGAACTCGTTATTGAAACATCAGACTTGACAGCAGGTCTGTGACGATGGTGCTCTTTTTTCAAAACCACAAGTAGACCAAGCAATAAATTCCTTTCCACTTTTTAGCACAGTCCTTTAAATTTACAAAGTCCAAATTTCACCTCTTCCTGCCTTCTTTTTCCAAGCTTACTAGATTTCTATTTCCCACCTTCTGAGTTTATTCTGTTTAACTGCAAATAGTCCCGGAATGAAAGATAATCATCTGTACCTTCTCTACCGGTTATCCAGATTCACACTGTTCTTGCGTAGCTTTAGATGTTTAACAAAGTCCAAGAAGGTTAGGATTCTGTCAAGCTTATGTCAAATAAATGACTCTGAGAACTTCTGCAGATGATGAAAATGCAACTCTTCTCCGAAGACCCCTCAAAGCCTCAAAGGAGCCCCCCTCCCCGGGACTCCCTTTTAGCCAAGGTAAATCTCCTCAAAGTTTCTTGTGCATATCTTGGACTAATCTCTAACTGACAAAAGTAGGCAGTAGGCATTAATTTGCCTTCCACTACCCTGAACAGAAGTTCCAGCCTGCTGCCGTTGTGGGAAACAGCTCAGCTCGACATTTTCCTCTCCCAGAAGTCCCAACCAGAACACATAGGGCCTTTTCACACTTACTGGTGGAAACCGGAAGGGAGTCGGTATTGTGCCGCCTTGCAATAATCTGAGGCAGGGATGGGAGTTTTCAGACACGTTTTTCCCCCCGGTAGGGTTCCGTGATTGAAGCAAGCCATTTCACACTGTTCCGCTTTTATCTCGCTTCCACCAGCGCCAGCCGTTTTTGCCAGCCGTTTTGCGATCTCCGGCTTATTTTTTTTTTTTGGAACGTCGGGCAAAGATTGCTATTGCGCTATAGCAACATATCACAACAGCACCACCATAGAGATGGCTAGGCTCCATTGAGATAAGTTACCAAGTTTCAGTGGCGGCGATCTCTGGCATCTTAATGGAACCCAGGCATCCCTATGGTGATGCTGTTGTGATATGTCGCTATAGCGCTATAGCAATCTTAGCCCAATGTTCCCCCCCAAAAAAGCCGGAGATAGTGTGCGGTGGGCGAAAAAGGGCACAAAAACTGCTCCCGGATTAGATACTGGACAATTCACACAGTGCCCCATACCGATTTCAACCTGGAAGGAGGGGTTGAAAACTGGAAGAAGCTGCTCTTTGTTAGTAATGACTCAGGCATGCCTCACTACCGGGACAGCCGCGGGACTGTGTGAAAAGGTGACAGTATTCCGGTAGCAGTCAGTTACTGAGTCGGGTCTGTCTGAAATGCCAGCAGAAACCCGTTACTGTTCAGTAACTGACCAGCTTCCATACCGGAATACATAGGCTGTGTGAAAAAGTTCATATTGACTCAATCAATCTGTGGGTAGTTAAAATCATCTATTATGACACAGTTTTTACATTTAGCCACTATCTTTAATTCTTGCATCACAATATAAACCTTGCTCCCTCTGTGCCTAGCTGATTGGAAAGGAAAGTGGGGGGAGAGAAAGAAGAGCTGAGTGACCTGAACACCTTTCCTCTTTCAAGACTCAAGTATCCTGGCCCAGCCCAACATGGTGACACTGCAGAGACTTTCAAGGTGCTATTGAGATGGGTGAATTCTGAAATTGAAATCTAAGGCTTAGAAGATAGGGAGATTTGTTGGCATTATTATTTGATACCATAAGGATGTGCTTTTGTAAAATTTTGTATAGCTGTCAGTTCAGTAAGAGTTCTTCAGGCCTCAACTTCAAGGATGGGGAAAGTTGCCTTCTTTTCTTCAACAATTATAGTGCCAAGGCTGAGGGAGAGGTGATTTGTACATAAGATGAAAATTGAATGGATATCAGAACAATAATCAACACCCCCCCCCCCCCGGTTTCATTGCAATACCACAATGTGCAGAAAGGGATGTTAAACTAACACTAAAAGTTGACACATCTGTTTTACTCTAATTGTTTTTGACACAGTAGATAAAAATGATACCTTGCAAACTAAGGTGGAATGTCTGCCTAATAACCAGGCAGAAAATGAATGTTTCAGAAAACTTTGCTATTTTTCTAGTGAGCAGATGCTGGCTTTCTTTGGCATCTCATTGTGTGCATTTCTTTGACATTTTGCTATTGTAGATTATACTGAGCCATCTGGCAACTGCTTAGGCTTCCAGATAAATGAGTTGGAGACCCTTTGCCTCTCTCATGGCACCAGAATAGTAGCTGACCTACACATGGCCCCTTCCTTTGAAAGGAGGAAAGTTTTGCTTTTCTTAGCTTGATTTATTTATAACTTTACTCATAAACAGAGTACACATAAATGCTTCTTATTATTTTCTTTTACATAACCATGTTTTAGGTCTTTGACCTGAGCAATCCAAAAGAATTGTTTTTTGAAGCAGAATAAATCTTATCTGGAGAATAATTCTTTTTTGATTATCAATATTTCAATTCATATTCTTATAAGTTGCTGATAGCTTTATGGTGAAAAGGTATTTGAGATACATTTTTGCAGATTACAACTGTGTTATGTGCACAGCTCTGTCTCTCGCTTTTATTGCTCTTTCTAGAATAAGAGGAAAAAGCTGGTTTATGGATATACTTTGAGAACAACACTAAATGGTCTGCTAGATCAGGGGTCCTCAACCCCCGGGCTGGGGACCGATACTGGGCTGTGGCCTGTTTGAGATGGGCTGTGCAGCCTCCTCTTCCCCCCGTTTTCACCATTTTAAGGTCGGAGAAGGGAAGGCTCCTTCCCCAACCTTAAAATGGTGAAAATGGGGGGGGGAGGGAGACGATGCTGTGCCGACAGTGATGGTGAAGGAGGAAAATGGAGGGGCGGAGGCGACAAGGCTGCGTGGACAACAGCAATGGCAAAGGAGGAAAATGGAGGGGGGGGAGGCAGGGAGGCTGTGTGGACGGCGGCTGCAGAGGAAGGAAACAGGGGAGGAAAATGGGAGGAGGAGGAGGCGGTGAGGCTGTGCACGGGGGGGGGCTAAGGAGGGAGGAGGAACTAGGAGAAGAATGGGAGGAGGCAGCGAGGCTGTACAGGGGGTGAAGGAGGGAGGAGGAAATGACGTGGGGGAGACGCCGAATTGGGTGCCCCCACCCTGCCAGTCCTGGGGCTGTGATTGGCAAGCCAACCCTGGGGCCAAAAAGGTTGGGGATCACTGTGCTGGATGGTCTAGAGATAGTATATCCTATGGGAAACGTCTGCACAGAAAAACTAGCATAAAATGTCCATAGTGGGAATAAATTTCATTTGTGTCTGTTGTCATAGTTAGTTAGTTCTGAATTTCTAGCTTTCATTAACAAAAATGTCTCTAACCTTCCCCCCCCCCCCCCGAAGAGATATAAAGGGGAATGAACGCTGTGAATTCAGACGAACTAGTTGAACACAGTGACAGATCAGTATAATGTTATCTCTGTAGCAGATATTACACTACAGCAAGGGGAAAGATCCAATAGTGTGGAGAAATGGTAGCAACTGGGGAAATAAAATGCCATTGATATTGGCAGGACTGGAAAAAAATCCCCACAAATTGCAAATGTACTTTGACTGTAATCTTTCCAGAAAGTGTAACAACCCCATCCTAGGAATAATTGCAGCAAATCAGGGGAAACCTGGAAAGTGAACAAGCAGGGGATGATAGAATGTGAATCAGGGGTGGCCAAACTGTGGCTCAGGAGTTGCATGTGGCTCTATCACAGGCCTGGCACATGGGAGTAGGCAAACTAGGCAATCGCCTAGGGCACCAGCTGCCAGCAGGTGTGTGGGGTCGGGCGTCCCCTCCCTACATGCACCATCTGGAGCCTCGGACTCACGTCTGCAGTTCTGCAGCACCCACGGAACTTGCCGAGTGGGTTTTTTTTTTTTTGGTTTTTTGCTTTAAGGGATCTGGGAAGTTTTCCGACCCCTTAAAGCCAAGAAAAAACGGGGCTTGGCTTTCCCCTCTGCAGCCGTCTGCGCAAATGTGACAATCTGCCCTGCTGGGCTTCCCCACACCATGGGGAGGTCAAGCAGCCAGGGGGAGGAGCAAACTGGTCACATTTGGGTGGATGCTGGGGGCACTCCCCCACTGGGGCAGGGATGGAGCCTTGCTGAGGGTGGCAAAAGTCCCAGTGCCGGCCATATTGCGTGGCTCTCAAAGACCCCTCCCCCTTGGCCAACTTGGAGAAGGCATTCTCATTTTAAATCACATCTCCAAGCCAAGCCAGCTGGTGGCTTGGAAAATGCATTTAAAGTTAAAGTTGCTTTCTTCCCATCTCTCTCTCTACTATCTTCCTTCCTTCCTTCCTTCCTTCCTTCCTTCCTTCCTTCCTTCCTTCCTTCCTTCCTTCCTTCCTTCCTTCCTTCCTTCCTTCCTTCCTTCCTTCCTTCCGTTGCACACACCATCAGTGCCAAGGGTTGAGTCCCCAGCCCATTTAAGAGACTCAACAGATCCAGAGATTCTTTTATTGCCATCGATAGCAGGAGGAAAAACAACTCTCTCTCTCTATACCAACATTCTTCCTGCATTTTTTCTCAGCTCTCCTTTTCAAAACATAACATATTTATACAATTTTGATAACAAAGCAAGTCTAGTTGATTGGTTACAAAGTTCTCACTTTTGGACTTTTAGCTCAGTTTATTGGTTCAAAGAAACCTGTCTCTATTCTGGGAGATAGGAGATTACCCAGGATGAAGTAGCTTCTTTGAAGTTCTTTTGATATGTACCCTGAATCGCTGCCTTCTGGGCATCTTGCATCTGGGCGGAACTCTGTGGTCATGGTGGTCATCTGAGAATGTGCGGATAGCCAAGGGGTGTTGTTTAGGTCCTTTGTCTAGATTGTTTGGCTTGGTTCCAGAGAATATGTCAATAAGCAAAATCTCTGCTGTGTGGGGTTGTTCTGACCTCCAAGTCAAGAGGCCTTTTTCTGGTGGTGGGAAAATTGTATACTTTTCAGTGAAGGAATATGACTGTCAGTGAAGATGTTTATATTTTCAGGAACAAAGTCTTCTATCCTCTGTCAATACTGTAAAATGCTTTGCAATATACTTTTGGCCATTCAAGTGACACTGATTCCTGAGTGTTAAGACAGGCTACATAATTAAAGTTAGTGCAATGTGCTTGGCACTCTGTGCATACTCTAATACAGATCTGAATCTACATTCTACCCTCCCTCCCTTCCTTCCTTCCTTCCTTCCTTCCTTCCTTCCTTCCTTCCTTCCTTCCTTCCTTCCTTCCTTCCTTCCTTCCTTCCTTCCTTCCTTCCTTCCTTCCTTCCCTCCCTCCCACATCTGATGTTCATCTTGTGTGGCTCTTACGGTAAGCAAGTTTGGCTACCCCTGATGTGGATACTTCCCAAAAGCCAACTCCAATGTAACAAAACCTCTGTGGAGAAGCAAGTGTACATTTTCAATGGTTGTTCAACTACTACACCATACTGGCTTATTCCTACACAATCCTCCAAGTATATTTGTTCTTCATGTTTCTTGCTTAGCTTTCACATTTGATCTGGCTTCTGCCAAACTTCAAGTTACTGGCTTAGTAGGCAGAAACAGCTCATTTCCTCTTTGAAGTGTCCTTGTCATTCAGCAAATTATGTTGGAAGACTGTGGCTATTGGTAGGCACAGATTTACTGATTTCTGTTTGTTTACCTTATGAAGTGCTTTTTTTTTGCCACGACAGTGGTCTCTTTCTATCTTGTCCTCTTTCTTCCACCCTCTTTTGTCCATCATCTTATTAAGACATGGCATTTCACAAGTATCTGAGCTGAGTGACTGCTGCAGGTTAGTAATATTATTGGAAAAAACAGCTCTTAGGCTTGCATATTAAAGTTCACAAGAGTGCCTAATGTTTAATTACAGTGTGTGTCACAATGTTGTATGTTGTTGGTTTGAGAAACCTTTTCATCTAAAACATGCAATGCTCATTCATGTCAACAAAGTTTTCTATGGCTGCATAATTACAAAGTAAATGTTTGCAAATTTATATTAGTTATCCATGGTTAACATATAACGAATTTTCTGCTGTATATTCCTCCATTTTAGTGCTCTAGCTGGCTATAATGGCACTATATTTGCCTATGGACAGACAGGAAGTGGCAAGACATTTACCATTACTGGGGGAGCAGAACGTTACAGTGATCGAGGCATCATTCCCAGGACCCTGTCTTATATTTTTGAGCAGCTGCAAAAGGTAGAGGACATATTCTCTGCTCTTTAATACAAATAAGTGACAAAAGTGATGATATAATAAGTGAAATAATCCCACTGTGGTACCTGAATTTAGTATAACCTATGCATTTCTTCTCCATAATCTTGCTGCAGATAGCTGTATGTTAATTTCACCCCAGCCTCAGTTTGTTTAAATAGCTAGAAGCATTAATTAGATTGTTTAAAATGTTGAGTTTATTCTGAAATGTGTATATCAAAATACAATGTCTACTGTGTTCAGATTAAATTATGTTTATAGTATAATTCTGATTATAGTGTTTGGGTTTATAGAAATGTAGGGTTGTGGGAGGAGCAGTGTGGGTTGATTGGTGCAGTTGGGCCAGAAGGTCCCACATTCTGGATTTAGATGATGATGGTGATTGATTAAATTTGATTAATCACCCCATCTCAGCTAGTGCAATTTACATCCGAAATAGAACATACTACAAAGTTAAAAATCTTAAAACAATATAATTAAAATGTTTTATAACCCCCCAGTAGCACCCTGCTACTTCTATAATTCCAGACTATAGGCGTCATATTGGAGGGGTGAGGGAGGATTAAGAATGAGGGTGCCAACTAGGCAACCATTGCTGTCCCTAATCGAAAGCCTGGCAGAATATCTCTGCCTTATAAGCCCTGTGGAATTGTAAAAGGTCCCACAGGGCCCTAATGTCATCTGGCAGAGTTCTACCAGGTCAGGACCAGAACTGAAAAAGTCCTGGCCCATGTTGAGGACAGCCAGATGTCTCTAGGGCTGGGGATTACCAGCAAGTTGCTACCAACAGAGCGTAACACTCTTCCAGGGACATAGCAGAGGAAGCAGTCCTGTGGATACATCAGTCCCAGACCTCTCAAGGCCTTAAAGGTCAACACCAAAACCTTGAATCTGACTCGGTACTCAACCAGAAGCAGCACAAGTGAAATGTGTGCTGTCCATGGCGTTCCTGTCAGGACTTGCACTGCCACATTCTGGACCTGTTGGAGTTTCCAAGTCAGTCCCAAGGGTAGACCAGCACAGAGCAAGTTACAGTAGTCTAATCTGGAAGTGCTCATCATGTAGATTACAGTGGCTAGAGCAGAGTGGGACAGAGTTCTAACAATAACTGTGAGTTCTAACAATAACTGCAGCACCAACCTGCCTCAATCCAGTTGTCTACAAAGATAATCCATCAGGGCAACCAGTACAGTCTCCTTCCCATGACCAGGGCAGAATTTTATGCAAGAAAAATATATAGTACTGCTACAGTCAGAAACCAGGTCAGTGAACAAATCCAGACGTCAAAACTATAGAAACTGGAGTAATCATAAACTGAAAAGTTGCTTAAATGCACATCAAGGTCAAAGCCTTTGGCAGAAAGAGGAAAGCATCTAGAAAAATGGAAGCCAAAGAAATGAAACAGGTAGAAGTTGGGTAAAGTTAGGCTGAAGAAGAGACTGAAAAACAAAGAGAAGGGGGAAACAATCTTTCAAAGCAAGACTATAGTAAATCCTTCATCTGCAGAAGGCTGTTGTTTTATGAAGGTACCCTGTAAAACATGGCATGAGAAAAGGAACTTTGCACAACATAATAGGTGAGTGATCTGGCATAATTATGTAGGTATGGCTTTTGACAGCAGTTCTCATTGTCAGCGTAGGGTTCATTGAGTCTTCAACAATGAGAGAACTCTTTTCTTTTTGAAAATAAGTTTCATTTATTGATTACAACAATGTTACTCTTGCAGAAGGTCTTTGAGAGTGATAACGTATAGGGAACAAACACTAGCATTTATGGGGATACATCAAAGCCTGGGGGGTTTAAATCATTCTCATAATAAAGTTACATTCTGCTTTCAGAGGTGCTTGATTCACACGCTTGTTATCTCTTCCGTTGGGCCATCCCCACTCCCCCTCCTGGCTGGTGTCCTTGCCGGCGCCTGGGAAGCGGCCGTACTCCTCTGCACTTCAAAACCCTTTATGGCCTCTGGCGCCCAATTCCCTCCCGCCTTTCTTTTCCCCCTCAGGCATGCCTAAAGTTCTACAGGGGATCACTGGGGTTAGTTGCAGGTAAATAAACATTATAGGAGACATGGTTAGTATCAATGGAACACAAGCTGACACTCATAGGCTCCATCTTATCATTCTGACAGGAATCCAGGATATAGGAAGAGAGAGTAAATGGAAACCTCCTACTAAAACTGTTTCTACATTTTCAAACCTTTCACAGTGAGCTGATCACATGCTAGAAGTAAGCTGAGATTCTGAAGAGGCAGATACTGAGCTTGTTTTGAACATGTCTCCTATTTTTTTGCCACTGGTTGTGGGGGGGATGACAGGCCAGCTTTCAGGGAAGTTAGTCAGAGGCCCAACTAACTCAATTTGAGATCAAGAAGAAAAATGGTCAGCAAGCAGTGTGCTTCAGATTAGTTATCAGAAGTAGTTATTCAGAAAGATCATAGAATCATAGAGTTGGAAGGGACTTCCAGGGTCATCTAGTCCAACCCCCTGCACGATGCAGGAAACTCACAAATACCTCCTTGTAAATTCACAGGATCTTCATTGCTGTCAGATGGCCATCTAGCCTCTGTTTAAAAACCTTCAAGGATGAGAGGCCTCCACCTCTTGAGAAAGCCTGTTCTGCTGAGGAACCGCTCTAACAGTCAGGAAGTTCTTCCTAATTTGAGCCGAAAACTCTTTTGATTTAATTTCAGCCCATTGGTTCTGGTCCTATTCTGGGGCCACAGAAAACAATCCCGCACCATCCTCTATATGACAGCCCTTCAAATACTTGAAGATGGTGATCATATCACCTCTCAGCCGCCTCCTCTCCAGCCTAAACATCCCTTCTTCCATGGTCATCTGTTGAGGGAATTCAGGCATCATATTCTCTTCATGTCTTTGGACCTCAACACTGGTAACAGAGGTCTTGGATCATGATGATATGTATTAAAACATTATGGCATGTTAACCATCACTGAAGCATATGTCTTCAGGTACAGAATTATCCAAATTATGCTTTCTGTGCCCTTCTTTATTGTCAAGATACATTTTTTGCAATATTGATGTATGATAAAAGAAGACTATTCACCAACTCTAATGGACAAAGAAAAAGTAGATGCTAGGCAATCGTTTTTCTTAACTGCACCTGCAGACCACATGAGCCAGGTAAATCTGTGAATAGAAAAACACAATAAAAGTATTTTGTCCAGAACATATTCTTCACTGGAAACACTTTTTCACCTGTTTTGAATTTGGTGCTTTTAAGATATTTAAAAAGGTACCTGGACCTGAAATACTATTTAACTCAATCCTATAGAAGACTTTGAAGAGTGAATTGTACCATAAGGCACAGATTTACAGCTGTTCTACAGGTGGAACTACCACTGAACGTTTTGTTGGTAGGCTGCTCACAGACATGGCTGCATTATGAAATATAGTGTTTGGTATTAAGATAGTTAAATAAAAGTGTGTTTCTAAATCTGCTTACATGGGAAAAAGTCTTAAGACACAATTTCCATAGTAATATATTTAAGATCAAAATGTTAGCCTCACAACATGTCTATTTTCACTTTCCTTTATCACTCATTTTTAAATTTGCTACTATCCTGCATCCCATTAAATGGTTTCTCCCATAAACAATTTTACAGTTAAATCTTTTAAATTAGCCCTCCTTTGTATAGTGTTTTAAGCTATATATGGTGCTTTCAGTCTTTTCACTGGTGCAATCCTGTAACATGTTGCATTAGTTAGAGGAGCAGGAAAGTAGTATTTCTTGGTGTTGGTAGATGCCTCTCCCCCATTACAGCTACTAAATGGCTTTTCAACAATAGGATTTTTTTTCATAGTAAAGAGTTTGGGTTGTAAAAGGCATTTGTGTGAATAGATCATCTTAAATTTTTCATCTTAAAAGGCTGTTTGCAGAAATGGTTTAAATCAGTATAATCAGACTGTCTTGATTCCAAAAGTTATGGTCAAAATTCAGTGCTGTAATACTATGAAAGTGGGAGATGTGGGCAGCAAATGAATTATTATTATTGAACTCATGGCAGAGTCATGGCAAGGCTTAAAAAAATGAGTTGTCGGACAGCAGAAGGAATCAGTCAGATTACCACATTATCATAGATTCAGTGCTTACTTTTGCTAACTCACCTCTTAGTATCTCTGACTGTCATGGATGCACCATTTACTTCTGTAGCAATGGTGAAATTCACTAGGCAGTCATGAAATTACCAAAAAGAAGCACATCTGAGTGAATTATAAGGCACCATACATTTTAATGACTCAAAGAAGCGAATGTCTAGATATGTTCTCAGCACCTGGTTCTAGAACAGGACACTCAATGGGTGACCTCAAAGCAGCTGTTTTACTGAACAGGAACTTCAAGAACAGAGTAGAAAGGGAAATTGCTGTATTACAAGTTATTACAAAACTTGGAGCCAGCTGGTTGTTCTTCTGACTTGTTAATTGTGCTATTTTGGCATGGATTCTGACTTGGTGCTATTTTGCATGCTTGATCACTGCCCACCAGCTATATGTAACTCTGCTCACTGTACCCATTTCATTCTCTGATTAAGTGTGCGTGCATGCGAAAACTTACATTCTGAATAAAACTTTCATAGAATCATAGAATTAGAAGGAACCTCCAGGGTCATCTAGCCCAACCCCCCCCCCCCGCACAATGGAGCAAACTCACAAATACCTCCCCATAAATTCACAGGATCTTCATTGCTGTCAGATGGCCATCTAGCCTCTGTTTAAAAACCTCCAAGGAAGGAGAGCCCACCACCTTCTGAGGAAGCCTGTTCCGATGAGGATCCGCTCTAACAGTCACGAAGTTCTTTCTAATGTTGAGCCGGAAACTTTTTTGATTTAATTTCAAACCATTGGTTCTGGTCCTACTTTCTGAGGCCACAGAAAACAATTCTGCATCATCTTTTAAATTACAGCCCTTCAAGTACTTGAAAATGGTGATCATATCACCTTTCAGCCTCCTCCTATCCAGGCTAAGCAGGCCCAGCTCTTTCAACCTTTCTTCATAGGACTTGGTCTCCAGACCCCTCCCCGTCTTCGTCGCCCTCCTCTGGACCTATTCCAGCTTGTCTATATCCTTCTTACAATGTGGTGCCCAAAACTGAACACAATACTCCAGGTGAGGTCTAACCAGAGCAGAGTAAAGCGATACTATCATATCTCGTGATCTGGACATTATGCTTCTGTACATGTAGCCTAAAATTGCATTTGCCTTTTTAGCCACTGCATCACACTGTTGACTCATGTTCAGTGTATGATCCACTAAGACCCCTAGATCCTTTTTGCACATACTACTGCTAAGACAAGTCTCCCCCATCCTATAGCCATGCATTGGATTTTTCCTACCTAAATGCAGAACTTTACATTTCTCCCTGTTAAAATTCATTTTATTGGTTTTAGCCCAGTTTTCCAGCCTGTCAAGGTCATCCTGCATCCTGTCGCTGTTTTCTACTGTATTTGCAACCCCTCCCAATTTAGTATCATCGGCAAATGTAATAAACATTCCCTCTATTTCTTCATCCAAATCATTTATAAAGATGCTGAACAAAACAGGTCCCAGGACCGATCCTTGAGGCACTCCACTTGTCACTCCTCTCCAAGAGGATGAGGACCATTCACAAGCACTCTTTGAGTGCGACCTGTCAACCAGTTACAGATCCACCTAACGGTAACAAGATCCAAACCACATTTTACCAACTTGTCAACAAGGGTAGTATGTGGAACCTTATCAAAAGCCTTACTGAAATCAAGATAAATGATGTCTACAGCGTTCCCCTGATCCAGCAAGGTAGTCACTTTCTCAAAAAAAGAGATCAGGTTAGTCTGACATGACTTGTTCTTGAGAAACCCATGCTGGCTCTTAGTAATCACATCCATTCTTTCTAAATGTTCCAGGACCAACTGTTTGATGATTTGTTCTAAAATTTTTCCAGGTATAGACGTCAAGCTGACGGGTAGGTAGTTACCCGGATCATCTTTTTTCCCCTTCTTGAAGATGGGGACAACTTTTGCCCACCTCCAATCTTCCGATACCTCTCCTGTTCTCCAAGTATTCTCAAAAATAATAGCCAGAGGCTCAGAAATTACATCCATACTACAAATCACCCCACCTCAAAGAAAAAAGATATCATCAGTTATTTCCACACTTTAGAGGAGATGGATGGAGTGCAACAGCAGGATCAGATGATTGCTCTTAACACTCCATAATTAAGAAGGATATATTTACATATCTATCACCAATTCTAACATATTTAGTTGACTCACTGTTTCCCCTGGAATTGAATCTAAATAATGATGAGCTTATAAATTTAGCTTGTTATTCCTGTTTGCATCTGTTAAAACATTTCATTATATTATATGCTTGTATACTAATTTGCTGTTCAACCTCTGCCTTATATGCATGGACTGGTAAATTTCATTTCATTTTGTCTGAAGAAGTGTGCACACACACGGAAGATCACACAATAAAAGTTTGTTGATCTTAAAGATATCACCAGATTCTCACTTTTTCCCAGCATTACCTCTGGTACAGGAATGCCTTTTTTATTTCTTTGGCTAGTGCAGATGTGCTTTTCAGAACTTGTGAAAAGCCTATAGTATCACAGGTTTTTTCTAAATAGTGAATTATTATGTCAGCATTAAGGTTACTGTAATCAAACCCGAGTTAGACAGGAATCCTGGACACTCTAAACTAGGGATGGCCCCGAACCTTGTAACAATCCTAAATTCATATTGTAAATCACCCAGTTCATGTGATCCCATCTGCAGTGAAACTCCAAAGGACCTCCATGGTTTTAATGGATGTTTGGGTGGTTCGTGTTGGTAGTTTGTCAAAGCAAAGAGGGGTGGACTCCAGCCTTTCTGAAACCCTAGAAACATCAGTAGTGGCCCACCAAACAAAAGTGGCCCTTGTGGGACATAGAGGAAAGCATGAAAGAGTCTGGGTCAGGGGTGGAAAGAGATGAAGGAGAGGCAGAGGAGGGGTGTGCACTGGTAGCAGCACAGGAGAGAGAGGAGGCAGAGATCCAAAGCTTGGGGGAGAAAGAGGAAGGTGATCTCTTTTTTGCAGAAGCAACAGGAACTTTGGGAAACCATTATGTAGAGCAGTCAGAGGGAGGCCAGCAGATGAGGCCTAGCCAAAAAAAGGGGACCCCAGAAGGTTCAGAAGTCAAGGATCACAGGGTCGGAAGGAAAAAGGGAGAGCAATCTCCCTTTGATGGAAATGGCAGAAGTTCTGGAAAACTGATCTGGAAACTGAACTGGAAAACTGGGGCAGTCAGAGGGAGGCCAGCAAATGATGCCACCCAAAAAGGGGACCACAGGAGACCTCAACAATCATGGGATCAGAAGGAAAGGGGGAGGTGATCTCCCTTTGGTAGAAGAGGAGAGTCAGCTGGAGACTCACTGTGAGTTTGGCATCTCTAGCCTGCAAGAGGGCCATTCTACTTACTGTATCACAAACCTCATGAAACAAAATGGTTTGTAAATGGGAAGGTTCATGGCTTGTGAGACCCCACAAACCATAATGAAGAAGAGTTGGATTTATACCCTGCCTTTCACTCAGAGTCTTAGAGCAGCTTATGATCTTCCTTTCCTCTCTGCACAACAGACACCCTGTGAGGTGGGTGGGGTCGAGAGACAGCTCTAAGAGAACTGCTCTTGAGAGAAGAAGAGGAGATTGGATTTATATCCCACTCTCCACGCCGAATCTCAGAGTGGCTCACAATCTCCTTTATTTTCCTCCCCCACAACAGACATCCTGTGAGGTGGATGGGGCTGAGAGGACTCTCACAGCAGCTGCCCTTTCAAGGACAACCTCTGCCAGAGCTATTGCTGATCCAAGGCCATTCCAGCAGGTGCAAGTGGAGGAGTGGGGAATCAAACCCGGTTCTCCCAGATAAGAGTTGTCATGATCCTTGGCCTAGTGAGGCCTGCAGGCCCCAGGGAAGCCAGCTTATGAGTTACTGGGAAAAGCCTACATCTCCCAGGATCCCTTCCTGTCCCTCTGATTGGGTGGCAAGGTTTTGTAGGGAAACTGGCCCAGAGAGGGGTGGGGCCTGGGTGGAGGACTTAAAAGGGCCAAGCCTAGGAGGTGGGTGATCGTTCCCTGGAAGGCTGAACTGGAGGTAGGCTGTGCCTGGAGAGCTTGAGCAGGGGAAAGCTCTCTCATCCAAGGCAAGAGGTGAGTGTTGGTATTAGGTAAGGACTGTATAGATAGACATGTTAGGGCATTTGTTTATTTTCCCTTCACCCTTTTACTGTTTTATGCACCTTGTTTGTTATATTGCTCTGACCTTTTAAATAAACCTTTCCCCCCCTGTTGTAAACTCTGCCTGGTCCTCACGCCCTTATTTGGCCTAAGCTAAGGGAGGCCTGAAGGGCTTGGGAGGGTACTCTAGGCCTTCTCAAGGGGAACCCTTAACCCAGAGTGGTGGCAGCAATTGGTAATACCCTTCCTGAGTCGTGACAAGAGCCCACACACTACATCAAACTGGCTCTCAGAGAACAACTCTGAGTGAACTGTGACTGACCCAAAGTCACCCAGCTGGCTGCATGTGGAAAAGTAGGGAATCAAACTTGGTTCTCCAGATCAGACTCTGCTGCTCTTAACCACTATACCAAACTGGCTCCATGAAACCTCCGTTTTCCCAGTTCCTGTCCTTCCCTAGTCTTAACCATAGTTAATCTTGTCATAATGCTTAACTACAGTTACATCAGGAGGGATGGATGTGGTCTTCAGAATGAAGCATGCAGTCCTGAGCTCTCAAACATGTTATGGAGTGTATCTAGACTGGTTATACCAGCTTTAATATCCAACTATTATTGATAGAAATATTGTTAATAGAAAACTGAACACAGGTTGGAGAACTTTATATTAAGCTTTCTTCTGATGAGGTGGGAATTGGAGGGAGTGAAGAATCTTACTGGTCATGCAAAAACAAACATGAGATTTTATTTTACTAGATGAGAGCAGATACATTGAAGAGGGTTGTACATACTCAAGTCAAGCCTCTAAGACAGCCTGGCAGTTCAATACTTTTGTGCAGCAGGAAATGAAAGGCCCTTGGTAATCCTGCCATCATATTTCACAGAAAAGAAAATGAAATTTTATTTATATTTTGAAATATCAGTTCTATCACTTCATTACCTTTTGAGGCAAAGCCAAAAGGAAAAGTTTTATGCTCTTCCAAGTTAAAATCTTTGTATATTCTTCTATCCTCATTCTCTAATCTAGTCAAATTGCTGCTGAATTAAGCTTTATTGGTTTATTTACTCTCTGGTTAAAATGTGAGAATTGTGTTTCAAGTAGGCAAATGTTTTTCTAATTTATTATATGAATCTGCCAGAATCTAAGCCTAGATTACAGATAATTCTTTACTGATGGAATATTACATTAGCAAAATAGGATTTCATTTTATTCTATTGATAAAATCTTTTTTTACTAGGAAAACCTGGTTTATGTAAATTTATAGAAACATGTTTATCATCCTTGAATGACCTATATCGCATTAAGGCCTATATCAAAGTAGAAGCTTTCAATGGACAGGTAATTGCTAAGAGCTGTACATTGATCTTTCTTACCAATCTTAGGGGTCTTGCTAGGGTTGCCAAGTCCAATTCAAGAAATATCTGGGGACTTTGGAGGTGGAGCCAGGAGCAAGGGTGTGACAAGCATAATTGAACTCAAAAGGAAGTTCTGGCCATCACATTTAAAGGGACCACATACTTTTTAAAATGCCTTCCTTCCATAGGAAATAATGAAAGATTGGGGCTCATAGTTTTGGGGCTCATAGAATTGGACCCCCTGGTCCAATCTTTTTGAAACCTGGGGGTATTTTGGGGAGAGGCACCGGATGCTATACTGCAAATTTGATGCCTCTACCTCAAAAAACAGCCCCCCCCCTCATAGCCCCAGATACCCGTGGATCAATTATCCATTATTTCCTATGGGAATAAGTCTCCATTGGGAATAATGGAGTGTCCAGCAGTCATTTTCCTCCCCCCCTCCCGCTTTCTGATGACCCTGAAGCGGGGAGAAGGCCTCCAAACTGGGGGATCCCCTGCCCCCACCTGAGGATTGGCAACTCTGTCTCCAAATGACAGAGGTCAGTTCCTTCTGGGGGGCAATGGCTGCTTTGGAGGGTGGACTCTCTGGCATTATATCCCAAGGAAGTCTGTCCCCTCCACAAACCCCCACCTTCCTTAGGTTCCAACCCAATCTCCAGGATTTTCAAAGCTCCAGAATTTTCACAGGTCCATCAGTGACTCTTAGCCACAGCATATTGTTGGAACTCTCTGCCTGGGGCAGTGATGCTCTGTATTCTTGGTGCTTGCGGGAGGGCTACAGTGGGAGGGCTTGTAGTGTCCTGGCCCCATTGGTGGACCTCCTGATGGCACCTGGGTTTTTTTTGGCCACTCTGTGACACAGAGTGTTGGACTGAATGAGCCACTGGCCTGATCCAACATGGCTTCTCTTATGTTCTTACCCAGAGTTAGAAATAGGGTTGCCAAGTCCAATTCAGGAAATATCTGGGGACTTTGGGGATGGAGCCAGGAGGCATTGGGGGTGCAGCCAGGAGCAAGGGTGTGACGAGTATAATTGAACTCCAGAGGAGTTCTGGCCATCATATTTAAAGGAACCACACACCTTTTAAATGTCTTCCTTCCATAGGAAATAATGAAGGATAGGGGCACCTACTTTTGGGACTCATAGAATTGGACCCCCTCGTCCAATCTTTTTGAAACCTGGGAGGTATTTTGGGGAGAGGCACTGGAACTATATTGAACATTTGGTGCCTCTTCCTCAAAAGACAGCCCCCCCCCCGAGCCCCAGATACCCATGGATCAATTCTCCATTATTTTCTATGGGAATAAGTTTCCACAGGGAGTAATAAAGTTCCCAGCAGATATTTCCCTCCCCTCCCCTCCCCTCACTTTCTGATGACCCTGAAGCGGGGGGAGGGCCTCCAAACTGGAGGATCCCCTGCCCCCACCTGGGGATTGGCAACCCTAGGTCTTGCACACAAGGACAGGATTTTGTGGCTTCCTTGTTGCTGGTATGGCTGCAAATAAAGCATAGCAGCAGGATTTCCACAAGATGTGTTTTCACATGTGAAAGCCATTTTAGTATAGAATATCTAATTCTCAACTTGAAGAATTAAATCTGGAGATTGGAGTCATGAACAGACGAGACAACTTTCTACAAACCTGAAACTGCCTCAGATATGTAGAAAAATATGATGGTGTCTGACAGCATATATTGGGTTTCAGCTTCTGAATAATGCATTTTAAATATAACTTCTTTATTCATAAACTGAAGCTTTACATTTTTATAGTAATGTGTTTTGGTGATAAAATAGTATATGGCATAGTTTAGTATCCAAGTTAGCATATTATAAGTATGTTTTTGAGATGCCTATGAATGCAAATATAATGGGGCAAATGTATTTGAAAAGATGCTCATAAAGATAGGTTCTGGTTGCTTGGGTGGGTGAGCATCTCAGCCTCCATTTAATTTCCAAGCATTTCTACCTTCTGGTCCTATTTGTTTCCTCTGAGTCAGAACCTTATCCTTTGCTGTAGGTTGCTCATGTTATAGAGTATGACTGAATTATATAGCTGTCTGGTTGTTGCTTCTTTTTGTCAATATTGATTCATGATCCTTTTCTTCTAGACCTGCTAACCAAGGCATTATTCTGTCTTTTAGTGTGATTTGCTAGACATGCAGATTAGTCTGCAAGGAGGGTGGTGATTGGTGGGATTAATAACTGATATGATGAATACTTTAATGCCCTGCTTAAAGGAGGGGTAAGTGGTGCTTTTTCCCATGTAGCGTCAGTGTGAATGGGACCTTTGTATGGTGCTTTCCCAGGTGAATTTTGGAAATTTTCCATAGGGAACACAGTCTATTAGTTTCTCTTTCAGTTTTCAGTTGAAACATCTGCTTACTCTAGCGAAAGAGACAAACTTCATATTTAGCTCAAATTGAAAATGTGTCCAACAAATGAGATACAGTAAAGAGATATAGTCACAAAAGCTGTACTGCCAATTTACCCTGGGGTTTTAGACAACTATTTAAAGATGATCTTTTTATTTTTTTTTAATCCAGGACAGCAACAAAGTATATACAACGCATATTTCCTACTTAGAAATTTATAATGAGTGTGGTTATGATCTACTGGACCCAAGACACGAAGCCTCCAGACTAGAAGATTTACCGTGAGTAAATATAGTTTTAACATCAGCAAACCTCCTTTTTCTTCCTCTTAAAAAACAAAATGAAAACCACATGGATATTTTAACCTGCAATAAATAACCTATTGTATTCACCTTTGAAATGCTGACAAGCCACCCTCATTCCCTGCTCAGGCAGCTATCTCTTGAGGAAACCAGTTAAGCCCAGCCCTGCTCCGAAGCTAGGGAGGAAGTCATTTTGAAGAGGGAACCCTGCCCTCTCACCCCAGCAGGAATCCCTTGCTGCTCTCCAACACCCCTCTTAAGCATGGTTCAGCGCCATTTACCATAATTTGATCCCTGCCCCTGTCTCTAGTTTGGTGCCAGGAGAATCATCCAAGCTGGGGCTGATTTCATAACTTGAGCAACAGTGACGCATATAGGAAAGAAGACAATCACTTTCTCTTAACTGATACGATTTCATTCTATAGGCAAAACTCTAGAGCAGGGGTGTCAAACATGTGGCCCTCATCTGCCTTTAGACTGGTAACATATGCTTCAGTTAGGATTTAGTATTTATAGAACTGGTATTTAGTGTATGTGTGTATGTTCTTCTACCTTTGTATTCAGTGTGCTAATTCCCTATGTTATTAGTTTAGTTTTCTCAATGAACTTTCAACATTGAACCTGTTTATTTCTAAGAATCTGCACACTTATATGAAACATTAGCTCTGATCTTGGACCCTGGAATACATGAGTCATAAGGTCCCTGCATACAGGTGTTCATATGCTCTTAATATATATAAGGGGGAATGCTTCTAAAGTCAAGGTAACATGTACATCTGCAGCATCGGTTCTTTTCCCTGTCTTACCCTTTCATTTTTCTAACTGTTACTGTTTGTTATGAGAGACAAAAAAAGTTCCTTCCACAAGCCTAGGTGTTAGGTGCAGATTAATAAATAGCCTGTAGCTTTGCAAAAGTTTAACCGGGCTTGGAAGAGTCCTAGAGCTTGACCAGACAAGTTCAGGGATTGCACAGCTTTTATTTCAGTGTTTCAGAATTTTCTTGAGTGTTCTCAATGAAAGCATTTAGGGAGGTAGGGAACAGAATACAGAACTCCAAGAACAGGACCCCTCTTCTTACTTTTGTACTCACATGTTTTGGTTTCTCTTATTTATTCTAAATATTTCTATGCTGCCTCTTCCGAGAACCTGCTTGAGATGGCTTAGAGTAAAATATAATGCAAACACTAAATGTCATAAAAGTTAACTTTTTTTTAAAGCTAGTATTTTCCTGAGATCCTAGAAAAAATTGTTGATTCCTAAGGTTTGCAAAAATTGCTGCTCTTGTGATGTGAAATAAACAGACACTGACAAGGCAGTCCTGAGAACGCTTCCCTAAGTACAATGGGAGAAAGTCCCACTGAAAAGACTTTAGTAGGATTCTAAGTAGACCTGTTTAGGATTGCTCTGTAAATCCATTAATACACTCAGACTTAAGCAGGGCGGTCTAGGGAGTGGGTGAGGAGGGAAAGCAGTTTATAGCACAGGGAGGGTTAAAATAGGGATAGAATGAAGGAACTAGTTCAGTAAACTGAGAGGTCCAGCTTTGGCGCAGCTTTTCCAACCGATCATATGTTCAGCAGGGGGGGCACCTTGCAAGAGCCCCAGGAGCCCGCTCTTTACTTTTTCACCCAGTGGGTGAGTGGGTGGCTGCGTGGGAGGGAGAGAGGGGGAGGTGCCGCATGGAAGGGGGCAAGGCCGTCAGAGCCGTGGGGGGGGGGGGAAGTGGTGGCAGAGAGAGTGGGGGCCACCAGAGGGGGGCCTCTCCATCCAAAAAATTTTTTCATGCCCCCCCCACCGCAGTTTTCTGGCTACAGGCCTGCATGGGGAAGGAGTGTCATAGGTTGAAACTCTATTGTGCCCACAATCTTGTCAGTCATGACAGCTGCTTGCTTATGAACTTCCTTAATGTACAAAATTCTAAAACTTGTAATCATATGTTAATCATCTAAGATTTCTTGATACATATTTAACTGAACAGATTTATATCTTGTTCCACATTTTGAAAGTGCTATAGCTGAAGTATGAATTAAATTGCCCTTCTATCTGGGTGAGATATTAACACTGACTACTCAAGATATTAACTAGGCTCTTGTAATATTAAAATAGCATATATTTCTGCAGGGAAATCCATGTAGTGCTGTGAGAGGAGGGAAAGGAAATGGGCAGCACCTGTGTTGAGCAACCCTTTCCTTGGCCATCAGCATCTGTTAACACACTCTTTGTACATGGGAATTAGAAACACATGCAGAGCAATGTGCCTGAACATTTTCTTTACTTTCAGGTGCACACCACACTTTTTAATTTTCCTTTGTCTGGTGGTCACATGATGCCAAATGCCTTCCTGGCTCTTGTCCTTTCATTGTTTTTTCCCTTCCATTTGCTTTGTTGGCAGTCTTGGCAGGGATGAACCCTGTTTTAACACTTTTCTGGCATGCTTTAGAACTTCCATGTAGCTGAAGACTTGGTGCTTAACATTAAACTTTACATATTAGCTCCACAGCGCTTTACCTTTTTCCGCAAAGTTTTACTGTGTGGTGCATCTAATTATCCTGCAGACTGATTGGCTGATACTTTATTGGAATAGCCAGCCTTGAAGGAGATAGCTGCCTTATTTATCACCTGGGTTTAGAATGTGATTCATTATGCTCAGTGCAGTGAATTGAGCTGTAACAGCCACCATCACCAGGCATTTTAAATTACCGTATTTTTCGGACCATAAGACGCACTCCCCCCCCCCCAAAAAAAAGTGGGGGGAAAAGTGTGTGCGTCTTATGGTCCGAAGGTACGTATCTTCAGGGGGTGAGGGGGCGATCTGCTGCCTCTTCCTCCGATCCGGCGCTTCCCCGGCGCCTGCTTGCCTGGCTCCATCTTCTTCAGGCAAGTGTGGGATCGCTCCACGTGGCCCCAGCGCTTCGCAAGCGCGGGCCGCGGAGGGGGCAGCGTGCTTCCTACTTCCTTGTGTTCCTGCCTTCAGCTGTGACATTTAAAGCAAGCGCTGGGATCGGAGGGGGGAGGGAGCGATCCCAGCGCTTGCTTTAAACGTCACAGCTGAAGGCAGGAACACAGGGAAGTAGGAAGCACGCTGCCCTCTCCACAGCCGGCGCTCGCAAAGCGCTGTGTTTGCAGAAGGGGCGGGTGCTTCCTACTTCCCTGTGTGCCTGCCTTCAGCTGTGATGTTTAAAGCAAGTGCTGGAATCACTCCCTCCCCCCTCTGATCCCAGCGCTTGCTTTAAACATCACAGCTGAAGGCAGGAACACAGGCAAGTAGGAAGCACCCGCCTCCTCCGCAAACGCCGTGCTTTGCGAGCGCCGGCTGTGGAGAGGGCAGCCTGCTTCCTACTTCCCTGTGTTCCTGCCTTCAGCTGTGATGTTTAAAGCAAGCGCTGGGATCGGAGGGGGGAGGGAGTGATTCCAGCGCTTGCTTTAAACATCACAGCTGAAGGCAGGAACACAGGGAAGTAGGAAGCACGGTGCCCCCTCCGCGGCCGGCGCTTGCGAAGCGCTGGGGCCATGTGGAGCGATCCCACGCTTGCCTGAAGAAGATGGAGCCAGGCAAGCAGGCGTCGGGGAAGCGCCGGATCGGAGGAAGAAGCATCGGATCGCCCCCCAGGAGGAAGGTGCGTCTTATCCTCCGGTGCGTCTAATCGTCCAAAAAATACGGTAGTTTTGTTGGGTAGAAGTAGATAGGCGATGCTGCTTTATGAAAGATGCAATTGATGGAAAACTGTAAAGAGTACACTTGAATACTAGAAATAAGTTTTTCTCTTTTTATCCAATACTCAAAATAGTTCTAAAGTGTATTTCTTAATTTTGGCCCATGTCAGGATGATCCCAGCTAGCTCAATCTCATCAGATCTTGGAAGCTAAGTATGTTCAGCCCTGGTTAGTATTTGCATGGGAGGCCAACAAGGATCTCCAGAGTCACTATGCAGAGGCAGGCAATGGCAAGCCACCTCTAAATGTCTCTTGCCTTGAAAACTCTATGCAGGAGTGTCAAACATACAGTCCATGGGATGGAACCAGCCCTTGCAGGGTTTGTATCTGGCCCACAAGCAATTGGCCTCCTGCTTCCTTATCTGGGGCTGCAGCTGCATCACAGCTTGCTTTGGCTGGCTCCCTCAATTGCATGGGAGAGATAGAAAGGCAATCCTCTCTTCCCTTCATTGGCTGAGGCTCCCCCCTGCTCCTCCTTTGGGGGGAGGAGAGAGGGAATGAATGAGAGCTTGCTTTCCTAGGCTCCTTCAGTTACACTGGATACAAAGGCAGTCTCTCTTCCCTGCACTGGCTGAGGCTCTGCATCCCCTCCCTTGAGTCCAGTGGCATCTACATAAGACCAATAATTTTTTCAAGGTATAAGCTTTCCTGTGCCTTGCGACAGCTACTGTGCATGTGTGTGTGTTTTGTTGGGCTCATTATGCTGCAGCTCTCCTGTGTGCAAATGGGTTTGCCTCCCCCGCCGTTCTTTTTCACTGTATTCATGCCCTCGTGACCCAGTCTTTCTCAGTAGGAAAACACATACAAAAGCTCTCAATGCCCAACCACTTTATATCTTCCCCTGGGCTCAGAACATTGAGCATGAGATTTCTGTAATGAATAATAAACCAACAGTAGGTTTGCAACTTAGAGATACACCCCCGAACAACACCTGGACAGTATACTCAAGATTGTTACAGCACAGACATTGTCTCTAGATTTTGATGCAATAATTCAGAGCAAGAGGTGTAAGTTATCAGAGACTGTTAAATAAAACATTGCAAGTATGCTAATCTTTTAAGCATGTCTTATTTTAAGTTTTTTTTAAAAAAAATATTTAATTGTGTTTTCTGTGTCCTTTATAAAGTTTATATCTCCGCTACTTGGCATTTCATTTTATGACACACACTAGCAGTAAAGTCCATTGTAGGAAGAAAGACAATGAGCCCTAGAAAAAAATATGAATGTGGGGTGATGAATGTGTAGGTGGGAGGAAGGAAGGAAGATAGACAAACAGAATGAAAGAAAGAGAGAATGAATGGTAGGGAAAAGATGGGGAGAAAAGAGTGAGAGAAAGGCCCTTTCTCCATTCAGCTTTGCTCCAGATTTACTGAGTACTGAATCTACCTGCTACAAACTCACATCATTCAAAATGATTCTACATTTAAAAATATGTCCTCACCTCTTGCAGAGTTTTACTTCTATATTTGAAAAGAAGGAAGCCCCAGGCAAGGATTCCTGCCCCCCACGCAATGGAGTGCACATTGCTGCTGCGTGCCACCTCTTTTACCTGCCTGGGACCCAGGTAGCTGAAGGGGGTGGCAGGGCGCCTCTCCGCCACTTGGAGGCTGCCTTCCTTTGCCACCACCTCTTTTGCCTGCCCGGGACCCTGGCAGGCCCAGTGCTAAGGCCTCAGATGCCCCAGACTGTTCCCCTCACTTGCGCCTGCCCTGCCACTGTACCCCCGCCCATGGGGAGGGCAGGTGCAGTGGTGTGGAAGGAGAGGTGGGCAAGCTCCAAGCCGGGCATGCACAGTGTGTTCTTGAAGGCACAGACCACCTCTGAGAGCGCACTGAGAAAGCGTTCTCCTCTGAGTTGTGCTTGGAGAAGCCACATTGATGCCCCACCTAGCTGCTTTCACCTTGAGGGCAAGAGCAGCCGGGTGGGGTGTATTTTTTGAGTTGGGCCTCCCTTGTGAGGGAAGCCTGGCTTGGAGAAGCTGCACTGACACCCCTCCCGGCTGCCTTTGCATTGAAGGCGAGAGCAGCCAGGCGGGGTGCATTCTCCTCAAAGCTGAACTTTCCTTGTGAGGAAGCCCTGCTCAGAGGAGAGCATATGTCGACACAGCTCTGAGCAACGCACGTAATGATTTCCTGAATCACTGTTCTTGCAAGTGAACAATGGACAGGGCTTTGGGAAAGTAGGGTTGCCAATCCCCAGGTGGGTAATATAAATCTGCAAAAAAATGGAAAATAAACAAAAAAGACTGAAAATTATTTCAAAAATATATGTGATTAGTCAACTACCTCTTAAACAATATAATGATGATGATGATGATATTTAATTTGTATCCCACCCTCCCCGCCGAAGCAGGCTCAGGGCGGCTCACATAAGAACATAAGAGAAGCCATGTTGGATCAGGCCAATGACCCAGCCAGCCCAACACTGTGTCACACAGTGGCCAAAAAAATTGTACACACACACACACACACACACACACACACACTGTGGCTAATAGCCACTGATGGACCTCTGCTCCATATTTTTATCTAACCCCCTCTTGAAGCTGGCTATGCTTGTAGCCGCCACCACCTCCTGTGGCAGTGAATTCCACATGTTAATCACCCTTTGGATGAAGAAGTACTTCCTTTTATCTGTTTTAACCCGACTGCTCAGCAATTTCATCAAATGCCCACGAGTTCTTGTATTGTGAGAAAGGGAGAAAAGTACTTCTTTCTCTACTTTCTCTATTCCATGCATAATCTTGTAAACCTCTATCATGTCACCTCGCAGTCGACTTTTCTCCAAGCTAAAGAGCCCCAAGTGTTTAACTTTTCTTCAGAGGGAAAGTGTTCCAACGCTTTAATCATTCTAGTTGCCCTTTTCTGCACTTTTCTCAATGCTATAATATCCTTTTTGAGGTGCGGTGACCAGAATTGTACACAGTACTCCAAATAAGACCGCACCATCGATTTATACAGGGGCATTATGATTCTGGCTGATTTGTTTTCAGTTCCCTTCCTAATAATTCCCAGCATGGTGTTGGCCTTTTTTATTGCAATCGCACACTGTCTTGACATTTTCAGTGAGTTATCCACCATGACCCCAAGATCTCTCTCTTGGTCAGTCTCTGCCAGTTCACACTGCATCAACTTGTATTTGTAGCTGGGATTTTTGGCCCCAATGTGCATTACTTTGCACTTGGCCACATTGACCTCCTCTGCCACGTTGACCCCCACTCACCCAACCTCAACAGATCCCTTTGGAGTTCCTCACAATCCTCTCTGGTTCTCACCACCCTGAACAATTTGGTGTCATCTGCAAACTTGGCCACTTTACTGCTTACTCCCAACTCCAAATCATTTATGAACAAGTTAAAGAGCATGGGACCCAGTACTGAGCCCTGCGGCACTCCACTGCGAAGACTGCCCATTTATACACATTTTCTACTTCCTATTAATTAGCCAGTTTTTGATCCACAAGAGGACCTGTCCTTTTACTCCATGACTCTTGAGCTTACTAAGGAGCCTTTGATGAGGAACTTTATCAAAAGCTTTCTGGAAGTCAAGGTAAACAACATCTATTGGGTCTCCTTTGTCCACATGTTTGTTCACCCCCTCAAAGAAATGTAACAGGTTAGTGAGCCAAGATCTTCCCTTACAGAACCCATGCTGAGTCTTCCTCAATAACTCGTGTTCATCAGTATATCTACTCATTCTGTATTGAAGTCAGACTGACTGGCCTGTAATTTCCCGGATCTCCTCTAGACTGAGGCAAAAAATGCATTCAGCTTCAACCATTTCCCTATCCTTCTTCAGTAATCCTTTGACCCCTTGGTCATCCAAGGGCCCCACTGCCTCCCTGGCTGGTTTCCTGCTTCTAATATATTCGAAGAAATTTTTATTGTTGGTCTTTATGTTTTTTGCAATATGCTGCTCATAGTCCCTTTTTGCCTGCCTGATCACAGTCTTGCATTTGATTTTCCACAACCTGTGTTCCCTTTTATTAATCTTTCTTGGTCTAGCTTTACACCGCTTAAAGGAGTCCTTCTTACCTTTTACAGCTTCCATTATTTTGTTTGTTAACCATGCAGGCCTTTTCTTATACCCGTTGGAGCCTTTTCTAACTTGTAGTTATATTTTATCTGAGCTTCTAGGACTGTTTTTAAATAGCCTCCAAGCTTCCCCAAGGGTTTTGACTGCATTTACCTTTCCTTTCTGTTTCCTCTTCACATGCCTCCTCATCTCAGAGAATTGACCCCTTTTAAAGTTAAATGTGGTTGTGCTGGTCTTTTGGGACAACTCTCTATTTATACAAATGGTGAAATCAATAACGTTATGGTCACTGCTCCCAAGTGGTGCGATCACTTTTACATCTCTCACCAAGTCTTGGGCATTACTTAGTTCGAAATCCAGGATCGCCCCACCCCTGGTAGGTTCTGTCACCATCTGCTCAATAGCACAGTCATTGAAAGCATCTAGAAACTCAGTCTCTTTCTCTCGACCTGAACACATATTGACCCAATCAATATGAGGGTAGTTAAAATCACCTAATACGACACAGTTTTTATGTTTAGCCGCTATCTTTGATCCTTCCATCATATTATAATCGTCCTCTATTTTTTGATTTGGTGGGCGATAACAAACTCCCATAGTTAAATTTCCTTTTGGGCCCTCTATTTCAACCCAAAGCATTTCTAGAAGGGAATTTAATTCTTTTGACCTTAGTCTTACTGGACTGTATGCCCTCTCTGACATACAGAGTCACCCCACCTCCAACCCTTCCCTCCCTATCCTTCCGATGTAACTTATATTTCGGAATCAACGTGTCCCACTTATTCTCCTCATTCCACCAAGTTTCTGAAAGTCCCACAATGTCTGTGTTTTCCCCGAACACTAAACATTCCAGCTCACCAATTTTACTTTGAACACTTCTAGCATTTGTATACAAACATCTATAATTTCCCTTTTTTTTGTGAAAAAGTTTTTTATTATAAAACAATTACCAACAAACACAAACAAAAACAAACACACTCAAACCCACAAACTTACCAAATACAGTCCCAAGCTCTCGCACATAATACATTCCAGAAATCACAATACATTCTAAACAGATCTGTACGAGGTACAACAGGATACAACCATGACCCATACTACAACCACCCACCATACACACAGGGAGATGAAGAGGATTTTAGAAAGTTAGAAAACAGTATTATTACTCCATACCAAAACCTTTACTTTTAACCCATTCGTAAATAGGGTCCCATTCCTCCTGACATTTTTGCACATTACCGTCTCTTAATCTTGTGGACATTAAATCAGATTCTGCGACATCCAGCAGCTTATTGATAAATTCGTCTCTATGGGGGGTTCTGTCATTCTTCCAATACTTGGCATAGAGTATTCTAGCGATAGTAACTATATACAATAAAAGTTTCAACTTTGTCGTAGGAAGGTTTTGTCTGCAAATATTTAAAAGGTATAAGTCTGGTACATGGTTAATTTGTATTTTCAAAATTTTTTGTGCCCAAGTATTAACTTGGGCCCAGTATTTCCTAGCACGTTTACATTGCCACCATATATGAAACAGCGAGCCTTTGACTTCTTGGCACTTCCAACATTTGTTAGAGTATGTGGGGTAAATTCTAGCCAATCTGTCCGGTGTAAGATACCATCTATACACCATTTTATATAAATTTTCTTTAAGGTCCACTGGTTTTATTAATTTTAAGTTCTGTTTCCATAGCTTTTCCCATTCATCCAAGTCTATGTTATATCCAAAGTCCTTCAGCCAACGAATCCATGTTTCTTTCACAACTTCATCTTGCATTTTAACTTGAAGTAGCCAATCATACACTTTAGAAATTATCTTCTGTTTACTCTAAAATAAGATCTAGTTCAATTGGTTTATTCGAAAAACCCTTTTCCTTGTCTTTTTGAAAACTTGATTTAAGTTGACACTGTAGCCACCAATTTAATTTAGAGAGCTCTTCCTCAATCAGTTCATTCTGGTTATTCAGTAAATAAGCATAGTCTTGTGGATTGTCCCAATTATACAAGTTGGGATGAGTAAACGCTTCTATTGGGGATAGCCACTTCGGGGTATATGGGTACTGCGATTTAATTTCTACCCAAATTTTGTACAAAGATCTTCTTATTTCATGTCTAAAAAAATGGCCAGTTTTTATTGGGGTACGATACCACATATAATTATGCCAGCCTTCTCCTAGGCCAGCACCCTCAATGGTCAATAGTCTCTTATTGTCTAGCTTACACCAGGTTCTCAACCATGCAATACAGCAAGCCTTGTAATACAGACTCCAATCTGGGAGGGCTAGACCACCTCTTAATTTACTGTCTTGTAAAACTTTCAATTTTATTCTGGGCTTCTTGCCTTGCCAGATAAACGTCTTAATCAGAGTTAAGTTGTTGAAAAAATAATTTGGGTAGCATGATAGGAATTGTTTGGAAGAGAAATAAAATTCTTGGAAGAACGTTCATTTTTATTGTAGCAATTCTACCTAAAAACGAAATCTGAAGGTCTTTCCAAGTAGTTAAATCATTACGAATTCTTTTTAATATTTTTTCATAGTTGTCTCTATACAAAGTCTTTAAGTCACTTGTCAAGTAAATTCCAAGATATTTTATCTTTATTTCATGCTTGAATCCTGAGAGTTGCTGAAGAGATTCAATTTGAGCTTTCTCCATATTTTTTGTTAGAATTTTTGTCTTAAAAACATTCAGTTTAAAACCAGATATGTCTCCAAAATCTCTCAATCTTTGCTTCAGAAGAGCTATTGAAGAAATAGGTTGTTCCAGAATGAAGACTAAATCATCCGCGAACGCCAAAGTCTTGTTCTACATTGTTTATTCTGATCCCTTGAATTCGGGTGTCCTCTCTGATCTTCTTAATTAAAGGTTCTAACGTCAAAATAAAGAGCAGGGGAGATAGCGGACAGCCTTGTTTGGTTCCCTGTTCTATTTCTATCGAATCAGACATCACTCTGTTAAATATCACTTTCGCTGTCTGTTTCGAATAGACCGCTTCAACCATTCTACGGTAACTTTCACCACAACCGATTGCGGCCAATGTTACTTTAATAAAATTCCAATTGACGTTGTCAAAAGCCTTTTCCGCATCCACCAAAATAGCGGCAAATTCTTTGTCAGGATGGTCCCTATAATATTCGATCACATTTAACAATAGTCTCACATTCTGGTTCATTTGGCGGCCTGGAACAAAACCCGTTTGGTCTTCGTGAATTAAGCCAGCAATTATTTTCTTCAGCCTATTTGGTAAGATTGCCGCAAAAATCTTGTAATCACTATTCAGAAGTGAAATTGGTCTATAATTTTTAATTTCTGACGGGTCAGTACCTTCTTTATGAATAATTTCCCAGGCAAGCTAGGCCCTCAACCTTCCTCCTGCTGCCTCAAGACTTTGGCAGGCAGCCAATACTGTTTCTCACCATCTCAGTGGACAACTCTGATCCATTACCCGGTAGAAAAGTAACAACTAACCCTTCATCTCTTTGCGATGAGTCCTCCTGAACCGGAGACATTTCATCTTCTGTCGGCTTTCCCCCAAGATTTAGTTTAAAAACTGCTCTGCCGCCTTTTTGATTTTAACCGTCAGCAGCCTGGTTTCATCTGGGGACAAGTGGAGACCGTCTCTTTTGTGCAGCTCCCGCTTGTACGACTCACATAGCATAACATAAAATACAAACATTACAATAATAAAAGCACGTTGGTTACATAACAAATTACATATTACAGTTCACTTATATTATTACATTAAAACCATCAAATTCAATTCCAACCAATTAGTTTGGTGCTACAGTTTCGATGTTACTCATCTTACAATTTTACGTGATGACAGTACAATAGGTTCCACATTAAGAAAAAGCCAACTGAATGAGGGTTGTCTTGCAGGCCCTGCAGAACTGGATAAGGCTCTTCTGGCAATTGGTTCCACCAGTGGGGAGCTGTGATTGAAAAGGCCCTTTCTCATGTAGCTTTCAGTTTGGCCTCCTTCGGCCCAGGGATTGTCAATAGATTTTGTGAACCAGATCTCACTACCTTCTGGGAAACACATGGGGAGAGACGGTTCCTAAGGTAGGCAGGTCCTCTGCCATATAGGGCTTTAAAGGTAACGAATCCGGTACACAATTGGCAGCCAGTGCAGTTCCCACAGACTCAGCTGTATGTTCTCCCACTTAGATAGTCCCAATAACAGTCTGGCTGCCATGTTCTGCACTAGCTGCAGTTTCCGGGTTTGGCATAGGGGAGCCCCATGTAGAGGTTAATATAATCATTAATATCACTATAAATTCCAAAAACCAAGGTAAATGTGCAAGAGAACAAGTTTACACCGTTTTTTCAGTTCATCATATCAGTTTCAATTCATCATGTCAGTTTCAGACTTCAAGCGCTCAATGACTGGCTCCGCGGGAAGAATAAAGTGCCAGTGCCAACCAGATTTCAAGTGCAGATGATTTGAGTTTTTCAAAGATGTTTCTTCTGTTGCAGGTGTTCTATTAAAACTTCCATCTTTTTAAAGCAATTTCAAATTCAGTGGGTTTTCACAGCCTCTAACAGTAAAGCTGCCTGTAATACTGTTTCACTTTCCTTCATCTAAGAGACGTTTCCCACTCATCTGCAATCAAAGACATACATCAGTCCAACATATGTTACCAATAATTAATACAATGTAGCCAAGTCAGATAACAACTTACCAACACACAAAGAAAACACTTTTTGTAGCACTAGCTCTGGAGAAAACTCTTAAAGGGTTTCCCCACACATTCAGCTTACATTGTCACAATCCCCAGGTGGGGGCAGGGGATCCCCCACTTTGGAGGCTCTCCCTTCACTGCAGGGTCATCAGAAAGCGGGGGCTGGGGAAGGGAAATGTCTGCTGGGGACTCCATTATTTCCTATGGAGATCAGTGCCCATAGGGTATAATGGAGAATTGATCTGTGGGTATCTGGGGCTCTAGGGGAGTTTTTTTTTTAAGGTAAAGGCACCAAATTTGCAGCATAGCTTCTGGTGCCAATTCTCTGTGGCCCCCAAAAGGTGCCCCATTTTTCATTATTTCCAAAGGAGAGAAGGCATTTAAAAGGTGTGTGATCCCTTTAAATGTGATGGCCAGAACACCCTTTGCAGTCCATATGGGCTTCTAAAACCAGCTAACAGGGCTATTTATCTTCACTGGACAGAGATAAACATTCTTCCATTCTCTGACATGTGCTAAACAAAATAATATAGAACTCTAATAGAATCAAAGCCTACTAGCAAGTTATTAATGTGGTTGGAACCCTAGTTTGCACCTCATTTTCTCCTGGAGCTTATAGGGCTGTTCTTACAGAACCTACTGGAAACTCTTGGAGAATTGGCTACTTCATGGGTGTTTGGCGGCAGCCTAATATGCAAAGGAGTTCCTAAAACAAAAAAAGCCCTGGTTGCTATCAATATGTTTGGTGGCATTCATTTTTAGTTAGAATAAAGCCTGGTCTAGAGTTTGTAGCTGAAATACCAAAATGTTTCACTCAACCTCTTCCCTTGCCTTTTTCTTTCAGAAAGGTGACAATAATGGAAGATCCTGATCAGAACATTCATCTGAAACATCTCTCTTTGCATCAAGCAATCAATGAGGAGGAAGCACTGAACCTTCTTTTCTTAGGAGACACCAACAGGATGATTGCAGAGGTGAGAATTTTGGGCCAAACCAACCTAATTATCAGTTTATTCAAATTGTTGAAGCATTCCAATAAAAATGATCAAGTTAGTGTAAGATAGGAGGTCTCAATGTATTAGTCGCTTCTTCAGATGTTTAGAAGCATGACAAATTGTTTCATAATAATAAAAATAATAATAAATAAAATAATACTTTTGTCTCACTTGATTAAGAATCACTGGATCAGAGCAGTGGCCCATCTAGTCCAGCATCCTGTTGCACACAGTGGCCAACCAGTTCCTCTAGTGACCCAACAACAGGGCATTGAGGCTGAGACCCTCTGGTTTGCTTTCTGAATTTTTACTTGTTATGGGGGCGGGGCGGTTTGTATAAATTCTGAACTAATGGTTCTGTGTAGGTATATTGGAACACTTTTTCCCAATAGCCTACAACAAATGGTTGAAGGCTGAAACAAAATATCATTCATACAATTTTGTGGAAGAATGTTGGATATTAAATTGAATGTCTGATTGAATTTTGTGCATCCTGCATAAGTAAATAGACATAAAAAGATCAGAGCAGTTATTTTATATGATGGTATTAAAACTTCTTTCAGAATTGTATTGGAAGAGGTTATAGTAATACTGGAAGTAAAATCATTTTTATTTAGTTTTACTCCCTTTTGTATGCCTCTACGGGTGTGTGTGTGGGGGAATATATGGGATATATTAGTATGCTTAAAATGAATAACAATATATTAATTTGTATTCTAATTAAAGATTTGTCCTAGATGCAGGAGCTCCAACGTACATATTCAGCTTCCAGTCTGTCAACAGTTTTTTGCTTTTATTTCAAAATGAAGGGAGCCAGTCTGCATTTGCATTCTATTGTAGGTGAGAACTGGCTCCCTCTACTGAAGGGCACTCACAAGCCATTCCTGTATTTAGATAGAACAAAATAGGAGTCAAGTTGCACCTTTAAGACCAACTTAGTTTTATTTAGAACATTGGATCTTAAATTTGTACCAGTTTGCATTCTGAGCCACTGACTACCAGCTATCTGTGGGTTTGCTCACTGTACTGGATTCCTCGTCTGATGAAGTGTGCTTAGAGAGCACATGAAAGCTTATGTTTTAAATAAAACTAAATTGGTCTTAAAGGTGGAACTTGACTCCTATTTTGTTCTACTATTTCAGACCACCACAGCTGACTACTTGGATATGTCTTTAGATAGATATACTTACTTCATGGGGCTGTGTTAAATGCTAAGAATTCCAAAGAAGGGTTTCATTTGAAGACACAGGTCTTTTATCTTTGTGTCTGGATTCATTTTGAATTATGCTATTAATTTAAAATAGCACAAAATATACCTATGTGGTACTATCAATCTGATGCATTTTTAAATGCTGATTTAAATTTACCCATGTGCGAGCACATTGTTAGATGGATATGGCCAGCTGCATAAAAAATTAACCACATTTGTTCATGATGTATGGAATTTCTGCTGTGTAATTTTTTATCAGCTTTTCTGAAGATGACTTTAAAGGTCCACATGAAATGAATCAGAGTGGATTCAGAATTTCTTGAGATTTCTGCAAGCTGTCTTGCAAGGAAAGTTCAACCAGTACGTGAACATTAATTGGTGGAACATGATTTTGAGGTTTGCCAAATTCATGCTAAATGGTGATTTGAGTACACAGTTGGACCCTCCACATAATCCACTTCATCAGCTGGTTATAAAACATACAGATACAATGGTGGGAGGGGATAAAAAGTGTGTGAACCAGAAAGCAAAGGGGGGAAAGAACATGGTACACCTAAACTATTATTTCTATGTTATGAATACACGTCTTCATAATATGATGATGCATGTTCATAAAGGCTAAGAAATGACTGCTTAACTCAGTAATGGCCATTGGAGACCATCGTGTTCAGCAGTAAAGCCTGATATAGAATAATCTTTTTTGAATTTTTAAACTCAACACATAAAGATTTCTGGCATCTGGAAAACAAGAATTTTTAATGCAGTTGAAGGACTTATTTTTGCTTGCGTACAATGTCACTGTCTGGGTTTTTATGGCTATATGGGTGCTTATGAACCTTGAATATCTGATTTTATCATGCAACAGAGCAGCAAAAAATTGTTTTGGTTTTTAACCTATCAATTTTCAGGTTTATTTTCTGGTGAAGTAGTTTAGTAACTTAGTAACCAGTTTTTAAAATAAGGTGTCATGACTCAGGGGGGTCTTACCAAGTGCTGCCACCATTCTGGGTTAAGGGTTCCCCTTGAGAAGGCCCAGAGTACCTGTCACGGCTGGGGCCGGGTCAAGCAAAGTCCAGGGGCAGTCCGAGGTCTGTAAGCAGGAGGGTCCGAGGCACCAAATCCGAATCACTGTACAAGTATCGCAGGTCCGAGGTCCGGAAGCCGAGGTCAGGGAGTCCAGAAGTCACAAGCCAAAGTCAGGGAGTCCAGAAACCAAAGTCAAGCCAGAGTGGATGCTAGAACGTCAGGGAGATGACTAGTTGCTTCCACAAAGCCTTCTCCCAAAGCCTACAGCTATATAGCCCTCTGCTGGCTGTTGCCCATTTGGGCTAATTGCTGGCTCAGAGAGGCAGCCAGGATCCTGTTGCAACTCAAGCATCCTTGCTCTTAGAAGGGCCAGAATCCTCTCAAAGCTCAGGGAGCGTCTTGCTTGTGAGCGTGCCGCCCTCCTCCAATCCCTGAGGTCCTGACGGAGGCGGTCACGCACACGCGCCACCCGAGAGGGTGAGGCGGGGGGGCTGGGATCTTCTCCAGCAGGAGGCAGGGGCACTGGTGCAGGTGGCAGGGGCACAGTTTCTTCTGCAGGCTCAACTTCCTCTGCAGGGTCCCCAGCACCCATGACAGTACCCTTCCAAGACCTTTAAGCCTCCAGTAGTTTAGGTCAAATAATAGGCATGAGGACCAGGCAGAGTGAACAACAACAAAAAGGTTTTATTTTAAGAGGGAAGTTCAGTGCAATATAAACAAACAAGGTGCATTGACGAGTAAAGGGATGAAGGGAAAATAAACAAATGCCCTAACGCGTCTCTCTATACAGTCCTTACTGTCTCGGTCAAACCTGGGCCTACTCACCCTTCCTCTAAAGGCGAGGGTGTCTTCCTTGCAGCAGCCTTCCTCAGCTCTTCCTCCTAGGAAAAAAACACCCCCTTCCTGGGCTTGACCTTTATGTATTCTCTTCCCAGGCCCCACCCCTCTCTGAGCCACTTCACTGCTCACTCCCAACTCCAAATCATTTATGAACAAGTTAAAGAGCATGGGGCCCAGTACCAAGCCCTGCGGCACCCCACTGCTTACTGTCCTCCACTGCGAAGACTGCCCATTTATACTCACTCTCTGCTTCCTATTAATTAGCCAGTTTTTGATCTACAAGAGGACCTGTCCTTTTACTCCATAAAAACCAGGTCATCTGCAAAAGCTCTCAATTTATATTGTTCACCCTTTACCACCGCTCCCTTAATACTTGTATCTTCTCTTATCTGGTTATTCAATATCTCTGAGCATAAAATAAAAAGAAGTGGTGACAGTGGGCAAACTTGTCTAGTACCTTTTTGGATATCAATTGCTTCTGTTAATTCACCATTCACCATCACTCTTGCTCTTTGGGAGGAGTATATTGATTCTCTTGCTCTCAAGAAATTTTCACTACATTCCGTTCCCTTCAATTGTTGTAGCATAAATTGCCAACGAACATTATCAAAGGCCTTCTCAGCATCCAAACAAATTAATGCCAATTGTTTATCTGGATGGGTCTCATAATATTCCAGTATATTACAGACTGTTCTAACATTGTCTTTCAGATATCTTCTAGGAATAAATCCAGCCTGGTCTTGATGTATTGTGGAATGTAGAACTTTCTTCAGGCGCTGTGCCAATATTGCTGCAAAAATGTTATAGTCCACATTCAAAAGAGAGATTGGGGGAGAATTTTTAATATCTTTCAAATCTGCACCTTTTTTTGGAAGTAAGAATATTGTAGCTTCTTGCCAATAAGCTGGTATTTGGGCTTCATCTTGAATCCTTTCAAGGAGACGTTTAAATGGTAACAGTAAGGACTCCTCATAAGCTTTGTAAAATTCTGCAGGCAATCCATATGGACCCGGGGCTTTACCATTCTTTTGAGATGCTATTGCATCTCCTAGTTCCATTATTGTTATTGGTTCATTTAAAATGTTTTGTTCTTTTATAAATTTATTAAGATTATTTTGACTAATATATTCTTATAAATCTGCCTTATGAACTTGTTTAACTTCATATAATTTTCTGTAAAATTGTTCCACAATTGGGCATGTCTCCTGTCTTTGAACTTTCTCTTTGTTATTCTCATCTTTCAGAACTGGTATTATTCTTTTGGCATTCTCTTTTCTCATTCTGTAGGCCAACCACCTTCCAGCTTTATTAGCATGTTAAAAAAAATTTTGTCTTGTGAATCTCAGTTTTATCTCCATCTCCTCTATAAGTAATAAATTGAGTTGATGTTGTGTTTCTTTGACCTTATTTTGAAACTCATGTCTTGTCGGTTGCACTTTTAAATTCTTTTCAGCTTCTCCTGCTTGCAACATTAATTTTTGAAATTTTTCAGTTCTTCATCTTTGCACTATATCTGATTACAAGGCCCCTGTAATATGCTTTAGCAGTATCCCAAACTACTTTCATCTTTACACCTTGAGTTATGTTCTGTTTAAAAAAAGATTCCATTTCAACCTTAGATTCTTGAAGAAAATCTTTATCTTTCAAGATAGAAATATTTAACCTCCATGATCTTCTAATTCGTGTACCTTTGAGATCTTCTTTGTGGTCTCTGTGCTTCACACACATGGGGATAGAGCGCCAATCCCCAAATCGGTACCTAAAAAGCCCAGGATTTTTTTCGCGCTCGGCACCAGTGGGCATGCGCAGGCGTCCCAATACACATGCTCATTGGCACCAGCGCGAGTATCCCGCCAGTTCCTTCTTGACTGCCACGTTGAAAGGATCTGCTTTTGACTGCTCTGGTCGATGCATGGTAATCTGTTGGATTTCCTCTTCTTAGCCCGTTTGTTGTTTTCCTCTTAGTAGTTAATAGTTGTTGTTTTTTAAAAAAAGACTTTGTGTTGGACTTTGCCCCTCAAGGCTTTATTTTCCCCTTCCCTTGTGGGCTCCAGTCCTATGGAAAGGGGTTGGCGGTTCTTCAAACGCTGCTTGAAGTGCGGTAGTAAAATTGCACCCCCTGACTGTCACTCCCTCTGCTTGTTGTGCCTGGGTGAGGGAAACCATGTAGACTCGTGCCCGCATTGTTCGAGGTTTTCAAAACCTGAAAAAATCGTGTGGCAAGGCTATCGGCGGCCTTAGTCGAGTCGGCTCTTTGCCCGCTTAAAATGGCTGTGGATCCATCGGCATCGATGGGGGATGCCATTCAGGCTCTGGCTTCGACGTAGGTCGATCCATCGTCACCAGAGTGGGGCCGACCCAGAAAACTACCCTCTTAAGGATTAGTGATGCCCACACCATCGAAGAAACATCGGGACGAGTCGGGGACCCGATCGTCCCTCCCGAAGAAGCTCAAATCGAAGGAGAAGCGGAAGGACAGACTTTCTCACACTCCCTCTCCTTCTCGGGATGTCTCTATGGAGTCGGTGTCAGTGCAAGTTGCTCCACCTAGGAAAATTTTGCCGTCTCCTAGCTCGTGAAGTCCGTCAGTACCGAGGAGCCGTGGCTCGCAGCCGCTCCATCTTTTGGGATCAGAGCAGGAAATAGATCTAACACAGTGGACCCATTCATCCAGGTCGGGGTCGCATCGTTGGAGCAACAGTGGTTCGATATTGGAAGTCGAGGCTTCAGCGCCGAACGAACCTCTAGCACCATTGCCACCTATTACAGGACGCAGAGAGCTCAAACCGAGTACTGTGATGCGTCGCTTCCCTCCTCCACCATTGTGGGACCAATGCCACTGGCCTTGCTCATATGGACCGCACTCGTATCGGTCGCCATACCCATGGTACCCTCCCCATGAGTTCCCGGAATGGGATCAGCGGTCGGAAGCTTTTTTCTCGAGGCTTTCGTATCAATTGGCCACTTGATGCAGAGAGCAGTCTGGGGACTGGGAAGTTCATCCATTGGTATCGCTCTATTCACCTGAACGTGCTTTGACCCTGGTTTTATCTGAGCACTCTGCTAGGAGAGAGTCTTCGACATCGAACTCTGAGGTCGGTACTGATGATCTGGACAGAGCAGCGGAACCTTCTCCAGATTCTCATATTGCTGAGAACCTTCTCATGTCACCATCAGAAGATCTCAAGTCTTATGGGAACCTGGTGAAGCAGATGGCAGTCTCTCTCCCTGCCAGTAGTCCAACCACAGCCAGTCGTCGATGATACCGTCTTCGACATAATGCAGAGGGATACATCGACAGCTGTGGCCCTTCCAGTGACGAAAGTTATTCTACAGGCTGTAAAGGAGTCTTGGACCAAGCCGGCGTCCACACCGATCTCAACACGTCGCCAGGACCACATGTACCATGTTCAGGAGGCTGGTGCTGAGTTTTTGTTTTCCCACCCCAAACCCAACTTGTGTGGTTTCTTCATCTTCAAGGGCGTGTAAGACGCATTCTTCCTCACCCGATAAAGAGGGCAAGAAAATTGACAATGTTGGCAGACGATTCTACTACGCTGCTTGTATGGCTCGCTATCAGTATGCGGTTTGGGAACAGCTCACACCATTGATGTCATCCCTGAGTGAGGAGAAGCGGGCTTCGCTGGAGAAGTTGCAAAAAGAGGGATTTGCCGTGGCCAAACAGCTGACTGCATCAAAGCACATGGTGGATGTCTCTGCAAAGGCCATAACTTCTGCTGTCTCCCTGTGCTGTCACTCTTGGCTATGGTCTACAACTTTGCAGCCTGACACAAGGGCCTATGTTGAAGATTTTCCCTTAGAGGGTGAAGGTCTTTTTAGTTCCACCACTGACAGTGTCTGTCAAGAGATGGACAAAAGTATAAAGACCTCAAAGAATCTTGGTGTCCCTGCATCTACTAGGGCCGGCAAGCCTAAGCAGTGACACAAATCTTGGCCCAAGAGGCCTTATCAAAAATTTTCCCCTGACCAACCCTGGAGACCTCGCTCTTCACAGCCAGAGAGTAGATCTCCTTATAGGGGAAATAACAAGTCTAGGTTTGCTTCAGCTTCTGCTAACACCAGCAAATCTAAGGGCTCTCGCCAGCAGAAGCAGGGCCTTTGACTTTTCTGCTGCACACATCGCCGCCCCTCTTTCTTCTCACATCCGCCTCCATCACCATCTACCGTCTTGGGAGTCCATCTCCACAGACAGATTGGTTCTCTCCATCATTGTGGAAGGCTACAAGATAGACTTTGTTCAAGTTCTGGCTCAGTCAGTGATTGTTACAACACCTCCTTCCCCCCCTCTGCTAGAGGAAGTCAGCAACCTCTTGCAGAAACAAGCCATAGAACCGGTTCCAGTAACAGCCAGAAAGGGGGGGGGGGTTCTATTCTTGTTATTTCCTGGTCCCCAAACAGGATGGGGAATTGAGGCCAATCATGGACCTTCGAAATCTGAACAAGTTTATCGTGTATCAGAAGTTCAGGATGTCCACTCTGCAAACAATCCTTCCCCTCATCAACCAAGGGGATTGGATGGCAACATTGGATCTGAAGGATGCTTACTTTCATATCAGCATCCATCCATCTTACAGGCATTTCCTCCGGTTTGTGAAAGGCTCCAACCATTTCCAGTTCAGAGCCCTTCTATTCGGCCTGTGCACTGCACCGCAGGTGTTTGCCAAGATGATGAGTATTGTAGCAGCACATCTTTGGCTCCAAGGCATAGTCATTTATCCGTATATCGACGACTGGCTCCTTGTGGCGGATTTGGAAGAGCGTCTATCCAGCCATATTGCAATCACTCTTCGTCTTCTTCACACCTTAGGTCAACATGAAAAAGTCCCATCTCATACCATCAAGGACAGTTCAGTTTATTGGGGCTCTGCTGGACACAAACCTTCATCGTGCTTTTCTGCCTCAGCAGAGAGCAATGGACATTTTCAATCTCATCCATCTTTTTCAAAGCCGGAAATGGGGCACAGCACAACAGCTACAGTGGGCTGATGGCAGCGACTACCAGTGTGCTGTTGTTTGCAAAATTGCACATGAGAGGGCTTCAACTTTGGTTCCTCAGAAAGTTTCAGCCTTTATGGGACTCACCTCGAAAGAGGTTCATGATTCCATCATCGATCCTTTGGGCCATGGAATGGTGGACATCCAGAGACAACATCTGTCAGGGAGCTCCTTTCCATTTGCCTGTGACGACAGTTACAATCACCACAGATGCGTCTTTATGGGGCTGGGCTGCTCACATGGACTCTCTGTGTATGGGAGGACCTTGGCCTCCACAACTGACTCTTTGTCACAAACTATCTCGAACTGTTGGCAATTCATTTCGCCCTTCGGTCCTTCCATCCTCTGGTGGCGGGGAAGGCTGTGGCCCTCTTGACGGACAAGACTACAGCCCTTTGTTATGTCAACAGGCAGGGTGGAACAGTCTCTCGACAGTTCTGTGCACTAGCAATAGAACTGTGGATGGAGTGCTTAGAACATGGTATCTATGTGAAGGCTGCGCACCTTCCAGGAGTACTCAATCTGCAGGCGGATTTGTTGAGCAGAGGAGCAGCATCTCCACATGAATGAGAGATGCAGTGGCGCTTCCTTCAACCTGTGTCCCAGCTCTGGGGGTATCCTCAGGTGGATGTTTTTGCCACAGCACAGAATCGGAAGTGTCCCCTGTTCTGCACCAGGGGAGGATCGGACCTAGAGTCTTTGGGAGACAGCCTGATGTTCCTGTGGAACAATTGGTTCCTGTATCTGTTCCCGCCTCTTCCACTGCTGACGAAAGTTGTCAACAAAATAGCGAGAGAGAAACCGAGGTGCATTCTAGTCACACCGTGGTAGCCTCGGCAGAACTGGTTCCCGATCTTGCTTCGTTTAGCGAGGGGAGTTTATCAGTTCCTGGTGGAACCGGACCTTCTGTCGGCCCAGGAAGGACAAGTGTTTCATCACAATGTACCTCACCTGAAGCTGACGGCGTGGTTCATCGACCCTTCGAATTCTCGAGCAGAGTTCAGCACGTCTTTCTAAATAGTAGAAAGTTGTCTACTTGTGCTTCCTATGATAGGAAGTGGGGGAAGTTTCTTCGGTTTTTGACTAACCCTACAGTCTCACCCCAACGAGTGGGCTTACCGGTGATTTTCGATTTTTTTTTTTTGTCCTTGGTGGATGCTGGACTTTCCTTTTCTTTTGTTAAAGTTTATGTATTAGCAATATTATCGTACCATATCGTATATCATCTGTCGAGGGACATTCAGTTTTTGCTCACCCTCATTCGAAACAGTTTATGAAAGGACTGATCAGGTTGCATCCTCTCTCTAGATCACCTCCACAGTTGTGGGATTTGTCGTTACTATTGGATAGGTTGACTTCGCGTCCTTTTGAACCAATGACAACCTGTTCCCTACAGCTTCTGTCCTGGAAGACTGCATTTTTGGTGGCAATCACATCAGCATGCCGTGTAGGGGAGCTCATGGCTATGCGTTGTGACCACCCATATTTAGTTTTTCATGAGTCCGGAGTGTCGTTGGCTACTGATGTTTCATTTCTCCCTAAGGTGGTTTCCCAGTTTCACCTTAATTTGGACGTTTGGCTACCCACATTTTATCCCACACCTTCCTCGGACAAGGAACGTCGGTGGCACGCTTTAGATGTTACTTTTTTACTTGAGTCATTCTAAGAGTTTTTGTCAGGACCAGTATCTTTTTGTTTCTTATGCTGCTGCTAGATTGGGTTCAAAAATTTAATCTCAGCGGCTTTCGAAGTGGCTTACTGAGACTGTTAAACTGTGCTACTTGCTGGCCAAGAAGCCGTTGCCTGGACCCATTCATGGACACTCTACTAGAGCGATGGCAATGTCGGTGGCATTCCTGAAGGGATGTGTGCAAGGCCACCACCTGGTCCTCTCCGCATGCTTTCATGAAGCATTACGCTCTGGATGTACATGCTCAGCAGAGAACTCGTCTGGGAGCTGCGGTGCTGCAAGCTGTCTGTTCTGGTTGTCCGTCTTCCCGCCTCCAGGTATCTCTGGCTTGATAATCTCCAATGACTGTGAAGCACAGAGACCATGAAGAAGATAGACAGGTTGCTTATCTGTAACTGTAGATCTTCGAGTGGTCATCTGTGCATTCACGCTACCCGCCCTCCTTCCCCACTGCTGATGGTCTCTTTATGGTAGGGGCTTCCAGCGGTCAGGAAGGAACTGGCGGGATTCTCGTGCTGGCGCCGGTGAGCATGCATACTGGGATGCCTGCACATGCCCACTGGTGGTGAGCGCGAAAAAATCCCGGGCTTTTTAGGGATCAGCGCAGGTGCTGTATTCCCATGAGTGTGAATGCAAAGATGACCACTCAAAGATCTATAGTTACAGGTAAGCATCCTGTCTTTTCACCATTACGGGACTATGGTCTGATATAACTCTTGTTTGAATTTCTGTCTCAACTAAATCTTTAACCAAATTTGCAGAGAGCTAGCATATACCTATTCCTGACCATGTTCGATGACTGGCAGAGTAGTAGGTAAAGTCTTTCGAATTTGGATATCTTGTTCTCCATACATCAACCAGATCCAGTTCTTCTAATAGCTTCAAAAAGCTTATTGGTAGTTGAGGACTTTTGCTTTTAGTATGTTTATGTATTTTTTTGTCCAGTTGTCTGTCAGAAACTGCATTAAAGTCTCCTACTATAAAATGTTCTACATATTCTAGATTTGATAACTTGTGGGAAGGGCGGGATACAAATCATAAATAAATAAATAAAAATAAATAAAATGTAAATCTTGAAAAAATTTCTCTTGGTGATCATTTGGAGCATAAATATTTGCTAGTAGAATTTTTTTGTTGTCCACCATGACTTCCATTAAAGAATTCTGAAGCATACTGTAGTTTTGGGTTAAATTTATCCTTAACATAAACTGCTGCTCCCCTTTTCTTTTTATTCATGTCTGTTGCTATAAACAAACTGCCAAGTTTCTTATTTTTCAAAAGGTGTTGATCTCTAGCTGAAATATGGGTTTCTTGTAAGCAAATTATGTCCATTTCCAATTTTGTCAGGTACCTAAAAGTCTTCCTCCTTTTAATAGGATAATTGAGCCCACTCACGTTAATAGAAATTATTGATGCCGTTATGAATTTTTCTTATCACTATCTTTTTTAGTCTGTAATCTTGTCGGGTATTTCCGTGGTTCATTTGGGTCCTCTTCACCAGAGCTTTCTTCTTCCTCTTCATCATCCTTCTTTTCCTTCCCCTCTTTTTTCTTCACTCTGTCCAGAAAATTCTGAGCTTTGAAAATAGAATTTATCCTATACCTGTTCTCTTCATAAGTAAAAAAGAGGCCTTCCGGCATTAGCCATGTATAGGGTATTTCTTTTTCCCTCAGGAAGCTTGTCAAAGTTTGGTATTCTCTCCTCTTGTCTCACTGGCCAGGTTACCTCTCTCAAGATTTTCACCGTATTTCTTGCTATCATCATTGGTTTGTCTCTTGCTTGCTTCAAAATATCATCTCTGGTCCTCTTTCTTGTAAGTTTCAAATGAATTTTGCTAGGCAATTTATTCCATCTCATAAAGCTTGATGGTACTCTCTTAATCAAACTCTTCTTCTATCCTTTGGGGAGTCACCTGTAGAATTTCAGCCAAGGCCTCACTTAGTATTTTCTGTAAATCTTCATTTTTCTCTTCTGGTACATTTTGAAACCTCAGCATATAGGCAGCGCTATCTATTTCCAGTTGTAAGAGTCTGGTACCATGTATATTCTGTTCTTTTCCCAGTTGTTCCACCTTTTGTGTATTGTCTGTCACCTGGGCATCTAGTACCTTTAAGGCTTTGTTAGTCTCGGCTGTCTGTTTTCTGTTCTCTAGAAGCTTTTGTTTGATCTTGCCGTCTGCTCCCCTACATTATCTACTTTATCAGTCAGCTGTACTATTGCAGTTAGAGTATTCTGCATCTCTTTCATATTTCCCTACATGGTCGTAAATTTCCCTGGACCAGATGCAGAGCTGGGTGATGGGATTGGTGGTTTACCTTCTCGATTGTCTTTTTTTAAAATTGTTTCTTTAAAGCCAATCACAGCTTTATTTTCCATCCTTATTAATATATTTGCATTCACAACCACAAGGTCCTTATACTGCCTCTTGATTTATTTTGGAACTCAGTATTCCTGTGTATATTAGATAAGCTAGTATTTGCCAAACAATACCAGTATTATACAATGATTTTAGGAAAACAGCCTCCTAGCTACTATCAACAATTCACCAGACCCAAAACAATGATAAAACTTATAATAAACAAGATCTTTTTAGCCCAACATCATTAGTGCCACTTAGCCAAAACAGTTCAACTCACTGAAACAACAACAGTTCACTATGACATCTCTTCTAATAATGGTAGTGCAATAAAATCCAAGTTTTAGCAAACTCATCCAACTGCTCCAGGTCATAAATTGTAATCCAGGGCTGGATGCCCCATTTGTAATCCAGAGGTGAAATCAAAAATTAAAAATTAAACAAACAGCCCAAGAGAAAAAAGGAAAAAAAAATAGAATAAACCAGATTAAAATAATCCAGATATTCCCCCCAGAAAAAAACAAAAAGAAAAAACTCCAAATATGATATGAAAACAAGGGAAAATGGAAAAAATGAGTATAAAAATGAAAAAAACAAAAATGTTCAAACCATATGGAAAATAGGACCAGACTTAAAAGGTTATATCCATAACATCCACCATCAGAGGTTTATAATCCACTTTAAAGGTTTGCACAGGTATTCTTCCTTCAGCCAACAATCTAATTATATTTTTTAGTCCAATATACATAGCCCACAAAGGTTTAGATGTCTGTTTGAAGCTCACACAAATTAGTTCAGAGCACTTCAACATAACCTTCAGATTCCTTCTTATGCCAGCTGTCCTTCTTATCCATACATATTTGCAAGCAATTTTCCCAAAGCCAAGTCTTTCTCCAGAAAGAAGTTTAAAACAAGTCAGTTCAATTCAGCCATCAAGTCTTTTCTATATTGGAAACTGGTGTGCTTCATACTTCTCGTGCAAGGGTTATAAACATCGCCAGATTAGGCAGGAACTTTTGGAAGCCTCGGAGGAGAAAGAGAGAGTTCCACCCCCTTTCTCAGCCTTTGCCTCTGCCAAAGTTCCTCTTCAGTCCCAACTCTCTACTTTCCCTGCTTAGAGAAGCAATACCTCAGGATTTGATATTAGAAAGAAAAAGCACTTACAATCTTCATAAGAATGATGCAGCTTGTCCAATTCATGCAGAATCACTAGTTGAAAGGAAGAAAAGTAGAAGTCCAGCAGTCAGCTCCTGTGCCATTTAAAAATGGCGATAGGGACATTGAGGCTTATGGCGAGCCGGGATCGGGAGTCAGCCGCCGCTGTCACCCCCATCCCACAGTTCAAGCTGTCTGCCTTCCAGGACCCCTCCCGGGTCCCAGAATAGAGTCTCCCAAGTCGGGGAGACCCCTCCACTTCCTGATTTAGGAGCGGCTCTGGACACGCTAATCCGAGCCGCTCCTAACGGTGGGTTGCCAAAACCGGAAGTCCCCCAGAGATGCAGATGCAAATCTGTGGACTATGAAATCTGGTCTGTGACACCAGGGATGCACAGGGATACCTGGAGGGACCAAGGACCTTGGTGAGACCAGGCTAATGAAACAGGTGGCTAGTGATGTGGGGAATGGAACTATAGGAGTGTCACATTGGCAGGGTTGACCAGGAATCCTGTCATCTGGGCGAGGGTGGCTTGGGCACATGGTGGCTGTATGTGGAAAGGGTCTCCCATTAGAGCTAAGTTGGGATTGGGGTCAGAGACCAGGAAGGCAGGGGGATGAACAAGGAGAGCATTCCTGGCTTATTGGACAGGATCTTGAGGCATTGCAGCAGAGTTGGACTGCATCCCTGAAGGGGCAACAGGAATTGGGTTGGAGTGCAGCAAATGCCAGACAGCCATGATATAGACTGTAGAGAGGCCATACTGGCAATAAAAATAGAGCCTGGACAACCTTATCATTAAAGGGCTTGGAAGCAAGACCTCCCTCCAGCTTATTGTGAGTGACTGCTCCTTCCAAGATTCCAGGTATTTATTTATTTATTTATTTATTACCTCTACCTTGTCCGAGCCACCCCCAATTACCTGATCTGTATTGGGCCCATTATTTGCAAGTGATGTTGGTTGTCTCTTGCTCCTCCCGCCTTTATCAATCTTCGCTAGAAAATCATCCTTCTGCATTGCTGAGAGGTAAAGTATCACCCTGTATGTTTTCTCTTATGTGTTTCCCTACCTAATTTCCCATCTATTTTCCTAGGACCGTGTGAATGTTGTTTGATTTGTTTTTCTTGTGTGCTGGAAAAATTTTCTTAATAAAAACTCTTTTTTAGTACACCCATCTCCTTGTTATTTGAGAGGGCTCCTGGGTGGACTGACTCCTGTATAAACAGGTTATTGACCCCCACTTAGTTTGCCATCTTTGCCCATCTAAATAATTCCCCCATACCTCATTTGAGGGCTATTTGGCTAACACCTTTGCACATACTCCATTATCAATATAAATGCAGAATGTATATGAATGTGAAGGTAAAGGCTACTAAAGGCCCTAACAGATTTCCATGTTTTTAAATTAATTCCCTCACCATTTAATCTTTACAATGGTCAGTACCTCTCCTGAAAAAAGTTACAGCAGACCCGGCTGAATTGGCGAATTACCGGCCGGTGTCCAATTTACCGTTTTTAGGTAAAATTATTGAGAGGGCCGTGGCGCAGCAGCTACAGGGGTTTCTGGATGACGCTTCTGTCCTAGACCCATGTCAGTCTGGTTTCCGGCCGGGCCATGGGACGGAGACGGTGCTGGTCGCCTTAGTGGATGACCTCCAACGGCAACTGGATCGGGGCGGCGTTGCGGTACTGATGTTGTTAGACCTGTCGGCTGCATTTGATACAGTCGACCATCGGTTACTGACGCGCCGCCTCGCCGACATTGGGGTTGAGGGGTCGGCCTTGCAGTGGCTTTCCTCCTTTCTCCTAGGTCGGGGACAGAGGGTGGCTATCGGGAGCGAGCGGTCCCGGAGGCGCACACTGGATTGTGGGGTGCCTCAGGGAGCAGTTCTCTCCCCGATGTTGTTTAACATCTATATGCGCCCCCTTGCCCAGATTGCCCAGCGGTTTGGGCTGGGTTGCCATCAATATGCAGATGACACCCAGCTCTATCTACTAATGGATGGCTGGCCCAACTCCGCCCCAGGGAACCTCGACCGGGCATTACAGGCTGTTGCGACATGGCTCAGGCTGAATGGGCTGAAGTTGAATCCAGTGAAGACAGAGGTCCTATGCGTGGGTCGCGGCGCTCTGGGAAGGGAAATAGCTCTCCCGACCTTTGATGGTGCGCCATTGAAAGCAGCGCGCCAGGTAAAGAGTCTGGGTGTTTTACTGGAGCCTTCACTATCGATGGAGGCCCAGATAGCAGCCACTGCCAAGTCAGCATTCTTCCATCTGAAGCGGGCAAGGCAGCTGGCCCCTTTCCTTGAGCGCCGGGACCTCGCAACAGTGATCCACGCAACGGTCACCTCAAGACTAGACTACTGTAATGCCCTCTACTTGGGGCTACCTCTGTGCCGGACCCGGAGATTGCAGCTAGTGCAGAACGCGGCGGCCAGGCTGTTGTTGGGACTCCCAAAACGGGAACATATACAGCCGGGGCTACGTGAACTGCACTGGCTGCCGATTATATACCGGGTCCAGTACAAAGTGTTGGTCGTTACCTTTAAAGCCTTATATGGCCGAGGACCTGTCTACCTGAGGGACCGTCTTTCCCCATACGAACCCCAGAGAGCACTGAGGTCAACCGGGAAAAACCTAATGACTGCCCCTGGGCCGAAGGAAATTAAATATCAGAGTACCAGAGCACGGGCCTTTTCGATCGCGGCCCCTACCCTGTGGAACCGACTCATGAGTCAGCGACACACCTGACTGGCCAAAAACCTGGCCGCCTTATAGCCAAATTTGTGTCCTGAGGCAGTGTCATGTGGTATATGACATCAGCCTGGAGATGGCTCCCAGGAGTTTGAACAAAAGGATTAATGGGCAATGATGATTTTTACCTAGTGCAAACCACCTTTTAAGACAAAGAAATTTGATTGGTCAATCTAGAGCCAAATCATTACCTATTGTGATACCTTAGCTAACACAGTGGAGAAGGTCTGCGTGACAGGATGAAGTAGTAGACAGACGATCATCTTTACCAATGTTCTACTGTGTAAGATGTTTGCCTTGATGGTTGGCAGGAAGAATCTTTTGTTAGGTGCAAAGATGTTGCAGCCATTCTATTGTTGACTGTTGGCTTCTTCATTTACATCTCCAAAGCATGTCTGGTCTCTGGAATGCAGAACATGGTGTGTAAATCTCCTCTGCATGGTGGTTTGCAGAAGTGAGGGTTGTCTTTTTGGGAACATCTCAGGAACATGACTTCTGTCATGGTTGCTTCCGGCACTGTCTTCTGGATGTCAGGAGTGCAGTTGCTGTCTGCAGGGTTGAGCAGCTTATTTGGGAAGTTCAGTCTGGAGTCCTCATTGCAGGGCAGGCACAAACAGTCATATAGTAACAGGTACAGGCAGGAAGCTGGCTGGAAACACTGCTGCAAAGTCCATACATGGTAAATGTCCATATTGGGGCTGGCACAGAGACCAAATGCTTATAGTCCAGTGAGATTGAATGTCCATAGTGCAGTAGGCATGAGTTTTAAGTTAACAGTGTCCATTATAACTGAAAGTTCATGTGGGTCTGGCACCAGAGCCAGAGAACTATAGTCCATAATGGTGGGAGAGGGAGTCCAAGACTAACAAAGGCTGTCAGAAAGAGAGAGAGAGCATATACACATTAAAAATTAACACAAAGCATAAGGGGATTCATGGGACTCATTCTGCTCCTGCTTCAGTGATTGAATGGTAAACTTTGAATACAAATTCCGTAAAAGAGACAGTATGATGTGGCATGAGAGAGCATTACATTGACATTATGCCTTGGAATATTGCAATGCCATGTGTGTATCTGCTGCGTTAGCCCCTGAATATGGGATCTGCTCACACTCTTATTTGTTTTACAGAGCTATGAGAGTGATGGTTTTGGTAACACACATGGGTTTTTACACATTTTGCTGTTTAATACCTGAAAAGTCTTTTCATTTTAAAATGAAAGAGATTTGTTCCGCTAGGTGGAAAATTGTCTCAGAGACTCAAAAGTGGTGCTATGTGGCCAGAATTCAGAACAATCTAGTGTAAGACATTCAGAACCTTTCCCTTGAGAGTTTATGATCCTTTTTGCACATCCCTATCTTCAGTTTTTCCTTTTGCAAGTCTCCGGTCTGCCAACAATCTAAACATATTCTAGGGATCTTGACATCACTGGTCTGATGAGGAAAAAAACTGTTGTGTATTCATAAAATGTTGAGGTTTCGATTGCTCATTTAAATTATTTGTTGAAATAAAGGGCAATGAATTCCTAAAATTAAAAAAAAATGATGACCACCACTTTCTTAGTTAAATACAGAGGTGACCTGAGCAACAGTAGAAGAACTGGTTATCTGAGGAGGGATCTCTTTATTTTTAAGGAACTTTTTAAAAAGGAATGATCTAGGAATTGTGTGTGTCTGTGTATAAATGAAAGGAATTGTTTAGAAACAGAGTATATATAACTAATATAGTAGGTTTGCCAGCCGTATCTGGCAACCTACCTGCAGGGAGCAATTGGGGGGATGAAAACAGGTGCACTAGCCTGATGCCAGCATACAACATTTACTTACCAGCGAAAAACCAGAAGTGGCACCATTACATTGGGTAGCACTCTAGAATTTGCTTTCAACTCTATAGAGTGTTGCTCCAGTGTAATGACAGCTTGTTGGTTTCTTCCCCCGCCAAAAGTGATGTTGTGTGCCAGTGTGCTATTGGCACCTCCCTCCATTTTTCCCTGCCAGCCTGTGATGCGCTGGCAGGGAATGAAGGAAATTGTTTAGAAGTCTCCCATTACAGCTATAGTGGAAGACCTGCCCACCCCCTCACCCCCGAGTAGATTAATAGGGTAGCAATGTGATAACCCTTCAAAATAACCTATTATATATCAGTTTTAAGAATGTTTCTTCAGGATGCAAAGCAGCAGTCTGGAGGAGTGAGGACTTTAAAAAGTCAAAAATACTGTTGCATAGGAGTTCTGTTGTGCTGCTAACTTCTGTGGAAAGATTAAAAATAAATACTGTTCCACCCCCCCCCCCCCCCCCACACACACATGTATTCAGGAAGATTCACAAACAAACATCCAATTGGCTTAAGGGAAGTGTGCAATTGTACAGTTAATTTATATGCAAAATCATGGACAAAGGCCACCTTAAAACTAACAGTTCCTAGTGAATTTTATAGACATGTACAGTCTTGTATTTCATGCTTCTTTTAAACTTATCTCCATACAATTGTGCTTTCTCTTGTTTTTTTAGAAAGTACTCTACAAATGCCTCCCTTTGATTTAGAGGATTATATCATTTTCATTAAAAAAAATAATGAACATGACACAGCTGATATAAGTACAGCTTTTCAGTTTTCTTGGCTCATGTTTCTCTAGATACTTCTAAATAAAGTGTGTAGTCAGACATTTTAGCTCCTCCGGATATTTTGCTAATAATCCATATTGTTGTGTGTGGTGATTTTTTATGCAATCACAGTAACAAATTTGTAGCTGCCTGAACTATTAGCTGGCATCACAAAATTTTATGATCTGTTATCTATTTTAATTTTAGGAAAGCTACACATTTTCACAGTACCAGAATACTGGAGATATAAGGGAATAATCAGAAACAACTGCAGCAATTTTCTAACCAGAAATCTCCATATAAAGTTGAATATTGTTCAATGCTATAAGGATTGTTACATATCCTGAGATTAAAATGCAACTAATGAGCAATGAGAATTGACATAGAATGAACTATATTTAGTACTTCTAGATAGCATGATATAGCTTTTGTGATAGACATGAACTTATTTTACCGTGTAATGTCTTAAGGCCATGCAGAAGCCACTATCTGTTGTTGAGGGGGGGGATTACAGTGGTTACCATGCAGGCATATAGTGTAGCCAGAATAAGTGCTGTGTTTCTCATAGAAGTTGCTGAATAAAGCATTTTGTTCTTTTTGCCCCTCTTATGAGATAATGAAGGATTTGAGCATTGTGGTTTATGATGTCATGGCATCCTGATGTTGAAGTTATTTTCTAGTCACTGTGATCAATTTATTTATTTTACGTATAGTGTCGCACCAGTAACCATCTGTTCCAAGATTGACTCATTCTTTCCAATGATAAATATGTTTGGGATGTTTTAAACAAGACTGAGTAAAAATCAGTAAAATCCCATTAAAAATGGTAGATTTAAAAAATTTTTTCCAAGTGGTCCGATTAGCTTCATAAGTAGATTATGCTGTGAAATTTCATAAGAAAGATGAACACAAGGAACAGAGGCTTTATTGTTTCTGTGAAGATTCTGACAAGTGCTGTTTCTTTTATCTGTGCCCAATACTGAGTGTGTATATGGGTATGGTATGAGAAAAAATGTTTGAGGGTGGTGGTGGCGTCATAAAGATTATGGTCAGGCTCAGCACTACTACTAGGTGAAATTGGGAATCGCTTAGAGTGCTGGCTTTTGGGAACACCAAATTAGATACCCCCATGTGACGTCTGCCACTGGCCCTCTTCCCTCCTGGGCTTCCCCATAAGCTGTGCAGTGGTGGACTGCACCTGCACAACAGCAGCAGATGTGGTCACCTGGCTGTGGGGGAGTGTGCACACAGATGTGAAGAGCCAGCCACGGTAGCAAGGAAGGGTTTCGTGGGCCAGCAACAGCACGGCAGATGCCAGTAGTAGGGGGTGGATGGGCAGGGAAGAAAAGCTGCCAAGGGACAGGAGGAAGACTAACCCCTAAAGGGCACAAGACATCCTGGGAAGAAACGGGGATGGGCGATGAAAGCATTTTATTTTTATTTTTTTTAATTCTGTGTCATCTTTCCTCCTAAATAAGGTGCCCTGTGGATGCATGCTTAGTCTGGGCAATCAGAGGCTGACCATCTGTCACTTTCTAGGCCGAGTGTCATGGCCATGCTTCCCCCAGTTATGGGGCAGATGTGCGCGCAAGCACATGCTAATGAGTCCCTGCTGGGTGTTTTCTACCAAAAAAGCCCTGGCCTCACCTAAAAAGTAAGTAGGGTGGTCTCATCCTGGAGCGCTCTCCCTTTCTCTGTTCTCCACCTGTGATTTGTGAGAGAACACTAAGATGTCCTACTCAGATTTGTAAACCTGTTTTTACATAACTGCCAAAAAACATCCCTCCCCTCTCATGAGACTTCCTGGTCCCACAGTTTTGGCCAGGGCTTTTTCTTTTTTTAGCAGAAATGCAATTCTGGCTGGCTTGGCATCGAGGGGTGGGGGTGGGGTGACCTAATATGCAAATGAGTTCTTGCTAGGCTTTGTCTACAAAAAAGCCAGTGTGAAACAATGGTAACATTAGGGGTTGTGGCCTAATATGCAAATGAGTTCCTGCTGGGCTTTTTCTACAAAAAAAAAAAAGCCCTGCATAGGTTCATTGTAACTTGGGAACAAAGCTACAGATCTTTCTCTGTGTGGGAGGGGATATTGGTTGGAGTCTTACTTCTGTGGGGAGACCACAAGGGGGTGGAATGGTTAAGCCCCTTCTCACACTGCAGTTTCAACGGTCAGCTGCTATTTGCTTTTGGTTTCCAGTGGTGGCAGTACTGGTTTACTGAAGAGTGAGATTTGAGTCCGGTAGCACCTCAGAGGTTAACATTTTTGGAGCATGAGCTTTTGACGGTCTTGCGTCAGATACATGCTTTTAACGAATGCTGGGGATCTCTGATTGTCTGTTGCCCCCCCTTCCCAGCCAGGTTAGATCCTTGGGGAATCAGCTGGCTAGGAAGAGAGAGGAGCTGATTTGACTTGTGAAATGTCTGGCTAAATTTTTTTCCTGGAAGACTTGTGTAATTCTGCCTCTCAGGGTTGCCAAGTGATCTGGAGAAACGTGTATAATATAGATGTACTGCTTTGTGTCTGAGTGAGAAAGATGGACTATAAACAAATGCGTCCATTGACGAGATTGCTCCCTGGCGCCCTCTTCACTGCCATTCACGGTTTGCACCGTGGTATACCCCGGAGTTGTGGCTGATGAAACGGCGACTTAGAGAGCTAGAGATGTGATGGCAGCATACTCGTGATGAGGCGACAAGAACATCTTATAGGCTGTTTATGAAGTCCTATGAGGTGGCAGTCAAGGCAGCAAAGAAGGTTTACTTTGCGGCTCAGATTGCATCTGCAAACTCTCGCCTGGTCCAATTGTTTAGTACAATTTGGACCCTTACTAATTTGCCACAGGTCAAACCAAATGCTAGGGAATTGGAGATTGGCTGTGAGGCTTTTGCAGACTTTTTTGCAGATTAGGTCTTCTCTTTCCACCGTGACCTCCCTGCCAACTTTGATACAGTAAGGGAACTCGAGGCTCCAAGCATGTCTTCTGATTCGACTCTGGATCAATTCACTCTACTTGGCCTGGAGGAAGTTGATAGAATCCTCTGCACTGTATGTCCCACTACCTGCGATTTGGACCCATGCCCATCCTGGCTAATATGTTCTTGCCAGATGGAGCTGCGGGCCCCATTGCAGGAGATTATCAACAGGTCCCTTATTGAAGGGATCTTTCCCACGCCTCTTAAAGAGGCAGTGGTTTGCCCTCTCCTTAAAAAGCCATCCTCGGACCCGGCCGAATTGGCAAACTATCGGTTGGTGTCAAACCTGGCCTTTTTGGACAAAGTTATTGAGAGGGCAGTGGCAGTACAGCTACAGGTGTTTCTAGAGGATGCCTCCGTATTAAATCCATAAACTGTTATATTGTTATATTATATAGTCTTGTTTTTAAAGCTGAATTGTTGTTTTAAAATGTTGTTAGCCGCACTGAGCCTGTAAAGGGAGGTCGGGATACAAATCTGATTAAATAAATAAATGAACATATATACATAAAACCATACTTTGCTTGTGTAGATTTTATCATACCTGAAAGTTATAGAAACACACATTTGTTGCTCTCTCTTGGGGTTGGGCTTTTCTAAGGATGGTGTTTTTTACTGAAAGTGGTCTTACTGCTTGTCTTGTTCTTATGCTGTTTGATATTTGGGTTCCTTGAACGGCTTCAGATAGCCTTGAGTCTTCTACACATTTACCTTTGGGACTCCAGGAATAATTTAGAAAGTTGCCTTTGGTGTTTTGGTGCTGAGGTAATATGGTCATGTTCAATAAATGTAGTTTAGACGCAGAGAATTATTGGGGTCTAAGAATTCAGTGGTAAATTGCATCAACAACATTTCTCATCCTCAGCTACCCAGGTTTTAAGACAGTGGATTTGTGGTTTGACTTATGCTTGTGATGGGAGAGGATGTGTGTACCCAAGGTTTTTAATGAGCTGTCCCCCTTGCAAGTGGTGTTTAGCAGGTTCAGGGAACAATTTCAAGTTTTATGCTTTTCATTTTCCCCACAATTCATCTGTTTTTGAAATTTGATTATCAGTGTGGCGGGGATGGGGACCAGAAGTTATCCTTGCCTAGGGTGCCAGACAGTCTAGGATTGGCCCTAATTATGGTTAGTGTTCCATTATTACACCCCCTAGCAGTTTACATTTTTCCTGGCCATGGTGAATATTCCTCATGTGGGAAGATATAATTATTTGAACTATTTGAATTATAAGTGAACTAAACAGTATATTAAAGAAATCATATACTGATTGTGCATGTACAGTATCTTGCATTAAGGTTCCTTAGTGCTGTGTTTGATGACATATACGTGTGTAAATTTCGTTAAAAATGGATGCTCTTACCATTGGATATCTGTCTTTCCTATTATGTAATGCAGGGTGTCAAACCACACAGGGTTCCTATTCGGCCCTTGAACAACTGGCTGGTTCCTGCTTCCTTCTCCAGTTCTGATTCTGCTGATAGACTGCTTTCACAGGGAGGGTGGGATATAAATTTAATAAAATAAATAAATAAAAATAGACAAGCTTTTGTTCTCTGCATTGGCTGAGGCTCCTCCTCAATGCCTCAATCGCATGGGAGAAATACAAAGCACCTTTTAGGCCAACACAGTTTTATTCAAGGTATGAGTTTTTGTGTACCATGCCACAGTGTGTGTATTCTCTTGGGCTCATTATGCTGTGGCTGTTCTGGATGCAGCTGGGTTTGCCTCCCCTTTTAAATTGTATTCATGCCTTCATGGGCCAGTCTTTCTCAATACGAAAGCAATGAGGAATAGGGTGGGGAGGAATTTTTAGTTCTGGATTGTAAGAATAAATTCCCTGCATATGGAATTGGCTTATTAATTAATTAGTATTGAGACTATGTTGATGTTTTATATTAATTAGTTTATTTCTGGAAGTATAGATTTACGGGTGTAGAGGTCAGTTTTTGTAGTGAAAATTGCTGTTTGCAATGTTGATTTAACCAAAGCTGTACGCCACAGTGTCTGCCTCCAGAGATCTAGTGGGCCCAGGCTGGGCCAATACATTCCAATGGGGGAGGCCACACTGGGGTCAGGGATCCCAGTGCTGTTGGGGCATGGGAAGTATGGCGGTGGGAGAAGGTCGTTTGTAGGAAGGAGACAGATATATGGATATGCTCGGTCCCTTTCCAACCTTCGTCCCATCCCGAGAGATGCTGGCTGTGGGGATAGAAAAGTACACCCTTCTCCGACACTGGTGTTGTACAATGCCAGATCTATCAATAATAAGATCTCTGTCCTCCAGGATCATCTGGTGGAACAGGCGGTAGACCTGGCTTGTGTGACCGAGACCTGGGTGCGAGATGGTGAAACTGCTGCCTTGAGGCAGCTGGCTCCCCCAGGTTTTTCGGTCCTCCACCAGTCCTGGACTAATGGTCGGGGAGGGGGTGTGTGGCGATATTTATTCAGGAGACTTTCTCCTTCAGGACACTCCCTGAGACACGGATTGCTGGCATTGAATGTGTAGGCCTGGTGTGGGATGCTGAGGAGAGCTTGGCCATTTGGCTGGTGTACTGTCCGCCTAACGCACCAGCCAGTGTCCTGCCTGGCCTGATGGAGGCTATATCCGCCTGGGATACCAATAGTATCCCAGACTATTGGTTCTGGGAGACTTCGGTGTCCATGCAGAGTATGTGACCTCCTCTCAGGCTAAGGACCTGGTGTCCTCCATGGCAGCACTAGGGCTCTCCCAAGTTGTTTCAACTCCCACCCATCAAGCAGGTCACACGCTAGATCTTATCTTTGTCTCAGGGATTGGAGTGGACTGTATTACAACAGATGTGGTGCCATGGTCAGACCACTTTGTCCTGAAGGCCTGGCTATCCTCGCCTAACCCTCCCTGTTTAGGTGGCGAGCGGGTTTACGCTCGCCCGCGGAGCCAGATGGACCCAAATAGGTTCCAGGAGGCTCTGCAGGATCCAATTCCCCCTGGCAGCCCATTAAGAACATAAGAACATAAGAGAAGCCATGTTAGATCACACAGCGGCCAAATATATATATATATATATATATATATATATATATATATATATATATATATATATATGTGTGTGTGTGTGTGTGTGTGTGTGTATATATATATATACACACACACATACACACTGTGGCTAATAGCCACTGATGGACCTCTGCTCCATATTTTTATCTAACCCCCTCTTGAAGGTGGCCATGCTTGTGGCCGCCACCACCTCCTGTGGCAGTGAATTCCACATATTAATCACCCTTTGGGTGAAGAAGTACTTCCTTTTATCCGTTTTAACCTGTCTGCTCAGAAATTTCATCGAATGCCCACGAGTTCTCGTATTGTGAGAAAGGGAGAAAAGTACTTCTTTCTCTACTTTCTCCATCCCATGCATTATCTTGTAAACCTCTATCATGTCACCCCTCAGTCAACGTTTCTCCAAGCTAAAGAGCCCTAAGCGTTTCAACCTTTCTTCATAGGGAAGGTGTTCCAGCCCTTTAATCATTCTAGTTGCCCTTTTCTGAACTTTCTCCAATGCTATAATATCCTTTTTGAGGTGCGGCGACCAGAACTGCACACAGTACTCCAAATGAGACCGCACCATCGATTTATACAGGGGCATTATGATACTGGCTGATTTGTTTTCAATTCCCTTCCTAATAATTCCCAGCATGGCGTTGGCCTTTTTTATTGCAAACGCACACTGCCTTGACATTTTCAGTGAATTATCTACCACGACCCCAAGATCTCTCTCTTGGTCAGTCTCTGCCAGTTCACACCCCATCAACTTGTATTTGTAGCTGGGATTCTTGGCCCCAATGTGCATTACTTTGCACTTGGCCACATTGAACCGCATCTGCCACGTTGACGCCCACTCACCCAGCCTCAACAGATCCCTTTGGAGTTCCTCACAATCCTCTCTGGTTCTCACCACCCTGAACAATTTAGTGTCATCCGCAAATTTGGCTACTTCACTGCTCACTCCCAACATTGGATGGGCTGGTGAAAGACTGACACAGCCGTCTTTCTGAAGCCATTGATGTGGTCGCTCCCTAGCGCCCTCTCTGCCCCCTTACCAACTTGGCTCCTTGGTATTCCCCGGAGCTGAGGCGGATGAAACGGGAGCTGAGACGACTAGAGAGAGTGTGGCAGAAGGCTTGAGACGAAGCTACAAGAACATCTTATAGATCATTTATGAAGACCTATGAGATGGCGACGAAGTCAGCAAAGAAGGAGTTCTATGCTGCCTCCATCGCTTCTGCAAAATTGCGCCCAGCTCAATTATTTAGATTAATTTGGTCTTTAACATCTTTGCCTCGGGGCATGCCAAACACTAGGGAATTGGATATAGGCTGTGTGGCTTTCACGGATTATTTTGCAGATAAAGTCTTGTTGCTCCACTGTGACCTTCCGGCCGCAATTGATACAATTCAAGACCACAAACAATGCCTCTGTTGAGAGGGGCAAGTTGATGATCTCTCTCAGGGGGGTTCGTATGCCATCACTGAAGGCTTTAATCAACCATGACAGACAAGGATCAAGGGGGCAAGTGGTAGGTTTCACAGCAGCCAGGGTCTTGTCAACTTCATCCTGGGACAGCAGGCTGAAATGGTCCAAAACTGGACCTTTCACGCCAAGGAACCATCCCTGGGCAGGGAGAGAGGGGTTGTCTTGGTAGTTGGTGATTCAATCCTTAGGCAAGTAGACAGCTGGGTGGCAAAACCACGTACTGACCGTATGGTGACTTGCCTGCCTGGTGCAAAGGTAGTGGACATTACGTATGTAGTAGATAGACTGATAGACAACGCTGGGGAGGAGCCAGTGGTCGCGGTGCATGTTGGCACCAACAATGTGGGGAAATGCAGTCGTGAGGTCCTGGAGGAAAAATTTAGGCTTCTAGGCGGGAGACTTAAGGCCAGGACCTCCAAGGTAGCCTTCTCAGAAGTGATACATGTTCCACATGCAGGGCTGGAGAGACAGGCACAAATTAGAAGTCTCAATGTGTGGATGAGACGATGGTGTAAGGAGGAAGGGTTTAAGTTTGTTAGGCACTGGGATGCTTTCTGGAACAAGTGGGAGCTGTACAAAGAGACGGTCTCCACTTGTCCCTGGATGGAACCAGGCTGCTGGAGCTTAAAATCAAAAAGATGGCAGAGCAGTTTTTAAACTAAATCTTGGGGGAAAGCCGACAGAAGATGAAATGTCTCTGGTTCGGGAGGACTCATCTCAAAGAGATGAAGGGTTAGCTGTTACTTTTCTACCGGGTAATGGATCAGAGTTTTCCACTGAGATGGTGGCAAACAGAATGGACTGCCTGCCACAGTCTCGAGGCGGCAGGAGGAAGGTGGCGGGCCTAGCTTGCCTGGGAAATTATAGATGTTTGTACACAAATGCTAGAAGTGTTCAAATTAAAATTGGTGAGTTGGAATGTTTAGTGTTGGGAGAAAACATAGACATTGTGGGAATTTCAGAAACTTGGTGGAATGAGGAGAATCAGTGGGCCACGGTGATTCCTGGATATAAGTTATATTGGAAGGATAGGGAGGGAAGGGTTGGAGGTGGGGTAGCTCTGTATGTCAGAGAGGGTATACAGTCCAGTAAGACTGAGGTCAGAGAATTAGATTCCCTTCTAGAAATGCTTTGGGTTGAAATAGAGGGCCCAAAAGGAAATTTAACAATGGGAGTTTGTTATCGCCCACCAAATCAAAAGATAGAGGACGATTCTAATATGATGAAAGGCTTAAAGATAATGGCTAGACGTAAAAACTGTGTCGTCATAGGTGATTTTAACTACCCGCAGATTGATTGGGTCAATATGTGTTCTGGTCGAGAGAAAGAGACTGAGTTTCTAGATGCACTCAATGTCTGTGCTATGGAGCAGATGGTCTCAGAACCTACCAGGGGTGGGGCGATCCTGGATTTGGTCCTAAGGAATGCCCAAGACTTTGTGAGAGATGTAAAAGTGATCGCACTGCTTGGGAGCAGTGACCATAACGTTATGGATTTCACCATTTGTATAAATAGGGAGTTGCCCTAAAAGACTAGCAAAGCCACGTTTAACTTTAAAATGGTAAATTCTCTGAGATGAGGAAGCATGTGAAGAGGAAACTGAAAGGAAAGGTAAATGCAGTCAACACCCTTGGGGAAGCTTGGAGGCTATTTAAAACTACAATCCTAGAAGCTAAGATAAAATATATACCACAAGTTAGGAAAGGCACAAACAGGTATAAAAGAAGGCCTGCATGGTTAACAAACAAAGTAATGGAAGCTGTAAAAGGTATGAAGGACTCCTTTAAGCGGTGCAAAGCTAGTCCAAATGAGATTAATAAAGGGAACACAGGCTGTGGCAAATCAAATGCAAGACTGTGAGCAGGCAAGCAAAAAGGGACTATGAGGAGCATATTGCAAAAAACATAAAGACCAACAATAAAAATTTCTTCAAATATATTAGAAGCAGGAAACCAGCCAGGGAGGCAGTGGGGCCTTGGATGACCAAGAGGTCAAAGGATTACTGAAGGAGGATAGGGAAATGTCTGAGAAGCTGAATGCATTTTTTGCCTCTGTCTTCGTTGTGGAAGATGAGGCATGTTTGCCTGCTCCAGAACTACTTATATTGGAAGGGGTGTTGAAAGACCTGAGTCAGACTGAGGTGACAAGAGAGGAGATCCTACAACTGATTGACGAATTAAAAACTAATAAGTCACCAGGTCCGGATGGCATACATCCAAGAGTTCTGAAAGAACTCAAAGTTGAACTTGTGGATCTTCTGACAAAAATATGTAATCTTTCATTGAAATCTGCCTCTGTCCCTGAGGACTGGAAGGTAGCAAACGTCACCCCCATCTTTAAAAAGAGTTCCAGAGGAGATCCGGGAAACTACAGGCAAATCAGTCTGACTTCAATACCGGGAAAGTTGGTAGAAATCATTATCAAGGACAGAATGAGCAGGCACATTGATGAACACGAGTTATTGAGGAAGACTCAGCTTGGATTCTGTAAGGGAAGATCTTGCCTCACTAACCTGTTACATTTCTTTGTAAATAATAAATTTATTATTATTTAGCCGCCCTGAGCCTGCCTTTGGCGGGGGAGGGCGGGATACAAAAATAAATTTATTATTATTATTATTATTATTTGAGGGGGGTGAACAAACATGTGGACAAAGGAGACCTGATAGATATTGTTTACCTTGACTTCCAGAAAGCTTTTGATAAAGTTCCTCATTAAAGGCTCCTTAGAAAGCTCGAGAGCCATGGACTCTTGTGGATCAAAAACTGGCTAATTAATAGGAAGCAGAGAGTGAGTATAAATGGGCAGTCTTCGCAGTGGAGGACGGTAAGCAGTGGAGTGCTGCAGGGCTCGGTACTGGGTCCCGTGCTCTTTAACTTGTTCATAAATTATTTGGAGTTGAGAGTGAGCAGTGAAGTGGCCAAGTTTGCAGATGACACTAAATTGTTCAGGGTGGTGAGAACCAGAGAGGATTGTGAGGAACGTCAAAGGGATCTGTTGAGGCTGGGTGAGTGGGCGTCAACGTGGCAGGTGAGGTTCAATGTGGCCAAGTGCAAAGTAATGCACATTGGGGCCAAGAATCCCAGCTACAAATACAAGTTGATGGAGTGTGAGCTGGCAGAGACTGACCAAGAGAGAGATCTTGGGGTCGTGGTAGATAACTCACTGAAAATGTCAAGACAGTGTGCGATTGCAATAAAAAAGGCCAATGCCATGCTGGGAATTATTAGGAAGGGAATTGAAAACAAATCAGCCAGTATCATAATGACCCTGTATAAATCGATGGTGTGGTCTCATTTGGAATACTGTTTGCAATTCTGGTCACCGCACCGAACCCCTGCCAGTTTTGAGACAGTTAGCGAAACTGAGGCCCCGAGCCTGTCTTCGGATTATACTCTGGATGGCTTTAGCCCCCTCAGCCTGGAGGAAGTTGACGGGATTCTCTTATCTGCTCGCCCAACAACTTGTAAATTGGACCCATGCCCTTCCTGGCTTATTAAATCTTGCCAGGGGGATCTTAGATATCTTGTACGGGATATCATAAATAGATCCCTGATGGAAGGGCATTTTCTAACGCCGATCAAAGAGGCTGTGGTCCGTCCCCTCTTAAAAAAACCATCTTTAGATCCGGCCCAATTGGCACACTATCGGCCGGTCTCAAATCTGCCCTTTTTGGGCAAACTTATTGAGAGGGCAGTGGCGATGCAGCTACAGACTTTCCTGGAGGATGCTTCCGTCCTTGACCCATTTCAGTCCGGCTTTCGCCCGGGACATGGGACGGATACGGTGTTGGTTGCTCTAGTGGATGACCTTCAATGGCATCTGGATCGGGGTGGCTCGGCGGTGCTGATGCTGTTAGACCTGTCGGCTGCGTTCAACACGGTCGACCATCGGCTACTGAAGGGTCGCCTCGCTGACGCGGCAATTCAGGGGTTGGCCTTACAGTGGCTTTCCTCTTTCCTGGAAGGTCGGGGACAAAGGGTCGCAGTTGGGGGGGAACTATCCCGGAGGTGCACACTCGATTGTGATGTGCCCCAAGGGGCGGTTCTCTCCCCGATGTTATTTAACATCTATATGCGGCCTCTTGCCCAGATTGCCTGAAGGTATGGGCTGGGGTGTCACCAGTATGCTGATGACACCCAGTTCTATCTACTGATGGACGGCCAGCCGGTCTGCGCCCTGGAAAATCTAGATCAGGCACTATATGCCGTGGCTGAGTGGCTCAGACTGGGCGGGCTGAAGCTTAATCCTGCGAAGACAGAGGTCCTTTGTCTGGGTCGCCGCGGCCCGGGAGGGGGAATCCCCCTACCAGTTTTTGACGGTGCGCCGCTGACAGCAGCGGACAGGGTCAGGAGCTTGGGGGTGCTATTGGAGCCTTCCTTAAAGATGGAGGCTCAGATAGCAGCCGCTGCCAAGTCCGCGTTTTTTCACCTTAGGCGGGCAAGGCAGTTGGCCCCCTTCCTGGAGCGCGACGACCTAGCAAGAGTGATCCATGCTACGGTCACCTCGAGATTGGACTACTGTAATGCCCTCTACATGGGGCTGCCCCTGTCCCGAACTCGGAAACTGCAGCTGGTGCAGAATGCCGCGGCCCGGCTGTTACTGGGTCTCCCAAAATGGGGACACATTCGGCCGGGTCTTCGGATCCTGCACTGGCTTCCAGTGATATACCGAGTCCGGTACAAGGTGCTGGTTATTACCTTTAAAGCCCTATATAGCCTGGGACCTGTCTACCTGAAGGACCGTCTTTCCCCACATGTTCCCCAGAGAGTACTGAGGTCGGGAACACAAAATCTCCTTACCATTCCTGGGCCAAAAGAAGCCCGCTTGAAATCCACCAGAGAAAGGGCCTTCTCTGTTATGGCCCCTACATGGTGGAATCAGCTGCCGGAGGAGGTGAGGGCCCTGCGGGACCTTGTTCAGTTCCGCAGGGCCTGTAAGACGACCCTCTTCCGGCTACCTTACACCTAGCTAAGATGAGAACTCAATGTAGCTTGCCAGATTTCTTCTTATATATATTTGGAATATTTATTAATTTTTAAGGTTTTATCTGTTTTAAATGTTTAATTGTTTACATGTTTAAATATCGTTTAATTTTTATGTCGGATCAATTGTTGGAAGCCGCCCTGAGCCACTTGTGGGAAGGGCGGGATATAAATTCTAAATAAATAAATAAAAATAAATTTAAAAAAGGATATTATAGCATTGGAAAAAGTTCAGAAAAGGGCAACTAGGATGATTAAAGATTTGGAACACTTTCCCTGTGAAGAAAGGTTAAAACGCTTGGGGCTCTTTAGCTTGGAGAAACGTCGACTGCGGGATGACATAATAGAGGTTTACAAGATTATGCATGGTATGGAGAAGGTAGAGAAAGAAGTACTTTTCTCCCTTTCTCACAATACAAGAACTCGTGGGCATTCGATGAAATTGCTGAGAAGTCGGGTTAGAACGGATAAAAGGAGATACTTCTTCACCCAAAGGGTGATTAACATGTGGAATTCACTGCCACAGGAGGTGGTAGCAGCTACAAGCATAGCCAGCTTCAAGAAGGAGTTAGATAAAAATATGGAGCAGAGGTCCATTAGTGGCTATTAGCCACTGTGTGTGTATGCGTATACTGTGTGACACAGAGTGTTGTACTGGATGGGCCATTGGCCTAATCCAACATGGCTTCTCTTATGTTCTTAATTCGTTTCTGAGCTGTGTAAGAGGACAGTGATTGCATGAACTTGAGGATTCCCCTAGGCTTTTTCCTGTAGTAACAGATCTTGTTTTTTTGTTTGTGATTCATGCCACTGAGTAGTCTCAGGTATCCTCTCAGCCTTTGTTTCCCATAAATAAATTGGCAGTAATGATATTTAGAGGATTTGTGAGGATAAATAAGCTAATGGCTGCACACTGTGAAAAAGGAAGTATTTAAATTGTGTACACAGACCATGTTTCAGCATATATTGACATTGTCAACAGCTATCTCCCCTTCATCCTTTGCTAGCATGCAGCATGGATACTATTAAGTGAGCTACAGCTCTCTCTTATGAAATTCTTTCCCACACAGACGCCGATGAACCAAGCCTCTACTCGTTCACACTGTATTTTCACTATTCACATCTCAAGCAAAGAACCCGGATCTGCAACCATTCGACGCTCCAAACTACACTTAGTGGATCTAGCTGGTTCAGAGCGTGTTGCAAAGTCTGGAGTTGGAGGTCAACTGCTGACAGAGGCCAAATATATCAATCTGTCATTACATTTCTTGGAACAGGTAAACTTCACATAAAGTTTAATTCTTCATTTTATGACTACTTTTGAAAAGTAGTTTGCTTTTAGTATGTTCATGTTCCACTGCACTTGGCATTGTGACCATTTTATAAACATTCAGGAAAGAATATGAGTATTAGTGTAGCTTATCTGAGTTAACAGCATGGCAGATATAATTTTCCTTGCACAATTTTACTGCACTGTACCTTTGTTATATAACTTCTTGTTTTTGAGTAATTTCAGCAGAAGTTGTTGAAGTATAGCACTAGTAAATGTGTTGTTCCATATCAAAGCAGGGCATATGTATTTCAGAGAAGGTTTAACAAAGCCCTAAACAGTAGTTTCTTGTACCATTTTAGTACAATGGCCCCATATCCAAAATCCCCACAACATTTATGAAATGAGTCTTACTTTCACATTTTGAAACATAGTGTTAATCCTGTTTTCCCCTCAGATACTTAAACATAACCAATCCAGCCTGCAACTCTTGAAAATTTGAAGCTTACTCTCATTTTTATTTATCCATGTTTATTTATCCAGAAAACACAGCAACAGAAATATTTTTCTGTTTCAGCACTTCATGTGGTTTTTTCCCCCTAATATTTCTCCTTTGTGCTGCTTTTTAAATCCTCTCACTTCATTCCACAAAACTCAGATCTCTATGTAGGAAGACATGCTTGAAGTACCTCAAAGACAGATTAGTAACTTGTTGAGTACATTATTATTACTGTATTGTGTTGTATCTATATTAATAGCTTAAAGAACATTATCCATGTTTCATGTGTTCTGTCAGAAAAGAAAATATTGCACCTGCTAGAAACAGATTTTTCCACTCTAAAGTTTCAATGCAGAGTATTGTTTTCATAGCCTAGTAAGCATTCAGTATAATATCAGGCTTTTGTTGATTTTGGAGTCCTGTCATGGACACATCTCCTTTTCCAAAAATTTCTTTAAAGCAATTGCTTTAAAGCTACAGTAACTGGGTACAGGTCAGTCTGTAAAGCAAGCATTCAAAGAGAAAAGCAGATGAAAGACTTAAGAAAATGTGTATTATGCTTTAATTGTGTGCCCCACACTTTTTTATTTCGGCATATTGGAGTTTAAAATAAAACACTTAGATCTGCTGTAGTTTATAAATATTACTGAGAAGTTGATTTTGTCTTCTGTATTTCTACAAGGAGTTGCACTCTTCCATTAAAGACAGTGGTGTTGGAAGGGTATAACTAGGGGTGGTAATGGGGTTTTTGCTGCCCCAGGCTGCTGCCCCACCTGTGCCCCCCTCCCTGCCCCCATGGGGGGATCTTTAAATGGGGGGGAGGTGCAGCTGCTTCTCCCTCTCCTCTAGATGGAGAAGTGGCAGAAGCAGCTGATCTTCCTCTCCCCCTCCCATTTAAAGACCCCAGCTCATCAGCAGGGGTATTGAAATGGTGGGGAAGGGGTCACCCTGGCACCATCTCTTTCATCCGTCTGGTCTGGGTGCATGAAAGAGGCAAGTGCGGGGCCTCTGCCTTGCTCTGAGGTTGCCTTTCCTTGCAAGTCTGTGAGTGGTCTGAAATCACAGTGTAGACCAAGGCAGGAAGGAAGCATTACACTTCAGTGGGGTGTAATGACACACAGTCTACCTTGTAAAGCCATTTGGAGAGTAGTTGTAATTCTGAGTGATCTCCAGCCCTCACTCTGGGATTGGCAACAATGATTCCCCAGGAGGAAATGGCTGGTTTGGTGGGTGGAATCTATGGCATTGTACCTGCCTGAGGCCCCACCCCTCCTCAAACCCCACCCTCTCTAAGCTCCACTCCTCAAATCTCCAGGAATTTCCCACCCTGGAGTTGGCAACCCAATCTCTGTCCCTTTATCTGTCCCTTTTAACTTCAGCTTTCCATCTCCTTCCCCCTCCCTGAAGCCTCTCCCTAGGAAAAGTACAGTCTTTCTGCACAGTGGAGGGACCAAAGCAGCTTACATCATTCTCCTGTTCTCCTTTTGATGCTATGCATAACAACCCTGTGAGGTAGCTTAGGCTCAGGGCCGGCCCTGCCACTAGGCAAAATAGGCAATTGCCTAGGGTGCCAGTCTTCTGGAGGCACAAAATTGGGTGCCTCCATAGTGACGTTATCAGTGCAAGGGGGGGGCACCAGAAGTTAGCCTTGCTAGTTAGCCTAGTCTAGGGCCAGCCGTGGTTATGCTGAAAGTCTGTGGCTGGTCCAAAATTCCTCGATCTACTTTCACAGCAAGAACTTGGGTCTCGTAGACCCTGTTCTGCAGCTAAGTCCTATGCCACACTGGCTATCATAGGAGTGCTGCTACTGAACAGTAGCAAGCATAATACTCAGTCCTTTGAACAAAAGGAAGCATTTACACCAAGAGTTCTTTTCCTTTATATGGTAAAATTGTCCAGCTTTCCCATGTAATCCTGGTGTGATATTCCAAATGATGAATGTCTCTCTATGGATGCAGCCAAATTTTCAAAGAGGAAAGCACAAGGTTGTACTAATACCCTTGTTTCGCAAAAGCTTTTTCAAGCTATAAAAGACCTCTTAGCAGAGACTTCTTCAAGCTGCAATAAACCTCTTGGTAGAGAGCATATTCAAGCTATAATAGAAATCTTAGCAAAGAGCTTCTTCAAGCTGCAATACACCTCTTAGCAAATTCTTAAAGCAAAGGCAATCATAGCCCAGATGTTTTCTAACAGAACACCCAAAGGTGCTGGGTGCAAGCAACCAGGCCTATGGTAGCCAACCTCCAGGTGGAGCCTAAAGACCTCCTGGTATCACTACTGAACTCCACACAACAGATCTGTTTCTCCCTGGAGAAAATTTTTGGAGGGTGGACTCTATGGCATTCTATTCAGCTGAAGCCTCTCCCTTCCCCAAACCCTGCCCTTCTCAAACTCTACCACAAAATTTCCAGGAATTTCCCACCATCGTGGAACTGGTAGCCCTAGTCAGGACTGGGCCTAGTGAGTTCTCCCTCAAAGGCCTTTAGTGATACCTTTCAGACTGACACTCTCCTCTCTGATAATGTTGTTAGTCTTAAACACAGGAATTTAGTCTATCTCTGTGTCTCTCTGGCTTTCTTCCCTCCATGTATCTGCTCTGCTGCCATGGGACCCCCCCCCCTTTCTCCGGCTGTTTCCCTTCCAGAGGAGGAGAGGGAGAAGCCCTCAGCCAATCAAGGGAAGGCTTTCTTTCTCTCGCCTGCAAAGTAGTGGCAGGCAGGTCAGCCAATGGGAGAGTTTATTACCATTATGTTATTTTAATATGGCATGCTAACTTTGTCTGCTTTCATTTGTATCCCGTCTGCAGTACCACATGGAATCTTACATGCACATTGCCTTATCATAGAATCCTCTCTAGTTTGGGAGCATTAAATGTTTCTTATTGTTGCCTTTGATACCTGTTGTCTCTGTCAAGAGGCAGGGAAGATCCATTACCCATTCATTTCATTTATTGTCATTGTTGAGAAATGAGCTCCAGGTTCTCTTCTTTTGTGTTAAGAATGGTTTTTGTCTACTGAAAAATTGTCCTATTGCTTCTTTTAAAGAGTAGGCTTAGATTTTTGTTCTATTGTTGAGCAAGGCAAGAATAAAGCTGTCCAATGAAGTGGTCACCAGTTTTTGTTGCACAGGTTTAGAAGAAGGTCATTCCTTTCTGGTCTACAAGAAATTGCCAAGAAGACAAAGGTATTTCTTGAATGAAAGCAAAAGACAGAGTACTAACTTTGGCTGATGGTTTCCTTCACAAATCCCATCAAAATCACTCAAACCTAGAATACTAGTGAGAAAAGGGCAGTGAAGGAGACATTTAGATTCAGTTTTGCAAGTAGGAATTTTAGCCTCAAAAAAGCCTGAAAAAGAGATGTAACGGTTTCCTTCAATGGCTTTTCTTTCCGTGCTGTTATGAAATAGCCAACAATTCCTGGAAACAGGCTCATATTTTCAAACCAGTAGTGCAGAGCATTTACCAGTAAAACAGCCTCTACTGCCTCTTCCAGGTAACATTTGTAGGTTTTTCTATTTGTGAGTCTGCATAGAAGCCACAAAGGAGGCCGTACAGTTACATTTATCTGTAATCGTTACTTTACTGATAGCTGTCTGTGCAGTCACTTTCCCCATGGTAAGGGTTAGAGTGTTAGTTCTGTGCCTTGGCAGTATTGAGAAGGAACTGAGCAGATGAGGACAGTTAATATTAAAGCGCTGGTGAAAAAGAAGAACAGAGCCTGTCACTCTGAAGTGCCACTTTCTTATCTGTGCATGTGCATATCTCGTTGTGTGACTACCCAAAGAAAAGTACTTAAAAATATTGACAACTGCATTGTATTGATAGAAGCCTTTGCTGATTTTGGCAAATTCATGGTGACCCTATGAATTTATGACTTTCAAAACAGCCTTGCCCAGGTCTTGCAAACGGAGGGCTGTGGTTTCCCTGTTTGCGTCAATCCATTTCATGTTAGGTCTTCCTCTTTTCCTGCTGGCTTCAACTTTTCTTAGCATTATTGTCTGATTTCTAGCATTTTATTGTTTCCGTCCTATGTCTTGAGAGCTCTTTTATGTGGAAAGGTAGGTTATAAAAGCTAGATGTAACTAACAGATCAATTCTAAGCAGAGTTGCCTCCTTCTAAGTCCACTGAAGTCACTCGACTTAGAAGGTGGTAACTCTGTTTTGGATTGCACAGTTAATGTGATACATATGGTTATACTGCATTGATTCAAATGTTGGTACATAAACTAAATCAAATATTTAAGTCTAGCAGAGTAAGGCTGCAGTCCTAAGGACACTAACCTGAAAGGAAGCTTCATTTAATAACATGGAATAACATAGGCCTTATTTCTGAGTTGACCTGCTTAGGCTTGCTAGTTAAGTCTTAAGTACCAAAAGTGAGTAATATTCACTAATCAGTACTGGCCCAACACCACATGGCGCCCTAGGCAGACTTGCTGCCTGGCGCCCTCTTCCACAGCACCCCCCGTGGCTCCCCCTGCAGCTCTGTGCCCCCTGTGACTCCCCCCACCCCGCAGTGCCTCCTCCTCCCCCCTCCCTTCCCCACCCCATGTCTGTTTCAATGCCAGAATGGGGCTCTAGCACCGCGTTCCCGGCTAACTAAAGGTGCACCCCCCTGCCAATCAGCTGATCAGAGGGTAAAACAGTGCTGCGTGGCCCCACTCATTGTCAGGACAAGTGACCTGAACGGGTGGCCCCGCTGCTGCTGACTCCTCTCTACTTCTTTCCCATCCAGGAAGTAGAGAGGAGTCGATGGCAGTGGGGCTGCCCTTTCAGGACGCTGGTCCTGACAGACAGTGAGCGTGGCTACACGGTGCAGTTTTATCAGTCGTGGGGGGGCGCCTTTAGATAGCCGAGAACACAGTGCTAGAGCCCCGTTCCGGCACTGAAATAGACCTGGGGTGGGAAAGGGAGGGAGGAGGAGGCTTGGGAGCAGGCAAAGTAGGCATTTGCCTAGGGGGGAGGGGGGAAGGCTGAATTTGGCATTCCCACCCTGCCAGCGCCCTAGGCAATCACCTAGTTTGTCTAGTGGGCGAGCCAGCCCTGTCACTAATATATACTACTATTTCATTGATGAAACTGCTCAGTTGTAAAGTGATATTAGCATGATGCCAAGAGCAAAATAATACACTTTTCTGTTTCTGTTCTTGCAGGTGATTATTGCCCTGTCAGAGAAACATCGGTCTCATATCCCTTACAGGAACTCTATGATGACCTCAGTGCTAAGAGACAGCTTAGGAGGAAACTGCATGACCACAATGATTGCAACACTATCAATTGAGAAAAGGAACATAGATGTATGTTAACCCCTTTTCTTCAATATAGTATGCTTTAAGTATAACATATTTTTAAAATTATCTATTTCATTAAGTTCTAACATATCAAAGCACAAAATTAATACAAATGTTTTGTTTAAAATCATGGCTTGTGATCTTGGTACCAAGATCTTGGTACCATTTTAGTTTTCTTGGTACTCAATCTTGTTCTGAACCTTGTTGGTCTTCTGTGAATGTATTGTAAAGATTGGGTTCCAGTGATAAATAAACCTCCAAACTGAAGAAAGACGGATGAAACGTCTTGATATCCAAAACAGACATCTTTGGAAGGGCTTCTTTTAGTTCCACAAACTAAATACTGGAATATTGTTACTCCTTGGAAAGACTGTTTTTTAACTGTCTTCTGTGAATGTCTTTTTGCTACATGCTCTCGTCGATTTGAAGTTCTACATGCAAGCTTTGTCAGAACACCACAATCTCTACATTACACTGTTTTGTTGTTTAAAATTTATTGTGCCTCTTAGCGGTTTTTTATTTACATAGCTGTGCACTAAGATCCTATAGTTTTGCTATACTCAGTGTCCTGGCAGCCCACAACCCTGAGGATCTCCACATGTTTGCAGGGCTGCTGCACTTCTTCCACGGGTGGCATCACTTGGAGATCATGTACAACGAAAACATGTGCAGCTTCCACCTGCTCATGCTCTTTGACAAGTTTTGCAGTGTGCTGGTGGTGACCAATCACGATGATCCCGTCATCTTCGTCTTCCAGTCCCTCCAGCAGTGAGAAGGACATGCTGCTTTGGCCCTCCCCCCTGAGCTGGGGGGGGCCTTGCTCTTCCATGGCCACCCCCAACAATGCTCTGAATTCACGACACTCTCAGCTGGGAAGTCAAAGGGGAAGGGGGCTGGGTGTTAGCCCCGTGGACACACACAGCTTTTGCCAAACAAAGGACTGGGTAAGGCTGTCACCAGAGCAGCAAGTCAGACATTTGGGCTCTGACTTTGCCCCAGCAGTTTCGGAAGGAACTGTCCTGTTGCGAAGGATGAGACGTGTCTCTCTAGCCATTAGATGTGACTCTTCCACAACCCCAAGCAGCCGCCTCCACTTGACCAGTAAATGGAAAAAATGTTGTTTAATAAATCTGGTTTGTGAATAATGGGCTAATAATCATATTTAGTATATAATACTTGTAAGAGTTCAAAACACTGAATAATCTTACAACAGCTGTATGAGGTAGGTCAGTGATATCCTCATACTGCAGATATGGGATTGAGGTTACACAGTGAGTTAATTGTTGCAGTATGATTCCTTTTTCTCAGCTTCAGTATTACGTTACTATACTGCATTCACTCAAAAGAAGAAAAAAGGCTTCTGTGCAGCTAAATTCCAGTTAATTTTATAAACATAAATGGATTCAATCCCTTAAAATGACAAAACGATCTTCTAGCATGATACAATCTATAAATTATGCTTTCTTAGTAGAGATGGGAATTCTGTACTGGCAAAATGGAAGGATGTACTACTGATATGGGTGTGATGTCATTGGTACGCCCATGGTAGATAACAGCTGCACTGGCAGTGCACTTCCAGTGCAAAGAGTAAATCTGGGTAGAGTTAGTATGTAATGAGGAGAAGCAGGGTTTCTTTGGAATTTCATACTTTCTTTGGCCAACTTCAACATAAAATTACTGCACCAAAAGAGGTGGTGTAATTTCTCCTATGGAACTTGTGAATATGACTCAGTAGCAGAAAATACCTTTTCTGATGTAGTTTGATGTTGATGAGCTTGGTCAAATCCCAAGAAATATGAAATCGTTTATATGTTGTGAAAAATGAAGATGTTTGTCTCAGTAAGAATAGTGGACTGTATTAAATTATCTAACACTTGCAAGTCTTTGAAGGTGTGGACTGGTGGGTTAATATTTTAGAAAAACATTTTAAATTAAAATAAATTTGCATAATATGGCTGGTTTCATTCTTATCTCATACAGTAGTGCAAAATAAAAAAAATTCTCATATATCAGTTCTATGCATCTTTACTCAGAAGTAAGTGAATTCACTGAAAGCAGTGGTACTAATTTCTAAGCAAGTACTGCCATTCAGGATGTGTACCAAATGACATTACATTGCAACTTTAATTTTTTGTTTTTAATATCAATTCATTCTTTTTATTGCATTAGCTCAAACAACAACAATAAATAAATAATGTATACATAGTATAGCCAGGGGATCCTAAGACTGTCTGACAGCCAGAAGTTGTTGTTGTTGTTATTATTATTAGTTTATTTCTATTCTGCCCCTTCCCCCTTTTGGGGGGCTCAGAGCGGAGTACAACAATTTAAATTAAAATCACAATAAAATCATAATAAAAAACAAATTCAGTGTTCAGTAAGTGCAGTAAGTTAGTTCAGCAAGGTGATATGAGCAAGATTATAGCTCCACAATACAGTAAAGGCATAGGGGGAGGCCAACCGATCTAATAGATGGATGCCCGCTGCCTCATCCAAAGACTTGGCAGAACAGCTCTGTTTTACAGGCCCTACGAAAGGCCAGTAGGCCAGGTAGGGCCCGGATCTCTATTGGGAGCTGATTCCACTAGGTCAGGGCCAGGATCGAGAAAATCCTGGCCCTGGTAGAGGCAAGATGGGCATCCCTTGGGCCGGGGACTGTCAGAAGATCCTGGGAGGCTGAACGAAGTGACCTCTGGGGCGTATATGGAAGGAAAGAAAGTTCTAGCTCTTTTAGAGGTATGCGCCACTAGATGGTGAACTAGACTTGTTTTTAAGGCAAGAGACAATTCAGAGGTGGTTTGTCATTGTCTGCCTCTGTATCATGCCCCTGGTATTCCTTGAAGGTAGCCCATCCAAATACTAGCCAGGGCCAACCCTGCTTAGCTTCCAAAATCTGATGAGATAGTGCTAGTTGGGCTATCCAGGTCAGGGCAATTATTATTATTAATTAATTATTAGCTCAAAGACATAGCAGAATAGTGAACACACAGTATAGAAACTGATACAATAAACAACTGTGCACAATAACAAATAAAGAATAAAATTTGAAGTCTTAAGAAATGTTTTTGTGTTTATAATAAATATGTATTGTCAAAACAGCTCACAAAAATTTCCTGGTCACATAGAAACAAAATTGTACACAAGGATAATACCACAGTGCTGAGTAAGAATATGTCAGAACCCTCATGATGAAACTCAAAAAATGGACTTTCTGTATTTAAAATAAGACAATATCTGTTTTTTAATATGGTCCAATGAAGATGACTTTGCATCCTGCCAAATCAGTCCAATGAATTTATGCCTCCTCCCAATGTGTCCACTAGCTTAAACCAAGCTGTGTTTCACATTCCACTTCCTCAAGAGCTTTTGAGCGTACACCATTTTTGAGGAACTAGATACCTGTGTATAAGTCTTGGGACATCACAGAATGCTGTAAAGATTCTGTTGGCTCTTGTACAGAGTTTTGTTATATCAAAGCCATAGCAGAACAGCAACAGTGGTAAGAACAATAAAAGAAGAAAATAAGGCAATCACCATATCTAGTAAAATCCATAAAATATCAATTGGAAGGTTAAAATACATAATTTTAGTAAATAAATGTAATATATCAGTAAGTTAAAATAAATAAGAGTTTAAAACATAACTCTTATAACTAAAAGAAACAGAATTAACAATAACTTATTATTCTTATAATAATGTGATGAGCGTAAAACTAGTGAACTGTTCATTGACTAACGTTGCATCGGAGGGTTTTGACTGTATTTTTATAATCAGGGCCACAACAGATGGGCATTTAGGGGCAGATCGGAGGTGTCCCAAATTGGGCCGGCTCAAAAAGAGCTGTCCTGAACCTTCCACATGCTCCCCAGCAAGACGGCCCCATCCCGTCTGCGAGGTGGCTTGGCGTGATCAGACAGGGAGTGCCTCAGACCCTGGACCTATGTTCCCTCTAAGCTGCAGAATCCTGTGAGCAAAAATTCTACTTTGTGAGCTACTGGTATTAAAGTTGTGAGCTACTGCATAAATTATTGTGCTCTGGGGCCATTTTTCCTGAGCTAAGACAAAAATGTGTAAGCTGGAGGCTAAAAATCCATGAGCTAGCTCACGCTAACTCTTAGACAGAACATTGGCCTGGACTGCTATTTTTCTCCTACAAGTCAAGCGCTCATGAGCTCAAGTCCTCTGGGTATTTAAAAAAAAAAAGCCGGAAATGGCTTGGGGTGGCTCGGCGATTTCACACCGCCAAGCTGCCGCGAGCCATTTCCGGCTTCTTTTTCACACCGCTAAGCTGCCTCACTTGTGCATTTTCCCATCAAGACGTCAAAGAGGTGACTGGCATGTGATTCAAAAATTTGCAACCACTTTGACAGTGGTAGCTTTTTGAGCATCTCTGAGGCCGCTGGAGGACAAGGTGAGTATGGGATAGGGCTGGGCAGCAGATGTTCACATTTGCAAGGATGCATACTATCAAAGGATCCAGGTTGTAGTCTATTCCAGTTAGAGTCATCAGGTTGCCCATTATGGCAGGGTTCCCGCTAGCAACCCTTGCTATCTTTTCTCTTATGGGAGAATATTGAATTTTAAAAATCACTGTTGCACCAATGGTACCATCCCCATATCCCTGTCCCACCCAGCTGAGTGTTAGCCATCAGCTAGTAACCCTAATTCCAGTTGCTTATGTTTCTTTCTTTCTTTCTTTCTTTCTTTCTTTCTTTCTTTCTTTCTTTCTTTCTTTCTTTCTTTCTTTCTTTCTTTCTTTCTTTCTTTCTTTCTTTCTTTCTTTCTTTCTTTCTTTCTTTCTTTCTTTCTTTCTTTCTTTCTTTCTTTCTTTCTTTCTTTCTTTCTTTCTTTCTTTCTTTCTTTCTTTCTTTCTTTCTTTCTTTCTTTCTTTCTTTCTCCCACCCTCCCCCGATGGGCTCAGGGCAGCTAATATTAAAAACAGAATATGCAGTAAAATCACTTCCAAACATTTTACATTCATTAAAAGTCCAAGATGCAGGGTGATGTTCTGGTTATTCTGATGTTCTGGTTTCAATTATATTGGTTCAGTGAGATTGTCGGTGCTGTGGAATAATAGCCACCTCCCCTTAACCATTGAAAGCAAATTTGAACAGTTCAGTCTTACAGGCTGTAACGGTCCGACCCTTATGACCGAGACCAGGTGGGCCGTTAGAATGGTGGCTCAAACAAAAATCCAAATATCCAGGCCCAAAACCGGATCCTGGGGTAAACTGCCACCAGGCTGGATTACTTTTTTTCACTCTGAGATCCCAGCCCAACCTCAGAGTTTTATCCTCTAAAACCAGGGAAAGCCCAACCACAGCAGATGTGGCCGGGAGTTCCCCAGACAAGGTATTTTTTCTTATTTGGTAGATTAGGCGACCTTCGGGGTGGTCGAGTAAGCTTTTGGCATGTTGCTACAACCCCCCACACAAAGCGACAAGAAAGCTCTTTTTTAAAACCAAAAAAGAGTTTATTTAAAGATAGGCTTAAAAATTATCATTAAGAGCAGTGAGCCAAAACAATAACTTTGCAAAATATACTTAACTAAAGGCACCATATGGTTCCAAAGAAATCAGGCAACAAAGTCCATTGAATTCACAAACAGAGAGCCCCAGCGTAGAGTCTAGGGTCCCAGAGTCTAGTCCAATCGTCCCATAGAGGGCCCAGAACAAAGAAAAAGCTAATCTTTTTATTCTTAAGGAGCCCTCGTGGGTAGATTCGAAAAACCCAATCAGAACTCAACTCCACAAAATAGCATTAATGAGACCCAGATATTGGTGTTAGCCACAGGTGTCTCCCTTCAGTTTCCTGGGCAACGAATCTGCAGGTGCACCAACTCAAGGCTCTCTCTAATGGGCCTGACCTTTAGGTTCTAGGGCTTTGCCAAAAAAAAAGAAATATTAAAAATTTATAAGCAGGCCTCCAGCCTGCCCAAACTTAAAATTAAGAGGAACCATATATAATTTTGGTCCACAGCATTACACAGGCCCTGTGGAACTGTAGCAGGTCCTGCAGGCCCTGATGTTTTCGAGGAGGGTATTCCACAGAGCGGGGGCTATGTCTTCTGCTTTTATAATTGTCTCTGTAGAACAAATAGGAGTCAATTGCACCTTTAGGACCAACTTAGTTTTATTCAGAACGTAAGCTTTCGGGTGCATGCACACTTCTTCAGACGAGGAATGAGGTACAGTAAGCAGAGTCACATATAACTGGTGGGGTTTGGAATGTGAAGTGGTACAAAGTTAAAAACCAATAGCAGAATAGTAAAATTAACAAATTCAGAAAACCTTTGATCTGGGTCACATTAGTGTGGGAAACCATAAAACATAATAACAATAATAATATATTTTTTTAAATTTATATCCCGCCCTCCCCACCGAGGCAGGCTCAGGGCGGCTCACAAGACATGGTACATACCATGATTACAATAAAATACAGTTAATACAATAAAATTACAAATTCATAAATTAAGTTAAGTAAATAAATTAAAACCAGTATAAAATTGAAGGTGCTACAGTTCAATACATATACATATATAAAGATGGGCTAGATGCCATTACCAGGATTCCACCTTAAAAAGGCAAGTTGGAAGAGGACGGTTTTACAAGCCCTGCGGAACTGATTGAGGTCCCACAGGGCTCACACCTTTTCTGGCAGCTGATTCCACCATTGGGGAGCCATTATCGAGAAGGCCTGCTCCCTTGTTGTTTTTAGCTTGGCCTCCCTTAATCCAGGGATTTTCAGAAGATTTTGAGAACTAGATCTCAGTGCTCTCTGGGGAACATATGGAGAGAGGCAGTCCCTAAGGTAGGCAGGTCCTCGACCATATAGGGCTTTAAAGGTAATAACCAGGACCTTGTAATGAACTCGGTACACAATTGGCAGCCAGTGCAGTTCCCGCAGCCTTGGCTGTACATGATCTTCTTCGTGGTCTCTGTGCTTCACACTCATGGGATAGAGCGCCTGCGCCGATCCCTGAATCGGTATCTGAAAAGCCCGGGATTTTTCTGTGCTCTGCGCCAATGGGCATGCGCAGGCATCCGAGTACGCATGCTCACCGGCACCAGCGCGGGGATCCCGCCAGTTCCTTTCTGACCACTGCGTGGAGAGGATCTACCTTTCCGTGTCCCCGGTCAGTGAGATAGTTGGTTTTTGCCTTTATCATTGTATATAGCTTGTTTGTTGTTGTTTTTTAGTGTAGATAGATAGTTATTAGATAGTTAGTTTAAAAAAAAGTTTGTGATTGTTGGACTTGCCCTTCGGGGCCTTCCCCCCATTTGTTTCCCTTAATTTTTCCCCTCAGAGGACTCTGAGTGGGTTTTTTTGTGACTGGCGTCTATGGAAAGACGTTGGGGTTTTTTCAAATGCTGCCACTCTTGTGGGAAGAAGATTGCCCCCCCCCCCCAGACGGCCATTCTCTGTGTTTTCTCTGCTTGGGTGAAGCGCACCGCGTGGAGTCCTGCCCACACTGTCTCTGCTTCTCCAAGCAAACGAGGAAGAACTGGGCGGTGCGGCTTTCGGCTGCCTTAACCGAGTCGGCACTTCGCCCTCAGAAATCGGCATCGGGCCCGTCGGCATCAACCATGGCAGACACTGCGGCCCCGACGGTCACATCAGCCGATGTGATACCGGTCTTGACCGAAATGCCGATCGAGCGAGGTCCCTCCACAAAACGATCCCATGAAGGATCAGTGGACATGCCCGCCAAGAAACGTCGGGATGACTCGGGGACCCGAGCATACGTACCGAAGAAGGCGAAGTCCAAAGAGAAGCGGAAGAGGTCCCGCACTCCATCGCCTTCTCGCGATGTTTCGGCACTGATGACTTCTGCTCTGCCGAGGAAGATCCTGGCGTCCCCCGTACTGCAGCCCATCGGCATCAAGAGGCAGTGTTCATCAATCCCTTCTCTCGATGTCTGAGCAGGAGATCGACCTCACTCAGCGATCCCCGTCTTCCGGGTCGTGGCGACGTAGTGGGAGTGGTTCGATCTCTGAAGTAGAGGCATCGGCACCGATGGACCCGTCTACCCCGATGGAACCTAGGGGCAGACAGGAGCTGGAGCCTTCCATGGCACCATTCCGTTTCCCACCACTACCACCGTGGGAGCAGCGTCAGTGGCCGCCCACCTATCCGTACCCTTACCCTCCATATCTGTGGTTTCCATCGAGGGAGTTTGCGGTGTGGGATCAACAATCGGAGGCATCCTGCATGTCGAGGCTTTCGCACCATTCACGGAGGCCATCGGCATTGATCCCTCTGGAGAGGCACACCACCCCAGTGGCTGAAGCTCATCGGCGACCATCGACATCGACCCGTTCATCCATCTGGGAATCGACGCCGATCCTCTCCGAACACTCCTTGCAGAGGGAATCCTCCTCGGCGGCCTCTGAGAGCAGTACCGACACCCAGGAACGTGCCTTGGAGCCTTCGCCAGTGTCTCATACGGCCGAGGATCTTCCTTTCTCGTCATCGGAGGATCTGAAGTCCTATGGCGAACTGGTGAAGAGGATGGCAACCTCCGTCTCCCTGCCTGTGACACAACCACAACCCATTGTGGATGATAATGTCTTGGACATTATGCAAAGGGACACATCCACAGCAATCACTTTGCCAATCACCAAAGTGATTCTGCAGGCAGTCAAGGAGAAGAAACCATCTTCTACGCCGGTGTCATCTAGAAGACTGGACCACATGTATAGGGTCCAGGAGGCGGGTGGTCCAGCCTTCTAGGGTCCCGGGAGGTGTTTGTTCCAAGTTTCATAATAATTTGTAATTCAGCAAATTCTCTCTCCATTCTGTTCTTGATTCTGTTCCATTCTCTGTAGTTTGTGATATTATCGTGTCTGATATTTTTTCCTTTTTTCCTTTTTAAAGTTTTTGTAATCTTAGTCCTATTGTATGTCTTATGTTGCTTGATTAAATAGTTTCACATTGTGTGATCCATTTTGAGCAGAGAGGGCAAGCTGAATGTGGGTTACCAGTTTTGATGGCAAATGCCAGTTGATACTGATTTAACATAAATTATATCAGAACTATTATCCATTCTCAAGATAGCTGTTGTATTTTATGAGTCATGACTAACTTACATGGTTCGATGTTAATAAAGTTGTTTCCCTCCCCCCCAAAGGAATCTATATCAACTTGTAGGTTTGCACAGCGTGTTGCCCTTATTAAGAATGAAGCAGTGCTTAATGAAGAAATTGATCCCAGACTGGTAAGGACTCATCTTCATTGTTTAAATATGATAGTCATGTTTAAACTAAAAGGTTACTAAAAGTTCCTAAAAGTTTATAATTAACTCATAAATTTGATGATGCAAGCTACAATTTTTGTTGTCATGTAAAGGCATATTCCCTCTCAACTCTTTTTCTTATTGCTTTTCCCATAGCTTTACAGCATTAAAAATGATGTGCGTATCATTGGCTTCCACACAGGGACAGTCTTCAGTAGTTTCCATGTACTTACTGCGGCAGCTAATATAGTATGGAAACAGGGTTTCCACACAGCATGTTTCTCCTGTAGTTTAAATCAGAAACTGAATGGTGTTATATTGATACACCAGTATATGTATCAGGTTCCCTGAATTATCAGATAAGAAAAAAGTCATAACTTGTTTGTTTGTTTTTAAATCGGGGAACCTGATACATACATTGATATAACACTATATCAATAGCCTTTAAAAAAATCCCTAATGACACGGAAAGAAAATGGCTGCTGCAGGGAAATGGCTGTTGTGAAAGGCCACCAGGAAATCCAAACTTTCCCATCCACATGGTGGACATCCAGACTTTGCTGCCATCTTTCCAAACACTTTAGAGCAAAGCAGGTTTGGGAAACCCTGGAAGTTGCAGGAACATACCACAATTCTGTTAGGGAAGCAGGGAAAAAATCCACTTCCCATAGGGTTGCCATTCCCCTGGTCAGGGCAGGGGTTTCCCTGATTTTAAGGGCTCTAATCCATCACCAGCCAACTGGCCAGCGAGGGAAGCCCCACCCACAAACAGCTCCCTCCCATGCTGACTTTGTCGGTGTGATGATATCACTTGGAAGCGACATCATTGTTATGGGCATGTTGCATCCTGACACTCTAGCATTTTGGCCAAAATTCTATGGTGACCAAAATGATAGTGCATTGACACACATGATGATGTCACTTCTGGGTGATGTTATCATACCATGCGTGCAAAGAGTGGAAAAGAACATCCAGAATGGACCCAGGATTCCCCTGCTGGAAGCCAGGTAAGGACCTGGCAACCTTAACTTCCCAAACAGCATCAAACTCAGGGCAAATAACCCTTGTGGAAATACCTTTTGTTAGTCTTAAGTTACTATTTATGATTTTACTATCAATGTTCATAAATGTGTATACACATCCAGAATTGCTGCATCTTATATCCTTCCCCTGCATGCACATTTTTGAACCATTTCTTGAGATAGGAAATTTATTGAGATTTTGGGGGTGGAGCCTGAGGAAGGCAGGATTTGGAGAGGGAGGGACTTCAATAGCGTATAATTTTTATATTGGGTATTGAGAAGTGGTTTAAACTTGATAGCTATCCTAGAGTAACAATATATTGTGTTCCAAAGATGTTATGTGTATTTGTAGAAGAGATTCTTGTGCGGAATAAAGGTGACTAAGAATTGTATTATCAGCCTATTAGTATCAGTATTATCAGAACGTACAGTATATGTTTTGACAGTTGACTTTTAGAAAGTGTCCTTCATCAGAAGTCCTAAATTGGTAAACATTTTGTTTTAATTTGATTTTTTGACCAGATTTCATTAAATAGCATGGTTTAATTTAATTGCCCTAAATCTAGCATAATTCAGAGTTGAAAACAGATTTCATAAAACAAAAGATATCAAGGCTCTGATTGTCCTAGAGAAACTGGATGTCACTAACAATGGTCTTCTTGCATGGGATTTCTTTTCAAATTCCTTGGAATTTTGAAGCAACTTTCATTCCGAATTGTGTAGAAGTACTTCTTTTGATCTAACAGACAAAACAATATCCTAACATTTAATATTTTGACATGTTTTTGCTATTGAAGGATAAGCCCGTAGCCATGGAGGGGGCCCAGGGGGGACGCCCCCCCAACCCTCCTTGGACCTTTATGGCCCCGCTCTCTCCGCGCCACTTTTGGCGGTGTCAAGACACACACACGAGGGGGGAAGAACCCTCTAACAGGAGCTGTTGTTATTGTTACTTAATACCCAGCTGCTGATTTATAATAATAAACTTAATAAAATGTTACGTAGGTTCTTTTTGGTCAGGGTGTTACCAGGTCCCAGGTCTACCAAGTAAAAGGCTAAACTTACAGAAAAATATATAAACTTTATTCATAAGATAAAGGGAAAAGGGAAACACAAAATGGGATGGTAAAAACCAATAAAAACATACTGTGCACAAAGGAACACTTAGGCAAATTGCCTGAAGGTTTTGTTTATCTCCCTACATTGGACTGTGTAGTAGTTGGCTAATTCCCTAAACTTATACTCACTGATGCTTTTCTGCTGTCAGGCCCACAACACCAAAGTCTCGTCCTCATTCACCTGGTTGTGTTGTTACCTTCTCCTAGATCTCCTGGAGAAGACTTCTGGCTTGGAAAAGTAGAAGCTCCTCCTTTTGTAGGCATCTAGTCTGATTTTATCCAGGCTAGCTGACTGGTCAGCCAGTCGCTGACAAGATCTAATTTACAAGCTGTCGTCTAGCCTTGACTCTAGATGTTAACCTATCAAGGCTAGATCTAAACAATCTATGTCATTTGTGGGCTGACTTCACAGGTGTATCCAGTTAGTCTCCAGCTGGGACTATTTAAGTGCCTATTAGCTTTGATATACTGTTGGTGCAAATCCTGAAACACTTATAACACATACAGACATTGAGTACACAAACACTTAGGTGTCTCTCAGTTTCTTGACATGCCCCCTCTTAAAAAGCTTGATCCTTAGCCCTCAGGCTATGATCATAGCAACTTTAAAACATAAAAAGTACAAAGATACAGCATTGCTATACATAACTGGACACTACATAATATTTAAAAACAAACATCTACCCACTAAGGTGGGTGTCCAGACAAAACATACAGGTGCAATGAAAATTTAACATGCGGTGTCAACAAATACATTCACACTTACAATGTCACAATAATACAATTGCTTCATGTCCTATGGCTTAAAACAAGCTACCAGCTGATTAAACCTCACGGATGTTCTTACTGGTGTTTCAGTAGCTCTTACTCTGTAAGCCCTGGAATTAAGGACTCTTCCTGCCTCTGCTCGACTACATTCTTTAACCACACTCTCACATTGTGAAATTACATTGGAGGATGACTCACGAGGAATTTTTCTTCCTCTCTTTGGAACGCTATTTCTGCTATGCTGTCCATGACCTGTGCCTCTGCACTATTTGGTAACTCCACCCTTCTGGTTCTATCTGGGGGTTCCTGAATATGTGACTGAGCCTGTTCTGCCCTTGAGCATAAAGCTTTATACAATAGATCTGCCCTGATCACAAAATTACATTCAAATTCTTCATGGACTAACATTATCTGTTCCATTATCTAAACTTTATATGCACTTTCACAACAGGTATCAATTTAGAGGAACACCCATAAGGGTCCACACGCATTAGACCTTCATAATGGATGTTCTAGCCCTCTAAAAGAGTCTTTCTGATGGAACTTAAATCTGTTCCTGTGTCTTTGGTACCCATGACAGTCATTTCCTGGTTTACAATGACTGGTTCCAACTGGAGTTTGTCCACCCATTGCTGTTGTTCCTTGGAGATGAACTGATTTGCATTCAGAATCTCCAGTCTATTCATGGCAATGGCTGTTCCAACCCTCACTGCTGATGTTTCTGCATCTCTGCAAGCAGCGGGAATGCCTGGGGTCTTTCTCCCAAAATCTCTGGATGACGCACCACCTGCTGGAAACGACTAACGGGCTCTGTCATTTCAGCTGTAGGGGTAACAACATTGTAGCCCTCTCTCCCATAGTTCAACAACAACAACAACAACAACAACTTTTATTTGTATCCCGCCCTCCCCACCGGAGCAGGCTCAGGGCGGCTAACAGCATTATTTCATACATTGGTCATACAATCAATAAAACTACATTGACAGTTTAATTAAAATTCTAATTAAAATTCTAAAATTAATAAAATTAATAAAATATATACTGGTGCTATGATTACGTTTACATTTATGATGGCGAGTTCTTTAGCAGTTTCCCTCTTAATCGGTGAAGGCCAACCGGAAGAGGGTAGTCTTGCAGGCCCTGCGGAACTGTTCAAGGTCCCGCAGGGCCCGCATTTCCTCTGGAAGTTGGTTCCACAGGCGTGGAGCCATAGTAGAGAAAGCTCGGTTGCAGGTGTTTTGCAACTTCACCTCTTTCAGCCCAGGAATGTTCAGCAGGTTTTTCCCAGATGACCTCAGTGCTCTCTGGGGTTCATACAGGGAGAGACGGTCCCTAAGGTAGGCAGGTCCTCGACCATATAGGGCTTTAAAGGTAATAACCAGCACTTTGTAATGAATCCGGTATACAACTGGCAGCCAGTGCAGTTCGCGCAGCCCAGGCTGTATGTGACCCCACATTGGGAGTCCCAACAGCAATCTAGCCGCCGCGTCCTGCACTAGCTGCAGCTTCCGGATTCGGTACAGAGGCAGCCCCATGTAGAGGGCATTACAGTAGTCTAGTCTTGAGGTAACATTACAGGGCATTACAGTAGTCTCGTTCTCACAGTTGACAAAAGAACTATTGCTGTTGTGGCTACTCCTCCCAATCAGCTGTACTTTAGCCCTGCTAGAATCCCGTTGCAGCCATGCCTTGCATGCCTTCTTTGTATGCGCAGTTTGACGACAGAAAAAACAAACGATGTCATTGCTGCTTTTATCATTGTTATTAATTAAGCCTTTCCTCCCACATGTCACACAAGCAAATCCATTACACTGTCAATCCATAGTGAGGATACCATTTTATGGAATTATGGATTCCAAACTCCACTAATAATGATAATAACTATTTCATAAGCTTAATTACAATCTAAAATAAAAATACATCTTCTGAGACAGGCATCCACTGGGAAATGTCACATGCCATTTTCTTGGAAAACCTGGGTAAATCTAGTTTACTAGGCTTTGTATACACATAGTGATTATTTTAGTACTTGAAGCCTATCTAACTGAAGCTATAGTTCTTTGTAGACATAGCTTTGCAGAAATGTCTGAATGCTAAAATTGTTTGTCATTAAAAATGACAAATATTTATTCATAGAGATGGCCATTTTTTCAACATTTGCTGATGTTGGAGAAAATTCAGTATTATTTAAATGGCTGTTCTTTGGTAGCAGGTGATAGACATTTATATACACGTAAATATATAATGTTTGATCCAGTGCTCACATAAGTGGCTGCTGTTACTCTGAAGCTCTAGAGTGGTGACTCATTAGGAAATCCAGATAGGATTTACCCAGAATCAAAATTTTCTATTCCGTCGGCATTTTCTGGCTCTGGGGTAATATGGAAGAAATGCTGCTTTGCAAAGCTGTGGGGCAATAATATTTTAATTTAATTTTCTGCTTAGCTGGTTGGCTTTTAAAATAACATCTTCTATCTGTGTCATTCAAATAACTGAATTTATTTAATTTGTACAGTTTGTCCATAGAAGGAGAAAAAGTGTGTTGATATATATACGTGTGTGTGTGTGTATAACAAAATATAAATATAAGATTTCTTTCTGTATAAATATAGCCCGGCCAGCACTGTCATCTGTGCTAGGAATTGAAATAAAAACTGTCATCCCTATGAGATATCATGATGCGAGATTGCTAGGCTGGGCAATATGTGATGTCATGGTAATCTGAGTGTTGTTGAGTTGTCTGTTTATAAACTGTTTTTATTGTATTATATTGTTTTGTTTTATGTTGTACTCTGCCCTGAGCCCTACGGGGAATGGGCAGAATAGAAATTTACTAAAATAAATAAGATAAGATAAAAAGTTCTATAAGCAGCACTTTTTTTGTAGCAGGAACTCCTTTGCTTATGAGGTCACACACCCCTGATGTAGCCAATCATCCAAGAGTTTACAGGGCTCTTACTACAGAGCCTACTGTAAGCTTCAGGAGGATTGGCTACACCAGGGGTGTGTGGCCTAGTATGTAAAGGAGTGCCTGCTACAAAAAAAGCCCTGTCTATAAGAGAGAGCCCAAGAAATTCCAGGTTAGATTCATACCTATTAAATAAGAAATGCCTGTTTTATTTTTCAGATGATAGCACGATTAAACAAAGTAATTCAGGAGCTAAAAGATGAATTGGCCTTGGTGACAGGAGAACAAAGATTAGAAGAACTTACTCAAGAAGAACTACTTCAGTAATGTTTGGTCTTTTTCTTTTCTTTCTTTCACTTGGAATTATTTTGTATCTTAGCATAGCAGGAATCAATTCAGTTCTACTGAAATGAAACCAAAGCACATTCCATTGATTTCAGTAGAATAAGTCCCAAGTAATTTGTTTCCTTTACAATGTAAATGTTAACTTATCCTGAGATAGCAGCAAAATTCAGTTAAAGGTTAGAGTGGCTGCTTTCTGTGGAAAACTGACCTAAAGAAGTGCAGCATTTTTTCTCAGTTCTGCTTTTAATGGACCAAGGTAAAAATGTGACAGATGAGAATGCCTATCGTATGTTGGTTATGGGAAGACTATAGGGGGAATACATTTGACTGTTCCTGTGGCTCTTGCCTGTTTGGTCTTAACATGTAACACTTCTTGTAGTACATTTACAATTCCAAATAGTGATATTTCCCAGATGTGGAATGAAGCTAATGGAGTGGCTTGTATGTACATCTCCTGGAGATAAAGTAATACGAATAGGTATAGGAAGAATGTGTGGGGTTGGAATTCCTGTAGAATTGGTGGCAGGAAGATGCAATTTCCTTGAAGTAATCCTTGAAGGGGTACTAAGTCATGGGAGGAAGAAAAGGAAGGGGGAACTATACTAATTCCCTGCTTCCTGACCTGAAACACCAAGGTCTTACTAGGGGGAAGCCAGATTCATATTGGGATGTTTAATATTAGTTAAGGAGGAGATTTGTATTTCAATATTTTGGAAGTTTTCAGGTAATTTTTTTTGTGTGTGTTGAGACATACTACTGTACTGATTTTTTGAGTACCAAAGTAAGCGTGAATTTATAATGTACGCTATGCCCACATATGTATTATTTTGCTGTATCATTCTACTTTATAAATATGCTTGTTAGTGCATGGGGAAAATATGGACTTGTAAAGAATGCAGATTCATAGTAGCAGGGTGCATAATTGCTCTCATGTAAACAGTTTAGAGACTTTGTGGCAGTCAGTTCTTGAAGTTGCTTTGTCAGAAAATTGATAGGCTATTAGTTATAATGAGAACAGAACTCTATGAATATCATCACTGTTGCATTGGCTCATTCAGAGTTTGTCATGGCGGCTGGATGTTACACAGCAGTTAGTTGGGATGAAGAAAAGTTGTTTGGTGTAGATGTCCTTTACACTGAATTGCTACCATTGACTATATGTGTGTTAACAGACAGGATATCTTCTGAATTTTATATGAACGAAGGAAGCAATAGTGTTCATGGAAGTCCATTTACTGTGGGAATCATGTCACTTTCAGCATATCACTCCCCTGCACTTTTGCATGCCGTTAAGGACAGTTGCTTTGCTCTGTATTGAACAAAACATGCACATATTCCACATATCCTTTTATATTTTTCACATATATAGGTTTCCTCATCTCTGTGCTTTAGCAGCTAGAATCTGACATTACTTCAGTGGTATGGGAACAATACCACTGCTTCCCATTAAAAAAACCAGAATCATTTCAGGGGAATCCAATTTGTAGCTCCTCCCCCTCTGGAAGATAACCCAGTGTCTGGAGAGAATGCTGGTATGAGCAGAACTCACAGCATGGGCTTCTATATAAATATATTGCTTTTCATATTATCCTAATAGTGCATAAAGGAATGGTAGTGGTTTCAATGCTCTCATAACATAAACGCTGGGCCAAACAGGAACGATGTGTCTGTCTGTTGGGTGGCAAATAGATTATTTCTCTATGAGGCACCTCTTTCCAGGTTGAGGTATATGCTTTGATTACAATTCTACATTCATTTTAGGTGAAAAAATCAAGCTTCCATGTGAGCCGAATCTGCATACTAGTAATCTTTCCAGATCCTCTAGTCTAGATTCTGTAGTTATTATCAACTCTTTATTTTTCTAAAAATGGATGGAGAAGAGAATTTCCCCTCAACACCAACCTTTTTTACATAGGTCTTTGCTTCATGTTAGATGCTATTGGGAAGCAGATTTTTATTAAGCTGCGCCTTGCCAGGGACTGAGCACATGGCAGAGGGCTCTGGAATAGAGCAAAGAAGTGCTACAAGCCTGAGGTTTGTGGCTTAGCAGCTGGGGGAGTTTCTGAAAACTTCTGAGTTCGTGTGAAGGGCTGAAGGTGAAGGTGATTGCTGCTAATTGCTCCTGATTGATTAGGAGTGGCTGTGTTCCCCACCCTCTTTGCATTATTAAACTGCGCCTTGCCAGAGACGCGAGCCGAAGGGCAAGAGCTAAAGGGCTCTTGGCCTGTGGCTCTTAGCCTGGGGGCTGTGTAAGGACCAGGAACCCAGATTCCTTGTGTCCCCAATAAGGTAACTAGACTCTCCAGACGGGGAGCCACATAAACAAACAGGGTTTAAAAGGGGACTATATATTTTTAAAAAGCTATCATGAAGGTAGAATGCCAGCAGGGGGGTGGGGGCTTTCCAGTGTTTTGCATTGAGTGTTGCATGTATGACAATCTGCCCACAGGACAGAAGTCTTGGGTGTGTGCTCGATGCAAGGAGCTCCTGGTCCCCAGGAAACGAGTTCATACCCTTGAGGCTGAGGTGACTGACCTGGAGAAGCAGAGACAGTCAGTTAGACACTCGGAGAAGACTCTCGGGGACGTGTTAGATGAGCCCCGCTCTGAACGTGGCAGCCACGTTGCTGCCAGGGAGCATGAGGGTCGAGAGGGAACAGGGCACCGGGCTGAGGATAAGGGGAATGTGCCCTCAGAAGGGACCTCTTCAGTTGGTGAGCGGAAATCCTTTCACACCAAGGAACCATCCCTGGGCAGGGATAGAGGGGGGGTCTTGGTAGTTGGTGATTCGATCCTTAGGCAAGTAGACAGCTGGGTGGCAAAACCGCGTACTGACCGTATGGTGACTTGTCTGCCTGGTGCGAAGGTAGCGGACATTACGCGTGTAGTAGATAGGCAGATAGCTCTGGGGAGGAGCCAGTGGTCATGGTGCATGTTGGCACCAAAGATGTGGGGAAATGCAGCCATGAGGTCCTAGAGGAAAAATTTAGGCTTCTAGGCGGGAGACTTAAGGCCAGGACCTCCAAGGTAGCCTTCTCAGAAGTGATACCTGTTCCACATGCAAGGCTGGAGAGACAGGCACAAATTAGAAGTCTCAATGTGTGGATGAGACGATGGTGTAAGGAGGAAGGGTTTAAGTTCGTTAGGCACTGGGATGCTTTCTGGAACAAGCGGGAGCTGTACAAAGAGACGGTCTCCATTTGTCCCTGGATGGAACCAGGCTGCTGGAGCTTAAAAACAAAAAGGTGGCAGAGCAGTTTTTAAACTAAATCTTGGGGGAAAGCCGACAGGAAATGAAATGTCTCTGTTTCGGGAGGACTCATCTCAAAGAGATGAAGGGTTAGCTGTTACTTTTCTACTGGGTAATGGATCAGAGTTTTCCACTGAGATGGTGGCAAACAGAATGGACTGCCTGCCAGAGTCTTGAGGCGGCAGGAGGAAGGTGGTTGGCCTAGCTTGCCTGGAAAATTATAGATGTTTATACGCTAATGCTAGAAATCAAAGTAAAATTGGTGAGTTGGAATGTTTAGTGTTGGGAGAAAACATAGACATTGTGGGAATTTCAGAAACTTGGTGGAATGAGGAGAATCAGTGGGACACTGATTCCTGGATATAAGTTATATCGGAAGGATAGGGAGGTAAGGTTTAGAGGTGGGATGGCTCTGTATGTCAGAGAGGGCATAGGGAGGTAAGGTCTGGAGGTGGGATGGCTCTGTATGTCAGAGAGGGCATACGGTCCAGTAAGACTGAGGTCAGAGAATTAGATTCCCTTCTAGAAATGCTTTGGGTTGAAATAGAGGGCCCAAAAGGAAATTTAACAATGGGAGTTTGTTATCGCCCACCAAATCAAAAGATAGAGGACCATGCTAATATGATGAAAGGCTTAAAGATAGTGGCTAGACGTAAAAACTGTGTCATAATAGGTGATTTTAACTATCCGCAAATTGATTGGATCAATATGTGTTCTGGTCGAGAGAAAGAGATTGTGTTTCTAGATGCTCTCAATGACTGTGCTATGGAGCAGATGGTCTCTGAACCTACCAGGGGTGGGGCGATCCTGGATTTGGTCCTAAGTAATGCCCAACACTTTGTGAGAGATGTAAAAGTGATCGCACCGCTTGGGAGCAGTGACCATAAGGTTATTGATTTCACCATTTGTATAAATGGAGAGTTGCTCCAAAAGACCAGCACAACCACGTTTAACTTTAAAAGGGGTAAATTCTCTGAGATGAGGAGGCATGTGAATAGGAAACTGAAAGGAAAGGTAAATACAGTCAAAACCCTTGGGGAAGCTTGGAGGCTATTTAAAACTACAATCCTAGAAGCTCAGATAAAATATATACCACAAGTAAGGAAAGGCACAAACAGGTATAAGAGAAGGCCTGCATGGTTAACAAACAAAGTAATGGAAGCTGTAAAAGGTAAGAAGGACTCATTTAAATGGTGGAAAGCTAGTCCAAGTGAGATTAATAAAAGGAAACGCAGGCTGTGGAAAATGAAATGCGAGACTGTGATCAGGCAGGCAAAAAGGGGCTATGAGAAGTATATTGCAAAAAACATAAAGACCAACAATAAAAATTTCTTCAAATATATTAGAAGCAGGAAACCAGCCAGGGAGGCATTGGGGCCCTTGGATGACCAAGGGGTCAAATGATTACTGTAGGAAGATAGGGAAATGGCTGAGAAGCTGAATGCATTTTTTGCCTCCGTCTTCACTGTGGAAGATGAGAAGTGTTTGCCTGCTCCAGAACCACTTATTTTGGAAGGGGTGTTGAAATACCTGAGTCAGATTGAGGTGACAAGAGAGGAGGTCCTACAACTGATAGATGAATTAAAAACTAATAAGTCACCAGGTCCGGATGGCAAACATCCAAGAGTTCTGAAAGAACTCAAAGTTGAACTTGTGGATCTTCTGACAAAAATATGTAATCTTTCGTTGAAATCTGCCTCTGTTCCTAAGGACCGGAAGTTAGCAAATGTCACCCCCATCTTTAAAAAGGGTTCCAGAGGAGATCCAGGAAATTACAGGCCAGTAAGTCTGACTTCAATACTGGGAAAGTTGGTAGAAACCATTATCAAGGACAGAATGAATAGGCACATTGATGAACACGAGTTATTGAGGAAGACTCAGCATGGGTTCTGTAAGGGACAATCTTGCCTCACTAACTTGTTACATTTCTTTTAGGGGGTGAACAAACATGTGGACAAAGGAGACTCGATAGATATTGATTACTTTGACTTCCAGAAAGCTTTTGATAAAGTTCCTCATCAAAGGCTCCTTAGTAAGCTCGAGAGTCATGGAGTAAAAGGACAGGTCCTCTTGTGGATCAAAAACTGGCTAATTAATAGGAAGCAGCGAGTGAGTATAAATAGGCAGTCTTCGCAGTGGAGGACAGTAAGCAGTGGAGTACGGTAAGCAGTGGAGTGCCGTAGGGCTCAGTACTGGGTCCCATGTTCTTTAACTTGTTCATAAATGATTTGAAGTTGCGAGTAAGCAGTGAAGTGGCCAAGTTTGCAGATGACACTAAATTGTTCAGGGTGGTGAGAACCAGAGAGGATTGTGAGGAACTCCAAAGGGAGCTGTTGAGGCTGGGTGAGTGGGCGTCAACGTTGCAGATGAGGTTCAGTGTGGCCAAGTGCAAAGTAATGCACATTGGGGCCAAGAATCCCAGCTACAAATACAAGTTGATGGGGTGTGAGCTGGCAGAGACTGACCAAGAGAGAGATCTTGGGGTTGTGGTAGATAACTCACTGAAAATGTCAAGACAGTGTGCGATTGCAATAAAAAAGGCCAACGCCATGATGGGAATTATTAGGAAGGGAATTGAAAACAAATCAGTCAGTATCATAATGCCCCAGTATAAATCGATGGTGCGGGCTCATTTGGAATACTGTGTGCAATTCTGGTCACTGCATTCAAGCATGGTGAAATTCCATTGATAATTGGTTTTTTAGGGTCCTGCCTAACCTGGTCTGTGAATTATCATGGAGGATCCAACTTTGCTAGCTTGTTATTCTTTCCCTTCCCCTGTCTTGCTTTCTGGCTTATAATTAGAAGTAGTGGGAACTGAAACCAAGTAATCAGCACCTTCCCATACAGCCCTGTAAGGGAGTACGAGCCATCTGGGGAAAGCAAGGATGCAGTCCTGATAACGCTATGGGAACGTAGACATTTATGATAGTTTATGTGTGAATGCTACCTCGCAACCCCTTCCCTTGGAATCCCTTTGAAGTACGCCTTAAAAGCATTGTATCAATGTATTGTCAGCATTACTCTCAAAAACCTGTTACCAGAGTATCGGTCTATCAATAAACGTAGTCTGTATCAACTTCAACTCGTCATTGAACCCGCATGCTTAACATTTTGAGAGTCAGTGATGAGGGGGGAGCCCTCCGTGTTAGAGACTCAGTTAGTGCCTGTGGGTATCAAAGGCCACTGGGACCAGGAGGCTTTTGTAATTGCCCCTCCTCCTCCTATGATGTGGTTTTGGGAGTAGGTTGGTTGTCCAAACATGAGCCAGACATTCGGTGGGGGGAACAGACAATAGAATTCAATGACCCGAGATGTTAAGCCCATCACTGGACTAAGGAATGGGCTCCCAGTCCACTGCCCCAAAAAGGGATGGTCTGCTTGACAATGGAGGAGGTCCAAGCGATCCCCAAAACTTATAGAGACTTGAGGGGGGTGTTCAGCGAACAGGGGGCCGATGAGCTACCGCCTCATAGGGACACGGACTGCGCCATTGAACTGATCCCGGGGCAGACCCTACCTAAGGCCAAACTGTACTCGATGGGGTGGGCGAAAAAGGTGGAACTGCGGAAATTCCTAGATAAGAACTTGAAACAAGGTTTCATCTGACCCGCCACAGCCCCCCATGCAACCCCAGTCCTTTTTAGGAAAAAGAAGGATGGCTCGCTCAGACTTTGATTTTTGTGGGATTAATGGGATCTCCACCTCCAATGCCTACCCAGTCTTCCTCATCAAGGACATGCTCAGCATGGTGTCGGTGGGGAAGGTGTTCACCATGCTGGACTTGAGGGATGCGTATTTTAGAGTGTGCAACAAAGAGGGGGATAAATGGAAAACAGTGTTCAATACACCCATGGGACAGTTTATGTGTGAATGCTACCTCGCAACCCCATCCCTTGGAATCCCTTTGAAGTAGGCCTTAAAAGTATTGTATCAATTTATTGTCAGCATTACTCTCAAGAACCTGTTACCAAAGTATCGGTCTATCAATAAACGTAGTCTTTGTATCAACTTTGACTCATCATTGAACCTGCATGCTTGACAACCGCACCTTAAAAAGGATATTATAGCATTGGAAAAAGTACAGAAAAGGGCAACTAGAATGATTGCAGGTTTGGAACACTTTCCCTATGAAGAAAGGTTAAAACGCTTGGGGCTCTGTAGCTTGGAGAAACGTCGACTGCGGGGTGACGTGATAGAGGTTTACAAGATTGTGCATGGGATGGAGAAGGTAGAAAAAGAAATACTTTTCTCCCTTTCTCACAATACAAGAACTCGTGGGCATTCAATGAAATTGCTGAGCAGTTGGGTTAGAACTGATAAAAGGAGGTACTTCACCCAAAGGGTGATTAACATGCGGAATTCACTGCCACAGGAGGTGATGGTGGCTACAAGTATAGCCAGCTTCAAGAGGGGGCTAGATAAAAATATGGAGCAGAGGTCCATGAGTGGCTATTAGCCACAGTGTGTGTGTGTATATATATATATATATATATATATAATTTTTTTGGCCACTGTGTGACATAGAGTGTTGGACTGGATGGGCCATTGGCCTGATCCAATATGGCTTCTCTAATGTTCTTATGTTCTCACTTCCCCACAACATTGTGGTACTTTTGTGTACCTCCTGGTTTTCTCTAGCTTTCTGTGATATTTTTGCAAACCTGCTTTGCTGTAAAATTTTGGGAAAGATCATAGCAAAGCCTGGATGACTGCTGTGTGGGTGGGAAAGTTAGATTTTCCTCATCCCATGCACATGACAGCTATTTTCCCTGTCTCCGTGATGGCCATTCCCACCCTGCCATTGAGGTGTGTGTTAAATTTGTAAATTAATATAGTTAATTAAATTAATATAGTTAAGTAAATTATTAATATAAATTAAATTAAATTAATATAAATTAAATTAATATAGTTAAGTAAATTATAGTTAAGCAATATAGTTAAGTAAATGAATATAGTTAATATAGCCGCCCTGAGCCACTTGTGGGAAGGGTGGGATATAAATTCTAAATAAATAAATAAAGTATAATGCTATAACAATCTATACATAAAATATTCTGAATCCCCAGCTTTCTTTTATATAGCCCCTTACATTACAGAGATATTCCACAGTGCAAGGAGGACTTACTTTTTAAGAGATGAAAGCTGGAAATTGAGAGAACCTGAAAACCTCCTGGTGGTGAGGAGAGGGACTGGCTGGTGAGGGAAAATGCAGGGAAACCTATTAAGTGAAAACCCCATTGCCACTGTACTGAATCAGTAGCTGCACCCACAATGGGGAAGGCACACAAAGTTGTCCCTGTGTGGAAAGTACCAACCAATACATTGGATTAAAGGCAGTAGTGCTATAGGATATTAGCATCCGTTATAGTACACCTGTTTACAATTGTCATTGAATGCTGTGTTGATCTGAAAATAGGAGTAGGCACAATTGTTGGTAGAGCCAGGGCCTTCCTCCAGATTAAAAAAAAGTATGTTCATAGCCAAAACTGAGAATACACAGATTACATATTGAAGTTGTTAACCTGTAATAGTCCTTTGAATGAGGTATCTGCATACTCCTCACTCATATCTCTTGCCTCCTCTTTTGTAGCAGAGATCATGGCAGATTTGTAAAGTTTGTATTTGAATAATCTTAAGTAAAAGTAAATAGTAGCAGACACAATTAGTTGTTAATTTGATGTGAAGAAACTTAAAAGAAATTGGTAAAGGCAAATATACAGACTAACTGGAGGTATTAAAATGAGGATCCCCAACTTCGCTGAGCATGTGAATTCTAAATTTTGAGAAAGAATAATGGGTTCTGCCACAAGATGGTTACTGTGGTAGATGGAGCTAGTTACAAAAAAGGTTGCTTTGGAAGTTGAGGCCAGTCACAAAGCTGATAGCATTGTTGGCAGGATCAGCCCTTTGAAGGGCTGGCCCTGCCACTAGGCAGACTAGGCAATTGCCTAGGGTGCTGACTTTCTGGGGTGTCGAATTGGGTGCTCTCCAGATGACTCAGTGATGTTATCAGTGCAGGGGTGTGCGTGTTTGTGTGCCAGAAGTTAGCCTTGCCTAAAGTGCTGGACAGTCTAGGGCTGGCCCAGGCCCTTTGCTTTGAATAATGATGCTGTTTGGATTCAGTTTTCAAAGAATGTATAGGGTTTTTTTTCTGGATGGCCAACAGGAACAGATTGCCAGGCCCAGCGATAAAAGTAAGTCTGTGTCTGTGGACAAATGAAGACCAGACAGCTGTGATATACCTGCAGGGATGAGCTGTCTGTATTGCAACTCAGTCAGCTAACAGGGAAACTTACTGGGTTTTTATGTTTTTTTTCTTTGTTTTTCTGTCCCATTGAAATTCTTTTGGATTTTATCTCCAGAACTCAAGAAGTAAGCAATGCATGCTGGCAAATGCTGCATTGCCTACAGGCATGCTTTAGAACCATGCTTTAACCTTAAAATGAGTCTTTGTTTTCACACCACATGTTTAAATAAGAACTTATTTGACTTTGCATTGTTATGCAAACGTAAAATGCATTTTGGTGAGAATGATGATTTGTATTTCAAATGCATATCCTCCTTATTTTAACAATTTATGTTTAAACAATTTATGGTAAATAAGTTGAGTGACAGATTCAAGTGGGTAGCTTTGTTGGTCTGAAGCAGCAGAACAAAGTTTGAGTCCAGAGGCACCTTTAAGACCAACAAAGTTTTATTCCAAGGTATAAGCTTTATTGTGCACGCACACTTTTTCAGATACAATGAAATGGAAATTACCAGTCCATACGTATAGATAGAGGGTGAGAGCAGTAAATTAGTGTACAGCAAAATGAAGATGTTTAACATATTCAAAGACCAAAGCCAGGGGGAGGGGGAGTTGAGAGAGAAAGTCTCAGATGTCTTCTAAGGGTCAATGTGAAAAAAGTCCTTAATTTCCCCCTCCCTTTAATTAATGCTTAATGTTTCAAACCTTTATTCTTCACTTGTATGCTCCTCTAAATAGCTGTAGTTTATTTATAGCCTGTTTAATTTGTGCTTATCCAAAGTGGACACAGTAGACTTAACCAGTACAACATTTAAGGCAACATTTTCTCCTGTGGGTTGCATACAATGATGTTATTCATGAAACCTCAAATGGCATTTGCTTAAGTTGCAAATACATTACATTTTTGTCTAGACTGAGAAGGTAAATTAAATTTAGACCTAAAGATATTTAGAACATGATCCAAGAGATCAGGGTCTTGTTAGGAGCTGATATATGTAAACTGTCAACAGGTCTAGGAGACAAGCTGTTGCTGGGAATTTAATGCTGTGGCAGAAAGCAAAACCTGATGTGGAAAACCAGCAAGAATGAGGCAGAAGTTGAGATCAGGTAGTCGAAGCCAGGAGAAATAGAAATAAATCTAGCAGGAGGAGCTGGATCAGGAGAGCCCAGATCCCCTGTCCACAGAAAAGGCACATAACTATTATTTTGTTTATGAAACTATTTTCAGTGGAGTTGTGTTATGAAAGTAATTTTAAAAATTTTTATCTCAGTTTTCTCTCAACATTGGCTTCTTGGGAGGTTCACAGGAATAAAATAAAAGTTATTTGAATAACATGATTTTTTTTGTGTAAATGTTCATTGTGGAGGTCACAATTGAAATGTATTGATTCATGACAGAAGGTTTCCATATTGCTTTCTGTCTTCTGCCTGTCAGTGGAAGGTGGGGCTGTTAGCTAGATCTGAGTCTATATACGGTGGTATGACGTCTTGCTGCTTCCTGCCTTCCTCTGATTACTTCATCTATGACAATTGTAAACTAGATGGGTAGATGCTCTCATGTGGAGCAAGATGGAGTATATTTAGGTATTGCCTCTGATGGCTATTAAATTTTGATCTAATAATATATGACATTTTTATTAAAATGCAGCGGATGACATTGGCTTGGAAGAAAAGTTTTTCTGCCTATAGAAGGGTACTTCTGCTGGTGGAAGGATATCTGCATGTTTTTTGTTGAGTTCCTCTCCTCTCACAGACTGCCACACCATATCCAGAGTGTAAAATGTAATGTGCTTCCTACTAGTCTCCACATGATCTCTGGAAGCATTTGGGAAGCCTTAGCTGGCTGTGTGGGAGCAAGGAGACAGGAAACTAAAACTAAAGTATTAGTTGTGAAAACAAAGACCCTGGATCCAGGTCTATATGCTATTGTCTACCCTAAAAAAAACCAATTTAATTTAGGAAAATGTTTATAAGACGCACTAAAACCATAAATATAGTGAATGGATGATAATCGGTATCTATTAAATATACTTAGGTTTATAAAATCATAGAATCATAGAGCTGGAAGGGACCCTAGTCCAACCCCCTGCATAATGCAAGAAATTCACAAATACTTCTCCGTAAGTTCACAGGAACAGCATTGCTGTCAGATGGCCATCTAGCCTTTGTTTAAAAACCTCCAAGGAAGGACAGCCCACTACCTCCTGAGGAAGCCTGTTCCACTGAGGAACTGCTCTGTCAGAAAGTTCTTCCTAATGTTGAGCTGGAAACTCTTTTGATTTAATTTCAACCCATTGGTTCTGGTCCTACCTTCTGGGGCAACAGAAAACAATTCCGCACCATCCTCTATATGACAGTCCTTCATTTCATATATTACACAGGTTTCATTTCATATATTACACAAAAGCAAACCCAAGTCAACAGAAACCTTCAACAACCTTTCCAGACTTGGAACTCAACCTTTCCAGACCTATTGAGGTCCTGGAAAAGGGGTAGCAAGAGTTACGATCCCATCAGCATCAAGACCAGCAGATCAAAACCACAAGCAAATGGATCAGAGCCATGGAAGAGCCCTTCCCACCACCAGCATGTGTACAAATAACATCAGAAGGAATGGCACCCTTGGTCTCTATGTATTTATTTATTATTATTTATTTATTTTATTGGATTTATATCCCACCCTCCCCTCCTTTCAAAAGACAGCTAAAATGGCAGCTCTGTAGAAGCTTGCAATCCAGCAGGAGATGCTCTACAGCCACCTGAGGGTTTGATCCATGGGTTGAAAAACACCACAATAAAATATCAGATTGCTGGTGAATGATTTTAATTATTTATTTATATTTTAACATACTGTGTCTCACTGCGACTCAAGGCAGATACAGACACCAGGATGGGACATCCAATAACCAGGATATGCAGCAGTTGTTGGAGTCCAGTATGTAAGTGATGATTTAAACTAGTCCAAATCACATCTCCTAATACCTACTTCTGTCTCTGAACACCTTGACAGGATAATATGGTCCAGTGTATAAAAGGCTGCAGTTTAATCCAATAGGAGCACAAAGAGTCATGACCTTTGTCTATATTTAGACAGAGGTTGTCAGATAAAGCTACCAAAGCTGCCTCTGACCCATAGCCCATAGCCAAGGGGAAAAGGGTCCAGAGCACATGAGTTACCTAAGACAACTTGGAGTTGGTCCTGTACTGCTCTCTCAATCACTTTGCCCAGAAAGGGCAGATTAGAGAATGGGTGATAATTGGCAATGTCATTTTTCTAAGAGAACAAACAAACATTTTTGCAATATATCAGAGAATGATCTGCTGGTCTTAGAATTAGTGAAACCTGGTGAAATGGTGAAATCTGTGTTGTTTTCTGTTCGGGTAACTGAAGTTAACTGGCTTTGGCCAGTAACTACTACATTGCCTAACCTACATTAAAGGATTGTTGTAAAATTTTTGAAAAAGGAAAATTCCCATGCCAGTTTCCTTAGCTCCTTGGGTGAATTATAGGGTGGAAAATACAACTGATAGATACAGTAGATAAACCTGGCATTTCCTTTAAAAAGACAGATACACATAATCAGCTAGATTAGTTTGAAAGAAAATTCAAGTTCTCCTGAGTCAAAACTCTAAACATTTATGTTGAAGAAATTTTGTTGTAGTTAATAGGCTCAATATATAACATAGCCTGAAAGAACAATGAGTTCAGTAGCACCTTTAAGACCAACAAAGTTTTATTCAGAAGGTAAGCTTTTGTATACATGCATACTTCATCAGACAATGAAATGGGGCACAGTGAGCAGAGCCACTTATAGCTGGTAGGCAGTGGTTTAGAATGCAAAGAGGTATAAAGTTAGAATCCAATGGCAAAAAACAGCCTGAAAGACACAAGCATATATGTAGGTAAATTATTGTCCCATAGCACACAGTAAAAAAAGTATTTCCACATTATAACATTTATGTGAACCACACACAAATGTGAAGAATGCCAGAACAATATTAGACTGGATATATTGTGTAATTATATTTTCCTATTGTAAGAAGGTGTAAATTTTTGAAAAAAATACGTACACAAAGCAATGGGTCAAAATAATGATGGGTTATGCCTCCCCCCTTTGTCTGATTTGTAAAATGGGATAGAGTATCCAAACATTGGCTCAACAAGCCTTTATTGTTTATATTGCTTTTCATAGTATTTCAAGCAAAATGAAAACCAAATGTTTTGATTCCTTTTAGAAAATGAATTTACATATACCACATAAATAAGAAATCCTGTAAACAAAATCGCTTGCAACTGCTTTGGAAAATAGCTTTGATTTGAATTTTGTTTAGTTATATTATGTGCAGCCCATTCCTAACCATATTTACTTGGAAGTAAGTCACACTAAGTTCAGTGGGATTTACTCTCAAGTGTGTTTAGGACTGCATCATTGGTAAGTTTTATGTACTACTTTTGTTCTTTATAAAATATTACAACGTTTTGTTCTCATTTATTTAAAAGAAAGGACTTAATTTGAAATGACAGTGACTGTAGAAGTGTTTCATAAAATGATTTCCAGATTTTGAATTACTGTCTTTGGATGAGATGATTAGCCTTCCTTAATATGAAGTTCATCTTTAAATGTTTACTTTAAACTAACATTCTTTGTTTAGTAAAAGATGCTGGCATCCTTGCAAATTTGAGAAAATGTAGATGAAATTGCAAGATGTATCCTCTCTAAGCAGGATACTACTGTATACTTAGAGGCTTCTGTATTATAGGGTTTTTAATGCAGGACTGAAATGGAATCCTCCTCCTTTTATATTTTATGAGGAACATGCCAGAAGTAAAAGGGAGAGGCCTTTTTGTTTGGACAATGTTGGTATAAGTTCTTCCACCAGATGAGCTCACTAGCAACTCAAGTTTGCCCAGAAAGTCAGGATTTCACATCAAAACTGCTATGTTCCTTAGCACCCACGCTTCTGGAGCCCATGCCAGTTGGAACTTTTTAAGGCACAGACTGGAAGTGCTGGCTTAGTACTTTAGTTTATTAATATCTTTACCTTACTACTATTATATTGTCAAATGGGAGAAATAGTCCTCTGAATCTCATCAGATAGGTAAGGTGGAACTGAAAAAATAATCAGGAAGGTACCGTACATCATTGGGAAGGCTGATTTAATGGTCTACTGTGTACAGATTTGCCCCAAATGCAACTTTCAGTATTCTGGAGTTTAGGTTTTGTGATAGCTTTAATGCTTTATTAGCCCTACGTTTTGAGAAAATGTAATATTTCTGAAGATATTTCAGTATATTACTTTGGTCCACAACATGTAAATAAAGTTTTTCTAAACAGTTCTCACTACAGTTGCAAAAAGCACAGTCATAAGGACTGAAAGGCAGTGAAAAAGCATTTGGTCTGGCTAATCTTTAGATAATTTTTGAGGAGCTATTTTATCTACTAGAATGGGAAGAATTGGCAGCTATGAATTATTATCACAATGTTTTGTATACTTGATTATTTTCATTATGTAAATGCAAGCAGCTTTATATTCCAGTGTATGGGAAGTAGGACTCATATGTGATATAAATAAGCATCTCTATAAAGATTAGCTGTATTTTCATGTCCCAAGATCAGCACCATTCAATTGCAGTCTTCATGAGAACCTGAATTGCCTATACTAATACTGAGACAGACTCAGTAGCATGTATAATCTATGTTGAGCAGTGGTTCCTTTGTATAAATGATAAGTGACTGGAAGAAGACTGGAATTGAAATATAATAATACCTGGGAGATATGTTGCTATCCCTTATCTTCATTAAAAGCTTGACAACATTTGCTGCAATCAACTAATGGGTGACCTTGTAGTCTTTGGCTTTATATTTGTGCAACTGAAGGGGGAATCTTGGAGAAGGTTCTTGTATTTGATGCTAATTGTTGGACTTATAATAGTAATGGACATTTAAAGAAACAGATATAGAAAAATTTTGACTATATATTATTTATTTGTAAACTGCAATACAGCAGAAGAAGAAGAAGAATCAAACCTGCTTCTCCCAGATAAGAGTCTGCACACTTAACCACTACACCAAACTGGCTCTCACTGTTAATTTCTACACAGTGTTGATTTGTGGTTTGCATTTTGTACAGTGTGGTTTTCTGTGTTTTGTTACATCTTTTCATACCTGGCAACAAATACAAGTCTCTCCATCAACTGGCTATAGTGTAGTATGGGCAGGGGTGGCCAATGGTAGCTCTCCAGATGTTTTTTGCCTACAACTCCCATCAGCCCCAGTGAATAATTCGTATGTTAATACAGCTTTGAAGAGCAGATGGTTTGCACTCTTCCATATTGACTGTTTCAGTGTCTCATTACTTTTGGGCTACCTTTGCACATAAGTCCATGGAATATACATTCAGATGACAATCATCTCTCTTTTCAGTTATGCTTTTTTCTTGGATATCTTCAGGAAAAGGTTGAACATTTGTTAGTCATGGACTGAAAACATGGAATCCAGCTTCATGGCTGAGATAGAACTGGATGAATTGTATATAGCTCCCAAGTCCTGAGATTTATTTATTTATTTCATTCATATCCCACCTTTCTCCCCAATAGGACCCAAAGCAGCTTACATTGTTCTCCTAGGAATATATTATTGCAACAAAATACTACAGTATGATTTAATTTTATCAAGTTTTTCCACATCAGTGCATAGTGGTTTATATTCAGACATTTGTTTGAAATGTTATTAAAACCAATATGAGCAATAGAGGAATGTGCATCTTGTATTAATCATATTTCAGTACTTGGGACATTATACTATTATCTCATGTGTCTAAAAATGCATCAGTCTCTGTTTAAGAACTATTTATACCACATAATAATTAGTATGTGTATAACTTTTAAAGGTCAATGCCTACTTACCATGCTCAGGGATGTAATTTATCATAACTTTGACTTAGATTATTGGTCTGAATTAATTATTTCCACGCCTCCTCCTCAGGGATATACATAAATACATTTGTGTTTTTGGACACATCTTCCATTCTCCTCCCCTAACTCTAGTCCCTTTGTTACTAATGGAATTCTGGTGGTAACTCTGCCATAGACTTTTCACTTGCTGGAACATCCTGAGCCATCAGTGGGAATTACTGACCTTACAAGGTCCAGTAGGATAAGAACTTGTAGAAATGTTTTTGAGTTAATCCCTGCCTTCCCCTGGCACAATTTTTCTGGCCACCATTATATCAAACATTATTGCATGCAAAAATATAAAATGTCTAATAAGTAGATGCTGTTTGGATTTATGCCTGTAAATTAAGCTGATATATGTTACAAACCTTTTTAAAGACTTACCTTCATTTCAAACTGAACTTCAAGAGAGCTTTTATTCAGTAGTATGACTGCTGTGGAAACCTTACAGTTGTAAAGGACAATTTTGTTGCTTAGTATTAAAAACAGATAACAACTTCCTTCAATTGTAAGCTTTTTTAAAATTGCTTTTTTATTGGGTGACAGCTTCTTAAGGACTCTATTAATAAATAATAAATCTGCAGTTTTCCTTATTATGTAGGTTGTTCTGGTTGTAACATTCCCTTCATTAATAGATTCATAATTTTCATCCTTGCTCTAAATACCAAAAGAGTTCTAAAATAATTAGTTAAATTACATCTATCATATTTAAATTTAACTAGGGGTATTTTATAGGGATGAGCACAAACCGGGTGACAAGCCCAAATCCAAACTGAACTTTGCCTGGTTTGAGGCTTTGAAATTGATTTCCTGTGGAAATTTTCTGAAGACGGAACATCTTGCAGAAGTAATAAAAATACCTTTTAAAAATTTGTGTGCATGTTTACTAGTGGCAGATAAGTAGGGGCTTAGACTTAAGAGTAGGTTGAGCCTGCGAAGAGTAGTGGTTGGAGTGGTGGACTGAGACTTGAATCCCAGTTCTGCCATGGAAGCTTGCTGTGTGATCTTTGACCAGTTCAAAGAGTTGGAAGAGCTCTTCAGGGTCATCTAGTCTAACCCCCTGCACATTGCAGAAAATTCACAACTACCTTACACACACACATACATCCCCAGTAACCCCTGCTCCATGCCCAGAAGATGGCAAAACCTCCAGGATCCCTTGCCGAAATGCCCTGGAGAAAAATTGCTGACTGACCCCAAAGTGTCAATCAGCATTTTCCTGGGCAGGTATGAAAGGGCCATGAGAACTCAGCACTGATGCAACCCTTCCTGCCCTCCTTCTCATGATCTGCCTAATTGACAATCAGTTAGACAATAGGAGAGAGCTGTCACTAGAGAATGAGCAAATGACAACCAACAGGTTTATCATCATAGATATAATAAAAGCTCAATGAGTTGGCTGAATTCTCAATTTTGATTGGAAGTTGTGGCAACCACAGGAATGGCCTTGCACTCTATCACCACTCCCCCTGTCATTAAGTAGCCTTGCTGTGACCTGTCTACTGCTGGTCCTGTCAGACTGGAACCCCATCAGAAGGCCACTGACCTCTGAGTGAGACAGTTCTCTGCTGAGAGGTTCTCTTGGAGCCTTTCTGATTACTACTGCCTCTGCTCAGGGCCTGTTGTAAGAAGTCTGGGAAAGTCCATCTACCCCCTCCACACACATACACACAAACAACACTGCTGCAAAGCAAACAGTAAACTGAGAGACATGTTCCTCAGCCCCCGCCTACTCAGGCCCAGGAATGTTAATAGTTTTACCTCAGAGACAGCCAACTCAACTCTGCATTATTAGGCTGCACCTTGCCAGAGGCTGAGCACACTTGGGCTCTGGGAGATAGCAGGAGAGGAGTGCAGCTGCAAGGGCGAGTGTTTGGCTTTCTAAACAGCTGGAAGAAGTTGCTGAGAGTCTGAGTTTGTGTGGTTTGTGTGGCTGCTGGGGAACTGCTGTTTGTTTTGAGTAGGCTATAGATGATTGTTGCTGATTGTAGGTGATTGTTGCTCATTGGGAGTGTCTGTGTTGCCTGGGGCAGACTGAGGCCCCACCCTCTTTGCATTATTAGGCTACACCTTGCCAGAGGTGTGAGCAAGAGCTGAAGGGCTATGGCCTGTGGCTCTTAGCCTGGGGGCTCTGTTAGAAGCCCGGAAAGGACCAGGAACCCGGATCCCTATTTTCCTTGTGTTCCCAATAAGGTAAGTAGACCTTCCAGAAGGAGAGTCACATAAACACAAAAGGATTTAAAGGGGGGACTGTATATTTAAAAAGTTATCATGAAGGTAGAATGCCAGCAGGGAGGTAAGGGCTTTCCAGTGTTTTGCACTGAGTGTCACATGTATGACTGTTTGCCCACAGGACAGAAGTCTTGGGTATGTGCATGATGCAAGGAGTCTTGGTCCTCAGGGAACGAGTTCGAACCCTTGAGGCCAAGGTGGCTGACCTGGAGAAGCAGAAACAGTCAGGCACTCAGAGAAGACTCTCGGGGATGTGTTAGATGAGCCCCACTCTGAACATGGCAGCCCCATTGCTGCGAGGGAGCATGAGGGTCAAGATGGAACAGGGCACCATGCTGAGGATAAGGAGAATGCGCCCTCAGAAGGGGCCTCTTCTTCAGTTGGTGATACCTGTTCCACGTGCAGGGCTGGAGAGACAGACACAAATTAGTGTAGGGAGGAAGGGTTTAAGTTTGTTAGGCACTGGGATGCTTTCTGGAACAAGCAGGAGCTGTACAAAAGAGACGGTCTCCACTTGTCCCCAGATGGAACCAGTCTGCTGGCGCTTAAAATCAAAAAAGGTGGCAGAGCAGTTTTTAAACTAAATCTTGGGGGAAAGCTGACAGGAGATGAAATGTCTCTGGTTCGGAAGGACTCATCTCAAAGAGATGAAGGGTTAGCTGTTACTTTTCTACCTGGCAATTGATTAGAGTTGTCCGCTGAGATGGTGACAAACAGTATAGACTGTCTGCCAAAGTCTCGAGGCAGCAGGAGGAAGGTTACAGGCCTAACTTGCCTGGGAAATTATAGATGTTTATATACAAATGCTAGAAGTATTCAAAGTAAAATTGGGGAGTTGGAATGTTTAGTGTTGGGGGAAACATAGACATTGTGGGAATTTCAGAAACTTTGAAGAATGAGGAGAATCAGTGGGACATGGTGATTCCTGAATATTAGTTATATTGGAAGGATAGGGAGGGAAGAGTTGAAGGTGGGGTGGCTCTGTATGTCAGAGAGGGTATACAGTCCAGTAAGACTGAGGTCAAAGAATTAGATTCCCTTCTAGAGATGCTTTGGGTTGAAATAGTGGGCCCAAAAGGAAATTTAACTATGGGAGTTTGTTATCGCCCACCAAATCAAAAGATAGAGGATGATTATAATATGATTGAGGGATTAAAGATAGTGGCTAAATGTAAAAACTGTATCGTAACAGGTGATTTTAACTACCCGCAGATTTATTGGTCAATATGTGTTCTGGTCAGGAGAAAGAGATTGAGTTTCTAGACACTCTCAATGACTGTGCTGTGGAACAGGTGGTCACAGAACCTCCCAGGGGTGGGGCAATCCTGGATTTGGTCCTGAGTAACACCCAAGACCTGGTGAGAGATGTAAAAGTTATTGCACCGCTTGGGAGCAGTGACCATAATGTTATTGATTTCACCATTTGTATAAATAGGGAGTTGCCCCAAAAGACCAACACAACCACTTTTAACTTTAAAAGGGGTAAATTCTCTGATATGAGGAGGAGGAGAAATTGAAAGGAAAGGTAAATAGAGCCAAAACCCTTGGAGAAACTTGGAGGCTATTTAAAACTACAATCCTGGAAGCTCAGATAAAATATATACCACAAGTTAGGAAGGCACAAACAGGTAAAAGAAAAAGCCTGCCTGGTTAACAAAGTAATGGAAGCTGTAAAAGGTTCCTTTAAGCAGTGGAAAGCTAGTCCAAGTGAGATTAATAAAAGGGAACACAGGCTGTGACAAATCAAATGCAAGACTCTGATCAGGCAGGCAAGAAGGAACTATGAGGGGCATATTGCAAAAAACATAAAGACGAAAACTAAACATTTCAAATATATTAGAAGCAGGAAACCAGTCAGGGAGGCAGTGGTGCCCTTGGATGACCAAGGAATAAAAGGATTACTGAAGGAGGATAGGGAAATGGCTGAGAAGCTGAATGCATTTTTTGCCTTTGTCTTCACTGTGGAAGATAAGTGTTTGCCCACTCAACCGCTAATTTTGGAAGGGGTGTTGAAGGACCTGAATCAGATTGAGGTGATGAGAGAGGATGTCCTACAACTGATAGACAAATTAAAACCTAACAAGTCACCAGGCCCAGATGGCATACATCCAAGAGTTCTGAAAAAACACAAAGGTGTTGTGGATCTCCTCCAAAAATATGTAATCTTTCATTGAGATCTGCCTCCGTTCCTGAGGACTGGAAGGTAGCAAATGTCACCCCCATCTTTAAAAAGGGTTCCAGAGGAGATTCAGGAAATTACAGACAAGTCAGTCTGACTTCAATACTGGGAAAGTTGATAGAAACCATCATCAAAGAGAGAATGAGTGGGCACACTGATGAACACAAGTTATTGAGTTCTGTAAGGGAAAATCTTGTCTCACTAACCTGTTAAGAGTTCTTTGAAGGGGTGAACAAATATGTGGACAAAGGGGACCCAATAGATGTTTACCTTGACTTCCAGAAAGCTTTTGATAAAGTTCCTCATCAAAAACTGGCTAATTAATAGGAAGCAGAGAGTGAGTATAAATGGGCAATTTTCGCAGTGGAATATGGTAAGCAATGGGGTGTCGCAGGGCTCAGTACTGGGTCCCATGCTTTTTAACTTGTTCATTAATGATTTGGAGTTAGGAGTAAGCAGTGAGATGGCTAAGTTTGCGAATGACAATAAATTTTTCAGGGTGGTGCGATTATAACTCCAGCTTACCCCCTGCCACCACCATGCTTGTCAACCTTCCGTACACCTCCTACACCATGCCTAGACTCAGTCCTTCCACCAGGGGTGTAGGCTACCCTGCCGTGGCTCCACCCACTGCTCCTCCTCCACTGACACCTATCCTGGGGGCATGATGTCACTGAGTCACACGGGGGCACCCTATTCAGCGCCACCAGAAGGCCAGCACCCTAGGCAGTTGCCTAGCTTGCCTAGTGGCAGGGTCGACCTTGGGTTCAGCTCTGCTGGTTTTATTAGATCTGTCAATAACATTTGATACAGTTGACCATTTGGTCCTGGTCAGCCACCTGGCCTCACTGAGGGTATGTGATACTGCCTTGAATTGGTTTTCCTCATTCCTCCAGGGATGCTCTCAGAGGGTGGTGCTGTTGGGAACCAGGTCTCCTCCTTGTGTGGACTGACTGTGATGTTTGCAGGGTTTGGTCCTGTCCTGGAGTTTGATCAGGCCCTCTAGCAGAACTTATTAGGAAATTTGGCATTGGGTGCCATCAACGTTCTAATGACACCCAACTTTCTCCTGCTGGGTAAGCAGTCAGATGCAGCTCTGACTGTACCTCTAATATTTTTGAACTTCTGTTTTTTCCTATTGAAAAAGTGTCTTGTTTTTCTTGTTTGAGAGATTGTGCAAAAACTATAGACATTGTAAACAACCAGGAAAATTAAACAGTTTGCAGCTACTAACTATTGTTATTTACGATGATGATGCAAAAAAACCCCATATTGATATCAACTCTGTTGCACTGAAAAAATACATAAGGATGTACATGAACTTGAAATGTGGATTTCCAGTACATAAGATAAGGTAACCAATTCCCAATAAACATTTATTCACTGTTGTTATATTTATTTAGGGTTGATGAGAAGATTAAATATTTTTTGGAAGATACGGATCCTGAAAGTACATTGGATGTTGGCGCTGATATGCGGAAGATCAAATACTGTTTCTGCCATTTAAAGGTACACTTCATTTACTACTGTTTGCGTCAGGGTGGGGAGGGATTCCTAATTTGATAATAACATATTATGTATCCAGGGAAGAGGTGAATAGGAAATGCAGGGTCCATGTTAGAAGCCTATTAAATTAAATGGTTGGAACATCAAGTTTGTTGTATTGAAAGAAAATATTCTATATCTGGAAAATTTCTATATCTGGAAAGTGTCCCACAAATAGTATTATCTAGCTGCCAGAGGACATAGTGATGGGGATCCCTGCTGTATCTTTGGGCACAACTGCTGGACTTGGACCAGGGCTTCTGGAGCACCATGGAGTCTGAAGCCAGGAACCAGCGTGATGGCCATCTTCATGAAGAACTTCTGGAAGGGCCTGATTTGTGGCAAGGAAAGGTCCAGTGCTTTGGCTTGGAATATACTGTGGAGGTGGGGAATTACCAGTGCGTTTCTGCTGCTTGACTGCCTTTTGCACTTGTATTATAAAGCCCAATCAGAATTTTCCCCGTTAGTATGAATTCATTGAATTTTATTTATTTCACTGTTTGATTGATTGTTTGCTTAACTTCTGATACAGTACTCTGATTGATTTGTTTAGTCAAGTAATTAGATTGGAATTAATAATGGCATTAGATTAATTGGGCTAAATTATATTGATTGCTGGGTGGAGGAGGGTGCAAGGTTTATAATTGTTAGTGAATAGGAGGCTATATAGCTTAGTTAGGTTGTATTAATCAAATTTGATTAATTGATTGTAGTATGGATGTGAGGAATTATAGGGGGAAGGTTGGAGTGAAACATCTAGTAGATGAGGGAGACCTGCAAGGGGTTAGGGATCCCAGTAATTAGGGGACAAGGGAAGTATGGCAGTGGGAGAAGGTCTTGTAAAGGACAGAGATACGGGTATGCTTGGTCTCTATCCAAACTTCATCCCATCCAAAAATATGCTGCTAGTGGGGACAGGAAAATAAACTCTTTTCCAATTCTGGTGTTGTGCAATGTCAGGTCCATTAACAATAAGACCACCATGTTGCAAAGTTATTTTGCAGTGCATAAAGTGGACCTGACATGCGTGACAAAGACCTGGATGAGAGAGGGTGAGACAGACACCCTGAAAGAACTGTCTCAGCTGGTTTCTCAGTCCTTCACCAGTCCCAGAAAAAGAAAGGTGTGTGTGGGTGGCAGTCCTCATTTGGGAACCTTTCTCCTTCATGGCACTCCCTGTGCCAGAGATCCCCAGTATTGACTGTTTCAGCCTGGTATGTGATGCTGAGGAGAGTTTGGCTGTTTGGGTGGTATAGTGCACCAGCAGATACTCTGCCAAGCCTGCTGGAGGTGGTAGTGGGCTGGGCATTGGCGTTCCCGAGACTTTTATTATTGGGAGATTTTAATGACCGTGCTGATGCCTCATCTCAGGCTGTGGACCTGGTGTTTTCCATGGTAGCACTGGGACTCTTCCAACTTAAGAACATAAGAACATAAGAGAAGCCATGTTAGATCAGGCCAATGGCCCATCCAGTCCAACATTCTGTGTCACACAGCGGCCAAATATATATATATATATATATATATATATATATATATATATATATATATACACACACACACACATACACACTGTGGCTAATAGCCACTGATGGACCTCTGCTCCATATTTTTATCTAACCCCCTCTTGAAGGTGGCCATGCTTGTGGACGCCACCACCTCCTGTGGCAGTGAATTCCACATGTTAATCACCCTTTGGGTGAAGAAGTACTTCCTTTTATCCGTTTTAACCTGTCTGCTCAGCAATTTCATCGAATGCCCACGAGTTCTCGTATTGTGAGAAAGGGAGAAAAGTACTTCTTTCTCTACTTTCTCCATCCCATGCATTATCTTGTAAACCTCTATCATGTCACCCCTCAGTCGACGTTTCTCCAAGCTAAAGAGCCCTAAGCGTTTCAACCTTTCTTCATAGGGAAGGTGTTCCAGCCCTTTAATCATTCTAGTTGCCCTTTTCTGAACTTTCTCCAATGCTATAATATCCTTTTTGAGGTGCGGCGACCAGAACTGCACACAGTACTCCAAATGAGACCGCACCATCGATTTATACAGGGGCATTATGATACTGGCTGATTTGTTTTCAATTCCCTTCCTAACTTGTATCTGCTCCCACACATCAAGCAGGTCATACACTGGATCTGATCTTTGCTATGGGGTTAGATGTGAGTAGATGTAGAAAGAGCCCAACAGGAACTCATCTGCATATCTGGCTACAGCCCTTGACACCAAGCCAGCTGAAATTGTGTTCCTGCTCAAAAAAAAAACCCTGGATGTGAGTCTGGTTGATATAGAGGAAATGCCATGGTTGGACCACTTTGTCTTGAAGGCCCACCTAAGTATCCCAAACCCTCCCTGTTTAGGCAATGAGCTCATTTATGCCTGCCCACATAGACTTATAGACTGAATAGGGTTCCAGATTGCTTTGCAGGATTTGATTCCCCATGGTGGTTCCTTAGATGAGCTGGTAGAGAACTGGTATAGCTAGCTCTCTGAAGCCATCAATGAAATCACCCCCAATGCCTTCTTTGCTCCCATGCCAAAATAGCCCCTTGGTATACCGAGGAGCTAAGGAGAATGAAATGGGAGCTTAGATGATTAGAGCAAGCTTGGTGATCCATACAATGGTCCAGACTGGATTACTGTAAGTCGCACTACATAGGGCTTCTCTTGAGGCTGATCCAGAAAATGCAACTGGTCTAGAATGTAGCTACAAGGGTGTTGGCAGGAAGACCCTTTAGAGCACATATCCAACCAATGCTTTATCAGCAGCACTGGCTCCAGATTGAGGACCCGATCAAGTTCCAAGTTCTGATCCTGACCTTCAAAGCCCTTAATGGTTAGGGACCAGCATACCTTCAGGACTGCATGTCCTGGTATGTCTCCCGTAAAACATTATATTCAAGTGACCAAAATCTGCTGATGGTCCTTGGACCAAAGAGCATCGAGTTATCTCCAATTAGGGCCAGGGTCTTTTTGGTCCTGGCCCCAGCCTTGTAGGACAGTCTTCGAAGAGAGATCAGGGCTGTGAGGGATCTGGGACACGTCTATAGGGCCTACAAAACAAAGCTTTTCCACCAGGCCTCTATCTGAAAGGCAATAGCTAGTTTCTGGCCTTCCCCTTTCCCCCCAGTTTCTCCCTTCTTCCCTTCTCAGATGTTTACTTACTGCCACACTGTATGACTTTACACCATTTTGAATTTTATAGAAGTTGTTTTATTTATTTTATTGTATTTATGACTGATTAATTGTATGTTTGTATATATTTGTATATTAAATTGTATTTAACTTCTATACGTACCCCCTTGCCCAGATTCTCCGGAGATTCGGGCTGGGTTGCCATCAGTATGCAGATGACACCCAGCTTTATCTATTGATGGGAGGCCAGTCCGGCTGTGCCCCGGAAAACCTGGACCTCGCTTTACAAGTCATAGTGAAATGGCTCAGGCAGAGTTGACTGAAATTGAGTCCAGCAAAGACGGAGGTTCTGTGCCTAAGACAAGGCTGTCTGGGAAGGGAGATCCCTTTACCAACCTTTGATGGGGCACCTTTAGTGCCAGCTTCTAGGGTCAAGAGCCTAGGAGTTCTCTTGGAGCCCTCATTAACTATGGAAGCCCAGGTGGCAGCCACGGCCAAATCTGCATTTTACCATTTTAGGCAGATAAGGCAGCTGGTCCCTAGAACGCAGCGACTTGGCAACAGTGATCCATGTGATGGTCACCTCAAGAATAGACTACTGTAACACCCTCTACATGGGGCTGCCCTTGACGCAAATTCAGAAGCTGCAACTGGTGCAAAACGCAGCAGCCAGGTTGCTAATGGAGCTACCTCTACAGGAGCGCATTCAGTCTGTGCTGGAATTGTTGCACTGGTTGCCTGTGGCGTTCTGGGTTCACTTCAAGGTGCTGGCCTATATGGCCTGGGACCTGCCTACCTCCAGGACCGCCTTTCCCCATATGAGCCTCAGAGAGCACTCTGATCAAGTTCACAAAGTTTCATGATCCCTGGGCCAAAAGAAGCTCGGCAGGCAACCACTAGAGCTAGAGCCTTTTTGATGGCAGCCTCTGCTCTATGGAACGCCCTCCCCGAAAACATCAGGGCCTTGTGAGACTTGCCACAATTCCACAGGGCCTGCAAGACAGAATTGTTTAGGCTGGCATTTAACATCTAATGGGGAGGTGATCACTATTCCATCATCGCATAGCATTGGTATTTGAACCCATCCCAATATAAATGTAGAACGCTAAACAACACCTAACATCATTATTACATGTAGCGCTCAATAAGAACTAATCATGCCATCTTGGACTTTAGGGAATGAAACTGAAACTGAAGGATTGTTTTAAACTGTATAAAATTGTATGAAATGTTTTTAATGACCTTATTGTAATTTTATTTTAGCACTGTTGTTTTAACTGCTGCTAGCCGCCCTGAGCCTGTCAGGGGAGGGTGGTATACAAATGTAAATAAATAAATGTAAACTGTATATTTATAGGCTGTTGTCATCTATTCTGAACAGGGCTTGGGGAGAGTGAGATACAAATTTAATAAATAAAAAATAAAATAAATGGCCACAGGCATATAGAGCTTTAACAGAGAATTTGACAGATTCATGGAGGATAGCTTTATCAGTAGCTACTAGACATGGTGACTAAAGGGGACCTCCAGGTTCAGAGGCAGTAAATCTCGGAATACCAATGTCAGGAGGCACCATCAAGGGAAAGACTCCACTTCTATGTCCTGTTCTTCTATGCCTGCCAGAAGGACTGAATGGCCACTGTGTGAGACAGGATCCAACAAGGATGTTATGTTCTTACCTTTTTTTTTTAAAGTCTATATTACTATTGAATATCTCCTTATAAATTAATAATATTAATAATGTATAATCACTGTTGAATGTCTTTTTCCATCAGCATCACTGCTGAATGTCTTTTTCCATCAGCATCACTGTTGAATGTGTTTTCCACTTGTTGGGGAGGGTGGTATAGAAATGTGAAAAAAATAAACTATTATACAGAATAAAGAGGACACTTTTTATTGACACTATATTGCTTATAATAAAACAGAACAAAGGTTAAAGGGGAGAAAGAGCTTCATAAAACCATACTCAGGATGAAGATGGATGGAAGTTCCATAAAGACACTGTACTGGTCCAACAAAAATCTTCCAGATAACATACCTTTTGAGAGAGAGTTTGAAGAAGATGAGAGATTAGCAAAGCAAAGTAGATGGGATTAGTGAGGAAGTGAATTTGGGACAAAGTAAAAGGCGAAAGTGAGGAAAGGTTTTGAAAGAAGGGAGAACAAAGTAAGGAATGAGATGAGACAGAAGTGAGTAGAGTGGTTTAAATATGAGGAAAAGGAATTTAATTAGAAGTGAAAACCACTGGCCTGGTACTACCCACAACTAGGGATGTGCAAAAAAAAAAAATCGGAAGTACACGGATTCGGAAGTATAAGGGGGGGGGGGGGAATTCGGAATCCCGTATATTTCTGAATTCCGTAGTCAAAATAGCTGCATATATGGTAGATGCGCGGCTATTTCTGAATATACGGCACCATTATACCCTATGGGCCATTGAAATCAATGGCAAATAGGGTATATTTGAAGCCGCCTGGAGGGGAGGGGGTTTGAGGGAGAGCCCCCAAATTTGCAGGGGACATGCAGGGGACTCTCCCCTACAAACCCCTCAAGTCCCAAAAAGATTGGGCAAGGGGGTCCCATTCCAGGGGCACCCAAAGAGGGTTCCCCTATTCCACCATTATACCCTATGGGCCATTGAAATCAATGGCAAGATAGGGTATAATTAGAGGCTACTGGGGGGCAGGGGGTTTGAGGGAGAGCCCATAAAACTGCAGGGAACCTGCAGGGGACACTCCCCTACAAAACCCCCAAGTCCCAAAAAGATTGGGCCGGGGGTCCCTGTCTTTGGGCTCCCCAAAAGGCCCATTGCCAACAATGATGGGGAAAGCCCAATTAGCCACTTCCTCCACTATAATTGCTGTGGGGAAAGTGGCTCTGGCCAGAGGGGAGTTTGAGGGAGAGGCCCCAAAACTGCAGGGCAGCTTCAGGGGACTCCCCAGCATGAAACCCCCCTGGCCCAAAAAGACTGCACCCATCTGTGGGCACCCCAAAAGGAACACTGCTCCCAATGGTGAGAAAAAACCAATTAGAGCCACTTCCTCACTGTAATTGTTGTGGGAAAAGTGGGAGCAGGAGGTTTTGAGGAGAGCCCCCCAAACTGCTGTGCAGCTTCAGGGCACTGTCCCACACAAAACCCACAAGGCCAAAAAAAAAAAAAAAATTGGACCGGGGGGTCCAAATCCTGGGGCACCCAAAGCCAAACCTAACTTCACACCAGATAATCTCTATAGAACCCAAATGCACTACATCCCTCTATCTACTCTATGAACCCTGCAGGCCTGGAACCAATATAAACCCAGTTGCCAACGTCACTGCCACACAAAACACAATCTGCTCAAGGTCTGCTCTGCAGACCTGGCTGCAGCAAACCCAGATGCCAGCTCTCCAGCCCTGCCCCAAACAACACGGGGAGAGCTGGCCAAGCACAACAAGCCTGCTGGTTCTGGGTCTCTTACCCAGGTGCCAGCTTCCCTGCCACAGAACACACAATCTATAGATGCCAGCTTTCCAGCCCTTCCCCAAACAACATGGGGAGAGCTGGCCAAGCACAACAAGGCTGCTGGTTCTGGGTCTGTCACCCAGGTGCCAGCTTCCCTGCCACAGAACACACAATCTACAGATGCCAGCTCTCCAGCCCTGCCCCAAACAACATGGGGAGAGCTGGCCAAGCACAACAAGCCTGCTGGTTCTGGGTCTCTCACCCAGGTGCCAGCTTCCCCCCCCCCCAAAAAAAAAAAACCAGAACCAGGAATAGGGACAACAGGAGAAGGCCAAGAAACTCAACTGTTAAAAAGTGGCCTTTTAAACAATGAAAACTAGGCCAAACAGCACCCCCCCCCCCAAGAACCAGAACCAGAAAAGAAAAGGAACAACAGCAGCACAACAGAGCAGCAACAAATCAAACACAGAATCCTTTTAAAACAGTAAAAAACTTAACTTTTAACAATACAGGACTTTACCAACCCCTTCCCCCCCCCCAAAAAAACCCTTCACCCTAACCCCAAGAAATCCAAGCCACCCAAATCAGGAAAAGTAAAAGGATACTGAACTTTTAAAAGTCCTCTCACTAAAGTAAGATATGGGCAAATTGGCAAAAAAAAACCCCACTCCAGCAGAACCCCATAACCCCAAATAAGCTAGTACCCACCACCCAAATCTGGACAAGTAAAGGGACTCTGAGTCTTAAAAAGTCCTTTTACCAACTAAAATAAAAACAAGAACCCCAAGACTGTCTTACCTTTTAGACGTCTTCTCTTACTCCAAGCAAGTCTGGTAAGGCTGAGCAGCAGCAGCTGCCTAAGGCCAAGGGCCAGCACAGCACAATCTCTCTCACACACAGACAAAAGAACAACATTGTTGCTGATGGCTGGAGGATCAGCTACACAAAAGCCCTTCAAAGCATACATTTGCAATGCATTTTGCAAATGCATGCTTTGGATTGGCTGCTGGGGCTCCTCTTTCCCCTCCCCCCTCCCTGATCCCAGGGAGGCTGTGGGAGAGGCGGGAAAAAGCTACCAAAGGCGGGAAAGGAGGCAAGCAGCTCCCCTGAGGCTGCAGAAGCCCCTTTCCCACCTTTTGCATTGACTTCCTTATACTTCCAAATATTTATACGGAAGTATGCGGGGAGCTATACTCGGCTCCCGCATAATGGACCCCAATTGGAATCGGCTGTATGCGATTCCATATACAACCGAATCGGGTGATTCGGCGGTTCATTCGGTTCGGCCGAACCGAATGCACACCCCTACCCGCAACCATAGGCCTGACAGAACAGCTCTGTTTTTCAGGCCGAGCAGAATTGTACCAGATTCCACAGGGCCCTGATCTCTCGGAAGATTGTTCAACAAGGCTGGGGCCAGGGCTGAAATGGTCAAACAAAAGAGATAAAGATGGCAGTAGATGACGCAGTGACAAGTAGGAGAGAGTGCTATCATGAACTAATTGTAGCGGTCTACAATGTTAATATTGGTTAGGCTAAAGAAATTCTTGTGTCCTCCCTCTGCTGAAAAGACAAAGAACTGAAAGAACACTAACAGCATGATCATTAAATTATAAAGAGTCCAGAACTGTTTCCCCTTCTTTTTAATAGAGACTGCTTAATGATGCAAAGCCCTGTGAGAATGTTTTGCTTGCCACAGACATTCCTGAAGATAAAGTTGTTAACAGCTCATCTGGGACGGAAGAGTTAAAGAAGCTAAAGGATCTTCTTCATCAACGGGACAATGAAATCAGTATCCTTTCTGAAAGACAACTCATTAAGATTTCGTTCAACTTGGAAATGTCATTGTGTTGCTTGACAAATTTAAGGACTTCTTCCCTACATAGTTTAACTTAAAGGAATATGGGTCCAAAGTTTGCTACTATCTGTAACATGCTGGTTCAATCTCCTTGATGTAAAAATCTTTGTTGCTTGGCTTAGTTCTATCTCAGATCCAGAGTTTTTGGAAACCAAATGTCAAGCAGGTGCCTTTTTTAAGTAATGGAAAAAAGTGATACTATATAAAGAAATATTTATAACCTTTCAAAAAGTTGAATTTCCTGTAATTGTTATTTTTAGCCAAGTGAAATGTTGCTTGGGGGACTACTGGACTTCAGATTTAGATTAAATATAAATCTATATTCAACATGAGGCTCTATACAGTGTATATAAAATATATTGTGCTGCTCACTGTATTGACTCACAGAAAACATAGCTGCAGCTTTGGCATGGTGCAAAATTATTTAGATGTGATAGAAATGTATGAGATTACTCCAACCTATATGTATGCAGGAGAGAAAAATCTAATAGTTTTGAGCTATTTATTTATTTATTTATTCTATAATTTATATCCCGCCCTTCCCACAGAGTGGCTCAGGGCGGCTCACAACAACGACAAAACAATAAAACAAGGTACAAAGTTAATACATTTAAAAGTCAAAACATTTAAAAAACCTAAAAACATTAAAATCTTAACATTAAAACTATCCAGTATATTTCACTAAAATCTGATAAGCTACATTTATCTAGTCGGCATAAGCTAACCGGAAGAGGGTTGTCTTACAGGCCCTGCGGAACTGAGTAAGATCCCGCAGGGCCCTCACCTCTTCCGGCAGCTGGTTCCACCATGTGGGGGCCATTATAGAAAAGGCCCTGTCTCTGGTTGTCTTGAGACGGACTTCCTTGGGCCCGGGGATGGTGAGAAGGTTTTGAGTCCCAGACCTCAGTACTCTCTGGGGAACGTGTGGGGAGAGACGGTCCTTCAGGTAGGCAGGTCCCAGGCCATATAGGGCTTTAAAGGTAATGACCAGCACCTTGTACCGGACTCGGTATGTTATTGGAAGCCAGTGCAGAGCCCGAAGGCCCGGCCGGATGTGCCCCCACCTTGGGAGGCCCAATAACAGCCGGGCCGCGGCGCTCTGCACCAGCTGCAATTTCCGGGTCCGGCACAGGGGCAGCCCCATGTAGAGGGCATTGCAGTAATCCAATCTCGAGGTGACCGTAGCATGGATCACTGTTGCTAGGTCGTCGCGGTCCAGGAAGGGGGCCAACTGCCTTGCCCGTCTAAGATGAAAGAACGCGGACTTGGCAGTGGTTGCTATCTGAGCCTCCATCTTTAGGGACGGCTCCAACAGCACCCCCAGGCTCTTGACCCTGTCCGCCGCCGTCAGCGGCGCACCGTCAAAAGTCGGCAGGGGGATTTCCCCCCCCCGGTCCACGACGGCCCAAACAGAGGACCTCTGTCTTCGCAGGATTCAGTCTCAGTCCACTCCGTCTGAGCCACTCAGCCACGGCCTGCAATGCCCGATCTAGTTTTTCTGGGGCGGAGACAGGTCGGTCGTCCATAAGTAGATAGAGCTGGGTGTCATCAGCATACTGGTGACACCCCAGCCCATACCTTCGGGCAATCTGGGCAAGAGGTCGCATATAGATGTTAAATAACATCGGGGAGAGAACCGCTCCCTGGGGCACTCCACAATTAAGTGTGTGCCTCCGGGATAGCTCCCCCCCAATCGTGACCCTTTGTCCCCGACCTTCAAGGAAAGAGGAAAGCCACTGCAAGGCTAGCCCCTGAATCCCCGCGTCGGCGAGGCGGCAAGTCAGTAACCGATGGTCGACCGTATCGAACGCCGCCGATAGGTCCAACAACATCAGCACTGCCGAGCCACCCCGATCCAGATGCCGTTGAAGGTCATCCACTAGGGCAACCAACACCGTCTCCGTCCCATGACCTGGGCGGAAGCCGGACTGGAGTGGGTCAAGGATGGAAGCGTCCTCCAGGAAAGTCTGTAGCTGCCTCGCCACTGCCCTCTCGATAAGTTTGCCTAGAAAAGGCAAATTTGAGACCGGCCTATAATGTGCTAATTGGGCCGGGTCTAAAGATGGTTTTTTTAGGAGGGGACGGACCACAGCCTCTTTAAGCGGTGCTGGAAAAAGCCCTTCCGTCAGGGATCTGTTTATGATGTCCCGCACAGGATATCTGAGATCCCCTTGGCAAGATTTAATAAGCCAGGAAGGGCACGGGTCCAATTTACAAGTTGTTGGGCGGGCAGCTAAGAGAATCCTGTCAACTTCCTCCAGGCTGAGGGGGCTGAAACCGAAAGCTATCACAAATGTTATAGAATAATTCAGCTTTACATTAGGGTTGCCAGATCCAACTCTGGAAATATCTGGAGACTTTGTGGGTAGAGCTGGGAGACATTCCCATTCCAGATAAATAAATAAAAATACAGCAGTGTAGTTCCCCTGAATATAGTCTTCATTTCCTCCTTTTTTTGCATTCAAATGGTTCCACAGCAGTGGTACTTCCACTAAAATGAAAGTGAACTCTCTCTGTGTCTCTCTCTCTCTCACACACACACACACTCACTCACTCACAAAGCAGCCAAAATAAAGTTTGCATGACCACACTTTTGTGATCTCCCTGGGACAATGGTATAGATAGCTTTACTCACCGGAGTTGCTGAATGTAACAATCTGCTGTATTTCATTCAACCAACCTAAGGAGAGAGAGGTCTAGGGCAGTGATGGCTAACCTTTTCAGCTTGGTGTGTCGAAAATCGGGAAAAAGCGTAGTCTTCCTCGGGTCGCGTGTCACTTCACCATGTCACTTCAAGAAATATCAATAATTTGATGATATTTGCAGCCCCAATAAAGAAAGAGGGTTGCCAAGTCCAATTCAAGAAATATCTGGGGTCTTTGGGGGCAGAGCCAGGAGACTTTGGGGGTGGAGCCAGGAACAAGGGTGTGACAAGCATAATTGAACTCCAAGGGAGTTCTGGCCATCACATTTAAAGGGACAGCACACCTTTTAAAATGCCTTTCTTCCATAGGAAATAATGAAGGATAGGGGCACCATCTTTTGGGGCTCATAGAATTGGACCCCCTGGTCCAATCGTTTTGAAACTTGGGGGGGTATTTTGGGGAGAGGGGGATCCCCTGCCCCCACCTGGGGATTGTAACCCTGCGGGAAAGGGTGTATCTTTTTTCTTCCCGCCTTTTCTCCTCCAGCGCTTGCCAAGGGGGGGGCGACCCAATGCTCCCCTCCCCTTGCTCTTTTGCAACCCACACACAGCCCCCATCGCCCACCCCCTTCCTCCTCTTCCAAGCTGAAAAGGGCAGCTTGTCCTTTAAATCTGAAACCCCGCCTCCGGCAGGCGGCCATGAGAAAGAGCAAGATGTAAAGTGAGAAAGATCATGTTGGTTGCAAAAAAAAAAAAAACAGGACTGGGTGGAGGAGGAGGATGGGGGGGCAGCCCCACAACAGGCCCAAGAGCGACGCCCCCTCAGGCATTGCACCCCACACACACTGCTGCAATGCCATCTCTGCCTCCCCCCCCAGCCGCTCCGTGCAAACAAACGGAAAAAAAACACGCCTGCCTTGCTCCTGCATTTCAAAGCCCCGGCATTGCAAAGGCGCGACCCGCCAAGGAGGGCACTTCTTTCCCCCCCTGCCTCTTTTTTTGCAATGCTCTTTTTTTCTTTCTTGCTGTACCCACCTATTTCCTCAGGCCCCGGGGAGGGCAGGAAAAGGGGGTTGCAAAGCTCGGCCCTGTTGCGAGGAGGAGGAGGCGCGTTTGGCTGCCTCTGCTTTGGGTGGGGGACGGGTTGCGCCAGGAGGCTGTCTCCTCCCACCCCCAGGTCAAGGCGAGGCGCTGGCAGCGTCGGCCAACCTTCCCTCCCACCCCCAACCTTCCCTCCCCCCCCACCCCCGGCCTGGAGCCGGGGAAAGAGGCGGCGGCTGCAGCCCGCTGCGCTGCTGCTGCCTCTTCTCGCCTTCATCTTAGCAGCTGCTGCTCCTCCGAGACGGGCTCAGCAGCCTCCGAAGGACTCGCGGCTCGCCACGCTCCTTGGTTTCCGGTGTGTCAGCCAAATTGCCTCGCGTGTCACCAGTGACACGCGTGTCATAGGTTCGCCATCATGGGTCTAGGGGGTGCAGTTTTCCTCTAGCCCACACTCAGGTTCTAGTTAACTCTTTAGAACTATGCAAACAGCTTCTGAAAGAAATGCATAACCAACAGAGGAATTGGGCTCTCTCACTTCCTCTCTCTCTCACACACGCATGTGGCTCTTCCTGCTTGCTCCCTCCTTGCAGCTTCAGTCTTGCTGAGATTTAAAGGCACAGACACCTTCCAAAACAGAATCAATTGCAAGATTCTGAACCTGTCTAATATCTAAAGGCACATCATGGCTGTTTGGGTGTGGCTTCCTCCTGCTGGCCAGCTGGCAGCAGGGAGGAGCCTGCAAAACCCGGGGATCCCCCGTCTGGACCAGGGGACTGGCAAACCTATTAACCATACTTTTTCTTACCGTGTGTTTGACAAGCTGTGTATGCTATGCAAGTGCAGAATACGGTATCTGACACAATTTAGAATTCTAAAGATCTCTGCTCTTCATTTTTTGTCTTAAGATTAATTTGCATTCATAGTTTGAAAATACAACTTGCTTATAAGCAAGAGATTTTTAAAAGTTCAGAGGAGGACCTTATTTTCCTCATTCGCCTCCTCACTGTGTTTCCACTTTTCTTCATTCTATCCCTTAGCAGCATCTGCAGCCTTTCCGTTTTCTTCCCATCTATCTACCTGCCTTTTTCTGCCCCCTACCTTCAGCTTTCCCTTCCATCCTCCCTCCAGCTTTATATCCCAACCCTCTTTCTCTCCCGTTACTGTACTTGCTTCATTTTCTCCCTCTCACAATTATTTACAGTCCCTCTTCCCTTCCCATTTACTGACACTAAGTGAGGCATGAAATACTTAGGTTATTATCTGAAGTTCCCTAACAATTCTCCAAATGGTCACTGAGATCTCATGATATTGTATGAGACCTCAGTCAACATACTTTTTCTTAACATTGCAGACATTGCTTCTATGATGGTGGGTAGAAGCCCAAAATATTTTTGGGATTTTTAGATTTCAGATTTGTTTTTCAGATTTAGATTTTCAGATTTTCCTTATAATGAATTGTAGATATTTTAGTAAATATGTTAAAGAAGGAAAAACAGAAAGCCCAAAATGCCCTTCTTCACCTCAGTGCTTCTTCAAGGGAGGCCCCAACCTCAGAAAGTTTTCTTATTCAAAAAAGAGTAGAAAATGAGCACATGTTAACTGTCTCTTCAAAACCTAAACCTGATTTTCTTCCCAGGAACACAGGTTAGTACATTTAGTAATATCTACAAATTCAGAATTGGCACATTGTGATGTGGCCTGTTTAAGGCTGAAAGAGTTAGGGTTGCCATTTCTAGGTTGGGAAGTACCTGGAGATTTTGGGAGTAGAGGGTGGGATTTGGGAATGGGAGGGACTTCAGCAGGGTATAATGCCACAATGTCCACCCTCTAAAGCAACTAATTTTTCCAAGGAAACTGATCTTGGTTGCATGGAGTTCAATTGTAATCATGAGAAATCTCAAGGTGTCACCTGGAGCCTGGCGTTGGAAGGATTTCTTAATTGGTGCTTATAGAGAATGTTATGTTATTTTAGTAGTCTTGATAAAGATATTGCGTGGCCTGATATACAGCCACCAACTCTCTTTGTCATATATAATCTTTTCACTGAGAAACATTGATCCAGCATTCTCTATGGAAAAGTTAGCTAAGAAACTACCATCTGTCTGTGAACCAAAATTATGCTTAAAGAGGCTATTTTGTACTTATATGAATGTATCCAAAAACCAACCAATAGCTTGAATTTCTAAAGGGGGTCCCCCCACTTTCGTTTATTAAGAATATAGGAAATAAGCATTATTTTGATGTGCATTCTAGATAATTTATGGTTTAACCCACAGCACTGTCAAAGTACTTGTCCTTAAGAAGAAATCCACTTTGTCAACCACAGGATGAGTTTTACCTTAAACATACTATTGAGTAAAGGCTTTCTGCCCAGTGGAGACCAGAGTGGTGGGGATCTGGAAGGAAGGAATAAAAGGCCTAGCTAGAGCGGGAGGAGTGTTGTCTGGGGAGAGGCTGCAGCTAGGAGAGTTCCCTCATCCTAAGAGGGATGAGTCAATTTGGAATAAAAAGGAGGGAACATATAGTTCAGGAGTGGCTTAACATAAGAGCCAAATAGAATAAATGTTCAATATTTGAGAGCCACAAGACATGAACATCAGATGCTTGAGAGTCGCAAGACAGGAAGGAAGGAAGGAAGGAAGGAAGGAAGGAAGGAAGGAAGGAAGGAAGGAAGGAAGGAAGGAAGGAAGGAAGGAAGGAAGGAAGGAAAATAGATGGAAAGGGGGGAGGGAGAGGTAGAAAGAAAGTAACTTTAACTTCAAATGCAGTCTCCTAGCCACCAGCTTCTTGGCGCTTGGAGAAGTGATTTAAAGAGAGAAATGCCTTCTCCAAGCCAGTTGATGGGGCGGTGGGGGCGTTGAGACCCACACAATATGTGTGAAAGAGCCACATATGACTCCTGAGCTGCAGTTTGGCCACACCTGGTATAGTTAGTTGTGTCAGGGCTTTTATCTTTCTTTGTAGCACCTTTACAGCTTTTTCTTCCCCGCACCCCCCCCCCCCTTCCTTATTGCACTAAAATTTTTAGAAACCACTTGTTTGTTCTTGAGCACTTACAATAAACTTGTTGTTATACTGCCTAGATCCTCATGCCTCTTTGGTCTCAGACAGACCTATACCAAAGTGGTGGCAGCCTGTAGAGGCCCTCCCCGGCCCCCTGCTTCTGGCACTTTTTGTTCTATGTTGTAATAGTTAACATTTCTAAATTTAATATTGGTGACTTAAGTCTTCATTTGATTTATTCTACTCACTGTCTATTTCTAGGTATTTTAGTTATTGTCTAATATTTTAACTTCGTTGTAAATATGGCATCCATGTGTCATAAGTTTTAAAAAATCTGTATCCTTTGTGATCCCACGATCAGCATAGACAAGTGATTTCACTTAATTTTGCATTGGGGTTAGAACTGGCAAAACCCAAAGTCAAAACACCTTTCATCTGTTTTAAAAAAAAATCACTGGATTATCTTGTGCTAGTTATTCTGTTTTAGCCTTTGTTCTGAGAAGCCAGCATGCTTTCGTCGTACAGTGCTAGATTAGATCCTGGATGACTCAGCTTCAAATCTTCAGTCTGCTATGGGAGTTTGCTGGGTGACCTTGACGTAGTTAGCCTATCCTACCTTGCAGGGTACTTGTTACAATGATAAAATGAAAGAAAAGAGAACAATCGTGTAAGCTACTTTTTGGGGAGTACAAATATTTAAATAAATAAAGATAAAATAGAGGTAGAATATTGTATTTTGCCTTTGCTCCTTGGTAAGAATATAATACTAGTTTATACCATAATGACAACTGTAGGTAACAATCCTAAAAATGCTTTTCTGGGAGTAATCCCCATTGAATAAAACAGGACTGAGTAGACTTGTTTAGGATAACTCCCAATATGAATCAAATTGATATGTTCTTGTTATAAATGTCCAAGTACTGCATTTGTAGTTGGTAATATGATATATCAAGTGCATTTATCCAGTCTAAAGGACCTAACAAATGTTTTTTAGTATAATCTGGTCAGACACTAGGATATTTATTCCAATACTGATGTTTTCCATCACAGTAGATTATGGTAGATTTGGGATAAATCAAATATTATTTAAAATAAGAAAATTATAATTCACAGATAATTCAAACTAAAATGATATCCATACTATCATACAAGGAAATAATACTTTTGTATCTGTGGAAAAATTCCAACATTATTCATAAATATGTAAATTCTGCTTGTTACACACAAAGCTGTAAAATGCCCTTTTCTGATTTAAAAAATTTAAGATTTTTCTTTTAAAATCAAATTAAAGTTGTCATTCACTATAGAGCTTCCTTAATGTACAATTACTTGTATTTAAGCAAGAGCAGATTGGAGATGAAAACTTGCCCTTATTGTACTAAAATAATGGGAAAGCCTACATGTTAAACACTAATCTTAAAAACCGTATTGTTCTCTTTAAAATAGCAGTTGTGGTTGTATTTTTACATTTGTTTGAGTATGTGTTCCAAATAGTTACCTGGAATTATTCAGTGCTGTACAAGTCTCTATATGAGTCATTGCATCCTTTAACCATTTGAGATTCTCAAAAAGCAATACTGAGTGCTGAAAGTCATCTGAGTTGAAAGTTCTCATTCAACCACTAGGCAGTATTAAGGCACATTAATAATGCATTGCATGAGGATTGTAAAATGCCATTTATTAATAGATGAGTTGCTAAATAACAATGCCAATTGCTTATGTTAAAAAACACTTTCACTCCTGCAAGTTCCAACTATGGAATATCAGCAAAAACTTCCCCTCCCCCCCACTTTCACTAATTTTTTTTTCCCAAGTTAAACATTTTTATTGAGGTATAAAAGTAGCTTACAATCCATAACACAAGAAGTTTACCGTGAAAATTAACAGAGATAACGTCGTAAGCTTAATAGACAAAATACAGAGCAAAAACAACAACATTTAAAAAACAAAATAAACAAAATACAAACAGAAGGTAATAATAATTATAGTTGTTATAACACAGTATTTAAAAATAAAATAAGATCAGGGAAAGGAAAAAGGAAGATATAATACCCTTTAAGTAACTTGAAATTAACTTGTTAAAAAACAAATTTTATAACAACAGGAAATCCTTATACATTTTATTTTTAGAATAAGAGTTAGCATAAAATGGATCGGTGTCAAGCTTTTCCAGAATGGGAAGCCAAATTGCCAGATATTTAGCGTAGGCTTGGTATGGATCTTTGTGGTCTATGGCTGCCTGAATTTTATCCATTACAATGTGTTCCCAGACCTTAAGTAGCCAGTTGTCAAGTGTCAAATTCGATGTGTTTTTCCAGGACTGCGCGATCGTGGTTTTAGCCGCTGTCAGGAGTTTAACTATCAAGGATTTTTTAGAAGGTGAGAGACGGGTATCAGACCAATGATTAAGAAGTATCCTTGATGGGTCATCTGGGATCAGGACCCCAACTAGGGAGGAGAGATGGGCACAAATTGAGGTCCAGAATGATCTGATTTTAGGGCAGTCCCACCAACAGTGAAAATAAGAGGCTTTGAGCCCACAGTTTCTCCAGCAGTCTGAAGAGCCTAACTGGGTCATATGGGAGAACTGGTTAGGAGTAAGGTACCAACGTGCAATCAATTTAAAGTTTTGTTGAGATATATTTATAATAGTAGATTGTAGGGCATCACTAGCCCATATAGAATCCCATTGGTCGGGGGAAAGGGTGATGCCACAGTCTTTATGCCATTGAGTGGTGTAAGAGGGTAAGGTTGCTTCAAGTTTGGACAATAGGATTCAATACAGCCGTGAAATGAGACTTTTAGGCGTTCTCTCTTCGTGAAAATGAAGAACCAGATATTCGTAGTCAGATGAAGGGCGAGAAAATGAAGAAATCACATTAGGGTCCTGAAGAAAGTGCCTGATTTGAAAGTATTCAAACTAAGGTGCTGGCTTGGTCAAAACTTGGTCTAGGTCATTTTTAGGTAGAAGTTGTTTAGAAGATGAAAGAAGATTAAAGAAAAAAACTTTTGAGGAGTCTCTCCAGACCTTGAAAGAGAAGGGTAGTTGAGCAGGGAGGAAATATTTTTGTCCTACAAAGGATGAGATGGTAGAGAGACCTGGAGCTAGAAAATAACGCTCCGAATCCCATACTGACAAGAGCGCCCTGAGGAATGGGTTCATAAATTGCCACGGTGGGCGTTCATTTTTCTTAAGCCATAGTAGTTCGTAGTATTTCAGTGGGGTAAAGTGAGCTTCCTCTATGGGCGTCCATGGCGGTGGGGGATGTTGGTACAGTATTTTGGTCATCTGGGATAAAATAGTAGCTTTATAATACTTTGCAATGTCGGGAACTGCTAGGCCACCTTTTTGTCTTGATCGACATAAAGTTGAAACTTTGATTCTAGGCTTTTTATATTTCCAGATAAAGGAGGTCAGTATTTGTTGCCAGGATTTTAAGATAGGCTGAGAGATCTCAATAGGAAGAGCCCGAAAGAGATATAAAAACTTGGGGAAAATGAAAGATTTAATTATATGGATTCTTTCCATCCAGGATAATTGCAACTTATCCCATTGCTTTAGCGTGGTAGTAATCTCAGAAGCCGTGGCCGTGTAGTTAGTTTTTAATAGGCCAGCTATGTTTAAGGGAATTTTCAGCCCCAAATAGGACCAATAATCAGAGACCCAATGGAAGGGGTAGTTTGCAATTATGTCTTTTTTAGAAGTATCGGAGATTTTAATTGGGTAGAGAATTGATTTTGAGTGGTTAACTGTAAGACCTGAAAGTTTACTGTAATCAGACAGGAGAGAGGAAACAGCTTTAATAGACTTTAGTGGATTTGTAATATATAAGACTATATCATCGGCAAATAAACTTATTTTGAAAGTAGAATTTTGGACAGTGATACCAGAAAACTCTGAAGAAAGCCGTATCAAATTTGCAAAGGGCTCTATGACCATGGCGAATAACAGTGGTGATAGGGGGCACCCTTGACGAGTTCCTCTTTCTAGGATAAGTGAAGGGGACTGTTGGCCATTAATTTGTATAAAAGCCGATGGACAGGAATACAAAGAATCTATAACCGTTCTGAACCTAGGTCTGAAACCCATATGATATAAGACTTTTTTAAGGAAGAGAGGTTCTACACTATCAAAGGCCTTCTCTATATCTAAAGCAAGAATGCAAGAGTCGTATTGCTGAAAAGTGCAATATTGAATTAGGTTAATTGTTTGTCTAGTATTGTCTGTGATATCGCGATTCGGAATAAAGCCTGATTGGTTGGTGTGAATATAGAGCCCTATGATTGTGTTCAATCTAGCAGTCAAAATGGAAGTAAATATTTTATAATCGTTATTTAGTAAAGAAATGGGGCGGTAAGATTTAACATTTAATGGGTCTTTGTCTTTTTTGGGAATCATAACTATTTTCGCCTGGGACCAGGAGGGAGGCATACAGCCGGAGTCCAGAATGAAATTGCAAACAGTGGTAAGGTGAGGTACCAGGGAAAGATTGAATTTTTTGTAAAATTCTGAAGGTAGTCCATCTCTACCTGGGGTTTTATTGATTTTAGAGGCCTTAATGGCGTCAACAACTTCAAGAGAAGAAATCGGAGAATCTAGAAAGGCTTGGTGTTCGTGGGAGAGTTGGGTAAGGATCTTCTGGTTTTGAAAAAAGTGGTCTATTAGGTGAGAAGGAGGATTGGACGAGGTGTATAGCTGTTGAAAAAACTGATGGAAAGTGTCCAAGATTTTTTTGTTTGATGAGTGTATTTTGCCAGAGTTGTCTCTAAGACATTTAATCTGTCTCTCACCTAACTCTTTCCTGAGTTTCCATGAGAGTAGTTTCAACGAATGGGGGTGGTTATACCAGTATTTTTGTTTCACGAATAGTAGATTTTTTCGAATATTGGATGTTTCCAATAAGTCTAGTTTCTGTCTTTCGAGAACAAGTTTTTGGTAAACTTTATTAGAGCAGGTTTGCTTGTGTTTTTGTTCCAAGTGTTTAATATTGTCTAAAATGAGTTGTTTCAGTTCTAATTTTCTTTTTTTGTAGGCCGAATGCAGGGAAATACACTTGCCTTGCAGAACAGCTTTCATTGCGTCCCACACAATTTCTTTAGAAACCCCACAATCCAGATTGTTTTTAAAATAGAGATTGATCTCTTGCTCTAATTGTGTACAAAATTCTTGGTTCAGAAGGAGTGATTTATTTAATTTCCAATTGAATAAAGGCCTGTCCTGAGAACCAACATGCAGTGTGCACTCCAACCAAGCATGGTCGGAAAGTGTCCTAAGGCCAATATTGGAGTGAGAAACTTGGTTCAATAAGGAGGGAGAAATAAGAAAATAATCAATCCTTGTAAAGGTATTGTGTAGTGCCGAAAAGTAGGTGTAGTCCTTAACCCCCGGGTTATGCAATCTCCAAACATCACATAGGTTAAAATTATGAAGGACAGATTGCATAGGTGCTGGGAGAGAAGTCGGGGGAGAGTGTGGCTTAAATGATCTGTCCCACTTGGGGTCTATGATTTGGTTAAAGTCCCCCCCTATAATGACTGCCCCTTCTTGGAAAAGGGCAAGTTTAGAAAGCGTATCTTTTATAAAGGTAATTTGTGAGGAATTGGGAGCATATAGAGAAACCAAAGTGAAAGGAGAGTCATTGAGTGTACCTTTTATAAAGATATAACGTCCTTGGGGATCGACTTCTTGAGCTGACAAAACGAATCGGGTATTTTTTGAAAGTAGGATGGCGACTCCGCGTGATTTAGAAGAACCGGGAGCTACATACTGTGTATGGAACCATTTAGATCGAAGTATGGTGGAGCTTGCCGACCTAATGTGAGTTTCTTGTAGAAAAAGAAGATCAGGTTGTAATTTGGTCAAAGCAGAAGAAAGCCGCTTGGCTTTAATAATGTTGTTGAGACCTCTACAGTTAAGAGAAATTAGCTTTAAGTCAGACATAATTTAGGTACATTAAAGTAAAAAAAAACATTGTTAAAATCCATATAACGCCTGCAGAACCCGGACTGGGGCTCAGTATAACAATGATGAAAAAAAAAATAGAATAAACAGGTGACAATGACCAGATTTCCCTTGTTCTCAAAACACAGAATAAACAAAGAGAGAACATTGGGGTGGGAGTACCAGGATTGGTGACCTGGCTGCCAAAGTCTAGGTTCACAACAACAACCATATTTGTCTGAACCAAATTGAACAAACACAAAACACTTTTCAGTATAAATGTAAAAATTTCCAAAAACCTAAACACCGCTAAAGGGATCCACTGTGTTCGAGGGTCGTGGCCAGAATATACCAGGACATACCAGTGCTGGTCAAAAGGCACCGTCTGAAGAGGGCCATAAATAAACACCAGTAAAAGGTACCTTTTCCCTTTGAAAAAACAAATCAACAATATTAACAACATAAATCTTACCAAACTGTTCATTGTTTCCTACCAGGAAACAATGCAACTTTACTCAGTATATAAGAAATATACAATCTAATATGAAGGGAGCAAAAGGAAGGAACATCCTGGCTGTTCCCTTAACAATGTGACATAATAAGAGGAAAGAAAAACCCCGCTCCCTTAAACCAGAACAAGATGGCATGGGCAGTGCAAATACGACTGTTCAGTAGCAGGAGATGGAAGTAACAGGAGGTGAACTGAACGTCCATGAAGAAGTCAGCGTCGTCTTCTTGGCTTGAAAGAAAATGGTGGGTTAGTTGAACGAGATGAAGTAGCCCCACCTGAGTCAGGAGATGAAGGAGAGTCAATGTTTAGTTGTTTAAGGAGATCACAGCCGGAGGTGAAGTCAGAAGCTGTTAGCCGAAGGCCCTGGTGAACAACCAGTATCTGGATAGGAGAAGCCCAGCGAAAGCGTATTTTGTGTTCAAATAGTGAATTTAGAATCGGCTTCATTTCTTTCCTATGCTGCAGGGTTTCTGGTGAAAGATCAGCTAGAACCAAGATCTTTTTGCCCTTGTAGAGTAGACCCTCTTCAGATCGGGCTCTCTGTAAAATCAGGGTTCTGGTCCTGGAGTCTGGAACCGTGGCAAGTATGTCTCTTGAAAAGTCTTTTGACTTGGGCTGTAATGCCCCCAGACGGTAGGCAGAATCAATAAGAGGGGCGACTCCATCTTGGAGGTGGAGGGCTGAAGCAAGCCACGAGGCTAAGAAGGTTTTTACCTCCTGATTCTCTTCCGCCTGTTCTGGCAGGCATCTAAATTTCAGGTTGGCAGCCCTTAATCTGTTATCCAGGTAAAGCACCTTCTCATGGAGCCATAAGTCTGAGCTTTGCAGGGCTTGTACAGCCTCGTGGGCCACCGTAGCCATTTCCAGCGCTGAGTCTGCAGTTTGAGTGACTGCTGAAAGTGTTTCATTATTTTTTTTTAGTTCTAATTGCAAGGGGGTAATAGCTTTGCTGATCTTCTCCCCCATTGTGACCCCTATTGAGACCTCCAAGCGTGAAATCGCCTCTTGAAATGTTTGGGTCGTTAATAGAGAGCCCTCTTCCTGAGCAGGGCCGGGGGAAGGGCTGGACGCCATTTCAGAGAGAGGTAAGGGCCCGGGGCTCGTTGGAAGAAAGTTTAATACCTGCTGCGTCGGTGTGGCTTTCGCAGGAGTTTTCTTGGCTGCCTTGGTGTTCCCTGCAGTTCGTTTGCCCATGCCAGGTGAAAGAAATGGTTGGGAACGGGAGCGGGAGAAGCAGGAAGGGACTGTGAGCCGGGAGCCACTGCTTCAAGCGTCCGCCATCTTCCGCGTCGCCGCCTCAAGCCCCACTTTCACTAATTAACAACTGGTGCATTTCTAGAATTTAATATATTTATTATGAGGCAATGTTACTTAAATGGGATCTGGAGACCTCCAGGCCTTCCATGAGCCCTTTGTAAGGACAGAGGGCAGCACTTTCTTACACCCAAAATATGAAAACAATAACCTCTAATTTTTCTAGGAATGCTACCAGGGATTTTCTGCAATGAAGGGGGGCAGGGAGTAAGAATCAAGTTCCCTCTTTTTTGAAGGCTGGAAGCTCATAAAGCCATTACCATTTACACCCACCTTGCCCCGTGGTGCAAAGTGATAAAGCTTCAGTACTGCAGTCCGAGCTCTCTGTTCACGACCTGAGTTCAATCCCGGTGGAAGCTGGGTTCAGGTAGCCAGCTCAAGGTTGACTTAGCCTTCCATTCTTCCAAGTTTGGTAAAATGAGTACCCAGCTTGCTGAGGGGGAATTGTAGATAACTTTGAAAGGCAATGGCAAACCACCCCGTAAAAAGTCTGCTGTGAAAACATCATGATGCAACGTCACCCCAGAGTCAGAAATGACTGGTGTTTGCACAGGGGACTACTTTTACCTTTTAAGCTTCCAGATTATCTCAGACCACTAGTCAGAAAATGCACTGATTGGCTGCTTAGAACTGATAGCTCAGTCCTGGAAACTATAACTGGCTGGTTAATATTAAGGAAGCATAGTGCTAACAGAATTATCATAGTTATTTCAACTATAAAATAGAACAAGTTTCTAGTGTGTTTTCCAGTGCAAAAGAATAGAAATAGATATCATTGTATAAACCCATATAGACAGTAAAACCATTGGCCATTTAAGTTCAGGAACTATGTGGTGCTGGACTTCTGCTGTTTCTGTGAGTAACTTTGAAAGGTTTTCTAGATCCCTTCCTGCTCATCTTCAGCTGGGTTTTTAAGTTGTGGCTGTATGGGATAGCTACCCTCTGAGACCTGGCCTTGCAGACCACATAAAAGGAAAGGCCTCATGGTCTTAATCACAACAAACACAAAAATGGATGGAGTAAGTGTGTTCATTATTACAGTATGTTTAATTCTAAATTAATACAGTGTAGATGTTACTGTTACTAGTACTACATCAGTAGCTCACACGGGGCACTCCAAGTTAATCAGCAGCCAGCCATACAGTTGCACAGAGCCAATGTTAATATATTTATATTTATTTGCAAGGTTTATATCCATTTTGCTGCCCAAGTGCCTAAAAATAGCAGTATAAAATATTTCATTAAATGAGTTAAAATTAATTAACATTTATTTATATAAAAACAGGAAAACATCAATTAAAAACATAGAGCTGGAAGGAGGGATAATTGAAGTGATGCCAGACAAAACAAAAGGTCTTTACCCACTAGTAGAAGACACTGATAAAACATCACATTTAAAGGGACCGCATACCTTTTAAATGCCTTCCCTGCATTGGAAATAATGAAGGATAGGGGCACCTTCTTTGGCGGCTGATAGAATTGGACCCCTTGGTCCAATCTTTTTGAAACATGGAAGGTATTTTGACAAAAGGCACCAGATGCTATGCTGCAAATTTGGTGCCTCTATCTCAAAAAAACAGCCCCTCCCCAAGCCCCAGATACCCATGGATTAATTCTCCATTATATCCTATGGGAATTGGTCTCCATAGGGCATAATGGAGTGCCCAGCTGACATTTCCCTCCTCCCCTTTCTGATGACCCTAAAGTGGGGGGAGGGCCTCCAAACCGGGGGATCCCCTGCCCCCATCTGGGGATTGGCAACTACGTCTGGGTGACATCATCACACCAGGTACACTGCATGACAACAGTGGGCAGGGGGCAGCAGTAGAGATGCCAGAACACTTAAGTGCTCTTCCAGAGTGGTTTGATGCTCCCCAATAGCCTTTGGATGACCATCTAAAACAGTGCAGACATATCATGGTATGGTAACTAGAATACTAGATTTTGACTGGAAAGATCAGGATTCAAATCCCTTCTACAAAATCTACTGGGTGACCTTGGTTGGCACTATCTCTCAGACTAACCCACTTCATAGGACTGTTGTAAAGATAAAATGGGGACTGGAGAACCCTAAGTACACTACCCTGAATTCTAAAGAAAACAGGTAGAATCTAAATCTTAAAAGTAAATAATAACAGCTCCAAAGCCCTCTGAAATAAAACTGACTCTTAAATTCTGAGTGTTATTATTTCTTGGATTGTTGGTTCATGTTGGCTGCAGCTATATCTTTTTTCTAGTTTATGTTGTTTTTTTGATGCTGTGTTTTATGCTTTTTAAATTATAGCTTAATATATTTCTGAATGAAAAATTCTTTCTGAATTAAAAATTAGGGTGCAGGTATATGCCATTTTTACATTATAAAGTGTAATAAAGAAGCATCCGAATAAATGGAGAAATCATTGAAGACCTAACATTTATTGATTTGTATACCACAGAAGCCAGGCAATCTTTTTTTCAAATATTTTATTTTATTTATTTTTATTTAATGAACTTATATCCCGCCCTTCTCACCGAAGTGTCTCAGGGCGGCTCACAACATAATGATTCATACAATTCCATTTAAAACATTTACAGATACAATAAAAGCATAGTTAATAAAACAAGATTAAATAAAGCCAGCGGTCTATAAGAGCATTTTGTTCCATCCAAAGATGTTCCATCCAAAGTATCAGTTAGGTGTTATAGGCCTGCCGGAAGAGGGCTGTCTTGCAGGCCCTGCGGAACTGCCCTAGGTCCCGCAGGGCCCGCACCTCCTCCGGCAGCTGGTTCCACCAGTAAGGTGCCGCTGTTGAGAAGGCCCGATCCCTGGTGGATTTTAGGCGGGCCTCCTTTGGCCCAGGGACTACCAGCAGATTTTGTGAGCCGGAACGTAGTACTCTCTGGGGAACGTGTGGGGAGAGACGGTCCCTCAGGTAGGCAGGTCCTAGGCCATACAGGGCTTTAAAGGTAATGACCAACACCTTGTACTGGACTCGGAATGTTACTGGCAGCCAGTGCAGATCCCGGAGCCCCGGCCGAATATGCAAGAAGTCAGTTTAACCCCATGCTGATACTACTTTAATTGAGAACATGTGACTAACACTTACATGTCTATCTGTTCTAGTTCTCGTATTGCACTGCTTTAAGAAGGCTTCTGTCTACCAACCTAGTGTAATTTGAGATTGTCTCACACTTTGTTACCAGTAAATATCTTGGGCTGATAAAAGAAATACCTTGCGTTTGAACTAGTAATACAGAACTCCCTTGTAGAGCCATTTGTGTCAAGTTAGAATTGGAATGGATTAACAATTTACATGCATTAACAATTTATGATAGTAATATCTAACTATTCATTTAACAATAGCATATGCTATTAAACATACATTTCAGTTGTATATAAAATTGAATTGTTTATGAAATGTCAGCTTTTTATTAATAGTGTTTCTTAGGATCAGATTATTAATAGTGTTTCTTAGGATCAGATTGGTGTAAATAGTCATTACTTTCCATAGATAAGCCTATTTTGTTCTGCACCATTCAATTTGATCATTCCACTGCTAAATCTAAAGACAATTACAGTTTTTAAAATATTATATGGAAAGGGGTAAACCTTCAAGATAGGAGGTAGTAATTTTGATCCTTGGTTCTGAAAAGCATGGAGAGTCTAAGGCTTTCAGAAAATGTACTTTCTAATTGAAGCTTCTTTACCTCCTGTCCAGATCTCCTGACTGAAAGAATCAAAATCTGTACAAACTAGAAATCATAACTAACTGGAATTTCAGATTCTGAGAACACCGTATCTTAAGTTTCCTATATAAGGAACAAAATAATTTGATCGACTACATTTATACCCCATCTTTATTTACTTCATTTATACTCTACTCCAATGGGGATCCAGAATGGCTCATATTATTGTCCTCTACTACATTTTATCTTCAGAACAGTCCTGTGGGGTAGGTTGGACTGAGAGTATGTGACTGGCCCAAGGATACTCAGCAACCTTACATTGTAGAGTAGGGATATGAATCTCAGTCTCCCAGAGCCTAGTCTGACACCAGACCACAATATTAACCCAAAAACAGTCTTGTAAAGCGACCCAGGATAAATGAATAGAAGCAAAGCATTAGCAAGACACTGCAGTCACAGAAGTATAATTTAAAAAGAGAAAATTGATTCATTATAAAAAGATCATCAGAACTGATAAAGCACTCAAAAGCAAAAGGAAGAAAATTAAATGGTGAAAGGTGTCAATTTAGAATACTAATATTACCCCTTGACAGCTGTCAGATGGTTAGAACAGATAAAAGGAGGTACTTCTTCACCCAAAGGGTGATTAACATGTGGAATTCACTGCCACAGGAGGTGGTGGTGGGTTAGATAAAAATATGGAGGGGGTTAGATAAAAATATGGAGCAGAGGTCCATCAGTGGCTATTAGCCACAGTGTGTATATATATATGTATATGTGTGTGTGTGTGTGTGTGTGTATATATATATATATATATATATATATATATATATATATATATAAATAAATTTTTGGCCACTGTGTGATACAGAGTATTGGACTGGATGGGCCGTTGGCCTGATCCAACATGGCTTCTCTTATGTTCTTATGATACTAGTAGGTTTGGATCTGGCACCTTTGCTGCCATCTCCATTCCCATGGCGCTGGGACTGCAAACATAGGGTCATCCTTTTGGGTTCACTAAATTGTTGTTTACCCAATAAAGGAAGATTGTAAACCATAATTCATTTATTATATCACAGAAATGTCTACTTTTGACTAATGACGTTAGTTTTGACTAACAGCCAGTGCAATTCTAAACAGTTACATCCTTCTAAGTCTACTGAAATCAGTGAGTTTAGAAGAGGGTTCAAGATTGTGCTGTAATGGAAGTCCTAGTGCTTTAATTCTTATTCAGCCATAACTAGATTTTGCTGGATCAGGACCCATGTTGATCCATGAAAAAGATGTATCTGTTTATGCTGATTTTCATTTACTTCTTTTCCCTCTCATATTGCACTTTCATTATTTTTATGCCACCTGGACTTTAATTTTAGTTTAAGTTAGGATGGATCTTATGAATCCATTTTTTTAAAAAAATTATTGTGAAATTGAATTTTTTTCATTTCTTATAAATGCCTATTTTAATATCTGATATTTGCAGAGAGATAAAAAATGTCTTCTTGTTGTCCGTAGTCTGTCCTGAAAACTATTGGCAAAATTTACAAAGCTCACAGCTCATTTAAAAAAAGTAAACTTATAAAGATTCTTAAATTTAAAATGCCTCAGTACTGTATACCTGTCAGGCAACTGAAAGCTGACTGTTTTGTCTAGATTGAAAAGAAATCAAATTATTCTCCCCCCCCCCCCGCCCCCACCGTACTTGGAAGTGATCTGTTACAGATTTAATTTCTACTGTTTTCTTCCCCACTTGATTAATTCTCTTTGGTATCCTTCTTATCTATTTCCAATTGACTCATAAAAGACTCTGGGCAAAGCAGGGAGAATAGAGTGAGCTCATCATTTGATGGTAACAACTCTTCCTGGAATGAAGAGCTGAAAATACTGAAAGCAACCTTTTCCAGATGGATCAAATGTGTTATTCTAGAATCCAGGAAGAAAGCTGGAAAAACATGACCTTCAAGTCTCAGAACACGTTTAGTGAGATCTGACTGCACATCTTGATCAGAAATAAATATACCAAGGAGGTCTGCAAAGAGGCCATTGGCAAGCCTCTCCAACTTTCATAAAACGCTAAGGGTAGACCACCTATCTTTATCATCTGCTTTCTTTGGCTGTTAAATTTTATTATCTGCCATAGATTTTAAAATAATTAAACTCTTTTGCTTCTCCTCTGTCTTCTCTTTCTCACATTGTGGCACAAAGTTACAGAGGTTGCCCATTGCATGTTCTGAATCACATACTAATGGAAGAACACAGGGAACTGTGTGTTCATAGAGTTTAGGAACAAAAGGTTTCCCTGTTGCAATGGAGCCATGGTTTTTAAGAATAAGCAGCTTAATTTTTTCTTCACAGATACTGGTTGTACAAGAGTCTAATTTTTACTTTGCTCCTCCCCAGTTCAAATTGTCAGCAGTTGGCATGTTTGAGCATTTCCTGACTTCATAGCACTGGTGGGACCACAATAGTCAGTAAATGCTCAATCATGCCAGCTGCTGACACTCAACGTGAACTGAGGAGGAACCAAGGGAAAATTACTCTCTTGTACAACCAGTATTCCCTGTTCCCTGGAAAATCAGATGCTGAAGCTCAAATACTTTGGCCACCATATGAGAAGAGAGCATTCACTGGAGAAGATCCTGATGCTGGGAAAGACAGAATGCAAAAGAAGAAGGGGACAGCAAAAGATGAGATGGCTGGACAGCGTTACTGATGTAACGAACATGAATTTGAGCAGACTTTGGAGGATGGTGGAATACAGGAGGGCCTGGCATGACTTTGTCCATGGGGTCGCAAAGAGTCAGACTTGACTGTGTGACTGAACAACAACCAGTATTTGTGAGATCCAGTGTGGTGTAGTGGTTAAGAGTGGTTAAGTATGGTGCAGTGGTTAAGAGTGGATTCTAATCTGGAGAACCGGGTTTGATTTCCCACTCTTCCACATGCAGCCAGCTGGGCGATCTTGGGTCAGTCACAACTCTCTCAGAGCTCTCTCAGCCCCACCTACCATACAGGGTGTCTGTTGTGGGGAGATAAAGGAAGTGTAATTGTAAGCCACTCCAATACTACTTTGGGTAGTGAAGGGTGGGGTATAAAACCAACTCTTCTTCACCTGTTGGAGCCATTAAACTAAATGCTGATTATGGGCCTTATTGAGTTTGCTCCTATGCTCAGTCTTTCCTGTCCTTGAAATGGCCAGTTGGCAGCTTCTGAAGTTGCAGTGATAAGCAAATTAGCTGAGCTGACAGAAGTCTGCTGCTCAACCTTGCAGGCCACTGGCTAATGTTGGGGTGTCATTTCAGAGCCCCCCCCCCCAAGCATTGCCTCTTGAGCAGGTTGTAGAAGAGCTATGGACAGCCAGGTAAGGATAAAAGCATCCATGTGGCATTGGTTGTGGGGATGGGGGATGATAATTGAAATTCAGAATAATTACTTGGTCCATTAGCACCTTAAAGATTTTAAAAAATTGTGGTAGGGTATGAACTTTTGTGTCATTGCTTATTTCTTCAGATACACTTCTTCAGATACTGCTACAGACAGACACAGGCACCCATCTTAACCTGGTCCATGTATGTATTAGGGGAGGAGTAGGGGTTTCTTACCCAGCACGCTCACAAGAGAGTAGAGCTGGCCCTCCCCTCAACTTAATGCACAGGAGCAATTTCTTAAATAGGGCAGTATGTCCTCAGTTACAGGTAGGGCAGTACAGAATGATCTCCCATTTTGATTTATATGTCAAAAGTATTGCTTTCATAGAGGTGAGACTATTATTTTGATCTTCTTACGGAGCCATTTGATTCCTCTGGCTGCTGCTTTGGCTTCATTTTTACTGGCTGGGGTATCTTTCTAATGTGATTCCAGCAAATTATTATGTTATCTACATGTAGACATCACTGGGGCAAATAGAGTAATGGAACTCCTTGTGCTTCATGCACCAATACCTTTCAAAGAATATTTTTTTTATGAAGAGTGCAGAAGTCCTCATCTAAGTCTCTAAAAACAAATAATCTCTTGTATCGAGATCTTCTGAAATGCTTTATTTTTTAATTAATACAATATATAACCTCTTTTAGTTTAGTTTTGTTTTTAGTTTCTGTATTAGTGGCATCTTAGTTAAATTGATACTGAAATTTGATATTAACTTGATGCTACAAGGAATAAATGACAGTTTAAAACTCAATATTGTAAGCGTTATCTGGCAGAATAGAAAGGATGATATGTGTGTGGGAATGTGGTTAATGACCTAATGTGACTTGATTTCTTTTCATCAGATATTTTTACCTTGCATAATATCATAAATAAGAAATTGACTACTAATATTATGGAAATATTAAAAAGTAATAAAGACACAGATGGTAAAAAATAGACCTAATGTCATATCTTTTTTCAGTTCTCCAAGCCATGTGCTCATAACTGAATGTGTGAAAGTGTATTTTAAATTAATTCAAGAACAAAAAAAAGGCTATTGTATGGTTAGAAAAACTCTAAGATATAAACATGAAAACAGAACACAGCAGTTATTAAAACTAGAATAATAAGCAATTATTAAAACTAGAGTAACACAGTTATTTCACCATTTGGGACCTTATTGCAATGGCTAGTTTGAAAAACATTGCCACTTTTCCAATAATACATTTGTCTTCTTGTGCCATAACCAAAAGTGGAGCAATAATATCAGATTGATGTTAATTCTGAAATGGAATCAAGATAACGTAAATAATTATGATAATTATACAAATACAGTGCCATGACATGGAAGGGACAGGGGAATTCACATGGGAGGTGGGAGGGAGGAAGAGGAAAGAAATGAGCCCAGGGCATACTTCCAGTATGAAGAAGAAGAAGAAGAAGAAGAAGAAGAAGAAGAAGAAGAAGAAGAAGAAGAAGAAGAAGAAGAAGAAGAAGAAGAAGAAGAAGAAGATGATATTGGATTTATATCCCGCCCTCCACTCCGAAGAGTCTCAGAGCGGCTCACAATCTCCTTTACCTTCCTCCCCCACAACAGACACCCTGTGAGGTGGGTGGGGCTGGAGAGGGCTTTCCCAGCAGCTGCCCTTTCAAGGACAACCTCTGCCAGAGCTATGGCTGACTCAAGGCCATGCTAGCAGGTGCAAGTGGAGGAGTGGGGAATCAAACCCGGTTCTCCCAGATAAGAGTCCGCACACCTAACCACTACACCAAACTGGTTCTCAGTATGAGAACATTGCTTTTTTATAAAGCATAGATTACAAATTTTTTCCTCTATGATTACTTCTTCCATATTTTGTGTGCAAGTGTGTGTATATTATATATTCTCTCAAGTGTTCACCAAAGTCTTGATTTGGATGAATAAGCCTGGCGAAAACTAGTAGTGCAACTCCAATTCATTGTGATGAGATGTAAACGGAAAGAGTAGAAAAGTAACATACTGTTTTTGTGATCACTGAACCAGTCTCAAGATTATCCCTCCAATAGTGAACATTGTGGAACAGAAAAGAAGCTGGATGCTGAAGTAACTGTCATTACAAACTAGGTTTTAAAACCAGAAGTGGAATGTCATGAATCCCTATTGGGAATATAAATGTTTCTATTAATATGAAAATACTGAAGAGGGATGTCAGGGTTGGGGTTTTCCAGGCAGATATCCTTTTGTCTTTTTAGCAGGTTTATTTAATTAGCTTGATTCCGCTACAGAATTGTTTACAGCTGTAGTTTCTAGTGCAGTATGCAGGATGTTGAAATAGGATAGCATGACAAGTAGTTTCCATTATGTATGATAATTGTTTGTCCTACCAGATACTACAGACAATTTAAAAGTGTATGTCTACTACAAAGGTGTTTGTGAATAATTATTCTACATTATTAGAAATATTTTAGGATGTATTGATTGACAGAAAGAGCCAGTAGTAGAATTTTTCCCCCAAGAATGCAATGTTCTTTATATTGTAGATGGAAATGTGTGGAAGTAGAAGTGAGTCAAAGGTGGATACTTGTTTGCAGAACAGCTTCAAGATCAGGAACAGTTTTTCCTTTTTTTGCCAAGATGCATACAGGAATCATGAGGATATTTTCAAACTCCTTGTTCAGGATTTCACAGTTCTATTCTGATGAGTTTACCATCGTTCTCTGTTGTTTCTGTCTCTCTTGGTTGTTATGGGCCAACAGTTTGTAATCATGGAAGCTGTGACATTCTCTGGAGCAGAAACGCTGTTCATTGTTTTAAAAAATAGTGGAGGCAATTTTTTATGCCTTTCCCTAGCTCTCCATTATCCTTGAAATGTCAGTGTTGGGGACTGGGGATCCTTGTGGACAAAATGCAGCATGGCATGGAAGGCTGCAGTAAATAGGGAAACGAGACAAATTTGCTCCATCTCTCATCTGGAGACAATCAGAAGGGGGAAGATAATTAATGGATGAAAAATTGCCTAAGTAATAGAGCAACCATGGCTCAGTGACCATTTGCTGTGCATGCAAAGGTCCCAGATTCAGTCTCCAGTTAAAGAAGCTCTTGAAACAGGTATTGAGAAGAAACTCTTATCAGTGTGAGATTCTGAAGAATTAATCTGATGAATGCCTGAGGCCTGATTTGGTGTAAGCATCTTATGCATTGTTACATTTCTGCTTTGGCAATGAAGTACTAAACATTTGTGTTATAGTGGGGAGATATTTATTTGAAACCTTTGTAATATCATGTTTGCCATGTTGGTTTCTTAGCAGTTGATACACCCTACGCAGGCTCTGATATTTTGGCTTACTGAATCTTAGGATCATGTTATTAGGCTGTTGTATATTCTCTCTGCATAAATTCTGAAGAAACAGTTCAGAATTGCACATCTCATGGAAGTAACATGGGTTACAATTTACAAATAGTTCCTCTCTGTTGCTCTCTACCATGCTATACTTACATCAGTTTGTAATCTATGTTTTGAAGAAATGTTGTTCAGCAACAGAATTGAGATTAAGCCAAGAGTGCATTTCCAAACTCATTAAGAGATGGTGCTTGAAAATTGATTTCAAAAATAGATTAAAGCTTCCATTTTAAGCCTTAGAGGATTTGAAATGTTTTTAAAGCTAGATTAATTGCCAAAATCCTCTTTAGTTGCTTCATACTCATAAATTCCTCTGTTCTCTGTAATGATTTTTATCTAAAGGGAATAATCAAGCATGGTTAATGAAATACCATGGGTATTTGTGGAAGATTCACGGAATTTCACAAAATGTGTTGTTCATAATTCAGCCAGATCGCTTGTGCAAAGAATATAAATGCAAACATATTTTACTAAAATCAGGGACAATATCAAAATTAGGAACAATCTTCCTGCTCATTTGGTAAGTGATTCAATTTACATTGGGTGATTCAATTTATATAGGGTGAAATTCACTCCTTAATTGCAACTCCATGAAATCTTTGTCCACAAGAGAAGTCTTAGAGAAAATTAATATCACCAGTTTGGAATATTATCCATTCCAAACACCCCACAAAACACTGCAGTAGTATAGCATAAGCACTATTTTAGGTAATGATACATCATCCCAGTGTCAGCCATAAACTCAGTTAAACCTACTCTCATAATTTTCCTAAGCTTCCAAACTTGTGTGAAGGCTATAGCTATTCAATAATTATAGCTTTCCCTTATTATTTTGAATATGTACATATTCTTGATTTTTATAATTTTTATTGATTTTAACTATAAAAAGAAAAAGCATAAACATAGATACAGAAGCATTAAAGAGGGGGAGGGGTGGATACAGAGTGGGAGACCAGAAACAAAGAAAATGCAAATATATCAGTTACATTTCTACCTCCAAATGAAATACCCAATTCTTTCTACCTGCAAGTATTAAATTTTCCCCTTATATTTTACTATCTTTATCTTTCATTATACACTTTTTACTAAACTATTACTTAAAATACGTGTCTAAACTATTATTCTTCAGCGCATATAAGTATAAAAAAGTCAGAGAAGTTTCAACACAGAACTAACTGGCTAAGCTTAATCATATTAAAAATACAGATTAACTTGTTATTTTAACAATGTCATCATTAAAATGAACATAAGAAACAAATATCTTTATTCTTCTAACTTATTTCAAACGGAAAGAAAAAGAAATCAAATTTAAATTATCATAAAAAGTAGAGAGAGAAAAAAGTAATAAGCAGAAAAAAACATAGTAATTTATCTGTTTCAGTATAAACAATTTCTCCAAACAAACATATTAAGAACAGATCTACCGGATTGCAGAATAATTGTGTTGTCTGCCTTCTTAAAAATTAATCCAAGTTAGCTATTTATATAAAATTCTTCTCAAAACTTTTCAATCTTTTAACTCTTATATCCATATTGCTCTAGGAGGAACAACTTAATATGACCCAAAAATTTCACTTGGCCTTTTAAAATCGCATGTCAGTTCTTGTTGAGAATTCCATATCCAATTAGCCACAGAGAGAGAAACAGTTCAAAGACCCTTCTTCCTAAAAGTTTTCCATGTCTTGATTTTTTTGCTGAGATGTACCTTTTCTCTCTTTAGTGCAGTCATCCCTCTCGGTAAAAATAGTAAGGATCCCACGCCACTTGTTCCTCTTGAAAAAACTTCAATCAGTCTCGATTTCCGGTTCTTCTTTTTAACTGTGCAATAAGGTTCCATTTTGGTTTTCTTCTGTTCATTTCACAGCGGATCACTCTCCATTTCCAATTCCACAGACATCACCGAGATTTCTTTAACACTCTGTTCATGTAGATTTGAGATTTCGCTAGCTTTCAACATAAAAGCTCCCATTTGCTTTTTTATCAACTCTTTTAATGAACTAAGATCTTTCTTTAGAGAAGTTATGGTAACCATTATATCTTTTTTATAAAACATTTCGCTTGGTAATGCATTTTTCTCTACCAAATAACTCAGTTTATTAATCCAAGTTGAAAAGTAACTCAGAGACCCAGTTAGTCTGTCTCTCCAAATCTCCTCCAGCCGTGTTTTGATTGTTGCCATTTCTGTCGCACTCAGGCAGCAAAGACAAATCTCTCTAAAATATATCTCATTTTTGTTCAGACCATATTATAGCCAGATAATAGTCTTAGTAACACATATTCAATTATAATCTGAGTCGATTTGAGTATCTATATTGTCTAATTCAAATTGTTGCCAATGCTCAAAGTTGTTCTTTGTCTTTTTGAAGCTGCATTCACAGGAAAGTGGGGGGGGGATCCACCCCTTTCCCTTCCTTTGAACTGTCCCATTTGTTGTTATGTAAAATGACCCATTAGTCAGTGGTATTGAAAACAAACTTACTTGCCGAGTAGAATTGCCATGCTTGAGATAGGAAAGTTATGCATCAGAAGCTTGTTAAGAGAAAAAAGAGCAAGTGGTCGGGTGTTCACCTCTTACTGCCGTAATGGCGATCATGGCGGCGGAGCTTCAGGGCATACAAGAAGGACAGGAAAAGCCGCCGCTATGCCCCTGGCTTCTCGCAAAGCCCCATGCTGAAAGGAAACCCCTTCAAGATCTCCCTGGAGATGCCATGTCTGTGGCACCTCTCCAACTGCCTGATTCAGGGGGGCTGCTAGAGACAAGCTCCGTGGGCCCCCAAGGTGACATAACCCAGAAGTCTCAATATGCACATATTCTCATGACCTTTTCTGGCATGGTGATATCCTCACCAATCGACTTCGTCATTTTTTGGAGAGAAGCAGTTTTGGAATGTTCAAACATCAAGATTACAAGATGTAATATTGTAGTTGAACTACATTAAAAAACCAGAAATAAACAGGACTCCCCCACCCCAGCAGCAGGGCTTTTTTGGTAGCAGGAACTCCTTTGCATATTAGGCCACAGCCCCTGATATAGCCGATCCTCCAAGAGGTTACAGAGCTTTTCTTACAGGGCCTGCTATAAGTTCTTGGATGATTGGCTACATCAGGCGGGTGTAGCCTAATATGCAAAGGAGTTCTTGCTACAAAAAAAGCCCTGCCCAGCAGGAATGCAGTTCCAGTTGGCTTGGTGTCAGGGGCTGTGAGTTAATATGCAAAGGAATTCCTGCTGGGCTTTTTCTACAAAAAAAGCTCTGGAAATAAAAACCTCCACAGTCTTTCTGACACCGTGTTACATATTCTTTCCAACATACGTATTAATATTGGGAATGGGTTGTAAAGTCCTAATAATATGAGATTTCATGTGTAGGAATCCTTTACATATGCTTAAGAATATATGACATTGTGAACTCTAAGGAAATACGGACTGAGATTTTGCTCATCTGTTTTAGATGGCCTGTTTTCTTATTACTTTACTAAATTTGTTACATTCTGCAGTAGCTTTGTAACCAGATGAAAGGTAATATTTTGCTTCAACTCCATCTGGTTTCTGCCAGATTCTGTAAGCAAAATGAGTCATAATAATTATACATGGGTGAAAGCAAATCATACTTGTTTAAGGACGAGTTGTTTGCAACTGTGTGAATCTAGGACATAAAAGAATTGTCTAGAGCATTTGGAATACATTTACTTTGGACAGTGCACCAAAGATTCATCATTCTTTCAAGGGAAAAGATGACTGCCATAAAAACAAATTAAAAATAGTTAAAGGAAACTAAAGAAATTGTTGAAAAACTTTTGAACAGCTGATAGAAACAATTGCCAGTAAGAAAAAGTAGCTAAAAGTTATAAAAAGAACTATACTGTTATTTTAAAAATGTAACCCTTAGGCAACATGAGAGCATCTCACATAGTTATAAGCTTTGAAGCCAGTTTTGGGCTGTAGCTGTTAGATATGATTGGAGTTTAGTGTTTTCTTGGAGCTCTCCTCCCTGCACCAAACAGTCCCATCCGTTAACAATGCAACTCAAGGGAAACGCGCTCAAACCAAACTGCACAGCAGCCTCTTTTGTGGCAAGGGGGATCAGTCCTCCCTCACAAGGCCCGAGCCAGATTGAGGTGACAAGAGAGGAGGTCCTACAACTGATTGACAAATTAAAAACTAATAAGTCACCAGGTCCGGATGGCATACATCCGAGAGTTCTGAAAGAACTCAAAGTTGAACTTGTGGATCTCCTGGCAAAAATTTGTAATCTTTCATGGAAATCTGCCTCCGTTCCTGAGGACTGGAAGGTAGCAAATGTCACCCCCATCTTTAAAAATGGTTCCAGAGAAGATCCGGGAAATTACAGGCCAGTCAGTCTGACTTCAATACCGGGAAAGTTGATAGAAACCATTATCAAAGAGAGAGTTAGTAGACACATTGATGGACACAAGTTACTGAGGAAGACTCAGCGTGGGTTCTGTAAGGGAAGATCTTGCCTGTTACAGTTCTTTGAGGGGGTGAAGAAAGAGGACCCAATAGATGTTGTTTACCTTGACTTCCAGAAAGCTTTTGATAAAGTTCCTTATCAAAGGCTCCTTAGTAAGCTCGAGAGTCATGGAGTAAAAGGACAAGTCCTCTTGTGTATCAAAAACTGGCTAAATAATAGGAAGCAGAGAGAGTATAAATGGGCAGTCTTCGCAGTGGAGGACGGTAATCAGTGGGGTGCCGCAGGGCTCAGTATTGGGTCCCATGCTTTTTAACTTGTTCATAAATGATTTTAATTGGGAGTAAGCAGTGAAGTGGCTAAGTTTGTGGATGACATTAAATTGTTCAGGGTGGTGAGAACCAGAGAGGATTGTGAGGCACTTCAAACGGATCTGTTGAGGCTGGGTGAGTGGGTGTCAACGTGGCAGATGAAGGTTAAATGTGGCCAAGTGCAAAGTAATGCACATTGGAGCCAAAAATCCTAGCTATAAATACAAGTTGATGGGGTGTGAACTGGTGGAGACTGACTAAGAGAGAGGTCTTGGGGTTGTGGTAGATAACTCACTGAGAATGTCAAGACAGTGTGTGATTGCAATAAAAAAGGCCAACGCCATGCTGGGAATTATTAGGAAGGAAATTGAAAACAAACCAGCCAGTATCAAATCAGCCCCTGTATAAATTGATGGTGTGGCCTCATTTGGAGCACTGTGTACAATTCTGGTCATCGCACCTCAAAAAAGATATGCAGGGGTGGCCAACGGTAGCTCTCTAGATGGTTTTTTTTGCCTACAACTCCTATCAGCCCCAGCCATTTGCCATGCTGGCTGGAGCTGATGGGAGTTGTAGCCAAAAAACATCTGGAGAGCTACTGTTGGCCCCCCCTGTATTATAGCATTGGAAAATGTGCAGAAAAGGGCAACTAGAATGATTAAAGGGTTAGAACATTTTCCCTATGGAGAAAGGTTAAAACGCTTGGGGCTCTTCAGCTTGGAGAAACATCGACTGAGGGGTGACATGATAGAGATTTACAAGATTATGCATGGCATAGAGAAGGTAGAGAAAGAAGTCCTTTTCTCCCTTTCTCACAATACGAGAACTTGTGGGCATTCAATGAAATTGCTGAGCAGTCGGGTTAGAACGGATAAAAGGAAGTACTTCACCCAAAGGGTGATTAACATGTGAAATTCACTGCCACAAGAGGTGGCGGCAGCTGCAAGCATAGATAGCTTCAAGAGGGGAATGGATAAGCATATGGAGCAGAGGTCCATCAGTGGCTATTAGCCACAGCTTATTGTTGGAACTCTCTATCTGGGACAGTGATGCTCTGTATTCTTGTGCTTGGGGCGGAGCACAGTGGAAGGGCATCTAGCCCCAATGGTGTACCTCTTGATGGCACTTGGGTTTTTTGGCCACTGTGTGACACAGAGTGTTGGACTGGATGAGTCATTGGCCTGATCCAACATGGCTTCTCATGTTCTTATGCCATAAAATGTAACTTGAGTTACTGGAGATATGAACTTTATAAAGGTGATATCAGATGTCATATGGCAATTGCAGGTGAATGACAGTAGCAGGCTTGATTGGATTAGGTGTGATACGCAGAGGGGTAGTAGGCATGGAAATACCAGCATTGGTAATGAGTCAGGAAACCTAGGTCTCAATTCCATCCAGGAGGATTCAAAGAATCAATGGATATAAGTCTGACATTAGAAACCACAGCATTCAGTTGCTGACCTAAGAGTAACAGTGGTCTTACAAAGAAATTTCAAAGGGAGATAAGAGAGACTGCTGAATTGCAATTGATGATAAGGCTCAAGACAATGCATCCTCCTGGACTGAACTGAGAGCTAGTTTTCCTGTCTCATTACCAATGTGTGCTATTATCATTTGGCATCTGAAACCACTTCAGTCTCCAAGATATAAGGACCACTCCAAGTGTCCAAATTCCTAATTAGGCCTTTTTTGAAAGAAAATTAATCCAGATAGTAACAGAGAGATCAAGAAGGAATAAAGAGAGAATTATTTAAGTATTATGCTAAATTATTTAAGGGTGTTAAAGTAAAGAAAGAAAGGATCAAAGCGTATTTGCAAAAGATCAAAATAGCACCCTTAACTATATATATGGAAAAAAAATTGAATGATCCAATTGAAAAAACAGAAATTGAAGTAGCGATTAATGTAATGAAAATTGGAAAGGCACCTGGACCAGATGGATATATGGCAAAACATTTTTAAAAGCTTAAAGAAGAATTAGTACCGAAACTTCAAAAATTGATGAATGCGATAAGATTAAATGGGAAAATACCAAATACATGGAAAGAAGATGTAATTTCGTTGATTCCAAAGGAAGAAAGAGATGTCACGTATGTAAAGAATTATAGACCAATTTAATTATTAAATAATGATTATAAGATATACACAAGAATCTTGGCAGAACGGCTTAAACAATATTTAATAAATTTTATAAAGGAAGATCAAGCGGGTTTTCTCCCTAAAAGGCAAATAAGAGACAATATTAGAACTGTTGTAAATATTGTAGAATATTATGAAAGACATCCAGAGAAGGAAGTTGCATTATTTTTTGCGGATGCAGAGAAAGCTTTTGACAATTTGAACTGGGACTTTATGTTTGCAGTAATGTAAAAAATAAAGCTGGGAGAAAACTTTATAAGAATGATAAAGGCAATATATACTGAACAATGTGCAAGGCTATGTATAAATGCAGATCTTACAGATTAAATGATAATCAGCAAAGGTACAAGACAAGGTTGTCCGCTTTCACCATTGTTGTTTATAATGACTCTTGAAATTTTATTGATGCAAATACAAGATGATGAAGAAATAGAAGGAATGAGAATTAAAGGATTTGCCTATAAATATAGAGCATTTGCAGATGATATAATGTTTATAAATGAAAATCCTACACGAGTTACACCTTTGTTGTTAGCTAAAATACAAGATTTTGGAGAATTGGTGGGACTTTATGTTAATAAAGAAAAATCAATACTTCTATGTAAAAATATGCAAGTAAATAAAAGGAATTGCAGAGGTTAATGGGATGTGAAGTTACCTCTAAAGTAAAATATTTGGGTGTGGAAATAACAATGAAGAACACTGATCTGTTTAAAAATAATTATGAAAAGTTATGGCTTAAAATGGATGAAGATATGATAAAGTGGAGCAAGCTTAATTTGTCATTGCTTGGTAGCATAGCTGCAATTAAGATGAACATTTTGCCGAGAATAATGTATTTATTCCAAACTATTCCCATTGTGAAAGACAGTAAACAATTTAATAAATTACCCTCGGGACATGCCAGACTGGGATCGGTGTTCGTCTTACTGTTCTGCTGATTGACACCGGGAGGACCCTAAACCATTTAAACCAATATCGGCATCAGCATTGAAATGCCTGGCCACACCGACTCTTACTCAAACCCAACCCGTCTTAACCAAAATCCTCCAATGCCAAGGAGTCAGCTGGCTCGATCGGCGCCGACTCTGATCAACATCATTCCGAGCCTATGCCATCGATGCCAGTAACTGACGACGCTCCAATGTCTCCATCAGAAGACCTGAAATCTTACAGAGACTTAATTAAACGTATGGCAACCTCCTTAGGTCTGTCGGTTCAACAACCCCAGCCCGAGGTCAATGACCTGGTTTTCGACATCGTGCAGTGTGCAGCCGTTGCCCTTCCCCTTACCAACATCTTGTTGCAAACTGTCAAAGGACCCTGGGAGAAACCAGCCTCCCTCACAGCCTCTACTAAACATCTAGACCACATGTATAAAATTCAGGAAAAGGGAGCAGAATTCCTATTTAATCATCCTAAGCCCAACTCCCTGGTGGTCACATCGTCGTCTAAGGGCAAGCATTGTGCATCCTCTCCTGACAAAGAGGGAAAGAAGATAGATCTACTATTCTCCAGCATCTTCCGGAAAAACATCGCCGTTCCCTGCAGAAGATCCAGAAGGAAGGCATGTTGGTAGCAAAGCAGCAGCTCAACTCCTCGAAACATGCAGCTGACACCTTTGGCAAAACATTGTCATCTGCTGTCGCCCTCCGTAGACATGCATGGCTTAGGTCTACCACTTTCAATCATGACATGAGGTCTGCCATTGAGGACCTTCCATTCGACGGTTCGGGCCTCTTCCATTCCTCAACGGATACCAACTTACAGGACCTTGATAAGAGCATGAAGGCTTCCTGTACTTTGAGTGCTTCTTCCTCCACACGTTCCTTCTGGCAGAAGCCATACTCCCGTCCATGGTCCTGCAGATCTCAGAGCCATTCCTCCCCTGATCAACCGTGGTAGAACAGATCCCATTCTCAACAGGGAAAGTCATTCCCAGCGAAATAGAAATTTCAAGGTCAATTTCGACAATCTCGTGCAAAACAACCTACCAACCCCAACCAGAGTCGTTGACTCCCCTGTTGTTGCCCTACCAGACTTTCCTGCACTCACTGCCACCCCTGGAGCCACTCGGTTATCTTCCTTTTTTCATGCCTGGGAGAATATCACAACGGACTCCTGGGTTCTTACAATTATTGCTCAAGGATATGCGATTGAGTTCCAAGAGTCATCACCCATCCCACACGTCATCATCACACTGCCTTCAGAGGCCCTAAAGACCGAAGTCCAATCTCTTCTGGAGAAGGGGGCTATCGAACCTGTGCCTCAAGCTCTTCATGGACACAGATTCTACTCCTGTTATTTCATTGTTCCAAAGAAGGATGGGGGCCTTCGGCCTATTATGGATCTCCGGGGCTTGAACACTTGCGTCGCTTACAAAAAGTTCAGGATGACTACCTTGTTCCAAATCCTTCCGCTGTGGGAGGAGAACTCTTGGATAGCTACCATCGACCTCAAGGAGGCGTATTTCCATCTGTCCATAAGTCAGGGGCATCGTCAATACCTCCATTTTGCAGTGGGTGCAGAACACTACCAATATACCGCCCTTCCGTTTGGCCTGTCCATGGCCCTCAGAGTTTTTACCAAGATCATGGTAGTAGTGGCAGCTCATCTCCATCTCTTAGGGGTTACTGTTTTCCCCTATATAGACGATTGGCTGTGGGTGGCCAACTCCAGCTCCCTGCTGTCACATCACATCCAAATAACGCTACAGACATTAGCATCGCTGGGCCTCTGCATGAACCTCCCAAAATCCAATCTCCCAAAGGAGCCGGATCTCCTCTTCATCAACAGGAGACGGACATACCATCTCGACGTCCCTCACTTGAAACTGGCTTGGCTCATTGCTTAGCTTCTGTTTCTGATAGAATTGACTTTGTTTTGTTAAACATCAGAAAGCCTTCCACCAGGAAGTCCTATAACCTGCAATGGAAACGTTTCGTTTCATTCGTTGTTTCTTCTAGGCTCTCTCTGGATCAGCCTAGTCTTCACACAGTTTTTTCATTTCTGTTACATTTGCTGGACTCTGGTGTATCATACTCCTCCATCAAGGTTTACCTAGCATCGATTTCTGCGCATCACGCTCAAATTGAAGGCTATACTGTGTTTTCTCACCCAGAAACTAAGCGTTTCCTGAATGGTCTTTTTCATTTGCATCCACTGGGCCGTCATGTCGTCCCTGCTTGGGATCTCTCTGTGGTTCTCAGAGGTTTTATGCATCACCCCTTTGAACTGATGGCTTCATGTTCCCTTCACCTTTCCTGGAAAGTGGCATTCCTGGTGGCAATCATGTCCGCTAAGAGGGTTGGGGAGCTCTCAGCCTTCAGATCAGACCCTCCATACCTGCGGTTTCATGATCAAGGGGTCGTCATTGCTCCAGACATTCATTTTTTGCCCAAGGTGGTGCCGGAGTTCCATCTACATTCCAAGACTTTGTTATTGGCCTTTTTCCCTTCCCCACAGGGTCTGGAACAAAAAACCCTGCATACGCTTGATGTTAAACGTACCTTGTTGTTCTACCTACATAGAACTAAGGAGTTTTGTTTAACGCCCAGCCTGTTTGTGTGCTATTCCGGTCCATCTAAGGAAAAACGAGTCTCCTCCCAGAGACTTTCGAAATGGATTGTGGAGACTATTAAGTTGGGGTATCTACAAGCCAAACGGCCTTTGCCGGAACCTCCTAGAGCTCATTTTACACATGCTATAGCTACGTCCACTGCCTTCCTCAAGGGGGTGCCTCTTACCGACATCTGCAGAGCAGCTTCTTGGGCAACCCCCAGATACCTTTGTGAAGCATTATGCCTTAGATGCGTGTGTGACGGACCGCATGTGTGTGGGGAGTGCGGTGCTTCAGGCTGCAGTCGTCTAGTGCCAGCTCCCTCCTCCAGGTAAGCTTTAGCTTGGTATTCTCCCAATGGTGTGATGCATAGAGACCACAAAGAAGATAAACAGGTTGCTTACCTGTAACTGATGATCTTCGAGTGGTCATCTGTGCATTCACACCACCCGCCCTTCCTCCCCTCCGCTGGCACTTCTTCAGAGGTTGATTGGAGTTGCTTCAGCGGTCAGAAGGAAACTGGCGGGATCTTCCTGCACCGCCTACTGGGCATGCGCGGTTGTTGCCATGGGCATGCCCAGTGGTCGGGACATAAAGATCTATTTTAGAGCTTTTCAGTACTGGTTGGAGCCAGTGCAGGTGTCTGGAATCCCAAGGGTGTGAATGCACAGATGACCACTCGAAGATCATCAGTTACAGGTAAGCAACCTGTTTTTCCCCCCATCAGTCTTCAGCTTTATTTGCTGTATACTTACCCCCTTTTTGCCCAGTGGGGACCCAAACCAACTTACAGTATTCTTCATTTTGTGCTTACAACAACACTGTGTGGTAAATTGAGCTGAGAGAGAGTGATTATCCAGATGTCACCAACCAAGCTTTCATAGAGGAGCAGGGATTTGAACCTCGGTCTCAGATAAGTGTCTGACACCCTAACCACTACACCACACTGATCCTTGGCTATTCTTCATTTCCTCCCCCAGTAGCCTCTTCCCTGGAGAAGCCTGGTCAAGTGATTTGTGTGGTGACTTCGGTCAATCGCCCTTAATCTGGATATGAGGACATGCATCAAGGACCTCCCATTCAACAGTATTGGTGTCTTCCACTCCAGAACAGACACCATGCTGCAGGACATGGACAAGAGTGTAAAGGCTTCTCGCAATCTGAGCATCACTACTAGCACCTGCACTTATACATCCAGATCCCGGTCCAGATCATAGGTCTTGCCATTCAGCAAAACCTCACTGGATCAGATATGGCATATACAACATCTTCAGGGAGCAAAGAGACTATCATAAGGATCTAAATCCAAATCCAGATTGTCCAGACCAAAGAACCCCAAGACCTCCAAGCAGAACCTTTAACTCCTCTGCTCTCAGTCTACCGAAGCTGAAGCCACCTTATCACCACCCATGAATCTTCCCTACCTGTCTCCATACCTTCCTATCATCCTGGAAGTGGATAACATCAGAAAACTGGGTCCTTTCCATTATTTCACAAGGATACACTATATAATTTATTTAGTGGCCCCCACACCTTGGTTTGTCTCCACCCCTCTATCTTTCAAAAAAAGAGATCAGGTTAGTCTGACATGACTTTTTCTTGAGAAACCCATGCTAGCTCTTAGTAATTACAGCCATCCTTCCCAAATGTTCAAGAACTGACTAATGATTTATTCTAAAAAAATTTCCAAGTATAGACGTCAAGCCAACAGGTCGGTAGTTACCTGAATTCTCCTTCTTCCCCTTCTTGAACATGGGGACATTTGCCTGCTTCCTATCTTCTGGCACCTCACCTGTTCTCCAAAAATTCTCAAAAATAATAGACAGAGGCTCAGAAATTACATCTGCAAGTTCTTTTAGTACCCTTAGATGCAATTCATCTGGCCCCAAAAATTTCATTTCATTTCAAGAAATTAGGTGTTTATATACTACCCCTGTAACGATCCTAGGCTGCAACTCTCTTCCCTCATCATATGTTCTGTTTTTGCTATGTTGAGCACCATTTGCCTTCCAAGGGAAAACTGAGGAAAAGTAGGAATTGAACAGTTCTGCCCTCTCTTCATCACCTGTTACAGTTTCTGTTTCCTGTTCCCACAAGGGGGCTACCACAACCTTTGTTCTTTTTCTTACTTTGAACATAAGAAAATATCTATTTTTTGTTGTTGTATTTAGCATCTCTCACTAGCCTAAGCTCATATTGAGCTTTAGCTTTCCTAACTTTCTCTCTACAAGCACTAGTTATTTGTTTATATTCATTTTTGGTTATAAGGCTCTCCTTCAATTTCCTAAACAAGTCTTTTATTTCTGAAGTCATTAGAAAGCTGTTTATGGAGGCACCTTGGCTTCTTTAGGCTTCTCCCATTTTTCCTTCTCATAGGAATCATTTGTGATTGTGCCTTCAATATTTTGTTTTTAAGAAACTCCTACCCCTCTTGAACTTAGGGTTGTCAGCTCCAACTCAGAAAATATCTGGGGACTTTGGAGGTGGAGCTGGGAGACTTTGGGGGGTGGAGCCAGGAGATTTTCCCATTCCCTAAAATAAATAAATAAATAAATAATACAGCAGCACAGTTCCCCTGCGTACAGTCTTCATTTCCTTGTCCCCAGCAACTACACTTCCACTAAATGAAAGTGAACATACACTCTCACCTAACAGCCAAAATCAACATAGTTAGCAAGTACACACTTATGTGATCTCACTGGGGTAATTTATTCACGTCGCTAAATATAACCATCTGCTATATTTCAGCTAACTTCTTCAAGACTTCTGGGTTTTGGTCATGGAGGATTGAGCTGCTCTTCAGCTGACGAACAGATCAGAACCTCTGTTCTGGGCAGAGAAGGTGATCTTAACACCTGCTGCCTACCTGTTCCAGGCAGGGAGAGGGCCAAGATATGCTTATCAAGTTCTGAGGGGATTTACTTTGGCTGACGAGGGACTCCAGTGGGGTTCCTTTTTGGATTTGAAGAGTCCCCCGAGAAGGACTGCATTCAGTCGTCTACAGAGGATCTCTGAGGTCATTAAGTTGGCTTAAATCCACCAAGATACAAAGCTTCTTTGAGACTGATCAACATCTAACAACTAAGAGAGCAGTGCACAGAAGGATATCAGAATAGAAGGTAAAAGATTTATATCTATCACTCCGGGACTAATAAAAGACTAAATAAAAATAAAAACAAAGGTCTTGATCCAGAAATATCATCTTATATTAAGGAAGTGAAAGAAGGGGTTAAAATTGGGACTTGTAAACTTGGAGAATTAAGACTAAAAGAGGAAAAACAAATATTGTTTGGAATACCTGTGGTCTGAAATAGACAACCTCTCCAAGAAGATTTGCTGAGCTGGTGATTATAATACAGGAAATGTCGTCATTGAAACAACGTGAGATTTCATAACCACTGAAAATGAGACTTCGTGTCAAGAAAGGAAAGAAGGTAAAGGAAGGAGACATTAGGAGAAGGGAAAAATAACAAGCTTCCCAGCCTTCTCTAGGACTCAAAATCATAGAGAAGTATCAGCGGCCATTATAAGAAGGTCAAAATTTTAAAAATTAATTAAAAGAAAACTGGACATTGAAAAAGAGCAGAGCCGGCAGATATTGTCATTAAAAGGTTAAATCTATTGGACTATATACTTAGAATCAACTTTGGTACTGTTTTGGAGAAAAAAGAAAAAAAAACTTTTTAAAAGGACAGAAAAACCGCAGTGGCCAATTTGAGTAAAAAATTTTTTAAAAAAATTAATATCTTGACCTAGGAACATCAGAGAATGGCAATTTTGGGCTTATGTAAAAGGACATGATTTAATCTACAGGACTGTGTATTTAAAATTTGAATATGAGAGGTCAACTTTTGGACCTATTTAAAGCAATAGGTAAACAGTGATGTCGGAGCAAAGATTAGCAGCAAGGCAGATGCGAACGAGGGCTGGGTCACTTGAAGAAGAAAAAATGGCCAAAGTTAAAACTGACAGGGCTGAGAAACCAGGATGGCAAGAAGCAATGGATGCTATGGAAGCAAGATTGGCAAAGATAATCAGAGAAACGAAAACAGAACTAAAAAAAGATATTGAGTCCAGTGCATAAGAAGTTAAAAAAGACATTGAAGATCTCAGAAAAGACACACAAGCAGCTCTACAGAAAGTGCAGAAGGTGGAGGAAAAGATGAAAGACCTAGATACAAGAATGGATAAAGTAGATTCCACTATGCAAAAAATGCAGGAGAAAGCATTATTAGCTGACTGTAAAACAATAATTTGGTATATGCTTTCAGCTGCATGGACATTATATGCGTAAATATGGAAGCAAGACAAAATACCAGAAAAGTGGGAATGGACTTTGAAGGTCATGCATTGGAGTGAAATGGACAAACTTACAAGAATCTTAAAAGAACAAGATCTAGAGAAGTTTAAAAGCGAGTTGGGAAAGTTTCAAAAATATATTGAAAAACAATGGAACATTAAAGGACATCTGGTGATCTTTGACAATGGTTAATCTTTAAAGAAACTATATATAGATTACAGTTTTTTAAAAAATAGAATTATTGGATTATAACGTTTTCGTTTACTTGCTAATAAGAAGAAATGCCATGAAGATGGATTATAATTATAACCTTTGGGCTTTTTAGAAAAAGATTCTTTAATAGATAGAGTTTATTACCTTATAACAAACTAAATTAAATACTATTATGGAGATGTTTGTTAAGGGGGAAGGCACTGCTGGGGGTCACCAAAAAGGGGTGGTGGTGGAGAAAATGTGATATATGTGTATTAACATTTAATGACAAATGATAACATACCATTACAATATATTACATTATAATAAATTGTTTTAACCAAACTAACTTCTTCAAGAAAACGAAAGAATAGCCTAGGGGTAGAGTTTTCCTCCAAACAAACTGAAGGACTGAGAGCAACATGGCTCTGTCTGCTTGCCCCAACCCTTGCAGCTTTCCTCTTGCCAGATTTAAAGGCACACACGCATTCAGAAACACAAACACTTGCAAGCCTCTTCTAAACCTGCAGAGGTTTTAAGGCACATGGTGGCTGTTGGGGTGGGGCTTCCCATCACTGCACAGCTGGCTGGTGGTGGAGAGGAGTCTGAAAATCCAGGGGATCCCCCACTGGGGCCTGGGGACTTGCAAGCCTACTTGAACTCCCTTCTCCTTAAGTAATTCTGGCCATGGAATTCTACCCAGCATAACTTTAAGTCTGTCAAAATTTTCTTTCCTGAAGTCCAACCTATATGTTTGACTATACACAGTTTTCCCCTTCCCCAAGATTGTAAATTCCAAAATCATGGTTACTACTACCCAGGGTGCCCACTACTGTCACCTTGTCAACCAGTTCTTCCTTATTGGTGAGAATCAAGTCCAAGATAGCAGAATCCTTTGTTTCCCTGCCTACTTTCTGGAAAACGAAGTTGCCAGTCAGTAATTTATTTGACATTTCATTTTTAGCAGAGTATCATTTGTACCCACAGTATTATTTGTACCCACATGAATCAGCAATAAAGGATAATAATATGTGGGCTTCATGAGTCTTCCTACCCTTTCAGTCACATTCTGGATGTATGCATCCGGTGGACAGCATACTTCTTGTGACAAGTCCAGTCGGCTTTACCCCACTGAGTATGGAATCCCCAGGTACCAGCACACATCTTCTCCTATATAGAGGAGCAGAAGCTTGAGTCCTCTCATTCACCAGGGCCTGAGAAATTTCTTCAAAGCTTTGTGGAGGCTGGGGAAGTTGTCCTTGTTCCAGTGGTCCAGAATCAATATTTAAAGGGAGACCCTGGAACCGACTGCTTAGCCAGTTTGGTGTAGTGGTTAAGTGGGTGGACTCTTATCTGGGAGAACCGGGTTTGATTCCCCACTCCTCCACTTGCACCTGCTGGAATGGCCTTGGGTCAGCCACAGCTCTGGCAGAAGTTGTCCTTGAAAGGGCAGCTGCTGTGAGAGCCCTCTCCAGCCCCACCCACCTCACAGGGTGTTTGTTGTGGGGGAGGAAGGTAAAGGAGATTGTGAGCCGCTCTGAACAAACATGCCTCAAGTCCCTGTATCTTGTCCTCCAGTAGGGCTGCCAACTTATAGTTGCTGCAAGTGTAATTGCTGTCACTCTCAGGTAAGAATACAAACATGCCACAGACTTTGCATGTCATTGGCTCTCTCCTTCACCAGCCATGCTGCTGCAACCCATTTCAATTTTCAAATCCAATCCAAATTAATTCTCTGAATTTTACACCTCCCTGATAACTTTCCTGCCAAACTGCCTCCAAAAACTACTTGTTAATAGCCACTCATCTTCCTACAGGGCCTTCATGTCGGACTTCCACACTAAGAGCCCCAGGGCAAAAGCCCCTTAGCTCTTGCCCTTTGGCTCATGCCTCTGGTGAGGAGGAGACTTGCAATTTAAAGGCTCATAGCCCCCACTAATGAGTCAACAGCCAGAGCAACAGTAGAGGGTGGGGACAGCAACCACCCCTGGGCAAACAGGCATTCCTCTCTCAGCAACAAACCAGGCAAAAACACAGAGAAGCAATCAGAAACCCCTCTCTAGCAGGTACCAAGCAGTCACACAGCAACCATCATACAATTCTCTCACACAGCATAAGAACATAAGAGAAGCCATGTTGGATCAGGCCAACGGCCCATCAAGTCCAACACTCTGTGTCACACAGTGGCAAAAATTTTTATATACACACATACACTGTGGCTAATAGCCACTGATGGACCTGTGCTCCATATTTTTATCTAAACCCTTCTTGAAGGTGGCTATACTTGTGGCCGCCACCACCTCCTGTGGCAGTGAATTCCACATGTTAATCACCCTTTGGGTGAAGAAGTACTTCCTTTTATCCATTTTAACCTGTCTGCTCAGCAATTTCATCGAATGCCCATGAGTTCTTGTATTGTGAGAAAGGGAGAAAAGTACTTCTTTCTCTACTTTCTCCATCCCATGCATTATCTTGTAAACCTCTATCATGTCACCCCGCAGTCGACGTTTCTCCAAGCTAAAGAGTCCCAAGCGTTTCAACCTTTCTTCATAGGGAAAGTGCTCCAGCCCTTTAATCATTCTAGTTGCCCTTCTCTGGACTTTCTCCAATGCTATAATATCCTTTTTGAGGTGCGGCGACCAGAACTGCACACAGTACTCCAAATGAGACCGCACCATCGATTTATACAGGGGCATTATGATACTGGCTGATTTGTTTTCAATTCCCTTCCTAATAATTCCCAGCATGGCGTTGGCCTTATTTATTGCAAACGCACACTGTCTTGACATTTTCAGTGAGTTATCTACCACGACCCCAAGATCTCTCTCTTGGTCAGTCTCTGCCAGTTCACACCCCATCAACTTGTATTTGTAGCTGGGATTCTTGGCCCCAATGTGCATTACTTTGCACTTGGCCACATTGAACCGCATCTGCCACGTTGACGCCCACTCACCCAGCCTCAACAGATTCCTTTGGAGTTCCTCACAATTCTGTCTGGTTCTCACCACCCTGAACAATTTAGTGTCATCCGCAAACTTGGCCACTTCACTGCTCACTCCCAACTCTAAATCATTTATGAACAAGTTAAAGAGCATGGGACCCAGTACCGAGCCCTGCAGCACCCCACTGCTTACCGTCCTCCACTGCGAAGACTGCCCATTTATACTCACTCTCTGCTTCCTATTACTCAGCCAGTTTTTGATCCACAAGAGGACCTGTCCTTTTACTCCATGACTCTCAAGCTTTCTAAGGAGCCTTTGATGAGGAACTTTATCAAAAGCTTTCTGGAAGTCAAGGTAAACAACATCTATTTGGTCTCCTTTGTCCACATGTTTGTTCACCCCCTCAAAGAAATGTAACAGGTTAGTGAGGCAAGATCTTCCCTTGCAGAACCCATGCTGAGTCTTCCTCAATAACCCGTGTTCATCAATGTGCCTACTCATTCTGTCCTTGATAATGGTTTCTACCAACTTTCCCGGTATTGAAGTCAGACTGACTGGCCTTTCCCGGGTAATTTCCCGGGTCTCCTCTGGAACCTTTTTTAAAGGTGGGGGTGACATTTGCTACCTTCCAGTCCTCAGGAACGGAGGCAGATTTCAATGAAAGATTACAGATTTTTGTTAGAAGATCCACAAATTCAACTTTGAGTTCTTTCAGAACTCTCGGATGTATGCCATCCGGACCCGGTGACTTATTAGTTTTTAATTTGTCTATCAGTTGTAGGACCTCCTCTTTTGTCACCTCAATCTGACTCAGGTCTTTCAATACCCCTTCCAAAATTAGTGGTTCTGGGGCAGGCAAAAAGTTCTCATCTTCCACAGTGAAGACGGAGGCAAAAAATTCATTTAGCTTCTCAGCCATTTCCCTATCCTCCTTCAGTAATCCTTTTACCCCATGGTCATCCAAGGGCCCCACTGCCTCCCTGGCTGGTTTCCTACTTCTAATATATTTGAAGAAAGTTTTATTGTTGGTCTTTATGTTTTTTGCAATATGCTCCTCATAGTCCCTTTTTGCCTGCCTGATCACAGTCTTGCATTTGATTTGCCACAGCCTATGTTCCCTTTTACTAATCTCACTTGGACTGGTTTTCCACCGCTTAAAGGAGTCCTTCTTACCTTTTACAGCTTCCATTACTTTGTTAGTTAACCACGCAGGCCTTTTCTTATGCCTGTTTGTGCCTTTCCTAACTTGTGGTATGTATTTTATCTGAGCTTCTAGGATTATAGTTTTAAATAGCATCCAAGCTTCCCCAAGGGTTTTGACCATATGTACCTTTCCTTTCAGTTTCCTCCTCACATGCCTCCTCATCTCAGTGTATTTACCCCTTTTAAAGTTAAACGTGGTTGTGGCGGTCTTTTTGGACAACTCCCTATTTATACAAACGGTGAAATCAATAACATTATGGTCACTGCTCCCAAGTGGCGCAATCACTTTTACATCTCTCACCAAGTCTTGGGCATTACTTAGGACCAAATCCAGGATCGCCCCACCCCTGGCAGGTTCTGAGACCATCTGCTCCATAGCACAGTCATTGAGAGCATCAAGAAACTCAATCTCTTTCTCTCGACCAGCAACCTCAGTTAATGCTCCCCATCAGTTTAAGAAAAGCAAAATTAACAGTCACCTCACCAGCAGTTCTGTGCCAGCTGCTTCCCCCAGCAATGCTGAGTAACTTCTATATAAACAACCTACAAAAGACTTATGGAATGTTATGACACTCTTAACAAACCTCAGAGTTGATTTATGAGATGCAGCCAATAACAAAATATAGAAATTTGAAAGGGTGCTTTTAACTTTGATTTTTAGGTACTATTCAAATATATTTCTCTCTCAACAAAAAGTGTGGTCAACAGGTGTTGTTATGTGGTCAGCTATACAAATACAGTAACTATAAAACTGGTACTTTTAGATATTACTACATAGAGTGCATTGTATGTAGCCACTTTGTGATAATCTGTACATTTCTTCATTTGTCCCAGTGCATCTCAGAGAGTAGCTGTGATAATTGGAATCTTAAAATACAAAAAAGAAAAAAAACTAATGATTGAGATAGAGGGTGGGAAAAAGAGGAAGTAAATTGCATGAATCAGATGTTAGTGAAAGGATTCCACTGTGTGCATAATTAGACTGACCTCTAATTTATATGAAGACTAATGCAAAGCCTATGTTCAGTTTAAATACCACCAAAGTGTATTCTGAGGACTTCATGTGACTTAAGTAATGCTTAGGCCTTGTGTCTGACCCTCTGCATTTAGTTCCATTGTAAATTACTTTGGAAGCTGTCATCATGAGATGGGGTTAGCTGATTTTAAAAGATCCTTATGGTTTGCCTTTAAAATTCTGATCACATGTGAACAGAATAAATCTAATGATGTTGAAAGTGACATTATGGTGCCAACAATTCATTCAGCTCATTGAATTTGGGCACCCAACTTTTCCTCTGAGAGTTTGGATATTTTCATAGGTTCCATGTTCTGCTGTATAACACTTTGAGAGTACAATGAACTGCCTTGTTTTATATATTTTCCATTTTTGAAGTGAAGCCCTGTGAAGGTAGCCAGATGTATTACACATGATCTTTAAGAAGTTTGCTGAAGCTTACAGCAGGGGAGTATTACTGCTGAGTTCTTCCCCTTTTTTAAAGTCTTCAAGCCTCTTGGTTCATTGTTTGCTTATTTTGAAGCTTTTACTATTTTTTGTTTTGAGCAGATGGATATGATAATATCAGAGGAATCCTTATGGAGAACCAGTAAATTATAGCTACATGTGAATGTTTCTAGAACTGTAGTAAAACAAAAATTGTTCGAGTAAATTGTCTTCAGATTGTCTTGAAAATGTCTCTTAGGTTTTTTTTCCATTACCAAGTCTGCAAATTTAAATAAGTGTGCAGTACAATACTAGATATGTTTACTCAGATGTAAATCTCATTATTGCCTTTCTACTATCAAATTTACAGCATCTATCACCAACAATGGTTGGTGTCACCCAGCATGTTTTGCCATGTTTTTTACTGCTAGAATTTCACAAATCAAATTGGAAATCAAGGAATGGATTTTACTTTAGTATTTCTCTCTCTTTCTCGCTCTGTACTTCTGTTTCATGCTGCATTCAGACTCTGTCCTGAACCTCAAACCTATCTCTTAGTAGACATGGGCATATCCTTCTAAGGAACTATATGCCCCCTTTGTGTCTGAACTACAATACAGCAGAAAGTTTTATGCTCCGCCACTAACCTAGTCATCCTATCCCCATGAATCCCACTGATGTCCGTGAGACTTACTCCCATGTAAGGTCACTAGGGTTGCCAAGTCCAATTCAAGAAATATCTGGGGACTTTGGGGGTGGAGCCAGGAGACATTGGGGGCGAAGCCAGGAGCAAGGGTGTGACAAGCAGAATTGAACTCCAAGGGAGTTCTGGCCATCACATTTAAAGAGACAGCACACCTTTTTAAATGCCTTCCTTCCATAGGAAATAATGAAAGATAGGGGCACCTTCTTTTGGGGCTCATAGAATTGGACTCCCTGGTCCAATCATTTTGAAACCTGGGGGGTACTTTGAGGAGAGGCACTAGATACTATACTGAAAATTTGGTGCCTCTACCTTAAAAAACAGCTCCCTCAGAGCCCCCGAAATCTCCAGATCAATTCCCCATTATACCCTATGAGAATCGATCTCCACATATGGAATAATGAAGTGATCAGCAGACGTTTTCCTCCCCCCCCCCCCACACACCCCGTTTCTGGTGACTCTGAAGCGAGGGATTGGCCTCTCCACTCACAAGTTGCTGCCAACTTCTTCCAAGTAACACAGACACACCATCCCAAGAGGAAGCTTTTCAATCGGAGACTAAAGCCTCCGGAGGTGGAAAGGCACATGGTCCTGTGGGGGCGGGACTTCCCCCCCGCCGGCAGGCTGACTGGGGGTGGGAAGGAGCCTGGGAAAGCAGAAGAACCCCCGCTGGGACCTGGGGATTGGCAAACCTAAAGGGCACACAGGATGATGCTCTAGTAACTTAACAGCAGGATTATAGGCAGTTATTAGGCAGGTTGAAAATAACCGAGATCACATAATTGAGAGGCTCCTGGCCTACTTGGAAGAATTTATAATCTGATAGACACCAGATAGTTCAGCAATACAAGAATGCACTCTTTGTACTAATTTTAGGAAGAAAAGAAAATAGGCTCCTAATTGAGGTGGGAGGATTTTCAAAGCTATGAGTAGCAAAAAAAAGAAGGCACAAAATAATGTGTGGGAGGAATCCATCTGAAAGCTGTATAAATCTTCATTATTAACTAAAACAGAGTTCATCAGCAAGGGAATAATCTCTTTCTACCAGCTCATCAAGTTTCCCCAATTTCTTGACATTTCTTTGTTGTGCTGACTCTGCTGTATGTTTCTCCCAGTCTCTCCATCACTATCCTGAGTATGTAAAATTCTTCTTCAAACTGTCTTGCTGTCACATTATGTCTAGACGTTTATTTCCTACATTCCAGATTCGTTTCTTTGCAATTTGAAGTCTATCTCCTATCTCCTTATCGTTCTCCTTGCACACCATTTTCTGATTTTCTCTTGCATTTTGTAATGATCAAATGTCAATAAATCAAAAGGCATGGGTCATCCTTCCTCTCCAAGCAAATTATTTGTTATGTGTTAGACAACTATGCAAACTGGGTTTTAATTTCAGAAGTTCAAATTATTATTACTTGGTGATGGTTTTACTACTGAATTTATACATGTGTTGACTGATAATACCTGCTCTTACAGTGCTTACTGTTTTTCTTATGTGCTTTGAATGCTGTTATAAAAGAGAGCAACCAACCGGCATTCATTTTATCCCTCCATGTTCAGTGGGACTTGTATATTGTGCTTAGGAATGTAGTCTTAATTTCATTGATTGCTGTGGAATAGGACATTGCCTGTGTCAATAAAATAGTGTTTTATTAAATATTAATTTTTAAAATCATGGGTCCAGAGAATGTTGTCAATGACCATATATACTTGTTGCATTCATAAATATATCTCCAGATCAAATAGCCCCAAGCCTTCCTTTGCTTCATATTTTATTATATAATGAACACATCATGTTCCAAGTTCTTGAAACCATTTCTGGTAGAAAGAGCTTTTGAACAAGGAAAAATGAAGAAATTATTTCCTTTAAAAAAGAGAACACAAATTTGGTATTTTGAAAGGAAGCATAAAGTGTGAGATAACTAACACATTGACAATGCAATAGATGTAAATACTATAGCCAGTGTGAACTTAAAATTACTAGGCTTCAATTTCCCCCCTCATCTGTTCTTAAAGTACTCACTCTTGCTGATCTGGATTAACAATTAGGCCAAGTAGGCACTGGCCTATGGGCCCCCACACCTTTAGGGGCCTTGGGTTGGCTCCCCCCTGGTTTCCCCCCTCCTTGCAGCTCTCCCAGCCTGCATGAGCAACCAGCAACTCAGCTGCTCTTTGCCAGACACGTCTGGTGCCGCTGCTGCTGGCATTGTCACCAAGTTTGCCTCTCTCTGCCTCTCCCCCACAGCTTTGACAAAGGGCTTTTGAGAAGGTGCTTGCAGGTTGCAGCAGGGGTTGTGGGGTGGGCACTCAAACTGAGATCATTTGCAAGGGGGCCTCCAAAGATTTTGACTGCCTAGGGACCTCCACAGGATATAATCCGGCACTGCACTCTTGTTAATCTCATAGTTGACAACAACAACACATTCATATTCATGAAGCTGATAGATGAAGCAAGATTTTTTAAAATATTCAACGTATGATACCACATGGAGAAAAGGCCATCATCAATGTAATGGTGAACTAATTTGAAATGTATTTTGAACAAAAAAAGTCATGAAGTAACCAGTTGGAGAACGTTTTAATGGAATTAGCTTTATTGTCTGGGACATTGATATAGATGTCTGGCATTCTTCAGCTGTGAAAACACTACAAATTTTTTCTTTTTAAATGTACAGCTTTGATTGTTCCACTTGGCTAAGCTTTAGATTTGTCCTTGTGTTCTTGCAGCTACTGCGTTTTGGATGATGTGATATCACAGTAGCAGTCTAGTTGTGAGGGAATAATGCACTGTAAAATATTGTGCCAAACTATAGGGATTATAAAGCATGCTTCCAGAAGGTAAATAATTATATCCAGATTACAGCTTTTATACACAAATGAGATAGTTGTACAGTACTAGACTTCTTTAAAAAAATCAAATGGTAACCATTCTTTGTACATCAAATTAATATACACCAGCATTATGCAAAATAGTGTGTGGGGGAGAAAGAAAATCTGTTGGCCAGTTGAGGTTTCAGATTAGACTGTGTCATGGTAGGAAGACAGAGCTCTGAAATTCCTCATATAAAACTCATCATCTATTCTGGGCCCAACCATGGAACGGGAACATTCTATTTTTCAGTTAGGATCAAACATACTATCTCTGTCCTTCCCCTGTAGTTCATTTGGTCTGTAAAGATGAGAGTAATAATCTCTTTTTGCCCTGCCAGGATTTCTTTTGTTTGTATGTTTTCAAAGAGGTAAAACATTGCTACATGATTTTTGCCATCTGGTGATTCCAGATGGGGTTATTTCCCCACCTATCATGTTATTGGTATTATATGTTCTCATGCTATTGAAATAAAATAAGCAGGAACCCACAAGGACTTGCAGGAAGCATCTCATTCCCATTCCTCTTCCATCATTTCCCCTTTCCCTTTCCTGAAAGCCCCCATAGCCTCTCCCCTTTTCCTGCTTCATTCTCTTCTAGCATTGCCAGTCATCACATGGGACCTGGAGATCTCCTGGGATCGCAACAAATTTCCCAACTATAGAGATCAGTTCCTCAGTCAGATTTGCCAGCTCCAGGTTGGAAAATTCCTAGAGATTTGGAATGGCACCTTGGGAGAGTGAGGTTTAAGGAGGGAAATGACCTCAGCAAGATATAATGCTAGAGAGTCAACCTTTCATAGTAGACATTTTCTCCAGGGGGATTGATCTTTGTCATCTGGAGGGCAGTTGTAAATCTGGGTGATTTCTAGCTCCCTCCAGAAGGTTTCTGTCACAGGATGGGTGCAGTCGGCAGCAAAATCCAAGTTCAGTCCAGGGTCGAGCCAGGGAATTCTAACCGAAGTTGAGTCAGGTAGTCAAGTTGGGGGGGGGGGGGCGGAGAGCAGGGTTATCTGGAGCCAAGAGTCAGGAAGCTGAGGAGTTCAATCAGGAGACGGAGAGCCAGGGTGGTTGTGAGTTGTCATGGATGTGACTTGTTGCTTCCACAAGGAGCCCAACCCCAAGCAGGGGGCTAAATGGGCCTCTGGCGATGTTCCCATTAGTGCGTACTAAAACTTCTGTCAAAACTCAGGACTCAGCAACCGCCTTCCTCGCACTTTTCTTATGTTCTGAGTAAGATAAAGAGCAAGGACATGGCAGGCCCATTGCGAGGGCAGGAAAGTGAAATTGTAACAGGTAATGAAGAGAGGACGGAACTGCTCAGTTCCTACTTTTCCTCAGTCTTCTCTTCTGAGGGAAACGGTGCTCAACATGGCAAAAACAGAACATATAAGGAGGGTATGAAGTTTCAACCTAGGATCAGCATAGGGGTAGTACATAAACACCTAGTTTCTTTAATTGAAATGAAGTCCTTAGGGCCAGATGAATTGCATCCAAGGGTTCTGAAAGAGCTTGCGGATGTAATTTCTGAGCCTCTGGCTATTATTTTTGAGAGTACTTGGAGAATAGGAGAGGTGCTGGAAGATTGGATGCGGCGAATGTTGTCCCCATCTTCAAGAAGGGGAAAAAAGAGGATCCAGGTAACTATTGACCCGTCATCTTGACGTCTATACCTGGAAAAGTTTTAGAACAAATCATCAAACAGTTGGTCCTGGAACATTTAGAAAGAATGGATGTGATTACTAAGAGCCAGCATGGGTTTCTCAAGAACAAGTCATGTCAGACTAACCTGATCTCTTTTTTTTGAGAAAGTGACTACCTTGCTGGATCAGGGGAATGCTGTAGATATCGTTTATCTTGATTTCAGTAAGGCTTTTGATAAGTTTCCACATACTATTCTTGTTGACAAGTTGGTAAAATGTGGTTTGGATCTTGTTACCGTTAGGTGGATCTGTAACTGGTTGACAGATCGCACCCAAAGAGTGCTTGTGAATGCCTCAAGGATCTGTCCTGGATCCTGTTTTGTTCAACATCTTTATAAATGATTTGGATGAAGGAATAGAGTGAATGTTTATTAAATTTGCCAATGATACTAAATTGGGAGGGGTTGCAAATACAGTAGAAGACAGAAACAGGATACAGGAAGACCTTGACAGACTGAAAAACTGAGCTAAAACCAATACAATGAATTTTAACAGGAATAAATGTCAAGTTCTGCATATAGGTAGGAAAAATCGAATGCATGGTTATAGGATGGGCAGTAGTATGTGTGAAAAGGATCTAGGAGTCAACGGTGTGATGCGGTGGCTAAAAAGGCAACTGCAATTTTGGGCTGTATCCATAGAAGTATAGAGTCTAGATCACGTGAAGTGATTGTGTCGCTTTACTCTGCTCTGGTAAGACCTCACCTGGAGTATTGTGTTCAGTTTTGGGCACCACAATTTAAGAAGGATATAGCCAAGCTGGAATGGGTCCAGAGGGGTGGGGAGGGGTCTGGAAATGGGGAGGGGTCTGGAGACCAAGTCCTATGAGGAAAGGTTGAAGGAGCTGGGGATGTTTAGCCTGGAGAGGAGGCGGCTGAGGGGTGATATGATCACCATTTTCAAGTACTTGAGGGGCTGTCATATAGAGGATGGTGTGGAATTGTTTTCTGTGGCCCCGCAAGGTAGGACCAGAACCAGTGGGTTGAAATTAAATCAAAAGAGCTTCCGGCTCAACATTAGGAAGAACTTTCTGACAGAGAGATTCCTCAATGGAACAAGCTTCCTCGGGAGGTAGTGGTGTTACTGAGAGGCGCTGCCTGATAAAAAAAATAAACAAACGGAGTACCCCAGTGCAAATAAAGAGAGAGGGTCTCCTACTTCTATTAAACAAAATGGAGTCTGACCAAAGACAGGCCAAGAAAACACTAAGTAGAGAGACTAAGTAGAGAGCTTGTCTTGGTTGGTGCCTGAAGTCTGTTTCCCAGCATAGTTTCAACCATTCCCCCCCCCCTCCAATGCCTTCGCCCAAACGGGATGCATAATAACATGGAAATTGCAGGTAAGTATTACTCTCACTCTGATCTTCTGCTACTTGCCAATTGTCCCTTCCTCCAGCCTATCACCTCTACCTTGCTAACTCCAATCAAATGCATAATTTGATTGATCTTACCCTTAAAGATCTTTGATCCCTTTCCAAGTGTCAGCCAAAAACCGGTAACAAATTATTCAATTGCTTTGAGCTTATCAGCCTAGCAAAATGTGCGAAGTTTCCCAACATAGCGATTCAAGATAGCCATCAATGGAACATCAAAGCCATTTGGTAACTAACAACCCCCATCCATCAAACCCCTATATAGTGTGAGTCAAAAACCCACCTTGGGGTGCATTCTGTAGGGCGCCATTTGCAGTCTGTAACCCCCCCCCCCACAACTTTTAGTCTTAAGAAGTTTATAGCTTATAGGTTATGCTAAATAAATTGTTACTCCTGTAATTGGGTCTATAGGGCGTGTTACACTGGTCGTTTGCGTACCTCTGCTTCAACAACCCTTGAATTCCTCTATCGATAATCTCTATTTTCTTAGTCTCTTGATTGCTTGTACATAGATCTGTGTGTGTAAATCCTTTTGCTACATATCCTAAGTAAACATTATAAAAATACAATTGCTTGGACTATTCTTGGCTGAAAATCCGAACTCCGTATCATTGAAAGAAAAGATCTTCACTCCTAATTCACTCTACCAAGTCTCTTAGCTAATTTCCCCATTAAAAATAAGAGACTTAAAAGCATTGTCTGTAACAATAGGCTCTCCTTCCTTGGAGGTTTTTAAACAGAGGCTAGACGGCCATCTAACAGCAATGAAGATCCTGTGAATTTAGGGAAAGGTGTTTGTGTTTTTCCTGCTTTGTGCAGGGGATTGGACTGGATGACCATGGAGGTCCCTTCTAACTCTATGATTCTATGAATACCAGGGTCACTACAGAGGCAAACCACCTCTGAATGTCTCTTGCCTTGAAAATTCTGTAGGTTCATGATAAAAAAAACTTTTAGCCTGTTAAATGTTCAGTTATATATATTTTATTGAAGTTTTGAAAAGGAGGATGGGTAAAGGAATACAGATGTGGGAGGGGAAAGGGTAAAAATAAAATAGAGTGCACATCATTCCCCCCCCCCCGCATCATTAGATTACATAATAGTACTTTTAGTCTTAAGAAGTTTATAGCTTATAGGTTATGCTAAATAAATTGCTAGTGTAAATTCAGTTTTCTCAAAATGAGGAATACATTGGAAAGTGCAACAGACAATATACAAATTCAAGTTCATGAACTGAGCCATTTGTAAAAAGGTTTCCAAATGTTAAATGTTAATAAACGTTTGGATGTGAGTTGAAAATATTGAATATGTGATCGTTGAAACCTGAGGTAATTGTGTTTATTAATTTGATTAAAGTGTGGTGGGCTACAGTGTGCAAAATCAAAGATGGAAAGATGGTAAATAAAAAATAAGGAAGAAACTATGCACATTTTCTGCATGAAAATGCCAATGGTTTAGAAAATATTTTCCCCGCTTTGATTTTTAATGCTCTGGATTTAATTAGGAGACATTCACAACTGTTCCAGAATTATTAAACATGTAAAGAATTCAAACTAAAATATGTTCAAGTGACATGAGATGAAATTTAATTTCCCATTTTAATCATACTACTCTTCGTAAGCTTTTTATTTTTGACAGAATGTGGACTCTGGCTCATTTAGTATGAAAGTAGTCCTCATGTTGATTCCAAAAACTGGATCAGAAAGGTTCAAACAATGTATATATTCCTTTGGAACTCAAAAATCTGCCAAAGGTTCAAACAATGCGTATAACTCAGTGGAACTAAACAATCTGTCAATTTACAAACACTAGTATTTCAGTAGTGATTGTAAATTGGCAGATTTTTGAGTTCAATAGAATTCTTCTTCCTAGTTTTTACTTTTTGTTACATATATTTTAACTGTGCACTAAAAAAGCAATTAAACTGGGTTTTATGGCATTTATCTAAAAAGTAATGAAATCCCAATTTGATTTATTCCCTGAGCAGCATTAAGAGGAGAAATGTCACTTGGACGCCAAGAAGCCTTTGAAATTTTCAAGAGAGATCATGCTGATAGCATAACCATTGAAGACAACAAACAGCTCCTTAAGCAAAGGTAAGCTTTATACTGTGTTGTTAGACTCTAAAAACACACTTAGAGCACAAGTACATAACTTTGGCTGTGATACAGATACCGGTTGATACAGATATAATATTTGAATTTAAACTAATTTCTGTGGAGTATTTCTAAAAGGCAAGAAGTGGATAAGACTGGGTGCAAATATCATTGCATCGACTCAGGATTGCGCAGCTGTGTTATGCAAAGTCTTCCACAAAGATGTTGATGATGTGTGAAGGTAGTGCAGCAGAATCAGCAATCCTGTTTGACACTGCAACAGATCTGTGGGATGACTACATGTAATTCTTAACACAAAAAAATAGCAGGTGTTGATAATCCAAAGAACTGTCAAAGAGAACAGATGGGCATGTAAAGATAGTGCTGTACTATACTTTAAGCATGCAACATACTGATAAGTTCAAGTACTGCTGGAGACTGGGCGTTTTCCCACAGAGCTTACCTCGGAGTGACGTCCCTCTTCACCGCGCAGCGTCTGCGCGGATTTCCCACCAACTGCTCTGCATAACCAGGAAGAGCCGCGGCTTTTGCGTCGCTAACGTAAACTGGTTTTTAGCGGTTTGCATCTGCGACGCAAAAGGTCTGGCACTTTCTGGTTATGCAGAACAGTTGGTGGGAAATCCGCGCAGACACTGTGCGGTGAAGAGGGACATCGCTCCGAGGTAAGCTCTGTGGGAAAACACCCTATGTTGGCATCCATATATTTAAATGAGGGAGAAAAGCCAGTGTGATATAATGATTTGAGCAGGGGTATAGAACTAATTTGTTATGAGGGCCAGATTTGACATAAATGAGACCATGTTGGGCCAGGCCATGTGTGTCATAAAATGTAATGCCAGATAGGGGAGATACAAACTTTATAGAGGACACAAACACAATTAAATATTTTTTAAACTTAAAATATGCTTAAAAGATTAGTACTCTTGCAATATTTTGTATATTTAACAGTTTCTGGTAACTGACACCTCTTGCTCTGAATTATTGTATCAAAATGTGAAGAAAATGCCTGTGCTGTAGCAATCTTGAGAATGCCATTCAGGTGTTCTTCAGGTGGATGTGTGTGCAAGTTGCAAACCTACTTTTGATTTATTGACATTCATTACAGAAGTCTCATGGTCAATGCTTTGAGCCTAAGACCCAGGGGAAAACATGAAATGGCTGGGCATTGCGAGCTTTTGTACGTAAGTTGCTTCATGTGCTGGTCAGCTAATGGAGAAAATAGAGGCTTTGCTCTGTAGCTCCTGTGCAATTGACCAAGCCTGGCAAAGCAAACTGTAATCCAGAAGGAAGCAAGAGAGAGAGAAGGAAGCAGATGACAGTAAGTTACTTGCGGGCCTGATAGGAGCTCTGTGGGGGCCTAATCCGGCCTTTGGGCTGCATGTTTGACACCCCTGGGTTTGAATGTCAGACTAGAACAGGGGTGGCCAAATTTGCTTAATATAAGAGCCACAGAGAGTAAATCTCAGATGTTTGAGAGCCACAAGTCATGATTGTCAGATGTTTAGAGCAGTAAGGCAGGCAAGCAGGCAAGGAAGGAAGGAAGGAAGGAAGGAAGGAAGGAAGGAAGGAAGGAAATAGATGGGGGAGAGGTAGAAATAAAGCAACTTTAACTTCAGATGCATTCTCCAAGCTGCTGGCTGGCTTGGCTTGAAGTGATTTAAAGAGAGAAATGCCTTCTCCAGGTCAGCTGATGGGGTAGTGGGGGTTTCAAGAGCCACACAATATGTGTGAAAGAGCCACATGTGGCTCCTGAGCCGCAGTTTGGCCACCTCTGGACTAGGATCTACGAACCCCTGCTGTGAATCTGTACTCTGCCATGAAGTTTGTTGGATGATCTTGGGGCATTCATTCTCTCTAAGCCTAACCTACCTCTACAGGGTGGTGGTTAGGATAAAAGGAAGGAAGAATCATGTTGTAAGCCACTTTGTGTCCTCATTGGGTAGAGAAGCAAGATATAAATATTTAACCGTTTTTGTCTTAATACTAGATATATTTTATTTTTAAAAATCCCATAAATCGATATATTTCACAAATTGGTTGTCCTTATGTTTGTTCAGCGCCAAAATATTTTTGTTGCCTTCTCAGTTTGGTGTAGTGGTTAAGTGTTCGAATTCTTATCTGGGAGAACTGGATTTGATTCCCCAATCCTTCACATGTACCTGCTGATGTGACCTTGAGTCAGTCACAAATTCTTGCAGAGCTGTTCCTATTAAGAGCAGTTTCTGGCAGAGCTCTCTCAGCTCCACGTACCTCACACGGTGTCTGTTGTGGGGAGGGGAAGGGAAAGAAGATTGTTAGCCCTTCTGAGATTCCTTTGGGTACTGAAAGGTGTGGTATATATCCATCCTTCCTCCTCAAAAAAAAATCACTATAGTTTCATCCATTTTTTCCTTTATAAAATACTATAGAGTAGGAAATATGGTGCCCTCACCTGGATAGCCCAGGCTAGCCCAGTCTCATCAGATCTCAGAAAAGGGACATAGCCAGGATTTTTTTAGGTTGGGGGGCTTTTTAGCAATCCAGGGGATGCAGTCTCCCAACCTAAACAGCCCCTGTAACAGAAGTGGCCCAATTCTGCCTTCAGATCCGGTCCCGTTGACTCCCTTTTGAGTTACCAACTCCTGGAGGGAGCTTATCTTCTTCCCGTCACTAGGGCACGCTACCACCACCTGTTCAATTTAGGGGTTCCTGACCGAGAGGAACAGGACTCCCAATCCCCCTTCCTGCCAGTTCTGAGGCCTGGCCTCAAGGTCCTCTGCTAACCCAGCACCTGGTTAACCCAGAGACCAAAGTCCTTCTTTGGGACACCTCTGGAGGATTGGCGCCCTTGCCAACTGTATGCCTTCCCTGGACTCCCCTCTTGCAGTAGCGTGGTCTGTGGCGGTTGGGGAAACTTTGTGGTACAATGGGACTACCTTTTAAAAAGACAAAACTTTTATTTAAAATTTATAACTATATACAGGCATTTTTTTAAAAAAAGGTGAACAGAAGACATAACTTAAAGTAGGGAAAAACACTCCTTCTCTCCCTAATATACAACTGGCCCTGACCATACCATCCAGAACCGACTCACCAGCCTCCAAGACTCAAATCAAACCTCTTTTCCCTCCCAAAATCTATAATATAAAATTTTCCCTCCTGCAGCCTTCTGGGAGACCAGCCTGAAAGACTTCCTGTCTCTCTAGGAGGCCTCAGAAGTGCTGCTTCCAGACAGGAGGGGAGGGGGAAGGAGGAATAGACTAGGCCAAAGCCTTGTCTAGAGTTTAAGACTCCTCTAGCCAACTCCCAGATAAGCACAGGCCTAAAATGATGTTTCTCCACAGCCCCCAATCTAAAAAGGTGGGGCCAGCAGGCTGCAAGAAACATTGAGACCCTCCCCCTCTCACTTTCCCCCGTGCTCAGCAAGCAGAAGGGAAGAGAAAAATGGGGCTGGCCAGCCCTAGTGTTCCTGCTTCTTGCAGCCAGCTGGAATAGTCTCCAGCTAGCTACAGGAAGCAGGAGGATCACCACCCATTCTTGCTCTCCCTTCCTGCTTGCTGAGCAGGAGGAGAGAGAGAAGTGGGGCCAGCAGGCCTGGTTTTCCTGCTTCTTGCAGCCAGTTGGAGAAGTCCCAGCTGGCTGTGAGAAGCAGAGAGACCACTGCCCCTTCTTGCTCTCCCTTCCTACTTGCTGTGCAGGAACGGACACAGAGAAATGTGTGGCTGGAAGGCCCAGTCTTCCTGCTTCTTGAAGCCAGCCAGCTCTCTCTGGCCAGCTGCAATTTGACATTATGCAACGGGATACATCCACAGCAATCGCTTTGCCGGTCACCATAGTGATTCTGCAGACAGTCAAGGAGCCCTGGAAGAAACCATCTTCTACGCCGGTGTCATCTAGGAGGCTGGACCACATGTATAGGGTCCAAGAGGCGGGTGCCGAGTTCCTTTTCGCCCACCAGAGGCCGAACTCAGTTGTCGTCTCTTCCTCCTCCAAGGCGCGTAAGGTCCACTCATCCCCACCTAACAAGGAACAGAAGAAGCTGGACAACATGGGAAGAAAGGTCTACTCTGCAGGGGCCCTAGGAGTAAAGGTATCTAACTATACTGCATGCATGGCTAGATACCAATACTCTGTATGGGAACAACTCACCCCTCTCCTCTCTTCCCTGAGTGAAGACAAAAAAGCTGCTGCCAGGAAGCTGCAGAAAGAAGGCTTTGCTGTGGCCAAGCAACAATTGGCTGCAGCAAAGCACATGGTGGATGTATCCGCAAAGACCATCACGTCCGCGATGTGCCTCCGTCGACACTCATGGCTAAGATCAACAGCCCTTCAGCGGGACACTAGGGCCTTTGTTGAGGACTTGCCCTTTGAGGGAGACGGCCTCTTCAGCACCACCACAGACAGTGCACTGCAGGAGATAGACAAGAGTCTGAAGACCTCGAGGAACTTGGGTGTTCAGGCCACCTTCAGAGCTCCCAAGGCAAAGCAGTGGCACTAACACTGTGCCAAGAAGACATATCAAAAGTTCTCACCCGAGCAGCAATGGAGGCCTTGCTCGGCCTAACCTGATAGTAGGCCCTCGTATTCAGGCAACAACAGGAACCGTTATGGCTCCCAGGCCACTGGCAAATCCAAGGGCACTCGCCCTCAAAAGCAGGGCCTTTGACTTTCTCGTGGCATGCGTCATCGTCCCTACTGGTTCTACATCTATCCGCCTCCGCCCTTTCCTACCTGCCAGGGAGTTGATCTCTACAGACAGGTGGGCACTGTCCATCATAGAAGAGGGCTGCAAAATAGAGTTTGTTCAGATTCCGAACCAATCCGTGGTAATCACCACTCCCCCTTCCCCACCTCTGCTGGCGGAGGTGAACAACCTCCTACAGAAACAAGCCATAGAGAGAGTTCCGATGGAGGCCAGGATGGGAGGTTTTTACTCTCGTTACTTTCTGGTCCCCAAGCGGGATGGGGGCTTAAGACCAATCATGGATCTTCGGAATCTGAACAAATTTATTCTGTACCAGAAGTTCAGAATGTCCACTCTGCAAACAATCCTGCCCCTCATCAATCAAGGGGACTGGATGGTGACCCTGGACCTCAAGGATGCCTACTTCCACGTCAGCATCCATCCGGCGTTCAGGCATTTTCTTCGGTTTGCAGTGGGTTCTCAACACTTCCAGTTCAAAGCTCTTCCATTCGGCCTGTCCAGTGCACCTCGGGTGTTTACAAAGATGATGAGCGTTGTGGCTGCCCATCTCCGTCTCCAGGGAGTTGTCATCTTTCCATACATCGACGACTGGCTCCTTGTGGCGGAGTCGAAGGAAAGTTTGTCAACTCACACTGCCATCACTCTACGTCTTCTCGACACCTTGGGGTTGCAGGTCAATTTGGAGAAATCTCTCCTTACTCCGTCAAGGAAAGTGCAGTTCATAGGAGCTTTGCTGGATATGAACCTGCATCGTGCATACCTGCCTCCGCAGAGAGCAAGGGACATTATCTGTCTGGTACGACTTCTACAGAGGCGAAAGTGGGGTACAGCGCAGCAGCTGCAGCGGATGCTGGGGCTGATGGCGGCGACGACAAGCGTGCTACTTTTTGCAAAACTGAGGATGAGAGGCCTACAGTTGTGGTTTCTTCGCCAGTTTCGACCACTCAGAGACTCACTTCAAAAGAGGTTCGTCATCCCATCTGTGACTCTTCAGACGCTGCAGTGGTGGGAGTCAGAGAACAACATCTTTCAGGGAGCTCCCTTTCATCTCCCGACTCCCACTGTGACTATCACAACAGATGCTTCCTTGTGGGGTTTGGGGGCCCACATGGAAGGTCTGTGTGTGGGGGGCTCTTGGCCGCCAAAACTGACTCAATGCCACATCAATTACCTAGAACTGCTGGCGGTTCATTTTGCCCTGCGCTCTTTCCGCCCCTTGGTGGCAGGGAAGATCGTGGCATTACTCACGGACAGTACCACTGCCCTGTGCTACATCAACAGGTAGGGAGGGACAGTTTCTCGCCAGCTCTGCGCATTGGCGATGGATCTCTGGTTGGAGTGTCTACAATACGAATCTTTGTGAAGGCTGCACATCTTCCAGGGGTCCTCAACATGCAAGCAGACTCCCTCAGCAGGGGTGGGGCTTCCCCACACAAGTGGGAACTGCAGTGGCATTTTCTCAAGCCTGTATTCCAGCTTTGGGGGTACTCGCAGCTGGATGTCTTTGCCACGACTGAGAACAAGAAATGTCCTCTGTTCTGTTCCAGAGGGGGAGCGGATCCAGCGTCACTTGGAGACAGTCTCCTGCTTCCTTGGGAGGGTTGGTTCCTCTACATGTTTCTGCCTCTGCCGTTGTTGACGAAGGTGGTCAACAAGATAGCAAGAGAGAGACCACGCTGCATCCTGGTGACTCCCTTGTGGCCTCGCCAGAACTGGTTCTCGATCCTGCTCCAACTGTCAAGGAGGGTCTTCTACCAGTTTCTGGCAGAACTGGACCTTCTGTCAGCTCAGGGCGGTCACGTACTCCATCACAACGTGCCCCACCTGAAGCTGACAGCATGGCTCATCAACCCTTGGGGTTCTCTGACAGAATCCAGCAAGTCCTCATGAACAGTAGAAAACCCTCCACCCGCGCTTCCTATGACAGGAAGTGGCGGAAATTCACTCAGTTCTTAGTTGACCCTTCAGTCTTACCTAGCAGGGTGGGGTTGTCGGTAATTTTTGATTTTTTGTTATCCCTAGTGGATGCTGGCCTTGTTTTCTCCTCCATTAAGGTGTATTTGGCAGCAATATCTGCTTTTCATGATCCAATGGAGGGATATTCTGGTTTTGCGCACCCTCATTCCAAGAAGTTTTTGAGGGGTTTGTTTAGGCTGCATCCACCATCAAGCTCGCCCCCGCAGTTGTGGGACTTAATTTTAGTGCTGGACAAACTAGCTTGTCGCCCCTTTGAGCCGATGGCCACGTGCTCTTTGCAGCTTCTATCATGGAAAACTGCATTTTTGGTTGCTATCACGTCAGCACGTCGTGTAGGGGAGCTCACGGCGATGCGTTGTGATTATCCCTGTCTTGTTTTTCGGGAGGCTGGAGTTTCCTTAGCTCCTGACATTACTTTTCTTCCTAAGGTGGTCTCCCAGTTCCGCCTCAACTTAGAAGTTTGGTTGCCCACTTTTTACCCTACCCCTTCCTCGGATGAGGAACGTAGGTTACATGCTTTGGACGTAAAGCGTGCTTTGCTGTTTTATTTGAACCGTTCAAAGAGTTTTCGTAAGGACAAGCAGCTTTTTGTTTCATATGCTGCCCCCAAGTTAGGTTCCAGGATTTCGTCTCAGAGGCTCTCAACATGGCTCACTGAGACTCTGTTATTTGTTGGCAAAGAAGCCGTTACCTGGGCCTATTCATGGACACTCCACAAGAGCGATGGCTACGTCAGTGGTGTTCCTGAAAGGCGTGTCCCTGACTGATGTCTGCAAGGCTGCCACCTAGTCTTCTCCGCATGCCTTCATGAAGCACTACGCGCTGGACGTGCATGCTCAGCAGAGGACTCGGTTTGGAACTGCGGTGTTGCAAGCTGTTTCTTCCAGTTGACTGTCTTCCTGCCTCCAGGTATGTCTTGCTTGCTAATCTCCCATGAGTGTGAAGCACAGAGACCACGAAGACGATAGACAGGTTGCTTACCTGTAACTGTAGATCTTCGAGTGGTCATCTGTGCATTCACACTACCCGCCTTCCTTCCCCACTGCTGATGGTCTCCCTCCAGAAGGGGCTTCCAGCGGTCAGGAAGGAACTGGCGGGATCCCCGCGCTGGCGCCGGTGAGCATGAGTACTGGGATGCCTGCGCATGCCCATTGGCGCCGAGCGCGGAAAAATCCCGGGCTTTTCAGATACCCATTTGGGGATCAGCGCAGGCACTCTATCCCATGAGTGTGAATGCACAGATGACCACTCGAAGATCTACAGTTACAGGTAAGCAACCTGTCTTTCTTTTAACAATTTGTCATAATTGTCAGTTTTCAATGTTTTTACCCTGGTTGGATTCCCAAATATTTCGATCTTTTTTCGTATCCAAAACCCGATTTATCTTCTAGTTCGCTAATTTGTTTTTTGTCATATTTTTTGTCAAAAATTAGGGTTTTTTGTAATTTAGTTTAAGACCCACTACTGTACTGAATTCCTTCAACCTTTCTTTTAATTTATTGATGTTAATGGATCCTCCAATATGAACACCAGATCATCAACAAACGCTTGCACTTTGAATGATTCCCCTCTAATTTTTGTTCTGTCTTTCTTTTGGAGAAATATCGGATTGCAATTCCTTTGAAAAAAGCTTTGAAGGCATCCCAAATTATTTGTATTGATGTGTCCTTTTCCAATTTCTGCTCAAAAAATACTTTAGTTTCTTCTTTGGCTTCCTTTATGAATGCCTCTTTTTATAAAATTTGTAGAATCAGAGTCCATCGCAGTCTTCTTAAAGATTGTTAGTGTGATTTGTAATGGGCCGTGGTCTGCAAATGTCCTGGGCATTATCACCACGTCTTCTAGTTCATGGAACAACAAAGACGAAATCCAGCACGTGTCTATTCTGGACCACGAATTATGTACTTCAGAATATTAAGTAAAATCTTTGGTCTTGAGGTTTTTTGTCCTCCAGCAATCCACAAATCTTAATTCTTCCCCCAACCTAAAAAACGGTTTTAGGGAGGTGGTTACGCTGCTTTTTCTTTTTCTTTTTTTTCCAATTTCCTATCCAACTCTGCATCAAAGACAGCATTGGTCTCCAATGATACAGTGTTCTTGGTAATGGAATTCAGTTATTTTATCATGGGTAGCTTTATAAAAAATTTCCTGTTGTTCATTTGACACTTAGATATTACCTAATAATATTTTCTTTTTCATTGTAAGTAATTTCAGTCATTAATATTCTATCATTCCCTGCTGCAAATAACAGTTTGTATTCAATCTGATCTTTAACATAGGTTGCAAGCCCTCTCTTTTCCTTTTGATCTGCCGCCTCATATAGTTTCCTCAGCTTTTTATTTTGTAAGTATTTCGCATCTTTTTGCGTAGTATGCGTCTCTTGTAAACATATTATGTCCACCTGTAGTTTTCCCAGTTGTAATTCCCCCCCCCTTTTTTGAGGCGTATTTAAACCATTGACGTTAATATTATTTTTAACCCTTCCTTTCCCATTATTTTTTTCTGGGAATTACTATCTTGTATTCCTAATTGCTCTTTATGTGTTTGTGATCTTGTCGTGATTTTCCCTTCTTTTGCCTGTTTCAGGATCTCTTTTCTTTTTGTTCCCCTCTTTATTCTCTCCTTCTTCCTCTTCTCCCTCATCAGAGTCCGTTACTTGCCTGTTCTCATCTGCATACTGTTCCAGGAAGTCTTGAGCTGTTGAGATACATGTTGAGATAACATTAAACGTTTTATCTTGAAACATAAAAAAGACTCCTTCTGGTATCAGCTATTTAAACTGGTCTCCATTCTCAGTCAGCCAAGCTGTCAGTTTTTTATATCTATTACTTCTCTGCCGCATATTCCACGAAACTTCTTTTAAATTTTTTATTTTATTTCCAAATTATTTCAGCTTCTCTTGTAGCCCTTAAGATAGCGTCACAGACTGAAATTTTAGTAAATCTAATGTCAATCTCTATAGGCAACTTGTATTTTCTAGTATAGGCTGAGGCCACCGTTCAAGCCCAATCAATCTCCTGCTCAATATCTTTTGTCAGAGCCTCCACTTCTGTTGCCAAGAGTTCACTAATTTTTCTGAGTACATCCTCTCCCTTTTCTTCAGGGATATTTTGAAAACTTAAAATATATGCAGCCTTGTCCATTTCTAACTTAACAGCTCTATCGTCAACGTCTCTACATCTATCTTTCCATTCTTGCAAAGTGGCAGTCATAACAGTCATTTTCGCTTCTAGTTCCACCACCTTAGAAGATAACTTATGTGTTTGCTGGTTATTAGTTAGGAGTTGCTTTTGAAATTCATCCACTTTCTCATTTGTTTTTCTTATTTTTTCTTTGAGTTCTATTTTAATGTCTTCCAGAGAGTCTTGGTTCTGTTTAAAACCTGCCATCATCATGTTTTGCAGTTTTCAATAGCATCTTATTGATGTTGACACTGATTTACTTATCTCTGGTGAAGTACCTTGTCCAGGTTTTTTCATTTTTATATCCATTTTTCCTTCCTCCATCTCTCTTTCCTTCTTTGAATTCAGTAAATCAATAATTAATACTTAAACTATTCTCATTAAAGTCCTTACTATTCTCTATTTTTAATTTTTCTCTACTATTTTCTGTTCTTCTCTACTCCTTCAATTCTTTGCACACCTTCCTAGTTCATTAAATTGTAGAAAATCACATTCTTCAAGTTCATTAAGTTCATTAATTAATAATTCTATAATTCCAATAAATTCATTAATTTCACTGACTCAATAACTTAATTAAATTCCTTGAGTTCATTAATTTAATTAAACTTTTTCTCCCCAAACAGATCACTTTCAATTAGAGGGGGTTTTATATTTAACTAGAACTTTTGCCCAAGACTCAATACGTCACTTCCTCCCCTCTCCCCAACCAATTACTCCCAATATTATTTCAGCTTATCCAACTTATTATCTTATCTTAGTATCTTGTACCAATTTGCCCCTTCAACACAAAAGTTTGTCCACTCACTCTCTTAAATGCACATTTTAAATTTTAGTTCATGTTTTAAAGGTCCATTCTCAGTTCCGCTTGGTCCTCCAAATCAGCAAACTTTAATTCCAGAGAGTCCAAGCCAGCAAGTCAAAGTCCTTCCTTCTTTTTTCCTGCTTCCTTCTTCTTCCCAGAGTTCTCAGCACATCTCTTCCTCACAAACACCATCATAAAACACAAGTCTCGTCTTCTTCACAAACTCAACAATCTAATCTCCAGTTCCCAGCCTCGATTCAAAAGCAGACCTTCGCAGTGTAGAGCTACTCTTTCCCAGACCAAACGACCTCATCTGACCACCAGCTCTTCAAAGAAGGGGCAGCCGTGCTCCACTCTGCCAAGAACCACCCCTTCCTCTTTAACTCTCCACTCCAAACCACCAAGCCTAGACAAGTCACCAAGTATACAACCAAAACGCCTCAATCCACAACAAACACCTCAGACACTTCACACACTGCTGCCTCCCATCACTCTCCGCTTCATCCCATCTCATCCGGCTCCTCCACTTCTCCAGTCTGCTCCTCCATTTCATGCTCACCTACACAGACAGTTCTCCATCTCAAACCGCTGCTGGCAGGAACCACTTCCTCTCTCCTCTCCAGTTTATCGGTAGATCAACTTCTTTCTAATTTTTAAATATCCAAGCAGGATTTAGCCTTTTTTAAAAACTCCTCCAACTGGGCTTATAAGTAAGAAATTTCCATTTTCCAGTCTGTTGACCTGTCTCTTCCAGAGACTGGGGACCCAGTTGCAATGCACAAGGCATTTGCAAGTCTCAGCATGGGATTAGCAGGCGTGGTAGGGAGACCTCTGTCTCCCTTCCAAAGTCCCCTCCAACTCCCTTTGCTGCAGGGTGTCTTACCAATGCTCTTTTAGGGGTGCTCAAGTAAATGACCCCCCTCTAAGGCTTGCAATTCGGAGCGTTAGTGGAGATCCTCTGCTAAACGCTCTGCATCACCATGCCATTTTCCCAGAAGTCTCTAATCTAATCATTTAAGTTCCCACTTCATCACCCAACGCTCCAAGGTGTACTATGGGGCTAATTTGGAGTGGGAACAAAGAGGATGTTAGAGATAGAATTGTCAAACACACCAGAACAAGCGATAGAACCAGCATCAAAACAAAAAATGTATTTAGTTAGTTATTTTTATTTATTAGTGAATTTATGAATTGCCCATCCCTATCCCAGCAGAACCAACCTGGCAAATTCCCCCTAACATGTGATCCCATTTGCCTATAAGAACCGCTTCCCTCACCCCTCCTTCCTCTTGCCCTGGAAATCTGCAAAAAGAAAAACAGAAGAAAACAAAAACCTCAAGTTTGGTGTACTATTTCCAGTATTGATCAGATTCTTTAATATATATATGGATCCCAAATATACTGAGAAAATACCAATAAGGTATTTTGGGGGCTATATTTTTGGACTAGATGTATCTGAATGCATATCCTTGCTATCAAGTATCTGTGTGGAATCCCTGGGATTTCCAGAGTCCTGTTCTGAGAAATGCTAGTTTAGCGCATGAAAGTAGAATGAACATATTTTGAGGGCCAGTAAAATGGACTACAATAGAAGGGAGAATGAATGTCAAACTTTTGGGAAATTCCATCACAACTCCAAACAAGGTTGCTTGGCCAAGGTTTCATAATTTTCCATTTCTTCATTTGGCATATAAATATGGCAGACCTCCAGAGCTCAGTGAACACAAGGAGAAGCATGGGAATTCTGGGAACAAATAGAGGTACTTAGAAAGATGTCATGCATAGCCTTTCACACTTTACACTCCTTTATCCTTCTTATACTGTCTGCTTTTGATTTTTCTCTGTCCTAGCAATGCCTTCTTGTATTTTGCTTTTTTCTGACTTTCACTTCTATTAGAGGCATTCTGCTCAGAACTGTCACATACTTGATCAATTAGCAAGACTGGGAGATACTCCACAACTCTAAAAATTAGTATTTTGTAGCTTTTTAAATTATGCTTTTAAATGATTTTCTCTATAAATAAACTACATAGTGTCTTTGCTTATTACAGGTAAACAGAAAAGGAGACAGAGCCTGTCACTGCCTAACAGTAAAGAAATTTTTAGTTTTTCATCACACCCCTCCTCAGTTTTTACTTTGCCACTGCTAAAGAAGAATGCTTTACAGCTAGCTCATGAGTTTCTTTCTTTCAACAATCTTTGGACACCATGATGTCATTTATAAAATGCTTGAGGTACTTAACTAGAATTGATGAACAAGGAATATGTTTGATTTGCCTGGGCAAGAGTCATAATGTTGTGGCATGTTCCATCTACCAGCATTTTACCCCCAAGGCAAGAGTTGATAGGGCTTCTTGATTAAAAGCTGCTCTTTGGGGGAAAGCTCTTTGTGCTTTTAACAACCTGGCAGCTGATTTATGTGCCCAGGTGAAGCAAATGAAGGTTGAAGAGCCACAACTGTGATCTGATTGTGAGTCTAGAGTGCCGTTGGTGATGTCAGGACACTTGGTTCTGAGATTGGATCTGGCAAGAAAGTGTTCCAGAAACCAGCCCAAAGCATTTGGCAGCTTTGGCACCATTGCCCAAGAAACAGACTGGAGTCAATACACAAATCACATCAATCAGAATCAGTGGCAGCAGCAAAGAAATTCCAACACCATCAGTTTCTGAGACTAAAGACATGGAACTGTCTATTCAAGCAGCTTCTCATTCTCCATCACCACTCTACATTGCACTGCCACATTCTTCATTCTTCTAGATGTCAAACTAACCAGATCACTCCTTCCATTGCCCACTGGAGGACACATGGCATGGAGAACCATACTGCAATCAACCACCTTGCAGAGAGGAGCAATCTGTTCTTTCAAATCTGACCAGGGAACCACTACAACATGGAGTCAGCACTATGTATACCCCCATTGGTTGGTCAACCCAGCAGGTACCAATATGTTATGGTTCCAAGGAAGAGGACAACTGGAAATCTACAGTTAGTTCCAACCTAGTGTCCAAACCCTCACTTGAGGACACTGTGGGTGATTGGGACCTGGTCTCACCTACTGAGGATTTATGGCTCTACACAGAGCAAATGATTCATGTATAGCTGTCTCTGGACAGCCAAGTTACTTTGATTGAGACCAAACCAAAGGACAAGATCTTTGGTAGACTCTATCCAGATATGTCTAGTATAGTTGCTTTCCCATCATTGGAGGGGCTTTTGGTCATGGCAAAGGGAATCTGGTGCAAACCATCTTTCATTTTTGCAGCCTCTAGGAAGGTTGAGGGGGGGGGGGGCTCCCTCTGGGTGTCCCGCCTCCCCAGGGAAAGTGCATGCGCAATACATCGCCTCTCCTTTCCCGGTGTAGTGAACGCTACGTGGTCACTGTCTGGCTATGCCTGGCAGATGGTAATTGCAATGGCCTCTCCTATATTACTGCATCCGTGGCAACACCTCCTCGCTGGTCCCCTCCATTTTCACAGAGTTTGCCACGTCATGGTGCAACCGAATGTCCGGCGGTATAACCGGATGGGCAGGTTGGGCTCACCAACCTCGCCAGCCAAGAGAAGGAAAACTCTAACATCAAGCCCGGGCAGACAGAGCTCGTTAATGTAACATCTACCACCTGGAGGACTCGCTGCCGGCGTCCCGGCTTACTGAGCCATGGCAGATGACCCCATGGTGAAAGGGTGGAGCCAGTACTGCGCACACTGCGCTTCACCTAAAAATTCCTCTGCGCAGGCCTGAAGGGTATCCACATCCACAACCCACAACATACCAAGTTATGCAGCGATGGGCAAGGGGCGAAACGGTAGGTGGAAGATGCCACTGGAAGCCGCAGTCCCGATCCTGCATGTAGGCGGTTCAGGGTATTGGTCGCCTGATGCTGACCCGGAGACGAAAGCATTTTTCGGCAGCACCCTGAACGACCAAGCAGCCCTATTTAGGGACAGCACTGCTTGCTCCGTATGGAGAGGGGCCTAGAAAAGGTGGCCTAAACAAAGCTCGTCTCCTCCCTTTCAGTTGGCTAGCCACGGTCAACGGGCATCCTTACTTGCGGTCGAAAAATAACAACAAAGAAAAGGCATGCACCTGCCACACAAAGTGCACAAAGACTAAAGCTTGCGTGTTGGAACATCAGAACCATGCTTGACACAGTAGACAGTGGTCGCTCTGAACGACGCTCTGCTCTAGTTGCCCATGAACTTCTCAGACATAGCAGCTCACAGTGAGGTCCGTTTCCCTGAGGAAGGTAGTCTTCAAGAACACGGTGCTGGTTATACCCTCTACTGGTCGGGTAAGTCAAAGGCCGAGAGCCACCTTTCTGGCGTTGGCTTCATGATCAGGAACTCCATTGCCTCTAAACTCGAAAACCTGCCAACAGAGGTCACTCAGATCGCATCAGAAGTCAGAGGTCACTCGGATCGCATCATGTCTATGCGCCTCCCACTTCAAAACAAGCAGCATGCAAACCTCTTTAGTGTGTATGCCCCAACCCTTCAAGCAGTTCCTGCAGAAAAGAACAAGTTCTATGCTGATCTACGTAACCTAGTATGGAAGACCCCTACAGAGGACAAAGTGATCATCCTTGGCGACTTCAATGCCAGAGTAGGTAAAGACTCGGAAGCCTGGAAAGGAGTACTTGGCAAACACGGCATTGGCAACTGCAATGATAACGGGCGCCTCCTGCTAGAATTCTGCACGGAGCATAAGCTCACCATCACCAACACTATCTTCCAGCAGAAGAACAGTCTGAAGACAACCTGGATGCACTCACGGTCCAAGCATTGGCACCTTATTGACTACATTCTGGTGCGCCAGAGAGACCTTCGAGATGTCTTACACACCCAAGTAATGCCCAGTGCAGAATGTCATATGGATCATCATCTTGTACGCTGCAATCTCCGTCTTCACTTTAAACCTACACCCAGGAGAGGCGGTATCCCCCGGAGGAAATTTCAGGTTGGCAGCCTTCAGTCAGCCGAAGTTAAAGCTGCCTTCCAGGCAAAACTCCAGTCAAGAATTGAGGACTCCAGTTGCCTCACAGATCCTTCTCCAGAAGCACTCTGGGAACACCTAAAAACTACCATCCTGTTGACCTCTGAAGAAGTTCTCGGGTTCTCCACAAGGAAGAACAAGGACTGGTTTGACGAGAACAATCAAGAGATCCAAGAATTACTGGCGAAAAAGAGATCTGCCTACCAAGCACATCTTGCTCAGCCCTCCTGTCCCGGGAAAAAAGCAACCTTTCGCGCTATATGTAGCAACCTCCAGCGCAAGCTTCGAGACATTCAGAACAAGTGGTGGACCATGCTTGCAGAGAGAACCCAGCTGTGTGCAGACACTGGTGATTTAAGAGGGTTCTACGAAGCCCTGAAGGCAGTATATGGTCCATCATATCAGGCTCAGAGTCCCTTGCATAGTGCAGACGGCCAAGTGCTCCTCACAGACAAGGCATCCATACTGAACCGGTGGTCGGAGTATTTTCAGGTTCTCTTCAGTGCCAATCGCGTAGTTCAAGATTCAGCAATCCACCTCACCCCACTTCAACCAGTGAAAACAGAGTTGGATGAGATCACCACCCTAGAAGAGACTGTTAAAGCCATCAAGCAACTGAAAAGTGGCAAGGCAGCGGGAGTTGATGGAATCCTACCAGAGATCTGGAAGCATGGGGGCATAGTACTACATAGCACACTTCACAAAGTACTTGTCACCTGCTGGGAAAAAGGCAAACTACCACAGGACTTTCGCGATGCAATCATCATTACTCTACATAAGAACAAAGGGGAAAAGTCAGACTGCTTCAACTACCGGGGGATAACCCTGCTCTCCATCGCAGGCAAAATCCTTGCTAGAATACTCCTGAACAGACTGGTGCCCACCATTGCAGAAGAACTCCTCCCAGAGAGCCAGTGTGGCTTCAGAGCTAACAGGAGCACCACAGACATGGTATTTGTTTTCAGGCAGCTCCAAGAGAAATGGCAGGGAACAGAACAAGGGTCTATATGTGACTTTTGTCGACCTTACCAAAGCTTTTGATACCGTTAGCAGGAACGGCCTGTGGCAAAGTCAGACACTGCAACGATCTCTCGGAGCCCTTCCCAATAGGCACAGGTATAAAGCAAGGCTGTGTTCTCGCGCCAACTCTCTTTACGATTTTCTTTAGCATGATGCTTCAAAGAGCCGCAGTAGATTTAGATGATGACGATGGTGTCTACATCCGCTATCGCACCGATGGCAGCCTGTTCAGCCTGAGGCGACTAAAGGCCCACTCCAAGACAATGGAAAAACTTATCCGAGAGCTACTGTTTGCTGATGATGCTGCACTTGTCTTCCACTCGGTATCAGCTCTGCAGCATATGACGTCCTGCTTTGCAGAGGCTGCCAAGTTATTCGGCCTAGAAGTTAGTCTGAAGAAGACAGAAGTTCTCCACCAGCCTGCACCCCAGGAAGATTATCACCCTCCTTGCATCACTGTGAGTGAATCAGTTCTGAAGACAGTCCAGCAGTTCAGCTACCTGGGGTGCATCATCTCCTCAGATGCCAAGGTCGACAAGGAGATTGACAATAGACTGGCAAAGGCAAACCGTGCATTTGGCCGCCTGCATAAAAGAGTGTGGAGCAACAAGCATCTGAAAAAAGGCACAAAAATCAATGTTTACAAAGCGGTTGTGATGACAACCCTCATCTACGGCTCCGAATCGTGGGTATTATACCGTCATCACCTGCGACTCCTTGAGCGCTTTCATCAGCGCTGCCTTCACACCATCCTCAACATCCACTGGAGTGACTTTGTGACCAACACTGAAGTCCTCAAGCGGGCTGAGGTTACAAGCATCGAGGCATTATTGTTGAAGACGCAGCTGCGCTGGGCAGGGCATATCTCCAGGATGGAAAACCACCGCCTTCCCAAGATTGCCCTGTATGGCGAACTTTCCACCGGCCATCGAAATAGAGGGGCACCAAAGAAAAGGTACAAAGACTCCTTGAAGAAATCCCTTGGTACCTGTTGCATTAACTATCACCAGTGGTCTGACCTAGCCTCAGATTGCAAAGCATGGAGGCACACCATCCACCAGGCCGTCTCTTCCTTTGAGAACGCACGCATAGCTGGTCTTGAGGACAAAAGGAGATTGAGGAAGAATCGTACTGCTACAGCACCATCCCCAAATCAGACTTTTCCCTGCAGCCACTGTGGCCGGACCTGCCTGTCCCGCATTGGTCTTGTCAGCCACCAGCGAGCCTGCAGCAGACGTGGACTACTGCACCTTTCTTAAATCTTCATTCGCGAAGTCAAGCCGAGAGAGAGAGAGAGAGAGAGAGGAAGGTTGAAAATATATACAGAGAGCAACAAAATTCATGTTCATTCCTTTCTTACACATCCAGCCCCTCCTTTGGTCATTGCCAAAGAAATGAAAGCTAAATATAGAACGGGAGCACATTCCACCCCTGCAGATAAGGAAGGGAGAAAAACAGACATATTAAACTGCAAGTCTGATGCATCTTCATCATTATCTCTCAGGATTTCCAACTACGAAGCCATCATGATCGTTTATCAGTTATGACTCTGGGAGAAAGTTATACCATTCCTAGACCAATTAATAATAATAATAATAATAATAAATTTATTCTTATATCCCGCACTCCCCCGCCAAAGGCGGGCTCAGGGCGGCTCACAAGCATGGAATTCCATGGTTCAGTAAAACAATACAATACAACAGCAATTTTAAATAATCAATAACATAATAAATAAGTTAATTAAAATAGATAAAAGGTGCTACATTACTATGGGTCGTAATATCCACAAGATGGCTGGATGGCTACACATCAATCTCATCAGTTTAGCCAGGTTCTGTTTCGAAAGCCAGCTGGAAAAGAAATGTTTTACAAGCCCTGCGGAATTGATTCAAGTCCCGCAGGGCTCGTACCATCTCTGGTAGATGATTCCACCATCGAGGGGCCATTGCGGAGAAGGCTTGCTCCCTGGTTGCCTTCAATCGAGCCTCTCTTGGCCCAGGGATTATTAAGAGATATTGTGAGTTAGATCTCAGTGCTCTCTGGGGAACATATGGGGAGAGGCGGTCCCTTAGGTAGGCAGGTCCTCGGCCATATAAAGCTTTAAAGGTAATGACCAGCACTTTATAGCGAACACGGTACACAACCGGCAACCAATGCAGATCCCGCAGCCCAGGCCGCACATGTTCCCACCGTGGTAGTCCCAATAGCAGCCTGGCCGCCGCGTTCTGGACTACCTGAAGTTTCCGTGTTCAGTATAAGGGCAGTCCCATGTAGAGGGCATTGCAGTAGTCTAGTCTCGAGGTGACCGTTGCGTGGATCACAGTTGCTAGGTCGCCGCGCTCCAAGAAGGGAGCCAACTGCCTCGCCCTCTTGAGGTGAAAGAAGGCGGATCTAGCAGTGGCAGCTATCTGGGCCTCCATTGACAAGGAGGATTCCAGTAGCACTCCCAGGCTCTTGACTTTGCGCACTGGTATCAGTGACGCACCGTCAAAAGCCGGCAGCGTAATCTCCCCTCCCAGTCCGCCGCGGCCCACGCAAAGGACCTCAGTCTTCGCTGGATTCAACTTCAGCCCGCTCAGCCTGAGCCAGTCAGCCACGGCTTGCAGCGCCCGGTCCAGGTTTATTGGGACATTGCCAGCCCGGCCAGAAGATCAGAAGATCAGAAGAATTACCAGAAGATCAGAGGTCTCTTGCTAAAGTTATTCAAACTGAGGCTTTAAAACTGTCTAAACAACAGCTGAATGCAAATAAACATGTAGTGGATGCCTCTGCAAGGACCATGGCTTCATCAATTACTTTGAGAAGACTTGCTTGGCTGAGGTCTACAGCTCTTTCTGCAAGACCTGCAGGGCAATTCTGGTCACCGCACCTCAAAAAGGATGTTATAGCACTGGAAAAAGTGCAGAAAAGGGCAACTAGAATGATTACAGGTTTGGAACACTTTCCCTATGAAGAAAGGTTAAAACGCTTGGGGCTCTTTAGCTTGCAGAAACGTCGACTGCGGGGTGACATGATAGAGGTTTACAAGATAATGCATGAGATGGAGAAGGTAGAGAAAGAAGTACTTTTCTCCCTTTCTCACAATACAAGAACTCGTGGGCATTCAATGAAATTGCTGAGCAGTCAGATTAGTCTTCTAGCTCCCTATTTCCACTTTTTAACTGATCCTCACCAAAGAAGAGCACTCATGCTGGCAAGATTCAATGCATTACCATCGGCCATCCTTTTCGGAAGCTACCACAGAATCCCCCACAATCTTAGACAATGCCCTTGTAGCCAAGGAGTCATTGAAACGGTCCCTCATGTTCTTTTGGACTGCTCTTTCTATAGCAGTCCACGAGCAAGATACCTCTTGCTGGTTTTTAAGGTTTTATAATATTCTATAGTGTTACTGTTGGTTTTAAACTATACTGTATTCTTACATTAATGCCAATAAAGGTCTAATGGACACACAATTAAGTGGTAGGCATATAAGTTTCAGGCAGTTACTTAGGTGTCTTCAGATAATTTCATCAGGCATTACACTGTAGAAGTGAATGTAAGAAGGGAGACTTCAGTGGGGACTGCAGTTTTCCAGTGAAAGCCGGCCGTGCTGAATCTGTAGCTATTCTGGAGGGCCTATAAAATGGAGCTGTTCTGTCAGGCTTATGGCTGAGGCAAGCAGACATCCTTACCATATTATACCATCAAATTGGCCTCCCTGCACTGTTATTTAAATCGAGCCAATACAGTTGACATCTTTGACAACAAAGCTGTATTTAACGGATGTGTCCGCACCATTCCATGCCGCTTTAAATCAACTGAGTTAAACGGCTTAACTTGTTTAAATTTTAATGTTTTTAATTGTTTGATTCTGTTTTATTGTTGGCTTGATTGTTTTTTTGTGTTGGAACCTGCCCTGAGCTCATTACAGGATAGGGCGGGCTATAAATAAATAAATAAAAATGGCTCACCCCACCATCTGGCAATTTAACTTGGTGGGACTGCACAGAAGAACAAAGATGAAGATTGTGGCAGAATTATAGGCAAGCTGGGAGAGTTCTGTACGACAGCCTGAATTTGCTTAGGCCTCTCTGTTTCTCTCCCATAAGACGTTTTAGGAGTCTGTTCAAGCCTGACAATGCACCCTGCACTCTGCTCTAAAAAAACTGTTTACATTTCTGAGTTCCAGTTTTAAAGTCAAAACATTTAGATATGAGGACCTGGCTCCAAGCTCTTGCCTTTACAGGGAGGATGTTTTAACTTAGTGATACTGAGGGAGTGTGTGGCGCCTCTCCCTGGACCACATGACCATTAGTCAGAAAACGGCTTGTGCATTTCCAGCTCCTCCCACTCTGTTTCTATGCTAGCTAGAAATCTTCCAGCATCTGGCCTGCACAGTGACAGCTTTATGAACAACAGTTACAGGTAAGTGCAATACTGTTTTTTACTGTCCTTCTCTTGAAACATGAGAAGTAATTATCAGTGTCTCTCTTAAATATAGAACACTTTTCTTCTAATTTCTTCCCTTATTCCTCTTCCTGCTTCCTCATGCCATTTTTTTAAAAGGATAGGTGAGTACCTGTGAGCAAAGATACTATATTTGAATATATTTTCCTGTTTTTCTAATTCTTTCTGTAAGATGCTTTGAATCACCATGTATGTTAAGAAAGGTATGATATTTTAATTATTAACAAATAACTTACTCCGTTCTCTACTCTCTTATACCCTATTCTGTTATACATTTTTTTAAAAATTCCTAATCAGAAGCAAAGGGGGAAAAAGACATACTTCCATCAGTCCATCCTTATATTTGTCTGTTTATTACAAGGATGTTCATGGTAAGTTCTCATAGGTGTTTCTTTTTGCTTAGACAGAATTAAGTGTCTCCCCCTTTGGAGATCAATATCCATTAAAACCCACTGAATGTGTCCAGGTACCTGCATTCAGATGTTAAAATAAACAACTTAGATTGAAGACTTCCAACATCAATAATTCTTCAGTCATGCTTTAGGGAGGGGGAAGGAAGCAGGCCTGTGAGCACAATAAGAAGCCAGTTTCAAATATCTGAGCATGTCATTTGACTGTAACCGCACTCACCGATATGAATGTGGAATCTTCCTTCGCCTTGTTCAGACATCACTGAACAGGAGTGACCTTGTGCCACTTCTGTTCTCACTTACTGCCACATCTCAGTTACCAGTGAATATAGGTGATGTGTATGTTTTTACAATATTAGTATGAATATGTGTATCAACCAAGGATAATACATCATACTTCTGATGAAGTGGCTCTAGTCCCAGAAAGGTTATTTATACATGGTAAAACTAAAGTGCCATAGTGCTCTTTATTCTTTTTGCATTAATAGATTGCTGCCCCTCTGGAACCACAGTTTGGCACTTTGGAAATGCAGCTGTAAAGACTTTTAATTGGACATTTTATTATTGATTATTTCATTTATACACAGGGGCAGCTCTAGGGCAAATAGCGCCCTAGGCAGGTGGTGCCCCTGGTGGGCTTCCCTAGCCCGCCCTTGCCACTCACTTGCCCACCCCGCCGCTGCTCACTCGCCCCCTGCCACTGTGCTCTGCTTGCTTGCCCCCTCTCCCCACTCTTTGCGACTAAAACTAAGTCCTGCCATTTTGCAGCCCGCGCCTGTGCGTTTTGTTAGGAGTCTCTTAACAGAATGTGCAAGCGCAAGCTGCAAAGCTGGCAGAGCTTAGTTTTAGTCGCAGCAAGCAGGGGGGGGGAGCACCGCAGCGGGGGCAGACTGGAGGGGGCTAACGGCAGCCACGGCAGCGGCAGGGAGGAGGGAGACAAACTAAGCACTTGCCTGGGGTACTGGGGTGGGGAGAGAGCCCAATTTGCTGCCCCCTGTCTTTCATTTGCCTAGTTTGCCTAGTGGGCGAGCCGACCCTGTTTATACAACTTCTGAATATTTGCTCTCTACTTGTGGCACTCTGTGGTCTGGATTGTGTAAATTAATTGTGTGGGTGTTGGGTGGATGAAATGTTACAGCAGTTGGTTGGATGAGTGTTTTGTGTGATCTTTTCCATTGCTATGATTTTATAATTAAGGATTCTAACAAATTGGAAGCAATTTGGGGGCAAACCCCAATGAAGATACTAGTCTGGTTGGGAGTGGCTGGCAGTGTAACTCTACCACAGAGTAGCATAAGGAAATCTATAACAAGTTCTCCAACACTGCTGAATGTATGACAACATCCACCCATAAGAAGGGGGCAGCAGAACCATGAAAGGAACAGTGAGAGAAAAATCATTGTAAATCAAGAGCTGAACATGGAATGAGAAACATGCTAAACCTACTGCATACAATAATGTTGGCATATGATGTTTACATTTTGGATAAAGTTATGTTAACTTTGAAATGTCTTGTATATATAATCCTTACTTAGCAGTTTGAACAGTGGCTGGGTCACTGAGTTCTGTACAAGTGGTGGTTCAACAGTAATGTTCCAAATTACAGAGTAGATTTGAGAGAGTTTGTTTTGAACAAGCATAATGAATTTGGAGTTCCAAACTTCCTTTGCTAATGTGGAAGGAGCAACTTGAGCCATTTTCAGTGTTTGTTTGTATCACAATAGCAATTTCCATGAATATGGGCAATACAGTACGCTGATACTAAGTTAAAGATGGTTTGATTCAAATGTCAGATATGAATGATTGTACTTTGAGCTTTGTTCCATCTTTGTGCCTTTGATTCATCTCAGATATATGGCCTGAAAACTGGAATGAGTAACATTAACATCTTAAAAAACGCAGAGAATTTGAAAAGAAGTTCTATTAACTCTGGAAAAAGTTAGTGATGGACACACTGCTGTAGCTTGCCATGTTCGTATTTTGGCTTTTTTAATCTGTCTGTGAAGACTCTTGGAAACCCCCTTGGGGAGGAACATTACACAGAGTTCTCCAGGAAATACTGGAACTTTGATTCACCTGGAAAGTTCCCTGGAAGCCCTCCCTCTTTCCCATGTAGATTTATCATGTGAATGGAAGGAATGCTCTGTAGGCTTCATCCTTAAAGCGGGACAATCCTCAGGATTTTCCATTACTTCTAAGATAACCTCCCAACTAGTAATTGAACTGGGAGCAATGGAAATTAACAGTTCCTATTTAGGGAGCAATAGATACTCCAAAGCATTCTCTGCAGTATTTAAACCTTAAGGACAGGGTTTGCCAACTGTAGGTTGGGGAATTCTTGGAAATTTGGGGCTGGGTGAGCTCAAGTGCAATGTAATGCTATAGAATCCACCATCCAAAGCAGCATTTTTCACCAGGGGTAGTAGGGTTGCCAGGTTCAATTCAAGAAATATCTGGGGACTTTGAAGGTGGAGCCAGGAGACTTTGGGGTGGAGCCAGGAGCAAGGTTCCTGGCTCCACCCCAAGAAAGGTCAACTGCGGGATGACATGATGGACGTTTACAAGATAATGCATGGGATGGAGAAAGTAGAGAAAGAAGTACTTTTTTCCCTTTCTCACAATACAAGAACTCGTGGGCATTCAATGAAATTGCTGAGCAGTCAGGTTAAACGGATAAAAGGAAGTACATCTTCACCCAAAGGGTGATTAACATGTGGAATTCACTGCCACAGGAGGTGGTGGCGCTACAAGCATAGCCAGCTTTAAGAAGGGATTGGATAAAAATATGAAGCAGAGGTCCATCAGTGGCTATTAGCCTCAGTATACATATATGTATGTATATGTGTATACACACACACACACACATTGGCCACTGTGTGACACAGAGTGTTGGACTGGATGGGCCATTGGCCTGATCCAACATGGCTTCTCTTATGTTCTTAAGGTTGTGACAAGCATGATTGAACTACAAAGGGAGTTCTGGACACCACATTTAAAGGGACCACACACCTTTTAAATGCCTTCCCTCCACTGGAAATAATGAAAGATAGGGGCACCTTCTTTTGGGACTCATAGAATTGGACCCCTGAGGAGAAGCATCGAGTGCTATACTGCAGATTTGGTGCCTCTGCCTCAAACAACAGCCCCCGCCCGAGTCCCAGATACCCGCAGATCAATTCTACATTATATCCTATGGAATTGGTCTCCATAGAGAATAATAGAGTTCCCAGCAGATATTTCTCCCCTCTTTTCGCTTTCTGATGACCCTGAAGAGGGGGGAAGGCCTCCAAAATGGGCAATCCCCTGCCCCATCCTGGGAATTGGCAACCCTAAGGGGAACTGATCACTATAGTCAAGAGATTGTAATTCTGGAAGATCCCTAGACCCAGGGGTATAGCCAGAAAAAATAGGGTGGCAGGGTGTTGGGAAATCCTGTGGGGCACAGGAACCAGGGGAAAGAGAGAAATAAGACAGTTGGAAGCTGCTGACAGAATTTTTTTTTGCATTTTTAAAAACCTAGTTATATCTTCTTCGTGGTCTCTGTGCTTTCACACCCATGGGATGAAGCGCCAGCGCCGATCCCCGATCGGTAACTACAAAGCCCAGGATTTTTCGCATCCTGACACAGTCGGTATGCGCGACAGCCCCAGAGTGCATGCTCACCAAGCGGACGCGGAGATCCCGCCAGTTCCTTTCTTACCGCCGCATCAGTTAGTCACGTCTGTGATTGCTCTGCTCCTGTCGATAATTACCTACCTTTCTCCGGGTTTTTCATTCTTTGTTCTTGTTGTTATTCTAAAAAAAAAAAAGTTAAAAGTTATTAGGACTTGTTAGTTGCATGTTGCCCTTTGGGGTCCCCCCCCGCTCCCGTCTATGGAAAGGCGTTGGGGTTTTTCCAAGCGGTGTCGCAGTTGTGGAAGTAAGATCCCACCCCCCCAGATGGACACTCTCTCTGCCTACTGTGTCTGGGCAAAGGTCATCGCGTAGACTTGTGTCACCATTATCTGCAGTTCTCGAAGCAAACGAGAAAAAAACGGGCTGCTAGACTCTCGGTGGCACTTTTGAAGTCAGCTTTGCACCCAGGTTTCAGCATCGGGTGGGATTTCGACCAGCTCATCAATGGCGGCATCAGCATTGGCACATTGCTCTCAGTCGCGAGCCAGCCGACTCAGCAGTTGTCGGAAGTCGACCATCCCCCCCAAAGTGCGCGGGCTTGGCATCCCACTCTGATCCCTCAACACCGGCCAAGAAGGCCAGAGTGGATCGTGATACTTATACATCTGAATTGAAGAAACACAAGAAGCAGAAGAAGCAGCGCCAAGACTGGCATACCCTTCTCTGCCGCCGAAGGACCCAGCAATCGTTTCAGGGTCACTCCCAAAGAAAATTCTCGCCTCTCCGGCTCTATCAACAAGCCTCTTGGGTCCGACGGGCACGCAGCCTATTTCTCTCTTCGGTTCTGACCAGGAGATTGACTTCACTCAAAGATAGGTTTCTTCAAAATCGACCTCTAAAGAAGGTGGTGATGAGGGCTCGGCGTCGGACATCGACACCTCCCAGCCTAAGAACCTCCTGGCACTGAGAGCACTGCTAGTTCCTCTGCCCAACAGGAATGTGGATGCTCCAGATCCGTTTCGTCAGGCACATCCTCCGCTCAGCTGGGACCCGTGTCCCTGGTCGTATCCATTTGGGGATTACCCATATCCTCCCTACCATTGGTATCCCTCCCAACAATCTGACTGGGACCAACACTCTGAGGTCTCTCACCACTCCAGGGTCTTGGCTCGCTCACCACCAGATTGACAGATGCTGTCAACATCGACTTTGACCCCGAGGATTGGAAAGAAGACATCTACTACAACCTCAGAGGTGGGCAAGGAGCCTGCTACCGAGTTCATCCTGGATGCCCCGGGATTACCTGAAATGCTTGCGGACAGCTCTTCTTCTTCTCCCTCGGCCTCAGATGAGGAGAGGGAGGAGCAGTTGGACCAGCAGCCTACAGACTCTTCCCTGGAGCCCAGGACAGCTGCAGATCTTCCGATTTCCCTCTCTGAGGACTTGAAGTCATAAGGAGAATTGATTAAGAGAATGGCCCAAGCTCTGTCATTTCCCGTAGTACAGCCTCAACCTATCATCAATGACACTGTCTTTGATATCATGCAGAAGGACACTTCCATAGCAGTAGCTCTACCGATAACCAAGGTGATCCTCCAGACCATAAAAGAGCCATGGTCCAAACCCGCCTCAACTCCTATCTCTTCAAGACAAATGGACCATATATACCGTATCCAGGAGCAGGGCACAGAGTTTTTTAAATCATCCCTGCCCTAACTCGGTGGTAGTTTCGTTATCATCAAACACAAAGAAAACCCGCTCTTCTCCTCTAGACAAGGAAGGAAAACGGATTGACAACTTCAGCAGGTGCTTTTATTCTGCTGGTGCTCTCGGAGTTAAGATATCTAACTATTCTGCGTGTATGGCTAGATATCAGTTTGCTCTCTGGGAGCAGCTTTCCCTGCTTCTAGCTACCCTTTCAGAGGACAAGCGGACTCAGGCCAAGAAAGTGCAGAAGGAAGGCATGTTGCTAACCAAGCAACAGCTACAGTCCTCCAAGCACATGGTGGACACTGCAGCTAAAACTTTAACCTCGGCAGTTACTTTGCATCGACATTCCTGGCTCAGAGCGACCGCCTTCAAATAGACACCAGATCCTGGGTGGAGGACCTTCCCTTTGAAGGGGAGGGTCTCTTCAGCTCGACTACTGATTCCGTCCGCAATAAATGGACAAAAGTATCAAAACCTCAAGAAACCTAGGGGAACCTTCTTCCTCTTCCTCCCGCCCCAACAGGCAGCGTACCTGGTCTAAGCAATGGCCCAAGAAGCCATACCATACCAGGTCGCTGGACATATCCTAGAAACCGCGCACAGGACAGCATGACAGTAAAAGCTCCTATGCCCTGGGGGGCAAGTACAAGTTTTCTTCTTTGGCCTCCCATAGCAGCAAGGCCAAGGCCAACAGGAATCCCAAGCAGGGACTTTGACTTTGGCCTTCCCACTTCCGATTCCCCCCCCCTCCTCTGGACCTACCTGCCTCCACAACCATCTTTCGGCCTGGCAGCAGATTACCACTGACAAGTGGGTCCTTTCTATCATAGAGGAGGGTTATGCGATAGAATTTCTCCAGATTCCCTCTCATTCCAAGGTGGTGGTCACACCCCCTACAGAAGTATTGTTGGAGGAGGTCCAGAACCTTCTAGACAAACAGGCAATAGAACCTGTCCTCGATCATCTCCAGGGCCAGAGTTTCTACTCCAGGTACTTCGCTGTCCCCAAGAGAGACGGGGAGCTTCACCCCATCATGGATCTGAGAGAACTGAACGAATTAATCGCTTATCAAAAATTCAGGATGCTCACTTTGTAGAGCATTCTTCCTCTCATCAACAAATGGGACTAGATGGCCACCTTGGACTTTAAGGATGCCTGTTTTCATATCAGCAACCTCCCCAGTCACAGGAAATTTCTTCGTTTTGCCATCAGAACGGTGCATTTTCAATACCGTGCCCTCCCATTTGGACTGTCTACTGCCCCCAGGATGTTTACGAAGACCATGGTCGTTGTGGTGGCACACCTTCACCTGCGGGGCATAATCCTATTTCCCTATATAAACGGCTGGCTGCTGGTCGTGGCAACAGAGCAGTCCTTGCGAGAGCACTTGCAGACAACTCTCAATCTGTTGACAGAGTTGGGCTTGCAAGTAAATGTAAAGAAATCACACCTGGTGCCCACGAGACGGATGCTATTCATGGGAGCCATCCTGGACACCTCTCTTCATCTGGTGATCTTACCAGACTCTCGGGCCCAGGACATCATATCCCTGGCCAAGCTCTTGCAATTGGAAGAATGGGGGTTGGCCTTTCAGATCCAATGCCTACTGGAATTGATGGCGGCCACTCCAAACGTTCTGCGATTTGTGAAACTGAGAATGAAACCTCTTCAGTTGTGGTTTCTCAGGCATTTCCACCCCTTGAAACAGTGGTCCTCAAAATGGCTGCACATACCGCCTCAGAAGTGGGTGTCATTCGACTGGTGGGGAGCACAGTCCAATCTTTGTGTAGGAACACCATTCCATATCTCCCCTCCTTTGGTCACGGTGACCATGGATGCATTCCTGTGGGGGTGGGGAGCACATTTGGACGACCTCAGAATAGGTGGCCCATGGCCTCCGTTCTTGGCTCACCAACACATCAACTTGCTGGAGCTGATGGCAGTTCATCTGGCCCTTCGGTTGTTCCAACCCTTGGTTATGGGTCTCACTGTGGCAGTCCTGTCGGACAACACCATGGCTGTCAGCTACATAAACCATCAAGGTGAGACGGTGTCATGGAAGCTATGCGCCCTGGCAATGGATCTTTGGGAAGACTGTTTGGCAATGCAGACTTTCGTGATAGCCACACATCTGCCGGGGGAACTCAGTGTGCAAGCAGACTCACTGAGCAGGGGAGAGGCTTCATCCCACGAATGGGAACTGGTCTTACCTGAAACCCCTGGGCCAGCTGTTGATAGATGTGTTTGCCAGCGCCCTCAACAGGAAGTGCAAGCAGTTCTGCAAATCCCTAGGAGACGGTCTCCTCCTGCATTGGGCGGGCAAGTTTCTCTACATGTTTCCGTCGATACCCCTTCTCACCAAGGTGCTCCACAAAATAGCTCAGGAGCGTCCAGAGTGTATCCTGATTGCCCCCTGGTGGCCGAGACAGAACTGGTTTCTTGGTACTGAGACTGCGGTGTCACCACAGGTTCCCTTCAGAACCCGACCTCCTTCTGGCTCGAGGGGATCGGCTCTTTCATCACAACATCCCTCATCTCAAGCTGATGGCTTTGCAGATCAGCTTCCAGAGTTTTTGGACAGAATAAGGTATGTAATGTTGAATAGTAGGAAGCTGTTGACTCGCCATTCCTACGAGGGCAAGTGGAATAGATTTTGTAAGTTTGTGGGGGAAGACAGTGTCAGTGCTCGGCTGGGAAGCCTCGATCGTGTCTTCGAGTTTCTACTGTCACTGGTGGATGCTGGACTTAATTATTCCCCTATCCGAGTTTATGTGGCAGCGATCTCCGCTTTTCATGACTTGGTGGAGGGTAAGTCGGTCTTTACGCATCATCAACCAAGCGCTTCTTGAAGTGGCTCTTGAGACTTCATCTGCCGTCTAAGGCCCCTGCTCCTGTATGGGACCTCCCTCTGGTCTTGGACAGACTGTCAAGAAGGCACTTTGAACCCTTAGCTACCTGCCCTATACATTTTCTATCTTGGAAGACGGCCTTTCTGGTGGCAATCACGACTGCCAGACAGGTGGGAGAATTAGTGGCCTTGCGTTGTCATTCTCCTTACATTTCTTTCCACGATGAGGGAGTTTCCTTAACCCCGGACATCTCCTTTCTCCTGAAGGTGGTGTCTAGTTTTTACCTTAATTTGGAGGTTCTGTTGCCAGCCTTTTATCCTTCTCCTTCTTCAGAGGAGGAGAGGCGTCTGCATTCCTTGGATGTCAAGAGGGCTTTGCTGTTTTTCCTGTATCACACCAAAGCCTATAGAAAAGCCCCTTATTTTGTTTTTGTCTTATGCTGCCCCTAGACTGGGGTTGAAAGTCTGTGTCCAACGACTCTCGAACTGGATCACAGAGACAATAAGACTTTGTTATTTGCTAGCAAAAAGACCGCTGCCAGGTCCAATTTGTGCCCATTCTATGAGGGCTAAGGCTATGTCCACAGGGTGCCTTCCTTCAAGGTGCATCACTGACGGACATTTGCTCTGCAGCAACCTCGGCATCCCCTCATGTCTACATGCAACATTATGTCCTTGACGTCAGGAGGCGTAAATGAGCACAGCTGGGTAACCTGGTCCTGCAAGCCACTACTTCTGCCTAACTGCCAGCTCCCTCCTCCAGGTAAGCCTAGCTTGCTAATCTCCCATGGGTGTGAAGCACAGAGACCACGAAGAAGATAAACAGATTGCTTACCTGTAACTGATGATCTTCGAGTGGTCATCTGTGCATTTACACCACTCGCCCTCCTTCCCCACTGCTGCTGGTCATATTGGGGTCTTAGGCAGCAGAGGGAAAGAAACTGGTGGGATCTCCGTGTCCGCTCGGTGAGCATGCGCACTGGGGCTGTCACGCATGCCCACTGGGTCGGGATGCGAAAAATCCCAGGCTTTGTAGTTACCAATCGGGGATCGGTGCTGGCTCTTCATACCATGGGTGTGAATGCACAGATGACCACTCGAAGATCATCAGTTACAGGAAAGCAACCTGTTTTTCCTGCCTGGAAAAAAGAAAACGAGACTGAAGCTTCCCTAACTGTGCCTGAGGGTGATTTTGGAAACCCCACATGAATCTTGCATTATTTATTTAAATTGAAATTTCTTTGAATTTTTTCTATAGGGCAGCACTCATCTGTGGGAGACATTGGTGCTTAATGCTCCCCTCCATGGCTATGGGTCTGTCCAGACCCCACCTAGAGGCTAGTAACCCCACCTTAAGGGAGAAATCTACAAGGCCTATGCTATCATAAGCCTGCCTTCGCTGTATCTTCATGTGTTTGAAGAGTGGGGAAGGGATAGAAGAATGGAGATTTAGGGTTTGTAGAATCTTTCGGGCTCAAGTGCCGTGTTCTACTGGAGAAAGTTTTTCTTCCAGATGTTTTGTTCTCAGCTGCGGAGAACATCCTCAGTGGCGTTGCAGCCGGAGCAGGCGCTCTGACCTTCTTGGTTGCTGTGCATTGAGTGGGGCCAGGGCTGCTGGAGAGCTGCTATTTTTAGGCTGGAGGGGGTGTGGTGAAAGGGCAATTGGTTTGTGGATGTTTCCATTGTTTGGTGGGGCTTCCTGGAAGGGTAGTAATAGGAAACTGGCTGTTGAATGTGACCATTCTGTGTTAATTGCTGGGAGGGTTGGAAGGGGTGTGAAGATAAGGAAGATGGCTGTTGACTGTGCTGATTGTTCTGTGGAATATGCTGGTTGTTTGTGACTTTCTGCAATTTCTAGTCTGTAGGGTGTTTTGCAGAGTTGGGTACCAAGATTGGTGGATAAAAATGCCTTCTTCCTTTCTGTTAAAATTGTGCTGGTGTTTGTAAATCTCAATAGCTTCTCTGTTCAGGCGGGTATGATAATGTGAGGCCGTAGAAAGGACTTCAGTTCTTTCAAAGTGGATGACGTGGTCTCCTTCTTGAAGTGCATGTTCAGCTACAGCTGATTTTTCTGGCTGAAACAAGCAACAGTGTCTCTTGTGTTCGGTGAGGCGGGTGTTGATACTGTGTTGGGTAGTGCCAATGTAGACTGCACCACAGGAGCAGGGTATTTTGTAGACTCCAGGGGTTGAAAGTGGATCTCTCATATCTTTGGCCGAGCGCAGCATGTGGCGGATCTGTTGTGTGGGCTTGAAGACTGTGTCAACATTGTGGCGTTTGAGAATTTTGCCAATGCGGTCGGTGACAGATTTTATGTAGGCCAGGAAGGCTGTACCTACATTTGCGTGAGGCTCGGGATTTGGTGTGGATGGTCTCCTGGGATGGAGGGCTCTTCTAATTTCTTGGCAATTTCTTTGTAACTTGAGCCCAAACTCTGGTGAAGTTGTAGCGTCAACTCATAATAGATTCACAGATGGACCTGCAAGTACTTATGATCTTCTTCATGGTCTCTGTGCATCACACCAATGGGAGAGGCGCCGGCGCCGACCCTGATCGGTAAACTTCAAAAGCTGCGGATTTCCGCGCCTCCGTCCCAGCGCGCATGCACAGACCCCTTCCCCCACTGCGCATGCTCGCCAGGACGGGAGCAAACATCCCGCCAGTTCTCTTCTGACCGCCGTGCTGATCGGTTGATCTTTTTGCTACGGTCGGTGAACTTTGTTGGATTTTGTCCTAGATTGTTAGAAATAGTTAGTGTAAGTTGTTAGTGTTAGTTAGTTTAGTTAGATAGTGTTAGATTTGTTCGTCCGGAGCATGGGGTGAGTTTTTCCGCCCTTCGGGGCGCCCCCCCCCGTGCTCTCGGGCCTTCCACCCGTTTTTCCCTAACCCTCGTATGGAAAATCGGTGGGGTTTCTTCTGTCGCTGTTCGAAGTGCGGAAGCAAAATCGCGCTGCCGGACGGCCATTCTCTGTGCTTGCTGTGCCTGGGGGAGCAGCACAAGCCGGACTCTTGCGTCCATTGCACCAAGTTCTCAAAGCAGACGAGGAAGAACAGGGCGGTGCAGCTGGTGGCAGTGCTCATGGAGAAAGCACTATCACCACGTGCGCTCTCCACTGATCAAGGGCAACCTTCGGCTGAACTGTCGACACCGAAATCGGTCGACGCCGAAAAAGGTCCCTCTGACGCCGATCGGCCCCGCAAGCGCTCGGGCTTGGCAGCTGCATCAGAGTCCTCGGTGCTGGCAAAGAAGAACAAGGAGGACAAAGGGTCACACGCTGAAAAGTCGAAGAAGCAGAAGAAGGCCAATAAGCCGCAGCACAAGCCCGCTTCGCAATCCTCGCCTGCATCGCTCTCTGAGTCTTCGACGCCGGTCGTCCCGCCGCTGAAGCTATTCGCCTCACCCGTTCGTCGGTCGAGCCCGCCACTGCTTACCTCGATGTCGACTCAGCTGGTCATCTCCAACTCTGACTCCAAGATCGATTCAGCGCAACGCGTCAATACCGACAGAAGCCCATCTGGTCGGCTCACGCCGAGGCAAGGGACTCCTCGTTCTCGTAGCCCTGCCCGGGATCGACGTCGGGACTCGCACCGGGATCGGTCGTCGAGCAGCCGCTCTCCTCGCTACCAGAAGAGGGATCTGTCTCCACATCGGCCAGTGTCGCAGATTCCTTGGGATCAGCGGCAATGGCAGTACCTCTACGGTGCTTACCCGATGCAGCCCCCGTTCCCTTGGTTGCCACCACGGCAGATGGATTGGGATCAGGCTTCGGAGACTTCCTATCGGTCCCGGATGTCGTGCAGAACCCCTCGACGTGCGCCTTCCGCTACGGTATCAAAGCCGCCCGAGGTCGAGCATCCGGATCGGCATCGGGAACCAGAGCGGCATGCCTCCCCGGAGAAGCCAAAGATGACACCGATGGTTCGGACGTCGCCACCTCAGCGTCAGCCGTCTGAACAGTCGGAATCGCCTGAAGCATCCCCCAGGTCCTTGAGGGAGTCGTCACCGGAAGAGCAAGGGGCTTCCTCTATGGATGAACCATCTCCACCGGAAAAGACCACAGAGGATCATCCCATCTCTCCGTCCGAAGACCTTAAGTCCTATGGGGACTTGATTAAAAGGATGGCGCAGGCGCTGTCTTTACCAACGGTTCAGCCTCAGCCTGTGGTCACGGACAGTGTTTTTGATATTGTCCAAAGGGACACCTCGACGGCAGTTGCCCTACCCATTACCAATGTGATGCTTCACACGGCAAAGTCATCCTGGGACAAGCCTGCGTCCACGCCGGTGTCCTCGCTCCGGCTGGACCACATGAATCGCTTGCAGGAAAATACAGCGGAGTTCCTGTATATGCACCCTAAGCCTAACTCAGTTGTGGTATCATCTTCGTCCAAGGCGAAGAAGACGCATTCGACTCCCCCTGATAAGGAAGGTCGGAAGCTGGACGCTACGGGGCGGCGATTATACTCCACTGGGTCGCTTGGGGTGAAAATTGCAAACTTCTCTGCGTGTATGGTCAGGTATCAATATACCTTGTGGGATCAGATCTCGCCCGTCATGAACACTCTGCCAGAACAGAGCAGATCGCTTCTGAAGAAGTTGCAGAAGGAGGGGATGGCCCTTGCGAAGCAGCAGCTAAATTCCGCAAAGCATTCAGGTGATGCTTGTGCCAAAACTCTCACTACGGCCATATCTTTACACAGGCACTCCTGGCTACGCTCCACCGCCCTGCAACCTGATACGCAGGTGTATATTGAAGATCTCCCGTTCGATGGCACGGGTCTCTTTAGCGCGAACACGGACTCGGTCCTCCAGAAGATGGACAAGAGTATAAAGACATCCAGGAACCTGGGGGTCTCCACCTCTCGTCCTCAGGTGAAACGGCAGTGGCCGCGGCAGTGGCAGAAGAAGCCTTATGCTAAGTCTCCTGAGCGGCAGTGGCGCCCGAAGTCAGCAACCACCTTTTCACGGCCTCAGTACCAGCCCAAGCAGAAGTACTCGCCGTCCTTTGTGCAGGCTTCAAGGCAGAAGGGTGCGAAGCAGCACAAACAGGGCCTTTGACTCCCCACTTCCTACTCGCCCCCATGGGGACTCGGACTCTATCCGCCTGTCTCGTTTTCTTCCAGCCTGGTCCCGTATCACCTCAGACCAGTGGGTCTTATCTGTGATCCAATGGGGGTACGAGATAGAATTTTTCCAACGTCCCCCTACCCCGACATTTGCCTACACTGCACCCTTCCCTCCTCTCCAGGAAGAGGTTCAGTCCCTCCTCCTCAAGCAGGCCATCGAGGAGGACCCGAAGGATCAACGCGGCTGTGGGTTCTACTCCCACTATTTTGCTGTCCCGAAGAAGGACGGGGGCCTGCGTCCAATTATGGACCTTCGGGGTCTCAACGAGTTCAATCGCTACAACAAATTTCGGATGACCTCCCTGCCCTGCATTCTCCCGCTGCTGGATCGCGGGGAATGGATGGCCACTTTAGACCTGAAAGACGCTTACTTTCATGTTTCCATTCACCCCCGGCACCACAAGTTCCTGCGCTTTACGATCGGCAACGCTCACTTCTAGTACAGGGCCCTGCCCTTTGGTCTGTCGACGGCCCCGAGAGTGTTTACAAAAACGATGGTCGTCATTGCCGCCCACCTAAGGCTCCAGGGGATCTCCCTATTCCCGTACATAGATGACTGGCTGATAGTGGCGGGGTCAAGGAAGGCTCTGCTTCAGCACATCGACATCACTCTCGCTCTGTTGTCAGACCTGGGGCTCCAGGTCAACTGGAAGAAGTCGCACCTCCAACCATCGCAGAGAGTGCAGTTCTTCGGCGCGGTGCTGGATACTGTAGAATGCAAGGCGTTTCTCCCAGTGGATCGAGCGGAGGCCATTGTCCAGGCAGTTCGCTCCCTACATCACAATCCGTCGGTTCCTGCTCACCGGATTCATCGCCTGCTGGGTCTCATGGCAGCCACCACTTCGGTCGTGCTGAATGCGAGGCTTCGCATGCGGCCACTCCAGCTGTGGTTCCTCCAGGAGTTCCGCTGCAACTTCGACTCCCCGAATCGGTGCCTGACTGTTCCTCCAGAAGTGTTGGCGGATCTTGAATGGTGGGGGCAGGACCACAACCTGACGGGAGGGGCGCCCTTCCACAGACCACAGCCGTCCGTGACGATCACGACAGATGCGCCCCTTTGGGGATGGGGCGCGCATGCGCTGGGCCTGTGCGTCAGAGACCGGTGGCCGGCCCATCAATCTCTGCAGCACATCAATTACCTGGAACTGTTGGCCATTTTTCACGCTGTCCAGTCGTTCCAGATGCTCATCAAGGGGTGGGCGGTGGCGGTCCTCACGGACAATATGATGGCCATGGCCTACATAAATCGTCAGGGGGCCACAGTGTCCCGCAGACTCTGCCGGCTGGCAATGACGATTTGGGAAGCGTGCATAGCCCTAGGGATATCGCTGCTTGCAACCCACCTTCCTGGTGTTCAGAACGCCTGGGCAGATTTTCTCAGCAGGGGGGGAGCGTTGCTCCACGAATGGGAGCTCAACTGGAAGTTCCTAGAGCCCGTGTTTCGCCTGTCGGGAGCGCCCACGCTGGACGTCTTTGCGACTCGGGACAACAGAAAATGCGAGTCGTTTTGCACCAGGGGCGGTGTGGATCCGATGTCCCTCGGGGACGGGCTCCTGTTCCCATGGAAGCACCACAGGGTGTATCTCTTCCCCCCTTTACCACTGATCACCAGGGTGATGCAGAAGCTCCTGAGGGAGAAGCCGGTGGGCATCTTGGTGACACCATGGTGGCCGAGGCAGCAATGGTTCCCGTTGGTCCTGCGTCTTGCCCGCGGGACATTCCACCACTTCCCGCAGCTTCCGGATCTGCTGCTGTCGCACCAGGGGCGGGTGGTGCACCACGATGTGCTGCACCTGAAGTTAACGGCCTGGCGTCTGGACGCTTGCAGTTATCAGAGAGAGCTTGTTTCGTGATTTTGAGCAGCCGGAAGCCTTCGACTCGACGCTCATATGCTTACAAGTGGTCAAAGTTCGTTCACTTCTCTATGAGCAGAGGGCTGGAGCCGCGGGCAGTGGGCCTCTCTGCAGTCTTTGACTTCTTGCTGTCCCTGTTGGACCATGATTTGGCGGCTTCCTCAGTGAGGGTGTACCTGGCGGCCATCTCGAGTGAACACGTGCAGATTGACGGGCATTTGGTCTTCGCCCATCCAGAGACTAAAGGGTTCCTCAAGGGAATCGCTCGTCTGTATCCATCGGTGCAGCTGCCCGCACCATCCTGGGACTTGCCCTTGGTACTCAAGGCTCTTATGGGTAAACCGTTTGAGCCTACGGCTACTTGTTCGCACCAGCTGTTGGCGTGGAAGACAGCGTTCCGGGTCACAGTCACGTTGGCAAGGCGAGTGGGCGAGCTGATGGCGCTGAGGTGTGACAAGCCCTACCTTTGCTTCTCCACTGAGGGGGTGGTGCTCCGCCCTGATATCATGTTCCTACCCAAGGTGGTCTCTGCGTTTCACTTGAATGCCGAGATCGACTTACCCGTGTTCTTCCTGAACCTGTCGTCAGAGGTCGAGCGGCGACTACACGCCCTCGACGTGAAATGAGCATTGGCGTTCTACTTACACTGTACGAAGCCTTTCCGACGAGATTCCCGGCTCTTTGTCTCTTACGTGGCTCCTTCTTTGGGTTGGAGGATCTCTTCCCAGAGATTGTCTACATGGATTACTGGCACTATTAGACTGTGCTATTTTCTCCGTAAGATGCCGCTTCCCGGGCCAGTTTGGCCCACTCTACACGAGCGGTGGCATCCTCGGCAGCGTTCATGAAAGGTGTTCTGCTGCAGGACATTTGCAAGGCTGCCACCTGGGCATCGGTGCATACCTTCGTGTCGCACTATGCGCTGGATATGAGGCGGCGCCAGGACTCGGCGGTGGGCCGTGCTGTACTGCAGACTGTCTCTTGTTGATGGACCGTTGCGCCCTCCTCCAGGTATGTCCTTTGCTTGCTAGTCTCCCATTGGTGTGCTGCACAGAGACCACGAAGAAGATAAGCAGGTTTCCTACCTGTAACTGATGATCTTCGAGTGGTCATCTGTGCAGTCACACTACCCGCCCCCCTTCCCCTCCACTGTTGGTCCATCATGTGTGGGCTAACGCAGCGGTCAGAAGAAACTGGCGGGATGTCCGCTCCTGTCCTGGCGCGCATGCGCAGTGGGGGGGGGGGTGTCTGCACATGCGCGCTGGGACGGAGGCGCGGAAATCCGCAGCTTTTGAAGTTTACCGATCAGGGTCAGCGCCGGCGCCTCTCCCATTGGTGTGACTGCACAGATGACCACTCGAAGATCATCAGTTACAGGTAGGAAACATGCTTTTCTAAATTTTGGTAGCAGTGTAAATTTGTAGGTTATTATTAATTAGGTTGATATTCCATGCTTATGGTCTTAAAGCACTTGACTTGTTTCTAAAAAGCATATACTCTAGATCATTATTTATATATTATTTCATACAATTTGTTAGGCCACCCTTCCCTACAAAGGATTCAGGGTGGCTTGCATCAGAAAATACATGCATAGTTAAATTAAGACTTAAATACATTAATACAGTTCCTCTAATATATAACACTAAATCTTATGCTCAATATGATAGTAGTTTCAGTCTGCTCCCTGGGTGGAGGGAATATGGAGAAAAAAAGGAGAAGGGGGAGTTTGAGAGTGCCAGACCTTTGCTGTCCTCAACCAAATGCCTGGTGGAGCATCTCTGCCTTGCAAGCCTTATGAAAGGTAACAGCTCCTGCAGGGCCTGGATGTTCTCTGTCAGAGAGTTCCACCAGGCAGGAGCCAAGGAAGAAAAAGCCCGGGCCTTAGTCAAGGACAACTAGATCTCTCTTAGGACAGGAACCACCAGAAATTCTTATTGCTACAGCATAACACTCTTCCAGGGGCATATTGAGAGAGGTGGTCCCGAAGATATATAGGTCACTAACTGCTAAGGGAGTTAAGGGTCAGCACCAAAACCTTGAACCATATCCGGTGCTCCACTGGAAGCCAGTGCAGCTCACTCAGCATTGATTGAATGTGTGCCGTTCAAGGGGTCCCTGTAAGGAACTGCATCGCCACATTCTGGATCAGCTGGAGCTTCTGGGTCAGGTGCAAAGGCAGGCCAGAAAAGAGCAAATTACAGTAGTCTGTCCTGGAGGTGACCATTGCATGGATCACAGTGGCTAGATTGGGAAGAGACAAATAGGGAGCCAACTGCCTAACCTGGTGCAGTTGGTAAAATGCCAGCTTGGCGACCTTCACAACCTGGGCCTTCAGGATCACGCCCAGACACTTGAGGGTTGGAGCTGGTGATAAGGGCACCCTATCAAGAACCAGGAGTTGACTACCCAACCACAGGTCCCCACCCACCCAGCCACAGAACCTTCATCTTGCCTGGATGCAGTTTCAACTGGCTCTGCTTTAATCACCCAACCGTGGCCTCCAGACCCTTGGCCAAATTTGTGGGAATGGTATCTGGTTGGCTGCCCATCAACAGAAATAGCTGGGTGTCATTGGCATATTGATGACACCCCAGCCCCAAACTCCACACCAACTGAGTGAGGGGGCACATATAAATGTTGAATAACATCAGGGAGAGGAGTGCCCCTAAGGAACCCCACATTCAAGTGGGTACTGTGGAGACACTGACACTCCCAATGCCACCCTTTGTCCCTGACCATGGAGGAATGAGGTAAGCCATTGCAAGACTGCCCCATGAATCCCTACATTAGTGAGGCAGTCAGAAGATGATAGTCAATTGTGTTGAATGCTGCTGTAAGATCTAATAGAATCAGCAGCACTGACTCACCTTGATCCACTTGCCTGCAGAGATCATCTGTGAGGACAACCAATGGAGTCTCCATCCTATGGCTAGGACAGATTGGAATGGATCTAACACTGATTTGTCATCCAGAAATTCCTGGAGCTGTTTGGCCACCTTTCCTTCAGTTACCTTACCGAAAAATGGTAAATTAGAAACCGGGCAGCAATTGGTCAGATCTATAGGAACTGAATTTGGTATTTTTAAGAGTGGGACAACTACTGCCTTCTTCAGCCCCACATTAAAAAGTCCCTGTACCAAATGGATGATGTCTTCCTGGGGACCTCACAACCCCTCACTGCTGGCTTTCATCAGGAGGCAGGTGGTTGGCTTTACAGCATCCACAATCCCGTCAACTTTGACTTGGGAGAGCCAGCTGAAGGTATCAAAGACTGAGTTCAAAGATGGCCAAGGGGCCTCCAGTTCACACACTGTATCAATATTGACTGTGAGATCACCATGGAGCGACAAGATTTTATCTGCAGTAAAGTTCACAAATGCCTCACAGTTTATGGTCAAATTATTATTATTATTCTGTGTCCTCTTTGAGAGGGATGTAAGAGACCGAATTATCCGAAACAATTGAGTTGGGCGAGAGCTTGCCAACACAATGGAGGTCTCATGAAAATCCTTTTTTGTTGCCTTCACTACCATCTCATAGGATTTCATAAGCATCCTATAAGATGTTCTTGTAGCTTCATCGCAAACTCCTCTCCAAATTCGCTATTATTGTCTGGGTTCCCATTTTATAATACTGTGCTTTATTAATCAAATACTACAAATTGAGCTCTGTTGAGAGCTCAGATAATACAGTTAATCAAATACTACAGTTGAGCTCTGGGGAAGAGCGGGAAAAGTGTGCTGCTGAAAGAGTGAGTGTCTTTCTTAACTGCCTTTTCTAAACAGCTGGGGAAAGTTGCTGAGAGTCTGAGTTTGTGTTGTTGCTGGGGAACTGCTGTTTGTTTGTTTTGAGTGGGCTGTAGGTGACTGTTGCTGATTGGGAATGTCTGTGTTGCCTGGGGCTGACTATTGGCCCCACCTTCTTTGCATTTACAAGGCTGAGGTGAGAGCTAAAGGGTTCTTGACCTGTGGCTCTTAGCCTGGGGGCTCTGTAAGAAGCCAGAAGAACCAGGAAGTGGGGGCCCTAGTTTCCTTGTGTTCCCAATAAGGTAAGTAGACTTTCCATAAGGAGAGCCACATAAACACAAAAGGATTTAAAGGGAGGATTATATATTTAAAAAGCTATTATGAAGGTAGAATGCCAGCAGGGGGATGGGGACTTTCCAATGTTTTGCACTGAGTGTCACATGTATGACTATCTGCCCACTGGACAGAAGTCTTGGGTGTGTGCTCAGAGCAAGGAGGAGTTCCTGGTCCTCCTTTGCACCCTTGAGGCCAAAGTGGCTGACCTGGAGTAGCAGAGACGGAATAGAGCAAATAGAGCAGGCACTTGGAGAAGACTCTCAGAGACTTGTTAGATGAACCCCATTCTGAACATGACAGCCCTGTTGCTGCCGGGGAGTATGAGGGTCGAGAGATAACAGGGCACCGTGCTGAGGATAAGGGGAATGCGCCCTCAGAAGGGACCTTGTCTTCAGTTGGTGAGTGGGTATCCTTTCACGCCAAGGAACCATCCCTGGGCAGGTAAGGCGGGGGGGGGGTGGTCTTGGTAGTTGGTGATTCAATCCTTAGACAAGTAGATAGCTGGGTGGCAAAACTGCATACTGACCACATATTGACTTGCCTGCCTGGTGTGAAGGTAGCGGACATTACACGAGTGGTAGATAGGCTGATAGACAGTGCTGGGGAGGAGCTAGTGGTAATAGTATATGTTGGCAACAAAGATGTAGGGAAATGCAGTCGTGAGATCCTGGAGAAAAAATTTAAGCTGCTAGGCAGGGGACTCAAGGCCAGGACCTCCAAGGTAACCTCCTCAGAAGTGCTACCTGTTCCACACACAGGGCCCGAGAGACAAGCACAAATTAGGAGTCTCACTGTGTTGATGAGATGATGGTGTAGAGAGGAAGGGTTTAAGTTTTTTAGGCACTGGGATGCTTTTTGGAACAAGCAGGAGCTGTACAAAAGAGAAAGTCTCCACTTGTCCTCAGAAGGAACCAGGTTCCTCAGAAGGAACCACAAAGGTGACAGTAGTTTTTAAACTGAATCTTGAGACGAAGCCTACAGGAGATGAAATGTCTCTGGTTTGGGATGACTCATCTCAAAGAGATGACAGGTTAGCTGTCACTTTTCTACCAGGCAATGGATTAGAGTTGTCCACTGAGGTGGTGACAAACAGTATGAACTGCCTGGCAAAGTCTCAAGGCAGGAGAAAGACTGCGGGTCTAACTTGCCTGGGAAATTATAGATGTTTTTATACAAATGCTAGAAGTGTCCAAGGTAAAATCGGGGAGTTGGTATGCTTAGTGTTGGAAGAAAATATAGACATTGTGGGTATTTCAGAAACTTGGTGAAATGAGTAGAATCAGTGGGACACGGTGATTCCTGGATATAAGTTTTATTTATTTATTTAGACTTCTATTCCGCCCTCTCCGCAAGCGGACTCAGGGCGGCTAACAATCAGTTAAAAACATCTACAATTGCAATTTTAAAACAATAAAACAATTTTAAAACATTTTATGGTGCTGTTTAATTTCAATATAGGTGGGATCTTTCTTTCTTCTGGCAGGGATCCTATAATGATCGTAATTCCTCAGCGGTGCAGGGTTCCAGTCCTCTCCCAGTTAGGTGTTAAAAGCCTGTCTAAATAATTCAGTTTTGCAGGTTCTATGGAATTGAGAAAGATCCCGCAGGGCCCTTATTGCCTCGAAGAGGGCATTCCACATCTCTGGTACTACCACTGAAAAGGCCCTAGTCCATGTAGAACAGTAGAACAGTCTGGCCTCCCTTGGTCCGGGGATAGACAGTAGATTTTGTGTCCCTAAATGCAGTGCTCTCTGGGAAACATACGGAGAAAGGCGGTCCCAAGTGCACATATTGCCTAAAATTTACGCGGATCATAGTCCCATACAAATCAACTTAGCGGGTTCCCTTCCAAAAGCACGTTGACACTTAATTTGCAAATCTTGAAAGAAAAACCCTTTGTCGAAAAAGCTAAAACAGAAATTCAGATTTTTTCCCAACACAATATGAAGAAAGACACTTCGATGCCGGTTATCTGGGATGCATTCAAAGCCGTTTTTAGGGGGATCGCAATTGGTTATTCCACAAAAAGAAAGAAGGACAAGATGAAAAATTATAAAGAATTATTGTCACAATTAAGAGAACAAGAAGAGCAACAAAAAGTGAGAAACACCAAAGAAATAAAATTAAAAATCCAAATCATTCAACATGAAATTAACTTAATCCTCACGGAAGAATTAGAAAAACAACTGAAATGGGCAAAACAGTTTCACTTTGAACATGCAAATAAGAACAGCAGGTGGTTGGCGTACAAGCTAAGAAAGGAAAAAGCGAAAAATACCATCACCTCACTTAAGAATGAAAACAAAGAAGAAGTCTCTCAAACAACTCAAATGGAAGAAATAGTTCAAAACTTCTTTCAAAATTTGTACACCAATCAGGAGATCACGGAACAGTCCCAAGAAGAATATATTAAGCAAGTTCAAATTCAGCAGTTAACCAAAGCCCAAAAAGATAGGTTGGAAGAACCTATCTCTATGCATGAAATATGTGAAGCTCTCAAAAAACAGAAAGTGAATAAATCCCCAGGCCCCGATGGTTTACCCATCGAATTCTTCAAAACATTTGAGGAGGTCCTGCTTATCCCGTATAAGGAGCTGATAGAGGATATCCAAGACTCGGCTATAATTCCTGCATAATGGAGCGAAGCGATAATCTCCTTAATACACAAGAAGGGAACTGATCCTCATGAAATTAAAAATTATAGACCTATATTGGTCTTGAATGCGGACTACAAGGTATATGCAGCTATCTTGTCAAATAGACTTAAAAACGTAGTCTCATCGGTGATTCACTCTGATCAAACGGGATTTATTCCCGGAAGAAAGATGACTCAGAACATAAGATTTCTATTAAATATTTTGGAGTTCTATCGTGAGTGCCCGGACGAGCAGTTTGCAGGTATTATGCTGGATGCTGAAAAGGCCTTTGACAAAGTAAATTGGAATTTCATATTAAAATCTCTGCAGGCCATCGGATGTGGTGAGAAATTCATTAGACTGGTGAACGCCATCTATATCAGGCAAAGTGCCAATATTAAATTCAATGGTCACCTCACAGATAAGATTGAGATTCAACAAGGCACAAGACAGGGCTGCCCGTTGTCCCCACTGCTTTTTATACTAACTCTAGAATTCCTTATTAAGAGTGTTTGAGATGACGTAGAAATTAAAGGAGTTAAAATTAAGGACAACATCTATAAAATTCAGGTCTTTGCTGATGACGTATTGTTTGCCATAGAAGATCCCATCCACTCAATTGCCCAACTAAAGGAGAGACTTAAACAATATAGTGTGGTATCTGGCTTTAAAGTGAATGTTTTTAAAACTAAATTCCTATCACAAAATATGTCAAAGGAACAAATAGCACATTTGGAAGAAGAATCCGGATTTAAACATGAGAAGAAAGTGAAATACTTGGGTATTTATGTAACCAGCGATTTGAGAACACTACAAAAGGACAACTATGATAAAATATTAAAAGAAATCCAAGCTGATTTGACCCGATGGCAAGATCTACAAATTTCACTGCTGGGAAGAGTTGCTTCTATTAAAATGAATGTTCTGCCCAGGATACTTTTTTTGTTTCAAATGATTCCAATTACACTACCCCAATTTTTTTTCAAACAACTTAACAAGATAATTTCGGCTTTCATCTGGCAAAATAAAAAACCAAGAATTAAACTCAAGATTCTGCAAGACAGCAAACTGAAGGGCGGCTTTGCCTTACCCGACTGGAAGCTTTATTATTGGGCTTGTTGCCTGGTTTGGGCGAGAGAATGGTTTCTGTTAGAAAATAAGAGACTGTTATTGCTGGAAGGTACCGGTCTAACCCGTGGTTGGCACTCGTATATTTGGTACAAAATGCCTTCGGGAAAGAACGTTTTTTGCAGACATATAATTAGGAAGTCTATTCTTAAGACATGGATTGAAATAAAGAAAACATTCTATACAAAGGTACCCTATTGGGTATCACCAGTTGAAGCCTCTATACACCCTAATATTTATAATTGGGACTATAACTACAATTATGGTACTTTATTAGACAACGCTCACAATTTAAGACTAACGAAAGATAACATCCAGGTAGATTGGTGGACTAAGATGCAAATCAATTCTAAATTCCAAGTCGACAAGGTAATGGGGTTTTATAGTAAATTAAATGAATTGGACATGATAATGCAAGACGAGCAGAAACTTATTTCAAAAATATATAATTGGATGTTACAGGAAAAAATGCAAGACGAATCAATCAAAGAGAGTTGGATAAAATGGCTTCAAGATTTTGGCTATAATATTGAACTGAAGGAATGGGACGAAATTTGGCGACAGAATATACGACTAACTAAATCAACTATATATAAAGAAAACCTCTACAAGATGGCGTACCGATGGTACCTAACCCCTGCCCGATTGGCTAAGATCTATACGAAGTACTCCAACAAATGCTGGAAATGTGGCAGAATTAAAGGCACTCTTTATCACATATGGTGGCAGTGTAGCTACGCAAAAAAATTTTGGGCCCAAATATATGATTGGTGTCAGAAAATTTTCAAATTAAGCCTCCCTCATACCCCCGAATTATATCTACTGAGCATTGTTAAAGGAAAAATGTCTAAGACATCTAAGCAATTGTTGTTACATATAATCACAGCAGCTAGATTGCTATATGCACAATATTGGAAGGTCCCTAAAATACCTGACAAAAATGAATTTTTACTTAAGGTTTTAGAAGCTGCAGAGTTAGACATGTTAACCACGAGATTAAGGGGGGGTAACCTTCAGGATCGTCAAAAGATTTGGGATCCACTGTATTCATGGATTAATAGCATGGGAATTGACATGAGAAATCTGAAATGGTGTTGTAAATTTACCCCTCCAGCTCAGGGGGATGGGTGAAAGATCTTGACTGTAATGACTGTTGACAGTATATATTTTCTTTTTTGTTTGTATATATGTGTTATACAATAAAAGCATATTTTATGGGGGGGGGGGAACAGCCATGCTGCTCTGTTTTGCACTAGTTGTAGTTTCTGAGTCAGAGTCAAGGGTAATCCCATGTAGAGAGCATTACAGTGATCTATTCTCGAGGTGACCATAGTGTGGATCACCATTGCTAAGTTGTCATGCTCCAGGTTAGTGAGACAAGATCTTCCCTTACAGAAGCCATGCTGAGTCTTCCTCAGCTGGAGGTGAAAACTGCTGCCTCAGCCTCCATTGACAGAGAGGACTCCAGGAGCACTCCCAAGCTCTTGACCTTAGGGGCCAGTATTAGTGGCACCCTGTCAAGAGCCAGCAAAGGGATCTCCCTTCCCAGACCACCCAGGCTCAGATAGAGAACCTTCATATTTTTCAGATCCAGCTTCAGCCAACTCAGCCTGAGCCGAGATGTCAAGGCTTAAAGAGCCGGGTCTAGGTTTCCTGTGGTACAGTCGGACTGGCCACTCCTCAATAGATAGAGCTGGGTGTTATCTGCATATTGGAGACATCCCACCCCATACCTCCTGTCAATCTGGGCAAGGGGGCGCATATAGATGTTAAATAACATCTGGGACAGAAGCACACCCTGTGGCACACCACATATAAGTTGGAAGGACAGAGAGGGAAGGGTTGGAGGTGGGGTGGCTCTGTATATCAGAGCCAGTAAGATTGTCCAGTAAGATTGAGAAGATAAGAGAATTAGATTCTCTTCTAGAAATGTTTTGAGTCGAAATAATTGACCCTAAAGGAAGTTTAACTCTGGGAGTTTGATTATAAAATGATGCAAGAATTAAAGATAGCGGTTAAATGTAAAAACTGTGTCATAATAGGTGATTTTATGTGTTCTGGTCAGGAGAAAGAGATTGAGTTTCTAGACATTCTCAATGATTGTGCTATGGAACAGATGATCACAGAATCTACCAAGGATGGGGCAATCCTGGACTTGGTCCTAACTAATGTCCAAGACCTGCTGAGAGATGTAAAAGTGATTGCACCACTTGGAAGCAATGACCATAATGTTATTGATTTCACCATTTGTATAAATAGGGAGTTGCCCCAAAAGACCAACACAACCACTTTTAGTTTTAAAAGAGGTAAATTCCCTGAGATGAGGCATGTGAAGAGGAAACTGAAAGGATAGGTAAATAGGATCAAAACCCTTGAGGAAGTTTGGAGGCTATTTAAAACTACAATCCTAGAAGCTCAGATAAAATATATACCACAAGTCAGGAAAGGCAAAAATAGGTGTTAAAAAAGCCTGCCTGGTTAACAAAGTAATGAAAGCTGTAAAAGGTAAGAAGGATTTCTTTAAGCGATGGAAAACTAGTCCAAGTGATATTAATAAAAGGGAACACAGGCTGTGGTAAATCAAATGCAAAGTCTGGGATCAGTCAGGCATAAAGGGACTATGAGGCATGTATTGCAAAAAACAGAAAGACCTACAATAAAAATTTCTTCAAATATATTAGAAGCAGGAAACCAACCAGGGAGGCAGTGGGCCTCCTGGATGACCAAGGAGTAAAAGGATCACTGAAGGAGGATAGGGAAGTGGCTGAGAAGCTGAATGCCTTTTTTGCCTCTGTCTTCACTGTGGAAAATAAGAAGTGTTTGCCCACTCCAGAACCGCTGATTTTGGGAGGGGTGTTGAAGGACCTGAGTCAGATTGAGGTGATGAGAGAGGAGGTCCTACAACTGATAGACAAATTAAAAACTGATAAGTCACCAGGTTCGGATGCATACATCCAAGTTCTGAAAGAACTCAAAGATGAACTTGTGGATCTCCTGACAAAAATATGTAATCTTTCATTGAAATCTGCCTCTGTTCCTGAGGACTGGAAGTTAGCAAATGTCACCCTCATCTTTAAAAAGGGTTCCAGAGGAGATCCAGGAAATTACAGGCCAGTCAGTCTGACTTCAATACAGGGAAAGTTGGTGGAAACCATTTTCAAAGAGAGAATGAGCAGGCACATTGATGAACACAAGTTATTGAGGAATACTCAGCATGGGTTCTGCAAGGAAAGATCTTGTCTCACTAACCTGCTAGAGTTCTTTGAGGGGGTGAACAAACATGTGGACCAAGGAGACCCAATAGATGTTGTTTACCTTGACTTCCAGAAAGCTTTTGATAAAGTTCCTCATCAATGGCTACTTAGTAAGCTCGAGAGTCATGGAGTAAAAGGACAAGTCCTCTTGTGGATCAAAAACTGGCTAATTAATAGGAAACAGAGTGAGTATAAATGGGCAATTTTTGTAGTGGAAGATGGTAAGCATTGGGGGGCTGCAGGGCTCAGTACTGGGTCCCATGCTTTTTAACTTGTTCATTAATGATTTGGAGTTGGGAGTAAGCAGTGAAATGGCTAAGTTTGCAGATGACATTAAATTGTTCAAGGTGGTGAAAACCAGAGAGGATTGTGAGAAACTTCAAAGGGATCTGTCAAGGCTGGGTGAGTGGGTGTCAATGTGGCAGATGAGGTTCAATGTGACCAAGTGCAAATGAGGACTACTATGTACAATTTTGGTCACCGCACCTCAAAAGAGATACTATAGCATTGGAAAAAGTGCAGAAATGGGCAACTAGAATGATTCAAGGGTTGAAATACTTTCCCTATGAAGAAAGATTAAACCACTTGGGGCTCTTTAGCTTGGAGAAACGTCAACTGAGGGTTGACAAGATTATGCTTGGGACAGAGAAGGTAGAGAAAGAAGTACTTTTCTCCCTTTCTCACAATACGAGAACTTGTGGACAGTCAATGAAATTGCTGAGCAGTTGGGTTAGAACTGATAAAAGGAAGTACTTCTTCCCACAAAGGGTAATTAACACATGGAATTCACTGCCACAGGAGGTGGTGACAGCTGCCAGCATAGACAGCTTCAAGAGGGGATTGGATAAACATATGGAGCAGAGGTCCATTAGTGGCTATTAGTCACAGCATATTGATGGAACTCTCTTGTCTGTGGCATTGATGCTCTGAATTCTTGGTGCTTGAGGGGGCAACAGTGGGAAGGCTTCTAATGTCCTGGCCCCACTGATGGACCTCCTGATGGCAACTGGTTTTTTGGCCACTGTTTGACACAGAGTGTTGGACTAAATGGGCAACTGGCCTGATCCAACGTGGCTTCTCTTATGTTCTTAAATTAAATACTATTACTATGATGAAAAGCTTGATTTAACTGAAAGGGCTTCCAAGATCCAGCAAAACTGGCTATTACAGACAAGGCTGAGTGATTTTCAGAGATGGAAGTTTTAAATGCCAGAGAAAAAAGTACCAGGTAAGTTGCCTGTAATGATTACTGCTCTCCAAGGGTTAAGACATTTTCATCAGGTGCTCACAAATGTACTTCATAGCGAATTAAAATTGAAGGTTTCCAAAATCAGGGAATATGTAATCACATTCTTTGCCCAGTGGGGAATAGCACAGCAAAGCTGTTCCTTGCCAGTTGTCACTTGTTTGGAATTTTGTTTGTTTTCCCTCCCAAATTCTGATTTTACCTGGTACCCATCCACAGATGTCTAGAAGGACTGTAAAGACTTCCAAAATGAGGCAGAAGATCAGGGTAGTGGTCCATCTAGCTCAACATACTGTTTACACAGAGACCAGCCAGTTGTCCTGTAGAGCCAAACAGGGCATAGATGTTGAGGCCCTCCCCAGCTGCTTCCTACTAGCACAGTATTCAAGGGTTTGCTGCCTCTGTGTATAGAGACTCCCTTAAGCAGGACAGGAGGCAAAACAGGTTGCAAACAGACCTCTTTGTTTGTGATATTTTTAAAGAGCCTGAATACTAATGTCCTTTCTCTTGAGAGAGGTGGATTTTAGCCATTTGTGCAAGAATTCTTTTTCTTGATTCCATGAAAACAAACAGGACTGGAACAAAATGACATTATTCCTTGAGGCACAAAACCACTGTTCCCAGATGTCTTCAAGATTCTACGGCTTTGCACTTTGCACTGGCTTACTGTTATGTATTTGCATTTATTTATATTACATTTTCTCCCTAGTTCAGACTCAAAGTGACCTTTAGAACATTGTTCTAAAAACATTGTTCCCTCCTCCATTTTCCCACAACTACCCTGTGTGGTAGGCCAGGCTGAGAATTTGTGACAGGCCCAAGGTAATCCAGTGAGCTTCCATTGCAGAAATGGCATTTTGAACCCAGATCACTCAAGTCTTAGTCCACTCTTGATTCACTACACCCCACTAGTTCTGGGTAGGGTCTGTGTTTTCCTTGGGTAATCTTATGTTTGGAATTCTCTCCCCTTTTTTGAGTTAATTGTATTAACCCAATTTCAGAAATACCAGATATTTTTTAAAATAGCACAAAGTTTCCACAACTTCTGCCCTGCTCAGATCAGAATTAAAGTTTTGAGGAGCCTTCCAAGATGTTCCAATTATATATGCTGGATTCAGTTTTTAAAACAAGTGAGCATGAGCAAGTAAGGGTGTGGAGACCTAAAATACCGGCTGCTGACAATCTGAAATAAAAATTGAATAATTGAGAAGAGACAGTTACCAAAGTATGCCTCTCATGTGGAAAAGTGCTATTTCTTAGCTTTATTCCACTTCTTGTTTTGCTAGACAAAAATGGAACTTGTGGGTTTTGCCAATAGTTTTTGCTAGACCAAATCTTGCCCAGATCATCAGTTAAACCTAGGGCTCACTTAACAGTTAAGTGCTATAGTTATGTCTTCAGTCTTAACAATGATGATTATACACATCTGAGTAACCATTCAGAATTTCATGAGAAGTGTACTGTCTTGGCCACAAAAACCATAACAGAATGAGTCACCCCACAGGTATCCTTGATTTATTGAAACTTGAGTTATCTTTAATACCTTGAATCTAAAGAACCGCACAATTCTTTTTCGGCAGGGGTGGGGGGTGCCAAATTGGGTATGGAGTCCGTTCTATCTATGAACCCATAAGATAGAATGGGCCCATAAGGGGGCGTCATTTTTTAATTTTGCCCCCCCCCCCCAAATGTAGATCCAGTCCTGGACGTTAATTATGAATAATGTTATAATAATAAAAATAAATTTGGTATCATAGAGGTTATTTTAAGTACCTTTGCTCAAGTAACTCTAAGAATTAGAAAATGGTAGCACAACTTTGCTACTCCCTAAGCAGCACAGAACTTCTGTTCCTTGAAAAGGAAATTAAAGCTAGAGGCAGGTTTGGTGACAGAGCAAGCTTTCTTTTCCCCCACCATTACTCCTACACCGTCAATCATACCTTTCTCTAAAATGAAAACTAATTGAAGCATGAGTGTGTATGGAGAGCTGGTAGGATGACTGCTTTATTTTGGGCCCAAAATACATTATCTGATTAAAAGTTTGTTTGCAGGTGTATTGTAAGCCAAATTGCCCTCAATGAGAGGTTGGGGAATTTAACAGTTGGGCAACTATGGCTCAGTGGGATACAAAACCACTGTATACAGGAGATGACCTCCAGAAACTCCCTCTTAAATGATGAGGAGACTAATTAAATAAAATAATTGGATTTTATTAGAAAAATAGAACACACATACAAGACAATAAAATCATACAACACTCACACAGACCTAGGAAAATAGACATGAAATTGATTTGGGTAACATAGGGATAAAACACAGACAAGGGGATACTATATATGTCGTCACCTTCATCTGAAGCTCCAATAGCGACAAAAAGTGAATAGGGTAACAAGACACGGCCGGAGTAGCTTGCTATTGGTGGCCCGAAACTGATCAGGTTTAGGGGGTGGATTCAGACAGCAGAGTGGGGTAACTGTCCGAAGCACACCAGAGGAGAGGTTGACCTTTTAAAGACTACCTGGTGCCCTTAGGGGGACCAGGTCAGATGACCTGTCAGATGGGCTGTGACACAGGGTCAGGTGGGATGTGATGCAGGGTCACATGGGGTATGACATGTGAAAAGTGATTAAGGGTGATGGGAGTAACATTCCTAGATAAGGTTATCTAAAAGGGTCAATATAGAGTCAAATTATTATCTTAGAGTGACACCCAACAAACACAATAGTCATGGTCTCCTCCTCTGGAACATCCATTATCTTTAACACATCTGGTGTTGCACAGTTCATTGTTTAGTGTCTGGCTTAGGATGGCTGGCAGGATGCAGCTTGCAGAGAACTTGATGGGTTTATGCAAAGTCCGAGGTATACCCTGTGTATGTGGGTCTCCTGCTTCACTCCTATGGCTTTCCAAAGGGACAGGAGGCTGACAGCTGCTGTTGTTAACCTGGGCAATGGCTTCCCTTGCACCAGAAGGCTGGAACAGCGAGACTGGAGCAGCTATGCTGAAACCATGAAGCTGGACAGCTCAGGACAGGCGCACTTTCTGTCTGTTCTGTAGCCGGAACACGATGTCAGCTGGGAGCCTGTGTAGCTGTGTTGGTATCCAAGCTATATGATGGCTGCTTGGATAATAGAAATCCCGAAAATAGTTGGCATAGGTCAGACAAGGCCTATGCCTGGTGCAGATGTTTGAGAGTTCTACGCGTTTTAAAGCACCCTGCCTGCTAAGCCAGAGATCACAATGTCTGTTTATAGAATTGAAGGGGGCCTTTGCTCACAGTATTTTTTCACTTTGACATCACCTGAGAGGTGGTGTTGGTAGGTACACTGCAATATAGCCAGTCAGTGTTTTATACATATCTGTTATGGGAAGGGAAGAAATTGTTTGAAAGTTGGCACAAGGACAGGCTAGTCAGTGTTGGGCAAATGCAGCTTGGTCTTCCAGCAGAAAAAATGTTTCCCGTGTGCCCACTCCTAACTATATGGGTGTCACAGGTACAATGAGTGCACTTCCACAGCAAGCTCACCATTGAATGTCTGTCATTCTATTTACACCATAAATGTACTAGTTTCTCCCAGCAGTGGATCTATTGGCTTCCTTCTGTTATGCTGTGAAACAGCTAGATCTCCTCCCAGGGATGCAGAAGGGATTCCCAGATTCATCTGCTTGTCTAAACCACAATTTATTTCGTGTCATGTTAAAGAAAAAACAACACAACACCTTGTTCAGTTACTGGTCAAAATTTAAGCCGTGATATATTTTACCATCATTCTAGTCTACTATTCTATATTATCTAGCTTTTCTACCCTTTGCCTTTTCTTTTTTCATTGTTAGCACTTCTCTTTTTTTTTTTTTCATTGTTAGCACTTCTTCACTGTCTTTGTTTTTTGTGACTTATGGTCACCTTCTATGTGTGTTTCTTCAGAGGCTTAGACCAAATATCCCATAATGGTTTGCAGTAGTGTTCTGTTGATTGACTATGCCTTTGTTAGGTCAATGGTTCAAAATAGTTGACTGACAATGGTACTAATTTTTCAAATATAGTTCCCTAATGGTTCTGTTAAATAACTGAAGCTTGGATGAGGCAATCCCTCCGTGTTGAATGAAGGGGAAATGTGTGCATGTGTGTGTGAAGAAAATCAGTAACAAAAAAGTTGTGCTGATTAAAAGACAAGTCATGTCAAAACTTTGGTAGGTTAATTTCTGTGCAAAGAGAAGAATGGCATAGAAGCATTCATTCTGGGTATGGAGGAGAGGCTTCATTTGCAATCATATCCCCAGGCATCTTGATTAGTGTAAAGAAGAATCTTATCTGGGTACATTGTTTTAGAAAGTTGATTTTACATATTATTCGTTTGAGTTCGCTATAGGAAAGGAAACAAAAACAACAATGCCAGCTCCATTCGCAGTTCTGGAAAGCATAAAATATTTTTTTAAGCCCTTTACATTGCACCCAGCCAGAAAACCCAAATAAAATGAATGGATATCCAGCATAAAACCAGTGCAGTGCCAGTAACAATTCCTAGTAACATTCCCACTTAAAATGCAGAGTAATTATTTAAATTACTAAAAGAATGGGAGTATAGATGGCAGGACTTGTCCATTTTTTTCTACTTCTGGGATGCCAATGTAGAAAAATAACCAGATTTAGATATTTTGGGGGTGGGATTTTTGGGAGGGATGACATAGTTCCTGGAGTTATTTTCTAGGACTTGTGCTTCACCCCTTCTCAATGTTTTTTGTTTGCTTGCTTTTGCAAATATATAAATCGGAATAATTTTTCTGCACTAGTGTTCCCAAAATATGAAAAAAACAGATGGGTTCTAGCATCCAAATTCTCACTCTTTTAGTACTTTGAATAATCACTCTCCATTTCAGTGGAAATTTAATAGGAACTGTTCACAAACTTAGGCAACTTTTAAGTCATTTGTGAGTAGATACTATGAGGATTAAAATCTCATTAAAGTATTTGTGAGTCACTAAGCAGGTTTCTAGACCGGCAGCATATAAAGGAAGGAAGGAAATAAATAAATAAATAAATGTAATTGAATGTTAGCACAAAGTGGACATCCCAAAAGTCTTTGTTATTTTTAAAGCTATTAACAGTTTGCCCAATGTTGTGTGAGATGCTGGAAGTGCCATGCTTATTCCCCTCCTCCCACCTCATTAGGTCTCCAAAAGTTAAATCTCTAAGTGGGATAAGAAAATACATTTTGTGTCTTATGTACTTTAAATACACACCTTACCGTCCAGATATGGTGGCAACGACAGATATCTTGTAAACTTCATGCTTAATTCTAAGACATTTCTGAACTGCTGTTCCCACTGGAATACACATAAATTTTAGTTTTTATTGCTTCTTTGTGGTTGCTTCTATTATTTTTCCTACTATATAATGTTGGACTCTAACAGAAGGGAATTTGATAATTGGATTCCACAAAGAGCCCCTGTTGACTGCTGAGTCTTGAAACAGGTTAACGTGAAAAGACAAAACCCAGAGAAGCATCTCATAAATAGATAAGTTGAGGGACTAGTATGCATGCAAAATATGCACTAGTCCCAGACTGTTCAGAGTTTACACATTGAATTGTGTCTGTGAGCTGATATCTAAGTCAGTGCCACCAAGCACTGATGTAATATGGTTCCTTCAGCAGAAAATGAACCACTTTATTAGGCACTGTCTGCAGCTTCCAAACAGTTTTCCAGAATAACCCTATGTAGACTATATTTCAGTCTTGAATGATGTGATTGGCTAGAAAGATCTTTGTTCTCCAGGAAGCAGTTAATATATCGTCTAACTAATAAAAGCAGTGATAATCTTTTTGTATTTTGCATACATGGATTATAGTCAGGGCTTTTTTTGTAGCAGAAACTCCTTTGCATATTAGGTCACACATTCCTGATGTAGCCAATCCTCCAAGAGCTTACAGTAGGCCCTGTAAGCTCTTGGAGGCCTAATTTGCAAAGGAGTTCCTGCTACAAAAAAAGCCCTGATTTTAGTTATAACCAAGTCACCTCCCAGTATGAAAGAATCAAAATTTAATGCACATTGGAAATATTACTGCCTGTTAATCTAGCAAAGAAGGTTGTAAAGAATAGCAGTTTTGCAGTAGCAGCATAATTACCAGTGAACTAATTTGACCATACCACTAGGGTTAACATCCATAATCTTGCAAGACATGTCACAGGATCTTTTATTCATGCAGACAGGAAATAGCTTGCTTTTCTTTTTTCAGCACTCCTGAGCAATATGTGGGTTAATTAGATGAATGCAACCAATCTAACAGATAGATGCCCGTTGCCTCATCCAAAAGCCTGATGGAACAGCTCTGCTTTACAGGCCCTATGAAGGCTAACAAACCAGGTAGGGCCCGTCTCTCCATAGGGAGCTGATTCCACCAGGTCGGGGTCAGGACCGAAAATGTCCTGGCCCTGGTAGAGGCAAGATGGGCATCTTTTGTGCCAGGAATGGTCAAAAGATCTTGGGAGGCCAAACAACGCGATCTCCGGAGGCATATATGAGGAGAGATGGTCCTGCAGATATGTTGGTCCCAGGCTGTGCAAGGCATTAAAAGTCAAAACTAACACCTTGAAACAGACTCAGTACTCTATAGGCAGCCAGTGCAAACCAATAATACAAACAAATAATGTATAGACCAAAGGATAAAAGTTTTACTCCTTCATTGTTGAAAGCATTACGTGTTACTTATTATAAGATAATTTTTGAAGGGATATTATTTAATTTAATTAGCAAAAAAAAGCTGTGATGGGCAAATTATGTCTCTCACATAATTTATTCTATTTCAGTTAACCCCAGATTCAGTTCAACTTAATGGATAAGTCATAGTAATATATTTGTGCTATATGCCATCAGTTTCATTTATCACTGATATAATTATAATGCACCATTCTATCTATAGGTTTTCAGAAGCAAAATCCCTGGGAGAAAAAGTAAATGAGATAAGAAACCGAATCAGTAAGTAGGCTATTTTATTTTTCATATTCTAATATATAATGTCTACATTCCTTGATTACATGAGCTCAACTGTTATAGATGGTCTGAGGGAACTTGCTTACTTGTGTTACAGTTAACACCAAACAGATCCATAATTTCACAATTGCCTGTCTTTTCTTTAAGCGTCTGATTATATATGTGAAATGAGGTATGGGTTGGGAGCATAGCAGAATGTGAGGCATCACTATTCTAAACAAATACCTCCCCCACCCATTATTTAATGGCAAAAACACTTGAGGTGGAAAAGAGGGAATGCTGAAGCACCTGCTGCTGCACTGCACTCCAGGGCTGTTTCCCGCCTCCCCTTTTAAAGCTGGAGAGCCAGTTTGGTGTAGTGGTTAAGTGTGCGGACTCTTATCTGGGAGAACTGGGTTTGATTCCCCACTCCTCCACTTGCACCTGCTAGCATGGCCTTGGATCAGCCATAGCTCTGGCAGAGGTTGTCCTTGAACGGGCAGCTGCTGTGAAAGCCCTCTCCAGCCCCACCCACCTCACAGGGTGTCTGTTGTGGGGGAGGGAAGTAAAGGAGATTGTGAGCCGCTCTGAGACTCTGAGATTCAGAGTGGAGGGCGGGATATAAATCCAATATCATCTTCTTCTTCTAAAATATGACTATGAGGTCACACATGAAACTTAAATTGGGTTGAGTTCCCTCAACCCAACTTACATTTCATATATTGTATAATCAGACTATTAGAGATAATTCTGTACTTCAGAAGTATATAGACTATGTGTCCAAAGGTTTTGGACATATAGTCTACAAAGCAACCAATTAATAGAGTGTTCAGATAGAGTGGCTAGGATGCAGGACTGGAATAGGTGCAATCCAGGATCAGATTGACGGTGCGTGTGTTTGCAGAGTGAGCGGTGTGATGTGTACAACGGTGAGCCCCAGTAAAGAAGTGAGCCAGACACCTGCAGCTAGTGCTAAAACAGTGTATTTACAGATTATATACAACGTGCTCACTAGTGCAGAGATATACATCAACTATAGGACCAAAGTGCTCCGCCAGCATGTGACTCCTCGAAGAGAGACCTGTGCACTGGTAGCACAGTCCATATATAGTTCCATCAGCCAATCCTGGCAGTCCACAGTCATGCTGACTCAGCAGGTACTTTCCACCTGTCCCTTACCGGCTAGAACCGGCTTGTAGATAAGGTCACTGTGTCCTAGCCTGCCAGCTAGATCACTTGCTGTCACATTAGAGCTGTCAGACTGTGTAAAGGCAGACTCAATACTGACACACCTCCTAGTCTACCGTACACAGTAAACCTAAGTATTTTCATAAACAGTTGACAACTTTACATCATACACAATGTTATGCAGTGTTCACTCACATGCCTGTACATTGTTCTCTGGACAGCATCAAACATTTGCACTTTGGTATTTACAATTCACAATTTCCAATCCAAGCACTCATTATCACTGTCCTGGTCAGCCATTTCCCTCTGGCGTTTGGCCTCAGCCTCCTTGTTTCGCGCCTCACTCTGCAACCCAGACCTTCCATGCTTCAGCTTTTTTCCTCAGTGTTTCTTGAAACCCTGGTGGATCTGGTTTAGTTATCAGTGTCACATATGGTACTTTATACCTAGCAGGAGGGATACCCTTAGTGGCTCTGGCAGATACTCGAGGCCCTGCACTAGCACTGGGCTCGTCTTCTCCAGACTGACTGCTTGCCACCTCCTGGGCTGGCACCACCTCTTGGCTTAGAGGTTCCACCTCCTGACTCGACACATGAGGCTCTGCGCTAGCACTGGGCTCAGCTTCTTCTGCCTCCTTTGGTGCTAGCTCTTGGCCGGGAGATTTTGGCACCTGCTTAATCTCCCTTGGCAGAAGAAGAAGAAGATATTGGATTTATATCCCGCCCTCCACTCCGAAGAGTCTCAGAGCGGCTCACAATCTCCTTTACCTTCCTCCCCCACAACAGACACCCTGTGAGGTGGGTGGGGCTGGAGAGGGCTCTCACAGCAGCTGCCCTTTCAAGGACAACCTCTACCAGAGCTATGGCTGACCCAAGACCATGCCAGCAGGTGCAAGTGGAGGAGTGGGGAATCAAACCTGGTTCTCCCAGATAAGAGTCCACACTCTTAACCACTACACCAAACTGGCAGGACTCCGGCACTGTTATCAGTACTTGGCAGCAACACAGCTTCCCTTTCAGTACCATGTAATATAGGCCAGCTGGTATGCTCGTTAAACCTTGCTGACCGACTGAAAGTCAGCTTGGCCTTCTTATCACAAAAGCGATAACACCAAGTTTCTGGCTTGTAGCCCAGAAAAGTTAGGCGTACTGCCCGGCCAGCTCCCTCCCTCCTGTTATCCGAGGGGACATTAACCCATGCCTGCGTCCCGAAGACCTTTAAAAATCTTAAGTCAGGGACTTTACCATATAACCTTCTATAAGGCATGTCATGCACAGCTTTGCTCCAAATTCTGTTATACAGATACACCGCGGAGTAAATGGCCTCGGCCCAATATGCAATTGGCAAGTTGGCATCCTCTAACATACTATACATCAAGTTCTGCAAGATAGCTCCATGCCGCTCAGCCAGCCCATTCTCCTGGGGCGTGGCTGGGTTTGCTAATCTGTGAGCAATGCCTTGGCTCTCCAGCCAACGTTTAAACTCATTTGAAAGAAACTCACCCCCGCGGTCACTTTGAACTGCCTTGATATGCAAGTCCAACTCCCTTTCAACCGCTTTAGCCCATTTGGTAAACAATTTGTACACCTCGGACTTGTGCTTCATGGCAAACACCCAGGAATACCTTGTATAATCGTCGGTAGCCACTAGGCAATACTGCCTCCCCGACAGACTCTTGGGAAATGGGCCAATAACATTGAGGTGAATTAGCTCTAAAGCACGCTTACTCTCTCTGGTGCTTTTTCTAGCCACTGCACAAGCCCTGCTCTTGGTCTTTTTACAGACCTGGCAGTCTAGGTAACACCTACAGGGCTTCACCTTCAGACCTGGCACCATCTGTAGGGTCTTCTTCAGTGCGTGAAACCCACAATGCCCAAGTCTTCTATGTAACAGATGGATACATTGGTCGTGCACTGGCACATTAGACACTTGTGCAGCCTGGGCACAATCACTCTGGACCACATATACATTTCCATCCCTTTTTCCAGTAGCAAGTAGCTTCCCCCCACCTCCTAAGATCTTACAACAGGATTTCTTAAATATCACCTCATAGCCGTCATAAATTAACATGCTGATGCTTAGCAAATTAGATCTTAACGAGGGGACACATAATACATGCTGGAATGTACAATTCAAAACAGGAAAATTTACATTCCCACTACATGTTACAGCCGCGGAAGAACCGTCGGCTAATCTCACATGAGTGAGTTCAGGAATGTCAACATCTCTCAGCACCAGAGTCTAATATCCACAAAGACCCGGTACTCTCTCCTGAAGAAGTGACCAGCCGGGCTTCTTCCTCACATCTGCTGGTGGCCCTCTGCTCTCGCTGCCTCCGTCCACGCCGCTTCCCTTTCTCAGGGCAAACGCGCAAAAGGTGTGAGGATGAGCCGCAACCAAAGCAACGCCTGACCGACAGTGCAGTCGGCTCCTCTTCAGCCTTTGGTTGTCTGCCAGCAGCACAAGCCGGCTCCTGCTTGGACGCCTTCCCAGACGAGCCAATAGCCACACGCTCTCCAGCCGACACTCCCAGATAGCTCACAGCTGCAATCCTCTCCTGGAAATCATGCAGGTGGGCACACACATACTCCGTAGTCAGAGTAGCCACATCAACCATTTCCAGGGAGGTAATTAGTGGTGTAAACTCCGGCGGCAACGATGACAACAAAATATACACTCTGTCGTCAGGAGCAACAGTTTTGCCCCGGGCTTCAAGCTCCACGAAGCAGTCTGTCAGCTTCTTGATGTGCTGCCTTACACACCCTCCAGCCGGCATTAAAGTGCGGAACATTTTTCTGGTCAAGGCCATTAGGGAGCCTGCAGTGGTACTAACATATACCCCACTGAGCGCGTCCCAGGCAGCCTTGGCAGTGTCCTTCCCACGCACATATATCAACTGGTCATCTCCCACGGCTAGCACAATGTTTGCCAGCACCTTCTCGGCCAACACAGTCTCGTCAGGAGATAACACGGCAGGGGGATTACTTACAAACAGCCATTGACCCTCACGCTTGAGATAGTGTTCCATTCGTAGGCTCCACACTGCGTAGTTGGCTGAATTAAGCTTCTCGACGGCCACTGCAAGCTGCTGCTGAGCCATGACGCAGACTCCTCCAAACAGCTGGCTGCCATCCTCCCCCTGGCTCTCGGATTGAGATAGCTGGTACTTTTTGTCCTCCAACGGCTCCTTCACAACTCTCGGTCAGCTCAACACTCACGTTGCTCCTCCACGCAGCAGAAGCGTGCTGGGCCCATAACCCTGACGGTGCGGGTGTTTGCAGAGTGAGCGGTGTGATGTGTACAATGGTGAGCCCCAGTAAAGAAGTGAGCCAGACACCTGCAGCTAGTGCTAAAACAGTGTATTTACAGATTATATACAACGTGCTCACTAGTGCAGAGATATACATCAACTATAGGACCAAAGTGCTCCGTCAGCATGTGACTCCTCGAAGAGAGACCTGTGCACTGGTAGCACAGTCCATATATAGTTCCATCAGCCAATCCTGGCAGTCCACAGTCATGCTGACTCAGCAGGTACTTTCCACCTGTCCCTTACCGGCTAGAACCGGCTTGTAGATAAGGTCACTGTGACCTAGCCTGCCAGCTAGATCACTTGCTGTCACATTAGAGCTGTCAGACTGTGTAAAGGCAGACTCAATACTGACACAGATTCTACTAATTAGCAATTTACAGGCAGTTTCTTGGGCAGCCCAATCCTAACTTCCGTGGTGGCTGGCTGTGACATGATTGAGGCACCGCTCGTCCACTTCCTAAGGGCTTTGTTCCACTCACATAGCTCACCGCATGTGGAAGAACCATAGCTCGCTGCATGTGGGGCCATCGCCACGGCAACTCTGCTGGTGTGGCCAAGGTGGAGGCAGAATCCCAGGGCACCCGGATTGGCCAGTCCTGGCGCAGGCTTGTGGCACATGACAGTCGGGGTGGGGAGAGGTGGCCCCAGAGAGGCTGATTGCCTGTTCCTCCCCACCCCCAGACAGAGAACTGTGCCAATCACAGGCATATGGTCCAAGTCAAAGGAAAGAAGTCCTGGCAAGCTGGGGAGGGGAAAGGAGTGAGGAGTCTTCCCCTCTCCCCTTCCCAAGGAATAAGTTATCCCGCCCTCCAAGACATTCCCATGCGGAGGGCAGGAAGGGCTGACTGAGTAGAGCGGGAGGGGGGGGGGCGAGGCTCGAATCGCCACAAACAGAAGCCTCTCTGTTGAATTCCAACCTGCAAAACAGAGACAGAGACCCTTTGCACTCGGGGAGCAGTGCCATGCCACTTGCAGCCAGGGAGGTCCCGTCCTGACATGGGCAGCAGAGGTGGTGTGGGGGGGTGTATAGAAATATCAACCCACAGCATATGATGAAACCAGCCAACACACACACACCTGTCCTGGATTAAAGCATTCCTGGCTTGCTTGGAATTCCTCAGCCACGGCAGCTGCAGCATGGGGCTGTGTCTTAGCCAGGGACTCTCTTAAAGGGACAGTCACTGACCTGCCTCCCCACAGGCAAGGGAGCAGCTGCCAGACCCCCAGTGGCCTGCCAGCGATGGGAGCAAGGCAAAGGACAGACCGGGGCATGCAGGGCTGTGGCGACCACCCCATGCCCAAGCTTGCTGCCAGGTTCCAGTGCCGGGGATGTTGTCAATCTGCTTAGCCTCGAATGAGGGGAGGGGGGGAACTTGAGGGTGTGCAATTGCACTTACCCATCCATGTGCAAACACCCTTGCGCACTCAGCCTCCAGAGGCTGAATACTTGTTGGGGCTTGGAAACAGGAGAGGTTAGCCAGGGAGTGGAGACTTTGCTCTCCTCCTTGCAAGTCAAAGAGATCACACTGTACTGTCTATGTGCCTTCTGTGTGCAGCTCCCACCACCAAACTGCTTCAGCCCTTATGCTAAATCCACACAGCAGGGAGCTCTGTGACAGTGTCCTGTGCCGCATGCCCGACCTTACCTGAAGAGTTGTGCAAGGCTGGGGTGGAAGCTTTTCTTGGAAATGGGGAGTGATGATTGGGTGTTGGGGTGGGGGCTCGCCCAGCCCAGGATATGATGGGATTGGTGAGGCAATTACATGGCTCTCTAAGGGGTTTGCAGGCATGCGCGGCGGTGGACTGTTTCAATGAGTGTCTATGGGATATGTCAACATTTTTGTTGTCATAAATATACACATTTTGCAGGAGGTGTTCCCAGGCTAGAAGGTCTTTGGGAGCCAACTAACACCAGCCACCCCCCTGGGGCCACCCCCTCCTCCTCTGGCGTGGCTCTCTCCACCCCAGTTGCGCCACAGGCAGGACGGGGCACTGCTCTGCTGCCAGCCATGGGTGGACATATGCTGAGGTGACCGTAGACTGGCGCAACTCCCATTTGTGCAGGCGTGGAGGGGTGTAGAGTGGCTCAACTCAGACTTCTGCCAACGTAGTGGTTAGTTCGCTCCCAAAGCACTTTCAGCCCCCCCCCCCTTAGGATTGCACTGATAATCACCTAATTATCTCACAGGATTTCTGAAAAGATAACATTGTCTTCTAGGCTCCTTGGAGGAAAGGCAGGATACCAATATAACAACTATTAACAGTAAATAATTCCTAGCCCAAATATGTAGGGTTGCTGGTAAGGAAGGCTTAAAGTATCTGGGATACATCATCTTTTTTTTTTCAGGGCCACAGGAATGAACATGAAAGTACCTCAGGCTCCAGACACTAGTATCAGCTGTGGTTGCCAATTTCTTCATCTTTTGGTGTCAAAGACTATATTATTTACATAATGACCATTCATGCAACTTGGGCTGAAGACAGGCAGATCTTCTAAGTGTGGTAGAAGTGGTTTAACACACATTCTCTGCCCTGAAAGCAAACACTTTGGAATGCAGTGAATGGAATGTGTGTTCAAACCATTTCTACCACACTGGGAATGTTACATAGGTCTTTACCCAGTGTTTCGAAGCACAAACTAACTCATTTTAGGGGCAAGAATTCTGCTTGGTGAGCATTCACAGCATTTAACTTTTCAACTTTTCATCTAAGTAGTGTAACTACTTTGGGACTCATTTACACTCAAGTTCCAAATTATCCACAGATGTGGGAAATGAAAAAGTAAGATAGACTTCTCACTGGAAGTTTAGCTATCCAGTTAATCTTCCTGGTTTGAAGACAAATAATTGCCATCAGTACACAAACATTAGAACCACTAGATGTAAAAGCACAACCAGCTTTTGTAATAGGATGTTTTAGTTCTGACCCTCTAATGATTTGTACCATTCCCATCTTTGGCAAGACTTCTGGTCTGTAGTTTACATTTTTAACACTTAATCCAGTGTCTTGCATTATTTGCACTTTACAGCAAGTGAAATGCAGATTTTCTGCATATTCTGAAATTTCTAGAATGCTTACATTACAACATTGGGAAGGTAGAATAGCTACCCTTGAGATCTCGAAAAGCACTTAGTGCTGAAAACTATAAAATGTTTCTAGAAGTGACCCCTTCAGAGGTAAGGAATATGCAAGAACAACAAAGGCAACAGGGAAAAAACCCCAAAGTTTTATTCTTTGAAGTGCTTATTAAGGTTTCTATTAAAATCAGTAAAACCTGTATGTTTTTCATGGACAGGACTGCATTGCCAAAGTTTAGTTGAAAAACTGATATGCAGGCACAGAAATGGAGCCATTATCTGATTATGTATTTAATTTTTTTATTATTATTTTGCTAAGAGCTAACCTGCCAGGGCAATTTTAGTTCATTTTTATTAACCTTTCTATGAGCACTATACAATGATTTTAGAATACCTTTCTACTCTCCACACACAACCAAGACCAAGTATTTTGTCTGGATTTTCCTGCTGAGCTAGAAAAATTAGACCAGTTGAACAATAGAAACATTCTTTAACTAAGTATGACTCGTTCATAGTATACATGCTTCGACAGAGTATCATTCATTATGCCATGCATGGTTGCTACCTGCCGAAATTATACTGGAAAACCAGATTGCAAAAACTGTAGCCATCTGTGGCCTACAGCTATACATTTAATTTACTTTTATTGTTATTTTGGTTTCCTTAAAGCATTCCTGGCTGCTCCAATGTGCACAATTAAGGCCAGATCACTTCAGTATCAGTTTCTGTTTCTCTAGCCAGCACTTAATAATATAAAACTCTTTACCACAAAGGTCATTGGAGGACTTTTTGGTAAGCCACTTGATGCAGTGTGGAATCCATTTTAGCATTCTGAATGATTTACAGTGATAGCGACAGGCAGCGTTTGGCTGTTGTTTAAACCATTGTCAAATCTACTTTATTATTTTACTTTTCTGTTGCAATTACCTAGGGTTGCCAAGTCCAATTCAAGAAATATCTGGGGACTTTGGGGGTGGAGCCAGGAGACTTTGGGGTGGAGCCAGGAGACATTAGGGGTGGAGCCAAGATCAAGGCTGTGACAAGCATAATTGAACTTCAAAGAGAGTTCTGGCCATCACATTTAAAGGGACAGCACACCTTTTCAATAATGAAGGATAGGGGCAACTTCTTTTGGGGCTCATAGAATTGGACCCCCTGGTCCAATATTTTTGAAACTTGGGGGGGTATTTTGGGGAGAGGCACTAGATGCTATACTGAAAATTTGGTCCCTCTACTCCAAAAAACACCCCCCCCCAGAGCCCCAGATACCTATGGATCAATTCTCCATGATTTTCTATGGGAATAAATCTCCATAGGGAATAACTGAGTTCCCAGCAGACATTTCCCTCCCCTCCCCCCGCTTTCTGATGACCCTGAAGCAGGGGGAGGGTCTCCAAACCGGGGGATCCCCTGCCCCCACCTGGGGATTGGCAACCCTACAATTACCACTGTTTTACAACAAATAGATGCAAAATACTATAGCCACTTCTTAAATGGTCAAAGATCTATAGAGACATTTAGAATTCAGCAAAGACATTTAAAATAAAGTTTTCATCAGCAAAGAATTTATGTCATTATTGTAAGGTTTAAGGCAGTCCCATAGTTACAACCCCCCTTCCAACTTTATGGACCCCAATCTGTCCCCTTTGCTCACCTCCACTCTGAACAAGTAGTAGTATTGCTGCTGGTCTTTCTGCTGTGTCACTCAAAATAAATAACAGACAACAATGTGGGGAGGAGGAAGAAGGAAGGGACCAAGGCAGCCAATGAGATAAGGGCCCATGTGCTGACCTGGCAATTGCTGGGTGGAAGAGCCCCAGATGCCTCTTGGCCTAGGCACATTGTTGGCAGCAGAGGCAAAAGAAGGGCAGCAGCAGACAGCGCACAAGGCAGCCACTGCTGTGCAAGACAGGCACCTTAACAAAATAACAACAAGGGAGGGCAGGGGTTGATGAGCAGCCACCTGTCCACTTGGCTGTGCCAAAGTCACTTCTTCAAAGCTTTCCCCCTTCTCACTTTCTTCTCTCCCCTTCCCTAACACAGTATGCAGAGCAAAGGGGGGGGGGGGGAGTCTTCTTGCAGCCAGACTTCTGAGCACCCAACTTCAGTTCAAGAGGTCTCTGTCTCTCTGAGAGAAGAGCACATAAGAAAGGAGTTGGAGGAGCAGAGCTGCTGTGACTGCCCAGGCGAAGAGGGGTTAGCTTGTGTGAACTGGTGGAGAATGCCCAAGAGAGAGTTCTTGGGGTCGTGGTAGATAACTCACTGAAAATGTCGAGACAATATGTGACTGCAATAAAAAAAGGCCAATGCTATGCTGGGAATTATTAGGAAGGGAATTGAAAACAAATCAGCCAGTATTATAATGCCCCTTTATAAATCAATGGTGCGGCCTCACTTGGAATACTGTGTACAATTTTGGTCACTGCACCTCAAAAAAGATATTATAGCATTGGAAAAAGTGCAGAAAAGGGCAACTAGAATCATTAAAGGGTTGGAACACTTTCCCTATGAAAAAAGGTTAGAACGCTTGGGGCTCTTTAGCTCGAAGAAATGTTGACTGAGGGGTGACATGATTCAGGTTTACAAGATTATGTATGGGATAGAGAAGGTAGAGAAAGAAGTTGTGACGGAACCGGCCCGATTCTGCCTTCAGACCTGGTCCCGTCAACTCCCTATTGAGTTGCCAACTCCTGGAGGGAGCTATTTCTCCTCCTGCCACTTGGGCTCACTGCCACCACCTGCTCCGTCTAGGGGTTCAGATTGAGAGGAACAGGACTCCCAATCCCCCTCTCCAGCTATGAGGCCAGGCCTCAAGGCCCTCTGCCACCCAGCACTTGGGTATCACAGAGACCACAGCACTTCTTCGGGGAAACCCTGGAGGATTGGCACCTTATCCAACTGCATGCCTTCCCCAGGGCCCCCTTCTTAAAGCAGCGTGGTCTAAGGCGGTTGGGGATCTATGTGGTACAGAGTTTGACTGCCAGCATTCAAAACAGTAAAAATATTTAATTAAAAGAGAAAAAGAAAAGAAAAGAAAAGCACAACGAAAACAGTTGCCTGTAAAAGGTTAGCACAGCACAGCACCCGGACAGCAAACAGCATGACAAAGAAAAGGTGGTTATAAATGCATCCTACTGTCCCTGGTCTAAACTTGCCCTGTCTTGTGGATGACTTACTTGGTCTGACTACCTGGGGGCCTTTTCCTCTTGAATAGGCCTCTTCCACAGGCAGGAGCCCCCATGCTCACAACCTCCTCCTTTGAGCGCCCGTTGAGGACTGCCTCTCTTCCTGCTAACTCCAATACAAAGAACAAAAGAACTTCCTGCTGCTCTAGGAGGCTTTCCCCCTAGAGTTGCTGGTTTGGCTCTGGAAGGGAGGGGGGGTTGGAGGGAGGCTAGGCCAAAGCCTGCTTAGCAGTTTCATGTTCCCTCCCAACTAAGATGGCGTTTCACCACAGAAGTATTTTACTCCCTTTCTCACAATACAAGAACTTGTGGACATTAAATGAAATTGCTGAGCAGTTGGGTTAGAATGGATAAAAGGGCTTCACCCAAAAGGTGATTAACACATGGAATTCACTGCCACAGGAGGTGGTGGCAGCTGCAGGCACAAACAGCTTCAAGAGGAGATTGGATAAACATATGAAGCAGAGGTACATCAGTGGCTATTAGCCACAGTGTATTGTTGGAACTCTCTGTCTGGGGCAATGATGCTCTGCATTCTTGGTGCTTTGGGGGGGGGGCACAGTGGGAGGGCTTCTAGTGTCCTGGCCCCACTAATGGACCTCCTGGTGGCACCTGTTTTTTGTGGGGGGTTTTGGCCACTGAGCTGGAATACCAAATTAATTCCTGTTGCACTGATTCCTATAATTTCTGTCTGTTGTGTCACAGATCCAGTCTTAATGTGTCATGAGAAAAAAGAGAAACATTTGCTTGAAACCTGCATTCTCTGAGCATCCATATAGCAGATAATTAACAATCTTTATGATGTTTGTCATCATAGTAACTCTCGGACAGGTAATTGTTGTTTATATTTCAGAGCTGGCAAATTGTAGCTGAGATATAATGTTTAATCAGAGCCACCAGTGTGACTCTTACAGAGATGAGGCTCAAGAAACAAAGTTGCCAAACACAAAATTCAGTTGGGGCATACTGGTTCTTAGGGAAGCTTTCTGCCTCCTAAAAGAAATATGGGAATTATCATTGCTTGCTCAGAGAAATGAAGAGATCTGGAAAACGAGCAACTTTAAGTACAAAAATGGAAGGAACATGGATATAAGGAGTACAAGGATCAGCCATTTGGGAAGCAGTTCACCCGTTTTTCAGTTGGTAAGATGGCAAAACTTATTTTTGCCATGTTTAATCAGTTTGTTAATCAGTTATAGGGAATAATAAGGAAAGAAGCTGTTGAGCAAAACTAGAGTCCATACTCAGATGTAATGACATTCAGTGATATTTCTACTTGGTTACTGATTGGATAAGCTAATGGAAGCTAAATACTGACAATGCTATGATGATCTCTGTATCTTGTAACTTGGAAAGTTTGTATATGTTCATGTATGGTGACATAGGGATACACATGACAGATGATGTTCAGTTCCCATAGCCTCAAAGATTTTCAGATGTTTCTGAACCTATTGGTATATTATGGTACTTCAGGCTACAGCATTAGTCAGGAATATTTTCACCAACTCTACCTACTGCTGTCTGCAATCCCTTCCTTTAGATTCAGGATTAGAGTTATAACATGCTTTGCATAACATTCCCTTAAAGGTTGGGAGTAGAAAGTTAAAGGTAGAAAGTAGTTGTGTAGAAGGAACAATTCAGTATACCAGGGTGTTTTTTTAATGAACTATATTCACTTCTTGTAATCTTCAAGACATACAATTCAAAATCCTGGTTTTGACCTAGATGTCTTGGATTATTTCAACCAGAGGTGTCAAACATGCAACCCGGGGGCCAAATCAGGCCCCCGGAGGGCTAGGCTTCCCAATCCCCAGGTCCCAGCGGGGGATCCCCGGTTTTACAAGCTTCCTCTCGCCCCAGCCAGCTGGCCGGCGGGGGAAAGCCCCGCCTCCACAGCCACCAGTACCTCTAGATCTCGGGCAGGTTTAGAAACAAGCCCAGTTTTAAAATGTATGTGTGTGTGTGCCTTTAAAGTTGAGCAGGAAGTACTTCATGGGGAAGGGTCAGCAGCAGCCTCTGGGAACACAGTCACTCTGTTTGTTTTGCTTTCGTTTCAGAGTAAGTGTGTTTGTGTGTGTGTGTGAGAGAGAGAGAGAGAGAGCAGCGTAGCCCCTGTAATTTTCAGATGTTGTTGTGAAGGAACCAGACCCAGTGAGAGAGAGATAGAGTGTGTATGTGTACTTTTCAGAAATCTTTGTAGGGGAGGCAGTAATAGTGTGTGTCTGTCTCTGTGCTTGTTTTGCATTGTTTTCAGAGTCTTTGTATAGGAGTCTGTTTATGGGATGGAAGAAAACTCCTCTCTCTTTTTATTTGCCTGTGTTAGCCTGAAGAACAGCAGTTCCTGTGAGTAAAGCCCCAGGGAGATCACAAAAATGTGAGCTTGCAAACTCTGTGCATTTTGGCTGCTTTTTGTGTGTTTACACTTTCATTTACCAGAAGTGCAGCCATTGGGGGATGAGGAAATGATGACTATTCAGGTGAACTGCACTACTGTATTTTTATGCATTTATTTTGGAAATAGGAACGTCTGGCTCTGCCCCCAAAGTCTCCTGGCTCCACCCCCAAAGTACCCAGATTTTTCTAAATTAGACTTGGCAACCCTACGGAGGGCTCCTATCAGGTCCCTCAGCTACTGGTTGCCATCTGCTTCCTTTTCCCTATCTCTTGCTTCCTTCTGCATAATAGCTTGCTTTGCAAGGCTTGCTCAATCGCACAGGAGCTACAGAGCAAAGCCTCTATTTCCTCCATTGGTTGAGGCTCCTCTGCCTCCTGGTCCCCTGAGGAAGGAAGAAAAGAGCCAGAGCTTCCTTTGTCCAGTTCCCTGGATCCCATGGGAGAAATACAAAGCAGGCACCTTTAAGACCAACAAGTGCTAATGTTTTAAGTATGTTTTATTTTAAAGGGTTTTTAAAAAATCTTTAGTTGTGTTTTTCTGTGCCCCTTAAAAAGTTTATATCTCTGCTACCTAGTCTTCAATAGACACACACATGCCCCAGCCCAACACTGCCCAGCCTGACAAGGTCTTTTTTATGTCAGATCTGGCCTTCATAACAAATGAGTTTGACACCCCTGATTTAAACAATATTATCATCCCCTTTGTATATATTCTTTAAAATCAGTTGATACTATACTCTATACTATTGATATTAAGGTTGCCGGGTACCCCATGGCAGGGGAAGGGTGGGAGGTAGGTATAATGTACCAGTACTGGAGACGTAAGTCGGGCAACATACTTTATTGCAGGTACATTACACGCAAGAGGGCGAACATGCAGGCTGGGTCCCGCTTATATACATCGCCCGGAACATCCCCCCAGACTGGCCAGCCCAATCCTGGCCAGTCAACTTCCCGCCACTGATGGTGATTGGCGGGTGCTCAGCGCGCTCCGCAGAGTCACCTGGGTGTCCCCAGTCGGCTCCGCTGGCTGCGCGGACTTACGCTATTGCGTTATAACGAAATGGTTGCGCCATAATGAAATGGTTGCGTTATAACGAAATGGTTGCGTTATAACGAAATGGTTGCCGCAATACACTACAGTAGGATTGCCAGATTGGGAAATTCCTTGAGGTTTGGGGATGGAGCCTAAGGAGGACAGGAACCTCAGTGGAGTGCAATGCCATAGAGTTCACACTCCGAAGCATCCATTTTCTTCAGTGGAACTGATCTCTGTAGTCATGAGATGAGCTGTAATTGTGGGGAATCTCCAGGTCCCACCCTATATGATGTTCTACATAAAGACATGCTTCTCTGTAATAGTTTTAAGATCTGTTAAAGTCCAAATGTGAGCTGGGTTCCTCCATCTATAGGTAGCACTGGATCCCCTGAATGTCATAATCCTAACCATAAAACTCAGTATTGTTGCCACTTCAGTGAATCAAGAACCTAGACCAGGACAGAGCTTGGTCAGATGTTCAGAAAATGAACTTCAAAATCAACTAACCTCTTCTGTTGCTGTTGAGATAGTGATAAAATTATGTCGTCATACAAAGAATGGAACAGAAGGCATCCATACTTGTGCATGTAAGGTTTAGTAAAGATTTCAAGTGCATTATTTTAATGTGATGCTTACACCACTGATTGGTATAACCTTTTCATGGTTTAAACAATTTTATTGATAACATATGGTAACAATATCTAATTATATCATTACTATCTCTAACCCATATGATATTTTTCCAATCCCCCCTCCCTCCGTTACTAGACTCCCACCGAGGTTATATACTTAAGTTCAGTTATAAAGGTACCCTTTTTGAGTTAGAGACACCAAATTTTCAGTATAGTAAGTGCTACAATTTTAAACATCATTCCTTATTGTCATACTAAATTGTATTAATAGTAGCAGTAGAGAAAGAATGTGGACACCTCATTGTCTAGAAACGTTATTGTGTATTATTCTACAAGATGGCTTTTAACCTAGCCAAGATAGATTCCATGTCTTTTGTGAGTGGAAATCACAATAAATTGATTTTGTGAATATTGTGAAACCATTGAAGGACTAATTGACAGAGCTGTGGTTCCCCTTCATAATTCTCTGCATTGGTTCTCCAAAGCATTCTTCCTTATGTGTCAGCTCCAAAGTACAGTGTCTCTGTCTCAGCTATTTCCCCCTTAGCTCCTCTTATTCCACTTTTTTGCGTGTTCTTCTGTACTTCAGCCCCTTTTGATCTACTACTCATTCTTTTTCAAATGCACATACACACAAAGATTTTGAGGCCACAGTTTTGAAAATAATGAGTTAAGGTGTGCTCACCTGCTATTAATATCCTGTTTGAGGTTTGCTGGTCTCTAGTCTTTTTATCTACCTGCCATATGAAACATCAAAAAAGGTCATTTTTATTAAAATCTGTGGTTAGTAATATTATCTTTGTGGAGTTATTGATGTGAATGCAAGTGAAAGCATGATATGAAATGAAGGAAAATAAGATAGGATGGTGAAAATAAGATGCAACTGCACTGGTAGAAAAGACAATGGATAGAAAGGTGGGGTAGAATTCATGGAATGAGAGTTTTGCATACTGTGGATCAAAGAAAAGAAAAAAGTGTAGAAATGTTGGTGAGAAATTTACAAATAGAAATACATTTACAAATACAGAAAATTTTAAAAATGAATATACAAATGAAACCAGAAACTTTTTGTTTGGACTGATGGACAAACAACTGGAAGACAGACATGGAACTGTCTGTTTTTATATATAAAAACATGTTTGGAACATGTTTTTATATATAATACAGCAGCTAGGTTACTCTAGGCACAGAATTAGAAAACTACTATAATACCTACAGTGGAAGAATAGTGGTTGAAGATGTTGGAATTAGCAGAAATGGCTGAACTTACTGTTTTAATTAAAGAAAAGGCATTTTCTTCTTTTATTGCTAGTTGGAAGTCCCTAACTGACTTTCTGTATGTCAAAGAAAAAAATGACTTGATGATATGTGGATTTGAAGAATAAGGGTTTGTAATTAAGTTTATACAGGATAGAGAGAAAAGGTTGGGTAAAAGAACATGATTAAGAGGAATAAGTTTGACTGTGGTATTAAGTGATTGTATTTTGCTTCGCTGCTAAGTTTTTTTAATTTGGTTAACTGTAAAGATGTTTCTCCACTTTATTTTCCTTTCTTTTTTTCTTTTTTCTTTCTATTTTTGTTCTTATTGTTCCTATGCTTTTCCTTTCAATTTTTTTATTTTTTAATGTAGATACTTGAAACTTCAATAAAAATATTAAACTGAGAAATTATATAATGGCCCTGGGAAGGTTGAATATTTATGTAAATTAGACTTTACAAATTATAATTAGACTTCTGTATGTCTCCTCTTATAAATAAATAGGAGACTAGTCTACTACTACGAAAACAGCCTTTGTTCTTGTGGAACCATAGTTGATGGTTTTGGGGGATATACTTTTAGCCAGTTGATGGCTATATGCTTGCTATTGCAACAATATTGTTCAGGTTAGGAAAACACCACTGTCATCTGATGTGGAGCTTCTGTGTAGTATTGTGAAGCAACTCCATGAAAAAAAATCTCATATACTGTATTTGTAATTTTCTTTGTTAATATGAATGGCATAATTTTTGAAGACAACTATTTTTTAATGAAACAGTCCAACAAATTACTGGAATGTCACATGTCATAATGACTATATATGCTTTATATCAGGGGTATCAAATTAATTTCTTATGAGGGCCAGATCTGACCTAAATGAGACCTTGTTGGGCCAGGCTGGGCTGGGCCAGGACATGTTGGGCGGGGCCATGTGTGTGTCTATTGAAGACTAGGTAGCAGAGATATAAACTTTTTAAAAGGCACAGAAAAACACAACTAAAGATTTTTTAAAAAACCCTTTAAAATGAAACATGCTTAAAACATTAGCACTTGTTGGTCTTAAAGGTGCTTTCTTTGCAGGCCTCAGATTCAGTGGGAGCTCACAGGCGCACAGCTCCTGAATAGGCTAGCCAATCCCCAGGTCCCAGCGGGGGTTCTTTCGCTTTCCCAGGCTCCTTCCCTCCCCTAGTCAGCTGGCCGGCGGGGGGAAGCCCCACCCCCAAAGCCACTATGTGACTTTCCCCCTCCGGAGGCTCCAGTCTACGATTGGAAAGGCTTCATCTTGGGATGGGGTGTCTGTATTACTTGGAAGAAGTTGACTGCAACTCATGAGTAGAGAGGCCAATCCCTCACTTCAGAGTCACCAGAAACCGGGGGGGGGGGGCCGATGTCTGCTGAACACTTCATTATTCACTATGTGGAGATCGATTCTCATAGGGTATAATGGGAAATTGATCTGAAGGTTTCAGGGGCTCCGGGGAAGTTGCTTTTTGAGTTAGAGACACCAAATTTTCAGTATAGTATCTAGTGCCTCTCCCCAAAGTACCCTCCAAGTTTCAAAACGATTGGACCAGGGGGTCCAATTCTATGAGCCCCAAAAGAAGGTGCCCCATCCTTCATTATTTCCTATGGAAGGAAGACATTTAAAAAGTTGTGCTGTCCCTTTAAATGTGATGGCCAGAACTCCCTTGGAGTTCAATTATGCTTGTCACACCCTTGTTCCTGGCTCCACCCCCAAAGTCCCCAGAAATTTCTTGAATTGGACTTGGCAACCTTACTCCTGAACCTTTCTGAGAGTTCCACCTCCTCCTGAGAGTTCCACCTCCTTGTTCATTGAATAGTATGTGCAGCTGCATAACAATCCCTGGATGAGCTCCACCAGCTATTTTTCTACAAAATGACGGCTGTTTCTTTGTATTTCTCCCATGGGATCCAGGGAACTGGACAAAGGAAGCTCCGGCTCTTTCCCTCCTTCCCCAGGGGACCAGGAAGGGGAGGAGCCTCAATCATAGAAAATAGAGGCTTTGCTCTGTAGCTCCTGTGCGATTGAGCAAGCCTTGCAAAGCAAGCTGAGATGCAGAAGGAAGCAAAAGAGAGGGAGAAGGAAGCAGATGTTAGCTAGTTGCTCAGCAGCCTGATAGGAGCCTTCCGGGGGCCTGATGTTTGACATAGGGGTCCCAACCCTCCCGCCCTGGCGGGGGACCCCAGGATTTCCACCCTCTTCTCCCGCTCCCCCAAAAAATGGAAGCGGGGGGAGAAGGGGGAAACGGCAACCCTACCCCAAGCCATTCCTCAGGAAACGGTGCGGGAGGGAGCCCCTCTCGCTCCTCCCGAGGAGACCCTATTGCCAGGCACAGGCTGTGCCTCGAGCGCAGCACGGCCTGGGCACCTGCTGGCTGGCTCCTCCTCCCCTCCGCACCCTGCTGCGCTCCAAGGCCCCACCCCCCTTTCCTTCCCCCCAGGCCAGCCGGAGGGGCGCTCAGGAGCCCGCTGGCCTCTCGATCAAGAAGGCCCCAAAAGGCAAGGAGGGAAGGGGACGGGAGGGAGGGAGCCTTCGCGGTGGGGGCGGGGGAGGCCAATGTGCAGGAGCTCCGGACCGGAGAAGGGCAGCACACAAATACACATGGCCCAGCAGGAGCGCCCCTGCCCAGCGCGCCGCCAAAGAGGCAGTCCCTCTCTCTCCTCCCGAGGAGTCCCTGCCAGTTTGGTGTAGTGGTTAAGTGTGCGGATCTCTTAAGTGTAAGGGTCTCTGTTGTGGGGGAGGAAGGGAAAGGCGATTGTGAGCTGCTCTGAGACTCTTCGGAGTGGAGCGCAGCCAGCCACGGGAGAGGGTGACTCCCGCTTCTCCTCAAGACCAGCCGGAGGGGGGCGCCCTGGAGGGCGAACCCAAATGGCAAAGAGGGCAGGGGACGGGAGGGAGGGAGCTGTCGGGGGTGGGGGGAAGGCGAAGGCGCCAGAGCTCGGGAGAAGCGCAGCAGCCCCTGTCCTAGCGCGCTCCCAACCCCTTCCCTGGGCAGCCCCCCCCTCTCCTCCTGAGGAGACCCTACCACCAGGCAGAGCCTCTTCCTTGCTGGCAGCACAGCTGGCTGGCTGGATCCTGACGCCCCTCCCCAAGACTCCACCCCGAAGGTCTCCGACGGCCCGCCCTTGAATGTTGCCAAGCCCAGCCAGGCAGGTGATTGGCCCCGCTCCCTTCCCTTCCCTCCCTCCCCTGGAAACTAAACAATCTTTTCTGCCTCTTGAAAGACTCTTCTACATATTAAGAACGCCTGGATTTTCTTAGTGACCTTCCTTGGGGAGTCCAAAAGAAGGTTTTGTCCGTGGGTGCAAAGTTACCATGATAACACCAAAGTCATAAAAAGAAAAACCATATTTAAAATGTAAGGTGATGAATATGGAAAGGGGGGGGAAGGGAAGTGAGCAAAATGTTGCTAACTACAAGGCAAATCATTGAGAATTGATCCACGGGTATCTGGGGCTCAGGGGGGGCCTGTTTTTTTAGGTAGAGGCACCAAATTTTCAGTATAGCATCTAGTGCCTCTCCCCAAAATAACCCCCAAGTTTCAAAAAGATTGGACCAGGAGGTCCAATTCTATGAGCCCCAAAAGAAGGTGCCCCTATCCTTCATTATTTCCTATGGAAGGGAGGAATTGAAAAAGTGTGCCGTCCCTTTAAATGCGAGGGCCAAAACTCCCTTTGGAGTTCAATTATGTTTGTCACAGCCTTGATCTTGGCTCCACCCCCAAAGTCTCCTGGCTCCACCCCAAAGTCCCCAGATATTTCTTAAATTGGACTTGGCAACCCTAGTTTGACACCCCTGCTTAGATAGCTCATGCATGAGCTTGAAGCAGGACATATAGCCCCACCTTCCTGAAAATTCTACTTGAACATAACTAAATAATGAATTAGCCCTCTTATTATTATAGGATGTTATTTTTCCTTTTCATTTCTGTTATAGCAGTTTAGTTTATTTGTTGTTTAATCCACATTCTTAGGAACAGGGTGCACAGTTTAAATCTCAAAAATGAATTATGCATTCACAAGAAATAAGGTATACAGGAGTGGTTGTACTTGGGGAAATTGCCACAGTTTAATAGGAAGCTGCTTTACTCATACGACTTCATACTACGGTTGCCAAGTCCAATTCAAGAAATTTCTGGGGACTTTGGGGGTGGAGCCAGGAGACTTTGGGGGTGGAACCAGGAGACACTGGGGGGTGAAACCAGGAGCAAAGGTGTGACAAGCATAATTGAACTCCAAGGGAGTTCTGGCCATCACATTTAAAGGAACAGCACACCTCCATAGGAAATAATGAAGGATAGGGGCACCTTCTTTTGGAGCTCATAGAATTGGACCCCCTGGTCCAATTGTTTTGAAACTTGGGAGGTATTTTGGGCAGAGGCACTAGATGCTGTACTGAAAATTCGGTGCCTCTACCTCAAAAAACAGCCCCCCCCCGAGCCTCCGATACCTCCAGATCAATCCCCTATGAGGATTGATCTCCACATAGGGAATAATGACGTGCTGACCAGACATTTCCCTCCCCCCCCCCATTTCTGGTGACTCTGAAGTGAGGGATTGGCATCTCTACTCACAAATCGCTGCTAACTTCTTCAAAGTAACACAGACATACCATCCCAAAGGAAGTCTTTCAATTGGAGACTGAAGCCTCCGGCGGTGGAAAGTCACATGGTGGCTGTAGGGGCGGGGCCTCCCCCCACCGACCAGCTGACTGGGGGCAGGAAGGAGCCTGGGAAAGCGGGAGAACCCCCGCTGGGATCTGGGGATTGGCAAACCTACTTCATATATGGTGATAAGATCACCTGGTTTTGCTTTCTGAGGCTATTCTACTATGATGAATTGTACCTTAGTATCTTGTGATGAGAGATTTGTTTATTATTTTAAATCAAATTTTGTTTCTCACATATTATGTGAGAAATTCTGTTTGAAATTCAGTGTGAGAGAAAATAACTACATTTCAAATTCTGAAACTCTAAAGCTGAAATTAATTAGCTTATTAATTTTGACCAAAAACTGTTTAATTAAAGGAGCTCTGTTCGTAGGCTCATGCACTTGGCAGGCTTTCCACAGGCAATCAGTAAATGAAGACAAAAATAGGAGTAAGAATAAAAGAAACACTTTGCTTGTGCTGTGCAGTTGACAGTAGACTCCAAAGCAGAGTTACATTCTTCTAAATCCATTGCACTGTTCACGTTTTCCAAGCCAAAAGAGACTTTCACCATCTGGTTTCTCTTTATTTTGCCTTTGGGGGACCCGAGTCATACTCCTTTCATGGACTATAATTACTGCTTGGGGAAAGCCTCCATAGGCAGAAATGACACTGTCATGTTTCATGTGTGTCTCCTTGAAAATATTGTGGTGGTGGCTGGGTGCAGTCAGGGGAAGATTAGACTACTGTTGGCATCACCAGTGAATAAATTGTCAGCTGATGTTGCCTGCTATAAGAGAAAGCAATAGTGCAATTTGAAGAGATTCCATCAGCAGCAGTCTGGCTTTCATTTTTTTAAAAAAATCGATTTCTCAGATTTTTTTTTCATATATCAAGAGATTCAGGGTATTTCACTGAGATAATATCTGTATCTTTATATTATAGTACTATATTTTTCACTCTTTTGTACTACCATGAAGAATCAGGCCCTGAATTCTGATTTTTAAAAGGCCATTCTGAACAGAACCTAACTTTACAACTTAGAAAAATATAAGGAAGTTATTTTATAACAATGACCTATGAACAGACTTGAGCAGCATTCACAAAATTGCTGTAGTAAAATACAATGGTTGGTATTTTACAGCTTGATTAAATTTTAAATCATGTGGGATTAGCACTGTCATCACAGCTGTTTCTGAATATTACAGTAGGAAAACAGTCTATAGCACAATAAGCTCCTGTACTCTGTCCATCATTACAGAACCACAGCTAAGAGAGAGTATGGGCCTTTTTTTATATTGCTGCTATACCTGAAGTTATGAAAGGGTTTAAAATCCACATGCATAGTAGAATTACATCTCCATTCTTATGCTAGGTTCAGAATGTAACTATTTTAGAAGCCATCGGAATCCAGTTCACTGGAATACTTTAGAATTAGAAGCAACTGATTTTTTTCCTATATAGACTTCTCTCTATAGGATATTATAAGGTCTTATGGCCTTGAGTGGAACAATTTGCCATCTCCTTCTCCCCCTCCCCCTTTAACTGTCTCTCAGCTGTTCTCAACATGCTAAGGGCAAGAGGCAAGAAAAATTAAAGGTGAGGATAGATGACTGGGAAATTCTATCACAATCCCCATCTACTCTTGTAAAATATTGGGGTGGATTCAACCATCCTCCAAGAAGCCTTCCTCCAATTTAAGCATTTGGTTTAGGTAGTCAAATATGGTAACTAACAGTGTAATCCTAAGCAGGTCTGCTCAGAATTCTACTGAAGTCTGCTCAATGGGACTTACTCCTAGGAAAGTGTTCTTAGGATTGCACTGTAAAACACATGGATTTGGATACTTATTTAGGCTTCTATTACCTTCCTGGTGGATTTAAGACCAACCACCTACTTTGGAGGATGGTAGAAGACAGGAGGGCCTGGCATGACTTGGTCCATGGGGTCTCAAAGAGTCAGACTCGACAGTGCAACGGAACAACAACAAACCTACTAGGCAGCAGGTTATATTCCAAGGACATTGGGATTTTGATGTCTGGCCACAGGTATGTATAGTTATTCCTGTTGAATAGTTAGGGTAGATATACGTTACTACTAAGATGGCTATAGTTTCTGTCATATCTCAACAGACTGATAATCATACAAAAATAAATGATGGGAATACCCTTACCACAGGGGCGAGGAAGTGGAGTCTGCTTCCTTTAAAAAAAAAAAAATTGTCAGAAAATGTTTGTTTTAGTGATATTGATAGAAAACACATGCTCTCCAAATCAAAGTAGACTTTTAAAAACATAAGAAAATACTTATGGGATGACACAACATCACTGTGAGGGAAGCAGGTAGTCTTGCTTTATCTCCTTTTAAAGTACTTGAATGCTAATACAGACAGTCTATATTGCTTAACATCCGTGTAAACATTCAAGTAGTGGACTTCCAAGTGTCAATTCACACATTACATTTTTTAGGGTTATGTTTAAGAATCTTATGTATTTATGTAATGTGGCTTTTAGAAAAAGCTTTAAACTGGTATGATAGAATGATTGTAAAAGGTGTAACAATTCATTCCCATTCCATAACTTATAAAATCTTTTAAAAACTATTCAGAGTTCTAGAGGAAAGTGCCTTTCTCTCTTCTATCATTGCTTGGAAATTAATAATAAAAATGCAAACAGAAATCCATCATATCTTGACTCATCTGGAGCCCTTAAGGCTCGCCTGCAGCCTCAGCATGAATATGTAATTAATTTAAAGGACAGTGAACCCTTAGCCATATGGCATTGTGGGTTTTGTTGTTGTTTTTAATTGTGGCCAGCTCTATATTTAACTCAAGGACAAACAGATGTGATAAACAACTAAAGGACAATATCCAGATGCTGCCTTTCTAATTTTCAATGTTATTGACATGTTTATCATTTATTAGTGTCCCTGAAAAATTGTTGAACCATAAAACTGGAAATTGACTAGCTTGTGGTTCAGTTGCCTACACTAAGGCAAGACCCTAATGATACTAATAAATTGGAGTACAGTATACCTTCTACATAGTGTAATAAGCAAGGGTGGAATTGGCTGGGCAGGCTACATTCTTTATTACCTTTTTCCTTGTAGTGTGACATGTCTCCATGTAAAGTAAGGTTTTGAACCTTGGCTAGGAATGTTAGTAGGGAATGCAGATAACAGCTGCCATGACTTGGCTTGGATGTAGCATAAGGGAGCCAAAGATAGTATCTAGATATGACAATGTGTTGCCATGCCCTATTATCAGTAGCATGGGTAGGTGTTACCAGAATGTGCCCAGGCCCTCTGGCAAGATTTGAATTCCTTGTGAACACTGATTGCTTCTGTGGTATTAGAAAAAAGTATGGAATGCAATATGAAATTTCACAACTGCACTTGATTTTATGCTGTTGTTGTCCCTTAATACTAAGTGGATGTAGAGTAAGCTGCTGCATGGCTCAGTGGCACACAGCTCTCCCTTGTGCAGTTGTATCTCATTCTCTGCAGGGCTAGCTCAAGACATTCAGCCTCCATACACACCTCAAACTATTTTGTCACCTGCTCCTTTGCCTCTCACCTCTTCCTATGTTGCTGCCAGTTGGCCAGTTGAGCATCCTCAGTGGGTTGTGGCACCAAAGTGATGGCTTGGGTTGTTCAGTGCCAGTGGTAAACTGCCTCTGATTATTGTTAGAGCCCAGTGTCCCAAGCATGCACATACCCTGCTAGATAGAAAGGTGCACTGTAGTAGCAGTAGTACAATATAACAAAGAGGTTATTTAAATCACTGGCAATTTTAACACATCTCATTATGGCAAATAGGCATGGGTTCTATTAGTACCGCACTGGCTTGCATTCAAAGGTGGGCTTCCTAGAATGAACCAGACATTTTCCTATATAAGTGGTACTGTTGGCCATGCTTTGAGCTATTTTTGATCCCAGAGGTTAGTAGATGTTCTCCCTTCTCCCCCACAAACACTGACTGACATCTAGGCCTGCATTACGATGACAGCAGCATCTGTCATCTGGGCCAGAATGTCTGCACCAGCACATCACAAGAAGCTATGGATAAGCATAACTGTAGTTAATAAACCAACTTCAGACAAGGGTTTCAGATCCTGGTTTGACTTGTCCTACAGTCCTACCTAGCTATAATTGGTGGAATGTTCCATGTCCTACCTAACTATAATTGGAATGTTCACACTAACCATTTATGTTTGCAGTGATGGAGAAACTGAGATTGGGAGAAGACTTTATAAGAAGGGTGAAGGCAATATATACTGACCAACAAGCAAGGCTTTGTAAATGCAGATTTGACGGAAAAAATGATGATTAGTAAAGGAACAAGGCAAGGTTGCCCTCTATCTCCATTGATATTTATAATGACTTTAGAGGTTTTGCTAATGCAAATTCAAGAAGATAAAGAAATAGAGGGACTGAAATTGAAAGGTTTTTCTTATAAATACAGAGTGTTTGCAGATGATATAATGTTTATAAATGAAAACCCCACTCATGTAACACCATTGTTGCTTCGTAAGATACAAGAATATGGAGAATTGGCAGGCTTTTATATAGAGAAAAATAAAAAATTTTGTGCAAAAATATGTTAAAAAGTAAACAGGAAGAACTACAGAGGTTAACAGAGTGTGAAGTTACTTCCAAAGTAAAATATTTAGGTGTGGAAGTAACAACAAAAAATCTGGACTTGTACAAAAATAATTATGAGAACCTTTGGCGTAAGATTTTTGCATCATTATATAAGAAGCAATCTGCTAAATACTTGGTCAAAATATAAAAGATATAGGGATGAGAGGAAACCGCTTTGGATTGTGCTAACAAGTAATAAAATTATATTCAGACATTGAAGAAGAGAAGTGGTTATCATATAAACGGCTGTTAAAAATACATGGAGGAAAGGTGGAATTAAAATCGGCTGAAGAATTACAATATAAGTATAATTGGTTTCAATTGCAACAAATTAAGAGTTTGCTTGAACAGGACATTAAGAATGATGGAATAAGACCATAAGAAACAGAATTGGAGAGAATGCTGTTTGGTGAAAATGAAAAATTGATTTGAAGAACTTATAAATTATTATTGAAATGGTCTGCGGAATATGAAGTAGTTAAATCTGAAATGATAACATGGGCGATAAATATAAATAAAGAAATACAGATGGAGTCATGGGAATACTTATGGAAGAACTCTATGAAAATATCGACATGTTACAACATTAAAGAAAATTGTTTCAAAATGTAATACAGGTGGTATATGACACCTAAGAAACTGGCAAAATTGAACAATCAGATGTCGGACAGATGTTGGAAATGCAAAAAAACAAGAAGGATCTTTCTACCATATGTGGTGGACTTGTGAAAAGGCAAAATAATTTTGGCAAATGGTTCAGCAAGAGATTTCAAAAATTTTGGGATATAATATCAAGAAAGCACCAGACATTTTTCTGTTGGGATTACAAATGGAAATATTTCCAAAACAAGATAGAACGATAATTTTGTATATGCTTTCAGCTGCTCGGATATTATATGCACAGATGTGGAAGCAAGACAAAATACCAGAAAAGTGGGAATGGACTTTAAAAGTTATGCATTGGAGTGAAATGGACAAGCTTACAAGAATCTTAAAAGAACATGATTTAGAGAAGTTTAAAAATGAGGGGAAAATTTCAAAAATATGTTGAAAAACAATGGAATGTTAAATTATATTTGGCGAATTTTGACAATGATTAAACTCTAAAGGAACGTTAAATGGACTAAAGCAAAAAAAAAAGTGAGACTATTGGAATATATTTTTTTTTGTTCTTTTGATAACGACTAAAGTATTACTATGAAGATGGATTACAATTATAACCTATGTTTTTTCTTTCCTTTTCTCTTTTTGCTTTATGATATTTTCTCTTTTATGAAGATTCTTTAATAGATAACGTTGATTACCTTTTGTTTAGCAATTTAGTTAAAATACACTGCCGGGGGTCACCAAAAGGGGGTAGGGTGGAGAAAATGTAATAGTAAGTAAGTAAGTAAATTTATTTTTCTATCCCGCCCTCCCCCGCCAAAGGCAGGCTCAGGGCGGCTCACAGACATGGAATACCATGATTTGGATAAAATACAATGTAAACAGGAGTCTTAAAAATACAATTCAACTACATAAGTTAATTAAAATAGATAAAACAGGTACTATAAGGTGCTATAGATCACAATCATGCATAAGATGACTAGATGGTTACAGGTCGGTTTAGCCAGGTTCTAACTTAAAAGCTAGCTGAAAGAGAAAGGTTTTGCAAGCCCTGCGGAATTGATTCAGGTCCCGCAGGGCTCGCACCATCTCTGGAAGTTGGTTCCACCATCGAGGGGCCATTGCTGAAAAGGCTTGCTCCCTGGTTGTCTTCAGTGTAGCCTCTCTTGGCCCAGGGATTTTTAAAAGATTTTGAGAGCTAGATCTCAGTGCTCTCTGGGGAACATATGGGGAGAGGCAGTCTCTAAGGTAGGCAGGTCCTCGGCCATATAGGGCTTTAAAGGTAATAACCAGCACCTTGTAGCGAACACGGTACACAACTGGCAGCCAGTGCAGGTCCCGCAGCCCAGGCTGTATGTGTTCCCACCGAGGTAGTCCCACCAACAGCCTGGCCGCCGCATTCTGCACTAACTGGAGTTTCCGTGTTCGGTACAAGGGCAGCCCCATGTAGAGGGCATTGCAGTAGTCCAATCTCGAGGTGACCGTTGCGTGGATCACAGTTGCTAGGTCGCTGCGTTCCAAGAAGGGAGCCAACTGCCTCGCCCTCTTAAGGTGGAAGAAGGCGGATCTCGCAGTGGCAGCTATCTGGGCCTCCATTGATAAAGAGGATTCCAGTAGCACTCCCAGGCTCTTGACCCTGCGTACTGGTATCAGTGGCGGACTGTCAAAAGCCGGTAGGGTGATCTCCCCTCCTGGTCCGCTGCGGCCCACGCAAAGGACCTCAGTCTTCGCCGGATTCAACTTCAGCCCGCTCAGCCTGAGCCAGTCAGCCACGGCTTGTAATGCCTGGTCCAGATTTATAATGTATATGTATTAATTTTTAATAACAAATGATAAGTTTTATTACAATATATTATAGTATAATAAATTGTTTTAAATGGAAATAAGGAGGAGATTTGATTAAAATGGGTTTTAGTAGAAAAATAGTTAAAGCTTACAAGAAAATAAAATCACACAACCACCATACAGTCCTAAGAAAAATACAAGGGAATTGGATAGGGAAACATATAAGACACAGACAGGGCTATACTTTACCAATCTTGAAGAATCCAGAAGAATGATCCAATAGCAAAGACGATAAGGGAAGGGGGAACAAGAAACAGCCAGCGTATCTCGCTATAATGGGCCCAATACTGATCAGATATTTGGGGATGGCTCAAACAGCAAGGGTAGGGGTACTGTAAGAGACACACTGAACTGACCAAAACCCGGCCTTCTTATAGCCAAATTCATGTCCAAAGGCAATGTCAGGTGATGCCTGACATCACCCTGGAGATGGCTCCCAGGGGTTTGACAAAAGGATTAACGGGTAGTGATGGTTTTAACTAGTGCAAACCATCATAAAAATAAAGAAAATTAAATGGGCAATCTAATGCCAAATTGTTTACTATTGTGACACCATAACTAACACAATGGAAGAGATCTACATGACAGAATTAAGTTGCTGACAGCGATAATCTTCCAAGATGTTTTATTGTGTCAGACATTTGCCTAGATGGTCAGCAGGAAGAGTCTTTTGTTAGGTGAGAAGATGTAGCAATTCTATTTTTAACAATGAGCTTCTTCATTAACATCTCCAACTGGCCTCTGGGATGTAATATGTGTTCTGGACATCTCTCTGGTATGGAGGTCTGCAGGAAAGACTGTTGTTGTTTTGGGACATCTCAGAAACATGGCTTCTATCAGGGGCTGCTTCTAATGCTGTTGTCTGGATGACAGGAGTGCAGTTGCTGTCTGCAAGACTGGGCCGTTCATCTGGGAAGCATGAACTGGAGTCCTCTTGACTGGGCAGGCATAACAGTCACATAGGCACATGCAGGAAGCTGGTTGGAGCTTGGCTAGAAACACTGCTGCATGATCCATACAGAGTGAATGTCCATACTGAGGCTGGCACAAAGGCCAAATGTTTGTAGTCCAACAAGTCTGAATGTTCATAAGGAGTAGGCATGTGGGTTTAGAGACAAAATACCATAGTGGCTAAGAGTCCATGTGGGCCTGGCATCACAACCAGGGAAATCATAGTCCTTAATGGTGGGAGAGGGGGTCCAGGGCTAACATGGAAGTGGGTAAATAGTCTGCCCTAAAACCAGAGATGTGCAGCAAGCAGATTTAACAAGGGCTGGAGTCCTAACTACCAATAACCCACTTCTAATTAGTATATTCCAGAAGACACACCCATTCATGTGAAGAGAGGGAGTTCTACTTATGACCTATTCCATACATTAACAGTGATGTCATGAAAGATTGTCTATTCCTGATAAGAGGTATTGATTTTCTCTATGCAATGTGGTACTTCTGACATCATGCAACAATTTCAAGACAATACTATTCAAACAGGAAACTAAAGCTAACCCAAATGAATTCCTTTGCTTTTTCTGCTAGTTGCTAATTAAAGACATCCAGTTTGAGTAGACAGCCATTCATTTAAATCAATGATTATGCTTTCTGAATACTAGACTCTGAACTAGAAACAGACCTTGCTTCTCCTTCATATTTTTGCCTCATTTTTATCTTCACTCTTTCTTCATGCCTTGTATCTTCTGTCAAAGTTTGCACACTCCTTTAGATAGTTTCATCTTTTCCCCATACTTTGGGATGGTACAGATATCCAGAAACTGAAGCCAAAACCACCAGATTTATCACAGTCCTAATGACAGCTAACTGCATGCTAGGTGAATTCCTCAATTCCCCAAAACTACATTTTTGCCAGAATATGTGGAGCTCCAGCATTCAACATTTTATTGGTAGTTTTCTCCAAATGAGGAATTACACTTCTGGAAAAAATGATTTTATATTAACTGTGGGAATATTGGGGGTGGTGTTTTATGAGGCTCAGAAAATATAATTAGCTACAGAGAAATATTAGTCAAGTCTTAAATTCAATTTTTATACAAGCTTCACTTAAAAGTTACCTTGTCTACATCAAAAAAGTACTATAAAAGTGTAAGATAGGGGACAGGTTGTGGCTCAGTGGCAGAGCATCTGGCTGACATGCAGAAGGCGCCAGGTTCAGTCCCCAGCATCTCCAATTAAAGCATCCAGCAGTAGGAAATGTGAAAGACCTGTGCCTCAGACCTTGCTGGCAAGTCTGAGTAAACAATACTGACTTTGATGGAACAATAGTCTTATTCAGTGTGAGGCAGTGTCATGTACTCATGGTTGCTTCATTGTTCCTTGGGTAAATCTGTGTTTTTTAAAGTTATGGAACTGGTAGTACTAAATGCTGGTGCTATTAGTTTATATGAAAAGGTCTGTATGTGGAACAGTACTGGAATCAATTTTGATACTAATAAACTTTTGAGTTTGTCCCCGGTGACCTGTATTCTCTGGAGTTACAGCACTAACATTAGTTTAAACAGTATTTCTATTAATAATTTAGGCCAACTTTAAAGAGGGAGTTATAAAAGAATAAACTGATCACTTGAGCCAGTAATATGCTGCTGTGGAACTCCAAATTGCTAGTGTATGCTGTTTTATTAAATATATTATTTCTAGTATGTAGTGTGTTGCTACACACATGCAAATTTTGCTCATTGTACATAACCAGAGAAAAATGAGGGTTGTTTGGACAGAATCAGCCATAGAAATCAGCCATTTCTATTATTGCAGTAGGAAACGCTACTGATTTTTAAAATGATTGAAGTAAAATCAGTGTTTGATGGAAGATTGAGGTAGGACTGATAGTGTTGTATTTATGATGACATTTGAATTATAATATTTATATCTGGCAATTGGGGAATGAGTGACTGATCTCTCCAAAATAAATTTGAGGGTTGGTACCATGGTAACAATGCAGGGGACAAGAAATCTGAAAGACTCTGGACTATGAAACCTAATTTATGTTTTAGAATTCAGTTTGTTCCTCCAGCCTTTATTTGTTTATTTACTTATTTATATCCTGCCTGTCTCCACAGTGAGGACCCAACTGACATCATTCTCCTGTCCTCTGTGGTATCCACACAACAACTCTGGGAGATAGGTTAGGCTGAGAGTGTGTGACGGGCCCAAGATCTCCCATCAAGTTGTGTGGATTCAACAGAGGAAAGGGGATTCAAACCTGGGTCTCCCAGATCCTAGTCAGATAGTCTAAACACTAGACACTAGCTCTATTTGCTTTGTTTAGAATTTGCCTTTCTTACTGAGACTCAAAGCAGACTACTCAGTATTAAGTCAATGGTTAAGAGATGAAGTTATACTGGATCCAGTATTACTACTGAAAAAAACACCTAAATACAGCTGCAAAAATGCTTTCTTCCAGTTTTGTTTAGCCTGGAAGATAGCCCCCATATCTAATTGGCATATCTTATCATCTGGATACATGCCATGGTAACATCAAGATTAGACTATTGTATGTAGGCTTCCCAACCCTCCCGCCCTGGTGGGGGACCCCAGGATTTCCACCCTGATTTCCAGGCTGAGCCCATCTTGGAGGAGCAGCCACGGCGAGCGGAGAAGAGGCCGCCGCGCCGCTGCTGCCGCGCCGCTGCCGCCTCGCCCGCTCCGCTTCTGGGGTGGAAGTGGAGGGGGGGTGGAGGCGGGCCGGGGCTCGCCGTTTCCCCTCCTCCCCCCTAGCTCCACCCCAGTGTCTCCTGGCTCCACCCCCGAAGTCTCCTGGCTCCACCCCCAAAGTCCCCAGATATTTCTGGGGATGGACTTGGGAACCCTAATTTTATGGCACTATACATAGTTCTGCCAGTGAAATCAACTCAGAGGCTCTAGTTGGTACAGAATGCCTTACATGGGTTCAGAATCAAGGTGCCTCCTTCACACAATAGTAGTAATGTATAAGTATGTGTAGAAACTACATATTTACCCTGAGGAAAAATGACCTGATTCCCCCCTTTCCAATGAAAAAGGTTACACACAATGTTTTTTATTGATAGCAAATCTTTATAAAAACAGTCTGTCTTCTTTTCAGGTAATTACAGTATACACCACACTCCATACTGTCAATGTATGCCTGGTAATTATAGTGTATCATGGTTAGATATCTTTGTGTCTTTATGGTAAAAGAATACAGCTTCCCCCTCCAAAGAGGATGGAATATATGTATGTATTTGCTGATCATCCTCTAGAGATGACTGTATGGATTTGTGCTGTATGCTTTGGATCTATGTAACAAAAGACCACTTTTGGACTTTGGGGGAGTATGTTGGTTAGCCTTTGTGGTTGGGCAAGAAATATCTGTTAACATTCTTCAGCTGCACAATTGGCCAAAGGTGTAACCTTTAGTTTGACCTAGTGGTTGAACATCATATTTAAAGAGATCATTAATCTACCTGATTTATGGACAGCTTCTGTCAACACTTGTTACAAAGAAAAATACTGGGTACAGTCTACAGGCAACATGTCCTGCAAGGCATAATTGAAATAAATGAGGCTTCACAACCCTGAAGACAACCCTGAAATCTGTTAGATGAATCAAGAGAAATCTGTTGCTCTCAGGAAGATGACAAAGATTAAGAGAATGAAAGAATAAACCAGATCTTTTTATCTTATAAAGTAGAAAAGAAGAATAAAATATATATACCCACAACCACAGCAAACTAGCTCTGTTCTGATGTTATTTCAGTGCATGGAGGAAGGAGGAATAGGATAATATTCACAAGAACATGAGAAGAGCCCTGCTGGAGCAGACCAGTGGTCCATCTAATCAAGAATCCTGTCTGACACAGGAGTCAACCAGTTCTTCTGGAGATTCAATAACAGGGAGAGAGGCCAAGACATTCTCCTGATGTTGCCTCGACACTGGTATTCAGATGTTTACTGCTTTTTTAAAATTAAAACTTTTATTAATAAAAACTAAAACAAATACATATATCCTTAAAAATAAATCAAGCTAGACTATACAGAATTATTAGGTAGAATTTTTTCCTCAGTTAGAGAAGAGATTGGATGTTCACTTTAATCTCCACGGCTGGTAGCCATTGATAGACCTATCTTTCATGAATCTGTCTAATCCCTTTTAAAAACCATTTATGCCGGTGGCCCTCCATCATCAACAAAGAGGGAGACTGCAACCAAGAAATCAGAAAGAGATTTAGACTGGGATGGGCAGCCATGAAGAAGCTAGAAAAGATTCTTAAGTGTAAGGATGTGTCACTGGTGACCAAGGTGGGATTAATTTATGCCACAGTATTCCCCATTACTATGCATGGCTGTGAAAGCTGGGAGAAAGAAAGTTGATTCATTTGAAATGTGGTATTAGAGTTTTATGGATACCACAGATCGTCAGAAAGACAAATAACTGGGTTCTAGCCTGAACTCTGCCTAGAATCTAAAGTGACTAAACTGATGCTATCATACTTCGATCACATTATGAGAATATAAGACTCACTGAAAAGGATAATGCTAGGAAAAGTTGAAGGCAGTAGGAAAAGAGGAAAACCTAGCATGGGGTGGATCAACTCAATCAAGGAAGCCACGGCCCTCAGTTTGCAGGACGTTTTGGACATCTGCAGGATGTTTTAGAGGACAATAATCCATAGGGTTCCCATAAATCAGAAGTGACTTGACAGCACTTAATACAGATGTATATGTCTGTGGCCAGCACAGCATCCTCTGGTAGCAAATTCCACATTTTATTCACTCATTGTGTAAAGAAGTATTTTCTTTTATTAATCCTGAATCTGCTGCCCATCAACTTCATTGGATGCCCTCAAGTTCTAGTATTCCTTTGGGAGAAGGAAAGAAATTATCTTTGTAAACTCTCTTCACCCCATGCATAACAGGCCTCCCAGCCCCATATACAAACAGATTGATTGTTCATTATACCCAATGGAGACCAGTCTCCATAGGGTACAGTGGAGTGCCCAGCGGACATTCAATCCCCGCCCTGCTTTCTAATAATCCTGAAGTTAGGGAGAGGGTCTTCAAACCAGGGGATCCCCTGCCCCCCATTGGGGATTGGCAACTCTATCTGTTTGTGTTAATCTGAATCCTCTAAATGTATAAAGTAATAATAGAAGGAAAAAGAGTTGTGGAAATAAAGATTACCCCCCCAAAAAACCACACACACACACACACTGGATCCTTCTCTAGACCTTGATCTTTTTCTTTAATCAAGGATATTCCAGGTGTTATGGATTCCATCATCAATCTGTATCCATTTTCATTCAGGCATTTTTTTGGGGGGACTGTGTGATCTCTCAAAACAACCTCACAATTATTCCTATTTTTTATTAAACAAAAAAGGATGGACATCTACTCAAGGTCATTCAATCAGGGCTTTTTTTGTAGCAGGAACTCCTTTGGATTTGGCCACACACACCTGATGTAGCCAATCCTCCAAGATCTTAAAGGGCTCTTAGTACAGGGCCTATTGTAAACTCCAGGAGGATAGGCTACATCAGGGTGTGTGGCCTAACATGCAAAGGAATTCATGCTACAAAAAAAGCCCTTCATTCACTCATGTTCACTCAGCATTTTGCTAGCATGAATTTTTATCTACCATTATTTGCAGTCTGGCCACTAGCTATAGAAGGCACATCACCAGTTTGGTATCTTCTTCTGACTGTCTGAGTTCCTCTGGGTCTTGACCCGCATTTTAAATATGTCTGATAGCATAATCCTTGTTTTGTCTACTCAGAAGTAAGTCTAGGGTTGCCAAGTCCAATTCAAGAAATATCTGGGGACTTTGGGGATGGAGCCAGGAGACTTTGGGGGTGGGGCCATAAGCAAAGTTGTGACAAGCATAATTGAACTCCAAAGGGAGTTCTGGCCATCACGTATAAAGAAACCGCACACCTTTTAAATGACTTCCCTACATTAGAAATAATGAAGGATAGGGGCACCTTTCAGGGCTCATAGAATTGGTCCACCTGGTCCAATCTTTTTGAAATTTGGAGAGCATTTTGATGAGAGTCATCATGCTGAAAATTTGGTGCCTCTACCTCAAATAACAGCCCCTCCAGAACTCCAGATACCCCCAGATCAATTCTCCATTATACTCTATGAGAATTGATCTCCATGGGGAATAATGAAGTGCCCAGCAGACATTTCTCTCCCCCCTCCTCCCCCGTTTCTGACGACTCTGAAGCGGGGGATTGGCATCTCAGCTCATGAGCTGCTGAACTTCCAACTTCTTCAAAGTAACACAGAGCAACCAAAGGTTTACCTTTCCTATGCAAAGGACCTCTGAAAAGATTGTGCAACCAACAGAGGGTCTGGGCTGCTTTCACAGGCATTGGGAGCAGCCATGTTCTTCTGCTTATTCCCCCCCACCCCCATTCAGCCTTAAAGACACAGACACACCATCCCAAGAGGAAGCCTTTCCAAGCGGAGTCTGAAGCCTTTGGAGGTGGAAAGGCACATGGTGACTGTGGGGGCGGGTCTTCCCCCCATCGGCCAGCTGACTGGGAGCGGGAAGGAGCCTGGGAAAGCGGGAGAACCCCCGCTGGGACCTGGGGATTGGCAAGCCTAAGTAAGTCCCACTCAGTTCATTGGGACTTTCTCCCACGTAATGTGCAGAGGACTCCAGCGTGAGTTATTCTGTCAGATTTCCGGTTTCTCCAAGCAAAGTACCTTTGCTGTTCATAACAGCAAAATCTGCACTGAGCCAACATTTAGAACAGCAAGGAAGTCCTCTTCTGAGCATTCAAAAGTCGAAAGGGTTGAATTAACAGCATGGACAAAAAGCTTCTCTAGATTGGATCCTACACTTGGCAGATACAAGGAAATTACAGAAATGGATCTTCTTTCTCCAACAGCCTCCTGTCCCCCACCCCCCGCCCAATTCCTTTGCCAAGGTTCAGGTTCCTCCTAATGAAAATGCCATGTGGCCATTTGCAGGACAACCAGACATAATTGCCCCCTTTTTCTTTTCTTTTAGTAGAGGAGCCTTGTGGATCCCTGCCTGCTGTAAATGTTTGGCTGTTGTGATATATTTCAAAATATATAAAAAATCTGCAATGGCCTCAACTTGGGCTTTATCAGTGGCTGTCCCATACTTGTAGAACAGCCTCCCAAAAGAGGTCAAGGGGGTCTTCTACCCTCCTTTCCAGCAAGACTGTTAAACGGAAAATTTCTGGGGAGTTTTTGGTCAATCTGACTCTGGACAAGAAAAGGAACGTTTTACTCATTGTGTTGAGTGGTTTTATATTGTTTTTAAAATGCAATTTTAAATGTATTTTATAATGTTTCTAGTGTTCAGTTTTTTATGTTTTATACAGTAAACTGTTAATATAGTTTCTATTTACTTTTGTTATTCACCTTGGGTCCTGAGCTGTTCATCTTCGTGGGACTACGTTTCCGCAGGCCTGCCACTGGGAGGAGCTAGCAAGCTTATAAGAAAATTCTAGCATTCCAAGAGTGCTAGCTTCCTCCTCACACACAGTTAGCTTCCCGTCCAAAAGTCACGTGATGTGGGAGAAGCCAGCACTCTTCCCTCAGTTCTCTTTTTGCCACCACAGAGAGAGGACTAGTTCCAGCGAGCTGTTCACTTTGTGCTACTCAGATGCTACTATTTTAACATGCCTTTATTCAAATGGTGTTATGAATGTGAGATGAAGATGGCATAAAAATTGATGACTGTCCATTGTGTTTCTCTGCCTTGGCTCCTCAGGCCAAACATGTACTGGAATAACTTCCAGGGCTCAGGTGATGACTCCCCTGTGGGGGCTGGCTCTGATGGCAACTGATACCTCAGAAGGCACTCCTGACAATCACCAGAAATCCAGAAGGAGTAAAAGAGAATGAGTGCTCGCTTCAGCAGCACATATACTAAAAGGGGGATGATGCAGACACAAATTTCTGTCAGCGTTCCATATGTATGCCACTCTCAGACTACATCAGTCAGCAATACAAGTCCCTAAACCGGCTGATGCTTTGGCATCCAGGGTGGGCTCTAAACCTGAAAGGGAAGGAAAAATCCTGTGACTGTGCACAGTGCTCCCCACCTTCCCCACCACAACAGACCCTTGGTTGGCTGACATTTTCAGCCGCTGTGTGGTGCCATCAATCACCATTGCCTCAGCGCCGTGTGATGTCCTCACCTGGTTCCAACCATTGCTTTGGAACCACTGCTTTGGCACCAATCCCTGTTGGAACCACAGGTCAATCACCATCACCTTGGCACCATGTGGCATCATTAGTTGGTTTCAACTGTCGCTATGGAACCACTGCCTTGTTACCAATTCCTGTCAGAACCACAGGTCAATCACCGTCGCCTTGGCACCATGTGGCACCATTAGCTTGTTCCAACTGTTACTCTGAAACCACAGGTAATTCACTGCTTCGGCACCAATCCCTGTCGGAACCACAGGTCAATCACATGTGTCATCATTAGCTGGTTCCAACCGTCACTCTGGAACCACAGGTCATGCACCGCCTTGGCGCCAACCTGTCGGGTTCATCCACACTAAGACATGGTTCAGAATGAGTACTCTGTTCCCCACTGGTGCCTCACAGAGTGCCCTTATTATCAGATGGGGGACTGGTGGAGCACCATGAAGATAGTAGAGGATCTGCAGGGTGTGTTAATTGATGACACTTCTGCTTGCAGATGCTGACCCTTTCAAAGATGGTACTGTTGCCTCATATTGTTCTCTGTCCCATGGGGACATCATGAGGGTTCAGGGCACTGATCATCCTGGTGCTGATGCAGTTCTGATTTGGCCTTAGCTTCATCGCCTGGTGGTGCCATAGAAGAAGATTAGCCCAGATTTTATGTATGGCTAAAGCATTAAAGCTACAGTTTACAGCTTTAGAACCTAACAGCATGGATCCACTCATGCAAGCCTTATTTACTTCCAGTAGCCCTTCCATTACTTAAGGCATTCAGGTAGGTGATGCTCTCAGTATGACCCAAACCAGCTTCTACTTCACCTTCAGGTGGAAGCCAAGAGATTCTTTAAAGGGTCAGTGCCTCTTACTGTGGGTTTCTGTTTCATCACCCTACAACCAGTTCTTTTTATCTGAATTTATTTTACCTAGGGGCCAAAATGGCTTCTGTAATTCTCCTAATATAGGGAGAAGTGAAAGCTATCAAGGTCAAAAGAGGTCAGCTTTTCCTCGGTGCCATGGAATTGACAGTGGTCAATTTCACTGCTTTGATGGATGTCCATAATAGACTTCTGTGCCAGAATATGCTCCCCTACATGACAGAGTCACCTTGGGATAAGTAAATCCTAGCAAACACATTAGTAGAGGGTGGAGTACGCCTTGGCAAGCAGCAGATCAATGCTGCTTGGCATGCGACTGCTAGCCATAGCAGGACCATGGGCTCCAACCATCACTATGTGATAAAAGATTGATTCTGTACGATAACATGACCTTTCCTTATTTTTATGGAAAAAATTGATTACAATCTTTCCAGGGATCAGGTAGACCTTCTTACCGTGCTACTAATGGTGGCATGTTTCCAGAGGGAAACGAGCCAGGAAGTACGTCCTGTATGGGCAATGCTGGCAGGGATAATGACCCTTCTTGCTTCATTCAACTGGTTAGGAGCTTGTATTCTCTGAGTTACCTGCTATCCTATCTTCAACTGACACTGTCTCTCACTAGACTCATTCCATCCTTACAAAGGGTGCAGTAGTTCATGATACAGCTACATCCCCAAGACTTATGGTGGAAACAGCCTCTTCTTGACCTGCATCCTAATCAAATTCTGCCTAACCTTAAGTTAGAAGGCTAGCCTTACAAGATATTATCTTGCTTCTGTACCACAACTGCTGTTGTGCCAGATTTTAAGGATGCATATATCTATATTTCTGTACACAAAGTCTGCAGGGAGTTTTTTGAGGTTTACCCTGGCTGGCCAAAACTGTGACTACTCAGTTTTACCTTCTGGGTTTGATTCTACCCCAAAGGATTTTTAGTCAAGATGCAGGTCAGTAGCAATATCTCACCTGCATTGACAGATGTGTATAGTCTTTCCCTGAGGGATGCCTATGCATAGCAGAGGTCCTGCAAAGCCTTCAAAGAAGCATAGAATTCTTTGAACTACTTAGGATTTCTTCCAAGAGCATATTTGCTAATCACTTTTGAATTTTCCACAATGGCAATACAACCAGTGCAGAGAGACTGCAGCAAGGTGCTGGATTGAGACTGCTGTGTCAACTTTAAAACTAGACCATATGAGACCACTCCAAATTGGTTCCTTAGAGTTTCCATCCACACTCATAACATTGTCAGCTTTCCATCCCTAGAGCTATGCTGACATCTCTAACTTGGTGGTCTGACATGTCCAAGCTCATGACAGGTGTTGATTTTAGAGGATGACATCATGATATTCGCATCTTCACTGGCAAATCCTTGAAAGGATGGGGCGCACATTGTGCTGACACTACCGCCCAGGGACTGTGATCCCATAAGGAGTCCAGTGTACACATTAAGATGTTGGAGCTCCATATAGTGAAGAGAGTTTTCTTTCTCTCTCTCTCTCTCTCTCTCTCTTCCTGCACACTGACAATACCACAGTAGAATGCTACTTCCTCTACTGGAAAGCAAATCTTCATTGAGCAATCACCAGCAATGTACAACTCAGTGCCATTCTCATAGCATGTAAACTGAATTGACAGGCAGACATGCTAAGCAGGATTTTTGACGCCGCCCATGAATGGTCTCCTTTAGACTGCTGCCAGCAACTGGTGTTCTGACAGTGGGGTCTTCAACAAATAGACCTATTAGCACTTCAGGTGAACACCAAAGGCTCTGTGTTTTTTGCTCAAAACCAGCAGTCTGAGAGCACTCCCTAGCGGATGTCTTCCAGCTAACCTGGAAGGGCTATCTGTTTTTATGCATTCCTTTTCCTAGCCTGCTAAAACAAGGTGGTAGCCAAACCTTTTAGGGGCAAAACGACAGTCTTTCTGGTGGCTCCTTTCTGGCCATGGAAACCATGGTTCCACATACTTTGGGCCCTAAACAGGGGAGTACATCACTGTGTTTCCCAGATACCATTTTGGTCCTCACCTATCCGTTCCCTCCCTGAGAGTGGCAGTGTAGTTAATTTGACCCTCGGACCACTTCCTGGGAGGGTACTGGTGGTCCTGCTGGACATTCTTATAAGTCAGGTGGGAACAGTCTGGAGTTAGGTGACTTCGGACAGTATATATCCTAAGCTCTGTGACATTTTTCACATATTTGACCTCAATATCAAAAAAAGAAGGGCTACCTAATACTTCCTTTAAGGTGTATTTAGCAGCTATTTCTAACTCTCATGAGCACTTTCGAGGTACAGCTGTTCTTTGTTTTGTTTGTTTTTTTGCATTCCCTGATTCAAAACATTTCATAAGGGGTCTCAATACTTTAGATCCAGTTCCTGTATTGCCAGTCCCTCTGTGGACCTGGTTACTAATTTTGCAAAAATGGTGCATGAACTGCTTGAACCAATTGCCTTCTATGAATTGTTTTTTTCTCTCATCCAAGGTTGCTTTCCTTGTAACCATTGTATCAGCCACGAGAGTGGTGAGCTTACTACTCACCTCAACTAAGAGTAGAAAACAGTACACACTCTAGAGGTGCAGAGAGCGCTCCTTATTTTATCTAGACAGAACAAAGGAGCTTTGTAAGACACCTCTTTGTTGCTTTAGAAGACACCACCAAGGGCATGGTGCTTCTGCTCAAACGATATCCAGATAGATTTGTTCAGCTATAATGCTGGCTTATTCAGGTGCAGATGCCTGATGTCTTGTAATGTGCTCAACACACTCTACACAGGCTCAGGCTTCATCTGCAGCATTTGCTTCAGGTCCCCCTCTTCTCGACATTTGCCGAACAGCACCCTGCTTGTCTCTGTCCACCTTCATATACCATTACATGGTGAACATGAATTCTCGGAGAGTTATGGCTGTGGGAAAAGCAGTACTGAAAATAATGTTTCGGTGAGACATCCCACACCCACCTCCAAAGTAGGTGAACTTGTTAATCTCTCGTGTGGGACTGCACAGAAACCATGAAGATGAAAATGGGGGTTGCACTTACCTGTAACCTTTGTTCATCAAGTGGTTTTCTATGCAGACACACATCCCTCCCTCCTTCCCTGTTGTGGGTGTCTTTCACTCCTTAGTGGCAGCTGGTGGAGAACTGAGGGAAAAGTGCTGGCTCCTCCCACATCACGTGACTTTTGGGCAGGAAGCTCACTGTGTGTGAGGAGGAAGCTAGCACTCTTGGAATACTAGAATTTTCTTATATGCTCGCTAGCTCCTCCCGGTGGCAGGCCTGCAGAAACACGGTCCCATGTGTGCCTGCACAGAAAACCACTCGATGAACAAAGGTTACAGATAAGTGCAACCCCTGTTTTAGGATAAAAGTGGGTTATAAATATTTATACAGCTTTCATATTCAAGAATTATCCTTTTAAATCTTAAAAAATTGGACTTGTTCTGGTTCACTCATTTCCAGAATTCAGACATTCCTTTTGTTTGTTATTTTATATTTTCCGTCTAGTTTAAGACACTCCCTATAGACATAGGACATACTTTTTGGCTTAATTCCTGGGATTAATAATAAATACATATGCATAAATTTTAGCTCAAAACATATGGCATCCTACTTCCAATAACCTTGTAGTTTTTCCATTTTAATTTTTTCAGATCTGTGACTTTAAAAAGTATATCTACATAAAAGATTCTCTAAGAATATGCTTCTTGTACTTAGCCCTTCATGTATTAGAACTACCCTTTTACCATCAAAACAGTAGCTGTTTCCCTCATCAATTTCATTCTGTTCTTATACTATGTTGAGAAAACATTATGGCTATCACATCTTCCCATGTGCTAAATATTCCTTATCCAACTCCTAACTTTTGCCTCTTTTCATCCTCTCTTTTTTCTTCCTGTATAGATTCTTGTGAAATTATTCTCATGTGTACATTCTTATGAAATATGTTCATTCTCATATAACACATAGGATAAAAATATGTTCTAGCCAACTATTTTTTTTCAGGAGGGCAGCTCTAGTTAAAATCTATCCTGGAACTCTTGCACTTTCAATTTATCATAAGTTTCCCCCAGGAAGCTTGAAACTAATGTGGGTCTTCCAGCACTAACAAAAATGATTTAAAATGGAATTACCAAAGAACATTTGTGACCTCTATAATGATAGGAATATTTCTCATCTAGTAAGAATTCAATGTGAAGTTCCAGTATGAAAGCACCCAAAAATTGTTTTGAGTTTTTTGAAAGACCTAAGATATCTTAATGTTTTCAAGACATGCATACTGGCTAAAGTTTGGGATTTTGTTTTATTTTCCATAAAGAAAGGTCATACTAAGTAACAAATTATGAGTGATCTTATTTAACTGATGTCTGAAATAAGAAGACTGCATTCAGACATGCCACTGTAAGGGTTGAGAAAAACATGCCCAAACCCTACTTGTTTCTGGGCTTGTGTATCTTGCTTCTTTCTTCTCACATCTCTTCTCATGGTGAGAATTATAATTAAACAATAACCCCAGTTATCCATGTTGCACAAATGCAGGGACTGCATTAAATGTAATTAATCCCATCCTTCTCCAGATAATCCATTAACCAGATCCATTAACCAGATAATTCATTAACATAGTGGCAAGTAACCAGAGTTAGTGTTCAGCTGCAATTCTCAGTAGGGCTTTTTTTTGAACAGGAACGCACAAGAATGCAGTTCCGGCTGGCTTGGTGTCAGGGTATGTGGCTGAATATACAAATGAGTTCCTGCCAGGCTTTTTCTACAAAAAAAGCCCTTCAATATAAGAAGGGGAGGGGACGAGTAAGGCATGTACATGAGGCAAGTAATAAGCTGAGTTTGTGCACATTTCCCCTCAAAACAAATGATGTCTGATTGCATCCTTAGCATGTTACATCAGTGCCACAAATGGAAAAAGTGTGACAACTAATGGATGTAGGGAAGAAACCCCCCAAAATCTATATTCTTTAGCCCTAAACAGTTAGCTCAGGAGTAGGTTTTGCTGCTGTCAGATCAGGGTTATGTAGAAGAAGCATTTTTATGAACTGGTGTTGCAACATGGGTGGTGTCTATTTGGTTATAGTGGCTGCCTGAAATATTGCTGTCTCATCATGAAAATCAATGTGACTGCATTTTTGTCACCAATAGGAAAGCAGTAATTCAAACAAATGTGAGGCTATCCTAGCTATCGGCTCTATACAGGGCCGGCTCGCCCACTAGGCAAACTAGGCATTTGCCGGCAGGGCAGGGGTGCCAAAGTCAGCCCTCCCCCCCACCCCCAGGCAGATCCCTATTTGCCTCCCCCTCCCTCCCAATTTTAATGCACAGGTGAAGCACCACGGAGCCCCGTGCTCCCAGGGCTCTTTCAAGGCTGCCCCCCCCACTGCTCAGCTGATCAGCAGATAAAGCAGCGCAGAGGCTGGCAGCTCCTATGCCAGCCTTCTACGCACTCTCCAGGATCAGTGCTGGGGCAGCGGGAAGGATAAGGAGCTGCTAAAAAAGTGCCCGCTGCCAGCTGACGCCTCCCCACTTTCTCCCTGGATTGCTTGGGGAGGAAGTGGGGAGGAGGCAGCAGCAGTGGCCGCTTTTTCAGCAGCTCCTCATCCTTCCCACCGCCGCTGCCCCAGCGCTGATCCTAGTGAGCGCACGGAAGGCCAGCATAGGAGCTAACAGCCTCTGCGCTGCTGATCAGCAAGGGGGGGCAACTTTGAAAGAGCCCTAGGAGCATGGCGCATCACCATTCTTTACCCGGACATTAAAATTGGAAAGGAGGGGGGGCACTGCAGAGGGGGCATGGCATGGGGGGCAGTGGGCAGCAAGGCTGCCTGGAGTGCCATGCACCCTAGGGTTGTCCCTGGCTGTGTATGAAACACTCTTAGCTTTCTTGTGAAGACTCTAGGAAGCAGCACATTCATCAGAGTGGAACAGCTGGTGGCAAGATATGAAATAGCACGTTGCACCAATTTCTCATGTTATTTTCAGTTACATGATATAAAATGTTCCTTATATTAAGCACTGAAAATTTTAGCACCTTTGTCACCTCAGATATTTGTAACTGCCATAGGGAAACTACTTTAACATGCAGGTAGTAAGATAGAGTGCTTGATTAATAGCCATTTCCCCTTTCCAGTTTTATGCAAGAGTATTTGGAAGATGGTCTTTCACTCTATTTGGCTTGCAGAGTTTTAGGATACATGTATGTTTAACTTCCAGAGAGTATATATCCATGACAGTGATTATGAAGCTATTTTAATTTCTGGACTAGGGCGCTAAACAAAGAAATGTTTAGGTTTATGTAAGATACAAATCATGCCTAATAGAATTATCTACAAGGCAAAGAAAGGGTGCAAGGGGTCCTTTGTCTATTGATAGGAGCATACTCTCTATGCCAGGAAGTTAACACATGGCAGATTATTAGTTAACCTTAGTACTGTTTGAAAGGCTGAAAGTTCTTTAACCTGTTATATTGTGTTTTTTGTACAGACCATTTAAAAGGAGAGATAACCCAGAGGCACATGCAAAAAGCAGCTCAAGGTAAGTGTATTGCAGGCCTTTCCAGACAAGGTTTTTTTCCCACATAAATATGTAGGGGCATGTTTTGCACAACCAGCCGTGTTCTCCTTCCCTGTTTCTCACAGTGATGAATACATTGTCTTCATGTTGGTCAAGAGTTATGCAGCACAATTTTTATTTGGAGCTGTCTTGATAGCCATAAAGTCATTAAGACATTCATGAAAAAAAAAAACTGTTTGGTAGCAAGCCTAATCAGGGCTGTGCTGAAATCCAAATACATAATGAAACATATCATTTCAATTTGAAATCTTGGTGATAACATTTTCCAGCTGCCTCTTTTATTTAAAACTCTTCTCTCTATAGAGATACTTCACTTAAATGTTGAATAATGATGATCTGTTTTCCCTGATGGACCAACTTCAGATGTGGATTTCTCATTTAAGGACTCTCATACTTTATTCATTTATTGGAACTTATTTATACGATTGCCTTTTCTTGCATGGACAGAGGATTACTGATTAGACACATGTTTACTATTGCCAGTAGTGCTGGGTCAAATTACCAAAAGTGCACCACAGTGGACAAGGTATGCTGTGATATAGTCCCATTCTCAGGATCAAGGTGCAGGACCAAACTACAGATTGTATCACGGTTGGTACAGAAGGTTTCTAAACCACTGCTGTAAATAATTAATCCACATAATTTGTGAGCCTTATTAGTGTTATTTCTCTGGCACAATGCTCCTAGTATTGGGTTGGCATTAGACCTTCACTCACAGTCACTTCCTGGGCCTTGTGCAAAGATGGCAAACAGATGTGGAGAACTACTATGACATTTTGGCAAGTGATCCAAATTTTCACTTAGAATACTACAAATAGATGAGGATACTAGGGTTGCCAAGTTCCCTTATCTTGATAGTGGGGGGCATTCTGGGGGGTGGACAGGAACATCCCACTTGAAAATGATGTTTTGGACCACTTCCTGTAAAACCAGAAATGGCCCCCAAAATAGTAAGTGGGACGCAGTTATTTGATTGGTCCCTTTTGCTAGGAGGCAGCAAAAGGGACCACACAACTAGCTGCCATCCATTTCATGGCCAGTTTTGCTTCCCCTCACTTCTAGTTGCGGGGGGGGGGGGGGAGGAAAGTGAAACTGATCATTGAGAAGGCTTGCAGCCAGTTTAGCTGTTAGCCTAAACTTGCTGCAAGCTTTCTCGCCTATCAGGGTCACTGAAGGCCAACCACTCAAATGGCTTGCAGCCATTCATTTTGGGAAGCCCTTCCTAAATCGGGATCCCCCGCTGGACCAGAGGGCTGGGATCCCTAGAGGATGCTTACATAGGAGGAGGTCTTATACTTGGGCCTTGGTCCAGAGCTGTGGAGCCTAGCAATGTAAAATAACTATCCCAGACCTACCTTTAGATGAGCTTTAAACTACTGGATAGTTTGGGATTACTATTGTTGTTGTTGCCATCAAGTTGCAGCCTACGGCAACCCCCTTAGGGTTTTTCAAGGCAAGAGACATTCAGAAGTTGCCTTCTTCTGTGTAGCAATCCTGGTGGTCTCCCATCCAAACATTGTTCAGGGTCAACTCTGCTTAGCTTCTGAGATCTGACAATATCAAGTTACCCTGGGGTCATCCTGAGAAAACAGGGAATTGTAATTCATCTACCTGTAGTCCATGCTATTCAATGCTGACACTAGGAGGCAGAACAAGCAAGATGTCTACTTTCTGTGAACCAGAGACCTTGACAAAGGACTGTCAAGAGCTACTTAGGGTCCTGGCAATAAAAAAAAACCCTAAGAAGCAAAGGAAGAGAGATAGAAGAGGGGTATGCAGAGAATGGTAAAACTGAAATAGGCCCCACTGACATTAGGAGAATTCACTTCTTTATTACTGCCCATATAAAGACAGTTAATTCCATGTTAATTCTGTGTGAAGTGCTTCTTTTTGTCTGTTCTGAATCTACTGCCGGTTAACTTCATTAAGTGATCCCTAATCCTGACTTAACGTTCCACATTACAGTATATATTCAATCTGCAGATTATATCACATGTATGCCTAAACGGCATCCTTAAACAGCTGTTGAGTACAGTAGAATACAGATGACTCTATGCTGCAAATTGTCATTCACTGCTTTCCATTCACCTCTGTGACTGGGTTTAGAGTCCCATTACTTAAAACCCTGCTGTTGCAATGATACCTGGTGTTTTCATAATGACTCAGAATATTTATGTTACATTTCCAAGCACTGCTGATACGTACAGTGTTGGAAGTGGTTGAAGCTGAGCACAGTTTTTTTATGACCACTTACTGCTGAGCAGCTATGTGTAGAGTGCAGGTTATTATTTACCTATGGCAGTGCTAAAGAGAGAATGGGGAGGGTAGATCTCAGAATAGTAGCTGTGCTACCTCCATAGTGATTACTGAGAGGCAAAAGGGTAATAGAGCATTTCAATTCCAGCAGTATGTGGTATAAACATTACTTATTGTATTTATTTGTTTACGTTGTTTATAGTCTGGTTTTCTCACTGAGACTCAAGGCAGATACACAGTGTAAATCTAATATAGTCAACAGGATGTGACATTCAAGAAACAAGGCAACTGCAGTTTGAATTGCAGAAAACTGAAGGAGCTGAAACAAAGCATAAGCATTAACATGACATGTTAAATTATGCAGAAAGTACATTGCAGAATCAAAATAACAGACAGTCCACAGTCCCTATACCTTTGCCAAAGAATATTTAACATTTTGTTATGGTACAGCTCTAATTACCTGTGTAAAAAAGCCCTCCTAAATAATGCAGCTTTGTATAGTTTGCTGAAAGCCAAGAGGGTTTCCTGACCTCATCAGGCAGGCCATTCCATAAGGGGAAAGCCACAACAAAAAATGCATGTCTTTGGACATTTGTTGAGTGGCTGTTGCAAAAGGCCCTATTCAAACAAATGAGCAGTAATGGTGAAGCATGGGGGACAAGCAGACCTGCAGATGTGAGGGACCAAGACCGTGAAGGGTTTTGTATGTGATAGCCAGTGACTTGAACTAATCTCACTAACTGATAGACAGCCAATGGAGTGACTGCAGAATGCAAATAATATGCTCCTAATAACCAAACTGTGACATTCTGCACCAACTGGTGTCTCTATGTTGACTTTGAAAGGTGACCTTTGTAGAGTGCATTATAGTACTGCAGTCTCAATGCTTACCATGGTGTGGATCCAAGTGGCCAGATCAGCCAGATCAAGATAAGAGGCCATCTTTCAGACTGGACCAAGTTGGAGGCAAGTGTGGTGTTTTGCAGCAGCATTAACTTGTTTCTCCAGCAGCAATACCAGATCCAATATAACTCCTAGGCTCTAACCAAGTCAGTGAGGAGCAGCTGAATTTCATCAAAAGTGGAAAGCACATTATCCTTCAAGATCTCCATCTTTCCAATGAACATCACTTTCATCTTGTCTGGGCTCAATTTTTTCTACTTTAAGCTATTTAACTATAGTCATCAGGGAGTGGTTCAAGACATCTACCACATCACCTGGGGGTGTGAATACAGAACTGTAGAGCTGGGAGTCATCCGTCTACTGATGATATCCATTTCCAAAGCTGCAAATGATTTCTCCTAAAGGCATTACATAGAGCAGGGGTGGCCAAATTGCAGCTCGGGAGCCACATGTGTCTCTTTCACATATATTATGTGGTTCTCAAAGCCCCAACCACCTTGTTGGCCAATTTGGAGAAGGCATTTGTCTCTTTAAATCACTTCTCCAAGCCAATCCAGCCAGCGGCTTGGAGAATGCATTTAAAGTTGCTTTCTTTCCACCTCTCCCTCTCTCCCCTTATCTATTTGCCTTCCTTCCTTCCTTGTGGCTCTCAGCGATCTGATGTTCGTGTCTTGTGGCTCTCAGACATCTGACATTTATTCTATGTGGCTCTTATGTTAAGCAAGTTTGGCCACCCCTGACATAGAGGTTGGGAGCTATTTTGTGGAATCCCACAAAACAACTGTCAAGCTGATGATCACTGGTCTCCGACAGCAAACCTTTGAGTTGAATCAATGAGGAACTGTTTAAACCAGTCCATGGCACATCCCCTGAGACCTATGTCTGTCTCCAAACACCTCAACTGGATGGCGTGATCTCCTGAATCAAATGCTGTAGACAGAAAAAAAAACATGGCCTCTTTGACAAAGGTCATCACCTAAAGCCTCCAGGACCATCTGTGTCTCATAGCCTGGTCTGAAGTCAGATTGGAAAGAGTCGAGAACACAAGCCATCCAAGAAGACCTGCAGCTGATCTGCTGCGGGAAAGGCGGATTAGAGACTAGAGGTGTTTTCGCACTCACGTTTTACTGGCGCCACGACCCTCCTGACGCCGGCGAATCTGCATGGATTTCGCAACAGAAGCGCCGGCGCTCCCAGAAGCGCCGGCGCTTTCCGTCGCTAAGCCAGCGCAAACGTTTTCCTGCATCTTTGCGATTTCCGTTTGCGCTGGCTTAGCGACGGAAGTAGCCGGCGCTTCTGGGAGCACCGGAGCTTCTGGTGCGAAATTCATGCAGATTCGCCGGCGTCAGGATGGTCGTGGCGCCAGTAAAACGTGAGTGCGAAAACGGCCTAGGTGATAATTGGCCATGTTGTTTTTCTGAAGGGATTTAAAATAATAATAATAGGCAGGTAACACCTTGTTGAGGGGCTGAGGAAAGGTGCCATGAGCTAGTGACTGATTTATGATGGATATCAAGGGCTCATTAATGTGGTTCTTACATTATTTTAGCAGCCAGGATGGACAAGGATCCAGTGTACAAGCGGTGGCCTTCTTAGAACCCAGGAGCCTGTCAGCATCCATCATGGTAACTGGGTCAAAGTGGTCCATAATCAGACCACATGAAGTATTAGACCTTTCTTCTGCCGGCCTAAATTACAGGTGGCATTCAGATCATATTCCTGTTCAGATCATATTCCTGTTCTTTTATCAGCAAAAAAAACCTTTGCAAAGGTATTGCAGCTAACTGTCGAAACAATGAAGGCTCTGATTTAGGAGTTGGGATAGTTGTGAGCCAGCTGAGGCTCACTGCTACTTCATAGGTGTTCAGTGGACTCTATAGCTTGCTCTGTTGGATGTATAAATTGCCCGCCAGTGTCTTTTTAAGTATCTTCTAGGCATCCCACGTAGATCAACCACAGGGCTGGCTTTCACCTCAAGGGTGGGAGAAGCTGACAAAGAGAAGCATTGCTGGTAACTTAGAAGAGCTTCACCTTCCAAGCTCCCACCACAGCCTCAACAAAGCTTGTGTTTGGAATCCTATAATCCCCCAAGGCATTTTGTAATCCAGAAGGATCCCTGATTCTCAGTGCATGAACCATTTCAACTGCCCCCCCCCAAGTTTTTGCTTTGCTTTTCTGTCTTTGACAGTAGCATTTATTGGTCTTGGTACTTTGTAAGTTCTCTTGGAGTTTGTATTTTTTCCTTCGCACAAATGATGGGTTTGTATTCTTGGTTGCATCACTGTGTTGTAAGAGCAGACACCTACATTATTTTAAATGACATAAAAGGTGAACTGTGATTTTTCTGCCAAGATTAATTTGTTCAAATGGGGTTATTACAGCTCAAAGCTATGTAAGTTAAGACTTCTAGTTGGAATGTTTGCTCTCTGTGGCTTGGAACTTGCCTAGTATATCTAAGGAGTTGGAGATTTTTTGCCAGTTCCCCCTCCCATTCCTAGAGACCCCTGTCCTTGAGGAGTAGCATTTAAGGATGGGCTGCTGAGAAAAGGGGGACATCAGTTAAAATCACCCCCCTTGTGCCTGTTGAAATTTCAGGTTATATTTTTACTTTGGATATAGCATGATGGACAGAGCTGATGCTATGTGAGGGTTGTTGTCTTTCCATTGTGCTAATGCAGTCTGTTCAGATTTTTGTTGGGAGAATGGAGAGATCTGATGAACATGCAACACTGATGCAATAAAAGGTGTGGGTTTTTTTAAGTTTCAAAAACAATTTTTTTTTTGAGACAGGGCTTTTTGTAGCAGGAACTCCTTTGCATATTAGGCCACATATCCCTGATGTAGCCAATCCTCCTGGAGCTTACAGTAGGCCCTGTACTAAGAGCCCTGTAAGCTCTTGGGGATTGGCTACATCAGGGATGTGTGGCCTAATATGCAAAGGAGTTTCTGCTACAAAAAAAAGCCCTGATTGGAGATAAGACTGTGATACAGCCATACATATGATAAAAGAACTAATACTATAGTAATGTACAGTAAGGTTTAAAGATTATGCATGGGATAGAGAAGATAGACAAAGAAGTACTTTTCTCCCTTTCTCACAATACAAAAACTTGTGGGCATTCAATGAAATTCCTGAGCAGTCAGGTTAGAACTGATAAAAGGAAGTACTTCTTCACCCAAAGGGTGATTAACATGTGGAATTCACTGCCACAGAAGGTGGTGGTGGCTACAAGCATAGACAGCTTCAAAAGGGGAATGGATAAGCATATGGAGCAGAGGTCCATCAGTGGCTATTAGCTGCAGCTTATTGTTGGAACTCTCTGTCTGGGATAGTGATGCTCTGTATTCTTGTGCTTGGGGCGGGGCACAGTGGCAGGGCTTCTAGCCCCACTGGGGGACCACTTGATGACACTTGGGTTTTTTGGCCAGTGTGTGACACAGAGTGTTGGACTGGATGGGCCATTGGCCTGATCCAACATGGCTTCCCTTATGTTCTTAGAAGTAAGACTAAAATTTTATGTCAACAAATGAAATAATCTGAGGGTTCTTTAAATTACAGAAAGTGCAATTTAAGAATCTAAACAATACAAGAACAGTTCTGGTAAAAGTGGACATCAGCTCTGAACAATAAAAGAGTCCCAACAGAGAGTCATCTTAGAGTGTGCATTAAAAGTGAAGCCATTCATGGTAGCTCAAGTTAGAAGGTAGGAAATCTCATTCTGTCATGAAACAAAAGACCAGTTCCCAGATGAGCACCAATTTGACATAAGCATTTACAGAACCAGATTGAGGTTGATCCACCAAGGCAGAGCTTTTGTGCATGATAAATTGTGCAATAAAAGGATATGATATCCTGAAGCAGGTTGAAGCCAATGATTACCATACCATGACTGAAAATTGAACAGGAATTGAATTTCTGTAGTTCAGATATTTAACCATGTTACAATGTTATAGAACAATGTGATCTCTTGAATATGTGTGTTTCAGATTTGAAAGCAATAGCCATCCATTGCTCCCTGTGTGTGAGCTGAGAGTTCCAGTACCAACATAGATATGCTTTTGACTCACTTCGTAGAGTGGCCTCTAGCGGCATCTCAGTCTTTTTTTCCAACTATAGTTAGGGAGAAATTAATTTTCCCCCAATATTTCCATGAGCTCAGAGCAGAACAATTGGCATTGCTTAGCCTTGAGGGTTTATTTTTGGAATTCTACAGCTAAAAGGAGATTGATCAGCTGATGTTTGTTTAGAGTGTATATTTTCCACTAATCGTGGAACAAGGTTTTGGTACCAATTCTGGATGAATCTCAAACACATTCCAGAAATATTTGCCTTGGGGTGAGGGATTTGAATTTCTCTTGGCTGATTTAAATCTTTTTGGGTTCACATTTCTACAGAGTTACAGAAAATGAGTTTATTGGCCAGGAATCTTCAAAACAGCAATATAAGCAAAAATAAATGGGCATAGAAAGTGAATTTTATTCATTAAAATTATTGCTTTTGTATCAAGCCTGAGACTGGAAACATTTTTTCATGATACAGTTGAAGCAGAGAAACAATAACATATGTTAATGTGTCCTGGCAAAAGTAGACAAATTTTTTAAATACCAGTTTCAGTTAGCTGCAAATAAATAACTGTGTGGGTGATTTTTTTCCCCTCCTCATAGCAAGCATATTATCATATCAGTTTGATAGCGTAAATAAATATGAGAAAGTTGATATTTTTGCAGCATGTTACATGGAAAGAACAAATTCTGTTACCTCTTTATAGATGTTCACAGTGAGGTCCTAAGGAGTAGACCTTGAATACGATTCTGAGTATACCAGTTTAGGACTACAAGGCTAATCGCTTTAATCAGTAACTGTCTACATCCAGTAAAAATTTTATATTAATACAAGTAGTTTCTGAGCTTTACAGTATTGTAGAAATGTGTATGTGTGTGTATATATATATATATATATATATATATATATATATATATATACACACACACATACACTTTATTAGCTCACTCAGCTTTATCTACAATCAGTTCTTGTGTTAATATGGAACGGAATGCCTGCTATGGATGTAAACATATTGTCCATGTCAGGAGGATTTTTAGCAAGCTTTACAAATGATACCTCTTAGTGATTCAATGTATAAACAGGGCTGTCAAAGAGGCCGCATCACTATGATAACTGTGGAAAACGATGTTTATGGTTGCAATTTTAACTGCATTTTAAAAATCAACTTTTTAAACTTTTCCTTTTCTCCCTGCATTCCATGGTGCACTCTTTCCCCCCGTCTTTCTTCTCCATAAAACTTCCATCTCTCTGAGTCCCATAATGTGATTTCTCTACCACCACCATCAACCACCCTTTCTCCACCACTGGTCCAGTCTCATCTCCAAGTTACTTCTGTCATTAAAAAAAAAAAATCCTTATCCACAAGTCTCCGAAGCCTAATTTACCACCCTTTTTTTCTGTGCTCTCCAAATCAGTATGTTTGAATTTACAGCTGTTACCCCTCTGTTCTGTTTCACCACTCCAGATCAGATGGGTACCAATTCCATCACATACAGAATCCAGAGAGAAAAGAAGCAATTCAGGCAGCTTGGTGCTGACATTCTCACATCCACAGCCCGTTTTTTGATAAGTTTGAGCAGGTCTTAGATAGTCCAAGTGGCATGAGAAAGAGCCACAAATAATGGCCATAAAGTCTACTGGTGGGGCACAAAGAACCTAGGAGGGGCTGCAGTTGGTCTACAGGGCTTTTATTGCCTGGGCCTTGAAGTTATGTATCTATGAAGCTAAGTATCACCTTACTAGCATACTATTCTCTTAGTAAATGTATTTTTTACTTGGTGAGTAGCCTAGTGCTGAGAATGTTACTTTGCTGTAGCATTTTGGGGGGGGCAGGGGGAACGGTTGTGATAAAATCTAATAAATATGGTATGGTTTTTTATCCAGCTGTAAATGAAAGCCAGAACTTTTTTTTTAAAGGAATCTTATGAAAACTCCAGGTTTTGGGTCTGATCTGGAATAACTCCCTGATCCAAGAAAAGATTGACACATCCTAAATTCAGCTTCCATGTATGTAAACAAAGACAGAGATGGTTCATTTTTTGTTCACTCTCTGTTTTGTTTACTCTCTGTTGGTAAGGTAGTGTTGGATCTGGATGTAGGTACCTTGCAAGGATGGATTCCCCCCCTCCCAGTATCTTAAAAGAAGGAACTAAAAAAGCTTTTTCAACAAGAAATTAATCATATTGAACAAAAGATGAAAAATTATCAGAAAGTTTTTAAAATATATAGAATTAGTAAGTTCCAAGAAAATAGACAGATGTTTTAAGGGAAAAAAAACAGAAAAGAAAGTAGAATTATTACAAATGAAGATTTAGAGAATAAAATGAGAGACAGTAATATTAAATTAAGTGGGATCTTAACAGAGCTGAGTTGTTTTTAATGCAAGGCTTTTATAATGAAGCTCTAATGAGATCCAACTTTACATCTAGCTTTCTGGTTTCTAATAAAATTTGATTTATATGTTCTTTTCAAAGGATCCTATTAGAAATCATATATGTTGTCTAAAATGTCACAAGCTGAGAGAAACATTTTAGTTTAAGGATGAAACAGCAGTGCTGAAAGCCACTGAAAACTTGTTTTGCTTGGGAGAATTTGCCAGGTTCATCAGTATTTTATAACTTTCCAGTATGGTTTAAATAATGACCTTAAACAAATAGCTTGGTCATTAAGATATATTAAAGCATTTTTAAAGTAGTTCAGATAAATTGTATTCATATTAATTTCATAAATGCTTACAAATTGCAGTGTAATTCCTATAAAGAGAACACAACAGAGGAGTTCTGGTTTAGGAATCTGGGAAATTAATTTAATTTTTTTATTTATACCCGCCCTATCCCACAAGTGGAAAGGGTAGTAGGCATCACCAAAAAATAGTACCATTGACAAAGGCTGATCACAAACTGTAAGCAGCACCCTCAATTTGTCCATACATACAGACTTTATGGCAACTTTTCACTGTGATTGTACAAGGAGCAAAAATTACCTTTCTTTGGAAACTCAAATCAAAACAAAACAAAGAATTGATGTATTCTTCACTGCTATGTTCCCACCTTGACTGCTGACAGTTGGGGCTTGAGGATGGGGAGATGCAGTCTATAGCGGATGCCTGAGAGAGTAGCTTCTGATCTCGCCTTCATAGAAAGCACTTTAACTCCTATAAATTGTCTTTTAATCTTGCTCGATGATGGGCAAAAACATCCCAGTGAAGACCAGGGCAGCAACATCTCTGTCAGTGACTAACTTCTTCCTGGATGGAGAAAACAGATGGGATTCTGCCCAGTGTAGTGGCACCAACACCAAAATGGTGGACAATGGACCTTCTGAATTGATAGGAGGTTTATCCCTTACCAGCCAAGAATTTTTCTGCTCAATCAACTGCCTTGAAATGAATATCAGGGAGAGGATCTTGGCTGCAATGATACCTATACAACTAAAAAAACTGAATAAAATTCTTACCATTATCACCCAGGCTATGGATTCTTCATTTGAAACAGCTACCATGGCACAAGAGGATATGAAATATTTAAAGCTCATTATGGAGCTCAAGGTAGTTTCTCTCTCTCTCTCTCTCTCTCGGCTTGACTTCGCGAACGAAGATTTAAGAAGGGTGCAGTAGTCCACGTCTGCTGCAGGCTCGCTGGTGGCTGACAAGACCAATGCGGGACAGGCAGATCCGGCCACAGTGGCTGCAGGGAAAAGTCTGATTTGGGGTTGGTGCTGTAGCAGTGCGATTCTTCCTCAATCTCCTTTTGTCCTCAAGACCAGCTATGCGTGCATTCTCAAAGGAAGAGACAGCCTGGTGGATGGTGTGCCTCCATGCTTTGCGATCTGAGGCTAGGTCAGACCACTGGTGATGGTTGATGCGACAGGTGCCAAGGGATTTCTTCAAGGTAGTTTACAGCATAGATAAAACACATAAAACAAAACACCCAGGACCACCAGTCATCAAAACATAACATCTAAGATTTATAATCTGTACAGCTATGGTTTAAAAACAGCTATTTCTGCAACCATGTGTATACTTATTCAAAAGTAAATCCCATTAAACATGACAAGGCTTATTTCTGAGCTTGCTTCACACACCAGCCAAGAGAGGTGGTCTAGAAGCAAAGTAACCCAGCTGCCTGCTGTTGCTGCTTAGAAACCACACCAGTGGGATTCCTCCTGGAAGTCTACCTTTTTTGTTGGAGCAGGCCCCTGAGTCAGCAGTTTCTGCTCAGGAGATAGGATTGTATCATTGTATTTCCCCAGTTTTTCTGGGATACGTTGACTTCTGCAGATAAAACGTTGACGTTCCTGAGGACTGGAAGGTAGCAAATGTCATCCCTACCTTTAAAAAGGGTTCCAGAGGAGATTCAGGAAATTACAGGCCAGTCAGTCTGACTTCAATACCTGGAAAGTTGGTAGAAAGCATTATCAAGGACAGAATGAGTAGGCACATTGATGAACACAAATTAAAAGGAAGTACTTCTTCACCCAAAGGGTGATTAACATGTGGAATTCACTGCCACAGGAGGTGGTTGCGGCTACAAGCATAGCCAGCTTCAAGAGGGGGTTAGATAAAAATATGGAGCAGAGGTCCATCAGTGGCTATTAGCCACAGTGTGTGTATACACACACACACACACACACACATATATATAATTTTTTTGGCCACTGTGTGACACAATGTGTTGGACTGGATGGGCCATTGGCCTGATCCAACATGGCTTCTCTTATGTTCTTATGAAGCTGAAATCGGCCCCATTTTTGCCTCACCCCTTTTCTGCCGACTATCTTTTCGGTTGAAACTAGCACAGGCCTGGTTTCTTTTTCTCTTGGTTTGCGCACCTTTCTATTGTAATAATAGCATGATGTAACCTTTGTAAGCTGTAACTGTAATAATATGGTTATTGCTTTCATTTTTGCATACCGAATAGAACTATCTCAGAAGGCTTGAAGCAAGAGCATTTGCATTTTCGCACTCTGCACATGCTCCACTATAGGCTCTGGATTGCTAAGAAGCACTCTATCTCAAGGCCCTATGTGTAATTCTATCTTTTATTTGTAAGATTGGGCTGTACCAGTGGCCCTCAGGTTAAAAGAGGACAGGCCGTTACACTTCCAGAGCATTGTGACTCCATCTAAAAACTCCCCTCTTCCAGTTTCTCTATGCATCAGAACTGATCCCCCTGATATGCCATTTTATAAGGGCACTCGGGATTTGGAAATGACACTCGAGTCCTTAGAAGGAGAGGAATGGTTCAGCCCACCTTAGCAGCAGAAGCACAGAAATGGAGAAATGCTTGTTGATTATTATGACCATCGTGCATATATGCTTCCTGCTCCATGAGTGTATTATTACTGTATTATGTCTGATTAGATTAGATTATGTCTTCTGTGCCTAGACTAGATTATGTCTTCCGTGCCTTACTGATACAAACAAAGGCCTAGAATTTCCATTTCAATAGAAGAGTGATTTGCATAATCTCTTCTCTATTGTCCCTTCCCCCTCTTCCTCCACACGCCACCTGAGCTGCTACAGCCTGAGCGGTACTGTTGCAAGACTCCGATGATGTTTCTAGTTGCCAGATGCCATCTCCTGGGTGGGAGTCAGTACAAAAATTCAAATTTTAAGCTTTCAAACGGGTATCCATGTATATCTAAGTCTATTCTTTACCATATATAGGTAGACTAGCCCCAAGAGGGCTAGCTTTGAGGTAGTTGCAGACTCGAACCACAGAGTCGGAACCCATATCAGGACCCAGATGGGACTAAGGGACAGAAAGCCCCCACCCATGCTGCTGTAAGGGTGACTCCATGTACGCCAGGTTCAGAGCAACCTACCCCAAATGCTTACCCACTTTAAGATTTTCCACCAAGACCACTCCCCGAACTAACTTCCATATTAGGGTCCAACTTTATTTTACATCATGTATATGCTATATGGGCTCCTGGTATTCGCAATGACTATGTATGCTTATGGATTTTAAGGTGTACTGTACATATGTTTTGCAACAATTTATTGATGTATTTAGGTTTGCACCCAGAAGTCAGTGCAAACAATCCGGTTTATTTTCATAACTCAGCCCTCTCATGAAAAGGGTCGATCACCGTCGAAGGCCCTGGACTATGTATAGCCAAACTCTATATCCCTAAACAAATCCCAAGACCACTCCCTCTTCCAGCAAGTATTGGGCTTTCTGGTGGACGGGAACCTGGATAATATTCAAGGCCAAAGACTAGGTTATGAAAAGGATCATTTGGATTGTTCTATCTTTTACCTTAAATAAGGGGAATCCCCTGACCAGCAGGCGACTCCAATAGGCCCTAAAAAGAGACCGGGCTACCGTCAGGTCTCTCAGAGCCACAAAGGCTCGAGATTAAAAATAGAGGGCTACAGAGTCCGGTTCCTCCAAACCCAGTGCAAGGGGAGACGCCCATACAGGACAAACTCCCTGGTTCAGAGTGCTGAGCTCTGAAGCCGACCTCCTTGCAGGGAAGAATAACCCTCCACCCAACCACCTATTAGGGCCCCAGTGCAGATGTGACTTTATGTAATGATGAGGTATAACCTTTCAGTGCAAACAATAACCACTGATACCATAACACATAAAAGTGACCATATCCTTACTCTGAGTGAATTCAGGTTTTGTCAAAGCATCAATACTGTTTGCCCATGATGTCTTTCCAGCAGCCCTTGCAGCCCTCTTTACATATGTAGATCAGGATCTTCCCCCATTCTGGTCTGGCTGTACATTATAGGGTCAGGCCTCAGTGGGGTGGGGAAGCCCATTCTCCTTCAGGTACTTTCGGTTCAGATCGCATTGAATACAGTCCGTGGAAGAAACCAACACTCAACCCTCACTACTTGTATGGGAACGGGGGGGGGGGGGGGAGACATAATATTACCTACTTTTTATCTGGACCTGTGCTCAATGGAAGAGTGACATCTCCACACATTGGATGTGAAGAGGGCTTTGTCCTTCTACCTGCACAGGACACAGAGCACTGGTAAGACCTTGTTCATCTCCTATGCCACAAGATCACTGGAAGCCGGAAGTTCATCATGCCTGTCCAAATGGATAGTAGAAACTATCAAGCTTTGCTACCTGTTGGAGAAGAAACCTCTCCTTGGCCTAATTCGTGCACATTCAACTAGGGCTCTTGTGACCTCTGCTGCCTTTCTCCAGGGAGTTCCCGTTCTGGACATCTGCAGAGGCGCCATGTAGGTAAACCCCCCCCCCACCTTTGTACGCCACAATACTCTGAAAGTTCGTCACACTCAAGGAGCTCCAATGGGCAGAGCAGTTTTACAAGCAGCACATGTCTGAGTACCTCCAGCACCCACCTTCAGGTAGGTCCCTGACTTGCTTGTTAATCTCCCATCAGTGTGAAGGACAGAGACCACGAAGAAGATAAACAGGTTGCTTACCTGTAACTGATGATCTTCAAGTGGTGCATTCACATTACCCACCCTCCAGCGGCATCTGGACCAAGGCGGCGTGCCGGTGCTGATGTTGTTAGATCTGTCAGCTGTGTTCGACACGGTCAACCATCAGTTACTGACCCACCGGCTTGCAGACGCAGGGATCAGGGGGCTGGCCTTACAGTGGCTTTCCTCCTTCCTTGATGGACGGGGACAAAGGGTGACAATTGAGGGAGAGCTGTCCCAGAGGCACTCACTAGATTGTGGGGTGCCGCAAGGGGCAGTTCTCTCTTCGATGTTATTTAACATCTACATGCGCCCCCTTGCCCAGATTGCTCGGAGGTATGGGCTTGGGTGTCATCAATATACAGATGACACCCAGCTCTGTCTACTAATGGATGGTCAGCCTGACTGCATCCCACAAAATCTGGACCTAGCATTGCAAGCCGTGGCAGGTTGGCTCAGGCTGAGTAGGTTGAAGCTGAATCCAACGAAGACAGAGGTCCTTTGCTTGGGTCGTGGCACTCCAGGAAGAGAAATCTCCCTCCCAGTTTTTGACGGTGTGTCACTGAAAGCGGCACATAGAGTCAAGAGCTTGGGGGTTCTACTGGAGCCTTCATTGTTAATGGAGGCCCAGATAGTGGCCACTGCCAAATACGCATTTTTTCATCTGAGACGGGCGAGGCAGTTGGCCCCCTTTCTGGAGCATCATGACTTAGCAACAGTGATCCATGCAATGGTAACCTCGAGACTGGATTACTGTAATGCCCTCTACATGGGGCTGCCTTTGTGCCGAACCCGGAAGCTGCAACTGGTGCAGAATGCGGCAGCTAGGCTGTTATTAGGGCTCCCGAAGTGGGAGCACATACAGCCGGGGCTGTGCGAGCTGCACTGGCTGCCAGTTGTATATCGGGTTTGTTACAAAATGCTGGTTATTACCTTTAAAGCCCTATATGGTCGAGGGCCTGTCTACCTTAGGAACCGTCTCTCCCCATATGAGCCCCAGAGAGTACTGAGGTCAGCGGGAAAAAACTGGTTGACAATCCCTGGGCCGAAGGAGGCCAAATTGAAGACCACTCAAGAACGGGCCTTTTCAATGGTAGCTCCACACTGGTGGAATCAACTTTCGGATGAAGTGCGGGCCTGCGGAGTCTTGATCAATTCCGCAGGGCCTGCAAGACCACTCTTTTTAAGATGGCCTTCGTCTAAATATGGAGTTAAGTAAGATCCGCTGTTGACGTTTCCGCCACTATATTCACTGAAGGTCTGAGATGTAGCACCATAAATGTTAATTTTAATAGTAATGTTGGTTTTAAATGATGGTTTTATTTAATGTATTATCTATTGAATTGTATGAATGTTTTATTGTATATCAAATTTACATGTTGTGAGCCGCCCTGAGCCTGCTTCGGCGGGGAGGGCGGGATATAAATAAAATGTATCATTATTATTATTATTGCTGTCAGCTCCTGTTTTGGGGCTTACAGTGGTCAGAAGGAACTGGCAGGATCCTTGCACCCATCCCAGTGGGCATGCGCAGTGGAGGCACTGCGCATGCCGATTGGGAAGGGTGCATAAATCCTTTTTTTCTAGGCTTTATAAGTATTGATTGGGATCAGCGCAAGCGCACTGTAACCCATCAGCATGAATGCACATATGACCACTCGAAGATCATCAGTTACAGGTAAGCAACCTGTTTTTGCTAAGCATCCACAACAATATTTAAACCCTGTCAGTAAAAGAAAGGGGGAAGGGCCCTTTCCAGAGATATTTTGGCTTCCCATCTACCCTTGTTCTCTTCCCTCCTGCTCTGGAAGGAGAACTTGTTGGGGCCAGGCCCAGCAGCAACCACTGGGAACCAGTGTTCCCTCTAACTCACACATTTTGAGCCTCTGGGTCACACATTTTTTTCTTAGCTCAATAAAAATGGCTCCAGAGCAAGCTAATCTATGCAGTAGCTCACAACTTTAATGCTAGTAGCTCACAAAGTAGAAATTTTGCTCACAAGACTCCACAGCTAAGAGGGGGAATTGCTGGCAACTTGTTACTGTGCAAATTTGCACAACTGTGCTAGGTGCAGTGGTAGCTACCAGATGATGCCACACAACTCACCTAAGGCCAACAGCCCTGGCACAACTAGTGCTATGTGTCTGGGCCCACCACTGGGTCACTCCACGGTTTACTTGAGCAACCTGCTGCTGCACAACTTTTGCTACTTGTCTGGACTTTTCTCAGGGAGAGGCTGCTGGGGTAGAGAAGTAAAGCTGAGAACGAGTGTGGTATAGTGGTTATAATGTCAGACAATGATGTGGCAGATCCAGACCCAAATCCACATTCTGCTGTGGAAACTTGCTGTTTGATCTTGGGCCATTTGCTCTCTCTCTCTCTCTCTCTCTCTCTCTCCTTAATCTGCCTCACAGGGTTGTTGTGAGGATAAAGTGGAGGAGAGGAAAATTATATAGGCTGGTTTGGGTCCCCATTATGGAGAAAGATGAGTATAGATTAAGTAAATAAATACTAACTTGAAGACCAGAGGAGGCAATTGAAATAAAAGTTGGTTAGTGATTGGGAAGGAGAAAAGGATATGCAGGCTGCTGGGGAGAGAGAGAGAGGAAATAGTGTGGAAAAGGGGATATGGGAAATGAAGTAACTTCCAAAGTCCTTGCAGGTTCCCCACTTGTCAAAACATAAAAACCAGCAACAGTACATTTAAACAATCAGCACAACTGCAGGTCAGTTTCCAAAAGCCCTTTTAAATAATTTATCCTTACATTTTTCCTGAAGATTACCAGAGATTATACTTCCTGTGCTTCTGTAGGAAGCATATTCTAAAGGGCTGGGCTCTCAGCCCTTTAGAATACGCCAGAATAATATGAGCTAAAAACTGACTTCTCAGAAGACTTCTCAGTCTTCTTTAGAAGACGCCAGAATAATATGAGCTAAAAACTGACTTCTCAGTGTTGAGACTGTAAGCAACAACCATTGTGATTAATATAGTGCTCTTGAGAGCTCATACCAGGAGAGGCTGTCAAGCAAGTATGTAGGTCTTAGGTCATGGAGAGCTTTGAAACCAGCGCTTTGAATTGATCTTGGAAATCGACTGGCAGTCAATGTAGAAGTTTCAGGATCTCAGTGATATGGTCTGATTTGCCAGCTCCCATCAGTAACTGAACAGCTGCATTCTGTATTAATTGAATGTTCTGAGTTGACTGAAGGTAATTCTATGTATAACACATTACAGTAGTCTTGCACTGAGATTACTCTAGGATGGATGAATTGTAGGGGTATCAGCCACATCCAGGAGGATGCACAATATTTAAGCTAAATGTAACTAAAGGAAAGTATTCTTAGAAAAAAAAACAGCAAGCTGCTTCTCCATCTGAAAGCCACATCCACGTAAAAACTGTGTCGTAATAGGTGATTTTGACTACCCGCAGATTGATTGGGTCAATATGTGTTCTGGTCGAGAGAAAGAGATTGAGTTTCTTGATGCTCTCAATGACTGTGCTATGGAGCAGATGGTCTCAGAACCTACCAGGGGTGGGGCGATCCTGGATTTGGTCCTAAGTAATGCCCAAGACTTGGTGAGAGATGTAAAAGTGATTGCGCCACTTGGGAGCAGTGACCATAATGTTATTGATTTCACCGTTTGTATAAATAGGGAGTTGTCCAAAAAGACCGCCACAACCACGTTTAACTTTAAAAGGGGTAAATACACTGAGATGAGGAGGCATGTGAGGAGGAAACTGAAAGGAAAGGTACATACGGTTAAAACCCTTGGGGAAGCTTGGATGCTATTTAAAACTATAATCCTAGAAGCTCAGATAAAATACATACCACAAGTTAGGAAAGGCACAAACAGGCATAAGAAAAGGCCTGCGTGGTTAACAAACAAAGTAATGGAAGCTGTAAAAGGTAAGAAGGACTCCTTTAAGCAGTGGAAAACCAGTCCAAGTGAGATTAGTAAAAGGGAACACAGGCTGTGGCAAATCAAATGCAAGACTGTGATCAGGCAGGCAAAAAGGGACTATGAGGAGCATATTGCAAAAAAACATAAAGACCAACAATAAAACTTTCTTCAAATATATTAGAAGTAGGAAACCAGCCAGGGAGGCAGTGGGGCCCTTGGATGACCATGGGGTAAAAGGATTACTGAAGGAGGATAGGGAAATGGCTGAGAAGCTAAATGAATTTTTTGCCTCCGTCTTCACTGTGGAAGATGAGAAATTTTTGCCCGCCCCAGAACCACTAATTTTGGAAGGGGTATTGAAAGACCTGAGTCAGATTGAGGTGACAAAAGAGGAGGTCCTACAACTGATAGACAAATTAAAAACTAATAAGTCACCGGGTCCGGATGGCATACATCCGAGAGTTCTGAAAGAACTCAAAGTTGAACTTGTGGATCTTCTAACAAAAATCTGTAATCTTTCACTGAAATCTGCCTCCGTTCCTGAGGACTGGAAGGTAGCAAATGTCACCCCCATCTTTAAAAAAAGGTTCCAGAGGAGACCCGGGAAATTACAGGCCAGTCAGTCTGACTTCAATACTGGGAAAGTTGGTAGAAACCATTATCAAGGACAGAATGAGTAGGCACATTGATGAACACGGGTTATTGAGGAAGACTCAGCATGGGTTCTGTAAGGGACAATCTTGCCTCATTAACCTGTTACATTTCTTTGAGGGGGTGAACAAACATGTGGACAAAGGAGACCCAATAGATGTTGTTTACCTTGACTTCCAGAAAGCTTTTGATAAAGTTCCTCATCAAAGGCTCCTTAGAAAGCTTGAGAGTCATGGAGTAAAAGGACAGGTCCTCTTGTGGATCAAAAACTGGCTGAGTAATAGGAAGCAGAGAGTGAGTATAAATGGGCAGTCTTCGCAGTGGAGGACGGTAAGCAGTGGGGTGCCGCAGGGCTCAGTACTGGGTCCCATGCTCTTTAACTTGTTCATAAATGATTTAGAGTTGGGAGTGAGCAGTGAAGTGGCCAAGTTTGCGGATGACACTAAATTGTTCAGGGTGGTGAGAACCAGAGAGGATTGTGAGGAACTCCAAAGGGATCTGTTGAGGCTGGGTGAGTGGGCGTCAACGTGGCAGATGCGGTTCAATGTGGCCAAGTGCAAAGTAATGCACATTGGGGCCAAGAATCCCAGCTACAAATACTAGTTGATGGGGTGTGAACTGGCAGAGACTGACCAAGAGAGAGATCTTGGGGTCATGGTAGATAACTCAATGAAAACGTCAAGACAGTGTGCGTTTGCAATAAAAAAGGCCAACGCCATGCTGGGAATTATTAGGAAGGGAATTGAAAACAAATCAGCCAGTATCATAATGCCCCTGTATAAATCGATGGTGCGGTCTCATTTGGAGTACTGTGTGCAGTTCTGGTCGCCGCACCTCAAAAAGGATATTATAGCATTGGAGAAAGTCCAGAGAAGGGCAACTAGAATGATTAAAGGGCTGGAGCACTTTCCCTATGAAGAAAGGTTGAAACGCTTGGGACTCTTTAGCTTGGAGAAACGTCGACTGCGGGGTGACATGATATAGGTTTACAAGATAATGCATGGGATGGAGAAAGTAGAGAAAGAAGTACTTTTCTCCCTTTCTCACAATACAAGAACTCGTGGGCATTCGATGAAATTGCTGAGCAGACAGGTTAAAACGGATAAAAGGAAGTACTTCTTCACCCAAAGGGTGATTAACATGTGGAATTCACTGCCACAGGAGGTGGTGGCGGCCACAAGTATAGCCACCTTCAAGAAGGGTTTAGATAAAAATATGGAGCACAGGTCCATCAGTGGCTATTAGCCACAGTGTATGTGTGTATATAAATTTTTTTGCCACTGTGTGACACAGAGTGTTGGACTTGATGGGCCGTTGGCCTGATCCAACATGGCTTCTCTTATGTTCTTATCCAGGAATACTCCCAGACTATTAACTGAATCCACCAAAGCCATTCCTATAACTTCCAATGGCAGCAAATTTATATGTCTCAATACTTTGGCTTTTCCAACCAGCAACAGCTTTCTTTTGTCTGGATTCAGCTTCAGCTTCCACTTGCACACACACACACACACACACACCCCGGTCATGATCAATGCCTCCAGGCAGTACTCCAAAAGTGAGATGACCAAATCTGGGGCCTTAGTCAGAAATAGAGATATACACCTGGGAGTCATCTGCATAGTGATAACACCCACCCCTCAAATTCTGTATAAATCTACTACAGTGCTGCAGATGTACACTACATAACATAGGGGAGAAGACAGGCTGAGGTGCATCACATATTTACTCCTAAGAGACCAGTTCCACTTCTCCTCTTCATTCTATCTTGGTGCAGATCTTCTCCATTATGAAACAAGACTTAGTGAAGATTTATCTCTGTTATATTTACTGTATGCTCAGTAAACACAACAGAAAGCCAGTTTGGTGTAGTGGTTAAGTGTGTTGACTCTTATCTGGGAGAACCAGGTTTGATTCCCCACTCCTCCACTTGCAGCTGCTGGAATGGCCTTGGGTTAGCCATAGCTCTGGCAGAGTTGTCCTTGAAAGGGCAGCTTCTGTAAGAGCCCTTTCAGTCCCACCCACCTCTGTTGTGGGGGAGGAAGGTAAAAGAGATTGTAAGCCGCTCTGAGTTTCTGATTCAGAAAGAAGGGCGGGGTATAAATCTGCAATTCTTCAATTCTTCTCAGGTATCATTTTGTGCCTGACCACTTTTTTTGGCATGGAAGATACTACACAAGGTATCTTCTAAAACATAAGCTTTTAGTCTTTCTATTGCATATGGTGGGTGGCTCTTACCTAGCCGTCATCTGTTGAGTCCTAACCTCTGAGCTTCTGTGCTCTCATCCTTTTTTTATTTTTGGGAACTCCATCTCCCTGTGAATTTTGTGAATAGTCCTCAGGCACATCTCCTAGGATGTGGGTATATAATACATATAAGTATAACGATCAATGCACTATTTCAGACTTTGTCAGAATTCTAATTCTTTTATGTGCATTGAGTTGCACTGGGCTATGGTTGTCTACATATGGTGTCAGTTAAACTCTTTGAAATAATTAAACAAGTTTAAAGTGTCTTAGAAATAGGTGCAACTACTGTAATCCATAAAGGAGCCATTGACTCTGCTTTACCTTCAACTGAAATTAACACAGCTTCAGAAACTATTGCATTAAAGATCTGGAGAAATTACTGTCAAACAATGCTTCCATAAGTAAGTGGGATTTTTTAGGATGGAGTCTGTAGAAGTGCATGTTTGGCATTAGTCTGAAGAAAGGATAATCATAAATTCTGTAGCCAAGTATGTTTCTAGTTTTGTGTTGTCTTGTTAACCCAGCATGATTTTGTGTCTAGGAAAACAAGTTTCCAAATCTTCACTTTGGCTAGATTCTTAGATTTTTAAGACCTTTTGGAAAGGCGCTATAAAATTGTCATCTTTGTACTTTATTCAGATCCCTTCCAGCAGAGCTCCTATTGCAGCTAACATGGTTACTAAATTTGTTTTACTTTTTTCATTCTTCTATCTGGAAACCATCTGTAAGGCACGGAACATAGTTCTAATGATGTCACAAAGAGTGCAATACTTAATTCAAAATCTGTGCCTTTCATCGAGGCTGTTAGAATTCCAAGGGCACTAGACAAAGTGAACCTCTAAGCACTTGCTCCAGAGTCCAGAATAGTCTGTTACTTTCCCATGTCCTACTGAACCATTATCTTCTTTGCTTCTTACATATGGATTGAATATACTTATTTTAATATATCACACCTGGAGATTAGAAATGCACTTTTGATATATGCAGCACATATACAATCTGATTCAACATTCATTGTTACTACTCCATTGTTCAGATTGGGATGTATCTGGCTCTTGAACCTATTCATTTGGGATCTATAGCAGCAGATTCATGAACTTTGTACATGTATGCAACTCAAAACAGCAAGAATCCTTTTCCAAATATGAACACAAGCTGCCTTACGCTGATCCAGACCATAGGTCTATCATGGTCAGTATTATCTGCTTAGACTGGCAACAGCTTTTGAGAGTCTCAAGCAAAGATCTTTTATATCAGCTACTACTGTATGGGTGTGTCAGGTACTCTGGCAGAACGTGCCTGCAGATCCCATCCTCCCCTGCCCTCCTTGGGGGTTCCAACTCCTCAGAGGGGTTTTTCCTTTTACTCTCAAATAGCCATCACCATCACCTGACTGATAATAGGGATTTCCCACTAAGGGGATCAGGACCTTCAGCTTCCCTTCCCATCTCAGAGACCTTGCCTCTATGTCTTCTGCTAGTCCAGAGCCTGGCTACCATAGGGACAGTTTACTGCTTTGTGTTCCCCTGGGAGAATACCCTGTTGCCAACTGTTTGTTTCCCCCCCACACACTAGAGCTCCCTTTTTAAAATACCAAATTCGAAACGGTAGAGGTCTATGTGGTACAGAGCTTACCACTGCCAGAATTTAAAGTTATAAAGTATTTATTAAAAAGAAAATGTTTACAAGCATACATTTAGCACAACAGTAGATTAAGCAAAAAAACAAAACAAAAAACCCTAAAGAACTTGTTAAGAAATACAAATACTCTATCCCTGCTTTGAACCTGCCCTATCTGATATAGGACAAGCTCTTTAACTTAGCTGTAATAGTTTCTCTACAGAGCTGTTATTATCTTCAGGCTCCTTTCAGATATCTAGGTCAACCACATGGAGGGTTGCCAAGTCCAATTCAAGAAATATCTGGGGACTTTGGGGGTGGAGCCAGGAGACATTGGAGGTGGAGCCATAAGTAAAGTTGTGACAGGCACAATCGAACTCCAAAGGGAGTTCTGGCCATCACATTTAAAGGAACTGCATACCTTTTAAATGCCTTCCCTACATTAGAAATAATGAAGGATAGGGGCATCTTCTTTCAGGACTCATAGAATTGGACCCCCTGGTCCAATCTTTTTGAAACTTGGAGAGCTTTTTGAGGAGAGTCATCAGATGCTATGCTGAAAATTTGCTGCCTCTACCTCAAAAAGCAGCCTATCCAGAGCCACAGATACCACCTGATCAATTCTCCATTATACCCTGTATAGACAAATTCAGCTTATTCCATTTTAATAAATCTCCATCAATTTTCCACCAGAGCTTCTCAAAATTGTTTTTATATAAGTCAATGTTTTTTGTTGTTATTTCTACACCTAGATATTTTACTTTAGAAGTCACTTTGCATTCTGTTAAGCTTTGTAATTTTTCCTGTTTATTCTTTGACATGTTTTTACACAAAATTTTTGACTTTTCTTTATTTATATAGAAGCCTGCCAACTCACCATATTCTTTTATTTTACGAAGCATCAATGGTGTAACTTGGGTTGGGTTTTCATTTATAAACATTACATCATCACCAAACGCTCTGTACTTATAGGAAAAACCTTTCAGTTTCATTCCTTCTATCTCTTTATCTTCTTGAATCCGCATCAACAATACCTCTAAGGTCATTATAAATATCAATGGAGATAGAGGGCAACCTTGTTTTGTTCCTTTGCTGATTATGATTTTTTCTGTCAAGTCTGCATTTATACAGAGTCTTGCTTGTTGTTCAGTATAGATCGCCTTCACCATTCTTATAAAATCTTCACCCAATCTCAGTCTTTCCATCACTGCAAATATAAAGTCCCAATGAACATTATCAAATGCTTTCTCTGCATCCACAAAAAATAATGCTACTTCTTTTTCAGGATGTTTCTCATAATCTGGACCGAGGCGGCTCAGCGGTACTGATGTTGTTAGACCTATCGGCAGCGTTCAATATGGTCGACCATCGGTTGCTGACTTGCCGTCTTGCCGACGTGGGGATTCAGGGTTGGCTCTACAATGGCTTACCTCTTTCCTCAAGGGTCGGGGACAAAGAGTGGCGATTGGGGGTGAACTGTCCCGGAGGTACCCGCTGGATTGCGGGGTCCCTCAGGGAGCAGTTCTCTCCCCGATGTTGTTTAACATCTACATGCACCCTCTTGCCCAGATTGCCCGGAGATATGGGCTGGGCTGCCACCAGTATGCTGATGACACCCAGCTCTATCTACTTATGGACGGCCGGCCTGCCTGTGTCCCAGAAAACCTGGACCTGGCATTGCAGGCCGTATCTAGATGGCTCAGGCTGAGCGGGCTGAAGCTAAATCCGTCGAAGACAGAGGTCCTTTGCCTGGGTCGCCGTGGTCCGGGGAGGGAGGTTCCCTTACCGGCCCTCGATGGTGTGCCTCTGTCAGCGGCGCATAGGGTTAGGAGCCTGGGAGTGCTATTAAAGCCTACTTTAACTATGGAGGCCCAGATAGCAGCCACTGCCAAGTCCACATTTTTTCATCTTAGGCGGGCAAGGCAGTTGGCTTCTTTCCTGGAGGACAACGACCTGACAACAGTGATCCATGCAACGGTCACCTCGAGGCTGGACTACTGCAATGCCCTCTACATGGGGTTGCCCCTGTGCCAAACCCGGAAGTTGCAGCTAGTGCAGTATGCTGCTGCCCGGCTGTTGTTAGGGCTCCCTAGACGGGAGCACACTCAGCTGGGGCTGCGGGGACTGCACTGGCTGCCGATAACCTACCGAGTTCGGTACAAGGTGCTGGTTATGACCTTTAAAGCCCTTTATGGCCTGGGACCTGCCTACCTTAGGGACCGTCTCTCCCCACATGTTCCCCAGAGAGTGCTGAGATCGGGGTCTCAAAACCTTCTTACAATCCCTGGGCCAAAGGAGGCCCGTCTGAAAGTGACCAGAGACAGGGCCTTCTCGATTGCAGCTCCCTGTTGGTGGAATCAGCTCCCGGAGGAGGTGAGGGCCTTGCGGAACCTTGAACAGTTCCGCAGGGCCTGCAAACAGCCCTCTTCCGGTTGGCATATAATTAATTGTTATCGGAATGCCTGAACATTCAAATCTCGAACATCAGATTATTCAATACTGGAATATTGAAGAATTGATTTAAGGAAGGTAGCATAGTACATACTGAAGTGAGTTTTACGTGTTTTTATGTATTTTATAAGTATTTTATGTATTTTATTGTATAATTATGATTATTAATGTATTATTAATGTATTTAAATTGATTTTGTTAGTTTTTTGTGTTGTGAGCCGCCCTGAGCCCGCCTCGGTGGGGTAGGGTGGGATATAAATCGAATAAAATAAATAAATAAATAAATAAATAAATAAATAAATAAATAAATAAATAAATAAATAAATAAATAATATTCAATAATATCTATCACCGTTCTGATGTTATATCTAATTTGCCTCCTGGGAAGAAATCCTGCTTGCTCTTCTTTAATAAAATTATTTAAATGCTGCTTCAGGCGTTCTGCTAATATTCTTGCATATATTTTGTAGTCATTGTTAAGTAATAAAATTGGTCTATAATTTTTTATGTTTGTGACGTCTCTGTCTTCCTTCGGTATCAACAAAATTACTGCTTCTTGCCAAGTATTGGGTATTTTCCCATCTTTTCTTATAGTATTCAGCTTCTGAAGTTTTGGTAGAAGAGTCTCCATGAGGACTTTATAAAATTTTGCTGTAAAACCATCTGAACCGGGTGTTTTTCCTAATTTCATTGAGTTAATTGCCACCTCTATTTCTTCCTTTCCAATTGGTTCATTTAATACCTTCTTCATATTATCAGTTAAGGGATTTACATTAATTTTCTATAAATATGCATCAATTTTGCCCTTATCCACCACATGACTTTTAAACAACTTATCATAATATTTATAAAATTCTCTTTTGATTCCTTCCTGGTCTACAATTTCTTTATCTCCCAAAATAATGTTATTAATAATTTTATTTTTGTCATGGGTGCTGGGGACCCTTCAGAGGAAGTTGAGTCTGATGAGGAAACTGTGCCCCTGCCACCTGCACCAGTGCCCCTGCCTCCTGCTGGAGAAGATCCCAGCCCCCCTGCCTCGCCCTCTCGGGTGGCTCGTGTGCGTGACCGCCTCCGGCAGGACCTCAGGGATCGGAGGAGGGCGGCACGCTCACAAGCAAGACGCTCCCTGAGCCCTGAGTTCTGAGAGGATTCTGGCCCTTCTAAGAGCAAGGATGCTTGAGTGGTAACAGGATCCTGGCTGCCTCCCTGAGCCAGCAATTAGCCCAAACGGGCAACAGCCAGCAGAGGGCTATATAGCTGTGGGCTTTGGGAGGAAGCTTTGTGGAAGCAACTAGTCATCTCCCTGACATTCTAGCATCCACTCCGGCTTGACTTTGGTTCCTGACTCCCTGACTTTGGCTTTGGACTTCTGGACTCCCTGACCTCGGCTTCTGGACCTCAGACCTGCGATACTTCTACAGTGATTCGGATTTGGCGCCTCGGACCCTCCTGCTTACTGGCTACAGACCTCGGACTGCCTCTGGACTTTGCCTGACCCGGCCCCAGCCGTGACAGATTGCTTCCACCGACAAACACCCACTCCACAGGATGGATGCTGAAGCAAGTGAAACCACAGAACTACTGGCTGCGCTCCAAGCCCAGGTACAGCAGCTAACACAGGCAGTAGTGCACTTGCAGCAACAACCTGCGGCCAGTGCTCCAGCCAAGTGCCCAGTTCCCCCACCTGACAGATTTGGGGGTGCCGTGGAAGAATTTCCTGCCTTCCTAGCACAGTGTCGGCTGTACTTTGAACTGAGAGCACGGGACTTCCTCAATGACAAAACCAAGGTGTGTTTCGTCATCAGTCTGTTAAAGGGGCAGGCGGCCAAATGGGCCACACCCTTACTGGTCGCGTCCTCTCCCCTACTGACTGATTACCAGGGGTTTGAGGCCCACCTGTCTGCTGCTTTCTCAAACCCAGTCCAAGCAGCCACAGCTAACCGGAAGATCAGGGCACTGAAACAAGGCAACTCCTCGGTGGCTCAATATGCCACTGAATTCAAGCTCCTGACCCAGGACTTGGCGTGGAATGAGGCTGCCCAGATGGACCAGTTTACTGAGGGGTTGGCAGAGGAGGTCCTGGATGAACTGGCCAGGGTGGAGCAGCCACCCACGCTCCAAGAACTTATCACCCTCTGCCTCCGCATCGATGGCCGCCTGGAAAGTCGCCGCCAAGCCAAGACCAGAGGGCGCCAGCTCCCTGCGCCGTGCTACCTGGCTCCTCGCCCGTCCCCAGCTAGTACCAGCACCAAGGACGAGCCTATGCAGCTTGGAGCTGCTCGACCCCGCCTGACCCCAGAGGAAAAGACCAGACGCCGCACGCAGAATCTGTGCCTCTACTGCGGCACGGCAGGCCACTATGCCTCTGGCTGCCCTGCTAAGCATCGGATACCTGGACCTTCGCTGCCACCGCCGCCAAAAGGGCAGCCCCAGGCGTAAGTGGACCCCCCAGCCTGGGGCGACTAGCTGGGTCCTCCGAACAGCGGGCTGATACCCCAGGGCCATTCCTGCTACCAGTCAAACTCCGTCTGCCTGACGAACGCTGGCTGTTCGTGTATGCCATGCTGGACTCGGGAGCGGCCCACTGTTTTATAGATGCCGCCTTTGTGAAGCAGCACCAGATCCCTGTGCAGACAAAAGGGATTCCGTCGCTGGTGGAGGCTATTGACGGGCGCCTCCTCCGTTCTGGCCCCGTCACCCAGGAGACCTGTCCCATCACCTTCCACGTCCAGCAGCACCAAGAACAGCTGCGGTTTGATGTCGCCCGCATGCCTCGCTTCCCGCTGATTCTAGGCCTTTCCTGGCTGAAGCTGCACAACCCCATCGTGGACTGGGCCCAGCAGGAACTACGCTTCCAAGACCCATGCCCCCATCTGACTCCTCCCACCACTCTAGCAGCTGGCATCCCGAGTGGTGGTCCTCAGCTCCCTCAGAAGTATGTGGACTTTGCTGATGTCTTTGAAGAGACAGGAGCTGATCAGCTTCCCCCTCACCGGCCCTACGACTGTGCCATTGATTTGGTACCTGGGGCACCACTCCCGGTGGGGCGTCTGTACCCAATGTCGGAGCCGGAGTTGGCAGCTCTGCGAGACTTCCTGGACAAGAACCTGAAACGCGGATTCATCCGACCCTCAACCTCTCCCTTATCTGCTCCAGTGCTCTTCGTGAAGAAGAAAAGTGGGGAGCTCCGGCTGTGCAATGACTACCGGGCCCTGAACAAGATCACCATCCGCGACCGGTACCCTCTACCACTGATCCCTGAACTCTTGGATCGCCTAAAGGGGGCCCAAATCTACACCAAGCTGGACCTCCGTGGAGCGTACAATTTGGTGCGCATACGGCCCGGAGACGAATGGAAGACCGCGTTTGGGACCCGATACGGGCAGTACGAGCACCTGGTAATGCCCTTCGGACTGACCAATGCCCCCGCTGTCTTCCAGAGGTTCATGAATGACATATTCCGGGACCTGCTCGACCGCTTCGCGATCATATACCTGGATGACATCCTAATTTACTCCCGCAATCCTGCCCAGCACGCCGAGCACGTCCGCCAGGTCCTGCAGCGCCTACGAGCCCATGGTCTCTACGCCAAGCTGGAGAAGTGCGACTTCGACCTGCGCTCCGTCGAGTTCCTTGGGCACATCGTGTCACCGCAGGGGATCCTCATGGACCCGAAAAAAGTAGAAGCGGTCCTGACCTGGCAGGCTCCTCAGAATCGCAAAGACCTGCAGCGGTTCCTCGGTTTTGCCAACTACTATCGGCAATTCATCCCGGCCTACGCATCCCTGACCACACCCCTGACTCAACTACTCCGCCCCAAAGAACCCTTCCACTGGTCCCCAGAGGCCGATAACGCCTTCTCCACCCTGAAGACTCGCTTTGCCACCGGGCCACTCCTGAGATACCCCGACCCCCAGCTTCCCTTTACGGTGGAAGCTGATGCCTCCAACGTGGCCCTGGGAGCAGTGCTGTCCCAGCGCGAGGAGCCGTCCCAGCCACTACAGCCCTGCGCCTATTACTCGCGGCAGCTCACTGCTGCAGAGAGGAACTATACCATCTGGGAGAGGGAGTTGCTCGCGATCAAGGCGGCGTTTGAGGGTTGGCGACATTACCTCGAAGGGGCTCGCCACCCTGTTCAAGTGCTCACCGATCACCGGAACTTGGAACACCTCCAGACCACCCGCCGTCTCAACCAGCGCCAGATCCGGTGGTCCCTATTCTTCTCTCGCTTCGACTTCCGGATCTCCTACATCCCCCATACCCAGAACCGGAAAGCAGACGCGCTCTCCCGGAAACCGGAATACGCCCCTGCCTCAACTGAGACCGCGCCCGCTGCTCCAATCCTGCCGCCCTCAGTATTTGCAGCCACCTCCACTTCACCAGCACTCGTGGAGGACATTCGGGCTAGCCAGGCCAATGATCCCTGGGTCCAGCAACACCTCCAGGCTCTCCAAGATGACCCAACAGGGGAGTTCACGACTCGAGGCGGCCTCTTGCTACACCGCGAACGCCTCTATGTGCCGCCCGGGCCCTTGCGGGCAGAAGTGCTACGCCTGACCCACGACTCGTTACCCGCCGGGCACTTTGGACAGCATAAGACCACCCACTTGCTGACAAGGGAATTCTGGTGGCCACGAGTTCGCGCTGATGTTGCCCGCTATGTCAGCTCCTGTGACGTCTGCCGACGGGCCAAAGACATCTCAGCCAAACCCTCAGGGTTGCCGCAGCCCTTGCCCACATCTTCAGGACCCTGGGATACCATCTCGATGGACTTCATCACGGAACTTCCACGCTCCAAGGGTCAGACTTGTATCTGGGTGGTCGTCGACCTGTTTACCAAGATGGCCCACTTTGTTCCGTGCCCGAAACTCCCCACAGCTCAGGAGACGGCCCAGCTTTACCTGCAACACATCTTTCGTCTGCATGGACTCCCAGCCCATCTGATCTCCGATCGGGGCCCTCAGTTCTCCTCTCGGTTCTGGCAAGCCCTCCATTCCAGCCTGGGTACTCGAGTGCACCTGTCCTCGGCCTACCACCCACAGACAGATGGCCAGACAGAGCGCACCAATGCCACGCTAGAGCAATATCTCCGCTGTTACACCTGTTACCAGCAGGATGACTGGACCACTCTATTGCCCCTAGCGGAGTTTGCATACAACAACGCGGTCCATTCATGCACCCAAATGACCCCGTTTGCTGCAACCTACGGGTACCACCCTCGGTTCTTCCCAGCGATCCTACCACCCACGAATGTCCCCGCCGTCGATGCCTACCTGCAAGAACTCCGTGCCAGCCAAGACTTGCTCCGAGAGCAGCTACAGCAAGCCAAGGAGGCATATAAACGGGCTGCGGACCGAAAGAGGCAAGAAGGCCCTCCAGTGCAGCCGGGGGATCAGGTGTGGCTCTCAACTCGCTACCTGCGCCGGCCTGGTCGGTCTCACAAGCTGGATGCACGGTTCATTGGACCCTACCCCGTCGTTGAACAAATAAACCCCGTCGCCTTCAGGCTCCAGTTGCCACCCCACCTCCGCATTCACCCCGTGTTTCATCGCTCCCTCCTTGTTCCGGCTGCACCCCCTGACCCAGCTCGGACTCCTTCCCCACCGCCGCCACCACCAGTGTTGGTGGATGACGAGGAAGAATATGAGGTGCGCCAGATCCTGGACTCCCGGTACCATCGTGGAGGCCTCCAGTACCTGGTGGACTGGGAGGGATACGGCCCAGAAGACTGGTCTTGGGAGCCCGAGGACAATCTTCATGCCCCGGACTTGGTGCACCAGTTCCACAACGACCACCCCGACCTTCCAGGTCCCTCGACGGAGGGGGGCCCTGGGGGGGGGATAGTGTCATGGGTGCTGGGGACCCTTCAGAGGAAGTTGAGTCTGATGAGGAAACTGTGCCCCTGCCACCTGCACCAGTGCCCCTGCCTCCTGCTGGAGAAGATCCCAGCCCCCCTGCCTCGCCCTCTCGGGTGGCTCGTGTGCGTGACCGCCTCCGGCAGGACCTCAGGGATCGGAGGAGGGCGGCACGCTCACAAGCAAGACGCTCCCTGAGCCCTGAGTTCTGAGAGGATTCTGGCCCTTCTAAGAGCAAGGATGCTTGAGTGGTAACAGGATCCTGGCTGCCTCCCTGAGCCAGCAATTAGCCCAAACGGGCAACAGCCAGCAGAGGGCTATATAGCTGTGGGCTTTGGGAGGAAGCTTTGTGGAAGCAACTAGTCATCTCCCTGACATTCTAGCATCCACTCCGGCTTGACTTTGGTTCCTGACTCCCTGACTTTGGCTTTGGACTTCTGGACTCCCTGACCTCGGCTTCTGGACCTCAGACCTGCGATACTTCTACAGTGATTCGGATTTGGCGCCTCGGACCCTCCTGCTTACTGGCTACAGACCTCGGACTGCCTCTGGACTTTGCCTGACCCGGCCCCAGCCGTGACAATTTTCCCTTTTTCTTTTCATTTGCCAGGCCAGGTATTTTCCAGGTTTATTCGCACCTTCAAAAGACTTTTGTTGTGTTTTAACAATTTATTAATAACACATGGTTACAATATTTAATTAACTCTTTCTTATACTAAACCATATGATATTTCACCCCCCATCCCTCCAATGTTGACTTCCCTGAAGTTATAAATTTCCAGTTAATTCTAAAGGTACCACTAATCTACCAAAATATAATACTTTTGATTTATACTAAAAAATTGTCCAGTGTCCTTTTACGTTCCACTCTTTCTCCATATATCCTTTGAATTTCTTCCACTCCTTTTTGAATAAGTCTAAATCATAGTCTCTTAAACTTTTGGTTTATTTGTCCATCTCACTCCACGATAAAACTTTCACAATCCAGTCCCATTTCTCTGGTATTGTTCCTTGTTTCCAAAGCCGCGCATGCAATGTCCTAGCAGCTGAGAGCAAGTACCAAATTAAAGTCCTGTCTTCCTTTGGAAATTTTTCTAATTGTAATCAAAGTAAAAAAGTCTCTGCAATTTTCTTAAAGTCATAGCCCAAAATTTTGGAGATTTCTTGTTGTATCATATTCCAATACTCCTTCGCTTTTTCACAAGTCCACCACATATGGGAGAAAGAGCCTTCATGTTTTTTACATTTCCAACATCTATCCGACATCTATTTGCTCATCCTAGCTAGCTTTTTCGGAGTCATGTACCGCCTATACATCATCTTAAAACCGTTCTCCTTAATACTCTGACAGGTTGAAATCTTCATCGAGTTCTTCCAAAGGTGCTCCCATGTATCCATTTGTATTTCACATTAATTGCCCATTTTACCATTTGAGGTTTTCCTACTTCTTCTTCTGTAAACCATTTCAATAGTAATTTATATACTTTCGATATTAATTTTTCATTATCTCCAAGCAGGATCCTTTCCAATTCTGTTTGCTCGCGTCTAATTCCATCCATTTTAATATCATTTTCCATCAAGCTTTTAATTTGTTGCATCTGAAACCAATCATATTTATTATTTAACTCTTCTGCAGATTTTAATTCAATTTTGTCTCCTTGAATCTTAAGCAGTTGATTGTATGACATCGCTCTTTCTTCATCAGACTCAGCTGTTATTTTTATTACTTCCGCTGGCACTATCCAAAGCGGCTTTCTCTCGTCGCCATATTTCTTGTATTTTATCCACGTGTTTAACAAACTATTTCTGATATAATGGTGAGAGAAAAAGCCGTCCCTCTTCTTCTTTCCATAACACATATATGCGTGCCAGCCGAATTTATTCCCATGAGCTTCTAACCATAAAGGTTTTTTATCTAACATCATTATCCAATCTTTGATCCATGTCAAACAGACCGCATCATGATACAATCTTAAGTCCGGGAGCTGAAAACCACCTCTCTCTTTGGCATCTATTAAAATCTTCATCTTGATCCTTGGTTTCTTTCCAGCCCATACAAAATCAGAAATTTTCCTTTGCCATTTGTTAAATTGTTTGGTATCTTTCACAATCGGGATAGTTTGGAACAAATACATTATTCTTGGCAAAATATTCATCTTTATTGCAGCTATCCTGCCCAATAAGGACAAGTTAAGCCTATTCCATGTCATCAAATCTTTGTCCATCTTACACCATAATTTTTCATAATTATTTTTAAACAAATCAATATTCTTCATAGTTATTTCCACTCCAAGATATTTAACTTTAGTCGCAACTTCACAACCCGTCACCGTTTGCAATTCTTTAAGTCTATTTGGTTGCATATTTTTACATAAAAATTTCGATTTCTCTTTATTTATGTATAGTCCTGCTAATTCTCCATATTCTTTTATCTTAGTTAACAGCAACGGTGACACTTGGATCGGATTCTCTATTATAAACACAATATCATCTGCAAAGGCTTTATATTTATAAGAGAATCCTCTAATTTTTAATCCTTCTATTTCATTGTCATTCTGTATTTGTTGTAGTAGAATTTCAAGAGTCATTATAAACAACAATTGTGATAACGGACATCCTTGTCTTGTACCTTTGCTTACCTTCAACTCTTTTGTGAGATCTGCATTTATACACAATTTTGCATATTGTTCCATGTATATTGCTTTCGTCATCTTTATAAAATGTTCCCCTAAATTTATTTTTTCCATTACTACAAACGTAAAGTCCCAATTTAAATTATCAAAGGCTTTTTCTGAGTCCACAAAAAATAAAGCTGCTTCCTTTTCTGGATGTTTCTCATAATATTCCACAACATTTATAACAGCTCTTACACTGTCTCTTATCTGTCTTTTAGGAAGAAATCCGGCTTGGTCTTTTTTTATAAAATTAATCAAATATTGCTTCAATTGTTCTGCCAAAATTCTTGTATAGATCTTATAGTCATTATTTAGCAAAGAAATTGGTCTATAGTTCTTTAGATTTGTGACATCTTTATCTTCTTTAGGAATCAAAGAAATTACAGCTTCCTTCCAAGTATTTGGAATTTTTCCATTTTCTCTTATCGTATTTAACAATTTCATCAGTTTGGGTGTTATCTCGTCCTTGAGGATTTTATAAAATTTGGCCCAGGGGCCTTACCTTCTTTCATTGCTTTTATTGCTGCTTCGATTTCAATTTTCTCTATTGGGTCATTTAAAGTTTTTTTCATGTACTCAGTCAAAGGTGCCACTTGAAAATTACGTAGATACTCTTCCATTTTTCCTTTCTTTATTTTCACACCCTTAAATAAATTTGCATCATATTTAAAAATTCTCTTTTAATTCCATCTTGATCTACTATTGGTTTTCCATCAGCCATAATTTTATTAATGGTTTTATTTTCTTTCTTTTTCTTCAGTTGCCAAGCCAAATACTTTCCAAGTTTATTCGCACTTTCAAACGATTTCTGTTTCAGACTTTTTAAGTTCCATTCTAGTTCTTTATTCAGCAAGTGTCTTACTTGTGATTGTAATATTGTAATTTCTTTTATTAATTTCTTTTTCCCAGGCCTTTTTTTCAATTTTCTTTCTTTTTTACTTATTTCATTTTGTAATGCTAACAGCTGTTCTTCCTTAGCCCTCTTATCTTTATTGTTCAATGTAATAAATATTCCTCTCATTACTGCTTTATAAGTGCCCCATACTGTTTGAAATTCCATGTCATCAGTTTCATTTATTTGGAAGAAAGCCGCAGTCTCCTTTTCTACAAATGTCACAATATCTTTATCTTGTAGTAAGTCCTCGTTAATTCTCCATCTTCTTGTTTTCGTTTGCAATTTTGTAATCCAACATATTGGGTTATGGTCTGCACAAACCTTTGGTAGAATCTTTACTTTTTTAGTTATAAGGCCCAAAGTCTTGGAACCCCATAACATATCTATTCTAGAAAAAGAATTATGTCTAGCTGAAAAGCAAGTATAGTCTCTTACTTCAGGATTGAATTTTCTCCATATATCTTCCAAATTTTCTTGTTTGACCAACTCAAAGAAAGAGTTTAGTAGTTTCCCCTCTTTGTCATTCTTCTTTTGACTTGATCTATCAATATTGTTTTGTATTGTCCCATTGAAATCGCCCATCATCAAAATTTGGTCATATGTCTTTTCATCTAATTGTCGATTAATTTATTTAAAAAACTTATCTTTCGCTCCATTGGGCGCATATAATCCTAATAATAACGTTTTTCTCACCTCAATTATCACTTCTACAGCAATATATCTTCCTTCCTTATCTTTAAATATTAGTTTTGGTTGTAATTGTTCTTTAATATAAAAGACTACCCCTCCTTACTTTTGTTCCGCCAATGAGAAAAATTCCAGTCCCAAATTTTTATTCCACAAAAGTTTACAGTCTTTTGTTGTATATGAACTTCCTCTAAACATATTATATTACATTTTTGCTTTTTAATCCAATGAAATGTTGTTCTTCTTTTTTGTGGTGAATTTAGTCTATTTATGTTTCAAGATAGTAACTTGTACTCCATTATGATGTAGACTTTTTATTCTCTTCAAAAAAGCTATACATCTCTTGTTCGCTCTTTATTGTAATCCTTATTCCATGTTGTTCAAAGCCAAGACCCTCAGGTAGTATCCATCTGAATCTTGTGCCCTCTGTACGTAATTTGTCTGTTAACTTCTTGTATTTCTTCCTGTCATTAATCACTTGTTTTGGTAGCTCTTTCATTATTTTGACTTTGCTCCCTTCTATGATCCAATCTTTTTGAAAACCTTTGTTTAAGATTTTCCCTGCTATATCTTTAGACCTTAGTCTTATAACAATATCTCTTGGTAGGCCGTTATTCTTTGCATATGCTGAGTTAACTCTGTAAGCGCCATCCAACATACTTCTGAATTTTTCAGGATCTTCTTCTAAATATTCAGTAATAATATTCACCATGTGATCCATTAGATTTGCTCCCTCCCCTTCAGGTACTCCTCTCAAACGAACTTGTGTTTCCATCAACTTGCAATCATGTATGGTAACCTTCTCTTGAAGTTTTAACAAGGTAGAAGCATGTATATCCACTTTTTCCTCTACCTCCTTAACTCTATCCTTAATCTCATCCTTAAAGCCCTCAATATCTTTCCTGAGATCTCCAACTTCCTTTTTTAGATCTTTTCTCATTGCCAATTGCATCTTATCCATTGCCTTTAACATTTTCACTTCCAGGGCGTCAAATTGAGATTGCATTTTGTCAAATGAGTGGGCCCTTGCACGGGTTACCCTTCCTTCTGACATATAAAAAACCCACCAAGACTAAAAAAATTTTTCCAATCAAAGTTCCACACAGAATCCAGTAGCTTAGGGTCTGCTATGTCAAACAAAACTAGTCCTGTTTTTCTCTTTATTTATTTTTTATTTATTTTATTTATTTTATTCGATTTATATCCCGCCCTACCCCACCGAGGTGGGCTCAGGGCGGCTTACAACAGTAAAAGCTAACAGAAATCGGTTTAAATATGATTAAAATTATACAATAAAAACATAGAAACCTAAAAATACATAAAACTCACATCGGTATACACTATGCTACATTTTCCTTAAATCAGTCCTTCAATTTCCAATATTCAGTAATCTGATGTTTGAGATTTAGTATTCGGCATTCTGATCACAATTAATTATATGCCAACCGGAAGAGGGTTGTTTTACAGGCCCTGCGGAACTGCTCCAGGTTCCGCAGGGCCCTCACCTCCTCCGGGAGCTGATTCCACCAACAGGGAGCTGCAATCGAGAAGGCCCTGTCCCTGGTCGCTTTCAGACGGGCCTCCTTTGGCCCAGGGATTACAAGGAGGTTCTGAGACCCCGACCTCAGCACTCTCTGGGGAACATGTGGGGAGAGACGGTTCCTAAGGTAGGCAGGTCCCAGACCATAAAGGGCTTTAAAGGTCATAACCAGCACCTTGTACCGAACTCGGTATGTTATCGGCAGCCAGTGCAGTTCCCGAAGCCCCGGCTGAATGTGCTCCCGTCTAGGGAGCCCTAACAACAGCCGGGCAGCGGCATTCTGCACTAACTGCAACTTCTGGGTTCGACACAGGGGCAGCCCCATGTAGAGGGCTTTGCAGTAGTCCAGCCTCGAGGTGACCATTGCATGGATCACTGTTGCCAGGTCGCCGTCCTCCAGGAAAGGGGCCAGCTGCCTTGCCCGCCTAAGATGAAAAAATGCGGACTTGGCAGTGGCTGCTATCTGGGCCTCCATAGTTAGGGTAGGCTCCAGTAGCACCCCCAGGCTCCTAACCCTGTGTGCCACTGACAGAGGCACACCGTCGAGGGCCGGTAAGGGAATCTCCCTCCCCGGACCACAGCGACCCAGGCAAAGGACCTCTGTCTTCGTCGGATTTAGCTTCAGCCCACTCAGCCTGAGCCATCTAGACACGGCCTGCAATGCCAGGTCCAGGTTTTCTGGGACACAGGCAGGCCGGCCGTCCATAAGTAGATAGAGCTGGGTGTCATCAGCGTACTGGTGGCAGCCCAGCCCATATCTCCGGGCAATCTGGGTAAGAGGGCGCATATAGATGTTAAACAACATCGGGGATAGAACTGCTCCCTGAGGAACCCCGCAATCCAACGGGTACCTCTGGGACAATTCATTTTCTCTTAGCTTCCCAAGCTGAGATATTGATTTTTAACCAATTTGACAGTTTTATTTCCCTTTAAAATGGCACTCGTTCTTTCTCTGTAGTTAGAGGGGTCCTTCTTGATCTTTGTTTTAATTCCTTCCTGGTTCAAATGTCACAGCTTTTATAATCCTTACAGACTTTATTTAATTGGTCAAAACCTTTAACTTCCTGGGTCAAATTGCTCTGTTCACGTATCAAATATCGCAGTCTTTGGAATTGGTAGGGATGTAGAATTCGTCTGCGTCACTGATCCCAGCTACTAATGTTCAGAAAATCTTTCTCTTTTTTCTCCTAGCTCTTTCAAAGCTGTTAAACTCAGTTCTGGGAGGCTGCCATCTTCATTAATTCAGTTATCTTTCAACTCAAATCATTTATAAATTCCAATAATGTTTAAAGCCTGTAGAAGTGTATAATATCCCCAGAAGGAAAACTCCTTCATCATCCACCGCAACTCTTCAAAACATCCTTCTCTTTTCCCGAGCCTTGCCAAACCCCAAATAAACAAAGTTTTAAAAGTTCAAAATTGGCAGGCAACCAACTTCCTCCGGTCACTCCTCAATTCCTTCTGTTTATAAACTCCCGCAATTTTTAGATAAGCTTAGAAAGTCTTAAGAGTAGAAATGTAAATCAAAAGCACCTTAATTAGATATTCTTGGCACTTCGGCTTATCATCATCTTACAGTTATAAGTCCTTTCTTTAAGTGTCTGGATTCCGACAGGCTTAAGTCAAATTAATGACTTTTAATCCTCTGCAGATGCTGATTTGACATCCCTCTAATAACGCTGGACATCAAGATTTAAAAAAGGTGGCTCCCCACCTTTCCAAATCGATATCAACAGCTCAAGGGTCTTGACGTCATCTTGGATTAATTCTTAACTAGAATTAATAGGCATAGACCCCCCGGAAGAGGTCTTTAATACTTTGAACAGAGAAATAAAAATCCCCCTTAATAGGGAGTTTCAGTCTGCCTTCCAAGCCAAACAGGAAGCCATTTTAGATTCCACTCCACTTCTTTGTTTAACAAATGTCTCATTTGACTTTGTAATATTGTAATCTCCCTTATGATTTTCTTTTTCCTAGGTCTCTTTTTAAGCTCTTTCTCCTTTCCAATCTCTTTTTTGCAAATTTATCATTTGTTTATCTTTGGTTTTTTTGTCTTTGTTATTCATTGTAATTAGGATGCCCCTCATTACTGCTTTATATGCATCCCATACCGTTTGAAATTGAATGTCCTCATTATTTATTTGAAAGAAAGATTTAGTCTCCTTTTCCAGAGACTCTACTACCACCATTTCCTGCAGCAAATCTTTATTAATCCACCATTTTAAAGTCTTTTTAATGGGTTTAGCAGACCACATTAATGGATTGTGGTCTGCCCCTATTTTAGGAAGAATCTCTATTTTTTGTTGTTGTAAATCCCAGATTTTTTGTAATCCATAACATATCGATCCTTGAGAAAGAATTATGTCTTGCTGAAAAGAAAGTATAGTCCCGTACTTTAGGATTAAGCTCCCTCCAAATAGCCACCAAACTTTCTTGTTTAACTAGTTTGAAAAATGACTTTGGTAGCTTTCCTTCATTATTCTTTTTCCCAGATCTGTCCAGAATATTCTTAACCGTTCCATTAAAGTCTCCCATTAGCATAATTTGATCATATGTCACTTGATCTAGTTGTTGCGTAATGTCCTTAAGGAAAGAGTCTTTTGCTCCATTTGGGGCATATGGTCCCAATAACAAAGTCCTTTTATTGTTTAACATCACTTCCACAGCAATAAATCTGCCATTATCTTTAAAAATCAATTTTGGGTCCAATTCTTGCTTCACATAAAAAAAAAAACACAGCTTTTTTTTTTCTCCTTAGCCAATGAACAAAATTCCACTTCTAATTGCTTATTCCATAAAAATCTGTAATCCATTTGTTTAATATGTACTTCTTGTAGACAAATTATGTTACATTTTTGTTTCCCAATCCAATGAAAAGTTGCCCTTCTTTTTTGTGGTGAGTTAAGTCCATTTACACTCCAAGATATTAATTTGTAATCCATCGTGGTTTTCTATTTTTAATCTGTACCCTCAAATTCTTTATGCTCCTGCAAAAACTCCTCCATGTCTTGAGTGGTTGTGATGGTAAACCTCTTCCCCTTATATTCAAAACCCAGACCTTCAGGAAGTATCCATCGATATCTTATTTCACTATCTCTCAGCTTGTCAGTCAGCTTTTTATACAATCTTATGTCATTTATAACTTTCCTTGGCAATTCTTTCATAATTCTTACACTATTGCCATCCACCTCCAATTTACTCTCAAATTATTTACTTAAAATCCTACTAACCAAGTCTCTTGTCACAAATCTCACTACCATATCCCTTGGTAGTTTATTTCTCTTTGCATAGACTGAATTGACCCTGTAAATGTAGTCATAAAAATAACTGGTCTCATCAGAATCATCTCCCAAAAATTCAGCAATGCTTTTTATTATATACGACTTTAAGTCAGTCTCATCAGTTTCAGGCACCCCTCTCAGACGTATCTGGTTTTCCATTAACTTGTAATCTTGTAGTACTGCTTTCTCCTGTATTTTTTTAATTGTGGAGTCCACTGTATTAATTCTTACATGATGGTCTTTCATTTTTACATCATGGTCTTTCATTTTCTCTTCAACTTACAGCATTTTTTTTCGCTGCTTGAAACTCCTTAGTGAGAACTTCTATGTCTTTTTTTAGTTCCTTCTTACATTCAGATATAGAGTCTTATATTACTTTAACCAATCTTGCCTCCATGGCATCCATTTGATCTTGTGTTTTATTCTTTTTCACTTCTTCCAATGTCTTAGCCCTTGTCTGGATCTGTTTTGTCCTGGTTTTGGGGCTGACATCACTGCCTTCCCATTGTGAATATAGGCTTTAAAGTTGAACTCACCAAATCACTTTTTAACAGCACAGTCTTATAGAATGGAGCATGCCCTTTCAAATGAGCCCAAAATCACCTTTCTCCGAAGCTCCAAAGCCAAGATATTAATTTTTTAAACTTTTACCTTCTTTCAATGGCCACCGATGTTTCTCTATGATTGTAGTCCTAGAGAAGGCTAGGAGGTTTACAGTTTTCCCTTCTTTTAATGGCCGCTTCCTTCCTGTCTTGCCACGAAGTCTCGTTTTCTATGGTTGAGAAGTCTCACGATACTCTTATGACGCCACTTCCTGTGATGTCCTATTGATCTGCAGCTCTGTTCTGCCTCGGAGGGGGTTGCCCAGCCGCAAGTATGCAACACAATTTTCTGTTTCCTTTTTTTAACCTTATTCTCTAATTCTCTTAGTTTCAAATTTACCCCCTCCTTCTTCTTCTTTACTTTAATATAATTTAAATGTATCCAGACCTTTGTTTTTTTTCTCCAAATAAATCTTATTTTAGTCCCGGAGTGATAGATAAAGATCTTTACCTTTAAAGATCGTAATCCTTTCAAGCACCGTCTCCTTTCAAAGTAGCTATTAATTAGTCCCAAAGAAGCTTTGGCTCATGGTGAATTTATATCAGTTTAACGACCCCAGATGTCTCTGTAGACGTTGGAATGCAATTCTTCCCTGGGGAACCCCACTGGGATGCCTCGTCAGCCAAAGTAAATCTCCTCAGAATTCCAAAAGCATGTCATAGCCATCTCCTTGTCTAGAATATGTAGGCAGCAGGCATTAAAAAACCCTTCTCTGCCCAAAACAGAGGTCCTGGTCTGCTCCTCGATGAGAAGCACGTCAATTCTCCATGACATCAAGCAGGAATCTCTGCAATTAAAATGAATGTATTACCAAGAATTATGTTCTTGTTTCAAACAATTCCAATAGTGAAGGATAACAAACAATTTAATAACTGGCAAAGAAAACTTTCAGAATTTATATGGGCTGGCAAGAAACCAAGAATTAAAATGAAAATTTTAACCAATGCAAAAGAGAGAGGAGGCTTCCAAGTGCCAGATCTAAAATTATACCAGGATGCAGTATGCTTGGTATGGATTAAGGAATGGATAACGTTTTTAAATAGAAAATTATTAGCATTGGAAGGCCATGGAAATGTTTTTGGATGTCATGCATATCTATGTTATGGGAAGAGCAAGATGGATGGTTTTTTCTTACATCATTACATAAGAAGTAATTTGTTAAAAACGTGGTTGAAATACAAAAGATTTGGGGATGAGAGGAAACCGCTTTGGATTGTGCCAACAGAAGTAATAAAGTTATATTCAGATATAAATGAAGAGAAATGGTTATCATATAAACAATTGTTAAAAATCCATGGCGGTAAGGTGGAGTTAAAATTGGTGGAAGAACTGGAATATAAGTATAATTGGTTTCAATTGCAACAAATTAAAAGTTTGCTTGAACAAGATGTTAGAAATGATGGAGTAAGACAAGATCAAATAGAACTGGAGAGAATGCTGTTAGGCGATAATGAAAAGTTGATTTCGAGAATTTATAAACTACTATTGAAATGGTCTACAGAAAATGAAGTGGTCAAGTCTCAAATGATAAAATGGGCGATAAATATAAATAAAGAAATACAGATGGAACAATGGGAGCACTTATGGAAGAACTCTATGAAGATATCAACATGTAATAATGTTAAAGAAAACTGTTTTAAAATGCTTTACAGGTGGCATATGACACCTAAGAAACTGTCAAAAATGAATAATCAGGTGTCGGATAGATGTTGGAAATGTAAAAAACATGAAGGATCTTTCTACCACATGTGGTGGACTTGTGAAATGGCAAAACAATTTTGGCAAATGATTCAGCAAGAGATTTCAAAGATTTGGGGTTATAATATAAAGAAGGCACCAGAGATCTTTTTGTTGGGATTACAAATGGAAAGTTTTCCGAAACAAGACAGAACAATGCTTTGGTACATGCTTTCAGCTGCATGGACATATATGTGCAGATGTGGAAGCAGGACAAAATACCAGAAAAGTGGGACTGGATTATGAAAACTATGCATTGGAGTGAAATGCACAAGCTGACTAGAATCTTAAAAGAATATGATTTAGAAAACTTTAGTGAGTGGGGAAAATTTCAGAAGTATGTTGAAAAACAATGGAAGGTGAAAGGACATTTAGTGATTTTTGACAGCAGTTAAACGCTAGAGAAAACGTCAATGGACTTTAGTGAATAAAATGTGATTACGGAAATATAACCTTTCTTTTAAGGATAATAACGAAGATAGATAATAATCATAGTTAGTGGTCTTTTCCTTATTTTTAACTTACTATAATTATAAGGGTTTTTTTAATGAAGATTCTTAAAATGTCAAATTACCTTTTTTTTTTTTTAAATGCACCGGAGGAGGTCATGAAAAGGGGGGGAGAGAGGTAGAAAATATAATGCAATGTATCGGTATTAAACATTTAATAACAGTTGAATATTATAAAATGTTGCAGAATAATAAAAAATGTTTTAAACCAATTCTCCATTATACCCTATGAGAATCGATCTCCGTAGGGAATAATGAAGTGCCCAGCAGACATTTCCCTCCCCCCACCCCCTGTTTCTGACGACTCTGAAGCGGGGGATTGGCATCACTACTCATGAGTTGCTGGACTTCAAACTTCTTCAAAGTAACACAGAGCAACCAAAGGTTCACATTTACCTTTCCTATGCAAACAACCTCTGAAAAGATTGTGTAACCAATGGAGGGTCTGGGCTGCTTTCACAGGCACTGGGAGCGGCCATATTGTTCTGTCTCCTCCCCCTGCTCCCATTCAGCCTTAAAGCCACAGACACACCATCCCAAGAGGAAGCCTTTCCAACCTCCGGAGGTGGAAAGGCACATGGTGGCTGTGGGGGCGGGGCTTCCCTCTGCCGGCCAGCTGACTGGGAGCGGGAAGGAGTCTGAGAAAGCGGGAGAACCCTCGCTGGGACCTGGGGATTGGCAAGCCTAACCACATGGTCAAAAATGGCTGCCTGCTTGTAGGGCCCAACTCAGAGTCCTCCTGCCTGCTGCATCCCAAAGGAGAGAGAGCTATTTTCCATTACCCCAATTCTTCCCCTCCCCCTTGACCCCAGTTAGCCCAGGTCAAGGTTTCTTTTCCTGTTGTCTCCAGGAAGCACTTTCCTATAACCTGTCTAGCAATTACTAACTTCACCTCTATCTCTGCTTAGAGAAGGGGGAAGTATGAGCAGACCAGTGCTTCTAGACATCCTCCCACCCAGCCTGTAGGGGGGGAAAACTTCGAAGACAAGGGGATGCTTGCTGCTTGCCAGCCTCCCTCCATGAGAAAATGCATTTCTTCACAGGTGCCATCAAGTCACTTTTGACTTATGCTGACACTAGGAATCAATGACCTCCAAAACATACTATCATTAACAGCCTTGTTAATGATGAATTTTGGCCACTTCATGATTCATGAAATGAAGCTTGTAGAAGGTCAACCAGAAAGAATCTTCCACAAACCTTCCGGCTGTTTGGGGTGGCTTGTGAACTGATAACATTTCCAGATAAACTGTCTCTACTCAGTCTAAATGTTTACCCAACTTCAAAGCAGTGAAGGGGCAGAACTTGGAGGTCATGTTAAGTAGCATCGGGGGAGGCCCCCCGTGACTTTGATGTCTCTAGCTTGCACAGGATCTGTTTAATACACTCCTGAACCTCCTGATCAGAATGAACCGGTCAATGACACAGGTTTAGGAGGGTCAGGGGTGTATAGAACTGATCTTGTGCAATCTAGAGGTACCAAACTCACAGGAGATTTCCAGATGACTCTCTTGTACTTGCCCTCCACATATAGTGAGGATCAGATTTATGGTATCCAAATTATGCCCTCCCCACAAGAAGGTGCCCCCAGGAAAGTGCTTTCTGGATAAATACCTGTTTCTTTTAAAAACTGCTATAGATTGTCATGATCCACACAATCAAAATATTTGCAGTGAACTATGAAACACAAGCTGACTTTCTTCTGAAATTCTTATATGCTCCAGTATCCCACATATATTTGCAATATGATATCTAGCACTTCTTCCCTTTTGGAATCCAGTTTGAACATCTGGCATTTGTTTCATATATGGTCACAATCTTCGTTGTAAGATTTTGAGCATCACTTTATTCATGTTGGAAATTAATGTGATGCTGCAGTCTTTGACGTCTTTTTTTGTTTGTTTTTGAACTGGCATGTAAATTGAACATTTCCAGTCTGTGGCTTGTTGTTTTGTTTTCCGTATTTGTGGGCACAAACTTGTTAAAATTTCAATTGACTGCATTTCTGTGGCTTGGAACAGCTCTACTGATGGATCGTCTGCTCCTGGTGATTTGTTTCTCCCAATTGCTCTCAGTGCAGCTCTCACTTCACTTTTTATAACTGTAGGTTCTTCTTCAAAAGATTCTTCTTGGAAGGAATTTGTCATCCGTTCATCTCTTTTGTATAACTCTTCAGTGAATTCCTATATTTTCTTTATTTCAGTGCTCTGGCTCTGGAAGCTGACCAACTACAGTCAGCTGCACAAAGCAGTGGCATGTGGGAGATACACTCACTTGCTTCCCAGAATGCTGCAAGAGTATCTGCAGCATCAGTATGCTAGAGAAAAGATAGTGGCTGGTTGTTTCCAGCCTCCAACAAGGCCTGCAATCACTTACAAGCATGAGGAGAGGAAAAGGAGAGAGGTGGAGCCCTCTGTTGCTGCAACTGGTTCAGGCCCTGGCAGATGATAAGTTTTGCTGCATTTTGCTGCTGCCATCTACAAGTTATGCCTTCCAGATAGGGTTGCAAAGTTTAACTCAGAATATCTGGGGACTTTGGGAATGGAGCCAGGAGACTTTCACATTCCTTAAAATAAATAAATAAAAATACAGCAGCGTAGTTCCCCTGAATACAGTCTTCCTTTCCTTATCCCCCAGCAGCTGCACATCCCCCCCCCTCTCTCTTCCCCCCACACTCTCTCTCTCACTCACACACTTTTGTGATCTTACTGGGGCAGTTTACTCATAGAGTTGTTGAATGTAACCATCTGCTGTATATTCAGTCAAGTTTTTCAGACTAACACAGGAAACTCAAAGGTTCTAGTTTACTCTTTACTCTGTATTTTACTGTGCAAACAACTCCTGAAAGGAATGTAAAACAAACCCTCTGTTTGTTGTGCTGGTTTCCTTTCCTTTCTAGTAGTTCACTGGGAGCAGCCATGTTGTTCTGCCGGTTTGCCCCACCCCCATTCAGCTTGGCTCCTACACATTTAAAGGTATACACACCTCCTAAAAAGCAAGCAGTTTTCAAGCTTCTTCTAGGCTTCCAAAGTGGAAAGGCACATGGTGGCTTTTGGGGCAGGGCTTCTTCCCACTGACCAACTGACTGGGGGTGGGAAGGAGCCTGAAAAACCAGGGGATCCCCTGCTGGTACCTGGGGATTGGGAAGCCTACTCCAAGATCCAGTTCCTTCTCAGCCCTAAAAATACTGGACATTTATATGTTGTGTATTTTCTCTGGGTTTGCCCCCTCCCTGAGTCCATAGGAATACTGGACTGTTTGAAACAATACCAGACACTTGGCAACCCTAAATCTTTTTAGTGCTGTGCATGCCATGTGTCTGAACTAGCAGTATTATGGGCTGACCCATAGCTCTTTAACTTCCACTAACTCACATTATGCCTCAGTATCTTCCTTCCTAAGGTTGTAACCAGTTTTCTTATCAACCAGGATATCATCCTACCTGTATTTTTCATTTAAGTTGCCAGCCTGCTTCGTTATATGCCAGTGATCATAAGAGGCAACCTGTGTTCTCACAAAGGTTTAGCTGCTGGATTTCACTTACTATTGAACTTTACTGCCAGCTGGCATGTAAACCACCACCTCCTTGTCCTAAAGCAGACTCCTTCAGGTTTATTGCAGTCTTGCATGCCTTGAACTCTCTTAAGTAGATACATGGACACAGCCTATAAACTATACACTCAAAGTGAAAGTCTGCAGAGGTGCTACTTTTGGGCAAGCCATTCTTCTCCTAGCAGCCTTGCTAGTTTTCACCCATCAGTGTGATGCACAGAAACCACAAAGAAGTAAAAGAAGGTTGCTTAGCCATAACCAGGGCTTTTTTTGCACAGGAACGCAGTTCTGGCTGGCTTGGCATCAGGTGTGGCCTAATATGCAAATATGTTCCTGCTGGGCGTTTTCTACAAAAAAAAAAGCCCTGTGCAAAACAAAGGTGATGAAAGGGGATGTATCCTAATATGCAAAAGAGTTCCTGCTGGGCTTTTTCTACAAAAAAGGCTCTGGCCATAACTGTTGTTCTTTGAGTGCATCTGTACATTCACACAGCCCATCTACCTTCTCTACTGCTGGTAATTTTTTCAGAGCAGCATTGCCAGTTTGGATAGGACTGAGCAGGAGACATGGCCTTTTGGGCATGTGCAATGTGACTTTGAACCAAAACGGGGGATGTTTGCATCTTTTTTAAACTCTAGAAGTTTCCTGTTCTCACTTCGGTGTAACAGCCCCTGAGTGTCCCACAATGGAACACACCTATGAATACACTGTGTGCAACGCTCACCGCTACCTGCTGAATAATAATAGTAGGGCACCTGAACAATGGATGCTGGTTGTGTGTGTCTGTGTCTCAACAGACAGAGATATAAACAAATTGTAACCTATAATATGGGCCTGCAAGGAGATGACAAAATAGACCTGACCTACACAACCTATGCCCTGATCCCCCCCCACACACTCCTACTCTTGGTAAGTATGGAGGCCAGCTGGGACGAATGTCTTTGGAGTGTGAAAAGCTCCCAAAATATATTGCTTTGTGATGCCTCTCTGTCTCTAGCTCATATCTTCAGTGTGTTTCATCCCCGTCAGTATAAACAAACTACATCTGTCCTTCTCTGGTAAAGAAGTTTTATGCTCACTCCAGGGTTATTGAAGGAAAATTATTGCTTCTAAGTGTATAATTAAATCAGTAATCAATCAGATCACTATCAGTTAACCATCTTGCACCTGGGAAAACATCCTGAGAGGATGCTTCCCACCCATTTTAGTGAATGTTGGAAATCAAGGTTCAAAGCTGGGAAATTTCCTCTCTCCTATCTCAGGAATGTACACTCACATCCCCTAAAATAGTATTAAAAGTCACCCCTACTAGAGCTCAGTGAGACTCTATTGGACGTCCAGGTAACAGACTCCCCTGATATGTATATCAGGTCTTGATGCATACGGTGCTGGTTGCTGCATATACCCATCCCCTTTTCTACCTGCAGGCTTGTCTGCTCTCCGGTTACATTTATTTATTTATTTATCTATTTATCTATTTATTTATGTATTTTTATTTGGTTGATTTATATTCTGCCCTTTCCCATCTGGGCTCAGGGCGGATTACATAATGTGTCCTCCATACTTACTTCTTCCCTCTCTATTATACCTGCTACTGCTGCCTTTCATTCCAATATCTTGTGTAAATGTTTTGATCTGAATGTATATTTTCAAATCCTATCATTTTTCTACAATAAAACTTATTTTCTATTATAACTGGCCTGTTTTGTGGTTCCAGTAAAGAAGAAGAAGATATTGGATTTATATCCCGCCCTCCACTCTGAAGAGTCTCAGAGCGGCTCACAATCTCCTTTACCTTCCTCCCCCACAACAGACACCCTGTGAGGTGGGTGGGGCTGGAGAGGGCTCTCACAGCAGCTGCCCTTTCAAGGACAACCTCTGCCAGAGCTATGGCTGACCCAAGGCCATTCCAGCAGGTGCAAGTGGAGGAGTGGGGAATCAAACCCGGTTCTCCCAGATAAGAGTCTGCACACTTAACCACTACACCAAACTGGCTCTCTAAAGCAGGGGTGGGGAACCCTTTTTCTGCCAAGGGCCATTTGGATATTTATAACATCATTCGCAGGCCATACAAAATTATCAGCTTAAAAAACAGTGCTCTGTCGAGGGAAAATGATTCAGGCTGGCAAAATTAATGCAAATAAGTGTTTTTCTATTTGAAGTCACACGGGGAGAGCCTAATTTGGCACACACACACACCCGACTCACTGCTGTAGGCAAATACCTAGGTCCAGGGCTTTCTTTGGTAGAAGAAGCCCAGCAGGAACTCATTAGCATATTAGACCACAGCCCATAATATTAGCATATTAGGTCACACACTCATTAGCATATTAGGCCACACCACCTGGGATAATCAATTGCAAATTGAACTGGTGGGAGATGGGTAATAATATTCTACCAGAGAATAACTTTTTAGTTATCTTTTGTGAATATGAGTTATTGGTTTTCAAAACATCCAAGTTACTGGTCATGTGCTAAAGTAATTTTACACACAGAGAGACACAAATATATCGCATGTCTGAGCAGAATGAATGTTACTTGCATTTGGGGTGGGGATAATCAGCAATTTCCAAGAATTTCCCCCATGGCAGTCTCCTATGCCATATCTCTTGCTTTTTCCAAGGGCCCCCGAATCCTCAGGACCCACTATATGGGTTTCAGGGAACTGCAGCAGGAAGGATGAGGCATGAAAATCAATTTTATAAGCAAAACTCTGTTTGGACTTATTAGGATCCAACCACATGCATTTATACAATTCCATCCATAGATCGTATAATGTTCATTTTGTTAGTTCTGAAACTTCTGTCAATGAATTTCAGTCATTTGGATGTTCCCAAATTTCCCCATTTCTGGAAACCCATTTCTGTGCTAACATCCTTCATGTGACAGTGAGGGAGTCTTGATTACATGCATATCCAGTGATGTTTGAATTGTTTAGAAATTTTAAAAATTAATAGCAGAAATGTCAGTTGGAGTAAGCTGCAATGTTTTAGCTGAGTAGCTCTGCAGGATATTACTTGCCCATGGATCAAAAGTTGGATGGTTCCAAAATATGGGATGGGTACAAAAATATTGTAGGAACTTATTGTTTAAATAAACATGGAATTGTATATACTGTGACCTGGATAGCCCAGACTAGCCTGATTTTGTTAGATCTCAGAAGCTAAACTGGGTCACCCCTGGTTCATATTTGGATGGGAGACCACCAAGGAAGTCCAGAGTTGCAAACCACTTCTGAGTGTCTCTAGACTTGAAAATCCTACAGTTTAACCATAAGTCATCTCTGACTTGAAGTAATTTTACACACACATACACATATAAACATATACATACACAAAGCAAAGGCGCCTCTCACCAGGAAGTTTTAGGAACGCCAAGTTGCTACAAAATTTGATGTAACATACTGTAAGACTGCACAATCAAGTGGTTAAAAAGATTTAGGAACATTTTATAAGCTTGCACATACACATATATAGTCAGGCCTCATTTTGGGCAGGCGCTCACAGGAGCAGAGCTCCAGAACCTCTAAATTTTATTTTACTCTTTCTTTCTTAAACCCCACACCCCAAAAAAATTGCTTCTGGGCTCCATTGTTCAAACCACCTGTGAGAATTTTGCTGAACTTGAAGATTTGACAAACTTTCTAATATTTTTCCCCACGAAAAATGGGAAAATGACCAAAACATATAAAGCAGAAAGATGGAAATCTTCATCATGCCACTGTGGACACATTGGAGAAAGAAAATTTAAAAGTATGATGGGAGTAAGGTTTTATGATGACAATTATAATTCAAGAAGCATTTTAAGGTAGATACTGAGCTGATATAATTTTGTATATCCTCCGGTGATGTCGGGTGTGTGGCATATGCAAATTATGTAAATGAGTTGTGCTGATGAGCTCAGGTGCCTCTTCTTCTACAAAATGACCCCTGTATATAGTATGTAACATCCAGTTGTACTCAGCATCATAAACAGTCTGTGTTAATGACAGTAGATCACCAGAAATTTTATACAGAATTTGATTCCTTTAGACGTACTTCAAGTAAATGATAGAACACTTTTTTAAAAAAATGTTTTTCAACCAAAACAGTAATGTATTAATGACTGAACCGAGAGGTTAGCATAACATGTTTTTTCTCTGTTGGCAATTAAAAAAACAAACTGGTTACTTGATGCAATATACTATTTCTTCTACTTTACAGAAAAATCCCCTTATAATATGAAAGCCCAAATGTATTGGTCAGGACTCACTGCATCAGCTATTGGCCCATCAACTGCCACTCAAGTTCCATTGCATTCCATTGGTTGAGTCTGCTCCTCTCTCCTGCCTGCTGTCACCTAACCACTGTCTGCGGCATTCAGAAGAGAAAGTTGGCAGCAGTAGTGGGGAGATGGCAAAGAGATGGAATGAAGGTGGTAATGTGACTAGGCAGCAAGACTTGGCCCTGCCAGGAGAGTTTCCTCTTTCCTGTCGCTCCATCCCTCTCTCCTCCCCTCATCCTTGCCCTAGGACAGACGAGGATTGGGCCACTGGGGAAGCTGCGAGGCAGTGACTGTTACTAGACAACCAAGTTTGGTTCTTTCAGTAAAGGGAGAGGCCTCAACTGAATATAATGCCATAGAGTCCATCCCAGATCTGTTGTCTGGGGTTCAGTTGTGATACCAAAAGATCTTCAGGTTCCACCTGGAGGTTGGCTACCCTATGACTGGTTGCTTGCTACTGTTCAGCAGCAGCTCCCCTATGATAGCCAGTGTGGCATAGGAGTTAGTGCTTTAGAGCAGGGTCCGCCAGACCCAAGTTCTTGCTGTGGAAGCTGACTGGGTGATTTTGGACCAGTCACAGACATTCACCCTAACCTACCTCACAGGATTGTCATACAGAGACTGATGGAAGCTGCTTTGGTCCTCACTATGGCGAAAGAGTGTCCTTCTCCTAGGTAGAGGCTGCAGGGAGGGGGGAGGAGATGCAAAGCTGTTTGACTACTGTAACTCGCTCTATGTGGGCTTGCCCTTGTGACTGAACTGGAAACTCCAGCTGATGTAGAATGTGGCGCTGCGCCTGCTGATGGTGTGGACCCATGTTCAGCTGGTGCACTGCCAACTGCACTGGCTACCAATTGAATACCAGATCTGTTTCAAGGTTTTGGTACTAACAGACTTGTGTGGCCTCAGACCAAAATACCTGAGGGATCACCTCTCCCCATATGTGCCCCCATGGAACAAGATATTCTGGTTGGCCCTAGCCCAAGGACATCCACTTAGCCTCAATCAGAGCCAGGGCTTTTTTTACCTTGGCCCCAACTGAAACATGCTCCAGGCAGAGATCAGGGCCCTGCAGGATCTATTGCTGTTCAAAGGAGCAGATAAAGGTAGGTTGATGGTTGGCTGTGAAGAATAGGGCTGCCAACTCCAGGTTGGGAAATTCCTGGAGATTTGAGGGGTGGAGCCTGGAGAGGCTGGGATTTGAGGAGGGATGGGACTGCAGACAGGTACAATGCCATAGATTCAACCCTCCAAAGCAGCCATTTTCTCTTGGGGAATTATTTTTTTGCCAGTTTCCAGGTGAAGGCTGGGGATCACTCAGAATTGCAACTGCTCTCCAGATGGCAGAGATCAGCTCCTCTGGAGAAAATAGCTGCTTTGCACGGTGGACTCTGTGTCATTATACCCTGCTGAGATTGCTTCCCTCCTGCTTTGGTACACACTGTGGACAAAGGCTGTACTTTTCTTGGGTAGGAGGAAGGAGATGCGAAGGGAAGGGGGGAGGATACGGAAAGCTGAAGTCAGATCAATTCCCCTACTGAAAATGACTGCCTTGAGGTGCATACTCTATGGTATACCATGACACAACCATGTCAGGCCAAAAAACCCAGATCACACCACAGGCTCATGCAGATGCTAAATGCCACAACACTGAATAGGACAGGAAAAGATGGCAACAATGCACTGCAAACAGAAGGAATGCTGAGCTTCAGCCTCTGTGTGACCATTGCCATGCCCATCTACAACCCTATTAATTATTCTTCCTTATCTCCATTATGGGCCTCTTTCAGAGCTTTGAGCCACCACAGACACAGGAACACGCACCACAGAAACAGGAACACACACCACAGAAACAGGAACACGCACCACAGACACCACAGACACAGGAACACGCACAAGGGGGGGGAGCCAGCATCTGTTTCAGCTGTGGGGTGGATAGAAAGACAGCAAGAGTGGGGGGGGAGGAGTGAGTGAAGGCCAAGCGTTGGTGGGTGGGTGGATGGGAAGACAGCAAGGGTTGGGGTGAGTAAATATCACAGGTGGGGGAGTAGTGGAGTGCCAAGGATTCTGGGATAGTTGAAAGGAAGAGGTGGTTGGTGGCTGGGTAGGTGGAGTGGGGTGGGAAGACACCAAGGGTGGAGGGGAGTGAATGCCTTCACTTGGGTGGATGGGAAGACAGCAAAGGTGGGGAGGCACTCACCTAGAACCTCTTTGTACAGCCCATTGTATTTTTCTTCACAGTGGGCCTTATTCCTAGTAATTATATAAATCTAATGATTTTTCTGTTTGGTTCACTTACATACAATTTGCATTTATTTAGAATTAATTTGTGAAGCTTGAAAAATTATCCACAATAAAGCACTGAATGTCTTCCCAGCTCTGGCTAATCCTGATAATGTTAACGTGTGTAATGGAAGTCCTGTATGTGGCAGTGTTCTCCTTGGCTTTTTGCCTGTATTAAAACATTTGACCTAATGTACTTTCAGTGAAATTAATTGGTTCAATCTATTTTTTTTAAAGCTGCTTGGTGCTATAACTAAAGATTAATGGTTTTAACTGAAGTGCTGACAAGCAAATAAGGGCCATTAATACCTTGGTGTTCCAGCCAGAATTCCTTTCCTTAAATCTAGAGTGCAGTCCTTTAACCTAATGGTAGTTTGATTTATAATTTATTTTCTTGGCTAAAGGAATGATTGAGATGGAAGATGTATTGTGCTACATATCTTTTGTTCTGCACTTTTTTCTTGCATGACATTAAGGTCGTGAGTCATTTTCACTAATATTTGCAAGAAAAACTCCTATAAGATTGGTATTCTATACACAGTTGCACGGTTTCATGTTTCCTTGCATTGCTAAAACTCACAATGAATGTGAAATTTAAATACTTCAACCTGGCTCAGCCTTTTTTTAAAAAAATGTATCCACCTTTCCAAGCTAGAGCTCCACCCAAGACAATATACAAAAAACACCCCCATATGACATTTAAAATGGAATTAAAACAATACAAGATAGAAAGCATGTGAAACAATTTATTAATTTTCAGCCAAAATATAAATATGAAAAGAAATCTTTCTCCTAAAGACCTTCACAAAGCAGCTTAATCCAACCTCTTTAGAAAGGAAATTCCAGAGAGTAACAATTTCTCAGTTGTTCTACCACAGAAAAGTTTCCACGTCATATCTTTGCCAATATAACCTCCCAGGTAGATAAATGCATGCAACATCTTCAGATTTCAGTAAATGATGATGTCCTTAGGAATGAAGACACTCTTGAAGAACATGTAATATCAAAATGATGGCTTCCGTATAGATAATTACACATCTTGTTTGACCTTAATTTCCCTTTACTTTATTTTAATTAAATAAATGGGTTGATTATTTATTTATTTAGGACATTTTTATGCTGCTTAAGGCCGCTCAGAACAATAAAACAAAATCAATCAATACAATAAAACAATTAAGGAAAATAAATTGTATAATAAAATCAGTCAAAGAAAAAAGGATATTAACAGATGGGCTGGACAATATAATTATATAGATGAAGCATAAAGGACTTTACTCAAAGAGTAGTTGTCAATTACATTTCATTTGAATAGAGGGAGGTGTCCAGTGAAGTGCCACAGTGCTTGGTTTTGGGCCTAGTATTTTTCAGTATTTTTATCAGTGATCTGGATGAGGGTGTGGAGGGACTTACTCATTAATTCGCAGATGACAGCAAATTGGGAGGAGCAGCAGACACACCAGAAGATAGAGAACTCAACAAGATTGGAACACACTGGAGAAGTGGGTGGAAGTGAACGCAGTGCAATTTAACAAGGATAAGTGCTGAGTTCTACATCTGGGTAACAAAAATTAGGAACACACATACTAGATGGGGGATAGACTTCTGGGTAGGTGTGTGTGTGTGTGAACAAGACCTTGGGATATGGGTGGACCATAAATTAAATATGAACGGCCAGTGTGATGCAAGAACAAAAAAAGGCAAATGCCATCTTGGGGTGTATCAACAGAGGCATAACATCCAAATCACAAGATGTCATAGTCCCACTGTACACTGCATTGGTCATGCAACACCTGGAGTATTGTGTGCAGTTCTGGAGGCCTCATTTCAAGAAGGATGTTGATAGAATGGTGCAGATGCAGAGAAGAGGGACAAGGATTATCCAGGGTCCTGGAGCCCAAGCTCTAGGAGGAAAGGCTGAGGAGCTTGGGAGTGCTCAATCTGGAGAAGAGGTTGAGGGGGTTATGATTGCTCTCTTTAAGTATTTGAAGGGCTGTCGCGTAGAGGAGGGCAGGGAGCTCTTCCTGTTGGCAGCAGAGGATAGGACCACAATAAGGGGTTTAAATTAAGGGAAGGAAGGTAATGGCTGGATATAAGGAAAAACTTTACAGTAAGAGTTGTTCTACAGTGGAATCAGCTACCTAGGGAAGTGGTGAGCTCCCCCTTGCTGGCAGCCTTTAAACAGCAGCTGGACAAACACTTATCAGGGATGTGCTGTAGGCTAATCATGCATTGAGCAGGAGATTGGACTAGATGGCCTGTATGGCCCCTTCCAACTCTATGATTCTTTGATCTAGTCTCTGATCTATGACTTATCAAATATGTTTTGACATTGTATTCCTGTCTGTTAAGAATGTAGCCTGCTTTACCTCAGCGATACATGAGAGTACACCCTCACACCCCTATTTAAAATGTAACATTTAAAAGATGTGATATACAATGAAAGGTACAACAATTACAACAGTGGCTCTCCAGACCTGGTTCCCTACCTCCACCAGGACAACTATAGTTCTCTGTAAGATAACTACAACTTGCTCAAGGGCTGGTGAAAAAGGCTTAGAGTGTACTTGAGGCGGAGGCAAAAGGCACAATCATTGTTAAACTTGTCATTGGCAGAGAACAGTGAATGTGGGCCAAATCTATAAACTGGTGGGGGGACAGGGGAGAAAAGTATAAGGCAGACTAGGCTAAAAAAATCATGCAAGACCTTAAGAACAATTTCATCTGAAGAATTTCATCCCTTAGTGAGCATGTCAATATTAAAAATGGGATAGTGAGCAACTAACAGAATAACTTGGTGCTTGATAGAGAGGGATACATAAAAGTTGCTAGGTCTTGGTGATCGCCCTAGCTTTCTCTTTCCCCATGATAAGAATCTCTGTGATTATTGTGTCTTAAAAGTTCACAGACACTGACTAAGCTGTCAAGTACCATCCCAAACCTACAAAGTATGTTCACAATATAGAAAACTAGGTACATTTTTACATGGAGTATTAGATTTTGATCTTGCCCTGAGGCAAATCCAGCAAAGGCTTTGTAATATTACTTTTTTTTTTTAAGTCTGCAAATAGTAAGGTTGGAATGTATTCCTTCGTTGGACACAGGACTTTCTAGGTGAGAAACATAAACAGTTCTGCCCATCACATGAGGCAATTTCATTGAACAGATGCTTTTCTTTACTGATGTTTTATAACAATTGCTGAAACAGATTATACCTTGCAGTTCTTGGCAGTCCACAAAAAATGGATGAACACGATTCAGTAGAAGAGGCACTTCGGGCACAAATTGAAGAGGAGAAAATCAGGTTCAGTCTGTCTTGTTTTTAAAACTTTACATTTCCTACACATCTTTCATATATATTTATTAACTCTTCTGAAGTATACATGAGTTCTGACTCAGCAAGGGGGGGGGGGATGTAAATCTGGCTAGATAGCTAACTAACCCATTACAGGGGAGTGTGCCATTTTTCTCTGCTCCATAATCTTCCAGGTCTCTAGTCCTAACCTATAGGGAGAGCTGTTTTCATTGCCAACTGGAGGCAGATTTTATTTATTAACTTTCTGAAAGGCTGAGGTGAGGGATCAGTACAGGGAACTGCAAGCAGAGCTGTTTGTGCATGTGGCTCCCAACTGAGGGAATATGCACATCAAGCCAGCTTGTATATGATTATTGTCCTCACTGAATCTGGGTATTAATCAGTAATGACCAGGATCAAAGTCAGGATTAGAAAAGAGAAGACATGATGATCACAGCATGCTGTTCCTGCCAATAGTGCAAAAGGGACCTAAAATTTGCACTGAAGTTTTTTTGTCTGCTGCAGGGGGGGAGAATGGGAAATTTTGATGGGGCTGAAACACATATTCTTAAAAAACCAGCACCAATCAGTACCAAGTAGGTCATAGCATGCTTATATGTAGTGTTATACGTTTTCAGTCATTTTATTTGTTTAATTCGACATGACAATCTAGCAAGCCACAAGGCATTTTTTTTTCTAAATAGCACTTCTCTGCCCTTCAATTACATCTCAAACTTTGTCTTAACTTAGAGGAATGTATAAAAAACCCACAACACACCACTGTATATGTCTCTGGATCTTGGGTATCTAGGGAAACATCATACAATACAGAATTCCTAGATAGAAGACATGGTATATGCTTTCGTTTGAAGCCAGCTGGGTTTTTTTTTACTCACTGCACACACTTATTGGAAGCAACAATAGCCATGTTTCCGTACAGTGTAGAGGTCAAGGGGCAGATAATTACTCTTTAGGCAGCAGTTGATGACTTCAGTGACAAATATCAAATGGTGAGGCAAGACAGTGTTTTCTTTTTGGTACAACAACAAAGTATACGGAACAAGAAGTCTGGGGTTTTTTTGCTGTTTCCTCCATTTCTCTTCACATTTCAAACAGCTCAGGCTTTTAATGATATATTCAGCTCTAAAGATTACCAGTGCTAAAAAGAACACGAGTTACATCAGAAATTGAATTCCCTGTTTTATTTCGAATATTCTCATTGTGTATATATCAATCAGACATTTGTCAGAATCATATCTTGCAGAAAATATACTCCATGTTGAATAGGTGTGCCCTGAACAAGAATGATAGGTTTCCATTCCTAAAGCATCTTCTTTGTCTTAACTTAGACATGTGTCTGGTTAGAACTGTTCAGAGTTCTAAGTCTACCAGACAATGTTTCTTTCTAGAAATGTCAAAATTATTTTGACTCTGTAGTAAACTTTTTCTCCTTTTCCTTAACTGTAGTTATAAAACAATGTTCACTCGTTTGAAAGGAATGAAGATAGAGATTGAACACCTACAGCTTCTTATGGAAAAAGCAAAGGTGAAACTGCAAAAAGATTTTGAAGTTTGGTGGTCTGAGGAGGCAACAAATTTACAGGTACTTTAGTGTTTTCATCTGGATTTATCTTAACATTCAACTGATCACTGGCGTACTAAGAGACTTTAATTGCCTGGATTTTAGCTTGTATAAAATTCTAACCTAAAATTCATTCAACATCTGATTCAGTTGGAGAGACTGGAACCTGAGCTTTGCCATTTTAGAAATCAGTCTTCAACACACCAGCCCAGCCTAATGCATCAGAAACTTCAGACTTCCAGGTGTCTTATGGGAGGCAAGGTGTTATAGAAATAGATAAAATGTTGTAGGTTAGAATTATAGAGTAAGATTCTACATTTCCTCAGCGTTTGACTTTACTGGGGTAGGGATTAGTCCATTACTTTTCACTTGTGAAACTCCCATTCTACCTATTTAATGGTTTCTAGATCCAAGAAGAAAAGCCATCTTTGCTTAATTCAGTCAGTGCTTCAAAGATTTCACCCTTGTTTCTCGAAACCCAGCCCTGCCTAGATAACAGGTAAGTTGGGTACCTTTTTGAAAAAATATTTAATGTTGGCAAGTCGATATTTCACAGTTCCACAGTCTTAGCTCTGATCACATAACTATGTTTTTAACATGGTAATTATATGGAATGTTAGTCAGAGATTAAGTATTCAGTGGCAGGCTTTTTATATGACAGCTATGAGGACTGACCCTTACTTCAGCAAATATATGGATTGCTAGGTACTTCTGTTGTTGACTTTGGTCTTCAAATGCTAGATTATCAGGTTGCCTTGGAGGCCTAAGTGTTATAAATATCAAATATGTAGAAGATAAAAAAACTGAGAGCATGAATAAAATGTGATATTCTATGCAGAGGAGGTGATGTAGTTCTATTTTTATTTTGAGATACCTAATATCACATATGCCATTACATTTGTAATGACCCTTTTAAGTTCTCCATGGACCTTTTCTTTTCAGATATTTGGCACTTTAGTGTTATTATGACTTAAGCCTGTTAAACCCATTTTATGCAGCTATGTTCTCAGTATGATGCATGAAGAATTTGTAACGGAGCTCTTGACATTGTGAAAGGGAACAGCAAACTTTTATACCCCACTGTGCTGAAAATTTATTCTTGTCCTCTTGCCTGTTTGAGGCATTAACATTTCAGAGCCAAAGTTTCTAGTTTCTTACATTTAAGTATATAAAATAACAGAATGATCAATTCCCATGGATTCCATTGAACCTGAATGACACAGTAACCTTACTTGTTCATTCCCATAATTACATAGGATGAGACATTTGGCTTGATATTTTCTCTCAGCTCCACATCCCTGGAGCACAAAAAGCTCTTTGTTATCAAATAAACACAGAACCAAACTAGTAATTTGCTCACAGAAATTGATTTAACCATCATTTTCCATGCAAGTTGACATGAATTATATATTATGTAACAATGAATGTGGGTCACAATAATTTCAATACCTTTTGTGAATAGGAATTTATTCCTATTCCCATATATAAAAGTTAAAAATGTAATTGACCCAACCTGAGAATCATAAGAATAAACAACTAAAACAGTTAAGGTCATTATAGCTACTCATGAACAACTTGTACTGTGCACAGATTTCAGGGCTGGACATATGAAATGTCTATTGATTTTAACTATGCGTGATTACAGATATAACTATTCTACAAATCTAATTCTACTACTTTAATAGAGAGCATGGTATTCACAGTATGTTGTGATAATTTGTGACATACATTATGATCCCTGAATATTTCTCAAGATGTAACTCTACTTTCATGAAAACAGCAGGATTTTTGGATTCCTGCTCCATCCCAAAAACAGCACCCATACCCTTCCATTTCTAAAAAAGCAATTCATGAGACTGGAAAGACCTTTCAGCTTCTGACAGACAATAAGGAGCTGCAGCAGAAGCAAAAAGTGAAGTTTAATATATATACAGAAGTACTTAGTGTATACACATCTTATTTAGTTCCTGCCAAAATATATGTAATGCCAGTTCCAGCACTTCAAAGTAACAGTAAACTGTAGGCAAATATGTAGTGGATGACACAATGAAAATCCAATGCAAACTATGTGAACCAAATTCAAACAAAGCATAAGCAAGAAAAGCAGTGCCAATATACTGTATCCTTCCAGTAGATTCAGATTGTGTTATTAATGTGACAATTGTACTTGGTTCTCTCCAAAAGAGGCTTTCCTTTTCTGAAAAAGGCCTCCTTTAATAATGAAATTGCGTCCAAATATAGACCAATGCCAAATTTGCCTTTTTGGTGCAAAGTAATTGAAAGAGTGTTAGCAAAGATAATCCAACATTTTCTAGTTGACACATCTGCCCCTTGATCCATTCCAGTCTGACTTCAGGACCTGGCCTTGTGATGGAGACTGTATTTTTAGCACTGGTGGATGATCTCCAACTGCACCTGGATAGAGAAAACGTGTTTCCTGGTTCCATTAGATCTTCTGACCCTGTTCAATACAGTGGATCCTCAATATCACTTTGAGATGGGGTTGAAAGGCACAAGACACTACACTGAAGTCCTCCCATTCATTGTCATCTGGATGTACCCAGAAATTGTCATGGATAATTCAATCAGGGGGCATGGGGCTAATTTTGTGGTGTTTAGCAAGGTTCTGTTCTTTCATCAAAGTTGTTTAAATCTATATATTAGACTGTTGAGTGAGGTTGTCCAAGTTGTAGGAGTTGGGTGTCATTAATACAATGAAACAACTAGCTTTAGATTTGTTTGAACAATTGGAAGTCTCTGTGCTAGTCTCTTGAAGAGCCATGATCTAGAGGCTAAAGGATAACAAGCTAAAGCTTAACCTAAATCAGATATTGACAGTTTTGGCCACGAAATGGAAGCTTTAAAGGCTATTATGTTGTTCCCCATTAGATGGTGTTAGTCTGAATTTGACTAACTCTGTAAATATTCTAAGAGTGTTATGGGACCTTGCATTGCTCATGGAAGGTCAGATAAATGCAGTGGTGCAGAGTCCATTTTTTCAGCTAGACCTGGTGTGGAAACTATCTCCGTTCTTGGACTCTGCCATCATGGCTGCATTGATTCATACTTTGGTACCATCAATATTAAACTGTTGTAATGCATTGTCCATAGGGCTGATCTTGAAGACAGCTAAAAAAATGCAAAGGGGACAAAATATGGTAACTTACATATTGGTTAGAACTGGGAGGTAGAATCATATTATGCCCATAATCAAAGAGGTTTACCCATTTGCTTCCAGACCCAATACAGAATCCTAATTTTAGCCTTCAAAGCCTTATGTGACTTGCAACCTCCTACTTGAAGGATCAGCTCTCAGGCTATGAAGCCTGTGTGCTACCACAGATCCTGCCGGAGTTTTTGCCTATCAGTGAGCTGTTCCCCTGAAATTATTCAATGCAATTGTTTGCTCTTGTTTCAGCAGCAGTGCCAGTGTTACAGGATAATCTGTAGGGAGAAAGGAAAATATTGACACTGGACTTAACGGTCTCACAGGTGTGGGGAGAGGAAGGGAAGGCAATTGTAAACTGCTCTGAGACTCCTTCAGGTAGTGAAAAGTAGGGTATAAAAACCAACAACTTTTCTTCTTTTTTCCTCCTCCTCCTCCTTGACATGATTTCATGGCAATGTCTGAGGATGTTGCTGTTTTTGATGGGTACATGAATTTTTGGACAATTTGGTACTGCAATCTTATTGAATGTGACTGTTGTATGTTTTCATTGAATTTTGCCTTATTAGCATATTTATAAACAAAATTTATATCCTGTCTTTCTCCCCTTACACATATATGATAAAATTACATTATAAAACCATTATTATGTCCCAAACATACATTGTTAAAACAATTTTTAAAAGTTTAAAAACAGAATTAAAACAGTTAACAATAAATACAAAACATTTTTTAAAAATTGGTCAGAAAGGACAAATCATTGAGGGAATGCTAAATAAAACAGAAAAAAATCTTTACCCACTGGTGGAAGATGGCAACAGAAGGGGGCAGACAAATCTCCCTGGGCAGAGAATTCCAGATCTTTGGAGCCATGACCAAGAAGGCTTTCTCCTGCACTGCCATCCTCCTCATTCAGAAGGCAGGGATACCCGAAGCAAGGTCTCTGAAGATTACCACAAGACACTACCTGGAGACTTTGTGAGTGGATCTGGGAGAGGGCAGGGTTGGGGGGGGTGAGGGGCCTCAGCATAGTACAATGCCATAGAGTCCACCCTTCAAAGCAGCCATTTTCTCCAGGAGAGCTGATCTCAGGAAGATGGATAACAGTTGTAAAAGTGGGAGATATCCAGGCCTCACCTGGAGGCTGGTAACTCTATCTGAAGTACCACCTAATCCCTTATGAACCTGCCTGACCACTGTGGTACTGGCAGCCCTAGCTGGCTCTAAGGTTTTGGGGAAATTGGACCTGCATACCAGCAACTCCCAGTGGATGCTGAGACAGCAGAGGCTCAGACCATTCTGACTCACAGGGGAGCTTTTCGGGTGCGGCGGTTGCAATTTGGAGTTAGTGTGGTTCCGGGGATCTTTCATAGCATAATGGACTCTCTTCTTAAAGGGATCCCCGGAGTGCAACCATTTTTGATGACATTTTATTGCCGCCCCAGATGCTGAGGAGTTCAGCAGCTGTCTGCGAGAGGTACTCCGCTGCTTCCAGATGGCAGGACTTAAAGTGAAGCGGGAGAAGTGTTCCCTCGGGGTGTCGAGGGTAGAGTTCTTGGGGATTGCTGTAGATGCCACGGGAATCCACCCGACGGCCGACAAGACCAGGGCAATAGTCCACGCCCCGGCCCCCACGTGCAAGGCGGAGTTACAAAGTTTCTTGGGCTTATTAAATTTTTATCATTCATTTTTGCCCCCAAAGCAGCCATCGCAGAACCCCTTCATAGGCTCCTCGATAAAAATGCCCCAGGGATCTGGGAAAAGAAGCAGGCTGCTGCTTTTCAGGCAGTCAAGGACCTCCTAGTTTCCAATGATGTGCTCCACCATTTTGACAAATCCCTACCAGTGATTCTGGCTTGCGATGCTTCCCCATACGGGGTGGGTGCCATTCTGGGGCACCAACTCCCAGATGGGAGGGAGGTTCCCATGGCCTATTATTTGAGGACCCTGACCCCTGCAGAGCGCAACTATGCCCAGATAGACAAGGAGGACTTGGCAATAGTGGCGGGGGTACATAAATTCAACGACTACCTGTATGGTAGGCGTTTCACGATTGCCACAGACCACAAGCCGCTACTGGGCCTCCTCGCCCCAGACTGCCAGACACCGCAAATTCTGTCACAGTGCGTCCTGTGGTGGAACCAGTTCCTCAACTCGTACACATATGCCCTGGTCCACTGCCCTAGCAAAGCTATGAGACACGCTGACGCCCTCAGCCACCTGCCGCTGCCCTCGATGGACCCGGATCCCGCCCCTGCCCACCATGTGATGCTTCTAGAGACTCTACCTGAGAGGCCCCTCCACGCCACTGAGGTAGCTAGGGCCACAGGTAGAGACTGCATCCTCGCACGCCTTTTCGACTGGGTGGGAAGGGGGTAGCCAGCAGGCAAACTGGATGCAGAATTCAAGGCATTTGAATCACGCAGAGATGAACTGTCCATACACAAGGGGTGCATTCTCTGGGGTAGCAGGGTGGTGGCTCCCTCCCCATTGTGGAAGCAAGTGCTGGAAGCCTTACACGAAACACACCCGGGGATAGTGCGTATGAAGGCCCTGACATGTAGCTATGTATGGTGGCCGGGAATGGACGAGGAGATAGAAGGGTGGGTTAGAAGATGCCAACTCTGCCAAGAGTCCTGGCCTGATCCGCCCAGTGCCCCTGTCCACCGCTGGGAGTCCAACAGGAGGCCGTGCTCCCGGTTACTCCTAGACTTTGCGGGGCCATACCAGGGCCAAATATTCTTTATTCTAGTCAATGCGTACACCAAGTGGTTGGAAGTGATTCCTGTAGCTTCAACCTCCACTGCGGTGGCGGTCAGAACCTTGCAAAGGGTCTTTTGCACTCATGGGATTCCCGAGAACGTCATCATGGACAATGGTGCCGCTTTTACCTCCCGGGAATTCCAGGAGTTCATTAATAGGTACCTCATCCAGCACATTCGGTCCGCCGCTTTCCATCCAGCCACCAACGGCCAAGCAGAGCGCATGGTGCGCACCACTAAAGAGGCTCTGGGTCGCATTGTACAGGGAGATTGGGACCACCACCTGGCAGCCTTCCTATTTGGGAACAGAATCAACCCCAACCCCATCACCGGGTTAAGCCCTGCCGAGTTGCTAATGGGGAAGAAGTTTATCACTAGGCTAGACAGGTTGCATCCTGACCAGGCCACGGACCTCCACAGTTCCGCCGAAACCAGGGAAGCTGCTAGGGGATTCTTTCCATGAGATCCGGTATACGCAAAGAACTTTGCAAGCAGGCCAGAGTGGGTGCTGCAGGTCACCGGGTCCCGCTCCTACGAGGTCTCGTCAGAGGGGGCCAGATCCTAAGGAGGCATATTGACGAGCTGCGCCGCCGCACCTTGCCGGAAGAACCGACAGTGATCGGGGGAGCGGGGGAGAACTAACAGCAACACCCCTGGGAGCTACCCAGCCTATGCCGGCCGCACCGACTATGCGGGTGGAAGAGCAGCACAGCGGAGGGAGCGACCCTCCCAAAGAGGAGGTTCTGGAACAGCAACAAGTGGCGGGCAGCCCTCTTCCGGCATCACCCTACCACGAGGAACCAGCCGCTCCACCAGCCACAACGGCTGCTCCAACTCCCCAAATAACCCTGAGGAGGTCGACCAGGGAATGCAGGGTGCCAGCCTACTTGAAAGACTTTGTGTCTCTTGGGGGGGAGGAGCATTGTGTCTTGCATTTCAGTCCTGAAGTTACAACGCAGCGAACGCTACAGAGGTGACCAGTGGGAGTCCACTGGTCCCCGGACATAGCTCGCAAATATGCTCCACCAATCAAGATCTGTGGTGGGAAGTTTAACTGGCCAGGATTGGACCTGACCAGGCTGAGGGTTGTTCCGGGGTATGTATATAATCGGGACCTGGCCCGCGTTTCTCTCTCTTGTGATGTACTCGCTACTAAAGCATGTTGCCGTCAACACGTCTCGTCACTCAGTACATTACACCTGACAACCCTATCTTCAGGTATGTTGATCCCCAACACTATAGGGCTTTGAAGGTCAACACTAGCACCTTAAATTGTGCCCAAGAACAAATTGGAAGCCAATGTAGATGAGCTGCGACTGGAGTGATATGGTCCCCATGACCCATTCCAGTCAATATCTTGGATTCAGCATTCTGTACCAATTGAAGTTTCTGAACACTTTTCAATAGCAGAGTGCACTGATTAGAACATAAGCTAATCTAAATGTAACCAGGGCATGCACCACAGGGCCAGATCTTTTCTGCCCAGGGAAGACCACAGTTGGCTATTCAGCTGAAGCTGGCAAAAGGTACTCTTGGCCATATGTAAACTGCCTTGAGACATCAGTGATAGTGGAGAAGTGCAGGGTATAAGTGTTTTGATAAAGAAATAAAGGAGAATTCCAAATGTTTTTTTTTTCCAATCAGGCGAATTTGTTCAACAATTAGAAAATATGTGATGCAGAAAAAGTTGGGCATTAGGTATTAAATAATTACTGCATTTTTTTGCCTTACCTTTTTTGGCCTCATGTTGAATAGGAGAGACACTGTGAACTAGAGACAAAGATGTCTTCCGCATGAGAATAAATCAGCTCTTAGATAGAGCTGAGGGAGTTTGGCTTGCTCCTGATCTCAGCTGGGCTGGCAGGGAATCTCTCCCCTTGGTAGAGTCAAATGTCTATGACCCTTCCAGCCAAGAAGAAATTATTTCTTGGCTGTTGTAACTGCCCTCCAGACACAGTTAAGAGAGGAAATGCATAGAAAGGATATTTTTCCATTCTCTCTTTCTTTGCAAGCACCAATTTGAGCTCAAATTTAAAACGCCTCAAGTTCGCCATCTAGTGGTTACATTTTGGCTATTGGTACCTTCAGATTCCAAATTAGTTCCTGAAATACTGACAAGGACATCATATGTCATTGAAGATTAGGTTGTTTTACAGAATTACAATGATCTACCTTGCTCCTGCAAAGCATAGTGATATTTGATCTGTAAAGAACCAGAGGCAGTGCATTTTCTGTGGCTAGCCCACCCCTATGAAACTTTTTGCTACTTTGTTTTGTAGCAACCTGATTTCTGGACTTTCAGGAAACTGTATCTGTATTAGGCAGGTTTATGCTAGTGGGTCAGCATTATGCTTATTCTCTTGAACACTATATTTTTGTTGTTTGTGGGTCATTATATGAATATTAGCAGATTCTTTTTGTATTGTGTATACATTTGGAAGTGTCTAGAAATTTTTTTTTTTTATATATGAATATATTTATTGTTTTAGTCATTTACATTGAGCTTATCCTTTTTCTCATACAGAGTATACATCTGAATCTCTATCTCCCTTTACAAGGTATTCTTGCTCGGTCCTTTTAATTTAAATGTTCTTATATCAGTCCATATTGAGGTCTTCTTGCTTCCAAATAGTACCGTCGTTCTTTAGTCTTCTCCTTCTAGGCCTTATTAAGTCCATTTTCTCTTTCACCTTCATATTCTTGTCACTTCCGAGCTTTCCTGCCCTGACGGTAGGGATGAGAATGTTTTAGTACATAGGATTTGATTTCCTATCACATTCATCAATCTATTTTTCTTCCCTAATCCCTCCCTCCCTCCCTTGCGTGCTCAACTTTCTAGCCAGGGGCACAAATTAAGAAGCTTCCACCGAATGTCCCGCCGTTGACCTTCTAGTGACCACTTTAAATATGGATACCATTTCTCCTTTATCCTTTTTGTTTTTGACCCCCATTGTTCATCACGATTAAGCATGGCTATAATGTCCGACTGAACGTATTCAAATAAATAATTATGCCAGTTTTGCTCCGTCCATTTGGTTTTATCCTTCCAGCCAAAGGCTATTACAGCCTTGCCAGCTAGCACCATTGCTTTGAATAGATCCAGCCCTTCTTTATTGATTCCGTATTTATTTAGTATGCTCCCGAACATTAAATCTAGATCTATCGTTGGTCTTATGGCAAAAAAATTATGGATATGCTCTATTACCTTTTCCCAAAAGGGTTTAACTTCTGAGCATTCCCACCACATGTGGGAATACCATCCTTTTTTCTTTCCACAGTGCCAACAGTTGGAATTCAAACCCTGGAACATATTGGCTAATGCTGCTGGTGTTCTGTACCATTTTGTGAGGAACTTTAGCTCCAGTTCTCTAAATTTATGCGTTTTGAGCTGATGTATACCTTTCTTGAGACTGTCAAATACATTATCTGCTAAGTTAGTTTCAGAGCTCCATTTTTTTTAACTAAATTTTTTATCTCCTCCTTATCCGTCGTCATTTTCCTATATATCCTTCCTACTGTCCCTTTCTTTGTTTTTATCATCCCTTTTAACAACTCCTCCATTGGTTCTCCTTCAGTCACCAATCTGTCTTCTATTGTCTTCCTAATTCTGTTATATAATCCTGTTATTTTCAGCCAATATTTCCTACCTATTTCATCGTATAGCGTTTGCAATGGTTTGAGTGTCTGCCCAACTAACATATCTTGTAGCTTGTTATACCCTTTTTTACTGAGTAGTCTCCACCATCCTTTATCGTCATTCTTTTCATCCAAGGCCTCTAATGGGGTTTGTTTAGATGTTCCCTTTAACCATTTTAATTGCCATTTTCTCCAAATCATTAGTGCTGTTTTCCTCGGTCCTGTTTCTAATATGTTAACTTTGATCTTGCGTCCAGTGAAAACCCCTAAATTCCCTATTCCATTATTTGCCTCATTCTCTACTCTTACCCACTTCCTCTCCCTTTCCTCTCCTATTTCCATTAATGCTTTTAATTGAAATGACTCATAATAACTCCTCAGATCTGGGGCCCCCCAACCCATGTTTGTATTATGCGCATATATGAAATGCCTTGAAACTCTACTTTTTTTGCTACCGAATATCCATTCTTTTATTTTCGCGTTCCAACTATCGAGTTTTTGTTTTTTAATTTCTAAAGGTATCGTTTGGAATAAGTACAGTAGTTTCGAAGTCCAAAACATTTTCGCTATATTAATCTTGGTTGTTATGTTTAACATCTTCTTGCCCCATCTCTTCATATCTTTTACTATCGTACTCCATATTCTGTTATAATTCTTTTCTACCAACTTTTTAACATTTTTGACTAAGTCTATTCCTAAATATCTGATTTTCTTGACCCCTAGTCCTATCCCCGTTCGTTCATGAATCTCTTTCCTTTCCTCTTTTTTTACATTAATGTACATTATTTCTGATTTTGCCATATTAATTTTTAGTCCTGAGTTTGATTCAAAGTCCTCTAATATAATCTGTATCTCCTTTACTGCTTCTTTGGGATTAACTATGACTATAATCAGATCGTCTGCAAACAAGTTCAACTTAATTTCTTCCTTGCCTAAATGACATCCTTCAATTCTCCCCGAATTTCTGAGACGTTGGGCTAACTGTTCCATTGCCATTATGAAGAAAAAGGGGGAGATCGGGCATCCCTGCCTAACTCCCCTCTGGATTGCGAATTGTGCCGTGTGTTCTCCATTAAGTCTAACTACAGCTGTACCTTCTCTATATATCTCCTTAAATACCCTTATTGTTGATTGACTTATCCCATATTTATCCATAACTGTCCACAAAAAATTATGTGACAATGTATCGAAGGCTTTATAGACATCTAGCTTCAATAACGCCAATTTCCCGGACTTGTTATGGCTCAAAACATTTATTATGTTTCGGATTGGATGTGCAATGTTCCTACCTTCTACAAAACCATATTGATCTTCTTTTATAACTTTTTGTATAATATTTTTAAGCCTATTGGCCATTACTTTGGCAAAGATTTTATAATCCTGATTCAATAGGCTAATTGGTCTGTATGATCCTACTTCTTGAGGATCCTTTTGGGGTTTTAAAATCACTGTGATTTCTGCCTTTCTCCATGTGTCTGGAGCTATGCCCCCTTTAAGTATATTATTAAATACTTCTTGCAATTCTGGTACTAATATTTCTCTCATTTCCTTATAAAATTCTGCTGAAAATCCATCCAGTCCAGGAGATTTTCCTACCTTTAAACTATCTATCACTCTTTCAATCTCTTGTCTTGTTATATTGTCCTCTAATCCTCTCTGCTCTGTATCTGTCAACCTTACTCCTATCTCTTCTTCAAAATCTTTCACTCCTTTTTCTCCATATAAATCTTTATAAAAAGTCTCAAATGCTGCTTTTATTTCCTCTGAATTCTGTGTTAGCTTTTTATCCACTCTGATACTTGTCACACTTTGCCTTTGTTTCTTATTTTTTAGAAAATTTGCTAGTCTCTTAGCTGAGTTAAGAGTATTTCTCTGGTATTCATTTTTTACCATGACCTGTTTCCTCCATAATGCCATAGAGTCTAGATCATCTAGTTTTTTCTGTAAATCCCTAATTAACTTGTGTCTAATGGGGCAAAACTTCTGAGCTTGGTCTTTTTGCAGTTTACCTAATTCTTGAAGCCTGCCTTCTCTGTCTGCATACCATTTTTTCTTTATCTCCTTTTCTTTCATAATACATTGCCCTCTGATCACCGCCTTAGCTGCATCCCATAAGATATTTGTTCCCACTGTACCTCTATTCTCTTGAAAGAATAGCTTCGTTTGTTCCATAATATGTTTTTTATCCTTATCCTTAACCATAACCATATTATTGTATCTCCATATTCTTTTAGTTTGCTTATGTGTTGTTTTAAATTCTACACTTATCGGGGCATGATCCGATATCCATATTGGGTGGGTAATAACTTTTTTAATTTCCCAATTGCATGTTCTATTAATTAATACATAATCTAAACATGAAGTCGTTTTATATCTCCCTGAGAAGTATGTGGGTTCAGGTACCAATTTAAGGGCTTTATATACTTCAATAAAGTTCCATTGTCTCCAATTTATTATTTTATCCTTATTAACATCCTTATTAAAGTCCCCCGCTAATATCACCTCCCCTTCAATAAATTTACTAGCTTTTTTTAAAACTTTTAATAAAAAGGTTTTCTGTCCTGTATTTGGAGCATATATATTTATCAATGATGTTAACCTATTTTCAATCAAACACTTAACCATGACAAATCTCCCTTCAGCATCTCTTATCACCTCTATTGTTCTTATATCATACCTTTTATGAGTTAGGATTGCTACCCCCCTTGCTTTATTTGATCCTCGTGCCTCTGCCAAAATTTCCCAATTTGGGTCACTAATCAAGGGTCTCTTATCTCTTTTAGATTTATGAGTTTCCTGGAGCCAAACTATGTCTATATTCTGTTGTTTAAGGAATCTAGAGAGCTTGTATCTCTTTAAGTCTGATCCCAAGCCATTGACATTCAGTGTCAGCATCCTTAATGTTTTATCCATATTTAGATCGAAAACTACCATTCTTTTGTACCCCTGGCTGAATACCTAGTTTGCTTTTGTACCCCTTCCCATTCCCAAATACCTCTTCCCTCCCCTTCCCCATCTCTCCCCCCCCTTTGTGTAGAGCCATAGACTGAGGATGATCACTCATCCCTTCTCTACACCTTGAGCAAGCGCACTCCCCCCCCTCCCGGGTTATGTTACTACTTATTTAACCATTTTGTTTTTATTTGGATACTTCCCTTAATATGTCTCAGTCTCGAGACAGTCTTATCCTTTTCTCCGATCGAGTGGATGCTCCTTCTTCTGGGTCCTGCTCCTGTGACTGGGGTTGGTGAGGTTCCTCCATAGGCATTGGTTCACTGCTCCTCTCATCTGCTCCCAATGTCTTTAATAGCTCCCGTGCCTCTTCAGGGTGCCGTGCACAAAGTCTTCTTCCCTCCTGGTAGATAACTAAAGACGCTGGATATGCCCAGCTAAATTTAATGCCGCTTTGATTAAGTTTCTGTGCATAGGGTTTCATTTGAGACCTTTGGTGTAATGTTTCTTTACAAAAGTCTTCTTTCACATAAACTTTTCTGCCTTTAAAAGTTAAGTCTTTGGCTTTTTTAAGTGTTTTGAGGACTCTTTGCTGCAGTTTCTCTCTTGCTAGTTTCATTATAACTGGGCGGGGCGCCCCGCCCTGCCTTCTTGTTTGAAGTCTGTGAGCACGTTCTACTTCTTCTAGTTGTATCTCCATGCCCTGGTCTAATAACAAATCCACCAGTGTTTGCTCTAAATCGCAAGACTTAACTTCTTCTGAAATGCCAAAGAAGATAACATTCTTCCTCCTGCTTCGGTCTGAAAGTTCTGTGGATTGTTTTTTCAAAAGGTCAATTTCCCCTTTATTTTGCAGTGAAAGAGCCTTTGCTTCTGTCGCAATGGCAGCGACTGACTTAAGTTCTGTGCCTAAGCTCTGCATCTGTGTTGTTAAGTCAGCCAACGTTGCATGTACTTTAGCTTGAGATTCAAGCATTAAAGTCTGGAACTGTGCTAATTGCTCTGAGAGGCTTTTCACAGTGACCGCCATGTTATCTCAGCTTCCTCAACCTCCCCTCCTTTTCTTTGATATTATTGCTTATTTAAGCTTGCTTATCTTTAAGCCACTTATCTTTTCACTCTGCTCCTCCTTATGTTAGACGTCTCGCAGCCAGTTTCGATGACTCCCGCTTTTAATTACGTTGTTTTACAGCTTGTATCTTTGTTTTCTTAGGGAGAGTGGGGACGAGGCGTCCGAGTCTTAGCGCGTGCGCATTGCTCCTCGGAAGTGTCTAGAAATGATGAAGATTGCTGTTATTATCATAATGTAGCTTGTGGAGACAAAAAATATTACTGCCTATATTATGTCTAAGGACATTTGTCCTGATCCAGCTGTAATTGTGCCTGGAAAAGGTATTTACATGTTAGTCATTGTGCCAGAGTGTGGATAGAGGTGCTCATTGAAATGCAGGTTAGAATGTGCAATGTGGATAGAGGATATTCACACTGGAAAGTGCATTGCAAAACATTGTTACCCAAATAGGCAGTCTTCTAATTAGTTGAGTGGGATTAGAAAAGGAGACAAAGCAAGAGGCAAGTAACTGGGATTCTCCATCTATGTGTATCAGGATTTTTCCTTTCAGATAACTCTCAATAAAACCAGGCAGATGTTCAACCGGAAAGGTTTTCATTAAAAGAAAAATGAAAACAAAACGAAAATGCATACACAAAGAAATACACAGAACTAACTAAGAAAACAGGGAGGAAGGGAAGAGCTTTTTAGAGAAAGGTGTTAATTACTGACCTTGAAGAGATCCATAGGACCAGCAAAAAGACCAGCATTTTGAGAGACAACAGAAAGAGTAGAGTCCACAAAGTAGGAGTGTATGTGATTGATACCAGGGACACAAAAATACACACTGTTGGGGATAGTCCTGTTATAGGACAAATGTGCTCTCAGGTGGGGATGGCATGCTTGCCAGAAAACAATACCAAATTGGCTTAACCAGAGGTATGACAAAAAAAAGTATGAAAAACTTGATGGTTTGGCAAGTACCGGACAGGAAGAGGAATCTAGAAGGTGAAAAGATTTTAGTGTTAATTAATAGCCACTTTGTAACATATGGCGTTCGCAGAACGCCACCATTTCGTTATAACGTAACCATTTCGTTATAACGATATATCGCAATAGCGTAAGTCCGCCCAAAACAGCGGAGTCTACTGGGGACACCCAGACGCCTCCGCAGTGAGCTCGGGCCAGCCGCCAATCACAGCCAGTGGCGGGAAATATAGCTGGACGTCATAGGACGGCCAGCAGGGTAAATAGTTCCGGCACTGTATATAGGCGGCCCCGGACCGCGTGTTCAGCAGTTCTTCTCCACCTTGTTTTGTACCTTGCAATAAACTATGTTGCCCTACGCTCGTCTCCAAGTTTGGTACATTACACACTTAATCAAGGTGTAATGGAGGAGGGGGCCAGGGTGACAATTGGATTATGCTGGACATCACATTGTTCTAAAGTCATGCATCTCTCCAGGGCAAGGAAGAGATGTAGCGAGCCAGCCTCTCTGTCTTGCATTTTGAAACTATTTTCCCAGGCTAATGCCTGGTTGTCATTTTGGGTTCATTTTGACCTAAACCATACTCTACAATTCAAATATTGGGCTAATATTAAGAAAGGTGTTTGTGGCTCTTTCAACCTATAAACTACCTCTCAGCAAGAGAGGTGTATTTGAATATTCATCTAATTTATGCTCTTACTTCATGATCTAACAAGTGGTATGTGTACACAAATGTTGGTTATGTACATCTCCTTAACTGAATAGGAGCAACCATTTTCAAAGTGCATTATCACCAAAGAGAAAGTTTCCAGTGTTAAGTCCTTCATATAGCACCATCAGTTCAGATACTGGTACTGGTTTTATATATGGTTAGCATTTTAAAATTTACTTAAAGTAGTTCAAGAGCTCATGCAGGCAAAGCCTTTACTAATTTACCTCTTTCTTTATTCTAGAGTTTTGGTTGTATGATAATAGATAGAATCAGCATATATACAGTATGTCACAGAAGTGAGTACACCCCCTCACATTTTGTAAATACTTAAGTATATCCTTTCATGTGACAACACTGAAGAAATGACACTTGGCTACAATGTAAAGTAGTGAGTCTACAGCTTGTATAACAATGTAAATGTGCTGTCCCCTCAAAATTACGCAACACACAGCCATTAATGTCTAAACTGCTGGCAACAAAAGTGGGTTCACCCCTAAGTGATAATGTCCAAATGGGGTCCAAGTAGCCGTTTTCTCTCCCTGGTGTCATGTGACTTGTTAGTGGTACAAGGTATCAGGTGCGAAGGGGGGAGCAGGTTATCGCTCTCCCTCATACTGGTCACTGGAAGTTCCACATGGCACCTCATGGCAGTGAACTCTCTGAGGATCTGAAAAAATGAATTGTTGCTCTATATAAAGATGGCCTAGGCTATAAGAAGATTGCCAAGACCCTGAAACTGAGCTGCAGCACGGTGGCCAAGACCATACAGTGGTTTAACAGGACAGGTTCCACTCAGAACAGGCCTCGCCATGGTTGACCAAAGAAGTTGAGTGCCCGTGCTCAGCATCATATCCAGAGGTTGGGGATTTCCAGTTTCGGTGACCTGACCTAAGGAACTGTTCCAGAGCCGCTCCTTAATCGTTCAATTGAGGGGTCTCTGCTATTGGGAGACCCAACTCTGGGACCCAGGAAGGGTCTCGGAAGGTGGACAGCTCAAGCTGAGGGTCAGGACTGACAGCGGCAGCTGTCTCTTGAGCCCAGCTCGCTGTGAGCCTTGCTGGTCCGATAGCCATTATTAAATGGCATTGGGGTTGACTGCCGGACCTCTTCTTTCCCTTTCATCAAGCGTTTCTGCATGAGCTGAATAAGTTGTATTATATCTATGAAGATTGTAAGTCTCCTTTTTCTTCTAATATTGAGTTCTGAAGCACTATTTGTGTAACTTGTGGGACTGGAGAGTTGGGAGTGAAGCGGAGCACGGACAGAGGCAAAAGTGGCGAGAAAGGGGGGGGATATAACCTGGGAAATATGAATCACACCAGTCTTTAAAGATAGAAAAGCCTTGATGGCTGAATTGAATTGATCTGCCTTAAACTTTTTTCTGGGAGGAAGATCTTGCTGCTGTAAAGTTGCTTGCAAGCATATGTGGATGAGAAGGACAGTTGGTGCAAGAAGGCACAGTTGTCAATGAATATTATAAAGAATTGAACTCTATGGGACAGATACAGTGTTATATAAACTTTCAAGACTTTGAAAGATATAAAAAAAGGAAGGAGTTTGAAGTTTATGTTGAAGTATCCTGAATAAGTCTTTGTGGGTCCTAAATATACACTTAAACTCTCATTGGATTTGTACAGTGGATTATAAAATGCAGCTATATTGTTGATTGATGGAAGAATAGCTGTGAAATCTTCTAAGTGGATTATAAATTCCTGATGGTGGATATTATGGATATGATCCTTTAATTTTGGTTCTATTTTTATATGGTCTGAATATTTTTTCTTTTTTACCTTTTTTCACTTACTTTTCTCCATTTTTCCCCTTTTCTTCATTTTCTGTGGAGTTTCCACTTCTTCATTTTCATTTTGGGATCATCTGGATTGTTTTATTTTTGTTTATCTTTTGGAGGGGCTATTTTTAATTTCTGCTTTTACCTGTGGATTATACAAAAGGGGCATCCAGCCCTGGATTATAATTTATAACTTGGAACAGTTGGATGAACTTGATAGGACTTGAACTCCATTGAACTATTTGTTCTGAAAAAGACATGACAGTGAATTGTCTCTGTTTCAGTGAGTTGGCTGTTTTGGCTAGGTGATACTAAAAATTGTTGTGGTAAAAAGGCTCTGTTTAATATAAATCTTATCGCTGTTTGGGGTTTGTCAAATTGTTGATAGAAGCAAGGTTGTTTTTTCAAACAAACTATTATCTTTGCATAATATTTATACTGTCTGATAGATATTAGTTCAACTAATATAAATAGGAACATTGTGTTCCAAAACAGACTACTGAAAAGGCAGTACATAAAATTTGTGGCTGTGAGTGCAAATATACTAATAAGGATGAAAAATAAAGCTGCTATTGGCTTTAAAGAAGTAATTTTAAAAAGACAATTGAGAAGGTAAACCACCAATACCCTCACCCAGCTCTTCGTCTGGTCTAGGGAAGTTTACAACCATGCAGGGGGACATGAAAGAGAGGCAGAACACTCTACTAACTGCCATAGCATAGCTGACTGGTAAAGTAGACAACATAGGAGAGCAGATGGCAGAAATCAAACAAGAGCTTCAAGAGAACAGAAAACAGACAGCAGAGATCAATAAATCTTTAAGGTCCTAGATGCACAAGTGACTGACAACACACAAAAGGCGGAACAGCTGGAAAAAGAACAGAAAGCATAAGATAATAGACTCCTACAGCTAGAGATAGATAAAGCAGCTTACATTCCAAAATGTACCAGAAGAAAAAAAAGAAGATTTACAGAAAATATTAAGTGAAGCCTTGGCAGAAATCTTACAGGTGACACCTGAAAGGATGGAAGAAGAGTTTGATCAAGTTAAGTGAGTACCATCAAGCTTCATGAGACAGAATAAATTTCCCAGTGAAATCCATTTGAAGCCCACAAGAAAGAAGACCAGAGACAATATTTTGAAGGAAGCAAGAGATAAACCAGTGACGATAGCAGGAAATATGGTGAAAATTTTGAGAGGTGCCATGGCCAGTCAGACAAAAGAGAAGAGAATATCAAACCCTGACAAACTTTTTGAGAGAAAGAGAAATACCTTATACATGGCTAATGCTGGAAGGCTTACTCTTTAGCTATGAAGAGAACAGATACAGGATAAACTCCATCTTCAAAGATCAAAACTTTATGGAGAGAGCGGAGAAAAAAGAGGGGAAGAAAAAGGAGGACGAAGAGGAAGAAGAAGGCTCAGATGAAGAGGATCCAAATAAACCATGGAAATATCCAACAAGATTGGAGACTAAAAAAGATTAAAAAGATAGTGATAAGAAAAATCCATAATGGTATCAATAATCTCTATTAATGTGAATGGACTTAATTCTCCTACAAAAAGGAGGACGATCTTTAGATATCTAACAAAACCGGAAATGGATATAATTTGCTTACAAGAAATTCATATTTTGGCTGAAGACCAACATTTTTTGAAAAATAAGAAACTTGGCAATTTGTTTATAGCAAGATACAAATTTTAAAAAAGATTAGCAATATACGTTAAGGATAAATTTAATCCACAACTACAGCATGCTTCAGAAGATGGAAGAATTTTACTAGTGGAAGTTATGTTGGACAATAAAAAAATATTATTGGCAAATATCTATGCCCCAAATGATCATCAAGAACATTTTTTCAAAGACTTACATCTTAGGTTGTCAAATTTGGAGTATGCAGAATACTGTATAGTAGGAGACTTTAACGCAGTTTATGACAGACAATTGGATAAAAAAACACATAAACACACTAAAGTCAAAGGTATCCAATTACCAACAAGTTTTTGGAAGCTTGAAGAAGAATTGGAGCTAGTTGATGCATGGAGAACAAGATACTCAAATTCAAAAGATTTTACATATTACTCTGTCAGCCACCAAACGTGGTCAAGAATTGATATGTGTTGGCTCTCTACAAACTTGGTTAAAGATCTAGCTGAGACAGAAATTCAAACAAGAATTATATCAGATCACAGTCCTGTAATAATAAAACTTAAAGGTACACAATTGAGAAGAACTTGGAAGCTAAATACTTCTATTTTAAAAGATAAAGACTTTCTTAAAGAATCCAAGGTTGAAATGGAATCTTTCATTAAACAGAATATAACTCAAGATGTAAAGATGCAAGTGGTCTGGGATACCGCTAAAGCATATTTTAGGGGCCTTGGAATCAGATACAGTGCAAAGAAAAAGAAAGAAAGAATTGAAAATTATCAAAGACTAATGTCGCAAGCAGGAGAAGCTGAAAAGAATTTAAAAGCACAACCGATAAAACAGGAGTTTCAAAATAAAGTTAAAAAAACACAAGACCAACTTAATTTACTGCTCATAGAGGAAACGGAGAAAAAAATTGAGATTTGCCAGACAAAACTTTTTTGAACATGCTAACAAACTTGGAAGAATGAGAAAAGAGAATGCCAAAAGAATAATACTGGTATTGAAAGATGAAAATAATAAAGAGAAAGTCTAAAGATAGGAGATATGCCAAATTGTGGAACAATTTTTAAAAAAGATTATATGAAGATAAACAAGTTCTAAAGGTAGACTTAGAAGAATATATTAAACAAAATAATCTGAATAAATTCACACACGAACAACAAAAATTTTTAAATGAACCAATAACGATAAGGGAAGTGGGAAATGCAACGGCACCCCAAAAGAATGGCAAAGCTCCGGGTCAAGATGGCCTACCTGCTGAGTTCTATAAAGCTCACGAGGAGCCTTTACTGTTGCCATTTAAACATCTTATTGAAAGGATACAAGAGGAAGGCCAAATACCAGTTTCATGGCAAGAAGCTACAATATCTTTAATTCCAAAGGAGGGTGCAGATTTGAAAGATATAAAAATCTACTGGCCAATTTCTCTTTTAAATGTGGATTACAATTTTTTTGCTACAATTTTGGCACAACGCTTGAAGAAGGTCTTACAGTCCACAATACACCAAGACTAGGCAGGATTTCTTCCTAGAAGATACCTGAAAGATGTTAGAACAGTATGTAACATAATGGAATACTATGAGAACCAACCAGAGAAACAATTGGCATTAATCTGTCTGGATGCAGAGCAGGCCTTTGACAATGTTTGTTGGCAATTTATGTTGCAACAATTGAAGGGAATGGAATGTGGTGAGAATTTTTTGAGAACAGTACAATCAATATATTCCTCGCAAAGGTGATGGTGAATGGTGAACTAACAGAAGCAATTGCTATTCAAAAGGGTACAAGACAAGGTTGCCCACTGTCACCACTTCTTTTTATTTTGTGCTTAGAGATACTGAATAACCAAATAAGAGAAGATACAAGTATCAAGGGAGCGGTGATTAAAGGTGAACAATACAAATTGAGAGCCTTTGCGGATGATTTGGTCTTTATATTAGAGCAATCAAGAGATTCAATTGACTGTTTGATAAATAGGATTAACCAATTTGGCCACTGGGCAGGATTGAAGATTAATTATCATAAAACAAAATTCCTGACGAAGAATATGACGACAGAACAAATTCAATTTCGCCAACAAAAATCAGGGGGGTTTTTATGAGAAAAGAATTAAATACTTAGGTGTACACATTTCAAATAAGTGCAGCAGTCTCAGAGCGGCTCACAATCTCCTTTACCTTCCTCCCCCACAACAGACACCCTGTGAGGTGGGTGGGGCTGGAGAGGGCTCTCACAGCAGCTGCCCTTTCAAGGACAACCTCTGCCAGAGCTATGGCTGACCCAAGGCCATGCTAGCAGGTGCAAGTGGAGGAGTGCAGAATCAAACCCGGTTCTCCCAGATAAGAGTTCGCACACTTAACCACTACACCAAACTGGCTCTTCACACCAAACTGGCTCTCCGAAGGACACTCTTACTTTAAAAATCATTAGTTCCGGAAATCTCTGTATCATACATAGTTGTGGCTAAAACCAAGAATTTATCAGAAAATTCCAAGATGGGTATCTCCAGTGGAAGCATTCACTCCTCCAAATCTTTTGAAACCTAACCAGAGTTATAGATATGAAGAACTGCTGAAAAATGATAACCAACTGAAAACCAGGGAAGAGCTAGAAAACATGGACATTAAAATGAGTTGGTGGTTGAGAACACAAGTTGAATCTAGATATGCCAAAGACAAGACAATAGACTTTAATACAGAACAATATCCATTTGACAAAAGCTTCTTAGGTCCTCAAGAAAAATTAATTTCCAAGCTATATTTATACTTATTACAGATGAAGATGCAAGATGAGATAGTAAAAGATTGTTTGGTCCAATGGGCAAAAAACTTGGAGCGTAATATTATGCTAGAAGAACAGGAGATGCTGTGGAAATTCAATATTAAATTAACTAACTCAGTAACCTTTAAAGAATATCTGTATAAGATGTTTTATAGATGGTACATAACCCCACAGAAATTGTATAAGATGTATACTAACATGTCTAACAAATGTTGGAAATGCACTAAACATGTTGGGTCTTTTTATCATATGTGGTGGACCTGTGGGGTGGTGAAAGACTAGGAAGATGGTCCATGAACAATTACAGAAAATTTTGAAGACACAGATCCAATTTAAACCAGAACTGTTTTTATTGAACATATTTCCTGGTGATTATTCCAAAGAAATGAGACATTTGTTGGCGCACATTAACACAGCTGCTAGGATTGTTTTGGCACAGAGATGGAAGCTTCAGGAGATCCCCACAAGAATGGACTTGGTGGGGAAAATTCTGGAAACAGCTGAGCTGGACTGTTTATCCCAGTTGTTGGCTGGGAAATCTAAGGAAGAAGCAGGAAAATATTGGGTGAAACTATATACTTGGCTAGACGCTCAAGACTCTTAAGATTCTTTGGTGTGAACTCATACGCTGCATGCTGCATCAAAGTGGTCTGCAGGGTTGTCATCCCAGAAGGAAGCCTCTTCTAAAGATGATGCACAAGAAAGCCTGCGAACGGTTTACTGCAGACAAGCAGACTAAGGACATGGATTTCTGGGACCATGTCCTGTGGTCTGATGAGACCAAGATAAACTTATTAGATTCAGATGGTGTCAAGCATGTGTGGTGGCAACCAGGTGAGGAGTACAAAGACAAGTGTGTCTTGTCTACAGTCAAGCATGGTGGTGGGAATGTCATGGTTTGGGGCTGCATGAGTGCTGCCAGCACTGGGGAGCTACAGTTCATTGAGGGAACCATGAATGCCAAGATGTACTGTGACATACTGAAGCAGAGCATGATCCCCTCCCTTCGGAGACTGGGCTTCAGGGCAGTATTCCAACATGATAACGACCCCAAACATACCTCCAAAACAACCACTGCCTTGCTAAAGAAGCTGAGGGTAAAGGTGATGGACCAGCCAAGCATGTCTCCAGACCTAAACCCTATTGAGCATCTGTGGGGCATCCTGAAACGGAAGGTGGAGGTGCACGAGGTCTCTAACATCCACCAGCTATGTGACGTTGTCATGGAGGAGTGAAAGAGGACTCCAGTGGCAACCTGTGAAGCTCTGGTGAACTCTATGCCCAAGAGGGTTAAGGCAGTGTTGGAAAATAATGGTGGCCACACAAAATATTGACACTTTGGGCCCATTTGGACATTATCACTTAGAGGTGTACTCACTTTTGTTGCCAGCAGTTTAGACATTATTGGTGGTGTGTTGCGTAATTTTGAGGGGACAGCACATTTACACTATTATACAAGCTGTAGACTCACTACTTTACATTGTAGCCAAGTGTCATTTCTTCAGTGTTGTCACATGAAAAGATATACTTAAATATTTACAAAATGTGAGGGGATGTACTCACTTCTGTGACATACTGTATGTAAACTATGCTCAAATTAGGACTGAGAATGGATCCTGGGTCTGCGGGTTGAAGGCCATGGTTTTTTTTCCTGGATGGATTCAATTGATTCCTAAAAGAACCATGAATGGCAATATGCCCTAAAGGTATCATCATCTGAATTGGATGCATTATTATTTTACTAGAGCTTTCCCCCCTAGATTCCAATAACATTTTAAACACAGCATGATTTTGTATAGTCCTTCTCTCCTTAGGGTTCCAAATAGCACCACAGCCAGCTTCAGTGAAGAATCCTCAGTGACAAGCAGCTTGCGCCACCTCAGCAACTCAGCTTCAGTAGCAAGGTATGCAGTATTTGCCATCAACCTGATGAGTTACGTCAATGTATCAGCCTGCTGCCATGTCTTGCATTCTCCCACCTTTGCTTCCTTAACCTTGGATTTGGCAGTAACCCTGGAGTCATGAGCAGAGACTTTCCAAGTCCTTTCCTATCAGCCACAGGTCCATATTTTTTAGTGGCACATAGTGAAGGGGAATAACTATTCACACATTTCTCCTATAACTGTAAGTAGAATAAACCCTGATGTTACCCAAAGAGGCAGTCTCCTAATTAATTGGGGGGAATTAGGAAAGGAGACAGAGTGAGAGGGAGTAACTTGGATTCTCCACAAGCGTTTACAGGGATTTTTTCCTTAAGAGAACTCTCAAATAAACCAGGCAGATCTTCACCAGAAAGGTTTTTATTAAAAAGAAATAGAAATGAGCAACACACACATACATATACACTGAAAACAAATACAAGAGCTAACTAAAAAGGAATCAGGGGGGAAAGAGAGAAAGCTTTTTTGGGGAGGTGAAGGGTAATATCTTGCAGAGATCTGGGGAGCAAAATAGCCAGCAACTCACAAAGAGAAGAGACCCCACAGAGTAGGGCCAAGAACACACACACACACCCTGCACTGGTGGCTAGGGACCCTTAATATTTAGCAAAATGCTCCCTGGGGAAAGATGACATATCTGCCTGAAAAACAATAACTCCGTTGGCTTTTCTGAGCTGTACAAAAAGATATAAATGGCTTGATGGGTTTTCCTGAGATGGACTATAGGTGTGAAAGGCTTGATGACCCTGCTAATGTTGGATGGGTAGGGCTAATGGGAAATGTGAATAGGCTTAAATGTTGCTTAACTGTCACCTAGTTAAGGGAAATGGGTCTAGGGGAAATAGATGTAGGTGTTGATGAGATTAATCCTGGGTGTGTCAAAAGTTCTTGGGACACCCATTGTTGCAAATTATGCATCTCTCCAGGGTGTGGAAGAGAAACATTAGCCAGCCAGCTGCTTTGACTCATAGAATCATAGAGTTGGAAGAGACCTCCAGGGTCATCTAGTTCAACCCCCTGCACAATGCAGGAACTTCACAAATACCTCCCCCACACACATACATTCCCAGTGACTCCTGCTCCATGGCCAGAAGATGAGAAAAATCTCTAGGATCCCTTGCCAAACTGGCCTTGAGAAAAATGTCAAAGTGTCAATCAACATTTCCCTGGGCATGTAAGAAGGGACCACAAGACTTAAACTTTGATGTAACCCTTCCTGTCCTCCTTCTCATGATCTGCCTAATTCACAGGATCAGCTTTGCTGTCAGATGGCCATCTAGCCTCTGCTTAAAAACTGCCAAGGAAGGAGAGCCCGCTAGCTCCCAAGGAAGCCTGTTCCTCTGAGGAAATGCTCTGTCAGGAAATTCTTCCTAATTTTTGGCCAGAAATTCTTCTGATTTACTTTCAACCCATTCTGGTCCGACCTTCTGGGACAACAGAAAACAATTCTGCACCATCCTCTATATGACAGCCCTTCAAGTACTTGAAGATGGTGATCATATCACCTCTCAGTCATCTCCTCTCCAGGCTAAACATACTTAGCTCCTTCAACCTTTCCTCATAGGACTTGGTCTCCAGACCCCTCACCCATGCTGGCTCTTAGTAATCACAGCCATCTTTTCTAAATGTTCAAGGACTGACTGTTCGATAACTCACTTCCACAATACTTGACAAGGCTTGTTTCTAACTAGCATCCATTTTGTTTCATTTTGGGCCAGGCAATGCCCTGCACTTATGATTTTGGGGTGACATTAAAGAATGTGTGTGTTTATGTCCCTTTCTACAAGTGGCTCTTCTCTGAAGCTGTCAGAGTTTCTGCTGTGAGCATTGTCAGAAGAATTCCAGCTGTGTAGCAAGCCCATGTGCAACACCTTTGGATTGAGGTCTTAATATGCAGGGTGTTTTATCATTCTTGTGCTATTCTTATTTGCAACAACCCCTGTGAGAGATTGAAGGGCCTTCTACTGGCAGCCACTCTAGTATGGAGGGCCCAGAGCACCCAACCACCCTTTGTCTTCCTTATTAATAAATACCTCTTAACTGTGACCAAGGAGATGTGAGAACCTAGGCAGTTTAACAACAAAAAGAAGTTTATTATTAGTGCTCTAAAACAGTAAGTGGGCGATAAAGATTTAGTGCTAAAGTGAATATGAAACAGTAAAGGTTGGTGCAAATAAACAAGAGCCCTGACCCATCTATACTGTCCCTACTCTAATACCAAACTCACCACACTTCCCTTGGATAAGGTATCTTCCTACTGTCTGTAAGCTTCCCAATCCACACCCCCGCCCTGCCGGGGGACCCCTGGATTAGAAGCATCCTCCCCCGCTCTCCAAAAATGTGGAAGCAGGGGGGTGGGGAAACGGCGCCATGTCTCTTTCCCTGCCTGCCTCCCTCCCTTGCAGGCTTTAGGCTTCTCCCTTCCTCTGGGTCACAAAGACCCACCCACCGCTGGCCTGCTATTCGCTCCAGTCCGGCCTCCCTTCGTGAGGTGCATGCTGGGACTCATAGTCCTTGCGTCCTCTCTGGCTGCCACAGGTGTCTCCTCGGGGAGTCTGGCCGGCGGAGGGGGGGGAGCTCCATCCCCAGAGGACCATGTGCGTTTCTACCTCCGGAGGCTTCAGTCGCTGATTGAAAGGCTTCCTCCTGGGATGGGGTGTCTGTGTTACTTTGAAGAAGTTGGCAGCAACTCATGAGTTGAGAGGCCAATCCCCCTTCAGTGTTGCCAGAAATGGGGGTAGGGGGGGAGTCTGCTGAGTACTTCATTATTCTCTATGTGGAGATCGATTCTCATAGGGTATAATGGGGAATTGATCTGGAGGTTTCGGGGGCTCTGGGGGCGCTGTTTTTTGAGGTAGAGGCACCAAATTTTCAGTATAGTATCTAGTGACTCTCCCCAAAGTACCCCCCAAGTTTCAAAACGATTGGACCATGGGGTCCAATTCTATGAGCCCCAAAAGAAGGTGCCCCTATCCTTCGTTATTTCCTATGGAAGGAAGCCATTTTTAAAGGTGTGCGGTCCCTTTAAATATGATGGCCAGAACTCCCTTGGAGTTCAATTATGCTTGTCACACCCTTGTTCCTGGCCCCGCCCCTATGTCTCCTGGCTCCACCCCCAAAGTCTCCTGGCTCCACCCCCAGAGTCCCCAGATATTTCTTGAATTAGACTTGGCAACCCTAACTGTCTGTTCCAAAGAGCAGTCTTTCTCTGTCTGCAACCTCTCTAGACAGAGAACCTTTCCTCATGCAGCCTCTTCAGGAAAGAACACACCCTGTCTGTGCTTAGCCCTTTTTATGCTCTTCTCCCAGATCTCACCCCTCTCTGGGCTAGTTTCCCTCCAAGACCTTGCCACCCAATCAGAGGGACAGGGCGGATCCTGGGAAATGTATGCTTTCCCCAGTAACTCCTAGGCAGGTTTCTCTGGGGCCTGCAGGCTTCACTAGGCCCAGGATCATGACAGAGATGAATTGACCAACACAAGTTAATAGACTCCTTTCAAGACCAAGTGGTGTCTGCCTAGGGAGTGTTAGTGGTGACTCATTTGGTGTACAGCTTCCTAGCATTTCAGTGGCTGGGAAAAATGAATTTCCTCCTTAGAATACTTATAGGTAAATTAAATGAATTCTTGTTTCATTTAAAATGGGGAAAATGTATGATCTGAAATTATGCTGATTGCTGCTTTTACAGAAACCCTTCTCTTCATGCTTCCATCCTCAGAGTGAGGTGAATGGCTACCAGAGACATGGGGCATTTTCGCACTGACCTTAATCGGCAGCGACGCCCCTCTTCACCGCGCAGGATCTGCGCAGATTTCGCACCAATTGCCGCGGAGCACCCAGAAGAGCCGGAAAGTCCCGCGGCTTTTGCGGCGCAAATGGAAACTGGTTTTTGGCGGCTCTTCCGCGGCTCTTCCGGGTGCTCCGCGGCAATTGGTGCAAAATCCGTGCAGATCCTGCGCAGTGAAGAGGGTCGTCGCTGCTGATTAAGGTCAGTGCGAAAACGCCCATGGCCTTTTTAGTGGTGGAGCTCTGACTTTGGAATTCCCTCGTTGGTCCATTCACCTGGCATCTAACTTCTACAGCTTTTCCCACAGGATTTTCAGTAGCTGCCTTTGTTTTTTGTTTTTTTCTAATGCTTGCTCCATTAAGTACAATCGTTACATGTTTTTAACAGTAACTGTTTACTGCTTTAATTTTCTGGTTTTAGCTGTTGCTCAGGGGCAGATCATGTGATGAACTGTTGGAAGGAATCTTCTAGTGATCTATTATAGCAGCTGCCACTGAACTTCATTGAAAGAATTTGGTGCCTTTACTAGAGAACGGTAGGAAGTAGCAATAAAGGCATCGGGGGTGCTGCCACAGCATCAAAGAGGCACATAGCTAATGAGTAGACAGCAGCCAGGAAGCAGCATCAATCACACCAGGTACTGCTATCTACTCAGCACTCATGTAATTGCACACTGCTGTGGGAGCAGGCCACTGCTTCTACCATCTCAGGATGAGTTCCAGTGAAGGCACCAAAACCCTTCTCCCTTCAGTGATGCTTAGTGGCAGGATCTCCACACAAATGGCCCTGTTGTTGCTGCTAGTGCATTTAAAGATGCTGCCATTCTTCTTTATTGCTAGGTTCAAGGTTGAATTGATATGGTTGTATTGTATGTGCTTAGAGTTTATGGAATATAAATGTGCTTAGAGTTTGTGGAATATAAATATTTTAAACAAATACATAGCACAATGATCTGCATAACTGATTAATTTTGTAGTGCTTTTAAAAATTGTAAGCCTCTTTGGAGCTTCAGCAAAAAGCACATTACCTATGTTTTAATAAATTAACATAATACCCCTTCTTAGATGCACATCTTAATGCGGTGAGGGAGTTTGTGTGTGTCAGGAAATCTGAAAGTACTACAATAAAAAGTTTAGACTCTGTCAAGAGGCTAAGAGTCACTCCAGATGGAACATTCACAGTGGAGACACCAGACTAAGATGCATCCACCCCCTTCAAAAGCCAAGAACCACATCAGTAGAAGAGGACATATAATCCCAGTAGTGATGGGGGTGGAGAAATCCTTGAAGGGATGTTTTTACTTTACTGGGCAGCAGCAGTAGTGGAAGGTGACACTGGCAGAGGATCTATCATAGACAAAGGCAGTACTGCTTCATCTGAACCTGGTTAATACTGCACAGAATAAGGCAGTGGTCAACCGCCTCTAGGGCCAAATAGACTAGTCTGGGAATGGAAAATCCATTCCATTTTTCTTTGTGTTGCAGTTTATTTCAAAGGGACCCAGAGGAGCTTCTGCCAGGGAAGAGGAGCTGGGAAGTTCAGCAGCCCTGCCTTCTGCTTCCTATGCTCAGCAGGAAAGGGAGTGGACAGGGGGAGAGAAGAGAGCTGTGGGTCAGATTAAAGCCCTGGGTGGGCTGGTTCTGGCCCATAGGTTTGACACCCCTACTATAAACAACAGGAAGTCATTAATTCATAGGGTCACCATAAGTCAGAAACAACTTGATGGCACCTCACATACAAAACCCCTGTAAATTAAACCTAGGCACTAATACTGAGCCCCACATAAACAGAGATCACATAGTCCTGTGTCTGGAGGTGAGATTATTGAACAAGCAGTATTTAAACAAGAGAAAATATACTATTAAAGTAATAGACTGATTCAAGCTAAAAGATTATTATTATTATTATTATTACAGAATTTCCCCAGGTTCAACCATCCCTCTCACAGGAGACCGTCAGACTGATGCTGATATTCTAGCTTTCATTAGAGCAAGGCGGAATCTCCAGCAAAAAAAAGGTACCTTGCTAAGTGCAGTAGTTGATGAAGTTGTCTGTCTTATGCAATACCGTAAATGTAAGTATATCTAGTAGTCTCATCCATTTATAACATTTGTGGTATGTTCTGTGATTCACTACTTGCAGCTGTTTTATGCTTTCATGCAGTTTGATTTTAGCAGTGCTGCTGCTTGTTTTTATTACTTTTATTGGTCCCCTACCCAAAAAGGAAGACACAGGTCAGGCACCAAGTTTAAATTACACTAAAATTTTACAAATTATTTGAAAAGAAGAAGAGCAGTAGCTAAACTACCCTGTTAGTGTGGGCATCCTGTTAGTGTGGGTAATCCCACTCTGGCTTCAAGGCTAGAGTGCTGCATAGTTCTTCATCACTTGCACATCAAAACTGTACAGAGAAATGCCATCTGTCAAGGCCTATGTCAGTTAGCATGAAGGTTCAGGCATTAACAAGCAACACCCAAAATGTGTCCCCCCCAGGCATTTGGATTGGACAGCCTGAATTGTCCAGTCTGGTTATCTCTCCCTCTCTTATGGTACCTCAGATTGCTTTCCAATATAATTCACACAACAGTGTACCAGCATGAAGCCTGTCACTTTAGTTAGGTCCTTCCTAGTCTTCGCTGATTAGGCATTGACTCTTCCCTATCATGAAACAGCCTAAAAGGCCAATCAAAGACAGATCCAAAAAATTCCTGTGGTCCTGAAGTGACCTGCTAATCTCATATTGTACTCAAAGGAAGGGAGGACGGGGCAGATTTTCCAGCAGAAAAAAAAGGAAGGTGAAAGAATGCTGGCTTTAGGTAGCCAGCCCCAAATGTCCCCCCGCTTGCCTAGGTAGCATCATAGTATGTCATCTACCAACTAGTCTGGTACTTCTCAATTCACATGATTCATCAGGAGCCAGTTCGGTGTAGGGGTTAAGAGCTGTGGACTCTAATCTAGAGAACCAGGTTTGATTCCCTACTCTTCCATATGCAGCTGCTGGAGTAACCTTGGATCAGTCACAGTTCTCTCAGAGGAGTTCTCTCAAGAGTAGTTCTCTCAAAGATCTCTCAGCCACACCTACCACACAGGGTGTCTGTTGTGCAGAGAGGAAAGGAAGGAGATTGTAAGCTGTTCTGAGACTCCAAGTGAAGGACAGGGTATAAATCCTCCTCCTTCTCTTCTTCTTTTCAAAGGGCAGGGCAGCAATAGGTATCAATTGTCTTGTTAACCAATTTGACTGTTAATTGGATTAGCAGAAAAGCAGCACATACATACAGCAAAGTGAAACAAAATATGTAAAGTGCCCAATTTTAGACAAAGGCAAGGGAAAGGAAATAGAGATGTGCCCAGAATTGTTTCTTCTTGGCACCTGTATGAGGAAGGAAGGAAGGCACTGGCTAACTATCAACATAGTTAGGGAAAGATCAGAGCAACATATGCAAGCCTTTCTTCTAGTTTCTCCTGTATCAAACTGTCAAATAGCAGCAAACTGGTTACTTCCCCAACAGCACCTACCAGCACTTAATGGCAGCAACAAGAGGAAGGAAGGAAACACCTGTTGAAGCAAAAGCAGGCTGGGAAGCAACAATAGATATTGCTGTCTCCCTGTAGTATTCTTGCCAGTTTAGCATTCAAAGCAAAGCTCCCATGCCTATCCATGTTGTATTGGCATTATTAATATGCACTGGAAGCTGCATATGTAAATGCCTGCAAAAGTAGGCCCAATTCATTTGATTCATCCCTTGTGATAAAAGACTGCTCAGATTCTGTGAACATGTCTAATTGTAGATAAATTTATTGATATAGGTCATGGTCCAGGCCTGGCACTAGAGTTTCCAGCTCTCAAGGCTGGAACCCACTCCTCCACCCCCCCCCCCCAAACAGCTCAATTCATCATGATTACGTCACTGTGATGCCTCCCCCAACTTTGCAGAGACTGCCCGAGCCTCAGGAGGCCTCTGCAAAGTTCCAAACGCAGCAGGTGCACTTAGAGTGCACTTGCTGCCCCCCCAACTTTGCAGAGGCCGCCCAATTTTCCAGAAGCCTCTGCAAACCCTCTGGGGCATGGGAAGAGGGGTGCCTCGGGGTGCCCCTAGGCCAAGTGACTCCCCAGGCGGCTGCCTACTTGGCCTACTCCCACGTGCCAGCCCTGTTGTTTCCCACTAATGGTTCTATATGGAGTGGAGGATGCCCAGGCTCACTGTATGCAGTGGAGGAGGGTGCCCAGGCTCATTCCCACCCTTGATCAAATTCATATGCTAGATGCCCAGACTATATGAGAACAGCCTCCAGGTAATGAATGTTTAACATTTCATTCTCTTCCAAAGGTAACTAAAATTGTCAAGCAGTAGAAGATGTTCATTATTAAATGGACAGCAGTGGCACCTAAAGGTAATAAGGAAGTTATTAATCCTAGGAAAAAGAAAGATTCACAGTGATTTTTTTTTAGCGAGAGGAACAAATTATACTGAGCAGATGAAAACAGCTGTGATTAGTGAAGCAATAACTTTCCATCACTACTCCAGTGCTGATGACAGCATTACTCAGCAAGCTATCAGCACCTGCCAGATGGTGTTAGCATTATCCCACAGTGGAGATTTGGTCTATCTCTGTGGTTATCAGCAATAATTGTCAGGTGTAAACACAAGTGCTGCAAAGCCAGCCACCTTCCTCCATCTAGAACAAACATTCTGCACACATTGGCTTTGCACTTTCATATGTCTCAATTTAGTAAACTTGTTGTCAAACTCCTTTTTGAAAATATAATGATGTTGAATTTGTATGATATTTTCCTATTAAGGGGTTGCAGAATAAGGTCGACAAATTTAAGAGATTCTTTTGTTTTAAATCACCCAGTTCATAGTTATAAATGGCTGCATCTTAATGATAAGAGAATACCTTTCCTTGACACACCAAATTACAGCCCAGCCCAGAAATTCTGATAAAGAGAGTAGAGTAAATTCAAAGAAAATGGGCAAAGCAACTCTTGCCCTTAGAAAATATGGCCTAGGACCTACCTACCTTAGGGACCGTCTCCAGAGAGTACTTAGATCGGGATCACAAAATCTATTAGTAATCCCCGGGCCGAAGGAGGCCCGATCGAAATCAACTAGAGACAGGGCCTTTTCAGTCATAGCCCCCTGCTGGTAGAACCAACTGCCAGATGAAGTGAGGGCCTTGCAGAACCTTGTGCAGTTCCGCAAGACCTGCAAGACTGTCCTCTTCCGACTGGCATTCAATTGACTTGGCACTGGTACGTAAGAGAAGTGGAAGAAGGCCGTTGCCACCAGAATAGCACCAACTCAATATTCTGTTTTTCTGTTTTAACTGTTATAATCATTGTATATCTATTTTATTACCGAATGTGTAATTTTAATACTTATTAATTTAATTGTTTGTGGGATTTTATGTTGTGAGCCGCCTTAGGCTTCCCAAATCCCTCGCCTAGGCGGGAGACCCCCGATTTGGAGCCTCCTCCCCCCGCTCGGCAAAAATCCAGAAAGTGGGGGGGGGAGAATGGTGGCCCTTCCCACGCAGCCTAGATCCCAGCAGCTTCTCCTCTCCCCTTCCCACTGATTCCTGATACTTCTCCTCCTCCCTTCCCTTCCCTTCTCACCTCGGATCACAGCAGCTTCTCCTTGCCTCTCCGCTTCCCACCCAGCTCCATTGCAGCAGCTGGAGCTTTCCCAGGCTGCTTCCTGCCCCACCCCAAAGGACCATGTGCCTTTGCACCTCTGGAGGTGGTGAAAGGCTTCAACTTTCTGTGTCTGTGTCTTTGTTGCTGTGAAGAAGCTGGCTGGTGAGTAGAGAGGCTAATCCCCTACATCAGATTTGCGAGAAGGGGGTGGGGTGTGGAGGAGAGGAAAACGTCTTCATTATTCCTGTGTGGAGATGGTTTCTCATAGGGTATAATGGGGAATTGATCTGGAGGTTTCGGGGGCTCTGGGGGAGCTATTTTTTGAGGTAGAGGCACCAAATTTTCAGTATAGTATCTAGTGCCTCTCCCCAAAATACCCTCCAAGTTTCAAAACGATTCGACCAGGGGGTCCAGTTCTATGAGCCCCAAAAGAAGGTGCCCCTATCCTTCATTATTTCCTATGGAAGAAAGACATTTAAAAAGGTGTGCTGTCCCTTTAAATGTGATGACCAGAACTCCCTTGGAGTTCAATTATGCTTGTCACACCCTTGTTCCTGGCTCCGCCCCAATGTCTCCTGGCTCCACCCCCAAAGTCCCCAGATATTTCTTGAATTGGACTTGGCAACCCTAAGCCGCCCTGAACCTGCTTCGGCGGAGAGAGTGGGATATAAATTAAATAAATAAACAAATAAATACATAAATAAATAAAATCAAGCCTGACTGGGCTGTTTCTAGATAACCTGTATATATTCAGTAACAGCATATGATGATGGATCTCTGCAGATGGTGGATCTGAGCAGAGATGTTTAACCTGTAAAAACCTTTTCTGACATTGAATAGTCAAACCTGCTCAGCTGCTGTGAGAGCCCTCTCAGGCCCAGCTGCCTCACAGGGTGCCTGTTGTGGGGGGAGAAAATATAGGAGACTATAAGCCTCTCAGAGTCTCTGATTCAGAGAGAAGGGCGGGGTGTAAATCTGCAGTCTTCTTCTTCTCAAAGGTTTGAACAGGCTATTTTGACCTTTGCGCTCTATGCTTAGTTAGTTCACCCAATATATCATAGAATCAAAGTGATCCTATGGACGGTTTTAAGCATTAATGCATTTCCTACAAATACTGCATTTCCACAAAGTAAAAAGTATGAAAACTGGGTGTGGTTTCTTCATGGGGTATTAGGGACCCTGCCTCCTGTTTCTTACCCAGGTCCTCTTGTAATACAAGTGTCAGTCTCTGCATGTGTATGAGCATCAGAGGATGAAGAAAGCAGTGCCAGGGAGCATGCAGCCATAACTTAAAAGCAGCAAGCAACATGGGACAGAAACAGTTATGGTTGCCCTAATGGATGACCTCCAGAGGCATCTGGATAGAGGGAAGTTTGCCGGTACTGCTGTTGTTGGAACTGTCGGCTGCGTTCAACATGATCAGCTATCAGTTATTGACCCACTACCTTGCTGACACTGGGATCAAGGGGTTGACCTTACAGTGGCTCTCCTCTTTTCTCCAGGGTTGGGGACAAAGGGTGGTAATAGGAGAGAAGCTATCTCGATGACACCCACTTAAATACAGACTGTCACAAGAGGCAGTTCTCTCCCTGATGTTGTTTAACATCTACATGTGTCCCCTTGCCCAGATTGCCTGGAGACATGGGCTGAGATGCCATCAAGATGTAGATGACACCCAGCTGTACCTGCTGATGGGTGGCTGGTCTGACTCCACCCCAGAAAGTCTGGCTCGGGCTCTACAAACCATGGCAGGTTAGCTCAGGCTGAGTCAACTGAAACTGAATCTGATGAAGACGGAGATCCTGTATCTAAGTCGTGGCAGTCTGGGAGTGGAGATTCCACTACCAGCTTTCAATGGGCATCACTCACATTGGCGCCAAAGGTTAAGAGCTTAGGAGTGCTCTTGGATACCTCCTTAACAATGGAAGCCCAGGTAGCAGCCATGCCAAATCATCCTTTTACCATCTCTGGCTAATAAAGCAGTTGGTTCCCTTCCTCAAATGCAATGACTTGGTGATAGTGATCCATGCTTAAGTCATCTTGAGATTGGATTAATGTAATGCCCTCTACATGGGGCTACCCTTGTTTCAAACCAGGAAGCTTCAACTTGTGTAGAACACTGCAGCCAGGTTGTTATTGCGGCTTTCCTTGTGGGAGCACATTCAGCCTATGCTGAAAGCACTGCACTGGTTACCTATTGCATATTGGATTCATTTCTAGGCGCTGGTTCTTACTTTTAAAGCCCTATATGGCCAGGGACCTGCATACCTTCGGGACCACCTTTCCCCACATGCTCTGACCCCCGGCTTTAAGGAGGCCAAGTTCAAGACAATGAGAGCCAGGGCCTTCTCTATTGCAGCTCTGTGCTGGTGGAATGAGCTTCCTGAGGAGGTTTGGGCCCTGAGGGGTCTTCCTCAGGGCCTGTAAGACTGTGCTTTTCCACCAAGCCTTTGTTAACTAAAATCAAAGACTACAACGGAAATTGAAGTGATCTGACCAACCTCAAAGCACAGACCTAAGATCTTTTTTTATGAAACATCTGGTTGTAACAGCCAATGATGGAATTAGACACAGAATGGATAGGCAGCTAACCACCATCATTAAATATATCATTATAAGACTGTTATAGCACCTGAAATTGTTTTATATTTTTACCGTATTAGGAATATTTTGATTTAATTGGTTTTATCTGATGTTTTATGGATATGTAAGCTGCTCTGAGAACTCCAGTTTTCTGGGTTACATCTCTGATGGTATCCCAGTTGAGCTATTCAGAGTCATAAAAGATGATGCTGTTAAAGTGATGCACACATTATGTCAACAAATTTGGAAAACACAGAAGTGGCCACAGGATTGGAAAAGATCAGTTTATATTCCAATCCCAAAGAAGGGTAATGCCAAGGATTGTTCAAACTATGGCACCATTGCACTCATTTCACATGCCAGCAAGGTCATGTTAAAGATGCTACAAGCTAGACTTCAGCAGTATGTAGATCGGGAACTACCAGAAGTTCAAGCTGGGTTTTGGAGAGGTAGAAGAACTAGAAATCAAATTGCCAACATTCGATGGATTATGGAGAAAGCACAGGAGTATCAGAAAAACATCTATTTCTGCTTCATTTACTATGCTAAAGCCTTTGATTGTGTGGATCACAACAAACTGTGGCAAGTCCTTAAAGAGATGCGAATACCAGATCACCTCACATGTCTCCTGAGAAACCTGTATAAGGGTCAAGAAGCAGCAGTCAGAACTGGATATGGAACAGCTGATTGGTTTAGAATAGGAAAAGGAGTTCGACAAGGATGTATATTGTCACCCTGCTTATTTAATTTATATGCAGAGTACATCATGCGGAATGCTGGCCTGGATGAAGCACAAGCCGAAATTAAGATTGCTGGGAAAGACATCAACAACCTCAGATATGCAGATGACACTACTCTAATGGCAGAAAGTGAGGAGGACCTAAAGAACCTCTTGTTGAGGGTGAATAGGAGAGCACAAAAGTGGGTTTGAAACTCAACATCAAAAAAACTAAGATCATGGCATCTGGCCCCATTACACCTTGGCAAATAGAAGGGGAAGACATGGAAGTAGTGACAGACTTCACATTTCTGGGAGCCAAGATCACTGCAGAAGGTGACTTTAGCCATGAAATTAAAAGATGTTTGCTCCTTGGGAGAACAGCTTTGGCGAACCTGGGCAGTATAATAAAAAGTTGAGACATCACCCTGCCAACAAAAGTCCATGTAGTCAAAGCGATTGTATTCCCAATAGTAATGTATGGCTGTGAGAGCTGGACCAAAAGGAAGGCCAGGCGCAGAAGAATAGATGCTTTTGAGATATGGTGCTGGAGAAGACTCTTGAGAGTCCCTTGGACTGCAAGAAGATCAAATCAGTCAGTCTTAAGGGAAATCAACCCAGACTGTTCACTGGAAGGTCAGATGCTGAAGCTGAAGCTCAAATACTTTGGCCACCAAATGAGAAGGGATCACTCACTGGAGAAGATCCTGATGCTGGGAAAGACAGAAGGCAAAAGAAGAAGGGGACAGCAAAAGATGAGATGGCTGGACAGTGTTACTGTTGTAACAAACATGAATTTGGACAGACTTCGGAGGATGGTGAAAGACAGGAGGGCCTGGCGTGACTTTGGCTGTGGGGTCGCAAAGAGTCGGACTCGACTGTGCGACTGAAGAACAAAAAAGTATTGTATACATTCAGTTTCCTCCCAAATCGGGAGGTAGGGGTTGTTTTAGGGGGTGTGGGACAAAAAAGTGTCTTCAGAGTGTATGTGCATTTTGAAATTATGCATCTTGCAAGAAATTGCTTATCTGGTTCATCATTCAGTGCAATATGGAAGTGGCCAGTGGTAATGATGTCAGTCTGTAGAAATCATACTGACACCTAGTGGACAAATGCTTAGGACCCCAATTATTTAAAACTGAATTTTGAATAAGTTTTGAACAACCTCCATTTATCCAAGTATTAAAAGTTCTGAAAGCAGTACCTCAGGGAAGAGGTCCTCAGGCAAGTGTGGCTGAGCCCAATAAGTCACACCAGAGCTGGGAGACCAAGTTGCATAGGAAAACGTACTTTATTTGCAAATAAAGGAAGCTACGAAAGAGCTTGATAATGCAGTAGTAACACACAATTTTATACCTGAGGTTCCCCCTCCTCAAAAACACCTCCTTGTGACATCATTGGGCATGCTCAATTGAACTTTCTTTGTTCAAAACTTGAGCATGCATACCAACAAAACATTTGTCAGCACTTTTTAATTGGCCTGTGACTCTTAGCCTGGGGGCTCTGTAAGGACCAGGAACCCGGATCCCTATTTTCATTGTGTTCCCAATAAGGTGAGTAGACCCTATTCCTTGTGTTCCCAATAAGGTAAGTAGACCCTCCAGAAGGAGAGCCACATAAACACAACAGGATTTAAAGGGAGACTGTATATTTTAATAAGCTATCATGAAGGTAGAATGCCAGAAGGGGGGTGGGGGCATTCCAGTGTTTTGTACTGAGTGTCACATGTATGACTATCTGTCCACAGGACAAGTCTTGGGTGTGTGCTCGATGCAAGGAGCTCCTGGTCCTCAGGGAACAAGTTCGTACCCTTGAGGCTGAGGTGGCAGACCTGAAGAAGCAGAGACAGTCAGTTAGGAAATCGGAGAAGACACTTGGTGACTTGTTAGATGAGCCCCACTATGAACATGCCAGCCCCATTGCTGCCAGGGAGCATGAGGGTCGAGAGGGAACAGGGCACCATGCTGAGGATAAGGGGAATGCACCCTCAGAAGGGACCTCTTCTTCAGTTGGTGAGCGGGTATCCTTTCACGCCAAGGAACCATCCCTGGGCAGGGAGAGAGGGGGGTCTTGGTAGTTGGTGATTCGATCCTTAGGCAAGTAGACAGCTGGGTGGCAAAACCGCTTACTGACCATATGGTGACTTGCCTGCCTGGTGTGAAGGTAGTGGACATTACGTGTGTTGTAGATAGGCTGATAGACAGTGCTGGGGAGGAGCCAATGGTCGTGGTGCATGTTGGCTCCAACGATGTGGGGACATGCAGTCGTGAGGTCCTGGAGAAAAAATTTAGGCTGCTAGGCAGAACCTAGCAGAACCGCTAATTTTGGAAGGGGTGTTGAAAGACCTGAGTCAGATTGAGGTGACAAGAGAGGAGGTCCTAGAACTGATTGACGAATTAAAAACTAATAAGTCACCAGGTTCGGATGGCATACATCCAAGAGTTCTGAAAGAACTCAGAGTTGAACTTGTGGAACTCCTTACAAAAATATGTAATCTTTCATTGAAATCTGCCTCCATTCCTGAGGACTGGAAGGTAGCAAATGTCACCCCCATCTTTAAAAAGGGTTCCAGAGGAGATCCAGGAAATTACAGGCCAGTCAGTCTGACTTCAATACCGGGAAAGTTGGAAGAAAGCATTATCAAGGACAGAATGAGTAGGCACATTGATGAACACAAGTTTTTGAGGAAGACTCAGCATGGGTTCTGTAATGGAAAATCTTGCCTAACTAACCTGTTACAGTTCTTTGAGGGGGTAAACAAACATGTGGACAAAGGGGACCCAAAAATATTGTTTACCTTGACTTAATGAAGTTCTTCATCAAAGGCTCCTTAGTAAGCTCGAGAGTCATGGAGTAAAAGGACAGGTCCTCTTGTGGATCAAAAACTGGCTAATTAATAGGAAGCAGAGAGTGAGTATACATGGGCAGTCTTCTCAGTGGAGGCCGGTAAGCAGTGGGGTGCCTCAGGGCTCAGTACTGGGACCCATGCTCTTGAACTTGTTCATTAATGATTTGGAGTTGAGAATACACAGTGAAGTGGCCAAGTTTGCAGATGACACTAAATTGTTCAAGGTGGTGAGAACCAGAGAGGATTGTGAGGCGCACTCCAAAGGGATCTGTTGAGGCTGGGTGAGTGGGCGTCAACATGGCAGATGAGGTTCAGTGTGGCCAAGTGCAAAGTAATGCACATTGGGGCCAAGAATCCCAGCTACAAATACAAGTTGATGGGGCGTGAGCTGGCAGAGACTGACCAAGAGAGAGATCTTGGGGTCGTGGTAGATAACTCACTGAAAATGTCAAGACAGTGTGCGACTGCAATAAAAAAGGCCAATGCCATCCTGGGAATTATTAGGAAGGGAACTGAAAACAAATCAGCCAGTATCATAATGCCCCTGTATAATCGATGGTGCGGTCTCATTTGGAATACTGTGTACAATTCCACACCTCAAAAAGGATATTATAGCATTGGAAAAGTCCAGAAAAGGGCAAATAGAATGATTAAAGGTTTGGAACACTTTCCCTATGGAGAAAGGTTAAAATGTTTGGGGCTCTTTAGCTTGGAGAAACGTCGACTGCGGGGTGACATGATAGTGGTTTACAAGATTATGCATGGGATGGAGAAAGTAGAGAAAGAAGTACTTTTCTCCCTTTCTCACAATACAAGAACTCGTGGGCATTCAATGAAATTGCTGAGCATACAGTTTAAAACAGATAAAAGGAAGTACTTCTTCACCCAAAGGGTGATTAACATGTGGAATTCACTGCCACAGGAGGTGGCGGTGGCTACAAGCATTGCCAGCTTCAAGAGGGGATTGGATAAAAATACAGAGTAGAGGTCCATCAGTGGCTATTAGTCACAGTATATATATGTGTATATATATATATTTGGCACTGTGTGACACAGTGTTGAACATGGCTTCTCTTACGTTCTTAGGCAGGAAACGTAAGGCCAGGATCTCTCAGGTAGCCTTCTCAGAAGTGCTACCTGTTCCCCATTCAGGGCTGGAGAGACAGGCACAAATTAGAAGTCTCAATGTGTGAATGAGACGATGGTGTAGGGAGGAAGGATTTAAGTTTGTTAGGCACTGGGATGCTTTCTGGAACAAGCGGGAGCTGTACAAAAGAGACCATCTCCACTTGTCCCCAGAAGGAACCAGGCTGCTGGCGCTTAAAATCAAAAAGGTGGCAGAGCAGTTTTTAAATTAAATCTTGAGGGAAAGCCGACAGGAGATGAAGGGTTAGCTGTTACTTTTCTACCAGGTAAAGGATCAGAGTTGTCAACTGAGATGGTGACAAACAGTATGGACTGTCTGCTAAAGTCTCGAGGCAGCAGGAGGAAGGTTGTGGGCCTAACTTGCCTGGGAAATTATAGATATTTGTATACAAATGCTAGAAGTGTTCAAAGTAAAATTGGGGAGTTGGAATGTTTAGTGTTGGGGGAAAACATAGACATTGTGGGAATTTCAGAAACTTGGTGGAATGAGGAGAATCAGTGGGACACGGTGATTCCTGGATATGTTATATCGGAAGGATAGGGAGGGAAGGGTTGGAGTTGGGGTGGCTCTGTATGTCAGAGAGGGTATAAATTCCAGTAAGACTGAGGTCAGAGAATTAGATTCCCTTCTAGAAATGCTTTGGGTCAAAATAGAGTGCCCACAAGGAAATTTAACTATGGGAGTTTGTTATCCCCCACCAAATCAAAAGATAGAGGACGATTATAATATGATGGAAGGATTAAAGATAGTTGCAAAATGCAAAAACTGTGTCAAAATGGGTGATTTTAACTACCCGCAGATTGATTGGGTCAATATGTGTTCTGGTCAAGAGAAAGAGATTGAATTTCTAGATGCCCTCAATGACTGTGCTATGGAGCAGATGGTCACAGAACCTACCAGGTGGGGCAATCCTGGATTTGGTCCTAAGTAATGCCGAAGACCTGGTGAGAGATGTAAAATTGATTGCACCACTTGAGAGCAGTGACCATAACATTATTGATTTCACCATTTGTATAAATAGGGAGTTGCCCCAAAAGACCCGCACAACCACGTTTAACTTTAAAAGGGGTAAATTCTCTGAGATGAGGAGGTATGTGAAGAGGAAACTGAAAGGAAAGGTAAATGCAGTCAAAACCCTTGGAGAAGCTTGGAGGCTATTTAAAACTATAATCCTAGAAGCTCAGAGAAAATATATACCACAAGTTAGGAGAGGCACAAACAGGTATAAGAAAAGGTCTGCATGGTTAACGAACAAAGTTCTAGAAGCTGTAAAAGGTAAGAATGATTCCTTTAAGCAGTGGAAAGCTAGTCCAAGTGAGATTAATAAAAGGGAACACAGGCTGTGGCAAATCAAATGCAAGACTGTGATCAGGCAGGCAAAAAGGGACTATGAGGAGCATATTGCAAAAAGCATAAAGACCAACAATAAAAAATTCTTCAAATATATTAGAAGCAGGAAACCAGCCAGGGAGGCAGTGGGGCCTTGGATGACCAAGAGGTAAAAAGATTACTGAAGAAGGATAGGGAAATGGCTGCGAAGCTGAATGCATTTTTTGCCTCTGTCTTCACTGTGGAAGATGAGAAGTGTTTGCCCACTCCAGAACCGCTAATTTTAGAAGGGGTGTTGAAGGACCTCAGATGAGAGAGGAAGTCCTACAACTGATAGATGAATTAAAAACTAATAAGTCACCAGGTTCGGATGGCATACATCCAAGAGTTCTGAAAGAACTCAAAGGTGAACTTGATCTCCTGACAAAAATATGTAATCTTTCATTGAAATCTGCTTCCGTTCCTGAGGACTGGTTAAAACGCTTGGGGCTCTTTAGCTTGGAGAAATGTTGACTGCAGGGTGACTAACATTCACTGCCACAGGACGTGGTGGCGGCTACAAGCATAGCCAGCTTCAAGTGGGGTTTGGATAAAAATATGAAACAGAGGTCCATCAATGGCTATTAGCCACAGCATATTATTGGAACTGTCTGGGCAGTGATGCTCTGTATTCTTGATGCTGGGGGGGGTCAAAGTGGAAGGGCTTCTAGCCTCACTTGTGAACTTCCTTTTTTTTGGCTACTGTGTGACACAGAGTGTTGGACTGGATGGGCCATTGGCCTGAGCCAACATGGCTTCTCTTATGTTCTTATGGTGGTACTTTTGACCCCACCAATAATATGATAAATGGAAACCTGTGTTTCAAGCCAAAATTTTAAACCATGGTTCAAGGTTCCATTTCCAGAAACTTAATGAGCAATTCAAATAATAAATTTCAAATAACGAGGGTTTGAATGGCATACAGCTTCTATAGCAAGTTTTACTATAGCTAATTAATGAGGATCCATTTTACAAAGAATTATAAATTTGAAAACTTAAGATCATAGCACCAAAATATTTTTATGCCTTTTATGTTTTATATTACTTTATATTTTATGTCCTTTTGCCTCCAGCACCTGATCTGATTTGTTAATCAATAATCAATATGAGGCTAGCAACAATATTCTTGGGAGGGGTCTCTGACCCTTACAGTTCCATCACATCCAGCATACAATGTTTTACTGGCAGGAAACATGGAAACAATAGAAAGTATCATTGAATCATCCCATCCCTCCAGTATAGAACACAAGGCTCACACAGTCTAGAGCAGGGATGTCGAAATCATTTGTTAATGAGGGGTGAATCTGACATAAATGTCACTTCGTTGGGCCAGTTCATGTGCGCCATAAACTATAACGAGGTATTGGAGATATAAACTTTATAAAGATGCCAAATAGTAATTGTAGGTGAATGACAATAGTGGGATTGATCTGGTTAGGTGTGATATGCAGAGGGGTAGAAATGTGCAGATACCAGCATTAATAATGAGACAGAAAACGCAGGTCTCAATGAAGTCTAGGAGGATGCAAAAAATAAATGGACATAACTCTGACATTAGAAACCACAACATTCAAAAACCGGGGAAGAGGGGCATTTACCCTTCCAGGACACTTCAGGTGCTGGCTTAAGAGTAGCAGTTCTCATGCAAAGGAACTCCAAAAAGAGATTAGAGAGACTGCTGAATTGCAACTGATAATGAAGCTCAAGGCAATACATCCTCCAAGACTCAACTGGATCTAAATTTCTTCTCTATTGACTGCTATTATTTGGAGTCTGAAATCACTCCGCTGTCCAAGATATAAGGACAAATGGACTCACATTCCAACTGTATCTGAAGAAATGAGCAGTCATTCATGAAAGCTCATGCCCTGTAAGCCAAAATGCCCTCAAAACGAGGTTGGGGAATTGTCAGGTGGGCACCTGGCTCACTCAGGATCTTTTTACCTGTGTATACAGGATTAACATGTCCAGAAAAGTAATGCTTAAAATATTAGGGACTCTAATTAAGTAAACCAATTAAAATTTATTAAGAAAAATATAGGCTTCCATACAAGATAGAGTACTCATCAAAACACACATTCAGTCCTAGGAAACATAGATAGAGAAATAGGGGAACACATGGGTAGACAAACAGGGTGATATTTACCTATCTTAGTCTTCAAGGAAGGCTCCAATGGCAATAAGCGAGGATGTGGGAGAAGGGAATCGGGGATGGATCTATGCAGCGGAAGTTGGGATACTGATAGAAGCACACCTGTGGGTAGCTAGTCCACAGATTATAAGGACTCTCTTGAGCCCTTAGGGGATGGGAGGTACGAGGGAGGAGGAAGGTGGTCAGCTGGTTCGTGACCTCATGAAAAGGGGAGGCTTCACAGTGACCATAAGGGCTGGACTATTGCGGCAACCAATAGAAAGTTCATTGGTGGCACCTAATTGGGTGCTTGCTCTTGACCAATGGACTTGCCTGGATCCTGGATACCTGAGAGAACTTTCAGGTTGAAACGGACCAGGGGGAGGCTCCAAAGTGACAGTTGGGGAGAAGAATAGAGAGATTACTTGGGTGGGGAGATGCTTAGGACTATTGGACTTATCTAAAAGGGTGACAATAGATAGTCAAATCATGGCCTAGGTAACACCCAGTTTGTACAAAGGAACTTGGCTCTGGCTGAAGATGGTCTTCCTCTTCTTCTGTCTTCTGGGCACCAGTCTTTGTTTTGAGTTCCGTCAAACAAAGAAAGTGGTGGACGATTCAACCGCTCCTAGGGTGGGTAGGTTGCTTGCAGGCATAGGTGACATCTGGTGTGTACGTGAGCCGTCCACTTTGCTGGAATGGACTCGAGCCTGGTAGGAAGATGGCTGTGTGTGATGTTAGCCCTCCACGGTGGATTCCATGGTCAGAACTTCATAACCGTTCGTCTGGATAGCTCCTGGCAGCGCAGTTTTCTCCGCTCCAATGCTGGGATGGACGTCATACGGAACGACCAGAAGCCTTCCGTTCTCCTGGTGGGCACTCTTGTACTGGTCTAGAGTGCCTTTGTAGCGTTATGGCTGTTTGTACTGCATAAGTCCCTTTTGCCCCTGGATAGGTTTACCCACACTCTCTGGCCAGATGTGTGTGAGTCACTTCTCCAGGTGCTCTGGCAACCAAGCTGGTAATCACGATGTTCTGTAAGGGGGTTTTTCCTCACAGCCCCGCTGCAAATTTTGTTGGTCTTGAAGGTGCTACTGGACTCTTGCTTCCTTCCATTAATAAAGATTGCTGTTGTTAGGTGTCTTTTCTTTTTCATCTGTTAGAACTGGAAAGGGAGAATTCTCCAAGTGAAATCATGTGTTGATTTCAGACTGGGCAAAATTCACTCAGTGCTGATAATAAGAAAACAATTAAAAAAGCAAAATGTAAAAAAGGCAGTCAGTGAGGTAGGAGGGGGGGGGAGTGAACAAGTTTCTCTCTCTTTTTTTTACAGTACCAGGAACTCCTTCCTAGGATCTTTCAAAAGGGGAGGGGGATTGTACAAGAGTGCCTGCACCTTTCCTAAAGCCTGAGGTGGAGAGGAGGGAGAATAACCATACTGCAAGCATGCTCTTGCAAGAGGCTCCCACCTCCATCTCTCCCAGAGAATCCCATCTCTTGAGTTTCTGGATTATAAGAGGAACTGCACATGCATCATCATGAGTACAGGAAAGAGTTTGCAGGAGATCCAAAACTAGGGGAAATGCATCCTTTTGCTAGTTCTTTTAAATAAAATAAGCCTTGGCTAATCCTCATCATTGTTGAGCCAAATCTCTTTATTTTTCAATACTGTTATTAAAATGATTTTTTCCTAAGATTACAGCAACAATAATATGTTAGGAAACTGCAACTTTAAGAAGCAAGGCAAGGTTTCCCTCCCCCGCCCCACCCTTGTTGATCAACATACTTCTCTGCTCTCCTTTTCATTCAAGACTGTAAAAAGGGGAGGAAGAGAGTGTTCCACCTTTTGAGAGTTCTTAATCCCCTCCCAGATCCTCCCCCCCCCCCCCCGAGAAATGTAAAGTAACAACATCAGAGTGAGTCTGCAAACATTGCTCTTTGGAAGGGGACAAGGGCTGCCAATCCCCAGGTGGGGGCAAGGGATTCCCCAGTTTGTAGCCCCTCCCCCTGCTTCAGGGTCATCAGAAAGCAGGGGGAGGGGAGGGAAATGCCTGCTGGGCACTCCATTATTCCCTATGGAAACTGATTCCCATAGGGTGTTATGGAGAATTGATCCATTGGTATCTGGGGCTCTAGAGGAGTTGCTTTTTGCGATAGAGGCACCAAATTTTCAGCATAGCATCTGGCGACCATCCTCAAAATAATCTCCAAGTTTTAAAAAGAGTGGACTGGGGGGTCCAATTCTATGAGCCCCCAAAGAAGGTGCCCCTATCCTTCATTACTCCAAATGGAGGGAAGGCATTTAAAAGGTGTGCAGTCCCTTTAAATGTGACATCCAGAACTCCCTTTGGAGTTCAGTTGTGCTTGTCACGCCCTTGCTCCTGGCTCCACCCCCATGTCTCCTGGCTCCACCCCCAAAGTCCCCAGATATTTCTTTTTTTGTATAAACAACTTTTATTATTCTGCAACATATTGTAACAATAATATTCGTCTATTAATAAAAACTTCATACCAATACATCACATTTTCCACCTCCCTCCCCCCCCATTTCGTGACCTCCACCTGTGCATTTTAAAAATTACAAAACAAACTAAAAGGTAATTTTCAATTTAAGAATCTTAATTTTTTAAAAAAGGCAAAAAGGTATAATATACCTATAGCAGAATAACTATACCTTTCAACTATAATCCTTATCAAACTAGGTTGAAAAAAAAATATTTTCATTATTTAACTGTAGTCCATTTGTTATCCCTCTAACTTCAACTATTATCAAAAATCACCAAATGTCCTTTAACTTTCCATTGTTTTTCAACGTATTTTTGAAATTTACCCCACTCAATTTTGAATTTCTCTAAATCAAGTTCTTTTAAGATTCTTGTAAGCTTGACCATTTTACTCCAGTGCATAACTTTAATAATCCAGTCCCACTTTTCTGGTATTTTATCTTGCTTCAACATCTGCGCATATAATGTCCTTGTAGCTGAAAGCATGTACCAAATTGTCGTTCTATCTTGTTTCGGAATTTTTTCCATTTGTAATCCCAACAAAAAGATTTCTGGTGCCTTCTTGATGTTATAACCCAGAATCTTTGCAATCTCTTGCTGAATCATTTGCCAAAATTGTTTTGCCATTTCACAAGTCCACCACATATGGTAGAAAGATCCTTCATGTTTTTTACATTTCCATCACCTATCTGACACCTGATTGTTCATTTTTGGCAGTTTCTTAGGTGTCATATACCATCTATAAAGCATTTTAAAACAGTTTTCTTTTATATTATTACATGTCGATATCTTCATAGAATTTTTCCATAAGTACTCCCATTGTTCCATCTGTATTCCTTTATTTATGTTAATCGCCCATTTTATCATTTGAGATTTTACTACTTCATCTTCTGTAGACCATTTCAACAATAATTTATAAATTCTTGAAATCAATTTTTCGTTATCACCAAACAGCATTCTTTCCAGTTCTGTTTGTTCTTGTCTTATTCCATCATTTTTAATATCCTGTTCAAGCAGACTCTTAATTTGTTGCAATTGAAACCAATTATACTTATATTCCAATTCTTCCACCGATTTTAGTTCCACCTTGCCGCCATGTATTTTTAACAATTGTTTATATGATAACCATTTCTCCTCTTTGATATCTGAATATAGCTTTATTACTTCTGTTGGCACAATCCAAAAGCGGTTTCCTCTCATCCCCGAATCTTTTGTATTTCAACCAAGTTTTTAACAAATTACTTCTTATATAATGATGTAAAAAGAAGCCATCCATCTTATTTTTCCCATAACACAAATATGCATGCCAACCAAAAACATTTCCATGACCTTCTAACGTTAATAATTTTCTGTTTAATAACGTCATCCATTCCTTAATCCACACCAAAAAAACTGCATCATGGTATAGCTTTAAATCTGGTAATTGGAAGCCTCCCCTCTCTTTTGCGTCTGTCAAAATTTTCATTTTAATTCTTGGTTTCTTGCCAGCCCATACAAATTCTGAGAGTTTCCTTTGCCATTTATTGAATTGCTTATCTTTCACTATTGGAATCGTTTGAAACAGAAACCTAATTCTTGGTAACACATTTTAATTGCTGAGATTCTGCCCAGCATAGACAAGTTCAATTTATTCCATTTTTGTAGATCTCCATCAATTTCCCGTCAGAGCTTCTCATAATTGTTTTTATACAAGTCAATATTTTTGTTGTTATTTCTATACCTAAATACTTTACTTTAGAGGTCACTTCACATTTTGTTATATTTTGTAGTTGTTCTTGTTTAGTCTTTGACATATTTTTACACAAAATTTTTGACTTCTCTTTATTTATATAGAAACCTGCCAGCTCTCCATATTCTTGTATCTTACGAAGCAGCAATGGTGTAATTTGAGTTGGATTTTCATTTATAAACATTACATCATCAGCAAACACTCTATATTTGGAAGAAAAACCTTTCAACTTCAGTCCCTCTATCTCTTTATCTTCTTGGATTTGCATAAGCAATATCTCTAACATCATTATAAATATCAGTGGAGATAGAGGGCAACCTTGTCTCGTATCTTTACTGATTATCATTTTTTCTGTCAGATCCACATTTATACAGAGTCTTGCTTGTTGTTCAGTATATATTGCCTTCACCATTCTTACAAAATCTTCTCCCAATCTCAGTTTTTCCATCACTGCAAACATAAAGTCCCAATGCACATTATCAAATGCTTTCTCTGCATCTGCAAAAAATAATGCTACTTCTTTTTCAGGATGTTTCTCATAATATTCAATAATATCTGTCACCGTTCTAATATTGTCTCTAATTTGCCTTCTGGGAAGAAACCCTGCTTGCTCTTTTTTAATAAAATTGTTCAAATGCTGTTTCAGGCATTCTGCTAATATACTGGCATATATTTTGTAATCATTGTTAAGTAATGAAATTGGTCTATAATTTTTTACATTTGTGGCGTCTCTGTCTTCTTTCGGTATCAACGAGATTACTGCTTCTTTCCAAGTATTAGGTATTTTCCCATCTATTCTTATAGTATTCATCAGTTTTTGAAATTTTGGTAATAGAGTCTCCATGAGGACTTTATAAAATTTTGCTGTAAAACCATCTGGGCTGGGAGCTTTTCCCAATTTCATTGAGTTAATTGCTGCCTCTATTTCTTCCTTTCCAATTGGTTCATTTAATATCGACTCCATATTTTCAGTTAAGGGATTTACATTAATTTTCTGTAAATATGCATCGATTTTTTCCTTGTCCACTGAATGGCTTTTAAACAACTTGGCATAATATTTATAAAATTCTCTTTTAATTCCTTCCTGGTCAACAATTTTCTTGTCTCCCAAAATGATTTTATTAATAATTTTATTTCCCCCTTTTTTTTTTCATTTGCCAGGCCAGGTATTTTCCAGGTTTATTCGCTCCTTCAAAGGATTTTTGTTGAAGCCTTTTTAAATTCCATTCCACTTCTTTATTTAACAAATGTCTCAACTGATTTTGTAATATTGTAATCTCCCTTATAATTTTCTTTTCCCCAGGCCTCTTTTTGAGCTCCTTCTCTTTCTTTCCAATCTCACTTTGCAAGTCTCTCATTTGTTTATCCTTGGCTTTTTTATCTTTATTATTCAATGTAATTAGGATGCCCCTCATTACCGCTTTATATGCATCCCACACCATTTGAAATTGAATGTCCTCATTTTCATTTATTTGATAAAAGACTTTGGTCTCCTTTTCCAGAGATTCTGCTACCACCTTATTCTGCAGCAAGGACATTTGAAATTGAATGTCCTCATTTTCATTTATTTGATAAAAGACTTTGGTCTCCTTTTCCAGAGATTCTACTACCACCTTATTCTGCAGCAAGTCTTCATTTATCCGCCACCTCAAAGTCTTTTTTACAGGTTTTGCAGACCACATTAATGGACTGTGGTCAGCACCTACTTTAGGAAGAATCTCTATTTTTTTTGTTGTAAGTCCCAGATTTTTTGTAATCCATAACATATCAATCCTTGAGAAAGAATTGTGTCTTGCTGAAAAGAAAGGGCTGGAACACTTTCCCTATGAAGAAAGGTTGAAACGCTTGGGACTCTTTAGCTTGGAGAAACGTTGACTGCGGGGTGACATGATAGAGGTTTACAAGATAATGCATGGTATGGAGAAAGTAGAGAAAGAAGTACTTTTCTCCCTTTCTCACAATACAAGAACTCGTGGGCATTCGATGAAATTGCTGAGCAGACAGGTTAAAACGGATAAAAGGAAGTACTTCTTCACTCAAAGGGTGATTAACATGTGGAATTCACTGCCACAGGAGGTGGGGGCGGCCACAAGCATAGCCACCTTCAAGAGGGGTTTAGATAAAAATATGGAGCAGAGGTCCATCAGTGGCTATTAGCCACAGTGTGTGTATATATATATAATTTTTTTTGCCACTGTGTGACACAGAGTGTTGGACTGGATGGGCCGTTGGCCTGATCCAACATGGCGTCTCTTATGTTCTTATGTTCTAAGTGTAGTCCCGTACTTTAGGGTTAAATTCTCTCCATATATCCACCAGACTTTCTTGTTTAACTAATTTGAAAAATGACTTTGGTAGTTTTCCTTCATTATTTTTTTTCCTGATCTGTCCAAAATATTTTTAACTGTTCCATTAAAGTCTCCCATTAGCATAATTTGCTCATATGTAACTTGAACTAATTGTTGCATAAGATCCTTTTAAAAAGAGTCTTTTGCTCCATTTGGGGCATACAGTCCCAATAACAAAGTTTTTTTATGATTCAATGTCACTTCCACCACAATAAATCTAACATCATCATCTTTAAAAATCAACTTTGGGTCTAGTTCTTACTTCACATAAAAAACCACACCTCTTTTTTTCTCTTTAGGCAATGAACAAAATTCCACACCAAGTTGCTTATTCCATAAAAATTTGTAATCCATTTGTTTAATATGTACTCCTTGTAGACAAATTATATTACATTTTTGCTTCCCAATCCAATGAACAGTTGCCCTTCTTTTTTGTGGTGAATTAAGTCCATTTACATTCCAAGATATTAATTTGTAATCCATCATGGTTTTCTGTTTTTAGTCTGTACTCCCAAATTCTTTATGCTCCACCAAAAACTTCGTCATGTCTTGAGTGGTTGAGTGATAAATCTCTTCCCTTTGTATTCAAAGCCCAGGCCCTCTGGAAGTATCCATCTGTACCTTATTTCACTTTCTCTCAGCTTGTCAGTCAGTTTTTTATACAATCTTCTGTCATTTATAACTTTCCTTGGCAATTCTTTCATAATTCTTACACTACTACCGTCCACCTCCAGTTTGCACTCAAACTGTTTACTTAAGATCCTACCCAGCAAGTCTCTTGTCACAAATCTCACTACCACAACCCTTGGTAGTTTATTTCTCCTTGCATAGTGTGAGTTGACCCTGTAAATGTAGTAAAAAAACCCTGGTTTCATCAGGGTCATCTCCCAAGAATTCAGCAATGATTTTTATTATATATGTCTTTAGATCAGTCTCATCAGACTCAGGCACCCCTCTCAAACGTATCTGATTTTCCATTAACTTGCAGTCTTGTAGTACTGCTTTCTCCTGCATTTTTTAAACTGTGGAATTCACTGTATTTAATTTTAACATCATGGTCTTTTACTTTTTCTTCAACTTCCTGCATTTTTTGACACTGCTTGGAAATCTTTACAGAGAACTTCTATGTCTTTTTTTTAATTCTTTCTTACATTCAGCTATAGATTCTTTTATCACTTTAACCAGTCTTGCTTCCATGGCATTCATTTGCTCTTGCATTTTGGACCTCTTTACTTCTTCCATCGTCTTAGCTCTCGTCACAATCTGCTTTGCTCCTGGCTTGTGGGTGGACATCACTGCCTTCCTATTGTAAATATAGGCTTTAAAGTTGACCTCACCAATTCACTTTTCAATGGTACGGACTTGTAGAATGGAGCATGCCCTTTCAGATGAGCCCAAAATCGCCGTTCCCAGAGGCCCCAGAGTCGAGATTAATTTTTTAAAATTTAATTTCCTTCAAAATGGCGTCCGTGGCTTTTCTGCCCCCCCTTTTTTTAAATTCTTCTAGAATGCTCCAAACTTAGTTCCAATCATATAATCCAATAAATCCAATCCTCTAATTGAAATATTTGCCATCTCAGCTAAATGTTAATGTCCCATTGTATTTTTAAATTTTTTTAAACTTTTGACCTTCTTTCAATGGCCGCTGATGTTTCTCTATGATTATAGTCCTAGAGAAGGCTAGGAGTCCAAGAAGTTTTCCTTCTCTTAATGGCCACTTCCTTCCTTTCTTGCCACGAAGCCTCGTTTTCTATAGTTAAGAAATCTTGCAATACTTCTGTGACACCAATTCCTGTGACGTCCTGTTAATCTGCAGTTCTGTTTCATTTCTGAAGGGGTTGTCTGACCGCAAGTATGCAAAACAACTTTTGTTTTTCTTCTATTTTAACTTTGTTCTCTTAATTTCTTAGTCCCAAATTTACCCCCTCCTTCTTCTTTACTTAAATGTAATATAGATATATCCAGACCTTTGTTTTTTCTCCAAATAAGTCTTATTTTAGTCCCAGAGTGATAAAAATCTTTACTTTTAAAAGTTATTAATTAGTCCCAAAGAAGCTTTGACTCATGGTGAATTTAAGTCTAATGAACGACTCCAGATGCCCTCTGTAGACGTTGTTCTGCAATTCTTCACCGGGGACTCTTCAAAGCCCCCCAAAAAACCCCAGTGGGATTCCTCATCAGCCAAAGTAAATCCCCTTAGAATTTCCTGAGCATGTCTTGGCCATCTCCCTGTCTAGAAGATGTAGGCAGCAGGTGTTTAGGTCACCTTCTCTGCCCAGAACAGAGGCACTGGTATGCTCCTCTGTGAGAAGCACATCAATCCTCCATGAAAACCAAACCAGAAGCCAAGTCCCCAGATATTTCTTGAGTTGGACTTGGCAACCCTAAAGGGGATCAAACTTTGCCATTGTTTGGAATGGCTGGTTCCTCCCTTGCTATAGCTCAGGGAGCCAGAAAGAGCTACCTTGTGGTTGCTCTGGTATCAAGTCCTCCTCTGCTAAAGTTAACTTGCAGCTTGCAAGCAAGTTGTACAATAGGCAAAATGCACCTATAGCAGCGCCCGCCTCACGGCCTCACTGGATCTCTTTAACTCAGTCTCTTCGGGGTATTTTACTTAATTATTTGATGGAAATAGAATACTCTTCTTAGGGGACCACAGCAGCTTTGTTAGTTTTTCCCAAAAATATAGGCTCTCAAGAACTTTAACTCAAACCACAGATTTATTATAACACAAAGTCTTTAAACTGGGGATATGGGAGATATTTACACAGGCTAACACGTTGCTCAGTTGTTTCAGGCTTTACATTAACTTTTTCTTCCTTTGAGTCTCTCTCAGTTACACAGTTCACAGTTTCCCTATATCTTGCTCTCTCCACCTCTAGCAAAGGCTGGCCTCTTGGGTATGATGTGCCAAGTCTCACCCCTCGACTGGAGCCACTACTACCAGCCCTTCTGGTGTCTCAGACCCACATCCACTCCCTCAACCACCTCACTAGATCTTCAGAGTTGTCTATAGGTGTCTGTGACCGTTCAGGTCCTGACTGACTCACACTGGTTCCTCACACACAGCCCTCTTGGCTGGTTTTGTTGAGCTTGCAGTCTCTGGAAGACTTTCCCGTCACTGTCTTAAGCTCCTTCACAGGATCAGCTGTCCTCCCAGCCTCGGTCAGGCACGAACTGACCCACTCAGTCTCTGTCAGGCCCCAACACTGACAGACTTCTGACAGGCACCAACTCTGTCAGACACCAACTGACTGAATGACTGCCTCAGCAGATTCCGTCACTCAACCACTTTCCCTCCCTGAGAGCTCCGAGCACTTTGCCCCCACCCTCAGGTCACCTGACGCAGGCCCTGTGCGTCTTCAGTGTCTGGTTAACCCCTAGCTTTCCGTCACAGCACCTCATTTCTGGGCAGAGTAAAGTAGGCGGGGACAAGCTGGTGATGATGAAAAAAACTTTTTGCAGAGAGAATGGGGAAGGGAGGAGCTGCTGCTGCTGTTTGTTGGTGGTGGTGGATTGAACTTTGTCTTGATGAACCTCGCCCAGTTCCGCAGGGCTTGTAAGACAACCCTCTTCCGGCTGGCCTATGACTAGCTGGTACAAGAAACAAGAAACTGAGTATAGTTACACTGAATGTCTGCTGTCCCTAATGTTTTAAATGTTTTAAATGGTTTAATATTTTAAATGGTTTAATGTTTTAAAACTTAAATGTATTATTATTCTAATGTTTTATGCTTAAATGTTATTTATGCCAGATTTCTGTGAGCCGCCCTGAGCCACTTGTTGGGAAGGGCGGGATATAAATCATAAAATAAATAAATAAATAAATGATGGATAAGTTTGCTGTTGGCTCCCCCCTTTCTGTGCTTGCTCTCCCTCCCCCGTCTCCCACACCTCTTAGTTACACTATCTTTCTATTTCTGGGAGTGCTCAGCAATGCATTCTTGATGGGTTATAAAAGAGAAAAGCCAGTGTTCTTCTAGCTCACCAGATTTCTCTTCCCTTGCAAAATGGATAAAGCATTTTGCATTGCCAGGGTCTGTGCTCTCTCTTCCTCGTTCCCTCTCCCTCCCTTCTCCACCAAAGTAGGAGGGGCTGCTTCTGACAAGAACCAGCCATTCCTTCTGCTGCTAGTAGTTAGCCTTGGCTTAGGAAAGGGAGGGAGGCAGAAGCCAGCGGCCAATGAGAAGGGGAGGAAGGCAAAAGTCAGAAGCCAACAACGGGGGCTTTCCGAACGAGAATCTTTGAAACAGTCAGGAGAGAGAAAAAGTCCAAGACTTAGAGGGAGTTTGGCTGGTGCTTGAGAGAGAAACTGGCTGAGTAGGTGTCTTATACAGGTGTTGAGGGGGGCAGTGGGCAGGATTCCTACTCGTGGGCCTAATTGAAGTCCTGGGAAGGCTGGGTGTCGCCCACAGGCCATATGTTTGACAACCCTGGTCTAGAGACATATAAAGATAATGCACATCAGGTTTGGTCTTTGTAATTTGCCCTAAAATTCATTGATCAAAGGATTTCTTTCTCAAATATTTTTTTTTTCTAGACATTGACAAACTGATAATTATATATTTTTCCTAATAACCATATCATTATTTATTTCAGGACTGAAGAACAAGTAAATTTTCAATTATGAAACAGTCTGCTATTTCAAAATTGCGAAACTGAAGAGAACACCTGGAGCACCAGGACCAGTGGATCTTTAAGATACAGCTAAATTTACAACAAATAGCATTTTGTCCCCCCTTCCCAAGAAATGGTGTTCAACATGTGTCTTCTATGTTTTTATCACTGCAAAGAACAAGCAAAACCAACAGGAACCCCTAGTGCAATTTTTTTAGCAATTTGATGGCCACATTATGTGGCTTATAAATGTCAGGATTATTTAACACCTTTTAAAAATGCTCTTCCATGCCCAGCGCAAGCAAAAGAATTCTTTGCCAGGGACTTTTCTGTCCCTTGGAATCTGATGAAATGCTTGCCTAATTCTCAACAGTCTGGATGTACACATTTTGTTGGGTCCTTTGTTTAGTTTGGTTTACATTGGCTCAAAAGCACTGTGCAAAAGCAGAAAAATATTTTTGTTCCATGTAACTTCATTTAGAGAGCTGTTAATTAATGCCAAAAAACTACCCCCAATTTTTTTTTTTTCAAAGCCAGCTTTCATGTACTTGGAGAGCAAGAGTTATGTTACAAAATCTGATTTTCATCATAAACTGAAATTTCATAGGTTGTTGTTTATCAAAGAATGAGGTCAGACTAATGAAAAGGTAGCTGGTGAATTGGCACTGGGATATATCCTTGATTGTAACTACTGGATTATTTTTTCCCCAAATCTTGTATTTCGTGTAAAAAAAAAATTCATGGTTGCTATTGGGATCCTGGGATCCTTCATCTGTACAGACCTGCTTTCCTTCTGTTCATGGATAAGTTTGGACACCTTTGTGCTGATTATCTTATACAAGAAAATGTTTTTATTACTTATAATTATTAAATGTAGAACTGTCAAACTAATTTGACTTGACACAAATTGGAAATTAATCAAAATGTTAAAAAAAAAAAATACAGATGCTGCTGATTTTCTCTTCATTTAAAAATCCCCAGTCTGAAGTGATTAGAGAAAAGCTTTACCTCTGAAATACTTTACGACAGTGAATGTGTTTACTAAATGTGTTTACTAATGGAAAATAACCACCTTTTCAGTTGAAGAGCAAGAAAAGGGGACTAGTATATCTGTTTAGGTACTTTATTTCAGGGGCCAAAACTGACTTTCCACTGGCAGAAGGGCATTTCCAGCAGTGGAAGGAGTAGGGTTGCCAGGTCTGTGTTGGAAAATACCTGGAGGATTTGGGGATGGATCTGGGAGATGGTGGTGTTTGGGGAGGGGAGGGGCCTCAGTGTGGTTCAATGCCATTAAGTCCACCCTTCAAGACACCCGTTTTCTCTAGGGGAGCTGATGTCTGCAGCTGGAGATCAGCCGTAAAAGTGGGAGATCTCCTGGCCCAAACCGGCGGCTGACGACCTTAAACTGGTAATTTTTTCTCAATTCTGCCCTACAGTATTCCTCCATATCATGCCCAGTGTTTCAGGACTATAGTTGGGGGGAGAGGTGCGAAAGTTAATTCTACAAGTAGAGCTCCAATTGAAGCTCTTTGGATCCAAACCCTCCCCACTTTTTAAAAGAACAGCAGTTGACCCCTTTATGGGATTCAAAATGCATGTCTGCCTTTGTTTTGAGCCAAGAGGAGGAGGCAGGGGGAGAGCAGCTGGAGAGGCAGTCTGAAGAAGAGAACCTGCAGACATATTACATTAATTGGATACTAATATAATGGAAGCGTGCAGTTCTTGAGTTCATGTTCACTGTAGGCCTCCGCATTCCTATACTGCAGGAGTAGAACCGCTAGCTCTGAAGTACAGGACATTGTGATCAGTTTTTACAAAAAGATTGCCATAAAAATGAACAAAGCCTTGTTAAATATTCTTTGGTACAGCTTGGCAGGAAAGGGGTGTATGTATCTGAAATTCACGCTAATTAATGAGAAATGTATTCTCTGTTTTTCAGTGAATACACACCCACCCTTTTTTAGCCAAATCCTATGCATATTCACTCAAAAGTCCCTTTGATTTTGTTCCGGCTTACTCTCAAGTAATGGTGTGTAAGATTGCAACCTTAATGGCCTTACAGAAATAATCATAGTTATTTATACAATCTTAGGGAAATGCCCCAAAGCCTGCAAAGCAGAAGGCTCACCCAGAACATAAGTTTATATTTGTATTTCAGTCTGTTCAATTTCCAGTGGAAAAGCTGTCCTAAGTAAATAGTCTCTCATACATGCTGAGTGCCAGCCAACACAATATCAAACAAATGGCTGTGTATACTTGTCAATATGGTAAATATTACTTATCATTTCAAGCTAGGGCAAATCACTCTGACTCCAAATGCCTTATTTTCAGAGAAGCCCTGGGTGAGAAAATGCAGAGTGCAAGATGACAACCAATTACCAGAAATCTCAATCATCACTCCCACTTTAACATGTATACAAACTGATTATTCAGAGGAGCTGTTTGTGAAAATCTAAAGGTTTAAAAACATGGCCAGTCCCAGGTTTTGAGGAATCCTGGGCAAACAGGGCCCAGAGACTACTGTCTGTCCACTACCAGCCCCCATACCTTTTTACCCCCACATTCTCCCCACTCAAAACCTTCCCACTGCACCTACTCAGTTGTCTGCTCCACCTACACACCCTTTCCCCTTTTCCCCTGAGACTATTGCTGCCATGAACACCAGCAGCATTGCCTCTGTGCATCACATGCCTTTCCCTACTAATGCTGTGCAGCTGGAAGCATGGCTGGTAGAACATGTCAAACAAACAGATGGGGAAAGGCAAGCAGACAGGTGGCAGGAGAGGTGTGTGGGTAGGAGTCAGCAGGAGTGGGCCCAACCAGGAGCCCTGGACCCTGGCAGCCAGGCCCGTAGCTACAGGAGGGCGGCTGCTCTATATAACCCCCCCCCCCGCTTCCCACTGTAGGGCCCCTCCATTCCTAAGCTATTTCTCCCCCCCCCCTTGTGTGCGGGAGAGCAAGGTGGGCTGTAGAGCTGCAGGCAACACTGAGCGCCGAGGAGGAGGCAGGTGGCGAGCAGTGGGTTTTCGTGGTGGCCGAAGCGGCAGCAAGGCTGCATTACAAGCAAGAGGCAGAGTGGTTGCTGAGCCGGTGGGACTTGGTGATCATAGATGCCGGCAATGAGCTGAAAAGCTTCTGCTACAAGCTTTATTGCCTCAGCAAACACATTGCCTGCCTCCCTGCAACAATTCTAAACAAGAGAGAGAGCAGGAGAGTGAGAGGAGGCAGCAACAGTTAAAGCAACAGGGAGAGCAGGGGAAAGAGATTGAGAGCCAGAGAGCGACAGGAGGCAGTGACAGTTAAAGTGACAAAGAGAGAAGGGGAGAGACAGCGACAGAGAGAGAAAGCGGGAGAGCAGAAGAGAGAGCGCTGGGGCCCGGTGGCTAGCCACTGGAAGAAGCAGCCAAGCTCCAAGGCCCCCCCCCAAAAAATTATCCCCTGGGCCCACCCACCCAAAAATTTTTGGCTATGGAGCTGCTGGCAGCTTCCCCATCTTACAGTATGCTAATGCTGACACTGCTTAAGAACCATTTACTACTACAGCTATTTAACAACCCTGAGCATGCCCATGTGCTACCTGTCCAAACTGACAATGTTCTTGCCCAAATCTTAGTCTGAGATGATTCTCCATTTACCGTATTTTTCGCACCATAAGACGCACAAAAAAGTGGGGGGGAAAGTGTGTGTGTCTTATGGAGCGAAGGTACCGGTACCTACCTTCCTGGGGGGGGCGATCTGCTGCCTCCGCCTCTGATCCCGGCGCTTCCCCCACGCCTGCCTGCCTGGCTCCAGCTCTGATGCTTACAGCAAGCGCCAGGATCGCTCCCTCTGCCCTCCAATCCCGGCGCTTGCTGTAAGCATCAGAGCTGAAGCCAGGCGGGCAGGCACGGAGGAAGCACCTGCCCCCTCCGCAAACCCAGCGCTTTGCGAGCGCCGGCTGTGGAGGGGGCAGCGTGCTTCCTCCGTGCCTTTCTGCCTGGCTTCAGCTCTGACGCTTACAGCAAGTGCCAGGATCACTCCCTCTGCTCCTTCCCTAGGTACTGTCCCTGCCTCCTTTTCAACACAGCCAATGAAGCAGGAGAGAATCCTTCTGACAGCTTGCTATTTGTCTTGCTGCCTGATCTACTGGGAATTAAACAGAGCCATTACCAAATTGCCTCTCTCCTTTTAGATGGGGGAATTAGAAGGGAGATTGAGCTGGCAAAATGAGCATAACAGGAGGGATCTACACCTGTGTATACCAGGGTCAGTCTCAAACAGAACAACTCTTCGAATGATCAGGACCAAATGAGAAGGAAATTTGTTTTATTGAAAAACACTAGTTAAATGTAAAAATATAAACACCAAAGCAATCAACACAAGGCTACAGAGAAACAGAGGAGCTTAGAGACATAGGGAGAATTATGAGGTGATTTTGACCATCCAGATATGTAGAAGTCTGTGGAAGGGAGATTGTGAACAACCAGCGTATCACAAAAAAGGAGACCCAAATTGTATATTTGGGGGTGCTAATGTATTAGGCACCCTAGAGTGATACACACAGCCATATACATGGGCAGTAGTTTTTATAGACTATAGAAGGTATCCTGAGGGGCAGGAATTATAGGTCTGTACAAAGGACTGTTTCCCAAATTCTGATCAAAATTCTGATCGCAGTGGGTATATCCTGGAGTGTGCATGTAGCCGCCCTGAGCCTCCTAGGCGAGGAGGGCGGGGTACAAATGGAATAAAATAAATAGGGTTTATGGTTTATATCTTTTTGGTAACCCAGAGAATAGCCCAAGTAGAGGAACATAAATCTACTTTCCAGAAATGTTTACATTTTAAAGGAGGTTTGGCTCAGAAAGAGACAATAAAGGACAGAGTAGGTGTTTGCAGAGAATTGTGCTAAAGGAGATTTACACTACAAAGAACCAAAGGAACTTTCAGGGAAAGACTATCTCCATACTGGGGCTTGCTGGAATGCTGAGAACGCATGGGGGGAGGGGGGGGCAAACTACACATAGAAAGAACAGGTATTCTATTTCTAAAAACCCCAGGGTCCATGTTTTAGCCAAGCTCCCATGATCATACATGCATCCCCTTCAGGACTACCCACAGTCCCAGAAACAATGCTTTGGGGGACCCTGGGGTAGTTCAGGGTGCCTGTAAATGTGCCTGTAAATGTGGACGTAACAGCTACCCTTACTTGCAGGGCATAATGGTGGGGTTAAAGAACCTGCACTGTGCTGATGCACAGCTTGTCAAGAGAATGCCTAGCTTATCATTGTCCACAGTGACAGGATGATGCAGTGGGAGGGGGAAAGACTGGTACCTCCCTTTTCTGAAACACTTCAGAACTTTCATATCTGCATGAGGTATAACTCTAAAACTACACTTATCTGTGTGCAGGAAGAAAGTTATCTGTTTATTTTTGGAATTGTGCAGAAGAATTTCCAGCAAATGTGAAGGAGTGAGAAAAACTATTTGCTGAAATACTCTCTTCTACAAAATATGGAAGAGGGGACAGTACTGTAATCCACTTTGGGTCCCTATATGGGAGAATTGTGGGGTATAAATGAAGCAAATAAATAAAATAACTATGGCTCAGTGGCAAAATATGTCCTTTGCATGCAAAAAGTCCCAGGTACCCTGTATTAGAAAAACCCTTTCTTTACCTGAGACCCTGCTGAGATGCTAACTGTAAATTATAAGTTTAGAACAAAATGATCAAATATGAATTTTCTTTTTTGTTGACAAAGCACAGGAATTCTAGGCTACAGCACCACTGCACAGCATTTTACTTGCTTCGTTTTTCGAAAACATCTCAAACTTTCCTTTATGTTTGTCTCTTTCTTCATTTGTTTAACTGGAAATATTTATAAAAGCATTTCCTTCCTCCCCTTCCCCCATATGCTATTCTGATGTTACCCACTAAAATCAGATTTATTCAAACAGCTGGTGCAAATCCAGTCTATACAATTATACAGCAAAAACAGCATAGCTGAGGGCTGGTATTCCAGATGGCTGTGGGAATTCCATATTAAGCAAGGAAATGGCAGTATTGAAAACCTATTTTTTCTAGTAGAAGCCACTGCACAACATTATTGTAGCACAACATGGACACAGTACACTGTAAAATTCTCCTGCACAATCCCATTGTCACTTGTACCTTGTGACATTTGCCTCTAAAGTAACCTATGTTGTGACTAGCTCATTATACACCAGTCTTCAACATTTCAGAAATGCACTGTCATTGCCACTGCATTGTACATCTGGAAAAAAAATACAAAATACATACATTTAAAGAAAATATACTGTGACTGTGACATACCATTTATCTCTAGCACAGATCAGATGCAAAATATCATAGAATCATAGAGTTGGAAGGGACCTCTAGGGTCATCTAGTCCAACCCCCTGCATCATGCAGGAAACTCACAAACCCCTCCCTCTAAATTCACAGGATCTTCATTGCTGTCAGATGGCCATCTAGCCTCTGTTTAAAAACCTCCAAGGAAGAAGAGCCCACCACCTCCTGAGGAAGCCTGTTCCACTGAAGAATCGCTCTAACGGCCAGGAAGTTCTTCCTAATGTTGAGCCGGAAACTCTTTTGATTTAATTTCAACCCATTGGTTCTTGTTCTACCTTCTGGGGCCACAGAAAACAATTCCACAACATCCTCTATATCAGGGGTAGTGGTAGCTCTCCAGATGTTTTTTGCCTACAACTCCCATCAACCCCAGCCATTGGACACCCCATAAAAAGTCTGCCATAAAAACATTGTGATGCGACGTTGCCCCAGAGTTGGAAGAGACTGCTGCTTGCACAGGGAACTACCTTTACCTTTTTAAAAATCTGTCTATTGGTCATAGGACTTCATCTCTTGTCACCTCAATCTGACTCAGATCTCAATACTCCTACTGAAACTGGTAGTTCTGGGAAAGCACCTCCCATCTTCCACAGTGAAGACAGAAGCAAAAAATGCATTCAGCTTCTCTGCCATTTCCCTATCCTTGAGCAATCCTTTCACCCCTTGGTCATTCAAGTGCTCCACTGCCTCCCTGTCTGGCTTTCTTCTAGTGTATTCAAAGAAATTCTTATTGTTGGTCTTTATGGTTTTTTTCAGTATGTTTCTCATAGTCCCTTTCTGCCCGTCTGATCACTGACTTGCATTTGATTTGCCAAAGCCTGTGCTCCCTTTTATTTATCTCACTTGAACTGTTTAAAGGAATCCTTCTTACCTTTTACTGCTTCCATTACTTTGCTCGTTAACCATGTAGACCTTTAAAAAATACCTAATTGTACTTTCCGTAACCTTTATCTGAGCTTTCAAGACTGCAGTTTTAAATAATCTCCAAGCTTTCCAAAAGGATTTGACCCTCCTTACCTTTCCTTTCAGTTCTTCTTCACAAGCTCCCTCATTTAATAGAAGTTACCCCTTCTAAAGTTAAAAATGGTTGTTTTGGTCTTTTTGAGCAATTCCCTATAAACAACTTTTTGAGCAACTCCTTAATAGCATTATAGTCACTGTTCCCAACCAGTGCTATCACATTTACACCTCTCACCAGATCTTGAGCATTACTTTGGACCAAGTCCAGGATTGCCTACCCCCAGGTAGGTTGTGTGACCACTCCATGGCAGTCATTGGGAGTATCTAGAAACCCAATCTCAAATCCAACTATTTTATTTAATTTATTTATTTATTTATTTATATTGTGATTTATATCCCGCCCTTCCCACCGAAGTGGCTCATGGATTAATTGGATTAATTATGGATTAATTGATCCATGCATTGGAGAGCCAGTTTGGTGTAGTGGTTAAGTGTGCGGACTCTTATCTGGGAGAACCGGGTTTGATTCCCCACTCCTCCACTTGCACCTGCTGGAATGGCCTTGGGTCAGCCATAGCTCTGGCAGAAGTTGTCCTTGAAAGGGCAGCTGCTGTGAGAGCCCTCTCCAGCCCCACCCACCTCACAGGGTGTTTGTTGTGGGGGAGAAAGGTAAAGGAGATTGTGAGCCGCTCTGAGACTCTTCGGAGTGGAGGGCGGGATATAAATCCAATATCTTCTTCTTCATCTCACTGAAATAATTCGTTGGCATTAGGGATGGACATGACCCAGTTCGTGAGCCAAAATTCAGCACAAACTTGGCCTGGTTCAAAGCTCCTGAACCTATGTTTGAGGAAGGCGCCTTCTCCAAACATTTGCCAAACTTTTGTCTGGTTGGGTTTGGCTGTTTGGCCCATTTAAACCTAACAGCTGAGTAGCACCAGTCTGCTCATTAGCTGTTAGGTTTAACTGGCTGTGAGCCATTTCATGGGTCGGTTATGCTCCCCCACCCCCCCACTTCAAATAAATCCCTCCCTTGGAGGGGGACACAAACTGGCTGGTTGAGACAGTTTTTCCCTACCTTCATAGGTAACCAAACAGGTTGAAACAAAGAAGGAAAAACCCTTGTATATGAAAATATCAATGTCAATTACAAAAAAGCTAAGATTATAGTAAATCACAAAAACATTAAGCAAATACTAAAACCTGTGCATCAAAATCCATCTATTTTGGTTACATATATAAATATCTTCCCCTAGTGTCAAAAAAGGCTGTTAATGCATCATTATATTGAACGTTATGAGAAGATGGTGTTTTAGTTCTTGAACAAGTTCTTTCCCATTTTCGCTATGCTTAACAGTATGATGTCAACAAGTATTATTTGTTAACTTTATGAATCATTAATCTTTACAATACTCAAGCCTACTTATTTTCAGTTCCTGAAGGTCTAGTACAAATGCCAGAAACATCATCTTTTCAACTTGAATCAAATAGAGCCACTGTTCCCCACCCCTGATCTATACTAAGGCCTCCAATATCTGCTTTGTTAAGAGCATATTGCACATATTGGCGCCCTGCCATCCCATCCCATTCACTAAATTCAATTAGCAGAGATTCTTGGATTCCTGTTCAGTTTTCACCAGGGCTGTTGCTGGCCCTTCTCCTAATGCTCCCTTGTTCCTTGTGTGTGAACTTTGAAGCTGGGTGATTTTCAGGGTTACAAGGGCTGTGCAGAGAGAAGGAAAGTGCTGAAAGAAACTTTGGTCATTTTCGTACTTACCTTATTCCGGAGCGACGTCCCTCTTCACCACGCAGCGTCTGCGCGGATTTCGCACTACTTGTTCCACAGAACCCGGAAGTCCCGCGGCTTTTGCGTCGCAAATGTAAACTGGTTTTTGGCGGTTTACATTTGCGACGCAAAAGCCACGGGACTTCCGGGTTCTGCGGAGCAAGTAGTGCGAAATCCATGCAGACGCTGCACGGTGAAGAGGGACGTCGCTCCGGAATAAGGTTTGCCCACCAAGGTCGGAATAAAGAAACGGACACAATGCATTGGAATAAAATTGGGCCACTTTATTAACTCACAACATGAACAGCAAGGGCACCCCACCAGCGGCCTGGCCAGGGCTAGGGGTCACCGCGACCGCTCCCCTGCCATTAACGGGCGAGAGACCCAGCCCCCCAGCCGGAGCTGAGCGACTCAGCTCCCTCCAGGAAGGCCCAGCAGGGAGGCCCGCACCAGAGGGCCCAAACCCAGACGCACGTCTCGGCAGAAAGGCACCCTCTAGCCGAGCCTCCTGGACAGTCTGCATTCTCCAAACCCGGGTCTCCAAACCCCAAGGTCGATCATGCCAGACCCCAAAATTCCCCAAAAGGGGGATGCTTCACAGTCCTCCCCTAGCCGCATAGTGTCCTAAACCCCTAAAACCTGCCAGTAATAAGGCCAAGTCTCTACTTAGGGCTTAGCACCCACCGGGAGGCCCAAAGCCACCCGCAACCCTTGCTGCAAATCTCTCAGGAAAAGCATATTACCCTTTTCCGAGAGATGGACCCCATCCCCTCTGTAGAGGTCAGGACATCTCGCTGAAATATCCGGATGGGGTAAATAGTGGCCCAAACCCTTCTCAAGTAATTTTTTAATTTCTTTATTGGCTTTATACCTGGCTCTCTCTATGGCTGCGGGGTCCAAAGCATAACGCCGCACCTGGCGGGGCAGCATGGCTGACCAAACTATAATGGTCTCCGGCCATCGCTCCCGAATGCACTGGAAGTCATCACGGGCTTGCCACACCAAGGCCTTACCTTTCAATAACCCCAGATCATTACCTCCCAGGTGAACCATTAAAACCTGAGGAGGAGGACCCGCTCTACCCTTAAATAACAATGGCAGCAAGCCCGGCCACTGAAGGCCCTGACGCCCCTGCCATTCAATAACTGCATGCTGGCTGAGTCCCAGTTGAGAGCCGACCGCAGTTCTCCGTGCTTGAAGAGCGGCCCAAAACACGTAGCTATGGCCGCAGATGAGAACTCGGCTCCGGCTCCTCTGGCCAGGAACAGCAGCATCTAAAAAGAGAAAAACCATTAGACACAAACAGAACCAAAACATTCCACAACCCAGAGCACTCATTGCCCGAAAAAGGGGTGTATATAGGCCTTATAGGCCGAAGAACGCCAACGCCCCAACCTCTGAATGGAGGTGGAAGGAAGCCCCATAGCAGCCACTGTCGAGGCTGCCCCGATCCTAAAGGAGTGGGTCCCAAACCGCACCCCAGATAACCCTAATTCATCCAAAGCCCTGGACGTGACAGCCCAAAACTGGTGTTTTGTCAATGGCTTACCGTCCAGGTGTATAAACAAAAATCCATCCTTGGGCCCGCGCACTGCCAAGTAAGTAGTCAATGCGTTAACTGGACACAGCTCAAGCTCTGAACAACTACCAAGCTCGAGCACAGTACCCCGCTGCAACTGATCCGTCTTCGAGCGATGGACAGTAACGACTGCCTTACCCCCAAACAGCCTCAAATCCCTCATCTGCAAAGCTCTTCCAGAAACATCGTTTCTAGACTGAGCCACCAGCTCACTCACTCTAAGGGCCCCCAAAAAGGCTAGCAAGGACGCAGCGTGAAATAAACACGCCTCAAAAGACGAGGCACACACTACGCCCCACACCCTCTTCAAACCCCGCAGAATCGACGGAGACACCGGATTCCGCGTATCAACCGTGGGCCCAGCCTCTCTAGACCACCCCTCCAGCATCTTTCGAAGACGAAAATCTGCTGTATCCTCCCTATAACCCAGCGCCTTACTTGCAAAAGCCAATGCAGACAGGCGCCCCCTAATCGATTGCACGGCCAACCCCTTACCTCGTAGCGAAACACAGTAATGGAGCAATTCCTCCACCGGGAGGGGCCAAACCCTGCGATACCCTACCTCAGCCCAAAAGTCTTCAAACTGCCGCACAGCCCGTTCGTAGGACTTCCGAGTACTAGGCGAAATGGCTAGACCTATCGCTCTGCAGGCTTCGGCTCTCCAATCCGCCATAACTCCTGGGGCATTGGCACCGGCTCTTCGTCTGTCTCTGGGGCCAGCTGACAAAACCTCTCCATCTGTTTACGAGATAGAGCGTCAGCCACCCCGTTACTCATCCCAGGAACATGCCTGGCTAAAAACAAAATATTAAGCCGCAAACAGTGCAGAGTGAAGGCCCTCACCAGTCTCATAACCCGTCCCGATTTGGATGAAAGGGAATTAATGACATGGACCACTGCCATATTATCACACCAAAAATGCACAGTGTGATTGGCCATATCCTTCCCCCACAGCCAAACCGCGACTAAAATGGGAAAGAACTCGAGAAACGTAAGATCTCGGTTCACACCTACCTGTATCCAAGAATCAGGCCAAACATCCGCGCACCAATGTCCGTGAAAGTAGACTCCAAAGCCTAAAGATCCTGCAGCATCAGACATGACTTGGAGCTCGGCCTCGAGCCTCAAGTCTTCCCTCCAAAAGGAGACTCCATTAAAAGACTCCAAAAATTCCTGCCAAACCCTCAGATCATCTCTCATGCTGCAGGTAACCCTAGTCCTATGCTGAGGCAAGCATAACCCTGCCATAGCATCACACAGCCTCCTAAGAAAAGCCCTTCCCGGCGCAACCACTTTGCAAGCAAAGTTGAGGTGCCCCACTAACTGCTGCAACTCCAGTAAAGTGACCTTCTTTTTAAGGAGAAAGGCATCAATCCTAGCCCTCAGCTCCACTACTTTCTGAAAAGGCACCCTAGAAAACTGATCAATCGTGTTAATCTCAATCCCCAGAAAAGTCAACCTCTGGGTTGGACCTTCTGTTTTTTCTGGCACTAAGGGGACTCCAAGTTCAGCAGCCAGCTCAGTAAAACCTGCCAACAGCCGCCCACAACGTCCTGTCCCTTCAGGCCTCACAAACAGGTGGTCATCCAAATAATGAATGACATCCTGCAAACCCACTTTCTCCCGCACAGCCCATTCTAAAAACGTGCTGAAACGCTCAAAAGCAGAACATGACACAGAGCAGCCCATTGGCAATGCTCTATCCATGTAAAATTGGCCCTCAAAAGAAAACCCCAATAGGTCAAAATCATCAGGGTGGACGGGCAAAAGGCGAAATGCAGACTTGATATCGCATTTTGCCAATTCTGCCCCCACCCCGCAACGCCTCACCACGGCGATAGCCTGGTCGAAGCTGGTGTATCTAACAGAGCACAAATGCTCCGGAATCCCATCATTCACTGACTGACCCTTAGGAAAAGACAAATGGTGAATCAAACGAAATTCACCAGGCGTCTTTTTAGGCACCACACCTAACGGCGAGACTCTCAAAGTAGCCACTGGAGGCTGCACAAAAGGACCCAAAATCCTTCCCTCAGCCAACTCCTTGGCAATCTTGTCCCTAACAACCTGCTCCAAACCCTGAACAGACTTAAGGTTTCCAGACCTGAACGAAACTCGAGGCCCCTGAAAAGGGATCCTAAACCCAAACTTGAAACCTTCTAACAAATACGAACTGTCAACCCTCCGAGGATACCTAGCCAGCCACCGTTCAAGCGGTCCCACCCTTATCGGGCTGGGCCCCTTTCTTGGCTGGAAAAGCTCCTTCGCCCCCCCCCCGGGCCTCTTAGAATTCTTCCGCCCCCGGGTTTTTGGGCAGCTGTCAAATGCATGGGATCCACCACACATGGGGCACTCGTGCTTAAACTGGCACGCCTTTCTGTTACACACTCCAAGGGATCCAAAATCCCAGCAGAGCAAGCGGAGTTGAACCGCCTGCCCCGCTGTACCGCGGGGAGAGCTTAACGAAGCAGATGCGGGCGACCTGCTCACTAAATGACCGCTATCTGATCGGTCACCCAGGTTTGGCCTAGCCGGGGACATAACCTGCAGCCAAAGCTGCTGATGAATCCGATCCCACTGGAGGGACGGATATAGGGCAGCCCTCATTCTAAATTCCTGGTCGTACTGTAACCAGGCCGGTCCACTAAAGGTCGTATAGCCCTTATAGATTATGTCCAAGTATTGAAACAAGGACGCTGCCCGCCATGGCTGCGCCCTAGCAATCACCCCGGTGTAAATACAGAACCCTGGCAGCCAATTCGCCCATGTTCTGTCAACCTTTCGTTTCCTTAACTTCTCCTTCTCCTTCTCATCTAATTCCTCTTTGTCTTTTTTCTCTACCTCCCGATAAAGGAGAGAAAATAAGTCCACATATTCTCCCTTTAAAATTTTTTCCTTTGTGGCAGGAAGCAAATGGTCCCCAAGTGGCAGAGCAACCTCCCCAAAAGGCAAGGCTGTAAAAGGCACCATCCCGTACTGAGATGGTGCTCCCACAATGGGACCTGACAACTTCATTTGCCCTGCACCTGGATGCACACAAGGTATGCCCAGCCCTCCTGGCCATGCCCAATTTTGCACCAGCCCTGCCCCAGAAGGAGTAGGCACACCTAAGCTTATCCCTGAAGCACCCTGCCCAGCTGCCGAAGCAGGTCCCCATGTTCCCCATGGCCAAACCTGCCCGGACCCAACTTGCAAACCATCACCAAACCTACCTCCAAGTCCAGCAGGCGTCACCGGCAAACCGATGCCCGACGTCCCCGCCGCCTCCACCGCACCTGCATCAGGGCCAAAGGAACTGGCATCCATGCCAGGCACGACTCCACCAGACCTGCCCTCAAGAATGGACAACCTGGTGAGAATATTAGCCTGCCTCGCCTTTTTGGATTGCCTCACATCTCCACCCCCACTCAAGGAAGGGACACCCGACGCCTGCTCTAAGGCCTGCAGCCTGCTCAGAATATTATAATTCACAGCCACTTCATCTTCATCATCCAAAGAGGATGACGGGGGTGGTGGCCTCCTAGCAGGCGCTTTAGATGGTCTGGGTGCAGGCTTCTTACCTTTTGACTTGCCTGAACCTTTACCCCCAGCCATTTTTACCGCTGTTGCTGGGCCCTTCTCCTAATGCTCCCTTGTTCCTTGTGTGTGAACTTTGAAGCTGGGTGATTTTCAGGGTTACAAGGGCTGTGCAGAGAGAAGGAAAGTGCTGAAAGAAACTTTGGTCATTTTCGCACTTACCTTATTCCGGAGCGACGTCCCTCTTCAACGCGCAGCGTCTGCGCGGATTTCGCACTACTTGTTCCACAGAACCCGGAAGTCCCGCGGCTTTTGCGTCACAAATGTAAACTGGTTTTTGGCGGTTTACATTTGCAACGCAAAAGCCACGGGACTTCCGGGTTCTGCGGAGCAAGTAGTGCGAAATCCACGCAGACACTGCACGGTGAAGAGGGACGTCGCTCCGGAATAAGGTAAGTGCGAAAACGACCTTTGCCTTCTCTCCCCTGAGTTTCATAAAACAATCTGATGCTCAAGGTTCCAAGCAGTATTATTCTAGTTACAAAACAGCAAAGCCTGAAGAAAGCAAAAGTGCAGGGGTATGTTGAGAATCTTTAAGGCCAAACTAAAAAAGAGAGCGCTTCAATGCAGAAGTAGTTTAAAAACAGTATTTCAGATAATCAAAGGCAGACTTCTAGATATTCAGTCTCAGTGCCTGACTGAGGCAGCTAGGAAAACCTGCTCTCCAATTCACCTAGGATTATCTCTGATACCTGGCCAGTTAGCCACCTACATCTGCTCTTTAACTGATCCCCATCAAAGAAGGGCAATTACGTTGGCCAGATTCAATGTGTTACCATCAGTCATCTTTTCTGGAAGATGTCAAAAAAAAAAAAAACTTTATGAATTTAGATGATGCCCATGTAGTCTGGGCACAACTGAAACCATTTCTCTTTTTTTATTTTTATTAAACTGCCATTTTTACATTAAGACCTGAGAAAAATTCTTGAACTTTTCTTTGTACTTGGTGTGGTTTCCCAATAGTATTAAGATCCAGCAGTTACTTTCTGGTCATAACTTTTTCATAACCTTTAATGTTGCCTGTTTTCTTCAGTCTGTTATCTGTATTATGGAAACCATTAACTGATTAATCTCGCTTTGACTGACTTTACGATTGTTTTGATTGCTATCTTAAAAAAAAAATTACATTAATGTATTTTTATCTTTGCTATGCCAATAAAGGTCAGTCTATCTGCTATCTAGTTAAAAACAGTAGATCAGATACTTTACACCTTAGGTCATGATTGTGGCTCTTTGGCAGGATGTAGGGCCATTCCTGTCGTCCATGTAAGAGGTTCTCTATCCCTTTTTATCCAGGGAAATCATTGCTTCCCTTAAGGCAACTCTGGTACTAGCTGAGCTAACCATTAACCTTTAGCCTGCTTCCTACACAAACCTCCACTTGGATGGAAAGGACAACCTAGAGACACGAAGCTGCAATTAGAGGCTCCTACCAAATAGGTACAGACTTTACAATTTAAGAAACAAGATGGCAGAATGGGTCAGCAGTTGCTAAAAAGAAGTAGTCAGTTTTGCATACAGAATTCTTGTGAGTAGCTTGCGAGGCCACATCTACTGGGTGGGGTGGGGTGGGGTGTATTTCACACTCTTTTACTTTTGGGAAATCTTTGATAACTGCAGTAGTTGGTAGGGTATTCTGGTGCTATTTTCTAGCAGCCACAGCCAACTTTTAAGCAGCATGGCTTCTGCCATTTGTCAGTGCCTCTGCCACCAACTCATGGTGTGACTTCAGTAAGTATCCTAATAGCCAGAAAATGGAACAGATCAGAAGTACTTAAAAAGTGAGTGAGTCACTCACCTACACCAAAATATCTTTAATATATCTTTGGATGAAGAACTGCTCTATCAGGTGTCCCAATACTTCTTTAACAGTATGTATTTTGCTCCCAGATGAAGATAAATGTGAGTGGATGAGATATGTTTGCATTAGCTTCATGTTGTCCAGACCTGATGCTCATAAAACTATTTAAACAGAATCTTAGCAGCATCTGCTGAAAATACAGCAGTATGGTTCTTCTGTGTCTCTTGGAACAGGAACATTAACCCAGTGACTGTTTGCGCAGATCATCTCGGTCAGCTGTGTCTTTCCAGAAGCAGTCATGCCCCACCTCATGATGTGCAAGCGACCGCTCAGCTGGACTTTGACTCTGGTGCTGGGGTATCTCTTTTATCTCCTCCTGGGGGCCTTGGTGTTTCAGCTGCTGGAAAAACAGGCAGAAGCCAAGTCTCGGGACCAGTTCCAACTGGAGAAACTCAAATTCTTGCAAAACTACACCTGCTTGGATCAACAAGCCCTGGAGCAGTTTGTGCAGGTAAGCAGAGCAATCTGTATGGGGGCTCGTAAGGACTCAGTGCTTTGGTCCATCTGTACTATGAGAATCTGTGGGATGATGCGTGGAGAATTATGGCTTTGGGACAGAGGGTTGGACTTGCCCTTCTCTCATTCCATCCCACAAATCTGGGAACTAATGAGGTTTTTTAAAAAAAATAAAAAACAAGAGAGAATGCCCAGGAAGTTTTTAAAAAATGAAACATGCAAATGACAAATCAGTGCTTTGTACACACTGGCCACTATGATTCATTGTTGTTGACAGACATTAACTCCTGGTTTGATTTGGTTATCTCTCAAGACTCAAATCTACTCCAGTTCAATAACTGCTGGTGCACCCAACATCTTTCTTATAAGTGCCAACCCCACTGCTCTAATTCCATATAATTCTATTAAAATGTACCTGGCTCAAAACAACAATTAAAAGAACCATGGTCACTTCTCTCTTTATTTCTGCCACAGCTGTACCTTCAATATTTTGAATGCTAATCTTTCAGCAGCTCTTTGAAGAGGGCTCATAGGAAGAAGACATGGCCAGCTGTGGTGAATGACTGCCTGGTTTTTTTTAAAAAACCTGAGGTTTGTCGGAGCAAAGCAGACCTTTAGAAGCCCAGTTTCATGTGTCACCTTAGGCAACATCTGAGCCCATGTTGTTGCTATGAATGGCACACCTTGCAGTACACACAATAACATTTAAATATTTATTTCTCATTTAGTATAATCAACACCATATATGCTTGCCTTTGCTACAATAAGAACCCCATGGTGCAGAGTGTTAAAGCTGCAGGATTGCAGTCCTCCTAAGCTCTGCTCACGACCTGAGTTCGATCCCCGGCAGATGCTGGGTTTTCAGGTAGCTGGCTTGAGGTTGACTCAGCCTTCCATCCTTCTGAGGTCGGTAAAATGAGTACTCAGCTTGCTGGGGGTGGGGAGTGTAGATGACTGGGGAAGGCAATGGCAAACCACCCCGTAAAAAGTTTGCCATGAAAACGTTGTGAAAGCATCACCTCAGAGTCGGAAACGACTGGTGCTTGCACAGGGGACCTTTTCTTTCCTTGCTACAATAGTAAGGTAAATGGAAGGGGGGATAACAGAATATGGTCAGTTTATTATGGTAACAGCCTAATGCATGATGGCCTCTCTGAACAACCTGCTTTATTGAGTAGTAAAAGCACAAATGACTTTTCATATTTTGTGTATCTTTCCTCTGGGCTACAACTCCTGCTGGATTAATGATTTGTACTAGCGTCACCACTAGTAGTGCTTTTGTTGCTACTGTGTGGGCAGAAGCTGATTGTTTCATTTAAAAGCATATACCTCACCCCTTTACCCACTAAATTCATTAGATGTGTCATCATATCAAGCATTAATGTTTTAAGTGCTTAAACATTATAATAAGATTGATGAAGACATTTTGATGCAATAGTAATTAAGGCAGATTATATTTTATTTGATCTTGTTGTGGCATAACTAAAAACAAGCACTGGACATTTTCCCCTCCACAACTCATGTCTGCATCATGTGCAGTGCAATCCTAAAAAGATTTATATTCTTCTAAATCCATTTACTTCTATGACTTCAGAAGGGTGTAGCCATGTTTAGGACTGCACTAATGGAAAACATTTGAATATTATATTATTATTTCCTTGGGGTCTGCATGTTTCTCCACATTACAGCAGCATCCACAGACCAATTGAAAGGCAATTTCTGCCCTCTTTGCAAAACTTTGCTGCTTTGTGAATTATTCATTTTGTGCTTTGCAGTCAGGGCACTCTCCCAATCCTGCACTGGAATGCACAACTAGCCATTGTCCATTTGTTTGCTTGTTTGTTTGTTAAAAGGGGGGATGGTAAAAGCAATATAGCTGTCTCTTTTGCAGCAAGGAGATTCCTTACATCATTTATGAATAGCCAATTATCATTCAAAGGGGTTTGTGAGAATGACATGCAACAGTTAAGGTATGTTCGGAGCACAAATGTGTGTGCCTGTAAGTCAAAATCCTCAGTGCCTGAGACTGTGTCTCACACTATAAGTAAAATCAGCATCAAAGCACCATTCCATTGTAAGAGTTTTAATGACTGCTTGCAATTTTTTCTAACATTACTGGTAGCACTGTTTATAAACTAATGATATGGGGATGCCACAGCCTAAGAAATCATGCCTTTTAGTTTATATTCACAGATGCTACAGGGCTTGATGCTTTTCTTTCCTTCTCTGAAAGTTGTTTTAGAGCTCAATTAATACAATTTCCCTTGTGATGGGGAATTGTATTATTGTTAGTATTAGATCCTTATTATTGGACTTTAAGCTGAACAGCTTAAAGCAGTTTCTGAGAAGCTCAATGACTTTTTTTTTACTTCTTGTCCACTGTGGAAGGCTTGTGGCCTTCCATGTGGCCTTGTGGCCTACACATGCCACAGTCCCTATTATCAGGAAGAACTGAGCCAAACTGAGGAGACCAACGTTCTAGACCTACAGGGGAAATCTCAAATGGATACAGAAGATGCTGTAAGGTCAAAGACCCTTACAGCATCAAGGAAGAAGATGCTGTAAGGTTGCCTCCATGCTTGAGAGGTTACAGATGGAGCATAATGGCAAGGTCTTAGTTCATTACTTTCAGCATTCCACAATTAAGGATACATCTGCCCATCAATCTCTAACTTTGACATATTTATTTCCTTCACTGTGTTTTCCTCAGCCTTTGAATCTGTTATACATCTTCATTATGCTGTATACTAATTTGCTGCTCACTCTCTACCTATATTATGGACTGGTAAATTCTATTTCATTGTATCTGAATTTTGAATTTTAAAAGTTTTTATTGGTTTCAAAGAATTAGGAATAGGGGATAAGAAGGGATAAGAAATAAAGATTACAAATCAGTCTTAATCTGCATAGAGAATACTTTCAAAAAATACAAGTCTGCATCTGCTATACTTTCTTAAAATACATATTGCCACATATTATCTCTTAACTTTGCATTGTCAACATTTTGATATTTTGCATTACAAATCTTTTTTGTTAAAATATCTATTGAATTTGATATTTCCAGCAAAAGCAATCTTGCAATACAGAATACAGGAAAAAGGAGATATAAGTTCACACCAGAGAATCTTGAGTATCTAGCCAGGCATAGAATTTCAACCAATATTTTCTTGCTTCTTCCTTAGATTTCCCAGCCAACAGCTGGGATAAAAAGTCCAGCTCTGCTGTTTCCAGAATTTTTCCCACCAAGTCCATTCTCATGGGAATTTCCTGAAATTTCCAACTCTGTGCCAAAAAAATCCTGGCTGCTGTATTGAAATGCGCCAAAAAATGTCTCATCTTTTTGGAATAGTCCTCAGGAAATATGTTCAATAAAAATAGTTCTGGTTTGAATTGAATCTGTGTCTTCATAATCTTCTCTAGTAATTCATGAACCATTTTCCAATAGTCCTTCACCACCTCACATGACCACCACATATGATAAAAAGAACCCACCTGTTTAGCACTTTCCCAACATTTGTTAGACATATTAGTATACATCTTACACAACTTCTGTGGAGTCATGTACTATCTGTAAAACATCTTATACAAGTTTTCTTTAAAAGTTACTGACCTGGTTAATTTAATATTGAATTTCCACAATCTCTCCCATTCTTCTAATGTAATATTATGACCCTAATTTTTTGCCCATTGGACCATACAATCTTTTACAACTTCATCTTGCATCTTCATCTGTAGTAGGTATGCATATAGTTTAGAGATTAGCTTTTCTTGAGGACCTAGAAAAATTTTATCAAATGGGTATTGTTCTGTGTTAAAGTTTATTGTCTTGTCTTTGGCGTACCTAGATTCGACTTGCATTCTCAACCACCAATTCATTTTAATGTCCATGCTTTCCAACTTTTCTCTGGTTTTCAGTTGATTGTCTTTTCCCAACAGGTCTATAACTCTGGTTAGGTTTTAAAAGATTTGGATGAGTAAACACTTCCACTGGAGATACCCATCTTGGAATTTTTTTATAAATTCTCGTTTTTAACCATGACCATGTGTGATACAAAGATTTCCAAAACCAATGGTTCTTAAAATAGGAATGTCCTTCAAGTCTTTGATACCATAGATATGCATGCCAGCCCAGATTGAGATCATGTCCCTCTAACAGAAATTGCCTCTTATCATTCAATAGTATCCAGTCTCTTACCCACAAGAGCACAGCAGCTTTGTAATGCAATTGCCAATCTGGAAGGCCCATACCTGCTCTCAATTTAGAATCTTGCAGTATCTTTAGTTTGATTCTTGGTTTTTTGCCTTGCCAAATATATTTAGAAACCATCTTATTCAATTCTTGAAAAAAAACACTATTTAAAAATACTGGGATAGTTTGAAATAAAAATAATAACCTTGGGAGGATATTCATCTTTATTGAGGCTATTCTTCCCATTAAAGATAATGCCATTTTCCCAGGTCATTTTTAATTTCTTTAAGTAGTTTATCATAGTTGTTCATTTTTAAACTGCTGCACTTATTTGAAATAAGTACACCTAAATATTTGATTATTTTCTCATACAAAACCCCTGATTTTTATTGAAAAGATTGAATTTGTGCCATCGCCATATTCTTTATCAAAAATTTTGTTTTGTGGTAGTTGATCTTCAGTCCTGCCCAGTAACCAAATTGAGTGATCTTGTTTATAAGATAGTCTATTGAGTCTATTGGTTGCTCTAATATAAAAACTAGGTCATCTGTGAAAGCTCTCAATTTGTATTGTTCACCTTTTACCACCGCTCCCTTGATACTTTTATCTTCTCTTATCTGGTTATTCAATATCTCTAAACATAAAATAAAAAGGAGTGGTGACAGTGGGCAGCCTTGTCTTGTACCCTTTTGAATAGTCATTGCTCCTGTTAGTTCACCATTCACCATCACCCTTGCTCTTTGGAAAGAGTATATTGTTTCTACTGCTCTCAAGAAATTTTCACCACATTCCATACCTTTCAATTGTTGTAACATAAATTACCAACGAACATTATCAAAGGCCTTCTCAGCATCCAAACAAATTAGTGCCAGTTGTTTTTCTGGATGAGTCTCATAATATTCCAATATATTACAAACTGTTCAAACATTATCTTTCAAGTATCTTCTAGGAAGGAATCCAGACTGGTCTTGATGTATTGTAGACTGTAGAATTTTCTTCAAACATTGTGCCAATATTGCAGCAAAGATTTTATAATCCACATTTAAAAGAGATTGGATGATAGTTTTTTATATCTTTCAAATCCGCACCTTCTTTTGGGCTTAAGGATATTGTAGCTTCTTGCTATGAAGCTGATATTTGGCCTTCATCTTGAATCTTTTCAAGGAGACGTTTAAATGGTAACAGTAAGGACTCCTCATAAGCTTTGTAGAATTCCGCAGGCAGTCCATCTGGACCCGGGGTTTTACCATTCTTTTGAGATGTCATTACATCGCCAAGTTTCCTTATTGTTATTGGTTCATTTAAAATTTTTGGTTCTTCTTCTGTAAATTTGTTAAGATTATTTTGGTTAATATAATCTTCTAAATCTGTCTTGTGAACTTGTTTATCTTTATATAACTTTTTATAGAATTGTTTCACGATTTTACATATTTCCTGTTTTTGAGCTTTCTCTTTATTATTCTCATCTTCCAAGACTGATAGTATTCTTTTGGCGTTCTCTTTTCTCATTCTATAGGCCAACCACCTTCCAGGCTTATTAGCATGCTCAAAAAAGTTTTGTCTGGCATATCTCAATTTTATCTCCATCTCCTCTGTGAGTAACAAGTTCAATTGATGTTGTGTTTCTTTAACCTTATTTTGGAACTCCCGTCTTGTCCATTGCATTTTAAAGTTCTTTTCAGCTTCTCCAGCTTGCAACATTAGTTTTTGAAAAATTTCAGTTCTTTCTTTCTTTTTCTTGGCACTATATCTAATTGCGAGGCCCCTGAAATATGCTTTAGCAGTATCCCAAACTACTTGCATCTTTACATCTTGTGTTATGTTCTGTTTGAAAAAGGATTCCATTTCAACCTTAGATTCTTTAAGAAAATCTTTATCTTTCAGAATTGAGGTATTTAACCTCCATGATCTTCTCATTCATGTGCCTTTGAACTTTACCATTACAGGACTATGGTCTGATATGACTCTTGTTTGAATTTCTGTCTCAACTAAATCTTTAACCAAATTTGTAGAGAGCCAACACATATCAATTCTTGACGACGTTTGATGACTAGGAGAATAATAGGTAAAGTCTTTAGAATTTGGGTATCTTGTTCTCCATGCATCAACCAGATCCAATTCTTCTGCTAGCTTCCAAAAGCTTATTGGCAATTGAAGACTTTTACTATTAGTCTGTTTATGTGTTTTTTTATCCAGTTGTCTGTCAGAAACTGCATTAAAATCTCCTATTATACAATATTCCACATACTCCAAATTTGATAATTTAAAATGTAAATCTTGGAAAAAAATTCTCTTGATGATCATTTGGGGCATAAATATTTGCCAGTAGATTTTTTTATTGTCCACAGTAATTTCCACCAATAGGGTTCTTCCATCTTCAGAGGCATACTGTAATTGTGGGTTGAATTTATCCTTAATATATATTGCCACTCCCCTTTTCTTTTTATTCATGTCTGTTGCTGTAAATAAATTGCCAAGTTTCTTATTTTTCAAAAGGTGTTGATCTTTAGTTAAAATATGGGTTTCTTGTAAACAAATTGTATCATTAAAGCTTGGTATTCTCTCCTGTTTTGTCTCACTGGCCATGGTACCTCTCTCAAAATTTTCACCATATTTCCAGCTATCATCATTGGTTTGTCTCTTGCTTGCTTCAAAATATCATCTCTGGTCCTCTTTATTATAAGTTTCAAGTGAACTTCACTGGGCAATTTATTCTTTCTCATAAAGCTTGATGGCACTCGTCTGACTTGATCAAACTCTTCTTCCATCCTTTGAGGAGTCACCTGTAAAATTTCAGCCAAGGCTTCACTTAATATTTTCTGTAAAACTTCAGTTTTATTTTCTGGTAAGTTTTGAAACCTCAGCATATAGGCAGCTCTGTCTATTTCCAGTTGCAAGAGTCTGGAATCACGTATGTTCTGTTCTTTTCCCAATTGTTCCACCTTTTGTGTATTATCTGTCACCTGGGCATCTAATGCCTTTAAGGTTTTATTGGTCTCTGCTGTCTGTTTGCTGTTCTCCAGAAGCTCTTGTTTGATCTCTGCCATCTGCTCTCCTATATTATCTGCTTTACTAGTCAGCTGTGCTATGGCAGTTAGTAGAGTATTTTGCATCTCTTTCATATCTCCCTGCATGGTCGTAAATTTCCCTGGCCCAGATGAGGAATTGGGTGAAGATATTGGTGGTTTACCTTCTTGATTAACTTTTTTATTATTGTTGTTTCTTTAAAGCCAATCGCAGCTTTATTTTCCATCCTTATTAAAATAATTGCACTCACAGCCACAAGATCCGTATGCTCCCTCTTAGTTGTTTGTTTTGGAACTCAATATTCCTGTTTATATAAACTAATCTCTGCCAGACAGTGCTAGTATTATAGAATGATTAAAAAAAAACCAGCCTTTTAGCTTCTGTCAACAATTTGCCAGACCCAAAACAATGATGACTAGTAGTAAACAAAATCTTTTTAGTACAACATCCTTAGTACCATTTAGTCAAAACAGTTCAACTCACTAAAACAGAAACAATTCACTATAACAGGTCTTCTACCAATGATAGTTCAATTAAAATCCAAGTCATGACAGGATCATCCGACTGCTTCAAGGTGTAAATTTGTAATCCAGGGCTGAATGCCCTATTTATAATTCATAAGTAAGATCAAAAATTAAACAAACAACCCAAGAGAAAAAGAAAAACACAAATTGAACCAGACACTCCCAAAAAGATAATAACAAAAATAAGAAAGACTCCAAATATGGTATATAAAAAAGAGGAAAAATGGAAAAATGAATCAAAAACCAAAAATATTCAAACCATATGAAAATAAAAACAAAATTAAAGGGTTATATCCATAACATCCACCATCAGAGAATTATAATTCACTTTGAGAATTTGCACAGGCATTCTTCCTTCAACCAACAATCAGGTTATGTTTTATAATCCAGTATACAAGGCCCACCAGGATTTAAGTGTCTAGTTGGAGCTCACATAAATTTGTTCAGACCACTTCAACATAAGCTTCAAATTACTTCTTAAACCACCTGTCCTTCTCATCCATATATGCTTGCAAACAACTTTCCCAAAGTCAAATCTTTTTCCAGAAAGAAGTTTAAAACAGATCAGTTAAATTCAGCCATCAAGTCTCTTCTATGTTTAGAAATTAGTGTGATTCATATTTCTCATGCAGGGATTTTAAGCATCACTGGGTTAAGCAGAAACTTTTAGAAGCCTCGAAAGAGAAAGAGAGAGAGTTTCCCCCTTCTCTGCCTTTGCCTCTGTCTGAATTCTGCTTCAGCCTCAATTCTCCGCTTTTCCTGCTTGTCAAAAACAATGCCTCAGGATTCAGTAGTAAAAAGAAAGAAAACTTACAGTCTTTATAGGAGTGATGCAGCTTGTCCCACTGATGCAGAGTCGCTTAATTCAAAAGAAGAAAATAAAAAGTCCGGCAGTCAACCATTGAGCCATTTAAAAATGGTGATCAAGACAGCGAGGCTTGGAGCGAACTGGGATCGGGGGGGGGGGGGAGCCGCTGCCGCTGTCGCAGAGTCGAGTCTCCCCTTGGGGGGGACCCCTCCACTGTCGGATTTAGAAGCGGCTCTGGACGCACCGGTCCGAGCCGCTCCTAACAGCGCATCGCCGAAACCGGAAATCCCATTTCATTGTATCTGAAGACGTGTGCATGCACACAAAAGCTTATACCTTGGGGAAAAAACTTCATTGTCTTAAAGGTGCCACTAGACTCAAACCTTATTCTGCTGCTTCAGACTAACACAGCTACCCACCTGAATCTATCTTAAAACATAAAAATTGTTAGGCACATACAGGGACAAAGACTGCTGAGGGAAAAACAGCATAGTTTCTGCAAAGGGAAGTCCAACCTCACCAATCTTTTGGAATTCTCTGAGAAAGTGAAGAATTATGCAGACAGTGGTGACCCAGTAGACATTATATACTTGGACTTTCAAAAGTCTTTTGAAAAGGTACCTCACAAAAGACTCCTGAGTAAATTTAGGATTCCTGGAATAAGAGGACAATTTCTCTTATGTATTAAAATCTGGTTAAATGGCGGAAGCAAAAAGTAGGAATCAATGGACAGTTCTCACAATGAAGCAAAGCAAGCAGTGGGATCCCACAAGGATTGGTATTGGGGCTGGTACTTTTCAATTTATTCATCAATGATTTAGAACTGGGAGTGAGTAGTGTAGTGGCCATGTTTGCAGATGACACCAAATTATTCAGGATAGCAAAAACCAAGGCTGACTGTGAAGAGCTCCAAGAGGACCTCCACAAACTGGGTGAGTGGGTGACAATGTGGCAAATGAAATTCAGGTTCGCAAGTATAAAGTGATGCATACTGTGCGAAAAAAACCCCAACTTCAAGTATAGGCTAATAAGGTCTGAACTTACTGAGACAGAGAGGGGGAAATATCTTGGGATCATAGTGAATACCTGAGTGAAAATGTCAACTCAGTGTGCTGCAGTGGAGAAAAAGGCAAACTCTATGTTTGGGATTATTAGGAAAGGGATGAAAAATAAAATGGCCAATATTATAATGCCCCTGTATAGCTCTATGGTGCGGTCTCATTTAAAGTACTGTGAACAGTTCCATTCACCATATCTCAAAAAGGACACTGCACAGCTGGAAAAAGTACAGAGGAGGGCAAGATGATTAGGGGGTTGGAGCACCTTCCTTATGAAGAAGGCTGAAGACTCTGGGAATTTTCAGTTTGGAAAAGAGATGACTGGGGGGGGGGGGGGAACATGATAAAACTTTATAAAATTATGAATGGGTGGAGAGAGTTGAAAAAGGCTGTGATCAGATGAGCTAATTGATCTCATGTTGTTGCTGTTCCCTTGAGGGTTTAAAACATTCAGACAGCATTGTCTGTATCCCATTCCCCAGTCATCACCCCACCCTGGTCTCACCCCTTTTTTCCCAACAGCAGGGAAAGTCCAGGGTTTAGAGATATAACTGGTTTCACTCCACATTTCTGGATGTCTGATATTTCCATTGCGATCTCAAAACATTTCAAAAGTCTGAACCTACCCTTCCATTTTCACTCCTTTTTAAAAAATCAGTTAGTGTTGTGCGTATCATTGGATCTTCATGGCAGGGTTGTGAATTACAACTTGCACATTTCAGCATCCATCATACAGAAAAAAGTACAGAAACTTTTATATAAATAGAATCTCATTAAAAGGGAGTTCAATTTTTAGTATAATTATAGTGTGATGTCATCAGATCTCAGAAGCTAAGTAGGGTCAGCCCTGATTAATACTTCTATAGGAGACCACCAAGGAAATATAAGATTGCTGCCAAAAGGCAGGCAATGGAAAACAAGCTCTGAAAGTGGCTGCCATAAATGAACTGACTTGATGGCAAAAAGAAAAGCCACACACAACTACTTTCCTCTAATCCAGCTATACTGGGAAATGGCCACTAGAGGGCACAAACATTTCTTCTATAATATAATAATCCCATTGACCAGCAGAAACAATCCACAACTATAATACAAACTCTATTCTGTCACTTGATTCAGCAAAGTCTGGAGCCTTCCTCTGATTTAAGAAGCTCTCCTGGAAGGTTCCATGGTTCAAGAGGTACAGTATTTGCGTACAGAAGGTTCTGAGGTCAATCTGCAGTGAAAAGGATCAGGTGATCTGAAAGACCCTGTCAGAGTAGAAAGAGCAATAGACACAGCTCTGAAATATAACAGACAATACCCTTACTGGTACATTGATTTTGTTTTGAAAATCTGAATCTATAAACAATGGCATGGTAAGAAGTATGCTTCCAATAATTCAGTTCTCCAAATATCAGAATCTTGGATGAAGTGTAAGCATTCAATATTTATGATTCACAGGAAGCCAGGTCTATTTTTGTGCATGCCCGTCTATCTTGTTTTCTTCAAGATACAATGAAAGCCTCTCTATGTGAGTCCAGGGAAATACACTGAAAGGCATCAAAACCATCAAGGTGCTAAAATGTGTTTATTTGCTTCAAAATTAGTCTCAGTTCTACACCATCCCTACTATTCATCTTTCAGCGATTTCTCATTGTTTTCACATTGTGTTTAGATGTGGGATGCACAGACAACCACAAGGAAGAAGGTGCCATATTTTGAATGCTCAGCAACATTTTACAATGCAATGCATTTTGGAGGTGACCCATGACATAACCTAGAGCAAAGTGCATCACTAGTAAGGAACAGGAGTGCTGCAGAAGGAACCCTGCAATACAAAAATCTCTTGGCTTGTCCTGACCTGGATAGCCCAGACAAGCTCTGATCTCAGAAGCTAATCAGAGTCATCTCCGGCAAGTACTTGGATGAGAGACCACCTTGGAATTCCACAGCCCGGAGGCAGGGACAGGTTTTATTCAGCTTTCTCTCTGAATATCCTCCAAGCCCTCAGTAGGGGTCAGTCACCAGAGGTCATCATGACTTCCAGGTGTGTGTATGTTCATGCACACACAAACACACACACACATATATGTAAAAAGCAAAAATACAAAACAAAATCTCTTGGCTCAAGCCAGAAAGTCTAGTCAAGCAGGCATCTTTCATAAACAGAGGCTCTAAAACTGCACCAGAAAGCTGGTATGTCTGACATTATCTTGACTGACTGGCAGTAGTGTTTTTCAGACTCACAATGCAGAAGGTTTTTTAAAATTAGCAATACTAGAAATCAAACCATATAGCACTGTATCACATTACAACACTATACCAGGGGCTAAACCCCATGGAATGAAAGTCACCCAGTTTCTGATTGACAATACACTTTTTGTCCTTCACCTGTTAACACTGTCTTGACCTGCTCTTTCTTTTCAGGTCATTATGGAAGCATGGGAGAAAGGTGTCCACCCAGAAGGGAATTCAACGAATCCTAGCAACTGGGACTTTAGCAACAGCTTCTTCTTTGCTGGGACTGTTGTCACCACCATAGGTAAGGTAACCTCAGTGTGTGTGTACATGGAAGTCTTTTCTATTTGGGCTTCCACAAAATATCTGTCAGAAGGTACCGTACTTAGTCATTGCAACGTATGTTTAAAAGGCCATGGTTTCAACCAACACCCATATTCCAACATATACATTTCTTGTGACTAATTATTTGGCTCTAAAGAATGGAACAGATGATAATTTTGCTTGTGTAAAGTTGGCTTCTGCATATTTACAGAAGTTGGATGGTTCTTGCTATATAAACCTACAGCTTAATAAACTGGCCAAAATTAGGCATTTCTATGCTCCTTGATTTAAATGGAAAAATTACAAATGCACTTCAAATCAATGGGAATATAAAGCACTAAAGTTTGGCTAGAGTATAACTTTCATAAATACTACACACAAAAAGAAAGGTGTTGGGGTTACTTACAGCAGGGGTTGGGGACCGGTTGGGGACCGGTACCGGACCATAGCCTGTTTCCAAAGGGCCACGCAGTCTCACTGCTCCCCCCCAGTGCCTCCTCCACCCTCCATTCTCACCATTTTAAAGCCAGGGAAGAGGCCATGAAGCACCTTCCATGCTGACCCCACCCCACCAATCAGGTGATCGAAGGGGAAAACACAGCAGCAGTGGCAAAAGAGCAGTGCTGAGAGTGCCACTTTTTCAGTGGGTTGCTTGCCACTGCTGCTGTGTTTTCCCCTCCAATCACCTGATCGGCCATGGGGTGGGAGTTGACCTGTGAGGTGCTTCACAGCCCCTTCCCTGGGCTTAAATTATTATTTTTTATTATTATTCATATTCCGCCCATTCTCCTGTAGGGGCTCAGAGTGGATTACAACATAAATAATAAAATCACAATAAAATCACAACAACATAATAATAAAAACCCAATTACAATATTCAGTGAAAAGGGGGGTTGCGAGGCTGCACGGGAAGAGAGAGGAGGAAACAGGGGGGAGGAAAACGGGAAGGAGGAGGAGGCACCATGGGGGGAGGCTGAATTGGGTGCCCTCCACCCTACCAGCCCTGGGGACAAGATGGTTGGGGGCCACTGACTTAGAGGAGTGAAGCAGATTCTGAGCCCCATCTGTGGGTGGGGTGGGTGTAAATTAGTGTGACTATCTATCTTGTTTTCCTTTTTTGCAGGTTACGGGAACTTGGCCCCCAGCACCGTGCCTGGCCAGGTGTTTTGCATATTCTATGCCTTATTTGGGGTACCCCTTAACCTGGCATTTCTCAATCAGCTGGGGAAAGGACTTAGTGCTCACCTGATCAACCTGGAGGGATGGGTCCACAAGCCAGGCAGAGCCGGGGTACAGTGTCTCATTTGTCACATTTTCATTGCTTTTTCAAATGTGATTTTTCAAAAACAATCTCAGAGCAGGCAGGTGTTTCTTGGACTGACTGATCATGTAGTTGTTGCATTCTTTCTTGAGGTCAAGAGTATTGGGAGCATTGATTATTTGGGGGAAGGAGAGGGACATCCTATGTAGAGCTGAACTTAAGAGCTCTGGTGTGGGAAAGAAACACTAGGAAACAAGCTGCACTGGTTGTAACATGGAGAAATTACGGTATGGCTTCATGGAGGAAGCAAAGCCATCTTAGAAACAGAGAACCCCTTTAGAAGGCCTAGAACAGGGGTGGGGAACCTTTTTTCTGCCAAGGGCCATATGGATATTTATAACATCATTCACAGGCCATAAAAAATTATCAACTTAAAAAACAGTGCTCCACCAAGGGAGAATGATTCAGGCCAGCAAAATTAATGCAAATGATTGTTTTTTCTATTTGAAGTCACGTGGGGAGAGCCTAAGCTGGCACACACACACACACACACGGCCCGCCATCCTATGCAAATGCATAGGTCCAGGGCTTTTTTGTAAAAAAAGCCCAGCAAGAACTGAGTAGCATATTAGACCACATCCCCTAATATTAGCATATTAGGCCACACCATCTGGGATAATCAAGTGTAAACTGAACTGTGACAGTAACTTTTTCAGGCCCTGCAACAATTCTGGCTGGCCAGCCAGGCCCCGGGGAGACTGCCGCACAGTAAATCTGTGACTCGTGATCCCTGCCTAGCCCTGGGGAGGCTGGTGCACAGCATAGCTGGGCTCCACGATCCTCGCTGGCCAGGCAGGTCCCAGGGAGGCTGCCACATGGCTCGGTTCAGTCCAGCAATCCCCGAGGGCCACACAGCCCAACACTATTTCTCAAAGCATTCTTTTTTCCCCCTTCCCTATCCTATCTTGTTTATTTTTGCACTACCATTACTCCAAAAAGCACACATGTTTCCCCCTCCCTCATTTTATTCTCATAACACCCTTGTGAGGTAGGTTAGGTTGAATCATAGTGATTGACACAAAGTCATCCAGTGAGTCTTATGGCACTGTGGAAATTTGAACCTGAGTTTCCTGTGTCCTGTTCAACCATTGCACCACACTGGGTGTCCACTGGCTTTGCTCTGGGTTGGTGGAAAATTCCTTGCTCTCAATACATGACAGGCACTCACATAAACTCAACACAGTATTTCTCAGTTTTTACCCCCAAAAGTAACATTACATTGTCACTCTGAGGCAAACACTCCTATATTATTTATTTCTTTGAATTTAAAATGTTTCTAGCCTGCCTTTCAGCCAAAGCAAGGCAGGGTTGGGTGGGAAAGCCAATGGGGAGAAATGCAGTCTGGGCTCCTGAGAAGGCCATTTAAGTTTGGTGGGCAGAGCAGCATGAAGACTGGCTGCCTCAGTTCTGCCTGCCCAGCTTTCCCTGATTGGCCATCTGGGAGAGGGATGTGAAAGGGGACCAGGCATGCCATGTGGGCTCCATGCATGCCAGACAAGATGGCACCCAGCCTGGCAAGCCACCCTTCCCACCCCTATGGAATGTAAAGGGGTTCCCTGGTGAGCTGGGGACCTGTTCCTCCTCACATTGTACAAAGAAATGTCTTGCTGCTTCCCAAATGCTTGGGAGGGCAGGAACAAGCAGTGAACTTACAACTCAGCCAAAAGGTGGGGACTTGTCCTTATTTTGTATAGATTCCAGAAATGCTCAGAAGTAGCAAGGCTACTTGGTTTCTAGTATTTCAGAATTTCAGTGTGATATCATGGACAGAACCTAGCCCATGCTTGAGACAAAAGAGGGGCGCAAAGTGTGGCTGCTAAGACAAGTTTTTAAAAGTCAGCTAGCTACACAAATCAATGTTAAAGCAGATCAACCTAAAACCAAAATTAAACAGGGTCAGCATAAAATCAGGACAAAATAAGATCAATATAGAAAACCAGAACAAGGTACAGGGTCAAAAGCAAAAAAAGCTTTAAAAACATTTCTGCTCCCCACCCTCCGGACACACATTACAAACTCACAGAATGCTTAATGGGGAGAGGAAAATTGGAGAAAGAAAGCAGGAGAGCCAAGTCTCTAAATAGTGTTGTCTTCTGACACTTGAACTAACTTTAGAAAGCAATTCTAGTCCCCAGATGCTGTAACTGTCGCAAAACAGTGTACAAATATATTTAGTGCAAACTGAATTGAACAAAAAGAACAGAACACTGAGTATACAGTATAAATAATGTCCCCACAAAATCTTTCCACAGCCTGAAAGTCAGCTTCTGATAGACACATGGGTGGGCAAAATCCTTTGAACTCAGTGTTCAACTCCAATTGGCATGGAGAAAGTAAGGAGGAACTGCTTATATCAACAGAATATACTTCATCACCCTCCTTCTCTCGACGTTATACGGAGCCTTAACTAAATGTCCTTTACACATGGATTATCGCATGCTTTTCTCCTCCGCACAAGTTAATAATTCTGTAGCATACTCAAAGATGCAAAGGAAACAGTGAGATCACTGAATAATATTCTTAAAACACTCCTAAAATGAAGATAGAATAACTACTTGCTCTATACCTCTCATAAGAATAGAATAAGAGGCTTGTTGGATCACACCAGAGGTTTTTCTAGTCCAGGGGTGGCCAAACTGTGGCTCGGAAGCCACATGCAGCTCATTCACACAGACTGCGTGGCTCCTAGAGGTTGTGAAGGAAATTAATGTACACTTACTCTCAGTCAGCCTCTGAGCATTGACCCTTAGGTAGATAACTATTTCTGCCATGTGTGAAGCAGGGAAGGAGGGGGAAATTAAAGAAATTAAAGAAAGTGGTGCAGGGTTCCCCCTCAGTTTCATACCTTGTGTAGTAGCTGTATTTGCTAACCTTGGTGTAAAGGCAAAGAGATGCATAATGATGCAAACAATGGCCAATTGTTTATATGGTTCATGTGTGTTTCCTTCTCCCACTGGTACCAAAAATAATTCCCTAACCTTTCCCTATGCTAGTCTTATGGGGACTGTTATCCCCAACTTTTGTTTTTATCCCCAACTTTTTGTTTCTAGCATGGCCATGTTGTAAAAAGTATTAAGAGTTTTAATAAAGACATGCGTGCAATACTTGTTCATGTCTTGCAGTTCTCAAACATCTGACATTTATTATATGTTGCTCTTATGGTAAGCAAGTTTGGCCACCCCTGCTCTAGTCCAAAATCCTATTTCCCATGCTAGCTAGCCAGCTAGATGCTTCTGGGAACCCCATCAGCAGGGCCTAAAGGCAATCACCACCCCAAAGAGTTGCCCCTCAACTCTTGGCCTTTTCCAGTTTTCATGAATCTGTCTAATCTCTTTTTAAAGTCTTCTGAACCAATGGTAGTTTATAGTAGTGTAATCAATGAATTAATTATGTGGCTTGTGATATAAACAAAAACTAAGCATTCACCCAAGGCATCCACAATTCTGCATTTATAACCTCTTCTACAGATTAATACCTATCACAATGCACATTAAATACATGTGTATGGGGAGTCACCCTTTCACTACTTTTGATAGATTATTGGGAAATAGTAATTTAACAGAGAGATTTTCTGTTCTACTGAGTATGTTTTAACTTCCCAGCAGCTAGCCACGGTAGGGATGAGAAGTAGTACAGTTGGAAAGCAGAGATGGGAATAAATATAGAAGAATTAGATGGTGGGAAGATAGAGAAATGAAGGCAAACAGGTCAGTTGAGGGGCTTAACTGTATGATAGTATTGTATGATAGGAAAATGTTTGCTTCATCGTAGTTTAAAAAGTTTGCAACCACTGAGAGCTTTTTAAAAAATCACTTTTAAAAAGAGCAGCAAACAGCACCAAATAGGAAGAGTGTCTGCTCTAGAACAAAGTTGGAGTCCAGTAGCACCTTTAAGACCAACAAAGGTGCCTTGCCTGGACCTCTAGTGGCTGCAGTACAGAACTACACCAGAAGTAAAATAAATGCAGAAATGCATTGGTTGAATGCAGGATGATTCCAGCTTCAGTGGGCCTTCAAGCTGACTTTGCCTCCCAGGAATTTTGTACCCCCAGGTCCTCCCTGATGGTGTCCCTGCTTGTGGCCACTTCAGAAGATGGGGCTCACAGACCAGGGCCTCCAAGGACTATCTCAATTGATATGAAAACCCACAAAGGAACAGAAGGTCCTCAAGAACCGTAGTCCTGAACCCCTTAGGGCTTTAAATGAGAAGGGGACAAGCTAGGGTTGCCAAGTCCAATTCAAGAAATATCGGGGAGCTTTTGGGGTGGAGCCAGAAGACTTTGGGGGGGGGGGAGCCAGGAGCACGGATCTGATAAGTATAACTGAGCTCCAAGGGAGTTCTGGCCATCACATTTAAAGGGACAGAACACCTTTTAAAATGCCTTCCTTCCAAAGGAAATAATGAAGGATGGGGGCACCTTCTTTTGGGGCTCATAGAATTGGACCCCCTGGTCCAATTGTTTTGAAACTGGGAGGGTATTTTGGGGAGAGGCACTAGATGCTATACTGAAAATATGGTGCCTCTACCTCAAACAACAGCCTCCCAGAGCACCCAATACCCGCAGATTAATTTCCCATTATTCCCTATGGGAATCATTCTCCATAGGGAATAATTGCCCAGTAGACATTTCCCTCCCCCCCCCCCCCCCGGCTTTCTGATGACTCTAAAACAGGGGGGGGGGTCTCCAAACCTGGGGACTGGCAACCCTCTCTCTCTCTCACACACACACTTACTGGGTCTGGTTCCTCCACAACGACATCTGAAAAGAACAGGGGCTACGCTACTTTCTCTCTCACATACACACTTAGTTGCTCTAAAACGAAAGCAAAACAAACTGAGGGACTGTGTTGCTGACCCTTCCCATGAAGTACTTCCTGCTCAACTTTAAAGACACACACACACTTTGAAATGGACCTGTTTGCAGGTTTCTAAACCTGCCCAAAATCTAGAGCTGCATGGTGGCTGTGGGGGCGGGGCTTTCCCCGCTGGCCAGCTGGCTGGGGGCAGGAGGAAGCCTGTAAAACTGGGGGATCCCCTGCTGGGACCTGGGGATTGGGAAGCCTAGGACAAGCTGTGGTAGGGGTTGAGCTATATCTCAGTGGTAGACCATCTGCTTGGCATGCAAAAGGTCTCAGGTGAAGAGGATGTTAATGGTGCCAGTCTGAGTAGACAGTATTAACTTTGGTGGATCAATGGTCTGGTTCAGTATAGGACAGCATCATGTGTTCTTACAAGCACTTTAATTAGAATTGTAAAAATATGCCCCTCCAACATTTATTTTTGCTTTTTTATGTAGCTGTGAACACTTTTCATGTTGCCCCCTTTTATTTTAGGGCTTTTAAACACCTTTTATATATTACATCCCTGACCTGGATAGCCCAGGCTAGCCCAATCTCATTGGGTCTCAGTACTAAGCAGGGTTGGCCCAAGTTAGTATTTGTATGAGAAACTACCAAGGAAGGCCAGGGTTGCCACTCAGAGGCAGGCAATGGAAACCACTCCTGAACAGCTCTTGCTTCAAAAACCCGACAGGGTTACCATAAGTCTAGGATTGCCAAGTTTGACTCAGATAACATCTGGGGATTTTGGGGGAGGAGCCAGAAGACTTTCCTTAAAATAAATAAATAAAAACTCAGTAGTGCAGTTCCCCTGAATACAGTCTTCATTTCCTCTCCCAAGGAGCTGCAAATCATCTCTCTCTCCCTCTCTCTCTCTCAAACACAGAAGCAAAAATAAAACAGTTTGCAATCCACACTCGAGTGGTCTCACTGGGGCAATTTACTCATGAGTTGCTAAACTTTCAATAACACAGGGAAACCAAAGGTTCAAGTTTACCCTTTACTTTGCAAACAACCTCTGAAAAGCTTGTACAACCAACAGTGCCGGCCCAAAGGTGCATGGCACCCCAGGCAGTGCTGCAATGCAGTGCCACGCTCTGCTGCACTTCCAGGGTGCCGAGGCACGGCGCCCACTCACTTCCCTTCCTGTCCCTTTGCCTCCCCCCAGGGTGCTGAGGCAAGGCAAGGCGCAGCAAGGCACAGTGTGGTGCCCATCCCCCTCCCCTTCCTTTCCCATCCCCCCACCAGAGAGGCGAGGCGCCCACCCCTCTTCCCTTTCTGTCCCTTCGCCTCCCCCCCCCCCCAGCGCAATCACAACACACCCACCTGGGCCCTTCCGACCCGATGTGGTGTGCATCTTATCTTTAGAAGGACATGCTGGAGGCTTCTCCCCCTTCATTTCCAGAACTGGAAGGGAAGGGGAGCCAAGCCTTCTCCAACACCTCCTTCTAAAGCTAAGATGCACGCCACGTTGGGGCCAGCAGGGTCCTGGCACCGCACACCATGATTGTGTTGGGGGGAGGCGAAGGGAAGGTAAAGGAGGGGCAGGTGGCAGGCAATGCATGGGCAGAGGAGGCAGGCTAACTAGGTGCTTGCCTGGGGCAATGGGGGGGAAGCCCAATTTGGCACCCCCACCCTCCCGGTGCCCTAGGCAGCCACCTAGTTTGCCTAGTGGGTAAGCCGGCTCTGACAACAGAGGGTCTGGGCTGCTTTCACAGCTACTGGGGGCAGCCAAGTTGTTCTGCCTGCTCACCCTGCCCCCATTCAACCTTAGAGACACAGACACATCATCCAAAAAGGAAGCCTTTGCAAGCTTCCTCCTAGCATTCTGAAGGGGAAAGGCACATGGTAGTTGTGGGTCTGGAGCTTCCCCCCGCCGACCAGCTGACAGGGGCCAGAAAGGAGCCTAGGAAAGTGGGAGAACCCCCGCTGGGACCTGAGAACTGGCGAGCCTACATAAGTCGGCCCCATATGATGATACATATGTATCTATATGTTACTTGTCAATATGTCATTCATACATGAGTATACAAAAATAACATTAAGAACTGCATAAATTAAACAGAAATAATCAAGAAATAGAATATGACACTAAACGACTCATACAAGAGAAAAACAAAATCTAAATGGCAATTTTTCAAGTTTAAATGATGGAGCTGTGAAATTTGGTATCATTCATACTTTGAGCTGGATCCATAATTCAATTGGCAGCCAATATAGCTCTCTTAAAATTGGCATAATACATTCCCATATAATGTGTTCCCATCAGCATTTCTGCTTTTATATTTCGTATCAATTGTAACTTCCAAACAGCCTTCAAAGGCAGCTCAGAATTCAGTGCAGTAATTTAACCCAGGCATCTGCCTCCATAGAACATATTTTGGGCTCTTGGGTTCTGGAAGTTAATGTCACAAATGCAACAAAACAAGTTCTGAAATTCTGGAAACAGGAAGCAAGACTGAAACTTCATATGACTTAGTAATAATATGCAGCTGATTCACACTATTTACCTAAATGTGCTTTTTAGGTTTGTTGATGCAACTTAGAGGGAAGGGCAACTTTTGGTATTTTCTAGAAATAAGATTTCCTTCCTCTTTTATTTTGATTTAGTAGAAGGGTGGCCTAGAAAAAAATATACTGTTTTTTTTAATAGATACTTAATGGGATTATATTTACTAGATGATTTATTTTGCTTTAGGAATGCCAGTTCCCAGGTCTGGGTGGGGGTTCCCCTGGTTTTCGGGGCTTCTCCCTGCTGCTGCCTAAAGATCTCTCAACACTGAATGTATCAGTATTCCCATTCACCTCCTTCCTGATTAATCTTTGCACTTTCTAATTCCATAAAACTGTTTCCAAGTCAGACCTGAGCAACATGCCCTGTCCTTAATTACTAGCAGCTGTCTTTATTGGAGGGAGGGTGTTTTCCTTACCTGGTAAATCACTGCCCCTATTTTATCCGGATTTTTGCCTGGGAAAAGCTTAATAGTTTATTACTATGAGTTGCTATAATTCTCATTCTACAGTTTTCAAGTTCTCTTCCATGATCTGTAGAAGATAAATCTCTGAGAGCTCAGTCCTTAACAGAGTTAAACCCTTATAAGTCCACTGATTTCAATGTCCTTAGGAGGGTGCTTAGAAATAGACTGTAAACTGAGAAGCAGATTCATCTTGTCTGTAGTGAACATAAGAGAAGCCATGTTGGATCAGGCCAATGGCCCATCCAGTCCAACACTCTATGTCACACAGTGGCGAAAAATATCTATGCAGTATATCTCTAACGTGGCTAATAGCCACTGATGGACCTCTGCTCTATATTTTTATCCAATCCCCGCTTGAAGCTGGCTATGTACTTCTTTCTCTACTTTCTCTGTCCCATGCATAATCTTGTGAACCTCTATCATGTCACCCCACAGTCGACGTTTCTCCAAGTTAAAGAGCCCCAAGCGTTTTAACCTTTCTTCATAGGGAAAGTGTTCCAAACCTTTAATCATTCTAGTTGCCCTTTTCTGGACTTTTTCCAATGCTATAATATCCTTTTTGAGGTGCAGTGACCAGAATTGTACACAGTATTCCAAATGAGACCGCACCATCGATTTATACAGGGGCATTATGATACTGGCTGATTTGTTTTCAATTCCCTTCCTAATAATTCCCAGCATGGCGTTGGCCTTTTTTATTGCAATCGCACACTGTCTTGACATTTTCAGTGAGTTATTTACAACGACCTCAAGATCTCTCTCTTGGTCAGTCTCTGCCAGTTCACAACCCATCAACTTGTATTTGTAGCTGGGATTCTTGGCCCCAATGTGCATTACTTTGCACTTGGCCACATTGAACCTCATCTGCCATGTTGATGCCCATACACCCAGCCTCAACAGATCCCTTTGCAGTGCCTCACAATCCTCTCCGCTTCTTACTACCCTAAACAATTTAGTGTCATCTGCAAACTTAGCCACTTCACTGCTTACTTTCAACTCCAAATCATTAATGAACAAGTTAAAGAGCATGGGACCCAGTACTGAGCCCTGCGGCACCCCACTGCTTACCGTTCTCCACTGCGAAGACTGCCCATTTATACTCACTCTCTGTTTCCTATAAATTAGCCAGTTTTTGATCCACAAGAGTACTTGTCCTTTTACACTGATTCTCGAGCTTACTAGGGAGCCTTTGATGAGGAACTTTATCAAAAGCTTTCTGGAAGTCAAGGTAAACAACATCTATTGGGTCCTCTTTGTCTACATGTTTGTTCACCCCCTCAAAGAACTGTAACAGGTTAGTAAAACAAGATCTTCCCTTACAGAACCCATGCTGAGTCTTCCTCAATAACTCGTGTTCATCAATGTGCCTACTCATTCTATCCTTGATAATGGTTTCTACCAACTTTCCCGGTATTGAAGTCAGACTGACTGGCCTGTAATTTCTTGGATCTCCTCTGGAACACTTCTTAAAGATGGAGGTGACATTTGCTATCTTCCAGTCCTCAGGAACGGAGGCAGATTTCAATGAAAGATTACATATTTTTGTCAGGAGATCCACAAGTTCACCTTTGAGTTCTTTCAGAACTCTTGGATGTATGCCATTCGAACCTGGTGACTTATTAGTTTTTAATTAATCTATCCATTGTATGACTTCCTCTCTCATCACCTCAGTCTGACTCAGGTCCTTCAACACCCCTTCCAAAATTAGCGGTTTTGGAGTAGGCAAACACTTCTCATCTTCCACAGTGAAGACGGAGACAAAAAAAGCATTCAGCTTCTCAGCCATTTCCCTATCCTCCTTCAGTAATCCTTTTACCCCTTGGTCATCCAAGGGTCCCACTGCCTCCCTGGCTAGTTTCCTGCTTCTACTATATTTGAAGAAATTTTTATTGATGGTCTTTATGTTTTTTGCAATATGCTCCTCATAGACCCTTTTTGCCTGCCTGATCACAGTCTTGCATATGATTTGCTGCAGCCTGTGTTCCCTTTTATTAAGCTCACTTGGACTAGCTTTCCACCACTTAAAGGAGTCCTTCTTACCTTTTACAGCTTCCATAACTTTGTTTGTTAACCATGCAGGCCTTTTCTTATACCTGTTTATGCCTTTCCTAACTTGTGGTATATTTTTATCTGAGCTTCCAGGATTGTAGTTTTAAATAGCCTCCAAATTTCCCCAAGGGTTTTGACAGTATTAACATTTCCTTTCAGTTTCCTCTTCACATGCCTCCTCATCGCAGAGAATTGACCCCTTTTAAAGTTAAACGTGGTTGTGCTGGTCTTTTGGGGCAACTCCCTATTATACAAATGGTGAAATTAATAACGTTATGGTCACTGCTCCCAAGCGGTGCAATCAATTTTACATCTCTCACCAAGTCTTGGGCATTACTTAGGACCAAATCCAGGATTGCCACACCCCTGGTAGTTTCTGTGACCATCTGCTCCATAGCACAGTCATTGAGGGCGTCTAGAAACTCAATCTCTTTCTCTCGACCTGAACACATATTGACCCAATCAATCTGCGGGTAGTTAAAATCATCTATTACGACACAGTTTTTACGTTTAGCCACTATCTTTAATCCTTCCATCATGTTATAATCGTCCTCTATCTTTTGATTTGGTGGGCGATAACCAACTCCCATAGTTAAATTTCCTTTTGGGCCCTCTATTTCGACCCAAAGCATTTCTAGAAGGGAATCGATTTCTCTGACCTCAGTCTTACTAGACTGTATACCCTCTCTGACATACAGAGCCACCCCACCTCCAACCCTTCCCTCCCTATCCTTCCGATATAACTTATATCCAGGAATCACTGTGTCCCGCTGATTCTCCTCATTCCACCAAGTTTCTGAAATTCCCACAATGTCTATGTTTTCCCCCAACACTAAACATTCCAACTCCCCAATTTTACTTTGAACACTCCTAGCATTTGTATACAAACATCTATAATTTCCCAGGCAAGTTAGGCCTGCAACCTTCCTCCTGCTGCCTTGAGACTTTGGCAGACAGTCCATACTGTTTGTCACCATCTCTGTGGACAACTCTGATCCTTTACCCGGTAGAAAAGTAACAGCTAACCCTTCATCTCTTTGATGGTCCTCCTGAACCAGAGACATTTCATCTCCTGTCGGCTTTCCCCCAAGATTTATTTTAAAAACTGCTCTGCCACCTTTTTGATTTTAATTGGCAGCAACCTGGTTCCATCTGGGGACACTTGTCCCTTTTGTACAGCTCCCGCTTGTTCCAGAAAACATCCCAGTGCCTAACAAACTTAAACCCTTCCTCCCTACACCATCGACTCATCTACACATTGAGACTTCTAATTTGTGCCTGTTTCTCCTGCACGTGGAACAGGTAGCACTTCTGAGAAGGCTACCTTGGAGGTCCTGGCCTTAAGTCTCCTGCCTAGCAGCCTAAATTTTTCCTCCAGGACCTCACAACTGCATTTCCCCACATCGTTGGTGCCAACATGCACCACGACCACTGGCTCCTCCCCAGCACTATCAGCCTATCTACAACATGCATAATGTCCGCTACCTTCGCACCAGGCAGGTCAGTACGCGGTCAGTATGAGGTTTTGCCACCCAGCTGTCTACTTGCCTAAGGATCGAATCACCAACTACCAAGACCCCCCCCCCTCTCCCTGCCTAGGAATGGTTCCTTGGCGTGAAAGGATACTCGCTCACCAACTGAAGAAGAGGTCCCTTCTGAGGGTGCATTCCCCTTATCCTCAGCACAGTGCCCTGTTTCCTCTCGACCCTCATGCTCCCTGGCAGCAACGGGGCTGCCATATTCAGAGTGGGGCTCATCTAATACGTCCCTGAGAGTCTTCTCCGATTGCCTAACTGACTGTCTCTGCTTCTCCAGGTCAGTCACCTGGGCCTCAAGGGTACGGACTCGTTCCTTGAGGACCAGGAGCTCCTTGCATTGAGCACTCACCGAAGACTTCTGTCTTGTGGGCAGATAGTCATACATGTGACATTGGAAAGACCCTACGCCTCTGCTGGCATTCTACCTTCATGATAGCTTTTTTAAAATATACAGTTCCCTTTTAAATCCTGTTTGTTTATGTGGTTTTCCTTCTGGAGCATCTACTTACCTTATTTGGAACACAAGGAAAATCGGGATCTGGGTTTCTGGTCGTTACACAGCCCCCAGGCTATGAGCCACAGGCCAAGAGCCTTTTAGCTCTTGCCCTTCAGCTCGCACCTCTGACAAGGTGCAGCTTAATAATGCAAAGAGGGTGGGGTCTCAGTCTGCCCCAGGAACACAGCCACTCCTAATCAATCAGCAACAATCACCTTCAGCCCACTCAAACCAAACAAACAGCAGTTCCCCAGCAACCACAAACTCAGAATTTTCAGCAATCACACAATCACACAAACTCAGAAATTCTCAGCAACTTCCCCAGCTGTTTAGAAAGCCAAACCTCACCCTTATAGCACTTCTTATCTGCTCTCTCTCAGAGCTCTCTGAAATGTCTCAGAGCTCTTTGAAGTGCACAGAGATCTAAACACGCAAGGAGTAAGGCACTGTGTAGTGCACAACCTGACATTTCACAGGTGTTGATAGAGGCCTTTTGAACTACTGAGTTTCTAGATCAATCTTTATGCTAAACTACCACTGCCTTAGCTTTTAAAACAGCAGAGGCAGCCTATGAAACAATTAAGAAATACAGCATAGAGCCTTTGGCAATTTACAATCAGAGGAGCTCAGGCAGTAAGTTCCGCTGAAAATAGGGACACTACAAGCTATTTTCATTGGAAGGTCAGGTGCTCTTATGTGAAACCAATCAACAACTCCGTTGCCAAGATCTAGGGTTGCCAGGTCTCTGTTGAAAAATACCTGGAGAGTTTGGGGGTGGAGCCAGGAGAGGGTGTGGTTTGGTGAGGGGAGGGGCCTCAGCATGGTACAATGCCATAGATCCACCCTTCAAAACAGCCATTTCCTCCAGAGGAACTGATCTCTGCCAGCTGGAGGTCAGTTGTAAAAGCGGGAGATCTCCAGGCCCTACCTGGACACTGGCAACCCTACTAAGATCTTTGTCTAGCTTGCTCCTCAGACCTCTTTGTGATCCCATCATTTTCTTCACCTGCTCTTGGATCTCACTCCCCTCCATACCAGTCCTTAAATAAATCCTCCCTAATTTTTTTACCAGTTTGTTTCCACGCTGGCTTTGAAGCTATTCCTTATTCCTTTTGCAAGATATGCAGGCTGGCTACAACAATGCATCTGGGCTTCCCACCCCAACAAGAAAGCCAAGAATCTATAAAAGGGTGTGTGCCATCATGCAGATCGGATTCACCTATCTTTTATTAAGAAAACCACTTCAAGGAGAATCGCTCCAAGAAGGAGTAAGAGAAGTTCTAAAGCTCAAGACTTTGGTTTACCAGTTTCTAGGTTTAATACATTTTGGTGCTGATGCAGTCTAGATAAAAGTCAAGCAAAACTTGGAAGCTTTTAGCTAATATGGCACTTGCAGTATTCTAAACTCTGCCTACTAGATAAAACCATCTTAAGCAGATGTTCATTATTACTAAACTGATATTTTCCTCCATATGTTTCTTAGGCGGCACAGACTCTAGCAATGGGACTCTTTCTAACAGCTGGGAGTTTGCTTTTTCTTGTTTTCCCACCAATGATCTTTAGTTATGTGGAAGGCTGGAGTTATGGAGAAGGATTCTACTTCACCTTTATCACCCTCAGTACCATTGGATTTGGAGACTATGTAGTAGGTAAAGATAAACACTGGTGTAAAGTATGCTTTTGCTCAAAGCAGACACAGAACAACCAACTTTAGTACAATATGATTGCTGAAGTTAGCTAATAGCATAATAAGTATTGCTGCTAAATACCAGGCAGTACAGAATCAATAAGCACTTTTTCTTCATGGACAAGAGACAGGATGCATCAGATGTACTCCCCCCCCCCCCAAAAAAAGACTGCTGGCCCTTTCTGCTTTTGTGTTTACTACAGCTCTCCCCTCCCACCTCTGTCACTTAAAAAACCTGCTTCCATATTCACTTGCACACTAAACTCACTCTCCCATCAGATTTTTTAATTCCTTCCACATACTTTTCCCAGCATTCTGCTGTCACTCCACTGTATCTCCATAGTTTCCAAGAGTGGTTTTTCAGAAGAATATTTTCCCCTCCTCTTAATTAGTTTTCAAGCTTTTAAAAGCAGAAACATTTCCTCTGACTTTTCCCCTCCCCTCCCCTCCCCTAGCTGGCTAATTGATCTGTTCTTATTGGCCAGTTTCACTCTATGCATGTCTTTTGAAATAGGAGATTAGGAAAGTAATTGGCTTTGTCTAACTCATTTGCAGAGACATTAAGTTGGCTTGGTTGGTTAAGATGCTGAGCTATTGCATGAAAGGTTTTGGAGTTCAATTCCTCTTTCGGGCAATTTTGTATTTGAAAAAAGAGGTTCCCTTTTAAATTGACTCTGACCACAAACATTTCATACATGAGAATAATGCTGCAGAACCTACTTTATGGCAGCAGCAGCCTGTTTGTGTGACATTTCAGTGCAGAGGGGGCACCAGAAGTTAGCCTTGCCTATGGTGCCAGACAGTCTAGGGCTGGCCTTGATTATATCTATAATTGCTCTAAGGATGGGGAAGTGGTATGACAGTATTCTGCACAGCTGGCTCCCAGACATATCAGTAATCTGTATAACAGATTCTGCACAGTGGTTCTATTGCAAAACTCACAAGACTGAACTCCCTGACTGGGCTCAAACTCTGGCCCAGTTTACATGCTCTTCCATGTTTGTTCTTAAGTGTGTCTCTGCAAGTAAACAAAAAGCTAGTACAACAGGAATAAAGGTTCTAGCCTAGCCCACTCCTTTTCATTCTGGTCTTTCAACTGCAATCAAAGTTTTATTTTTAACTTAAAGAAGCATTTTTAAACTGCATTCTACCATCTCTGGAATCTTCCCAACTAATTCCAATTTCATTCTGCTGAATGTGTTGACCAGGCCTCCAGTGAGAGTACTTCCAGCACCTAGTGACTGCTTTTCTCTGGCTATACTACTACAGTATTCTGCCCATCCATTATCTGAAACTGGCAAATAACTGGGTGTTAGAATTGTCCTGTAGGACCACACCACACAGTCCACATAGTCTGTATTCTGTCTCCAACACTGGTCGCACAAATGCCTCTGCAAAGCTTACAAGCTGGGCATGGTGGAGATAAATATATATTTACCCACACTTTAGAAGCATGGGATGGTGGGACAAAACACAGTGCAGAGGAAGAATCACTCTGATGGTCATTTTGGGTGACACAATCCACTTGAGAAAAAGTTTTGCAGAGACCTTCATATGATTTGCACAAACATCCTCCTACCACATCCCCCACTCATACAGTTAGGGTTGCCTGGTCTGTGTTGGAAAATACCTGGATACTTTGGGGGTGGATCCAGGAGAGGATGGGGTTTGAGGAGAGGCCTCAGCATGGTACAATGCCATAGAGTCACCCTATGGCATAGAGAAAATCAGCCATTTTCTCCAGGGGAGCTAGTCTCTGCCAACTGAAGATAAGTAGTAAAAGTGGGAGATCTCCAGGCCCCACCTGAAGGCTGGTGGCAACCCTATTAAATGGCAGTTGCCTGTGATATGAAACTAATCGTGACTAGGGAAGTTGCATGTTCTTCTTGAACAAAGCTTTTTGATATTTACACATTCACAGTTGAAATTTACCCCATTTTAAATCCACTGAATTCGATAGGTTTAGCAGAGTATGACTGTGTTTCAGAGTTCACTTTCAGTTTCCTTAACACATAGCCTGTATTTAGAATATGTTCCCAAGGTATGGTTGGAGGGCACATGAAACAGAAATCCTGCAGAACCTAAGCAGATGTGGGTCAATGCCTAGATATAGGGTTGCCAACCTCCAGGCTCTGGAAATATCCCACTGTTACAGTTGGTCTCCAGATGACAGGTATCAGTATTTCTTGAGAAAATGGCTGCTTTGGAGGGTGGGTTGTATTTATTTATTTATTTTATTACAGTTCTATCCCACCCTCCTCTGAGAGGCTCAGGGCGGCTAACAGCAATTAAAATCACAGAATTAAATCATTACAATAAAATCACAATTACCGTTTTCGCACACAGCTAACCTCGCAGTCACAATCCTGTTCCCTCCACAGCATCCGGTTGGATTTCGCACCATCTGCGCCGGAGTTACAGGAAGTGCTGCGGCTTTGGCGTAGCAAACATAAACCGCTAAAACCCAGTTTATGTTTGCTATGCAGAAGCTGTGACACTTCCTGTAACTTCGGCGCAGATGGTGGGAAATCCAACTGGGCGCTGCGGAGGGAACAGGATTGTGACTGCGAGGTAAGCTGTGTGCGAAAACGGTAAATAATATGTCAATATACCCTGCTAAGGTCCTTCCCCTCCCCCAAATGCTGCTCTCCTCAGGCTTCACCCCCCCCCCGAAAAAAAAAACCCTCCAGATTTTTTCCAGCCCAGAGTTGGCAACCCCTATGATGGGAGAACTCCTAGGACCCCTACATATACTGGAAGAAATGTGTATAAAAGAAAATGATGGAAGGAAGATGAGATATAAATGAAAGAAGAAAGAAATTTCTTCCAGATGTTTACAAGACAAAGCAGTTGGGTTAAAAGCAAATTGAGTATCCTGGAAAATGTCAAACAATATAATATGTAAGCAAATGCACTGGGTTATATAGGTGGAACACTATAGGTAGGATCCCATGGAAAAGACACGTGTGCAAGGGGGAGGTGATTTTTGCAAACTTCCCCTCTGCTGCAGCAGCCCTTCAGCTCCCCTCTCATATTGCTCCTGGGGATGCCCCCAGCCTCTAGTAGCAGCACTTTGAGGGGCATTTCAGACAACATCGTGAATGGAGAAGGAGGAAGCCACGCTTATGTGCATGGACTTTAGATGGGATCTAACACCTAATATTCACTGTACATGTTTTTGTAAATGTATGCATGTGTGATTTCAACTGTGTGTGCGTGCATGTGCACAAATAGTTTCCATTCTGTCGGGATATTATTTCAGATCACAGAGGAATAAGATCTAATGTATGCTGTGCATTTTCTTCCTAGGCACAGATCCCAACAAGCACTACATCACAGTGTATAGAAGCTTGGCAGCAATTTGGATTGTTTTTGGCTTAGTTTGGCTTGCTCTGATCTTTAACCTGAGTGCTGACCTGATGGAGAAATTCCTGCAACTTAATTGGCAAAAGTCTGATCCAGGCACTGAAGAAACCACTGTTGCCAAATCAGAGGAAACCCCTGATCATCCTAGGATACATATACCAAGCTGAGAGTGGCTAATGGACTGGCATCTTTACAAAGAAAAAAGGAAACACTTCCATGCCCCCTTCCTTTATGCCTACAGAGCAACATTTGCTGGTTGGTTTTGTATCAAGTCCATTAGAGAAAGGTGATTTTTCAGTAGAGAAGAAATCCTTGCCATTGCAAAGAGAACAGGCAAATGAAGCCTTCAAAGTGAAATAAGCTGAAAGTTAAATCCTTGCATGTTTTCCACACAGGAAGCCTTTCAGAAAATATTTTCACAGCCTATCTGCAACGTTCAATCATATTATCAGGGATGGTTTAATTCTGCTCTGTAGCTATTCAACACTGGGGGGCTCCAGAAGAAGCAAAACAGCTGTACCATCAACACTGCCACAGACCCTTAATGGGAATTAGTTTTTTCTCCACAGCCGATAAAATGAAAAACAAGGGAAAGTCACTACTGTTGGCTTTCTTCTTTTCATTAGGCAGTTATCTCACTCTCTCATTCAGCTGGTTTGATATTTATATATAATGACTGTATGTCCATAAGGTTACATAGCCAGATTACAAAAATGTTCTTTTAAATGCCAAAAGTCAAGAGTTCAGAGGAACATTTCTGAAATAGGTGGGAAAGCAGTACTTTATGAACATCCTTATATTTGCCTCTGCCTTACATGGATGCAACTCATGAGTGCCTATGGAGGGAAGTAGGGTAAAAATGATTGTACTATGGAAATAAATGCAATAAATATGGTTTGTTTTTTTTTAAAGTAGCCCACCATTAATTCTTTTGTCTAACATTCTTTCTCTACTCCTTCCAGTATGGTTAAAGTGAACTGAGTTGACCCTACAGTACATGGTAGATTGTTCAGGTAGCTTTCCACTCCTCCAGAAATGTTCTAGTATTTATGCTGGTTTGTAATTTGTCAAGAACCTCCCAGTCCTTATTTATTTATTTTACTTTATTTGCATTCCTCCTTAAACACAGCCAATTTCTTCTACATGCTCTTCTGTCATCAAGTATATCCAACATGTTTAACAAAGGAAAAAGAGGTTAGGACTGCAATCCTAGGCATACTTCATGGAAGTTGGTTCCATTGAACTCACTGGAATTGATTTCTGTGAAAACCCTACACGGAAAACCCTTCTGTGCCACCCTACCCATTCAAGGCTGTGAAAATGTACAATGCATTCCCCTGCCACTCAGAAGATGTGGCTGAACCCAATAGGTAAGAGAATTTATTCCGTCTGGACCTTATCAATCGACATTTCTTCAGTTTTGTTAGAATTCATATTCCATATCTGGATTACAAGCAGGGTCAGACTGTTATCAAGGACTGAAACAATGTTACTTGAAACACATGAAATGGAGAGACAGAAAAAAAAAATAGATTTACCAAGGAAGTTTCTTCTGTTTGATGGCAATGAGGTCATCCTGACAACTAAGTATCACCTTTCCTATTATTCCTGGAAGGAAGTTACAATGTCCTCTTCCACTAAGAAATGCTCTCCTCCTTCAGTTCATAGACTTCCAAAACTATCCATCACCTTCTATAACATGTGCCAAATAGTTTTATACCGTTTTCGTGCACAGCTTACCACGTGGTCACGTTCCTGTTCTCTCCGCAGCGTCCGTCGGATTTCCCACTATCTGCACCGAAGTTACAGGAAGTGCTGCGGCTTTTGCATAGCAAACGTAAACTGGTACCATTTTCGCACACAGCTTACCACGCGGTCACGTTTCTGTTCTCTCCGCAGCGTTCATCGGATTTCCCACGTGACCGCATGGTAAGCTGTGTGCGAAAACGGTCTGGGTTTTAGTGGTTTACGTTTGCTACGCAAAAGCCACGGCACTTCCTGTAACTCTGGGGCAGATAGTGGGAAATCTGACGGATGCTGCGGAGAGAACAGGAACGTGACCGCGTGGTAAGCTGTGTGCAAAAACGGTCTTACATGCTAGTGAAACAAACAGCATTCTATGTATACATTTTAGGAAACATAAAAGAAACTACTTAAATAGAGAAAAACATGAAAGGACATTTAGGACCCTATGCTTTCTGGGACTATAAAAAGATGGTATATCAGCGTGACAGTCTCTGTTGTGATGGCACTTGTTCCTATCACTTTAAGACCCAGGAGATTCTTATGGTATTTCTTTTTACTTGTGTACACAAATGTATTTCTTTTTACTTGTGTACACAAATGCAGCATAACCTAGAAACCTGTTGTGTAGAAGACTGTAAGACTCTACAGTATAAGCTTTGGTTATCTTGTCTTTCAGACAGTGGGTGGTTGATAATTTCATCCATAGAAACTGGTGTAGCTGTCCTGTCCTCTTGACAACTCATGGTGTCTGCTGCATTTCTCCCTCTGTTTGCCTCCCTGGGCTGTTCTGGAGAAAACGCCTGTGGTAACAAGCTGAAGATTTGGTCTAAAGTTTGTCTTGGCTGTAGGCCAGGCTGATGTTTTATAGTCAGTGTAGTATCTAGGTAGAACTGAGAGCAAAAGGATTGAAATACAAACTTTAAAAATGTTTTTCTTACATGTTGGTCAAGGAAGGCATAGGCATTTTCTCTAGTCTCAAAAAGAATGCCATTAAGGTGGCCTCCAAATAATAGAGAAGAGGGCAGACTGGATTTGGATGTCACATCTATGAATAAGGTTTTTTTTAAAAAATAAAATCATAGACTGAAGTGGGGCATGTCTGCTGATGCCATTGCTCTAGATGAAAACTTACGGACTGATTCCCTACTAGATTTGTTCTTGCTCTCCCCCCCACCCATGCTTCCCTCTGAATTTGCACAAGCTCCCTATGGCTGTGACTTGGCCTGCTTCTTTCCCACGGTAAGCAGAAACCTGTTTTCAGATTATCTTGCTTGCCACGGGAAAGAGGTGGGCGAAGTCGCAGCTCCGGGGCAGTTGGTGCGAAATTGGATGGAAGCATCAAGCTCCAATGCTGGAACAAGCCTAGTGGGGAATCGGTCATATGGCATATACACTGTCCATATATTCTGCTATTTAGCACTAGATAGTCCATGATGATCTTATTGGCCCACATGAGTTATTCTTGTACAATCAAGGAGGTCACAGCTGAAGCTTTGAACATGGCCTATGGGTTCTGTGTACAGCAAGTTCACCCTTTTGGTCCATGGAGCCTTTCAAAGAGCCTTTTCCATTTTCTCTTTCAAAATGGAGCCCTAACACTGCCGGAGCACCAGCTATGGACTTTGAATCAATCGAGTTGTTCCACTGAGGAAGGAATATATTTTCTTGGCGGGGCCAATAGGGATGGTCACAAACCCCAAATGGCAGTTTGGTTCAGTTCAAGGTTTGGGGCAGTCCGCAAACCAAACCCAAAACTGAACTGACCCAAACAAGCCTGAACTGAACTGGTCTGGCAAGTTCCGTTCCCCCTTTCTCCCGGCAGCAGCTCACCTCCACCAGGACAAAGGGTGTGGGGACTGCCCTGGAAGGCACTTTGCTTTCACTTTTCTCCTAGCCACAGCTCACAGAAGTCAGGAGAAAGGGGGGCACATTGAAGTCTCAATTACTGTTGGGGAATGGAGGCTACAGCTGCTGAAGACACTGCCAGAGCAAGTTGCCCAGTTTTCCAATGTGTTGGCTTTGCTTCAGCAGCAGCTACAACAGGAACCAGCCACCCCTCTGCCTCTTGGTGGGACAATGCTACCTGCACTGGTACCTCTGCCCCAGGAATATGCCCAGTGAGTCTGCCAGAGAAGTTTGGAAGAAATGTGGAGGAGTTCCTGATGTTCCTGGTCCAGTGCCAGCTATACATTGACCTCCAAGCCTGGGATTTTCCAGGTGGAAAGACCAAAGTCGGCTTCATCCTAAGTCTTTTGAAAGGACACACAGTCAAGCGGTTTACTCTGCTGCTGCTCAGTCAGTCCCTACTCCTGAGAGATCTTGCTGGTGTTATAACCCGCATGAAGACTGCCTTTGCCAATCCCCAGAAAGCAGAAAATGCCAACTAGTGAATTCATGACCAGAGAAAGGGCAAGGGTTCTGTGTCTGCCTGTGTCATGGAGTTCCAGCTGCTGGCTCAGGACCTGACTTGGAATGAACTTGCACTCATGGACCAATTTTCAGAAGGGCTAGCAGATGAGATTCTGGATGAACTAGCTCAAGTTGACCACCCCCTATCCTCCAGGCCCTCATAGTATTGTGCCTTTATATTGACAGTCATTTGGAGGCCAGAAGCAACCTGGAGATGAGATGCCCCATCGTGTGAATACCCAGGGTCTTCTGCCAGCCCTACCCAATCATCCTCTGCCAACACCTCTAGCCATGGGTGAGTGTAAGCTGATGTAGCTATGTGCTGCTCACCCTCAGTTGACAGAGAAAGAGAAAAATAGACATTGGGCCCAGAATCTGTGCCTACACTGGTAGTTCAGGGCATTATGCCAGTAATGTCCCTAATGTCTTAAATATTTAAATGGTTTAAATGCTTTAAATGTTTTAAAATTTTAAATGTATTAATTATTTTAACTGATTTATGCTTAAACTGTATTAATTATTTTTAAGAAGAAGAAGATGATATTGGATTTATATCCCGCCCTCCACTCCGAAGAGTCTCAGAGCGGCTCACAATCTCCTTTACCTTCCTCCCCCACAACAGACACCCTGTGAGGTGGGTGGGGCTGAGAGGGCTCTCACAGCAGCTGCCCTTTCAAGGACAACCTCTGCCAGAGCTATGGCTGACCCAAGGCCATGCTAGCAGGTGCAAGTGGAGGAGTGGGGAATCAAACCCGGTTCTCCCAGATAAGAGTCCGCACACTTAACCACTACACCAAACTGGCTCTCCGTTTTATGATTAATGTTTTATATTTATATTTATGTTTTATGATTAAACTGTATTTATGTGGAACTCCGTGCTGTGAGCCGCCCTGAGCCACTTGTTGGGAAGGGCGGGATAGAAATTATAAAAATAAATAAATAAATAAATAAATAAATAAATAAATACCCTGAAAAGAAGAGATCCTGCCCGCAAGCAAAAAACAATCAGCCCCAAATCAGCGTGAGCCATACAACCTGGAGTATGCCACTGGACTTAGTGGTCCCACCAACCCCAGCACTGGACAGTCTGTGGTCCCTGTAAAATTGTCCTTGCTTGGCAGCCATTGGCTGCAAGCAAGCATCATGTCACTTCAGGAGCTTCCTGCTGTTTCATGGACTCCACCTTTGCCTGCCGGCATCAGGTCCCATAGAGCCATGACAACCATGTGCATGCTACTCTCAGCAATTCACACCTGCAGAACAAAATTATACCATTTGGGAGAGGGAGCTGGTGGCTATTAAAGCAGTTTTCAGAGTTTAGAGAAATCACCTGGAAGTGGCTCAGCATCCAGTGCAGGTGCATACGGTTCATCAGAACACCTACAGATGATGTGTTGATTGAACTAGAGACAGATTACAGATTAGGTGATCGTTGTTCTTCTCCCAGTTTACTTTGTACTTCATTGTACACGTGCAGATATCCCTCGTGTCTACTCGGGCATATCCGGATCATGGGCTGGTTTATGTATATGGACCCGATTGTATGCAATGCATGATGGAATATTTATTTACAGACAACCTTTACACAAACATAACAATAGCAGTTGATGGCTCAGTTTAATGAGCATTATTTCCCAGTGAGTCCCTTGTAGTTAGGTGGCGGCCATATACTCCTGGGTCCCTCTGACCACCCACACCTGACAATATGTCGGACTGGAAGGGTTACTGGCATTGTGGGCGGCAACACCCGGTACGGAGGTGGTCTTCTCCGAACCTGCAGGCAAGAGCAGGGGCTCGCCCCTCACTTCTGTCCGTGATGGCCTCGTGCTGGGCTCCATCAGGTTACTGATATAGATTCAGACTCCCCGGTTCGGCCAACACAACTACCTCAAAGCTAGCCTTTTTCAAGGCTAGCACACCTTTCCTTGTAAACAGATAGACTTAAAACATATGCATGCGGCCATACTTGGTTGAAAACACAACTTTAGCTACTTTCTCCCGCCCGGGAGATGGCAACAGTCAACCTGACACGTCACACATTTTGCCAAGTGCTGCCTCCCACTGGTGGATGAAGCAATTTACAATGGGACGGGAGAGGAGATGCACGCCAGGGTTCGAGGAGGAGGGATTATGCAATGTTTCTCTTTACATGTAAACAGGATTTCCAGGCCTTTGTGAGTGTGAATCTTCCCAAGAACATAACATACCTATACTGTTCACATACAATATACAATAATATTATTGTTGAGTTGAAACACATACAGTAGCGCTTGATCACTGTAACAAGTAAGAACCTTCCACGGCCTAGCTTGGCTCGGTGGTGATGGGCTCAGCCATTCTTCCCCCTTAGGGGCTCATGTGCCAGTCAAACTCCTGATGCCCTTGCAGTCTGGCATCTTGAGAGAGTCTGTTCTGGCTCTTGAGACCCTGGAAGGGTGAAACTTTTAGTAGGAGTCCCCGTGCTCCGGAAGGCAAGTGTCATTGCCTGCCCTCTTTTAACCCTCAGGGCTGCTGGTACGGCCCAAACTCTTTTGGTGAAAAACAGATTTGAAGAAAAACTAAAGTTTACTTTAGTGTTAAGTACATTCCCAGAACAAGTGGGCAGGTGCTCTCTCTCTCTCAAGACAGAGTACACCATTCCATCAGAAGAAGAACATCCATTGGCCACCCTCCTCCCACTGGAGACATTTACTGCCATGCCAACCCCAGCCACACTCAGGGAACACATCCAGGAACAGCAAAAACAACTCCAGGTGCTTCATGCAAAAACAGGCACTGGGGGACCCAAATGAGAAGGTAACCACACCTGGTTTTGCAGTACAACATGGACTTCTGACCTGGCTGGGTAGGGTATATATGCCACTAAGACTTCTGCAGAGGGAGGTCTTGCAACTTGCCCATGATGTTTGGTTGGCTGGCCGTTTTGAGTGGTACAAAACCTTTCATTTGTTAACCTGTGAGTTTCATAGCACTGGATCCAAGTGGACATCATTCAGTATGTCAGATCATGCAATGTGTGCAGATGGGCAAAGGATCTTCTGGGAAGACTACCAGCTATTACATCCTTTGCCCACTGCTCTGAAACAGTCTCCATGGATTTTATCACACATCTGCCAGCTCCCAAGATCACACCTGCATCTTGGGTTATAATGGACCTCTTCACCAAGCTGGCCCACTTCATCCCATGCCCTGATTTCCCCTCTGCTTGTGAACACCTCACATCTATCTCCAATACATCATCTGGCTCCATGTACTACCCAAACACCTGATCTCAGACCAAGGAATTCAGTTCACTTCCCACTTCTAGTGTGCCCTGCACTTGCTTCTGAGTACCAATGTTCTCCTGTCTTCAGCTCATGTCCATCAGTGAGATGGCCAGACAGAATGGATAAATGCCATATTAGAACAATATTTATAGTGCTATACCAACTACCTGCAAAATAACTGGGCCACTCTACTGCCTCTAGCAGAATTCACATACAACAGTGCTGTGCACTTGTCCAAATGACAGATGCTGTTCATGGTGAACTACAGTCTCCACCCACATTTCTTCCCTTGGACAACTCCTACCTCATCTGTACCCTCAGCCAACAAGTTCCTACAGGAGCTACAAGCTCTCCATCAGGTCCTCTGGGAACACTTGCAGCAGGTCAAGCAAGCCTGCTGATCAAGGTTGCTGATTAAGGTCACCAGCCTGATTAGGACGTGAAGGTTGGAGATCTGGTATGGTTGTCTATGCAGCACATCTGAAGCCAACGGCTGCTGTAAAACTTAGATACGCAGGTCATTAGACCATACTGGATCACAGAACATCTTAGTTTGGAAACTCAGGCTGCAAGTCAACTTTTCAAGGCTGACTTTCTTGTTAATTCCCCGAGAGGCTCAGAGACTTGTCTTTTCACTCTGGTGCTGTTGGGAAACAAGTCAATAAAAGACTGGTGGCAAATACCATTTTAGGCTGGAGTGAGAATTAGTCTCTCTCTAGTATTTTGCAATTTGTTTTGCTTTGCATACTTAACAAGGGTCTTCCCATTCCATGCTTGGGGTGAGAGGAAACCTTGACACCCCCCCCACAAGAGGTTAAATAACTAGAAATATTGGTTCCCATTTAATTCACTGCAGAAAAGGGAAAACCTTTGGGATGCCTATCATCAGCAGTAGCCAACTGCTCCCCCCGCCTCCTCCAAGGAAAGCTGCTGAGCTGAAGTTATGCTTTGACACCTTAAAAAAAAAAACACCCTGCACATTTAGCACCTTCTAATTCCAATCTGAAAGAATTGTGGTCCCTCCAGCTCCCCTTTGGAGCACTGCCACTTCCAAAATCCTGATAGTGTGGTTTTGCAGGGCAAGAATAATCAATCTTAGTTCCCTTTCTAATGAAGCTGCAGCATCACTTTGCTTGTAGAACTGCATCTTGACATCATCATGGATGAGGTTAGCAATGGGCTGGCACTGTGAAATGTAAAAAGGGTTTTCTTGTTTTTTTAGATTCCAAGAGGACATGAACATGGAAACTAAAAACTAAGGGGGGGGGGGAGTTGAGGGAAGAGCACAAGAATGGTGGCAGGGGGGAATGCAATCAGAGACCTATGTGGAAGAACCTACATGGAGCTTTCTCAATTCTGTGCTCTCACCGAGGAGGCAGGAAAAGTGCTGAAGGAGAAGAGCACTCCCTAGTGATGGGGGTGGAAACTACAGTCTACTTCTTGCCTCCAGGGGTACACATATGGACCACTGGTCCATCAAGGTCAGTATTGTCTATTCAGACTGGCAGCAGCTCTCCAGGGTCTCGCATGGAGGTCTTTTACATCCTTTAGCTGGAGATTTTGGGAGTGGGTCCTTCTGCATGCCAAGAAGCTGCTCCAAGAAGATAGGAAAGAGAGATCCAATTGTCAGGATGCAAAACTGTCTAGTGAGAAATGTATATTATGCACACATAAACTCCTTGGGATCTTGTGAAGAGGCTATATTTATATTCTTCAGGAAGAGACCAAACTAAAACCTCTGAAACCTCACAGAACCTCCTGGTAAGACCACGAGCTACTGCATACTGCTACCTTTTGCAATAATGAATACTACAGGATACAAGGTTTGAGGCAATAAAACGCTGAGCCTTTGAATAACACATTTCTTGTCTTTTGTAGACTGGCAAATGAATTTACTTTTAACTGCAAAACTTTTGAACATGTTGAGAAGTTCTATTTAAATTTTATTTTAGAAATGCAAAAAAATCTATGAATGTATGTGGTTTTGTATTAATTCTTCCATTATATCACTTCCATTTTGATAATGTCATCATGGCTAATTTCTAAGGTGTATGAGGAACATATATCACAACTTTCACATGCATCCTCTAGCTAATCTAATTTTGCATTTTTGAAGGTCATGGTTAAAACCAAGATTCAAGTTGTGCTTTTGACAAGAGGAAGCTAGAAAAAAATGTGGTGTCTGACCATCTCACCTTTTTCTCATAAATGGTATGAGTTATGGAGTTGCTGAAATTTTCTTCACCTGCCATTGAATTGGTGCTAACAAATATCATACTCTCAGCCTAATCTACTTCACAGTCTTGTGGTGAGGATAAAATGGAGGGTGAGAGAACAATGTAAGCCACTTTAAATCCCAACTGGAGAGAAAGTGGGGTATAAATGAAATAAACAAATAAATAATAAAATAAATTATACGCATACATGATAAGTTAGCAACTAGAGTCTATGTTGACCCCTACTTGACTGCCAGTGGGCCCTAGCTGCATGCCATCTATTACCCTCATCCATTTATTCTCTCCTTCATCTGTGCAGTATCTTTGGGGACAGGATGCAAGGGAGGAAGAGCAGTCGGCACACTTCCCAATTCCTTTGGGGCTATTAAAAGGCAATTATGTTGTTGGGGGACAGAGCTGGATAAACCAATCCAATCATATAGATTCTGAGCAAACACAGATGATACCAGAGTCTGATGATATATTTTGAACCACCCAGTCTGGGGAAGAGTTCTGGAGTGTTTGAAAGCTTGCACACTGTTTTGTATCATTTTGGTTGGTTCTAATAAAGGATATGTGAACTGTGATTTGTATTTTAATCTGTAGTTCCTCATGTTGTGCTTTTGACACTATGCATCCCTAAACTGCTGTTCACATTGTCACTTAATTTTGTATTCCTATTCTTGTTGCATTCTTCACAGTATATTTTATATTGTATTTTGGCATTGTGGCTTGTATTGTTCAGTTTTGTACTCCTACTCTTATAGCATTATTCTTTCGGTACCCTATGCTGTATGATTCTCCTCCCCTTTCTTGCCCTTCCACTAACATGACCTCAGTTCCTATTGAGGATGTGGATTTTCACTCAAGCATTACTGTCGTGCGCCCTGTTTGTAAGCCTAGCTGCACTTCCTAGTGCTTCTTCTGTGTCAAGGAACACCTCTCTCTAATTCACACTGATTCACCCACAGTGGAAAGGTCATAACTCCATCTATTACATCTTTACTCCATTCTTCAAAGCAGCCTAGGACTTCATAATCCATTTTATCCTCAATTTAAACCAATCAGGTAGATTTACTTAGTTCATTTATACCCCACCTTTCTCCCCAGTGGAAACCCAAAGTGGCTTCTCATCTCCTCCATGTTATACCCACAACAGCCCTGATGAGAAGCTTAGGCTGAGGGCAGGAGTGGCCAAACTATGGCTCTGAAGCCACATGTGGTTCTTTCACACATATTGTGTGGCTCTCAAAGCCTCCACCAACCTGTCAACCAGCTGGGAGAATGCATTTAAAGTTGCTTTCTTTCCACCTCTCCCTCCCTTCCCCCACCTATTTGCCTTCCTTCCTGATCTCAAACATCTGATGTTCACGTCTTGCGGCTCTTAAAAATCTGACATTTATTATATGTGGCTCTTACATTAAGCAAGGCTGGCCACCCTGGTTGAGGGTATATGACTGGTCCAAGGTCACCGAGCCAGCTTCCATGGTAGAGCAGGGATTTCAGCTTTGGTCTTCCAGATCCTAGTCTGACACTCTAACTACTGCACTGTCCCAAAATCACCCAGCAAATTTCAGAGTCAAGAATGGATCTGAATCCAAGTTTCCACACACATACTACACAAACTAGATACTTTCAATATCTTCCCTCACTTGCACACTCTAGAAACAAGACTCACATCTTCATATACAGAAGAAAACATCCCCCATTTCTCTGGTACAGAACTACCCTGGATAAAAAGGTAAAGGTAGTCCCCTGTGCAAGCACCAGCTGTTTCGACTCCGGGGTGATGTTCACAACGTTTTCACAGCAGACTTTTTACGGGGTGCCATTGCCTTCCCCAGTCATCTACACTTTCCCCCAGCAAGCTGGGTACTCATTTTACCGACCTGGGAAGGCTGAGTCAACCTGGAACCAGCTACCTGAACCAGCTTTCACTGGGATTGAACTCAGGTTGTGAGCAGAGGGCTCTGACTGCAGTACTGCAGCTTTACCACTCTGCACCATGGGGCTCTTACCATGGATAGCCACCATCAAAAACCTGAAGCCATGGTCTAGAAATGCCTTTAGAGTGAGGTTCTCCTTAGTTGCCAACTTCTTGCAACATCCAGGGCCTTCACAGGTTGGGCTGAACCTGGGCAACTGGGTTAAATAGCTGAGGACTGTATCAGTAGGTGGATCATCAGGTTCCATTGCAGGTTAAAGCCATAAATCATTTTTTTTTTAATTTCTACAGAAGTTGCACAATGGAGTCTTTGCTAGAAATAGTGGGTGCTGCCTGAAAACAAACAAACATTTTATATCGACATTATTTTGCACAGTGGATTGGAGCATAGTTGCATTGTTCTTAAGTATTTGTACAAATGAGCTTGCATGTGGAACACAACATGATGAAGTGACAAGTGTAGTAATTAAGGTGATACTGGACTTTAATTTTGCTACCACATTCCTTTGTTATTAATAACTTCCTTCAGACTAAAGCCGTCTCCGTCTGTCTCTTTCACTTGACCTACTCTTGGATCCGTTTACACCCCTGCCCCGCCAGTCCCCTTTGGAAAAGCACAACTGCTCCCAATCAAGGCAGTAACTCGACTTCCCTCAGAAGCAACACCCTCGCGCTCCAGAGGTAAGTCGGTGCCGCCCTCACGGCCCCTTCGCTTTCCCCGCCTTCCTAAGCAGCCCAGCGCCGCCGAAAGTTTGCCCGCCGGCCACAAGAGCTGAGAGATGTGCTGCAGCGGCGGAGAAGAAGACTGTAGCAGCGGGACGCTGCCGGCAGCCGCTTTGCAGGCGAGGCGCCGGGGCATTCCCACCACGCTGCTGCTCCTCTGCGCCTATTTGGTTTACCTGCTGCTGGGCAGCGCCGCGTTCTACGCCATGGAGGGGCCGGTGGAGCGCGACACGGCGCTGAGGTTGCTGCAACAGAAGTGGCAGTTGTTGGAGAACCACACGTGCCTCGACGGGGAAGCCCTCGAGCGCCTCGCCGAGGTACTACACCACACAGGCCAGGGCGAGCCAGCCCAGGGGGAGCAAGCCGCCGGGAAGAATTCCTTGAGGGCGGGGGGCGGCGGCGGCGGCGGCGGCGGCGGCGGCGGCGACTCGGGGGGGGGGGGGGAGTCCCGCGCATGGTGGAGAGAGTTGGTAGGCTAGAGAATCCTGTGGTGCTTGCAGTTCCTCCCTCTCCAATTCCGAGTGGTGTAAATGTCGGTAGAATTGGAGATGGATTTGCGGTTTAACTCCTAAAGAGCCCTTAATTGGGAAGATATATTACCGTGGTGGAGAATTAGTTGGGTTTGAACTTTATTAGGCTGACTGGACTGAGATCTAGAAACCTGAGAGAACATCTTTGGAAGGCAAAGGGACGACTGGTAGGCTATCCCGCCCCCTCCCCCCACCACCACCATTCCTTGGTGAATATTTCAAAGGCTGGAGATAGGGGCACCACAGCCATTTGGAAAGAGTGGATGAGTGCCCTCGCAGTAAGGATTCTACCACTGGGAATCTCCTTTGGATGAACAGGAGACAGCCTTCAAAGAGAAGAAAGTCTCCGGTTGCCGGGTTATTTTGAAGTTTACTAAAGAGCACTGGTAGGGCAGGGTATGCTGGCGAGTTCCTTGGTAGCGCCTGCTAATTGCTTTGATTCTTATTCTAGTCTTTAAAGGGCTACAAGACTTGTCTTTCTTTTTAGACTTTGCTCTGATCCAGCAAGGCATTTATTGTGTTCTAGTGCAAGAATACATAATTGGGGTCACTTAACACAGATCAGTTGAAACAAAAAGGAGTCTTGTGATTCCTTAAAGACTGATTGGAGCATAAGCTGTTTGGAGATTAATAATGTCTGAACTCTAGGGAAATCCTGTATGTGCACTCTTGCCTTGTAAATTTAAACCAGTTGTGGACCACAGGGGTAGTTAAAATGAAAGACCAGGCAGAAAGAGCTGGTAATTGGAGCAATTAGCCAGGAGAGGGTGAAGGATATTCAGAAGGTTTGAACTGGGACTCCAGATAGGTTTAGTTATTTAATGAGTTTCCTATGGATGAATTGCAGCTTTTGTTGCTATGCCTTAAAATGAATTCCAGTTTACAATACTGGATGACTTATCATAAGCAATTTAGGCCTGGTTTACAAATCCTAAAAGGAGGTGGACTCCTTAAGTGACAACTACACTAGGCCAGACTGAAAGTGGGGGCTTCACCTTTTTGAATGCTCTAAATGATAAGTCCTATATATGGAAAGCTAGTAAAGTAAGAAATAGACTGCTGTAGACCCTTTTCCTGCTATGCTGATAATTTTTTTAAAACGTTCAGAGTTTCCTGTATGTATAGGAAAGGAAAGGAAAGGTCCCCTGCGCAAGCATCAGTCGTTTCCGACTCTGGGGTGACTTTGCTTTCACAACGTTTTCATGGCAGACTTTTTACAGGGTGGTTTGCCATTGCCTTCCCCAGTCATCTACACTTTCCCCGCAGCAAGCTGGGTACTCATTTTATTGATATACTTAAACATACAGACACACACTTTTTATACCCAGAGGTAGTCTGGACTATTCTACCACCTCATTCTGTGCGTGATTGTAAGCACCTAATGTCCCACATAAACTCTGCCCTTGTATGTGCAATGCTAGAGGAAAGGAAAGATTCCCTGTGCAAGCACCAGTCATTTCCGACTCTGGGGTGATGTTGCTTTCACAACGTTTTCATGGCAGACTTTTTACGGGGTGGTTTATCATTGCCTTCCCCAGTCTTTTACACTTTCCCCCCAGCAAGCTGGGTACTCATTTTACCGACCTCGGAAGGAAGGAAGGCTGAGTCAACCTTGGTCCAGCTACCTGAATCCAGCTTTTGCCGGAATCGAACTCAGGTCATGAGCAGAGAGTTCATATCACAGTACTGCAGTACTGCTGCTTTACCACTCTGCGCCACGGGGCCGCTTTTGCAAAGCTAGAACACCAGCACAATTTCTAATCCCAGCTACAGGTCTCAGTCATGCTATTGTACTGTATAAACCCATGCACTGTTTATGCTCCTAGCAGCAACATCTTCTTGCTGATCCATCCCTCAGGGAGCTCAGAATATATTTGGGCCATTCACAGGCTTTTTAAACCATTCAGGCCTATAGCCATGGGGGGAGGGGGGGCACTGCCCCCCTGACTTCCAGGCAGGGCCCCCTTACTGGGAGTAAGGCCTGCTGGGATGCAGCCAGTGAAGCGTAATCAGTGGCAGCTGGATCTAGGAGAGCTGCAGTGCTGCTGCAGTGCACTGAGCAGGGCACAGGGCACTGCAGCAGCAAAAGCAGCAGGCAGAGATGAGGGAGATGGAGGAAGCCATGTGGAATGGGCCATGGGGGGACAGATGGAGCTGTTGGTTGCAAAGTGCCAGGGTGGGGGAGAGGGAGGTGGAAGACCCCCCCCCACTTGCACGCAATGGGAAGTCCCTTCTTGACTCCAAATTTTAGGGTTGGCTGCCTTGATTCAGCCACTTTCAGAGCCTCCAGCTTTTCCCCCTACCCCATAAAGCTTCTGAGAAGCAGCAAGCCCTGCAGTGGATGAGTAAGAGCGCCCCCTGACTTTTAAAATCCTGGCTACGGATTTTAAAATCCTGAAACCATTTGCTCAAGTTTGTGGAATGGCTTCCTGTTAGTGATTAGAAGCTAATCCTCATGAACCACATTCAGAAAATCATTCATCATTGTTTGGTTCGGGAGCTACTTGCGCTAAAGATGCTGGCAGTTGGAGTTTGGCAGTGTTTTATCTTATGACAGTGATACATTGTTCTCATTTTTGATTGTTTTCATGAGACACTTTGTGAGCTGCTGTGGCTCCCCTTTTTGCAGGGTAGAAAGACAAAAGATGTAAATATTTTAACTAATATATAAATTCACTACTAATGAACAGTTTAGTCATAAAACTGTGGATAAGTGCTTATGTTGTTTCTTTATGTTGTGTTTGTTTTGTATCTCAGCTGGGTTCAGTGGAGGGAGGCTGGATTAACATTTCCAGTTTTGCTCCATTTCTCCCATTGACAGCCATATTAGGGGACATAACATGGCCCATTAATTTTCAAAGCTGTTGATACAGACAGATGTGCGTACCACACAGTTGTGGACTTGGCAGAAATCAAAAGAAGGAGCAGGGAGATGGAAAAAAAATTCCAGTGAGGCAGACATGCTCATCTGCTGCTGCAAAAGATTCTTGTGGCATAGTGTCGTCATTTTAGCAGCTGCAATGAAGTAAATTCTATTGTGAAAGTGTACATAATTTCTTTTTTTTAAAAAAATCAGTCATGTAGTTGTTATTATGTAGTTGTTATTTCCAAGTTTAGATTTTCCTCATTCTGAGGTATCTATGAGTGCTTGTGGTAGAAAACCTTAGACCAGGGGTAACCAAACTTGCTTAACGTAAGAGCCACATAAAATAAATGTCAGATGTTTGAGAGCCAGAAGCAGGAGTGGAATTCTAGCAGGAGCTCCTTTGCATATTAGGCCACACTCCCTGATGTAGCCAGTCCCTCAAGAGCTTACAAAAAAGAGCCTTGTAACCTCTTGGAGGATTGACTACATCAGGGGTGTGTGGCCTAATATGCAAAGGAGCTCCTGGTAGAATTCCATTCCTGGCCAGAAGACATGAAAGTCAGATGTTTGAGAGGGAGGGAGGGAGGAAGGAAAATAGATGGGGGAAGGAGCAGGGAGGGAGAGGTGGGAAGAAAGCAATTTTGACTTTAAATGCATTCTCCAAACCATCCGACATGCAAGTGGGGGCTTTGAGAGCCACACAATATGTCTAAAAGAGCCACATGTAGCTCTCGAGCCTCAGTTTGGCCATCCCTGCCTTAGACTGTGAGTATAGTGAGTCCTATACTCACTAAACAAGGAGTAAGTAGGAGTTATTTTTGAGAACTTGCCCTTATCTTGTTAAGACTATTTACTGGGAAAGAAGGCCTTCCCTAATTTCTGCCAGCTGTTAATAAATTAAATGAATGTGGACCTTTTTGGATGATCTCTTCAGGTTAAAAGAGGCTTTTGCACTCAGTAGCCAAAGTGAAATGAAACATAAAGGTGTTAAGCCATGTTTTGTATTTCACCTCAGTTCTCCTGAATTGAATGTTTTTCTGTGATTATTGATATGCCACCTAATGTGTTCCAATGGCTTTGCAAAATAAACACAGAGATAGCACTTGCAACGTAAGTGGAGTTATAGATATGATGCTGTACATGACAATAACAAGCACTGGCATAGATCAATGAGGAAGGATAAGGGTTATAGCTAGTGGATCAATGAAACTGAATTGACAATCCTTTTGCTGCTGGTTCATTAGATGATGCTGGATTGGCTCAGCAGTTAGGGTAATCTGGAGCTATATAATATTCAAGTACTTTGTATAATTGTTGGCTTCTGATGTGTTCCTGTGGCATACTGTGGTTTAGCCTTTAGGTGACTCTTGCTCAGTCTTGCTCATGTTTGGCTTGATGGCTTCTTTGATCTCTTTGGTTCTGTTGTTTCTTCCACACTAGACAGCCTCTGAAAACCTGCTATAATAACTGTTCTGATGACTAAAGCAGAGGAAGAAGTTGAGTGGAAATATTCTGCACTTCTTTATTGATTCTGAATAACCTGAACCTGAAAATGAAAATTATTTTATGAGAAAATACTTAAGATTCCAGAAGCGTCCTATGAGTTACTTATCTTCAGGTTGCTTTTTTCAAATGCCCTTCTGTTAGTAGTTTTATAGTTAGTAGTTTTATAGGCAATTGTACATTTCATTCCCACCAACATCCTTTGTAAGATGGCCTTCTGAGTCTTGATTCAAAAATGGCAGCACAATATCCACCATTATTATTTATGGAGAAAGGAAAATGGCCTTGCAGGAAAGTAATATGTGTGCTACTGTTTATCCATTTTTGTAAAAAGGTATGTGTTAACACATATTAGCAAAAGAGCTAGAAAAGTTTTCCCTTTCTATAACACTGAAAAACTCTTCCTTCAAGGGTCTAATGCTATGATAAAAAACAAAAAAGGAAAAAGTTTCTCAAAACGGAAGATACTGCTGTATGTGTGTGTGTGGTGGTGGGGAAACAGCTAGCATTTGTTATTTCTAAAAGACCAGGAGAAGCAGTCCTTCATTAGATTGTCATAGTGGGGAAGAAATCTTGTATAAAGCATTAGATTCCATTACTGATTATCATTCACATCATAACCATTGTTGACGTCCATAGTATGTGCTATTGCATTTTTTATGGGAATATCTCATAGCTGCAGTATTTGGGGGAAGACGCATAGTTTTCCAGGTTCAAAATGTTCCTCTTGTATACTGAAAAAATTAAGTATGTTCATAATAGAGGTGCTGTCTTGAGAGAAAATATTTTTTTATTGCATTAGGAAAAGATTGTGTGGAAAAATTCTTAAGAGATTTTTTGTCCCTGAGCAGTGATTAGCTAGTCAGACCTGTTGTTTGTTACTCTGTGGGGTATGAACGGGCATGTCTAATAGGGTGGATGTATTTATCTGCTAGACAGACATAAATGTACATATGTGGAAATGAAGACAAGTAGAAGTAGGAAGCTGCTGATCATGGATATTTATTTTGAAGAATCAAGATGTCACATGTACAAGTGAAAGTCAGAAAAAAGGAAGAAGCATTATGAGTCAAATCAAAACTACTTAGCCAAATGCATTCAGCTGCTTCCCAGAAACCCCCCTCCCCCGCAGAAGTTCTCCCCATTCTTCCATCTGAGGTCTTTAAGCAGAAATGGTAGAGATGGAGTGTCATAGATTCAGTAGGTATCCATGCATTCCTGTATTGAGCCAGAGGGCTAGACTAAATGACTCCAAGATTCTGTGATTTTTATGTAGAGCTTTTAAATATGCAAAGTATTTGTTCTGCTGCTACATCAGTTCTCTTTGAAAGTGTAAAAATCGTGCATTGCATTAAAGCTTGGGCATCTTGCAGTTCCCTCCTGTATACAATATTAGACCAAAGATCCTTCTACATCAGCAATTTCTAGCCATAACCAGGATGTTTTCCACATGAGGAATGACTGGTTTAGTTTCTGCATTGCCACTGTGGTTGCCAATACAGCAGTAGTGCAATTTCGACTTGGCAAGTTTCCCTGCTCCAGTTCTCCAGTTTAGGCCATGTCCTCCGCCCCACCTGTGCTATCAGGGCTTTTACCTTTTAAAAAATCAGCTTTTGACTCATAATTTTATAACAATCTGTTTAATGTTGCTTGAATCCCAGCTTTCATTTTAAAAAAATAAGTCTGTAGCTCCTTCCATTGTGAAATGTACCTTTCCCATTATATTTCTGCAGCGGAAGCTTGGAATTCAGATAATCTGATAGATTATTACAATGTTATGCTGATATTCAATTGTCAATTTAAAGCAAAAATTAAAAAAAAACAGAAGAAGGGGCAACAATAAGGACAGAAAAAAATGACTGCTGTCTAGGCGGGACTGGGAGAATGTGAATTTTCCCACTCACACAGCAGCCATCCAGGCTTTGCTGCAAAGTTTGCCAACACTTCTCAGCAAAATATTTGGAAAAAGTGGAGAAAATCTATGGAAGCCCTGGGAGATCAGTGAATGTACCACAATGCTGTGGTAAAGAGGGAGGAAACCTGCTTCCCAAATGCATCGAGCTTGGTTTGAATAATCTGTGAGGAATTGGCCTGGTTCTCAGGCAGAGGTCTTCCCAAGTTCTTCTGAGATTTTCCACCTGGTGGCACTTTATGGAATATGGAAGTTTATATATGTAGAACATGGTAGTAAATCTCCAAGAGTTTGGAAACAAGAACATCAGGTAGAAGAATCTCAAACTGATTACTGCTGTAATTTCACAACAGTGCTTATAGGATGTCTACTCTCTGCTGGTTGACCTCTATTATGTACATAAGTTAAAAGCATATGACATCAGTTCATGTTACTGGGGCACCCCCCCCCCCACACACACACACAAAATGATCTCTTGGTTAGCTGTAGCCCTCTGACTCAAGACATATTTTTAATATGTTCCTTGGTATTAGTAGTATGCTAATACTTGCTCTACTGACTTCCTTCCTGATACCATAGCATAAAAACTAGCCTTATTCATCTTCTTTTTGTACCATGTTTCAGTGAGTGCACTCTGTCACTGTGCATAGTGTAAGCCAAAATGCCCTCAAAACGAGGATGGGGAATTGTCAGGTGGGCACCTGGCTTAATAAGGATCTTTTTCCTGTGTATACAGGATTCCACGTCCAGAAATTAATGCTTAAAAATATTAGGGACTCTAATTAAGTAAAACAATTTAAATTTATTCCAGAAAAATATAGGCTTACATACAAGATAAAATATTCATAAAATCATCCATACAGTCCTAAGAAAAATAGAGAGAGAGATAGCGACAACACATGGGTAGACAAACAGGGTGATAATTACTGATCGTAGTCTTCCAGGAAGGCTCTAAAGGCGACGTAAGAGGATGGGGGAAATGAGACCCTCAACTGGCCAAGAATCGGGGATGGATCTAGACAGCGGAGATAGGATACTGCTTGATTCACACATGAGTGGAGCTGGGTCAGAGGTTAAATAGACTACCTTGGACCCTCAGGGGATGGGTGGTACGAGGGAGGAGAAAGAGGAGGCTCTGCAGTGACAATAAGGGCTGGACTTCTGCAGTAGCCAATAGCAAGTTAATTGGTGGCACCTAATTGGGTACCCATGACTGACCAATGAACAAGCTTGGGCCCAGGTTACCTGATTGGCTGTACAGGTAAACATGGGCCAAGGGGGAGGCTCCAAACTGACAGTTGGGGAGAAGAATGGGAGAAATTACTGGTTGGAGAGGTGCTTAAGATTATTAAACTTATCTAAAAAGGTGACAATAGATGGCCAAGTTACTACCTAAGGTAACACCCGGTTTATACAAAGAACTTGGCTCTGGTTGAAGATGGTCTTCCTCTTCTTCAGTGTTCTTCTTGCCACCAGTCTTTGTCCTGCTGGACAAATGCTTTGGTGGTTCGGCAGGGTCCACGCTTGGATAAGCTTGATGGCCCCATGGGCGGGTAACATTTGTTACGTACTTGTGCTTCCCGCTGTGCTGAAATGGAGTCTTTGCACTGCTGGAAGATAGCTGGTATTAGCCTCCCAAAGTGGATTCTATGGTCAAGGTTGAAAACCGCATGGCCTGGATAGCTCCTAACGGCGCACTTTCTTCCGCTCCGAGATAGAGATGGCATTCGCCCGAAGCGACTGGAAACCATCCCATTCTCCTTGCTGGCACTCCTCTAGGACCATGAAGCGTTGCTTTAGCGTTGTGGCTGTTAGTACTCATAAATTCTTTCCATTCTGGTAGACAAACCCAAGTCCTTCTGGCAGATGTGTGAGAGCTCTGTCTCCAGGCACTCCGGCAACCAGACGGATGACTACAGTGTTCTGGAATTTAGGGGCATTTCCTTACAATAGTTTCTAACCTCCAAACATGTTCAGTAGTTGCAACATGATTAGATTTATCCAGAAGAATACAGGCTTCATACTAATGATAGCTCTCCTTTTTTCCACAGCAGCTCTAATAATCTCAACTAACATGTTCAGCTAGAGACACTCAGAGGGTTTTGCATATAATCTCCAACTTCAAGCCAGTCTTAAACCCTCAATCTGCCACGGAAGCTTGCTGGGTGGATTTGGACCAGACACTCTCTCAGCCTAACCTGCCTCACAGGGTTGTTATGAAGATAAAAAGGAAAAGAACAATATAAGCTACTCTGAGTCCCCACTGGAGAGAAAGAAAGGATATATATAGGATAGATTAAAAATAAATAATTTGCTTGTGTGAGTGAGGTTGGCAAGAAAATTACTGTACCACTCTGGCAGAAAATGTACTTTCAATGCATCTTTCTGTCCTCGAATTCTCAAAAATCAGAAGCCACTGCAGCTTGTAAGATAACTTCAGTTCTAATCATATCTACCACAAATCATGTCTGAGGGAGGGGGGATGGAGAATATATGAGAGAACCAAAAAGAATGAAGTCACTCAAAAGGTAAATTGATACATGTAGTTATAAGAACAGGACAGAGAAAGATGATGTCTGTTTTGTTTAAATGATTTCATAATGTTGCTGTCAACATGCTATCACAGGATGGTTTAGAAGAGTTTATCCATAAGGAAGATCCGCACATTTTTTATTTTGAGATAGTTATGTATAGCCAGCCCCACATATTGCATTTTCAGACATTAGTTTATAGGAGACTGATTTAAATCTAATTAATGAGTTTCAGGACTTAGGTAGGTATGGGAACCTTCATCTCCAAGTATGCTGTGAATGTTACCTCTTTTTTTTGTTTGTTTTGCTGGGAGACCAAAGATGCCTTCAGCTTTCTTGGGCAGTATTAATTTCTCTATTATCACTGTAGGAGAGCAGTGTTCCTTCTGTACATAACCTCTGATAAAGAGCAATTATTATTATTATGTTTCACCTATGTACTTGAAATATAGTCTTAAGATTAATATTAGCTTCCATGTTTATTGTTACTTATCTCCATTAATATAGTTAAGAAATATTTCCACCCTAAGAGGGCAAGGTACAACTAACTTCAAAACAGAAATGCAAACACACATGATAATCCAGTCCTCTAGAGTGGCAGACTCTTCTAAAAAGAAACACTGATTTCAGAATTGACTATCAGATTTCAGATTTTTTTGGCCACTGTGTGACACAGTCATCGGATGTAATAAATAAATAAATAGTTGAAGCTGAGCAAAAGCACTCCAAGCCACCATGGCTGCCTGGTTTTCTACGGTGACTTTTTGTCAAGCAGCCTTCACAAGCTGCAAACCTGGCTTTTCAGGGAAAGTATAACCACATCCAAGATGGGGTTTTTCAGCCTTTCTGCTAACTCAGAAGACTTCAGTCTCCTCAGGATTAAATTTTAGCTTGTTCACCCTCATACAGCCCATTACTGACTCCACACACTGGTTCAAGACATCAATAGCTTCCTCAGAATTAGATGGAAAAGGAAGGTAGAGCTGGGCATCATCTGCTTATTGATGCTGCTGCTGCTCATGCCTCCTGATGATCAGTTCCAGTGGCTATTAAATAGCATGGGAGATAAGATGGAATCCTGAAGCACCCCACAAGTCAACAGCTCCTGAGACCACGCTCCAGATAGGACTTGAACTGCCGTAACACAGTGCCCCTTAGTCCCAGTGCTGAAGCAACTCAGTAAGATACTGTGGCTGCTGAGAGATCCAGCAGAGCTGGCAGGGTCACATTCCCCCTGTCTAGTTCTTAATAGAGGTCATCAACCAAGGCAACCAAAGCAGTCTCTGTTGCAAATCATGAAGAAAATCAGTCTCTTCCAAGAACTCCTGGAACTGAAAAGCCGCCACCTGCTCTAGTACCTTGCCCAAGAATGGAAGATAGGAGACTGGCTAGAAGTTCTCGAACACAGTAAGACTCAGGGAGGGTTTTTTCAAAAGGGTTCTAATCACAGCCTCCTTGAGAATGGGTGGTATAATTTCTGCTCTACTCTCCTGTTTAGCCAATCCCCCTCTGGTTGCTTTTATCAGCCAGGAAGGGCGATACAGGTGGCCAGTTTCACCTGTCCAAGGGTCTTGTCCACATCCTTGGACAAGCATGTATTTGGACCATGCATCCATGCCAACCTAAAACCCAGAGCAGATATAGGTAATTTTATCTGCAAAGTAAGTAGCAAATTAATCACAGCAGGCCATTGTGTACTCAAAGTCCAATTAATTGGGCTATGATATAAAGGTCGCCTGAGCCATATGAAACAGCTCAGCTGGACAATTACTTGTAGACACAGCGGTAGTGAAGAAATATTGCCTTTTCACCATCATCACCATCACCACAGACTAGGCTGTAATATGGGCTGTCTGTTGTGCTCAGTTATAGTGTTGCTCTGGGTTTCCCACCAGCTATCGTCCCTCCCATTTCATCACCATCATTTCCCCAGGAAACCAGGGAGATTATTTGCCTCTGTCCAGGGAGGAGAAGGGGTTTAGGGGCAATTGTATCAACAGCCCAAGCCAATTCCCTATTCCAGAAAGTGGTCAGGGCCTCAAAAGAATTATTAGCAGCCAAGGTGGGAAAGCCCCCAAATGCCAAGAGGAACCCATCAAGATCCATCAAGCATCTGGGGCAGACCATATTCATGGGTCTCTCACACCTGTGGATGAAAGAGAAAGCAGTAAGTTTGAACTCTATCAGATGAAAAGAAAAAAGCAGGTCACTGTCAGTGCAATCTGAAGAATGTTTACTCAGAAGTAAATCTGTTAAGTGTAATGGAACTTGAATCCTAAGTGTGTTTGTGATTGTAGTTTGTGCTACCTATAGAGAACTCTATACCAAAAGCATAGAGTTTTAAAGTAAGATACAGGGCTTGGAAAGATGAGCAGGAACAATGGCAAGAATAGACTCTAGACTTAAAAAACAATGTGCCTGAATCTTGTCTCTCTCTCTCTCGGTTTGGCTTCGCGAACGAAGATTTAAGAAGGGTGCAATAGTCCACGTCTGCTGCAGGCTCGCTGGTGGCTGACAAGACCAATGCGGGACAGGCAGGTCCGGCCACAGTGGCTGCAGGGAAAAGTCTGATTTAGGGTTGGTGCTGTAGCAGTGCGATTCTTCCTCAATCTCCTTTTGTCCTCAAGACCAGCTATGCGTGCGTTCTCAAAAGAAGAGACAGCCTGGTGGATGGTGTGCCTCCATGCTTTGCGATCTGAGGCTAGGTCAGACCACTGGTGATGGTTGATGCGACAGGTGCCAAGGGATTTCTTCAAGGAGTCCTTGTACCTCTTCTTTGGTGCCCCTCTATTTCGATGGCCGGTGGAGAGTTCGCCATACAGGGCAATCTTGGGAAGGCGGTGGTTTTCCATCCTAGAAATATGCCCTGCCCAGCGCAGCTGCGTCTTCAACAGCAGTGCTTCGATGCTGGTAACCTCCGCCCGCTTGAGAACTTCAGTGTTGGTCACAAAGTCACTCCAGTGGATGTTGAGGATGGTGCGAAGGCAGCGCTGATGAAAGCGCTCAAGGAGTCGCAGGTGATGACGGTATAAAACCCACGATTCGGAGCCGTAGATGAGGGTTGTCATCACAACCGCTTTGTAAACATTGATCTTTGTGCCTTTTTTCAGATGCTTGTTGCTCCACACTCTTTTGTGCAGTCGGCCAAAGGCACGGTTTGCCTTTGCCAGCCTGTTGTCAATCTCCTTGTCGATCTTAGCATCTGAGGAGATGATGCACCCCAGGTAGCTGAACTGCTGGACTGTCTTCAGAACTGATTCACCCACAGTGATGCAGGGAGGGTGATAATCTTCCTGGGGTGCAGGCTGGTGGAGAACTTCTGTCTTCTTCAGACTAACTTCTAGGCCGAATAGCTTGGCAGCCTCTGCAAAGCAGGACGTCATATGCTGCAGAGCTGATGCCGAGTGGGAGACGAGTGCAGCATCATCAGCAAACAGTAGCTCTCGGATGAGTTTTTCCATTGTCTTGGAGTGGGCCTTTAGTCGCCTCAGGTTGAACAGGCTGCCATCGGTGCGATAGCGGATGTAGACACCATCGTCATCATCTAGATCTACTGTGGCTCTTTGAAGCATCATGCTAAAGAAGATCGTAAAGAGAGTTGGCGCGAGAACGCAGCCTTGCTTTACACCTGTGCCTATTGGGAAGGTCTCCAAGAGGTCGTTGCAGTGTCTGACTTGGCCTCGCTGGTCTTCATGTAGCTGGATGATCATGCTGAGGAACCTTGGGGGACATCCTAAACGTTCCAAGATTTGCCACAGGCCTTTCCTGCTAACGGTATCGAAAGCTTTGGTAAGGTCGACAAAAGTCACATACAGAGCCTTGTTCTGTTCCCTGCATTTCTCTTGGAGCTGCCTGAGAACAAATACCATGTCGGTGGTGCTCCTGTTAGCTCTGAAGCCGCACTGGCTCTCTGGGAGGAGTTCTTCTGCAATGGCGGGCACCAGTCTGTTCAGGAGTATTCTGGCAAGGATTTTGCCTGCGATGGAGAGCAGGGTTATCCCCCGGTAGTTGGAGCAGTCTGACTTTTCCCCCTTGTTCTTGTATAGGGTGATGATGATTGCATCGCGAAAGTCCTGTGGTAATTTGCCTTGTTCCCAGCAGGTGACAAGTACTTTGTGAAGTGAGCTATGTAGTACTGTGCCCCCATGCTTCCAGATCTCTGGTGGAATTCCATCAACTCCTGCTGCCTTGCCACTTTTCAGTTGCTTGATGGCTTTAACAGTCTCTTCTAGAGTGGGGATCTCATCCAACTCTGTTTTCACTGGTTGAAGTGGGGTGAGGTGAATTGCTGAATCTTGAACTACGCGGTTGGCACTGAAGAGAACCTGAAAATACTCCGACCACCGGTTCAATATGGATGCCTTGTCTGTGAGGAGCACTTGGCCGTCTGCACTACGCAAGGGACTCTGAGTCTGATATGATGGACCATATACTGCCTTCAGGGCTTCGTAGAACCCTCTTAAATCACCAGTGTCTGCACACAGCTGGGTTCTCTCAGCAAGCTTGGTCCACCACTCGTTCTGAATGTCTCGAAGCTTGCACTGGAGGTTGCTACATACAGCGCGAAAGGTTGCTTTTTTCCCAGGACAGGAGGGCTGAGCAAGATGTGCTTGGTAGGCAGATCTCTTCTTCGCCAGTAAATCTTGGATCTCTTGATTCTTCTCATCAAACCAGTCCTTGTTCTTCCTTGTGGAGAACCCGAGGACTTCTTCAGAGATCTGCAGGACGGTAGTTTTTAGGTGTTCCCAGAGTGCTTCTGGAGAAGGGTCTGTGGGGCAACTGGGGTCCTCAATTCTTGACTGGAGTTTTGCCTGGAAGGCAGCTTTAACTTCGGCTGACTGGAGACTGCCAACCTGAAACTTCCTCCGAGGGATACCTCCTCTCCTGGGTGTGGGTTTAAAGTGAAGACGGAGATTGCAGCGTACAAGACGATGATCCGTATGACATTCTGCACTGGGCATTACTCGGGTGTGTAAGACATCTCGAAGGTCTCTCTGGCGCACCAGAATGTAGTCGATAAGGTGCCAGTGCTTGGACCGTGGGTGCATCCAGGTTGTCTTCAGACTGTTCTTCTGCTGGAAGATAGTGTTGGTAATGGTGAGCTGGTGCTCCATGCAGAATTCTAGCAGGAGGCGCCCGTTGTCATTGCAGTTGCCAATGCCGTGTTTGCCAAGTACTCCTTTCCAGGCTTCCGAGTCTTTACCTACTCTGGCATTGAAGTCGCCAAGGATGATCACCTTGTCCTCTGTAGGGGTCTTCCGTACGAGGTTGTGTAGATCAGCATAGAACTTGTTCTTTTCTGCAGGATCTGCTTGAAGGGTTGGGGCATACACACTGAAGAGTGTTGCATGCTGCTTGTTTTGAAGTGGGAGGCGCATGGACATGATGCGATCTGAGTGACCAGTTGGCAGGTTTTCGAGTTTGGAAGCAATGGAGTTCCTGACCATGAAGCCAACGCCAGAAAGGCGGCTCTCAGCCTTTGACTTACCTGACCAGTAGAGGGTATAGCCAGCACCGTGTTCTTGAAGACTACCTTCCTCAGGGAAACGGACCTCACTGAGAGCTGCTATGTAGATATTCAACCTGAGAAGTTCGTGGGCAACTAGAGCAGAGCGTCGTTCAGGGCGACCACTGTCTACTGTGTCAAGCATGGTTCTGATGTTCCAACACGCAAGCTTTAGTCTTTGCACACTTTGTGAGGCAGGTGCATGCCTTTTCTTTGTTGTTATTTTTTGACCGCAAGTTAGGATGCCCGTTGACCGCGGCTAGCCAACTGGGGTGGAGGAGACGAGCTTTGTTTAGGCCACCTTTTCTAGGCCCCTCTCCGTGTGGAGCAAGCAGTGCTGTCCCTAGATAAGGCTGCTTGGTCGTTCAGGGTGCTGCCGAAAAATGCTTTCGTCTCCGGGTTAGCATCAGGCGACCAATACCCTGAACCGCCTACATGCAGGATCGGGACTGCAGCTTCCAGTGGCACCTTCCACCTGCCGTTTCGCCCCTTGCCCATCGCTGCAGGACTTGATGCGTTGTGGGTTGTGTATGTGGATATGCCCTTCAGGCCTGTGCAGAGGAATTTTTTAGGTGAAGCCCAGTGTGCGCGGTACTGGCTCCACCCTTTCACCTGGGGGTCATCTGCCATGGCCCAGTAAGCCGGGACGCCGGCAGCGAGTCCTCCAGGTGGTAGGTGTTACATTAACGAGCTCTATCTGCCCGGGTTTGATGTTAGAGTTTTCCTTCTCTTAGGCTGGCAAGGTTGGTGGGCCCAGCCTGCCCATCCGGTTATACCGCCGGACAATTCGGTCGCACCATGACGTAGCAAACTCTGTGAAAAACGGGGGGGACCAGCGAGAAGGTGTTGCTACGGATGCAGTAATGCAGGAGAGGCCATTGCAGTGACCATCTGCCAGGCATAGCCAGACAGTGACCACGCGGCATTCACTACACCGGGAGAGGAGAGGCTATGTATTGCGCATACACTTTCCCTGGGGGGGTAGGGTACCCAGAGGGAGCCCACCCCCCCCCCCCCACCCCTGAATCTTGTAGTGCACTAGGGAAAAACTGAAAGAGAATTTACTAACATTAGTAAATTTACTAAGATTAGTAGAAAAGTAAATTTTGCAGAGGGGTTAAAACTGGAACTAGAAAATGATTTTATGGTAAATGTATAACAAAAATGGTAGTTGAGAGTTTAAACAGGGCAAGCAGAGAAAAAAGGAGAACAATGAAGACATTTGAATTAAAATAGCCCAGTCAGTTTTAGTCAAGTTTTTTATTTTATAGTTTGCTTCCTCTTACTTAAAGGACTTCTAATTTATTAAAGCTGTTTTGTTTTAATAGCCAGCCAGCTGCAAGAGCTTTTATTGTCTGGAAGTTTTTGGGTTGGTTGCTTTAAAAACTCTCTGGTACAGCATTGCTGATAGATCACAGAAAATAAGTAAAATTCCCCCTGGCATTTTATTACTGAGTTTTGTGGAAAAAACGGGGGAGAAAAAACCACACCAGCAAAATTTCCTGTGACAGAAAGACTTGCACCTTAGCTGAGGGTAAACAGTTCTACACACAGTTAAAAGATGCATTCACCACTTCAAACTGCTTAAGAACATAATGTAATGTAATGTAAAATTTTATTTGTATCCCGCCCTCCCCCGCCGAAGCAGGCTCAGGGCGGCTAACAACATTTAAGGTGAACAACACAATAAAACAATAAATTCATATTAAATTCACATTAAAACCAATCAATGATTAAAACATTCCTAGATCTGATACTGGCGGTAAACATTATTAATCTGGCGGTAAATATTAGTCATTGGTGAACGCCTGTTTAAAGAGAACGGTCTTGCAGGCCCTGCGGAACTGGTCTAGGTTCCGCAGGGCCCGCACCTCCTCTGGGAACTGATTCCAGAGTTGTGGGGCCGCAGCGAAAAAGGCCCGAGTGCGGGTGCTTTGAAGTTTGACTTCTTTTGGCCCAGGGATATTCAGTCTGTTTTTTCCCACTGACCTCAGTGCTCTCTGGGGCTCATATGGGGAGAGACGGTCCCTCAGGTAGGTCGGTCCTTGGCCATATAGGGCTTTAAAGGTTATGACCAGCACTTTGTACTGGATCCGGTATACGATCGGCAGCCAGTGCAGTCCGCGCAGCCCTGGCCGTATATGCTCCCATCTTGGGAGACCAAGTAACAGCCTGGCCGCCGCATTCTGCACTAGCTGCAGCTTCCGGGTCTGGTACAGAGGCAGCCCCATGTAGAGAGCGTTACAGTAGTCCAGTCTTGAGGTGACCGTCGCATGGATCAACATTGCTAGGTCCCGACGCTCTAGGAAAGGGGCCAACTGCCTCGCCCGCCTCAGGTGGAAGAATGCTGACTTGGCAGTGGCTGTTATCTGGGCCTCCATTGATAGTGAAGGCTCCAGTAAAACACCCAGGCTCTTTACCCGCTGTGCCGTCTTCAGCGGCGCCCCGTCAAAGGCCGGGAGGGATATTTCCTTCCCCAGAGTGCCACGACCCAAATGGAGAACCTCTGTCTTCGCTGGATTTAACTTCAGCCCACTCAGTCTAAGCCACGTTGCAGCAGCCCGCAAAGCCTGATCCAGGTTCCCCGGGGCGGAGGCAGGCCGGCCGTCCATTAGTAGATAGAGCTGGGTGTCATCTGCATATTGATGGCAACCCAGCCCAAATCTCCGGGCAATCTGGGCGAGGGGGCGTATATAGATGTTAAATAACATCGGGGAGAGAACTGCTCCCTGGGGCACCCCACAATCAAGTGTGCGCCTCTGGGATCGCTCACCCCCAATCGCCACCCTCTGTCCCCGACCCATGAGGAAGGAGGAAAGCCATTGTAAGGCCAGCCCCTCAACCCCTATGTCGGCGAGGCGGTGGATCAGCAACTGATAAGAGCCCTGCTGGATCAGACCAATGGTCCATCTAATCTCAGAGTGGTCAACCAGTTCCTCTGGGGGGGCCAACAACAGAGTATAGAAACTGAGGCCTTCCTCTGAAGTTTCCTGCTTATTCTCCTAGCTTAGTGCCTCTGAATGTGGAGGATCCCCCCAGTCAACATGACTATTAGCCATTGATAGATTTGTCCTCCATGATTCTAATCTAGGCTTCCCAAATCCCCCGCCTTGCCTGGGGACCCCCGATTTGGAGCCTTCTCCCCCCGCTAGCCAAAAATCTGGAAAGCGGGGGGGAATGGCGGCCCTTCCTATCCAGCCCCGATCTCAGCAGCTTCTCCTTGCCCTGCCCTTCCCACCCAGCCCCGATCGCAGCAGCCTTTCTTCAGTTTTCCCAGGCTGCTTCCCGCCCTTACCTAAAATTGCTAAGGAAACCGCCATCATAAACATAAACAGCAAACATAGCATTAGCACTTTACTAATTTTAATTTAATCAACTTTTAATGCTTACACAGAATTTTAATTAAAATGTTTACAATGTTTAAATGTATTTTTATCTATTTCTGTATAACTAAACCTAAATTGTGTTGTTAGCCACCCTGAGCCTGCTCCGGCGGGGAGGGCGGGATACAAATAAAATTTTGTTGTTGTAATCAGCTGGCTGGTGGAGGGGGGGGAGAGGGAGCCCCGCCCGCAAAGGACCATGTGCCTTTGCACCTCCAGAGGCTTGACGTGAAAGGCTTCAATTTAAGATGGTGTGTCTCTGTTTCTGTGAAGAAGCTGGCAGAAAATGGTGAGTAGAGAGGCTGATCTGCTGCTTCAGATTGGCCAGAAAGGGGGAGGGGGGGAGAGGGGGAAACGTCTTCATTATTCCCTATGTGATCAATTCTCATAGGGTATAATGGGGAATTGTTCTGGAGGTTTCGGGGGCTCTGGGGGAGCTGTTTTTTGAGGTAGAGGCACCAAATTTTCAATATAGTATCTAGTGCCTCTCCCCAAAGTACCCCCCAAGTTTCAAAACGATTGGACCAGGGGGTCCAATTCTATGAGCCCCAAAAGAAGGTGCCCCTATCCTTCATTATTTCCTATTGAAGGAAGACATTTAAAAAGGTGTGCTGTCCCTTTAAATGTGATGGCCAGAACTCTCTTGGAGTTCAATTATGCTTGTCACACCCTTGTTCCTGGCTCCGCCCCCAGTGTCTCCTGGCTCCACCCCCAAAGTCTCCTGGCTCCACCCCCAAAGTCCCCAGATACTTCTTGAATTGGACTTGGCAACCTTATTCTAATCCCCATTTAAAGCTGTTTATTCCTGTGGCCATCACTACATTCTCTGGCAGCGAATTCCACATTTTAATCACTCTCTGTGTAAAGTAATATTTCTTTTTGTCTGTCCTGAACCTACTGCCAATCAGTTTCACTGGATGCCCTTGGGAGAGGGAGAAAAAATTATTTTTGTTCATTGCATACATAATTTTATAAATTATCATGTTGCCCCTTAGTTGTCTCTTTTCTCAACTTAAAAGTCCCAGACTCTTTCCTCATAGGAGAGATGTTCTCCTCCGCACTTTTTCTATCTCTGCTGCGTCTTTTTTGATATACCGTGACCAAATCTGTACACGCTATTCCAAATGAGGCTGCACCATGCATCTATACATGGGCATTCCAATATTGTTCATTTTATTCCCAATCCATTTCCTAATAATCCCTAGCATAGAGTGTGCCTTTTTTTCACTTCTGCAGCATACTGCAGCACACTTTCATTGAGGTACTCACTATGACCCCAAGATCTTTTCCCCTCTCAGTCTCAGCAAGTTCAGACCCCACTAGCCTATACTTGAAGTTGGGATTTTGTGTCCCAGTGTGCATCACTTTACACTTACCAACATTGAACTTCATTTGTCACATTGTTGCCGACTCACCCAGTTTGTGGAGGTCCTATTGGAGCTCTTCACAGTCAGCCTTGATTTTCACCTTCCTGAATAATGTTGTGTCATCTGCAAACTTGGCCACTACACTTCTCACCTCTAGTTCCAGATCACTGATGAATAAATTAAATACCAGTCCCAATATTGATACTTATGGGACCCCCATACTTTTCTCCATTGTAAGAACTGTCTATTGATTCCTGCTCTTTGCCATTGATTCCTACTCTTTGCTTCTTGTCATTTAACCAGTTTTCAATCCATAAGAGAAACCATCCTCTTATCCCATGACTGCTAAACTTATGCAGGAGTCTTTGGTGTACCTTGTCAAAAGCCTTTTGAAAGACCCAAGTATGCAATGTCTACTGGGTCACCATTGTCATGTGCTTGTTCACTTTCTCAAAGAACTCCAAAATTATGGTGAGACAGGACTTCCCTTTGCAGAAGCCATGCTGATTTTCCCTCAGCAAGCGTTGTCCCTCTGTATGCCTCTCTTTGATTACAGTTTCTACTGATTTACCAGGAACAGACATTAGGCTGACCGACAAGTAATTTCTTGGTTCCCCTCTGGATCCTTTTTTAAAAATTGGTGTCACATTTGCTACTCTCTAGACTTCTGGTACAGCAGCTGAATTTATGTAGGCCCACTGCACCAAAACCACAATGCAACAAAACCAACATGCAAAATCTGATTGGATTTAAAAGATTCAACATGCCATGTTTCTGTGAGGGTCTCTGTTAAACAAGTAAGCTTTTGTTCAAAAAAGAAAAATAAGAATTGCTGGCTTATGGTAACAGCTGAAATGAGGACTTATTACACTTTGTAATGAAGACTTCCTACTGACTTTCCTGAAATGAATTTTAATTTGGTTTTATATGTTGTGGCAATATTAGGATATTATCTGCTGTGTTTTTCACAGATAACTTAAAAGAGGAGGAAAGATCTGAGGTCAGATCATTCAGAAGAATGGGTGGTGAAACTAGAGTTTCTCTGCATCCTTTATACATGATTTCCTTGAGGTGGTGGCAAAATCAAGCACTTTCATTGGTAGGAACTTTTCTGCATGAACTATTTGCTTGTGAACTGTCACTGTCTCTGGCCTCCCATTGGCTGACTCCCCTGCCCTTGCCTACTGCAGGCCCAGGAATGTTGAACAAACTGCCAAAACAGTTTTACCTCAAAGACAGACACATCGATGCTTCTCTGTGTCTTCTCTGTCAACCAGCCTCAGAAAGGCCTGCCATTCTTCTGCGACCTCTCAAAAGGCATCCTGGCTGCCGCCAGCAACAGACCTCTGCCACCCCATCAATGGCCCACACAGATGGCCTTCTAGCACACGCAGCCTCTGAAAGCTGCCAAAATAGCCAGGGAGCCACTACTGCCACTCTAATGTGACTAGGCAGCAAGATCTGCCACCACCAGGAGCGTTTCCTCGGAGGGTATGGCTGTTCCACCTTGACTGTCTTTCCTGGCTCTTTCCTGTCACTCCCTCTCTGTCTCCTCCCCTCAGTCTTGTTCCAGGATGGTTGGCTGAGAAGGTGATAGGGTTGTTCACTCTAGGTTGGGAAATTCCTGGAGATTTGAGGGGTGGAGCCTGGAGAGGGTGGGACCTCAGGCAGGTACAATACCATAGACTCTAAACTGACAATTTCCTCCTGGGGAACCATTATTCCTAATCTCCATCTGAGGGCTAGAGATCACTCAGAATTACAACTAATTTCCCCTAGAGATCACTTCCCCTGGAGAAAATGGCTGATTTTCAGGGTGGACTCTGCGTCATTATACCCAGCTGAGGTCGCTTCCCTCCTGCTTTGGTCTCCACTGTGAAGAAAGACTGTCCTATTCCTATGTAGAGGCTGCAGGGTGGGGTAGGAGATGGAAAGCTGAAGTCAGATCAGTTCCCCTACAGAAAACAGCCACCTTGAGGCACATACTCTATGGCAGGGTTTCCCAAACTTTTCTTTCCCGTGGCCCGGTTATTTTTACACTTCTCCTTAATGGCCCACTAAAATTTGGGGGTGGAGCCAGGAGACTTTGGGGATGGAGCCGGGAGACAGGAATTATGTCATTTCCTGCAGTGTCAAGGACCAACTGATGTCACTTCCGGGGCACACTGAACCAAAACTCCACCTTTACCTGTGATGTCACTTCCAGGGCACTCCCCCAAACCTGCCTCTTCTTCGGAAGTAAATTCATTTTCAGAAAAATCTCTCTGAAACTCATGCTGAACCAAAATGGGGGTGGAAAGTGGGTGGTCCTCTCTTTCCACCCTACACCTGCATGCACCTATCTGTTTGTGTGTTCTTCTCTAGCTTGCAAGCACTCCTAATGCCCATGTTCAATTGCCTGCACCACCTACACATCCCTTCCTCAACAGCACTGGCCAGTGTATGCAGTTGGGAGTGCTGTTGCCATTGCCATCAGGAATGCCAGCACTGTGTACCACCCACACAGGGCCCTGGCAGCTGCTGTAACTCAAAATATGCTGACACATTTAGTAGGCCCTTCCTTTAGCTGCTACTACTGGAACCCTGCCTCAAGTTACAACCAAGCTTGCTTGGTTTCAAGAAAATCTTTCGACAGCTATTTTTCATACTTTTCTTTAGTTGAAACACGCGAAAATTGCTGGGAAAGGTAGCAGAGAATTGTATTGCAATTAATGAATTAATTTCAAGTTATATGAAGTTCATACAAGCTTTTCTGCAGTTTTCCCAAAAAGGATATTTATGAGGGGCTTGCAGCTTTTTACTGGCTGTGTTTCCCATGCCTTTAAAAGCAACCTGTTGTGCAGATACTTAGCCAGTGAACTGCTTTCATCCTTTTTAATATCTACAGGAGGAGTTTAATTTTGGTGTCAGATAGCTGTTAAAAGCAGGACCAGTAAAATGGTGCCAAGTTCATAGTACCATCTCTTCCAGTGCTGTTGAGATATACCGTAGTAATCTCCAATAATCTCTTTCTGCCCCACACCTCTTACTCTCACTCACTCACACAGAGATCTCATAGAAGGCCACCTGGCTACAACTGGGGTGCCAACTTTTAATTGGCAGAGCTCCTATGTCAGCAACAACAGTATGATGAACAAAAAAGTTTCATCCAGTAAAAATGGAAGGAAAGAAAGAAAGGGAAAGAAAGAAAGGGGAAGAATGAAATGGAAGGAAAGGAAAAGAAAGGCATGGAAAGAAAAACATAAACATAAGAGGAGCCATGTTGGATCAGGCCTGTGGACTATCCAGTTCAAAATTCCCTCATACAATGCCCAAAAAGCGCCAGAATGTCCACCAGTGGGGCCAGGGCACTAGAAGTCCTCCCACTGTTGCTTCCCCCCCCCCTTCCAGCACCAAGAATACAGACAGAGCATCACTTGCAGCGAAAGAAAGAGAGAAAGAAAGAATGAAAGAAAAGGGGGCAAAGGAAAAAAAAGCCTTCCTCACCATCAGATGACCCCAGCCAGCAAAAATTCTGCCCAGGGGTCATTTGGTAAAAATAATAGCTACTGGAATGTCCACTCCCCACCCCTTCCAGCTGAAAAAACACACACACACCCTTCTTTGCTGCCCAGGCCTCCCGGGGAAATCTCACCAAAAGAACATACTGCAAGGCACATGAAAGCTCATACCTTGAAGAACACTTCATGGGTCTAAAGTGCCAGTGGATGCTAGCTTTTCTCTCAAACACTGGGAGCGGGGGAGAAGGAAGGAGAGGCAGCCCAGCTCCTCTCTGCACAACACACAGAGGGGGCAGAGCTAGCTTTGGCTTTTCTTGTGACCCAGTAGTGAGGCTTCCGTGGCCTGGTACCGGGTCACGACCGGTACCAAGCCAGGCAAAACACCCCAGATCATGCCATAAGTTCACACTGATGCTAAACACCACGAGGCTGAATATGACAAGAAAAGGTGGCAAAAATGCACCGCAAACAGACACTGCACTGTTTCAACATCTGTGTGACTGTCGTCACCCCCCCCCTTCCCATAATTATTCTTCCTTATCTCGATTCTGAGCCTTTTTTGGGGCTTTGAGCCACTGCAGACATGGGGACACACACATATGCAGGGGAGGAGTCAGCATCTGTTTTAGCTGTGGGGTTGGTGGAAAAACAGCAAGAGTGGGGAAGTGCGTGAATGGCAACGGTTAGGGGATGGGAAGACAGTAAGGATGCAGGTGACTGAATGTCATGGCTTGGAGGGATAGTGATGTGCCAAGGATGTGGGGGTACTTGAGAGGAAGAGGTGGTTGGGGGAGTATTAGGATGGGGGGTGGGAAGATTCGAAGGATGGGTGGAGTGAATGCCTTGATTTGGGTGGGTGAATGGGAAGACAGCAAGGGGCGGCACTCACCCAGAGCCTCTTTCTAGAGTCCGTTGTATTTTTCTTCACAATGGGCCTTATTCCTAGTTTTATTATAAATGCTCCACAGAGTCCAGAAAGGTAGATTGTGGTAGTTGAGCTGGTTCTAAGAGCCCCACGGCGTAGAGTGGTAACGCTGCAGTACTGCAGTCTGAACTCTCTGCTCACGACCTGACTTCGATCCTGGCAGAAGCTGGTTTCAGGTAGCTGGCTCAGGTTGACTCAGCCTTCCATCCTTCCAAGGTCGGTAAAATGAGTACCCAGCTTGCTGGGGGGGGGCGGGGAATGTAGATGACTGGGGAAGGCAATGGCAAACCACCCCGTAAAAAGTCTGACATGAAAACACTGCGAAAGCAACGTCACCCTAGAGTTGGAAACGACTGGTGCTTGCACAGGGGACTACTTTTTTTTTTTTAACCTGAGTTGGTTCTGCAGAGCAGAAAGACATTCTGCATCTTTGAGCAAGTTAATTTTGTTTATATAAGGGTACATGAAACCTGGCTTAAGGTTTTTTTCTTTGTGCCTCTATTCAGTCTTCAGCCTCTGCACTTTTATGCAGAGATGTAGAGTGGAATTTTTTTTCCAGAGCTTTATTTTCCTATGGAAACATTTCCATGCCTAAATATTCATAAAATTAAAAATAATGAATATTTGCCATTACCACTAGAGTGAATTGTGTGAAATGATTCACCAGTGGAATCCACTAGTAGCTGTGAATCTTTCCCACATCCTTCTCCCAGTAGTCTTTTCTGGCCTGGGAAAGCATATTCCTGGGGTTATGGTACCTGCACAGGCTAATAGTGATTTGGGTTGACAGGTTGTAGCGGAAATGGGAAGGGGTCAAAATTGATCTGTGCAGCTTTGATTTACAGTTTATGGTTTGTTTGTTTTTTTTAAAAAAAGCTCAAATCACTGTTTCTGTTCTTATTGGTTCATGGTACTACTTTTGAGGTATTAAACAGCAGTCTCCCTCTGCCATTATTATACTGAGAGCTATGGGTAACTGGGTGGCATCTTAGGGTTGCCAAGTCCAATTTAAGAAATATCTGGGGACTTTGGGGGTGGAGCCAGGAGCCTTTGGGGGTGGAGTCAGGAGACATTAGGGGTGGAGCCAAGATCAAGGCTGTGACAAGCATAATTGAACTCCAAAGGGAGTTCTGGCCATCACATTTAAAGGGACGGCACACCTTTTCAATGCCTTCTTTCCATAGGAAATAATGAAGGATAGGGGCACCTTCTTTTGGGGCTCATAGAATTGGACCACCTGGTCCAATCTTTTTGAAACTTGGGGGGTATTTGGGGGAGAGGCACTAGATGCTATACGGAAAATTTAGTGCCTCTACCTCAAAAAACAACCCCCACTCATATTAGCCGTAGTAAGAACTGTTGCTGTATAACCCAGCTTTTAATAAGTGAACACTTTTTACTTCTATGGATTAGTTATGGGCCAGTGGTAGAACATCTGCATTATGTGTAAAAGTCCCTAGGTAGCATATGGCAATAAAATGTTTCTCTGCCAAAGAAGCAAGTAATGCATAGGTCAGCCAGCAAAAAGGGTACTGGGCTAGACTCAGCACGAGACACTGTATGTATGTATCATCAATATATCCAATTCTCAGCATGATTCTTACATCCAGAAACTGGAGCCATGAATTGACAAAACAGATCTTTCTACAAACCTGAGAATGGTATGCAGAAAAATCGGAAAGCTAAAGAAAAATACTCTGGGTGGTTTGTGGCCATTGCTAGGCAATCACAACACTATTGCCAGGTAAAGCCTTGGTTTCTCTCAGTAAAAGCACTGGGACAAGGCAGCACTCTTTCCAGGGCTGTTTGGCCTTTGAGAGAGGACTCATCATGGTCAGACCTGTAATAAATCCCTAGTCCAAGGGTGTTTGCTTAATGGGGCTGCAGAACACAAAATTACAAAATCCTGACAATGTGAACCTTCACTCACCAGTCTGGTAAGGTGCCACCAACCCCTTTTACCATCCCAACAGCCAGAAGACAAGAGGCAAACTTCTAACCTTCCTGGAACTAAACAAGAAAGTCAGCCCTGCAAGGTTGGACACTTGCAAAAATGAGTTTCCACAAACAATTAAACTGTAGGCAAGCACTTGGCCTAGGAACTGAAATTAGGATTGAAGCCACTTGAGCACAAAAGTTCACAAATATAATTAAAAATAGATTTATTTAAAGTGTGCAAGAATATTTCAAAAGAGAACAAGCAGCAGGAAATCAGATCAATAAAGTTATTTGTATGAGACTAACTACACAAAAATACAAATTGCAAGATGTTACCATTCCAAAGTTGCTCAGCAAGCAAAGTCTGTCTCCAGAGTTTGCATGGGCAGAGTGTCTGATCCATGTCAAGTAGGTTTCAAAGAATGCATCCAAAATCAAGGAGCAAGAAGCTACTCATGCCTTGCCAGTTGTGAACTGCTAATTGAAAAGGCTAACACTGAAGATGAAAGGATCCAACGTGGTTTGGGTCTGTAAGGAGTGGAAAGTGGTCTAAAGGCCCCACCAGCGTGACTACCGCCAGGCCAGTCAGGGACACTCACAAGCTGCTGCCGCGGGAGATTGCCGCCCGAGTGGAGTGGAGCGGCGCCGAGGAGTGCGCGACGGCGCCAACGTCAGGCCAGCCAGGGACACTCACCTGCTGCTGCCGTGGGAGACTGCCGCCTAGGCTTCCCAACCCTCCCGCCCTGGCGGGGGACCCCAGGTTTTCCAGCCTCTTCCCCCGCTCCCCAAAAAAACGGAAGCGGGGGAAGGGGGAGCTAGCCTGGCGTTGGCGCCGTCGCACCCGCCTCGGTGCCGCTGCACTCTGCTCCACTCCGTTCGGGCGGCGCGGCAGTCTCCCGCGGCAGCAGCAGGTGAGTGTTCCTGGCTGGCCTGGCGTTGGCGCTGTCGCGCCCTCCTCGGTGCCGCTGCACTCCGCTGCACTCCGCTCGGGCGGCGCAGCAGTCTCCCGCAGCAGCAGGTGAGTGTCCCTGGCTGGCCTGGCGTTGGCGCCGTCGTGCCCTCCTCGGTGCCGCTGCACTCCGCTCGGGCGGCGCGGCAGTCTCCCGCAGCAGCAGCAGGTGAGTGTCCCTGGCTGGCCTGGCGTTGGCACCATCACGCCCTCCTCGGTGCCGCTGCACTCCGCTCGGGCGGGGCAGCAGTCTTCCGCAGCAGCAGGTGAGTGTCCCTGGCTGGCCTGGCGTTGGCGCCGTCGCGCCCTCCTCGGTGCCGCTGCACTCCGCTCGGGCGGCGCAGCAGTCTCCCGCAGCAGCAGGTGAGTGTTCCTGGCTGGCCTGGCGTTGGCGCCGTCACACCCTCCTCGGTGCCGCTGCACTCCGCTCGGGCGGCAGTAGGGTTCCCAAGTCCAACCCCCAAAATATCTGGGGACTTTGGGGGTGGAGCCAGGAGACTTTGGGGGTGGAGCCAGGAGACAATGGGGTGGAGCTAGGGGGAGGGGGGAAACGGCGAGCCGTCCCTGCGCAGCTGACGCCTCTTCTCTGCTCGCCGTGGTTGCTCCTCCGAGATGGGCTCAGGCTGAGCCCATCTCGGAGGAGCAGCCACGGCGAGCGGAGAAGAGGCCACCGCGTCGCTGCCACCTCGCCCGCTTCACCTCTGGGGTGGAAGCGGAGGGGTGTGTGGAGGCGGGCCGGGGGCATGGCAAGCCACGAGTCCGGGTCCTAGAAGGGCCCGGATTCGCGGCTCGCCATGCTCCTGGCCTGCCTTGCCCTCCCCTGCGCTGCTGCCACCTCTTGGCTGCTCAGCCTGGGCTCATCTTGGAGGAGCAGCTGCGGTGGGAGGGGAGGGGGCAGCAGCGGCGCAGCACGGCGGCCTCGCCGGCTCCAGGATGCGGTGGCTGGGCATGCTCCCCAGCGCTGTTTCCACCCCCTCCCCCCGCTTCCATTTTTGGGGGGAGCAGGGGAAGAGGGTGGAAATCCTCGGGTCCCCCACCAGGGCGGGAGGGTTGGGAAGCCTACTTGGAGGCCTCACATCCAAATACTAGTCAGGGCTGACTCTGCTTGGCATCTGAGATCTGACAAGATTGGGCTAGCCTGCACTATCCAGGTCAGGGCAGATTCTTGTTTATACAAAGTTTATTTCTGAAATCTAGGCTCAAAGGAATAGATAAAACTTCAGGGTATAGAAGTGGATGACAAGCTGTGGTGTACTTGGGGAGGGATGTTAGCTCAGTGGTAGAGCATCTGCTTAGTAAGCAGAAGGTCCCAGGTTCAATCCCCAGCATCTCCAACTAAAAAGAGCCACTGCCAGTCTGAGTAGACAATACTAACTTTGATGGACCGAGGGTCTGATTCAGTATAAGGCAGCTTCATACGTTCATATACTGTATGTACTTTGTAATGGTCACTTAAAACTGATATGCCTTTGATCTACTGATTTTGGTGTAAAATTGAGGTGAAGAATTGTTCTGAGTTTTAGCTTTTGGTGGTCTTGCTAAAGAGGTTTTCAAGTTTTTAGAATTAAAATTAGATTGTAATGATTAGTGGGTTTTTAAAAAAATATTTGTCCAGAGCAGATTTAGAGCAAGTTCTTTATCTTTTTGCCAGGAATATGGTAGTTGTCTAGATTCAACTAGTTCTCATTAAAGCACTGAAATACATACTAAATTCTAATAGTCAGGTGTGGCCCAATCTGTAGGTAATAAATCCATGGATTAAGGCCACACTGACACAAAACAGATGGTTCTACAGACTTGAGTGACCCTCTCAGGTTTGCAGATTTTTTTTTTTTAAAGTAGGAGGTTACAAACATACCAAAAACAGAGAGAACAGTTGATTGTGCAAGTGCAGAGAACTGTTCTCAGCAGGCAGGCAAATAGGAAGCGACAGGAGAGGAAAACAGATTAGGGGGCATGTAAAAATTAGGAAAACGCAGGCATCTGGGTGAATTGTTGCTGCAGGTCCAAGTTATTTACACTTACAAAGCAGAGAAAGTTCAAGATAAAAGACTCATTGTGCCAACTGGAAAGAAAATGTAGACTAAATCATTGCCCTCTGAGTAGAAAATCTCACCTTCTTCTTTGTCTCTGTTTGCAGCGTGTCATCCAGGCCTACAAGAATGGACTTATCCTTAAAGGAAATGCAAGTCTGGGAAGATGGGACTTCGTTGGCTCCTTCTTCTTCTCTGTTTCTGCGGTAACTACCATTGGTAGGAATTCTTTTGTGTCTCTTCTGAGAAAATTCTATAAAGAAATCCTGAAAGTATAACCTTCTACCTTCTTTCTGGGTCTTCAAGCAGCAATATTAGTGTCATGTCTAGAGAAATATCTGTTTTCCTCCCTCCACTGGTTTGTTTTAAAGACATCAAGCTAATCTGCTTTATAACCAGAGAGTTACATTATCTCTACCCATGTTTGTCAGCAGTGTCATGGTCTACATTAGGAAATTCGAAGATATTCTTATGCCATCCTTTGGGATTATGTGGATTCCATCTATTGGTAGAGAGAGGAGGGAATCAGTATTCTTACACTTGTGCCTCACATACATACTAGGAATAGGTGATCGGATTCCTTCAGGAACCAACACTGTTTGATGTTTAGTTGGCTGGAATAAGGGAATAGGGCGTTTTGAGATAAGGAAAGGGAGTAAGTTTAGGCAATGAATTTGGGGAGATTATAGCTGCCACCATCATTACACCTCTACCATAGCTTGTTGTGTCCTGCCTCAGAGTTGGAGCAGTGAATGCTCCTTTCTTCCCTTACCTATCTTCAAGCACACTGGGGCAAACCAAGCATGTCCCATTGGACTTCCCAAACTCGCAATCCTATAATGCCTCCTGTTGAGATTCTACTGTTTGTAATGCGTGTTATGGTATTCTCTTTCTAGGAAAACTTTACAGAACTTACTCTTTTTAGAACTATTCCATAAATAATATGGTCGCCTGGTACTGGATTGTGGACAGACAGCATGGGCAGAAAGCTGTGTATGTCTCTAGAGAACCTTTGGAGGAAATCTCTAAAAGTAAGAAATAGTGTGAAGGGCCTGTGATAAAGGCTGCTGCCTAATGGCCTGTAAGCTCAAACACCATCCAAAAGGCGCTATAATGCCTGGAGTCAAGGCTGATCACTATAGCTTCATAGCCATTCTGACCCTATGAGAAGAAAAAAAATCCTTGCAGAAAGTGAAAAGCTGTAGATTTTTTTTTAGAACATTTATGTTCCACATCTTTAAAATTCACCCACTATAGGTTTTAGTATTCAGCAATGAGAATACTGCTTTCTCACTGGTGGCATAAGCCACAATTACATTACTAGAGAAAGGATCCAACTATCTTTATTTATAACAAATATTAATCATATTTGGTGTAGTGGTTAAGTGTGCAGACTCTTATCTGGGAGAACCAGGTTTGATTCCCCACTCCTTCACATGCACCTGCTAGAATGACTGTGTGTCAGTCATAACTCGAGAATGACCTTGGGTCAGTCATAGCTCTGTCAGAAGCTGTTCTACTCAACAGAAGTGTCTGTCAGAGCTCTCTCAGCCCCACCTACCTCACAGGGTGTCTGTTGTGAGGAGAGGAAGGGAAAGGAGATTGTGAGTCACTCTGAGACTTCTTTGGGTAGTGAAGGGGGTGGGGTGTAAATTCAATCTCTTCTTCTCTTCTAATAAAGAGATGCAGCTCAGCTATAAATTGTTCCTGTGACAGTCATCCCTTGCTCTTTTTGAACTCTTATGTTAAGAGCCCTAATGTGTTCTGCATACATCTGAGGGTGTGATACATTTCCAGATCTACATCACACAACGCAGTTCTCTTTGATTTGTTCAGTCTCTGGGTGCACCCGCATCCCACACAAACTAGATATTGCTGTTCAGTTTCCTAGCACAAGTGCTCAGTCAGACTATAGAAAGCTTTCTATGGGCTTTAAGAGAAATATCCTCTTGTGGTTATTTTTCAAATGCTGCTGAGTTTCACATTTTGAATATGGGCATTTAGAGCACCAGTGTTTTACCATATCTGGCTCTGCTCTAGTTGCACATAGAGCTGTTGATTGGGAAATCTGGATTGTTTGGGTCTTTTGGAGCAGAAAGGGTTATGCGCAGGTGGGCAGATCTTTTCTATGCACCTTGTCTATGCTTATTTCTTCAGAGCCTCTTTGTCTACTCTTCTAGGTGTTTTCCTTGCAACCAGATCATTACTGAATTGGAGCGCAACTGGGAGAAAAATAGGGATGTTGCCAAAGTTCACTCAACCCACTAGTTCAGTTTGAAAATCTCACTTTCTGACATGGCTGTCCCTATTGAAGAGGAAATTGCAACCATCTCCCCCCCCCCCACACTAGCTTACTAACGAAAATTTGATAGTACTGTTATCTTTAAAGCTGACATCAGTTTTGTGTCCATTTCATATAAATGATATAAGTAAAGCAAACTGAGAATTCATCTTAACAAAGTGGAACAATAGCATGAATAAGAAGACATGCATCAACAATGTACAAAAACAGGCAGAAAGGCACAAGGATCCCTGGAAGAAAGCATTATTCAAAGAAAGTCTGTGAGGAAATAAACTAGCACTCTGGGGAGGAGGCAGTAGCACCCCAGATTCCTTTTGCTCTTATAATTAGAGCCCCGCCCCCACTCAGTCTGACCCTGATTTGCTTCTCTTGTTATATTTTACAGTGTAAAAATAACTCTTATGTGCTCATGTCTGTTGGCCTGCAAACCAATATACACATCTGGAAGTAACTTATACTTCTAGATGCACCCAAGCAGTGCAACAATTCTTACAGTGATATATCCACATACAGATAGATCCAAGTGGGCAGCCATGTCGGTCTGAAGCAATAGAACAAAGCAAGAATCAAGTTTCATCTTTAAGACCAGCAAAGTTTTATTAAGAATGTAAGCTTTTGTGTGTTCTACACACACTTCATCAGACAAGGAATCAGGTACAGTGAGCAGAGCTACATATAGCTGGTAGGCAGACATTCTCACATTTTGACATGTTACTGTTTTATTGGTTTCTCATGCTACCCAGATCAAAGGCTTGCTCAATTTGTTAATTTTGCTATTCTGTCATTGGATTTTAAATTTGTACCATTTTGCATTATAAACCACTGCCTACCAGCTATATGTAGCTCTGCTCACGGTACCTGATTCCTCGTCTGATGAAGTGTGCATAGAGCACACGAAAGCTTACATTCGGAATAAAACTTTGTTGGTCTTAAAGGTGCAACTTGACTCCTACTATGTCCACATACAATTTCATACTTGATGGGTGTAAAAGAACATCCTTTATCTTTTTCTTTTTACAAGGCTCTAGTTGAGCCACAAGATGGCAGTATAACATCATTCTATGCCTGAATTTTCACTGCATTTGTATTACCCATACCAAATTGCGTTAATTTCAAAACCAGCAGGAAAATCCCAAATAAGAATTTGCATGTAGATTAACTTGAACAGACCAGCAGATTTGGAGCACTGATACAATCCAGAATGTAGCATCTTGGATGCCTACATGGAACCATAAAATATCCTTTTTCTTCTTTACATACAACTGCCAACAGTTGTCCCTAACTCAGCCTTCCCAAATTGTGATGTTAATTGCTGCACAGTTGTTGTGCTTCCCGTGAGCAGCTATTCCAACATTTTGCAGTACCCTGCTAAACAGAGTTACAACCTTCTAAGCCCACTGAATCCTGACCTGGATAGCCCAAGCTAGCCTGATCTCAGCAGATCGCAGATGCTAAGAAGGGTTGGTTGGCCTTGACTAGTATTTAGATGAGAGACCTCCATGGAATACCAGAGTCACTATGCAGTGGCAGGAAAGGGCAAACCACCTCTGAACATCTTGCCTTGAAAGCTCTATGGGGTCACCATAAGTCAGCTGTGACTAAAAGTCCATTGAAGTCAGTGGTCCTAGGATGATATAACTGCACTTAGAATTGCATATATAGAATCCTTCTTATACACTCTCCTGTGCTGTGTTTAACAACCAGCACTTTAAAAGCAAGCAGGGATTTTTAAGAGAAATAATTTGGAAAGTGAACACCCTTTTTTTAAAACAGCAGTTTTTAGAAGATGGCATTATGTAGCTGTGGGCCATATGCACAGGGGAAAGGGTATGTTCTCTACCTTCTCCTATTCCACAGCTTCAATCTTGATACAGCTCTGGGCTACCATACTGGGGGCGGAGTGAAGGGCTAAATTGCAGAACTCTAGCTACAAGAAAAAAGAATCATAGAGTTGGAAGGGACCTCTAGGGTCATCTAGTCCAACCCCCTGCACCATGCAGGAAACTCACAAACACCTCCCCCTAAATTCACAGGATCTTCATTGCTGTCAGATGGTCATCTAACCTCTGTTTAAAAACCTCCAAGGAAGGAGAGACCACCGCCTCCCGAGAAATCCTGCTCCACTGAGGAATTGCTCTAACGGTCAGGAAGTTCTTCCTTATGTTGAGCCAGAAACTCTTTTGATTTAATTTCAACCCATTGGTTCTGGTCCTACCTTCCGGGGCCACAGAAAACAATTCCACACCATCCTGTATATGACAGCCCTTCTAGTACTTGAAGATGGTAATCATATCATTTCTCAGCTGCCTCCTCTCCAGGCTAAACATGCCCATCTCCTTCAACCTTTCTTCATAGGACTTGGTCTCCAGACACCTCACCATCTTCGTCGCCTTTCTCTGGACCCGTTCCAGCTTGTCTATATCCTTCTTAAAATGTGGTGCCCAAAACTGAACACAATACTCCAGGTGAGGTCTTACCAGAGCTGCCATGCTCAGATTCACATATTTCCTCACAAGTATGTACCTCCTTCACATATACTGCTACGCCTCCGCCCTTTCTCATTTGCCTGTCTCTTTTAAATAAATTGTACCCCTGAATCCTAATATTCCAGTTGTGAGTGTCATCCCACCATGTTTCAGTAAGGCCTATTATGTCATAGTTTCCTTCCTTTATTAGGACTTTCAGTTCCTCCTGTTTGTTTCCCATACTCTGTGCATTAGCGTAGAGACATCAGTATCCACGTTTTATGCATCCCGAGGATTTGGTTTCCATACATTACCTAGCGTTACCTAACATTACCTAGCGTATGCACCACTCTCTGCAAATCTTTATGCATCCCGAGGATTTGGTTTCCATACATTACCATACATTACCTAACATTACCTAGCGTATGCACCACTCTCTGCAAATCTTTAATGTTCTTATCCCATTTCTAGCATCATACAGGGCTTTGAATTATTGTCTCGCTCCCCCATTCAATTTAGTTTAAAGCCCTCCTTATTAGGTTAGCACGGCTGTTACCAAACACCCTTTTCCCTACTGCCGTAAGGTGCAAACCATCTCCCAATAGAAGACCACCATCTCAAAAGCGTAAGCCATAGTCCAGAAATCCGAATCTTTTCTGAAGACACCATCGACGTAGCCAGTCATTCATTTGAAGTATTCTTCTTTCTCGTCCTAAGCCACAGCCTTCAATAGGAAGCACTGACGAAAATACAACCTGTACGCCCAGCTCCTTCACCTTCTGACCCAGAGCCACATAGTCTTTTCTAATACGTTCAGGGCTATGACGGGCAGTATCATTCGTTCCCACGTGGATCAGCAAGAAAGGATAATAATCTGTGGGCTTGATAAGTCTTCCAATCCTTTCTGTTACATGCTGGATGCATGCTCCCGGCAGACAGCAGACCTCTCGGGATGACAAGTCTGGTCGGCACACTTTGGGCTTCACCCCTCTGAGCAAGGAGTCTCCAATCATCACCACCTTCCTCTTCCTCTATTGGGAAGCAGAAGCTCCAGGCTTCTTATCCACAGGATCCTGAGAAACTTTGTTCAAGCTTCATGGAGGCTGGGGAAGTAGGCCTTGTTCCAATGGTTCAAAAACAGTTACTGTGGGGAGATCCTGGAACCTATTGCTGAGCAGCAGCAACATCTCCTAATTTTCATTCTCCTTCGGTTACATTTTTCCAGGAACCCTCCTCTTGTGTTGGGTTCTCTTCTAATTGCTGAGATACCAGTTCCTCTCCCTCCTCTTGTCCTTTCAAGAGCACCTCATGCGTTTTGTCAAGAAAATCCTCACCTTCCTTTATACACTGCAGTGTGGACAATCGTGCCTCCAGTCCTTGTATCTTCTCCTCCAGCAGGGCCACTAACTTACACTCGCTGCAAGTGTAATTCGTGCTATTCTCAGGTAGAAATACAAACATTCCAGTCTTTACATGTCACTGCCTCTGCTCCCTCACCAGCCATACTGCTGCAATCCATTTCAAAATTTTCTTTAACTTCACTTCTCTTTAAATCCCACTACCAACTGCCACTTGAAACTACTTGTGGGTAACTACTCACCTATCTACAGAACCCCCAAGCTAGACCCCTAGGCTAAGAGCCACAGGCCAAGGGCCCTTCGGCTCGTGCCAAAGGCTCGCGCCTCTGGCAACGATGAGCCTTCCAAATTAAAGGCTCAAGCCCCCACCTACCTCTGACTCAACAGCCAGAGCAACAGCAGAGGCTGGGGCCAGCAATTACCCCCAGGCAAACAAGCTCTCCTCACTCAGCAACAGCTACACAAAAGATACACAAAAGCAAATGGTTAAATGAAGCCCCTTCCTGGGTGATCCCTGTCCCCCTTTCTCCTGGTAAAAAAATTTGCCAGACTGATTTGGTTTAGGTGGGGCTCGTTTGGTTTCATTTAGGGGTTCAGTTCAGGGTAGACCCTGAACCAAACCACCTTTTTTTAAAGGTTTGTGCCCATCCCTATTGGCTAGTGCTCCAACTCAACTTTTTCATAATCACTTTCATAATCACTATCAATCTATCAATCTACAATCACTATCAATCTACTTTCCAATGCACTTGGCAAATGGATTTTACTTTGAAATGACAAAATTCACTTGCAAATGATTGCTAAAGTGGATTGAAAGTATTTTGCATGCGGGTCTGCATGAGACATTCAGCTTGTTACCACTTCCACTTATATATGCAGTCCAGTCTCCTGTCCATGATGAAGAGGCATAACATCTAAAATATATAAAACAAGAAAAATGGCATAGAACAGTATGAAACAGTTTACTTTTTTTGTATAATAAATTAAAAAGCCAACATGATAATTTAATTCCATAAATTTTATTATTACTGTTTTGTCAGAGTGTTGATTTTTGCATCACTATTGCTTTTTAAAGTTCTGCTGCTTTTGAGTGTTTTGTGTGATTTCTTTTACTGGACAGCCAATTGCTTTTTCATTTTTATTGTTTTTATTTATTGAGAGCCAGTCACAGTTCTCTCAGCCCCATCTACCTCATAGAGGGTGTTGTTGGAGGGGGGAAAAAGGAAGGCGATTGACTAGTGAAAAGTGAGGTACAAAAACACTCCCTACATCTCTTTGTTCTTGCAGCTGCCATGTCAAAACACTGTTTTATCCTTGAAAATTGAGATAATTGAAAACAATCTGGCATGTTTGCCGCTAGAACTGCCAAGCTGTGTTTGAAGAGGTAGTTGAAAATGTCATCAGGATAAACTGATCTGTGCTGTGGGGTTGTGTGGGTATCTCCTATATACCATTTTTGTGCTCACTGGTATTTTTTAAAATGTTTTTATTTTTTATTTTTTAATGGTCAGTGTGTGTTTCCATGTAACCCCTTTTTTAGAACAACTTCTATTTGAGGAGTTGGATTTGATGTCCAAATCTATGTTTTTAGTACATGGCTTGCCACCTTCTCCCCGTGTGCTAACAAATGTACAGGCCAATATAAATGAAATTGGATCAAAGCAAACCATACTTGTGGTATAGTAGTGCAGGCCTTCAAGGGTTTTTAACTTCCCCCTGCAACTACGAAACTCCACAGCATCACATTCTTCCAGGGTAAATGTAATTGGAGCCAATCTGCATGTTCAGAAAACACTAATTTTACAGTCCCTAGGAGAGTGCTACCATTTCAGAATGAGGGAGGCCTTGCATATTTGCTCTGTTACACTTTTAAAAACCCTCCTCACATATAAAAATACAGCATTTGGGAAGCAGAGCCAACCCATGGGGCAATGTGCTAGCATTCACAGACTGTTAGGGACAAACCAGACGTGATGTGGGACATCTGAGACTGGATTTCCTGATATTTTCCTTTATTTGAAAAGAGTTAAGTTGCTTTTTGCTGCGTTATTATTGTTATGGTTCTTGATTGCCATGGACAGATTTCCTTTATATTCTTTTTAATTGGAAGGGACTACGGCTTTAAAGCAGGGGTCACCAGGCCATGGACCAGTACTGGTCTGTGGCCTGTTACTAACCAGACCGTGCAGCCTTGCTGCCCCACCCCCACGGCCCAGCACAGCCCACCTCCTGCCGCACCTCCCCCCTTCTGTTTTCAGCTGATTGGCGGGGAAAACCACAGCAGCAGCTGTGAGCAACCCACTGAAAAAGCTGTGTTGCCCTTGCCTCCTCCCCACTTCTTTCCTGGGCATGGAAAGGAAGTAGGGAGGAGGCAAGGGCAGTGCCACTTTTTCAGCAGGTCGCTCGTCACTGCTGCTGCGGTTTTCCCCATCGATCAGCTGATCAGTGGGGGGAGGTGCTTCATTGCCCCTTCCCTGGCCTTCAAATTGTAAAAACGGAGCAGGGAGGCGCCATGGGGGGGAAAGACCAAATATGGTGCCCCCATCCTGTCAGCCCTGGGGCCGTGGTGGGTGGGCCGGCCCTGGGGCCAGTCCCTAGTGCCAAAAAAGTTGGGGGCACTGTCCATGGAAGCTCAGTGAGTCAACAGCAAGAATTTCCATGAGGAAATGCAAATGGTATACTGACATCTGCCATGAATTTTTAACTTTCTGATAGTTCATAGCCAATTTCATGTTGAATTAAGTGAAACTGAGTTGCCTGCACGAAATGCAATGCACATTTAAAATACAGCATAGGGAAGAAGCAAATGTGAATTTATCCTAAGTAAAAGATTCTCCCGTGATTTGGAGTGTTGTTGGCATCTGTATATCAGATCCATGAAGTGATGCTGTTGATAATGTTTGTTTGCTTCTTGAACAAGCAAGTGTTTAGCTGGGGAGGTGAGTATTTGAAACAGGAAAAGTAGAAGAAGAGTCAAAATGGCTGGGAAACCAGTTTTGTTTTCCATATTTCAAAAAGGTATTGCTAACAGAAGAGTGAAGAAAAGTATAAGAACTACTCTGTTACCTTCAGCAAATGTCACTAAGTCGTGCATTTGTAAGGGTTTAGCTTGGTTGGAAATGTGACTGAAAGGAGGTAGGATGGATGGTTAGTGCTAAGCACCTAGCACTTGGGAGATCTACAGGGATCATAACATATTTTATGCTTCAACATGAATATTCAGAAGTAAGCCCTAATTTACTGAAACTTCACTTCCAAGTATATATGAATTGCAGCTAGGGTTGCCAGGTTCAGTCTCTTCTCTGGTGGAGGGATTGCGGGGGCATTCCTGGAGGGGGAATGGCCACCCTGATGTGATGACATCTCACTGAGTGATGACATCATGACCCCTACACAGCTCATGCTCACTCCCACTTTTTTCCAACTATTTAAAGGAACCATCCTTTAAAAGGTTGGGGGGAAGGCAGGGGCCATCAGTTCCTGCCTTGCAAGAGACAAAATCACCTCTTGCAAGGTGGGAGAAGGTGGCCCTTGCTTGGAAAGAGTGAATGCTGCAGGCTCCTGCCCTGTAAGAGGTGAAAACCGCCTCTTGCAAGACAAAAGCCAACAGCCCCCACTTGGAAAAAGCAGGTGCTTCATGTTCCTTCCTTGCAAGAGGCAAAAATCACATCTTGCAGGGGGGTTTCTTGCAAGGAGGGAGCTGGTGGCCTGCACTTGGTGCTGTATGCTCCTGCCCTGCAAGGTGAAAATTGCCTCTTACAAGGTGGGAGCTGGTGGCACCTTCTCTTTTCAAGTAGAGCCCCAAACAACTATTGGGGGAGGGGTTTCCAGCTGGCTGGGATTGGGGGAGAGCTTTAAAAATAGGAAGACCCCCCACTGCCACCTGGGGACTGGCATCCCTTGCAACCTTAGATACCAGTTAGGAATTTTCTTTGCCTGATCTTATCATGGTTGGTGCCAATCCCATATCTAGCAACTATGGTATGCGCACTCTGAAATACAAAATCCTCCATCCTAAATTAAAACAAAAAGTTTTTTTCCTTCCGCCTTTCTTTAATCCTACAATCTGAGAACTGAGTATCAAAGAGGAAATGGTTTCTCAAATTTTAAAACTAATCCTCTGGTAGCTACTTTTATTATATGTTGGTTTCACTTTTTCTAGTATATATCTGACAGTATGGAGTAGGTTCTTAATTCAGTTGATTGTAGATAAAATGCTCTTATCAGGAGGTCAGAGGTTACGAAGAAGTGGCTGAGCCTTGTTGTATACCTTTAACCTCTGACTTTTATTTGTTAGAAACTCTGCCTGCTGCAGTAAAACAAGATTATTACTGCATCTACCTAACTGTTGTCTCCCTTCCAGGCTATGGAAACTTGAGTCCTAGCACAGTGGTTGCACAAGTTTTCTGCATCTTCTTTGCCCTCTTTGGGATCCCCTTAAACCTTGTGCTCCTGAACAGAATAGGACAGCTGATGCTTTCAGGTGTTCAGCAATGTGCCTGCCACCTGGGTGAGAAGTTTCATTGGCAAGTAAGTGGTGCAGGTTCTGTATGGATTACTTTGGCCAGTATAATTAGTTAACATTAAGTGGATAAGAGCAGAAGCATTTTTTTTTTCTGCTTTGGCTTAATTATGCTGCAGACAATTCACCTGGCCTTTATGTTTTAACTGGAGGCCACATTTGAGGCTGTTAATGTTCTAAAAATCACTAAGGAACACAGGTCCATAGTCAGAAGTTTTATGCTGAGGTGATATGAATGGGGGTGGGGTATAATTCCCAGCCCCCCTAAAACCCTGACATTCATTGGGTAGGGCCTGGAGCTATCACTTTGGCTAGTTACATTAGAACTTCCCAAACCACTATGTATCACATTATATCATTGTGTAGTGAACGTCATGTGGTTTTGAAGAAAGAGGCTATTTACCAGACTGAAAATTAAAATAGAGAATTAGTTATGTGTTGAGTGCAAAATGTAGCTGAGCTACGTCTCCAATTTACATGTGCAATAGTTTTCAGAAGCAGGCATAGAAGAAACTGTAAGTATGCAATAAGATACACCATTGGCTTTCCACTGAATAGTTATTTGCTTATGATCATACTGTGGGTGCTTTCACATGGCAACTGTTTGCAAGTGGATTTTGCCATTCTTACACAGTAAAAATCCAGTTGCTTGACAGGGCAGGCTTCCCCTCTCTCCCTCCCTTTCAGCTCATAAGCAAATATTTTGTGTGCATCCCATGAGTCTATTGTAGATTTGATCAGTCAGCATTATTTTCTCAAAGGATGCTGCAGGGTGTAAGTAGGGTTGCCAAGTCCAATTCAAGAAATATCTGGGGACTTTGGGGGTGGAGCCAGGAGACATTAGGGGTGGAGCCAAGATCAAGGCTGTGACAAGCAGAATTGAATTCCAAAGGGAGTTCTGGCCATCACATTTAAAGTGACAGCACACCTTTTCAATTCCTTCCTTCCATAGGAAATAATGAAGGATAGGGGCACCTTCTTTTGGGGCTCATAGAATTGGACCCCCTGGTCCAACCTGCTGTTTTTATACCTTACTTCACATTCAAAATGGCAAAAATAGCTATTAAAATAGTTTCTAGCAATCTTGTGACACTCTATAAAGGAAAAGCTCCTCTACTGTGAATGTGAAACAAGAACTCTGAGGGCACAAAATAGGGCACAGACTATTTTCATATAACTCTTCATTTACATATATGTCAAGCTAAAGTTGCTTATTGCCTATTCTAATGTTAACCCCCCCCCCGCCCAAATATTAACCAGCAGCTGGCAGAAAACAAACAGCCCTAATCATGCCAGAAAGAAAACATGTTTCCAAATCTAAAACTTAAAATAGCCCTTGGCCTACTATATACAGAAGGAAATATAAGAAGAGAGGCATAGTTAAATTTTAAAAGGCATTGTAGCTTCCAAACAGATCACTATCGTGTAGCACACAGAAAAAACCATAAGAGCTCTGTGTGTGTGTGTGTGTGTGTGCTTGCTCTCTTCACATACCCCCATCTAATTTCATCAAGAGACAGGCATCTGTGTTCATGGCTGACAGTCACAGATCCCAGGGACGACTGATTCCACGCTGAGGTGCCGTGGCGAGGGCGACGACTGCGCCGAGGAAGGCGCGGGGAGCCCGGTGGAGGCGAGGAGGGGAAACTTAGGGAGCGGAGGGCGGCGCAGGGAGAGCCACCGCTGAGGAAGCCAGGGAGGCAGGTCATAGCCCCGGGGACTCTGGAACGTCCTGCGGGCGCCGGAGCCGCCACAGACCGAGGCCAGGCAGCCGCGAGCTGCCCGACCCGCCTTCCCTCAGCCTGCTCCTCAACGGCATGGCGCGCTCTCTCGAACAGAGCCTCAGCCACTGCGCATGCCACAGAAACCTGCGCGTGCCGCTTCACACACGCACGCACACCTCTTCCTCAGAACTTCCTTCTGCAGAGTCAGATTCGTTTCTGAATCTGCAGAAGGCGCCGTTTCCCTCCCCTCCCCCCGCTGCTGTTTTTGGGGGGAGCGGGGGAAGAGACTGGAAAACCTGGCGTCTCCCGCCAGAGCGGGAGGATTGGGACCCCTAGGTGTAAGACTATGGGATAAGAGGTGGTGGGGCTTAAAACTGCCTGGATATGATCCTACTCTGTCCTTTGGTCTTCTGTACTAAAGTGCTTTTTCTGTTATGAAAGGCTCTGGAATTTAAATCTGTCTGAACATTGCACTTCCTTGGTCCAGATGTTCTGAGGAGGGAAGGTGAGGCCAGGAGATTCATAGTTTGGCTATGCATTGATGAATAAAAGCTATTTTGCACATACTTAGAGATGTGCATACCTTTAAACAAGCTAGTTACAGCAACTTGTCCCAGGTAGCAGGAGCTGGAAGGGAGGGAGAGAGAGGAAGCCTGCCCTGTCAAGCAGCTGTTTGGGGGAATATATGCTCTTTAAATTTTAAAGGGCCATAATGAGAACTGCTCTCCATACTTGGGAGGCTAGATCCTATAAAAACAATGCTTCCAGGAAAAAAGTGATAATAGTGGTTTCAAAGAACCAGAAGTGGTTTCAGGATAAAAGTGGTTTCAAAGAACCAGAAAACCCCTGGAGAATAACTGAAAAAAATCTGAAGTGAAAACTGAAGAAAAAAGAATGCGTGTGGAAATCTGGAAATAAACTGAAGCAGTATAGGACTAGAACTGATAGCGGAAACTGTGCAAAAAAGCCCTAGCTGGCTGTTGCATGTTTTCTGATGAGTTTGTTTCTTTGTCTTCCTAGAAAGGGGCTGCTGTGTTGACACGGACTTGTGCACTGGTTGCTGGGCTGTTACTGTTCCTTCTGCTGCCTCCTCTGTTATTCACTGCCATAGAAGGCTGGACCTATGAAGAAGGATTCTACTATTCCTTTATTACTCTTACCACAATAGGCTTTGGAGATTATGTAATTGGTAAGTCATTTTACTGCCCTATGCACTGCAATTTTTTCTCATGAGATAATCCTATTAGTTAATCATTTGGTCAAGGGTTTTTTTCCCCTCTCATTTTAATTACATCTCCCCCTTGTATATATATTTTTTATTGTGGACAAAAAAAAAAGAACCTCTTCAAAATGTGTCCAAACGGAGCTTTTTTTCTTGTAGCATGAATTCTTTTGCAAAATTAGGCCACACACCCTGATATAGCCAATCCCCCAAGAGCTTACAGTAGGTCCTGCAAGAAGAGCCCTGTAAACTCTTGGAGGATTGGCTACATCAGGGGGGTATAGCCTAATATGCAAAGGAGTTCCTGCTGCAAAAAAGCCTTGTGTTCAACTATAAGAAGAAGAAGATGAAGAAGATATTGGATTTATATCCCGCCCTCCACTCCGAAGAGTCTCAGAGCGGCTCACAATCTCCTTTACCTTCCTCCCCCACAACAGACACCCTGTGAGGTGGGTGGGGCGGAGAGGGCTCTCACAGCAGCTGCCCTTTCAAGGACAACCTCTGCCAGAGCTATGGCTGACCCAAGGCCATGCCAGCAGGTGCAAGTGGAGGAGTGGGGAATCAAACCTGGTTCTCCCAGATAAGAGTCTGCACACTTAACCACTACACCAAACTGGCTCTATAACAATAATTGCTCTTTTTCTTCAGGTTATAAAGTGTCATTTGCTGCTTCTGCAGCATTTCCCCTGAAATGGCTGCTGTGTTTGAGTGTGAAGGGCCTTTGCATCTGAGAACTTACGCACTTGTTGAGGAAGAACAACCTCATTGCACCTAGCTCTGGTGCCCTTCAGTTCACAGAGGGAAGCATTTAACTCTTAGGCTAAATTTCTGAATTTTTCTCATATTAAAAATGAATTTCTCTCATATTAAAAAAAACAAAAACCAGGAGCAGGCCTGATTATCGGACTATTCAAGGCACCAAGGGCATGAACGAGGAGTATCCTTCCATAAGAGCCTGAGTGGGTTGTCTTCCAAATTTATGAGTGGCTGGGGTTTTCCAATAAGGGCTGTTGTGTTGAAGGGAAAACCTCTCTGCCACCCCTCTCAGTGGTCTCATATCTGCTTACAGGGATGTTGTTGGAGGTGCAATGTGTCTTTCTGCTAAGCACACAGATACACATAGAAGTTCTTGCTCAGAAGTTCTTGCAATATCCAAACTGTCTCTCCACACATACCCTGCATATCATTTTTTTAAAAAAGCTTCTGTGCTACTGAATCAATGGAGCAATCTCTTTTGGTTGCAGATGCTTTCATAGTTTGTTTATGCTATGCATTTGCAGCCAATAAAATAACAGTTCTGTATGACCTCTCTGTTGCTTATGCCTTGACTGGTACCTCATCCACTCTTGGGTGGTCCAGGCTTTCTGGGCTTTAAGTTTTACTTTTTTCAATCTTCAAAACATTTTAGGGCATGCCTTAGTATCAGATTGGTACCTAAAAAATTCTCATTGTAAAAGGCACTCCCTGTACACCTATGAATAGCTTGTATTTTCTTCTTTCCCCTTTAGGCATGAACCCTGATCGCACTTACCCTGCCTGGTACAAGAATGTAGTATCTCTCTGGATTCTGTTTGGGATGGCCTGGCTAGCCCTGATCATCAATCTTTGCATTAGCTTACTAGAAAGCTCCAGTGATCTCTGCCAGTGCTGCAAGAGGAAGAACAGAGATGTGGAACAGGAGCTAATAGATGGCAACCAAAATGTCAGTTTGGGACCTGAGGATGAGCAGAGCTGTAGTGTGAAGGCCACCAAGCCAGTGGGGCCAGATTGAATAGCATATACTGTTTGTTGTTTATTTTTTTCTAATGAAGGGCTTTTATTATCTTGCTAACCTTAATAGGGCATTTTGTTTTGTCACTAGCAGAAGTGCAGCGATCTGAGAGAATCCCAGCAGAGGTAACTGGACACTGAGGCCAAGGTGGAAATCAAATTGTGTTGCTTTATATGTGAGATTCTCCTCCAGACATGAAAATGAATTGCTGTGGAAGAGGAGCAAGTAAATGCCATCTGATGGGAATCCACTTAAAGGTTTATTTGCTGCAAGTTCACAAATTGAGAAATCTCAACCCACCCCCTCTCAGTGTATAGAACTTTCTCCTAAGTGTGGTGGGTTACCTCTGTGCAAGGGAAGTATGAGGGGCAAAAGAGTACTCACATAAATGAGTGACTAAAATGTCCAATTATACTGTAATTTATCAACTTTGTAAGAATATTTGACTAACACAAGGCTCTGCAGATTCTCTAAAGAATATTCATCTTAATACAGAAGACTTTAATCTTGCAAATCAAGTTGGGGAGTCAGTGTGTAAATACCAGGAAAAATACCTTTTTTTTTTAAAACCACCTGATTATGTGTTACATTTTAAGAAAACACACAAGTTGACTGCAATAAGATGTACCTGTTGTATGAAAAACACACACAGACCAGCTCCAAGGACAGGTAAAGCAGACTGGTTTATTTCGGCGCTGATTCACTCAGCCAAGTCTAGCGACCCAAAGTAGCCAAGCCCCATTATAAGGGTTACACAGACTTTTATACCTTCAAATGTCAGCGTAGGAAGGTTAAAATAGCTTTTCATCTCACTTTCTAACATCTACAATTTCCAGCACGGGCGGCCAGCATTTGCCACGCCCTGCTACATAACACCTTTTTGCGCTCAAGCATAGCATATCTTGCATATTTCCTGCTTTCTAACTCCTTGCGGTTTGGCTTTTATTTCCTGTTTTATCTGAAGCGTAGCCTCTATTGTGTCATGGTGGTTCTGTTGTCTTCTGTCCACCAGCTGTCTTTTCGCATGGGTGCAATTCTAATACCATTTGACATTTTAAAAATATATTTTCCCTTCCATTCCTGCCTCATCCCCCTTCCAGAGTTCTCTCTGGAATTCCAGAGTTTTTCTCTGGATCTAAAGAGAGGAGTCTCGTCTCCCTTCTTTATGGGCTCAATGATTTCCATTACTTGGTTTGTCATCCTCAAGGGGCATCAGATATTCAGCATCTAATGTATTTACATATATACTTTCCCTTTCGCTTTTCTACTGCAATGACTACTAATATAGTAAACAGTATTGACTGGTTCTAATTCATCTTCGCCTGCGCGTAGACCTGTTAGTTTCTGGAGTAACAGGAGCAGAGGACTGTAGTCAGGATCGCAGCTGTTGTCCATGATCCTCAGCTGCTTCTGGTGGGTTGGGGACCAGGGGTCGCATGCTGTACGTGACCTCCAGGCAACTCTGATGGGCTGGGGCCAGGGGTTGTTCTCTGGAACCACAGATGTTCCCCAGGGACTCAGCAGCTGGTTTTAGGTGAGACCAGTGGATCCTTGCGGCAATTTCAGAAACCTTAATAGCTGTGGGGGAACTTAACAACACCATGTAAGGGCCCTTTCATTTAGACTGCCAGTCTTTGATCCAAACAAAATCTCCTGTTCTCCAGTCTTTGATCCAAACAAAATCTCCTGGTCAATAAGAATGCATAGGTATGGGAGGTTCTCTCGCACATAGTTTGAGATCTTTTTTATAGCCCTACCCAATGCTTATAATTCTGGCTGTGTGATTAAACTGCCCAACTGTATTAGTTCCCCCCGCCCCCGGTTTAATAATCAGGGGTAAGACCTAACATTGCTTTGAAGGGGGAGATCTTTGACCTTCTATTTGGCAGGCAAATGTCACATTTGGACTGACATAAGTATCCTCAACTTGACTGCGGGCGTACACCGGGTGGCAAGAGGTGTGTGGATTGGCATTGATGAACTGATTGCTTCCACTGTTCCCAGCTGTCTCAGGGATATCTATAGGAAGCAGCAACTGTTGAGACTGTTGCTGTTCTGCTCTGGCTTGAATGCTGTCCACCTGGTGGATGTGACCATCCCCTACACTCTCCGGGTTAAAAACGATTATCTCAGAGTTCTTTCCCAATTTAGAAGGTTCGACCAGAGTTTCCTCATGGCTAGGAATGGTTGGCCACACAATGGGTTTAATCTTGCTCTTCCAAAATATTAGGGTCAAAGAAATTAAAATAAGCAGTATAAGGAAGGCCACAGAGGATATTACCATTCAGACTAATTTATTATCTATTTCCTTTGGCATTCCCTGTGCAGTCTGGATGTGGGCAGGAGAGCTCCATTTGCCTTTGAAAAAGTGGTCATTGGGCTTGGACCGAACTTTTAATTCATACATTATGCTCGGCTGCAGTTCCCATTTCAGAAGGGTTAATGGAACATGTTGAAATACCTTGGTTCTGCAACTTGTGATCCAGTTGGCATTTTATTATTTATTATTTTCAAGCCAGTAGGCTATCTCGTATATTAAAGAATTCTTTAAATAGCCTTGTGATGATTGAGGAGTGGAGAACTGAACCAGATAAGCATCTTCCTTTTCGTGGTGTGTGATTTTTAAGTCAAACACCACATCAGGCTTAATGATGTCAGTGATTTGCAGTTCCTGGCAGTGTCTACATTGTTGTTCTGTTTGTATTGTCAGGCAGGCTCTGACAGAATGATAGATGAGATCACCTCTAAGAGAATATTTGCATTCCGGGTGGCTTTCCATTGAGCACACATGCTCATTGCCATCAGAACGTAAAGTGAAATAGATGGGGGTTATATTTAAATATTCCTCCATTCCTGAAAAGTGGCAAATTAGGGCAATATCTCCATCTAGCTGGTCTGCAAATCGACTGAAGCATTCAAAGGTGAGGTGCAGTTCTCCATCCGCACCAATTTCCCAACCAAGCAATGTTCCAGCACCACTTTCTGCAGCAATAGCAGGGAGGAGAATTAGGAAAGAAACTTGACACAGCCATCCTGAGCGCCTATTCCATCCCATCCTGGTAAGTATGCCTGTAAGTTAGACAATTGTGATGGGGCTCAATGAGTAAAGCTACACATGGCTGATGGACAATGATTAAACATACAAAATGGTACCAAGTCTGCATACATAATGCTCGAAACTGGGTTACAGCTTAGCAGTTTACTATCACACCATCCTCTGAAAAGTTCATTTTATCATATTTCCATGGGTAACCTTACTACGTGGATCAGACCACTACAATGCAGATATGTTATATGTATACACTTCGCAGGTTGAAATATGCTACATGCCAGAAATACGGTTGAACAAATTTCCTCATGCAAGAAAATCTGTTCAGTGCAAGTTAATTAAGTGAAACATCTAGATACAATTTAATTTATACTAACTGATAAATTTAAAATGGAACATTCTCAGAAACACACGGAAAATTAGTTTTTCTGGGCTAGAGGGGATATCATGTTTCCTAAAGAGTGACTCCCCCCCTTTGCTCACCTGGGTGTCATAAAAATAAAAACTAGCTGAGTTACTGACAAATGGTTCACAAACTGGAGCACATTTTTCACTGTTTTTTTTTTGTTCCCAGTTGTGGCACTTCAGGCTTTTAAAGGTATTCTTAAAATGTAGGCACACTCAGTGGGTTAAGATTTAAACCTTTCATCTCTTACCCGGCTGGAGAAGTTCCTTCCTCCATTTGGAGTTTACAGGCTATTCCGGGACACCTAAGTACATTACAAAAAGTCTCTTTTCTATTTACAATCTCTCATTACTTACTTTGTTTGGCCCCTGACTCTCATTTACTAGATTCCTCATATGACAGAGTATCATATGTTGTGTTCCCTGATCCTAACAATCTCAGCAAAACTTCAGCAAAATATATGTTTAGCCAAACTGCCTCAGCAACCCCAACAAGAAAGCAAACTTATTTTCCCTGTTCTCAATTATAAGCACTTCATATGGCTTTTTACCTCTAGTCATGTTCCTATAAATGTGTACCAACCATTTAATAAGTGATTCACTTTGTTTAGGTGTAGACTTTTGTTTAAATGCCAGAATGGAAGGTATGGCCAATTGGTTGCACAGATTCCAGGCCAATTGGACAGAAGAGTATACTCCAACAATTTCCTCCACAGCATCACCACAGGTCAGCCCAAGGGTCTCCCATCTGGGAGCAAATACTCTCCTCTGCTCTCACCTCTGTGCTTCCAAGGATCCCTATGCACGTTCCCAGAGTGCCCACAACTTTGATGTATTAATTCCTTGCCTTTTCAGGCAAACAGAGAGATTACCGCAGGCCTCCAAGAATGCAGGGGGTACTCCAGGTTCCTGTCCTTAAGAGATGGAAGAGAGCAATGAGGGAGAGATCTACACCATTTGTTGCTCCAGGCTGTCTTTGGCTGATGTGAAGGTAAGATCATGCTGTGCTGTGGTCTTCCAAATTCGTGTGCGGAAGCGGAGTTGGGTTTTATATTCTACCTTACCCCAGCCTCCTGCTCTCCCTTCGTCATAATGCCAAATTCTATATTTAAACCAAGGACAGAGATATCCTGATTCAGTAATTATTGGACCATACGGATGTTGGAGGGGGTCTTCAAATTGACAACCAAACATGGTCCAATGCCAAATCGGGGACCACCCCAGATCATCTTCCTGTTCAAAGTCTCGGGGGCTAAAGGCAAACATATGGCTCAATATTCTGCTTCTATTTCCCCATTTTCGTTACCCCGAAACCTCTCCAATTACTACCAGTTCTTCCTCTATAAACAAAGATGCCTCCTGCACTGCCTCTATGTCTTCTGGTTCCCAAGGATGTAGCCCCTGGTTTAAGGTCTCTTCCCACCAATACTCCTCAAACTCTGTTGACCGTTCCGAGCTTGACGTGTCTGATTCAATTGAACTTCCTGTATGTAATTCCACCTCTCCACACCGGAAGCAGTTATTTGAATGGAAATTGTCTAGATATGGAATATTATATATAATCTGATTTTCCCACCCTTCTGTATAATTGGTGGTCTCTCTAGCCCTTGTGTTAGTTATTTCCCACACCCGAATGTGGTCATTACCGATTTGCCTAAGAAACTACCAATTATTCCACCAGGCCCTCCAATCCTCATTCCGTGTCTTCCCTTGTTTTCTAATCACCCAAGCTGTTGTATCTTGATTGGTTCCTTTCCAGAGTTGGAACCTATATTTAGGACACAAGTCCCCCTCCCAGCAAAGAGATAGCTTTCCTTCTGTTGCTACCCTAGGGTGGACAAATGCCTCGAATCTCTCCTTCTGTGTCCAAAACCCCAATCATGTTTACAGAAGTCATCCATGAGTCATTCCCAGCCAATCTAAAAACTGACAACTATTACACTCGGTTGGATGTCAGCGACTGGCCCAGTAGTTTGAGAAAACAAAGGTTAAATGGGGACAAAAGGAAGTGACACACTTGGGTTGTCAGCTTCAGGAGTCTCAGGGATTTGGAGAATACGTGGCGTCTCTTTCTTCTTTCGCTTACTAGTTTTCCTAATCTTTTCCCGAAGCAACACATAAGGGCCTAAGTGTTACCAAATACTAAAAATTGTTCTGGGAACACGGTGCTCTTAATTTCTTTAGGGGTTGACCTCAAAAACCCCAACTTCTTTTTAAAATTTCCTTAAAATAAGCAATCATTTACTCCAACAGAGTTATGAGTACTGACTGACTCCCTCCCATGGTACCAGACAGACAAGACAACTGAACACAAGGGGTAAAGGGTGGTTGGACACCAGTAAGGGATCTGGTGCCCCAAAACACAAAGAGGGTACTCTTCTCCAACCACTTTCTCTCTTCCATGACCCAATGCGGTCGGCCAATTGGGAAATGCACGTAAAACATCTCACAGAGGTCTGAGAGGAGCAGAACAGAGCAGAGCAGCTCTCATAGCTGAGACAGCCAGAGAAGTTGCTGAGAATTTGAGTTTTGAAAGACTTCATTCTGAGGTTTATGGGGCCACCTTAAATTCTGAAAGGAAAGGTAAATACGGTCAAAACCCTTGGGGAAGCTTGGAGGCTATTTAAAATTATAATCCTAGAAGCTCAGATAAAATACATACCACAAGTCAGGAAAGGCACAAACAAGCATAAGAAAAGGCCTGCATGGTTAACAAACAAAGTAATGGAAGCTGTAAAAGGTAAGAAGGACTCCTTTAAGCGGTGGAAAACCAGTCCAAGTGAGATTAGTAAAAGGGAACACAGGCTGTGGCAAATCAAATGCAAGACTGTGATCAGGCAGGCAAAAAGGGACTATGAGGAGCATATTGCAAAAAAACATAAAGACCAACAATAAAAATGTCTTCAAATATATTAGAGGTAGGAAACCAGCCGGGGAGGCAGTGGGGCCCTTGGATGACCATGGGGTAAAAGGATTACTGAAGGAGAATAGGGAAATGGCTAAGAAGCTGAGTGCATTTTTTGCCTTCGTCTTCACTGTGGAAGATGAGAACTTTTTGCCCGCCCCAGAACCACTAATTTTGGAAGGGGTGTTGAAAGACCTGAGTCAGATTGAGGTGACAAAAGAGGAGGTCCTACAACTAATAGACAAATTAAAAACTAATAAGTCACCAGGTCCGGATGGCATACATCCGAGAGTTCTGAAAGAACTCAAAGTTGAACTTGTGGATCTTCTGACAAAAATCTGTAATCTTTCATTGAAATCTGCCTCCGCTCCTGAGGACTGGAAGATAGCAAATGTCACCCCCATCTTTAAAAAGGGTTCCAGAGGAGATCCAGGAAATTACAGGCCAGTCAGTCTGACTTCAATACCGGGAAAGTTGGTAGAAAGCATTATCAAGGACAGAATGAGTAGGCACATTGATGAACACGGGTTATTGAGGAAGACTCAGCATGGGTTCTGTAAGGAAAGATCTTACCTCACTAACCTGTTACATTTCTTTGAGGGGGTGAACAAACTTGTGGACAAAGGAGACCCGATAGATGTTGTTTACCTTGACTTCCAGAAAGCTTTTGATAAAGTTCCTCATCAAAGGCTCCTTAGAAAGCTTGAGTCATGGAGTAAAAGGACAGGTCCTCTTGTGGATCAAAAACTGGCTGAGTAATAGGAAGCAGAGAGTGAGTATAAATGGGCAGTCTTCACAGTGGAGGACAGTAAGCAGTGGGGTGCCGCAGGGCTCGGTACTGGGTCCCATGCTCTTTAACTTGTTCATAAATGATTTAGAGTTGGGAGTGAGCAGTGAAGTGGCCAAGTTTGTGGATGACACTAAATTGTTCAGGGTAGTGTGAACCAGAGAGGATTGTGAGGAACTCCAAAGGGACCTGTTGAGGCTGGGTGAGTGGGTGTCAACGTGGCAGATGCAGTTCAGTGTGGCCAAGTGCAAAGTAATGCACATTGGGGCCAAGAATCCCAGCTACAAATACAAGTTGATGAGGTGTGAACTGGCAGAGACTGACCAAGAGAAAGATCTTGAGGTTGTGGTAGATAACTCACTGAAAATGTCAAGACAGTGTGCGTTTGCAATAAAAAAGGCCAATGCCATGCTGGGAATTATTAGGAAGGGAATTGAAAACAAATCAGCCAGTATCATAATGCCCCTGTATAAATCGATGGTGCGGTCTCATTTGGAGTACTGTGTGCAGTTCTGGTCGCCGCACCTCAAAAAGGATATTATAGTATTGGAGAAAGTCCAGAAAAGGGCAACTAGAATGATTAAAGGGCTGGAACACTTTTCCTTTGAAGAAAGGTTGAAACGCTTGGAGAAACATCGACTGCGGGGTGACATGATAGAGGTTTACAAGATAATGCATGGGATGGAGAAAGTAGAGAAAGAGGTACTTTTCTCCCTTTCTCACAATACAAGAACTCGTGGGCATTCGATGAAATTGCTGAGCAGAAAGGTTAAAACAGATAAAAGGAAGTACTTCTTCACCCAAAGGGTGATTAACATGTGGAATTCACTGCCACAGGAGGTGGCGGCGGCCACAAACATGGCCACCTTCAAGAGGGGTTTAGATAAAAATATGGAGCAGAGGTCCATCAGTGGCTATTAGCCACAGTGTGTGTGTGTGTGTGTATATATATATATATATATATATATATATATATATATATATATATATATATATATATATATATATATAAAAATAAATAAAATTTTTGGCCACTGTGTGACACAGAGTGTTGGACTGGATGGGCCATTGGCCTGATCCAACATGGCTTCTCTTATGTTCTTTGGAGTCCACTCTCGCTTGGCAATCAGATTGCCTCTCATTCACACACACACAAGCCACCAATTCCAAACCCAAAACCTTATCACCGCCGGTCGAACAAGATCCCTCTGATCCATTCTCAAGGTCGGAATATAGGGAGTGATCAAGCCCCTCTTCACTCCAGTGGCCAGAAATCCAGTTACATATACTCACGCTCTGGAGGGTTTTCCCAGAGGTCTGGTTCAGCCTCCTGCCAGGGTCGTTGGACGATTGGGGCGGTGGTGTCAGACCATCAGAATTCAGGGAGCCAGGCTCGGTCAAAAGGTCTGTGGCACCTAGTCAAAGTCCAGGAGTTCTGCAGTATGAGGCCGGCGGACCTGAGGGCCAAGGGGGTCTAACGGACCCGCCTGCCTGTGGCGGTTTCCAGCCCCCTTTCCTGGCCACTGCACCAGAAAATGTTGCAGGAAAAACACACAAAGACCAGCTCCAATAACAGGTGAAGCAGACTGGTTTATTTTGGGGCCGATTATTCAGCCGGGTCTAGTGACCCAAAGAAGCCAAGCCCCGTTATAAGGGTTACACAGACTTTTATACCTTCAAATGTCAGCGTAGGCAGGTTAAAATAGCTTTTCATCTCACTTTCTAACATCTACAATTTCCAGGCACGGGCGACCAGCATTTGCCACTCCCTGCTACATAACACCTTTTTGCGTTCAAGCATAGCATATCTTGCATATTTCCTGTTTTCTAACTCCTTGTGGTTCAGCTCTTATTTCCTGTTTTAACTGAAGTGTAGCCTCTATCGCGTCATGGCAGTTCTGATGTCTTCTATCCACCACCTGTCTTTTCACATGGGTGCAATTCTAATACCATTTGACATTTTAAAAATATATTTTCCTCTCCATTCCTGCCTCATACCTTGTATTATAACATCCCATAAATAAAGCTTTGGATCCACAAAACTCTGTGATGAGTCTCTATTCAGAGATAACATGGACTCTGACCCTATGCAGTACAGCTATAGCAATAAGCAGTCATTGCATACACAAGAGTATTAGGTATTGTTTCTCATGAATGAATTCCCATACAGAACCTGTGTGGACAGATTGCTCAGCTCATGCAAAAGTGCTTAGCTGAGGGGTGCTCACGTGAAGATTGTTCAGTTGCCATGATGGCCATGATGCTGAGGCATCAATTGCCAGGAAAGTGGTTTGTCTCCAGTGTCTGCTATGGAACTTCTGAACAAGTAAGTCCTGTATCACAACATTTTTGAGAGATAAATTTGTTCTATTTATGTGTTTCTTATTTCATTTATATCCCACCTTTCTCCCTAGCAGGGACCCAAATGCTTTACATTATTCTCATAACAACACTGTGAGGTATATTAGATTCCCAGACCCAAGGTCACCTAGTGAGGTTTCATGGCTGAGTGGAGACTCAGACCTGGATCTCCCAAATACTAGTCTGAAACTTTAACTACTATACCACAGTGAGTCTCCTGCTGATTTTCACCTGTCAGCATACCCCCCCATCCTTCCAACCTGCATTAGCACCCAACTAGGTGATTAACTCACATGAAGCTACTGTATGCTGAATCAGACTACTAGTCCATCAAGGTCAGTATTATCTCCTCTGACTAACAGTAGCTATCCAGGGTCTTAGGCAGAGGTCTTTCACATCATTTGCTACTCAGTCCTTATTAGAGATGTCAGGGATTGAACCTGGGACCTTCTGCATGCCAAGTAGATGGTCTGCCACTGAGCTACGGGCCCTCCCCTAACTTAACATCATGCTTTAATGGTAAGAGTTTTGAAACAGCTCTTATCATCTGGAACTCCCCCCCCCCCCAAAAAAAATGCTAGCTCAGTGCATTAGGCCTGTCCCATAGTTTTGCTTTGATAGATCTCTTCTAAACAGCTTTCAAAGATCCCTTCAAACCAATACCACTTTGATCTTTCTGTAAATTTGTGCACTAGCTGTGCTTTGTAGCAGGACATGTTATCAGAGATAGCTATAACAGAAGGCAATTTGTAACACAGAAAAGTGTAATCACCAAGAGAATAGTTGTCTGCCAAAACATGAAAGGTTATCTGCTCAAGAGTGGCTAAAGAAAACATAGCTATTTGGCTGCTATTGTACTTTTTACAGCTGACTTGGATTCTTCCACAATCAGCACTGGAAAATTACAGAAACTCCTTGAAGGTCTTGAGGTGCTGTTCGTGGTTTTACTTACAGAATTGTGCAAATTTCAATTAATGTTTTTCACTGGCATTACTTATCTATTACAAGCATTTTCTAACTTTCTAAAGGGTTATTCTGGCATACTTCAGACGTAAACCTATTTATTTGGATGTCCAAGTGACTTCATGGGAATGTACTTGTAAGTAAAGATTTTTTTTTAATCACCCATAAGAAAAAGGATGAAATTTATTTGGCCTAGGATGGTAGGAAAAAGTTAAGCAGCTGTGATGTTCTATTGGGAAAAGGAATTGTTGATATTTGATTCATGCAGCTATTGTTTGCATGGCCAGCTGTTTCCTTTCTTACTATGCTATATACTTGATGAACAAGTTGTCTGAATGGTTTATGACATTTTTTAAAATCCTGTAATCTTGCCTTCTTTCCTATAGCCCACATATGGCAACTTTGGTGATGTTTCAGCACCAGGTTTGCACTTGTGACAAACAGAAACTGTTCAGCTACATGCAAGGCAGCCCTGAATTTGTATAAAATACTTTCTTTCTCTCTCTCTCTCTCTCTCATGCACACACACACACACTTTACATTGCTCTATTAGTGCAAACTTTGCCAGTAGGAATCCAGGACTTATCAAGACATTTCCAATAGATGCACAATGATTTTTAAGTATTTCCATGGTGATTAGGGAGCCAGGTAGCATACCATGTCTTAAAGGACCTATCACATCTGGACATAAGTAGAACTAAAACCAGGACTTGTTTTTTTAGAAAAAGCCTAGCAAGAATTCATTTGCATATTAGGCCACACCCCCTGAAGTCAAGCCAGCCAGAACTGCATTCCTGCTCAAAGAAAGCCCTGAAAAAACCTGATAGCTGTAGTAATGTTCAATTAGTATAGGTTTTCAAGCATGAAAGTGGTATGTGAGGCTTCCACTTAATGGAAATAATAGTCTGAAACCATCCTTTTTTATTGTAAGTCTGAATGGTCTTGGTTTCAGGTGCTATTTAGGTGGTACTCCTTCATTCCCAGAAAAAAGCACAGTTGTCACATTCATAGTATATGAAAACTGGCCAGTTCGAACAGTAGAATATTATTTGTACTACATAAGAACATAAGAGAAGCCATGTAGGATCAGGCCAATGACCCATCCAGTCCAACACTGTGTCACACAGTGGCAAAAAAAAAAAAATTATATATATCTATATATCTATACACACACACACACACACACACATATATATATATGGCCTTGGGTCAGCCATAGCTCTGGCAGAGGTTGTCCTTGAAAGGGCAGCTGCTGTGAGAGCCCTCTCCAGCCCCACCCACCTCACAGGGTGTTTGTTGTGGGGGAGGAAGGTAAAGGAGATTGTGAGCCGCTCTGAGACTCTTCGGAGTGGAGGGCAGGATATAAATCCAATATCTTCTTCTTCTTCTTCTTCTATATATATACACACACACTGTGGCTAATAGCCACTGATGGACCTCTGCTCCATATTTTTATCTAACCCCCTCTTGAAGCTGGCTATGCTTGTGGCCGCCACCACGTCCTGTGGCAGTGAATTCCACATGTTAATCACCCTTTGGGTGAAGAAGTACTTCCTTTTATCCGTTCTAACCCGACTGCTCAGCAATTTCATCGAATGCCCACGAGCTCTTGTATTGTGAGAAAGGGAGAAAATAACTTCTTTCTCTACTTTCTCCATCCCATGCATAATCTTGTAAACCTCTATCATGTCACCCCGCAGTCGACGTTTCTCCAAGCTAAAGAATCCCAAGTGTTTTAACCTTTCTTCATAGGGAAAGTGTTGCAACCCTTTAATCATTCTAGTTGCCCTTTTCTGGACTTTTATATCTTTTTTGAGGTGCGGTGACCAGAATTGCACACAGTATTCCAAATGAGACCACACCATCGATTTATACAGGTGCATTATGATACTGGCTGATTTGTTTTCAATTCCCTTCCTAATAATTCCCAGCATGGTGTTAGCCTTTTTTATTGCAACCATAGAGAAGATTTCATACACAGAATCCCAGTCCAACTCTCCAAATATTACACTACACTGGTTCATATTCTCTGATTTCCCCCCAAAGAATAGCTTAGTTGAGATTCCCAGGCAATCTTCCCTCCAGGCTGTGTAACTGTTAGCTTTAACTTCATGTTCTTCAAGCCAAGAACTGCTAGCTCAGGGGTTCTGAGCCTAGGTTCTGTGAATGAGCTTCAGGATATCTGAAAACTGGGTATGAAAAGTCATTTTTTTTTTTACTTTCAGCTGCCTTTCTATTACTCTGAAAATTGCTTTTGTGGGGAAAGTTTTCCCTTATGCCAAATCATTTTGTTAAGATACTGCTTCCACTCCAAACAAGTGTAGACTGTATGCAATGCTAGTTGACATGGTCAACTAATGTACTATCATCATCACCACCATGTTATGGCATCTAGAATAGTTTCATGTTTTCGAGGACATGATCATTGACATAAGTTGTATGTAAAATGTTTATATGCGTTTATGTGCATTTTCTGAGGAGGGGGTCTCTCAGATTTTCAAAGGTGTTCATGATGTCCCCCCCCCCCCCCCCAAAAAAAAAGGCTAAGAACCACTCCATTAGCTTAAGATATAAGGGAATGATGACACCATCCAAAAAGATGGAAGGTCAGCACAGTATGTACAAATTATTTTAATGCACAGGAAGACATCAGGTCTTGGGATGCTTCTGTGCTTTTAATAGTTGGACTCTATTATTTCAACAATGTGCCTGTACAGTTGAGAGACCGTGCTATGAATTGGAAAGTGCATAGAACAAGTCTTATTTCTGCTATGAACTCTCTAGTTTCCTCAGCTGGACTACTGAGGCGGTCCAGGGTTGCTGTCTGGAGGCAGGCAATGACAAACCACCTCTGAATACCTCTTGCCCTGAAAACCCTATTGGGTTTCCATAAGTTGGCTGTGACTTGATTGCCAAAAAATAGAAAAGAATGCATGCTCATGCAATGAATAAAATGTTGTCTGAACATGAGTTTAAACCAAGGAGTGTTAGGTGAGATCATTAAAAGGCCAGCTAGTTTTCTAAAGCACGGTAACTCAGTAATAAAATACATGAAGGTGAGGAGAGTGCATTGTTCTGGAACTTTAATAGCTGCTAGATGATAGGTTCTTTCAAAGCTGAAACCAAATCAAGAGAGCATTGTGTAATTTCTACTGAAATGGAATTCAAGGGAAAGAGGCTTCTCCAAGGAAAGCAGGGTACGGCAGGCAGAATTTCAAAGGAATAACCTAATACTTTGCATAGCAAAATTCACTTCCAAAACATTCTCAGAAGGAGTTGTTTATCTTCTGTAATTTCATTGGTGCGGTATCCAGAATTTGATACAGAACTTGGATTCCTGAGAATCAGGAAGAAAGTGGCTTAATCCATGGATGATTTAACCATGGATGGTTGCCTGCAAACCACTGCAGTGCTTGTTGGAAGTGCTGTTTTCTAAACTTCTTGTTTAACACTTAGCAGCAGTAAAGCAAAGTTTTCTGCTCTCTTCACAGCTAAGGAAGGAGTGAACCTTAAATGAAATGGAAGCAGCCCCATTCCACCATTAATAACCACAATCCTGTGATTTGGGGCTCTGATACAAAACAATAGGTGCTGTATAGGATGTAATTGGATAGTAATAATAGGTTTGTGGACTTGCCCCAACTCTTTCTTAGCCACAGAATTCTGTCCTGCAAGTCCTATAAATGGCAATACTCAGGATAGGCCTTGCTTTTTAGGGTACAGTTGTCACAATGTATTCCCACAGTGTATTCCATGCTAAGGTGTCACTAGGGTGACCATAATGTCTGAAGGCCAGCCAGGGACACCTTGGGGGGAGGAAGGTAGGGGTAAACAGGAAGGGGTAGGGGTAAACAGGAAGTGACGTCACTTCCGGCGATGTCATGCCACCGCCGGAAACAGGAAGTGACATCACTTCCTGTGACATCATTTCCCCGCGTCACCTGCCGGAAACGGGAAGTGACATCACTTCCTGTGACATCACTTCCCCCAAATGACATCATTTCCCCCAAATGCCACTGCCGGAAACAGGAAGTGACTTCACAGCACTTCCTGTGACGTCCCCAAAAATCCCCCAAATATCACCGCCGGAAACAATTTTGTTCTCAAATCCTGTATATACTTCATCAGTATATGGGATAAGGCACTTTCTCAACTGTGCTGCATAATGCAGCCTATTTATTTTGTCCTGTTTACTCTGTTGGCTCTATCTGCGCCACCTTCATCACTTTCGGGGTGTGGATCCCCCAGTGGGGTGGTCTCCCGACTCCCTCCGCCGGCTGTTTCTGATAGCCCTGCGCCCCCTCTTTCATTTGATATGTGTCCCGTGCGGATGCCACCCTCCCACCGGGAGATGCCGCAAAATGAGCCCCCTTGAGGCTTATGGCGGCAGGGCTTGGGGGAAGCGAGCTAGACTGCTGTTCTTTTGAGGGGTTATAGAGTGTTTCGAGCCCGTCCCTGTGGCATCGGTCCCATCGTTGTGGGGCCCAGGGGGCCGGCGCAGCGGCACGCTGAAGCAGCCTGTCGGTCACTTCCGGGTTCCTGTCCTGCATCTCGACCTGTGTTATTAGTGACAGGCTGCTTTGGCGTGCCGCTGCGCCGGCCCCCTGGGCCCCACAACGATGGGACCGATGCCACAGGGAAGGAAGGAGGGAAGGAAGGAAGGAAGGAAGGAAGGAAGGAAGGAAGGAAGGAAGGAAGGAAGGAAGGAAGGAAGGAAGGAAGGAGGGAAGGAGGAAGGGTAGACAAAGAAACAAAGAAAGCAAAGATAGTGGACGGAAGAAATGGAGAGAAAGGACAGGAATATTATGAGAGAGTGAGAGAGGGTGGGTGGGTGACATGGAAACAAAGCAAAAAGACAGGAGGACGGAGGGATGAACATCCACCCCTCTCCTCCTCCCCATGACTCCCACTTACCCACTATGAAGTTTCCAATGATGTGCTTGCAGCTGTCCATCCCCAAGGACAAGGCGAAGCAGGCTGGGGCCTGGGCGGAGAAGTGAAGCAGGCCCACGCAGGCCGCCTCTCTGCCCCTGCAGGGAGTGGTGGGGCGGGGCCTGCTCCTGCTCCTCCAGCGTTGCTGCTCAGGGTCCTAGAAGGACCCAGATTCGGGGCTTCTCTGCTCGCTGTGCTGCTTCTCCGAGATGGGCTCAGGCTGAGCCCATCTCGGAAAAGCAGCCACGGCGAGCGGAGCAGAGGCCGCCGCGCCGCGCGGAGGGAGGTAAGGAAGGAAGGAAGGAAGGAGGGAGGGAAGGAAGGAAGGAGGGAGGGGAGGGAAGGAAGGAAGGAAGGAAGGAAGGAAGGAAGGAAGGAAGGAAGGAAGGAAGGAGGGAAGGAAGGAAGGAAGGAAGGAAGGAGGGAGGGAAGGAAGGAAGAAAGGAAGGAAGGGAGGAGGGAGGGAGGGAAGGAAGGAAGAAAGGAAGGAGGGAGGGAGGAAGGAGGGAGGGAAGGAAAGAAGGAAGGCCAGCCGCCCCCCCTCCGCCAGCCGCCCCTCCCCTTTCGGCTTACCTTGATCCAGGGCGGTGGCGGCCTCTCCTCTGGGCTGCTGGCGGGGCTGGCGGCGGCTGCGGAGGCCGGGAAGGCGGCGGAGAGGCCGGCGCTGGTCTCTGGAGGGCCTCCAGGGACCAGCGCCGGCCTCTCCACGCTGCCTCCGCTGGTCTCTGGAGGCCTCCAGGGACCAGCGCCGGCCTCTCCACGGCCTCCGCTGGCCTCTGGAGGCCCTCCAGGGACCAGCGGCGGCCTCTCCGCGGCCTCCAACACCACCGCCGGACCCCGCGCGCGGGCGGGGAAGGCGGGGAGTGAGGCAGGGACGCTGGCTGCCTCACTCCCCGCCTTCCCGGCCCGCGCGCGCGGCCCGCCGGCTCCCTGCTGGCTATACCGGGACTTTCTAATGGTCCCGGTATAGGCAGCCCGGGAGCCGGGAATTGGTGGCCAGAACCGGGAAAGTCCCGGGAGACCGGGACGGTCTGGCCACCCTAGGTGTCACACAGCGTACCTCCACTTTATTTGAGAGTTTCCACATAACATTGCACTTTTTCTGAATATGACTAGTGGAGCCCCAACTTAGAGGGGAAACAGTGGACCAGAGGGGGGAGATGTGGTGCCAACTGAGCTATTCAGTTGAGCTATTCAAAGTCCTAAAAGACGATGTTGTTAAAGTGATGCACACATTATGTCAACAAATTTGGAAAACGCAACAGTGGCCACAGGATTGGAAAAGGTCAGTTTATATTCCAATCCCAAAAAAGGGTAATGCCAAAGAATGTTCAAACTATTGCACCATTGCACTCATTTCACATGCCAGCAAGGTCATGTTAAAGATCCTACAAGCTAGGCTTCAGTATGTAGATCGGGAACTACCAGAAGTTCAAGCTGGGTTTCGGAGAGGTAGAGGACTAGAGATCATATTGCCAGCATTCGCTGGATTATGGAGAAAGCATGAAAAATGTCTATTTCTGCTTCATTGACTACGCTAAAGCCGTTCATTGTGTGGATCACAACAAACTGTGGCAAGTCCTTAAAGAGATGGGAGTACTAGACCACCTCACATGTCTGCTGAGAAACCTGTATAAGGGTCAAGAAGCAATTGTCAGAACAGATATGGAACAACTGGTTTAGAATAGGAAAAGGAGTTCAACAAGGATGTATATTGTCACCCTGCTTATTTAATTTATATGCAGAGTATGTCATGCGGAATGCTGGCCTGGATGAAACATAAACTGGAATTAAGATTGCTGGGGAAAACATCAACAACCTCAGGTATGCAGATGATACCACTTTAATGGCAGAAAGTGAGGAGGACCTCTTGTTGAGGGTGAAAGAGGAGAGCACAAAAGTGGGCTTGAAACTCAACATCAAAAAAACTAAGATCATGGCATCCGGCCCCATCACACCATGGCAAATAGAAGGGGAAGACATGGAAGTACTGACAGACTTCACATTTCTGGGATCCAAGATCACTGCAGATGGTGACTGTAGTCATGAAATTAAAAGATTAAAAGATGTTTGCTCCTTGGGAGGACAGCTATGGTGAACCTGGGCAGTATAATAAAAAGTAGAGACATTATCCTGCCAACAAAAGTCCATAGAGTCAAAGTGATGGTATTCCCAGTAGTAATGTATGGCTGTGAGAGCTGGACCATGAGGAAGGCTGAGTGCAGAAGAATAGATGCTTCGGAGCTGTGGTACTGGAGAAGAATCTTGAGAGTTCCTTGGATTGCAAGAAGATTCAATCAGTCAGTCCTAAGGGAAATCAACCCAGACTGTTCCCTGGAAGGACAAATGCTGAAGCTGAAGCTCAAATACTTTGGCCACCAAATGAGAAGAGAGCACTCACTGGAGAAGATCCTGATGCTGGGAAAGACAGAAGGCAAAAGAAGAAGGGTACGGCAAAAGATGAGATGGCTGGACAGCATTACTGATGTAACTAACACGAATTTGAGCAGACTTTGAAGGATGGTGGAAGACAGGAGGGCCTGGTGTGACTTTGTCAATGGGGTCACAAAGAGTTGGACTCGACTATGTGACTGAACAACAGCAAATGGTGCTGCACATTTCAATATAGGCGGGCTCTTCTATTCTGATGGTGACCTTATAGTAACAGTAGCTCTTTAGTGATGTACTATAGTATCACCATAGCCAAAGCAGCAGAGGTGTATTCTCTACAACTCTATTGAATTGAGTGGAACTTTGAGTAGGGCTGTTCCAGTCAGACGGAGTGAATGTAGCTGCCTGCATCTCATGAACAAAATGAAATTGAGAAACACTTGGCATATTAGTTGTGCAGGGCTGATCCTCTTTCAGCCCATGACCTCTGCTCTTCTTTCCCTATGAAGTTGTCAGAACTACCAGTGAAAGTTTGGTATCATTGCTGACTTGCTTTTATCTGACTTTCAATCCATGGAACCAATCTGATTAGGCAGGAGATCCTCAGGGCTAATGACCTTACATTGTGTCTGAGACGTGCGTAACTGCACAACATTGGCTTAGTTTCCTGTTAGCAAACATTTGGTAACCTGTGAGACAATAATGCAGGAGGTGAGGGGACCAAACTGAGTGGAAAAGCACAGCCTTTGAATGTGTCAGGCTTTGAGTTTGATCCTGGACAAAAGAAACTCAGGTAGCTGGGGAAAGTCTTAGATGCTGGAGAGCCACTGCCAGTCACCGTAGAGAGTTCTGAGTTTAGAGAGGTTGAATTTCACTTGGCAGAGCTCAGCCCACAGTACTGCCAACATCACAACCACAAAAAATGTGGAGCAAAATCCAGAGAAAGAAATTTGGATGCAAAGGAAAGCCTTCACAATTTAACGTTGCAAAGAGAATTTGATGGGATCTTATAACTTCTTGTGTTTTCAGGATTTGAGCTGTAACCCTGCGGGACATAAATTAGGATAACTTGCAAAAATAAACTTCTAATGATTATATGAGCTGCTTTAAGGCACCTCAACATATAAGAAAAAAGTTAAATCAACAGTCCTGCAAGCAAGTAATTGAACAATACATTTCCCAGGAAGAGTGGAGAAAGGATACAGTAACATCAGTTTCAATTCAGCCTTAAAACTTATTTTGTCAGGGTTTTTTTTTTAAATTACACCCCTAGTTTTGGATGCTTGAACTCTGTATACTGTACTACACAGCTATAAACCTATTTTCAACAGCAGTCATATATGGGAATATTAGGCCTACACCCAAAAGATGGACCACTGAATCACATGTGGAGGATAGCATTAATAACCTATAGTACAGCTGCTGGGGTTAATTTGTGTGTGTGTGTGCATGCACAAACCTGGAAGTCATGGCAACCTCTGGTGACTGACCCCTAATGGGTGCTAGGAAGCTATGGGAAGATATTCAGAGAGGTGGTTGTCATCCCAATTGCTGGTATTCCTTGGAGATCTCTCATCCAATTACTTGCAGAGTCAATCCTGCTTAGCTTCTGAGACTGACAAGATCAGGCTTGCCTGCGCTATCCAGGTCAGGATAGCTGCTGAAGTTAATGATTGTCAGGGAGAGGCTAGAAGAAGGGATATTTAAGCCCCTTATCAACAGAAAATGGGGGAAGGATAATCACTCTCCGAGAGCAATTTTGATCCTGGTGGTAAAAAGTTATAAATGTATAAGTTTTCCACAGCAAGGGTAATAGCAGTGGGGGAGGGATTATTTCCAGTTAGAAAGTGGAACAGGAAGAGTCCTGTGACTGTCACCTTCACTGGAGACTCAAAATCTACATTTTTTAAATTGCAACACTACAAGATGGTCTCCTGCTGGTATCTAACTCCAGTTTCTCTTCATAGGGCAAAGCTGAGTCCAAACCCTCTGTGTTGGAGGGGTTGTGGGGAAATAGGAACGTTTTTGCACTGTTAGTGGTCATGTCCAAAGATCCAAACCTTTTGGAACCCTATAATAGAGAAGGTAGAGGTTATAACAAATGATTCTATCCCTTGTTCCCCAGAATCCATCCTTCTAAATTTATGGAAGCACAACAAATTCACTCCTCTTAAAGCGGGGGTTATCTCCCTACTACTTCTGGCAGGAAAAATCCTATTAGCCAAACATTGGAAATTGGTAAAAATTCCCTCTCTAACTTTGTGGTATCAAAAAATATGGGACATTGTGATTCAGGACAAAATTGCTTCACAAATTTTATTAAATGAAAACCCTAAGGCTGGTGATAGATTTTTGGAAAAATGGTTTATTTTTTTTGAACACGTCAATGAAAAATCTTCAAAGAAGAATAGAATACCAAAAAAATACTTGGACTTTATCCTATATTAAGGTAGAAGGTACTATTTTGTCTTAATATTTCTGATGCATGCTAGACTGTATCTGGATTGTAATTTTTATTTAGAATTTTTTGACTTGCTCTTTGTATTGCTCAAATATGACTTTCAGTTGGTTTTTATGCCAATTAATAATATCTGTATGTTAACAAAACTGTTGTTCTTGTAAAAAATAAACATTTTAAGTTATAAAAAACCCATGAAGGCTCAGCTGCTACCCTGTAAAAAGAAAAGATGATTAGAAAGGTCCCGGAGGTCCAACCTAAGGAATCATCCATTTGATTCCTGAACTTGTTACATGACCTAAGGTACACTAGTGGTTTTTGGTTTATGTTCAGTGAATGTAAACATTCACATGAGCTTGTTAGCAACTGCAGAAAAATTGTGTGAATATCCTGAAACTTTGGGCTAGGCCAGTTAATCTTGGAGGAGGAGGAACTCTCAGAAAGGTTCAGGAGCTCTGCTCCTGTGAGCTCCCACTGAATCCAAGGCCTGGATATATCCCATTCCCAACAGTAAGTATTCATCAGGCTGACAAGGGCGGATCTATACCAATGGACAATAAAAATTCATCTGGGATTATGAAGATTCAATGTTGACATTCAACACATTTTTATATTGCTATACTATATGTATTTCCAGATGTGTATGCATCCAGTGATCACCCAAGTAATGAAACATGCTCACTTAATGGTGTTGTCATTAGTGAATGTAAAAGGTGCTATTTCTTCCTTACATGCGCACTTTTCAAAGTCATGTACATGAATAAGTTTTGGTCAATAATTTTCACAATTATCCAATAACCAGAAGTAAGGTCCATTGTGAAGAAAAATGCAATGGGCTCTAGGAGGCGGCTCTGGGTGAGTGCCCCGCCCTTGCTGTCTTCCCACCCACCCAAGTGAAGTCATTCACCCCACACAAACATGTTGAGGGGAGCTGATCTCTGCCATCTGGAGAGCAATTGTAATTCTGAGTGATCTCTAACCCTCACATAGAGACTGGCAACAGTGGTTCCCCAAGAGGAAATTGCATTCCTCTCAAATCCCACCACCTCCACGCCCCACCCCCTAAATCTCCAGGAATTTCCAAATGTGGAATTAGCAACCTTGCAGCCTCCATGTAGGAAAAGGACAGTCTTTCTTCACAGTGGGGGGGGGGGGAGAGAACCAAAACAGCTTACATCATTCTCCTCATTCCTCTCCCACGTTGATCTGAGCAACAACCCTGTGAGGCTTCCCTATCTCCTTCTCAGGCAACCATCCTAGGGTGAGGCTGAGGGGAGGAGGGAGTAGAGGCAGGAAAGACATTCTATTATTTCAGCAGCCTTTGGAAGCTGCGTGTGCGGGGAGGCTGTCTATGTGGACTGTTGATGGGGTGGCAGAGGTCTGTTGCCAGTAGCAGCCACGATGCCTTTCATGATGCTGCAGTAGATTGGCAGGCCTTTCTCAGGCTGGTTGACAGGACACAGAGAAACACTGGAGATTTGTCTGTCTCTGGGGAAAGACTGTTAGAACATAAGAACATAAGAGAAGCCATGTTGAATCAGGCCAATGGCCCATCCAGTCCAACACTCTGTGTCACACAGTGGCCAATATGTATGTGTGTGTATACACACACACATACTGTGGCTAATAGCCACTGATGGACCTCTGCTCCATATTTTTATCCAATCCCCTCTTAAAGCTGGCTATGCTTGTAGCTGCCACCGCCTCCAGTGGCAGTGTATTCCACATGTTAATCACCCTTTGGGTGAAGAAGTACTTCCTTTTATCCATTTTAACCTGACTGCTCAGCAATTTCATTGAATGCCCACAAGTTCTTGGATTGTGAGAAAGGGAGAAAAGTACTTCTTTCTCTACTTTCTCCATCCCATGCATAATCTTGTAAACCTCTATCAAGTCACCCCGCGGTCGACGTTTCTCTAAGCTAAAGAGCCCCAAGCGTTTTTACCTTTCTTCATAGGGAAAGTGTTCCAAACCTTTAATCATTCTAGTTGCCCTTGTCTGCACTTTTTCCAATTCTATAATATCCTTTTTGAGGTGCGGTGACCAGAATTGTACACAGTATTCCAAATGAGACCGCACCATCGATTTATACAGGGGCATTATGATACTGGCTGATTTGTTTTCAATTCCCTTCCTAATAATTCCCAGCATGGCGTTGGCCTTTTTTATTGCAATCGTACACTGTCTTGACATTTTCAGTGAGTAATCTACCACGACCCCGAGATCTCTCTCTTGGTCAGTCTCTGCCAGTTCACAATCCATCAACTTGTATTTGTAGCTGGGATTCTTGGCCCCAATGTGCATTACTTTGCACTTGGCCACATTGAACCTCATCTGCCATGTTGACGCCCACTCACCCAGCCTCAACAGATCCCTTTAGAGTGCCTCACAATCCTCTAGGTTTCTCACCACCCTGAACAATTTAGTGTCACCTGCAAACTTGGCCACTTCACTGTTTACTCCCAACTCCAGATCATTAATGAACAAATTAAAGCGCATGGGACCCAGTACTGAGCCCTGCGGCACCCCACTGCTTACCATCTTCCACTGTGAAGACTGCCCATTTATACTCACTCTCTGCTTCCTATTACTCAGCCAGTTTTTGATCCACAAGAGGACCTGTCCTTTTACTCCATGACTCTCAAGCTTTCTAAGGAGCCTTTGATGAGGAACTTTATCAAAAGCTTTCTGGAAGTCAAGCTAAACAACATCTATTTGGTCCCCTTTACCCACATTTTTGTTCACCCCCTCAAAACTGTAACAGGTTAGTGAGGCAAGATCTTCCCTTACAGAACCCATGCTGAGTATTCCTCAGTAACTTGTGTTCATCAATGCGCTTACTCATTCTGTCCTTGATAATGGATTCTACCAACTTTCCCGGTACTGAAGTCAGACTGACTGGCCTGTAATTTCTCGGATCTCCTCTGGAACCCTTTTTAAAGATGGGGGTAACATTTGCTACCTTCCAGTCCTCAGGAATGGAGGCAGATTTCAATGAAAGATTACATATTTTTGTCAGGAGATCCACAAGTTCAACTTTGAGTTATTTTGGAACTCCTGGATGTATGCCATCTGGACCTGGTGACTTATCAGTTTTTAATTCATCAATCAGTTGTAGGACCTCCTCGCTTGTCACCTCAATTTGACTCAGGTCTTTCAACACCCCTTCCAAAATTAGTTGTTTTGGAGCGGGCAAACACATCTCATCTTTCTCAACTTCCACAGTGAAGACTGAGGGAAAAAATGCATTCAGCTTCTCAGCCATTTCCCTATCCTCCTTCAGTATTCCTTTTACCCTTTGGTTATCCAAGGGCCCCACTGCCTCCCTGGCTGGTTTCCTGCTTCTAATATATTTGAAGAAATTTTTATTGTTGGTCTTTATGTTTTTTGCAATATGCTCCTCATAGTCCCTTTTTGCCAGCCTGTTCACAATCGTGCATTTGATTTGCCACAGCCTGTGTTCCCTTTATTAATCTCACTTGGACTAGCTTTCTACCGCTTTAAGGAATCCTTCTTACCTTTTACAGCTTCCATTACTTTGTTAACCATGCAGGCCTTTTCTTATACCTGTTTGTGCCTTTCCTAACTTGTGGTATATATTTTATATGAGCTTTTAGGATTGTAGTTGTAAATAGGCTCCAAGCTTCCCCAAGGGTTTTGACTGTATTTACCTTTCCTTTCAGTTTCCTCCTCACATGCCTCCTCATCTCAGAGAATTGACCCCTTTTAAAGTTAAATGTGGTTATGCTGTTCTTTTGGGGCAACTCCCTATTTATACAAATGGTGAAATCAATAATGTTATGGTCACTGCTCCCAAGCAGTGTTTGGCAGTTTGTTCAACATTCTTGGGCCTGCAGTAGGTGGGGGCAGGGGAGTCAGCCAATGGGAGGCCAGAGACAACGACAGACAGTTCATTAGCCAATAGTTGATACCCCACATCCAACCAATGAGCGAGCTGGGATTTTCCATGGGTTTTATTAAAATAATTGTTATGGAGCCCCATCTATATGAAGCAGAGCTGCAGCACAGAGAGGCAAACGTTCATCTGTGCTTCTCCATAAGAATTCACTCCACCAATAAAATTGTAACTTGCCTCATTCTAAAACAATTTCTCCTGTATTAGGACATACTGGCTAGCAAGGAAATCAGCACAGGGAAATGTGTTGGCACTCTAGCTCCTGCATGGCCCACTACAGATCTAGAATTGTACACACAGTTGCTTTTCTATGTTAAAATATACTGGAACATTTAGTGACTGATCTCCCATGTTTTGTCTGCATTCTGAGGTAAATTAATGCAATGTCTCACTTCCTCCATTACCTTATTCCTTTCCCTTGTGGTATCTATTCATTTACCATATGCCTTTTTTTGTTTTGTTACTGTTTTTAATTCTATATTCTATTAAATGCTATACTTTTACACTGGACCTTTTCTGTGGTTGAGAAATAAAGGGTATTATCATTAGACATGCCATCAGGTTCTCCCATTCCATTAATTCCACAAGTAATAAGCACAATAGCAGTTCTGAGATGGAAATTACAAGACACAAAAAAAGGTTATATTTTGGGGGGTTTAGCCCAATGATTCAGCACATGTTTTGAATTCAGAAGGCATGATTTTCTGTCCTTGGCATCTCTAGCTAAAGGATCTCAGCTCTTGGACAGCTGCTGCTTGTTAGCGTAGAAGACTTATGGAGCAGCGATCTGAACGAATGTGTTTTGCCTAATCAATTATGCCATGGTGATGGTTTTCAAATGAGTTTTACTTCTTGTTTCTTGTGGACAGGGACTATATTGCATTTATTTTATTTACTTTATGTATACCTTACTTTTCTCCCCATTGGGGACCAAAAGCAGCTGCTTTACCCATGTTTCATAGGACAGAAACCACAAATCACTATACCAAGAGGTAATCTGTCTCCTAGTACTTAGTACTCTCTCCTCCTTCAAATCCCTCCTTTATCTAATCAATGAAGGCTACTGTAGTGCAATCCTATACAGAGTTACTCCAGTCTAAACACACTGGACTCTAAGTGGTGCTTAGAGGAGTGTAGTGCTACAAAGGAACTGAAACTAAGCCTTTTGTTTTGCTTTGTTCCCTCTCCACCCATTGTCAAGATTATAATGTTCTTGAGACTATTGATCTATACAACTATTTATAAAAGAAAGAGGCAATGGTCTCATTGCCACTGAGCAGATTAGTCTGAGATTTTATTACAACAATATTTGCACAGCATAATGTGAGAACAACTTATCAGGTCCCAACTTCCAGTTCAAACAATTATCAAAGATGTTCATTATCCCTGACCTTGATAGCCCAGGCAAACCCAGTCTCATCCGATCTTGGAAGCTGAGCAGGATCGACTCTGGCTAGTACTTGGATGGGGTATTTCCTTGAAATACTAGCAGTTGGGAGGACTAGGGCAGGCTTTATTCAGCCACCTCTCTAAATATTCTCCAGGCCTCCAGTAGGGGTCTGTCACCAGATGTTGCCTTGACTTCCAGGTGCAGACACACACGCTACAAAAATATGAAAAATAAAAAGATGTTCATTATTTCAACATGCCTCTAACTCAGTAAATATCATGAACACAGTTTGAGTTCAGTGGTGCCTTTAAGACCAACACAATTTTATTCAAGTTTTCTCATGCAAGCATACTTCTTCAGATGCTTCTTAAGTAAAGATCATGTTTCACAAAATATTTGTCTTCTTGCTCTCCCTGAAAAAAGAATCAGGCCTTGGCAGTAGAGCCCTAATATCTCCACTCTTAAAAGGTGTTATACTTCTTTTAATCTGACCAGTATTTGAGTTGTACTGCTTGTTTGTTTCGCATTAGAGCAGGTGGGAACTTCCCACTCTTTCAAACAAAACCAATCAAAACTTTTTAAAGTGCAAAATTCATCTGATTTCTTGTCTCAATTGCCTGCAAAACAAGAAGTACTGCCTTTTAAAAAATATTTAAAAGTAAAGTGCATTCCTGAGATGTTATCACCTGAGAGGAGTTCAAATCCCATGTTGACTATAAACAGCTTTTCAGTGAAACAGGACAAACTTAGAGATGTTGTCAAACACTACTGTAACTCCCCCCCCCCATTAAAAAAGGAGTTAAATAGGATCTTCTATCCACAAGAAAGACCAGAGTTTCTTAGCAACAGCATTGTAAACACACAGAGGTTTCATTTGAAGTTAAAGTCTGTTACTTATGAGAACCTAGCCTTTGTTGGGTGCTAAGAGCACCAAATGAATGCAGGCTATGCCTTTATGGAAAGAGTCACAGGAGGGAATCGCAAGAAAGACAGCAAAAAGATTTTTACTGGTGGTTGTTGTTGCTATTGTTGGTATTATTATTCGCAAAAAAGATGAACATATAGAACAAATAGTGATGACTGAACAGTAAATGATGTTGGTGACTAAAGGGAACCTCTACATTCAGAGGCAATCAACCTTTGAATCCTAGAGCCAGGAGGCAACCTCAGGGAAAGCCATGACCAAGTGCAAAGTAATGCACATTGGGGCCAAGAATCCCAGCTACAAATACAAGTTGATGGGGTGTGAACTGGCAGAGACTGACCAAGAGAGAGATCTCGGGGTCGTGGTAGATAACTCACTGAAAATGTCAAGACAGTGTGCGATTGCAATAAAAAAGGCCAACGCCATGCTGGGAATTATTAGGAAGGGAATTGAAAACAAATCAGCCAGTATCATAATGCCCCTGTATAAATCGATGGTGCGGTCTCATTTGGAGTACTGTGTGCAGTTCTGGTCACCGCACCTCAAAAAGAATATTATAGCATTGGAGAAAGTCCAGAAAAGGGCAACTAGAATGATTAAAGGGCTGGAGCACTTTCCCTATGAAGAAAGGTTGAAACGCTTGGGACTCTTTAGCTTGGAGAAATGTCGACTGCGGGGGTGACATGATAGAGGTTTACAAGATAATGCATGGGATGGAGAAAGTAGAGAAAGAAGCACTTTTCTCCCTTTCTCACAATACAAGAACTCGTGGGCATTCGATGAAATTGCTGAGCAGATAGGTTAAAACGGATAAAAGGAAGTACTTCTTCACCCAAAGGGTGATTAACATGTGGAATTCACTGCCACAGGAGGTGGTGGCGGCCACAAGTATAGCCACCTTCAAGAAGGGTTTAGATAAAAATATGGAGCACAGGTCCATCAGTGGCTATTAGCCACAGTGTGTGTGTATATATAAAATGTTTTGCCACTGTGTGACACAGAGTGTTGGACTGGATGGGCCATTGGCCTGATCCAACATGGCTTCTCTTATGTTCATGGCCACTGTGCCACTGTGCCCTGTTGTTGGCCTCCAGATGAACTTGTTGGCCACTGTGTGTGACAGAATACTGGGCTATATGGACCACTGGCCTGACCCAACAGGGCTCTTTTTATGTTCTTATGTTTATCTCTGTGCTAATAAAAGATTTCTGCATACCAACCAGATGTTTAAACAGGTATGACAGGTTTTGGGTTTTTTTCCTGTCAACTTTGGTGACAGTAAAGACATGAACACTAGGAAAGTATACCTTATCATCTGCATTTATCCAGACTAGAGATGGGCAGAAACTGAAAAATAGGGTTGCCAATCCCCAGCTGGGGGCAGGTGATCCCCTAGTTGAGCCTTCCCCCCACTTCAGAGTCATCACAAAGTGGTAGGGAGGGAAATATCTGCTGGGCACTTGATACCGTACAGAGACCGATTCCCATCGATATAATAGAGAATTGATCCATAGGTATCTGGGGCTCTGTGGGGCTGTTTTTTGAAGTAGAAGCACAAAATTTTCAGCATAGCATATGGTGTCTCCTCAAAACACCCCCCAAATTTCAAAAAGATTGGACCAGGGGATCCAGTTCTATGAGCCCCATTAAGATAGGTGCCCCTAACCATCATTATTTCCAAATGGAGGGAAGGCATTTAAAAAGCATGCAGTTTCTTTAAATGTGATTGCCAGAACTCCCTTTGGAGTTCAATCACGCTTGTCACACCCTTGCTCCGGCTCCACCCCCAAAGTTCCCAGATATTTCTTGAGTCAGATCTGGCAACCCTAAACCATGGTTTGTATAAAACTAGACCACTTCATGGTTCATTTGGTTGCATCATTCCCAAAACCAAAAATGAACTGCCTTTTCCCCATGGAGGTTTGGGTGTTTTGTTTTTGTGGTTCATTCTCCAGACAGCCTGGTGCCGATTCAATCACTTCCTAGGCAGTGCTGGGGATGGACTTGTGGAGACCCCTGATACACCCAAAGCAGTTGTCCATAGCTTGTTTGGCAGTTCTGGGAGCCAACCATTTTGCTCCAGAGCAGCAGATTATATACCAGTATAGTACCATACCTTGACTCGGCTGCTTTCACTTTGCAGCATGAAGAGAGAAGAAGAGAGAAGAGTTAGTGGTACTGTGAGCAGAAGAATAATTGTTGCTGCATGGCTGATTTAGGGGAGGCTTTAAGGGACTCCTTTTCCCCCACACAGTGGGACAATTTTTTAAACACCTCTCCCAGCTGGGAAGGTGTTCCTTGCTGTGGTTTCAGGGACCAAACCTGAAGCTCGAGCTGAGCTTTCCTGTGGGCATTTGCTTTGGGGAACTGTAACTCAGACACCCCAAATCCAACCTTCATCAAACTTGGAAGGCAAGTAGAGGAGAACCAGCTGAAGAATCCCTGTGAGTTTGGCATCTCTAACTCATGAGGTGGCTGTTCTGTCACCTCCCAAATCAAACCCTGAACCAGTTTGGGAAAATGGTGGTTCATGTAAATTCATGGTTCATACAATCAAATGAACCATGAACCACAGTTTTCCTGGTTTGTGCCCATGCCTAATCCAGACCATATTCCTGAGTCTGCTTTAATAATTAAAACACAGGCATTACAATGCTTCATATACAGCTGAACAAGAGAGGCAAACCTCCATCATTCTACTTTGTGAATTCTATTCTAGCCATGCCTCTTTCAGTTTGCTTGCAAATAAGCCATGTAATGACTCAGAAAAGTGTCTCTTAATTGCTACAGAAAGGAACTGAGGTGTTAATCTAGCACCTCATGTTCTGTAAGGTTTCTTTTAATAGTTTAATTAGAGAAGCTGAATGTTCTTGCCAAGGACTTTGCTTCAATCTAGCAATTCTAGATAGTGTTACTTAGGGGTCATTATGTTAAAAAATAGGTGGTGGAGCTCATCCACAGATTGTTATGCAGCTGCACATACTATTCAATGGATAAGGAGGTGGAACTCTCAGAAGGAGGAGTGGAACTCTCAGAAAGGTTCAGGAGCTGCACTCCAGTGAACTCCCACTGAATCTGAAGCCTGGTGTTACTTCAATTGCCTATGGTGCATCCACACATTGTGCTGTTCCTGCTTTATAGTTAGCATTCACAACCAGATTGTCTTGCCCATGTACAGGAAAACCCAGTTGTAAATGATGGTTATTGTGCAACAATTATGAAATATCCAGTTCTGCATGAATTGTTAGGAAGCCACAGTGAGCAAAGTGGAAAGAACCTGCAACAAGGTAAGAGATCCAGGTTTGAAGAGGGTGAGAGGTGGAGAATGTCTCCTACTGACATGTATTGGGTTCCCTTGAAACTCATATACTACTCAGAATACGGAAGATCTTGACCTATGAGAACAAAGCAGAAGCCATTCTTTCAGCTGATGGAGTCCAGTGTTCCCCATAAGCTGAATTAACGTGAGCTAGCTCACAGATTTTTAGTCTCCAGCTCACACATTTTTGTTTTAGCTCAGGAAGTATGACCCCAGAAGTGGCTAATTTCTGCAGTAGCTCACAACTTTAATGCTAGTAGCTCACAAAATAGAATTTTTGCTCACAAGACTCTGCAGCTTAGAAGGAACATCGTTGGAGTCCCGTATGGCTTGTGGGGCTGATCCCATGACTATGCTGCTCATAGATCCTGACATCTGCAAGATTTGGTTCTTTTGGAACCATCCTGGCTGATGTGAAGAACAAGTGGACAGGGGTGTTACCTCTTTATCAAGCCACAGGGGAAAGAAAAACCACATGCATGGAGCTTGGCTGTGGAGATTGCAGGTTTTCTTAATTAGAAAATACTGGACATTTATATATCTGGTATTTTCTCAGTTTATTTAATGGAATAAAGGGAAAATATTGGACAGCCAGGCAAACTCAGTATAACTGTTTTTCTTTTTTAATAAAAATTAATACTATGCTGGCCCCCCCATGGTTGTTACTGTTAAGATTTACAATAATTAAACTAATATTCCCTCTTATAGAAAAGTTGCTGGGTCTTGCTGATTACAAGAGGGTCACCAGAAAATACGAGGGAATTTTCAGCGTACTGATTAGACCCCCTTGATATGCAGAACAAGATGACCTTTTGCTTTTCACTCCAAAAGTGGGGAAGTCACCCCAACAAGAAAGCTGCCAGCATTAGACTCTTAACAGTAACAACCATGGGGGGGTCAGCATAGTATTAACCTTAATTTATTTTAAAAAAGAAAAACAGTTATACTGAGTTTGCCTGGCACCCAGTTTTGAACTGGACAGTCCAATATTTTCCCTTAATCTGCCTGTCACATGAGGAATAGAAACTTCCATATAGGAGTGGGGGGCAGGGATTAGATGTGGATCACTCTCGGCTTGGCTTCGCGAACGAAGATTTAAGAAGGGTGCAATAGTCCACGTCTGCTGCAGGCTTGCTGGTGGCTGACAAGACCAATGCGGGACAGGCAGGTCCGGCCACAGTGGCTGCAGGGAAAAGTCTGATTTAGGGTTGGTGTGTTTAGGGTTGGTGCTGTAGCAGTGCGATTCTTCCTCAATCTCCTTTTGTCCTCAAGACCAGCTATGCGTGCGTTCTCAAAAGAAGAGACAGCCTGGTGGATGGTGTGCCTCCATGCTTTGCGATCTGAGGCTAGGTCAGACCACTGGTGATGGTTGATGCGACAGGTGCCAAGGGATTTCTTCAAGGAGTCCTTGTACCTCTTCTTTGGTGTCCCTCTATTTCGATGGCCGGTGGAGAGTTTGCCATACAGGGCAATCTTGGGAAGGCGGTGGTTTTCCATCCTAGAAATATGCCCTGCCCAGCGCAGCTGCGTCTTCAACAGCAGTGCCTCGATGCTGGTAACCTCCGCCCTCTTGAGAACTTCAGTGTTGGTCACAAAGTCACTCCAGTGGATGTTGAGGATGGTGCGAAGGCAGCGCTGATGAAAGCGCTCAAGGAGTCGCAGGTGATGACGGTATAAAACCCACGATTCGGAGCCGTAGATGAGGGTTGTCATCACAACCGCTTTGTAAACATTGATCTTTGTGCCTTTTTTCAGATGCTGTTGCTCCACACTCTTTTGTGCAGTCGGCCAAATGCACGGTTTGCCTTTGCCAGCCTGTTGTCAATCTCCTTGTCGATCTTAGCATCTGAGGAGATGATGCACCCCAGGTAGCTGAACTGCTGGACTGTCTTCAGAACTGATTCACCCACAGTGATGCAGGGAGGGTGATAATCTTCCTGGGGTGCAGGCTGGTGGAGAACTTCTGTCTTCTTCAGACTAACTTCTAGGCCGAATAGCTTGGCAGCCTCTGCAAAGCAGAACGTCATATGCTGCAGAGCTGATACCGAGTGGGAGACGAGTGCAGCATCATCAGCAAACAGTAGCTCTCGGATGAGTTTTTCCATTGTCTTGGAGTGGGCCTTTAGTCGCCTCAGGTTGAACAGGCTGCCATCGGTGCGATAGCGGATGTAGACACCATCGTCATCATCTAGATCTACTGAGGCTCTTTGAAGCATCATGCTAAAGAAGATCGTAAAGAGAGTTGGCGCGAGAACGCAGCCTTGCTTTACACCTGTGCCTATTGGGAAGGTCTCCGAGAGGTCGTTGCAGTGTCTGACTTGGCCTCGCTGGTCTTCGTGTAGCTGGATGATCATGCTGAGGAACCTTGGGGGACATCCTAAACGTTCCAAGATTTGCCACAGGCCTTTCCTGCTAACTGCTTACATAATCACACCCATACCCCACAACAGCACTATAGGAAGGCAGCTGCCCTTCCAAAGCTCTGATACTCAGTTGAGCAGTCTTAAAGGCAAAAAGCCATAAGAGTTTTGTAGGAACCTTCCCTTTAAGAGTATCAAAGCTTGACAGGGAATATATTCTTTCAAAGTCCTAATACTCTTGATGAGTACCATCAATGTACATAATTTCAAACACTGCAACATTATGTTGTAGGCCTACTTGCCATATATTATAGCTACAGTGCAACAAGTCAGCAGCACTGATGATCAAAGTAGTTTGTTCCAGTGAGGTGGGTTTTCCTTCTAAGATGGTGTTATATGTCCATTACCTAATTGTCCTGTTACGTTTATGATGTGATCCTTCCATATGGACCCATCAAGGTTGACAATGATGGTGGAATCAAAGTAGTCCATCTTCTCAAGGGTCTCTTTCCTGTATGTCTAGATGATGAAGCCATGTGTATTTCACACGAACAAATTTTGTTAAAAGATACTGTAATATCACAACCAAAAGACAGACAGAACAGGGACTATGGTATTATTAGGCACAAGGGTCAGAAAATAGGGATTGTCCTTGGTAAGCAGGCAATTGGGCATAAGAACTTATTTTCATTTGATTCATGCTGAAGCTTTAAGAAACATGGGGCAGAAAACAGTGTTCATCCTATGGAGGTGTTTTTATAAGATTTAAGAGCATTTTTTCATCTTTTCATTTAAACAATGTCCTCAGGAATGCATAAAGATAATGAATTTTTTCCCTAGCACCTCCTGTGGTTTTCAGATTTCTTTTTGTTATTGTAGGATTGCCTCTGTGGTCTGTGCTGGAGCTGAACTGAGCTGGAACAGATTAAAGACTATAATATTTGTAAAGTTCATTAGTTTGCCACATGGGAAATCACCTGTTTTGAGACAACCCTGTTTACATTAGGCACAAAGTTCTCATGCCAACGTCTCAGTTCATATAATGAGAAAATGCAACCCTTGTTTATCTGAAAGTAAAGTCAGAGCTAGTGAATATTTTGCGCTTCCCCCTTTTGCTAGTGGCTGTAATTCTAGATATGTCTCAGGAGCCTGATATTAAAAAGGTGAACACTTGGTCCTATAGACCCTCTATGAGGCATAATTTATGTACTTCCAGCAGCACTGTAGCAATCAAAACACCACCCAACGGAAAAAAGTTAATGAAGTACACCACACCCACCACATCATAGCATCCCCAATCACATCAGCAGAGCTGTACTATCAGAAGAGGAAGAATGGGCAATTTCATCCCCTACCCTAACTCACTGCAGCCCCCCAACTGGAATGGCTGCTCTGGGACTGAAATTTCCCAGGGCTGGACAGCATTTTCCACTGACAGATCATTGGATTAAATCTATAGTGCATAGCCAGGGAGATGCCATACCTCCCCTGCACAGTCCCCATTATAAACTGTGTAGGAGGCCAGTAGTGGCATTTAAAAATCATTTCTATGTTTGATGGAGGAGTGACTTCCAGCTAAGGAGGAAGGAATCTATTTCTTCTTAAAAATTCATATTTTGCAGATAAAGCTTATGTAACATGATTGTTCTGGGAAGCTGACAGTTTGAATAGCATGACACAGAAAGAATACAGAGCTACAATTAACCTTAGAGCTACAAGACTCTGTCTAGCTATTTGATGCCTGCTGAAGAAATATCTGTTGTGACAATATTCTCATATATTATTGGTTTAGTCATCTGTGACCCTCTCTTCCAGTGTTTTTGCTCCCAAGATGATTTACACAGGATAAACTTGACTGTGTAAGAAATTGATCCAGTCCTCCTCTTAGCCTACTTGCTTCTGGCTCTGCTGAGGCCACAGAGAAAATAACACTCCTTCTCCAAAAGAAGATTGACACCTGGCTGCTGGCTGTTATTGTTCTGAGGGGGCGACTCTCCTCATCAAGATCAAGCTCCATCCTATCCTCAGCAGCAATGGCAGGAACTATACATAGTGTGAACTTCTCTCCCACGTTCTCTTACTGTTCCACCTGTTCTGTTGTCTTTGGTGCTCAGCAGAAAGCATCTAATCTCTCTTCCTGTCCTTCAGGGCAGCTGGCCATCAGAGAGTCTGGGAGCAGAAGGTCCAGGTGGCAGGTGAACCAGGCTAGTTGATTTATTTATGAAATGCATACTTTCATGTATTAGTACAGAAACTCTCCAGGGCTGTCACATACAAAGGAAACTTACAGTGCAATCCTAAGCAGGGTTACACCCTTCAAAGTTCATAGAAGTCATGGGCTTTGAAGGGTGTAACTCTACTTAGAATGACAGTGTTAACCTTTCAGTATCGCACTTGAATCTTCCTACCATTCAGGGAAATAGAAAACATTAAAAAATATATTGTGTGCTGTCTTCTGGTTTTAATATACATAAATCTATATGCATTCAAACATTAAACAAGAAAACTATAAATAGCTTTAAAATAAACTAAAATAAATGGAAAAGGCAATAAAACTGTATGCATTCACACATCAAAAACACAAAACAAGAAAATTATAAGCAGTTTAAAACTACGTTAAAAGTACCCCAAACAGCTATTTATATTCAGGAAAACATTTTCTTCTGTCCAAACTCAGACCACCTCAAAAGCTCTCTGAAATAAATCCATTTTACAGCCTTAGCAAGAAGTAAAGATGGTAGAAGCTGCCACCCCTCAAACTCTTCCTCAAGGTTGCTCCTCGAGCATGGGGCAGCTATGATGCTGAGGGCACACTACGTGAAGGGTTCACAGAGAATAGTCCTTGCTAGAAAAAGTGAGGCTGGCTCAAGGGAAGATCTAGGGAGAGGCACTCTTTCATCTGCATAAGCCCCAAGTCATGAAGGCTTGTAAAGATAAACACCAGCACCTTGCACTGGACCTCCAACAGTATCTCACAGTCAGGGCTGGCTCTGCCACTAGGCAAACTGGGCAATTGCCTAGGGCACTGGCCTCCTGGGGGCACTGAATGGGGCATCCCCCCATGTGACTCAGTGATGCTATCGGTGCAGAGGGGAGCACTAGAAGTTAGCCTTCCCTAGGGTGCCAGTCTAGGGCCACAGTAGAAGTGATATGGTCCCGACAGCTGGCTCCTGATAACAAATAGGCTGCTGCATTTTTCACCCACTGAGTTTTTCAGATGGTCTTCAATTGCATCTTCAAGCAGAATGCTTTATTGTCATGTTACAAGAAAAAAAAATGAAGTGATCCAATGATGATGGGTGAAAGCGTAAGGGAACATACTTGAAGCCCCCCACCAAACAAGATAGTGGTTAAAAAAAAAAATACTGCAAGACCAATGGTGTGTTGCTTATTCCCCCTCAAGCAACAGAACTTACAGCAATTCAAAGAAATATCCTCAACCTATGCAAGGCTGAAGTTGGTTCCCAGTCCCCTATTCACATTTCCTAGTTCCTTATTGGGTTAGCAATAGCTCTCGCAGAGTTGTCCTTGAATGGGCAGCTTCTGTGAGAGCTCTCTCAGTCCCACCCACCTCACAGGGGGTCTGTTGTGGGGGAGGAAGATAAAGAAGATTGTGAGCTGCTCTGAGACTTTTAAGATTTGGAGTGGAAGATGGGATATAAATCCAATGTCTTATTATTCATGAATCCAATCACAAATATTGAGGATAATTTAAAAGCATTGAACCTCAAAATAAGGTTTGGACCACCACAAATCATACACCCCACATTCAGGGGACACTGCGCTCCAAGTGGACCTTTGCTGCTCCTGGTCCAAAGCCCAGTTCTTGTGCCAATTGCTCCAAAGGAGGCTGCCCAGAAAAGAAGACACATGCAGAAACGGGGCAAAGTTACACTCCAAAGCAATTTTGGACCACCTCAGATCACACATCCCCACCAGAGCTTTGTAGAAAAAGCCCAGCAGAAACTCATTTGCATATTAGGCCACACACCCTGATGTCACCATTGTTTTGCGCTGGACTTTTTTTGTGGAAAAGCCCAGTAGGAACTTATTTGCCTATTAGGCCATACCCCCTAACACCAAGGCAGCTGGAACTGCATTCCTGCTCAAAAAAAGCCCTGATCCCCACACTCCAGATACTTCCCCTGTAAAAAGACATACAGCAGTGCCCAGTCCAAACAGTAGGTGTGGCAGCACAAGCGTCTGCTTGGGTTGCCTCCAAGAAACTTAAATTGCAAAGAAGATTTGAATAAGGAACTGGAACAGCTGCATGCCCTCTGCATCCAAAATAGGGTTGCCAATCCCCAGGTGGGGGCAGGGGATCCCCTGGTTTGGAGGCCCTCTCCCCATTTCAGGGTCGTCAGAAAGTGGGGGGAGGGGAGGGAAATGTCTGCTGGGAACTCTATTATTCCCTAGGGAGATTTATTCCCATAGAAAATAATGGAGAATTGATCTGTGGATATCTGGGGCTCAGGGCGGGGCTGTTTTTTAAGGTAGAGGCACCAAATTTTCAGTACAGCATCTAGTGCCTCTCCCCAAAATACCTCCCAAGTTTCAAAACGATTGGACCGGGGGGCCCAATTCTATGAGCCCCAAAAGAAGGTGCCCCTATCCTTCATTATTTCCTATGGAAGGAAGGCATTGAAAAGGTGTGTCGTCCATTTAAATGTGATGGCCAGAACTCCCTTTGGAGTTCAATGATGCTTGTCACAGCCTTGATCTTGTCCCCACCCCTAATGTCTCCTGGCCCCACCCCCAAAGTCTCCTGGCTCCACCCCCAAAGTCCCCAGATATTTCTTAAATTGGACTTGGCAACCCTTGGCAATCCAAAAGAAGGTTTAGACCACCACACATCATACATCCTCACATTCAGGGGACATTGCCATCTGAGAGGATATGCACCATTTCGAGGTCCAAAGCCCAGTTCTTGTGCCAGCTGCTCCACCACAAAACGGTGTCGGGGCCAAATACAGCTTCTGGCACCAAAAGCTGCTATTACAAGAACCATCCAGATCCATACTTTCCCTTACTCTAGACATCCTAGGTCCAGACTTTCAATCATAATGATATAGAAGTTATTTATTGTTCTATCCAAAACCCCAGCTACTTGGAAATTTATTTATTTGGGGGTTCAGAGCTCTTAAATTGTCCTCAATATCTTTCATTGGATTTACAAATAAGGAACTAGGAAATGCAAATAAGCAAGGGGAACTGGAAACCAATTTCAGCCTCCTGAAACCCAGCTTTGTTCTGTAATCATGAAAATCATACCAAACGTGTTCAGCGAGGAAATGCTTCTCAAAAATCTTATTAGTCAGCATCAGGTCTGCTAGAAATTACCATTCTTGCATCACATTCCTTTCATATGGCCTAATAAAATATTTCAAGTTAATATTTTAATCGTTAATGGAACAATGTCCTGCCCAGGACAACTATATCAACATCACTTCCAAATTTTACCATTTTTAAGACTAACAAAGTTTTATTCAAGGTACAAGATTTTGTTTGCATGCACACTTCTTCAGATACACAAAAGCTTATACCTTGAATAAAACTTTTTTGGTCTTAAAGATGCCATTTGGCTTAAACTTTGTTTTTCTGCTTCAGACCAACATGGTCTGAACCTAGTTTTACCACTGTTTACCTTCAGTAACATAATTTTGCTGTTACAGCCTTTGAAGAGACAGCTGGTTTGAAACTGCTGAGATGTACATGGATAAAGATTGGCAGGAATACAATCTTGGGACAGGGGCAATGGTGTGAAGGAAAGGAAAGTGCTACTCTACCTGTTGCTTTCCCCTTTAATTCCTCAGCTTTTTCCCCAATTAATGCAGCAAATTTGTATCAAGGAACCCCAACTGTAGAGGGAAATCGGCATTCATGTCATAAAAAAGACTACCTGTTATCCAGTATGCCTTAAACCATGAGGAAAGATAGGATATAAATAAACAGGAGCTTTTCCTTTGCCTAAAGACTCATACAGAGGACAACTCAAAATCCCTTGACCCTTTACTGTCCTGGGTGTGGTAAAAAAAAAAATCCTTCCAGCCTGATTTCAAAATGAAGTATATTTAAATGGCAAGAATTCCCCCAAGTATTCTGCCTAGAGAAATAGGCTGACTGCCTAATGATACCAGAGAACAGCCACCTATACCCTTTTGTACAATATTCTAAATCTCCTCACTCTTATGGCCACAGGCAATGACCCACATTTATGGAAGAATAATCAGAGCCCCTAGGATGCCCCTTTAGCACAAATGTCTACAAATATTCAATCATAAACTCAGAAAGAACTGTCTTTGTCTAAGCCAACCTTTCCCTGAAGTAAGCCTATCCCCAGGACATTCCTGTGGCCTCACCTAGGGCCCATCATCCTGCTCTTCTTCAGTATGATCACATTTGGAAAATCTCCATCTACTCCAAACCCACCAATCTGCGGCTCTATCCACCCTTGACCCAATGTCACCACAGGTCCTGACCCCATGCTGCATTCCATTGAAACCTGGGCATAAAGAAGACATTCCAAGCCCACCATTTCTGTAGTTGATTCAGTACCCAGATCTTCTGCCAGCATCACAAGCTCCCTCATGTTCAAGATAAGTGAAGTATGCTTTTGTCTCTCCTGTTTTGCTTCCCTTCCTAAATTTGACTCTACTTATCTGACATACGTCTTCCCAACTTTTAACTCTCCCTATTGAGGCTAGCCTGCACTATTCTTAGGCTTGCTAATCCCCAGATCCCAGTGGTGGTTCTCCCACTTTCCCAGGCTCCTTCCTGCTTCCAGTCAGCTGGCCAGCGGGGGGGGGGGGGGAAGCCCCGCCCCCACAGCCACCATGTGCCTTTCCATCACCGGAGACTTCAGACTCCACTTGGAAAGGCTTCCTCTTGGGATGGTGTGTCTGTGTCTTTAAGGCTGAATGGGGGCGGGAGGAGCAGGCAGAAGAACATGGCTGCTCCCAGTGGCTGTGAAAGCAGCCCAGACCCTCTGTTGGTTGCACAATCTTTTCAGAGGTTGTTTGCATAGGAAAGGTAAACTTGAACCTTTGGTTGCTCTGTGTTACTTTGAAGAAGTTGGAAGTTCAGCAACTCGTGAGTAGAGATGCCAATCCCCAGGTGGGAGCAGGCCCTCCCCCACTTCAGAGTCATCAGAAACGGGGGTGGGGAGGGAAATATCTGCTGGGCATTTCATTATTCCCTATGGAGATCGATTCCCATCGTGTATAATGGAGAATTGATCTGGGGGTATCTGGGGCTCTGAAGGGGTTGTTTTTTTAGGTAGAGGCATCAAAATTTCAGCATAGCATCTGATGATTCTCCTCAAAATGTTTACCAAGTTTCAAAAGGATTGGACCAGGGGGTCCAATTCTATGAGCCCCAAAAGAAGGTGCCCCTAGCCTTCATTAAGGTGTGTGGTTCCTTTAAATGTGATAGCCAGAACTCCCTTTGGAGTTCAGTTGTGCTTGTCTCAACTTTGCTTATGGCTCCACCCCCAATGTCTCCTGGCTCCACTTCCAAAGTCCCTAGATATTTCTTGAATTGGACTTGTCAACCCTAACTATTCTAGTGGCAGAGTCGTAGACTTTCCAATTTCCGGGGGGGGGGGGGGGGGGGGCTCGGCCAGAGGCATTGCTGTGATATGTCCCTAAAAGAACTGAGATCCAATAACATCACAGGGAGGAGCCAATGATATCACTGAGAGAGGCCTCCATTATCACTTCCCATGGAGGTGGAGCCATGGGAGATTTAGGGAGAAGCTTCCCAGAAATTTTGTGGGAGCTCCCTAACAATGCCCCTGGGTTGGTTCAAACCCAGGAAAAGGCTGCCAGTGGTTATAGTGGTATCTCAGCAGTCTCCTGCTGTGTTCTGTTTTTGAAATTCACTTTTAGAATAGTCACTTTAAGATCTGCTAATACGCATATCATATGCATGGGATAAACTAATGGTCACAAATTTGACAGTAAAAGGCAACAAAGAAAGGCCTTTAGGGGAACTTTTAAAAAAGGTTTCCCTGGATGTTCATTTACAGGTGTCTTGTTTTTGCCTTATTCATATCATAAGGATAGCATTGTACTGAAATTTACAAAATTATGGCATCACAGATACCTTTGTCTGGCAAATGCATGGCTGGAGTCTTTGAGCTAGGGCAGAATAGAAAACAGTTGCTGTGTATTCAAAGCAACTGTGCAATAAAACAGCTACTCTGAGGTCCCCATTGAATGGTCTGGAAGGTTTAAGTCAAGGGTGTCAAACATGTGGCCTGCGGGCCAAACCAGCCCACCCAGGGCTTCAATCAGGCCCATGGAACTCTCTTCTCCACCCTCCTCCCTCCTGTCCTCACCCTGTGAAGCTCTGAAGGCTGAGAAGATGTTCCCAGCTCCTTCTGCCTTCTTTTTGTAGAGGCTAAAGCTGAAAGCAAAGCTGCAAAGAAAATGTGGAATGGATTTCACACTCTGGCTTCTGGGCAGAGCAGAGGCAAACAGAACTTCCCAGCATTCCTATGGCCAGCTGAAGATTCCTGGAGTTTTGTCATTGCAAACCAAGAGCTGATGCCTTGAGCCAGCTGTTTCTTCTCAGTGGAGTGAGAACTAGTACCTAGTGAGTACTCTAACTTGGGAACCCACAGCCAAATGAGGATATAACACTGGAGACCCATTGCTATCTTGAGTAGACCGGGGGTAGAGGTGGGGACAGCCTTGCAACGTCTTGCCATTTCATGTTTTCCCATGCTGAGAACATTTTATTTTTTGAAGTTTCTGCTGTGATCTTTGTGCTTTTTCATGTTTTATTTTTAAAATTGCATTGCAAAATCCCACTATCTCCCCTTTCCATTTTAAACAAAATATTGCAAGAGTTTTCAGCATGTTTGTATTTTAAGTTTAAAATTGATATATTTAATTGTGTTGGCCTGTGTCCTCTATAAAGTCTATCTAGCATTACATTTTAGGACATGCATGGCTCTGCCCCACAAAGTCCTATTTCTGTCAGATCCGGTCCTCCTAACAAATGAGCTTGACACCCCTCGTTTAAGTGTTCTCCTACAGATTTCTCACCTTGTGATTCTTGATGTCAGATTTGTGTTCATTGTATCTGGGGATCTGAAAGACTTTTTCTGCCATCTATGCCTGAAGGAGTATTTCCAACATATGCAAGAACAGAAGAACGCTTCTACCTTCCAGGACACTCAATAGGGGACCTCAAAGTAGCTGCTTTATTGCAAACAAATTTCAGAAACAAATGGGAATATGAGATTGTTAAATTGCAAGCTATTACAACACTCAGAACAGTGGAACCCCCAAGATTTAACAGAGATATTGGCTTCTTCTCTCACTACACATGCTAAGTTATTCAGTTCTCACATACCCAGAAATCAAACTATGATGTTCTATATGGTGCCACTGGACTCAAATTTAGTTCTCACATCCGTTGTTAATTGCTTTATTTTCTGTATACCAATTTAATGCAATTTTCACATCTTACCTAATGTTATTCCATTTAACTGTATGTTTTGTTCAGTCACTTAGACATTTTTACTCCAATTAGCTCTTCCTGGCAATCTCCCCCACCAAAATATGTAATATTTGAAGAAATGTAATATTTGAAGAAATCTGTTTTGATTAATCTTTGGGAGTGAAGTCTCTCAGTTCTTGCATATACCCATAATGGAACTTTATTTGACTTCAAAAAATAAAATGCTCTCAGCCTTGGAAGACAGTACTACTGGACTCAAATCTTGTTCCCATACCTGCTTGTTAACTCTTGTATTTGCTTGCTAATTTACTGCCATTCACAGATCTCTCACATCCAATCTCAGCTATAATCACCTAGTACTTATGCATCTTGACTCTAAATTCTGCTTCATCTGTACCTGATGAAGTGTGCTTGCACATGAAACCTTATACCCAGAATAAAACTTCGTTGGTCTTAAAAGTGCCCTGGACTCAAACTTTATTGCTTCAGAACAACACGGCTACTCACCTGAATCTAAATAATTGTGTGAATGCACACAGAAACTTAAACTTAGAATTGAACTTGGTTGGTCTTAAATGTGCCACTGGACTCCAACTTTGTTCCGCTGCTTCAGACCAACACAGCTACCCCACCTGAATCCGTTAGCTAGTTGGTTGCCCCTTTGGACTGGTGCCACACTATTTAAGTTACAGCAAAATGAAAAGCATGAACATTTACAAAGCGCATGTTCCTTGCCAATGTTGTCTCTGGACTGCACACAGGATGAAAGGGAATTTTAAAAGGCCTCTGATCTTCATGTCCCCTCCACCCAATCTCACTTTCCCCCAAATGTACATTGGAGCCAAGCAAGTATGCTGAGCCGAACAAAGGCCTTGCAGTCTGACTGTTGCCACACTGAAAGTGGATTCAGCCAGCTAGGGTTAAGGACTATACTTTCTTTTCCAACAGACACTAAACATTTTTTTTTACCAAATCCTTAGTAATTAATCTAGAGAGTCCAAAGATACAGCCAAAAACCTTTGCAGACCACAATTACCTTTTAAAATATCACGTCCTTCAACCCTCTAGACCAGCCGGATAGATGGACAAAATAGCCACCTTTCCTAGATCTCAGGTGAGAGATCTGTCTTCCCTGATGGATCCAACAGCAAGAGAGTTTTTCTTGCTATTGTCAGAAACATTACCCAAGCTCTTTCCCCATCCAGGTCTGTTCAGGTCAAAACAGCTTTTGCTGTCTTCAGAGATAGTCTTCCCATATGTTTCCTGCTTGGAGAAGGGGGGAGTGTTTATCCATTGTCTGCTCTGGTAGCTCAATTAGCATTTGTAAGAAGGTGAGCATGGACGATCATTACACCTCTGACTCCCTTCTTTCTAGTCCAGAGAAAAAACACACGGGGAAGGGGGGGGGGGTTCCTGCCTCGCAATGTCCCAGGAGAAAAATGCATTTCTTCTCAGGATCCACTACCCCATTCAAGCCTTTGAAGATCATTATATCTCCAAATGGATTGGAAAACATTTTCATGCATTCAATGAGTCTGTCACTATGTCTGGCACTGGTTGCTCAGGGGAAGCCTGAGCCCCCAAATCCTGCATTGGTTGCCCAGGGGGGTTTAAGCCCCAGAGCCCCCCTATAGTTTATGCCTATGGCTAGCAGATTCTCTCCATAGCATCACACACCTGGCTAAGGACTCCTCTCTATTTGTCCAAGATTTCCTCCCTTTCTCTCCTACCACATATTCTGGTTTCCCAGGACTGTCCCTCACCTACCTCCTTCCTGTTGGTGTGTTTGCCCTGGACTAACCAGTGGGAGGAATGCACTCCAGGTTAGCATCAACTTTAGCTGTGAGTTTAATGTCAAGAAATACAACTGCACATGGGGATTTTAAATATATGAATAGTCTTATTGGACTGCCATAGACATTGCCATGATATTCTTGCCACGTTGCTGTCTCATGCCTAGAGATGTGAAGGTTGACAAAAAAACTGGAAAAATTCGGGGGGAAAAACAGGGTTTTTCCCCAGTTTTTTTCCTGAAGCCTTTTTTTGTTTTGTTTTTTTCAGAAAAATTGGAAAAATTGAAAAAAAGAGAAAAAAAGATTATGAAACATTTTATTTTAACATGATGAATAAAATATTTTAAGACAAGGTGTTCAAATATTTTCCAAATCATTTCTAAAAAATATGTATGGTATCAGATTATTCTAATTTCTGTGCACTGAGGACAAACAAGTCTTAGGTCATGCCCATTCACTGAAACTTAGTCCTACACTCCCTTCTATACACTTCCTCCCTCTTCAATTCTTTTTATGAGAATGAGTTTTTTATATTTATTTAATATTGTCGAGAGGAAATATAAATAATTGTTACTTCTGGATTTTTAAAAATTGTTTTGTGGAGGGTTTTTTTTGTCTGTTCCACATAAATTGGTAAACAGTTCAGGAGATTGTTCTTCATTTGTTGCAACTACAAATAAATATTATTTTAAAAGTACATTCTGTTTGTAATAATTGTTTGGATACACTATATTTTTAATATGCTAGTTGTGATAATTTAATGCCAAGTAAAATTGTCCATAGTCATATTTTATGTTCCTAAAAGTAAGAATGACTTTCAATCTGGAAAAGAAAAAATAAGTGCTGATGTAGCATTTTTTCAATTTTTCCAAAAAAATTCGTTAAAAAAAAAAACGGAAAAAACCTGGGGGTTTTTTTTTGAGCTTCAAAATTTCCAGAAAGTTTACATCTCTACTCATGCCCCCACTTTAGCTCTACTTTCTTCTGTTTCTGTACCTTAGATACAGCAAAAAAAAATTACTTGCTCTTTAAGTACTTTTCTTCTGTCCATCTCTTCTCCCTGGGAAGGTTATTAGATTTGGACATCAGATTCACATGGTCTCACCAGGCCCCCAAACTCTGAGCCTGCCTTGGCAGGGGAGGGCAGGATATAAAAATAAAATAATAATAATAATAATAATAATAATAATAATAATAATAATAATAATTATTATTATTATTATTATTATTATTATTATTATTATTATTATTATGTTTTGAGGGGCTTTCACACATAGGGGATGGTGTCTGTGTGATAGACCTAACAAAGGGATGGATTTGAGTAACAACCATTTCTGACATTTCAGAAGGCAAATGTGAGTGTAAAGATCAGTGAAAATCACATTCTCAGAGGAGTCTGATGTTAGGGAGGAAAGTTGCTCTTGGAAAAAGGATCAGCAATGCAGGAAAATAATTCAGAAGCAGTTCTGGAGTGTGTGTATATGAATCCATCCAAGGCTGCTTCCACACAGGTGTGAGAAAATTCACTCCAACTTTCCCTGCAGCAGCAGCAGGGACCAGCATCCACATCCCTGGCTCCACCTGTTCTCTGTTTCCACTATTCTTACTTCTGCTTCTCCCTTTTTTCCTGTTGTGCCTGAATAAAAGCAAAGTATGGCAGATTGTACCACAATTTCCTGCAGTCCTGTCCTGACTCCCTGTTCCTTCCATTTTCCCTTTCTCTAACAAGCCATACCATAATGTTACAGCACAGTCTGGCCAACAAAGGCTGTGGAAAATTTTTCAAAGTTGAAGGTAGGATGTCACATTTGCAGCAAGCTGCCCCCTGCCATTTTCAATGTGAAGCTTAGCTCTGCCCCCTCTCTGCATAGTGATGCCAGAGGGAGTGTCCCTGTGGACACACACACCACTCTGCAGAATCCCCTTTGAGCCAGATGAAAATACAGCAGGTTTATTTATTTTGTGGTTTAAAGGAGAAAGCACTAGAAACAACAGTGACTATACTCAGAATGACGACAATGTGATCTTGGAAACTTCCTGGTTTCCAAAAAAAGGTAAAGGTAGTCCCCTGTGCAAGCACCAGTCGTTTCTGACTCTGGGGTGATGTTGCTTTCACAATGTTTTCATGGCAGACTTTTTACGGGGTAGTTTGCCATTGGCTTCCCCAGTTATCTACACTGGTTTCCAAACAGAGGTGCAAAAAAATCCCCCTGCAGAAGCAGCCCAGGACAAATATGTGCACCCTCACATTCTAACATGTCTTCAGAGGTCCTGAGTTACAGATGTGTATCCATGTATGTTAAAAGCAATGTTGGAATTGGCCATGGCTATTTTTTTATTTGAAAACTGCTTAGGGCATATGTATGCTAGCAAATGCGGTATTGCACAGTCAAAATATTCTTTCAGGCAGCTATCTGTGGTAATTTTGAAGAATCTAAGGTTCTCTTGAAAAAGTGTCTGTGCAATTCCCCCCCCCCCCCCAATAAACCTACACAGGTAACAAAAGGCTTGGGGATTGGGTAAGCATATGGAGCAGAGGGCCATCAGTGGCTATTAGCCACAGTGTATTGTTGGAACTCTGTCTGGGGCAGTGGTGCTCTGTATTCTTGGTGCTTGTAGGAGGGCTTCTAGTGTCCTGGCCCCACTGATGGACCTCCTGATGGCACCCGGGTTTTTTGGCCACTGTGACACAGAGTGTTGAACTGGATGGACCATTGGCCTGATCCAACATGGCTTCTCTTATGTTCTTAGGCTTCACAGGGCAAATGTGATCAATCATCTCTAAAGTATTTTATCTTTGGATTAGTGTTTAATCCATATCTGTAATATGACCCAGGAAGCTGAGTGCATCCAATATCTTGAGAGAAAATTACACTGGTTTCCTCATTCCTCAGAAGTCACTGCAAAACCTTTTCTCCTGAAGACACGATTTTGATCTCAACTGCTCTCTGGAAATCCCATAAATCAAAATTTTAGTGCTAATATAGATCACTGTCATAAAGGGGTGTTAGTTTCCAAAAGTGCTAAAGACATCAATCCACTCCTTTAATACTACTTCACTGCAACTATTGACTCTTATAGCACAATTTGGCTGTTGTTTAGTGCTAACAGGAAGAAACCTGTTCAGTACAAGATCACATTAAAAACCCAATGACCTACAAATGCCAGTGCTACAAAATTTATAGTCAGATGAGCCTCCCCCCTTTCCTGCCTCCCAACAGTTATCAGATTTAGCATACTTCAAGCTCTTAGAGGCAACGTACTTGCTTTTGGAACATTCTGTCAACCAAGGTTTCTTAATCCTTGGGCTGTGGTTAGGAACTGGGTCCTAATGAAGTGTGAGAAGCTGGTAAGGAAATGGAATGGGTTGTTGATTAATCCACAGAACCCCAAAGCTAGGGCACATGACTGTAACCTGCTTGCGGAAAACAGATAAGGAAGCTTGTTTCCCACCAATAGATGCTGGCATTTTTCAAAGTCCTAATGAGGAATTTTGCAATAGCATACACATTTCACCTTGCAGTAAGTGCATCTGACTTTGATGGTTTGTTTGTCACAACCAGACAGCTGCTATGGACAGCTCTCACAGTGGAGGGCAAAAAGAAGTGGGGTTCCACAAGAATCAGTATTGCGGCCAGTACTTCTCAATTTATCCATAAATGAGTACTAGGGGTGAGTAATGTAGTTGCCGTGTTTGCAGATAACACCAAATTATTCAGGATGGTTTAAAAACAAGGCTGACTCTGAAGAGCTGCAAGGGGACCTCCACAAACTGGGTGAGTGGTTAACAATGTGGCCAATGAAGTTCAATGTTGGTAAATGCAAGGTGATGTACATTGAGATAAAAAAAAATCCCAGCTTCATGTATAGGTTAGTGGGGTCTGAACTTGCTGAGTCTGAGAGGGGAAGAGATCATGATGTCATAGTGGACAGTTCAATCTGGGAAAACCGGGTTTGAATCCCCACTCCTCCACTTGTACCTGCTGGCATGGCCTTGGGTTAGCCATAGCTCTGGCAGAGGTTGTCCTTGAAAGGGCAGCTGCTGTGAGAGCCCTCTCCAGCTCCACCCACCTCACAGGGTGTCTGTTGTGGGGGAGGAAGGTAAAGGAGATTGTGAGCCGCTCTGAGACTCTTTGGAGTGGAGGGCGGGATATAAATCCAATATCTTCTTCTTCTTCAATGGAAGTGTCAACCCAGTGTGCTGCAGTGGTGAAAAAGGCAAACTCTAGGTTAAGGATTATTAGGAAAGGAACGAGAATAAAACAAGCAATATTGTAATGCACCTGTATAGATCTATGGTGTCTAGTCACCATATCTCAAAAAGGACATTGCAGAGCTGGAAACATACAGAGGAGGGCAACCAAGATGATTAAGGCGTTGAAGCACCTTCCCTATGAGGAAAGGCTGAAGAGTCTAGAACTTTTCAGTTTAGAAAAGAGACAACTAAGCGAGAACATAACAGAGGTTTATAAAATTATGCATGGGATGGTTGACAAACAGAAATGTTCCTTCCTCTTCCAAAATACGAGAACTCAAGGGCATCTAATGAAACTGGTGGGCAGTAGGTTTAGGATGGGCAAAAGGAAATATTACTTTACACAGAGAATGGTTAAAATGTGGATTTGACTTCCAGATGATGTAGTGATGACCACAGGAATAAACAGCTTTAAAAGGGGATTACATGGATTCATGGAAGACAAGTCTACCAATGGCTACTTGCCATGGTGACTGAGGGGAACTTACATCTTGAGAGGCACTAAGCCTCTGAATCCCATGGCCCGGAGGCAACATCAGGAGAAGGCTTTGGCCTCTATGCCCTGTTGTTGGCCCTCCAGATGAACTGATTAGCCACTGTGTGATGCTGGACTAAATAGTGTCAAGACCCCAGCAGTTCAAAGAGCACAAACAGTCCACCTCATCAATAGTTGTTTATTGACTCATGAAAGCAGCTTATAGGCAGAACGGACTTTGCAAAGACTGGCTAAGCAGGCATGTTGCCTCCTTATATATGGTTAACTTAAACCATTACATTTTCAAAGGAAAGCAGGAAGCAGCAATTTCTCCCCCCAAGACGTTCCCAGGCCCCTTTCGCAGGTGCTCCTAATCTGGAGGAGCGACCTTGGTTTCTCTTAGTAACCCCTCAGACCAGCGTTAAGGAATTTAGATAACTTGTTACAAAGAGATAGGTGCAGCAGAAGTAAGAAGAAGAATATATTGGATTTATATCCCGCCCTCCACTCCGAAGAGTCTCAGAGCAGCTCACAATCTCCTTTATCTTCTTCCCCCACAACAGACACCCTGTGAGGTAGGTGTGGCTGAGAGAGCTTTTTACAGCAGCTGCCATTTCAAGAACAACCTCTGCCAGAGCTATGACTGACCAAGGTCATTCCAGCAGCTGCAACTTTCACAAAAGTGAAAGTTCTTCAGTAAACAGAAAAAATGGCAAGGCACTTGACAGATAGATTATTGGTCTGATTCAGCAGGGTTCTTTTAATGTTTTTAACCTGTCCTTTAGTATGGAGGCAAGGCATAAAATCCTTCTGAAAGGAGCAAAGCTAATCTCTGAGCAAGAGGATGTGTAGCTCTTAAGTTCCCCTTGCCAAGGTAGTGGCTACAGAGAAAGCTATCTTGTGGATGGAGAGGTTTCTAGAAGATAAGATCACACTGAAGACCTTTTCTGGATAGCCATGTCAATCTAATGCCCATTCAATTTCATTAGAGTGAGGCTGAGCCATCCCAGATTGGGATGGAAATGAGGCTGTGGGAGGAGGATGTGGCCAGCTGGGAATATCCACAATGCTGTGCCATCAACACTAAGTCAGAGAACCAAGGTCTCCTTAGCCAGTGGAATGCAATGATGATGGCCTAATGGACATGCAGAACTGACAAAACATGAAGTGCTGGTTAGGTGAGCTGTGGGTGGCTCTAGCAATGAGTCCATCCATCAGCAGTGCTTTGGAGCAGGAGAGGACCAGCTATACACTCCCCATCCCTGTTGTTATTTCATATTGGCTACCATTACAGAGGTTAGTCCTTGGGTCCTGGAGGGAAGAGCAGCCTACCTATCCTCTTATGGTGGCTCACATCTGGTTTCTATTTTGGGAAATTGTTCCATCTGGGACAGCTTCTTCTTACTTTTTTCTCCACTGCTGCTGTTCATGAGTGAGAGACAGAGGGGGCAGCTGATGATTAATGCATTTCAGCATTTTCTCCTGCTTTTTTTAACAAATGAAGTGAGAGAACTGTGGAAGCTCATCCACTCACAAAGCAAGGCAGGGAATGAACTAGGGGATCAGGTAACTACTAAGCAGAAGTCTTTGCAGAGAGAGAGATGTGCAAACTATTTAAAAACCATGCCTTGCCAGCCTCTTGTTAGAGCATTTAAATGAGCTCCTCCTCCCTGCATCACCACACATCCTCATGTCCCCTGAGCATAGTAGGGAAACTGCATCTAATGGGATTTCTACATGTAACATCTTTTAGCCAAAGCAATGTTGCTCCATACTCTGTAATTTTCCCAAGATGAATTTCTGATGCTGTTTTCACAGCTGGTACACTTTTTCCACAGAGAAGCATCTAGAAAAGTAGACACAACCTATACATTCTGCATATATTGTCAAAGCAAAACCTGGCTAATGTTCCTGTGGGCTGTTTAAAATAATCCCTTTTCCTTTGTAGCAGACAGGTCCTTGACCTGGCCATTTTTTCTCTCTGGGCAATTACCAGTTTTACTGTAACCCTACTCTACTTCCAATATTTATATCTTGCACCACTGCTCTGTGTCATGCCTTGACTGACACTCTGCTTTTATCTTCTAACCATTGTCTTCTAAGACACATAAATGATTCATTCCTTGGCAATCTGTGTGTCTACTGTGTTATACAACAGGCTGTTATAGATGTTTTAGTATTCATTTTATGAAGCCACTTTTTCCAAAAAGGTATAAAGAATGGCCATGTAGTATGTAAAACAATAAAATACAATACAGCCCACAAAACAGCAGTCATAGATCCAACAATCCCCCAGTTAAAACCAGACCCTTAAAGACCATCAACAGCTAAATGATGCATACCTACAGAAGAAGATGCTGGATTTATATCCCGCCCTCCACTCTGAATCTCAGAGTCTCAGAGTGGCTCACAATCTCCTTTATCTTCCTTCCCCAAACAGACAGCCTGTGAGGTGGGTGGGGCTGGAGAGGGCTCTCACAGCAGCTGCCCTTTCAAGGACAACCTCTGCCAGAGCTATGGCTGACCCAAGGCCATTCCAGCAGGTGCAAGTGGAGGAGTGGGGAATCAAACCCGGTTCTCCCAGATAAGAGTCCGCACACTTCACCACTACACCAAACTGGCTCTCTACAGTGGAAGCATATTCCAGAACAGGGCAGGGGGAGAGTCTCAGATGTTCTGGATGCCATATGTCTGTCCCTTATTGAAAGACCTGCAAGAAGACATTGCTGGAAGGATTGTAATGAGTCCCTATTTTGTCCATTAAACACTGGAGGGTATAGTATTACCGGTATTTTTTGCAGGGAGGGTATTGATACTGGGATGCAATGTGCATACACTGACATCACTCAAATGATTTCACATATGAGCTGGGCAACCTCAGCCATTAATGCAAGTTCATTTACCCCAATCCCTTTGAATCATGGTTACTCCTTGTCTATGTATACATACAAATCTATGTATGGCTTTGCTCACTGTGCTGGAATCCTTGTCTGATGAAATGTGCTTAAGAGCACATGAAAGCTTACATTATAAATAAAAATTGGTTGATCTTAAAGGTGCAACTTGACTCCTGTTTTGTTCAACTCCTGGTCTAAGTTCAGCATCCCATTCTGAGTAATATAGAAGTCCAATGGTACTATAATTCAATACCATAAAATATGCAACATGAATGCAGAAAGTGCTGCCCTTTCTACTGTTGTAAGTTTTTCAACCAGCTGTGAGTGCTGAGTGATTTTATAGGCTAACGATCAAAACTGCTGGAAGCCAATTATCAGGAATGGTCAGGTGTGCTCACTATCATTAGGCACCCACTAGGAGAGTTTACACCCTCACTCCTCAAATCGTTATTCTGATTATTTCTTGTTGCAAAAGATAATAATCTAAATTTAGCATCAGAAAGGACAAAGACACATAGAACTGGAGGAACTAGAAGTAACAGGTTTTCCTTTTAAGGAAAAGTAAACATTTTAATTTATTCAGATTTTTCTACCCTGAATTATGTTCAGTCACTTCCTTAGAACAAAATAGGAGTCAGTAGCACCTTTAAGATCACCAAAGTTTTATTCAGAATGCAATCTTTCGCATGCATGCATACTTCTTCAGACAATGGAATGGGGTAGAGTGAGCAGAACTACCTTTAGATGGTGGACAGTGGTTAAGAATGCAAAGTGATACAAAGTTAGGATCCAATGGAAAAATAGTGAAATAAACAAATTGAAAGGACATTTGGTCTGCATAGCATCTGCGCGTGAAACCAATAAAAGGTAATAAAAGCTGCCTGTTAATTGCTTTATTGCTACAAGTCTTGGTAAAACAAAAGGACATGTTTTTCCTAGTGATGTTCCTGTCAGGCCCAGCGCATGGGAGTAGGCAAACTAGAAGAAGAAGATATTGGATTTATATCCCGCCCTCCACGCCGAAGAGTCTCAGAGCAGTTCACAATCTCCTTTACCTTCCTCCCCCACAACAGACACCCTGTGGGGTGGATGGGGCTGGAGAGGGCTGTCACAGCAGCTGCCCTTTCAAGGACAACCTCTGCCAGAGCTATGGCTGACCCAAGGCCATGCTAGCAGGTGCAAGTGGAGGAGTGGGGAATCAAACCTGGTTCTCCCAGATAAGAGTCCGCACACTTTACCACTACACCAAACTGGCTACACCAAACTAGGTAATTGCCTAGGATGCCCAGACTATAAACAGAAAATGTGATGCATGGTTTTGAACATCTAACATGCCAAGTAGGTAAACTGCAGTTTTACCCTACCTTGAAATTATTTTCTGTTTATAGTATAGTATGTGTGCAGTATATATTCAATATTTTATTAAATGCATCTCTAATATTACACAGCTCTAACACACAGTCTGGTAAATCCAGGATGTCCTATGAGACCCCACACTAAAATGGCCTTGACATGTCTTCATAGCCACATTTCCTTCCTCAAACAGTTTCATGTTCAGCACTGCATTCAGATTTTGCAGCTGGATTAAATGCAGTACCTACCACTGGTTAAATTATACATTCAGTCTTTAAAATGGTTCTCTCTCCCCCACTTTCATCTTACATTAATACCTGTCACACATACACAAAACCACAAGAGACATTTAAAGGTACTTTGCTTTGACATACCTAATTTTGAAGCAGATCTCTAATTATTTTGAACTGGATTAATAAACCTCATTATTTCTTTAGCATAGTCTTGGACAGCAATTGAAATGGTCTTATATAAACACATGGAAATGAATATGCAGTGATAATCATGTTTCAAAAATGTATTCCTGAATTTAAATTATACTGCTGATTGGGACATTGCTTTGGATCTCTGTACTACAAAATGAATTATGTGAACATGGTGAAATGTACATGAGTCTACAAAACATGTTTCAGCTAGGTGTATCTCCTTTCCAAATAAAGTATATAAATGTTTCTTCTTTTTTTGGAAGAATATTAAATCTATCAGACTGAATTGGACTACATAGAGCCATACCACACAAGTTCCAATCTTGGAACTCCGGATATTTAATTTGGCCTCTAAAAGCAGCCTCTTGGGTGCCTGAATCAGCACTTCAGCTCTGGGACAGAAGGGGTTACCTCTCCCTGAATCCCCAATGCAACCTTTCTCATCTGGAAAAAAAACAGGTTTCCTACCTGTAACTGATGATCTTCGAGTGGTCATCTGTGCAGTCACACTGATGGGATATAGGCGCCCGCGCCGATCTCGATCGGTATTCTTGAAAGCTGCGGATTTCCGCGCCCCAGGCCCAGTGCGCATGCGCAGAAGCCCCACCGCGCATGCTCACAGGGACAGGAGCGGACATCCCGCCAGTTCCTTCTGACCGCTGCGTAAGCCCTTAGAGATGGATCGGCAGCGGAGGGGAAGGAGGGCGGGTAGTGTGACTGCACAGATGACCACTCGAAGATCATCAGTTACAGGTAGGAAACCTGTTTATCTTCTTCATGGTCTCTGTGCATCACACTGATGGGAGATTAGCAAGCCAGAGTCCTACCTGGAGGAGGGTGCAACGGTCCATCAGCGAGAAACCTCTTGAAGCACCGCACGGCCCACTGATGAGCGTCTACGCCAGTTCAGGTCCAACGCATAATGGCTCACAAACGTATGCGAGGAGGACCAAGTGGCAGCATCACAAATGTCTTTCAGTGGTATTCCTCTCATAAAGGCTGCCGACGTCGCTAGGGCTCTAGTGGAATGAGCTCTAACTTGTCTTGGCAGGGGTTGCTTGTTCAACAGGTAGCACAGTTTTATAGTCTCAGTTATCCACTTCGAGATCCGCTGTGACGAAACTCTTACCCCTTGCGATGTTGTGGAATATGAGACAAAGAGTCTAGGGTCCCTACGTCCGGGCCTTACTCTATGTAAGTAAAACGAGAGTGCCCTCTTTACATCTAGTGTATGGAGTCTCCTTTCCGAGTCTGTACTTGGATTAGGAAAGTATGTGGGTAGGTAAATTTCCGCATTTAGGTGAAAAGCGGATGTTACTTTCGGAAGAAAGGTTACATCAGGGCGCAGTCCCACTCCCTCCGCGCTGAATCTCAAATATGGGTCGTCGCAGCGCAGTGCTGCCAGTTCACCGACCCTGCGAGCAGAGGTAACGGCCACTAAGAAGGCTGTTTTCCAGGATAGTAATTGCAAGGAACATGTCGCCATGGGTTCGAAGGGTTTCCCTGTTAACGCCCGCAATACTGCTGGGAGGTCCCAAGCGGGGGCAGGGACTCGTACCGCAGGGTACAATCTTGCCAAGCCCTTTAAGAACCGTTTCGTATCAGGGTGTGAGAACACCGAGTGGCCTTCAAGTTGGTCATGGTTAGCCGATATAGCGGCTAAGTACACTCTCACAGATGACACCGTTAGTCCCTTGTCAAGGAGTGAGAGTAGAAAGTCTAGTATTAGTGGGAGACCTGCTGTCTTAGGTTCCCTGTTAGTTTTGTTCACGAATTGGCTAAACCTCGTCCATTTATATCCATATGATTTCCTAGTGGATGATTTTCTGCTGTGTAGCATGACATCCAGGGCTCTATCAGATAATCTCGTCACACCAGTCTCCACGCCGTGAGTTTCAAGTGAGGCACGTCGTGGTGAATCACTCGTCCCTCGTGTGATAGTAGAAGGTCTGAGTTCGTCGGAAAGTGGTGGAACATTCCGCGAGACAGCTTCAGTATCGGGGAGAACCACTGCTGTCTGGGCCACCATGGTGTGATGAGAATCCCCTTGGGGCGTTCGAGTTGAATCTTGTGAACCACCCTCGTGATTAGTGGGATCGGTGGAAAGAGGTACACGTGCAAGCGAGCCCATGGGATCAGTAATCCATCCCCCAACGATAGAGGGTCCGCACCCCCTCTGCAGCAAAATTTGACGCATTTCGAGGTGTTGCGTGTGGCGAAGACATCCACTTCCGGTGTGCCCCACTTCTGGAATACCGGGTGGAGGAACTCCCAATTGAGTTCCCACTCGTGGAGTGAGGCCCCTCCTCGACTGAGGTAATCTGCACAGGCATTCAGATCGCCCGGTAGGTGTGTGGCTACTAGGGTAGCGTCCGATTCTCTGCAAATTTCCCAAATCTTTAACGCTAAAAGGCATAACTTTCGTGAGACTGTGCCGCCCTGTCTGTTCACATAAGATAGGGCTGTGGTGTTGTCTGTCAAGATCGCTACCGTTCTCCCCACAATCAGGTGTCGGAATGAGAGAATGGCATGATGTATGGCCAGCAGCTCTAGGAAATTGATGTGGTAGTGCAGAAGATCCTGAGGCCATCTGCCCCCCACACACATGTCGTTTGCGTGTGCTCCCCAGCCCCATAAGGATGCATCCATCGTTATGGTCAACGTAGGAGTCTGTCTGTGGAACGGGGCCCCTTGGAGGAGGTTCTGCTTCTCCTGCCACCAGGATAGGGTCCAGACTACCGACGTCGGGACAGTCAGTTGGCGCGAGGGGGGGTCTGTCTGACAGTTGAACACGCGCAGGAACCACAACTGTAGTATTCGCATGTGGAATCTGGCGAATTTCAACACTGCCGTTGTCGCTGCCATCAGGCCCAGGAGGCGTTGGACTTGAAACGCTGTGACTGTAGGGTTGGTTAGGAATACGTGTATCAGAGACCTGATGTCCTCCGCTCTTTGTGTCGGGAGAAATGCCTTGCAGGCTTGTGAGTCCAAAATGGCCCCTATGAATTGAACCCTCTGAAAGGGCTGCAGTGCCGATTTCTTTAGGTTGACCTGTAGGCCTAAGTTTTGTAGAAGGGTTAAGGTGACCTCTATATGCTGTAGTAATAGAGGTTTTGAGCTTGCCACCAGTAGCCAATCGTCTATGTAAGGAAAGATAGTGATCCCTTGTAGACGTAGATGGGCTGCCACCACCACCATAGTCTTTGTAAAAACTCTCGGTGCCGTGGAGAGGCCAAAGGGCAAAGCTTTGTATTGGTAGTGGGAGTCTCCAACTGCAAACCTGAGGAACTTCCTGTAGTCCTGATGTATAGTTACATGAAAGTAGGCATCTTGCAGGTCTAGTGTGGCCATCCAATCCCCTTGGTTCAGCAGGGGTAGGATGTTTTGTAGAGAGACCATTCTGAATTTCTGGTTTGGAATGAAATAGTTCAGGCCGCGTAGGTCCATAATGGGTCGAAGGCCTCCATCCTTTTTGGGAATGGTAAAATATCTGGAGTAGAAGCCTTGCCCAATCTGGTTGGCTGGCACCCGTTCTATTGCATCTTTTCGGAGAAGGGATTGAACCTCTGTCTTTAGTGTGAGGGATACTCTGGTGTGGATGACTGTGGGAACTGTAGGGTTTTCTCTGAATTCTATTTGATAACCCATCCGGATTATCGACAAAACCCATTTGTCCGTAGTGATTGTGGACCATGCCTGGTAATATGGGAAAAGTCTGGTATGGTCCATGTCCAAAGGGGAGAGGGTAAAACGGGGAAGGGCAGTCAAAGACCCTGTTTGGACGGTCTATTCCCCTTTTGTCTGGATGGCTGTGACGGAGTAGGTGAGTACTTCGTTTTGGGGTTGTACGGAGGTTTGGAGTAAGATGTGGAGCCTTTGGGTCTCCATTGTTGTTCTGTGGGTTGCTTGGGGAACGGCTTCTTGTTCCACGGCTTGTTCCAGGAACGTCTCCCTTGGGTCCTAGATGAGATGGGAACCCCCAAATTGCGTGATGTTTTAATACTTTTATCCATCTCTTGCAGTGTAGTATCTGTAGTGGAGCTGAATAATCCACTTCCATCGAATGGGAGATCTTCGATACAGGATTGTGTATCCGGCTGGAGCGCCGTAGATCTCAGCCAAGAGTGACGTCTCAAGGTGATCGCTGAGGTAAGTGTCTTTGCTGCGATGTCACCTGCGTGTTTGGCGGAATTGATTTGCTGTTTTGCCAATGCAATGCCTTCCTTTTGTATCTTCTTCATTGCCTGTTTTGTTTGTTCAGACAGGTCTGGTAGAGCCGATAATTGGTCCCATAGGGCGTATTGATAACGGCCCATACACGCTCCATAATTCGCAACTTTTATTCCTAACGAACCTGCTGTGTAAAACCTTCTGCCCAGGTTGTCTAGCTTTTTCCCCTCTTTGTCTGGGGGAGAGGCGTGTGTCTTTCTGGCCTTCGAGGATGACGCTACTACTACCGAGTTTGGTTTCGGGTGTGTAAATAAAAACTCTGCTGTGGATTCCTGGACTCGGTACATATGGTCCAGCCTTCGGGAGCTTATCGGTGTTGAAGCTGGTTTGTCCCACGACGATTTTGTGGTGTGGAGCATGACCGTTGTAAGCGGTAAAGCGACGGCCGTCAAGGTGTCCAGCTGGACGACATCGAACACGTTGTCGGTGACTACCGGCTCCGGTTGGACCGTCGGTAGCGACAGGGTGTGTGCCATCCGTCTAATTAGGTCCCCATACGATTTTAGATCCTCGGATGGGGATATGGGGAGCTCTTCGCCCACCTTACTCGATGGTGCCGATTCCTCTGGGGAGGAGATGTCTTGGTCCTCCCGGGGGGAGCCTTCCTCAGATCTGGGGGAGCCTTCTATGGATTCCGAGTGCTCCGAGGAGTGCTTGGGCGTCTCCGGCGCTCTTGGCGACTCCGGGGTCTTCCGACTCTCCGAACTCCGCCGTCGAGGGGAAGTTTTTTGTGTCTTTGGCGGTGTTGTGTCAGGTGGTTTTGACGCCGACGCCGACGGTGTGTGCCGTGGTCGGTAAGATGTCCAGGATCTGACCGAGGCTTCAGACTGCTGGTCCCAATCTAAATGTCTAGGTGGGAACCAGGGGAACATGGAAGGCATAGGGCAAGACCCGTATAGGTATTGCCATTGCCTCTGATCCCACGACATTGGGGCCGGTGGTTTCCGAGGAGAGCGATCTCTGTTGCGGGAGCTTTCCTCTGAATCTTGGGATCGATGTCGATCCCGGGGACTACGCCGAGGGCTGTTTGAGTAGTCGCGCTCGAGGTCTTCTCTAGGTGTGGTGGATCGATCCTTCTTGGGGCTACGGGTTCGCCGATGATCGGGGCTGACCGACGGGTCTCGGGCCGGTGTTCGGGGTTGAGCAGTGTCCTCCACCGTATGTATTTCTAATGGACTGCCTTCAGCTCCCGACCGCTGCGATAGATCGAAGTCGCGGTCCAAATCAGAAGAGATGGCGATTTGCGTCGACATCGATGCCAATGCCGGGGGGCTTGGACGGCGGCGAGGGGAAGCGAATAGCTTCAACGGCGGTACTCTCGCTGCCGATTCCGACGGCGATGTCGGGAGCGAAGTCGCGGATGATCAATGTTTGTCCGACTTTTTCTTCTTCTTCGCTTCCGGCTGGAGTCCCTTCTCCTCCCTTGGCCGTTTTGCAGGAGTGGAGGAGGCGGACTTTGATGCCGAGCCCGTTTTTGTGGGGCGATCGGCGTCGGAGGCACTCTTGTCGGTGCCGAGCGACTCCGATGTCGACGGTTTGTGCAACAGCGTCGACATTTTCTTAGGCGACAGAGCCTTTTCCATCAGCGCCGCCGCCAAACGGCCCGCGCGGTTTTTCTTCGTCTGGCGGGAAAACTTCGTGCAGTGAGCACACGCGTCAGGGATGTGTGCTTCTCCTAGGCAAAAAAGGCAAAGAACGTGCCCGTCTGTGGGAGCGATTTTGCTACCGCAGTTCTTGCACCGTTTGAAAAATCCCCACCGTTGTTCCATGCGGGGGGGGGAAGGGCGGGAAGAGAGAGTTGAGGAGAAAGTCTCGGAAAGGTTTTGTCTTCCCGCTCCCTAGTCTTTACAAAGACTGTTGTGTGGTCCAAGCCAAACAAAATTTCTGTTAAATTCCAAAAATAGCAACTTCCAAGAAAGGATTTCTACCGACCGTGGCGAGAGATCGACTGATCCAAGCGGGGGTCAGAAGAGAACTGGCGGGATGTCCGCTCCGGTCCCTGTGAGCATGCGCGGTGGGGCTTCTGCGCATGCGCACTGGGCCTGGGGCGCGGAAATCCGCAGCTTTCAAGAATACCGATCGAGATCGGCGCGGGCGCCTATATCCCATCAGTGTGATGCACAGAGACCACGAAGAAGATAAATATATCTATCCATATAAATACATTTATGGAAAAACTGACCCATCAAAAACTGAAATAAGTGCAAGCCAGATACATTTATAAGAGTTTTGTTCTGGTTTATAAATTACGTAGATAAACAAGATTCACATGTTGCAAATGTTGGGGAGAGGTTCTCCACAGTACTATTATTAATGGTTATTTATTACATCTGTTTGTTTTGTTCAATAAACTTTTGATCTGTTATTTTAAAACAATGATTTTTTTTGTGTGTGGGGGGGAGTGAGGTGAGTGAATTCCAGCAAAGATGAAACAGACAAGTGAAGCAATGGAGAGAAAGAGCGAATTTATCCAGCCCATCTTTAAAATGTCACCAGCTGCTGCTCATACGTGAATTTAGTTGATGTTTTCAAATATTGCTTGTTATATAAGTGCCAAGTATCATTATTGTGAAATAGTGTTTTCCATGAGGCACCCAGTGGCTTTTAAACAACAAACTAAATTTATCCCTGCGGTAGCTCCAGTGACTTGAATTTCTCCCAGTATGTCTGAGTGTTTCCAAATGTACAAAAATCTGCAGTGTTGCTGGGCTGATGAGGAGGTAATGGTTTTTAATTTGTGGAACATGATATCCCTTGAAATATGTCTGCATGTTGGATCCTTGCCCAACTCCTCTTATCTTGCAGTTCTGACATGTCATTGTACCATTAAACAGGGCTTTAAACTCTCAAACGTAGCAAGTGCCTAAAACCACCAAATCCACATTAAACAAACCTCAAGAGATTTCTCTGACGTTCTCCTTTGATGCCAAGGCTCATTCATGGTAACATCTTTCCACCGCCAAACTCACTCTGTGATTACAAGCAAAGATGAGGATCCAAACAGCATTTATCAATAAACTCCACTACACCATTTGGAGCATTAAAAGTACCAGTAAAGCACAGAGTTGGATCTACTGAAAGAGTTTACAAAAGGCAGTGGTTCCTTGGAAGGTCCTCTTTGAGAATGGACAGACCCTCTCAAACCAAATGCATCACAGGATGGGGCATTGCAGCAATTAGCAATTGGATAAAACTGCTAGTTTCCCTCCCTTTCACAGATGCAAGCCATGAACCTAAGAGGAAAAAGAGACATTTTTGCTTCCTTCCCCCTTGTCCCTTCACACACACCCCATTGTGTAGTGCATTCTGCTCTGCAAAGCTCTACTGATCCTTACAGAGCAGTTTCAGGACAAATGACAAGCAGGAGACTGAACTTGGTTCCCAGGTCCTTATTTAATTCCTTATTTGAAATTTATAGTTCAAAACCCACTTCTTGTGTCAGCTGCTCTGAAGTGAGGTGCCCCCAGGACAATCACACAGGCAGATGCTGGGGCCATGGTGTTGCCAGTGCACCTGCCCTCCAGCCAGGGGTGGTTTTTCCCTATGAGTAGAGACACTCCCAATACCCAGAGAGACCCATAGCTTTCATAGCAGTGCCCTCAGAAATGCCAGGCTTGGCATTAATGGTGGGTCTGCCAGGGCTCATTGCTGGACATTAGAGTTACAGGTTCCAGTGAAAAGCAATATTCCTCTGTGCTCCTTCCTTCCCCCTCCCCCCTCCATTATTCTCTCTCCTCTGGGGAACAAAGGATGGGCAATTGCCATTCTCTGAAGATCTCAGTTTCTAATGGGCTAAGAGGCTACCTATTGTCAGGACAAGAGACACAGACGAAAGAATCTTGCCTCTGGCTCATCCTCCATGGTATGATTGAATTGTGTTCTGTTACTAATGGCATTTTCTCCCTCTAGCTATCACCTCTGGTGTGGACACACCTATTCTCATTAACAATCAGTTTTCCTTCTGCCATACTATAGAATTTTTAGTACATTCCTCCTCCAAGTAATCACTTCAAGTAAATCTGTCAAAACCTGCATTTCTCCTCTTCAGGCCAGGCTATCAAAGAACCATTATCTAGGCAGCTTCACCCAGTTGTCACCTTGTAGAATTTGCCATCACACCTATTAAGACAAATCCTTTTTGTCTAACACGTGGGAGAACATAGACCTTTTTTTTTTTGTCAGGATCTCCTAAAACCATTAAGTCTTTTGTCATATTAGTCCATTCACATTTACATAGCTTTGTAATACATTTTTTGGATATAAATACATCCCATTTTTGTCATTATCTGTGTTCTGCTGACCACTCACAAAGCAGCACTCCTGGCTCACATCAGATATTCTCTGTGGTTGTTTTCGCACTCACCTCCAGCCGGCGCGACGCCCCTCTTCACCGCGCAGGATCTGCGCGGATTTCGCACTAAATGCCGCGGAGCAGCCTTTTGCGCCGGAAACTCCCGTTGCAAAAGCCGCGCAAACGCCAAACTGCTTTTTGGCGATTTACATTTGAGCGGCTTTTGCGCCGGGAGTTTCTGGCGCAAAAGGCTGCTCCGCGGCATTTAGTGCGAAATCTGCGCAGATCCTGCGCGGTGAAGAGGGGGGTCACGCCGGCTGGAGGTGAGTGCGAAAACGACCTGTGTACAGAACCCTCCTTTTGTCCATCTTCAGGTTGAACTGTTCTCCAAGATCTGGTATAGTATTACCCCATTTCTCATATCCCCATCTCACCCATTCCTCTCTTTGTTTCTATATCTTGTATGAAAGTTACCCATTTATGTGCTGCTTTTTTTCTTTTATAAATAAAACCCATTTTATTTGACTACTTGGTCTGGTTATTGGTGCTAATGAGAGGGTCTATTTGAGACTATCTCTGTAAGCATAGATAAAAGATCCTTGCTTTGCCTCACCCCTTGCTATGCTTTGCCTTTTGATGCTAATTGCCCCAAATAAAGGTCAAAGGCAATAATTAATAATTCTGTCAGGGGTAACAGTGGTGAGCCCCAAAACAATCTTTGGACCACCCCAAATGACACATTCCCACACTCTGAAGACTCTCCCCTGCAAGAATTCATTCAGTGGTACCCAGTCCAAAAACTAGTTCTGTCACCATGAGCTTCTATTTGGGATGCCCCCAGGAAGCCAGCATCACAAAGAACTTCTGAATAAGGAAATGGAATGACTGCATGCCCTCTGCATCCCAAAACAAGGTTTGTACCACCATAAATCATATACACCAAGATTCAGGGGACTCTACCCTCTGAGAGAACATGTGCTGCTTTCTGATCCAAAGCCTACTTCTTGCACCAGCTGCTCTGAACTGGAGTGCCCCCAGGACAATTGCCCTGGCAGACACTGGTGCCAGGCTTTGGACCAGCCCAAATGTCACATCCCCACACTCCAGAGACTGTAAAGATACTCTTTTGACCCCAAAATACAATAATTTAGACCTGGATCCTCCTCTACATTCTTCTCAGTTGCCTACTGCTCCTTGGGGCTTTCAAGGCTTATTTCGAAGAAAAGTCCCTGCCTGCACTCTCCAGGTATATAGAACAAGGATATGTCCAGACCTGAGGTGGCTTTGACATAACTTGGTAACAACAGAAAAGCTACTGCTACCATTTGGACCAGGAAACAGCATATGTCCTCTCAAAGAGGAGAGTCCCCAGAATGTTGGGGTGTATGATTTATGGTGGTCAAAACCTTATTTTGGGGTTCAAAGCTTTTATACTGTCCTCAGTAGCTCCTTCTACGAACTTTTCTGGTAGCTCCAGCCTGTAGCCAGCTGCTGGAACTGATCCTAGCACAGTGTGAAGGTTTATGGGTGGGGGGAACTCTAACTGCAGAATGTTCTGTCTCTGCCTCTGATGATGTAGAAAATAAACTGTTTTCTCAGAGACAGCCTACATAAACAGATCTTTCAAGATCATGTCACTCAGGGTGCAGGTTTGATCACTGATTTGAATGCTTTCCCACTTAGGAAACTATTGTAGCAGAAGAAGGTTATTAGTAGGGAATATTTTGCATGCCCTCAATTTAGGGATGAATGGATCTTACTTTATTTTATTTCTCTTCATGTTTTATTTTATTTCTCTTCATATTTTTGTAAATGGTTATCTGCTTTTCACTGTCATTTCTGTAAATTCATATACATTTTACAGGGAAAACATGAGTTTGAGGAAATAGAACATGGCACAATAATATAAAATAATTAATTTGGTTCAAGCAAAGGAAGTAGGGTTGCCAAGTCCAATTCAAGAAATATCTGAGGACTTTGGGTGTGGAGCCAGGAGCAAGGGTGTGACAAGCATGACTTAACTCCAAAGGGAGTTCTGGCCATCACATTGAAAGGGACCACACACCTTTTAAATGCCTTCCCTCCCTCCATTGGAAATTATGAAGGGTAGGGGCACCTTCTTGGACCCATTGGGCCAATCCTTTTGAAACTTGGAGGGGGTTCTGAGGAGAGGCATTGGATGCTATGCTGAAAATTTGGTGCCTCTACCTCAAGAAACAGCTTCCCCAGAGCCCCAGATAACAGCGGATCAATTTTCCATTATACCCTATGGGAATCGGTCTCCATAGGGAATAATAGTCCCCAGCAGACATTTCCCTCCCCCCACAACTTTCTGATGACCTCGAAGCAGAAGGGCCCCTCCAAACTAGGGGATCCCCTGCCCCCACCTGAGGATTGATAAGAAAACAACAAAACACTGTGTAAATTACACACTTCGAATAAATGCTTTACATTATTTACTCATGCATCCCTTATTATGACTAGCATCAAATGCTCTTAACCCAATACTGAAACTTAAAGAGTCCACAGTCACAGTCCACAAATCAAACAAAGGCTCTATTGCAAATCAGATCCAAACTAGATGCTGCAAACAACAGGTACCAAAACCTGCTGTCTTTATATCCCTCCTGCTGGTAAACGCAGATGGTACTGTATATCCATGCATCAATCCTGAGGTAGCAATATTCTATTCAAAAGGTGCAGCTACATAAGTCCCAGGTTTAATTTGTGTTTCATTTGCCACTTCCACTGGCCACGTATTCTTGAATCAGGAACCCATATTCTTGAATCAGGAACCCATATTCTTGAATCAGGAACCTGTGCTAAACCAACTGCTCGCATCAACTTGCTTAGTATTTCTTGGTTTGCACGAATGGGAGAACCATTCATGCAAACTGAGAAATACTAAACAAGTTGATGCGAGCAGTTGCCTTAGCACAGGTTCCTGATTCAAGAATACGCAGAAAGTGGAAGTGGCAAATGAAACATGAATTAAACCTGGGACTCGTGTAGCCGCACCTGTTTCAGTATTGGGTTAAGAGCATTGATGCTAGTCATAATAAGTGATGCATGAGTAAAGAATGTAAAGCGTTTATTTGAAGTGTGTAATTTACACAGTGTTTTGTTGTTTTCTTAATCTGTACACTGTGGTTTCTGGTTTGCCCACCTGGGGATTGACAACCCTAAAAGGAAGAATACAAATGAAATGAAAATTTCAAATCAGAACAGCAGCAATGTAAAGTCAGAAATAATCTGCATCCAAAATTTGCTGTAAATCTTGCCTGCAAACTGAAGGGGCGCAGTCCACTTTTTAATATTTTACTTCTATTTAAATATCTATTTAAATACCTTTATTCTATTTTCATATCTAATAACATTTTCACTGTAAAACATGTATTACCTAAATCTTTCTATCATTCCCTCTTTTGATTTAATTTTATTCTTAATTTTCAGCTAAATAATTGGGGGAAAAAAGACTTTTCACTTTTCTTGTCATCCTGAAGGTCTATTATGTATGAGAGATGTTAATTTTGCCATTGTTGCATATTCATTCAGTTTATTCCTCCATTCCTTCAAGTCTGGATATTTCACTGCCTTCCATTTTGCTGCATATATTACTCTTTGCCACTGTTACCAAATAGTTAAATACCGTATTTTTTGCACCATAAGACTCACTTTCCCCCCCCAAAAAAGTGGAGGGAAAAGTGTGTGCGTCTTAAGGAGCGAATACTGCAAAAAATTCACACAAATGCCTCTAAATTCACACAAACAGCTCTAAAAACTAGGTGCGTCTTATGCTCAGGTGCGTCTTATGGAGCGAAAAATACGGTAATTCACTGTGCATTTTTGTAATATTGCTTGGTAATACATTTAATAGCATACTTTTTGGGTCTATTCCAAACTTAAGTTTTAGTATCTCCCCCCCACACCCCCATGTATCTCTATCCAATATTTTCTGTCCTTCTTGCATATTCCCTAGGGGTGTGCACACACCAAAAAAATCAGTATTTTTAGATTCAGCTATATTGAACCTGAAGAATAGCAGTATTCCTGATATGCTCAAATCCCAATATCGTTATGGTATTGGGATTCAGTAAATATTCAGTATTGCCTTTTCTTTTTGCTCCATTATACCCTATGGAGACCATTATAGTCAATGGTCCCATAGGCTATAATGGAAAATCAAGTTTGTGATGTCTGGGACTCAGGTGGGCTGTCTTTTGAGGTAGAGGCACCAAATTTGGAACATAGCTGCTGGTGCCTCTCCTCAACCCCACCCCTAGTTTCCAAAAGATTGGACCAGGGGCACCAGAAGATGATGCCCTATCCTCCATTGTTTCCAAGCCATGGCACAACTCTGCACTTGGCCGCATGAACTCTAAAGGCATTTAAAAGCACCATAGTCCCTTTAAATGCCTGAGAGTTTAAATGGATTTAGAGCTCTTTGTAGCCTTGTAACTGTGGCTATCTGGCAGCTCCCCAAAATCCTGAATATTTCAAGATTTCTCAGGGCTGCCATTTTTGGATAGCCAAATCATTATTTAGCCCCCTTGATGACTGGCTGAGAAAATACCTGAATATCACTAATGGAATGCCCTGTCATTTCAAAGCATTGCAGCTTTGATCAAATTCAGTTTGGGGAGTGTCATACGCCAGAGGACAAAGCAGAAACCAGTAAAGGGATTTTCCCATGAGTTTTTGACAGGTCACCACCACTTCTATTAGTGTGTTATATCAATATAAAAATATCATAACGCCAAATTAAAAAAAAAAAGTCCTGGTAACTCAGGGGAGGGGCTGCTGCCATTGAGGGCTGGGTCAGGGAAACCTGTCAAAGGAAAGCCCTATTGCTGCTTCATTGTCTCGGCAGCCATGGAAAAGCCAGCAATGGAGAAACCATGCAAGCCAGTCTCCATGAGGAAATAACACAGAGTGGTGGTTCTTATTTTGAAACATCCAAACTATTTAGAACAAAGCATTTCCTTAAACCAACTGGAGTTGACAATCCTAACACAGTTCTAAAAAGAATCTCAGAAGAAGATAAATGGACTTCAATCTCAATTCAATGAACCCCAACTAGGGTTGCCAATCCCCAGATGGGGACAGGGGATCCCCAGGTTTGGAGGCCCTCCCTCCGCTTCAGGGTCATCAGAAAGTGGGGGGGGGGAGCAGGGAAATGTCTGCAGGCACTCAATTATACCCTATGGAAACCGATTCCCATAGGGTAGAATGGAAAATTGATCTGCAGGTATCTCGGGCTCTAGGGGGGCTGTTTTTTTAAGATAGAGGCACCAAATTTTCAGCATAGCATCCAATGCCTCTCCTCAAAGCCCCCTCCAAGTTTCAAAAGGATTGGACCAATGGGTTCAGTTCTATGAGCCCCCAAAGAAGATGCCCCTATCCTTCATAATTTCCAATGGAGGGAGGGAAGGCATTTAAAAGGTGTGTGGTCCCTTTAAATGTGATGGCCAGAGTTTCCTTTGGAGTTAAGTCGTGCTTGTCACACTCTTGCTCCTGGCTCCACCCCCAAAGTCCCCAGATAGCTCTTGAATCAGACTTGGCAACCCTAACCCCAACATTTTACTGAAGCTATTTAATTGATTCTCACTCCATGCTCGCTGTTATCAGTGCCTGTAAACTCACAAGACATACTGTCTTGTCTCCAAAAGATGTACCTAGCATACAGAATAGGATCCAGCCAGCTTTCGCCACTCAGTTCAGCTCAGTTCCCTTCCTGTCCCACATGGCTTTGTGCACTCAGGTCCTGTGATTCTTAATACTGCCTTTTTTGTTGGCCAATGAGGACCCACTTTCTGTTTTCACCAACAAGAAAACTGCTTTCATCCAATCTCTGGTGTACAGCATGCTTTGAAATCCCATTATTTTACACAGTTCTGTAATGTGGTTTGAAATATGCATCATATGAGGAATAACACAAAAGGATGCAGTGTGTATTTTTCTTGCTTTATAAAGCCCCTGAGGAACAGATTGCTTCATAAAGTGAATGGGTTATTGATCATGTAGCACATTGCTGGGAGATTGTGTAAAAAGAGCTAGGCTAAAATTAAAAGAATGGAATATATTACGTCTTAAACTATAAATACACATTCTGTGTGAGTGGATGAAGCCACAATGGGTTTCAAGAATAGAAACTACATAATATAAGTCATACTAATATCCCCTTCCTAAGGCACGCTACTGCCAGCATACAAGTGAATAGACTGGGAAATACTAACAGTTCTTTCTACCAGTACCGCATCATAGAATAGTATTATAGCAATAGTACATGAAGATATGAGATGGATTGATTATGTGAAGGAAGCTGCAGCCCTCAGTTTGCAAAACCTGAGCAATTGTTAATAGGACACTTTGCAGGTTATTAATTCATATAATCTCCATAAATTGGAAGTGATTCAATGATATTTGACACACGTGCACACAAAGATATGTCAATAGACATATTTAGGACTATACCAGATGTATATGTGCAGTCTTCCTTGCATCCACCATGTTATGCACAATGTCCTGGCTTAGCTAATATCAGAATGAATAAGGACTATTTCTTTTACTGAATTAGTGAATTAAAGAGGGCCCAATAGCAATGGCAACCTGAGTTTATAATCACCCCTTATTGGACACTCTGGCCATCTACTGGCTGGGGATTGACAGCTATATGGCATACTGTGATGGCATGTTGAACTGATACACTGCATATGACCTCTGCAAGATCAGCAGGTGTGGATGGACTCCAAGGCAGGGCATGTGTAGCCATTCCTGATTGCCGTCACCAGTGCAAACTAGCCCTTCTAAAAGGGACTGGCAATGTAGCATTCTTGTGGAATTGGCCTATCAATAGTTAATGTCTCTGATTGTAGTACTTAATGTAATAAAAATGTGTCTATCTTATATATAATGTTCACAGAATCACTGAACCTAAATGTGTTTTGAAGGAATAATTACCTATGCTCTGTTTTTTCTTGTAAAAGCAGCTCGGATTACTCTTACCAAAAAAACCTCCTGAGTCACGAATGGTATTATATAATTAGGCTAACATTACTATTAAGTATAATCTCCCTTTCCTGGAAAAGCCTCAGTGTTTAAACCATACATAAGTACCCATTGTTAGTAAGGATTACAAAAGTATATCTGAATATAATTTCTCCCCACAAAGGGTTACAATTTAATTTCCGCATCAAAGTATGTTTTGTCCTCAAAAATGTAGGGTCTGGCATAATTGATGGGTGGTCATCAACCATTCATTATATGTCATTTCATGAACTTTCTCAGTCTCTGCTAGACTGACGGCCAAACTAGGCAGGACCTGTGAGATCCAGGATTAGGATCTCTTGTGAGGTTTTAAAAAGCTAAGAATAACAGTGGATTAAAGAATTCAGATTGGTACCACAACACTGGGGTAGGAAAATTAAACCTTCCTTGTGTTCCATTTGCCCCATCTCAGTGCTCCACATGGAGGGGCAGTCTGAATAATGAAACCGGCATTGTATAAAGGCTACAGTCTTTCCTGGACAACATGTGGGATGCAAATCCTGGCAACGACAAGGTCTCATAATAGGGGTTCTCAGGTCACAGTCAAAAGACTCAGTCCAGGGTCCAGTAACACAATCAAAGGCAAAGTCAGAAGGCAGTCTCAGTCCAGGGTTAGGTCACAACAGGGGTCGTTCTGTAGAAAAATAGGTGGTGGAGCTCATCCAGGGATTGTTATGCAGCTGCAATACTATTAAATGGACAAGGAGGTGGAACTCTCAGAAGGAGGAGGAGGAACTCTCAGAAAGGTTCAGGAGCTGTGCTCCTGTGAGCTCCCACTGAATCTGAGGCCTGGGTCACGTATTCTAAAGGCAGAGTTCAAAAGCAGGTACCAAGATTGCAAGGACTGATATTAAGCAGGTCAGACAACTGGTGGGGTAGTCAGCAAGACTACAGACAACTTGATCCCTCTTCAGCTTCACCATAGCTTTATATAAACTGTTTCCCTATATATGAGGCTGGTCAGGTGAGTCAGCTCCTTTACTCACGTGTAGTGGGACCCAGATCCCACATTGACTTAACAGTTTTTCCTGGCATTCCCTCAGCAGATGAGGCGCTTTAGACCCCTAAGTACTCACTCTTGCACCTGGTCCAAGCCTCAGCCCTTGCCCTTAACTTTTCTCAGTTGCTGGGGTCCTCTGGGAGACCTGGCAATGGGTGAGTCTATGCTAGAATCTCTTGGCTTGAGGGCCCTGCTAGTTCAGAGCAATGCTGGTGGGTGCTGACTCATGGCCCCTTCAGGGAGACCCTGAGACACTGGCTTCACAGGAAAGATCTGCCAAGGAAGGGCTTGGGGATGGGTTTTCCTTCTCTTCCTCCAATGCGGATTTATCTTCCCATGCTGTCCAATCACAACACCAACCCATGACTACTTTTAGCCTTTAAAAAATTGAGAAAGCATAGCCACATGATCTTTAAAGATCATATTTAGTTTGGTACTGAGCAAATATTTAGTTTGGTCTTCGGCATTAAGTTTGGCCCTGTGAAATTATGCATATTATTGAATATAATAAGTACATTTGATACTGTGTACTGGTTACCTACAAAATCTGAGTGGAAGATATAACAAAGTGTGAAATAACATTTTCTTACAATTTGAACGAAAATTATTTTCCTTGAAATGAAACTGTGGGCAACTTTTATGACATGGAAACATTTGATAGGGTTTATTATCTATTTACTAAAACATTCGTATCCTGCCTTACCCCATGGCTCAAGGTAGTTTGCAATGCATAATTAAAACAATAAAACACCAAATTACCCCAGTGGTAGAATGGCCCTACTGACACGCAGGCCTTGCTCCACTTTGGACCACTAAGGCATCTAGAAACCGGCAGTAATCCCAAATCTCTACCCAATGACCTGCCACTCTCTCAGGTCTTCTTTCTCCTTAATAGGTTGCCACCAGGGTGTTAATTTCAGAATTACCCACTAACAGGGCCAGCACTTCTAGTATCCAAAAGGATACAAACACAGAGCCCTTTGTCCTTCAACTTTATACATGCCCTAGCTGGTCTTATTCTAAGACAGGTTTTTAAAGTTTAGAAGATATAGCACTCAAAAAGCTTCTCAATATCTTCAAGGCTTTGGGAGCCATCAAAATGGAGTTCAAGTGTGAGAGCTCCTCCCTACAGATGAAATCAACTAAATTGGACGCTGGATTAAATCAGCCAAAATCAACCCTCGAAAAAATGCCCCCCCTTGTTATTGTGTTCAGGGAATTTATCCATTCCTCTGCCACCAAGGCTTTTTTTTTGTGACAGGAACTCCTTTGCATATTAGGCTACACCCCCCTGATGTAGCCAATCCTCCAAGATCTTACAGTAGGCCCTGTAAGAAAAGCCCTGGAAGCTCTTGGAGAATTGGCTACATCAGGGGTGTGTGGCCTAATATGCAAAGGAGTTCCTGCTACAAAAAGCCTTTCTGCTACCCCTTCTGAAGGTTAAAGCTCTTTTTCTTGAGGTTGCCCATGATCCTTTTTAGTCACCTGCCTTCCAAATTTGTCACCTTCTGAGTGTCAGAGTCCAAGTTGTTTGAGCTGATCATTTCATTGTCTTCAACAGGCAGTGCATTTGTATTTACCTTAGCATTGGTGGTGGGGTTATTGTCAGAGCCATTGACAGGTCAGGCTCTGTTGAGCAATTGACTCCTCCTTCCTGCCTGTCTTTTGCTAGCAAAGAAAAAATTTAAAAACTAAATGTGTTGGGAAGGTATTTTTGCAAAGCCCAAATCCTTTTTTTAAAATGCATTTCTCTATATACCCCCAACTATCTGCAATCTACATTCCATTAAAAACGCTGATGAATAAAGCAACTTTACAGTGCCTCATAATTTTTTTTCAAAAAACAACATTCCTGTCACCTACTCAGGGAGACCATTCTACAGAAGGGACCCTCATCAATGTCAGATGGACAACAATTAATGAGGGAACCACCAAAAATTCTAATCTGAAGACCACAGCTGGAACACAGAGATAATAGTCTTTTAGAGAGACTATTACAAACAGGTTACAAACAGTATTTCCCTGGGGGCTCATTCTGGATCATGGGCCACTAGTGGACCCTCCCAAGCAGCCAATTTAGGAACTTTGAATATCATTAGAGCAGGTGTGCCTGCCTGGTCTGACACCTGCAGTCTTTTCACTTTCTTTTTGGCTAATTCTTCCCTCAAGAATTTTACTTTCCCACAATTCCTTGAAACTTAAATAAAGGATATAGTCTGCTTTGCAACACTGGCTCATAGACAGGGCAGCCAGCATGAACTTTGCCCGCTGAGTAAGGACATTACCACTGTGTGACCAACATGTGCTATCTAGTAATCGTACCTTATGACATTCATCCTTCCCACCCCTACCCTCATATCTATAAACCTCCTTTCCATTTTCCTCAGCCTTTTGGTGCTTGTTTCCAGCAATAAGGAATGCACTCTCTCACTTTCTTTGAATCCCAACCCTATTTGTTTTTTCTTCCTTGTCTGCTTTCTTCTCCAGCTCCTTCTGAAATTGCTACATTGCCCAGGAAACTGTCACCCTCCAGGAACTCTCCTGCTTTCAATCCTTGTAACTCCTTGCACTCACTGAAAAATGACTCTCCCTGGCAATGCCACCAACCACTGGCCCCAACCCCACCCCAGTTTCCTTTCTCCCACATAATCTGGCCTCAAGATGGTGGCGATGGTAGCCGTTTTCTGTCCAAATTATGCCAGCTACAGATGCTGCTCCTCAGCCTACAAATTTAATTTTGCATTTGCCCCCCAAGTCGGAATAAAGAGACGGACACAATTAGATTGGTGAAACTATGGGCCACTTTATTAAATAACACAGCAAAGGCAAGGGCAACCAAACTGTGGCCAGGTCAGGGCCAGGGGTCTCCTCAGACCACTCCCCTGCCTTTTTCAGCTGGCAAGAGACCCAGCCCCCCAGCCGGAGCTGTGTACCACAGCTCCCGTTAGGCAGGCCCAGCAGGGAGGCTCGCACTGGAGGGCCCAAACACCAGACGCGAGTCTCAGCGAAAGGCACCCATCCAATCGAGTCTCCAGGACAGTCTGCATTCACACACCTCGGGCCACACCAAAGGTTGATCCTGCCAGACCCCCTAACTCCCCAAAAGGGGGAGGCTAACCGGTCCTCCCCAGGCCGCATGGTGCCATAAACCCCGTAAAACCTGCCCTAAAAAGTGACCAATCTAAACAAAGGCACCAACCCAAAGCCAATTCCTCAATCCACTGGTATGTTATGCGAGGTAGGCAAAAAACACCCCCGTCACCAGCCAAACAGCCAGGGAGTAAAAAATTCCTACCCAGCCCCTCAACAAAAGAGGCGACCAGCAATTGCCCACATAACAAACAGGGTGGGCGGGAGGGCCAAGCTCACCGACAGGACTGAGGAGACGGGGTGCGGAGGCTTCAGAACAGCCGCAAAAGCCCCGCCTCCTCCAGACGCGCTTGGAAGCGCGCCGGAACGTCCGCTCTCCTCTGGGGGGGCAAAATTCCCCCTGCAGCCAAGCCGTGATGTGGAGGGCTGCAGGAGGCTCCGTTCCCTCTGCAAATCTATGTTGTAGTCCTACATTGCTATCAACATTTATTTCAGCTCACTTCTCCCTCTCTATAATCTTCCCTGCCTCTCCCTCCTTGGTAATTCAGTGTTTTCATTTAAACATTTTACCTCACTTTTCTCTTACACTGGGAACTCAAAGGAGCTTAAAAAGTAAAAGAGACATAAACAATAGACAATTAAACAAACATATATAATTCAACAGCCCCCCCATCAACATAAAAACAGATTATGAGCCAAAAGAACACAGCGGCTAGCCCTGGTTCCACCAGCATAGTTCACGCAGAACACAGAATCACAGGCTAAAAGTGATGAAGCATGAGCCCTTCGGCTTGCACCAAAGACTCATACCCAGGGCAAGCCCAGGCTTCATGTTATTTGCAGGGCTGCTGACAGAGGGGAACTGGAGGGGACAAAATTTAGGGGGCCCAGGTAAACTGGAGAGCCCTTGAAGCTAGCCTCAGGGAAGCCTGAGCATAATAAAAAGCACTCTACTATCAGCTAACTTGCTTTTCTCCAAGACTGAAACAACAGATCATGCTAGGCCCTTCAACCAAGTTGGCAAACTAATAGCATGCAGGGGTGTCAAACTCATTTGTTACAAGGGCCAGATCTAACATGAATGGGACTTTGTCAGGCTGGGCCATGTGTATCATAAAACGTAATCCCAGGTAGTGGAGATATAAGTTTTATAAAGGATACAACCAGGGCTTTTTTTGTAGCAAGTACTTCTTTGCATATTAGGCTACACCCCTCCGATGTAGCCAATCCTCCAAGTGCTTACAGTAGGCCCTGTAAGAAGAGCCCTGTAAACTCTTGGAGGATTAGCTACATCAGGGGGGTATAGCCTAAGATGCAAAGGAGTTCCTGCTACAAAAAGCCCTGGATACAGCCAAATAAAATTTTATATATATATATATATATATATATATATATATATATATGCGTGTGTGTGTGTGTGTATATATATGTGTGTGTGTGTGTGTGTATATATATATATATATATATATATATATATATATATATATATATATATATATATATATATATATAATTTTTACTTACAGTACAAACATGCTTAAAATCTTGCCATGTTTTGTTTCAAATGGAAAGGTGGGGGAATAGTGGGATTTGGCAATGCAGTATTTATAATAAAACATCAAGAAAAAGCACAACAATCACAGCAGAAACTAAAAATATAAATACTATGGGCCTATGAAAACGTCAAATAGCTGGGAATTGCAAGCTTCTCCCCCCACCCCGGTCTACTCAGATTGGCAGTGGCTCTCTAGTGTAATATCCCCCTTTGGCTGTGAGTTCTCAGGTTAGAATTCTCAGTAGGCACCAGTTCTCATGTCTATTCATTAGAGACAAGCAGGCTCAAAGCATCAGCCTTTTATTTGCAAGGGGACAACTCTAGCAAGCAACAGCTTTAACTGGCCATACGAACACTGTAAAGTGAAACTACTTGAGCTCCACTCCATTGAAATACATTACAGCACAGACAAAGATGCAAGGAAAATGTGTAATGGACATTCCATTAAGGTCCCTGGGCTCAGAAAGACTACTCCCAAAATCTATCTAGGCCAGAGATCTTAATGGAAAATCAATTCCTCATTTTCTTTGCAACTCTGCAAGCCCAGAAGAGCTTCCTGCTGAAGCAGGCAAAGACAAGGCAGAAGGACCTAGGAACTTTTGGTAGCAGCCTCTGAGCTTCAAAGAGTGAGGACAGGAGGGGGAGGGGGAGAAAAGAGCCGTGGGACTGATTAAAGCCATGGGTGGGCTGGTTGCAACCTATGGGCTGTAAGTCTGACACCCCTGTGCTACAGTAATTGCCAGCCTGCTGGTCTTTATCTCAAGTCTAGCCTTTCTCTCTTCCTTTCCTTGCACACAGCTCAGCCTGATCTTGCACAGCATTAGTTATGGTGTTGCAGCAAGATAAAGCAACCTTTCCATCTCTTTCCCGTTTTTCCGGACTTTTCTCATTCAGTTTCTCTCCCTCTCCACCTAATTTTTTCCATGTCTTCCCCTCTCCCCATTTATTTTCCATTCTTGGTCTTAAGTACTTCTCATCCTTATCCTGCTTGGAACAGCACAGTAGGAAACCTTTTTTTTTTTTTTGAAAGATCATGAGCACAAAGGGTTTTTTTTAAAAAAAAATATTTACCCATGATCTAACAAAGTAGTAAAAAGATGCTTCCCCCTCCTCCACCCTTTACTTGCATAGTAATGGAACATTAACCTGTTTTAATGGTTATACATGTGGAGCAGAAGTTAGAATTCCCAGTTCAGGCACTGAATTGTTATCATTATTATTATGTTGGTGGAAGATCTAAGAGTTTTGTGTAAAGTCTCTTTGCTATATGATAAATAATGTAATCTTTTTTAACAACATTAAAAATTAGATTTATAACAAATACAATACCCAGTCTTTCCCCTCAATGGTGACCCAGAGCTGCATTGTTCTCCTGTTCTCCATGTTATCCTCACAACAACACTGTGAGGTAGATCTGGCATAGTTTGTCACCCAGCAGCTTTCCATGGTGGGTTGGGGATCTGAGTATTAGAGGCAGGTGAGCAGTTGCTTAAAATTACAATTTACCTATTACAAATAAGTTGGTTCAGGATGTTCCAAGTCCCATAATTTTTGACACTGCAATTTCAATCATCATTACGGGGTTGGGGGCCTGTTTTCAAACATGTAGCATTATTATTATTTAGTTATGCTAGCCACAAACAGAGACCCCTAGCTTCCAGTGCAAATATAATGGGGTGGTAGTGGTGGTTTATTTCACCAGGACAAGGATTTTCCCATGGCTTTACATTTTGGTCCTGGAACTCTCAGTCATCCTGAAGCTGGTGGCCAATTTTGAGTTTCCTAGCTATATTCTCTGGTGAATTTTCCCTGCCTGCATGCTGTGGTAGTTAAGGTATTGGACAAAGTTCTGGAAGACCCAGGTTCAAATCCCCACCCTGTCATAGAAGCTTGCTGGGTGGTCTTGGGCCTAACCTACTCCACCAGGTGGCTGTGAGGATAAAATGGAGGAAATGAGAATTATGCAAGCTGCTTTGGGCCCCCATTGGGGAGAAAGGCAGGATATAAGTAAAATAAAATAAAGGCATAAATAAAAAATAGATGTACAAACATGGTGATTATTTCATTACTATAGATTCATGGCAACAGCCGGCCAAGTGATTTGTTTTGTTATGATATTTGGTTTAGATCAGGGGCCAAGGTGGATTCTTTGTTTGGGGGTCTATGGTGACTCTCAGCAGCCCTGGTTATTTGTGAAGGGGAAAAGGACAAATGTTCAAACCAGATCTTGTTCAATTGGCTGCAAAGTCCTGATTTCCTCCCTTCCTTCAATATGAACATTCAGGTGGATAATTCCCAGCTCTCATCCAGCTCTGCCTGTCACTTTTCATTAATTTTCTCTTTCAGTTTCTGTCTGACTACATTGCACATTGCTTGTGAACTCTCTTGATCTGATGTTCCCCGGGAACTGCTCCACTTTGACCTCTGTGCTATGAAATACCATCTGACTGGCAATCAATCTATCTCCTTCAGCACTGCACAAAGGCAGGGCCAGTGCAACCCAGTAGGCCAGGTAGGCAGCCAGCTAGGGTGGGTGGGAGGCACCCTGCCACCCCCGGTGCCCTTCCCCACTGCTGCCCTTCACAACCACTGCCTTGCCCACTGGGAAGGAGCTGAGCAGGGGTGGCCCAGCAATAGATGCACTGTGGCAAGGGAGGGCCAGTTCTGAGCACCTCCAAATGCTTGAGCCACCCTGCCATCCCCACTCAGCCTTCCCAGGTCTGTGCATAGATCTTCGCAGGTTTGAGGCCATCCCTTGCCTCCTAGGGTGCAAAAAACCCTGGCACTTGCCCTGCACAAAGGCTACTACTCCCACACTCACAATTTGCTCCTTCCATCACCCTCTTCAGTATGATATTTTCCTTCAGTACCAATTTTAATGCAAGCCAGTGGCTTTAATGCCTGTTTCATTTGCCATTTGTTATGGTTGTGTAGTTACGTTGCTCTGAAGCAGAAAAACAAAGTTTTAGTCCAGTGGCACCTTTAAGACCAACAAAGTTTCATTCACAGCAGAAGGTTTCATGTGGTTAAAGTGTGCATGCACATGCAAGCCTATACCTTGAATACAACTTGGACTTAAAGGTGCCACTGGACTAAAACTTTGCTCTGGCCTTTATTGTTTGTTCTACATAAATACATGCACATGCACACACACAGAGAATGGTTCTGGTTCTTTCACCACTATATATGGGACGTGCACATGCAGATACTCTTTGCCTTCCCCAGCAGCATATTGCCTCGAGGCTGTTGTCGACACATCCCAGAATGACGATATGATGGGGGCTGATGATGAACTATTCCATGGAGCCAAGCCACATCAGAAGAGACCTCCGCCTTTGATAAAGAGCCGGAAAGATTTTGGCTCTTAGATACCGGATTCCATTATCAACAAATTCAACAGTAAAAGGCGCAACAATTACACACTGGATGCCTGGAACAGTGATGGTGATTCTGCACAATCAAAGCAGCCTTCTCTTCTTTGACATCATTGTGGTTTTAAAGTTGCTTTGACTGCCAGCCCAAACCTCAAGGGATGGTGCCAAAACAAGGGCAGTTGCAGTTCAATGATAGCAGGCTAGGACCATCATATTTCTCTGAACCGGGGCCTGGTCTAATAATTATCTAAGCAATAACTTTCCAGCTATGACTGAAATAAATAATAAATTATTTGGCACAAAAGAACATTCCAAAGTTCTACAAAAAGGCAAGCCAATTTCTGCATCCAAATATTCTCATTTTGCACAAATCTACTCCTAGACTTGAAGAAGAACAATTATGCTCCACTCGATATTCAAAGCTCAGACAAAAAGAGGTTTGATTGACCTAATCCTCTCTTAAATTCAGCTCCAGTGGGATGGTGCCTGATGTCTTGCTGAGCTATGGAGAAGGTTCAATGATAAGGCTTCCAAGTTCCTCCAAGCACAATGCAAAGTCTTCTAAACTTGGGGAGACTTCTTGTAGCTTTACATTGCCTCCAGAACCCAGCATCTATCTCTAAGTATTCTAGAAAATGCACTCATCGCTAGTAAACTGGCAAGAGTTTCTGTGCACTCCTGCACCCAAAAATATCGTGTACCTGAAGCAGACAATCAAATAAACTCAAAATAAAAATCCAAATAAGGGAAAGGTTTATGCTTCTAAGCAAGTGCTTCATCTTGTTAACACTGACTTCTACTCAACTTGTCTGTTCTTGAGGTCCTGATAATGTTCTTGGAGAAATTCTTATTAGGTGGCAAACAAAGCACAGGGCAGTGGATGACCATTTGGATACTAGGAAACAGCAGGATGAACTGGTATGGTATGGATGTTAATTCTGGGGATGGTGGAACATGGAAACTGCCTACTTTGATCCCCACCAAGGAATTATTTGGTAGATCAGGAGTTTCTTTTATGCAATAATTGTTATTGAACAAATACTAAGTAAATGTTGGACAACTCGATTACATCTGTCTTTACAAACCTTTGAAATAGGTTGAATGACTCAAGGTCAGTCAAGTAACTCCATGACAGAGTGAGAATTGGAACCTGGGTTTCTCCAGTCAGGCCATTCTACCTATCAAGCCCCTTGCTGTTTTGTATCTAGAAACCTATCTGGTACCTCAAGGTCCTCACTCCCTCTCCATTATTTACCACCTAGTCAACACGCAGGCACAGACATCTGGCAGGGAGTTGTTTATGGTCCTCAATAGATCTGTTGTATGTGAAAGCCATACTCCCTCATTTCCAAACCCCTTATCTCATAGCATTCCTGTGAGAAATCTTTTGTAGTAGAACTGTTAGAGTATTTCTTTAACCTATGACCTTTGGGACCTCCTGTTTATTAGTTGTTTATGCTACTCTCTATGATATGCATGTAACCATTTGTATCTCAGTTTTTACACTGACTATCGTCAGTGGAGCACCTCAAGTTCGAATAAATGCTTCTATTTGAAATAACAAAGGAAATCATTTTTTGGAATATCGGGGCTTGACTACATCATGAACCTCACAAAATGAACCAGTTTGGTGAATGGGAAGGTTTGTGAAGGTTCATGGTTCATGAGACCACCCCTCCCCCCCAATGAACCACCATTTTCCTGGTTTGTGCCCATCCCTAGCAGGAACCTTAGAGAGGAATCCTAAGCAGGTCTACTCAGAATGCTACTTAGGACTATTCAATAGTGCTTACTCTCAGGAAAGTGTTCTCAGGCTTGCACTGTAATTTTACTTCTTCTCTGCATCACAAGTTGAAAACAGCTAGAAGAAAAGTCTGAGTAGGGAAAATGGTCTGGAGATAAGCCGCTCCTCCCTGCCTGCTGCTCATTCAAATGGGTAACCTTCTGATGCTGGTTTTCACTTTCAAAAGAATGCTGGAGTCTTCCACACATTTCTATGTTGTGTCTAGTTTGTGCTCAGATCCTGCACCACTGGACATTTTCTTCGTACAAATGAACTACAAGGAAATCAATAACCTGTCTAGTAATTAAATCTCTGGTAATTTACTAGTGGCTTCCCCCTCCCTGGAGTTCAGTCATTTAAAAGTCCACTTCTACATTTTTATACCTTCAAGAAAGCCCTATGTGCATCATAGGAAAGCATTTTGTTACCATTTTTATGGTGTTTCTTCTTAACTCCTTCTCTGTTAAATTCCCTGTTCTCAAGCCCAAAAGCATTCTGTCTCCTTGCTACACCCCACAGTGCACAGCCTCTTCATTCTCTTTCTGCACCATCCCAGCATGCATGCCTGCTGTTGTAACCCCCCTCTATTTTCTTTCCTCACAATTATCCCTTTCCCTATTTCTTTTCACATGTGCTCTTTCTGCAGTCTTATGGATCTTTTTGTAACCATTCTGCAAATGTTGTCCATTTCCCTATATTGTCCCCTTTGTATTGCTGTTTCTTTCTTAGCCCCATCTCTCCTCCTGCTCCTTGCTCAGTTCAACATTAACAAGATACAAAGCTTGAGTCCAGTAGTGCCTTTAAGACCAATACATTTAATTCTGGGTATAAGCTTTTGTGTGGATGCACACTAAGCAGATAGAATTAAATTTGTTGGCCTTAAAGGTGGCACTGGACTTAAACTTTGTTCTGTTGCTTCAGACCAACATAGCTGCCCACCTGAATCTAACATACAAAACTTTTTAGTCTTCCAGCAGTTCACATACCATGAGCCTCAGACATAGCCAGGCTTTGCAGTATGGCTGGCTTCATGTGAGTCTGTCTGATTGTAAATGGTACTTGAGCTAATGCTTCCCTCAACATCACCTTTTCACTGTAGCACCCACTACATAACTCAGAATTATACTAAAATATAATGAAGTGGAATGCAAATCACTCAACTGTGCAACAGGACTTGCATTCTCCATTTAATGAGACACCACTTGAGTCAATTAACAGTACTTAACACATACCTCATGTCTATTTGTCTGGCCTCTCTTTCAATTAGCACTTGTCTTCTTCCTCTTCCCTTTCTGTTGGATTACCAAGAGGGCAGACTGATCTGCCAACAGTAAAAACCCTATATAGACCATAGGTGAGAGTGGCTAGCCATGAAAACCTGGCTCACACTTTGCCTTAGAGGAGAAAATGTGGCCTGGCAGATATCATCAAGGAAGAAAGGTGTCCATCTTCCCTGCAGGTACATCCTCACTTACATCACCAGTAAAATGCATATTAATCAATATGCCAGCTGGACTCTGTCTCAGGTTGCCTGTAAACTAAATAGCACAACACAAGTATCCTTCTAGTTTTCTAGAAAGGATTGCCAACTTCCAGGTGCTGCCTGGAGATCTCCCACTATTACAACTGATCCCCAGATGAGCAATATCAGTTCCCCTGGAGAAAATGGCTGGAGAAAATTGGATGGTATTGTATACCATTGAAGTTCCTCCCCTCCCTCAACCCCACCACCCCCAGGCTCCAACCCCAAAATCTCAAGGTATTTCCCAACCTCAGAACTGGCAGCCCTATTACGAAATCTGTTTCTAAACCTTAAGCCCTCACCTGGATGACCCAGGCTAGCCTGATCTCAGCAGATTGGAAGATAAGCAGGGTTAGCCCTGGTTACTATTTGGATGGGAAACGTCTAAGAGAATCTAGGGCAAAGGTGTCAAACTGAAGGCCCATGGGACAGAACCGGCCCAACCAGGGCTCAGGCCCTTGAGCACCTGGCTGTCATCTGCTTCCTTCTGCATAATAGCTTGCTTTGCAAGGCTTGCTCAATTGCACAGCAAAGCCACTGAGCCAAGCCTTTCTTCCTTCTATTGGCTGAGGCTTCCCCCCTTTCCTTCCTCCCCCCCCCCCATCCCCTGGGGAAGGAAGGAAAGAGCCAGAGCTTCCTTTGCTCAGTTCCCTGGATCCCACAGGAGAAATAAAAAGAAAGCACCTTTAAGTTTATATCTCTGCTACCTAATCTTAAATAGGTACACACATGGCACAGCCTGACATTGCTCGGCCCAACCCAACATGGCCCAGCCCAACAAGGTCTAATTTATGTCAGATCCAGCCTTCATAACAAATGAGTTTGACACCCCTGCTTTAATCCATTCCACAGCTCTCTTCTCCCCCCCCCCACCCACTCCACTGCCTGTCTTTACCCTTCCAAGCTGAAGCTGCTGCTGAGCACAGGAAGCAGAGGGCAGGGCTGCTGAACTTCCCATTTTTTCTGTGCCAGCAGAAGCTCCTCTGAGTTCCTTTGAAATGCTATGCAACACAAAAAAAGTTGCAAAGAAAACATGGAATGCATTTTCCATTCCCAGTCTAGTATGTCTGGCCCTAGAAACCTTAATGGAAAATCCATTACATATTTTCTTCGCAACTTTTTGTTGTTGTTTGTAGGGTGTAGGAAAAGTACCAGACGCCACGCTGGCAAACCACGTGGAAGCCTGTGCTGCCTGCACCCGACGTAGCCCAATCAGCAAGTGCCTAGTGTCTCATGGCGTAAAGAGCATGTGCAGTCCTGTGGCTAAACTGTCCAATCACTGGCTTACACATGGATTTAAATAAAGCAGCGCTCCCGCCCTGGAGGAGGTCAGCTTTCACCCACGGTCATCTCGTCTCGTTTCCTGACTCCCACAGCTGGTGACCCCGACGTGATCAGCTCCCCGCCTCTACTCGCCCGACCTCTCGGTCTTCACAGTGCACCTTCTCAGGTGAGTATGGGGGAAACATTGTCCAAAGAACAGGTAGCGCATGCGGATGAATTACGGAAATTATGTCAGTCACAGCAGCCCGACAGATGTCCGTCAGGGAAAGAGATCCTTGAGCTCCTGCGGGAGATAGACTGCCAGTGTCCATGGTATCCACAATGTGGTTCCATGAAGCCCAGTGACTGGGGGAAAATCGGAGCAGAGTTGCGGCAGGAACCCCGCGCTCCTATGTCTCTGCTCATAACCTGGCAGCGGATTCATCATGCTGTTTGCCAGTTCACTCCGACTGATAACATCCTCTGTAAGCCCCCTGAGGCGTCGGGTGAACCCCCCCCTTATCTCTACCCGGCCCTGGCCTCTTGGCCAGAGGCCTCAGCTCCCGCGGGAGCTCCCCAGACGGTTGTGTCTCCTAGTGAGCCGCCGGGCTCAGCCCTCCCGGCGCCCCAGTCCTCTCCCGCCATCCTTCTCAGTCCCTTAGAACGCTCCTTGGCTCGAGCCCGAGAGGCAGGGGAACTGGACTTGTCAGAGGATTGGGGTGGGGAATCTCCGGGGTTGTTCCCCATAACACGGACCCCGGATCCGCGGCACCCTAACCAGGTTCAAGTAACTTGGACAGGGTTGCCCTATTCCGTCCTGAGAGAATTGAATAAATCCATTAAAGATTATGGCTTGAAGTCTACCTTTGTGCAGGGGACCTTAGAAGGTATCGCACAAGGTTATTCTATGTTGCCCTATGATTGGAAGGCTCTTGCTCGTATGATTCTGTCCCCCTCCCAATATGTCGTGTGGGACAGCGAATATCGGGCCGCCGCCATTGCTGCGGGTACTGCTCAAATTACCGCCGACCAGCTTTATGGGGCGGGGCAGTTTGCTGACCTGGCTGCTCAAGCCCAGCTCACTGACGCTCATCTGGCAGGCGTTAAAGCTTGCATCCTCCGCTCCTTCCGCCGGGTCCCAGTTACAGAGAAGGCACAAAAATCATTCAGTGCCATCCGGCAGGGTAACGGGGAGCCTTATGGCGCCTTCATCGATCGCCTCCAAGAGGCCATCCAGCGGCAGCTGGATAACATCGAGGCGCAAAGCGAGTTGCTGGTGAAGTTAGGCTATGAGAATGCCAACACTGACTGCAAGCGAGTTCTGAGCTCTGTCGTCAGCCGCCCTGGCTACACCTTAGCCGACATGTTAACAGCCTGTGCTGAGGTGGGCTCCAAGCAGCACGAGATGGCGCTTCTGGCCGCAGCCCTTCGGGGAAATGGGGACAGAGGCAAACGGCCCGGGGGGAACTGTTTTAAATGTGGGAAACCAGGCCACTTCCGGGCTCAATGCCGCGCCCGGACCCCCCAAGGGGGCTCCTCGGACAATAGGCCATCGAAAAAATGTCCGAGGTGCGGGAAGGGCTATCATTGGGCAAATCAGTGCCGCTCTGCCCCCCCTAGCGACTCAGAGCAAAAAAACTCATAAGCGGGCAGTCTCCTTGCCCGAGCCCAAAGGGAGACCCTTTACTTTGGACCCTGGAGACGGTGTCTGCTGCCGCCCAACCTTTACCAGGAGAAGTAACCACCTTGGCTGTCTCTTTGCCTCCAGACTTCCCCGCAGCGGCAGCCTTGCTCTTACCCCTGCATGAGATGGGGGAACAGGGAGTGTTCATCATTCCTTCTTGTGAGGAAGCCCCTCCCCCGGGGGTGCCGCTCCTAGTACAAGCATGGAGCCAACTCTCTTTTTCACTTCCGCCCGGGACTCCCGTCGTTCACGCGCTTCCCATAAGGGGGCGCGAGGGTGGTTTCTCTTCTTCTTCTGTTTTTCAGATCGCTCTGGTGAACCAAGAGATCCTTGCTTCCAAGCCTTTACGAACTTATTTAGTCAACGGAAAACCCTTTGAGGGCCTTCTGGACACCGGAGCTGATATTTCTGTTATTGACTCTGCTCAATGGCCGGCCGAGTGGCCGTTAGACGATAGTCCAGCGGTGCATGGTGTTGGTGGGACCAGGGCCGCCCGTCAAAGTCAGCGGTCCCTCCCCGTCGTTTCCGCGCACACGAAGACTCTTTTGGGCTATATTCAGCCCGTTGTGGTCCCGCTGGGGTTAAATCTCTGGGGGAGGGATCTTCTCAATCAGCTAAAAGCAAGCCTGATTCTTGATGAGTAATGGCCAAGCCTTCCGCAGTGGCCCTTTCTTGGCTTTCTCAAGAACCCGTTTGGGTAGAACAGTGGCCGCTGCCCCTTGAAAAATTACAGGCTTTGCACTCCCTGGTCGATGAGCAAGTAGCCGCAGGTCACCTCACGACCTCTACCTCGCCTTTTAATTCTCCTGTTTTTGTTATTAAAAAGAAATCTGGAAAATGGCGCTTACTGCAGCTCCGCCTTTGCTGAGTTTTGTGCCCGCTGGAACGTTCGGCATCTCTTCGGTATTCCCTTTAATTCCACAGGTCAAGCTATTGTGGAGCGTGCCAACCGCACCTTAAAAACTGCCCTGGCTGTTCTTGAAAAACAGAAAGGGGGAGAACCCCCCTCCGCTGTCTCCTGTGAAATGCTCTTAGCACAAACCCTCTTTACTATTAACCACTTGAATTTATGTTTTTCTCAGCAGTCGTCTTATACGCGTGCTCAACGCCATTTTCAGCAAGAGACCCCCTTGGCCCGGCCATTGGTTTATTATCGCCGCGCGCCCGATCCTGCGTGGCTGGGGCCTGCTCCCTTGATAACGTGGGGGCGGGGGTACGCAGCTGTGGAAACTGCTTCCGGACCTTTGTGGGTTCCAGCTCGTTTGGTCCGTCCAGCGATCAGCACCGATGGCGTGGCATCAAGGTCTGCACGACCCGATTCCCGAGTTCCAGACCCATGCGTCCCTGACCGAGACAGTACAGCAACAGCGCCGCCGTCGGCCAGCAGGGGCCCCTCCGACACCTCTGGTCACTTGGGGAAGCCTGAAGCGACTGACGGAGCAGGCGCTCGAACTACTGGGTGGCGAGGAACCCCCGACGCCTGAGCGTCTTTTTGTGGCCTTTATTACTTGTATTCAGCGCAACTCTATGATGGGCCTTCTGTTTGTTTTCTTTTGTCTTTTTATGGTTCCCCTCAATGCAGAGCCACTGAGCCAGTCTCCCCCTCAAAATTTGTGGGTTCGCCACGCCGCTTATATGTTCTGGCACCATGGGACTAATGTTACACTCGTGTACGAGCCCCCCATGTCTGTTTCTTCTATGTCCTTTATGCCCACCCCTTTTCAGGCACCAGAGATAGTGTTGGCTCAATTGCAAAATTTAGACCAGTCCTATATGTTTACTAACCCCATGGAGGACAACGTTAACGACACCCGCTTTCGCATGTTTCATTATCAGTATGCCCTTCCTGGTATGTGTTTTTGCTGTGGTGCGAATAATCCCGCTTTTGGGTCTTGGAAAGGGTTCATGGACGGGAAGAGATACTGGGCTCACCGTAAAAACCAAACCCATTGTACGGATAGCTTTTGGGTGGGAGGGGGTAACAATATGAATTTTAATTCCTCCTACGTCCTTAATATGTCACTTATGAATTCGACTTGGGACATGCTGCAAGTATCCTTCCCCTTTTTATTTCCTAATGTTTCCGCATTTACCTCCGGTTCCATTTGTAGTGGTTGGATAATTAAGGACCCTAATTTGTGGTTTTTCTGGGGTGGGGGGGTTGCCACCAATTTTCATCCAGGGGATTATGAGTGTGCTTCCGTTGGATTTCTTACTTTGCCTGTCACAGTGTTGCGTCCCTCACCTGCACCCCCGCGCCACCGGCAACGATGGAGCCCGTTGGGACCAGGTTGCTCGGACACAGTGTTTGTGGACCCCCAATTGAGCGGGGGTCCCGAGAAATGGGGAGTGGGGCGAGCAGTCATTTCAGGTCTCACGGGTGTTCTAACCCTAGGAAGCTATTCTAACATCATTGCTCAAGAAAATCGAGCCTCCATCATTGGACTCACCTGTCTCGAGCAATCCATCAATGCAACAACCGCTGTCATACGCGATTCACAGAGCGAAATCTTTAGTCTACACCAGGTCCAGCTACAGCATCGACTCGCTCTGGACTATTTACTGGCTCGCCAAGGAGGCTTTTGTAAAATCGTTGGGCCCGCGGCCTGTGAGGTGCGCTTTCTAGATCTCAACCGAACCATAGAGAAAGAACTGGAGCATCTGCACACCTTGATTGCAAATAACGCGCTCCACCCAGACTGGGACCCGTTTGCATGGCTCACCTCTTTCCTTCCAAATCTTACTTGGCTTCGACAATTAATTTGTGCCGGTATTGCTATTGTTATTTTATTGATTAGCATTTGCTGTTGTATTCAGTGTCTTCCTAACTTGATACAATTGTGTGCACAATCCAAAGAATCATGGCAGCGACGAGCATTGTATTACGCCTACTACAAGCTTAAAAACAAAAAGGGGGAGATGTAGGGTGTAGGAAAAGTACCAGACGCCACGCTGGCAAACCACGTGGAAGCCTGTGCTGCCTGCACCCGACGTAGCCCAATCAGCAAGTGCCTAGTGTCTCATGGCGTAAAGAGCACGTGCAGTCCTGTGGCTAAACTGTCCAATCACTGGCTTACACATGGATTTAAATAAAGCAGCGCTCCCGCCCTGGAGGAGGTCAGCTTTCACCCACGGTCATCTCGTCTCGTTTCCTGACTCCCACAGTTGTTGTTCTGCAATGTGTTTCAATGGAGCCCATGCAAGTCAATTGGCATTTTTGGCTTCCATTATCTCCAAAGAGCCTTCAAGCCTCTCCCATCCCAAACTAACCTGTAAAAAGTCCTGAGACTCTGCCTAGAGAGCCACTGCCACTGTGAGTAGAAGGGGAGAAAGCTTGCAGTGCCCAGCTAATTCATGTTTTCCTAGGCTCAGAGCATTTTCTATTTTTTTTAGTTTATATTTTTAATTTCTGTTGTGATCCTTGTGCTTCTTATTGATGTTTTATTTTTAAAACCTGCATTGCCAAATCCCACTATTTCCCCATTTTAGGCAGCCATCTTTTAAAGGGGGGAGAAGTTTGGGAGGTATCAGATATCAAGGCGTGTTAAATAAACTGTCACAAGAGTTTTACTGTTTTCAGCATGACTGTATTTTAAGTTTTAAAAATATTTTTAATTGTGTTTGTCTGTGTCCTTTATAAAGTTTATATCTCCACTACCTGGCATTACATTTTATGACATGTATGGCCCAGGGGGAGCGAATTCTCCTATCGTGGGCCCTTCAAAGGTTTAGAAGGTGGCACAGCCACATTGAAGCTGGTAAGAACCAGCCTAGGTTCAGCGGGGGCGAGGCGAGCGGAGCGTGGCACTGGCTTCCAGTGCCGCAAAGGGAGGAAGGGAGGAGGGTGGCGGTGGGGGGAGGGGCCAAGGGGCGCAGCCGATCATGACAGAGGGAGGGAGACGCCTAGTTCACCAACTCCCACGTTCTGGCCCTGATCATAAGTTAGCTGTAACCAAGTTTTAAAGTATCCTGGTGTGGGGAATTTCTTATCAGGAAAATGGCACACAGAGGAAAAATATCCCACCCCCAATCCAAACCTGCTTTTGCAAAGCAACTTTATTCAGACCCGTTTACATCTCTGAAGTTCCAATTACAGAACTGCCAGCATAATGGGTAGTTTAGCCCTATATTACCAAATTATCACAAGGCAAGATACGTATTTCCTAAGAGTTATCTTGAAAGAGGTCCTTTAGAGGCATGTCCGTAAGCCAGTCTTTTTGGGAATCAGAAGCATTCTGTCACACATACACTCTGAAAACATGTTCCCATATCCCTTGAATCTATGGTCTCTGCATTGTGTTCATTACAAATGTAAAAGCTGGGGTTGCAAAAGCCAATTCATGCTGAATTCAGAATGCAATGTCATCCATTTGATACTTCTGCTTATTTCAGAACACTGTAAAATGTTAACTTAGGTTCAACAAAATGGAAGCTGCCATGGGTTCAGAGGGGAATGCAAATAGGCTTTTAGGTTTCAGGCTGTGAAAATCCTCAGCTTTTCCTCATTCCAGATCAAGATGGTTATGGGGTCTGCCTATAGTATGAAGTTACTATAGTTAGGTTCTATCATCTTGTGGGAACCCCAGGGAATGGGATAGCTACCTTTTCTAGGGATATTTCTTGTGTTGTAATTTGTACATTATGACACTTAGTTTGGGATCATTGGCGTCTTCTGTACTAACCATTAATGTACTTTCAAGTTGCAAAGACAGAACCTTTGTGAAAGAAGATGTTCACATGTTCATAAAATGAATACATTTTTTCATTGCAATCATAATAGCTAATATGCATAATTCTGTGCTTCGCACACAGCTGAAGCCATATATTAAGGGCTTTCCCTATGGTTCTAGTTCAGCACTAATGGTTGCAACCAGGATCATGGGCTGCTTTCTGGGACAATGTAGGTACTTTTTCCTTTCAACATGGCAGCAAAGCAGTTACGTGTATAGGTTGTACAGTTTCATAAACCAACAGGGACAAGTGCAGGTTGAGCAGATAAACATTAAATGCTTAGGTTACAGGTACCAGGAATGCTGAATATCTGCCAGATCTTACAGTTAAAGTTACCTAGGAGAGCCCTAAGCTATAACCAAGATTGGCCAACCTAAGAATCAGCATAATGGAACTTGCAACTTGACTCCCAACTCATTAAAGGGAACTAAAGGTTAACACACATCACTCAGTAATTCACAGTGAACATGTGAATTGCATCTGATATAAGGAACTGTATTTGAAATGGTGTTGGAGGATATTAAAATTTTCTCAGACAATGGATCTTGGTAATGATGCATGTACAATATAAACACAATCTAAGCCTTACTCTTACTGCAATAATGGAATTTACTTCCACTGAGTGGCTTTGAAACAACTTTGCGTGGGCAAGCAGGCAGGTTTATTGGTTGGTGACTACAGAATGGGAAAGAAGCCTGTACTCAGGGAATATCAAGAAATAATAATAATAAGTTTTTATTTATATCCCGCCCTCCCCGCCGAGGCAGGCTCAGGGTGGCTTACAAAACATGATATGGTATCATGATATAACAATACAGGTAAAATCAATTCGCAATATAAATACAAATATAAATTAATGTTAAAAAGCTAAAAAAAAAGAAAGTATGTGATTGTGGAAATACAAATACTTAATTCCATTTTTTTTCAACTACACCAGTTTGCCCAAATTAAAGATTTTGTACAACAAAAGACTGCAGCTATACTGCTGGGAAATAGAATATTATGGCCTAATCTGTGGATACTTAAATGCTTAAATCTGGAGGTGGGAGCCACAATAGGGTTGCCAAGTCCAACTCAGGAAATATCTGGGGACTTTGGGGGTGGAGCCAGGAGCAGGACATGACATCACTTTTGTGATGTCATATCCTGTGATGTCACTTCCAGATCAAAGATCAAGTGATGTCACTTCCACACTCCAGTTCTTCCGATGGTGTCACTTTCAGCACACTGCACCCAAACTCCTTCCCTTCCTGTGATGTCACTTCCTCCTTCCAAATTTAAATTTATCTCTTTACATTGCTTTCTGCTACTCAAACCTTTGTTGAGATCTCCAGCCACCACCTGGAGGTTGGCAATCTTAATTTATATCCTACCTTCAATGGGAACCCAAAGCTGCTTCCATCAGAGGTTGAGAGTATTCCAATGTTACTCAGCAAGTTTCCTTGGCAGAGTGAGGATTTAAACCCAGGTCACCCACACCCTAGTCCAGCACTCTAGGTTAGACTTTATCCTTTTAAGCTTAGGATCCCCAGGTAATTCCCTTCTTCGGTTTCCAAATAGTTAACTGATTTACTGTGTCTCTCCCCAGCCACCCCTCTCCAAATGATTGTGGAATATCTTTTCTGGCCACTGGAGAAGGATGGGCTGGGAGGTGAACATGCCTATCACCTTCTCCTCTCCTCATGATTCTGCTACTGATTTGGTACTCTCTAAACCACTACACTAGAGTGTTGAACCAGCCCTTTATGTTTTATAAACAGCATTCAGAAATATGGAGAAGGCCATTTAATAACAAAGAAATCAAAGAATGCTAGTTAGACATCAGCCCACAGAATAATTCTGAGATTCTACTATATGGACAGAGAAGTCACACCTTTGTATGCACGTAAGAAAGCAAGAAGAGGAACTGCTAAGTTTCCTGAGACAGTGAAATCTTGAGAAAAAAGATGACATAGTAGAGCCCTAAGAGCCCCGTGGCGCAGAGTGTTAAAGCTGCAGTACTGCAGTTGGAGCCCTCTGTTCACGACCTGAGTTCGATTCTAGTGGAAGCTGGTTCAGGTAGCCGGCTCCAGGTTGACTCAGCCTTCCATCCTTCCAAGGTCAGTAAAATGAGTACCCAGCTTGCTGGGGGAAAGTGTAGATGACTGGGGAAGCCAATGGCAAACCACCCCGTAAAAAGTCTGCCATGAAAATGTGAAAGCAACGTCAACCCAGAGTCGAAAAATGACTGATACTTGCACAGGGGACTACCTTTACCTTTTTCATGAAATCCACTGCTTTATGCTTAAACTTTGTTAAGTTCAATCAGTAGTAATGGACTTTGTACCCAATATATTGTTGAAGTAAATTGAGGAATGGCTTGAAATCTATTGCTCTTCAGTTACACATTTTTAAAATTTCTATCTACAGTTTAACAAACTTTTAAGAAAAGCTAAATAAGTAATTAGTATCCCATAAGTATTTTAAAAGGGAAACCAATAGTTTAAAGGTTCATTTCATTTGTAATGAAATAGTAGGGAGTGAGGGTGTCATTTTGAAATAAAACTTTCCTCTTCTAAGCATAAATGGGGGCACTTTAAAGTAGTGTTTCCTCTCTACTGTATTACTAGAAGACTCAGCTGCAGAAATGATAAAACTTTCGAAAAGGATGTACAGAATTACCTTGGGGTGTTTTTGGTGTTCTTTCTCCTAGAAGGCTGGCTGCATTAGTGAATATTTGATTTATAATGGCTAGAAAACAAATTCATCTGTGGACATAACTTCCTTCAAAAACAAAGATAAAGGCACCTGCATAATATCAATTTATAAAGGTGTGTTCTCAGCAGCTATTTCTGGCAGCTGAGAGGGCACAAAATATAGTAGCCCAATTAGCTGATTAAAATGTACAAACTACAAATTATAAGCATTCCTAATTTCAGAACACATAGAATTTTTAAAACACAGAGAGACTAAAAATGAAACAATTTACCATCCATGTTTACAGTCTCTCATCACACCAGAACACTCACAGAAGAGGGGGGAAACTTGGTTAATCTTAAAGGTGCTCCTGCTGTTAAGTGAAACATGGGCTGGCACAGCCTTCCCCCACCTCCAGCAAACACACACACACACACACAAGGAAGAGAGGAGGGGGAAACTTTGTTGATCTTAAAGGTGCTGCTGGGACAAACACAATGCTGAGGTGAGAAAGGACGGCACAGCAGGCATTCACTCACTCACAGATGGAAAAAACAAAACCCTTCGTTGATCTTAAAAGTGCTCCTGCTGGGTCAAACGCGATGCAGAGTAAAGGACAGACCCAGCCTCCCTTCCCCACCTGCAACAAACTCTCAGTCTCTCTCTCATACACAAATACACACACACTCACAGAAGGCATTTTTTTAAAAAACCAAAAGGTGCTCCTGGGTCAAACACAATGCTGAGAACGGGGAAAGGAGGACACCCACAGCCTCCCCTGCCTCCCTCCATCTTTGAAGCCCATGCCACCAGACCCTGCAGCAGACACGTGCCTCTCCCTCCCCCAGGGCTTCTCTGAAGGCTGGAGCATAGCCTGGGGAACAGGGATGAAAATCCAGCCATGCATTTGGAATCTTACCTTCTCTAAAGGTCCCGCTGGTAGCAAGAGGCTTGAGAGCTCCCCCCCCCCCATGGTGGAGCCCACTCCTCAGAGACAGGAAGTGCACTGGCTGGGGGCAATGCCGTTGGGAAAAATAAAAGTTTCATGCCGTTGGGAAAAATAAAAGTTTCATGCATCCTATAGGGAACCAACCACATGACTCCCTGGAGGTCTTCATGACACCATAGAGAGTAATCCTAGAGCGGCACAAAGACGGCTGCCATTTTGTCCCCCGCTTCCAGATTTTTGACCAGCGGGGGAGGGGCTTGAAAACCGGGAGATTCCCTGCCCCCAGTGGGGGATTGGGAAGCCTAAACCACAAGCAGTCAAGACAGAGCACAGTAGTAATTGCTAGGCAACCACAACAATACTGCCAATTTGAGCTTTAGTTTCTGTCAGACAGGGAAAGGGAGCCCTTTCCAGGAATGTTTTGGACTTTGAGGGAGAACTCATTGGGGCCAGGCCCAGCAGTAACCACAGGTCATCATGCTACCATGTGACTTGTATGACTTGCTATTCTTCAACAGCAGCCACTCCATGAAAACCAGTGTGGTGTAGTGGTTAGTGTTTCAGACTAGGATCTGGGACACCTAGGTTCAGATTTCCACTCTGCTGTGGGAGTTAACTGGGTGACCTTGGGCCAATTACAGATTCTCAGCCTAATTTATCTCACGGAATTGATGTGAGAATAAAATTGTGAAGAGGAGAATGATGTAAAATGCTTTGGGTCCCCACAATGGAGATAGGTGGGCTATATATGAAGCAATAAATATAGCAGAAGTCTATGAACTAATAAATATACCATCTCCTTCCTGGCAAACTTTACTAGGTCCCAACCCTGCTTAGAGACAGCATTGTGTATGTGGGTGATCATCAGAAGCTAACTCCCAGCTGATCCCCTGAGATTTGGATTGTCCTGCAACCCTGGAAACTTTACTGCCTTGCCAGATTTTCTGAGGCCTTTTTTTAGTTTTGGGGTGTACAGAAACAAACTCCTATGAAAAATATATCTTTTTGAATGAGTTAAATGTTTTAAAAGACAAAGTGGGCATATATGCAATAGACATATATAGCTTTTAAATGCAAGATGCATTTCTGCGCCAAGAAGGATACCTGATCTTCATGAGGGCAGTATGCAGGGCTTTCATCAATTCTGTGCCCCTTTTGACCTGATTCTTCTCTTGTGATTGACCTTTTCCCCTCTCCCTCAAACCACCATGACACACATACTCCCAAACAGAGTATAAAGTATCTTATTGCCCTACTTTGTTATAGGGGAAAATGTCAGAAGTAGGTAGGGCAGAAAATGCACAGTGCCTCAGAAAAAAACTCTGAAAGTTTTATTGACCTCTCTCTAACCAGTAGCTACAGAAGGAAGAACTATATCTAGCTATGCAGATATTATTATTGACCCTCTGTATGACCATTCTTATTACCAAATAACATATTTTATGTTATTTAACACAAAGCTTGTATCTTCCTGTTTAATTTCATTTTTCCTTACTTTATAGATAGCAAAAATTAAGGTATATAGGCTAAGGTAATGTAGGGTGCATCAGCTTGCGGTTTTAAGCATTGGGTATATTTGCAATTTTGCTTGCAGAACACTTTTTAAATTCATAAATATTTCAAACATTGCACTGTTATATGTTAAGCTATAAAAGAAGCATCTTCTGTTATTAAAAGTCAAATTAATTGATGTTTGATATGACAGCAAGTATTACATGTATTTCAGCTTCCCCCAAAATTTCTTATTTTCTTGCCAGAAAAAAAGCTCCCCCCCCCCCACCTTGTGACTTCAAAATTTCTGGGAATTTTACATTTACAGGCATAGCTAAGCATTTTTGGGAGAGGGATCAGAAGTCAAGTCTCAGCAAAGGCACAGCAAAGTGAGAGATCAGTGCTGTCTTGTGTCATGATGAAAGAAGGTCTGGGGATGAAAACCAACTCCCATATTTGTAATGGAAGAAGATCCAGGTTGTCGAACCAGTTCAAAATAGTGGTGCCAGTGAGCCCCCCTTGAAGTCTTTCCACTTGTCTAGTGCCAGGTGATTGCAACTAGGAGGTGTCCCTTGGGGAAAAACCTAGATGACTGGTGCCATTGGCCAGGATCCTGCGTAGGGTGGTCTAGGATGACTAATGCCATAGCTAGAGAGTTGGTAATCAGGGCTGGATTAACAATTAGGCCAAGTAGGCACTGGCCTATGGGCCCCCACACCTTTAGGGGCCTCAGGCTGGGTTCCTACCCCTGGGTTTCCCCCCTGCTTGCCCTCAGAGCCTGCATGCATAGCCAGCAACTGAGCCGCTCTTTGCCCAACTTGCCTGGTGTGGCTGCTGGTGGTGCTGTTGCCAAATTTGCTTCTCTCTGCCTCTCCCCTGCAGCTTTGTCAAAAGGGTTTTTTTGAAAAGGTGCCTGCAGGCTGCAGTGGGGGCCATGGGCAGGCGCTCTGACTCTGAGATAATTTGCAAGCCCCCCCCCCCGATTTTGACTGACTAGGGGCCTCCACAGGGCGTGGGATGTGACAGGATTCCTCTTGCAATTGTATTTTATTTTATATGGTGTGATGATAATTGTGTGGGCTGGTATGAAAAAGGGAGTCTGCTGCTATATCTGGCTGTATATTAATCTGGTATCTAGGGAAGCTGTAAAGCATGGTACTCAGCAGAGACAGGGTCTTAAGGAAATGCTTCAGCCATTGGTTCTTGGAAGGAGGGTTTCTAGACTTGTACTAAAAATGGTCAACGATTTATCTAAAGCAAAAAGCTACTTAAACCCCAAAAGAAACCTTCTAGGTACAGGGTAGGCACCCCTTAAAGTCAGGGTGGATAGTAGCAACATATGTCAACATAGCAGTATAGTATCTCAGTCTCAGCCATACATGCTAGTATTTTAGCTTTATCAGTCACACAGGCATTTTAACAAAATGAATAATCTAACTCCTTCAAGAATGCAAATTAGGAAACAGCCTGAAACCATATTTTCCATTTTGTCTGCAGTGCCACTTTCTGCCACTAGATGGCTATTATTTTACAAAGTTTTACATTCCAAGTGGGTAGCTGTGTTGGTCTGAAGCAATAGCACAAAGTTTGAATAACTAGAGTTGGGGCTTTTTTTGAGCAGGAACGCACAGGAACACAGTTCCAGCTGGCTTGGTGTCAGACGGTGTCGCCTAATATGCAAATGATTTCCTGCTGGGGGTTTTCTGCAAAAAAGCCCTGTGCTAAACAATGGTGATATCAGGGGGTGTGGCCTAATATGCAAATGAGTTCCTGCTGGACTTTTTCTACAAACAAAGCCCTGACTAGAGTCAAGTTGCATAAGTAACTGAGCAATAAGTATAGATAAAATTGGAGCAAGACAGTTGGTAAGACCTATGAATCTGGGGAAGGCAATGGCAAACCACCCCGTAAAAAGTCTGCCATGAAAATGTGAAAGCAATGTCACCCCAGAGTTGGAAACGACTGGTGCTTGCATAGGAGACTACCTTTACCTTTTAAAGACCTATGAATAGCAGCAAATTAGCATACAAATACAAGAGATAACAACAGATATGAGAACTAAGTTTGAGTCCAGTGCAAGGGATCTTACTCCTAGTTGCAATCACTTGGCACTAGTCAGGAATTTGGGGGTGGGGGCAGGCAGGGGCAGTTTAGCATGGTGGCGCTTACTCCCAAGGAAACCTGCTAAGCAGACTGGACTGTCAAAGGAATGGAAAAACTGCTCTTGTTTTGTTTTGGCTGAGCAGCCAGTGTCTCTATTCCTGGTCAGGGCTTGCAAATAAATATTAATAGGAATCTTCATACTAATTTTATTTGTGGAGTACTTGGAGGTTAGGGTGGTTCAAAACTGTCACCTTCATTTTTAAAAAAGGGTTTTCTCATAGTCTCCAGCCTCACCCAACAACCCTTTAGAAATGCTAGTGGTAGTGAATTCTTTTCAGCCCAACATTTTAGAAATGCTAATTTTAGAAATGCAACATTTAAGAAATGCTAATGACCTCCCTAGCTAGACAATGATGGTCATGTTGGTCTGAAGCAGCATGCACATGAAAGCTTATACCTTGAATAAAACTTTGTTGGTCTTAAAGGTGCCACTGGACTCGAACTTTGTTCTGTAACCTTGATAGCATGATTGTCTTACAAATGCATTTTACAAAGAAGTAGGGAAAAGATTGTACTCTGCCCTTCACTTGGAGTTTTACTATCTCCTTCCCTTTTTCTCCCCACAACAGACACCCTATGAGGTAGGTGGAGCTGAGAGACCTCTGAAAGACCTGCTTTTGAGAGAACATGTGGAGAAGTGGGGAATCAAACCTGGTTCTCTCAGATTAGCATCTGCACACTTAACCACTTCACCAAACTTGCTCTCATCTTTCCATGTGAAAACTAACAGTGCAGTCCTAAAAGGAGTTACACGAACATAAGCAGATTGACTTCAGTGGACTAAAAAGGATATAATTTAGAACTGCACTGCTAGTGTTGTGAATAATCATTAATCCTTATCCTTTTGGCACACCCCTGGGGCTTTTTTTGTGCAGGAACACACAGGAACGCAGTTCCGGCTGGCTTGGCATCAGGGGGTGTGGCCTAATATGCAAATGAGTTCCTGCTGGGCTTTTTCTACGATAAAAGCCCTATGCACCCCTACCTTAACCTTATGCAGGTTCCACATGATGGAAAAGTTTACTCTGATAGTACTGATCAACATTTTGACCAAGGACCTCAAAGACTGTTAAATTTACTTCCTCTGGAAGTTATCTATACAATTTTGGCTGTATGAAAGATGCCAGATAGAATGTTAGTCCTTCACCGCTTGTTTAGGTAGAAAATTATTAGCATAGCTTTCTTGTTATCTAACACTGGGATAGATTCCAGGAAGGGATAAAGGCAGGGAAGTCATCTTCATTCCTTCCAATTCTGTCAAATAAACAGCATTCCTCATTGCTTGTTTTGTTATTGGTGGAAATGGAGTGATCTGGGTTTTTGCCGTATTGTGATATCCTCCTGTAGCTGTTTAACAAAGGAAGCAAGCCCTGATCTACAGACACAATGGGATGAAATGGTAGAATCTAGAGGTGCCACCATTAAATGGAATATGCAATTCAGAGTTGAGTGAGGGTGCTGTTTTTAATGTTTCTTCAGTTTAATAAAATCTTGAATGAAAAAAAAAGATTTGCTGTTTATTTGCTTGATTTATACCCCAGCTTTCTCCCCACTGGGAACCCAAAGCAACTTGCATCATTCTCCTCTCCTCCATTTTCTCCTCACAACAACCCTGTGAGGCAAGTTTGGCTAAGTGTGTGGAGCTGGCCAAGGTCACCCAGAAAAATCTGCCATGGCAGAGTTTGTATGTGAACCTGAATCTCTCATGTCCTACACCAACACTAGGTAGCACACTAGGAACAAAGTTTCTAGCCCTTTGTGCTAATTTTCAGGGATATTTTTTAAAATATACTTGAGAATTCCAAAATGTGATTCCATATCTGTACTCTAAATTGACATGATTTTTTCTATTATCTTAGGATATTACTACGTTGTTCCTACCGCATTCTGGTGAACATGTGGATCAAGCTTTAGTTAACATATCAAGAGGTAAGAAATATCATGCAATTATTGCTAGAGACAAAATATCTAGAGTATCTAAATATTTACATAGTACAAACTACACAGCTGGAGTTGAGGGTAACAGTCAGAAGCGAGTTGCAGGTTGCCCTCAGTTCCCAGATATAAGATACCTGATTCAGATTGCAACTGTGGTGATTGTGGAAAAAGGGATTTGCCTCCCCCATCCCCATACCATTCATCTTGACTTGAACCAATCCTAGGGTTGCCAAGTCCAATTCAAGAAATATCTGGGGACTTGGGGGGGTGGAGCCAAGAGGCACTGGAATAAAGCAAGGAGCAAGGTTGTGACAAGCATAATTGAACTCCTAAGAGAGTTCTGGCCATCACATTTAAAGAGACAACATGCCATTTAAAGGCCTTCCCTCCATTAGAAATAATGAAGGATAGGGACACCTCCTTTTGGGGCTCATAGAATTGGACCCCCTGGTCCAATCCTTTTGAAACTTGGAGGTTGTTTTGAGGAGAGGCACAGGATACTATGCTGCTAATTTGGTGTCTCTAGCTCAAAAAAACAGCCTCCCCCAGAGCCCCAAATACCCGCAGATCTATTCTCCATTATTCCCTATGGGAATCAGTCTTCATAGCAAATAATGGAGTGTGCAGCAGGCATTTCCCTCCCCCCCACTTTCTGATGACCCTGAAGCGGGGAGAGGGCCTCCAAACTGGGGGATCTCCTGCCCCCACCTGGGGATTACAGATAAATGACTAGCAGCGGTGCCCCTAAGGGTTCTGTGATTAAACCAGCCTCCAATATAATCAACACATTTTCATTGAAATTTATAAAGGAAACATAAACAACCACTTAAAGCAGTGAATTGTACATAAGGTGAAATCATACAGTACGCTCAGTCCTTTATAAGTTAGTCAATTGCTCAAGCAGCAGGAGAACTGCTAATGTTGCTTGAGCAACATGACTAACTGCATGAGTAGCCGTTTGAGCATTGGTTCCAAAAATTGAAGTATTGTGATCTAGAAGTGGATATCAAAACACATGACTACCTAGGATATGTGTTATCTTATATACTTCAATACAGTCTGTGAGTCCTGCCTACCTCGCAACTTTGTTGGTGTTTTTGGAAAACATTGGAACTTTGTTTCAGCTGTAATTACTACATTGCAACACTGTTGCTGAGGGAATTATCTACATAGCAACATTAACAGATGAATCAAGAGATCTACGTAGCAAGCAAGAACTTTGGGCGATTTCCCACACAGCTTCCGAGGAGCGAAGTCCCTCCTCACCGCGCAGCGTCTGCTTGGATTTCCCACCAACTGCTCCGCAAATTCAGGAAGGGCCGCAACTTTTGCGTCTCAAATGGAAATCGCTAAAACCCTAGTTTACGTTAGCAACGCAAAAGGTGCAGCACTTCCTGAATCCGCGGAGCAGTTGGTGGGAAATCCGAGCAGACGCTGCGCGGTGAGGAGGGACTTCGCTCCTCGGTAAGCTGTGTGGGAAATCACCCTTTGTTATAGACTTTCTGACTTTGTTGGACTTTTCAGTGTTCTCTTTATGTTTATAATATTGTTTTGTACAATGGTTGTATAAAGACTGGGTCTTACTCCCTTAAGAATTTTTTCACACTATGTAGGTGTAAGAAATTTTTTTATAAAGCAATATTGAATTGAACAAATATTAAGGTTGAGAATAAGTTATTGTGTTAAACAGAGTGGCTTAGTAACTACTTATAAATAAAACTTGTAAGGAAAATTCTGGAACACAGATATCTCCTATTCACCAAGAAAAAACAGTCGGCATGTCCTGGCTGCCTGCTTCCGGATGGGACTGCGGCTGGGATTAGCAACACTGCTCCCCAAACCAGCAGGACCCCCCCCAATGCTCCCCCAGGCCAATGCAGTCCCCCTGGCCTGAACGGCAGCAACCCCTGACCACCCGCGTTTACTCAAGAGAAGGGGGAGCAGAAGTCTGCTGGCATGGCTGCAGGAGTGGCTCTTTGGGGGAGGAGGGAGGAGACAAAGCCCCACAAAGAACCCAGCATCAGGAATCCCCCCGACAGGAAGGCAAGTCCAGCCACAGATGTGGGCAGAGCACCCTGTGGGCCAGCCGTGCAGCCCCGGGAATGGGAGTCAGCCACAGCAGGCCCAGCAAGCCCTGGGACCGAGGGCTACTGGGCATCTTTGGTTAAGAAGGGGGGAGAGGGTCAGGGAGGCAACCAGTGGGAGGGCGGCCAGGAAAAGAGGGATATAAAAGGAGGGAGAGGTGGCCAGGAGGAGTTGACAAGGAAGCACTATTTTTTCTTGACTAAGGGGTGGGGGAGGTTAGAGCTTTCAGGGAGAGGATACTTCATTTGCAAAGGTATTGGGCTTTACCTGTATCTTTCCGTCTTTGGTTCTTGGGCTGTCCAACTCCCACTTGCCTGGTTTCCCCTTTCCCCTCTTTTTAAAATGTAATTTATGTCCCACCTTTTCCCCCAATGAGGACCCAAAGCAGTTTATATAGTTTCTCTCTCTCCATTTTATTCTTAGAACACCCCTGTACGGTATGCAAACAACAACATGCAAATCCTAAATTCCCCAGCAAGCTCCCATGACAGAGTGGGGATTCTAACCTAAGTTGCCCAGATCTTGGCCCAACACTCTTAACAACCACAACCCCCCTAGACTAATATTTTGGAATGCTTCATGTCCTTCTACTAGTACTCCATGGGAAATATACAACAGGATATAACAGCTTCTATGCTTTGCTCCAGATGGCATTCAAACCAGAGCACTTTTTTTGTTTGTTTTGTTCTACATACCCAAAACGTTGTCTCCTAAGAGCTCATTATCCAGACTTTTCCCTGCTTTACTCTTTCCCAAAACCTCTTTTGACTGATCTTTTTGGGGAAATCCCATGTGGCTGGGAAGAGGTCTTACTCACAAAGGCTTCATTGTCCTTGCCTCAGCCCTCCATGGCAGCCATTCTTTCAGAGCACTACCAGAGGGCTTTTCAGGGATTTCCACCACCCCCCCTCCCAAAAAAATCAGTAAGTGACATATCCCTAAAGCATTAGGCTTTATCTATAGGTCAATTACTGGGTTTAAACTAGCCTAACATGTCTATTGTTGTTGTTGTTGTTATTGACCAGCCTTCCTCAAAGTGCTCAAGACAGTATGTAACAGGTTAAAATAAACAGAATAATTTAATTTCCGTTTACAATATAATCAGCTGGGCTTGACAATGGCATAAAATAGCACTTTCCTCCCTCCCTCAGATGGATCAGGGATTGTTATGGAGGAGGCCATGATGAGAGACACAGTGTGGGCTGTTGCTGTCCTCAACTGTAGGGCTGGCAGAACATCTCTGTTCTAGGTGCCTTGCAGAACTGAGCAAGGTCCCACAGGGAATGGATCTTCAGGGAACTTATCAGGAGAGGTGGTCCCGCAGGTATGGTAGTCCCAGACCAAAATACCAAATAGGTAAATTATAGTAGTTTATAATTGGCAACTACTACATCAGTTTCATACTATAGTGATATGTAAATGATTTATTTTTTTAAAAAAAGAAAGCCCTGGAGTGATGCGTGGGAGAGGAGGTGGCTGCAGAGGACTGAGGCAAGGGACAAACGGCAGTTTGGGAGCTCCATTGCTACTGTACTCACAGCTGCAGCAAGAAAATTGTCACTGCATGGAAATAAGCTTACACTAGAATTTTCTGTGGTGGAGAGCAGTCTTGCTGCTTACTAAACAATTGGGCAGCATACTGTTGGCACATTTTCTCTCATACCTTCAAAAATGCAAAGCTTTGGATGTTGTTTTTTCCTTTTTTAAAAATGAAAGCTAAGAATTCAGGGTACCTAGTTGTCCAGACAAACACCAGATGGTATGCCTAGAATCTACGCAAAACCAGCAATTGCTGCCTTATAAGAACCTCATTGAAAATAACTGGAGAACATTCTTCAACCGCATATTTTCAGCTGCAGGCCTTAATTTAGCAACCACAAAATTCAATATTTTTGCTATGCACTTACGCTGGATTGCAATGGATAGATGTTTGCTTCCCCCCCCCACCCCATAAACCAAAATCATTTTAACCATCTTTCATAAGGAAAAAATTCTAACCCACCTTCTACAATGAAAAGGGCAACGTAAATGATCAAGGACTGAGATGTGGGAACAGTAGTGATGTTATTTTCCTGCAACAAAATTATTCCTCTCTTCACCCAAGAAAACTGCAGCCCTAAGCATATTTTCTTGGAAGTGAGTTTGACAGATGTTAATAGGATTTGATTAGAATTGGACTCTCAATTCTGGCATATTTGGTGTACTGGTTAAGTGTGTGGACTCTAATCTGGGAGAAATGGGTTTGATTCCCTGCTCCTTTACATGCACCTGCAGGAGTGACCTTGGGTCAGGCATAACTCTCTCGGAATTGTTCTGCTCAAGAGCAGTTCTCAAAAGAGCTCTCTCAGCCCCACCTACCTCACATGGTGTCTGTTGTGGGGAGAGGAAGGATTGTAAACTTGAGACTCCAAGTGAAGGGTGGGGTATAAATCCAATTTCCTGCTCCTCCTTCTCCATCATCATCATCAGCAGCAGCAGCATTCAGTTGCGTTCCATGAATGCTGATAGATAGAAATTGGTAGAGGCGTTCCATAAATAAATATATAAAATCAAATACAAATACAAGGAAGCTGGGAAACTTTGGCACTTCTAGTTTACTGAACCTATTAATATGGCAAGACAGTCCCTTGAAAAAGGATAGTATATCCAAAACAAAATTGGACCAGTTGTTTTTTATCATTGGACTTATTATAAAATTACTATGGACTTTGGATAGTAGCTATGTTATGCAGTGGATGATTTTTCAATTGCATCAGTGTATGTTAAGGTGTTTTGTTGTATGTAATTCACATTGCACATTGTTACTAATTTGTAAATGGAGCGAGTGTGTTTCTTTCAAGTCTGATAAATAAGAACATTTTTCTTTCTACCCAACTAAGTTTTTTTTTTGGGGGGGGGGGTCATGAGCCCATTCCAAATTGGGTTCTTCTGAGATGTTGCAAATTTAGCAATGAGTATGTGTGCATGCATGATCAGCAGCACAGCTGATTGCCCTTCCATTCTCCCCACTCTAAGCTGTCCACTTGAGCAGCAGAGAAAATAAAAGAAGCACCTTTTGTCCCCATTGTTTGTCAAAATGCCTTTTCAATTTAATTTGGGGGATTTTAGTCAATTAGGCAAGATGGCAAAAATTAGTATGGGGTCAATAACCTATGTATACTAGAGCTGGTATTTCCCAGGAGCCATTAAGTCAATGATGAGATTTTGGATAAAGTAAATTATATTTATTGAAGGAAAGCATACAAAGGAAAAAGCATACATTCAACAAATGGTTCAGAACTAAGAAAAATAGTTGGAAAAGATAGGAATGTTTGCATTAGCAGGAGTATTATTGATGGGTAATATGTTACCTGTCCAGGCGAGAAGAGATTTGGCAGTGAAGAAAGTGGGGGGGGGGGCAGCATCACAAGGACCCGGACTGATCAGGGGATGGCTCTTCTAGCAAGGTTGCAGTCAGGAAAGAGTCACATCGTCATGGCAGAGGAGTCTGCCATAAGCAGCCAAATGTGTGATCTGAGGCAAGTTCCTGTGATGGGATATTCTGGCAGGTAAATGTTTCCCAGGAAATTTAACAATAAAACTCAGAGAATGATTAATGTTTCTCTGATTAGAAACATACACTAAATAAAGAAACTGGGATGGACAATTTAGGGTCTAAAGGTTTATGATGCTGACACCTCTTGGGGAATATGGGGGAGACAAAAGGAGTCAGGAAAAGGGAAGATGGGCAACAGGATCTGGCTGATGATGATGAGATTAGTCCAATGATGTTCTATTGACAAAGGTGGTTATACAATGGTAGCAGGAAGAATCTTTTGTTCGTGAGTACTTGAGGGTGGTTGCTTCACATCAGTTCTTTGTCTAGTTGGGCAGCGAACATCTGCATAACCAAAGCTGAGGTAAGAACGCTGGAATGCAGTAAGTGATGGAAACACAGACCGATTTCCCACTAGCCTTATAGATAATTAGATAGATAGATAATTTTATTTATATCCCGCCCTCCCCGCCGGAGCAGGCTCAGGGCGGCTAACAACATCATTCAAATTCTCTCGGCTTGGCTTCGCGAACGAAGATTTAAGAAGGGTGCAATAGTCCACGTTTGCTGCAGGCTCGCTGGTGGCTGACAAGACCAATATGGGACAGGCAGGTCCGGCCACAGCGGCTGCAGGGAAAAGTCTGATTTAGGGTTGGTGCTGTAGCAGTGCGATTCTTCCTCAATCTCCTTTTGTCCTCAAGACCAGCTATGCGTGCGTTCTCAAAGGAAGAGACAGCCTGGTGGATGGTGTGCCTCCATGCTTTGCGATCTGAGGCTAGGTCAGACCACTGGTGATGGTTGATGTGACAGGTGCTAAGGGATTTCTTCAAGGAGTCCTTGTACCTCTTCTTTGGTGCCCCTCTATTTCGATGACCGGTGGAGAGTTCGCCATACAGGGCAATCTTGGGAAGGCGGTGGTTTTCCATCCTAGAAATATGCCCTGCCCAGCGCAGCTGCGTCTTCAACAGCAGTGCCTCAATGCTGGTAACCTCCGCCCGCTTGAGGACTTCAGTGTTGGTCACAAAGTCACTCCAGTGGATGTTGAGGATGGTGCGAAGGCAGCGCTGATGAAAGCGCTCGAGGAGTCGCAGGTGATGACGGTATAAAACCCACGATTCGGAGCCGTAGATGAGGGTTGTCATCACAACCGCTTTGTAAACATTGATCTTTGTGCCTTTTTTCAGATGCTTGTTGCTCCACACTCTTTTGTGCAGTCGGCCAAAGGCACGGTTTGCCTTTGCCAGCCTGTTGTCAATCTCCTTGTCGATCTTGGCATCTGAGGAGATGATGCACCCCAGGTAGCTGAACTGCTGGACTGTCTTCAGAACTGATTCACCCACAGTGATGCAGGGGGGGTGATAATCTTCCTGGGGTGCAGGCTGGTGGAGAACTTCTGTCTTCTTCAGACTAACTTCTAGGCCAAATAGCTTGGCAGCCTCTGCAAAGCAGGACATCATATGCTGCAGAGCTGATACCGAGTGGGAGACGAGTGCAGCATCATCAGCAAACAGTAGCTCTCGGATACCATTATACAAAAGACAAAGTTACATTTAACATTAAACATTAACATTAAAATTCTGATAAGTTTAAAATTAATTAATTAAATTTATAAAAGTGCTAATGCTATTTGTTCTTTATGATGGCGGTAATCATTAGCAATTTCTTTCTACGTCAGCGAAAGCCAGTCGGAAGAGGAAGGTCTTGCAGGCCCTGCGGAATTGTTCAAGGTCCCGCAGGGCCCGCATTTCCTCTGGAAGTTGGTTCCATAGGTTCGGGGCTACAGAGGAGAAGGCCCGATTGCGGGTGCATTGCAGCTTCACCTCTCTTGGTCCGGGGGTGCTCTCATGCTCCTCTTCTCCACAGGTCTTCAGTTGGTTTTCACACTATCTGCCCCGGACTGCAACTACTTTTGCCTTTTTTGTTCAGTAAACAGAAACTGGTTTTTAGAGGATCTTGTTTGCTGCACAAAAGAGGCGAAGCAAGTTGCAGCCTTGAGGCAGCTTGTGCAAAGTCTGACAGAAGCTCCGCTGAAGAGAATGGAAGCGAGGTTGGGCTAGTGGGAAATTGGTCCTAGTCTCTTCATGGCTGCTTGCAGGAAAATAGTGTGCTCTTTTGAAATCCCCAGGAACATGGCTTCTCCTTGGTCTGCCGCTGGTCTTGTCTCCATGAAGACAGGCCTGCAGTTGTCTGTCTGCAGCAGGATGGCTAGGCAGCTTGAGGATGAAGCATGGTCTCAGGTTCTTGAAATTTGGTGGGCAATTCTGTCCACAGTGCAACAATGCCAATGCTGCTTTGTCCCTGATTTGGCTCAGCACCAGGATAGTCCATGACGGCCAAGTGACCAAAGCTGGCTTGGCATGAATGCCAGTCTACATACGGTCCATTAGAAAGTCCATAGTCAAGTGTAGAGAGGTGGGGTTCTGGAAATTATGGACTTGGGTAACACCATCCAGCTGGGAATGGAGAAAAACAAACTCTTTCTCTTCTCCCTTTTGTAACTTCACTGTATTATCTATTTTGCTGACGGGGAAGGACCAGAACCTGACTCCCAGCTGCTCCCCGATTAGCTGTGAGTGGCCTTCTGAACAACAGGCAGCTGTCATGCTTTGGCAGCTGTTAGAGTTGATGAACACAAACTGAACATATTAATTATTAATTAATTATTATGAGTGCTGAATAAGGTAAGTTCAACTGCCAAACAGATAGACTGATAATGGCACCCCTACTTGATGACATACCCATGAACAACTTATTTGGAGGAAGAACCACTAGTTCTCAGTGCAAGGGTAAGCTTACCAAGTCAATTATTTTTGGCTCAGTCACAGAATGAGTCTAGTTCAGGACAAAGCAGGTTAGGACTGAAGATATTATGAATAGTGATCTGGATGTTTCTGCTTTAGCCTGGCTACAAGACAGAAATATTTCAGCTGGTGGTTTAAAAGTTGCTCAAAATGTAAGTGATATCAGTGCATCATAATTGGTGAATGTGACTTTGAGTTTATGGGAAAATATCCTGGCTTTGAAAAAAGAAAACTGTGATTTGGATTTGGGTGGGGGAAAAAATTAGGTAAAGAAGAGCATTGTAGAATTCAAGGCTGAACACTTGTTGCCAGACACTACTTTACTGGCTCTGCATCTATAGTCTCTGAAGTGGTTTTGGCAGCCTTGGCACCTCCTCTGTTACAACCACAGTGCTGTGGCATAGGAATATATTACTGTATTACTCCAACCTGTTATGAAGGGAAGTGACTCAAAGAAGATGCAATGTATAAGCAAGAAAAGCAGGAGTATCCAGAAATATTTTTCATGTAACCAAAGTCCAGTGTACATGTACCACTCAAAGTAAAAGAAATGATAGAACTTCTCTAATATTATTTTATTGCTTCCAACACAAATACTATCAAGTAGCTTAAGCTCCCCTAGGGCTTTGTAGACTCAAATATACCTCACTTTTATTGCTTTTATTGGCAAAATAGAATGGTTTATGTTTTTATTTCATTTGGCTATTTGAGTCAATTCTGCTTCCAGGTGAGTTTGCAAAATAGTAATGTACAAGCCACTCTTACCCCTTCCCCACTACTTTATCTTTCCCTTCCCTTAACCCCCCCCCCATCTATCCCCTTTTTCTGCTTCCTTCTGTCCTTCCCAACCATCAATAAACCTCTCCTGTCTTCATCTTTCCCCCCATTCACACCCCTACAGCCTCTACCTGGGAAAACTATGGTATGTCTTAGTTGCCAGTGTCAGCTACTGGTCTGGGCTAAACAAAGCCATGAAGTACTTGCCACTGAGCTCGCCATAGTTGCAAGATAGGGAACCTGCAAGGACTTACAGGGGACATCTCACTTTTGTTGGAATTTGCAATGTTCTAAATTCCAGTCATCAGGTTAATATTGTTTACCAGGGCTTTTTTGGTAGAAAAGGGCCAGCAGGAACTCATTTGCATATTAGGGCACACCCCCTGAAATAACCATTGTTGCACATAGAGCTTTTGCAGAAAAAGCCCAGCAGGGACTTATATGCATATTAGGCCACACCCTCTGACACCAAACCAGCCGGAACTGCATTCCTGCTAAAAAAAAAAGCCCCGCTGTTTACCTCTTTCCCTACTGTCTGCCAGACCCAGGAAAAAGAACTTGGTCTTCTGCCAGTAGAAAGAAAGCCCAGGAAAGACTGTTTACTTATTTGTGTTATTTGGACAGCTAGTCAGGTAACTTCTTTGTCCAGGCAGGCAAAGGTTAAGAACATAACCTTAAGTCATGTTAGATCAGGCCAATGGCCCATCCAGTCCAACACTCTGTGTCACACAGTGGCAAATTTTTATATATATATATATATATACACACACACAGTGGCTAATAGCCACTGATGGACCTCTGCTCCATATTTTTATCTAAACCCCTCTTGAGTTGAGAAGAAAGAGGAAGTATCCTTATTAGTCATGTGTCTTTCCTTGTATTAGAATGTAGGTCTTACAGTTTGTTGTTTTTTATCCCAGTTTCCCCATCCATGAAGTAATAAACTTACAATTTTGAACATATATATGAACATATGAAGCTGCCTTATACTGAATCAGATCCTCGGTCCATCAAAGTCAGTATTGTCTACTCAGACTGGCAGTGGCTTTCCAGGGTCTCAAGCTGAGGTTTTTCACACCTATTTGCCTGAACCCTTTCTAATTGGAGATGCCGGGGATTGAACCTGGGGACCTTCTGCTTACCAAGCAGATGCTCTACCACCGAGCCACCGTCCCTCCCCGTTTTGTTTTTATACAAAAGGCTCTCTCAATCTCATTTTGATCCAAAGATCCATTGAACTGTTTGAGTCATAGAAATTGAATTTCAAGCAGAAATACCTCTAACAAAAATGGTAGCAGAGTTTGCTGGGTTTTTTGAATTTTGATTTTAAGTACTGTGGATCGTTTGGAAAGCAGAGAGCAAAGTTGCCATGCTAAGCAGCCAGGCCTGATTTTTAAACCATGCAATTTTTTCTCTTGAAACTCTTTTGCTGCCTCCTGAGAGTCCACTGACTTTAAATGAGTTTAGAACCCAGATTGACTTGATCTGGAAACTTTGCTACTGAAGTGCAGTGAGTGCCTCAAGTGAGTTACAGAGATTTTTTGAAATTTTTACCCTTTTCGTGTGGATTATGTTGGACAGAAGAGCTTTCTCTCCAGCACAGAAGAATCCCTGCCTGTGGTGAAAAATGTAGAGCCCAGAGACAGGGGTCACCGCTTCTACTTCCAGCTCTACTGCTGCAAATCCTAATCTTGGTATTGTGAGTAATCTGCCTGTAGTGGGGTTTAATACTCTGAAGTTAAATCAATATAATTTTCGTTTCTAGCATGCACTCTTGAGACAGAAACTCCAGACTTATGGGGCAGAACAGACTCTAACTGAAGACTGCCCAGCTGGTGAGCCTGAGAAATTAAATTTTAAAAGACTTGATGGGTTTGCTAAAACTCTGATCTTAAAATCTGTTACACGCTACAAGATTCCAGAGCTGCATACCTTTGAAACAGCAAAGGGAATGATTAAATGCCTTAAACGTAAATATGATAAGACTCTCATCAGCACAATTCATGATATAAAGGGCAATATATTTGGTTTTCAAATCAAGGAGAATGAATGTGTAAGAAAACATCTAAAGGAACTCATAAGCATGCAATCTCAATTAAAGGAGCTTGGTGAAACTGTTCCAGATAAAGACATGATTTCTACTATATTAAAAGGCTTGCCACATAGCTATAGACCATTAAAGATGGTTCTAAGGCTGCAGGCAGATTTAACATTGGATGGTCTCTTGATGGCTATCAGAGAAAAGGCCGCTTCTAGAAATGGGAACAAAAATGAACTGTCTGATTCTATGTCTGCATTAAGTTTGAAATCACAGCATAAAACTAGTCAAAGAAAGGAAATAATTTGCTATACCTGTGGCAGGAAAAATTATTTAGCGAGATCCTGTTTTACAAACAGATGATGGACAAAAACAAAGGAGCAGTCATTCTGAAACACGTGCATGTAATGAGGGAACATGAGCACCATCTCGTGCCCAGAGAAATAGCAGCCGAAATGTTTTTCAAACCACATGGGCCAGGTGAAAGCAAAGAGCCATTGAACTGTTGGAGATATAGGAATTGAATTTCAAACAGAATTACCTCTATCAAAAATGGTAGCAGAGAGGATGGTTGCTTAACCTAACAACTTTCCCCTGTATTGCTTTCCACATACTATTTCCTCTTTCTTTCCTCTTGATACCCCAATATTCTCACCTTTCTGTGCTTCTTTTTCTCCTAGCCACCCACCAATGAATCTATGTACTTTTTATCTCCCCTTCCCTCATCTTCAACTGTATTAAGAATTGAATATATTGCTTGAGAATTAGATCTATAGAGAATTAGATATATTAATGCCATGAATTTTTAAGTATGACAAATTTTCATCAAGAGCATAAATGAGCTAAACCAAGAAACTCAGTGGCTAAGAAATATGGCACTCATCCTATGTTTTAGGAAAGTGGATGAGGCCCTTGCCAACGTTTGTTGACTGTTTGTTTCTACTTTGAAACAGCTGTGTAGTGTATTGCGTTAGTACACTATCACGTTATTGCGTTATTACGCCATGTTGTATCACAAGCATCGCGCAGCCATGCAGCGGAGGCGACTGGGGGGGCAGTCCCCAGGCGACTTTGCACAGCGCACGAAAGGCTCCGCCTATGACCATCAGCGGCGGGAAGTTTGACTGGCCAGGATTGGACTGGCCAGCCTGGGAGGTTGTTCCGGGTTATGTATATAAGCGGGACCCGGCCCGCGTGTTTGCTCTATTGTGATGTGCCTCAATTAAAGCATGTTGCCCTATCATTGTCTCCAGTCTCGGTACATTACAATGGCGACGAAGGTGGGATTTTAGCCCGGGAAACAGGGCTACATCGGAGACCTCAAGGGCAACCCACAGACAATGACTGCCGCCGCTGCAGCCACCATGGCTAACCAGAGCGGAACCACAGGTCACGTCGAGGCGTTCAACCCCTCGAATCCAGAGGGCTCGGAGTCCTGCTCAGAACAGGTTGAGTGCTACCTAAGGGCCAACCGGATTACGGAAGACTGTATGAAGAGGGATGCTCTCCTGAGTGTCTGCGGGGCGGCCATGTTCGAAATCGCCAAGGGTCTCTTGGCCCCCGCAAGGATCACGGAGAAGTCCTATGAGGAAATCGTAAGCCTCCTCACTGGCCACTTCTTGCCTCAACCCTCAAGGGTGGTTTCCTCTTCCACCAGAGGGACCAGGCAGCAGGAGAATCGGCCGCCGACTACCTGGCGGCCCTATGCCAGATTGCAGGCAACTGCAGCTTCGCACAGCTGGAGGAGACCCTGGTGGACCGATTCACGTGGGGCCTACGAGACGAGAGGCTCCAACAGAAGCTCTTCGCGAAGGAAGAGCTCACCCTCCAGAGCGCCTTCAGCAAAGCCGTGGAGTTCGAAAGGACCTTGAGGACCTTCCACAAGGCGAGAGTCGACACGGTCCACCAAGAGGAGTTGGACTCCGACCAACTAGAGGAAGGAGAAGCGTTCCAGCTGCGCCGCCCAGCAGGGGCGACCACCCGAGCGCCCCAGCGACCCCGGACGACGGAGAAACCGCCCGCAACGAAATGCGCCAGCTGTGGCAACGCCCACGAATGAAGGGACTGCCAGTATTGCAACTGGGACTGCCGGAGCTGCGGGAAGACCGGCCACATCGCGCGGGCTTGCCGAGCCAAGTCCAGCCACTGGAGGCCGACCACTCACCACGAGTCAGCGGAGACCCACACTACAGCATCCACCAGTCTACAGGTACTGAACTTGCCCCTCGCCACCCCCGACAAGATCAAGATGGCGGTCCTCATTGAGGGGGCCCCATGCCTCATGGAGGTGGACTCGGGGTCCTCTATCTCCATAATTGCGGAGGAAACCCTGAGGAAACTGTGCCCCCGCCGCCGGCTCCAACTGAGGCTGGCGGACTTTATTCTGTGGGACTTTCAAAAAAAAACGGTACACATCGTGGGGTGGGCCCGGGTGCAAGTGGAGAGAGGGGTTTTCAGGGGACCACTGGACATCCTGGTGGTCAAGCGCCAGCTCACCACCCTGCTGGGGCTGGCATGGTTTCGCCCATTGGGGATCCGTTTAGAGGGGGTGGAGCAAATCCAAGCAACCAGGGGGTTCGGGGAGGTATGCAGCGAGTTCCCCGATGTGTTCGATGGGTCCCTGGGGAGCTACAAGGGACCGCCCATCTCCCTGCCGCTCGACCCTACGGTCAGACCGTTTAGGCTCAAGGCTAGGCGGGTCCCATTTGCCTTGAAACCAAAAATCGAGGCAGAACTGGACCGTCTCACAGCCCAAGGGGTTCTGGAACCAGTTGACTATGCCACGTGGGAAACCCCCATAGTGACCCCGGTTAAGCCCAACGGGGAGGTGCAGATATGTGCAGACTACAAGTGCACAATCAATAAGGCACTGCAGAACAACCCCTACCCCGTTCCGGTGGTCAGCCACGTATTGGCAGCCTTAGCTGGGTCCAAGATATTCGGGAAGTTGGATCTGGCACAAGCCTACCAACAGCTTCCAGTAGACGCCAAAACGGCCGAGGCCCAGACAATAGTGACCCACAGGGGGGCCTTCAGGGTGAGGAGGCTGCAGTTTGGGGTCAGTGTAGCTCCGGGGATTTTCCAGAGCATAATGGACTCTCTTCTCAAAGGGATCCCCGGAGTCCAACCATTTTTCGACGATGTTTTAATCGCCGCCCCGGACCCTGAGGAGTTCAGCAACCGCCTGAGAGAAGTACTCCGCCGGTTCCAAGCGGCAAGGCTCAAGGACAAGAGGGAGAAATGCTTGCTAGGGGTACCGCAGGTGGAGTTCCTGGGGTTCGCAGTGGACGCAGCGGGAATCCACCCGACGGAGGACAAGACCCGAGCAATCGTGCAAGCCCCGGCCCCCACGTGCAAGGCGGAGCTACAAAGCTTCTTAGGATTGCTGAACTTTTATCATTCGTTCTTGCCCCATAAAGCAGCCATCGCGGAACCACTCCACCGGCTGCTGGACAAACAAGCCCCCTGGGAGTGGGGCAAGCGACAAGCTGCCGCGTTTCAGGCAGTGAAAGACATCCTAGTCTCTAACGCAGTGCTCCACCACTTTGACGAGAGCCTCCCAGTAATCCTGGCTTGCAATGCCTCGCCATATGGGGTGGGCGCAGTCCTCGGACACCAACTCCCGGACGGGAGGGAGGTACCGGTGGCGTATTACTCCCGAACAGGCAGAGCGCAATTACGCTCAAATTGACAAAGAGGCTCTGGCAATCGTAGCAGGGGTCTACAAGTTCAACAATTATTTGTATGGGAGGAGGTTCACCATAGCCACAGACCACAAGCCACTCTTGGGTCTGTTAGCTCCGGACTGCCAAACCCCACAAATCCTATCGCAGCACGTGTTGAGGTGGAACCAATTCCTTAACTCATACACGTACACCTTGGTCCACCGGCTCGGCAAGGCAATGGGCCACGCAGACGCGCTCAGCCGTTTGCCGCTACCCGCCATGGACCCAGCCCCAGCCCCGGCCCACCACGTTATGTTAGTCGAAACACTCCCGGAGCAGCCCCTACATGCAGCTGAGGTTGCAAAAGCCACTTGGAAGAATAAAACACTGGCGAGGGTTCTCGACTGGGTGGTAAGGGGGTGGCCAGATGGGAAGATGGGGGAAGAGTTCAGGCCATACAACACAAGGAGGGAGGACCTAGCCGCCCACAAAGGGTGCCTCTTGTGGGCTAGTAGGGTAGCGGTTCCCCCCCCCGCTACAGAAGCGAGTACTAGAGTCACTCCACGAAACCCACCCAGGTATAGTAAGAATGAAAGCCTTAGCGCGGAGCTATGTCTGGTGGCCGGGGATGGACGAGGAGATAGAGAACTGGGTTCGGAGGTGTAGCGTGTGCCAGGAGTCTCGACCCGAACCGCCCAGCGCCCCCGCCACATGATGGGAAACCAACCGGAAACCATGGTCGAGGCTCCACATAGACTTTGCGGGCCCCTTCCAGGGTCAGATATTTTTGATTGCGGTGGACGCCTACACCAAGTGGCTGAAGGTCATTCCAGTAGTGTCCACCTCATCGGCAGCCGCAATCTGAGCGCTGCGCAGGGCCCTGAGCACACACGGTATCCCGGACACAATAGTTTCGGACAACGGGACGGCTTTTACCTCTGGGGAATTCCAGGTGTTCTTACAGAGGTACCTAATCAGACACATACGGTCTGCCCCATTCCACCCGGCCACCAACGGCCAGGCGGAGCGCATGGTGCGCACAACCAAGGAGGCACTGGGTCGGATTGTGCAGAGCAATTGGGACCACCGGCTAGCCGCATTCCTGTTTGATAACAGGGTAATCCCCAACCCAGCCACGGGGGTGAGCCCGGCGGAGCTCCTCATGGGGTGCAAGCTCACCACAAGGCTGGACCAGATGCACCCTGACAGAGCCTCGGACGTCCGCGGGTCCCCCGAGATCAGGGAAGCGGCCAGGGGTTTCTTCGTGGGGGATCCGGTGTTCGCTTGGAATTACGCGCAGGGGCCAGAATGGGTGGCGGGACGAGTGCTGCGCGTACTAGGGTCCCGCCATTATGAAGTGTCGACAGAGGGGGGCCAGATCTTAAGACGGCACATCGACCAATTGCGCCGCTGCACCTTGCCAGAGGAACCCACCGAGGCAAGGGACGCGAGGGCCAGGGGTGAGCCAACAAGGGGTCTGCCAGAAGCGGCAGCGCCAGAGCCAATCCTGCCCGCGCACGATCCCCCAAGTACGGCAGAACCAGAGCCCCCTACAGAACCGAACGGGCAGCCCTCGGAGGGGGCACTCCCTGGGGAGACTCCAGCCACGGGAGCTGCCCCGACACCAAAAGCAGCCCCTAGGTGATCAACCCGGGAGCGCTGGGCTCCCGCCTACCTACAGGACTATGTACATCAACTAGGGGGGGAGGAGTGTAGTGTATTGCGTTAGTACACTATCACGTTATTGCGTTATTACGCCATGTTGTATCACAAGCACCGCACAGCCATGCAGCGGAGGCGACTGGGGGGGGGGGGCAGTCCCCAGGCGACTTTGCACAGCGCACGAAAGGCTCCGCCTATGACCATCAGTGGCGGGAAGTTTGACTGGCCAGGATTGGACTGGCCAGCCTGGGAGGTTGTTCCGGGTTATGTATATAAGCGGGACCCGGCCCGCGTGTTCGCTCTCTTGTGATGTGCCTCAATTAAAGCATGTTGCCCTATCATCGTCTCCAGTCTCGGTACATTACAAACTGCTGCCAGAAGAATAGAAAACCTGCAAACCTCTCTGAAATGCAGGCCTCACACTAGGGATGGATCTAAATGTGGCTCCTTTGATTGATGGTTGATGCATGAACTAGGGAGCAGTAATAAAAAAGTTTTGTTATCCTCACAACATTACAATTTCCAGTGCTCTTAGAAGCTGTTTTGGAATTTAAAGCCACAAAACCTAGAAATACATGATGTAATTTCCAAAATGGTGCATTTAATTAACCATTCTGGCCTGGTGGTATTACCAGTAGATTACAAAGTAATGACCAGTACACTACACAGTAAGCCTTGCGGTATTACCAGTAAATTACAAAAACAAAAATATTTGTATCCTCTAATTCAACACTGCTGTCTGCTTCAGGATAGGGTGGCCAGATGTCTTCTTTTTTGAGGCATGTCCTCGGAAACACCCAGATTCTGCATCTGCCCACTCAGTACAACTGGCTAAGGTGGCAATGGAGACTAGATTCCTTAGCAATCTAAGGATACCTGTAACAGGAAGAAGAACTGCTAAAACAAACCAAGCCATTTGCAGCGAATTGGATGATGAGCCATAAGAAAACAGAGCTTGGGCCTTGAATTGTTCTCTACCTGGCAACAAGACAGAACTGGCACTATGGTGAATTGCATTTCTGTTTAAATAATAGTAATTAAGTGTACACTTGCATCTATGAATGTAAATAAGCATATGCAAATTTTCTCCTCTTTCATGCTCTCCTTTGAAGGCCACTGTTCCCTTTTTTTTGGTTTTCAGGCAGTGTAGCTATCGTGGTTGCCATTTCTCTGAAAAGCTGGGTCCTCCTTCCACAATCGCTACATCTCACAATACCAGCTTCTTTTCCAAGAAGCGTTTGGAGAAATGGAGAAAACATGAGAATAGCATTGAAGGGTATTTCACTTTAGGGGTGTCCATTTACTTTCAGTGGAACATCTGAGTTTTGAAATATTGTTAGGAGCTCCCAGAATTAAAATATACTATGAAGTACTTTAGAGCAACTGAAGCATACAATTAACCTGGCAGTGAAAATCAAATGGCTACTGATCTATAGTTCTCCCTGATATGATTTCATGCCTGTAAGGTTTTGCTTCTTTCTGAGACTCCTTATATGTAAAACCTGTAATGGTATCTCTCTGAAGTTTCTGAGATGATGTGTTTTATGCTGCCTGCTTGTCTGCTATGACAAGGAGGGATTTTGAATGCTGACTGCTGCCACCAATTATGTGAAAGGCATGACCGATTTAACCAGCACTCCATTAAAATCGATCACCCTGTCACTTTTCCTGTATTAAAAATTTACTCCTGAGAAAATGGCATGGTAGGCAAAGGGAAGGATTAAACAAAAGTTGTTTTATTAAAATAAACTGGCAGGGAAGGGGGTTAATATATGTATATAGGTGTCTGGGCTTTAGCAGATGTAAACAGACATTTAAAACTGTACACAGAACACTTCTGAGGTGATTGGCTACACACAATACAGTGTTTCCCTGAGAATCGCTTCACATTTCCTAAAGGTTTCAAGTATCTTTCTGGTTTGACTTTTGATGACTGGATTATATTTCTAGTTAATGCTTCCACTTCACAATTTCACACAAACCTGAGTGTGCTAAGCTTTTGTCCCTGTGGGTGTAAGACCAAGGTCCCTGCACTAGACCTTCTCCTTTTGGTATGATCATTATTATCTGCCCATTATCATCTGCCCGGAGAGCCAGTTTGGTGTAGTGGTTAAGTGTGCGGACTCTTATCTGGGAGAACCGGGTTTGATTCCCCACTCCTCCACTTGCATCTGCTGGAATGGCCTTGGGTCAGCCATAGCTCTGGCAGAGGTTGTCCTTGAAAGGGCAGCTGCTGTGAGAGCCCTCTCCAGCCCCACCCACCTCACAGGGTGTCTGTTGGGGGGAGGAAGGTAAAGGAGATTGTGAGCCGCTCTGAGACTCTTCGGAGTGGAGGGCGGGATATAAATCCAATATCTTCTTCTTCTTCAGACAAGTAACCTGTGCTTTTGGCACCTTTTGAGGACGTTTCACTGATGCCTCAAAATCCCTTTTCCAAAGCCTGACCTGCCAGCCTGTCAGTCTTTCCCCCCTTTGAACATTAAGCTTCATAAAGGGACTGTTTTCTCCCTCAAGATGCGATTATTTGACAGACAAATACAGGTCTTTACTCTTGAGAGCAGTCTCTCATCTGAGTCTCTAATATTTAAAACCCCACTTCATGGGCTCTGCATTAGACTTGGCTTTGTGACTTTTGTCACACTCTCATGAGCATTTCCAAAAGAGCTCTTCTGTCTTCTCTAGTCAGTCTTCAGCTTTCTTCAGCTCTGTGACTGACTTTTTCAACTGCCTAACTGCCACTGTCCTTCGACAGTCTGAAGCAACCTGTACAGGATATCATAAATAGATCCCTGACGGAAGGGCATTTTCCAACACCACTTAAAGAGGCGGTGGTCCATCCCTTCTTGAAAAAAAACAACGCAAGACCCGGTCGAATTGGCACATTACCGGCCGGTCTCGAATTTGCCCTTTTGGGCAAACTCATCGAAAGGGCAGTGGTGATGCAGCTACAGGGTTTCCTGGAGGGCCACGGGACGGAGACAGTGCTGGTTGCCCTGGTAGATGACCTTCAAAGCCATCTGGATCGGGGCGGCTGGGCGGTGCTGATGTTGTTGGACCTATCGGCAGTGTTCGATACGGTCGACCATCGGTTACTGACCTGCCGCCTTGCCGATGCGGGGATCCAGGGGTTGGCCTTACAATGGCTTTCCTCTTTCCTTAAGGGTCGGGGACAAAGGGTGGCAATTGGGGATGAACTGTCCCGGAGACACATGCTTGACTGCGGAGTGCCTCAAGGGGCAGTGCTCTCCCCGATGTTATTTAACATCTATATGCGCCCCCTTGCCCAGATTGCCCGAAGGTATGGGTTGGGTTGTCATCAGTATGCTGATGACATCCAGCTCTATCTGCTTATGGATGGCCGGCCTGCCTGTGCCTCTGAAAGTTTGGACCAGGAGTTACAGGCCATGGCTAAGTGGTTCAGGCTGAGTGGGCTGAGACTAAACCCGGCCAAGACAGAGGTCCTTTGCTTGGGCCGTCATGGCCCAAGAGGGGAAATCCCCCTGCCAGTTTTTGACGGTGTGCCACTGACAGCGGCGCACAAGGTCAATAGTTTGGGGGTACTATTGGAGCCTTCCTTAACGATGGAGGCTCAAATAGCAGCCACTGCTAAGTCTGCATTCTTTCATCTTAGGTGGGCGAGGCAGTTGGCTCCTTTCCTGGAACATGACGATCTAGCAATGGTGATTCATGCAATGGTCACCTCGAGGTTGTACTGCAATGCCCTCCACATGGGGCTGCCCTTGTGCCGAACCCAGAAGCTGCAGTTAGTGCAGAATGTTGCTGCCCGGCTGTTATTAGGGCTCCCAAGATGGGAGCACATTCGGCCGGGGCTCCGGAGTCTGCACTGGCTGCCGATAATATACCGAGTCTGATACAAGGTGCTGCTTATTGCCTTTAAAGCCCTATATGGCCTAGGACCCGCCTACCTTAGGGACCGTCTCTCCCCACATGTTCCCCAGAGAGTACTGAGATCGGGCTCTCAAAATCTGCTTGCTATCCCCGGGCCAAAGGAGGCCCGTCTGAAATCCACCAGGGACAGGACCTTTTCTGTAGGCTCCTTGCTGGTGGAACCAGCTGCCAGAAGAGGTGAGGGCCCTGCGGGACTTTGGCCAGTTCCGCAGGGCCTGTAAGACAGCCCTCTTCTGGCTGGCCTATAATTAACTGGCATTAGAAATTCTATAGAAGGTTCAGTGTAGTATTTTGATAGATCGCTGTTTAAATGTTTTATTATTTTACTGTTTTAACTGTTGTAATTGATGTATTTTAAATTTAAAATTCTATGTTAGATTTTATATGTTGTGAGCCGCCCTGAGCCACTTCGGTGGGAAGGGCGGGATATAAATTGAAATAAACTTAAACTTAATGAGCGTGAGTTCTGTCAGCTGTCACTCAATGGTCCATAGCATTGCTGGTCCATAGCATTGCTGCTGTTCATCATAACTACCTTAGTGTTGCTCACTTATTTTTACTGCCACCAAAGGCTCTCATTTTAGACTTCTTTAGATGAACCCAAAGAACAGGATGGCTTAGTTATACTTGGTAGAATGATAGAATGGGTAGCATGTGAAGGTGGGGGCTCTGAGGCAAAAGGGGATTCTTTACTCTAAATAAAATAATTGTTCTCTCTTAATCATAGAGTTTGTTTAGAAAGTACCACTGTCCTTTGACAGTTTGAAGGAACCCACTAATGAGCGTGAGTTCTGTCAGCTGTCACTCAATGGTCCTTAGCATGCATATTGCTGCTTTTCATCAAATCTGCCTTAGTGTTACTCACTTATTTTTACTGCCACCAAAGGCTCTCATCTTAGACTTCTTTAGATGAACCCAAAGAACAGGATGGCTTAGTTATACTTGGTAGAATGATAGAATGGGTAGCATGTGAAGGTGAGGGCTCTGAGGCAAAAGGGGATTCTTTACTCTAAACAAAATAATTGCTAGGGATTGTAGAATCTTTCGAGCTCAAGTGCCGTGTTCTACTGGAGAAAGTTTTTCTTCCAGACGTTTCGTTCTCGGCTGCGGAGAACATCCTCAGTGGTGTTGCAGCCAGAGCAGGTGCTCTGACCTTCTTGGCTGCTGTGCATTGAGTGAGGCCAGGGCTGCTGGAGAGCTGCTATTTCTAGACTGGAGGGGGTGTGGTGAAAGGGCAATAGGTTTGTGGATGTGCCCATTGTTTGGTGGGGCTTCCTGGAAAGGTAGTGATAAGGGAACTGGCTGTTGAATGTGACCATTGTTCTGTGTTAATTGCTGGGAGGGTTGGAAGGGGTGTGAAGAAAAGGAAGATGGTTGTTGATTATGCTGATTGTTCTGTGGAATGTACTGGTTGTTCTGTGAATTTCTGCAATTTATAGTCTGTAGGGTGTTATGCAGAGCTGGATACCAATATTGGTGGATGGAAATGCCTTCTTCCTTTCTGTTAAAATTGTGCTGGTGTTTGTATATCTCAATAGCTTCTCTGTTCAGGTGGGTATGATAATGTGAGGCCATAGAAAGGACTTCAGTTCTTTCAAAGTGGATGACATGGTCTCCTTCTTGAAGTGCATGTTCAGCTACAGCTGATTTTTCTGGCTGAAAAAAGCGACAGTGTCTCTTGTGTTCGGTGAGGCGGGTGTTGATACTGCGTTGGGTAGTGCCAATGTAGACTGCACCACAGGAGCAGGGTATTTTGTAGACTCCAGGGGTTGAAAGTGGATCTCTCATATCTTTGGCCGAGTGCAGCAAGTGGCAGCCGAGAACGAAATGTCTGGAAGAAAAACTTTCTCCAGTAGAACACGGCACTTGAGCCCGAAAGATTCTACAATCCCTAATGATGTTACCAGCCGTGAAAACCTGAAATCTTTGATAAAATAATTGTTCTCTCTTAATCATAGAGTTTATTTATTTATTTATTTATTTATTTATCGTATTTATATCCCGCCCTCCCCACCGAAGCAGGCTCAGGGCAGCTAACAGCATTGCAATATCAACAATATGTCACGGCTGGGGCCGGGTCAGGCAAAGTCCAGAGGCAGTCCGAGGTCTGTAGCCAGTAAGCAGGAGGGTCCGAGGCGCCAAATCCGAATCACTGTAGAAGTATCGCAGGTCTGAGGTCCAGAAGCCGAGGTCAGGGAGTCCAGAAGTCCAAAGCCAAAGTCAGGGAGTCAGGAACCAAAGTCAAGCCGGAGTGGATGCTAGAATGTCAGGGAGATGACTAGTTGCTTCCACAAAGCTTCCTCCCAAAGCCCACAGCTATATAGCCCTCTGCTGGCTGTTGCCCGTTTGGGCTAATTGCTGGCTCAGGGAGGCAGCCAGGATCCTGTTACCACTCAAGCATCCTTGCTCTTAGAAGGGCCAGAATCCTCTCAGAACTCAGGGCTCAGGGAGCGTCTTGCTTGTGAGCGTGCCGCCCTCCTCCGATCCCTGAGGTCCTGCCGGAGGCGGTCACGCACACGAGCCACCCGAGAGGGCGAGGCAGGGGGGCTGGGATCTTCTCCAGCAGGAGGCAGGGGCACTGGTGCAGGTGGCAGGGGCACAGTTTCCTCATCAGACTCAACTTCCTCTGAAGGGTCCCCAGCACCCATGACACTATCCCCCCCCCCAGGGCCCCCCTCCGTCGAGGGACCTGGAAGGTCGGGGTGGTCGTTGTGGAACTGGTGCACCAAGTCCGGGGCATGAAGATTGTCCTCGGGCTCCCAAGACCGGTCTTCTGGGCCGTATCCCTCCCAGTCCACCAGGTACTGGAGGCCTCCACGATGGTACCGGGAGTCCAGGATCTGGCGCACCTCATATTCTTCCTCGTCATCCACCAACACTGGTGGTGGCGGCGGTGGGGAAGGAGTCCGAGCTGGGTCAGGGGGTGCAGCCGGAACAAGGAGGGAGCGATGAAACACGGGGTGAATGCGGAGGTGGGGTGGCAACTGGAGCCTGAAGGCGACGGGGTTTATTTGTTCAACGACGGGGTAGGGTCCAATGAACCGTGCATCCAGCTTGTGAGACCGACCAGGCCGGCGCAGGTAGCGAGTTGAGAGCCACACCTGATCCCCCGGCTGCACTGGAGGGCCTTCTTGCCTCTTTCGGTCCGCAGCCCGTTTATATGCCTCCTTGGCTTGCTGTAGCTGCTCTCGGAGCAAGTCTTGGCTGGCACGGAGTTCTTGCAGGTAGGCATCGACGGCGGGGACATTCGTGGGTGGTAGGATCGCTGGGAAGAACCGAGGGTGGTACCCGTAGGTTGCAGCAAACGGGGTCATTTGGGTGCATGAATGGACCGCGTTGTTGTATGCAAACTCCGCTAGGGGCAATAGAGTGGTCCAGTCATCCTGCTGGTAACAGGTGTAACAGCGGAGATATTGCTCTAGCGTGGCATTGGTGCGCTCTGTCTGGCCATCTGTCTGTGGGTGGTAGGCCGAGGACAGGTGCACTCGAGTACCCAGGCTGGAATGGAGGGCTTGCCAGAACCGAGAGGAGAACTGAGGGCCCCGATCGGAGATCAGATGGGCTGGGAGTCCATGCAGACGAAAGATGTGTTGCAGGTAAAGCTGGGCCGTCTCCTGAGCTGTGGGGAGTTTCGGGCACGGAACAAAGTGGGCCATCTTGGTAAATAGGTCGACGACCACCCAGATACAAGTCTGACCCTTGGAGCGTGGAAGTTCCGTGATGAAGTCCATCGAGATGGTATCCCAGGGTCCTGAAGATGTGGGCAAGGGCTGCAGCAAACCTGAGGGTTTGGCTGGGATGTCTTTGGCCCGTCGGCAGACGTCACAGGAGCTGACATAGCGGGCAACATCAGCGCGAACTCGTGGCCACCAGAATTCCCTTGTCAGCAAGTGGGTGGTCTTATGCTGTCCAAAGTGCCCGGCGGGTAACGAGTCGTGGGTCAGGCGTAGCACTTCTGCCCGCAAGGGCCCGGGCGGCACATAGAGGCGTTCGCGGTGTAGCAAGAGGCCGCCTCGAGTCGTGAACTCCCCTGTTGGGTCATCTTGGAGAGCCTGGAGGTGTTGCTGGACCCAGGGATCATTGGCCTGGCTAGCCCGAATGTCCTCCACGAGTGCTGGTGAAGCGGAGGTGGCTGCAAATACTGAGGGCGGCAGGATTGGAGCAGCGGGCGCGGTCTCAGTTGAGGCAGGGGCGTATTCCGGTTTCCGGGAGAGCGCGTCTGCTTTCCGGTTCTGGGTATGGGGGATGTAGGAGATCCGGAAGTCGAAGCGAGAGAAGAATAGGGACCACCGGATCTGGCGCTGGTTGAGACGGCGGGTGGTCTGGAGGTGTTCCAAGTTCCGGTGATCGGTGAGCACTTGAACAGGGTGGCGAGCCCCTTCGAGGTAATGTCGCCAAACCTCAAACGCCGCCTTGATCGCGAGCAACTCCCTCTCCCAGATGGTATAGTTCCTCTCTGCAGCAGTGAGCTGCCGCGAGTAATAGGCGCAGGGCTGTAGTGGCTGGGACGGCTCCTCGCGCTGGGACAGCACTGCTCCCAGGGCCACGTTGGAGGCATCAGCTTCCACCGTAAAGGGAAGCTGGGGGTCGGGGTATCTCAGGAGTGGCCCGGTGGCAAAGCGAGTCTTCAGGGTGGAGAAGGCGCTATCGGCCTCTGGGGACCAGTGGAAGGGTTCTTTGGGGCGGAGTAGTTGAGTCAGGGGTGTGGTCAGGGATGCGTAGGATGAATTGCCGATAGTAGTTGGCAAAACCGAGGAACCGCTGCAGGTCTTTGCGATTCTGAGGAGCCTGCCAGGTCAGGACCGCTTCTACTTTTTTCGGGTCCATGAGGATCCCCTGCGGTGACACGATGTGCCCAAGGAACTCGACGGAGCGCAGGTCGAAGTCGCACTTCTCCAGCTTGGCGTAGAGACCATGGGCTCGTAGGCGCTGCAGGACCTGGCGGACGTGCTCGGCGTGCTGGGCAGGATTGCGGGAGTAAATTAGGATGTCATCCAGGTATATGATCGCGAAGCGGTCGAGCAGGTCCCGGAATATGTCATTCATGAACCTCTGGAAGACAGCGGGGGCATTGGTCAGTCCGAAGGGCATTACCAGGTGCTCGTACTGCCCGTATCGGGTCCCAAACGCGGTCTTCCATTCGTCTCCGGGCCGTATGCGCACCAAATTGTACGCTCCACGGAGGTCCAGCTTGGTGTAGATTTGGGCCCCCTTTAGGCGATCCAAGAGTTCAGGGATCAGTGGTAGAGGGTACCGGTCGCGGATGGTGATCTTGTTCAGGGCCCGGTAGTCATTGCACAGCCGGAGCTCCCCACTTTTCTTCTTCACGAAGAGCACTGGAGCAGATAGGGGAGAGGTTGAGGGTCGGATGAATCCGCGTTTCAGGTTCTTGTCCAGGAAGTCTCGCAGAGCTGCCAACTCCGGCTCCGACATTGGGTACAGATGCCCCACCGGGAGTGGTGCCCCAGGTACCAAATCAATGGCACAGTCGTAGGGCCGGTGAGGGGGAAGCTGATCAGCTCCTGTCTCTTCGAAGACATCAGCAAAGTCCACATACTTCTGAGGGAGCTGAGGACCACCACTCGGGATGCCAGCTGCTAGAGTGGTGGGAGGAGTCAGATGGGGGCATGGGTCTCGGAAGCGTAGTTCCTGCTGGGCCCAGTCCACGATGGGGTTGTGCAGCTTCAGCCAGGAAAGGCCTAGAATCAGCGGGAAGCGAGGCATGCGGGCGACATCAAACCGCAGCTGTTCTTGGTGCTGCTGGACGTGGAAGGTGATGGGACAGGTCTCCTGGGTGACGGGGCCAGAACGGAGGAGGCGCCCGTCAATAGCCTCCACCAGCGACGGAATCCCTTTTGTCTGCACAGGGATCTGGTGCTGCTTCACAAAGGCGGCATCTATAAAACAGTGGGCCGCTCCCGAGTCCAGCATGGCATACACGAACAGCCAGCGTTCGTCAGGCAGACGGAGTTTGACTGGTAGCAGGAATGGCCCTGGGGTATCAGCCCGCTGTTCGGAGGACCCAGCTAGTCGCCCCAGGCTGGGGGGTCCACTTACACCTGGGGCTGCCCTTTTGGCGGCGGTGGCAGCGAAGGTCCAGGTATCCGATGCTTAGCAGGGCAGCCAGAGGCATAGTGGCCTGCCGTGCCGCAGTAGAGGCACAGATTCTGCGTGCGGCGTCTGGTCTTTTCCTCTGGGGTCAGGCGGGGTCGAGCAGCTCCAAGCTGCATAAGCTCATCCTTGGTGCTGGTACTAGCTGGGGACGGGCGAGGAGCCAGGTAGCACGGCGCAGGGAGCTGGCGCCCTCTGGTCTTGGCTTGGCGGCGACTTTCCAGGCGGCCATCGATGCGGAGGCAGAGGGTGATAAGTTCTTGGAGCGTGGGTGGCTGCTCCACCCTGGCCAGTTCATCCAGGACCTCCTCTGCCAACCCCTCAGTAAACTGGTCCATCTGGGCAGCCTCATTCCACGCCAAGTCCTGGGTCAGGAGCTTGAATTCAGTGGCATATTGAGCCACCGAGGAGTTGCCTTGTTTCAGTGCCCTGATCTTCCGGTTGGCTGTGGCTGCTTGGACTGGGTTTGAGAAAGCAGCAGACAGGTGGGCCTCAAACCCCTGGTAATCAGTCAGTAGGGGAGAGGACGCGACCAGTAAGGGTGTGGCCCATTTGGCCGCCTGCCCCTTTAACAGACTGATGACGAAACACACCTTGGTTTTGTCATTGAGGAAGTCCCGTGCTCTCAGTTCAAAGTACAGCCGACACTGTGCTAGGAAGGCAGGAAATTCTTCCACGGCACCCCCAAATCTGTCAGGTGGGGGAACTGGGCACTTGGCTGGAGCACTGGCCGCAGGTTGTTGCTGCAAGTGCACTACTGCCTGTGTTAGCTGCTGTACCTGGGCTTGGAGCGCAGCCAGTAGTTCTGTGGTTTCACTTGCTTCAGCATCCATCCTGTGGAGTGGGTGTTTGTACGGTGGAAGCAATCTGTCACGGCTGGGGCCGGGTCAGGCAAAGTCCAGAGGCAGTCCGAGGTCTGTAGCCAGTAAGCAGGAGGGTCCGAGGCGCCAAATCCGAATCACTGTAGAAGTATCGCAGGTCTGAGGTCCAGAAGCCGAGGTCAGGGAGTCCAGAAGTCCAAAGCCAAAGTCAGGGAGTCAGGAACCAAAGTCAAGCCGGAGTGGATGCTAGAATGTCAGGGAGATGACTAGTTGCTTCCACAAAGCTTCCTCCCAAAGCCCACAGCTATATAGCCCTCTGCTGGCTGTTGCCCGTTTGGGCTAATTGCTGGCTCAGGGAGGCAGCCAGGATCCTGTTACCACTCAAGCATCCTTGCTCTTAGAAGGGCCAGAATCCTCTCAGAACTCAGGGCTCAGGGAGCGTCTTGCTTGTGAGCGTGCCGCCCTCCTCCGATCCCTGAGGTCCTGCCGGAGGCGGTCACGCACACGAGCCACCCGAGAGGGCGAGGCAGGGGGGCTGGGATCTTCTCCAGCAGGAGGCAGGGGCACTGGTGCAGGTGGCAGGGGCACAGTTTCCTCATCAGACTCAACTTCCTCTGAAGGGTCCCCAGCACCCATGACACAATAAAACAGTAAAAACAATCACAACAATATCAATTAAAATTAACAGTTTACTATTTAATATTATTAATACAATTTTAACCAATAGTTTTAAAACAACAGTTTTGGTGCTAAATTCCATGCCGTACATTCGATGGTGTTGGGCTTCTATGTACTCTGGTTAAAGGCCATTCGGAATAATGTTGTTTTGCAGGCCTTGCAGAACTGGGCAAGGTCCCGCAAGGTTCTAACATCGTCTGGGAGTTGGTTCCACCAGTGGGGGGCCACAATAGAGAAGGCTCTTTCTCTAGTAGCCTTCAATCTCGCCTCCCTCGGCCCGGGGATTACTAATAGGTTTTGTGATCCAGATCTGAGTACCCTCTGGGGAATATATGGGGAGAGACTGTCCCTAAGGTAGGCAGGTCCTCGGCCATATAGGGCTTTAAAGGTAATAACCAGCACCTTGTAGCAAATCCAGAATACTATTGGCAGCCAGTGCAGTCTCTGCAGCCCCAGCTGTATATGGTCCCGAATAGGGAGACCCAATAGCAGCCTGGCTGCCGCATTTTGCACCAGCTGCAGCTTCCGGATTCGGGACATGGGTAGCCCCATGTAGAGGGCATGGTGACTAGAAGGCTCTTTCTCTAGCAGCCTTCAATCTTGCCTCCCTTGGCCTGGGGATTACTAATAAGTTTTGTGATCCAGATCTGAGTACCCTCTGGGGAATATATGGGGAGAGACAGTCCCTAAGGTAGGCAGGTCCTTGGCCATATAGGGCTTTAAAGGTAATAACCAGCACCTTGTAGTGAATCCAGAATACTATTGGCAGCCAGTGCAGTCTCCGCAGCCCCGGCTGTATATGGTCCCGAATAGGGAGACCCAATAGCAGCCTGGCTGCCGCATTCTGCACCAGCTGCAGCTTCCAGATTTGGGACATGGGCAGCCCCATGTAGAGGGCATTATAGTAGCCTAGTAGCCTAGGTGACTGTTGCATGAATCACTGTCACTAAGTCACTGTGCTCTAGGAAGGGAGCCAACTGTCGTGCCCGCCTAAGATGGAAAAAGGCGGATCTCGCAGTGATTGCTATCTGGGCCTCCATAGCCAATGTGGTGTCCAGTAGCATCCCCAAGCTCTTGACTTTGGGTGCCGATATCAGTGGCGCCCCATCAAAGGCTGGTAAAGGGATTTCCCTTTCCAGGCCTCCGCGGCTCAGACAAAGGACTTCAGTCTTCTTTGGATTCAGTTTCAGATGACTCAACCTGAGCCACCATGGCTTGTAGCGCCAGGGCCAGATTATCTGGGGTGGAGGCAGGCCATCCATCCATCAGCAGATACAGCTGGGTGTCATCAGCGTACTGATGGCAACCCAGTCCAAATCTCTGGACAATCTGGGCAAGGGGGCGCATATAGATATTAAACAGCATTGGGGAAAGCACCGCCCCCCTGAGGCACCCCACAATGAAGCGGATGCCTCTGGGACGATCATCCCCCGATCGCCACCCTTTGTCCCCGACCACAGAGGAAAGAGGAAAGCCATTGCAAGGCCAACCCCTGAATCCCCGCATTGGTGAGACGGTGAACCAGCAACCGGTGGTCAACCATGTTGAACGCTGCCGACGGGGCCAACAACAACACTACTGTTGACCTGCCTCGATCCAGATGTCGCTGGAGATCATCCACTAAGGCTACCAGCACTGTCTCCATCCCATGGCCCGGGCGAAAGCCAGACTGGTGTGCGACTAGGACGGAAGCGTCCTCCAGAAAACTCTGCAACTGTAATGCTACTGCCCTCTTGATAATTTTACCTAAAAAGGGTAAATTCAAAACTGGCTGATAGTGTGCCAATTTGGCTGGATCTAGTGTTGGTTTTTTCAAGAGGGGATGGACTATCGCCTCTTTGAGAGGCTCTGGAAAAAGCCCATCTGAGAGGGACCTATTTACAATATCCTATACAGGATATTGGAGCTCCATCCAGCATGCTTTAATCAGCCAGGATGGGCAAGGGTCCAAATCACATGTTGTTGGGTGTTCAGTTGCAAGGATTCTGTCAACTTCCTCCAAGCTGAGTGTTGTAAAACAGTCTAGAGCTGATTCCGAAAACAGGCACAGAGCCTCGAGTTCACTTACTGTTTCAATTGTGGCAGGGAGGTCGCGGCGGAGCAACGAGACTTTATCTGCAAAAAATGTTGCAAAGGCCTCACGGCCTATCTCCAATTCCCTATGATTTGGTCTGCCTTGTGGCAGAGTTGTAAGAGTCTGAATAATACTAAATAATTGTGCTGGGTGTGAATTCATGGATGCAATCTTGGCCGCAAAGTAAACTTTCTTTGTGCCTTTGACTGCCATCTCATAGGATCTCATATACTCTCTATAAGATGTTCTGGTTGCTTCATCGTGAGTCCGCTGCCATTGCCTCTCCAGTCATGTGAGCCTCCATTTCACCAATCACAAATCCGTATTGTACTACGGTGCCATCTTTGAGTGGGGGCACCGAGGAGTGATCTCATCAATGGCCATGGTGAGCTGATTTTGCCATAGCTCAACCATGTCATCAAGCGAGTTGCCAGGGGGCCAGGGATCCCTCAGTTCCCTCTGGAACCGTATTGGGTCTATTAGGTTCCTTGGGCGAGCTAAAATACGCTCGTCGCCTAAACAGGTTTGGGGTGGTACATCCATATGGGCCTTCAGGACATAGTGGTCCGACCATGGTACTGCATCAGCAGTAATTCGGGTCACTGTAACCCCCGACGCAAAGATCAAATCTAGCATGTGTGTGGGTGTAGCTACAAATTGAGAGAGTCCTAGCATAGCCATGAATGACAATAGGTCCGTCGCCCGATTGGAGTTCGCGTCATTGGCATGGACGTTGAAATCACCCAGGATTAAAAGCCTTGGGTGTTCCAACGCTCAGCCTGTTGCGACCTCCATCAGGGACGATAAGGCGTTGGCTGGTGCGTTAGGCGATCGGTACACCAGTCAGATCACCAAACCCTCTCCTACATCCCACTTCAGACCTGCACATTCAATGCCTTCGATCTCTGGTGACAGCAGAGCCCGGAAGGAGTAAGCCTCCCATATGAATAGTGCCACTCCCCACCACCACTAGTCTGTGACTGGTGAAAGACTGAGTATCCTGGGGGAGGGGCTACTTGGGAGAGGGCTACCATCTCCCCATTGCATACCCAAGTCTCAGTCATGCATGCCAGGTCCATATCCTGTTCACACAGGAAGTCCTGAAAGATTGAGGTCTTATTATTTATGGACCTGGCATTGCATAACACCAGTGACGGAGGCGAGTAATTCAACCTGGCCCCACCTCCAGTCACAATTGGGATGGGACACCGACTGGAAGGGGGCCGAGCACCCACACATCTCCGCCGCCTTTCGTTACATTTCTGTCTGTTCCCACCGTCATATCTTCCCCTCCCCAGGAGTACTGGAATATTTAGAAGTATTAGGGCTTTTTTTTTTTAGCATGAATGTACAGGAACACAGTTCCAGCTGGCTTGGTGTCAAGGGGTGGGGTCTGATATGCAAATGATTTCTGCTGGGCTTTTTCTATAAAAAAGCCCTGTGTGAGACTATGGTAATGTCAGGGGTGTGGCCTAATATGCAAATGAGTTCATGCTGGGCTTTTCCTACCAAAAAAAAGCCCTGAGAAGTATAATGTGTTAAAGGAAACACACTAACCATGTTACCTCACATACCTAATGGTGGCAGTGGACTTGGGATAATGAACATAACAGGGGCGTGTGGGATGGTAAGGTAGTGCATAACTTCCCAGCTTGAGGAACTTGTTATTGATAAAGGGGTATAAAATAACAAGAGAGGTATAAAAGATAATTGCCTGGACAGGGCCAGTGCTACTGCTAGGCAGCCATCGATGGCTGCCAGGAGCACAGAGCCAGGCAAAGGGCACTGAGCCGGGGAAAGGGTGCTGGTTTGGGCCTCCCACCCTCCCTTTGGTGTAGTGGTTAAGTGCGTGGACTCTTATCTGGGAGAACCGGGTTTGATCCCCCACTCCTCCACTTGCACCTGCTGGAATAGCCTTGGGTCAGCCATAGCTATGGAGAGGTTGTCCTTGAAAGGGCAGCTGCTGTGAGAGCCCTCTCAGCCCCACCCACCTCACAGGGTGTCTGTTGTGGGGGAAGAAGATATAGGAGATTGTAAACCACTCTGAATCTCTGATTCAGAGGGAAGGGTGAGGTATAAATCTGTAATTCTTCTTCTTCTTGCTTCCGAGGGGATGGAAATAGTCTGCTCAGAAGCAACAGCGAGGTTCCCAGTCTCCACATGTGTGCTGCTGCTACCTGCCATAACTCTACCTCTCACATCACAGATACGAGAGGCAAAGCAGCGGCGGGCAGCAATGGTGCACACGTGGAGACCAGGAGCCTTGCTGCTGCTGCGCTCGCCCTTGCTGGTGGTGGCAGCAGGGCAGCAACTGCAACTTTCCTGAGCCACCAGCCTTTGGCCGGAACCCTAGCACCACTGCTGGTCCTGGATCAGAGATTGTGACACCTCAATTTAAATAGGAAAGACTGTGTGCTTCCCATTTGTAAACTGGATTGAAAGAAAGCCTCCTTTGAAATCAGTTTAAAAGAGAAGCTACAGGGTGGTTAGTTGAGCACCCATGTTGAGCAAAAGGTGCTTTTCTCCAGCTAAATCTGTTGAGCCAGCTATAGCCTTTCCAGGACAAAAAAAAGTCCTTGCCACTGTGGTAAATGCTCTGGTAACACCTAAATTAGGCTACTGCAACACACATGGGGCTGTCCTTGAAGACTGTTTGGAAGTTACACATATAGCAGCCAGAATGCTTACTGAAGGCAGTTGTAGGGCCACATTACTCCAGTCTTGTTATATCCTCACAATCTCTCAGTCACGCCCAATTCTAGGCCCAATTCAAGCTCTATGCAGCTTGGGACCAGCATCCCTTAAAGATAGCCTATTCTCACATGAACCTACCACAGCTCCATATTCTTATCCATTCCCCTCATAAGAACATAAGAGAAGCCATGTTGGATCAGGCCAATGGCCCATCCAGTCCAACACCCTGTGTCACATAGTGGCCAAAAAAAAACCCCAACTGCCATCAGGAGGTTCACAAGTGGGGCTAGAAGCCCTTCCACTTTGCCCCCCCCCAGGCACCAAGAATACAGAGCATCACTGTCCCAGACAGTTCCAACAATACGCTGTGGCTAATAGCCACTGATGGACCTCTGCTCCATATTTTTATCCAGTCCCCTCTTGAAGCTGGCTATGCTTTATAGCCGCCACCACCTCCTGTGGCAGTGAATTCCACATGTTAATCACCCTTTGGGTGAAGAAGTACTTCCTTTTATCCATTCTAACCTGACTGCTCAGCAATTTCATTGAATGCCCACGCGTTCTTGGATTGTGAGAAAGGAAGAAAAGTACTTCTTTCTCTACTTTCTCCATCCCATGCATAATCTTGTAAACCTCTATCATGTCAACTTCCGGTTTCAGCTGCACACGGTTGAAAGCGGCTCGGACCAATGCGTCCTAAGCCACTTTCATTTTGGCACTTTTGAGGGGTGGCCCCAAAGGACGACTCGACTCTGGGGCCTAGGAAGGGTCCCAGAAGACAGGAGGACTGAGCGGTAGATCGGGGATACCAGAGGAGGTGGCTGCTCCCCAATCTCGCTTTTAAGAACATAAGAGAAGCCATGTTGGATCAGGCCAATGGCCCATCCAGTCTAACACTCTGTGTCACACAGTGGCCAATTTTTTTTTTAATATATACACACACACACACACATATATATATATACACACTGTGGCTAATAGCCACTGATGGACCTCTGCTCCATATTTTTATCCAATCCCCTCTTGAAGCTGGCTATGCTTGTAGCCACCACCACCTCCTGTGGCAGTGAATTCCACATCTTAATCACCCTTTGGGTGAAGAAGTACTTCCTTTTATCTGTTTTAACCTGACTGCTCAGCAATTTCATTGAATGCCCATGAGTTCTTGTATTGTGAGAAAGGGAGAAAAGTACTTCTTTCTCTACTTTCTCCATCCCATGCATTGTCTTGTAAACCTCTATCACGTCACCCCGCAGTCGACGTTTCTCCAAGCTAAAGAGCCCCAAGCGTTTTAACCTTTCTTCATAGGGAAAGTGTTCCAAACCTTTAATCATTCTAGTTGCCCTTTTCTTGACTTTTTCCAATGCTATAATATCATTTTTGAGGTACGGTGACCAGAATTGCACACAGTATTCCAAATGAGACCACACCATCGATTTATACAGGGGCATTATAATACTTGCTGATTTGTTTTCAATTCCCTTCCTAATAATTCCCAGCATGGTGTTGGCCTTTTTTATTGCAATTGCACACTGTCTTGACATTTTCAGTGAGTTATCTACCATGACCCCAAGATCACTCTCTTGGTCAGTCTCTGCCAGTTCACAGCCCATCAACTTGTATTTGTAGCTGGGATTCTTGGCCCCAATGTGCATTACTTTGCACTTGGCCACATTGAACCTCATCTGCCACGTTGACGCCCACGCACCCAGCCTCAACAGATCCCTTTGGAGTGCCTCACAATTCTCTCTGGTTCTCACCACCCTGAACAATTTAGTGTCATCTGCAAACTTGGCCACTTCACTGCTTACTCCCAACTCCAGATCATTAATGAACAAGTTAAAGAGCATGGGACCAAGTACTGAGCCCTGCGGCACCCCTCTGCTTACCGTCCTCCACTGCGAAGACTGCCCATTTATACTCACTATCTGCTTCCTATTAATTAGCCAGTTTTTGATCCACAAGAGGATCTGTCCTTTTACTCCATGACTCTCGAGCTTTCTAAGGAGCCTTTGATGAGGAACTTTAATTGTCATTGTTAAAAAAGGTCACTTTTTTAACAGTTGAGTTTGTTGGCCTTTTCTCAGTGATCTGTTTGGATGTGTTGTTGTTGTTTGGATCTGTCCACCGCTTCTCATTTGAGAGTTGTGTTGTTTGGGGCAGGGCTGGAGAGCTGGCATCTGTAGATTGTGTGTTCTGTGGCAGGGAAACTGACACCTGGGTGAGAGACCCAGAGCCATCATGCTTGTTGTGCTTGGCCAGCTCTCCCCGCGTTCTTTGGGGCAGGGCTGGAGAGCTGGCATCTGTAGATTGCATGTTCTGTGGCAGGGAAGCTGGCATCTGGGTGAGAGACCCAGAGCCAGCATGCTTGTTGTGCTTGGCCAGCTCTCCCCATGTTCTTTGGGGCAGGGCTGGAGAGCTGGCATCTGGGTTTGCTGCAGCCAGGTCTGCAGAGCAGACCTTGAGCAGATTGTGTTTTGTGTGGCAGGGTTCATAGAGTAGATAGATGTATATAGTGCATTTGGGTCCTATAGAGATTCTCTCGTGTGAAGTTAGATTTGGCTTTGGGTGCCCCAGGAATTGGACCCCCTGGCCCAATCTTTTTGGGACGTGGGGTGTGTGACGGTAATGAACGGGTTAACAAGAAAACTAAGGACGCATAGAGCCTGCGTCAGGTGATCTGAGGGTGGGGGCCAGAGTGCTGGGAACTCTCAGAGGTGATTGACAGCTAACGGCTGAGGGCAGTTAGTGTCAGACAGAGTCTGAGGGAGACTGCTGAAGAGAGCAGTTGGTCTGAGAAGGAGCTGAGACAGGAGCTGAAGAGAGTCTTCGAGAGAAGCAAAGCTCACTGTTCACTCTATAAAGACAGCCACGGGGCTGTGTGTGACTAGAGAAGAGTCACAGTAAAAGACCTGAGAGGTCACAGACACAGATACACATCTCTTAAGAGCTAAAGAGGTGGTTGAGGGAAAGATGTGGGTCTAGAAGTCTGAAGGCCTGGGAAAAGAGACACCAGTTGACTTAAGGGACTTGGCACATTATACCCAAGAGGCCAACCCAGAAAAGTGTTGGAGAGTGAAAGCTGTACGATCTGTGAAACCTGAAAGACCTAAGCGAAACTGATATTATAAAGCCTGAACTACAAAGAAACTGTTAACTGCTTGAGATACAATATAGCCCATGTATATAATAATAATAATAATAATAATAATAATAAATTTTATTTATACCCCGCCCTCCCCGCCGAGGCAGGCTCAGGGCGGCTTTCCCATTCCCCAGTTGAAGACGGTGTGTGAACGTTAATAAATATCTGTGGTTTACTTTAAAGTTCTCTGATGCCAGTATATTGGGAAAACTATCAAAACTGCTGTGGTCCCCTACCAACTAAGTTTATATCCATCTGAAAGCAAAACAAAAACCCCGAAGAGACTAGTAGTGAGAAATCCGTATTACACCCACCCCTTGCGTTTCATAGTCGTGAGGTAAAATTCAAAAGGAAGAACTGAGGCGGAAGAGGGGCTGGGGTAGCCATAAGCCGCAGATAGAAGCGATCCAGTGAGACCGCGAGGCGTGCTGCTATAGGGGGTTTGTAGGGGAGAGTCCCCTGCAAATTTGGGAGCTCTCCCTCAAACCCCTCCCCTCTAGGTGGCTTCAAATATACCCTATTTGCCATTGATTTCAATGGCCCATAGGGTATAATGGAGCCGTATATTCAGAAATAGCCTCGCATCTACCGAATATGCGGCTATTCCAACTACGGAATTCAGAAATATACGGGATTCCATATTCCCCCCCCCCCCGTATATTTCCGAATCTGTGTACAACCGATTTTTTTTTTTTTGCACATCCCTAATTCCAACTCCCCAATTTTACTTCGAACACTTCTAGCATTTGTATACAAACATCTATACTTTCATAGGCAAGTTAGGCCTGCAACCTTTCTCCTACTGCCTTGAGACTTTGGCAGACAGTCCATACTGTTTGTCACTCTCTCAGTGGACAACTCTGATCCATTGCCTGGTAGAAAAGTAACAACGAACCCTTCATCTCTTTGAGATGAGTCCTCCTGAACCAGAGACATTTAATCTTCTGTCGGCTTTCCCCCAAGATTTAATTTAAAAACTGCTCTGCCACCTTTTTGATTTTAAGCGCCAGCAGCCTGGGGTTCCTTCTGGGGGCAAGTGGAGACCGTCTCTTTTGTACAGCTCCCACTTCTTCCAGAAAGCATCCCAGTACCTAACAAACTTAAACCCTTCCTCCCTACACCATCATCTCATCCACACATTGAGACTTCTAATTTGTGCCTGTCTCTCCAGCCCTGCACATGGAACAGGTAGCACTTCTGAGAAGGCTACCTGAGAGGTCCTGGCCTTAAGTCTCCCGCCTAGCAGCCTAAATTTTTCCTCCAGGACCTCACAACTGCCAACACGCACCATGACCACTGGCTCCTCCCCAGCACTGTCTATCAGCCTATCTACAACACGCTACCTTTGCACCAGGCAGGCAAGTCACCATACGGTCAGTATGCAGTTTTGACACCCAGCTGTCTACTTGCCTATGGATCGAATCACCAACTACCAAGACCACCCCCTCCCTCCTAGGGATAGTTCCTTGGCGTGAAAGGATACCTGCTCACCAACTGAGGAAGAGGTCCCTTCTGAGGGTGCATTCCCCTTATTCTCAGCACAGTGCCCTGTTCCCTCTCGACCCTCATGCTCCCTGGCAGCAACAAGGCTGTCACGTTCAGAGTGGGGCTCATCTAATACATCCCCGAGAGTCTTCTCCGAGTGCCTAACTGACTGTCTCTGCTTCTCCAGGTCAGCCACCTCGGCCTCAAGGGTCCAAACTCATTCCCTGAGGACCAGGAGCTCCTTACATCAAGTACATACCCAAGACTTCTGTCCTGTGGGCAGATAGTCATACATGTGACACTCAGTGCAAAACACAGGAAAGCCCCCCCTTGCTGGCATTCTACCTTCATGATAGCTTTTTAAAATATACAGTCCCCCTTTAAATCCTGTTGTGTTTATGTGGCTTTTCTCCTGGAGGGTCTACTTATGTACCTTATTAGGAACACAAGGAAAATAGGGATCTGGGTTCCTGGTCCTTCCTGGGCTTCTTGCAGAGCCCCTAGGCTAAGAGCTACAGGCCAAGAGCCCTTTAGCTCTCACCCTTCGGCTTGCACCTCTAGCAAGGTGCAGCCTAATAATGCAAAGAGGGTGGGGCCTCAGTCTGCCCCAGGACACCGACACTCCCAATCAATCAGCAACAATCACATATGAACATAAGAAGCTGCCTTATACTGAATCAGACCCTCGGTCCATCAAAGTCAGTATTGTCTACTCAGACTGGCAGCGGCTCTCCAGGGTCTCAAGCTGAGGTTTTTCATGCCTACTTGCCTGAACCCTTTTCAGTTGGAGATGTCGGGGATTGAACCTGGGACCTTCTGCTAACCAAGCAGATGCTCTACCACTGAGCCATCGTCCCTCCTACAGCCCACTCAAAACAAACAAACAGCAGTTCCTCAGCAACCACACCAACCCCACAAACTCAGAATTCTCAGCAACCACACAAACTCAGAATTCTCAGCAACTTCCCCAGCTGTTTAGAAAGCCAAACCTCACTCTTACAGCACTTCTTACCTGCTCTCTCACACAGCTCTCTCAAGTGTGCCATCTGAGGCTAGATGGATGGCAATCCGAGAAGGAAAGGTCCACTGTGCAAGCACCAGTCGTTTCCCACTCTGGGGTGACGTTGCTTTCACAACATTTTCACGGCAGATCTTTATGGGGTGGTTTGCCATTGACTTCCCCAGTCATACACTTCCCCCCCCCAGCAAGCTGGGTACTCATTTTACCAACCTCGGAAGGATGGAAGGCTGAGTCAACCTCAAGCTGGCTACCTGAAAACCCAGCTTCCACCGGGGATTGAACTCAGGTCATGAACAGAGCTTAGGACTGCAGTACTGCAGCTTTAACACTCTGCACCATGAGAAAGGGCCTTCTTAATTATGATATCAAAATTATGGCATTCCCTCCCCAGGGAATTTGTCTCTCTCCCTGTGTCATTTCTTCTGTCAATAGGTGAAGACTTACATTTCATTCCCACACTGACCCTCCTTCCTGTTTGACAGCCAGTTTGGTGTAGTGGCTAAGAGCAGCGACTCTAATCCAGAGAACCAGGTTTGATTCCCCACTCTTCCACATGCAGTCAGCCCCATCTATCTCAGAGAGTGTCTGTTGTGGAAAGAGTAAGGGAAGGCGATTGTAAGCCGCTCTGAGACTCCGAGAGAAGGGTGGGGTATAAATCCAATTCTTCTTCTCTTCTTCTATTTATGAGTTAGTTAGTTAGTTTATATTTATATTCCAACATCCCCACAAGCAGGCTCAGGGCAGATTACATCAATTAAAATACATAATGAATTAAAAACAGTTAAAATAAAATTAAAACAGACAGCCATCAGTTAGGAATACACTGAGCCAAGGCTGAAGCCTCTGGGCAACTAGAACCTCTGAAGACTGGACCAAATGAAGAAAAGGGCTGCAGTTAGGAAGGCCAGTTTATGTGCTTGTTCAATTTTTAATTGTTTATTATATGTAATTTAAAGCCTTTAAAGGCCTTTTCCCTTTTCCCAAGTGAGCTACACTATAGCATTACAGTGAGGCTCAGCTGGGGAAAAAGTTTATTGCTAGACCACAGGTGGACCTCATGCCATCCCCACTGCACCTGTGCCTTTGCATAGAGGAAAAAGTAGAGGGCTAGTGGAAGCAGCAACAACAGCAAAGGGAACCGTTTCCACCTGTTCCCATGCAGCTTGCTACTGGTGCATTTTCACACTTAAGTCACAAATGTCTTTAACTTTCTGCAAGACTCTTCATTGCTTTTGCTGAACCAGGATGAAGGTGTAATATCTATAAGAAAGATACAAAGATTCAAGAATACAAAAATTTGTTTCTTAGATAAATTATTTTTAGGTGTATTGGCTCAAGAATTTTTAATTTCCCATGCTAAATGGGAGCTAAGCAGGTCTGGAATAAACTGAAACAGTGTAGGCTGGGTTTGTTTTCACTAGGGCTTTTCCTTATTCTTTGGTATCCAGTAGTCCAGTGACACAACCGTCTACAAAGAAAGGTTGGCTGGTCTTAGACTGAAAAATCAAAACAAGATGGAAAGAGGGAACTATATCTAAAGTAAAATTCTTGGAGTCACTCAGTCTCCCTTCCTTTTTATAACAGAAGTTCTTTTATAGAGCATATTTGGTACCCAGTTTGAGTTTGGATCTGTGCACAATAATTACAGCTTCACTGCTGGCCATTGCCTCCCTCTGGAGAAGGAACGCTATGAAACGATAATTGTGCAGTGTTAGCAGAGGTAATCTCAGGGCAAATAGCTGTTGAGGTTAATTGGATATATTTGAATTTACATTTGCAGATAGGAGTAAAAGGCAAAGACTGGACTGGTTTAAAAGCACAGTTCTCTTCTACTGAAGCACCAGACTCATTCTAACTGAAGTGCACTACATTGGCAAGCCAAGAAATCTGAGCTCAGAGAGTAAGCCAGTAGTAATAACGGTGGAACTATGTGTTCTAAGAGACATGGAACTACTGCCACTTCCTTGTAACATCTAATTCAACACAATGCTTGATGTGATGCCATCATTCCCCAGTCCAACCAACTAGTGAGGTAAGCAGGGCTGGCATCAGAGTTCCTGGTGCCCTAGCCCCCCTGCCGTGGGCAGATCCGGGAGGGCAGGGGTGGTGGCCTGTCTGCAGGGTGGGGTCTGCATAGACTCGGGAAGGGTGGGGTGGTGGCCTGTGCACTCCTTGGAGCTCACAAAAGATGGTGGGCACACACCACTGTGCTGGTGCCACCCTGCCGCTCTCACCTTCCTGGGTCTGCACAGACCCAGGAAGGCAAGAGCAGTGGGGCGGTGCATGCTGTCCTCAGAGCCCAATTTTCCCTTGCAAGGGAAGGCAGACTTCAAGAAGAGCACACGCTGATGCGCCACCCTGCCACTCTCACCTTCCTGGGTCTGTGCAGACTCTGGAGGTGAGGTGAGGGTAGAAGAGAAAGTTTGGCTCTCTTATATCAGCTGCTATGAACCAGGTTGATATTGTATCCTATCCTATTGCTCAGGAGCAATTCATTTTGTTCTATTTGGAATTGAAACTAAAAAGAATTATTACATTAATATGTTTTTTATCCCTTCTCCTTCTCTGTCCTCCCTTCAAAGCATTAACTGTGCTCCTGCCATAGCTACAGACAGCCAATGGGTGAAGGGTTGGGAAGAGTATCTCTTTTCCAAAGCCGTTTCCAGCACATTAGGTGCTGGTTTTTTGCAGTGTCCATTTTGCAGTGCCTCAGTTCTCCCTGGGGAATGCAGTCCAGAGTTACAATTCCCAGGATGTAATGAAGAGGAAGACGGAGAGACTGAAGCAAGTGCCAAAATCAAGATATGTGAAACCAATACCTGGCTTAAACTAGGCTTTATTAATGGCTGATCTTTACTTAACATTAAATGTGGTTTGCTAGCTTACTTGACTGCAAGAGCTCCAACTTTTGCCTGTGTCCTGACTGACTGGGTTTCTTAGCATGCACATAAAATAGTCTCCATGCCGCAAAGTGCAGCTCAAGCAACCATGGGATTGTTTGCTGCTGCTCAGCACTGATGGTGTCCCTCCCCAACCTACTGGCTACTCCAGTCAATAATGGGGTGGGCTCATGAACAACCCTTCAACCTTAGATGCTTTAAAGTGCTTGCTGGTTGCCTATACTGTAGCAGCCTGCAAAATTCATGTTGTCTACCCTGCTAAGACTGGGCTGAATTATAATTAATACCACCACCTCAAGAACAATGTAAGTGTGAAAATATTTGCCAGTCTAAAAGGGCCCAAAGACTGAGCTAATCCTACTTTATTCCATAGGGCAGGTGGATTTCTCTTTGTACCCACATACTTATTGATTGCCTGGCTGCTTGTCCAGCTGGTGCCAGTGCCAATTTGGAGTAGAAGTAAATGCTGGGGTGGGGGAGAAAGATTTTCCCATTGAAACCATGCAAACTAAAAGGAATATAGCAATAAAAACAGACACATATAATAATATCATATATTCTAACAGTGAAGTCAACCAAATCTGAAGATACCTAAATCCAGTTACTGGAGCTGTGGACAGACAAGACATATTTCTACAAATGTCCACGCTTGCAGAAAAAATTGAAATCTTAAAAAACCCAAACATATGGAAGGAAGGGTAATTCCCACCCCCATAAAAAAAATGAGCACCTGTAGCTTTAAGAAATGAAAGCCCTCAGTGACAATGGCTAGGCATCCGCAGTATCCTTGGCTTGGTTTCTCTCTGTAAAAGGCAGGGGAGGGGGTAAAGCCCTTTCCAAGGATGTCTTGGTTTTTGAACCAACCACTGGGTGACTTGATATCACCCAACTGGCATGACTCAACTAGGCCTGGCTGCTTTCTACTGTTTTACAGCAGCCACCTTATGAAAGCCACTGTTGTGCAGCGGTTAGAGCTGCAACCCTGAGGACAATAGAGCACTAGGATTGAAACAGCTGCAGTCTGGTTGGATGGGCTGCACTGGACTACCTATGGGGGCTAGAGGGCCAGTTTGAATGCACCTATGGGTCTGGAGTGGGGTAGAGTTTCACAGTATTTAACCAGGTCGAGGCCTGGAGTTTGCATGCTGTATATAGTTGCTTGAAATCCTTAGTAAAGATGCTGATCACTATACTTGGCATCCTCGGTGTAGTGGTTAAGTGTGCAGATTCTTATCTGGTTAAGTGTGTGAACTCACAATCTCCTTTACCTTCCTCCCCCACAACAGACACCCTGTGAGGTGAGTGGGGCTGAGAGGACTCTCACAACAGCTGCCATTCCTAAGGCCCATTCCAGCAGCTGCAGGTGGAGGAGTGGGGAATCAAACCTGGTTCTCCCAGATAAGAGTCTGCACACTTAACCACTACAGTGTGTGAAGTGTGTGAGAAAGGAAGACAGCACAGTCCCGCTGTTTGTTTTGCATTTGTTTCAGAAGTCATATTTAGCAGAATGGATAGTAAAGAGTTAACTAGAACTTGATTGTGGGATGGAGGAAAACTCCACCTCCTAGACTGCTCTCTAATTTACTTTCATTTTCCTGTGTTTCTTTGAATAAGTTAGTTGAAATAAAGCAGGTTGTTACGTTCAGCAACTCCTGTGAGTTAAGCCCCAGTGAGATCACAAAAGCTTGCAAACTGTTTTTGTTTGGGAAACGATTCATTGTTTGTTTTGTCTGCTTTATAAGTGTGTGTGGTTCCTTTAATAAAGCTATGCTTGGAAATGCTACCAAAGCCTGACAATGGACTTGTGGGGGTATGACAAATTACACTTTCATTTAGTGGAAGTGCAGCTGCTAGGGAACCCTTTGAAAGCAAAAAGAGGATGCAAAACTGAATCACTGTATTCAGGGGAACTCCACTGCTGTATTTTTATTTATTTTTTTAGAGAATATGAAAGTCTCCAGGCTCCACTCCAAAGTCCCCATTCAGGTACTTCCTGAGTTGGGCCTGGCAACCCTTTGACTGCTGAATACAAAGGAGAGAAGGAAGCAAGAAATGGGGAGATACTATGAGGCCTTTCATGGAAGGGAAAGAGAAAATAGGGGAGGGGTAAATGAGAAGCCACCTGCAAGTCCTTGTGGATTCTTCCTTGTAGTATTGGTTTACCAGAGAGATCAGAATGAAGAGCCAGTAAATGATAACACTGGTCTCTCTGGTATGGGAACCTGCCATGCATAGTACATTAATTACACCTTTGCTTTTAAATTATATTTAGTTTTTGGTTTTTTAAAAAAATGTTAATACTAATAGTATATGCATGTGCATTGCCTACTATTTGGTAGATACTTGATGGAAATTCAACTGCCCTCTGTCTCCAAGCAAACACAGCAAAGAACATTATGTTTTAGATCTTGATAAAGTTAACAAGCACATAAAATGTTATCAGGAAACAGTTGAGAGAATTGAGTGACCCAGACAAAGAAGACGCTCAGCAGCTAAAAAGCTGTGTGGTCAGGTGATCTGGTTTCACAATTCACAGCATTCAATAACAGTTTCAGTTAAGGTAAGCAAATAACATTAAAGAAGTATACATTTCTACACCATGGCTTTAGGTTCCTTGTCTGCTGACTACTGTTTAAAACCGTGCTCAGAATCTTATTTAACATTCCAAGCCAGAGAATAATCTTGGGGAAAATAAAATTTGATTTGTGAGAATCTTAGAGCTGATCAAATCTGTAACAAAATAGTTACAAATTGTAATGACTGTTCAACCTGGCAAGTCTTTGACAGAGTCTGAGGGATCCAGAGGGTGAGATCAGGGCCAGTTCCAAGTTTTCAGGGGCCCCAGGCAGTTTCCAGAGCTGCCCTTCCCTCCTCTGCCCACAAATAGGCCCTCCTTCCCTCCCACCAGCTTGTGTATTCTTCCCCTGTCTGCTCACAAGCCCTCCTACTGCCCACGCTTATAGCTGCCTGCAGCCCTTTTCCCAGTGGCAGAAGGCAGAGTGTGCAGCAGGGAGTGTGGGTGGTGGAATGGTAGCACATGAATGGGGTGGGGATGCTGACATCAGTGGGCCCTGGAGGCTGCCCCACCTCAGGCTCAGAACTGGCCCTAGGGAGCATGGTGCCCTAGGCAGACTCGCAGCCTGCCGCCCCCCTCTGCAGCGTCCCACCACCCCCTCCATGTGCCACGCCCCACTGCCTCCTCCTCCCTCCCTTCCCCACCAGGTCTATTTCAATGCCTGGGAACGAGTGGTCGAGCGCCATGCACCCGGGCTGTTTGAAGGCACTCCCTCTGCCGATCAGCTGATTGGTGGGAAAAACTGCGCTGGAGGCTTCCAGCTCCAATGCATACTCTGGCATGCTCACTGTCAGTGCCAGGTTGAGGAGGCAGGCCAGCAGCTGCGGGAAGGACCGCCACCTCCTCCTCCTCATTGCTGGTGTTTACAACCATGCTCAGAATCTTATTTAACTTTCCAAGCCAGAGAATAATCTTGGGGAAAATAAAATTTGATTTTAGAAGAAGTTAATTACTATGGACATTAATCAGAAAAGTGTTTTATCAAGTCTATGTGGAATTCAAGAAAGTGAATGTTATCCATCAAAGTACACAATAGAGACTAATTTACTGGGACAGTATATAATAAAAAATATTGGAGAATCTTCTGTTCACTTTCATTTTTCATAAGATCAGCTTGGGTCAAAAAAGTGATGGGGGTAGTAGTGATGCTCTGTCTTATTGGTGCTTGGGGGGGGTGCAAAGTGGAAGGACTTCTAGCCCCACTTGTGAACCTCCTGATGGCACTGAGGGGGGGGGGCGTTGGCCACTGTGTGACACAGAGTGTTGGATTGGATGGGCCATTGACCTGATCCAACATGGCTTCTCTTATGTTCTTATTAATAAGTCTTTGTTTCATCATGTGCAAAAAAGGATTATTGTATGGGGGGATGTTTGTTAAACTTACTACTCTTGAGTCTGGAGAAACCTAGGAATTAATCAGACATAGATCACATTTCAGCACAAAGTTAAGTGTGCTTAAAATTTCAATACCTAACTTTGTGCTGAATTGTAGCCATTAAATGTGACTGAAGAAGGCCAGTTAAATTATTTATTCTCAATTTTAAAAAAAAATTTAAATAATTTTTAAATTATTAATTTTTCATAATTTATTTATTTTTCTTAATTTTTAACTTTTATAGATGTTGAAGGCAATTTTTATAGAAGTTGAAGGCTCCACCCAGGTTCTCGGTCCTTCACCAATCATGAACTAGCAGGCGGGGGGAAGGGGTGGTGGTATTCATTCAGGAGGCTTACTCTTTCCGGGCTCTTCCACCCCCAAAGATCACTGGCATCGAGTGTGTCAGTATGGTGTGTGATGTTGGAGAGAGTTTGGCTATATGGTTGGTGTAGCGGCCACACAACGCACCAGCCAGTGCCTTACCGTCCCTTGTGGAGGCCGTAGCAGGCTGGGTGCTGGAACACCCAAGGCTTTTGGTCCTGGGTAATGTCAATGTCCATGCTGATGATGCAAGCTCCATACAGGTGATGGACCTGGTGTCATTCATGGCGGCACTGGGACTCTCTCAATGTGTAACAACTCCCACTCACCTGGCTGGACACATGCTAGATTTGGTCTTTGCGGTGGGGGTGACAGTGGACCATATCACTGCTGATGCAGTCCCATGGTCAGATCACTATGCCCTTAAGGCCCACGTGAATGTTCCACTCCAACCCTGTTTGGGCAACGAGTGCATTTTAGCTTTTCCGCAGAGCCAAAGGGACCCTATGTGGCTTCAGATGGCTCTAAGTGATTCTTGGCTCCCTGGCAACCCTCTAGATGAGCTAGTGGAGACCTGGCAAAACAGGCTCTCCATGGCCATTGATGAGATTGATCCCAGGCGCCCTCCCCGCCTCTGTTCAAAGCTGGAGCTGTGGTATACCCTGGAAATATGGCTGATGAAGCAGAGGCTCAGATGGCCAGAGGGACAGTGGCGGTATCCCCTCTGGACCTTCCCTCAGCCTGTTAAGAAGGCAGTGGTCCGCCCCTTTTTAAAGAAACCATCATTGGACCTGGCCGTATTGGCAAACTATCAGCTGGTGTCAAACTTGCCTTTTTTGGAGAAGATTATTGAGAGGGCAGTAACAGTGCAATTACAGAGCTTCCTGGATGATGCTTCTGAGCTCAACCCTTTTCAACCCAGTTTTTGTCTGGGTCATGGGACGGAGACGGTTCTGGTTGCCCTCACAGATGACCAGAGGCATCTGGATAGAGCTGGTTCAGCGGTACTCATGCTTTTAGACCTGTCGGCTGTGTTTGACACAGTTGATCATCAGTCACTGACCCACCACCTCGCCAATGCTGGGATATAGGGGCTGGCCTTACAGTGGCTCTCCTCCTTTCTCCAGGGTTGGGGACAAAGGGTGGCAATAGGGGAGAAGCTATCCCGATGACACCCACTTGTGTGTGGTGTGCCACAAGGGGCTGTTCTCTTTCCGCTGTTGTTCAACATCTACATGTGCCCCCTTGCTCAGATTGCCCACAGGTTTGGACTGGGATGTCATCAGTACGCAGATAACACCCAGTTCTATCTGCTGATGGATGGCCAGTCTGACTCCTCCCCAGAAGATCTGACCATGGCACTACAAGCTGTGGCAGGGTGGCTCAATTAGAGTAGACTGAAATTGAATCTGATGAAGATGGAGGTCCTGTATCTAAGTCATGGCAGTCCGGGAACAGAGGTCTCACTACCGACCTTTGATGGAGCGCCACTTACGTTGCCCCCTAAGATTAAAAACTTTGGGGTATTCTTGGACTCCTTTTTAACAATAGAGGCCCAAGTAGCAGCCACTGTCAAATCAGCCTTTTTTCACCTCTGACAGATAAGGCAGTTGGTCCCCTACCTCAAATGTAACAATTTAGAGACAGTGATCCATGCTACAGTCACCTCAAGATTGGATTACTGTAATTCCCTCTATATGGGGCTGCCCTTGTCTCAAACCTGGAAGCTTCAACTAGTGCAAAATGCTGCAGCCAGGCTGTTAATGGGCCTTCCCTTTCGGGAGCACATTCAACCTGTGCTGAAAGCGCTGCACTGGTTGCCCATTGCATACCGGGTTCGTTTCAAGGTGCTGGTTCTTACCTTTAAAGCTCTATATGGCCAGGGACCTGCATACCTTAGGGACTGCCTTTCCCACATATTCTCCAGAGAGCACTTCGGTCAGGGTCACAAAATCTGCTCTCAATCCTTGACCTTAAAGAGGCCAGGCTCATGACAACTAGAGCCAGGGCCTTTTCTGCTGTAGCTCCATGCTGGTGGAATGAACTCCCTGAGGAGTTTAGAGCCCTGTGAGAGCTCGCAGTTCTCCAGGGCCTGTAAGTTGGCGGTCTTCCACCAGGCATTTGTTAATTAAGATCACAGGCTACAACAGACTCTGAAGCATCTGGACCACCTCTTTCATGAACCTAAAATCTGTTTTTCTGTAGAACACCCAGCTGGAACAACAGAATAGAAAAAAATTTAAAAATCATTATAGCACTTGAAATGTTTTGATTTTTATGTTTTTATGTCTTAATGTAATTTTATATTCCATGTATTTACATGAACATGTAAGCCGCCCTAAGCCTGTTTTCATGGGGAGGGCGGGATATAAATCAAAATAAATAAAATAAATAAAATATAAAAGCAAAACAAGAAGCACATTTTCTTTGGTATTCCCATTCCATTTAACATTTGGGAACAAGAGTCATGTTTCTTCATATAAAGAGACATAAAAGAGAGACTAGTAAGTGGAATCTGTTAGAATATAACATCCCCAGAGAGTATTCTACTGAACCGGATAAAAACCATATTGAAATCAATTGAAAGAAGCATGGTTTATTTAACTGGAAATTGGATTAAAGATCTCAGGGATAAGAGTCAGTACTACCAATATGCAGGTTTAAGTAAGCAGTTTATTGCTTATTCAGTATGGTTGTTTTGATGTTGTCTCCATATAAATGTAACAAGAAGATTCCCTATTTCCAATTCCTAATTTTTACCAAAAGTATATATGTGTTGGGTGCATCTGTGTGAAATTTTCATCTACATTACATGTGAATTCATGTGATGGCTATTTTTGTCAATGTGATGAGACAGCGGTACCCTAAAGGCAGTACTAGATGCAGCCTCTTTTGATTAATTAGGCTAGGGGTCTTTTAAACAATACCTGAATTCTCCAAAAGACAAAGTTCACACAGCACTAGCACTACATGTGACAGTGTGTTTTATACTGCAACTTGTTCACTTAAAGGAAAAACTACGTATATCCTTTATATGTCCTTTGTGTAACATACAACAGCTTCTTCTCTTGCCCCACAGACCCTCCAGATTCCCCATTACTTTCTCATTAACTGTGACGTCACTCCCGAACAAGAAAAGAGTCTTTGAAGAAAGAAAAGGATGGGAGATACTACTTTGTAGATGGCATCACTGACATGTTTATGAGCTTACTTGCTGGTTTGAAAAAGAAAAATGTAATAAAGAGATGCTTGTGCAAGTGAATTAAATGGAATCGCAATTAAATTCCCTCTTTCTAGAAGACCACAAAGTCATAAGGTCATCTTTGTATTGCAGATAATTTTAGAATTAGTTTGTGCAGTAGTAAAATTCATTTCCATAACAAAAACGAAAATAAGTACTCATCTCCCCCTCCTTTCCCCAGATATATTACAAAGATTGGGGCTTGTTTGCTTAGCTAACATATGATTGATTTTTTTTGAATGATGAATGATAGCTGTTGATCCAGGTATCCTCTCTCAAGAAAGTGCTGCTGTTTCAGGGAAATTATGTTTGGTTAAATGTTTTAATTAATTATTGATTGGTTTTAATGTGATTTTAATGTCTTATTATTGTATTGTTCACTTTTAAATGTTGTTAGCCGCCCTGAGCCTGCTTCGGCGGGGGAGGGCGGGATACAAATAAAATTTTACTTACTTACTTTACTTACTTAAAGCTCAAAACACTTTTTTCACCAGTGAATACATCTACTGCCATATGAATGATTGCATAAATGTCATAAGCACCATCTGGATAGCGCTCAACTATTTATGCCTTTACTAGTACAATTATCAGGGGGGAAGGAAGGGGAAAGAACTGACAGTACCATCCTAAACAGTGCTATATCCCTTTAAGCCTCCTGAATTAAATGGATTTAAAAGGACATAACTTTGTTTAGAATTGCTCTGTAATGGTATGAATAAGTTCTGAATCAGGACTGTAATAAACATGATCAGAATAGATTTAATCTTCTATATTTGTTTTAGCTCAGTTGCATGGGGAAAATAATATTATGCAGTTTTCAGTGAAACACAGTATCACTGGAAGCCATTTTGGTAATTGTAGAGCTTAAACACTGTTTAACAATTGTTATTTCAAAATTTCATGTCAAAATTACTGCTTAAGCAGTAAAAAATGTTTGTTTTTAAAACAAAATTTGATTCCCCTTTTAAAAATTAGCTAACATGAATTTTTCACATCTAAAAAGACCTAACTTGTTTAAAAATGGATCAGTTCTAAATAGGTTCACTAATGTCAGGAAAAGATCTCTGACTCTTTGCTATCAAAATGGCCTACTTTCAAGTACATTTTAGTTATTTAGCAAAACAATTCTATACTTGTAACAAGATACACAACATGAGAAGCAAGCAAGCAAAAAAAAAAAAACACCATCCCTTAAATGGGTATCACCCTGCACTGCACTGATCCCCCTTTTGCCAACATGGCAGACATAAACAGACAGAGCATAGCTAGGGGTGTGGGAGGAGGAGTAAGATCGACAGAGAAAATGCTGAACTGCATTGTATTTTTAAAATAGATAGTCCTTTTAAACCAAGTGGTCCAGAAACAGCCCAGCTTCTCTCAGGGATGCATGTTTTCTTTTCCCTCATTTTTTAAAATTATTTATTTTACCATAACTGTGATAGGAAGAACAACTGGGGCTTATAGACATATTGAAGCAGTCGTGTTTCTTCTTCATATATGTCTAGTGCTGAACTTACATGATTTTTTTTCATGTCGTGATGATTAGAAGGCAATAGTGGAGGGGCGCTCTATGCTCTGTTTGGTAGACCAAGGGCATCTGGTGGGCCGCTGTGTGTAAAAGGATGCTAGACTAGATGCAGCACTGGCCTAGGACAGTGGGGCACTTATGTTCTTATACCAATCATGTGAAAGGGTTAGAAGATCCTCTTCCTGAACATTAAATACTTTTTCAATCATTTCTATTATAGCCCACATCTGGTACCAGAAATGAGACAGGCTGAGAAGATAAGTGCCTGAAGTAATAGAATGCAGGGAAATAATGCTGCATGTTCATCTCCACTCACCCGTAAATACCTTTTTTCCTAATATGAACTTTCTTAATACGAACTTTCCTAATATTAACTTTCTTCCTTCGCCCTCCTCCATTACCAACATTACTGCTTGAGAAACAAGTTAATGCGGTGGCAAAAAAGAAGGAAGTTTTCTTTCTGCTCAGTCTACCTTCCTTGGCTAACATATTATCAATTATATTCCTGTGTACATGATTTGATGACTAAAGGTAATTTTATTAGGCCCTTGACTCCTTTCAAAATTTTAATAAGCAAGGATGCCTCCAAATCTGGGGGCTTGATTTATTTTATCTATTGATTATGAATTTAAGCAAGGCCTTTTTAACATCAGCTTAAGTGGAATTCCCTACTCTCTCAGGCTCTTAATGAGGCAGAATGGAAATGGATCTGAATGCAGTTCTTTAAGTTGTTGTTGCACTGATACATTATGCCACACAAATTACATTTAATATCAAAGATATTGTCAGAAAAAATGTGGCATCATAGGCACAACGTATTATTTATGATGAGAATGCCCAATTATACAAAAATTCAGGAGACAATTTCATTCTCAAATCTGTGACATAATGTCCATAGAACTCCTTTACTCTCCCAACTTTTTCTTATTAGATCATTGGACAGATGTATGCATCCAACGTACAGCCAAAGTACTGATATATAATATATTAGCAGATGCTAGATTGACTATAGCTAGTACCTGGAATCAACTGTTCCTTCCTTCTTTACATTTATGGTATGCTAAGCTATAGGACTGGGGAAGGCAAACCACCCTGTAAAAAGTTTGCCAAGAAAACATGATGTGACGTCACCCCATGGGTTGGTAACAACTCTGTGCTTGCAGAGGGGACTACCTTTACCTTTTTAAGTTATGGGAACAATTTCTAATGAGTAGAATAATGGACAATCCATTCTTCTTCGGAATACCTGGTATAGGATTGCCAGGTCTGACTCAATAAATATCTAGAAACTTTGGAGGTGGAGCTGGGAGCAAGGATGTGACAAGCACAACTGAACTCCAAAGAGAGTTCTGGCCACCACATTTAAAGGGATTGCATGCCTTTTAAATGCCTTCCCTCCATTTGGAAATAACGAAGGATAGGGGCATCTTCTTTGGGGGCTCATAAAATTGGACCACCTGGTCCAATCTTTTTGAAACTTGGGGGGGGGGAGTGTTTTGAGGAGAAGCATCGGATGCTATGCTGAAAAACTGGTTCCTCTATTTCAAGAAACAGGTCCCCCCAGAGATCAATTCTCCATTATACCCTATGGGACTTGGTCTTCATAGGGTATAATGGAGTGCCCAGCAGACATTTCCCTCCTCCCCTGCTTTCTGATAACCCTGAAGTGGGTGGAGGGCATCCAAACTGGGGGATCCTGTGCCCCCAACTGGGGACTGGCAACCCTAACCTGGTAGCATGACTCATGTAGACCATTTAGAGCAGAGGTTCCCAAGCTTATTTGGCCTAACGCCCCCTTTTCAGAAAAAAAAAACACTCAGCGCCCCCCTGGAAATCTTCAGCTCCAACTAGTGCAATAGGAAGGTGCCGCTGCCCAGCCTCTTTCAACCCAAAAGCAGCAGGTAGTGGTAAAATGGGGCGTTCTTCGGAGGCTTCCTTGGAAGACAACATTTACCCTGCAAAGAAAAAGTTTGCCCTGCAAGGCAAAGCAATGGCACAGTAGTGCCGTCCAGGGCTCTTGGCTTGCAATTGTGCCGCATGGGAAGGGGGAGTAAGGAGGCACCCAGCATTACCCCCTGGCAGGGTGGCACCATAGGCAGTTGCCTACCCCACCTACTCCCATGCATTGGTCCTACAGAAGACACTCTGTGTCTGGGGCATTGCAGTTGGCTGAAATCAACAGAAGCAACCACCTAGTAACCAGAGGACCGTAAGAAGCCTGATGCTCTGCAGAAAACCTTGTGAGGAGAAAGCTACAGGATGGAACTCTTCAGAGAAGTTTGTGCAATTGCCTCAGTGCTTCCACTGTCCTGACTTGAACTGTATTGCTGAGAGAGAAACTGCAAGCAACCCTGAGAAGCTGCTAGTTGTAGGAAGTATTGGCTAGGATAGACTAGTAAGGTTTTTTTGTTTGTGTTTTGTGTTTGTCTGTACACCTCTATTTTTTTATTCTGTCTTGTAAATAAACTGCATCCTTCTTATTTTTTTTCACTGTGGCCATTGTTTATATTTTTTTTCAAATTAAAAGTTTTATTGAATCCTTCTTATATTTTAATTGGAAGGAGTTCCGGTCCTCATTACTAGTCTAATTGGGTGAATTCACACTAAGTACAGGCCCGGCGCTAGGGGTTCTGGCGCCCCTAGGCCAAGGCCTGTCCCCCCCTCCTGTTCCTTATTGCGTGCGCAAAGCATGCACAGCCCAATGACATCACCAGAAGTGATGTCATCGGGCTGCTTGCACTTCGCACAAGCTCTCACCCTGGCCCCTCTCCTGCTTCAAAGGGAGCTAGCTGGTGGGGGGGGGGGGCAGCCTGAGCACTTGAGAAGAAGTGTCATCGGACGCCCAGTGAGCGCAGGAAGACTTAGGCCGGCAGGTGTGGGGAAGTCGGCGAGATGTGGGGAAACGGAGGCCAGTGGGGCATGTGGAGACAGAGGCTGGTGGGTGTGAGGAGACGGAGGCTGGCAAACGTGAGGAGGCGGAGGCTTTTGGGGCACGGGGAGGCAGAGGCTGGCAGGGCATGTGGGGATGGAGGCCAGCGGGAAGAGGGAACACCCGAGGTGGCCGCCTACTTGGCCTACTCCCACGTGCCGGCCCTGACTAAGTAGCAGACAAAAAGGGGCCCTCTATTTTTGTTAATTGGAATTTTTCTCTAAATTAGAAATTCTGGATGAATTTGATGTTTTGACACCTCCCATTCCTCTCCTCTTCTCCCTTTATTCTTCCACCGCCCCCCAATTGCACCCAAAGCTACTACCACCCCCCTGGATCGTTCCAGCGCCCCCCAGGGGGGAAATATCGGCCACTTTGGGAAACACTGATTTAGAGCTATGGTTAACAGTTTTGACTCTCTTTTCCAATAAAGGAGTCTAAATGTCCAACCTTTTAACTGGTTAAGGTTTTAAGAAATGGGATTAAAAATAAAAGAAAAAAGAAACTTCAGTTGGTGCAGAATGCTGCAGCTCAGCTGTTATCAGGAACTAGGTGGTATATGCATATTAATTCCATTCTACAGCCATTCTACTGGTTGCCCATCAGTTACAGGGTTCAATTTAAAGTATTGGCTAGCACATACAAAGCCTTTCATGGCTTTGGACCCTCATATCCGTGAGACTGTCTCTTCCTGTATAATCCACCACAATAGCTTCTTCATTCATCTGAGCAGGGCCTTCTGCAGGTGCCACCCTGAAAATAAACAGAACCAACAACTGCTTGTACAGATCCTTTCTCTACTGTGGCCCCCACCTTGTGGAATGCCCTGCCTGAGGAGGTCAGGAAGGCTCCCACTCTCCAGGCTTTCCTCAAACTATACAGAACTGAATTGTTCAAGAGGGCTTTTCTATGCAGGTAGTAGGGTAGCCTCAGGGCTTTTTTTGTAGCAGGAACTCCATTGCATATTAGACCACACACTCCTGATGTAGCCAATCCTCCAAGAGCTTGTAGGGCTCTTATTACAGGGCCTACTGTAGAACTTGGAGAACTAGTTACATCAGGGTGTGTGACCTAATATGCAAAAGGAATTCCTGCTACAAGAAAAGTCCTGGGTAGCCCTGTACAAAAGGCTTCACAGAGTTACTTAGATAAAGTATTTATTTATTTATATTTATTTAATTAATTAATTTATATCCTGCCCTCCCCGCTGAAGGCAGGCTCAGGGCGGCTCAGAAACCAAGGGTCAACACAAGCACATTAGTGTGACTGGTAAAATAAACAACAGTAAAAACATAAAAACGATTGATTAAAACAATTTGCATGTGCTACTATAATAGTTTCAGGCAGCGATTGAATTTTGGTGGTTAACTGTACTCAAAGGTCTCAGGATCACCATAGCGTGATAAGATAGGCCATTGGTGGTGTTCTTATGGGCCAGTCCCGTTGCTACAGTAATCATGTAAATGCCTGGCGGAAGAATGCCATTTTGCAGGCCCTGGTATTGGGGACTGTGGTCTGTTGTATTGTGTATAGTTTGCTGTGGTTTGGATTCTGTTGTGTAATTTTGCATCATTTAATGTGTCATGTTTTTATTTAATTTTTTATTTATTTACCTTTAATTTGTATGCCGCCCACTTCATACGGACTCTGGGCGGCTCACAGTCACAATACCACAATACAATACTTTATGGTTATAAAATCAAAACATATATAACAATTTATAATTTAAAAACTTAAAAATGGTGCTATAAAATGTCTTACATAGGCGGTCCAGCTTCATTATAGTTCTTAATTCTCTGTATTGCTCTATTAGGTGTCTTATAGATGGATGGCAGTATTCAGCAACATATTAGTGGCAGCTCTTCACACACTAGTTACTATAGGCCTGCCGAAAAAGGTCAGTTTTACAGGCCTTGTGGAATTGGGAGAGATCCCGCAGGGCTCTCATGGCCTCTGGAAGTGTGTTCCATAAATTAGGGGCTGCCACAGAGAAGGCCCTTGCCCGTGTAGAGCATAATCTGGCCTCCCTTAGTCCAGGGATGGATAACAGATGTTGACATCCTGAACACAGTGCTCTCTGGGGTATATATTGGGAAGTGGTCCCTTAGATAGATAGGTCCTTGGCCATATAGGGCTTTAAAGGTCAATACCAACACTTTGAAGCAGATTTGGTACACAATAGGCAGCCAGTGCAGCTCTTTCAGCACCAGTTGAATGTGTTTCCATCGAGGGAGTCCCATTAACAACCGCGCTGCAGTGTTTTGCACTAGCTGAAGTTTCCGAGTCAGAGTCAAAGTTAGCCCCATGTAGAGGGCATTACAGTAGTCTATCCTCGAGGTGACCATAGCATGGATCATCACTGCTAAATCGCACTGCTCCAGCAAAGGGGCCAGTTGCCGTACCCGCTGCAGATGAAAAAAGGCAGACTTGGCAGTGGCTGCCACCTGGGCCTCCATAGTCAGAGAGGGCTCCAGAAGCACTCCCAAGCTCCTGACTTTAGGGGCCAGTATCAACAGCACCCTGTCAAAGGCCGGCAAGGGAATCTCCCTTCCTGGACCACCGTGACCCAGATAGAGAACCTCCATCTTCGTCAAATTCAGTTTCAGTTGACTCAGTCTGAGCCAGGACGTCATGGCTTGTAATGCCAGGTCTAAGTTATCCAGGGTGGAGCCAGACTGGCCACCCATCAACAGATAGAGCTGGGTGTCATCCGCATATTGATGGCACCCAAGCCCGTACCTCCTGACAATCTGGGCAAAGGGGCACATATAGATGTTAAATAACATCGGGGATAGAACCGCCCCTTGTGGCATACCACATATAAGTGGGTGTCTCTGGGACGATTCCTCCCCTATCACTATCCTTTGTCCCCAGCCTTGGAGGAAAAAGACAGCCATTGTAGGGCAGACCCCCAAATCCCCAAGTCGGCGAGGCGGCTAGTCAGTAGCTGATGGTCAACTGTATCAAAAGCGGCTGACAGATCTAATAACAGCAGCACCGATTAGCCACTATGTTAACAAAACTTATGCTTTGCTTCAGTTGTTTTTTAGACTTCTGGTTGGTTCAACCACCCTGTTTCATTGCCTACTGAATGTTCAATCTTGTTGATTGTATTAACTCCCTCTGTGTAATCCACCTAGAGTCCCAGTGAAAAAGGTGGACTATAAATAATGTAAATAAATAATTCTGAAAGAATGGAACATATGAATAAATAAACCCAGTGAGTTGCATGGCAACCAGCAATCTGGAGTTCAGACTAGGTCTTATCTAATACTATAAGCAATACACCTGGCTGACTAGCTGGCATGTTCCAAGCAAGTTGAAGTTTCCAGGCTGTTTTCAAGGGCAGCTTCACATATAATATATTTTCATAATATAACCTGGATGTTTTCATAATATCACCTAAAACTGGATGAAGTTGGTGCATTAGCTAAAGCTGATAGAAGGCAACTGAAGATGCTTTTTGAGCATCCAATCTAAGGGCTGCATGTTGAAAAAGGAGTGCAGCCTGGAGTAACACAGCCAGAATACATCTTCCAGAACCATCAACTGCTTACTAAAAGTACTGCCACCTCATATGACTTGAGTTTCACTTTGTTAGACCTCATTCCACTCCTTACCAGTTCCAGCACATCCATGACCACTCCCGTCTGAGATGGCCACAGGCAATTAGCCTCAAACTGGTAAAGCTTCTTAGTACATGTGAAAAGGAACAACAGGAAGTTTACTGTTTCAGAGTAGTGAAGAGGAGGCAGCTATTGAGAAATGCAAAAGAAAGAATACAAAAGGAATGAGTCTGCTGTTGTAATACTTTACTCTTTTACTATTGATGCTTTGAATTGATTTTCAACACATGCTGTTTATTTCTGTTATGTCTATATGGGCTGAACAGGTTGCTATAGCCCAGGTCCACATGGATTAGACACATTTTCCCAGACCCAATCCTAAAGTTTTTGAGCAGGTGGCATTTAAAAACAAATATAATATTCTATTAAAAGTGAATCAATATTTGAAATAATGCATATGGAGTATAAAAATAGCCATCTATTGCTAATGAAAAACAGGCACCTACACAATTAATGATGCATTCCCAAGACAGAAGTACAATTTATGAAGAATAATGGAAGCAGGGTTTTTTTTTTCAAACAAACCTTTAATGGCATAATAGGAAGCAATTTACTGGTACCTCTCTTA